>NW_022631112.1:883695-3283695 GCF_010015895.1 Lontra canadensis
ACACATATATATATATACACAATAGAATACTATGCAGCCATCAAAAAACCTGAAATCTTGCCATTTGCGAAGATGGATGGAACTAGAGGTATTATGCTTAGCTAAATAAGTCAATCGGAGAAAGACAACCATCATATGATCTCCCTGATATGAGAAAGTGGAGATGCAACGTGGGGGGTTTTGGGGGTAGGAAGGGAGGGAGACAAACCATAAGAGACTCTTAATCTGGGCGCCTGGGTGGCTCAGTGGGTTAAGCCTCTGCCTTCGGCTTGGGTCATGATCTCAGGGTCCTGGGATCGAGGCCCGCATCGGGCTCTCCGCTCAGCAAGGAGCCTGCTTTCTCCTCTCTCTCTCTATGCCTGCCTCTCTGCATACTTGTGATCTCTCTGTTTCAAATAAATAAATAAAATCTTAAAAAAAAAGAGAGAGACTCTTAATCTCACAAAACAAACTGAGGGTTGTCAGGGGGAGGTGGGTAGGGAGAGGGTGGTGGGATTATGGACATTGGGGAGGGTATGGGCTATGGTGAGTGCTGTGAAGTGTGTAAACCTGGCGATTCAGAGACCTGTACCCCTGGGGCTAATAATACATTATATGTTTATAAAAAAAAAAAAGTTTTGGATCTGTTAATAATGTGCTTTCTGAGTGAATACAGGGTGGGGTAAAAACTCTTAGAACCATTAAAACTCTTGCAGCAAGAGTGTTCTCTGTTATCTTCGGTTTCCCATTGACCTGTCAAATTCTAACCAATTTTTTCTATTTCTTGGATAATTTATGTGTGTGTATACTTTTCCTCTATGTACAAGAGAATTTCTTGATAAGAAAAGTTTTGTTAGTGTTGCTCAAAAGTTCAATTTATATTATTCACATTGTTTTTGTTCTAATTGAATGTGAATTACATTTTTATTAGTTATTAGCTTGCTTTGAAATATTATGAATGGCACATATACTATTAGAGGAGTGTCCAGAATTTCTGTAATTTTTAAAAACTAGAGTCTTTTGTAGATCATGCCTATGTGGAATTTACGATCATGTATGACATATATTGATGACTTCAATCTTCTGTACCATGTGTTTCCACAAACAGTTTTTTTGTTGTTTAAAAATGTTTACCAGGGCACCTGGGTGGCTCAGTGGCTCTCTATTCTGTTCCATTGATCTATGTGTCTGTTTTTGTGCCAGTACCATGCTGTCTTGATGATGACAGCTTTGTAATAGAGCTTGAAGTCCGGGATTGTGATGCCACCAACTTTGGCTTTCTTTTTCAATATTCCTTTGGCTATTTGAGGTCTTTTCTGGTTCCATATAAATTTTAGGATTATTTGTTCCATTTCTTTGAAAAAAATGGATGGTACTTTGATAGGAATTGCATTAAATGTGTAGATTGCTTTAGGTAGCATAGACATTTTCACAATATTTATTCTTCCAATCCAGGAGCATGGAACATTTTTCCATTTCTTTGTGTCTTCCTCAATTTCTTTCATGAGTACTTTATAGTTTTCTGTGTATAGATTCTTAGTCTCTTTGGTTAGGTTTATTCCTAGGTATCTTATAGTTTTGGGTGCAATTGTAAATGGGATGGACTCCTTAATTTCTCTTTCTTCTGTCTTATTGTTGGTGTAGAGAAATGCGACTGATTTCTGTGCATTGATTTTATATCCTGACACATTACTGAATTCCTGTACAAGTTCTAGCAGTTTTGGAGTGGAGTCTTTTGGGTTTTCCACATATAGTATCATATCATCTGCGAAGAGTGATAGTTTGACTTCTTCTTTGCCGATTTGGATGCCTTTAATTTCTTTTTGTTGTCTGATTGCTGAGGCTAGGACTTCTAGTACTATGTTGAATAGCAGTGGTGATAACGGACATCCCTGCCGTGTTCCTGACCTTAGCGGAAAAGCTTTCAGTTTTTCTCCATTGAGAATGATATTTGCGGTGGGTTTTTCATAGATGGCTTTGATGATATTGAGGTATGTGCCCTCTATCCCTACACTTTGAAGAGTTTTGATCAGGAAGGGATGCTGTACTTTGTCAAATGCTTTTTCAGCATCTATTGAGAGTATCATATGGTTCTTGTTCTTTCTTTTATTAATGTATTGTATCACATTGATTGATTTGCGGTTGTTGAACCAACCTTGCAGCCCTGGAATAAATCCCACTTGGTCGTGGTGAATAATCCTTTTAATGTACTGTTGAATCCTATTGGCTAGTATTTTGGTGAGAATTTTTGCATCTGTGTTCATCAAGGATATTGGTCTGTAGTTCTCTTTTTTGATGGGATCCTTGTCTGGTTTGGGGATCAAGGTGATGCTGGCCTCATAAAATGAGTTTGGAAGTTTTCCTTCCATTTCTATTTTTTGGAACAGTCTCAGGAGAATAGGAATTAGTTCTTCTTTAAATGTTTGGTAGAATTCCCCCGGGAAGCCGTCTGGCCCTGGGCTTTTGTTTGTTTGGAGATTTTTGATGACTGTTTCAATCTCCTTACTGGTTATGGGTCTGTTCAGGTTTTCTATTTCTTCCTGGTTCAGTTGTGGTAGTTTATACGTCTCTAGGAATGCTTCCATTTCTTCCAGATTGTCAAATTTGTTGGCATAGAGCTGCTCATAGTATGTTCTTATAATTGTTTGTATTTCTTTGGTGTTAGTTGTGATCTCTCCTCTTTCATTCATGATTTTATTTGGGTCCTTTCTCTTTTCTTTTTGATAGTCTGGCCAGGGGTTTATCAATCTTATTAATTCTTTCAAAGAACCAGCTCCTAGTTTCATTGATTTGCTCTATTGTTTTTTTGGTTTCTATTTCCAGTATTTTCATTATCTGGGAAAAGCAATCCATTTTTCTGAATGCACATTTTCCTACAGCCTTGATTATATTTTGGTTTTAATGGATTTCTTATTACAGATACTTTTATACATGTGAATAAAGTTTATACTAAATAACTATCTGTTGCTTATTTCTTTTTTTTTTTATTAAAGATGTTATTTATTTATTTATTTATTTGAGAGAAAGAGTTCCAATGGGGGAAAAGGTAGAAGGAGGGGGAGAAGCAGGCTCCCCATTGAGCAGGGAGCCTGACGTAGGGCTCAATCCCGGGATGCTGGGATCACGACCTGAGCTAAAGGCAGACTCTTAACTCACTGAGCCACCCAGGCGCCCCTCTCCTGCTTGTTTCAATTAAACATTCTTTTTACATACATACAAGGTCCTGAGATCAAGTCCCCTTATTGGGCTCTTTGTTCAGCAGGGAGCCTGCTTCTCTGCCCATTGCTCCCCTGCTTGTGCTCACTCACTCACTCTCTTTCTCTCTCTCTCTGACAAAGAAATGAATAAAACCTTTTAAAATAGTAAAATAAAATCTTTTTAAAAAGTAATTCTAAGTAACATACACATAAATAAACTCTGGTTATTATTAAATATCACTTCATGTTAAACATTTAAACCTCCTTACGTTGTTTTGGACTGAATTGAGTTATACACAAGCGTTAATATTTATACTCCTTAAAATTACTTTAATCAGGGGAATGAGAAAACAAGCTAGTTACTAAGAGAAAATATTTGCAAAAGATACATCTGATAAAGGACTGTTGTCCAGGGGCCCTCTGGCTGGCTCAGTCAGTTAAATGTGTGACTCTTGATTTTGGCTCAAGACATGATCTCAGAGTCATGGGATCCAGCCCTGGGTTAGGCTCCTCACTCAATGTGGAGTCTGCTTGTCTGTCTCCCTCTGCTCCTTGCCCCACTCCCTCTCTCCCTCTCTATCTCTCTCTCAAATAAATAAAACCTTAAGAAAAAAAAAAGACTTGTCCAAATTATACAAAGAACTCTTAAAACTCAACAATAAGCAGACTAACAATCAGATTTTCTAAATGGGCAAAAGACTCAAAGAGATACCTTACCAAAGAAGATGTATAGAGGACACATAAAGAGATCAAGATCATATGTCATTAGAGAACTGGAAATTAAGTCAATAGCGAGTTACCCCTACACATCTGCTAGAATGGTCAAAATCTACAGCACAAATACTAAATGTTGGTGTGGATGTGGAGCAGCAGGAACTTTCATTCATTGCTGGTTGAAATACAAGATGGTACACTTTCAAAGACAGTTGGCAGTTTCTTTTTTTTTTTTTTAAGATTTTTTTTTTTTTTAATTTGACAGACAGATCACAGGTAGGCAGAGAGGCAGGCAGAGAGAGACAGGAGGAGGAGGCAGGCTCCCTGCTGAGCAGAGAGCGCCTTGCGGGACTCGATGCCAGGACCCTGAGATCATGACCTGAGCCGAAGGCAGAGGCTTTAACCCACTGAGCCAACCTGGCGCCCCATCTTTTTTTTTTTTTTAAAGATTTTATTTGTTTATTTGACAGACAGAGATGACAAGTAGGCAGAGGGCAGGCAGAGGGTGGGGGTGGTGGGGAGAAGCAGGCTCCCTGCTGAGCAGAGAGCCCGATGAGGGGCTCGATCCGAGGACCCTGAGATCATGACCCCAGCGGGGAAGGCAGAGGCTTAACCCACTGAACCACCCAGGCACCCCAACAGTTGGCAGTTTCTTCAAAACTAAATATTCTTACCATTTGATCCTGTCATTCTATTCCCAATTGAGCTGAAAACTTATATCCACACAAAAACCTGCACATAGGGGGCGCTTGGGTGGCTCAGTGGGTTAAAGCCTCTGCCTTTGGCTCAGGTCATGATCCCAGAGTTCTGGGATCGAGTCCCACGTTGTGCTCTCTGCTCTGCGGGGAGCCTGCTTCCTCCGCTCTTTCTCTCTGCCTGCCTCTCTGCCTACTTGTGATCTTGCTCTCTGTGTCAAATAAATAAAATCTAAAAAAAAAAAAAAAAACCTGCACATAGATGTTTACGACAGATTTAGTTATAACTTTCAAAACTTGGAAGCAACAAAGATGTACTTCAGTAGGCGAATAAACCATGGTACATTAAGATAATGGAATATTATTCAATGCTAAAAAAAGCAATGAACTACCAACTTTCAATGCATGTTACTAAGGGAAAGAAGCCAATCTGAAAAGTCTACATGCTGTCGATTCCAATTATATGACATTCTGGAAAGGCAAGACTACAGGAATAGTAAAAAGATCAGTGGTTGTCAGGGATGGGGGGTGAATATTTGGAGCAGAGGGCATTTTTAGGACAGTGAAACTACTCTGTATGATACTCTAATGGATACATTTCATTGCATGTTTGTCCACATCCATAAATTGGACACCAAGAGTGAACTGTAAGGTAAACTATGGACTTTGGGTGATAATGATGTGCCAGTGTAGGTTCATCTATTAAAATAAATGTACCACTGTGGTGTGGGATGTTGTAGGGGATGTCGTTCATGGGAGGGGGACACAGGATATTGGGAACTCTCTCTATTTTCCAATTGATTTTGCTCTGAACATGAAACTGCTCTAAAAAGTAAAGTTTATTAATAGAAAAAAAAATAAAAGTTTTTTTAAATACTTCTTTATATGCTCTCGAAAAATGAATGGTTTGGGGAGGGAAAGAATTGGTTTAGTAGTTATTTTTGTGTAATATTTTACTAGGCAAAGCCTGTAAGTGAAATTTCAAGGGGTTTGAAAAAATATCATAGATTTTGATTACTGTGAAAAGATTGTGAAAGAAACCCAGATACAAATTTTAAAAACCACTTGGAGCAGCCGCATCATTCAAAGGAAGGACCTGTCCTAACAGTGCAGTGACTAGGTTTCCAACAGAGACACTAATCTGGAGAAGAAGTTTGAGGACTAAAACCATAAAGGTTTAGGAGGTGAGGTTGATTAGAGACACATTTACAAAGTTAGTGCTGTATTATCTACCTTACGTTGCTGACTCTATGTGTATTTTTCTCACTCAGGGACTGGAAGAAATGATGTAGGGGTTCCTGTTAAAGTGGTTAGGAGGAAGGTGTAAAAGATAGAAGCCTGGGGCGCCTGGGTGGCTTAGCTCGTTAAGTATCTGACCTTGGCTCAGGTCATGATCCAGGGTCCTGAGTTCGAGCCCTGTCAGGCTCCCTGTTCTGTAGGGAGTCTGCTTGTCCCTCTCCGTCTGTCTCTGCCCCCACTCCGCTTGTACTCTCTCTCTCTATTTCTCACAAATAAATGAAGTCTTTAAAAAGATAGAAGCCTGGGACGCCTGGGTGGCTCAGTTGGTTAAGCGGCTGCCTTCGGCTCAGGTCATGATCCCAGAGTCCTGGGATCGAGTCCCACACGGGCTCCTTGCTCAGCAGGGAGCCTGCTTCTCGCTCTGCCTCTGCCTGCCACTCTATCTGCCTGTGCTCACTCTCACGCTCTCTCTCTCTCTCTCTGACAAAAAAAATAAATAAAATCTTAAAAAAAAAAAAAAAAAGATAGAAGCCTGACCTCTAGTTGAAAGTCACAAAAATTTGGGGCACCTGGCTGACTTAGTAGCATGTAGTCTCTTGATCATGAGGTTGTGAGTTTGAGCCCTACGTTGGGCATTGACTTACTTAAAAGAAGAAAAAAGAAAGTCACAAAAACTTGATTCAATTTGGCCTATAGAACTGGGAAGTCTGGGGGGGGGGCTAGGAAGAGTGCTCAGGGACTTGATATCTCAAGTTCTTCTAAACTAAGCTTGTCTGTGTTAACACTTTGCTACTGCACACAGACTTTCTCCATATCAAGGGAAGGGTACAGCCACAGGCTTACATCATACCTGCTCCATGACTGCAGAGAAGAGATCCTCTGTCACCCAAAGCCCACATATTAAAACCCAGATTCTAACCGGCCAAGTGTGGGTCATAGGGCCTCTCCTGGTCCAATTCATGAGCAGGCCTGATTCATGTGCCCATCTTGGATCCAGAGTGCAGCATATTACGACTGGAAGTTAGGGAGAGACAGTTCCCCAAAAGACACTGATGCTCTTACTATACCAGGGCAATAGATGTTGAGCAAGAAAATCAGCAGATCTCTACATCACACATTGAAAATCATTCTAAGACAAGAAGCAAGACCAATCAGAACTTCTTACACCAAACCAGAGGAGGTGGGGCAGGGGCTAAAAAGTCCAGAACCAAGAGGACAGTCAGAAAGAAGGCTATTAGACAGTAGCCTTAACCTCATTTACATTCCAAGCCCATTAACACTTGTTGAACGCTGTAGTAGTTTTCTTTTGCTGTATAACAAATTGCCATGAATTTAGTGCTTTCAAGCTACACACATTTATTATCCCACAGTAACTCAAGAGTGTAGGCACAGTTTACCAAGGTCCTCTTCTCTGGGTCTGACAAGATGGCAGTCAGGGCATTGAGCAGGCTGTGTTCTCTTCTGCAGGCTTTAGTGTGGAAGAATCCACTTTCAGGCTCACTCAGGTTGTTGGCAGAACTCATTTCCTTGCCTCTGTAGGACCGAAGGCCCTTATAAGCTAGAAGCAAAAGGCCAACCTCAGCTCCAGAGGCTACCTGCAGTTTCTAGAAGCTGCCTGAAGCTCCCTGTACATAGGATTCATCAACACGGCCACTTCATCAAGCCAGCAAAGACATCTCTGGTGTGCGCCTGCTAGCAAAACGAAGCTTTACATCATGCAACACAACCCAACAGTGATATCCCATTTCCTGTGCTACTTTCTATCGGTTAGAACAAAGTCACAATTTCCACCAGCACACAAGGGGAGAGGAGAGTTACAAAAGTGTGACTACCAGAAGTGAGGGATCGTTGCGGATCACCTTAGGGTCTGTGTACTATTAACATCTATCATGCGCCAGTTTCTAGGCCAAATACTTTCGCTACGATCTTTCAGTTCATATGAGCATGTTAAAAAGCCTTTCAACTATCTTAAAAAAAAAAAAAAAGCCTTTCAACTATAAAGTGTTACATAAATGTGGGTTAACACCTAATAGTAATATTGTTATTGTTTCTTGAAAACTTTGTAATGTCTCATTATTTACCATTTTCATTCATCTTGTTCATTTTCCTATAATTCCTAGCATTAATTAGTCTTGAACAGGTTAAAATGGTTATATCAAAGATAATAACATTGAGAATAATTTCAGGAAATTGGTCCTATTCCTCAGCTACCAAGGCATACCCAAAGGAAAAGGAACTTCAAAAGAGTAGGTCAAACCCTAGTCCTTGCATGCCTCTGAATGTCTTCTTTCCTTTCACATTTGATTTATAATTTGGCTGTGTGTAGTGTTCTAGGTTAAAAATCATTTTCCTTGGCAGATTGCAGATTTTGCTCTAATATCTTCCAGCATCTGATTGCCATTAAGAATTCTACCAGCCTTCTTGGCCTGTCTGGCTGGCTCAGTCCATGGAGCATGGAACTCTTGATCTCGGGGTTATGTGTTTGAGCCCCACATTGGGTGTAGAGAAAACTTAAAAATAAAATCTAAAAAAAAGAAAAAGAGGGGCGCCTGGGTGGCTCAGTGGGTTAAAGCCTCTGCCTTCGGCTCAGGTCATGATCTCAGGGTCCTGGGATTGAGCCCCGCATCCGGCTTTCTGCTCGGCGGGGAGCCTGCTTCCTCCTCTCTGCCTGCCTCTCTGCCTACTAGTGATCTCTCTCTCTCTCTCTCTGTCAAATAAATAAATAAAATCTTAAAAAAAAAAAAAAGAAAGAAAGAAAAAGGAATTCTAATAGCATTCTGATTCAATTCTTTTGCATATGACCTTTTATTTCCAATAGAACCTTCTTTTTCCCCTTAAACAATGAAAATTTGTTTTCCTACAATTCTGGAGGATAGAAGCCTTGAGAACAAGATCAGCAAGTTGATTTCTTCTGAGGCCTCCGTCTCTACTTGTAGATGGCCCTCTTCTCTCCACATTTTTGTATGGCCTTCCCTTCATATCTGGGTCCTAATCTCCTCTTCTTAGAAGGACACCAGTCATATTAGATTAGGCCCACCCTGCCCTCATGTTTCCTTAACTACCTCTTTAAGACCATATCTTCAAATCTAGTCATATTCTTAGGTAGTGAGGGTTAGGGCTTCAACGTCTAATTTTTGGGAGGATACAATCCAGCCCATAACATTGGTATCCCTCTTTTTGTTCTTGTCCCTGTTTTTGTTCTTGTCTCCTAAAGTCTAGTTTCCATCCTCTGGAGCCTTTTCAACCTTTTTTACCCCTGGTGATCTCCAATTCACAATTCTGAGGCTTGATGTAAGTTTTTATTCATTGTTCATGGCATCTAATGCCTCCTTTCAACATAGAGATCTGTATCCCACCCCCACTCCCTAAATCCAGAAAATCTCCATGTATAATTTTTGGTGACTTTCTTCTACTTGTTCCTTCTACTTGTTATGTGATTCCTAATGGTTGAATATTGGACTTCCTGAATTGATCCACTTTTTCCCATTTATTTCTCCATTTATTCTACGTTCTGCATATATCCCTATACTTTAATTTTTAACTCTTAAATTTAACTTTTTAAAGTTTTTTTTTTAAGACATTTATTTATTTGAGAAAGAATGAGTGGGGCAGGGCAGACAGAGGGAAAGGGAAAGAGAATCTCAAACAGACTCCAGCTGAGCATGGAACCCCACAAGGAGCTCAATCCGACAACCCTGAGATCAGGACCTTGGCTGAAGCCAAGAGTTGGATACTTAACTGACTGCACCACCCAAACGCACTTAACTTTTTTAAGATTTTATTTTTCTATGTAACCTCTATTCCCAATGTGGGTCTCAAACTCATGACCCTGAGATCGAGTCACATTTTCTACTGACTGAGCCAGCCAGACACCCCAAGTTCCAATTTTTTTGATCATCATGTTTTCAGTTTCTAAGAGTGTCCTTTTATTCTGTTTTTTTTTTTTACATTTATAACAACTTTACTGGTGTATAATTTACATGCCATAAAATGAAGCCATCTTCAGTGAACTGTTCCACAAATTTTAACAAATGTGGACACCAACACAACAATCATCCCAACTGCAGAAATTTCCCATCTGTCCCTTTACCAACTCTCCAGCCACAGGCTACCTCTGATCTACTTTCTGTTACTAAAGATCAGTTTCACCTATACTAGAATTTTACATAAATCAAATCATATGACATGTGTTCTCTAGGGTCCGATTTCTTTCATTCAGCAGAATATCTTTGCATATATTAGTAGTTTGTTTCTATTTATTACTGGATAGTATTTCATTGCATTGTATTTATTTATTCACTTGCTGATAAGCCTTTGTGAATAAAACTACTATGAACATGCATATATGAGTCTTGGTGCAGCCTTAAACTTTCAGTTCTTTCAGGTAAATAGCTAGGAGTAGAATTGCTGGTAATAGGCAGGTGGGTGTTCAACTTTATGAGAAACTGCCAATTGTTTATCAAAGTGGTGGAACTATTTTATACTCCCTGCAGGAGTGTAAACCAATGGAATGGTTCCAATGGCTCCATGTCCTTTCTAATGCTTGCTATTACCAGTTCTTTAATTTCACGCACTCTGTTGGGTGTGTAGTGGTATTTCATTGTAGTTTTAATTTGCTTTTCCCTAAAGACTGATGATATTGAGTAACTTGTTATATGCTTATTAGCCATTCATGTAACTTCTTTTATTAAATATTTGTTCAAATCTCTGGCCATTTTTTAAATTGGCTTATCTTCTTACTTTTGAGTTAAAGGGTTCGTTATATATACCAGATGTAAGTCCTTTATCAGGTATGTGCGTAACAAATATTTTCTTCTAGGTCATTGCTTGCCTTTTCATTTTTCTTAACAGTGTCTTTCAAAGAGCAGAAGAGTCCAATTATAGCTTTTCTTTTAATGTTCGTTATGCATGTGTGCGTGTGTGTGTGTGTATCTTGCCAAGAAATTGTTATCTGCCCCACCATTGTAAAGATTTCCTGCTGTATTTTCTTGTAGACATTTTATAGTTTCAGCTTTTACATGTAAGTCTAATTTTTGTTTATATATGAAATTAGGATCAAGATTCCTTTTCTCCCCGCATTGAATTATGCAGTTATTTTAGCAGGATTTATTTAAAAGGTTATCTTTCTTTTTCCCCACCAAATAATCTAAATTATCTTGGAGACTTTGTTGAAAATCAATTGATGATGCATTTGGGGTTCTCTGTTCTGTTCCTTTGGTCTCTGTCTATCCTAATGCCAATACCATACTGTTTTGTTCAATGTAGCTTTGTAGTAAGTCTTAAAAATAAGTAGTATAAGTCCTCCAACTTTATTCTTTCCCTGAATAATCTGGGCTAATCAAGGTACTTTACATTTCCATATATATTTTAGAATCAGCTTGTCAACTTCTAAATCAAAATCTTCTAGGAATTTTACGGGATTGTATTTAATTGATAGAAAAGTTTAAAGAGAATCGACCTCTTAACAATGGTGAGTCCTCCAGTCCATAATATATTTTTCAAGATACTGAAGCCTTTTAAATTTCTCTTAGTGCTCATAGGTCCCAGTATATAAGTGTTGCATATATTTTGTTAAATTCATCTTTAAGTAGTTCATGTATTTTTATACTATTCCAACTGTTATTTTAAAAATTTAATTTCCAATTCCTTGGTATATACACAAGAGAATTAAAAATATACACTCACACAAAAATTGTGTACAAATATTCATAGCAGCATTATTCATAATAATCAAAAAATGGAAACACCCAAATGTCCATCAACCTATGAGTGAATACACAAATTTGGTGTGTCCATGCGTGGAATATTATTCAGTGGCAAAAAGGCACAAAATATGGATATATACTGCAACATGGATGAACCTTGAAAACGCTATGGTAAGTAGAAGAAGTTAGACACAATAAGGCCACCCATAGCAGGTGTAGCCACTCTCGAAACAGTATGGAGGTTCCTCAAAAAATCAAATATAGAACTACCCTATGACCCAGCAATTGCACTACCAGGAACTTATCCAAAGGATACAAAGATACTGGTTCTCAAAGAGGCACATGCACCCCAATGTTTATAGCAACATTATTAACAATAGCCAAATTATGGAACGAGTCCAAATGTCCATTGACTGATGAATGGATAAAGAAGATGTGGTATAGGTACACAATGGAATATTACTCAGCCATCAAAAGAATGAAATCTTGCCATTTGCAAAGACATGGATGGAGCTACAGTGCAATATGCTAAGTGAAATAAGTCATTCAGAGAAAGACAAATACTATATGATTTCACTCTTGTGTGGAATTTAAGAAATAAAATAGATAAACATAGGGGAAGGGGAAAAAGAGAGGGAATCAAACTATAAGGTTCTCTTAACTATAGAGAACAAACAGAGTTGATGGAAGGAGGTGGACGGAAGATGGGCTAATGGGTAATGGGCACTAAGGAGGGCACTTGTTTTGATGAACACTGGTGTTATTTAGTGATGAATCACTAAATTCTCCTCCTGAAACCAATATTACCCTATACGTTAACTAACTAGAATATGAATAAAAACTTTAAACAAAAAAAAGGCCACACATAGTATATGATTTCATTTATGTGAAATGTCCAGAATAGGCAAATCCATAGAGACAGAGAGAAGATTACTGGCTGTCAGGATTTAGAGGAAAGAAGAACTGGGGAATATGTGCTGATGGATATGAGGGATTTGGGGGGAGGGTTGTAAATGTTCTAGAATGAGATAGTGGTGATGGCTGCACAATCTTATGAGTATACTAAAGTCCACCGAATTGTATACTTTAAAATGGTGAATTCTATGGTTGTGAATTATGTTTCAATTTTTAAAAATCTCATTTTCTAATTGTTTATTGTTACTATATAGATATATAATTTTTAAATTTGTTGACCTTGTATCTTGTGATCTTGCCAAATTCAATTATATATTTTTTACAGAAAATTCCATAGGATTTTCTATGATGTAATCATGACATTCCCAAACAAAGAGAATCTTACTTTTTTATATTTTCCTCACCTTATTGCACCAGCTAAACCTCTAGTGCAAGTTTAGATAAAATGGTGTGCAAGAAAAGAGAGAGTGAAAGAAAATGTGGCAAATGTCAACATTTATGAAATGTTAATGCATGATATAAAGGTATTCTTCATACTTTGACCTTTTTTAAAAAAATTTTTTAAAGCTTTTATTTATTTATTTGACAGACATAGATCACAAGCAGGCAGAGAGACAGGCAGAGAGAGAGAGGGGAAGGGGGTAAGCAGGCTCCCTGCTGAGCAGAGAGACCAATGTGGGGATCAATCCCAGGACCCTGAGATCATGACCTGAGCTGAAGGCAGAGGCTTAACCCACTGAGCCAACCAGGTGGCTTTGACCTTCTTTATGTAAAAAAAAAAAAAAAAAAGTTTAAAGAAAACCCCAAAACTATGTGCCTAGCACTGTTCTAAGTATATATGAAATTATTTCATTTTCTCAACACTTCTGTGAAGCAGCTATTATTATCCAGTTTTATAAAGAGGGAACTGAGAACCAGAAAGGTTAAGTAGCTTATCCAAGGTCACACAGTAAGCAGCAGAAGCAGTATTCGAATCAAAGAAGCCTAGCTCTTAACCTCCATGCTGTTCTGTCTCTCCAAAGAGTACCTCTTTAGTTTTTTTTTTGTTTACAAGGACATTCATAGGTACTCTCATAATGTCAGCCCCTCTCACTTATTTTATTTCTATTAGGTTAAGTTTCTTAACCACAATTCCTCTTAATCTCAGGTTTTTGTTTTGTTTATTCATTATAAATTAGGACAGCTGGAGAAGACCCATTGAACTTTATTGACTTTGATAGATAAGTGTCTGAAAAAATTGGTAGGCAATATTTGGTAGTTGGTAGGCATCTCTAAATCAAGATGGCAGAGAAGGTGAGGATGCCAAGGTCACAAAGAAGCCTCAGGTAGAGCTTGGGGCAAAGGGACTTAGGTCTAAAACTAACTGTAAAGAGAAAAGGGCCCAGTTGCGATTTGAAACTCCTCAATACTATAAACCAATTCACACGAGTGTGGCTGCTGTGACCTTATTTTCACAAGGTGAGTCTAAAGGGATCCATCAATTTATGCTGATGTGGATACACACAACATAGTGTTCTCATGGACTGTGGGTGGAAGACAAATCGATACACTTTTTCTGGAAAATAATTTGACAATATTCATGAAGGACATGAAAGAGCATTGAGGAGCATTTGTGTACCATAACAAAGAAAGTCCACTTCTAGGAATGTCCCTTAAAGCATCAAAGGGATTACATATTTTTAGAAGTTGTTCATTGTAGTGTTAAAACTAAAAAATTGGAAATGAATGTCCAACAACAGACGAAGACTTGGTTGAATTATGGCATTTCAATATAGTAGACTATGATGTAGTATTGGAATTTGAACAAAATGAGAAAACTATTACAGATAAAATTTTAGCGCCAAGAGTTAACGGCCACCTTCCCATTTCTTCAATATCAGCAACTCTTATTTTTGGGTCCTTTTTTTGCTTTCTCCTTGGGCTCTAGCTACTTGTCTAGCCCCAGAGTTTTGAAACCATCTTCCTAGAGTCCTCTGAGTTTCATAAGATGTGTTGGTAGTTGGGCATGGGGAACAAGATAGAGGGCCAGCAAGACTCAGGATTCCACTTTTATCAGTAATATATACAAAGGGGGCATATAAGCTTTTGTCTGGAAGAACTATAGTGTTTTTTAAAAAGGACCTAAGCTCACTTGTTTCAAACTTTATATTGATAACCTCTTTGGGATTATTTGTCCCAGTTCTGACCTGAAGATGCTTTTAGAATGTAGCTTTTAGCACTTTTTGCAACACTCCTTCACTCTGCCTTGTCCCCAAGCCTGACAGGAGAAGATTCAATAACTACTTTGACTTGGGGACAGATACTTATGAAAAGACATACATCAAAATTGAAAGCACTAACATTAAGTAGTTATATCAAATAGTAGTATAAGACATGTTTCCCCAAAAGCAGAACCTGAGACAATGATTTGAATGCAGGTAGTTAATCGGAAGGCAGGAAGAATGACAGAGCAGAGAGAGAGACTGGACTGAAGAACAAGCCAAAGGGCCTTATTATCAAAGTTGCTGTTACTAGTTAACAAGAACTTCCCTTCCATGAGACCACTGAGAAGGGCACAAAATGCCTCCCATGGAGCCCACCTGGAAGCCAGGAGGTTGACTTATCCATTGGCTTCCGTTCTTTATTGAGTAAGGGTTTCTCCTAATGGGGAGGTGCAAACTTCTCTACACTCCAGAGAGCTCCAGTGGTGTCATACAAAGCAGAATTCAGAAAGACACATGACGTAGTCTTGGGATAGGATGCTGTGATCATTAGGTAGGTCAGAATTGTCTCAGAAGTGAACCAGGACATGCAACGTGGGCACCAGAGGGGTCTGCTACAACATGTCATAAGCAATGCTTCCTCTGAGTTTTTGAAGTTGTAAGCAAGCAGCCATATTACGTGAGCAGTGGAAAAATGAGTACATACACATAAATAACAGAAATGTAAAATTGGTATCATGAATAATCCAGTTCTTACTTTGTTTCTTTCATAAATGTTCCCATGAGTGGATTCATGTGTGTGCACATACGTGCTAGTGTAACCATGAAGAGACTTTTTCAGTTTTTACCTTGAACAGAGCAGTCAGTCAGTGGAAGCAGAAGAAACTTGAAGACATGTTGAGCAAGAGATTGTAAGTTTCCTCAGAATTCGCAGAAATTTGGGAGAGGCTTTGGACTTCCACAAGATATATGAGCCTACCATATCTGAATTTTAAGTAACTGAAAAATTCCATATGACAAAATTAAACCTGATACCAAGTAATGAACGGCTAGTGGTTAGTATCTATATACTAACATTAACAGGCATGATGATTTGGTGACGTCTAAACCACTCCCAATAAGCTTCCTTTACCACCACTATATCTAGGGCTTTGGGACAAAAGGAACAGAGAAGTAACAAGAGAAGAGAGAGTGTATAAAGCAGTTTTGCAGGTGGTTTTCTGCTCAGGCAGAGTGTGTTTTAGTGTTTCATGCTTAGGCTCTAGCTGAAGAATCTGGAGACTTGAGAATACATGCTCTACCACTGTTGGTTGAAATTCAGTCCTTCAGCAGCAAAACCCCTGGAAAGTAGGTGCCTCAAATTGTATTTGCAAACAACTAGGACAATAAGGAGGATAGTGGGATGGTCCTAAGTAGTGAAATGTTTTTTCTTTTCTTGTTGTTGTTGTTGGTGGTGGTGGTGGTGGTGGTAGCGGGTGTGTGTTTGCATGTAAATCTGTGAAGGGACTGTGCTTCTTGTGTTGGTACACCAGTGTCCCATCTAGCCTGAAGATGTAGACCAGAGTGGGACATTAGGAAGGGAAAGTGAGTGTTTTGCATGGTTTTGATCATGTCATTCCCAGCTTAAAATGTTCTCATGGGTCCTTAATGTGAGGAAGTATACTAAGGTAATTAAATGTTTGGGTATTGCGCCAAATATGTGATTACTTGACTATAAAAATAAATATGGTAATAGATTCTAATCATGTGTTCAAGGACCCCCAAGACCATCTTCATATGAAAAATAAATAAGTATGGAAAGAGATTACAAATCCTGTGTTTTAAATAAATATGGTAACATCTTAATCTCACAAAACAAACTGAGGGTTGCGGGGGTAGAGGGATAGGGATAGGGTGGTTGGGTTACAGACCCTGGGAAAGGTATGTGCTATGGTGAGAGCTGTGAGGTGTGTAAACCTGATGATTCACAGACCTGTACCCCTGGGGCTAATAATACATTATATGTTAATAAAAAGATAAAAAATTTTAAAAAAAGACACTGAAACACTTTAAAAAATAATAAATAAATAAATAAATATGGTAACAGGTTATGACTTCACCAAGAGCACCCTCATGTTCAATGATTTATTACAAGAACTCAGAAGTTAGGGAAGTTGTTATACTTATGGTTAGAGTTTATTATAGTGAAGGGATACAGATTAAAATCAGCAATGGCAAAAGACACCTAGTGCAGGGTATAAGGGAGACCAGGTACAAGTTTGCAGTGTCCTGCCCAGTGGAGTCCTGTGCGCATTAATCAGTAAAGTATTGCCAACCAGGGAAGCTCATCTGAGCCTTGGTGTACAGGGTTTTTATTGAGAGCAGGTCACATAAGCATGGCTGACTGCCCTGGTGGCTGACCTTAATTTTCCAGTCCCTCCAGAGGTCAAACTAATACTGTGTGGTCTGAAGACCCCACTGTAAGTCACATCATTAGCATATCTTATACAGCCCAAGGCCTCAGGTAAATGAAGATACTTTTTATTTTTTTAAGATTTTATTTATTTGTCAGAGAGAGAAAGAGAAAGCACAAGCAGAGGCAGCAGACAGAGGAAGAAGCAGGCTCCCCATGGAGCAAGAAGCCCGCTGTGTGACTAGATCCCAGAACCCTGAGATCATGACCTGAGCCAAAGGCAGCCACTTAACTCAACTGAGCCACCTACACGTCCCTAAACAAAGATAATCTTAGGAGGATTTTCCAAGTGCTTAAAAGTTATTGCTCTGGAGCCTGGCAAAGGCCAAATCTTTCTTTGCTCTGTACAGTGTTTGGACAGCATGGACCTGCTTTGTTAATCCTTTACTGCACAAATCCACTGACTAAAGTAAGAAATCATGAGTCTGTACTGAAATAGATAGATAGATAGATAGATAGATAGATAGATAGATAGATAGGGGGAAAATTCCTTCCAGTAGAAGAATAGAAACTAATGATTAAGGAATGAATTATGGAGGGGCGCCTCGGTGGCTCAGTGGGTTAGAGCCTCTGCCTTCAGCTCAGGTCATGATCTCAGGGTTCTGGGATCAAGCCCCACGTCGGGCTCTCTGCTCAGCGGGGAGCTTGCTTCCCCCTCTCTCTCTCTGCCTGCCTCTCTACCTACTTGTGATTTCTGTCTGTCAAATAGATAAATAAAATCTTTAAAAAAAGAAAAGGAATGAATTATGGAGTTAGGAAAATTATTTGGTAACCATAATAACAGTTGTTTCAAACAAGAATAATTAGTGGATGCCTCAGTGAGTTGATGGGTGGCCTCTCAAAAATGTGTCCATGTCCTAATCCTCAGAACCAGTGAATGTGACCTTATTTGATAAAAGCATCTTTATAGATATAATTAAGGATCTTGAGATGACATCATCCTGGATTACCCAACCGGGCCACCAATCCAACGACAGGTGCTTTTATAAAAGACATAAGAGAAATGGTGCCTGGCTAGCTCAATCAGAAAAGCATGAGACTCTTGCTCTCCAGGGCACACTTCAAGCCCCACACTGGATGTAGTGATTACTTAAAAAAAAAAAAAAAGCCAAAAAAACAAAACCCAAAAACCTAAAAGAAGACAGATGTACAGTGAAGGCCTTCTAAAGACTGAGGCAGAGATTAGAGTGCTGTGACCACAAATCAAGGAAAACGGCCAGAAGCTGGAGGCTTTCCAAGGAGCACACAGCCCTGTAGATATCTTGATTTCTGATTTCTAATTGTGAGGCAATGAATTTCTGTTGTTTTAAGCCACTTAGTTTGCGGTAATTTGTTGCAGCAGCCACAGGAAACTAATACAGATGCTAAAATCAGTGGTGAAAAAATGATGCCTCAGGAATTTACATGGTCTTAAAGTACCCACAAAATATGCATTAATTATAAAGGAAAATAGAGTTAACTCTTCAGTGGAGAAACCTGGTAGGAGCTCTTTAACCAACCTTATTGAGTTTTGGAGTCAAACACAGCTGGTCTTCTCTTGCACCATCATCAATTTGTAGGGGCTTGCATGCTTTGGGGACTTAACTTCACTACACCTCAATTTCCTATAAAATGGAAATAATAAAAGCCATTATCTGCATGTTAAGGATATTTTGAGGATTAAATGAGACAATCCATGGAAAGCCCAAAGCACAGAACCTAGGACATATATATTCGATATTTATTGGTTATTCTTTTTTCTAAAGATTTAAAAAAAAAATTTTTAATTCTATTTATTTATTTGAGAGAGGGAGAGAGAGAGAATGAGCCGGGGGTGGGGTACGGCAGAGTGAGAGGGAGAAGCCAACTCCTGGATGATCAGAGAGCCAGATGATGTGGGGCTCGATCCTAAGACCCTGAGATCATGACCTGAGCTAAAGCTACCTTTAGCTTAACCAACTGAGCCACCCAGGCACCCCTAAGATTTTATTTTTAACTAATCTCTATACCCAGTGTGGGGCTCAAACTCACAACCCTGAAATCAAGAGTCGCATGCTCTACCGACTCAGCCAGGCAGGTGTCCCTATTTATTGGTTACTCTGATGAGAAAGCTATCATCTGCAGAAGGAGGTTTAAATTTCCCGTAATCTATTCAAGGAGATAAAAGATACACTCAATGAAAGACTTCATAATCAGGATGCACCACTATCTTTCTTCATCTCCAGAACTCCTGGTCTCCAATCATTCAACCTTCTTTCTTCCAGACTCCTGATCAGCTAAGTCATTCACCAGAACCTGAGTCCATCCACATCCATAGCTCAGACCACTTTCTACACATACAAAATTTGATGATCAAGTATGCTTCTTGAAGTTCTGCTCACTGGGAGGAATGTGCCTCATCACCGTCTTTCAGTGACACCTGAGTGAGGCTGTGGCTTCCAAAGAAGCAGGCTCTTCTGACTCCATAGCTATTTCCCTGGGTGGAATGACAGGCAACAGGGACTGGTAAAAGATGACTGTGATAGGGTCAAGCCCCTGAGACAGAGAAAAATCATAGTGGGACTTAACTGCATTTCTGATGTTTTAATTTCTGATGCTGACTTGAGGGACTGAAATCAGGGCTGCCCTGGCAAAGACGGGGCTTATAGTTCTCCTCAATGCCAGAAGAAAAAGGAAACATGGAAAACTAACTAAGCCCCCTCCCCTCCTCAACCCACTTCCCACAAACATAGTCCTGATATTCTCAGTAAAACCACAAACTTGGGGTCACTTGGGTGGCTCAGTCATTTAGGTGTCTGGCTTAAGCTCAGGTCATGATCCCAGGGTCCTGGGATAGAGCCCTGTGTCTACTTAGCAGGGAGTCTGCTTCCTCTCTCTCTGCCTCTGCCCCATGTGCTTGCATGCTCTCTCTCTCTCTCTCTCTCTCTCTCAAATAAATAAATAAATAAATAATTTTTAAAAACCCAACATCCCCCCAAATTTGACCTTCTTGAATCTTTCCAATTAATAGCTGGTCTCTTTGTAACACTGGAGTATATGAACTTACTGACTACATTTCCAGTCAGGCAAGCCCAAATTCTGCCATTCCCAACAAACAAATAAGGTTGCCTCAGTGGAGATGGGGTTCCACCGATTCCTCCTCCAACTGATAGACTCCATCACCTTAAAGCAAGTTGCTGAACACTGGGCTTCCATTTCCTCAACAAAATAAGGGTGATGAACTACTCAGCTAACTCCAAGCTTCCTACCAGTTGAAATACTTGGTGATTTTCTAATGGGATGGGAGGAAAGCCGGGTAATGTGCGGAGACGGTTCATGGATATATTCTGAGGCATTACTAACTCCTGGGTAATAAACTCAGAAGGAAGTGATGGAGGTGGGGACAAGGAAAGACTCCTTCTTAAAGTGTAAGATTTCAATTCATCTTGCAATCAAACTGCCTTTGATGTCATCGATTTTCAAAAACTTGTCCCCAATTTTAGAACTGAGAGAGAAATAGCAGGCAAAGGAACATCGCACATGGTGACAGAGTAATATTATTTTTTAAATACCCAAAATTTCCCTTAATATCTTTTCTGATTTATGTGACATAAATAAACTACATTATGGTGTGAGGGACTATAAAGGCTTTATTGCCACTTGTTTGGTATTGCCTGCATAACTCACTCTGAGTACCAGTTGTGGGTAACTCCAACCAAGGGCCATAAAACATTTATAGCCTGACACTCCACTTTCTACACTTTCTGTAAAGACCAAACTTTAGTACTCACTAAAATACTCACAAGTGTAATAGTTAGTAGTGAAAACTTCTTTCTTTTATTTAGATTACAGATTTCCAGTCTGCCGTAAGAAAAATAAAGTTTGCAAGGGAGATTTACGTTACTTCTCTCTGCAGGATCTCAAATTATCTGGCAAATTCCTTCCCCAAGGAAAACTACTTTTCAAAGATATCCAGGGTAAATGCATACTGAAATTAGCATAAAATTGGCAAGATCACTTGTGTCTACACTTTTGAATTCATTTGTAAATAACGACTACTTACTTCCTCGCTTCCCCACCCCGGGACCAGACTCTTAAGCATCACAGGTGCCGAAAGACTTACAAAAAGGAAGGAATAGGAACAAAAGGATGTTGGCGCCAGGAGGAAAACAATCTCCCAGAACAAAAATAATCTCGTACGGAATAGCAGATTCAGTATCAGGTATTACCGAAATTTAAACTGGCTTTTAAAATGGTGATCAGGGATAGTGTATCAAATTTATTAGGTCTTCTACTATGCCTGTCTGGTTTGTTTAAACCTTTTTAAGCTTATCTTGAGGGGCAGATTTCTGTGCTAAGCACATAATAGCTGTTAAACCAGTATTGATTTTTTTAAGGGGGATGGTCAGTAAATATAAACTTTACTGTTTAACTTTTACTTTATGCCTTACGGACCAAACGATGATTTCCATGAACCCTAAGTTTCGCTACTCATGACTATAGAAGAAACGCAGCTCTGATAGACAACAGAAGATCCTCAAAATAATTACTAAATTAACCCCCGCCAAACTGCGTGGAGGTCACACGGGAAATGTTTGGGTAAAGTCCTGCTTAAGTCCCAAGTCTCAAACGAAAAACTCCAACACAAAGTGTGCATAGTGAGTTTAAATGTCTTGTAATTAAAGTCATCCAGATGGTAGCTGGATTAATCAATGAAGAGGCAGTATTTACCTTCGGATAGTAGATTCTGAAATCCAGAATGAGAAAATTCCCAAGGTGGGGGTGGGGACAGTTAATAAAAGCTCCTGGGAAAGGTCCTTTCAACGAGGATTGGAAAATAATACGTTTGAATTTGAATATCTTTGAATATAAATCTCCCCTAACAACAGGAAAAGGGTCCTCTAGCACAGCAAGCTTTGTGCAGGAAGGGAGTAAAGGGAACTGTGAAACAGCCCGCTCAGCTGTTTCTGGTTTGGGACTGGGCTCAGAGAAAGAAATCGCGATGTGGGAACTGAGTATTTGAGACACTCAAAATAACTCGAAGGGTCAAATAACGAACTCCAGGCAAAGCGCTGACAAACCTCCCCCTTTGCAGCACCTAGGCTGGGTTTCCGCTCAATGTCCCCTCCCGCGCGCAGGGCGGACTGCAGGCGCGGCCCCTTCCCACGCGGGGCGCGGCGAGCGTGGACAGCTCCCCTTGGAGCAGCCGAGGGCGGGAAGTCCGCGGCCCGTTGGCTACCGCCGGCGGGCGCCGCTCAGGACTCCCGGAGCCGGCTGGACGGGCAGGCCTCGAGCCTTCTCCGCCCCGCTGGCCTGAGAGGGGCGGCCGGCGGCTGCGGAGGCCTCGCGGGCCGCTCGCTTGGCCCGCGAGCCGCGAGCGCGGGGCGCCGAGGGGAGGCGGGGCGAGGCCGCGGGGCGGAGGGGGGCGGGAGGTGCATCCTGGGAAATCCACCAACATGGGGCGAAGCGGCCGCCGCCGCCGCCGTGAGTCCCGGCCGCGGATGCCGCCGCTTCCCTGACGTCCGGCTGGGGCCTCGCCGCGCGCCGCGGCCTGGGTTCCCCCGGCAGAGACCGGCCAGCGCGCCCTCCGCCCGTCCGCCCGCCGGGGCCATGTGAGGGGGCAGCTCCCTCCGCCGCCGCCTCCTCCTCCTCTTCCTCCCCCCGCCCCCTCCCTCCCCTCCCGCCCCCCATACACAGGGCCCTAGAGGAGCCCCCACTGCAGCCCGCCCTCCCTACGCAACCCCCACGATGGACAGGAACTACGCGACCTCCGGCTTCGCGGACCCGCCGCCGCCGCCCGCGCCCCCCGCCGCCCCCGCCACCGCCAGCGCCGCCGCACCACCCCCCGCCCCCGCCTGGGCCTACGAACCCCGAGCCGCGGCGGCCACCGCCGCCGCCAGCAGCAGCTGCAGCAGCGGCAGCAGCCCCAGCCTCAAGGCCAGGTAGGGAGGGTGGGCGGCGGGGTCGTCGTGGGCCAGGAAAGGCCGGGGATGCGTTTGGGGCCTTCGCCCCTGTGCAGCGCCGCCCAGGGGTCCGGGCCGGGCGGGGAGCCCTCCACTCTTCTCGCCCTTGCCCGCGCTGGGAGAGGCGGATGATGACTCCTAGGAGGTGGTCTTAGGGTGGGTGGGGGCGCCCAGTGCAGGATTGGCGCTTAGGGCTGGTAGGGGACTGTGAGTAAAAGAGAGGGCTAGGCGGGAGTCGTGGGTCTCCGTCACCTCGCGGGTCTTGGGCTCTCTCACATGGTGAAGTTTGGGTTCGTGCCTGAACTGGGTGACCAGGGAGACCGGGGATTGGCTTCGGGGGGGAACGGGGGGCCCCTGAGGAGTTCCGGGCAGTGACATTCCATTGTACTAGAACGGACAATGTGGTCTTGGGGACCCCGGCAATGTGAGGGTGGGGGAGGCGCGAGAGGAAGAGGCGCCGAGCCGCGTCCCTGGCATTGGGGGGGACCCGGGAGGGCTGGGCTGCGGGAGAACCCCTGGGGCGTGGGGCCCGGGAGGGGGCCTGGAGGGGCGCGAAAGCTGCGACGGAGCTGGGTGACATATGTTTGCAGTGGTGGCCAAGATTAAGCTATTTCTCTTCCACGCGTTCAAAGTTACTCTTGGGTTTCCTCCCCTTTTAACAACAGCAGGAAGTAAGGAATCTTTTTTTGCCTTCTGTGTCTTGGGGTGACTAAGAATTGGGAAGATATTGGAGGGGGTTGGTCAGTGAAGGCCGTAAAGGTTGAAGAACAGAAGCATGCTTCTCCATCTCGGCTTCTGAAACCCTGGTTCATTATGTAGCGCGGGGTTCAAGAGTTCATCTTTGCTCCATCATGACCAAGGGAATCTAAAATGTTGACTCTTACAAGATATTTAAGCTCGCGGGAAATGTGTAGTAGTGCCACACTGTGAAATGGTCCATTTGAATGATAACTGGAAGGCGTGGTCTGCTTTGGACGATTCGGGAGCGGGGTGTTTTAAAGCCACCTCTGCCGAACAATGCAGAATCTGGTAGGTGCAGCTTCTGATTACAAGGACCAGGGAATCCTGGGTTGCTAATGACTTCATCCTCAGCTACCAACAGGAAGCTTCGTGGCTTTATGATCTCATCAGATTTCTTCACTATTGTCACGACAGAAGTGAACTTTTTTTTTTTTTTTAACTTTATACATTACAGTGTTCTAGGTTATCTTCTTTGTTTTTGTGAAAGTTCCACCTTTATGATTTGGAAAATAATGTGTGAAGAGTAGTTGGTCTTTGTCTTAATACCTTGGGATGATTGAGAGAGAATGAGAAAAAATTGATTCAAGAAAAGGAAAATAAGCTTTCTCAGAAAATTTTAGATCCTTTGTTTAAAAGAGCTGTGGTTAAAAAAAAAGAAGAATGCGATGTGCCAATTTGGAGCTAAATAATTGCTGAAACTTTTCAGAAATAGCCATAACTTTGTATTATATACTCTTAAGACATTTTAAGGAGTTTTATGAAAGATGTTTGGCACTTTTCCCATTATTAATTTTTTTTTTGGTGCTGATTTGTTTTTCAAGTAGCTTTTGCATTGAGTGCGGTAATTTACAAATTAAAATTGCTTTCTCTTTAGTGAACGATAATGATAGGTATTTGTGCAGCACTTTCAATGTTTTAAATAAAAAGTATTTTATTAGGTAAATGGAACAAATTCTACTTAGTTATTTTTGTTATTTCTTTTAGCAGAATACTTCTGAGGCAAGAAACTAAAATCTGCTTGTCATATTTTCCAAATGTTATTTATCAAAGTAACAAAGAATGACTTCCCAAACACATTTGAAAACAGTAAGTAGATTCATTTGGAACACGTAATCTAAAAGAGGTTTATTTTCTGTTTTTTGAAAGCTATTGATTCTTAAATGCTAAGCCCCCCCCCCTTAAAAAATATGTATTTTGGGGGTGGAGTTAACTAAATTTTAGCATCAAAAATGCAGGCTTTCCCCCTCCCCCACCAACTTGCTTTGTTAACATCTTGTGTTAGGATCAGGCCATCTGTACAGGGCTACACACACTTCTTAACTGTACCTCATTTTATTCTTCAAATTGTGAAATGTCCTCTTTCATTTCAGTTGTATAGAAAATACTGAATCTGAAATATGGCCTGTAAATCTTTAAGTATTCTGCATTTTTAGAAGCCCGTTCATATTTTTATAACATTTTAGAAAGCTTTTTCATAATTCATATATCAGTTGAATGTTTTTGTTCCCCTTTGTGGCAGTTTCTTCTTGAAGGTGCAAATGAGTACTAGTTGTGATGATGTGATATGGATACTTATCCATAAAGAATTAGCCTGTCTGTCACCTTGTTTCCAGTAACCTATTCAGAAGCTAACAGATGGTAATGACATTCTGTTGTTACTGACATGTCCCTACTTTGTGTCTTTGCTTGGTCCTGAAATGGAGTATTTTCATTAGTTGATGGGGAAAGAACATGGCAAACAATTTCTCATTACTTTGAAATTAATACTTTTTTGGTATAAGAGTTCCATCAGGTATTAGGTATTTCTGTTGTATTAACAATTAAAAAATTAAGAGCTAAGGGGAAACTCCCAGCATCTTACCATAGGGCGTATAGAGTTTTCTGAATATTTCTGAAATAGTACTCGTTAAATCAACAGGAAATTCAGGGATAAAAATTGGTCTCATAAATCTCCATTTATTTGTGTTCTTCTCAGTTAATTTTAGGGACTGAATGGGCATATCTTTGCCTATCACCATGCAGTTGGAAATACTTTTGATGGGGCTGAGATACTATTAATACCTTTGCATACTTTTGGAAATAAGATGATCGTCAGGAAGCTGCAGATCTTCCTTTTCTCTACCTGTTATTTATATCTTGCAAAGAACATCGAGAGGCTGTTTCATCATAGTGATGATAGATGTGTTTGTATTTGACTATGCACCAAAAAGTGACTAAATAATACTTTATTTGAAGTAGATTTTTATCTGTTTTTATAACTTTGTCACTTGAAATAGTCCATTTTTTCCATGCCAGTTTTTCAAATTTTCTAATAGATAAGTTCTTTCTGATCATAGTATGAATGTGTAATGAGTGGGGTAGATACCCCTCCAAAAAACAACAAAAAAATTAGTAGCTTCTCTAAAACTGGTCAACTACTGGGTCACCTGGGTGACTCAGTCAGTTAAGCCTCCAACTCCTGATTTCAGCTCAGGTCATGAACTCAGAATCATGAGATGGAGCCCTGAGTCGGGCTCGAACTGGGCGAGTAGCCTGTTTAAGATTCTCTCCCTCCGCCTATCGCCCCCAACCCAGGTTTGTTCTCTCTCTTAGAAAAACAAAAACAAACTGGTCAGCTACTACATTAAGGCCTTTTTGAGTGAGTTTTAAGTCTAGTTTCCCTCAAGGCTTTTGGAAAAAGACCTTGTAAGATCACAATTTATGGGGAATAGAGACAGTCTCAAATTAGTGAAAAGTTATTTCAAACAAACTTCTTTTGTTCAGAAAATATCTTCCCATAGAAGCGGTGTTGTGAGTAATAAAAGCTATCGTTTACTGGACTAATTTGTGCTAGCCACTATTTTAATTGATGAGTATATGCACACGCACACACACTTAATGTTAACAATTCTTTGAGGTAGGTATTATTTTTGCTTGCCTTTTATGAATGAGGAAACTAAGGCACAGAGACATTAAGTATATACTAATTACAAGTATAATCAAGTTAGTATACTTACAGCCATTTAGCTAGTAAGTAGTGGAACCAGGGTTTAAACCTGGATGTTGTGGATCTGGAGCCTGCATATTTAATTACTGCACTGCACTATTTCATAGTAAAATAGTCTGAAAATACAATCTATGTTATAGGTTCAATGAGCTTTTATGGCTGACCAGGTGTCATCAGTATCCTTATTTCAATATTCTTGTGACTTTGACTATTTTTTCCCTATGGAAATGTGCTTTCTTTCACTTCCATAGCAGTGTACTTTGCTGGTTTTCCTTGTACCTTCCTGGCTCACTGCTTTTCCCTGTTCTTCAATAGTTCTTACTCTTCTGATCTCTACATATTTTCATTTTTTCCAGTGATTTGAATTGATAGAATTTCTTGTGCTTTCTCCTAAGGAAAATTACATCCATGCCTATGATTTTAAATATCATCTCTGGAGATGCCTATGTATATGTCTAAGGCCTGAACATGTTTTGATCACCTAATTACATAACCTCTCTGAGATTTTACTTGGGAATATAACGGCCATTTAGTGATGAGCTCATGCTCTCCACACCTGCTCCACCTCTGCTTGTCTAGGGAAGCCTGCCTCAGTAAGTCACACTTCTGTCCATCTCGTTGCTCAGGTCAGAACTTGGGAGTTGTGTGTGCTCGCTCAGTCTCCAGGCCCTACTGCTTTTTTTTATCTCTTAAGTGTATCTTGAAATTGTCTACTCCTTTGTTTCTACTGCTCCACCCTGACCCAAGCCACCATGGTTTTTCACTGCAGTAGGCTCCAAACTAAATAATCTTGAACCTTTCCTTTCCTTCCCTCAATTAATTCTTCCCATAGTTGGGCTGTTCTAAGTCCCTTCCTACCTTAAAACTTTCATTCATGCTGTTAACCTCCACCTAGGTAAACCCTCTGCCCCGCATTGTTTTATGCAGTGGTATGGATATTAGAAATGTGAAGATGGGTCTCCTGTGTGGCTCAGTCGGTTAAGGGTCTGCTTTTGGCTCAGGTCATAATCCCAGGATCCTGGGATCAAGCCCCGCATTGGGTTCTCTGCTCAGCGGGAAGCCTGCTTCTCCCTCTTCCACTCTGTCTGCCCCTCCTCCAACTTGTGCTCTCTGGCTCGCTCACTGTCTCTCAAATAAACAAAATCTTAAAAAAAAAAAAAATGGTTTGAAGATGTAGGCTGCTGCTTGCTTTCTACCTTTCCTTGCTGTGCTCTCTGGAACAATGAATACAAAAATGTATCCTGCAAAACCTGTCCCCTTTTTTTTTTCCCCATTCATTAAACAAATATTTGAGTGCCCATAATATGTGAGACACGGTTGCCTTTATCCTCAAGTATTATATTTCTGTAGTGAAAGCTTGAGAAACCAAATGACGTGCGGTTGTTCATTAGCACGTACCGAGCATCTTTGAGTTTCTGTTCCTGAGCTAAATTCTGTGGAAATCATCATAGTGATGATTGAAAGAATGAAAAAGACACCATCCTGCCTTTCAAAGAACTTGTGATCCAGAGGGGTGACAGGGTAAATGCTTACTGCTTCTCTGCTTCTAAATGTGGGAGTGCCCAGGGGCTTGGAGTTCTTGGTTTTTCCTTCTCTCCTCACCCATCCTAGCTGAAGTTGCCATTTATATGAACAACTTTCAAATTGATCTCTTTACATTTATATCTGCCTAGCTGCCTCCCTCTCATCTCCAGTTGGATATTAGATATTTCAAACATAATATGTTCAAAACATTATCACCTTAATCTCCCCAACCTGGTCCACCTTTAACCTTCCTGACCTCAGTAAATAATACCACCATTTGCTTAGTAGGGCAGTCCCAAAGATTGGCACCATCCATCTGTGATCATTTCTTTTGTCCAGTATTCATCCCCTCAGTAAATCCTGCTGGTTTGAGCTCCCTATCCATAATTCCCCACATGGACTGTTGCAGTTGCCTCCTTTTGCTTTCCTTGCTTCTATTTTAGCCTTTCTGGAGTTTATTAAATATGCGACAGCCAGTCAACATTGCAAAATATAAATCAGGTAATATCGTTACCCTGCTTAAAACATTCCAGTGTTACTCAGAGGAAAATCCAAAATCTTTATCATGGCCTACAAGGCCTTACGTGATCTGAACCTCAGCTTATTCTCCAACCTCATCATTCCACTCCTACCATCCCTCAGCCACACAGACTTTATGTGTGTTCCTAAAACATGCTAAGATTGAGATTATTTGTGTCCTAAGACTTTTGCACTGGCTCTTCTCTTTATTTGGTATTGTCTTCACAGGCCTTTGCTTTGCCACTTCTTGTGGACCTCCAGGTCTTTTCCCAGATATTACTGCCTTACAAAAACCTTCTCTGACTGCCCTATCTATAGTAACTTCTCATCAGTGCATCATATCATAAAGCATTATTTTCTTGATAGCATTATCACTTTCTGAAGTAATTTTGTAGATTTATATGTATTCTTTATCACTACTCTTTCCGCATCCCACTGCCACGATAGAATGCATGTTCCATGAGAACTGGGATCCTGTCTGTCTTGTTCACATCTGTAGAAGGCAGTGTAGAGTAGGGGTTGATAGTGTAAACTCTGAAGTCAGAATTTTGGGGATTATATTTCGATTCCACTTGCAGTATGATCTTAAATAAGTTTCTTATTCTCTCTGTGCCTGAGGTTCCTTGTATTAAATGAGGATACTTTTTAGAATTCTTGAGGATTAAATGAGATAGTTCAGAAAAGTGTTTAGAATGGTATCCATGTTCTGTAGTATAGAGACTAGCATATAGAATATTAGCTTTGTTGTCAGCACTTAGAACAATGTCTGGCACATTGTAAGAGCCTGTTAAACATTCAGCAAATGAATTAAATGTACTACTATGTTTCTTTTTAAGAGTTACAAAAATGCTTTGGAAACTTAGAAGAAAAAATTATACAAAATTCAAGGAGTTCATGGAAGCATTTGCCAGGAATACTGTACACAACTGATCTGAATTACTGTCCGTGCTGCAGGAGTGGAATAAGGGAATAGCATGAAGAGGGAGCTTCCAAGAGCAGGTGTTACAAAGAGGGAGGAAATGGAATCTGCTAGACCAGTTAAGGGCTGATTTTTGAACTGGCATAGACTCACTTTTGCCACAGTGTACTGGTCAGAGCAGTCCTGGGCCCGGTGCAGAGTTATGGGGGAGAGACTGTACAAAGGTGTGTTTCACTGGGGAGGTCATCAGGGTAACACTCTACAACGGTGTCTTAATGCTAGATTTTAGAGGACTTTGATGACAGGCGGTAGAGTGTAGCCTCTGCATCTCAATAGGAAACTTTGAAAGGTTTTTGGGAAGGATAATGATGATGATATGAGCAAAAAAAAAAAAAAAAAAAGTGTTAAGATTATTTTGGCAGTTAAGTACATAATGCATTAGAGTTGGCAGAGGGAAGAACAGGACACCAAATGAGAGGCAATTCATCAGATGAGACAGAAGGGAGGTTGTATTAGTCAAGGTTCTCCAGAGAAATACATGATTTTTTATGGGGATGGATGGAGATATATATATGATAACTATGATATCTATCTATTTATCTATGATTTATTATGAGGAATTGGCTCGCACAGTTATGGAGGCTGAGAAGTTCCATGCTCTGTTTCTTTGCAGTCTGGAGACCAGGAAAGCCTGTTGTGTAATTCAGTCCGAGTCCTAAAGCTTGAGAACAAGGGAAGCCCATGATGTAAATTAGAGGGCAGGAGAAAATGAGATGTCCCAGCTCAAACAGTGAGGTAGGGAACAGGGGGTGGATTCCTTTTGGGGAAAAGGAGGCAGAAATAGTGCTTAATTTGGGTATCCTGAGGCCAGTGAAGGCGACAATAAAATGAATCATGAGACATCCACCCATTATCAACTTTACACCTATAGACATCTCTTTTTTTTTTTCTTTTTTTTTTTTTGAAGATTTATTTACTTTAGGGAGAGGGCAAAGGAAGAGAGACTCTTTTTTTTTTTTTGAAGATTTTATTTATTTATCTGACAGAGAGATCGAGAGAGCACTAGCAGGGGGGACAGTGGGGAGAGAGAGGGAGAAGCAGACTCCCTGCCCGAGCAGGGAGCCAGATGTGGGGCTCGATCCTAGGACCATGGGATCACAACCTGAGCCAAAGGCAGATGCCTAACCATCTGAGCCACCCAGGTGCCCCAGAGGGAGAGAGACTCTTAAGCAGACTCTGCTGAGCATGGAACCCCACATGGGGCTCGATCTCACAACCCTAATACCATGACCTGAGCTGAAACCAAGAGTCGGATGCTCAACTGACTGCGCTACCCAGGTTCCCCTATACCTATAGGCATCTCTTTAAACTGTACTTAATCTCCAAAGAAAGATAACAAGATCATAATTTCTTCTAACCTGATACAACTGTGTACAACTGAGAACATGTCAATCCTTTCCCCAGGAGAGGGGATTAAGTCCTGTGATGTTTACTCTTCTCCTTGATACTCCGTAACTTAAATATTGGGATGTAAAATTAGCAATACTTTAAGTACTGTGTTAGAAAATCGGTACCTCTTATGTCACATAATAAGGAAATAAGAGAAAAGAAAACAAATATATATCTGTATATATACAGATGTCTGCATAACACAGATATACAAAAAAATAAGCAAAATAAGGAGGAATTACTCAAGATAATTACAGTCCTTGTTTCTTTAACTGGTTTCGTGCTCTTAGCTGGTACTATAACTGCCTCTTCCATTACCCATTCTGTGGGCCTTCAGCAAGTATCACAGCTGGTTGTGGTTCTTTACCCGTTAGTGTGACCCAACCTTCACTTCTGAAGGGTCTGTGCCATTACTAGTCCTGCTTGGATTTAGTTGTAGTTTTCCGTTGACTTTAATGACAGGGCATGGTAACACTGGAGAGTCACCTTAAGGGATGCCCTGTATTCCAGACATACTCACCCTCATTTCTATTGTGGAGTATTTCAGTTTCCCCCTATAGTCGGGATCATTCACCCAATCCAGCACTGTAACATCCTTCTTTGCCTGTTGGTTCAGTGGCATAAGGAGCTCAAAGTAGCCAGATAGCAGTCTTAACTTCTAGTCCAATAGAATCATTATTGGTCTCCTAATGAAGCAGTCCTCCTGTTGGACCTTAGACTTCTAGGCCAGCAGACCATAAAGTCGCTGGAACAGGAAGTAAAAATTTGGCTAGTGGTTCATAAGGGATATTAATGAGTGGTGACAGTCCCAATCTACCCCTTGATTCCCAGGCCCATGAAGCCTAGGTATAAGAGAAACCGTCCCAGGCAACCGGATGCTGCTTCAGAGCATATACAACCTTCTGGAGAACCTTGTCCTAGCCCTCAAGGTATTGCCACCTACCTGGTACTAAAAAAAAAGTCTTCAAAAGGCCATCCCACCATTCTGTCAAGCCGCTGCTTCAGGTTGTTGGGGAACATGGTAAGACGAATGAATTCCATAAGAATGGGCCTGCTATTACACTTCTATTGCTGCGAAGTGAATTCCTTGACCAGAAGCAGTGCTGCGTTGGAATACCATAATGGTGGATCAGGTGCTGGCCCACAGATGATAGTTTTGGCCGAATCACTGAAAACAGGGAAGTCCATATCCAGACTATCCCAAGTAGGAACAAAGTGTTGCTCCCTCCATCAGGGAAGCTGTTCAGTGTAGTCAGCCTATCACCAGGTAGCCGTCTGATCACCCCGGGAAATGGTGCCCTAGTCAGGGGCTCAGTGTTGGTATCTGTGGCTGGCAGATTGGGTACTCAGCAGTGGCCATAAGCAAGTCAGCCTTAGGGTGGGAAAGTGCATGTTGCAGAGCCCCTGCACGACATCCATTTCTGCCACCACGGCCACTTCGTTCATTAGCCCAGGGGCAGCTGGGGAAGGAGGCTCTCTGTTGTCCACAGACCAGGCCATTCTATCCATCCTCTGCTGAGGTCACTCTTTGGTAAGCATTCACATTGAAAACAAATATCTTCGGTTTTTTGGCCCATTCAGACATGTATCCACATACCTTTCTTTGTCACCAACTTTCCAGTTATGTTCCTACCAGACCCCCAGCCATCCAGCCAAACCATTGGCTGTGGCACATGAATCAGTATATAATTGCTCTTCTGGCCATTTGTCTTTTTAAGCAAAATGGACATCCAGGTCCACTGCTTGATGTCCTGCTCACTGGGAGGGTTTCTCTTTACCACTGTCCTTTGGAGATATCCCAGGAAGGGGTTTTGGGGCTACAGCTATCTACGTTAGGTGGTCCTTACAGATCTTTCGTGACTACTTGTAAACCAGGTCCCAGTCTTTTCTTCCTCTCTCAACTGGTTGTAAGGGTACTTGTAAGGTACTTGTAAGGGTACAGGTTGGGAGAAAAAAGGCAGTGAAGCAGGAATGGGGACCATAGGCATTTGGGCCACTTTTTTTTTTTTTTTTTTTTTTTTTAAGATTTTAGTTTTAAGTGATCTCTGCACACAACGTGGGGCTTGAGTCTACAACTCTGAGATCAAGAGTAGCATGCTGTTTGGACTGAGCTAGCCAGGTGCCCCTGGGCCATATCTTAATGTAACTTGTGCCTTCAGGGCCTGGTTGGGCCCCATCATGTATATGCCACTCCCGTTTGATGATGGAGTATTACTGTGCATGCCCATCTTTGTAGCTTGTTGGATCAGATAACAGCCAGTTGATGATGGGTATCTTGAGTCCCGTGGTAACTTGGGGGCCCATGGTTAAACATTCAGTTTCTATTGAGGCCCAGGGTGGGTTTTTCAAAAAGAGAGTAGTTAAACATCATCCCTATCTGTTATTGACACTTTAAGGACTGGTGGATCTTTGGACCGTATGGCCCCAGTGGCAGAAAAGCTGGCACAGCAGCCTGGACGTATTATACAGCCTTTGTTGTCACCCAGAACTAACAGTTTTTTGGGTTATTTGGTATGTAGGTCAGAGTAACATACCCAAGTGGGGAATATGTTGTCTCCAAACCCCAAAAAGTCCCGCTAGGTGCATCTCGTGTGTCTTTCTTGGTTGTACAAAGGCCAGAGACAACAACTTATCTATCCTTCCCCTTAGTAAGGATAGCTCAACATATCCTATACCACTGGACCCCTAGAATTTCACTGAAGTAGAATGCCCCTAAATTTTAGTCTGATTTATTTCCCACTCTGTGATATGCAAATGTTCTACCAAGTCTAGAGTAGTTGCTAGTTCTTGCTCGTAATGTCCAATCAGCATTAATATTTATCAGTGTAATAGGCCTGTGTAATATCTTGTGGAAGGGAAGGGTGATCAAGATCTTTGTGAACTAAATTATGACTTAGGCGTGGAGAGTTGACATGACGCTGAGGTAAGACAGTAAAGGTGTATTGGTGGCTTTGCCAGCTGAAAGCAAATTGCTTATGGGCGGGTATGGAGAAAAAGGAATTTGCCAGATCCATAGCTGCATACCAGGTACTGGGGACTGTGTTATAGTTTGTTCAAGCAATGAAACCATACCTGGCTACAGAAGCTACAATCGGATTCACTACTCGGTTAAATATATGGTAATTTGCTGTCATTTTCTGAGACCAACCCATCTCCTGCATAGGCCAAATAGAGATGAATGAGGCTATGGTGGAAAGCACCACCCCTGCATCCTTCAAGTCCTTGATGGTGGCACCAATCTCTGCAGTCCTTCTAAGAATTTGGTATTGTTTGGGGTTTAATATTTTTTGAAGTAAAGGGAGTTCTAATGGCATCCACTTGGCCTTACCCTCCATAATAACCCTCACTCTACAGGTCAGGGAATCAGTGTAGGGATTCTTTGATCTGTTAAGTTTGTCATTCCAATTATGCATTCCCAAACTAGGGAAATAACTAGAGAACAGGTTCACGGACCCACTAGACCCACTGCGAGATGGACTTGAGCCTGACGTCCATAAGCCCCAACCCTTGACTGGTGGGCTACAGTGATGTTTTGGGTCTCCTGAAATTAGTGTCAGGTTATAGCCCATATCCATTAATTCCTGAAAGGTCTGATATTGTTTCCTTTTCTCTGATGTACAGTTACCCTGGTAAAAGGCCATACATACATAGGTCCCTTTGGGGAAGGCTGGGAGAAAGGAGAAAGATTAACACTGTACGTTTTCAGTAATGTACTGTGGTCCTCCGTGAAGGGGACCTGGCTTCCCCTTTATTCAAAGGGCTCTGAGTCTGTATTCTGTCCCAAGTCTGGGAATTGACTTAAGTGCTGTTTTTATTATTTGAATTAGGCTTATGTTCACTTGACCTAGAAACTTTATGCTTATACAGATTAAGAATTTGGTAGGCTTCCTATCTATTTCACTTTTAGGGAACACCGTAATCAACATTAAGGACTGTGTGATTCATACTGTTCTGATTTCTGCTTTTCTCTGCTGTCCATTGCAATAATCATGTCTACCTTGCCATTGGTGGTTGAGTGACCCAACAACCCTTGGGAAGGGTCTTCTGCTTTTACTGAGTCCGTTGATTCAAATGCTAATCTCACCCTGAAATAGTCTTACAGGCACACCCGAAATAATGTTTAATTTGGGTACCCTATGGCCAGTCCAGTTGACCATAAGATTAACCCTCACAGAGGAAATAGGGGATTGGTAGTAATATTGGCATAGAAAGGGTGAAATGGGTGTAAGAAACCTTAAAGATAAAATTGGCTGAGATTGTTGAAAGGGTACATGTTAAAAGGTAAGAAAAAGGGAAATATTGACCTTATTCTGGGGACTGGAAAAAGAATGGTACAGTAAAGAAAAGTAGAAATGTTAATTCATTTTGGTCAACAGATATGCCATGTACTTCTTCTAGGCATTGGCAGTTCAATGGCAATTAGGACAAAATCTAGGAGCGCCTGGGTGGCTCAGTCGGTTAAGCTTCTGCCTTCGGCTCAGGTTATGATCCCAGGGTTCTGGTATTGAGCTCCGCATCGGGCTCCCTGCTCAGTGGGGAGATTGCTTTTCCCTTTTCTCCCCACTTTTGCTGTCTCTCGATATCTTTGTTATTATCTCTGTCTCTCTCTCTCTCAAATAAATAAATCTTTTTTTACAAAAAGACAAAGTCTGGAATGCCTGGGTGGCTCAGTGGGTTAAGCGGCTCCCTTGGGCTCAGGTCATGATCCCAGCATCCTGCGATTGAGTCCCACATCGAGGCTTCCTGCTCAGCAGGGAGCCTGCTTCTCCCTCTGCCTGCCACTCTGTCTGCCTGCGCATGCTCTCTCTCTCTGACAAGTAAATAAATAAAAAATCTTAAAAAAAAAAAAAGACAAAGTCTGTTCTTGTACAGTGTACATTCTTGGGGTAGGATAGGAGATCAGGCAAGCAAATAAGAAAAGTTTCTGCTTATGGAATTAGCATTTCCCTAAGATCTGAGTAAAGAGCATGTACAAATGTCCTAAGGCAGAAACAGGTCTGGTAATTCCCTTCCCTGACATGATCTTACCCTAGATCAGTGTTGTCCAATTTAAGAGTCCTTCAGATCACCTGTAAGGCTTGTTGAAACATAGGTTGCTGGGCCTACACCCAGAATTTCTGAATTAGAAGGTTTGGGGTAAAGGCCTGTAATTTTCATTTCTATATGATGCTAATGCTGTTATCTTATCATCCTTGCCTTCTTGACATTCTTATCTCTGCTTAAAAATAAAGTATTTATCCTCATTTGACAAGACCAGAAAGGTGAATATGGGAGTCTGAATAGATATTTGTATAGAAGACAATAGTAGAATCTCAGAGATTAAGGTTTCTGAGGAGGAAGAGTAGATAGCTAACAGTACCTCTTCAGCTAACTGAAGTTAGCTATTGGTGATAACTAGCATTTATTGAATACGTACCATGTGCCAGGCAATGTTCTGATACTTAGGTTACCTCGTTTAATTCTCAAGTCTGTGAGATAGGTACTGTTGTTAGCCCATTTTACAGAAACTAAAGCAAAGAGCAGTTAACTTGTTCAAGTTCACACAGCTAGTCAGTGGCAGAGGCAGGATTTAAACCATGAAGTATGACTTCAGAGACGTGCTCTTAATCACGAGGTATTCGGCTCTCAGGGAAAACTTTTGAGAAGGGTGGGAGTTTAAAATTGAGTAGAGTTGACAAATGAAAAGAAATCAGAGCCATTAGTGATGGGAGACTTTTAAGAAGAATGTTGAGTTTCTTGGTTGGGAATTAACATGTATGTTAGGTTATACTTTCTCATTACTTCAAAAATTAGAATTATTTTCCTACAACATTCTTTCATGAAGTTTTTGAAGAAGTTTGGATATATGAGTTTATATCAGATTGAATGGTTACGGTAAGGTAAGGGAATTTTCAAGATGTTTGTTTACCAGGCATCTCTCATATATTAAATACGCGGGAGTTTTGGATACATCAGTGAATAAAACCAAAATCCCTGTCCTGTAATTTCACTGGGGTATGTGGAATGAGACAGATGATAAGTAGTAAATATAACTATAAATTATCTAGTATATTTAGAGGTGATAGGGGAAAAAGAAAACAAGGTAAGGAGGAATGGAAGGTGGGTTGAGGGGGCAGGCTAATTGAACTAGTGATATGTGAACAAGGACTTGAAGGCGGTAATCTTCTGAAAAGAAATATTTTACAGTGAGAAGCAGGGTACTTCAGTAAGGGTGTTTTTGTTTTGCTTTTGGGCCACCAATTCAAATGAGACTACAGTTTTGTTTTTTAAAAATTGCCTACTCCTTTGCTAAACTTGCTTACAAAAAAAAACTCTTAATTCTTTGTTCCATATTTATCCTTTGTTGCTGCTACTGCTGTTTTCAATTTTAGCAGTGTGCTAGATAACTTCATGTGACTGGCTGCTGCGATCAGCTTCCTAACTTTTCCTCAGGCCCGTCTAGGTGGGCCTTTCCAGTCTAGGCCTTTGTAATTGCAATCAGTACGCTTTTCGCTTGGTCAGTAGTAAGCGTTTGTTCACCAGTGTGCTAGCCGTATGCTAGTATGTGTGGACATATTGCATAATATGAAGAGGTAAATGGGAGGACATGGGCTTGTTTTCCTTTCATTTTTTGTAGAACATGACCACAGATGCCCCCTTGCCCTGAGTTTTTTATCTCTGAATGAAACACGCATTTTTCATTGTTCCTTAGACAGCTACAGTAGGAACACTCTTATCTTGGGGTCTTTGGGCTGTTTCCTCAGCTAGGAGCTGATAATCCCTCTGATAATCTGCATGGCTTTCTCCTGTCATTTCATTCAGTTCAAAATGTCACATTGTTAGAAAGGTCTGTCCTTAAGGGGTGCCTGGGTGGCTCAGTGGTTTAAGCCTCTGCCTTTGGCTCATGTCATGATCTCAGGGTCCTGGGGTGGAGCAGAGAGCCTGCTTCCCCTCGCCCCCCACTCTGCCTGCCTCCCCTCTCTCTCTCTGCCTGCCTGTGGTCTTGTCTGTCAAATAAATAAATAAAATCTTTTTAAAAAATTATTAAAAAAAAAAAAAGGTCTGTCCTTAGTACCCTCAATGGAAAGGGTATATGCCCTCCCCCATCACTGTAGCCTCATATCCTGCTTGAAGTTTCTTCATAGCACTCATCAGTCCTTGATACTAAATATTTCTCTGTGCTTGTTTATTGTGGGTCCATCTTCACTAACTTGGGTGTTTCTTGACAGTCTACCTTGAGCAGTTGGGTTTTTTCTGCCATGTATCCATCATATAATAACTAATGTAAATAATAATTTACTAAAGACTATTTAATTCTGGGGCACCTGGGTGCCTCAGTCAGTTAAACACCCAACTCTTGGAAGTCGGTAATCTTTTGAAAGGAAAAGAGATATTTTATAGCAAGAAGCAGGGTACTTCATGAAATCTCGGCTCAGGTCATGATCTCATGGGTAGTGAGATCTGGTCCTGCTTTGAGCTTTGCGCTCAGCAGAGAGTCTGCTTGAGATTCTCTCCCTCTGTCCCTCCCCCAGCTTGTGCACATGCAGTTTCCCTCTCTCTAAAATAAATTAATCTTTTTAAAAAAGAATATATTTAATGCTGGCATATATCCTGCTTTGACTTGTTATCTCATATTCAGAGTCTAAATTTGGCCTTCTTAAGTTTAAAGGTTCCTTGGGGGTTTAGACCATGTAGCTTGTCCTATGTTGATAGGCCTGTAGGCATTTATAGGGTATAACTAAGCATAAAATAATGAAATTTTCATATGACTTCATCATTCTCATTACTGTGTGATCACTGATCCTATTTAAATAACTTGAGACCCGATTTGTCCAACCCAGTGAAGCATGACAAACACAAAAATGTGGATAAGCTAAAATACTTTTGCGTGGATCTGCTTAAATTAGATGGCTTAACATTTTAAAACATTTCTCATACTGAGCAAACTGGAAAATGACTATTACTCTGGTAAAGCAACTAATAGTATTCTCACATAAATAGACATTAGACTGAGTCAAACTTTGATTTGCCCAAAGCCACAAAGGGTCTAGTAGAATAATGCCAAAAATAAAAGTGTGAACAATTTGGAAGGATAGGGTATAAGTAGAACTGTGGCTATACAAAAAACAAAACTAGAGATGGTGTCTTTTGTCATTGGTTAATATCTCTGTATTCCTTTTTTTTTTTTTTAACTAGAGCAAGTTTGGGTTCAGTCTGACCCTTTATAACATGCTAATGATGAATTGCTTCTAAGACTTATAAATTGTGTTTTAATATACATAGGAGATGATGGTTTGAAATGTGCTATTAAAGGCTAATCTGGTATATCAGCTAATTAACCTTGACTTGTTGTGCACCTTCTGGTCATCTTAGCATCATCCTCATAAAGTGTGTTTTGAAGTGAGTATGAATATTATTCACACTTAATAGACATGTTTATAAAAATTTTTAAGATAATAAGTTTGGGGGTACCTGGGTGGCCCCATCATTGAGTGTTTGCCTTGGGCTTAGGCCATGATCCCAGGGTCCTGGGATCCAGCCCTACATCAGCCTCCCTGCTCAGCGGGAAGCCTGCTTCTCCCTCTCCCACTCTTCCTGCTTATGTTCCCTCCTCTCTTTCTCTGTCAAATAAGTAAATAAATAAAATCTTTTTTTTTTTTTTAAGATTTTATTTATTTGAGAGAAAGAGAGAGAGAGCATGAGAAGGGAGAGATCAGTCCAGAGCCTGATGTGGGACTCGATCCCAGGACTCCAGGATCATGACCTGAACCGAAGGCTGTTGTTTAACCAACTGAGCCACCCAGGCACCCAAAAAATAAAATCTTTAAAAAAAAAAAAAAAAAAAAGATAGTAAGCTTGTTAATTATAAAATTGTTTTTACCTGTTGTTTCAAAATATGGTATATGCCTTTCCTTTAATGTTTATTATAATTTCTTCCTTTGCATTAATCGTTTTTGTGAACCAGAAATCCAGAAGGTGAATTAGCCACTTGGAAATTTATTTTCTCTACTACAGACAATAACATTTTTATTAAGGAAAATTTCCAACCAAACACATTTAGAGAGAATGATACAATGATCCCTACATATTCATTAGCCAACTTTAAAAACTTCAACACATGGTCAATCTTGTTTCATATATACCCCTACCTACTTTCTCTTCTTACTTTGTATTTATTTTGTGGTATTTCAAAGCAAATTTCAGACTATGTGTCTCTTTCAACCATAGTACGTCTCTGAAAGATATATATACTTAAAATTTTTTTAACGTAACTATAATATGTAGGATATTTTAAGGCAGGCTAAGCATTCTACCTTCTTTGGTATCTTAAGTCAGTTTTATGATAGTATAAATAATATAATGCAATTACAGTGATATAAAATAGTAGTGGTTTTATAAGTCTTTGATTAGTTGGCTTACAAATTTCTGGAAATATCCTTAAGAAAACAGAAATAACAAACCTTTTGAGCTTTTAGAAAATTTCTGGTTAATTTTTATTAAAATTTGTAGAGAAAGAAAAAAACCGTATATTGCATATCAAACTGAATATTATAACTTTGGAATTGGACTCAACTGAAAATCTTTTTCTCTACTCTATAAAATGTTACTAGGTTCTTCTATTAAATCAAAGGTATATAAATTTTTGCGTAGCAACCTAGTGCATAAATGTGAATTGTTGGGCAACCCCTTCGGGTCCCCTTCCTCCTTGGGAGCTTTGTACTATCACTTTGCTATCACACAATAAACCTTACTTTAGTGTCCATCAAAAAAAAATGTGAATTGTTTTGATAAATGTGTATCTTTAGACAGACTTGACTTACCCAATGCCAGAAATCCTAGACCATGTTAATAGTGAACAAAATTGTGATACAGTAAAAATTCAGCTGTACTAGTTTCTCATAAAAGGAAGAAATTTAATTTGGTAAGGGAACTAGGCCACAAACAATAAGATATAATGAAGAAGCTAAAATAAAAACATTTCATGGCACCTATACATTCAAATCCTAGAAATTTGAACTGTGCTGTGTGTTGTAAGAAATAATCAGCTGTCTACTTGTTCATTTCTAAGAATTTCTTCAGAACCTGAAATGAGATATAATCATTCAGGGCCCAACATGACCATTTTTGTCTACCTCTTAAATGAATATGTTAATGTCTGGACATTAGAGATAGTTAATACCTTGCAACAATTTGAAATACAAAGTAATTTGGTTTGACAGATGTATTTGGGGTTTTTTCCACCTGGTTTTCTTTTTAAAAATTGTTTAATTCCAGTGTATTTGACATACAGTATTATATGTGTTTCAGGTGCACAGCATAGTGATTAGACATTTACGTACCTTATGAAATGTTCACCATGACAAGTGTAGTTACCATCTGTCCCTATACAAAGTTATTGCAGTATTACTGACTATATTCCCTATGCTATTCCAGTCATCCCTGAGACTTAGTTATTTGTTTTATATATTTTATTTTTTGAGAGAGAAGGAGTGTGTGTTTGAGGGGCAGGTCAGAGGGAGTGGGAGAGAGAATCCCAAGCAGGCTCCACACCCAGCGCAAGCACATTCCGGAGCTCAGTCCCAGGACCCTGAGACCATGACCTGAGCCCACATCAAGAGTCCAATGTCTCACCAGCTGAGCCACTCAGTGCCTGTGGAAGTTTGTGCTTCTTAATCCCCTTCACCTATTTTGCCCCTTTGCCAACCCCCCCTCTCCATCGACAGCTACCAGTTCTCTATGGCCTATTTCTGTTTTTTGATTGGTTTGTTTTTAGATGTCACATATAAGTAAAATACGGTATTTGTCTTTCTCTTATTTCACTTAGCATAATATCCTCTTGGTCCACCCATGTTGTTGCAAATGGGAAGATATCATTTTTATGGCTGAATATTTTGTGTAAATATACATACCACATCTTTTTCCATTTATCTGTGGATAGACATTTAGGTTACTTCCATATCTTGACTTTTGTAAATAACGCTGCAATAAACATAGGGGTGCATATCTCTTTGAATTAGTGTTTTAGTTTTCTTTGGGTAAATACCCAGAAGTAGAATTACTATATTGTATGATATTTCTTGTCATAGATAGCCATTACAAGATTAGACTAGAATCTGTCATTACTAGATTGTATAATATTTTTAACTTCTTGAGGAAACTCCGTACTGTTTTCCACAGTGGCTATACTGTGCATGAGGGTTCCCTTTTCTCCACGTCCTTGCCAGCATTGGTTATTTCTTATCTTTTTAATTCTAGCCACCTTGACTGGTGTGAGGTGACAATCTCATTGTGATTTTGGTATGCATTTCCCTGATGATTAGTGATGTGGAACATCTTTTCATATGTCTGTTGGCCATTAATATGTCTTCTTTGGGAAAGTGTCTATTCAGGTTCTCTGTTTTGTTTTGTTTTGTTTTGTTTTGGTGTTGAGTTTATGAGTTCTTTATATGTTTTGGGTATTAACCCCTTATTGGATATGTCATTTGCCGGTATCTTATAAGTCAGTAAGTTGCCTTTTGGTTTTGTCGATCATTTCCTTTGCTGTGCAAAAGCTTACTAGTTTGATATAGTCCCAGTTGTTTATTTTTGCTTTTGTTTCCATTACCTAAGGAGACAGATCCAGAAAAATATTGCTAAGGCTGATGTCCAGAAGTTTACTGCCTTTGTTTTCTTTCAGGAGTTTTATTGTTTCGTGTCTTAATATTTAGGTTGTTAATATATTTGAGTTTATTTTTATGTAAGAAAATACCTAAGAAAGTGGTCCAGTTTCATTCTTTTGCATCTAGCTATACAGATGTATTTCTTCTAAAAGAAAAATGTTTCAGGAAAATACTGGAGATGGGAAAAGTTGGATCTGAAAATTTTGTCTTTGTTCAAAGGAAAGGTCAGTAATGCAGGTGATGACAGAAATAAAAAAGGAAAATGATGAAATGGAATTTTGGAATCGTGTCCAACCCAGGCCTTGGTGTCTCTTGTTATGAACATAGCCAAGCATATGCCACATCACCATCACATTTCATTTATTTCCTGACAGAACAACAGACGGAAACTCTTCATAGCCTTGACTTTGGCATCGTTTTTCTTGGGCATCTGTTACAAATGCCAAAATCTGTCTCTTTTTGTGTGAATAATGTTTGGAACTGATAGACTGATTTTGAATATGCTCTAGCACACCACTGGGCAGGAAATACCATACTAGTCTTCATTTCATCTTCTTGGTGAAAAGAAAAACACCTGTTTAACCAAATTTAGTCTATCATTTGTATAAAATAGGATTGTTTTGGTAAAGATCATTAAAGCCATATGGAACAGTTAAAACAAATTTACTTATCTCAAGAAGTCATACTTGTTTTAACAATAACTTGTTGGTATAAAGTACCAATTGTACTTCCTTTACACTAATTATAAGTTAAGGGCTCTGCTCGAAACACAATTTCGTTCCTTCGACTCACTTGATTCATTTTAACGAGAGGCTTAGTTTTATAGCTGCGGGCAGGGTTAAGGGAACCAAAAAAGGATGACGAGACTTCAAATGAGTCGTAGCTGTGTGAAGCCACATCCAGGTCCGAGAAGGGGTAGGGCTTCCAAGTTATTGGAGCCCAGAAGAAGCTATGGCTGTAGAGGGATGAGGCTTGGCTGGAATCATGGTGTGATGGAGAGATTGGACAAATAATACTTGGGCTCTTCTGCCTTCTGATGTTCTGCAAAACCCACTTCTAGTGGACCTAAAGAGCCTGCGTGACACAGTGAGTAGCAGTTACCTGTGCTCATTTACAGATGAGCAAATGAAGTTTCAGAGAAGCTATGCGTTGCCCAAGGCTTCCTTAGAGATGAGCCTTTGATTCTTCCAGCTCTTTTTTTTTAAATTAACTGCTTTATTGAGATTTAATTTACACACCATAAAATTCTCCTGTATCGTGTACAGTGATTTTTAGTACATTTACGTCACCACAGTATCCTCACCATCTAATCTAAGTGGAGTAATAGAATGCCTGTTCTTTTGTGTTTGGATTTTGTGACTAAGCATGATGTTTCAGAGAATCATCCATGTTGTAGCGTGTATCAGTGCTGTAAGTGCTTGTAGCGGAGTAATATTCCTCTGCACAGATGGACTCGTATTGTTTATCCATTCACTAGTTGGTATATATTTGGTTGTTTTCACTTTTTGGCTTTTGCAGATAATGCTGCTGTGAACATTTGCATAAAGGTATTTGAACATATGTTTCATTTTCCTTGGGCAGATACCTAGTAGTGGAATTGTGGAGTCTTTATGGTAATTCTGTGTTTAACATTTTGAAGAACTGCTAAATTGTTTTCCAAAGTGGCAGCACCATTTTACATTCCCACCAGCAACATATGAGGGTTCTAGTTTCTCCACATCCTTGTCCACCCCCTCTGCACGCATATGCGTGCTCTCTCTCTCTTTCAAAGAAAAGACAAGACCTGAGCTGAGATCAAGAGTCAGATGCCTAACCGACTGAGCCACTCAGGGGCTGATTATTCTTGTGCTTCATGATTTTGTTTTGAATTCTCAGACTATGATTAGCTAAAATAAAGTATTTATAAAATACTTGACATTAGATATGAGTGGGACAGGAGTGCTAGAGTTCCACAGACAAAGTTAATTATATGAACTCCATGTGATTTATCTCTGTACTCAATTTTGAAAACAGATTTTATGCTGAAGAACACTGTATGATAGATGAGGTAAAAATATTTAACTTGACTCAGAATATAAATTAATACAAAGAACACTACACTTCCTAAATAGGAAAATGCAGACTCTGCAAGATTACATGTTTTACTGAAAGTCTTCTAATGTTGTTTGCAGAATCAGAATTGAAATTGGGGCCTCCTAACTTCCAATCCAGGGTTTTTATGTTTCTCAACTATGAAAAGTTTAAAACCATATTTTTAAAGCTTAAAGAGAATTTTCTTTTTATTATACCAGCATTTCTCTATCTTCAGTGGCCACATTCTTTTAACACAGATAAGAGAGTAATAAGACTACTTAAGGTGGGGGTGCCTGGTGGTACAGTCCATTGAGCATCTGACTCTTGGTTTGGCTCAGCTGCTGATCTCAGGGTCCTGGGATTGAGTCCTGTGTTGGGCTCCCTGCTCAGTGCAGACTCTCCACCTCTTCCTCTGCCCCTCCCCACCATGCTCCTCTCTCTAAAGTAAATAAATAAATCTTTAAAAAATAAATAGGACTACATAAGGCAAAACCATTCATTCAGTGCTTAAGTAACTTATTGCTTATATGCAAGTACTGGCTTGTCTCCCTGGGATTTAACATATTTCATGGAACTTTTGCTAATTGATTTTAAAACTTGGAATGTGTTTCTTAACTACCATGGACATAGAGTATGCTACCCAAGGAGTAGATTTGTATGTTATGACTATCAGGATATAAACCATAAGATAGCTTATTCTCAGTAATATATTCAAAAACAATTTTTTTCTTATGATCATATACCATCACTGCACAAACTAATTTCGGTGAGATTTTTTTGTCTCCGGTTTCTCATTTGCCTTAAAACTTAATTTTCTGGGGCACCTGGGTGGCTCAGTGGAGTAAGGCCTCTGCCTTCAGCTCAGGTCATGATCCCGGGGTCCTGGGATTGAGCTCCGCATCGGGCTCCCTGCTCGCGGGGAGCCTGCTTCCTCCTCTCTCTCTGCCTGCCTCTCTGCCTACTTCTGATCTTTGTCTGTCAAATAAATAAATAAAAATATTTAAAAAAATTTAAAAAAAAACCCTTAATTTTCTTTGCTAAACATATTAGATTAAAATTAAGAAGTGTAGGGGCACATGGTGGCTTAGTCAGTTAAGCGTCTGACTCCTGATTTTGGCTTGGGTCATGGTCTCAGGGTCATGAGATGGAGGCCTGCGTGGGACTGGAGCCTACTTGAGATTGTCTCTCCCTCTACCTCTTCCCCCCCTCCTCTCTCTGTCTCTCTCCCCCTTTAAAAAAAATAAACAAAAATTAAAAATTAAATTAAGAAGCTTAGGGAGGAAATGTTCAGACTTAAGGTAGAGGGTAGTAACTGAATAATTATTCTTTTGGTTCATTTTAATTTTTAGGAAAATATCCGTTTTTTAATTTGGCATTTAAGTGACAGCAACTGAAGGAAGATAATACTACCCCCTGCAAAATCCTGATCCTTCTTATCTTCAGTATAGAATCTACGCTACTTTGAGTGTGTGGAGAGGGGATAGAGGATTACAGTTTTATGCTAGGCTGGGAATATGAAGATTAAAACAATTGTGACTCTTATCTCTTGGCTCCTTCCTCTTCTCTAGGCCTTTAGCTCCTGTAATTTTTGGGGTATGTTATGGGGATAGTATAAGTTCTCTGTCCTTCTCCCTACCACCCATCCAGGACTTTGGGGGCTAGGATAGATTAGAGCAGGGTAGGTCCTATATTAAATAAATGAACATTTATTCAAAGGAGATCTTACATTGGCCCAAATATGGGAATTTGTTGACCATGTTTTGATTTTTTTTTTTCCAGAATGATTTTTTTTTTCTTTTTTTTTTAAGTTGGCTTTTGTGGGGCTCTGGCTGGTTGAGTCAGTAGAGCATGTGACTCTTGATCTTGGAATTGGAGTCGTGAATTCAAGCCCCACAGTAGGCATAGAGATTACTTTAAAAATCTCAAAAAAAATTTTTTAAACTTAAAAAATCTGGGGTGCCTGGGTGGCTCAGTCATTGAGCTCTGCCTTTGGCTCAGGTCATGGTCCTGGCTTCCTGGGATTGAGCCCCGCGTCAGGCTCCCTGCTCAGCGAGGCACCTGCTTCTCCCTCTTCCACTCCCCCTGCTTGTGTTCCCTTTCTCCCTGTCTCGCTCTCTCTCTGTCAAATAAATAAATAAATAAGATCTTTTTAAAAAAATAAATAAACTTTAAAAATTTGGCTTTTGTTTAAAAACATAAACAATGTCATGGCACCTGGCTGGCTCAGTTGGAAGAGTGTGTGATTTTTTTTTTTTTAAGATTATTCATTTTTGAGAGAGAGAGAGTGTGAACATGAGTGGGGGAGGGGCAAAGGGAGAGACTCCACAAGCCGACTCCCTGCCAAGGCACAGAGTACACCACTGGGCTCAATCCTGGACCCTGAGGCCATGACTTGAGCCAAAATCAGGACTTGGACACTCAACCGACTGAGCTACTCAGGCACCCAAGCAAGTGACTCTTAATCTTGTGGTCGTGAGTTCTAGGCCCCATATTGGGTATAGAGATTAGTATTAAACAAACAAACAAACAAACAAAACCCCCCAAAACCATAAAGTTAACTTTAAAAAAAATTTTTTTTTATAATGTCAACAAACCAGTGACTATCAGATTTTTATAAGGGTTAAAATTTTCCAGCTTTGGCCATTAGGAGCCCTTCCAGTTGGCTTCTCTGTCCCCTTGACGTGCCATTGTTGTTTTTATGTCTTTCTTTATTTATTTTTTACTCCTTGACATGTCCTTGTAAATGTAGGGGTTTTCCCCCATCTGTCTGTCTTTCCCCCTCCCCGCCGCCCCTGAGCACTTCCTTACTTTCTGGTACTATAGGATGCTCCAGATTCATTTCTTCTATATTTCTTGTCCCAGTACTAGAATGACCTATTTCTTCAAGAAGCACTGCTTCCTTTTTCTTGAAGTATGGTATTAGGAATCCTTATCTGGGAAAGAAGTATGCTCTTGGCATCTGGAGAGTCTTCATTTCAAGGTCTGTCAGCTGACAGAACAGGGAAATATATGTGTGTGGATTGTTTTACTTTTTAAACTTTTAAAAAGATTTTATTTGTTTCAGAGAAAGAGCACACAAATGGGGAGGGGCAGAGGGAGAGGCAGACTACCTGCTGAGCCCAAAGCCCAACACAGGGCTCTATCCCAGGACCCCTGGATCACAACCTGAGCCAAAGGCAGATGCTTAACCCACCTGAGCCACACAGGCACCCCTAAAATGTTTTAATATAAAGCATGATTGCTATGATTATTTGAAAAGTAGATAAAATGGTAGGAATATATATATTTTTAAAGATTTTATTTATTTTTTTTGACAGACAGAGATCACAAGTAGAGAAGCAAGCAGAGAGAGAGGAGGAAGCAGGCTTCCTGCTGAGCAGAGAGCCTGATAGGAATATTTTAAAAGCAACATCTGGGTATTTGGTTTTTTATTAAAGAATTTCAAATTATATTCAAAATGAGTAGCAAAAGAATAAAGTTAGACTCCTTCCTTACACTATGTACAATTAATTCAAAATGGGGGTGTCTGGGTGACTCAGTCAGTTCAGGTGTCCCAACTGTTTATTTCGCTCAGGTCATGATCTCGGGGTCATGGTATTGAGCCCTCCATTGGGCTCCCTATTTGGCAGGGGTCTGCTTGAGGATTTTCTCCTCCTGTCCCTTGCATGTTCTCTCTCTCTCAATTAAATAAATCTTTTTTTTTTTTTAAGATTGTATTTATTTGACAGAGAGAGTATATAAGCAGGGAGTGGCAGGCAGACAGAGAGGAGAAGCAGGCTCCCTGCTGAGCAGGAAGGCTGATGGGGGACATGATAGCAGGACCTTGGGATCATGATCTGAGCCAAAGATAGATTCTTAACCAACTAAACCACCCAGGCACCCCCACAAACAAATAAATCTTAAAAAAATAAAAAGATGTTCAACATCATTAGGTAAATGCAAATCAAAGCCAAAATGAGGTACCATTTCATACCTACTAGGATGGCTGTTTGTAATGAAAACACAGGCTGTAAGAAGTATGAGTAAAGTTGTTGGGAAATTGAAACCCTTAACCATTGCTTGTGGGAATGTAAAATGGTACATTTTGTTGACCATTCTTAAAATTTTTGAACAAGTTTGAGTTGTCATATGATAAAGAATTACACTCCTAGGTATCTACCCAAGAGACAACATACATCCACAGAAAAACTTGTTAACTTATGTTCTCGAGGCATAATTTGTAATAACCAAACAGTGGAAACAACCCAAATGTCCATCAACTTATAAATGGCTAAACAAAATGTATGTATATCTATACAGTGGGATATTGTGCAGCCATAAGATGGAATGAAGTACTGTTATATCCATTTTGTAACATGGATGAACCTTGCAAATGTTAAACTAAGTGAACAAAGTCACAAAAGGCCCACATAATATGATTCAATTTTTGTGAAATATTTTGAGTCAGCAAATACAGAGACAGAAAGTAGATTAGTGATTGCCTGGGGCTGGATGGAGGGGGCTATGCAGAGTGATATTAATGGGTACAGTTTTATTTTTGAGGCAGTGAGAATGTTCTAAAATTAAGTTATGGTTCTGGTTGCATAACTCTGACTATTCTAAAAATGCACTGATCTGTACACTTTAAAAGGATGACCTTTAAGGTATGTGAATTACATATCAATAAAGCTATAATTAAAATAACATTTAGAACAAAATAAGAAAAATGAGAAACTTAGGGATAAATTTAACAAAATAGTAGCAAGAATAATGCACTAAACTTTACCAAAGACTGCTGAGAGAAATTAAAGACCTAAATAAATAGACATACTCATGGATTTAGAACACTCAGTACTTTAAAAGTGGTAGTTTTCCCTAAATTGATGTATAGATTCAGTGCAATGTTAGCATAGCCAAAATAATTTTGAAGAACAAAATTGGAAGTTTTGTACAACCTGATTGAGTCATTTATCAGGCTGTGTGTTACTGGCCTAAGAACACACATATTAATGTAGCAAAGTAGTTAAGAGAACCACAAATACATGGCTAGTTGATTTTTTTAAAAGATGCCATGGCAATTTTATAGGTAAAAAATCGTTTTTTCAAAATATAGTACTGGGACAATTGCATACCCAGATTTTTAAAAATGAATCCCAAGCCTTACCAGACACCATGTACAAAAAATTAATTCCAAATGAATCATAGACCTAAATGGAAAAAGTAATACTCTAAAACTTCCAGAAGGAATCGGAAGAGAAAAATCTTTGAGCTATTAGAGTAGGCAAAGATCTCTCACCAACAACAGCAAAAATACAATTCATAGGGGTGCCTGGCTGGCTCAGTCAGTGGAGCATGCGACTTTTGATTTTGGGATTGTAACTTGGAGTCCCGGGTTAGGTGTAGAGGTTACTTAAAAATAAAATCTTTTAAACAATGGTTCTGTTCTTCTAACTACTTTTTTTTTTAAGATTTTATTTATTTATTTAACAGACAGAGATCACATGTAGGCAGAGAGAGAGGAAGGGAAGCAGGCTCCCCACTGAGCAGAGAGCCCAATGCGGGGCTCGATCCCAGGACCCTGAGATCATGACCTGAGCCAAAGGCAGAGGCTTTAACCCACTGAGCCACCCAGGTGCCCCTAACTACATTGTTATAAGGATAAAAGCCACAGAGTGGGAGAAAATATTTGCAAAACATACATTTCACACAGATTTGATTCTAGAATATATAGGCAAAACCTAAAACTCAATAATAAGGAAACTAATACCCCCCCCCCCAAAAAAATAGGCAAAAGATTTGAGTATGTTACCAAAGAAGATTTCTGCATGGTAGATAAGCAAACGATGCTCGTCATTGTTATTTCTTAAGGAAATCCAGATTAAAACCACAGTGAAGGAGGCACCTGGGGGGCACAGCCCGTTGAGCAGCTGACTCTTGATTTTGGCTCAGATCATGATATCAGGGTTGTGAGATTGAGCCATGGAGCCCTGCATTCAGCATGGAGTCTACCTAGGATTCTCTCTCTCTCTGTCTCTGCCCCCCCCTCAAATAAATGTTGGAAAAAAACACAATGAGATACCACTGCACACTAATTAGAGTGGTTAAAAATTTTAAAAAGGAAAGAAAGAACTTACAAATTGGAAATACTTAGTGCCAGTAAGGATGCAGTCACTAGACCACACATGCATTACTGGGTGAATGCAAAAGGGATAGCCCCTTTGGAAAATAGGCAGTTTCTCTAAAGTTCAACATTACCAAGTAACTCAGCCATCCCCCCATATATTTAGTCAAGTGAAATGAAACCTTGTGTTCATACAGAAACTTATGCACAAGTGTATGGCACCTTTATTCATAATTGTTAAAAAACAGGAAAGAACCCAAAGACCCTTAAACTGTTAATGGATTTAAAACAAGCACTAACCTCTGATGCGTCCATATAACAGAATGCTGCTCAGCTATAAAATGTAATAAATTACTGATATAAATAAAAAATGGATGAATCTCAGACATTAAGCTAATTGAAAGTAGCCAAACACAAAAGGCTACATATTAAATGATTATATTCATTTGACATTTTGGAAAAGGCAAAACTGTAAGGACAGAGAATAGATTCTTGGGAGATGGTAGGAAGAGTTCACTACCGAGGGGCATGGGGGGAATCTTTTGTAATGATGGGACTGTTCTCTCCCTTAGTTTTTGCAGTGTTTATATACTTGGCCAAACTAGAGACAGTGAATTTTATTGTATACAAATTATGCCTTAATTTTTGAAGTTTAAAAAATGAATCTTGCGTGCCTGGGTGGCTCAGTAGGTTAAATCCTATGCCTTCAGCTCAGGTCATGATCCCAGGGTCCTGGGATCGAGCCCCACATCAGGCTCTCTGCTCAGCTGGGAGCCTGCTTCCTTCTCTCTAGGCCCACCTCTCTGCCTACTTGTGATCTCTGTCAAATAAATAAATAAAATCTTTTTAAAAAATAAATAAATAAATAAATAAATAAAAGTACTGACTTTATAGGAAAAAATATAATCAGGTTGATCAAAAATTAAAACCTTGTTAGTCAAACTCAGAAGCAGAGAGCGGGATGGTGGTCCAGAGGCTAGGGGAAGGGGGAGATGGGGAATTGCTCAAAGGATACAAAGTTTCAGTTATTTAACATGAATAAGCTCTAGAGATAGGCTATAGGACATCTTGCCTGTGACACAGTAATGTATCCCATGCTTTGTTAAGTGGAGAGATCTCATCTTAAATGCTCTTACCACAATAAAAACTTTTTTTTTTTAAGATTGTATTTATTTATTTGACAGAGAGAGAGATCACAAGTAGGCAGAGAGTTAGGCAGAGAGAGAGGGGGAAGCAGGCTCTCTGCTCAGCAGGGATGCTGAGGCAGATGCGGGGCTCGATCCCAGGACCCCAAGACCACGACCTGAGCCAAAGGCAGTGGCTCAATCCACTGAGCCACCCAGGCACCCCAAAAGCTTTTTATTTTTGATGATGAAAGCTTTTTATTTGAAGACACTAAAAAACAAAAAAGCAACCCACTAGATTGGAAGGAAACATTCACAGTACATATATCTGACAAAAAATGTGGATCCAGAATATAAGAAAAACTCTTACAATCCAATAGGAGAGCTAACTAAACCTGCTTTTTTTTTAAGGCAAAAAATTGGCAAACTTCACCAGAGGAGCTGAAAGAATAGCCTGTTGGCAGATAAAAACATGCAAATTAAACCACGATGAGATACCACTATATCTACCAAGAATCACTAAAATTAAAGACTGATGGGGCACCTGGGTGGCGCAGTCAGTTAAGTGGCTGACTCTTGGTGTTGGCTCAGATCGTGATCTCAGGGTCGTGGGATTGAACCCTGTGTCGGGCCCCATGCTGAGCGCAGAGTCAGCTTGAGATTCTCCCTCTCTCTGCCCTCCTACTCAGTATCTCTTTCTCTCTTTCAAATAAATGAATAAATCTTCTTTAAAAAGGAAGACTGAAAACTTGTCACAAGAAGGATGTAAAGCAAAAATGAAATGTTGATTCATTATTGATGGTAATGTAAAATGGTACATGCACCTATTTTATGACCCTGTAATTCCACTTCTAGATATTTAACTTAAGATAAATGAAAACATACGTCCATGGAAGACTTGTATATAAATGTTCCTAGCAAGGAATATAGTCAATAATACTGTAATAACATTGTATGGTGACAGAAGGTAACTACATGTGTCATGGTAGGCATTTCATAATGTGTTTAATTGTTGAAACATTGTGTTGTATACTTGAAACTAATATGTCAACTCTATGTCAGTTTTCAAGTCTACAGTGGTATATTTATGAAGTGTAAGATCTATGCATTTTTGAAAAATATGAAAATGTATGTGTATGTATCATGTATATGAGAGGGATAAGAGGGAGAAAGCTCATTCTTATTTTATAGACGAAGACTACCTTTTAAATATTAAAAGAATGATGTAATTAGAAAGCTACCATTTCCAGTCTCCAGTGTGATAATTAGTAGATGATGTCTGAAACCTTTGGCTGTTGGGCATAAGATATTTACAGTCTTAAAGTAACACCTCACAATTGCATTTCAAAGGATAAAGAATAACAGCATGGAGCGATCTGACAGATGTGCCTTATCCCCTTCAAGTTTAGCATCACCAGTCATGAGACAGACAGATGTGTGCATCCTCACATGGTGGGTGCAATGAGACGTATAAAATCTCACTCATGTACTTGTAATGAAGAATCAGTCAGACAGACCCAGAATTTGGGATAGTCTACATCCAACTAACTTGGATTCTTCAACAACAACAACAAGTCTGTGCCATGAAATCAAGACAAAAGGGACCTGGGAATAGAGGCACTGTTCTCAATTTAGAGACATAACCAAGTGCAGTTCTTGAATTTTTATTGGATTCTGCATAGAAGGAGCTTTAAAATCCCACACATTTTGGCAACAATTAGGAAATTGGAATATGACCTCATGTCTATTAATGATTATTGGCTATATAGAAGAATGCTTAATTCCTAGGAGATATAGCTGAAGTATTTAAAGATGCAGTGTCATATCTGCAAGTTATTTTCAAGTGGTTTAATAAAAAAGAAGTGTGTGTTTATATCTGTTTATAAAGAAAAATAAAACACAGATAACACAATGTTAATTAAGATTATTGAGACTTGGGGCGCCTGGGTGGCTCAGTGGTTAAAGCCTCTGCCTTCGGCTCAGGTCATGGTCTCAAGGCCCTGGGATCGAGCCCCGCATCGGGCTCTCTGCTCGGCAGGGAGCCTGCTTCCTCCCTCTCTCTCTGTCTGCCTCTCTGCCTACTTGTGATCTATGTCTGTCGAATAAATAAATAAAATCTTAAAAAAAAAAAAAGATTATTGAGACTTAAGTAATGGATGTAAGACTATTTCAATTTTTCTCTGGGTTTAAAATATTCAAAGTAAATATCAAGGGCAGAAAAAATATCTTGTTTTAAATTACTCTCAAAATGTCCAACTTTGAATTTTCTAGGTGAGTTATTTTAATTATCAATTAATTCAAGTTATCTGATACTCCATAGAATGTTAGAATTAGAGGGACTTAAGAGATTATCTTGTCTTGTCCTTCATTCACACAGATAAGAAATTTAGTCTGTCATTAATTAAATCTCTTACTGAAATCACACCGGAAGCCTGTGGTAGAGCTCTGACAATGAACTCAGCTATCCTGTTTTCCACGATACTGCTCTTCACACTATACCCTGTCACTGCTCTCCCAGTTAAAGGAAGTAAAGTTGAATTGAGGAAAATACTATGCATCATTTCTCTTCCTAGTATATGTCAGTATATTTTCCTCATTTTGACAGTGTTGTCAGACTCTGTTTGCTCTATTGATGTGTAGGTCAGGAATTTAGTCAAAGTCTTCCACTACTTTTGATAATTGCTCTCCTACAGATGTTTTGATACTGTTGTTCGAGCTCTGCGTTTTCAGTCACTTATTTTTTGTTATCCTTTAGTTTAAGCTATGAAGAAGGACATCCCTCACACTCTGAAGCAGATCTCCTTCAGAGACAGACTTTTGCGGCCCCTCATCAGCTTCCTGGATATGCTACCACACCTCAGCCAACTGGTAAAAATGCTCTCCTAAAATGAATCTGGCTACCTTTAGTGATTAAGAAGAAAAATCAGTTTTCACATATTGGGTTAGGAATGTGAGCAGGACATAATGGAGCCGTGGGAAAAATGAAAATGAAAATGAAATCAAAAGCTTTGTCTTTTACTGATAGAGAGTATCTATATAATTGGTGGGGAGATCTTTTTTCATAGATCTCTGTGGATTTTAAATTATGACTGTACTTGGTCAAACTAGTATCTGTTTGCTATTTCAAAACAGTTTAGGGTTAAGGAGCTTTTGGCCTCAGATTTCTGCAGTTCTTTTTAAAATAAATAATAATTTGATATTAATATATATTTTTACTTGATGATATGTTTTATCTTCAAATGTAGGTCTTTCTGGAATATTTGATACTAGTGTGAACAGTGCCAGCACTAACACTAAAGAATCTTCAGTGATGAATTTTCTCTCTGCTGTTGAATCCCGAACTGCTCAGGCTGCTTCTTCAGGAACTACTCTTTTACCACAATTCAGGGCTCCATCCTGGCAGACAGGTAATTCTTTGTTTTCAGAATTTTTAAATCCAGAAGAAATACTGATAAAAATACACTTCTGATGGCCTTGTCACTGTATAGTGGCTGAGAAGTGAACTTCAAAACCTAGAATTTGTCACAGTTTTACATTGGACAGAATTCCAGTTTATCACTTGATGAAAACTAACAAGTTGAAGAAGGTAATAATTAAATATAAACCCTAGATATGAAGTTCTTATCTGGTCATTTAAGTGGTTACTTGACTACTTACTAGAAGCAAGCATTCAGTTTCTTTTGTTATTCCATTTCAGCTCTATTGAGGTCTAATTGACATAGAAAATTGTAAGATGTTTAAAGTGTGCAGTGTGGTGATTTGCTATGCATTACATTGTGAAAGAAATCCGCCTCCATCTGAATGAACACACCGATCACCTCACATGTTCATCTTTTTTGGTTTTTTGGTGAACAAATTCATTTATCTTTGTGACTTCAGGCTGAGTAGGAAGTATAGTAAAAAACAATCTTGGGACTGATTTCATCATTAAAGTTACATAAAGTTATCCAGAATTGAACGGATAATGTCACTATTTAGTAAAGGCCATTATAGGCCGATATTAATGTATTTTCCCTGTTTATATATACATTCCATTTTTCAAATATTTCTCCCCAAAAATTATTTGTATATGTTTTTACTTTTTTCAAAGAATGAGAAATATCATAGCATATTTGAGGATCTATTTTAAAGTTTTAGTGAGAGGAAATAATACTTTATCATTGTTATAAATTCCATTAATAGAGCTTTTTGGTATGCTTTAGCAATGTTTTTTCCTGCTTCCAAGGAGATCATTAATGTTTTAGTGTGACATAAAAGAGAATATTATAAAACAAAGTAGTTTCATTTTTTGCTTCCTGGAATAATTGCACATTATATATATTTAGTTAGATTTTCTACTCCAATTTCTATGATAATATTATTTTATTTCATTTTATTTTATTTTAAAGATTTTATTTATTTGACAGACCAAGATTACAAGCAGGCAGAGAGGCAGGCAGAGAGAGAGAGGAGGAAGCAGGCTCCCCGCTGAGCAGAGATTCCCAATGCAGGGCTCGATCCCGGGATCCTGAGATCATGACCTGAGCTGAAGGCAGAGGCTTTAACCCACTGAGCCACCCAGGCGTCCTGATAATATTATTATTATTTTTTTTTTAAGATTTTATTTATTTGTCAGAGAGAGAGTGAGCACAGGCAGACAGAATGGCAGGCAGAGGCAGAGGGAGAAGCAGGCTCCCTGCTGAGCAAGGAGCCCAATGTGGGACTCATCCCAGGACGCTGGGATCATGACCTGAGCTGAAGGCAACCGCTTAACCAACTGAGCCACCCAGGTGTCCCCCTGATAATATTATTTTAAACATATATTTTAAATGTTATTCATTCTTTGAAGCTTAACTATATTATTTTCTGTCATCATAGTACTAATACTTTTTTGACATTTAATGGGAAGAAGTGAGAGAAGAAGTTTTTTGAAAGGGCCAGAGAATCTTTTTTCCCCCTATTTTTCTAAATAAAAAGATTTTAATGACAGTTCACTAAAAAAACATGTAAACAATAAAAAGGCCTACGAAAGGGAAGGTGATAGTTCCTTATAATAGTTCCACTTTTGTAGAGAAGAGTTAGCAGTTGGTATTTATTCTTCTTTGATATCTTTGTATATTAAAATATACATATCCACTTAATCAGTATTTGTAGCAATAGTATTAATCAGTTATGCCTGATTTGATCAGTCTTGTGCTGATGGACATATGGGTTTCTACATATTAGCACACACAATAACTATAACGAGTATTTGTGTGTACAAATATCTTTGTGTCCACTTATTTCCACAGAATAAATTTCTAGAAGTAGAACTTTTAGATCATAAGGGTAAATGTTAACTTTTGCTACATGTGGCTAAAATGCTTTCCTGAAATGTTAATAAATCTCTTCTTGACAAAACTAATTTCTGATCAGCCTTTTATGATAAGCGTACATCTGTTATCATTGGACTTTGTTCCTAGGAAGTCAAAACTTGAAATCCAAGATATTTTTAAGTTTGTGTGTGTGTGTCTGTGTGTGTGTGTATTTAAGAGTTTTATTTATTAGAGAGAGAGTGTATGGAGTCGAGGAGGGAGGCAGAGAAAGCGGGCAAGGGAGAATATCCAGCAGACTTACTTCTGATCAAGGAGCCCGTCGCAAGGCTCAGTTCCACGACCCCGAGATCACAACCTGAGCCAAAATCAAGTTGGACGCCTAACCAACTGAGCCACCTGGGGCCCCCAAAATGTATATATTTTGATAAAAGAAATTTCACAGTGTTCACCTCACTTAATTTTTAGATTTATTTATCATGTTAAATGTAAGCAGTTTGGGTTTGTTTGATGTTGGGTTTTTTTTTCAAGATTTTATTTATTTATTTGACATAAAGAGATCACATGTAGGGAGGGGGAAGCAGGCTTCCCGCTGAGCAGGGAGCCCGATGTAGGGCTCAATCCCAGGACCTTTGAGATCATGACCTGAGCCAAAGGCAGAGGCTTAACCCACTGAGCCACCCAGGCGCCCCAAGCAGTTTGGGTTTTAATTTTAATATTAGGGACATTTCAGCTTGTCTATTGCTATTGCATTGAGATTTTAAGGTAAATTAATCATTAGAGATTATGTACATTTTTATTGTTTTCTTAATTTTCAGATGACCTTATCTAACATATAAACTCATTTATAGCACAACTATAGATAGGAATTGCTAATACCTTTGTAATTTTGTTTTTGCTTTAAGAAAGCTACCTGTTTTGAGCAAAGTGGGTGGCTCAGTCAGTTAAGCAACCAACTCTTGGTTTCTGCTCAGGTTATGATTTCAGGGTCATGAGATTGAGTCCCACGTTGTATTCCATGCTTATGATAGAGTCTGTTTGGGGCTCTCTCCCTCTGGCCCCCCACCCCTGCACTTGCATGGTTTCTCTCTCTCAAATAAATAAATCCTTTTTTTTTTTTTAAGGTTTTATTTATTTATTTATTTGACAGAGAGAGAGAGAGAGAGAGAGAGAGCAAGAGAGGGAACTCAAGCAGGAGGAGTGGGAGAGGGAGAAACAGGGAGCTGGAAGCAGGGCTTGTTGTTCCCAGGACCCTGGGACCATGACCTGAGTCATTAAGGCAGATGCTTAATGACTGAGCCACCCAGGCGCCTCTAAAATAAATAAATCTTAAAAAAAAAAAAGAGAGATTCTCTCCCCGTGCGCCCCTCTCTCTCTCTCACGCGCGCGCACACACACACACACACTCTCTCTCTCTCTCTCAAAAATAAAAATAAAAATAGAAAACTAGCTGTTTTTGAAATAAAATATTTGAGATATACATGCAGAACTAATTTGTCAGGGTTTTCAGTCTTAGAGATTTTTTTTAAAGATTTTATTTATTTATTTGACAGAGAGAGATAGTCTTAGAGATTTTAATGTGTTAAAATCTCTAATCTTTTGCAACATGGGGGGTTAAGGTGGTAGGAGAAGAGTAAATGAAACAAGATGGGATTGGGAGGGAGACAAACCATAAGTGACTCTTAATCTCACAAAACAAACTGAGGGTTGCTGGGGGGGGTTGGGAGAGGGGGGTGGGGTTATGGACATTGGGGAGGGTATGTGCTATGGTGAGTGCTGTGAAGTGTGTAAACCTGGCGATTCACAGACCTGTACCCCTGGGGATAAAAATATATGTTTATAAAAAATTAAATTAAATTAAATTTTTAAAAAAATCTCTAATCTTTAATGGATTATGTAAGTCTCTACTGTGAAGACTGTGTGTGTGTGTGTGTGTGTGTATTTGTGTTATAATTGCATAAAATTTTTTGTGTCTTCTCTTCCTAGGTATGCATTCCTCAGCAGCAACTGAGCTGTTTGTTACTGGATCTTTGCCAACCACTGGAACACTTCCACCCTCTGCCCTCTCTGCTTATCAGCATCCTACCACCTTCAGCAATAGGAACTTTGCTACCACCTCACCTTTGGTGCTTCAGGATTCATCTTTTAACACTACATCAAATGGAATTTTAAATCCTCATGACCCTTTGCTACAAATCAAGACTTCCCAGGGAACTGTTCCAACTGCTTTGGCATTTGAGCGCCTGGGCAGTTCTGCGTTAAGTAACAGCATACCACCTCAGTCTTCAACATATCGCTCAGCTCAAGAGTCTGCACCCCATCTTTTACAACCTCAATTTAGTTTGTTGCCTTCAGCACTTGGGGGAGCCCAGCAAACTCCTCAAGCCTACAGCTCAGCTCTCTTTACTAGTTCTACTGCTGCCATTGAAAGAGCTCTTCTTCGAGAATGTAGTGTTATTAAACACCATCAGCGGCCTTCAGGTACCCAGTCTATTCAGGCACAACTGACTGGTTCACAGCATTCCTTACATAGCTATCTATCAAATGCAAGTGTCGTTAATTTTCAGGAAACAAGCAGACAGTCATCCTTATCCTGTAGCCCAATTGGAGATTCTACTCAGGTGAGCAATGGAGGACTACAGCAGAAGACCTCCCAGGTGTCAGTGGAACTTCCTCAGTCTTACTCATCTGCAATTCCATCATCAGGGTTTCCTCCTTCTACGAAAGGAAAAAGCTGTTCTACAAAACAACCACTAACATCAACTAAGACCCCCAAACCTCAAAGTATAATTCCTCCTGTGCAAACATTAAGCTATTCCAAACCTTTACATAATCAGAGTTCGGTAATATCGGGCCAAGCACAGATTTATTCTACAGCACAGCTACCAAGCCTTTTATCAGTCAGTCAGTCCCAGAATTACGGTTTAGGACAGCCACACAGTGTGCCATCTATTGTTCATTCACAGGTTTATAGGTCCAACAAAGTGGAGAAGTTGCCATCCTTATATAAGACATTGACTTTTTCTGGATCATCTCAGACTATAACTTCGGAAAATCAGACCCTTAACTATTCTTCTGATCAACAGGAAGTATTATCTTCAGTTACAAGTGAGAACTACCCTGCTCAAACGAGAGATCTATCTTCAGTTAGTCAGTCTCAAAGTTACTCATCTAGTCATTCTCAGGGTTTGTCACCAGTCAGCCAGACACAGGTTAGTTATTCATCTCAGTCACAAGTGTTGTCAGTTGTTAGTCCCTCAGAAAGCTACGCTTCAGGGCAGTCCCTAACATTAACAGCCCCTTCTCTTTCTTATTCTTCCACCTCTCGGACTCAAAATTTGTCAGATTCTAGCCCAACCCAGAATTATATTTCTATGCACTCTTCCCAAAATGCTCAGACTCAAGGGTCATCCTCTCCCCAGTCCCAAAAGTTTTTGCCTGCTGTCCAGTCATCATCTTTTGCGTCCTCCACTCACTGTCAGACATTACAGAACAACATACCTTCCCCTGATCCAAAGTCTTATGCCGAAAGAAAACTTGACTCAAATGTGTATACGTCTTCAAAGCAAGAAGAGGATTTTCCAATGCAGGAGTTACAGGTATTACAGCCACAAGTATCTCTTGAGTCATCGACCCAAAGGCTATCTGATGGAGAAATTAATGTTCAAGAATCCGCTTACAAGGTGTCAAAGGCAGAGGACAGATATTCTCAGAGTGTAATCCGAAGTAATTCTCGTCTTGAGGATCAGGTTGTTGGGATTGCCCTACAAGGGTCAAAAAAAGAAGAAAGCATGGTTGGTTCAGTGACACAGCTTACCCAACAAATTGGCCAGGTCAGTGCAGCAGCCCTTGATATAAAGAAGGCAACTAATTTAATGCAAACTCCACAAATAAGATTGAATGCTAAAGACCTCAGCCAGCAACATCCTCTTATACACAAGGTACATGAAGCCAAGGTCCAGGAGCAACATGATCAAATAATTAATGCTTCATCTCAGATTCAAATTCCAAATCATTCTTTAGGGCATGGCCATCAGGCTTCTCTTCCCAATACACAGGTTCTTTTAGATTCTACCTGTGATCTACAGATTCTTCAGCAGTCAATCCTGCAGGCAGGTTTAGGGCAAGTAAAGGCATCTTTACAAGTACAGCGTGTTCAGAGTCCTCAACAGATAGTACATCCTTTCCTTCAGATGGATGGTCATATTATTCAGAGCAATGGTGATCATTCTCAGCAGCAACTCCATCCTCAGACTTCTGAAATCATGAAAATGGACCTCTCTGAGTCTTCAAAACCATTACAACAGCATCTAACAACAAAGGGCCATTTTAGTGAAACAAATCAACATGATTCAAAGAATCATTTTGTTTCTCTTGGATCAATATGTTTCCCAGAGGCAATGCTTCTCAGTGATGAGAGAAATATTTTATCAAATGTAGATGATATCTTAGCAGCTACAGCAGCAGCTTGCAGGGTTACTCCCTCTGATTTTTCCAAGTCAACTTCAAATGAAACCATTCCAGCAGTTGAAGATGGTGATTCTAAATCTCATTTTCAGCCGTCGTTAGATGTTGGGCATGTGACTTCGGATTTTAACTCCGTAACAGCTGCGGTAGGAAAGCCACAGAATATAAATGATATTTCCTTAAATGGAAATCAGGTCGCCGTAAACCTTTCACCGGTACCCACCCTCCAATCAAAAATGACTCTCGATCAACAGCATATTGAGACTGTTCAAAATAAAGCATCTAAGGTAATTTCACCAGTGGTCGGACCAAGTCATGAAGCCCAGGAGCAAAGTTCTGGCTCATTCAAGAAACAGTCTGCTACCAATCATGAATCCGAAGAGGATAGCGAAGTTCCTGTCGATAATACGTTAACTAATAACAGAAGCCAAGAGTTTGTTTCTAGTAGGAGTATAAGTGGAGAGAGTGCTGCATCAGAGAATGAGCTCACCGTAGCAGGTGATGACAGCGCTGGGTCGGTGAACCCAGCCAGAAGTGCACTTGCACTGTTGGCCATAGCCCCACCTGGGGAGCCCATCGGTGTCAAGATTGAAGAAGAAAACCAAGACTTGATGCATTTTCACCTGCAGAAGAAAAAACCCGGAAAGGGGCAAATGAAAGAGGAAGACAACAGTAATCAGAAACAGCCGAAAAGAACCTCCCAGGGCAAACGCCAAAATCCAAGGGGAACAGATGTGTATTTGCCCTACACCCCTCCTTCCTCAGAAAGCTGTCATGATGGTTATCAGCACCAAGAAAAAATGAGACAGAAGATCAAAGAAGTAGAGGAAAGACAGCCAGAAGTCAAAACAGGATTCATTGCCTCTTTCTTAGATTTTCTGAAATCTGGGCCCAAGCAGCAGTTTTCCACTCTTGCCGTCCGAATGCCCAACAGGACTAGGCGACCAGGGACCCAGACTGTTCGCACACTGTGTCCCCCACCGCCTCCAAAGACTTATTCTACGACACCCACATCTTTGGTGTCTGAAACTGGGGGTAACAGTCCATCGGAAAAAGTTGATAATGAACATAAAAACTTGGACCATTTATCTTCTTTTTCTTCTGATGAAGAAGATCCTGGAGCATGCAGTCATGATATTTATAAAAACGCCTCTACTACCTTAGCTACGGATGCTACTTCTGACAAAAAGAAGAAAACAGGTAAAGTTTTAAATTTTAGGTTCATAATTAGGGATTTCCACTGTTTTTATGCTAATAGACTGGGTTTTGAAGCCTTCTTACCTTGAAGCAGGTCTGTAAGATTTTCAGGACAAAATGCGTAGGTGGGTGTTTCAGGTACTTATTTTTTTTAAATCCTCTTTCCCTATAGGAAAGCTTTAGGTGTTAGGTTGAAAACTTCTGTTTTTTTTTTTTACTTTCTACCGCATGACACATAAGTTACATAGTTCGTACCCAGCCTTCTCTAATCTGAGGCTTCTCATGGTGGCTTATGGTTGTGAGGCATTGTATTGTGGACCCTGGCATATTTTCTTGATATGTCAGTTTTACCTGAAGATTAGCATTTTACTTTTAAACATGGTTATCTTATGCATAGCATGCACATGAGTATAATTAAGATAAAATTTTTAAGTTTTGTGTAGGCTCCCGACTGTGTCTCCAAATCTTTGGGTGCGTGTTTCACTTTACTCTGTAGTTAAGGGAACACTTGGAGGAACTGTTTAAAGAAGCACTGCCTCAGGTCAGCTCTTTTAAGGAACGTTCTAAAGGAAAAGATTTATGACAGTAAAATAGCCATGACCTCTGTGCAATGACCCAGTAGCAATGTTAGGAGATATGCACTTTTATCTCCAATACATAGATGGGAGAGCCGAGAGTACGTGAACTGTGCAGGTCCACACAGCAAGTAAGTGACGGAGCTGGAGTCCGCACTCGGGTTTGTGTGGTTGTAGAGTCTGTATTCCTGCCTTGCTCTTTTGTGTAAGTTATGGATGTGGCTGATCCTGGTAAGGTTTTATACTCCTCTTTCCCCAGTGCAGGGCGCTTTGCAAATACTATTCCAATCTTCTATTTTTAGAACAAAGCTTTTGTAATTTCTGTTTTAAAATATGAATCTAAGACTATTTTCTTCCCAACAAGTGTTACTGCTTCATCTGTAGTTAAAATCATTACTGTCAACCCCGTTCTTACTCTTAGGTCTTCGAAGTTCTCTCGCTGCCATCCCCGCTGCTGCCTTCGGTGGAAGAACTCATCTCTTGCTTCTCGTTAGAATCCTTTGCACCACACTCAGTGCTTCTGGGGGGAAACATTAAATGATATTTAAAACTTCTCCCTTTACATTTTTTATTTTCTGGTTCCACTCTTTCCACTTTTCCTCTTCTGTAACAACTGAATTTCTCATTGTTTCTGGGACCTGTAAGCCTGACTTCACACTTGTCTTTAGGCAGGTTTTTCTCTAGCTAGAATGCCCTCTCAATTTTCTTCAGCCCAGCAGACCCTGTTATCTATGAAGACCATCTTCAACGTCATTTTGTGGAAGTTACCTCAGGCAGAATTGGTGCTCATATCCTCTAAACACAGCCCTCAAATATCTCTGAAAGGCATATTTAAATTTTAATTGCCACAAGGTCTAATTTATCCATTTTTCCTTTTTTGATTTGTGTTTATGTCCTGAGAAATCTTTGCCTAACCCATGGTTACAAAAATGTTCCGTTGTTTTCTAGAAGTTTTTAACTTTCGCATTTTACATTTAGGTCTATGATCTCCACCACCCCCCTTTTTTAAAGTAAGCTCTGCACCGAACATGGGGCTCAAACACACAACCCCAAGATCAATAGTCCCATGCTCTTGATCCCTTTTGATTTTATTTTTGTGTAAGGTGAGGTATGGGTTGAAGTTAATTTTTTGGCATGTAGAAGTCTAGCTTTTCCAGCACCATTTGTTGAAAAGAGTCCTTTCTCCTTTTATTGTCTTTGCATCTTTGTCAAAAATCAGTTGGCCATATTTGCATGAATTTGTTTCTGGATTCTCAGACTTGGACTTTGTGTTTATGCTTTCAGAAATGCCACACTTTTAATTGCTGTAGCTTTACAGTATGTCTTGCGACAGGGTAGTTGTGAGTCCTCCAAGTTTGTTCTTTTTCAGAATTGTTTTGCCTATTCTAATTCCTTTCCTTTTCCATATAAATTTTCAAATCAGCTGTCAGTATTTACCAAAAAAGAAAAAAAAATCCCGCTGGAATTATTACTTTGATTTCCTTGAATCTGTAGCAATTTGAGGAAAACTGAAATGTTCACAATGTACTGAGTTTTAATAATTCATGAACATATTTGATTTCTTTTGTCTTTTATAGTTTGGGACAAATAGACCCTACATATGGTCTATAGTTAGGGAAATAGATCCTAAATATTTTTGGTGCTATTTATTGTGAATTACACTTTTAAAAGTTTTCAAATTCCATTACTTATTGGTAGATTATAAAAACACAGTTGTTGTTGTTGTTTGTGGGTTTTTGTTTTGTTTTGGTTTTTTGTTGTTGTTTTGTTTTTGTTTGTTTGTTTGGTGTGTTGACCTTGCAAATCTGTACAATTCATTTATTCTAGGGGGCTTTTTTTAGATTTCTAAGAATTTTTTAATGTAGGAAATTGTATCATCTGCAAATAAGGACAGTTTTATTCTTTTCCAATCTTACATCTTTTTCATTCCTATCTTAAAACACAGGAATTAACACTCCTATACAGTTGTTTATGAAAGTGTTGAGTGCTGACTTCCTGAACATGTTCTTGATCTTTGGAGGAAAGAAATCACCCTTTTGCCATTGAGTATGATCTTAACTGTAGGTTTTTTGTAGATTTCTTATCACACTAAAGAAATTCTTTACATTTCCTAGTTTGCTTACAGTTTTTAAAATGAACAGAGGTTGAATTTTGCCAAATGCTTTTTCTTCATCTGTTGAAATGATTGTGTAGTTTTCTTATTTAGTCTTTCAATATGGTGAATTACGTTGACTGATTTTCAAATAATATTCATGGCCTTGCATTCCCAGGATCAACCGCAACAGCTGTGATATATTGTCTTTTTTTTTTAATACATTGATGAATTCAGTTTTTTAATTTTTTTGCATCCATCTTTGCAGTGGATATTGGTCTGTAGCTTTCCTTTTGTAATGCCTTTGTCAGATTTTGGTGTCTGGTTATTGCTGACCTCATAAATAAATTGGGGACTATCCCTTTCTTTTCTCTTTTCTGCAAGAGATTAGGTAGTACGATTTCTTCCCAGAGATGTTTGATTGGATTTGTTGGTGAAACCATCTGGACCTGGAGTTTTCTTTGTCAGAAAGTTTTTTGCTATGGATTCAGTTTCTTTGATAATGGAACTATTCACCTTGTCTGTTTCTTCTTGACTGTGTTTTGGTAGTTTGTATCTTTGAAGAAATTGGTCTGTTTTATCTGAGTTGTTTAATTTATGGGTATAGAGTTGTTGGTAGCATTTCCTCATGTTGATAATTTATGTCTTCTCTATTGTGGTCAGTCTGGATAGACGTTAGTTGATTTTATTGATTCTTTTTCTCCTTTGTTGGCAATTTCATTGATTTTTGCTGTTCTTATTATTTCCTTTTTCCTGCTTGATTTAGGTTTGTTACACTCTATTTTTCTAGTTTCTTGTGGTAGAAGCCTAACTTGTTAATTTGGGACCCTTTTCTGCTATAAGCATTTAATGTTATAAAGCTCTCTCTAAACCCTTCCTCAGCTGTGTCCCACAAATTTATTTTTATTATTTATTATTTTTATTTTCTTTCAGTACTCTCTGATATTTCCTCTTTGGTCCATGAGCTATTATATTTTCAAATATTTGGGTATTTTCCAGATACCTTTCCTTAATTGATTTCTTCTTTGTGTAATTTCAGTTCTCTTACATTTGTTAGGGTTAGCTTTATGACCCAGAATATGCTTGATCTTGATTAATGTTCCATGTGTACTTTAAAAGAACATATATTCTGCTGGTTTTAATTACATTTAATGTGTAGTTATTGATATAGCTAGATCTTCCATTTTATTGTTTTCTGGTTTCCCCCTTTTCTTTCCTATTTTTCTAAAACACATTATTTGAACTTCAGGTATTTCATTTTTAAATTTATCTCTACCTTTTCTGACTGTATCTTTTTGTATTCTTCTAGCAATTGACCTAATGATTACCATCCACTTAAAATCAGTATTTTTATGATTTCAAGTAAAATGCCAAAGCCTAACAACCATACAGGCCCCTTTACCCTTGCCCTTATGTTAAACATATTTGTCCTGTATATTATATCTACATATATTGAAAGCCCTAAAGAAGGAATGATTTTGCTTTCAATAGTCAAATATACTTTAAATAACTTAGGAGGAAAAAAGCCTATTATATTTACGTAAGTTTCTATAATTTCTGTTATAGTTCCTTTATTCCTGATGTTCCAAGTTTCCCTCTGGTATCATTTCCCATCAGCCCAAAAAACTTTTCCTTTTCCAAGGCTTTTCTTTTTCTTTGGTTTTCAGCAATGTAGTTGTTTATCTCAGTAGAGTTTATCCTGTTTGGAGTTCACTGAGCTTCTTGAATCTGTAAAATGTATGTCTTTTACCAAGTTTGAAGTTTGGGGACATTATTTTTTCTGTACCAACCTTTCTCTCCTTATGGGACTCCAGTGACACAAATGTAAAACTTTTTGATAGTGTTCCTCAGGTTCTGTTCATTTTTTTTTCAATCTTCTTTACCCCTCTGTTCTTCAGATTGTGTAACTTTTATTGGCTTACCTTAATGTTCATTGGTTTTCAACCTTCTCAGTTCTGTTATTGGTCCTGTTCAGTGAATTTTTTATTTCACGTATTTTTTCAATTATAGAATTTGTCTTTGGTTCTTTTTTCTAGTTTCTCTTTCTCTACGGAGAATTTACATACTTCCACTCATTTTAAAAGTATGTCGACCCAACTTCATGGAGCATATTTACAACAGCTGCTTCAAGACCTTGATAATTCCAACATCGGAGTCATGTTAAGAGTGGCTCCGGTTTCCCTTTAAGAATTGGTCACATTTTTTCTGGTTCTTTGTATATTGAGCAATTTTGAATTGATTCCTGGACATTTTGAGTACTATACTGTGAGACTCTGGGTTCTATTAAAATCCTCTGGAGAATGTTGATTTGTGGTGTTTTAGCAAGCGGTCAGACTACAAATTCTGTCTCATTTTAGAGTGGTCATTCCATTGTTCAGTTTTCAAAGCCTTTGCTCTGCTGCTTTGGATCTGTCTCAGCAGTTAGTCTGGAACTTGGGTGATGGGTAGACTTTGTTAAAAGTTTAGATCTCAAACCCTTCGTTATGCTAGTTTGGATCTACTCTGTATAAGTGCAGTTTAAGCATGAAACTGAGATTTGTATGTGTTCGTATACAGAATTAGCAGATACTGCTCTCCAGCTCTTTCCTCCCTGGGAATTTTCCATACTACCCAGCTCCCTGGGTTCCCTTTCCTTAGGCATTTGGCTAGAAAGCTGGCATTTTTCTTGGAGTTTTAGCTTCTGGTGCTTTGATACAATTTTTGCAAGTGGGACTTAAGGTATACAGCCATAGAAGACAAAAAAATAAGGAGTCCCCCGAGATCCTCCCCCAGCTTTACTGAGATATAATTGACTATGTAACTATTTATAAACTCTTCATGCCATAGTGGCCCTGTTTCCAGGTTCCTCTGGAATGCCAAAAAGGCAGGCATTTTGTCAGGGTTTAAGATGTCTGGTTCACCGCCATGGCATTGCAGCTTTGTGACTTGGGTTGCTGGTGGGGTAGGTCTTGGAGAGAGAAGAGAGAAGAAAGAAATGGCATTTGCCCCCCACATTCTTCACCTTGAATGGGCCTCTTCTCTGTACTCTTCTGTCTAGAAAAACAGATTTTCTTGGAGTTTTTTTGTTGTTTGTGCCCTGTGTAGTTCTAAATGAGGGGTCACCCTCTGGTCAATACTAGGTGATAAGGGTGATAAGAGAGGAAAGAAGGAAGAAACATCTCCATATAAAGATTGCTATTTAAATTTGTGCTTACCTCTCCAATCTATCTGCTCTATTAACTTTCCAGACTCTTTAGGTAGTTGCATTTTTTATTTTGTTCAGAGTGTTTATTTGTAGTACATGGGTGATAATAGGCTCTATTACTTCATCTTGCTTGGCACAGAAGCCATGAATTTTAAAAAATTCATTGTTTTATCAATTTGCTGTCGTGATTTCTGATGCTCAAATTGTCCTGTAATGGGCAAGTAGGAGTCTCTTCAATGTTTTGGTATTTTTGTTGTGATACATTGAATTCATTAATTTTAAGAGAAAATCTATCTTTACAGGATTGTCTTCTCATCCACTTATAGAATATATTAGTTTTTTACTTATTCAGATCTTATACTATGTATTTTCATATTATATCATTTTTCTCTACATAGATGTTATAGTTTCTGCAGTTTTTTTTTTTTTAAAGATTTTATTTATTTATTTGACAGACAGAGATCACATGTAGATGGAGAGGCAGGCAGAGAGAGAGAGAGAGGGAAGCAGGCTCCCTGCTGAGCAGAGAGCCCGATGCGGGACTCGATCCCAGGACCCTGAGATCATGACCTGAGCCAAAGGCAGCGGCTTAACCCACTGAGCCACCCAGGCGCCCGTTTCTGCAGTTTTTTAACTACAGTTTTCCCCACATTGTCTTCTTAGCAATTACTGATGGTGGTGTATGGCAATTACTGATTTTTATATCTCCATTTTGGTTTTGGCATTTTGGGGGGTTTTTATTTTAACAGGTTTCCACCTGCATTTCTTGCATTTTTAGGTAGACATTTATGGCTTGTAAAAATAATGGGAGTTTTGGGGGGCCTGGGTGGCTCAGTGGGTTAAGCCTCTGCCTTTGGCTCAGGTCATGATCTCAGGGTCCTGGGATCGAGCCCCACATTGGGCTCCCTGCTCAGCGGGGAGCCTGCTCCCCACCCACCACCTGCCTCTCTGCCTATTTGTGATCTCTGTCAAATAAATCAATAAAAATCTTAAAAAAAAAATAATGGGAGTTTTATCATTCTCTTTTTTTTTTTTTTAAGATTTTATTTATTGATTTGACAGAGAGAGATCACAAGTAGACAGAGAGGCAGGCAGAGAGAGAGAGAGGGAAGCAGGCTCCCTGCTGAGCAGAGAGCCCGATGCGGGACTCGATCCCAGGACCCTGAGATCATGACCTGAGCCGAAGGCAGCGGCTTAACCCACTGAGCCACCCAGGCACCCTATCATTCTCTTTCTGTCTCTCTCTCTCTCTCTCTCTTATTTTTTTCTGATTATTTTAGTTGGGCTCAGCCTCTGCTTTAACCCACTGAGCCACCCAGGCGCCTCAGCCTTTGCTTAATAGTAGCAGTGAGAGCATGCGTCCTGATGTCCTCCTTGGTACGAAACAGAATATGCAGTGTTTGACTATGAACTGTATTTGTTGTCAGTTTCTAGTACTGTATAATCTTTAAGAAAATTTCCTTCTGTTTTGAGGTTCTTACTTTTTTTAATTAAAAGTGGATATTGGAGGGGCGCCTGGGTGGCTCAGTGGGTTAAAGCCTCTGCCTTCGGCTCAGGTAATGATCCCAGGGTCCTGGGATCGAGCCTCGCATCGGGCTCTCTGCTCAGCGGGGAGCCTGCTTCCTCCTCTCTCTCTGCCTGCCTCTGCCTACTTGTGATCTCTATCTGTCAAATAAATAAATAAAATCTTTAAAAACAAAAGTGGATACTGGATTTTGTCAGATGCTTTTTTGAGCTTCTGATAAGTCTGCTTTTCCACATTAATCTATTATTTGATTTTTTTTTTTTAATTTACGTATTTATTTTAGAGAAAGAGAGCTTGCATGCAAGCTGGGGAGGGGCAGAGGGAGAGAGAGACTCTCAAGTCGGCTCTGCATGGAGCGACTCTGCATGGAGCGCAGAGTCCGTGGAGGGGCACGATCTCATAACCCTGAGATAAGGACCTGAGCCAAAACCAAGAGTCTCTCTTAAGCTATTGAACCACCCAGGCACCCCAGTCTTTTATTTGACTTCTTAATGTTGAACCTTTCTAAGAAAAGTCTACCATGAACTCTCCTTGGTCATGATTAATTATTTTAATCCATTGCAAGATTTAAATTGCTACTGTTTTATTTGGGATTTTTACACCTAGATTCATGAATGAAATTATTGCTTACAGTGATTTTTGTCTTGATCTTTTGCTGTTGTTTTTTTGGTTTTGGTTTTGTCTTAATCTTGTTTATATTCAGGAATATGCTGGTTTTATACACTGAATTGGGAAAATTTCTTTATTTGTCTAAGCTATGAAAAAGTTTACCACATAAAATAGGGATTTAGTAGAACTTTCTAAGAATATATCTGGGACTTTCCAGTTTTTTCCTGAGGTAGTTTAATCTATCTGAATCAATTTTTTAAAAGGTATATTTTCTAGTAAAATCATCCCTTTCATTTAAATTTTTTAATCTGTTGTTAAAAGTTGTACATAGCATTCTAAGTTTTTAGTCTCCCCTTTTTCTGTAGTTATGTTCTCTTTCTTGCTCCAAATGTGTTTGAATCTTTTTCCTTACCATTCTGTGAAAAGTTTGCCTTTGGTTCTTTTCAAAGGACCAGTGTACTTTTCTTTTTTAACTCCTATTTTCATTTTTTTACTCAATTTTTCTTAATTTCTCTAATCAGTTCTTTTTCTCTATCTTCCTAGGTCCAATTTAATGTTTTCTCTCTGGCTTCTTGAGTTTAATACTTAAGTTTATTTTTATATATCCTTGCTTTTTAATGAATGGCATTAAAGTATAAGTTACCTTCATTGTACCTGGGCTTTATCTATGCCTCTAGTTTCAATTTGTAATGCTCTTACTGTCCTTTCTAAATGGTTTGTCATTTCAGTTTTGATTTCCTTTTTAACTCAAGAGTTATTAAGAAAAAGTAGGGTTTTGCCTGTTTCCTGGTAGGTTTCTGGTTTTGATGGTGGTGGTAGTGGTATTCTTTTATTACTAATTTATGACCCTACTGTATTTTGGTCAAGGGAATGCTTAAATAATGCCTCTTTTGGAAATCTATGAAAATTTTTAGTGCTTTGGTAAATGGCCAATTTGTATAAATATTCCATGAATACCAAGTGCTAACAGATTTTATTTGGTAATGCTGTTCAAATCCTTTGTATCTCTTTGGTTTTTCTTTAATATAATAAATGACATTAGGTTATATAAGAAAATGTGTATGTGTATGTTGGAGGTAAATGACAGGTCTAGAATTTGCCTTAAACTATCCCAGCAAATATAAAAGGGGTTGATGGACAGATAAAAGTATACCAAATGTTTGTAGTTGTTATAGCTGGGTTATGGTATTTGAGGGTTTGTATTCTCTACTTTTATGTATATTTGAAATTATTAATAATAAACAGTTTTTAAAATCCTCCCTATCCTTATTTGTTTTTAGATTGCTTGATCTGTTGATCCTGAAAAAGGTGTGTTAAAGTTTCGAAATATGTTTGTTTTTCTAATACTGTTTACTTGATATGTTATGAACCCACAAGATTAGGTACATAAAATTTTACTAAGTTCAATTTCCTTTCTGTAAAATCTCTTCTTACTAATTTAATTTCCCACTTTTGTTTTTAATATTACCATACTAATTTTATTATTAACTGTTTTGGTGTATTTTTCCATATCTCTGCTTGCTTTCTTTCAGAATATTTTTTTCTTGTGACTTATCACTCATATATAGAAATATAGAACATGTAAGAAAAAGACATAAAATTCCCGTAAAATGTGAAAATGCAGACATTACTTAAGCTGTATATCTTGACCACCAAAACAGAGCAATTTTATAAGATAATAGGTTAAAGAAAAAAAAGGACAAAGAAATAAAAATAAGTTTTTATTTTTAAAACTTCTAAATAGGAAACCAAAACTGAAATGATAAGCCACTTAGAAAGGACAGTGGAAAATTTACATTTCAAAACCAATGGGATGCTCCAAAAGTGTAGAACAAAGAAGAAAATTTATAGTGTTAAATGCTACTCCTTAGAGAACAAGAAAGTACAAAAATAAGTTGAATATTAAATTAACCCAATTTAAAGCCTCTAGAACTAACCATATCTGAGTTGCTTTTCTTTTATAATTTTACCACCCATATATACATCCCTAAGCACTATCTATACTTTTTTTTTGAAGTATAGTTGACATTCAAGGTTATGTTAGTTTCCAGGGTGCAACTTACTGATTCAACAATATATACTTCCTGATCATTCACCGTATGACTTTGTTAAAATATTATTGACTATATTCCCTCTGCAGTACTTTTTGTCTCTGTTACTTATTTTATAACTGAAATTTATACCTCTTAATACCCCTATGTCTACATTATATTATACTTTACTATGCTATACTATACCTGAACACTGTACTTTTGTTTGGCTTGTTTTAAAGCTTCATGAAAAGGTCATTGTACAATATTGATACATTTTTCCTCTACTAATTTGAAAGTTAGACATTCTTTTTAAAAAGATATTTGGTTAGCTTTTTATTATGAGCATTTTCAAATATGGACAAAAAGATTCTTATAATTAAACCAATTTATGTATCACTCAGTTTTAATAATCATTGATACATGGTTGGTTTTGTTTCATTCCTATCTTTATATATTCTCCCAACTCCTGATTATTTTGATGAAATATTTCTCTTCTTTTCCTGGTTATAATAGGAATTGCAGTGTTTTCTGCTTCTCAAAATCTGTTAATAATCTTAACTCTCCTCCTGGATAATAAGACTTTTGAACACTAGAACTCTTTCAACAATGTAGTTTTCAGAATATAAGTTTTGCACTTCTTTTCTAAGATATTTTCTTCTTTTTGATTCTGTTATTAATGGAATTGTGTCCCTAAATTAATTTCTGGATGGTTCATTGTAAGTATATAGAAATGCAGTTGGGGGCATCTGGCTGGCTCAGTAGGTAGAACATGCGACTCTTGATCCTGGCGTTGTAAGTTCAAGCCAGGTTGCGTGTACAGCTTGCTTTAAAAAAAAAAAAAATACAATTGATTTTTATATATTGATCTTGTATCCTGAAAACTTGTTGAATTTAGTAATTCTAGTAGTTTTTTTTAGGCGATTCCTTAGGCTTTTCTGTGTACAAGATCATGTCATCTGCAAATATTGTTTTATTTCTTCAGACATCTTTCTGAGGGGAAAACATCTAGTTTTTTACCTTTAAGTATGATGTCAGGGGTTTTTTTTTTATAGACGCCCTTTATCAGGTTGAAGAAGTTCCGTTCCGTTTTTAGCTTGTTGAGTGTTTTTATCACAAGTGTTTAAATTCGTGATGTTGAATTTTGCCAAATGCTTTTTCTTTTCATCTAGTAAGATGATACTGTGATTTTTGTCTTTTTTCATAACGTGGTGATTGATTGCTGTTTAAGTATGCATTTCTAGGATAAAACCCACTTGGTCATGATGTGTAGTTCTCTTTATATATTGTTTGATTTGCTTATATTTTTGAAGATTTTTGTGTTTATATTCATGAAGGATAATGGTCCTATGGTTTTTCATGGTGTTTTTGTCTGGTTTAACTATTGGAATAATATTTGGTCCTATAAAATGAGTGCTTACTCCTATTTTTTTTAAGCTTATGACGGATTAGTATTCATTCTTATTTAACTCTTGGTGGAATCTACTGATGAACTCATGTGGGCCCGTGCTTATCTTTGTGGAATACTTTTTAATTGCTTTTATTCTCTGTACTTATTGGTTTATTCAGATGTTCTATTTCTTCTGGAGATTTTTTTAGTGGTTTTCATCTTTCTAGGAATTTGTCCATGTCATCTAAGTTGTTTGTTAGCATACAGTTTTTCATATTAGTTTATAATCCTTTTTATTTCTATAGCTCTTAAGGCTTTTTCAAAGTATGTTGGGGTGTTATTTTCCCTTCCTGCATCAGATTGGCTTTTCTTCTATGAATTCTTCACAGCTTTGGTCAGCTGACCTTAATTATCTTGCATCACTTTTGTGTCTCTACTTAAAATATCTTTGTGCTACTTAATGGACTTAGGGGAAAGTGTAGCTTGATGGAGGCTCAGTCTGATTGTCATCCAGATGTAATTCCGTCACTTTGATTCTTGGAAATTAACAGCCATTCTTTAATTTCTTATTGTAGTATTCATTGTTTCAATTTGATGGTAAAAGCAATCCAGTCTTTCTTTTTAAACTGTTCAGATTTTACTCAGAACAAATGAATGTTTATTTGTATTACTGATTTGCATTTGCTTGATCTAGTTTCAGAAGCCCTGCGGGTGGCAACTACTAGCCCGACTGCCAATACTACTGGTACTTCTACTACTTCCTCCACCACTGTGGGTGCAGTTAAGCAAGAACCTCCCTGCTCTACTTCATCTGCAGTAAATACCCTGGAAAATATAAACTCTACAGAACCCCCAAAGCCCTGCAAACTTGATGGTCTTCCTTCAGACCAGTTTGCAAAAGGACAGGACACTGTTGCCATAGAAGGTTTTACAGATGAGGAAAACACAGAAAGTGGAGGGGAAGGCCAGTACAGAGAGCGTGATGAATTTGTGGTGAAGATAGAAGACATAGAGACTTTTAAGGTGATTTGAATGTTCACAGCTATATTCAAGGTCATAGTTTAGTGGGTGTGTCCTTATGTAATAAGCCTTCATAATGACTTTAGTAGTAAGATCTAGCTTGAATTGCAAAAAGTTATATTTTGATAGTTATTCTAAGTTATAATTATTAAATAATAAAATCAAACTAGCAGATATTTTAAAAAAGAAAGCAGTTTAAAATAATTTTGACTTCTATCTGAGTGTTAGGTATTTCTGACTAGTCACTATACTGCATTTAGGTACTAGTAATTAGAGCCGTTTTGAAATGTTAATTTTGTTCAAGGCTCCCAACTCATTGTATTGTTAGGAGTTTGGAGAAAATGAATTTTTCACTTAATAGCTTAAAGAAGATAAGAGAAATATGATGTAAACATAGAATTGATATATTCTCATAATTGCAAATTGTAGAATCATAGGTAGAATGTCAAATTTCATACTGAAAAACTTTAGCCATTAAAAAAAAATAGGTTTCAGAAACCTATTTGGGGGGCGTTTGGGGTTTTGTTTGCTTGCTTTTGATTTTTTAATTGGGGCAGAGAGGAATGGCATTAAAAAGTATAAATGAGGAACATAACCTTCAAATTATCTATATGCCTTCCATTCACAATTAACTACTGTTAATATTTTAGCATATTTGTTTCTGGTCTTTTTGAATACATACATACTCTAAAAATTGTGTCAATTTATGTATGACTATCATTAGAAAACTTTCCAACAGTTACACAAAAGAGTAATTGGCTACTGTCATGTTGGTGTCTTCCCTATTTCTGGAAGAATTTTAGCAGAGACTGAATAGCAAGCTTGTAAGAATTGTTACAAAAGTTCAGGTAGGTAAAAAACAAAAGTTTAGCTAGATAAGTTTTTAATTTTCCTTTCAGCTCTAAGATTCTATAAATCTAGAATTTGTTGTCAGTTTATATAAATATAATTAATTCTGCATATTACAGGAGGCTTTAAAGACGGGAAAAGAACCCCCAGCTATTTGGAAAGTACAAAAAGCTTTATTACAGAAATTTGTTCCTGAAATTCGAGATGGACAAAGAGAATTTGCTGCTACCAATAGTGTAAGTAGAGTGCTTCTTTATATTCGTCTTCCTGGTTTTTTTGACAGCATCGTGATCCTAGGGAAAATACAGAATGATTTAAATTTAAATGTAATTTATATTGAACATTTCTGATAATAGCATAAAATTTGGTATATGATACTCTGATAGTCTGATATCAGTATATAAATCCTGGCTTTTTAAATTATTATTAGTCTATGAAGAATTCATATGGACTCAGAGGTTATTATATTGATTATTCTGCCAGTCAAACATCCTGATTTTACCAGAAGACTTACAGAAATGATTCTTATGTACTTAATGTAGTTACTTAATAGCATCGAGTAAGTAAGCATCTGGTAATTAGCCAAATGAGATTGCTTCTGTGTATGGGTTTGCAGTTAAGAATAAGCCTGAAGTCATTTTTATTGAGGGTGAAAAGTAGCCTGGCCAGAGCTGCATTTGAAAAACTTAGAGGATAGCAATGTAATAGTGAAGCCAACAAAGTTTTATGTACAGAATGTTTAAGTATGTAATTCAGAGTGTTTCTTTCCTTAGTACCTTGGGTATTTTGGAGAGGCAAAGAGTAAATACAAAAAGATATATGTGAAGTTCATTGAAAACACAAACAAAAAGGAATATGTCAGAGTGTGTTCCAAAAAGCCACGAAGTAAGCCTTCACAAACTATCAGGTATTTATTTTTGTATGTAATATATTTATGTACCAATTATTGGAAGACTTATTTTTGGCAATGTAATTTGTTAAGTTTATCTTCTTTTTAGTAATCTCTATACCCAGTATGGGACTTGAACCCATGACCCGGAGATCAAGAGTCCCACGCTCCTCTGACCAAGCCAGCCAGGCACCCTGGCAATGTTTTATATAGAGAATTACATCAATTAAAGAGTCTGAATTTTTTTTATCATATACAAGTCTGAAAATTCAGTGTCTGCTGTCATAAGTGATTCCTTTTGGTGTAATGAGAGAGGGGCTATAAAGCTCATGACTGTCTTTGGTGGGATGGGCACTCTTTTCTTTCCCAGAGTCCTCTTGGTGTCACCCTAATATAGTGGGGGAAAAAATGGATGAGTCAAAAGATTTGAGTCCAGCTCTTTGTGATCTAGAGTAGCACAACCTTTTTTGAAGCCCCCCCTTTTTATCCATAAAATGATGAAGTGTCCAGTTTTAAATGAAAAATTTGAGAAAAAAAATTGTAAGACTTACACACTACTAAGCAAGTATACAATAGAATTATCATCATATACTAATTATTGTGATTCTGGGTTATCTGGAACATGAATCTGGAAGACAGATGACCTAGCCACATTCCTGTGATCTGTATGGGAAGAGGGTCATGACCCTAGACAGTCTCAATCTAGTGCTAGGAAGGTCTGGCTTACTTAAGATTCCAACTTACTGGAAGCAGTGTACCTTATTTTTATGATGAGATTTTATCCATTCAACTCTCCAGAACTAATACAGCAAATCTTGAGGGGCTCTAGGACAAGTGTAGTTGGGTCTCCACATCCAAACATCCTGGTTCCACCTAAGGGTTTCAGATGGTCAGGGCCTGGATATGGCTCTCCAGGGTGTATCCTGTATTACTTCCCAAAGCCTTTGATCACTGGTTATACGGCCTCGTCCACAGGGAAATGAGTTCATAAAGGGAAAGAAGGAGTGCAGAGAAAGAAATCGAAGTTGAATTAATAGTCCCTTAGTAACTGAATATTGAATGTCAGTGGTTAGAATGTATTTCAAGAGGATTTGGCGGGGGAGTCATCGTTGGCGATGTATAGGACTTGGACTTCACTTTGGAGGTATTAGTAATTAAATATACTTTTCTTCACTAGTGTTACTCATTTTTGGTCTCATTTATTTTAATCTGACAAGATTTCAGTGTGTTAATGAAGTGTCTGTAACATTGCAGAACTGTTCAGGCTAAACCAAGTAGTAGCAACAAAACTTGCGATCCTCCAACACCAAAAACTACAACTACAAAAGCCCCTTCCGTGAAACCCAAAGTTAAACAGCTGAAAGTAAAGGCTGAGCCACCACCAAAGAAACGGAAGAAATGGAAAGAAGAGTTTTCGTCATCCCAGTCTGACTCCTCTCCTGAGATCCATTCTAGTAGTAGTGATGAGGAGGGTAAGTTCTCCGTGAAATGAATACCTCCATAACTAGAGACTGTCAGCATGAACAGAGAGAAGCAGTGATGCTCACAACTCAAAACTGGTCTGTTTTTCGGGGGATTTACCTACCTAATTGAGTTCGGGTTAGGCTTTTATAAAAATAAATTCAAAAAATAAATACATCCATACCTGTATACCTGCCTACAAACACAATTGCCTGAGCACTAATTGAAAGCACGGCTTGCCCACACACACAACCTTGTAAAGTAGAAGAAGCAGTGGACTGAAAGACTGTTGTGAGTTCTAACCACAGTAATGCCGGTTACCTCCCCTCTCTGGGTGGGGTGGGGATTATTCGATCACTAGTTTATACTAAGTCCTGTCATTCTAAACTTCTTATTTTATTTACTTATTTGACAGACAGAGGTCACAAGTAGGCAGACAGAGAGGAGGGGAAGCAGGCTCCCCGCCAAGCAGAGAGCCCAACACGGGGCTCGATCCCAGGACCCTGGGATCATGACCCGAGCAGAAGGCAGAGCTTCAACCCACTGAGCCACCCAGGCGCCCCTGTCGTTCTAAACTTCTGAGTCCATGTTTATGCTAGAAGAAACTAGTACTCTAATACTGTAATAAATAGGGTATTAATTAATAGGGCATGTAGTTATTACTCTGAAACAAATTAATAGGGTATAGAAATATATATATAATATATACTTAGGTATATATGGAATATGTTTACTAATTATATAATATCATGCATACTGCTCTGTATCTGCCCCTAGCCAACCAGCTGCCCTTGACTAAGCAAGGTACCCTATCTGTGCCTTAGTTTTCTCTTTTATAAAATGAAAAGGTTGAAATAGATAAGCAGTTACCAAACATTTTGTTTGTTTTTAATTTTTTTCTTTTTTAGTTTTTTTATTTTTTATTAACATATAATGTATTATTATCCCCAGGGGTACAGGTCTGTGAATCGCCAGGTTTACACACTTCATAGCACTCAACATAGCACATACCTTCCCCAGTGTCCATAACCCCACCACCCTCTCCCTACTCCACTACCCAGCACCCCTCAGTTTGTTTTGTGAGATTAAGAGTCTAGCAGTTACCAAACTTTTTGATCTTAGAGCACTTTTTTTACTCTTAAAACTGTTGAAGATACCAAGGAGCATTTTTGTAGGCTAGAGGTAGGTATAGATGTAGATAATAGTTGTATTTACTTTATTAGAAACTTGAACCTGATGGGCACCTGGGTGGCTCAGTCAGTCAAAGGTCTGCCTTCGGCTCAGGTTATGATCCCAGGGTCCTGGGATTGAGCCCCACATCAGTCTCCCTGCTTAGCAAGGGAGTCTGCTTCTCCTCCTACCCCTGCTCATGCTCTCTTTCAAATAAATAAATAGAATCTTAAAAAAGAACAAAACTAAACTGAATTTGAGGTAGTTGTAAAACACAAGAGTACACCAGCACACATTCCATTAGCCATCAAACTTGTGTAATATATGCAAGGAAGATAAAGCAGTTCAGTCTAGGGCAGAGGTTGGCAAACTGGCCAGTGGGCCAAATCTGACCAATACTCTATTCTTGTAAATAAAGATTTAACTGAAACACGAATTCATTTACATATGTTGAGATAGTTTCTTCTCTACTAGGTGGCAGATTTTGAATCATTGCTGCAGAGAGCATATGACCATTAAAGCCTAGAATGTTTGCTCCTGGCCCTTCCAGAAAAAAATTGGTGACTTTTCTTCTGGAGCGTAAAGTTGGAGGTAGGCAGAAAAAGATGAAAGGATGACGGAAGGCCACATATGCCAAGTTAAAGCTGAAAAGCCTGGGATCCTGCAAGCCCAGAAGTCCCTTGGAGGGATTTAAGTAGGGAGCAATTGGAATTTGAATTACAAGACCTTACATAGTTCAGGTATAATTGAAAGTCTGAACCTTAGTTGTAGCAGTAGGAGTAGAAGAGGGGGACGCATAAGAAATGCAGACTGATGGGGTGCCTGGGTGGCTCAGTGGGTTAAAGCCTCTGCCTTCGGCTCAGGTCATGATCTCGGGGTCCTGGGATCGAGCCCCATGTCGGGCTCTCTGCTCAGCAGGGAGTCTGCTTCCCTCTCTCTCTGCCTGCCTTTCTCCCTACTTGTTATCTCTGTCTTTCAAATAAATAAATAAAATCTTTAAAAAAAAATTCAGACTGACGTGAATGATGAATTGGGCATTGGGGGTGCTACTGAGGTTGATGGCCAGGTTGGCCTCTGACATTACAAGTGTCATTGCTTGGGAGCTCATCTCAAAGCTTATTGGAATAGAAATCGAATCGTAACAAAAAGTCTTCTTCAGGGCAACAGTCCTCTTGAAATGTGTTGTTTTTAAAAGCTACTTAGAAAGTATGCACATCAGAATTTATAAAGAAGATACCAAAGAGCATTTCTTTTTTTTTTTTTCCAAAGAGCATTTCTATAGGCTAGATGAAATTTAGTGCTTTGAGTATGTGTAGAAGGCAATATACGTAATCTTTGCAGTTAGCATTCCTGCCTACTGTTTAGAATGGAGTGGTTTGAGTTCTGAATGTGCACACCACTGTACTGCTTCCTCAGATGACTTGTTTCAAGAGTTTTTCTTTATTGGTAACTTGAGTTGTTGCCACTAGGTGTCAGTAGAAGGTAAGCATTTTTAGTGTTTAAAAAGTCAAATATTGATGATAAACATAGATTTATAGGCTGGTGGTTTTCAAAATTGTTTGTTTCAAGACTTTTATAGTCTTCAGATTTATTGAAGATTCCAAAACACTGGGGCGCCTGGGTGGCTCAGTGGGTTGAGCCGCTGCCTTCGGCTCGGGTCATGGTCTCAGGGTCCTGGGATCGGGTCCGTATCGGGCTCTCTGCTCGGCAGGGAGCCTGCTTCCCTCTCTCTCTCTCTGCCTGCCTCTCTGCCTACTTGTGATCTCTCTCTGTCAGATAAATAAATAAAATCTTTAAAAAAAAAAAAAAAAGATTCCAAAACACTTGTGGGGTTTTTTTTTAGGCTTTATCTATTGATGTTTACCAAATATCAATTAAAATAACTTTGTAAAATATTTATTTAAAATAAACCCATTCCATATTAATATTTTTTAACAACTGTATTTTCCTAAAATAACACTAGTTAGAAGAGGAGCATTTTCATATTGCTTCTACATATATATTATTTCGGGTAAAGAATATAAAGAAAACCCAGCCTTGGGGCACCTGGGTGGCTTAGTCAGTTAAGCATCTGCCTTTGGCTCAGGTCATGATCCTGGGGTCCTGGGATGGAGCCCCACATCGGACTCCCTGCTCAGCAGAGAGCCTGCTTCTTCCTCTCTCTCTGCCTCTCCCCCTGCTTATGTTCTCTCACATTCTCTATCTCAAACAAATAAAGTCTTAAAAAAAAAAAAGAAGGAAAGAAAGAAGAAAACCCAGCTTTATGTAGATTTGTAGTTGGGAAAGGGAGGAGTATTTTAATTAAAATATTTTAATTTTCAGACAATTATGGATATTTTTATTTGATACTCAGAAGTTTTTTATTTTATGAACTTGACAAGAAGTAGCTTTTTCAACTTTTCATGCTTGTCACTTTAAAATGTATTGGTTTGTCTTACCCCCTCAATGTATCTTTAATCCATGAATGATTTTATAACATTATCCATTGGTCATGTGAAAATATCTGTTAGCTCATTAATGTACTTATTCTATTTCACTCTTTCCCACATTTTAAAAAATTGTGCTAAAATATATATAACATAAAATTTGCTGTTACAGCCATTTTTAAGTGTATGGTTCAGTAGCATTAATTATATTCACACTGTTGTGCAACTATCACAGCTCTCTATTTCCAGGACATTTTCATCACACCAAATGGAAACTTTGTAACCATTAAGCAATAACTCCCCGTACCCTTTTCCCCAGTTGCTGGTAATCTTTAATCTGTTTTCTGTTTCCATGAATTTGCCTACTCTAAATATCTCATATAAATATGCTTGTCTTATTTCACTTAACATGATGTTTTCAAGGTTTATCCATGTTACAGCACATTTTCACATTTCACATTTATTACTTATTACTTTTTATGGCTGAATACATTGTAAGTTTATCCCTTGTATGTTCACTTTGTTTATCTTTTCATCTATTGATGGACATGGGTTGTTTCCACCTTTGGCTATTGTAAATAATGCTGCAGTGAACATTGGCATACAAATATCTGTTTGTATCTTTTTTTCAATACATCTAGGAGTAGAATTTCTGAATCATATAATAATTGTATGTTTAGCTTTTTGAGGAACCACCAAATGATTTCCCAAAGCGGTTGCACCGTTTTACATTCTCACCAGCAATGTAGGAGGTTCCAATTTCTTCACATCTTCACCAATACTTGTTATATTTTGGTTTTGGTATGTTGTTGTTGTTTATTGTAGCTATCCTAGTAGGTGTAAAGTGTTATATTGAAATTTTGATTTGTATTTCCCTAACAACTAATGATGTTGAGCATCTTTTCAAGTGCTTATTGGCCATTTCCTTATTTTCTTTGGATAAATATCTGAGATCTTTTGCCCATTTTTTAAATTGGGTCATTTCTCCTTTTGTTCTTGAGTTGTGGGAGTTCTTTATATTTTATCCTGTTCTGTAGGTTGACATTTCATTTTTAATAATGTCCACTGGTGTACAAAAATTTGAAATTCTAATGAAGCCAAATTTATCTGGTTTTTTTCTTCTATTGCTTAGACTTTTGGTGTCGTATTTAGAATCCATCGCTAAATGCAAGGTCATGAAGATTTACCCCTATATTTTCTTCTAAGAGTTTCATGATTTTAACTCTAACATTTAGGTCATACATTTTTACAGCATCAGAAAAATAACACTCATTAATACTACCACGGATCTCATCAGTAAACTCCTTAAGTATTGATTGGGATGTTGTCAGCCTCATAGTGGTAGATACATGTTTTCCAAAATTCTGATTTTCATTTGAAACCTCAAATTTTCTCATTGGCAGCAAATGCTGTCAATTGTTTTTGTTGAATGACAGGTTTGCTTCATTAATTTTTAAGAATACCATGTCTGGGGGTGCCTGGGTGGCTCAGTCATTAAGCATCTGCCTTCGGCTTGCGTCATGATCCCAGGATTCAGGGATCAAGCCCTGCATTGGGCTCCCTGCTCCATGAGAAGCCTACTTCTCCCTCTCCTATTCCCCCTGCTTGTGTTCCCTCTCTCACTGTGTGCCTCTCTCTGTCAAATAATAAATAAAATCTAAAAAGAAAAATAAAGAATACCATGTCTACTAAATACCCAAGTCTGAATAGGCATAGTGTGTGTGTGTGTGTGTGTGTGTGTGTGTGTGTGTGTGTGTGTCAGTTGTCCTTTCAAATGAAAATGGTATCCCATGGGGAGAAAAGTGACTAGTTCATCTTGTAACTCAAACAATTACATAGATGTTCTTCCTAGAGATAACCATCATAGTTCATAACAGAAGTGCTTATGTACCTCTGATTTCATCACACAGAATATTAAGACATTTACTTAATAGTACTGATTTAATACAAATAAAAATTTTTACTGCTTCACCAAGAACTAGCCCCCCCCCTTTTTTTTTTAATTTTTAAATTTTTTTTATAAGTAATCTCTCCCCAACATGGGGTCAAACTCACAACCTCAACCTCAAGAGTTGCATGCCCCACCAAATGAGCCAGCCAGGCACCCCAAGGACTATTAAGTGAAATTCGCTCCCCGCCCTCCCCTTAAAGGCATGGCAGTGAGATGGCAGAGTATACGGCTACTAGTACAGTTTGGTGTCACTGCCTCGATCCATGCTAACTAAGGCACCAGCAGTTGTACCCATCATTTTTAGAAATATGAACAGAGTTTAAAAGATAAATAACATTTTATACTTTTATGAAAACAGTTTTGAAATCAGAAACAGGATCTTAGAGGAAACCCCAAAAGATCCTTAAACCATACTATAAGAACTGCTACTAAAGGCTATGATAATAGTTTGTTAATAATAAAAATTGCAACTGAGTAAATTTTAAAGATTAATTGGCTTTATTATTCAATTCATGGATCAGGTAGCATCCCATCTAGCAAGTAGAGGGGAGGTCAAAAAGGCTACAGAAAAGGAATTTTAAGAGTAGAGAGTAAAGGGGCACCTGGGTGGCTCAGTGGGTTAAAGCCTCTGCCTTTGGCTCAGGTCATGATCCCAGGGTCCTGGGATCGAGCCCCCGCATTGGGCGCTCTGCTCAGCAGGGAGCCTGCTTCCCTTCCTCTCTCTGCCTACTACTTGTGATCTCTGTTTGTCAAATAAGTAAATAAAATCTTAAAAAAGAAAAAAGAGTAGAGAGTAGAAAAAAATTAACAAAGAATCCATTGTTTTAGGCAAGGTCACCCTCCTAAAGTGGATTGAAAGCGATCTATTAGTAAATTTCTTAGTGCTGACCAGAAAATTCCCATCTTGACTGGTTAAAGGTTACATTTTTAGAGTCTTAAAACTAGAGTCAGATTAGGTGTTTACTAAGTCTTGGTGGTTTACTGACTTGGGGCCTTAATTAAGTGACACCATTTTGGACCTGTGGTTTTTTTGTTTTTTTTTAAGTTATGTGTTTGAATGAAAGTAAAAATTGACACTTTTCTAATCTTGCAGTTTTTGTCATTGAATTTCAGTGAAATTTTCTCTCTGCATGGGCCATTTTATATATATCTATCTTTATTTATTTATTTATTTATTTATTTATTTTAATTTTGAGTAAGCCTTGGCTCTAGGCCAGAATTCTACATAATTTAAGTGTAGAAGTAAAGAAAATATGGCTATAGATAAATTGTTAGATGTCTTAGGGTCTCTTTAATCTAGGGAAACCATGAGTTTTCGAATAGCACAAGCTGATGGCAGATGTCTATGGTGGGGCCAGGGAAGAAGAAACCGGTCCCTCCGGGGCTGATGTTTACAAATGCTGGGCTGTTCTTGGGCTTCAGAGTCCCCTGGAAACCCTTAGAAGTATATTTAAGCTTCATTACTACTGCTACCATGCCCTACCAACCTATCCCCCCGCCCCCCAAAATAAGATTCTGTTTTATTAAGTCTAGCAGTCTGGGTTCCTGGTTTGGTTTGGTTTGGTCTGGTTTTAAAAGCTCTCTAGTGATTATGATGTACAAACCAGCTTTGGGAATCTCTACCCCGGGGTGTTTTTAAAAGCCAAATGGGCAGAACTGGAAATTCGAAGAAATTTTATCTACAACGTTTTTTCTGTTTATAGGCTCTTGTTATAAATAAAAGTGTTTTTAAAGTTATCAGGAAGGGTATTTAATATTTTGTCTTTTTTACTCTCCCAGAATTTGATCCTCCAGCTCCCTTTGTCACTCGTTTTTTGAATACAAGAGCAATGAAGGAAACCTTTAAGAGCTACATGGAATTGCTTGTTAGCATTGCTTTGGACCCTGACACAATGCAAGCCTTAGAGAAGAGCAATGGTACAGTCTGCTAAGTAGTGCCTTCTTGGTAGCACTTCCTGGATCTTCTTTATTCTTGTCTATGAGCTGTGCACTTAATATATGGATTTTATAATAGATGCCTGTACATTGTCAGCTTACAAATCGGTGATATGGATTCTATAAAGTAATTCTATAATTCATGAATTGTCAGTACTTGAACAGCTTTATATAACTACTCTCCAGTCTTCACTACAGGTCTCTCTTACATGCAAGGTCCGGATGTCAATATATTCTGTTTTCTAAGAATTGGAACGATGAACTGGATAATAGTGGCAGAAGGATTAAAATTTTATATTGGTGTCTAGTAAAAGTTACATCACAATAATTATTTTCTAATCAATTAATAGGAAATCCATGTATTATGTTATATTCATTAATATTATTCATTTATACTCTTCCTTTAGTAACTTTTTCTTACAGTAAAATAGAGATGAAATTAATATCTGAAATAAACTGGTAACCCGTGTATTTAACATTTACCCCTCAGCTACTATGGCATTCTCTAAGGACAACTGGAAAAAGGGAATGAAATGATTAATGAGCCAGTTTCCATTATCCTTCTATCAAAATGAATTGTGTGCATGTATGATCAAAAGATAGTAACAAAACCACTAACAATATATTTCAATAACAATATACTTCAACAACAATGCCTAATAATATTATTTCCACATACTTTGATATACATTGTTCTGTTTGATCCCAGAACAATTCACATAGCCATTTTGTAGATGACAACAGTGAGGCTCATAGAAGTTAAGTGACTTGCTTAAGAGCCCACAATTTCCAAGTAGCCGAGAAATGATTAAAATCCAAGATCTAATTTCTGGTCCATCACTTTTTTGACCATATAATCAGAGGCAGTAATCTGTACGTCAATCATTTTAAAATCATGTAGAGCTAGAAGAGATGTTAGAGATGACCTAGTCTAAAACATTTACTTTGTAGACTAAGGTTCAAAGAGATTAAATATATTTCATAGAGTTATAGAACAAGTTAATGGTAGAATAATCACAATTAAAACCCAATACTTAATTCCCCATGTCGGCATTTTTGCCATTAAATGTTTTTTTCACTCAATCAAAACTCCTTGCATCATAGAATATACATATCTTAGTACTGTTGATTCTGGAGTAGTTGTATTTTAATTGATTTTTTTTTCTATTGCTTATCATTTTTTTTTATTTTTCTCCATTTGCTATAAGGGGGAAAGATATTAATTGTTCTATTTTTAAAATAAGCCATAAATGTTTAAAACTTTTTTGTGTGAAATGTAAATTCTTACAGTTTTTGAAAAGGTTTAATCACTACTAGAAAGATGTAACTATCAAGGTGTGGTATAGTGATCTTAGAACTCATTCCTCACTAAGGACTTGTTCTTCAATTAAAAGTGTTCTTTCTGTGCTTGTGTTTGTATTCCAAATACAAAAAACCATTTTATTCAGCTACAAAATTAGTAACCAGATTCTGAGGGTTATATTTTCAGAATATTTTCAGAAAGGTTATTAAAGGTGATTAGTGTTATGAAGTATATTATTATGCTGATAAATTTAAGAAATAATCGAATAACCTAAAATATTTAATACAGCACCAAAAGTAATAGTCTGATGAAAATACTTTTCTTAAAGGAGCTTAAAGTTTTTCTAAAGTTTCTTTAGAAAAAGAAAGTGAAAAGTTTTAGTTAGGAATCTTTATCATACTTTTATTCTCCTCTTTTCTGAAATAACTATTTGGCTCTTGTGTTTTTGAAACTGGATTTTGATCATTTTTCTTCCCGTACTTTTTCTTTGGCCCAAACTAAAATTAAATTAAGAATTTCATATTTGGGGTGTGCCTGCACGGCTCAGGTGGTTAAGTGTCTGCCTTCAGCTCAGGCCGTGATCCCAGGGTCCTGGGATTGAGCCCCTTATTGGGCTCCCTGCTCAGTGGAGAGCCTGCTTCTCTCTCTCACTCTGCTGCTCCCCCTGCTTATGCACTCAAGCTCTCTCTCTCTGTATCAAACAAAATATAATATAAAATATAAATATTTTATAAATAATATAAAATATAAAAAGAATATCATATGTAGTATTTTATAAAATTTTATAATGTCAGACAAATCTGTATTTTATAATCTGATTATTATTTGGATGATAAATGAGGTCTAGAGAAATTAGGCAATGTGCTTACTGGTCACTTAGCTGTCATCAGTCAGTTCTAGTGGCAGAGACAGGGCTAAAACCCAGGGCTTCTGATCCTGTCATCCTGCTATGCTGCTTCTTGCTTTGCTTGGCTACTGCAGACCTATTTTTTCAACTTAGCTTTTGTTCAGAAAGCTATATGTCCAATATTTTAAAAGTAATATTTATATACAGCAGTGAATTTGATGTCATAACTTTGAGGAAAAGTTGAATTTTCAGCAAGTTTTTGTGTTGGTAATTTATCCTGTTAAACTTTTATCCTGTTTTAGATGAGCTACTTTTGCCTCATATGAAAAAAATAGACAGCATGCTGAATGATAACCGAAAGAGACTTCTTTTGAATCTTCATTTGGATCAGTCATTCAAGGTATTTCCTTCAGATTATTTATTAGCAAACTCCCTGACAATCAAAGCCTTAAGTGTAATAGGCAGGAAATTTATGAAAGTGCTTCTCATCTTTGTTCAGTTTTTCACCCAATGAAAATTTGATTTTTATTCATTACGAGTCTGGTTTGCTTATCTTTTTATTTTATTAAGTCCTTTCTTAGTGTTAATCATTTGCTTTTCTCTGCTTAAATTCATTTTTTAGGCTTTATATTCATCTAGAATTCATTCTACATAATTTCCAAATGCTTTCAAAAGTACTTCCTTTAAATTACCAAATTTTAGTTATTTTTCTTTTAAACCTTTCAAAATTTTCATATTTCATCTACAATTATAATTGGCCTTTCCTTGTATAGTTATCAAAATTCCCTTACATGCCTGACTTACTCAGTATCTGAGGAAAAACTGATCTTAACATAATGGCAGATATATATTGGAACTCTAAAGTGGTTTTGGTGTTATCAGAAATAGAGAACAACAAGAAGCTAATCTAAACACAGAAAATTTATCACAGAAGCTACTTCATAGTCAAAAAATTCCTAGCTTTTCTTATTGAAAGTATAACATAAAACGTTTGGAATCATTTGATCATATCTACCTTGGGAGAAGTTTTTTTAATACATTTGTATAGCTTTTTATTTTTACCAAGAGACTATTTTTATAGCAGTTTTAGGTTCACAGCAAAACTGAACAGAAAGTACAGAGAGTTCCCATCTACCACACATGAACAGCTGCCCCCATTATCAACATGTCCCACCGAGTGGTACATTTGTCATAACTGATAAACCTACATTGACTCATCCTTCTAACCTCAAGCCCATAGTTTGCATGCCTCGCTCATGGTGCTGTACATTCTGTTGGTCTGGAGAAAAGTGTAATGACTATTGAAATGTCCTGCTTTAGTTTCACTGCCCTGAAAATCGTCTGTGCTCTATTCATCCCTCCCTCCGTCCCCACCTAACCTCTGGCAACCACCGATCTTTTTACTATCGCTGTAGTTTTATCTTTTCCAGGATGTCCTGTAGTTGAAAACCATATTATATGTAGCCTTTTCAGATTGGCTTCTTTCATATACTAATAAGAATTTAAGGTTCTGGATGTGAGGGCGATCTGGCTGCCACATCTGTGACCCCATTGATGGCCAGGGTTGATTTGGCTGATCTGGCTGGCTAGGCCGGTGTCGCCTTCCCCCCTCAACGCTCTGTGTGTGTCCCTCCCAAAGCTGCGCACTCTGTCAAAGAGGACGAACTTCCCCGATAGAGGAGAGGACTGCTCTTCCATCAAGGCTATACAAGTAGCTGCTCCCCTGCTAGAACCTGCAAATAAGCTCTCAAGAATTTGAGGTTCTGGGGCACCTGGCTGACTCAATCAGTAGAACATGTGTTTCTTGATCTCAGTGTTGTGAGTCAAGCCCCACGTTGGGCATAGAGCTTACTTCTAACAATAAAAAATAAAGATCTAAAAAATCACTTGTTTAAAAAAAAGAATTTTTTCTACCATGTCTTTTATGGCTTGACAGCTCATTTCTTTTTATCAGTGAATAATCTTCCATGGCCTTACTATACCACAGTTAATTCATGTACTGAAGGACTTCCTGGTTGCTTCCTAACTTGGCAGTTATCAGAAGCTACCACATAAACATTTGTGTGCAGGTTTTTATGTGGATATAAGTTTTCAACTCATTTGGGGAATTTGTATACCTTGTTCTTGTTCCCTGTTTTATCTGAACTCCACATAAAAGTAAAAATTGACTTCAGTTTAGCTAGGTGGAAATTAAAGCTCTGAGATTAAGTTCAAAATTAAATGACACCAGAGGTGCCCTGGCTGGCTCTGTCAATAGACCATGTGACTCTTGGTCTTGGGTTGTGAGTTTGAGCCCCACACTGGGCACAGAGATTACTTAAAAAAAAAAAAAAAAAAATCAAAGTTTGATGGCACCAGACTACTAATAGTCCTGAATAGATTCTTCACTGACATGCACTTGCAGAGAAAAAAAAGTCAAAAGGTAGTATGAAACCCAATTCTAAGAATCTGGTCTACTGACTCCTAGTCCAGTATTTTCTGCAGAGAAGAGAATACTGTTGTATGTGTGTTTTCTAAAAATTTACTGAATCTTTAAAATGGCCAGTTTTGGCTACCCATTTTATTTTTAAAGTGTTTTTCTGTTTTTGTTTTTGTTTTTTGTTTATTTTTAAGTAATCTCTACACCCAACATGGAGCTCAAATTTACAACCCCAAGACCAAAAGTCACATGTTCCACTGACAAAGCTAGCCAGGCACACATTGACTAACCATTTAGAAATGTTAAACTGATTCTCTAATAACTTGTATTAAAATTAAGCCCCATTTGGAATTTAATAGATTCAGTAGATATTTAAATCTTATGCAATAGTTTATGATGAAAAACTGAAAAATTAGTTTTCATATTCTTCTTTTCAAAGAAAAAAATTTCTAATTTTGAAATTACAGTTATTGATTTTGATTCTTTTCATTTATAGCAATTTGTATTTCAAAGCCAAGATACATGCATAGTATTTAAAATAATAAAATATTACAATAGTAGATTATAAAAGATTAAAAGATTTTATGTTCTTTAGAAATAATACCATTACCCATGAACTCAGTAATTTAAGGAATCCTAAAGCCTTTTGAGGGTAATCGTGTTCTGTTTTCCTCTGAAATCCATGTGGTTCCAGTCATCTTTAGTGTCTTGTCACAAACGGTGCTTGAGAACTCATAGTTTGGAAGAGAGTTGGCCCTAAAGGTTGTAACTGATTATAAAACAGTGTATCTTATCAAATGGAGACTTCATTCTGAATAATAAATATACTGTGAGCACTTGAGCCCTTTAAGAGTCAAAGTATTAAATGACAGTAGTAACGCAGTTTAATCTTTTAAAATAACTTTTTTTTTTTTTTTAGGTAAACTCTGTCCCCAGTTGAGCCAGCCAGGTGCCCTTAAAACAATACTTAAACTAGTTAAATTTAGCTACAAATATCATTCAGTTATTATTTGTAGTTTTCCATGTCCAGATGATTTGCCAAATGGATAAGGACAAAATATGCCAGTGACTTTTTAAAGAGTGGCCTAGAATTGGTTTGGTTTTGTGGCCACTAAGTCATCAGTGAGTAACTACCATGTCACTGTGGCCAGAAAATACGTCAAAGTCTGTTTTAGATTCTTTTTATACAACTGAGGTCAAAAGAATCAGAGAGGTAGTGAAGCCAGAGAAGTATTGTAATGCAGCTTATTTTCACTGTTCTCATCAGGGAGATCCCGTTCATCTGGGATTAGATGCATTCTTTATAGCAGGGTGTGGCCAAGAGGCAGGGTGTTGACAGTGGTTGAATTGGTAGAGCTTTGAAGAAACTTGTGTCCCTCTTTCTCCTACTTTGAAGCCACAGAGAGCATTTCTAGAACTCCCTGGCTTGTTAAGGAGTCCCTACAGGGCCATGCGCTATTGGCATAGAGCAGGTCATAAGGTAAGGTTCATCCAGATTAAAGGGACGAGGAAATAGATTCCACATTTTGATGGAAGAACTACAAAGAATTTATGGCTCTGTTTAATACCCACGTGTATTTCTATATTGTGTATATTTACCATACCCCATCTATATACATGTGTGTACTATATATGAATGTATGTATATGTTTCTGTATTTTTTAAATAAGTTGAATAGTGGGAAGTTAGTTTTCTTCTGATGTCAGTTATTTTTCTTTATTTTAAAGAATGCTTTGGAAAGCTTTCCCGAACTAACGATAATTACTCGAGACTCTAAAGCAAAGAGTGGGGGTTCTACTATCTCTAAAATCAAAATGAACGGCAAAACTTATAATAAGAAAACTCTAAGGACTTCTAAATCAACCACCAAATCTGCACAAGTAAGTGTGTATGGATTGTTACAATTATACCTTTTCCAGTTAATATAATTCCTCTTTAGGGGCGCCTGGGTGGCTCAGTGGGTTAAAGCCTCTCCTTCAGCTCAGGTCATGATCCCAGGGTCCTGGGATGGAGTTCCGCATCAGGCTCTCTGCTCAGCAGAGAACCTGCTTCCCTCTCTCTCTCTGCCTGCCTCTCTGCCTACTTGTGATCTGTTATCTCTGTCAAATAAATAAATAAAATATTTAAAAAAAAAATATATATATATATATATATAATTCCTCTTTAAAATAAAGGGCGCCTGGGTGGCTCAGTCGTTAAGCGGGCTCAGGTCATCATCCTAGGGTCCTGGGATTGAGCCCCGCATCAGGCTTCCCTGCTCAGCAGGAAGCCTGCTTCTCCCTCTCCCATTCCCACTGCTTGTGTTCCCTCTCTTGCTGTATCTCTCCCTGTCAAATAAATAAATAGAATCTTTTTAAAAATAATATAAAATATTGCAACAAGCAAATACTTTATTTTTTTAAAATAATATATAATATTGCAACAAGCAAATACTTTATTTTTTTTAAGAAGTTACCTTTTTTTTTTTTAAGATTTTATTTATTTATTTGACAGAGATCACAAGTAGGCAGAGAGGCAGGCAGAGAGAGGGGAGGGGAAGAAGCAGGCTCCAATGCGGAGCTCGATCCCAGGACCCTGGGATCATGACCTGAGCCGAAGGCAGAGGCTTTAACCCACTGAGCCACCCAGGCGCCTCTTTACTATATTATTATTAACTGCGAAGTCTTTTCAGGCAGGAAAGAGCAGCTTTAGCTCAAGGAACAGAGACTTGGTCTTATTTTGTTTTTCTCCAGTGTCCAGCATAGTATCTGTATGTAGTTAGTGCTTGCAGATTTTTTTTTTTTAAGTATATATTTTTTTTTTCAGATTTTTACTTATTTATTTGATAGACACAGAGAGATCACAAGTCAACAGAGAGGCAGGCGGAGAGAGAGGGGGAAGCAGGCTCCCTGCTAAGCAGAGAGCCGGATGCGGGGCTCGATCCCAGGACCCTGAGACCATGACCTGAGCTGAAGGCAGAGGCTTAACCCACTGAGCCACCCAGGCGCCCCAGATTTTTTTTTTTTTTTAAAGATTTTATGTATTTTATTTGAGAGAGATTGAGAGAATGAGTGGGAGGAGGGCCAGAGGGAAAAGCAGACTCCCTGCAAAGCAGGGAGCCAGATGCAGGACTCCCATCCCAGGTCCCTGGGGTCATGACCTGAGCCACCCAGGCACCCAGTGCTTGCAGATTTTAAAAATAGATGAATAGGCAAGGAATTACCTGAAGACTGTACTTACATTTTCTGTATATTTTTTTTGTCATTAGATACAAACGCATACAGATAAGTGAATGTGCACATATTTCATAAGATTCAGTATTCCATATCTGTAAAATTATTGAAATTGGAATTCACTCATTCTCAAACATTGTCTAAATTATTGCCTTTTTAGAAATCAGTTTAGCAGCATATCTATTTCACAACAAAAATATCCTCTGTAGAAACACATTTACAAATGCATAAAAACGTATGCTTTTGCTCACGCAATTGTAAGAGCAGTCCAGTTAAGCTCCACCGGTGGGAGACTGGATAAATAAAGGGCCATCCGGATGATGTAATACTATGTACTTTTTAAAAAGAGCCTCGTTCATTCTTTCAGTAAAATATTTTGAGTGCCTGTTGTGTGCCAAATATTGTTCTAAGTATAGGAATAGAACTGTGAAAAGTGGCGGAAATTCACTGCCCTCATATAATTGATAGCGGTAGGGGTTATATGTAATAAGTAGAAAGATTCACAAGTTTTAGTTAGGTTAAAAACAAGTTATTAAAAATAAAGTTGCAGAACAATATGTGTAGTAGGATTTCCTTCCTATTAGAAAATTGGTGTCATTAATACATGTTATACATGCGGGGAAAATGGAAGGATATATATCATGCTTTAAACTATTATCTCGGAAGCAAGAGATTATAGGATTCTTTTATTTTATAAGTCCTCTTGTATGTCTACTGTTTAAATTTTTCTGTGTTTAAATTTTTTGAAATATTGTGTTTATATTCAGAAAAAAGGAGTGAAGATTCTAAAATACAATTTAAATTCTTATTTTGAAAAAAAAAAAATTCTTATTTTGAATAAGCCTCTTATCCATATTTAAGCCTATATCTAGCAGTATCAGTCATTTCATTTTTAAAATTTCCATTCAGGCTTCTGGTCTAACATTTTTGTAAAAGTATTCAGAGCTCAAATATTCCATGAAATAAATATGCCTATAAACTCTTTTGTTTTTATAGGAATTTGCTGTTGATCCAGAGAAAATACAGCTGTATTCTTTGTATCATTCACTCCATCATTATAAATATCATGTTTATCTGATATGTAAAGATGAGGTAATTTTTTTTTCATTTATTTAAAAAAGAAATATTTTTCTGAACTTTAAGGAGACTATAGCTGTAGTACTTTTTAGTGTCTTAAAGAGAACTGTTAAACACATGTGTCTGTATTGTCTTATAAAAAATGTTCTCCTGAGTGTCTCTGTTATGTGTTGTGCTCATGTAATCTGAGGCTCTTACAGAAGCTGTAAATGGTAATGTTTTTAAGCTGTTTTGCTTACTTTACTTTGCCATAATAAATGGGACTTGATTTCATTTTCTTCACTCATAATACATAATGATCCTGCTTTAATTCACTTCAGTCACTGCTTTGATATCCTGGCGTCTTCCTTATCACTGGAATGGCCTTGTCCCACCTCATTGCTGAGAGAAAGGGGTTTTTGTGTGTTGGGAGGAAGAAATGATAGTTAAAATTTAATTGTAAGTTGTAGGTATCATAATTTAAGTTGCTCAGGATTTATATATGACAACAATACCATTTTGTGACTGGAAAATAATGATCGATTTCCTCAAAGCTTAAACAGCTGTAGACTGTACTTTTTTGATCAGCACTACCAGTTGTTTAACTGAGAGTTAAGTTGGATTGAGGCTACACTTGAAGCATTTGATGATAATCAGTGGAAAGATGTTCATAAATCTAACCTCTAGCAAAGGAGAAAATAAAGATGGTTGTGCAAAATATGATGACTATTTTTACAATGCCTTGAAATGCAGGACCCCAAAATCTATCGCTTAGCTTTTAACACAACTGGAAGGAATTCAGAAAGTTTGAACCATTTTTTTTTTCTAGCCTTCCTCTTTGCCCTTATGCAGCTAGAAATGACAGGATTAGACTTCACCCATATTTATTCAAAATAATCATTCTCCATGGATGAAATTTTTTTTTAATCAGTATTTGTAGGTATAGTCATAAAATCCTTTTCATTCAAGATACAGAAACCATAAACCCTTATGAAGAGCTAATAAAGTGAGAAGTATAAGCTAATGTGGTAATTCTCTCTATTTTAGATTTCTTCTGTGCAGAAAAGAAATGAAGACTTAGGACAGGAAGAAATTGTTCAACTTTGTATGAAAAATGTAAAATGGGTGGAAGACCTATTTGAAAAATTCGGAGAACTTCTAAATCATGTACAGCAGAAATGTTCCTAACATTTCCACAAAGGTTCCGTCTGTGTTATAGCACTAATGAACTGGCAGAGGTGGGGGGTCCAAGGGGGGGTAGGGTGCCCAATAAGTGAATGTCAGGCACACCTGCTTTGCTCATAGAACTTACTGATGACCTCTGCTCAAGGACAGTGGTGCTGCCCAGGAAGTCAGTCCTTTGGAAATGGACCTAAAATCCCACCACATTTTTATCCTAATGAATGATTTTTCTATTTTGTAAACCATTGGGTAACTGAGTTTTATTTTCAGAAATGTTTTTTGACAAATGATGAAGCATGCACTAAATATAATTTTTTCTTTATTGCTAGAGAGATAACACTTAAGTAACTTGATTATTTTTTTCCTGACTCTGACTAAACACCAGAACGAAAGAGAGGTGGCACCAAATGCCTATGTTTATATTCATGTCTGGCCACAAAACAGAAAGTATTGTACATTATGTAAACAGATCTGGTGTGATGTGACATTTTGTATGAGAATATCCTCAATTTAAAATATGAAATTCAGAAACTGCATTCTGCTTTACGAACTCCTTTTACTCTTAACATGTTCAGGAAACTGGATGTGGAATTGGTGCAATTCTAGGACTGCTTTTTGTGTCAAATTATATTGTAATGAAAAAAACAATGACATACTATTTTCCCTATCTCAAAGAAAAGTATTTTCCTTTATACTGTTTTTTCCTTTGGAAAAATTTTCAATTGTACATTTTATTTCACTAATAGTTGTATTTTTCACAAGGAAAATGTGGTTATAATTATGTTTGATGTATCTGTACTACACTTTTCATTATTTTCAGTAAATCTTATTTAGTTATATATTGAATTTCTATTGTGAATTCTATCTTAAGGTAACCATTTTTGTTTATACAGATTTGCTTCAGTGTTATCCAGAATATGCATTCAGTACTAGAATTAGTGTAGCTTTATAAGTGGAGTTGTGTTAGACACTGCAGTCATTTTCTAATTCATGGAAATCAATTCCTTACTAAACTAGTACTTGAATAACCAATTTGTCAAAATCAAAATTAACCACCATTATACATTTGGAAGAATAAAATTTATAATTAGGCTACATGCAGTGTTAAACACAGCTTACCTGACACTTAGAACTGGAAGTGGTAGAACTCTCCTTTTGGTGCCTTTCCAACCTTTATACATGCTGTTGTAGCTTCCTTTAGTTTGATAGCTAGTGTTTCCAGTAGTTTAGCTGAGACAGTGAATGTATTAGGTTCAACATGACCTTTTGTTTTATTTGTGTTTGCCAACAGGATGCCTTATTTGTTTGAGAAAAAAAGATTTACTAGTGTCCTTCTTAAACGATCTCCTTTTTTAGGATTCTAAAGAAGTTGTTAATCATCATACTTTTTGTTTATTTTACCACCATTTAGTGCCTTAAGTCCTTTCAAGAAAGCAGTGTTCCTGCTCATTGCCCAAATAAGACATGCTTATGTGGACATTGCTATTGTCTTGATTTTGAGTTAACAGGCCAACTTCTTATACTTAAAACCTTGGTAAACTGGCAAAAAATTAAAGATAATATGTGACTTGATTTGAGAATAAGACATTGTAGCATTGGGTAGGAAATGAGTATTTGAGTTAAGCTTACATATTTATTTCTAATGGTTATCTTCTTAAAAGCAATAATCCTTAATCCAACAATCTTCATACCTGCCATTAGACAAGGTAATAATAGAAGTTTCTTTCAATGGTTAAATATTCCGTTTCTGAAAGTTTAGTTTATTTTGAAAACAAAAGTAACCTAGATCCATTTTGCCTAACTCAAGTGAGATGTATCAGCAGTGAGAGCATCATAAAATTGATTTCGCCAAGTGGAGAAGAGTAGGAAGCAGCCATATTTCTTTCTGATACTGACTCTGGACAGAATTGGTTTCTTTCATTTCCAAGGTGCAGAGTAGATAACTATATCTCCTAATATAGTGTTATACGTACATGTCTTTACTCCCCCAGCTTACTTTCCTGAATCACTGATGGTTAAACATTTTTAAAAGCCGTCGTGCATTTAGGTAACACTTGAAATACATGTTTGAAATCACTAGCCATGTCTCCTTCGTAAGGCCCGTGGAAAACGGGAACATTTCCTTAAAGTTGGTCTTATCTTTCCTATAGAAAATAATCCATTTCCTTTTCAACTGCAGTTGCCCTCAAAATGTTGGCAGTGTATTCATTTTAGTAAAACAAGTGTTTTCATAAAATCAGAGGCCAAGTCTTTGATAACTGCCTGCAAGAGACCTAGTTGTTTTGTACCATCTTCTCTCATTTGATCATATATTATAGACAACGACATCAATCTTGGACCTTAGCAAAAAGTGGAACTCTTATTATAATGTCCATTCATGAGTCCTTTCTTTGTATGAAGTTGAATAAATACCTAGCTGATTAGTATTCACATTCCTTGCCAGGGAGTTTGAAATTTAATATCTAGAAATAATTTTAGGTTGTAGATAGAGTTAAAGAGGTAAAGCACATATTGCCACCATCCAGGAAAACATTTTTATGTAAGATTGGACTTTCCTCCCTACAAATACCTGGAAATAATTTAATATAAAAAATCACTTTGTGTTGGTGTTTATTTCTAGTTCAGATCAACAGTTATAGAAGGGACTTCCTTGTTCTCATTTTCATGATAACCCAGTTTCCACTTATTTGATCCTCTAATGAAGTCACAAATTTATCGTGACTTATGAATTATCATGGTAAGTCAACAATAGAAACCGTCCATTTTTCTATTATACTATCAAATAGAAAACATTGGTGAGATGGAAAAATCCTAATTTAAAACAGCTTAGAAAATGTTCAGATAACCTTAAGTTTCTAAATTTCTTTAAATTTCTAAAACTGAAAAATGAAAATTACAGGTGACTCATACCTTATTACTCTTTTCAGAGCTTTCCTCACTTTTTAAAAAAAATCTCACTTTCCTTTTAATATATATATTTATTTTTGTTGAAACAGCTGTTTTCCAATGTGTGATTTTGGAGATAAACCCATATAAAACCAATATAGCAGCAATGTTATTGAATCAGCTTTGGGTCCCAAAAGTTGCTTCGGATGTGCAAATTGTGAATTTTTACTGTATTTGTAGAATACAGCTTTTGTTTTAAACTGTAGTTCCATCTGCTTCTCTAAAATGCTTTTCAAATAGAGTAAACTGTCCCAGGATAACTGCTTCTACCTGTGTCAACTGCATTTGACACTTAACTGCACAAATGAACAATGTACACTATTGGTTGTGCATTAACTTACATGTACAACTTTGGCATCTATGTTCACAAATGCATGTTTTCGAAAATCACCTTTATTTATAAGTGACAATAATTGAAGTTAAGGATACAAAGAAACCTGCATTTGTAGCCCAGAGTTTTAAGTGGTCCATAATACAATGTATGGAAATGTGAAAGACAATTTTGTATATTTGTTTGTTACTAACTCAGATCATTAAAATGAAAACAATTTTTTAAACAACAAAATCAGAATGTTTTGAGGTTTTGTTTTGTTTTTTTAAGAACTGAAAACTGAGGTATTCTGTTATCCAAAAGCATCATCACATTATAAATTCTTCACACAACAGCGTGTTATAAAGTCCTAAACAAAGTTATTAGGAACAAGTCTATATAAGCTATTGAGTAGATAAAAACCAGTGTATCCTGATTCCTTAATTTTCAGAATAATAAGATCCTACCTTTTATCTTCATATGATATTTAAAACCTTTATTTCAGGTAAATATATATTCAGCATATTTGCTGTGCTTTGATTAGTTTTTTTAAGTAATCTCTAAGGGTGCCTGGGTGGCTCAGTAAATTAAGCATCTGCCTTGGGCTCAGGTCATGATCCTGGGGTCCTGGGATCAAGCCCCACATCGGGCTCCCTGCTTGGCAGGGAGTCTCCTCTCCCTCTCTCTCTGCCTGTGCCCCTGCTCTTGCTTTCTCTCTCTCTCTCAAATTAATAAAATCTTTTTTTTAAAATAAATAAATAACATAATCTCTACACCCCAGCATGGGGCTCGAATTTACAACCTGAGATCAAGAATTGCATGCTCCACTAACTGAGCCGGGCAAGCACCCCAGTTAGTTTTTATTATAAAAGCATTTTCATTCCTTGACTTACTTTATATTGTTCAGAACTAAATCTAATCAATGATCTCTATCAAAAAAGATTTTAAAAATCTGTAACATTGCTGTTTTATTTTCCATCCATTGCTAAAACTGTTCATTTTAGAAAATAGTCATTCAAATATCTTAGAAAAGAGTCATTAAAATTATCCATATTGCAAACCTAAATGATAGCACTTCTACCCTGCTTTGTTAATGTCCTGTTACTTTCTGGTTCTTTTTATTATTCTTTTTTAAAATGAGTTTTGTATCTCAGAGAAGCTCTCTAAAATCAATTATTTAACCTGAACTTCTCAAGGAAGATGTGAAAGAGGATACTTCTCTTTGTTTTCCATACGGAAATGTTTTTATTGCCAGAAAAATAATAAAGCTACATACTTACTGTTAAAAAAAAAGTCAAAAAATATGAAAGTGTAAAGAAAAAGGTAGAAACCACTTTCTTAACTCTTGACATCGGTGTAGAATATGCTTTTAATTCCCAGTCCAGGATGGATCATAAAATTAGGTATTATGGATGGGCCATTTTCTGTGGTGTGGCGCTTTTTTTAAAATGTTATTTTACTTAGATTCAATCAATTAACATAGTGTATCATTAGTTTCAGAGGTAGAGTTCAGTGATTCATGTAACACCCAGTGCTCATTACACCGGGTGCCCTTCTTAATGCCCTTCACCCAGTTACCCCATCCCATCACCCACCTCCCCTCCAGCAATCTGGTGCAGCTTTCAGTAAATTCCTAGATTTCAGAGACACTTGTGTTTAAATGAAGATAAAGTCACATTCCAGAGTGAAATAGAAACCATCTGGATTATTGATCATTTTAGGTTATGTATATATATATATATATCTATTCTTAAGACCTCATGAATAATTTAGAGCTGACTGGTTTCAAATAAAAGGAAGATACAATTACCTATTAGTCTATTGTTAAACCTTATCTATTTTGTGATGTTAATCGGGAGTCAAGAAATTGCTCTGCACAATAACTTCTGTTTTACATATAATTTACCTGTGACACATAGAGAGGTAATTTTCACCCAAATCAAATGAAGATTTATTTATTTTAAAGATTTTATTAATTTGTTTGACAGAGACAGCGAGAGAGGGAACACAGGCAGGGGGAGCTGGAGAGGGGAAGTAGGCTTCCCACTCAGCAGGGAGCCCTCAGAGGGCTCATTCCAGGACGCTGGGATCATCACCTGGGCAGAAGGCAGACGCCCCTAAAGATTTTCTTTTAAGGGGCGCCTGGGTGGCTCAGTGGGTTAAAGCCTCTGCCTTCGGCCCAGGTCATGATCCCAGGGTTCTGGGATCGAGCCCCGCATCAGACTCTCTGCTCAGCGGGGGGCCTGCTTACTCCTCTCTCTGCCTGCCTCTCTGCCTACTTGTGATCTCTGTCTGTCAAATAAATAAATAAAATCTTAAAAAAAAAAAAAGATTTTCTTTTAATTTAGCTCCTTTTACAATACTTAGAAAAGGCAACAGTGAAAATCACTTAAAATATGGAATAAAAAATAATGGACATGGTAGAAATGTTTTTCCTAAATTTCAGGGAGATGAGCTTTCTCTTGTTCGCTCTTCACAATCTTACCATGGCTTTTCTTTGCCTTTAACCCGGACTCTTACCACAGTTTAAAAGCGCTTTATGAGGGGCGCCTGGGTGGCTCAGTGGGTTAAGCCTCTGCCTTCGGCCCAGGTCATGATCCCAGGGTTCTGGGATCGAGCCCCGCATCAGACTCTCTGCACAGCAGGGAGCCTGCTTCCCTTCCTCTCTCTGCCTGCCTCTCTGCCTACTTGTGATCTCTGCCTGTCAAATAAATAAATAAAATCTTAGAAAAAAAAAAGCACTTTATGAAATGAGACGGTCCCTCCTTAACTCTCCTGCCCTTTTTTTCCCCTATTTGTGGCTCAAGCTTAAGGAACATCTTCAAATTCCTCCAATGTGTGTTTTTTCTTTCCTCCAGTCCTTCATGTTTCCCGTGCTGAACGAGGCTTCCTTCATCTCTCAATTCTCCACATTTCACTTCAACATCACTTCTGTTTAACTTAAGAGGTTTATAACCCTCTGAACCAGATTATGTGCCCTATAATTCCTCTAATGTAGCGTTTACTACACTTTGTTAAGGTTGTTTGTTTGGTGGTCTTTCCAGTGCTGTTATATGATGGGGCGTATGTGGGTTTTGCTTACTGTTGCATTCCCAGCATCCAGCACAATATCTGATCTCATTAAATATTTAACAAATAACTGGGTATGTAAGGAAAGCACAGAGATCATTAAAAAGGTAAAAACAGAACAGTATTCATTGGATTTTGCAATGAATGCGTTAAGGACTTGAGCAATATGTAATTGCAGCATGGGAAGAAAGTGACAACACCAAGAGTTTGTACAACAGAAAAATTACTGATATTTTATGAAAAAGTGAAATGTAGTGGCCATGATTTTTCACATTTTTGTCCTCATCTGCAGAGAACCCAGGGACCATGATTTCCCATTCCTCTGTCCTTTGGGCTCAAGACTCCAGCTGGGATAATTAGGGAACAAAGTACTGGTAAAAGTAAGTGAATGTTTCTGTTAAAAGTACTCACTGCTGCTGTGACAATTCACAGACCTGTACCCCTGGGGCTGATAATACATTATATGTTAATAAAAAAAAAAAAAAGTACTCATTGTGAGCGAAATACTCTGAAGAGGGAGAGTTTGTCTGCTTGGGGAGTGTCAGGCAGGGCTTCCTGACGTAGTAATAATGATTAAGCCAAGTCTCAAAGGTTGGGAAGAATTTTACACAAAGCTGGATGAAGAAAAAGGCATAATACTTAGTTTGTATTCAGGAATATCGTTTCTACTTGCCACTAAACTAGCTCTGTCCTCAGGCCCGTCACGTGAAGCCTAGTCTGGATCTAGTTTCTCATCCTGAGAGTGAGGTAAGAAACAAAGTCTTCTAAAGCTATTAATATTCTTTGCTTCCAGGGAGACTGGAATGTAGAGAGAAATGCAAAGTTGTTTCAGTAGTAGGGAGTTATGGCAGAAGGGGAAGAATGGTTTCACTGCGTTGTTTCCAAGTTTTTACTAACTTGCAAGACTTAGATCAAAATAATTAGTAATTTGTACACACATGCACCATCACTGCACTTAGTTTACCTTGTGACAGTAGGTTAAGATTGATTAGAAACGGGGCGCCTGGGTGACTCAGTGGGTTAAAGCCTCTGCCTGCGGCTCAGGTCATGATCCCAGGGTCCTAGGATCGAGCCCCGCATCGGGATCTCTGCTCCGCGGGGAGCCTGCTTCCCCCTCTCTCTCTGCCTGCCTCTCTGCCTACTTGTGATCTCTGTCTGTCAAATAAATAAATAAAATCTTAAAAAAAAAAAAAGATGAATTAGAAACATGTCTGCTGCTGGGGCTCCTGGGTGGCTCAGTGGGTTAAGCCTCTGCCTTCGGCTCAGGTCATGATCTCAGGGTCCTGGGATCGAGCCCTGCATCGGGCTCTCTGCTCTGCAGAGAGCCTGCTTCCCCCTCTCTCTCTGCCTGCCTCTCTGCCTACTTCTGATCTCTGTCAAATAAATAAATAAAATCTTAAAAAAAAAAGAAAAGAAAAGAAATATGTCTGCTACCAGCAGTCCGTTGTGGAGTGCTTAAGGTCATATGTACATCGTCTTCATCTTTCTAACTCCAACAGCATGAAGTCTTTTATCTAATAGGCACCGAGTAGGTGTGTGTTGTTGTTGTTGTTTAAAGAATTTATTTATTTGACAGATCACAACTAGGCAGAGAGGCAGGCAGAGAGAGAGAGAGAGGGAAGCAGGCTCCCTGCTGAGGAGGGAGCCCGATGCAGGACTCAATCATGACCTGCACTGAAAACAGAGGCTTAACCCATCGAGCCACCCAGGCACCCCCAGGTGTGTGTTTAACAGACAGGTGATACATACATGAGTGGTCGTTTGCAATCAGTCTAGAGTGTTTTCAAACCGACCTGTCAATAGTTCAAAACCATTATCGTCAGTGGTCCATTCCTTGCTCTCTCTTTCTGTCTTCAAAAGAAAACATCTCTTGGTCGTCTGGCTGGCTCAGTCAGAAGAGCATGCAACTCTGGATCTCAGATTTGTGAGTTAGAGCTCGCTTTGGGTGTAGAGATCACATTAAAAAATAAAATCCAAAACATCTCATTATACCCATCCTTTGCATGTCATGCTCTTAGGTCTTCCTGCGCTTGCTTCTCAACAGACCAAAGTCCATTCTCCTAATTCTTATATTTAATTTCCATTTAATCGATGGAAGTGAATGGGCTATCATCAGAGAGCAGCTGTCTTTAAGCAGTGAAGCAAGAGAATTCAAAACACTAGCAACAGCTTAACTGAAAGAACTAGGCTTCAGAATGAATTTTTTAAATTAGCTTTGTTTACCTATTCTTTTATCAATGACTTAAAAACTGTTAATGGGCCAATCCGTAGAAGGTCTTTCAATGCCAGTTCTCCATTGAGCTAATTGTGAGATAAGGTTATTTGACTTAAGTATAAGTCAGGAAGTCAAGATTTTTTTTACAGGTGATGCTAATGCAAATGCATTAACATTATCACAGGAGTTTGCAAACAATTCAGTATCAAAAAGATTATGTATTAAAGCACCATTCATAAAGCATTGCGAGGGGAAAATGTGCTGTTTTAAAGAATGCCCATGCTCATGAACAAACTCTGCGCCCTCCAAATGAGAAACAGGAGAAGTCATCACTGACTGGTGGCTGAGCACCACTCTATTTGCTTTCTTGGGCTACCATAGACTTAGGGAGTTTAAACAACACAGATTTATTTCCCACAGTTCTGGATGCTAAAAGTCCCAGATCAAGATCCAGAAGTCAGTTCATGGTGAGGGCTCTCTTCCCAGTTTGCAGATAGCTACCTTCTTGCTGTGTCTTCATGTGACAGAGCAAGTTCTCTGGTGTCTTATAAGGGCAGTAATCCCAACATGAGCACCCCACACTTCTGACCTCATTTACCCCTAATTACCTTTCAAACATTTCGTCCCAAATAACACCACATTGAGGGTTAGGGCTTCAACATATGAATTGGGGGCAGGGGACAAAAGCATTCAGTCCATAACAATAACAGACGGGTCAGCTATGACAAGGTGAAAGCCTGCCTTACAAATAGCCATCACTGATTGGCTTAAAATCCAGAAGCAAGAACATAGTTTATATACAACCCCTCTCTTCAGAGGGTCACAATGAAACTTCCTTATCATAGAGGTCAAAGACTTGCCACTTTGAACTTCACACAGACAGTAATATACTGTCAGTTCCTAAATAAACCTTATCTTTCCCATGTGTCTCACTGTCATTTTCTTGGTCCAAACGATCAACTGTCAGGATACGGTAACCTATGAATTGCTGTCTCCCCACTTCCTGTCTTGCTTTTCCTTCCATGCATTCTCCACACAGCAGTCAGTGATTTTAAAAAAACTGATCATGTGCCTCCTTGAAAACCCTCAAATGCAGTCTGTTGCTCTTAGAAGACCAAAATTCACACCTGAAACTAATATGACAGTGTATGTTAATTATTCTGGAATTAAGGAAGGAAAGTAGGTAGGTAGGAAAGAAGGAAGGAAGGGAAAAAAGGAAAAGGAAGGAAGAAAAGGAAAGAAGGGAGGGAGGGAGGAAGGAAAAGGAAAGGGAAAAGGAAGGAAGAAAAGGAAAGAAGGGAGGGAGGGAGGAAGGAAAAGGAAAGGGAAAAGGAAGGAAAGAAGGAAAGGAAGGAAGGAAGGGAGAGAATAAGGACCAAAATGACAACTTCCACTTTCAGACATGGTAGAGTAACAAGGACTAGATGAAACTTTCTGCCTTAAAAAGGAGAACAAAATTGTGAAAATGGTTTTCAAACATTAAATAATAGCACAGGACAGTAATCCTGAGACAGGGAGATGAGCCCTACAATTCTTCCAGCTACTGCCTGGAGAGAGTTTCTAGGCCATAGTGCAGGAAGAGTAAATCCAAATGGAGCCTGTAGGTCTTCTTAAATTAAGGAGGCAAACTTCAGTCTTTGGAGAGGCCTAGGCAGCTGGAATTTGCAGTGTAGAAGACCTGAGAGAAGAGAGTTGACGAGGATTGAACTCTGGAGATACGCAGAGGTTTCCCACAAGTACTGATTCCGACTAATACTGACCAGCTCACATGTAGGAGGAAACTACCAAGGCCAAAAAAAAAGGACCAGAAAGTCCAGTAGAACAACCCCCTGAGCTCACACAAGGACTGACAGGCTTCATGTTCCCACCAGTCAGATTGGAGAGACGTCCTAACACAACACCAGCAGAGCTCTCAGAAAATTAGCTCACTAGCGCAACAGAATTGAACCTAGACTAAAGGCTGTTCTGGACCCATCTAACAAAGCTTAAAGCTAGCTTGAAAAAGATTAAATTATTTCCAAGTCACTTAATTGAATCCTAGAACAAAGTCCAAAAATATATTGAGGAATCTTTTAAAAAATCCAACACCCAGGGGTGCCTGGGTGACTCAGTGGGTTAAGCCTCTGCCTTCGGCTCAGGTCATGGTCTCAGGGTCCTGGGATCAAGCCCCCGCATGGGGCTCTGTGCTCAGTGGGGAGCCTGCTTCCCCCTCTCTCTCTGACTGATGCTCTGCCTGCTTGTGATCTCTCTCTCTCTCTGTGTCAAATAAATAAATAAATAAATAAAATCTTTAAAAAAATATATCCAACACCCAACAATGTAAAATTCACATTGTCATCAAATCAAAAATAACCAGGAACACAAAAAGCAAGAAAATACAACTCTGGTGAAGATTTGTAGAAAACAGAATCCATTGTGTGCACTGTCGATAGGAAAGTAAATTGGTGTAGCCACTCTGAAAAACAATATGGAATTTACTTTAAAAACTAAAAATAGAGGTACTGAATGAGTAATTCTTCTGCATATTTACCCAAAAGGAAAAAAAAAACACACTAATTTGAAAAGACACATGTATCCTTAAATTTATTGCAGCACTATTTATAATAGCCAAGGTACGGAAGTGACCTAGCTGTTCATCAGGTGATGAATGGGGACACCAGGGTGGCTCAGTCAGTTGAGCATCTGCCTTTGGCTCAGGTCATGATCCTGGAGTCCCAGGATTGAGCTCCACATTGGGCTCCCTGCTCAGCAGGGAGTCTGCTTCTCCCTCTCCTGCTCGTCCCACTTGTGCTTTCTCTCTGTCAAATACATACATACATACATACATACATACATACATACATAAAATCTTTGAAAAAATAGAAGAATGGATAGAGCACATGTGGTATATATACATAATTAAATTTTACTTTGCCATAAAAAATGAAATTTTGCCATTTGTGATAGCATAGATGGATGTAATATGTATTATGCTAAGTGAAATAAGTCAGACAGAGAAAAACAAATACCATATGATTTCACATGAATGTGGAATCTAAAAACCACGAGCAAACAACAACAAAGAGAAAGAGAATCATAAATACAGAAGATAAACTAGTGGTAGCCAGAGGTAGGTGGGAAGATGGACGAAATAGGTGAAGAGGATTAAGAGATACAAACTTCCAGTTATAAAATAAAATCAGGGATAAAACAGCATAGGGAATACAGTCCATAGTAATGTAATAACTTCGTATAATGAGAGAAGGTAACTACACTTGTTGTGGTGAGCGTTTCATAATGTATATAATTATTGAATCGTAATGTTGTACACCTGAAACTAATATATGTCAACTGTAGTTCAATTAAAAATGTTAAAAATTGGGGCACCTGGGTGGCTCAGATGGTTGAGTGTCTGCCTTCAGCTCAGGTCATGACCTAGGATTAAGCCCCACATCGGGCTCCCTGCTCAACTTCTCCACTCCCTCTGCTGCTCCCCCTCCTTGTGTTTTCTCTCTCTGTGTCAAATAAATAAATAAAATATTTTTAAAAATTAAAAAAAATAAGATCATAAGGTAATTATCATAAATAACTTCATACCAATAAATTTGATAACTTCAAGCAAATGAACAAATTCCTTGAACAGAAACTATCAAGAGCTAGATAACCTGATAACTTGAATCCAGTTTTGTATATTGGTTTGTACCCTGTAAACTTGCTGAACTTTCTTATTGGTTCTAATAGTTTCTTTTTCGTGGGTTCCTTGAGATTTTTCTATACACAAGATCATGTCATGCATGGAGACAGTTTTGTTTCTTTACAATCTAGATGCTTATATTCCATTTTGTTGCCCAATTGCTCTGATTAGAACACCTAACACAATGTTGGAAAGAAGCAGACTTCCTTGTCTTGTTTCTGATCTCAGCGGAAAGCATCGGTTTTTCACCATGAAGTATGATGTTAACAGTGGGGTTTCTGCAGATGTCCTTTTTTTTTTTTCTTAAAGATATTTTTATTTATTTGACAGATCACAAGTAGGCAGAGAGGCAGGCAGAGAGAAAGGGGAGGAAGCAGGCTCCCCTCGGAGCAGAGAGCCCAACGCGGGGCTTGATTCCAGGACTCTGGGATCATGACCTGAGCCGAAGGCAGAGGCTTTAACCCACTGAGCTACCCAGGCGCCTCGAGAAGTCCTTTCTTTTCCTAGCTTGTTCAGGCTGTTCTTTTTTTGTTGTTGTTTTTGTTTTAAGATTTTATTTATTTATTTGAGAGAGAGCATGAGAGAGAGTGAGCACACAAGCAGGGGGGCAGAGGAAGGAGAAGGAGAAGGAGGCTCCTCGTTCTCGTTAAGCAGGGAGCACCACTGGGGCTCAATCCCAGGACCCCGGGACCATGACCTGAGCTGAAGGCAGCCACTTAACCAACTGAGCCACCCAGGTGCCCCTTGTTGAGAGGTTTTCATCATGAAAGTGTAGTTTTGGAATTTACCAAGTGCTTCTTCTATTAAGATTGATCATTTGATTTGTTTTTTTTACTCTGTTATGATTTCTTACATTAATTGGTTTTCATATATTAAACCAACTGTATTTCTCAGGTAAATCTTTGTCATGGTGGTTGATTCTTTTTTTTTTTTTTTTTTTTAAGACTATCCTCCACACTGAATGTGGAGCCCAGTGCTGGACTTGAACTCATGACCTTGAGATCAAGACCTGAGCCGAAATCAAGAGTCAGATGCTGAACCCATTCAGCCACCCGGTGCCCCTGTAATTCTTTATTTAGGTCAGTGGATTCAGTTTGTTTGTGCATTGTTGGAGATTTTTCACATCCATTCTCCCAAGAGATATTAGCCTGCAGTATGTTTTTTCTTGTCATGTCTTTGTCTAGCTTTGATAGTTGTTTTTCAGTAAATTTGAGAATTTTTCTCAATTATTTCTTCATATATTTTTCTCTGCTCTTTTCTCTCTCCTCTCTTCTGGTACTCCCAATATGTATGTTGGTATGAAATGTGTCCCACATTTCTCTGAGGATCCTTTCTCTTAATTCCTTTTGTTCTCTTTGTTCTTCAGTTTGTATAATTTTAATTGACCTATCTTCAAGTTTACTTATTCCTTCTTCTGCCAGTTCAAAGGTACTGTTGAGCCCCTCTCATGAGTTTAAAAATTTCATTCATTTTATTCTTCAACTTCATAGTTTCTACTTTTTTAATGATTTCTACATCTTCATTTATATTTAAAGGAACATTGTCATTATATCTACCTTTACTTCTTTAATTATGGCTTCCTTTATTTCTGTAAACATGTTCATACTAGCTTCTTTGATGCCTTTTTCTGATAAATCTGGTATCTGTTCACTCTCCAAAACAAGTTCTGCTGTCTGCTTTTTCCTGGGGTATGGTCATACTATTCTGTTTCTTTGCATTAATCATAGTTTTTGTTGGAAACTGGATGTTTCAGACAATATTTTGTAGCTTGTGGTAACTCTTGAGTATTGGTCCTCACCCCTTTCCAGGACATGTTATGTGCTTATTTGTTTAGGGTCTGGCTGGATTATTTCAGTGATGTCTCCCCTCTTTACTACGCCCTTGCATAGTATTAAGCCTCTGGTGTTGCTCCTCAGAAAAAGTGCAGTTTTGGGTATGCCCATGATTATGCTGAAATGACAGTGGTTTTGGTAGAGCGGTCTTCCTCTCTTTCCTTGAGACCACACCCAGCTGTTAAACTTCACTAATTTCCAGCTGATTGCTCTATTTTTAACAATTTGTGCCTAGACATAAATTGGTCTATAAATTACTCCAGTCAAGGCCCACTTGTAGGAAGAGTTTCTGAATTCAGTGTTTGATTTTTTGTTCTGACCCCAGCTGTCATATCCATTTCTCTTCCGAAAACCAGCCTATAGTTTAGCTTGTGTTGTAGATCTCCTCCCAATTGCCTTTTCGCCGTAACCTGTACTTTGGTTGTGAGTAGCCTTAGACTTGAGTGTCTCCATGCTCTGTTGCAAATGACGTCAGTTTTTTTGGGAAAAGATTAGTAGTTATCTTTTTTATGATCTGCTTCTCCTACCAGGCAAAATATCTGAGCAAGTGTTCTAAAGCCAAGGAAGACAAACTTCTCTCTGAAGAACATGCCCAGTCTAGGAACCAAGTGCTTGTTGTTGGGGTGCAGGGCGTGCAGTGCAGCCCTGGCTCTTCTTGGCTTGCCTCTCTTGGCATGGACCCATTACTTTATGAGCCAGGGCAAGGATGATAAGGTCTTAGTATTCTCAGCATGTCACACCCAAGGCAGAGCCTCTATTCCATGAGTGGGAGCTGGGCAGAAGGGAGTCCCTACCTCTCAACCATACTCTCACCCAGGACTTAGCCTCAAAACAAGTGGTTGGGGGAAGGATGAGGAATACTGATGTTCTGCTCCTCCCAGAAAAAAAAGTCCTCCCACTGGGAGCTGGGGGAATAAGAAACCCTACAGTCTCTGCCTTGCTGAGTTAAGGAAAAATGAGGGGTTGGTCTTGGTTCATTCTATAATAAAGATTCTTGCCTTTCTTCCTCAGTTTTCACACATTTTCTTAAATAGATATTTCTTCATGTTTTGTTTATACTTAGGGCCATTTCTAGAGGCTTTCAATGTTTGTTTGTTTTTAAGATTTTATTTTTAAATAATCTCTGTACCCAACATGGCACTCAAACCTACAACCCTGAGATCAAGAATTGCCTGTTCCACTGACTGGGCCAGCCTGGAGCTTCTAAATGGCTGTTTTTGAAAATAATTTTTACAGTTTCATTGGTGAATGAGTCAATGGAATCCTCATACTATCATGCCAGATGTCAATCTCTGCTGTTAAAATTTTTTAAGTATATGATATTATGCAAAAAATTCAGAGGTCTATATTTGGTATAAGAGTTTTTCTATCATGTTTGCATGTGATAAAATAATAATTACATATAATTGTAATATACTTAAAATAATAGGGGTGCCTGGCTGGCTAAGTCAGTAGAGCATGGGATTCTTGATCCCGGTGTTGTGGGTTCAAGCCCTATGTTGGGTATAGAGATTGCTAAAAATAAAATCTTTTAAAAAATCTTTAAAACATTATATATGTAGGGCACCTGGGTGGCTCAGTGGGTTGAGCCTCTGCCTTCGGCTCAGGTCATGATCTCAGGGTCCTGGGATCGAGCCCCACATTGGGCTCTCTGCTCAGCAGGGAGCCTGCTTCCCCCTCTCTCTGCCTGCCTCTCTGCCTACTAGTGATCTTTCTCTCTGTCAAATAAATAAATTAAATCTTTAAAAAACAATTATATATATATATATATACATAAATACACATATATAACATATGTAATAAAAATGATTTTTAAAATTCAGATTAGGTTTTTTGAAAGTATTATATGTATAAAATTAGGGAATATATTTTTTTACCTTTTGTTGTCCCTTAGTCTTCCTCTTCATGTTCCATTTTTTTATTATTATATGTAGTATTTATAAATATTAATCTTAATAGAAGCAGGGTATGTTTTTTCTAAATCAGAGAACAGCAAAACCCCCTTCCTTCTATTGGGAATTAAGCTTTACTCCAAATATTGGCATGCTTGGGTTTTTATTATACAGTGTTTCTGTAGGGGAGTGATTTACTAACTACATTGTAACCAGTTCTTTAAAAGAAAGATTTCCTCGTTGGATTTAGAACTGCTTTTTCTGAACTTTGAAGTCACCACCTGACATCCCACTCATTGTTTACTTTATGGTCCCTGCCCTAAATGCTCTGTGTATATGTGTTTTATTAAAGAAAGTAGATGATTAGCTTAATGGGTGTAATTTACTATTAATTCACTGCCTATAAAGACATTAGCTCTCAAATCCCATTCATTGTAAACAATATTATTTTTTGGCTAACTGGAAAACAGTATTTATAATTCATTACCTAATTTACTAAGTACCCGTTCTGTATGAGTTACTTTGCTTTTGAGATTTACAAAATCTCAGCAATAAAAATTAAGATGAAGATAGGCTAAGATTTATTAACTAGTAGTGAAAATAGAAGTTATTTCTTCTGGATACTTGCATTCATCTTAGGTCCTTTTATTTTTTTATTTTTAAAGATTTTTTTTTTAAGATTTTATTTATTTATTTGACAGAGAGACATAGCGAGAGAGGGAACACAAGCAGGGGAAGTGGGAGAGGGAGAAGCAGACTTTCCGTCAAGCAGGGAGCCTGATGCAGAGCTTGATCCCAGGACCCTGGGATCATGACCCGAGCCAAAGGCAGCCCCTTAACCAACTGAGCCATCCAGGCATCCCTCTAAAGATTTTTAAAAAAGTAATCTCTACTCCCAACGTGGGGCTCAAATTCATAACACTGAGATCAAGAGTACACACCGAGTCATTTTTCTCTTTCTGGATTTTTTTTTTTTTTTAAAGATTTTACTTATAGGGACTCCTGGGTGGCTCAGTAGGTTGAGCCTCTGCCTTCGGCCCAAGTCATGGTCTTGGGGTCCTGGGATTGAGCCCCAAATCAGGCTCTCTGCTCAGCAGGGAGCCTGCTTCCCTCTCTGTCTCTGCCTACCTCTCTGCCTATTGTGATCTCTCTCTCTCTCTCTCTCTGTCAAATAAATAAATAAAATATTTAAAAAAAAAAAGAAATGTTTAAAAAAATTTTTTTTAATTAAAAAAAAAAAGATTTTATTTATTTATTTGTTAGAGAGGGAGAGAAAGAGAGCACAAGCAGGGGGGACCCTGGGATCATGACCTGTGCCGAAGCAGATGGTTAACCAACTGAGCCACCCAGGCACCCTCTGTTTTGTTTTGTTTTGATAGATTTACTTATTTATTTAAGTGAGAGAAACAGAGCAGGAGGCCGAGCAGAGCGAATCCATAAGCAGACTTCCCACTGAGGATGGACCTGAGGTGGGGCTGGATACTAAGACCCTGCAGTCATGACCTGAGCTGAAACCAAGAGTCAACTGCTTAACCAACTGAGCAACCTAGGCTCCCCTTTAGATGTATTTTTTAAAAACAGATTTTTCTCATAGATATGCAAATACAAAATTTTATATACAGTAAAACATCAAATATATATATGCATTGTTAAAAATTTTTTTTTAAATGCCTCAAATGTTAATAGTGATTGCTTTTGGATGATGAGTTTTTTCTTTTATACATTTCTCAAGTTGCATATGTTCTGGAGTGTGCAATTACTTCTATTCTAAGCAGAGAAAAGTCAATTTTGCTTAAAACACAACTCCTCAGGGCGCCTGGGTGGCTCAGTCAGTTAAGCATCCGTCTTTGGCCCAGACCATGATCCCCGAGTCCTGGGATAGGGTTTCTTGCTCAGCAAGGAGCCTGCTTCTCCCTCTCCCTCTGCCTGCTACTCCCCCTGCTGGTGCTCTCTTGCTATCTCTCTCTGTGTCAAATAAGTAAATAAAATCTTTAATTAAAAAAAAAAAAAAAAAAAACCTCCTTTCCTCTCCCAACTTGGAATCAAAATGCTGGACTTAGCTGCTGGCTGACAATGGAAGCAAGAGAGAGTGTTTACCAAGACACAGTGTTAATGGCAAAGCCGTGACTAGAAACAAGTCCTCCTACCTTCAAGTCTTCTCTGGCTAGAGGGAGCAGGCTTCTGAGGGGGCTTTTTTGTCTGTGCTCATTGGCATATCCTGGCTCCTTCATCTCTAAGTCTGGAATTTCTGAGGCAAAAAGAAAACTCATTGCCATGTCATTCTTGGGTCCCGAGAACCCTAGCCAGTCCCTTTCCTACACCCTTCAGAGTCTTCTTGGTTTGTTTTGTACATCGTATCTAGGGGTTTGGGTTACACTTACTAGGAGGAATAGGGAAATGTACTTCTAGTCCATCTTCCTGGAAACAGAAGTCTGTACCTAATTTTGAATTTATAATTTTATATTCTTCTCCTCCTCCTCCCCCTCTTTCTCCTTCTCTTCTTTCTCCTCCCCACCCCCTTTTTTTTAAAGAAGGTCCACAGATTTGCAATAAGTTTCAAGCCAATTTGCTTCCACCTCTGGTGCTGGCACATGGTAAGAAATCACTAAATATTTTTATTTATTTTTTATTTTTATTTTTTTTAAGATTTTATTTATTTATCTGACAGAGAGAGATCACAAGTAGGCAGAGAGGCAGGCAGAGAGAGAGGAAGAAGCAGGCTCCCCACTGAGCAGAGAGTCCTATGCGGGGCTCGATCCCAGACCCTGAGATCATGACCTGAGCCGAAGCCAGCGGCTCAACCCGCTGAGCCACCCAGGCGCGCCTATCACTAAATATTTTTAAATGGATAAGTGATTTGATCCCGTAATTAAGATCTAATGAAATATGGTATTGGATATCTTTAGTATATTGATATTCTGAGTAGTGCCTTTTGGTCTTGTGTTTTGTTTTGTTTTTAATTTGTTTTTATATTTTATTTATTTGAGAGAGAAAGAGATGGCAAGAAAGACCATGAGCAGGGAGGACGAGGAGGAGGAGCAAACTCCCCACTGAGCAGGGAGCCGGAAGCAGGTTCTATCCCAGGACCCTGCGATCATGACCTGAGCCAAAGGCAGGTATTCAACGGACTGAGTAACCCAGCTGTCCCGGCCTTTTGGTTTTGGGAAAAAAAGGAACTGAAACCAAAAAAGCAGGCAAATGGTGACCAATTGAGGGTGCTACTTAAGGGCTCTCAGGTATGTTTATAATCAGCACAAGATTTTGCCTTTTATCTAAATCTTAAAGAGAAGCCTCACTGGTCATCTATTCCAGCAGTCCCCAAATCCCCTGAAATCATTTAGCAAGCTTATTTCCAAGTGCAAAAGAGATGGAAAATTTCTCACACACCCCACTGGTAATTATTAAATTATATACTCTCTGGACTTCCAAGCACTGATTTATAGTTGGCTCTTGACAAACTGCAACTGAAAAGGCCAGAGGAACTTAAAAACGGGGAAAATCTTCATCAACAAGTCGATATAATCCAAATGCTCCAAACTTAAAAAAAAAATTCTTCAAGCAGAGTGTTGAATGAGACGAGATTGAGGAAAAACACCAGAGATGACATTCAACCATTCTTCCAAACAAAGCAGGATGTTGATACAGTGAGTAAATAAAGATCTGGGCCAACTCCAACTCTCAACCTCTAATGCAAAGGAAGATAGAGGGGCAGAAAGGATGAGTCACAAGACTTTAATGGAGCAGTTCAATCGAAACACCCTCCCCACATTTAAAAGGCCTTCCAGAGCCACAGGAGTTGGGAAGCCTCAGGGCAAGCACCTTCATATTAAACAGAAGCCAGCAGGTGGTGTGGTCTCTCCCCACTAGGAGGAAGTTGCAATAGGAAAGTCATTGAACAGTCACACCATGTATATGGAGTGGGGACTGGACCAAATATAAAGTTAGAAAGCTGGCCCTCATACAGAGATTTCTTCAAACACAAGAAAGAAGCTCTCAGGGTGTTGAGTTATCTACCTGTTCGTGTGAATTTACACCCACGAGGGACACCGTGGCTCAGTGAGTTGGGCATCTGCCTTCAGCTTGGATGGTGATCCCAGGGTCCTGGGATCGAGCCCTGCATTGGGGTCCCTCCTCAGCTATGCCTCTCACCCTGGCTTGCTCTCTCTCTCTCTCTCTCAATCTCTCACTGGTTCACTCTCAAAAAAATAAATAAAATCTTAAAAAAAAAAAGTCAGTATGTATTAGAAAGAAATAAGAAATATGGAAAAGAGAGAAAGACCAGATTAAGAAAGACCTGGAGTGCTGAGGTATGCCGTGAAACGTTGTGACTGTTGTATTTAAATAGGATAGTTAAGGAAGTCCTTGTTGAGAAAGTGACATTTAAACCAGGAGAGAAGTAAGCGTGTGTTTATTTGGGGACAGAGCAGAGCAGGCACACTGAGTGGCTGTGCAGAGGTCCTAAGGCAGGCATGTGCCTAATATGTTCGTGGAACAGGTGAAAGGTAATGTGTCTGGAAAGGAAAGATGGAAAGGTAGAGTGTGCAGAGGCTTAATCTGTGGCATAATCTGATTTACGGTTCAAGGACTACTCTAGCAGCCTTGTTAAAAGACTGAGAAGGATGGGGACAAAGAGAAAAAAGCAAGGTCAATGAGGAAGCTACTTCAGCAGTCCAAGCAAGAGACAACAGAGATTCAGGCCAGAGTAATAGGAAGGAAGATAGTGGGACATGGTCAGATTCTGGATATATTTAGAAAATGGAACCAACAGGTTTTCTCATGAATCAGATGCAGGGGGTGAGAGAAAGAGAAAAGTCAAGGATGACTCCAAGACTTTTGACCTAAGCTACTAGAGAGTTGGCACTGCCATTAGCTGAGCTGGAGAAAGTCAGTGTGGAACAGATTTAGAGGGGGAAGACCTGGAGTTTGGTTTTGGACATGTTAAGTGCGGGATGTCTCCTGGACATCCAAGAGGAGATGAAGAGCTGGCAGCAGATATGAGGCTGGAAATATGAAATACTTAGAGATACAGTTTTGGAAGACTTCAAGAGGTTTTTACGAACATGAGACTAGACAAGGGACAAGGGAGTAAGTAACAGAGAAGAGGATAGAGTGGCCTGGGACACTCGAACATTAGTAGGCAAGGGGAAGAAGAGCTATCAGAGGAAAGGAGACAGAGGAATAACAACCAGTGAGATAGAAGGAACATTCTGTGTACTTAGCTTTGTGTTTATGGCTCTCGGCAAAGGCTATTCTTAGCATTTTAGTGTTGGGATTTTATTTTTATTTATTTATTTATTTATAAAGATTTTATTTATCTATTTGACAGACGGAGATCACAAGTAGGCAGAGAGGCAGTCAGAAACAGAGGAAGCAGGCTCCCTGCTGATCAGAGAGCCCGATTCGGGGCTCAATCCCAGGACCCTGGGATCATGACCTGAGCCAAAGTCAGAGGCTTTAACCCACTGAGCCACCCAGGTGCCCCTAGTGTTAGGATTTTAAAGACCATTTGAAGAGAAGTTTGAGGGGCAAAGGCTATTCTAGAATGATGTTAACCCTTAGGTAATATATGAAGAGTATCTTGAATTCCTTTTTTTTTTTTTTTAAGATTTTATTTATTTATTTGACAGAGAGAGACACAGCAAGAGAGGGAACACAAGCAGGGGGAGTGGGAGAGGGAGAAGCAGGCTTCCCGTCAAGCAGGGAGCCTGATGCACGCCTCCATCCCAGGATCCCAGGATCATGACCTGAGCCAAAGGTAGACGCTTAACGACTGAACCACCCAGGTGCCCCTTGAATTCCTTTTTAAATAGAGAAATTAAATGCTTATGAATCTAAAAAGTTTTGTAGCTTTAAATACCAAGTGGTAATTTTTTAGACTCTACTGCTAGAAGAAAAATAAAGCTACATCCATTTTGCAGGGAGGAGGGGAGAAGAAACACCATTTGTGAGAGAGAAAATGGTTGATCTAAGGCAAATTCTGGGGCCGTAATAAAATCATGGCAATAATGGTCATAGTTTATCTCTATTTAGTAGTTTACCAGCCGAAAGTAGTTACACGACTTTGCTAGAAACACAATTGTGTTCTAAATATTAGTTGTGATATGTATTAGCTTTTAATTAATGGAAACTTGTATAGAACAGAAAGAATAAAACAACTGTCTAGTGTATTTCACTGTTCCATGAGAAGGGTCATTGTTGATTTATGGTCTATATAAAGAACAAAGGAGGTGGACTGTGGATAACTGGAATATTTCTACAAAATACTTATGGTAAACATAGTTTATTCTAATTCTTTCATAGCATCCATAGCTTTCAACTAATAAAACTTAAAAAGTCTTGTATTTGGAATTACATGAAGGGCTACTAATTTATTCCTCAATCTTCTATAATTTAAATACCCAAGTAAAATTGTACAGAAGCTTACATTAAAATTTTATGCTTCTTTAAAAAAAAACAAAACTTAGGGGTTACCTTCCTGGCTCAGTGGGTAGAGTATGTGACTCTTGATCTCAGGGTTGTGAGTTCAAGCCCCATGTTTGGTGTAGAGATTACTTAAAGATAAAATCTTCAAAAAGTAATAATAAATAAAAATTTGGAAAACCTTAGGTTATACCATTATATCAAGTATCTATATAGAGAGAAAATTATACATTCAGGATGGGTTTTTGCTTGGTAATTATTGCATCTGTAATTTTTTTCAAGCATTCACAAAAATTGTTGAGAGCTACCTACAAACTAGATTCTGAACTAAATGCTGAGGATACAGTAGTGAAAAAACAAAAATTTCTGTGGTCTTGGAACTTACATTCTATGAAAACAAAGTTCTATCAGGAAAAAGGAAACTTTAAGATTTTGGAGTAGTATTTCTCAAAATGTGGTTCACTGGGACACCTGGTTGGCTCAGTCGGTTGGGCATCTGCCTTCAGCTCGGGTCATGATCCCAGGGTCCTGGGATGGAATCCCGCATCGGGCTCTCTGCTCAGCAGGGAAGCCTGCCTCTCCCTCTGACCTTCTCCCCTCTCATGCTCTCTCTCTCAAATAAATAAATAAAATCTTTTTAAAAAATTCAGTGAAGATTTGTATATTTTTACCGTAATTTAAAAAATGATGGATATTGTCAGGGACATCATCCCAGAAACAGGAAATCAAAAAGTGGGGTAGGAGCAGGAGTCTGCATTTTCAAAAAATGCATAACGGTAGAAACCATTATGAGTAGAAAATTTTATTTTGGACTGTGATATTTACTCTCTCTCTAAATAAGCATATATACCATATATATGTATACACCACTTCCTCTATCCATTCATCTATTGATGGACACTTAGGTTGTAAAGCTGTTATTTTTTTTTAACTCTGTGTTTCAATATAAGAATATATCTTTTATATGCCTAACATTAGGTACTAAAAGAAATCCCAAAGGTTAAAATATGCTCTCTGCCCTGGACAATTTTCCAGTTTTGTTAGGCAATCAGCATGTGTGTGCTGAAAGCGTTAGGTAATATCTGTACAAGCTGGGGGGGGTGCACTAAATACTAATGCACTTGGTGAGCATCATCGGTGGTCAGAGAGGGAATATACCAGAGTACAACCTCTCCAGCGGAGAAGGTGGGTTTTGAGTTAGGCTTCCAGTTAGGCTACCTAGACTGTGGTTAGGTAAAAAAGAGGAAATACAGCATTTCAGGTGAGATAAACAGATACAGCACAAGCGGTAAAAATTATTTGAAATGTTATATAAATTGTCAAAATGGTCATTAAGGTCACCTGTCTTTTTCGAAAGACCCAATACTAGTGTCTGTCAAGACTTGTTTTTACAGGGCACCTGGGTGGCTCAGTAGGTTAAGCCTCTGGCTTTGGCTCCAGTCATGATTCCTGGGTTCTGGGATTGATCTCTGCATTGGGCTCTCTGCTCTTCAGGGAGCCTGCTCCCCGCCCCCACCTCTGCCTGCCTCTCTGCCTACTTGTGATCTCTGTTCAATAAATAAAATATTTAAAAAAAATACAAAAACGACTTGTTTTTAGAGTTTGGTATGAGTTATTTTCTCTCCCAAGCAGTGAGGATGAACATGTGTTTTTATTTAGTTACGCAGCCTGGGACAGACTGTTAACTGGCCTGTTGAATGCCTGAAACTGGTCCTATATTGTTTCTTATCTCTGCAAGCAGGAACCAACTGAGAAATTACAGAGGAAATTCCTTGAACAAAGTGAGACCAGGTTTTACTACCACCAGGGGGAGAGAGTATATAAAAAAAGGCCTAACCAGCTGGCAACCTTTTCTGAATCTTAAAACAGCAATTGCCTGGGTCCCACACACTAAACTGGGATTCTAGGGTCACAGCTTCTTAAGTTTGTATTCTTTGAAACAACCATGTCTGTAGTTTTAGTGTTGTATTCTTTGAGCCGCATGTAGGAGCTTCTTCCAATAAGCTAATTAATTCCCACCTAAAAGCCATTCTAATTTACAATCTGATCACGAGGGCATCCTCCTTTTAACCAAACATTATATGTACCAATGGTTTAAAATCATTACAAAATTCCCAAATTTGAAAAAAAAAAAAAAAAAACTCGGCAAGTATCTGGCGGTTGAATTATTGGTCCCTTAGATCATTTATCCTTTCAGAAGTACCCCAGCACTAGACCCCTGGATTCTCTAGCTTCAGATTCCCGTTAACAACCCTCCCTTCCCGTCTTTCCTAGCCTTCACTCCCTCTGCGTAGCAAACTCTATCCTTACCCTCCTGACCCAGAGTTACTTTGGAGGCGGCACCGATTTCCTTGGCAGTCAGCCCTGTGGCCAGCCAGCTGCCCTCCTAACCATGACCTCTAGACATTGCTCTCCTGGGCCAGATAAAGATTTGTTGTTGTTGTTGTTTCACAGGGAGGGGTGCGTGAAAAACTCTGTGCATTTGTCATGATGATATAATTTTAAGCATTAACTTTTAGAAAAAGCTACTAAAATTCTGAGCATGAATTAACTTGTATAATCTTCATTTAAAAAACTCCACACTAGAGGTACCCCAATGGCTCAACTGGTTAAGTTTCGGACTCTTGGTTTCTGCTCAGGTCATGAACTTGGGGTCCCGGGATGGGCTCTGCACCCAGCCCAGAATCTGCTCGACATTATCTCCCTCTGCTCCAAGCCCTGCTCTCTCTCAAATAAAATCTTAAAAAAACAAAACAAAACAAAAAACCAACAACAAAAAAACCCCAACAACAACAAACTCCACTCCAAGGGCGCCGGAGGGGGGTGTGTGAGACTTAGTCGTTTAAGCTAAGGACTCCGTTTCAGCTCAGGTCTTGATCACAGAGTCCTGAGTTCAAGCCCCCCTGGGAGTCCAAGCTGGGTGTGGAGCCCACTTAAAAAGAAAAAAACAAAACAAACCCCACGTCACAGGTGAGGGCCCTGAGGCCCAGAGCAGTTAAGCCACGGTTTGCACCCAGGTGGGCTGGGCCTGCCGGGCGCTAACTGCTGCCCGCGCTTAGGAGGCGCAGAGCAACGGTGGGAAGCGGGTCGTGTAGGTGTCGGCGCCAGTCACGGGGCCCACACCGAAGTGCTCCCTGCTTGGCTATCTCCCACATCACAAGTGAGTAGCGCAGTCAAGGACCGCGGAGGCCGCTTTTTCCTGGCCCTCGGGCGGCAGGTTACACGCGTCTTCAACGGCCACGTGACCCGTGGCGCGCGGCGCCCTGGGCGGGCTGGGGCGGGGCGGGGGCGGGACCTGACGGCAGCCCCGCCCCGTCCTGGGCCAGTTAACTGGCGGCGGAGCGGCGGGCGCCCACTTTACGGTGCCGCAGTCGGTGGTGCTGGCGACCTGGCAGCCACGGCCATGGCTACGGTGCGGGAGAAGGCGGTGGCGCTGAACCTGTCGGCTCTCCATAGCCCGGCGCAGAGGCCTCCGGGTAGGTGCTGAGGACCCCTGTCCGGGGCGTGTAAGGGGTCCCGGGCCGGCCCGGGTTGGGGGGCGATGGGGGGAGAGGGGCTCGGCTGCGGCTCTCCCGCTGGACCGGGACCCGCCGGGTCCAGCGGGTCGGCGCAGCTGTAACCACTCGGGCGGGTACCTCTCAGTGTCGGCGAATTAGAACCCTCTCCGGCGGGTGGGCTTCGGCCGGCAGACCCCGCCGCCCTCACAGCCCAGCTTTTTACTTAGTTCCCCAACTTGAACTTCGCCGCGCGCTCGTCAGTGGCCCGCTGCGTGCCAGGCGCTCTCACTCGGTCTCCAGACAGGCTCCACGCCGTTACGCTTAGCGAGTATCTCCGGACCTCGATGGCTCTTTGCCTTCTGTCTCAAGCACGAACCTCGGCCGCACAATATGGCCAGGGACCGAGCGCCTCTCTTGCCCACTCTGTTCTCCAGACTTCCTGGGAGTGATGAGTGGTTTTTGTTCGATGGGAAGGAACTTGGCATAAAAAGTATTCATTCGTTAAATTTTCTGGATAAGGAGTATTTTAGTGAATGGAAGTTTTGAACTTTTTTTTTTAATGGTTTTGTGACATTAGGAGAGACGTTGGTGAATTCTGCCACCAGCTTAATCATATCTTTGGGGACAGCTTGCTTAGCCTTTTGCTTTCTTTGAATGTCCAAACAAATGAACGGAAGGGATAACCAATTCTAAAATTCTGATCCTAGCATATTACAACTCAGTCAGTAAAGATATTCACACAACACAGACTTTTTTTTTTTTTTTCTTTCTTTCTTTCTAGAGCAGATACAACTTTCCCCTTTTCTGTATCTGCTGTGTGGGGTGTACTTTCCCTATCCGGCAAAAAACGTTTCCTTTGGAAAATACCTGCTAGTGAAATTGACTCCTTCCTCAAGATGACAGTAGTCAGTGACTTGACTCAGGTCATTTGGGTGCATCTCAATGGTTCCAGTCTTGTGTCGACTTACAATTACTAATACTCCTTTTAATCTTCAAAATGCCAATAAATTGTGATAGCTACTTTTCTAAGAACAATCATGATATTGACCTTTTCTCCACCAATTTAAAGGATCAGATAAGCATATGATGGCTACATTCAGAATTTCTCTTTGTTTTACATTGTGAAGACAAGGGATTCATTCATCATTTGAGAATTCAAAATTGGAAACAGTCTTGGGAAGTCTTTAGGCTTACTTTCTGAGTGAAAGCCATTACCAACTTTTAAGTGATTAGAACCGTAGCACCCTGTCTTCTCTAACAGCTGAAATACCAGTTCTGAGCTTTGGGCATTTGTGAACAGGTTCTTAGATGGCATAAGGGAGTATGTATCTTCAAAATTAAGTAGGTGACTCTCTGAGGGAAGAGCTGAGGTGCTGGTACGCAGATCTAAACCCAAGGAAAAGACCAGTTTCCTGCCTGGCAGGTGCAGTGGGCAGAGAAGGGCCCACTGCCTCTTCTCATTTGTTTTGCTTGCTAGTGTTGGAAACTCTACCTGTTAGCATTTGTTAATCTCTCTTCCACCCTTTAGTTCCCTGTCACAGTCCCAGGGAGCACAGTAATAGGAGCCTGTGCTTCTTGGTTCCTTGCGACTGGCTCTCTGTGTGCTGCAAGCGGCTTTGTACTCTTCATTCTCTACCGAATAGTTACTCTTTCCACACCTAAATGGGCTGTAGTGACCGGGGAACCTGATTTATGTAGAAGAAATGAATGCTATAAGCTAGCCATGAACACATACTTTGAAGATATTTGCCTTTCAGTATAGACAAGAAAGTGGTGTGTTATCCTGTTATCCCTTCATACTGTAACCTAATTCTTTGAATTCACCTGGTATCACTTTTCCAGGGAGCTCAAAGTACTTCCCATATGCTGTCTCATTAATCTGTCTCAATTAAAGTAGGGGCCAATGCCTACTTTTGTGGATACTTCTCTTAGCCTGTTTTAAAATTGTTATTATTAGAAAAGATTTCTTTCACATCCTTTACCTACTTGCAGCCTTCTTTTTAGAGGCAGTCTCAGGTTTAGCCTGACATCTCTAATACCACACAAGAGGAAAGCAAACTTTGGACTACCAAAACCAATATACAGTAAAAGCATTGCATATTGGCATCCGTGTCTAGCAGGTTTTTCCCACTCAGTCACAGCTGCTTATTTGAACACCCAACTCTCAGTTCTCTACATTTATCTCTTTTCATAAGGTTTTGGTTAATGTCCAGTAGATTAGTTCTTTTCTTTTGTCTTGGCAGTTCTGTGAGTAATGTTTTAAAACCTCTTGGAAAAAAAAAAAAAAATCTTAAAATTCTCTTTAATCAGGGGCGCCGGGTGGCTCAGTGGGTTAAAGCCTCTGCCTTCGGCTCAGGTCATGGTCTCATCTCAGGGTTCTGGGATCGAGCTCCACATCGGGCTCTCTGCTCAGCGGGGAGCCTGCTTCCTCCTCTCTCTCTGCCTGCATCTCTGCCTACTTGTGATCTCTGTCAAATAAATAAAATCTTTAAAAAAAATTGTCTTTAATCCTAAATGTCTTAGGATTTAAAAAAAAAAATTTATGAGAGAGAGTGCGTGAGAGAGCAAGCATGAATGGGAGGAGCACAGGGAATGGGAGAAGCAGGCCTCCTGCTGAGCATGGAGACCAACTTGGGGCCTATCTCAGGACCCTGGGATCACAACTGGAGCTGAAAGCAGACGCTCATGACTAAATGACTTAGGATTTATTTATTATTTTCTGATGAAGAGTTAAATCCTCTGGTATGTGACACATCTTGTCTTAATCTGCTGGCAGCCTTTATGTATTGAATTCTGTTTAAAGCCTGACATCCTCAGGTGGTACGAATAGTTAAAGGATAAACTCTGAAGGTAGAGACTGTCCCCTTAGTTCAGAGGAGGGAAGAAGTAAGATACCTTCCCTTTGCTTTTTACTTTTTAAATAAACTTTTAGAATTTTGAATAGATTTAGATTTACAGAAAAGTCATGAAGTTGGTATATAGAGTTCCCATCTGCCCTTTACTCATTTTTTTCCTTACTATTAACATCTTACCTTTGTATAGTACATTTGTCACAATTAATGAACCAAAGTTAACACATACTTATGAGCTGAAGTCCATACTTTACTCAGATTTCATTAATTTTTGCCTAATGTTCTTTTTCTGTTCCAGGATCCCATTCAGGATATTACATTACAGGGGCTCCCGGGTGGCTCAGTCAGTTAAGCATCTGCCTTTGGCTCAGGTCATGATCCCAGGGTCTGGGATGGAGCCGCACATCAGGCTCTTTGCAGAGCAGAGCAGGGATCCCGATTCTCCCTCTCCCACTCCCTCTGTGTTCCCTCTCTTGCTGTCTCTCTCTCTCTGTCAAATAAATAAAATCTTTTTAAAAAGGTGGGGATATCCTATTACATTGAGTCTTTAGGCTCTTCCAAATTGTGACAGTTTCCCGCTCTGTTTGGAGTTACACGTCTGTTCATTGTTGGGTACTGATGGTAGCCACTTAGCGTATATTGTCTCCTGTGAGCCTCACGGTAACTGAGGGAAGTGGACCTAGCTCTTGTTTTGCAACAGAAAAGTTAGGCTTTTTGGCCAGGATTGCATTATTAGTAAAGATGGGGCCGAGAATAGAACTCAGATATCTGGGACTCCAGAACTCATGCTTTGGTCTTACTCTTTGTATCCACAGAAAAGAGCGCTGTGCCTGCTGCATTAACACAAGTTTTCATGTCCTAATACTATTCGGTTAACCCACACTTTCTGAACTGTGGGCACTATTGACATTCTCTCTGTTGTGGGGGCTGGCCTGTGTTTAGCAGCGTCCCTAGCCCATCTGCTCACTAAGTGCCAGTAGCAGCACTTCCCCTTCCTCAGCATGGGACAACCAAGAATGGCTCCAGACATTGCCAGGTATCTAGGTGACTATAGAATCATTCACTAAGAACCACTGCATTAACTCTCCTTTAAAAATTTTTAGTAGTTGGCAATCATCTACCACTCACAAGTGTTGAATAACCAAATCTATAGGCAGTCTGTAAGGCAATTAAATCATTTGAACTTTTGCGAACTGTAAGGACATTTGAAAAAAAGGCATTAGGGATGCCTGGGTGGCTCAGTGGGTTAAGCCTCTGCCTTCGGCTCAGGTCATGGTCTCAGAGTCCTGGGATCGAGTCCCGCATTGGGCTCTCTGCTCAGCAGGTAGTCTGCTTCCCCCTCTCTCTCTGCCTGCCTCTCTGCCTACTTGTGATCTGTCAAATAAACAAATAAAATCTTAAAAAAAAAAAAAAGGCATTAGCTTGCTGTCCAAGTTTTGTGAAAATTGTCTAACATGAGCTATCTGAATTTTTTTTTCCTGTGGGGTAGAGGCATTCTAAAGCCCAAGAAGGAAAAGGAGATTGTTACATGTTCATTTAGAAGTAGCATTTTTTTTTTTTCATAATTCTCTGTGTGTTTACCTTGCACTGGGATCCACTTTTGTAATGTGTGTATGATCTTCTCCGGCGAATAATCCTACTAATTTGAAGTGACTATAGAATTGTTTTTGTCCTTAGGTGGGTTTCACCAGCAGGGCTGTGGGAAGTGTGTTCTGCAGATCATAGCTGAAGCTGATTATCCCTTTGTAACTTCTGAATAACTGTAATTTCTTGACATGTCTGCCTTATGACTTGATCTTTTAAGGAGTTATTTCAATAACTTGAGTATTTAGTGTGTATTTGTAGAAGGGAAGATATTATTAGTATTACACATATATATCAGAGTTCAGTATCAGAAATTTAACTTTTTTATGGTTGGTAAACTTTTTTGGATAGATTTCAAATACATGCAAAGGACAGGTCTTGGTTCTGAAAAATAAGTATTGCTTTCAAGCAAATAAAGATGAGTGCTTGAAAAATGAATGTTAACTAACCTAGATTTATATAGGGCTTATGAGCACAGTATGTTATAGATCTAATTTAAAACAATTTCTGAGCCTCTTGTTAGGTCACCTTCCAACAAGCTTTTTATAAGGTCACATTTGTTCCTATTCCTCATTTCTTACCATATTTTCTGTGGTGTTCAATGTCCATATCTAAATGGAAATGGGTAGAATTTCAGTCTCTGAAATCCTATAATCAGATGTTTAGACCTGAAACCACCCTTAAACACAGTGTTCAGGGGCACCTGGGTGGCTCAGTGGGTTAAAGCCTCTGCCTTCGGCTCAGGTCATGATCCCAGGGTCCTGGGATCGAGTCCCACATCGGGCTCTCTGCTCAGCGGGGAGCCTGCTTCCTCTTCTCTCTCTCTCTGCCTGCCTCTGACTACTTGTGATCTCTGTCTGTCAAATAAATAACTAAATAAAATCTTTAAAAAAAAAACACCACAGTGTTCAGCTCTTGTTATCAGTGAATGAAGAAACCAGCCTATAGAGGTTAATTCTCTTATCCAAGGTCATCACAGCTAATCTCTAGACTCTTTGATCCTTTCATCATGATGCTTTTAGAACATTTGTGACCAAAGGAAATCAGGAAGCATCAAGACCCAGATAGTGCTGAATCTGATTTTATTAATTTATTTATTTTAGAGAAAGGGGAGAGAGTGGGTTGGGGCAGGAGCAGAGGGTGAGAGAGAATCTCAAGCAGGCTCCATGCCCAGCACAGAGCCCCATGTGGGGCTCCCTCTCTCAACCCTGAGCTCATGACCTGAGCCCAAATCCGGAGCCAGACGCCTAACCGACTAGGGCACCTGGTTTAAGGTGAGCATCACTAGTAATTAGATAGTGATGACTTTTAAAGAAATGTCTAGCTCATATACAAGTGAGGGCTGGGCACAAGGCTGAAGCTGAAATTTGATGCTAGACTTACAAAGCACTCTTTGTCTACGTCTGGTCTCTTGAATCCTGTTCAGAGTCACAGTAATTTGTCTCACTGGGCCGTGGTCTGCTATACCCATATTCACTTCAGCTCTTCGATGATGATGAATAAGTTTCAAACCAGCATGCGGGGGATCTATGTTCAACTGGTGAAGTCAGCATTAAAAAAACAGGTTATCCTGGTGTGGGTTTTGGCACATGTACTTGTCAAGTGCAGGTTATGTTATGTATTAAAGTATCTGTATGAACATGAGCTGCTTTGGGTCTGTGGGTGGTGATGCTTAAGGGGAAATATCCCAGGATGCAATGTTGGGAATTAATGGTCAGTGAGAACAGAGGGGACCTGAAAGGGCTGAATTGTATCCTGCCTAGAGGACTCTGGAAACATTGTGTGGCTCAGAGGTGCCTACTATCCTGCTCTAACCTGTTCTTTAATCTTTTATACTGTGTTATCCAACCTGCAGAACTTCCTGATTTCCCATATTTAAGCAGCAAGTTAATATGCGGAAATTTATTCTTTTTACTTCCCCTCTGAAGATTAGCCTTTGTCACTGAAGCTGTGTCTCCCCTCCCTCCTACCCCCTTCTGTTGTCTTGTTGATCTCTAATTAGTGACTCAGCCTTAATTTTTAGGATTTTTATACTTATCTACTTGTAGCTCAGCTCTTAGGACTGAGGTGTTTCAAATTTAATATCATTACCAGCCAGAAGTCTATTTCACTGCTACTTAAAAGGCCCTCTGATCTCTACAAGTTTGAATCTTAATTTCCTCTCCTCTCCTACTCCTGTGTACTGTGGCTTGTATGTATTATAGAATTTATGATATCCTACTTTATTTTAGGACTAACAGCTATGGCATTTATTTATTTATTTATTGGTTTATTTAATGACTGATTTTTTTTTAAGGTTTTATTTATATATTGGGGGGGAGCATGAGTTGGGGGAGGGGCAAAAGGAGAGGGAGAAGCAGACTCCCCACTGATAAGGGAGGCTGATGCTGGACTTGATCCCAGGACCTTGAGATCATGGTCTGAGCCGAAGGCAGGTGCTTAACCAGCTAAGCCACCCAGACGCCCACGGCTGCTGTTTTAAATAGCTTTGTTAAGGGTTTACAATCTTTTTTTTTTTTTTTTTTTGGAGGTGGGGAGGGCTCACAAATCTTAAAGTTTTTTGTTTCTTCTAATCTCATTGGCTCACTTAAAGCTCTTTCACTTAATCCTAGTGAAAAGTTGATGCTAAAACCCTCTGGTGATTTAATATATTTACATTTGAGAACTAGAAAAGTATATATTTACTACCTGTGAAACTGGGTTTAACTCATGAGCCTCGATTTCCTCAAAATAAGATTATTAACAACTATTTCAGAGAAAGTTTATCAGGATTCAATAAGAGAAGGCAGAGCTTGTCATATTTAAGTACTCAAACATGAGTTGTTATTAATAACAATGAATATTTGGAAAGTCTAAAGAGCAGACATTAAGTTCATTTCAATCTCAGCTATAATCTCTAGTATTTTAAGAAGTTAAGAATATTAACTATGAGGGCACCTGGGTGGCTCAGGGGGTTAAAGCCTCTGCTTTTGGCTCAGGTCACGATCTCATGGTCCTGGGATTGAGCCTGCAATCGGGCTCTCTCCTCAGCGGGGAGCCTGCTTCTCCCTCTCTCTCTCTGCCTGCCTCTCTGCCTACTTGTGATCTCTCTCTCTCTGTGTCAAATAAATAAAATCTTAAAAAATGAATATTAACTATGAACACTCTTTTTATTTAGTTATTGTGGCTGGAAACAGTGCAGCTACTCCTGGGTTCTAGACACCAGGAATGAGCTGGACAGGTTTTAAGATTTCATCAAATGCTCCATTCTGGCTCTGTTCAGTAGATATTAAATACTGTGCGGGTAGTAAATCTCTTTTACCGGTGTGGTTTATCTAATTGATTCTCCATAATTCAGTCCTTAAAACTGTTCACATGATATTTGGAAAACTAGCATCAGTTACTGCCTTCTTTGTTACTGGATTATGAAGTATCTTGAATTTTAAAATATTAAAAACAGTCTTGCTTATTATTAAACCAACATAATAATTGGTAGATAGTTAAATTATCCATCTACTTTTGGTACGGGAAGTATACAAATAGTAAAGGATTTTATGTGTATGCCTGCATGTATGTTAGTAATTTTCATGGTGAAGATGTTAAAATTTCTAGTAGCTACGAAATGACACTGTAAGTGAATACAGTGTGATGGCCCACTGGGATTATTTTATTATAATATAAAAGACTGAATGACCTACTTAAAATTTATGACCCTAGCACATTAAATGGAGTTTTAATGTCTTTCAGGAACTCAACTTTACCTTCATCTCATACATTCTATTTTCTCTAAAAAGGCAGGAAGTAGTTTCAGTTTCTTTGGTTATAGCTCCCCTTATTCCTTATATTTGTACTGATGCATAGTTTTCCTTTTTACATGACCTTAAGGGACGTAATAAGTTTTCAACTTCTCTGTCAGAGTATCCTAAAAATATAGGAAGTAATACACTTAACAAAACTGGGGGCTTAAAAATTAGAACCACTGTGTATTCCGAGGGTCACTGAAAGGTATAACACAAAAAAAGGCATACTCTGTTTATTTAAAAAGAGAGCAAGCCAGGGTGCCTAGGTGGCTCAGTGGGTTAAGGCCTCTGCTCAGGTCATGATCCCAGGGTCCTGGGATAGAGCCCCGCATAGAAAGCTCTCTGCTCAGCAGGGAGCCTGCTTCCCTGCCCCCACCCAAGCCCCCCCGCCCCCCACCTGCCTCTCTGCCTACTTGTTATCTCCCCTTTAAAAAAAAAAAAAAAATCTTTAAAAAAAAAAAAAAAAAAAAAGAGGCAAGCCAGCCAGCTGGCCAACGAGCTGATGATTAGCTAGACTCTGTTCCATCAGCTTATTAAAACTAAGGTTCATTTTTTTCCTCTTAATTGTTTCTCCTTTTCTTTGTAGTTTTGCCAAATATCCATTTATTACAATGCGGAAAAATGTGATAACTCTTTGAAAGCATGGTTTCTTTCTTTTCTGTTTTGCTAAAATCTTGCTCAGTTTCTGTGCTTTTCCTCTTTGTGGTAGGCTGCGAGCTCCTGTTGGGCAGAAAGCAGTCTTCCCTGCACAAAGTACTTAACTCCTAAGCCTGCATAATAGGAAGCTTTAAAAATATTAGTTTATTCCAACTCATGTGTGTATGTGTGTGTGTGTTTGTGTGTGTGTATAATTGTCCATCTACCTATTTACCGATAAATGCTTTAAAATGATACAGACCATGAGCGAAATTCCAGTAGCACCTCTTACGGTATGTTTGGAAGTTACACTTAACCTCTGTGCATCTGTTTTCCATCTCTCAAATAGAGATTATATCTGCCTCATAGCGTTGCTAATGGTCTACATGTGAGGCACTTAATAGAGTTCCTTCCACATGATTCGTAACTGCCGCAAGGACCTACTTGATCTGCACTCCCCCACCCCAAAGACCATTTCCACTCCCCTCTGATCTCACTTCCTACTTTTCTCTCCTTGGTTACCCACTCAGGCCATGTTGGCCTTGTTCCTCATCTCCTGGCCAAGCGCACTCGCTTCTCGGGCCTTTGTTCTTCCTGCTCCCTCTGCCCTTTCCCCAGATATCTGCACAGCTTGTTTCCTGGTTGTACTCCGGCTTCTGCTCACATACCACCTTGTCAGATCTTTCCAGACATCCCCTCCAAAATAGTGCTCTCCTCCTCACCAGGCTTTATTACCACTGCTGTCCCCCACCCCCACCCCCAGCATTCGTCCAACATCCGCATATTGTCTGTATCTTCCCACAAAGTAGAAGTCCGTGAGAAGGGGGACTTTGTTTTGCTCACCGATGTATCTTAGCCCATAGACCAGTGTTCACCATACAGTAGGCGCTGCTGATGAAAAGTTGGGCAACAAGCTGACCTCATAACTGTTCCTCATTAACAACTTCGGAAATTGCCACTTTTTGCTTAAGGATTGCTTGGACCTGATTATTAATGAACAAGGCTACTCTGCATTTTTCCCATTGCAGGTTTCAGTGTGGCCCAGAAACCGTTCGGAGCCACCTATGTGTGGAGCAGCATTATAAACACTCTGCAAACACAGGTGGAAGTGAAGAGGCGAAGACACCATTTAAAAAGACACAATGACTGCTTCGTTGGTTCAGAGGCTGTGGACGTCATTTTCTCTCACCTAATTCAGAATAAATATTTCGGCGATGTGGATATTCCTCGGGCCAAAGTGGTGAGAGTGTGTCAGGCACTTATGGACTACAAAGTATTTGAAGCAGTTCCAACCAAAGTCTTTGGCAAAGACAAGAAACCTACATTTGAAGATAGTAGTTGCAGCCTTTATAGATTCACAACTGTACCTAGCCAAGACAGTCAGTCGGGCAACGAGAATAAACTATATTCACCTTCCAGGTTCGTATGAAATGTTGGACTGTCCTGGGGATATTGGCAGGCTTTCATTTACTTTTTAGCGAGAGGCTGACCGGCTTTATATTCTTTTGGAAACTGTAAACTGGGCTAATGTGGGGATATTTGACAGGATACAGTGAATTTCTATTTGGTATCTCCAGGAATTCCTACTTGTTCATATTTTATATTTAGCAGAATAATCAACAGATTTTGATTTTTTTTTTTTTTCCTGCTTCAATTCACAATCACAGTGTAAAAACATGTAAGAGGGTTTATACACAAAGAACAACAGAAGAGGGGAGGGAGGGAAGAAGGGAGGAAGGGAGGCAAGTGGGTTATCACTGGAATCCAGGACATGGCAGATGTGAAGTATGAAAGGTACGTGGGACCCAGAATGCAGAGGATTTCATATGACATAAGGACTTTGCAGTCAATCATACAGATGCTGGGGAGACTACAGAAAATGACAGTGTATCTTAGAAAGGTCATCCTGGCAGCCATATGGACAGCCTAACGAGGAGAGCCAGTTAGGAAACTACTGCAGCATTGCCGTCTGCAGATGAGGGTACAGTGAGCTCCACTGGGGGGGGAAGGAATCATGTCAAGGGACACTGGGGGACAGACCTGTAGAGCCCAGTGCTTGAAATGGGTGTTGGTGATAAGTACGTTAACTTGGTTATTTGTCATGAAATAAAACGTTTCCCTTTTATTTCTTTCAGCAAAACTTTGTAGAGGTGACCATGTAACCGAAGCTCTTCTAATTCAGATCTGACCCAAAGAGTTTTAGTGTTACCAACTTTTAGTTATTTTTAGTGTATCATGTATCAAATTTAGTGTATTTAGTGTTTCAAATATCTTAATGTCTTAACTTTCAACACTCTATTTAAAAGATGATAACATTTACCTCTCTATATAGGATGGAAATGTGAGGGTAAGATACGGCAAAATCACTGCTTTCCAAACGCAGGTGCACATTCTTTATCTGAAACCATTGGAGGCACGTGCATTTAGAAATTTGGAACTTTGGAGGTTTTAAAAAGATAATTTTGTACATAGACCATATATTAGATGGCCCTCCTCGATGGATCTGGGAGAGCATCTGGTAACCAAATGCAGTAATATTTCTGCGGTAAACAAAATAGTCTTACTAACTGGGATAAGCAAAGACTATGCGGGCGGGAGAGGTTTTGTCACCATCTGAGTTCTGAATAAACTTTAGATTTCTCACAGCTTTTGGGGTTTCAAAATTGTGGATAAAGGATTATAGGCCTATATGTGGAAAATGATGAGCCCTATCCACCAAAAAATGCCCCCAAAATAGAGACGAGTGATTAAAAACAGTAAGCTGTTAAAGTTAGATTATGTTTTAAAATTGGAGATCAAAATTTTAGTCATCAAATTACTTAAATTTGAATATTCAAAGGAAAATTTAGCGTATGTATATTTAGGCTTGAGAGAGAATGTGGATATTTTTGTATTCTACTCTTAGAATTTGCATTTGTTGTGTTTTTGCTCTGAAATGCATGAACTTTGTAGAAACAACTCTCTGATAGTAAAGTATTTCTCTGGGCTTAATAATAAATTTAAAAAATAAATTCATTTTAGGTATTCAGATGCATTATTTAAGTCATCTGATATCAAATCAGCAAGTTTAGAGGATCTGTGGGAAAATCTGAGTTTAAAGCCTACTAACTCCCCTCCTGTAAACATCTCTGCAACCTTGTCTCCACAAGGTAAGTAAAGATGATACAAGTAAGAAATAGAAGACCAACTTCAGATAAAATAAGTTATTTAAAACTTTTCAGTCTTAACCTTTATTAGAATTTAAATGTTCAGAGCACAAAGAAAGAGTACACTGTGTATTAAAGCTGTTTATATTAAGTTTTAACAGAGGTCTATTATCTTTAACAAATAGATCAGTGTTGCAACTCTTGAACACTGACTTTTGTCCTATCAGCTGGCAGAGGTTCAAATCTGCAGTGTTTTGCGTGCAGATTTTTATTTATTTAAAATATGCTCTCAGATATTTCTTTCTCTAACATTTTATTAGGTTAAATAAAATTTTGAAAATCACATTAAAACATAAACAGAACTCTTATGTTCTTCCTTGTCTGTGGCAATGGAATGTAGATTAATGACCGATTTCTACCTTCCCTCCCCCATCCCAGTTGTGGAAACCCTGAGTGGAATAATCTGGAGCCAATAGTTTCAGACCAGTTTTCAGATGGAATAATGAATCATTCTTTCTTCCAAAGTCCTTATTAACATGTTATATGACTTGATCTCTTATCTCTGCCATATTGGTTTTACAGTAAAAGAATGAAAAGAATTCCTGTCGTCCAAAGTCTGTTCTCCTACACTTTAAACAAATCTTGAATTGTTTTATGAAACTACTTCATAAATAAGATTGACTTTCTTTTTCCTCTTCTTTTTTCCTTTTTCTCTTTTCTTCTTTTTTTTTTTCGTTTGCCACAAATGTATACCTTAGACTTGCCTGAGCAAATAACATGGTGAGCATTTAGTAAATATTGTTACTTTTTACTTTGTCATTTTTCCTGTGTAGTTATTAATGAAGTATGGCAAGAAGAAACAATTGGACGTCTACTGCAGCTTGTAGACCTTCCACTTCTTGACTCCTTACTCAAACAGCAAGAGGTTGTATCTAAAGTTCCTCAGCCTAAGAGGCAACCTGACTTGGTCAACAGCAGTAACTATCTGGATCGAGGGATCCTCAAGGCTTACAGTGACTCTCAGTATGTGGAAATACATCTGTCTCAATAATTTGAGAGTGTTTGTAGGAAAAGTCATAGATGGTGGTTTTCAGATAATCTTTTGCATTCTTCCGTCCACAGCATCAGATAAGCATTAGTTGATAATTATCAGGACTTGGGAAATTGAAGAACAAAATCAGATGTAATTTTCATCATTTTTTAATATTCATTTTTAAAATTAGATTTATTTATTGATTTGACAGAGATCACAAGTAGGCAGAGAGGCAGGCGGGGTTGGGTGGGGGGAGGCAGGCTCCCCGCTGAGCAGAGAGCCCTGTGTGGGGCTCCATCCCAGGACCCTGGGATCATGATCTGAGCCGAAGGCAGAGGCTTTAACCCACTGATCCACCCAGGCGCCCCAGCCAGAGAGAATCTTAAGCAGGCTCCGCCCTCAGCATGGAGCCAGAGGTGGAGTTCAGTCCCATGACCCTGAGATCATGACCTGAGCTGAAATCAAGAGTCTAGAACACTTAACTAACTGAGCCTCCCAGGCGCCCCGCATACCTATAATTCTTGTAAAAAAAGAAATAATTTAAATCCTATTTTATAATCTAGTGTTTTTAAAGATTTATTTTTAAGTAATCTCTACACCTGTTAAGGGGCTTAAACTCACAACTCCAAGATCAAGAGTTGCATGAGCCACCGACTGAGCCAGCCAGGCGCCCCATATTTCTACAACCTGAAGCAACATATGAAAACATTTTATAATTACCTTACATTTTAAATACAGAGTTAGAAATTGTGCTAGAAGTGACCTTAGAGATCATCTCACTGCATCTTAACAATGACCTTGGTGAAGCTGATGTGCAGAAAGCTGACATGACCTGCCCGAAGTAATGCCCCTGGGTGCTGGCAGAATTCGTTGTCCTGATTCTAGCAGTAGAGCTAGCAGTAGAGCACATGATTGTTCTTTTTTAAAACCGTATACAAAATACATATAAATATATAGTGCATATTACCAAGTTGAGTACTAGAAGTTATTCTAGAATTCTGTTTCTTGAAAGGCACTGCTTTTCTGAGGTTACCCAGGTGGCGTTTTAAGAGTAGAGTTTGAATTTTGATATCCTTTTCAGTTTGTCTTGTAGTGGATAGCTTCTGTTTCCTCTTCAAGAAGAAAAAGGAAGATCTATGAAGCCAAACTTTTTGTCTGTGATACATGATCTAGCTGTATTTTAAAAAGAATTACACATATCTATATCTAAGTCTATGGAAATTTATCCTCATGGCAGACTTGAAAGAGGTAGTACATTAGGTACGGTGTGTATATTTGTTATTCTTTGCTTTTTAAAATAATTCAGATAATTTTTTAAAAAATAATTCTCTTCTCCCCCATAGGGAAGACGAATGGCTCTCTGCGGCAACTGACTGCTTAGAGTACCTTCCAGACCAGATGGTGGTGGACATAAGCAGAAACTTTCCTGAGCAACCAGAGAGGATAGACTTAGTGAAAGAACTTCTGTTTGATGCCATTGGGAAACATTACAGTAGTAGGGAACCTCTGTTAAATCACTTATCTGATGTTCATAATGGCATTGCAGAACTCTTAGGTAAGTAAGATCTTACTGGATACTGGAATTTGTCTTTTGGAGGAAACAGGAAAAAGTTAATTATCCTCCAAATGAACCAAAATGGCACTACTTCAAGCTCAAAGTGGATCTGGATTAATCCATGGAAAGTATGTTTATTCCAAAACTTCTAGGGCTCACTTGGAAGGAGGCTTTAGCAAGCTCTGCAGTTATGCAGGAACTTCTGGTTGGCACAGGAGAAAGCTGCCCTCATTCACTGGAAGTTTAATAGGTCTAGTGTGGCAGTTCTCTTCTTTAGAAGGCTCTACCACCACCTCCACTCCCCCCACTTCATTGTCTTCAAAGTTGCAGACACTCTACCCCGCTACCAATGAGCCAGACTCTTCCACATGGTTTGTTGAAAACAAATTGGGGGTTTCAAAGACTCCTTTCTATTTTTCTCAGGTAGAGTTGGATATATCACTACTTTACACATAGTGTACCCTTGAAATGTGTTGGATTAATGAAAAGCAGGCTGGGGATTTATTTACAAAGCCAAGAGCTTGATTTAACATCCTAAAATGATTATTCAAGGATTTAGGAGTCTGCCTTGACGGTTGGCATTGGTCATTTATTATAATTCCTAGTCGTTTTATTTGGTTTTGCTTTTGAAAATAGTTTTGAGTTAGTTTAGTGTTTTGCTTCAGCTTTACCTTGAATTTTGTTCCCTTTGATAGTCCTATTTGGTCAAAATTAAAAGCAGTTTTTTCCTTTGGCTGAAGTGAACGGGAAGACTGAAATAGCATTAGAAGCCACTCAGCTCTTCTTAAAGCTTCTGGACTCCCAAAATAGAGAAGAATTTAGAAGACTACTGTATTTCATGGCTGTTGCAGCACATCCTTCTGAATTTAAATTACAGAAAGAAGTAAGTGTTTTGTCTAAATATGAATTGTATTCGAGTAGTCTTAATACTTACAGGACTCACATGTCAAATTATTTCACATTGGCATCAAGTATGCTGAAATGAGTAGTGTCTAATAATATTCAACATTGCCTCTTCTATTAAACTCATTTTATTTATTTATTTATTTATTTGAGAGAGAGATCACAAGTAGGCAGGGGCGGGGGTGGAGGGGAAGCAGGCTCCCTGCTGAGCACAGAGCCCAATGCGATCCCAGGACCCTGAGATCAAGATCTGAGCTGAAGGCAGAGGCTTAACCCACTGAGGCACCCAGGTGCCCCTATTAAACTCATTCTTTTAAATAATACTCTGTTGGGTATGTTTGGTTTTATTTTTATAGAGTGACAACCGAATGGCTGTGAAAAGGATATTCTCAAAAGCGATTGTTGACAATAAAAATTTATCCAAAGGCAAAACTGATCTTCTTGTACTCTTTTTAATGGACCATCAAAAAGATGTTTTTAAGGTAAAATTCTGAAAGTAGTTAAATTGAGTTTATGTAGTAGATAACTGGATTAAAATCATTTGAATAATCTCTTGTGTCCTCTCTCTCTCTCTCTCTCTCTCTCTCTCTTTTTTTTTTTTTTGGTTAAGATTCCAGGAACTCTACATAAAATTGTTAGTGTTAAACTCATGGCCATTCAGAAAGGAAGAGATCCAAATAGAGACACAGGTAATCTGAGAAATATAATTTTCATGATCTTCCAAAGGTAAATTCCTAGTGTTTAGTGTTTTGTTGTAAGTAGTTGCACTTCAACTAGACTTTGAAACTCCTCAGAGTTATCCAGACTTAGCAGAGAGCATCCTTATGTCAAAAAGGTAAGTTGACCACCGTTAGAGACTCAGCAGTGTTTAGCATCTTCAATGCATTTTACAAACTGGGGAATAAGAATATAAATGTAAAAATATTGTTTTTTTTTTTTAAATCTGAGGAATAGATTAACTGAACTTATTACTCTTAATCTTAAAGGATACATATATTGCCAGAGAATTGATCAAAGTGATTATTCTGACCATACACAGAAGACAACCAAGGATGAACTAATGAATTTACTAAAGACTATTGATGAGGATTCAAAATTGTCTGCCAAAGAAAAGAAAAAATTGCTAGGTCAGTTTTATAAGTGTCATCCAGACATCTTTACTGAGTATTTTGGAGACTGAGTTTTTAATGTCTGTAAATAACTTATATATTTTAAGAATAAATTATGTATCCTAAATATCTAATCACATTTGTAATCTTAAATGTTATAAATATGAAATTGTACTTAATAAAACATGTTTTGTATAACCTTCCGTGTCTGAAACTATTAGATGGTGTATTGCTGTTAAGTATTGACCTCTTTAAGGTGAGCTGATTTGTAAGTACTGTGCCCAGTACTTTATTATAGAACATCATAGGAATTTAATGAGACGATATTGCAGTGTTTACTTAACAAAGTATTAAATAGTAAGGAAGTCTGTAATTACAAGTTAATAAGAGTGTGGTTTTTACCTTGAGAGGTACTCCTTAAAGGTGCAAGATAGAGACTCAAGCTATGATAAAGTGAATTTGCTAATTACCATAAAGAGTAGACAAGTCAGAAATTGAACTGTCCTAATGATTTCAAAAACTTCAACATCTTTTAAAGTTTATTGTGGGAAAATTCAAGCATATATAAAAATGAGGGAGAATAGAATAATAGAATAACTTGTACTCATTTTCCAGTTTCAACAAGTGGCAACTCATGGCCAGTCTCATTTCATCTATATCCCCACGCATTCCTTGCTCCCACCCTAGCAGACTTCAGACATCCTATCACTTCATCTATTAAATTTCAGAGTGCATGGCTAAAAGATAAGGACATTTAAAAAATAACCCCAATATCCTCATTATGTACATACAAACCCACAGTTCCTTAGTACCATCAAATATGCAGTCAGTAGTCACATTTTCTGATCTCAAATGATTTTGACAGTTTATTCCAATAGGGATCCATTAAGGTCCATAAGTTGCAATTGCTTAATGTGCTTCTTAAGTCTTTTTTATTTTTTTTAAACATTTTTTATTTATTTATTTGACAGAGATCACAAGTAGGCAGAGAGGCAGGCAGAGAGAGAGGAAGAAGCAGGCTGTCCACGGAGCAGAGAGCCCGATGCGGGGCTCCATCCCAGGACCCTGGGATCATGACCTGAGCCAAAGGCAGAGGCTTTAACCCACTGAGCCACCCAGGCGCGCCCTTAAGTCTCTTTTAATTTGTATGTTCTTCTTTTAACTCCTCCTTTCTCCTCCTCTTCCTCTTCTCTCTCTGCCTTTCTCATTAAATAAAACTGGTCAGTTCTTGAGTTTCTCCACGGTCTGGATTTTACTAATTGTAAGCCTATGCTATCTTTTATCATGTTCTTCTCATATCCTGTACTTACTGTGAACTGGTGAAAATCTTCAACTTTTTTTTTATAGTTTATTTATTTATTTGAGACAGAGATCACAAGTAGGCAGAGCGGCAGGCAGAGAGAAAGGGGGAAGCAGGCTCCCTGCTGAGCAGAGAGCCCGATGCAGGGCTCGATCCCATGACCCCAAGACCATGAGCCGAAGGCAGAGGCTTTAACCCACTGAGCCACCCAGGTGTCCCAATCTTCAACTTTTCATCCAAGGTCATGATCATTTTGGAACTGCACTATCAAGATATATTTCATAAATAGACAAGAAATATAATTTGAAACCATTCATCCCTATTATAATCAAAAGACCAAAAGGAAACGGAATTTTTCTACTTAGACTTTTTTTTTTTTTTAAAGATTTTATTTATGTATTTGACAGGCAGAGAGAGAGGCAGGAAGCAGGCTCCCTGATGAGGGGCTTGATCCCAAAACCCTGGGATCATGACCTGAGCCGAAGGCAGAGGCTTTAACCCACTGAGCCACCAGCACCCTCTACTTAGACTTTTTTTTTTTTTTTAAGATTTTATTTATTTGACAGATCACAAGTAGGCAGGAGACAGGCAGAGAGAGGAGGGGGGGAAAGCAGGCTCCCCACTAAGCAGAGAGCCTGATGCGGGGCTCAATCCCAGGACCCTGAGATCATGACCTGAGCCGAAGGCAGAGGCTTTTAAGGAGATGTAGGGAGGGGCACCTGGCTGGCTCAGACCTTAAAAGTGTGTGACTCTTGGTATCAGGCTCTGAATTCGAGCTTCACGTTGGGTGTAGAGCTTACTTAAAACCCTAAAAGAGAAGTAGGGAAAACTTAGATGCGCCAAAATGCTAGCATGTCAGTCTTTTATTTTTTAACATCTGATACTGTTATTCTTCCAATGAGAGAAAGTTGAGGACTCTCCAGTGTGTCTGTGGTCCCAGTTCTCCTAATAAAGCAGGGAATAACTGTCAGGTTTTCTTGTTTTCCATTTTGTTTTTATAGGCAAGGGAAGGCACCTGTCTTTCCTATGTGAAAAAGAGAAGATAAGCTGGCTCATGATTTAAGTGTGAGGAAGTTTGCAGAAACTACGGAAAGTGTGGGGAGACCATACTCAGAGTGGGGAGGTGGTTCTTGCCCAGCTGCACACTCGAATCATGGGGACAGCTTAACAGTTCTTCCCTGGCTTCACCCCTACAGTCTCAGATGATCCTTTTAGAACTCCTGGGGCGCCTGGGTGGCTCAGTGGGTTAAAGCCTCTGCCTTCAGCTCAGGTCATGATCCCAGAGTCCTGGGATCGAGCCCCACATTGGGCTCTCTGCTCGGCGGGGAGCCTGATTCCCCTCTCACTCTTTGTCTGCCTCTCTGCCTGCTTGTGATCTCTGTCAAATAAATTAAAAACAAAACAAAACACCTCCTGTCCACCCCACCCCACTGGAGTTTCCAAGAGGTAGTCAGGGTTGAGAATAATCTAGAGACAATACATTAATATAGAGCAACCGTGTGTACACTGACTTGCAACCTTTACTTGGCACATAATTGAATGACTATTTGGCAAACAAAACTAACACTTCTTCAGGGGAAGCAGAACTGTCTAGTGATTATATTCATGTTCCTAGAAGCAGTGGCATCCTAACAATCATTTCATGGAAAATTCTAACAAGATCACAGTTTACCTCAAACTTCCTAAGCAAGGGTAGAATAAAGTTTTAAGAAAAATTTGTCCTGTTTACTGCAAGCATGGTCAAAGTTTTAAAGGGTGGGGGCACCCCTCCTGTATCACTAGAACTGCCAGCTGCTTGCTGTGTGCCCTCATCCACTCTTCTATGATATCCCACTGGGGACCCAGCCCCACTTAGACACCTGATGGCTAAGTGACTGAGCCTTGCCATCACCTTAGCTGGGTAGACTGGGGCTAAGCACTGATCCAAGGACAGCTTGCCTATAGGCAAATGACTGATTTTGCACAAAAATCAGCTTGGCCAAGGAAATTCTATGTAGAAAAATCCAAAGTAGGAGGGAGAAACAAGTAAGAAAACAGAAACCAATCTGTGACTCAGAGGAGTGCAGGAGGTGGCAGCAAGGAGCAGAGGTGTGATGGGAACCATCCTGTGTGTCTTAGGGAGATGATCAGTCTGGCTCTCTTGAACAGCTGCTGGCGTTCTCCTTCCAAACCCTAAGTAGGCTTGCAGTGAGCTTCCTTAATTTTGAAGTAGTTTTGAGTTTCTAGTGCTTGCAGCCAAAAAAATCAAACAAGGTGTCAATGTTTTTCATATTCAAAGGAAACAATTCCAAATATATCAAAAGATAACAAGTAACCATCACAAGTCGAATCAATGGTTTTGATATTGTAACAACATCCCCTGCACAAGTGAAAATTGTTTATATTAATCCTTCAAGGAAGGTAGTGGACTCTCTCTAGGGGTGTGGATGTGGTTGGCGGGGGAGGGAGGGTGGATCTCTGGGGAGGTGGTTCTTGCCGGGCTGCACATTCGAATCAGCTAGAAAGCTTAACAGTTTTCCTCTGGCATCACCTGCAGAGTTTTAGATGATCCTTTGAGAAGGCTCACACCCCAGACTATTTTAGGGAGTAGTCAGGGTGGAGAACACTAGTCCAGAGACCCTATGGTATATTAGTCTGGACTCTGCAATGAGAGCTTAATGTTTTCTTGATGAATCTTTATTCCAGTTAGTTGAGTATCTTAAGGGGTTTGGTTTTTTCTCTCCTAAAGTGAATCCTCATCTGAGGACTTTAACGTGCATGTGTATTTAAGAAAAAATACCTAATGTTCTAGTTCGTGAATGACTTGAAGGTGTGCTGTCCTCAGCCTTCAATACTTTAGGAATAACTGCCCACATGTTATCTATTTAGTAGTGTTTGAAAGCACTAATTTCACATCATCTTGCTTTTCTAGATATTTAAATTTAACAAGTTTTATAAGCTACAGGTAGGAGACTCGATTATTACCTTCATTTTGTTTAATTAAGGCATGCATGACTTATGCTCAGTCTTATAGCATCTTTACAAATGAACAGTTAAGAATCACATAGCTTTTATTTTTTAATTTTAGGTACAAAAACGATCTCTGTTCACGTAGTTTGCTATCGTGCCGCTAAAAGGTAAGAAAAACGTGGGGGTTTTTTTGTTGTTGTTGTTGTTGTTTTGTTTATTTTTTGAGCAGCCTCCAGTCCAGTGCCCAGATAATCACGGCCCCCACTACCTGTGATGAGTGAGATGAGGCTCCAAATGGGCTTGTCTTAGCACGATATTTTTTTTCTAGAAAACAGTTCATAAAATGCACCAAGTGCTCACTGTTGTTTATGTTACCTACACGGAGCTGAACCCACATGGGAACCATCCGTCCCCTTGCCTCGCGTCTCTTCGGGCTGAAGTCTGGCTCTATCGACAACGTGTAGCAACCACTTAGATAAATGAGAGGACCCCCAAACCAAAATCAATCTGTGCCGTTAGTGAGCCTGGGCTATCCAAGCGGTTGGCATGGCTTTTTTTTAAAACAGCCCAAATGAGGCAGAATAATAATCTACGTGCAGCTACAAAATATGAGGATAATATTGATGTTTGAAAACCCGGGCAGGGAAGGCTTTGAAAGAGGTTGCGAATAAGCGGCCTTTTTCTTTCATTGGGCAGACTCCGCGCCAGTTCTACCACGTGTTCCTCTCCCGCCTCACACTCTCAGTGGCGGCGCCCACCTTTCCGTACGAAAACATGGCGCCGCCCTGCGTGGGGCGGGCACGACCTGTCTCCGAGCCACCGCCCGCTTGAGCCCCGTCGGCCGACTCGGAGCCTACCTCTCGCATCTCCGTACGGAAACATGGCGCCTCCCGGCTCGAGCCCCCGCCCACCGAGCCCCCTCAGCCCGCACGCGACCGCGCCTCCCGCTTTTCCGTACCAAAACATGGCGCCGCCCTACGAGGGGCGGGCGCCTCCCGGCGAAAGAGCTGCCTCCTCCTTCCCGACGCTTGAGGAGCGGCCACACTGGCCGCTACCCACCGAGCCTGGCTCGGAGGACCGCCTGCAGCGGGGCGAGGGATGCAGCCTCGGAAGGGCAGAGGCTGAAGCGTCCCGTGCTCGCCGCGCATCGCTCCGCGCCTCCGCCGCGGCGCCGGCGGCCGTCTCATTCCCCGCCCGAGCGGCAGGAGGGAGGAGAACTCCGCGGCAGGTGAGGGAAGGGGACGCAGAGGCTGGCAGCCCTGCGGGGCCCGCGCGGGAGGCGCCAGGTGGCATTCCCGGGCATTTCTTCGCCCCGCTCGCGCCGGTCGGGTCCCGTGCTGTCGGGTGGAGACAAGGGAGAAGCAGGGGCGGCGGCGGGGTGCGGCGTAGAGCGGCCTTTGTCCCGCCCCTCGAGGCCATGCTCCTAGCGCGCCCCTCTTCCCTCGCTTGCAGCCGGCCCGCCACTCCCTCGCCGGCCCGAACAGTTGTTTACAACGGAATCCGGGCGCCGAGAGTGAGTGGCACTGGGGGCCAGAGGGAGCGGGTCCCGGCGTCGGTGGACAGAGCGCCTTTCCTTTGCGGAGAGACCCTATCTGCTGGGGAGTGTCTTGGGGCGCCCTGGGCCGAGCGTGTAGCTCGGATGGAAGGTCTTTCGGGCCAGTGCGAGGAGCCTCCTACCCCGGTTCCCTTTTCGGGCGGAGCCGGAGTTGGTGATTGTTGAATGAATGAGCACGCTGTAAGCAGTCGGTGCTTCCTGTAGCCCAGTAATTACAGCTACCATTTGTGGGAAGCCTGTGGTGTGCCAGCTGCTGTTATGCACATTCTGTCGTCTCATCGTCCCCCAAATCGAAGAAGTAGGTAGCTGCATTTTACAGAGGAGGAAACTGAAGTTCCCCAGCTAGTAAAGAGCCAAAATTGGAACCCAGGTACGTCTGAGACCAACGCCCATCCTTCCCACACACGCTGACATCACAGAGATGACACAGCTGTCAACAAATACTTAACGGGCTTCTGTTTGGAAGATAGGCTTACAACGGATGGAGCGGATTGGGAAATGTGGTTGGTGCTGGGCACGAAGAAGTTAAAAATCTAGGTGAAGAGTTGTGTGTGTGTGTGTGTGTGTGTGTGTGTTTTAAATAAAACTAGCAGTTTTACAGGCTCGCCCCAACCCATCTTTCCCTCTTCATCACGTGCCACTAGTTCTCCTGCTCATTTTCTTGTGCCTTCACATTTGCCCTCTGAGTGAAATGCTCTCCCTCTCCACCTCCTCTCTCACTCTAGTCATTTTTTAATTGGGTGAAATCCTCTCTTTTCAAAAGAACAGCTCAAATGTCACCTTTTTCGGGAAGGTTATCCCAGCCTTCCACCAGGCAGAATTCTTGTCTCCGTCTGCTGTGTTCCCTTAGTGATTTCTTCATGCCACCAAGACTTAAGCTTCAGCCTGTTTCCTAGTGAGCATGTTTCCCTCTCCAGGCCTATTTAAATAAGTATAGATAGATAGATAGATATAGATTAAGATACAGAATTTTTTAAAAGATTTTATTTATTTATTTGACAGAGACACAGCAAGAGAGGGAACACAAGCTGGGGGAGTGGGAAAGGGAGCACCAGGCTTCCTGCCGAGCACAGAGCCAGAGTCAGCTGGACTTGGGGCTCGATCCCAGGACCCTGGCATCATGATCTGAGCCGAAGGCAGATGCTTAACGACTGAGCCACCCAGGGGCCCCTAAATAAGTATATTTTGAATTGGATTTAAGGCAAGGATGCATGCCAGATGTTCAGTAACTAGCCCAACAGGAGTTCAGGGAAAGGTGCAGACATTGCTGGGAAGTGTCCTGGGAGGAGTAGGACTTGAGCTGAATCTTAAAAGGATGGGGTTAGTTTACTAAACTGAGCGTTGGAGAAAAGCATGCCTTCCTCCTCACTGCTCAGTAGGAGTTACTTCATCTTTTCTGAGCTCATTCTCAGCATGTGAAGAGGATAAAATTAGAAGTGTGTGTGTTTGTCCTTTCTCATAGAATATGCTGGCAATGTTATCTTTTGGTTTGGAGCATATCCAGAGCCTAATAGGATTTAGGACAGAGGAGATGGGTGTCTGGAGTGGGATGTTAGAAGGTAAGGGGAACTGCATTTAAGCAACCTTCATATTAATAATACAGGCCTGGGGGAAAAAATGCAGGCCTGAAAATGTCAATTCCAGTAACTTCATTTTATTTAATGGAGGGATCTGAAATTTCAGATAATTATATCAAGTGATTCTTCTCTGTTTAATGTGCAGAAGAGAGTCTGCCAGACCTTTTGGAAGCAGTCAACATTTCTTTTGATCCTTGGATTACCATCCAGGTGTATAATAAAGACTAATTAGTGTTTATGAAAATGTTTTGTGATCTCCAAGTGCTGATGGTACAAATTCTAATTATTTGCAGTTTTGTGAATGCAGAAACATTGTCTTCTCCCTTAATTAGAAACACCTTAGGAAGAGAGAACTCCAGGGAAAAACCTTGGGAAGGAAAAACTTGACAAAACTTCTACAGTAAAAAGAGGTTATGATTTCAGGCCTTTCTTTTTTCTTTTTTTTTTTTTTAAACTGGCCGAAACCATTGTGCTAAATATTATTGCTGTTCTAACCAGCAACTTAAAAAATTAAAACCCCACCCAACCCCATACATTGTGGTTGTTTGCAACTTCCTCCTTACGATCTTTTCCTGCTCACTGACAAGAAGTTAATAAAAATATTTGCCCCGCATATTCTTACATGCCTTGTGAGATTCTACCTTCTATGTGTCATCTCTAGTCATCCACACAACAGAATCAGGGAAGCGGCTTATCAGCCCAGTCAGTGTATGGAAGCAAAGGTTAAAGCATGGTTTCCAAAGACTTTTCATATCAGCTCTCAGGAATGAAAGTAGTGACGAATTGAATCACTCTTTGATTAAAATAGAAGCGGGCGCTTGGTAGTATTATCTTCCAACAATGTAAAGTCTGTCCTGTTTTCTTTTGACATGGTACTTAGGAGTGTGGGACAAAAATATTCAAACTTGTCACTCTGTATCTGAGGTACAGGTCCATAAATTTGGTAAACCACAAGCGTCATTTTAGAGCTGTCTATTTAATCACTGAGGTAGAATATGATAGCTGGGTAAGAGCTTCACAAGCCCATTCATTTTCACAGGTGAGAAAATTGAAATCCAAAGAGAATAAATGATTTGCCCAGAGCCGTACTACTAGCTAGTGACAGAGCCAGAACATTTGGTTCACTTTTTTTTTTTCTTTCCTAGGAAAGTGAATTAAACTTAATTGAGAATGTCCGAAAACCCTGACAAGCCCAATATAAATGAAGCAGGAAAATCAAAATCGAATGATTCTGAGCAAGACCTTGAAGATGCTGTGAAAGGTTCTGATGCCGCTCTACAGAAAACAGTAAAGTCGGGCTCTCCCAGCACCCAAAGAGTGCAAAGACCTCACTGTAAGCAAATTTGCCTTTGGGTAGAAACCCTATTATCCTGTTTTGAGATGATATTTTGATTTGGCTTCCTTGTACTTGTGACCCTGACCTGGGTTCTAATAATATAACATTGCAGATAACTAGTAAGTTATAATATTTAAGAATAGCAAGTTTCTCAACTGGCAGCCTAGTCACTTGTGGGTTTTCTTTTTTACTGTTTTTTTTTTTTTTAAGATTTTATTTATTTATTTGACAGAGAGATCACAAGTAGGCAGAGAGGCAGGCAGAGAGAGAGAGGGAAGCAGGCTCCTTGCTGAGCAGAGAGCCCGATGAGGGACTCGATCCCAGGACCCCGAGACCACGACCCAACCCACTGAGCCACCCAGGCGCCCCTCTTTTTTTCTGGTTTTTTAAAAAATTTTATTTATTTATTAGAGAAAATGCCCGGTGGGGAGGCAAAGAGCAAGAGAGAGAGAGAGAGAGAGAGAGTGGAGCAGACTGAGCAGAGAGCCCTGCGGGCCCATCCCAGGACCCATAGATCATGACCTGAGCTGGAAGGCAGATGCTTTACGGAGCCACCCAGGCGCCCCCACTTGTGGGTTTTCAATTGCTTGAGAAATTAAAATTTTAGGATCCTGTCCGGAATATTCCTGTCTTCCTGTGGTGTCTGTGGCATTCCACTTTCTCTGAAGTGCTCTGAGAAAGAGGGTGGAGTGCAAATTGTAGCTCTAATTTAAAAAAGCGTCTGAAAAGCCTGAGGCAGGTTCCAGCCAGGACTGTGCTTGTGCAGGTTAAAAAAGAAATAGGTTTTGAATGTGAGTGAGGTCACCACACCCTAACTTCATTGCCTGGGGGCTTCGTTCCCACGAGGCTGAAGGGATTCAGTTTGCTGAATGGTCGGTGAAGTCATTTCAGATCCCTGGCAAGGAGCCGGCCTCACGGATGAAAAGGTGGTAATTTCCACAAGTATTCCCAGCAGTCGCCCCAACTCATGTCTTTTATTAAGAATACTTAAGCTTTTTGATGTGAGTCCAAAAATGAAAAGTTTTAAGAGGGAGTGTCATAGTCTAAGAATGTCAGTGCTGATGTTATCTCTTTAAAGTGGAGGTGATCAGTAGTTCTTCATATTTGAAAGAAATGTGAACATTTTTGGGGTTTCAGGTGTGTTTCTTTTAAAATGATCAAAGTCCTTCCCAGGTAATTTATTAGTCCACACAATACTCTTTTCTTTCTTTCTTTTTTTAAATTAAGGTTTATGCCCAGTGTGGGGCTTGATCTTACGACCTGGAGAACAAGAGTGGCATGCTTTACTGACTGGTCCAGCTAGGCACCCCTCAACAAAGTATTCTTTTTTTCTTTTCCTTTTTTGATTTTATTTATTTGAGAGAGAGAGAGAGAGCTCGTGCGCACTCGCATGCATGCGCCCATGGAGCAGGGGTGGGGAGGTTACCAAGGGAGAGGGAGAAGCAGACTTCCCGATGGGCAGGGAGCCCAACACAGGGCTCAGTCCCAGGACCCTGAGATCAGGACCTGAGCCGAAGGCAGATGCTTAACCGATGCTTAACCACACAGGTGCCCCTCAACATAATATTCTTTTTTTTTTTTTTTTTAAGATTTTATTTATTTATTTGACAGACAGAGATCACAAGTAGACAGAGAGGCAGGCAGAGAGAGAGAGGGAAGCAGGCTCCCCGCCGAGCAGAGAGCCCGATGTGGGACTCGATCCCAGGACCCTGAGATCATGACCCGAGCCGAAGGCAGCGGCTCAACCCACTGAGCCACCCAGGCGCCCCCAACATAATATTCTTATTAGCAAACATTATGGGCCCCATTTTATTGTGGTTTAGTATCACGTAAATTTTGATAGATAATACCAGTAGGTTCAGGGAAACTCGCTGTTGATAAGACTGTCATGCATGTGTTACACCTTACAGAAAAAAATTATTTTTGCAGAAAAAAATCAGGTTCTTCTAGCACCCAAAATGTACAAAGACCTCACTGTAAGCAAATATGACCTTGGTCATACTGGTCTCTAATATGTATAGTTAGAAAGCTTCTGTTGTCTCGTTTTTGTTTATTTTTTAAGATTTTATTTTTATGTAATCTCCATACGCAATGAGGGGTTTGAATTCATAACCCTGAGATTAAGAGTCCCATGCTTTACTGACGTGAGACAGCCAGGCATCCCTGTTTTCTCATTTTCATTTTTTTATTTAAAAAAAAAAACTTTTTTTAAAGATTTTATTTATTTTTTTTCCTCCCAAGGATTTTATTTATTTGACAGAAAGAGATCACAAGTAGAGAGGCAGGCAGAGAGACAGAGGGAGAAGCAGGCTCCCTTCTGAGCAGAGAGCCCAATGTGGGGCTTGATCCCAGGACCCTGAGATCATGACCCAAGTTGAAGGCAGAGGCGTAACCCACTGAGCCACTCAGGCGCCCCAAGATTTTATTTATTTATTTGGCAGAGAGAGATCACAAGTAGGCAGAGAGGCAGGCAGAGAGGGTGGGGGGAGCAGGCTCCTGCTAAGGAGAGGCTTAACCCACTGAGCCACCCAGGCGCCCCTGTTTTCTAATTTTTAAAATGAGGAAATTACACTTATCTCTTAGGATAGTTGTAAAGATTAAATGAATTCATGTAAAGCGTTTAGAATAATGCTTGGCACCTAGTAAATGCTCAATAAATATTAATTGTTAATACTACTGGCATGTCATCTGTTGCGATTAAAGATACCAGGACTGATTGCTGTAATTGGGATGTATATGGCTGACATGATGGTTTTATCACCTACAGTTTCTGATAAAGGAGGATCATTGGTATGAATCTTTAGTCATTCTTTGATTGATGGCCTTGCTTTGGCATCCTGTCAGTCTAATGGCATGACTCCAAATTAATGTCTAGCCAACATTAGACTATATTATCTGAGACTGTATGTAGTTATGTCCTTAAGACAAGAGTACTTATTTTGGGAACCAAGATTTTTAGGGGTCATAGGAACAGCCAGAAAAGTATATCAACATTTGTGTGCATATGCATTTTTTTAGGAAGAAAGTCATGGAAGATTTCATTAAATTTGTTTAGAAGTCTATACCAAAATGATATATAAAATCAGTGCCCTAAAATATTGTTCTGGCTTCCTTGTTCTTCTTATAATAATAGGTAGGCACAGGGCCGTGGGCCTCTGTGTAAAGCTCAGACCCTATAGTCTGGGGACCACATCAGGAAGCCTCACTCATCACCTAGAGCATAAATAAGAATTTATAAAATATGAAAGAAACTGCAGACATTTGAGTTTATAGTAACTGTAAAATCACTTCTGGAATTCTACAAATTAAAATGTAAATAGCCAAAAGATAATCTTTAGCCTTGCAAATTATAATAGAGTAGTATTTTAAGGGCAGAATTGCTGTTGGTAACTGTGATATTGTGAATTATAAAATAAGAAAACTCTGGGTTTTGGCCAGTTCCTGGCAAAGAGCTCCTTTGGAATTTCCTAAGTGATGAGCGCAGGAAAGGTATCTTTTATTATGTTAATGAGGTGACTTCTGGAAAGCATTTAGGTCACCCAAGGATGGGGGCTGGTTCCTAGGGGGACCCAGTCATGATTAATTGAAGGGTTGAAACTTTCTTTTTCTTTTTTATTTTTTTAATTCTAAAGATTTTTTTTTTTTTTTGGAGCTCCATCCCACGTGGCTGGGATCATGATCCCAGCCAAGGCAGTGGCTTAACCAGCTGAGCCACCCAGGTGTCCCAAGGGTTGAAACTTTCAGTCTCATCCCCCAACCTGCAGACTGGGGAGAGGGGCTGGAAGTTAAATCAGTTGTCAATGGCCAGCAATTTTTTTTTTTTTTTTTTTTTTAAAGATTTAAGAGAGGAAGAAAGCGGGAGCCTGGGCATGTGGCGGGAGGGGTGGAGAGAGAATCCTCCAGCAGATTCCCTACCAGACAAGGAGACAACAGGGACCCAGACCCGGGGTTTGATCCTAGGACCCTGAGATCAGGACCTGAGCTGAAATCAAGAGTTGGCCGCTTAACTAACCGACTGAGCCACCCGAGCGCCCTGCCAGTGGCCAGTGATTGAATGTATGCCTATATAATGAAGCCTCTATTAAAAACCCCAGAGGACTGTGTTGGGGGAGCTTCTGGGTTGGTGAACACGTGGTGGTGCTGGGAGAGTGGGGTGCTCTGAGCACGGACGCTCCTCCCCCCTTGCCCCACCCATCTCTTCATCTGGCTGCTCCTGAGTTCTAGCCTTTTATACTAAACCAAGGATCTGCTAAGTGACACATTTCTCAGTTCTGTGAGCTGCTGTAGCAAATTAAGCGAGCAAGAGGAGGGAGTCATTGGAACCTCTGATAATAGCACAGGTGACACTGTGGACTTGGAACCGGAGCAGTTTGTAGAACCCAGCCCCTAACCTGTGGGATCTGATGCTACCTGCAGGTAGATAGTGTCAGGATTGAATGGAATTGTAGGACCCCTGGCTGGTGTGTGACAACTGCTTGCCCGCACACATGTTGGAATTTGGGTGCAGAACCTTTAGTAATGATAGAGAATATTGAAAAAGAAAAAAATGGCTGGCTTGTGAGAATTGGTTGGCCCTAATCTGAAGTGGTGATTTGATTCTAACAATGATGTGTTCCTTAAACACAGAGCTCCTCAGAGGAAGGGTCGGTCAGCTGTAACTTAATGTCCCCTCTGAGATTCTCTACTTCCATATGCTTCTCTGCTCACAAAGCACCTTCTGTGCTGGTGTTTCATCACCTGTTGGCCAGTGAAAGATGCTGTATTCAGATGAAAAGCATCAATTGTTATTCCAGTTAATATTTTCCATTTAGCTTTTTGGTTTATTAAATCAGGTCTTTGTGAGTTTAATTAGTAGATCCCAGGCATCCTTAGATAAAGGGATGACACTAAGGTCTTATATTTTTAAAAATATTTATTTTTTTATTTTTTTTGAAGATTTATTTATCTTTAGAGGGAGAGAGAGAAAAAAGGCACACAAGTGTATGTGGGCAAGGGACAGATGGGGTGAGGGAGAGGGAGAGAGTCTTAGGCAGACCCCATGCTGAGCATAGAGCCCAAGTCAGGACTCGATCTCACAATCCTGAGATCATGACCTGAGCTGAAACCAAGAGTCAGACACTCAACTGACTGTGCCACCCAGATGCTCCTAAAGATTTTATTTTTAAGTAATCCCTATATCCAACATGGGGCTCGAATTTACAATCCCGAGATGAGAATCGCGTGCTCTACTGACTGAGCTAGCCAGGAGCCCCTGTGAATTTAATTAGTGTATCCCAGGCATCCTTAGATAAGTGGATGGTACTAAATTCTTACATTTTGGTTTATTTCAGTAATCTCCACACCCATTGTGGGGCTCGAACTCACAACCCCAAGATCAAGCTGCAGGCTCTTCCAACTGAGCCAGCCACGGTCCCTCCCCTCTTACATTTTTTAAAGCTCATGACTAGACTTTGAGTTATGGTGTGTCCGTGTTCAGTCAGTATTTATTAAGTGCATGCTGTGTATCAGGAACCCAGCAGTGAGCCAGCAGGTCCACACGGTCTCTTTGCTCATGGAGCTTGCTGTCTAGTGAGGAAGACAAAGTAACAAGCAATTTCTACACAGCGCACTAAGTTCTGTGGATAAACTTTACCCTTGCTTCACCGCACTCACTCTATAGTAGTTTAGGTGACATTTGCCATTTGAAAATTTGCAAACACAAAACAGTCAACCCTGTAATTAGTATGCAGTGAACAATTCCTGTGGGTATAGATCTGTAACGTATCCTGATCATATCTTAGAATTGTAGCTCTTATCTCTTTTGATCAGGTACCCTTCATTAATAAGTTTGATTTTAAGTAGTCCCTAAGTTGGACAGTGCCTGTAAACTGGTGTCTGATGTTCTCAGCACTTGGTACAAATGATTTTGTCCCAAGTATGCCCAAAACCCTGTGAACACACTAACCTATAATTTGGAAGTCTCCTCTTTCATAGAACATTCCTTCGGTTGTCTTCTTTTTTGCATATTAGTAAATAGTGGCCCTGGAAGATTTAAAGATTTAGGAGCAGAGGGAGATGGAAAAACAGAATCCCAAGTGGTCTCCCTACCTAGTGTGGGCCTCCTTGCAGGGCTTGACCCCACGACCCTGGGATCACAACCTGAGCGGAAGCCAACAGTCAGATGCTTAACTGACTGAACCAGCCAGGCGCCTCTGGCCCTGGAAGGTTTAAATGACTTGTTCAAGGTCACATTCAAGAGTCTTGGTTAGAGGGAATTGAATTTCTCCCTGACATGCTGTGTCCATTGTGTTTCATGACTAGGTACCATGAGACCAGTGTCTATTTCTCATCACCCAAATGCCCCAAATTGTTGAAAAATGGCAAATTTACTGTGAAAACTGGGTGTGTTTCTGTTTTGTTTTGTTTTTTTTTATAAGTTTAAGATCAGATATTTGAAGATTTTTGCAAAACCAGGGCTAAAACAAAACTTGGAAGCTTTGGTGACAATCCTGAGTCTCTTTAAGTTGGTGTGGCTCTTGATCTTGGGGTTGTGGGTTTAAGCCCCACATTGGGTGTAGTGGTTACTTAAGAAAAATAAAATCTTTTATTTTTTTTTTAAGATCTTTCTTTATTTGACAGAGATCACAAGTAGGCAGAGAGATAGGCGGCGGGGGGGCGGGGGCGGAAGCAGGCTCCCCGCTGAGCAGAGAGCCCGATGTGGGGCTCAATCCCAGGACCTTGGGATCATGACCTCAGCCGAAGGCAGGGGCTTAACCCACTGAGCCACCCAGGTGCCCCTGGAATTTAATAATTTCTGATGCTTGCTGTTGATATGCCACAGTGGAAGTTCCATTTTCTGATAAATGGAAAGAGAAAATATTAGCTTGAATAAATTTAATAATCAGTATGCATACAGCAAATTCCTGCTCAGTGCCTTTGAATTTTTAATTGACTTCATTGAGGTATAATTTATATATAATGAAGTTGAATTTTAAGTATGTATTTGAGTTTTGACAAACGTATTTACAGTTGTGTCACTGCTGCCACAATTATGAGCTGCTAGAACATTTTCATCACCTCCCCAAATCCCCATGTCCCTGGACAGTGAATCTTTCCTACCATTTGATCACAGCGTTTGACCCATTTAATGTACTGTTGAATTTGGTTTGCCATATTTTATCGAGGATCTTTGCATCTATGTTCATCAGGGATGTTGACCTGTAATTTTCTTTTCCTGTAGTGTCTGGTTTTGGTGTCAGAGTAATGCTGGCCTCATATAATGAGTTCCAGCCTTTGGCAACCACTTACTTGCTTTCTGTCACTATAATGTTGCCCTTTTTATGATTTCAAATAAATGGAATTATACTGTATATAGTCTTTGTATCTGACTCGTTAACTTGAGATGATGCTTTTAGGATTCATTTGTGTCTTTGCATGTATTAGTTTATTCCTTTGTTATCGCAGGGTAGTATTCTGGTGTATGGTTACAATCTATTTATCCATTCTGCCGTTGATGGACATTTGGATTAGTTCTAGGTTGTGATTGTTAGGAAGAATGCTGCTATTAACATTTGAGTACAGGTCTTCACATGGCCATATGCTTTCAGTTTTCTTGGGTGAAGACCTAGGAGTGGGTTTGCTGGGTCATGTGGTCAGGGTATGCTTTACTTCATAAGAAACCAAGAACCAATTTTCCAAAGTGGCGGTACCATTTTTCATTCCCATTGTTTATGTATGAGAGAGTTCCAGATGCTCCACATCTATGTCGGGGACTTGGTGTGATCAGCATCTTTCATTTTGGCCATTCCAGTAGGTGTGTAGTGGTATCTCAGTGTGGTTTTAAATTGCATTTCCCTGAATCTAAAAGGAAAAACCTACAGTTTTCTACCTGCTTGGGGCAAAACCCAGTCCTTCCTCCTGGGTTTTTCTCCTGGGTGTCTCTTTTACTACTCACACAGAGTATATTATCAAATGTGTGGGGTTCCCCTCCCCTGCCACCACCAAGCAATTTTCACACCAGCTGGATGTCCTGCACTGCAACTGAATTCTGACACTGTTTACCCACAGATACCATCAGATCTTACAGGTGAAGGGCTTAGTTCCACAGGAATACTTGCCCCCACCCCCAGTCCCTCTTTGGCCACCAGTCACAAGCCTAGGTTGTCATCTGTGCTTCTGACCAGTGGGCTATCGCTTGGAGCTTTCGCCGACCCCTCCATGGATTCTGTTGATTTGCTAGAGTGGCTCACAGAACTCAGGGCGACACGGTTCTCTGGTTTATTAAGGTAAATACAGATGAGCAGCTAGATGAAGAGCTACCTAGGGTGAAGTCTGGGCGTTTCCTCCATGCTGGAGCTTCTGTCTCTGTGGAGTTGGGGAGCATCACCCTTTCTAGTATGGATGTGTTGGACAACCTGGGAGATCTCGGAACGCCCTGCTATTAGGACTTTATAGAGGCTTCCTCGTATAGGCCTAATTAATTATTAACTCCATTTCCAGCCTTTCTAACCTCTTTGGAGAATAGGACTGAAAATTCCAGCCTTCTGATCCTGGCGTGGTCTCTCTGGTGACCAGCCCCCAACCAGAAGCTGTCCACGAGCTCATTCAGAGTCACCTCGAAAGAATAAAACCTGTTCCTTCTGCTTATCGCTTCGGAATTAACAAGGGTTTTAGGAGCCTGCTGTTAGTGAGGGGGTCGAAAACCAAATATTAAAACTAGATATTCCTCATGTTCTTATCACTTAGGAAGTAAGAAGGATTTTAGGAGTCTTCTGCCAGGAACCAGGGGCAGAGACCAACGTGCATATTTTCTGTTATCTCACACTGATGATTAATGATGTTGAATAGCTCTTTGTGGCCTACTGGCCACTTGTGTATCTCCTTTGGAGCAATGTCTCTTCAGATCTTTTGCCTATATTTTACTGGTTGTCGTCTGTTTTTGTGTTGTAAGAGTTCTTTCTGTATTCTGCATACAAGTCCTTTATCGCATGTGTGTTTTGCATAGATTCTGTCCTACCTGATATGCTTTTTCCTTTTCTTTGTAGGAGTCTTTCACAGAATAAAAGTTTTATTCCTTTATCAATTTTTTTCTCTTAATATATTGAGTTTTTTGTATCTTACTCTAAGAAATTTTACCTAATTCAAGATAAAGATTTCACCTATCTTTTCTCCTAGGAGTTTTATAGTTTTAGCTCTTATATTTAGGTCTGTGGTCCATTTTGAGTTCCTTTTTACTTATCATGTGCGGTTAAGGTTGAGGGTCATTTTTGTATATACGGAGAACCAAGTGTTCAGCACTGTTTAGCTAAACTAGTCTTGCCTCATTGACTACATGTATATGTATGTATGTGTGTGTGTATCAGTCTGTTTCTGGGTTCTCTCTTCTCTTCACTGGGTCTGTAGATTTATCTTCATATCAAAAACACTGTCTTGATTGTTGTAGCTTTAAAGTAACTCTTGAGATCAGTTAGTGTAAATCTTCCAACTTTATTCTTTTCCACTATAGTTTTCATTTCTGTAGGTCCTGTGCATTTCCATGTAAATTTTATTTTATTTTATTTTTTTTTTTTATTTTTTATTTTTTTTTTTTTTTTAGATTTTATTTATTTATTTGACAGACAGAAATCACAAGTAGACAGAGAGAGAGAGGAGAAAGCAGGCTTCCTGCTGAGCAGAGAGCCCGATGCGGGGCTCGATCCCAGGACCCTGAGATCATGACCTGAGCTGAAGGCAGAGGCTTTAACCCACTGAGCCACCCAGGCGCCCCTCCATGTAAATTTTAGAATGAGTTTGGCTTTTTCAACAAAAAAACTTGCTGGGGTTTTTACTGGGATTGCATTTTATGAATAGATCAATTTGGGAGAAATTGACATCTTAATAATATTGAAAATTTTTATCTGGGCTTTGATTTTTGGATTTTGATTTTTGGATATTATACTTCGCTAATATTCATGAAGCAAGATTTATTTATTTACTTATTTATTTAGTATTTTTATTATTATTCTGTGGAAACGTTGAAAAGACTTTTTGTTGAGTATTCCCAACTTCCCCTTATGTGACTAAATAAAGATTTTTACCAGATAGGATATGACCAGCTCTTAGATTTAGTTCCTTTTTTTTGGTGAGCAAAAGGAAAAAGTAAAAGAGGAAGGTAAATAATTTTTGAGTAACCTAAGAAGATCTTTATAACTGCTAAACCCTGTGAAAACCAGTGACATTATTTATCTCATTTTAAGCCTAGGTCTTATCCCCATTACAGAAAATTAATATACCTTCTTAATTATGTTCTAGGTCAGTGCTTTTCAAATTATGGTTTCAAAACATTTTTAGTATCACATACAGGGTAGTAGCTTTAGTTTTTTGAGTAGCACCTGATGTGCTAAACTACTTGATTGAATTTTAATTTGGGGGAATTCACTCCTGGCGCAATATTAGTGGTGGCACAAAATGTAAACCTATGATGGGAACAAATGAGGAAATCCTAGATCTGGGATCTCCTTTCTTAAATTTAGGATAGGCTAAAAGCAAAGAGATTAGAAAACACCCCTCTGCTTCTTGGACAATTTGATAGTCTGTGACTTAAAAATCTTACCTAAGTCTCAGTTTAATTTAATCATTTTCACTGACCAGCCATAAGTAAAAAACCAGCTATTTTCAATGTTGGAAGTAGTCTCTGTTTTTAGGTTTCTAGGTTAAAAAAAAAAAAGAAAAAGAAACAGGTAAAGTTCTATTGTTTGAAATTGCCAGAGTATTTTCATAAATAGAGGCATAACCAAAATTATTAGCAGGTACCAGAACCACTGCCTTCTCCTCACTTTAATGGAAATTTTAATCTAGAGAAGCAAATCTCTTACACTGGGTTTTGTTACAGCTAGTCCTCCTCGATTTGTGACAGTAGAAGAACTTCTAGAGACAGCGAAAGGAGTCACTAACATGGCTCTAGCCCATGAAATTGTAGTAAATGGAGACTTTCGGATTAAACCAGTCGAATTACCAGAAGACAGGTAAGGCGGTTACTGAGTTACCTTGTTTAGAGGAACTCTGCCATTTCCCAGTTCTGGAAAGGTCTTCTCCGCTTGATGTCAGCATATTCAAATGTATTTTTTCCTATTGTATGTTGTTGCTAAAAAAAAATCCCTCAGTATGTCTGTGCTTGGAATCACTAGTGTTTGGAAATGGATCTCAGGACCACTGATCATAAATGAAAGGTCTAGGAAATCTGTGGACACCTTCATGTCAGCTTTCCCCTACTGCATAGGGCTTAGCTGTCCTATCTTGTGTTTTCATTGTATTGTTTCATTCATTTCTTGTAAACTATCACATTGTACTATAATTGTTGGTTTACTGTGTTCTTCACCAGATTGTAATCTACAAAGACAAGGGCTGTACGTTATTTTCTATGTCCATAGCACCTGGCACACATCATATTGAATCTAAAACTCTTGAGTGTAAAGTGTACCTTCTAGAATGTATTGTCATAAGAAAGAAAAATCATTGCCCATTTTAACTGTACAATTGTCGTGATAAACATTGGAGGAGGAATGGCTGCTGGGTTGCCGAGCTATGGTGTCACACACATGAGCCTTTTATGACTTTATAGACCTTTCTTCTGTGTTCTGCAAAGATAGTACTTTTTCACATTAATAATGAAGAACTACTTGTTTTGCTCTCACAATATAAAGACTTTGTTTTTTTTTAAGATTTTATTTGTAAGTAATCTCTACACCCTACATGGGGCTCAAACTCCAAACCCTGAGATTATGCTCTACTGACAAGCCAGCCAGGCGCCGCCAGATACTGGTTTTAATGAGATGTTATATGTTAGTGGTAAGAGTTCGGTACCTAATTAAGCAAGTATCACACAGATGACATAGGAATAGGATATTTTCTGGAAATAAAGTACTTCAGCCTATATATGTGCCGAGTTGTTATCTTAAACTGCTTAATCATAAATATCTTAAGGAACTTGGTGTTTTCCGGGAAAATTAAAACAGCTCTGAACTTTTCAATATGCTTTTTAGCCTATGGCACTGTTATGTGCTATTAATTGGCCCAATGTCATCTGTCAAATGAGTTGAAAGTTATTCTGTCCAATGAGTTATTTATTGAAATAAATCACTAAACTTAAAATAAGGCATGTGCTTGGTTTAAGTATATCCAGGAAATCTTTCCTTCATCCAAATAATTTTTTTTAAAGATTTTATTTATTTATTTGACAGACAGAGATCACAAGTAGGCAGAGAGACAGGCAGAGAGAGAGAGGAGGAAGCAGGCTCCCTGCTGAGCAGAGAGCCCGATGTGGGGCTCGATCCCAGGACTCTGAGATCATGACCTGAGCCGAAGGCAGAGGCTTTAACCCACTGAGCCACCCAGGCGCCCCATCCAAATAATTTTTAAAATTTCTCACCCTCAACTTGTAGAATTTGTGCTTTTGGAAGTGATTTGAGGCTCAAATATTTTATTTGCTTATTTTTTTTCCCATTTGATTCCAGTTTGGAGAAGAGAGTGAAGGAGATTGTACATAAAGCTTTTTGGGATTGCTTGAGTGTCCAGCTAAGCGAAGACCCCCCCACATACGACCATGCCATCAAACTTGTTGGGGAAATCAAAGAGGTGAGGCAAAGAGCCAAGTGCTTTTTTGGTCTGTTTGGAGTAGTCAGCTTCTCTGTGTTTCTGCACCAAAAGACTCGAAAGAAATTGAAGGATAAGTTAAAACTTGTACTTGTTGAAATGTGGATTAAGACTATTTTTGGCTCAATGTGCTTTTAAAAATTTGAAACAAGCCATGATAACTTGAAGGCTTTACTTTTGTAAATGAAGTTGTATTTGTCTGTGTGTATGTATTTTTTTAATATTTAAAGATTGAGAGCAAGAGAGCACACGTGGGAGCAGGGTGAGAGGGAGGGCAGAATCGAGCAGACACTGCGCTGAGCAAGGAGCCCAACATGGGGCTCGATCTCACAACCCGATGACCCTGAATTCATGATCTGAGCTGAAACCAAGACTTAGACGCTTAACTGACTGAGCAAACCAGGTGCCCCTGAAGGTTCATATTTTTAGAAAGAATTATTTAAAGAAAACAAAAGTTATTTTACAATATAGGTGGTTTGTAAATAAAAATTAATAAGTGTGGATGTGTTCAATTTATAATGGCCAAAAAAATGATTCAGTCCATGGGATAGAGAAGGCATTATGTAGAAGTTAATTCTTTTGCAAATACCTTTAGCAGTGGTATCAAAGAAATATATTGGTGGAAATTGACATCTATGTTGGCTCAGAGGCTCACATTAATTATGTTTTTTCTCACTTTTAACAGTTTATCTTTTATCTGAGGGACTGCTACATAAACCTTAAATGGAAGATTAAATAACGAGTCTAAATGATTTGCAAACAGGGCACCGGCTGGCTCAGTCAGTAGGGCACGCAACTCTTGATCTCAAGTTTGTGAGTTTGAGCCTCATGTTGGGCATAGAGCCTATTTTAAAAATAAATAAATGATTTGTAAACATGTTTTCTATCCATGATTAAATAAAAGGTTAAAATATGTATCACAGTAACAATTGTATTACAGTAACAACTGATAAGCCCTTATTTGGGTCATTGTGAGTTCCTTTGCATATAATAAAAAATGATGTCTGACTAAGAAACTTTGATTTAACTTAGCTGTGCTCTTTTGTAGACTCTCTTATCTTTCTTGCTGCCTGGTCACACTAGACTGAGAAACCAGATAACAGAAGTCTTGGATCTGGATCTGATAAAGCAAGAAGCAGAGAATGGGGCCTTAGACATTTCCAAGCTGGCAGAATTCATTATTGGTATGATGGGGACCCTCTGTGCCCCTGCTCGAGATGAGGAAGTCAAGAAACTAAAGGACATTAAGGAAATAGTGCCCCTTTTCAGGTATAGGAATCATGTTAATCCCCTTCAGTGTGCTTAAAATACAGAGCCTTTTCTCTTTTACTTTTCTTTTTAGATTTATTCATCTTGGAGTGGGGGGAGGGGCAGAGGGAGAGAGTCTCAAATAGACTTCATGCTGAGCGTGGACACAGGGCTCAATCAGAGCCTGTTTTCAAATTTAGAATTCAAGTGTAGATACATGTGAATTTTTTTTTTTTTAATTTATTTGACAGAGAGAAATCACAAGTAGACAGAGAGGCAGGCAGAGAGAGAGAGAGAGGGAAGCAGGCTCCCTGCTGAGCAGAGAGCCCGATGTGGGACTCGATCCCAGGACCCTGAGATCATGACCTGAGCCGAAGGCAGCGGCTTAACCCACTGAGCCACCCAGGCACCCCGATACATGTGAATTTTTTAAAAAATTAAAAAACAAACATTTTGTAAAATATAGAAAAGTAGAAAGAAGAAAAAAAATCATCCATAATTTTACCATCTAGAGGCAAAATCACTGTTAATCATGTTGATATTTTTTTTGTTTTCTCCCTCAATGCTTTATTTTGAAAAATTCCAAACGTACAAAAAAGTTTAAAAAAAAAAAAGAGAGAAGAAACCATGTGGTTAATACTCATGTATCCTTTACACAGATCTCCTAGGGTTTTTGTTTGTTTGTCTTAAATATTTACATATTTGAAAGAGAGGGAATGTGGTGGGGAGATAGCTTGGAGCCTGTTGTGGGGCTCAGTCATGACACTGAGATCATGACCTGAGCGGAAATCAAGTCAGATGCCTTAAACAACTGAGCCACCCAGGTGCCTCCAGACGTTGTGACATTTTACCCTTAAACCTTTGAGTAGGTGTCTCCCAAAAATGTGGACATTCTTCTATATAATTAAAAAAGAGGGTCATCTTGCTGGTTCAGTCACTAGAGTGTGTGACTCTTGATCTCTAGGTTGTGAGTTCCAACCTCACATTGGGTGTAGAGATTACTTAAAAATAAAATCATAAGCAAGGGGCATGTTGGTGGCTTGGTTGGTTGAGTATCTCCCTTTTGCTCAGGTTAGGATCCCAGGGTCCTGGGATTGAGCCCCACATTGGGCTCTCTACTCAAGCGGCCTGCTCGTGTGCACGCTTTCTCTGTGCTAAATAAATAAAATCTTAAAAAATAAAAATCTTAAAAACAAAACCAAGATATTGAAGAAATTTAACATGAATATAATTCTATTAACTGACATATAATTCATATTAACTTCCTTTGGTTTTTTGGATGTTTATTTTTAAAGATTTTTTTTTTTTTTGGTTTATTTTATTCATGAGAGAGACAGAGAGAGGCAGAGGGAGAAGCATGCTCCCTGCTGAGCAGGGAGCCTGATGCGGGACTCTATCCCAGGACCACCCCGGGATCATGACCTGAGCTGAAGGCAGACGCTTAACCAACTGAGCCTCTCAGATGCTCGGGTGTTTATTTTTAAATATATATAATCATGATCAAATTTATATAATTTTTTAAAAAGATTTTAATTTATTTATTTGACAGAGATCACAAATAGGCAGAGAGGCAGGCAGAGAGAGAGGAGGAAGCAGGCTCCCCGCTGAGCAGAGAGCCCCATACAGGGCTCGATCCCAGGACCCTGAGATCATGACCTGAGAGGCTTTAACCCACTGAGCCACCCAGGTGCCCCTATATAATTTTTTTTAAAGTAGGCTCCACACCTAAAGCTTTTATGCCTGACCCTGAGATCAAGAGTTGCATGCTGTACCAACTGAGACACTCCGGATTTATATAATTTTTCTGATACTATTATTGACAAACAATTGACATGATGCTGCGTGAGAATTTGACTTTTGGCCAACTGCTTAGCTCTGTTTTTCCTGTAAACAGATAAAGGTGTTCTGCATCAAAAGGCTACCCTGCCGTGTTGCTTGTGGGGAAAGTGACTCTGGTACATTGCGTCTGGACGGAAAGTAATGATAATGAACTATACGTAGTGACTGGGACACCACACTTTGGAAGTCCTTTAGGGGAGTAGCTTTTTTAACAGCTCATGTCCCTAATGGAGACACTAGAAGCCATGCCGTAGAATTATTACAAACTCTATTAACACAAATATATACATAAATATGTTAGCCGGGCAGCCCCCAAACGTCTGTCTTCTCTCAGCTGTTACTGTAACCTGCGTGCTGCTGCCTTCTTGGCCATCTGAGTGCCTAGATGATGCCAGACCTCGTGAGCCCAAATGTTCAGCTAACTCTAAGAAGTCCTCCTGGTGGGCATGCGGGCCTAACTTTTTCTATAAACCTTACACCCTAATTAGGGGCGCCTGGGTGGCTCAGTCGTCAAGTGTCTGCCTTCAGCTCAGGTCATGATCCCAGAGTCCTGGGATTGAGCCCCAAACTGGGCTCCTTCTTCCAAGGGAAGCCTGCTTCTTCCTCTCCCACTCCCCCAGCTTGTGTTCCCTCTCTTGCTGCCTCTCTCTCTCTCAAATAAATAAATGAAATCTTAGATAAATAGACAAACAAACATATCCTATTTCACTTTTTTTTTAAATTGAAAGTGTCATTGAGATAATTGTGTATTCGTGTGGAGTTGTAAGAAATAATACAGGACACTTCATCCAGCGTCCCCCGAAGCTGACCTTCCGCAGAACTGCAGGGCATCACAACTAGACTGTTGAGATGAGTACAATCCAGGGACCTCACGTAGATTTCCAGTTTTACTTGAATGCGTTTGTGTCTGTATATTAATTTTTATATAATTTTATCCCTGTGTAAGTTTGTGTATCCACCACTGCATTCAAGGTCCTGGGCAGTTCCAACACCACAGGATTCCTTTTGTAAAACCAATGTAGATTATGTCTTAAAACTCCCACAAGTATTTGCAAAGGCTGCAAAATATTTATTTGCATAGATATGGCTAACTATTACCCTATGAAGATGGACAATTAGAGTACATATAATTACTGTTTAATCCTATCCTTGCACATAAAGCTTTTTTCTATATTTTAGATTATTTCCTAACTATAAGTTCTTTAGGGTGTGAGAGCACAAGCATGGGGAGCAGCAGAGGGAGAAGGAGAAGCAGACTCCCCGCTGAGCAGGGAGCCGGATGCAGGGCTCAGTTGTGAGCAGGACCCTGGGATCATGACCTGAGCCAAAGGCAGATGCTTAACCGACTGAGCCACCCAGGCGCCCCTAAGTTCTTAAATAGGATTCCTGTGTCAGAGGATAGGAACAGTTTTAAGATTCTCCCTGCTTGTTACCAAGTTGCTTTCCAAAAGTTCCTTTTATTTTCAGCTTTTTTTTTTTTAAGATTTTATTTGAGAGAGAGAGCGTGAGCATAAGCGGTGTGGGTGTGGGGAGAGGGGCAGAGGGAGAGGAAGAAGCAGGTTCCCTGTTGAGCAGATAGCCTGGATGTGGGGCTTGATCCCAGGACCCTGGGACCAGCACCTGAGCTAAAGGCAGACACTTAACCGACTGAACCACCCAGGTGCCCTTATTTTCAGCTTTCTTGATATCCTTATATAAGTGGTTTGTATAAAAATGCTCTGCATTGTGAAGTTACCTTAGGGTTTAGAAAGCATTGAAACACCTCCCAAAAAGGGGCACCTGGCTGGTTCATTCCGTAGAGTGTGTGACTCTTAATCTCCGAGTCATGAATTCAAGCCCCACACTGGGTGTGGAGATTACTTAAAAATAAAATTTTTTTTAAAGGTTTTATTTATTTATTTGACAGACAGAGATCACAAGTAGGCAGAGAGGCAGGCAGAGAGAGAGGGGGAAGCAGGCTCACTGCTGAGCAGGGAGCCCGATGTAGGGCTCGATCCCAGGACCCTGGGATTATGACCCGAGCTGAAGGCAGAGGCTTAACCCACTGAGCCACCCAGGCACCCCTAAAAATAAAAATCTTGTTGGGGCTCCTGGGTGACTCGGTTGGGCGTCTGCCTTTGGCTCAGGTCATGGTCCTGGGGTTCCAGGATCAAGCTCTGTCCGGCTTCCTGCTTATCGGGGAGTATGCTTTTCCCTCTGCCCCTCACCCCGTTCGTTTTCTCTCTCTCTCTCTCCCCACCTCTCCGTCTCTCTCTCAAATAATAAAAATATTTCTTAAAAAAAATCTTAACAAAAAACTAAAAATGGATGTGTTTATTCATGCAACAAGCTCTTACTGAACATCTCTCAAGCAGTGGGCCTAGTGCTAAATGTTAGAATAGTCAGAAAGAGCTTCTAATAAGGCCAAGTGAGGAGTTCCTAGGAAGTGAGTCCTCTGGGGAAATAACTTGCAGCAAACTCAACCTAAACTCAAATTCCTACTGAGACAGAGAAGGCCCGGGGAGCCCGGCAAAAATGGGAGTCCGTACACTGTTGAAAGGGAGGCAGCTGAATGTGGGCCCACGTTGTCAGATCTTCTCATTTCTCAGGAGAGGCTGGAAATGGAGGTCTTTGAAAACACATTGGGAGCACAAACGAGTTCGTGGGCTACTCGTCAGTGGCTGCCAGTGGGCAGTTTCCAGCCGTCACTGGTCTGCAGTAGGTTGATTTAGGGAATGCTAAGGAGTGCTCAGAGGAGAGGCAGAATGTGCCCTGGAGAAAGGGGGCTGTCCCATGTACTTGGGAGGTGGACAGGATGGCAGGGGAAAGTCCACAAATCGTTCTCAGACTGTGTGTCTTTTCCATAATAAACACCCACACATAAGGTCATTGTATCATACAGTGTTAGGTCAGTCCCAGAGGGCATCAGGGGGACTCAGAGGACATTTGACCCTGTTCTTCCTTCCATGTGGGGCCACACCCAAGCCTGTACCTTGGGTTCTCAGCCAACCTTCAGCAAATAGGTCCCTTAGCAGCTCCCAGCCTCTGGAGAGAGAGGTATGGTACCTGACAGGCAGGATTCGAGGCGTCCTGAGCGTCGGGTCAGGTCTGCTCATCTGGTACATTCAGAGTGCGAGCTCACAGTTCTGCTGCAAAACTAGAACGGAAAGCAGGCCTTGAAACGAAGATCCTGGGGAGAGAGAGGAGAGAGTTCTTATTCTTTCTTTGCTGGGAAAGTGAATTAGCCTGTGTGACAGTGAAGACTGGGTGGTCCCGTGTCTGCCCTTGACCTTGGGTCCTGGCTGTCCTTCCTCTGTGCCTCCAGGAGGGCTGACCCAGTGCCAAGGATCGAGTTCCAGCCTAGACAGGCAGTGAGGGAGCTGTGTTTGCTTGGAGGTAGGCTGTGGAGGAGTGGGGACAGAAGGCAGCTTAAAAACTTAGTCTTTTTAGGGGCGCCTGGGTGGCTCAGTGGGTTAAGCCTCTGCCTTCGGCTCAGGTCATGATCCCAGGGTCCTGGGATCGAGCCCCACATCAGGCTCTCCTGCTCAGCAGGGAGCCTGCTTCCCCCTCTCTCTCTGCCTGTTGCTCTGCCTACTTGTGATCTCTGTCTGTCAAATAAATAAATAAAATCTTTAAAAAAAAACCTTAGTCTTTTTAATCTGTTACTTAAATTTTTGTGTTTTCTAAATTTTTCTTATTTTATGTTTGTTTATTTATTTATTTATTTTAAAGATTTTATTTATTTATTTGACAGAGAGAGATCACAAGCAGGCAGAGAGGCAGGCAGAGAGAGAGGAGGAAGCAGGCTCCCTGCTGAGCAGAGAGTCTGATGCGGGGCTCAATCCCAGCACCCTGAGATCATGACCTGAGCCGAAGGCAGCGGCTTAACCCACTGAGCCACCCAGGTGCCCCTTATGTTTATTTTTTATTAAATAATCTTTTTGCCCCATGTGGAGCTCAAATTCACGACCCCAGGGTCAAAAGTCGCATGCTCTACCGGCTGAGCCAGCCAGGCGTCCCCGCTAAATTTGTTTTTCTTGATCTACTTGCTGCCCTTTTTGAGAAGAAAAGCCTCTCTCAAATCTGCTGCCTTCTTTCCTCCAAGACAGTGCTTCCTTGACACGTGCCCAGTTCTAAATGCTTTTCTTCCTTTTCTTTCAGGGCAATTTTTTCCGTGCTGGACCTTATGAAAGTGGACATGGCAAACTTTGCCATCACTAGCATTAGGCCGCATCTCATGCAGCAGTCCGTGGAATACGAAAGGAAGAAGTTTCAACAGCTTTTGGAGAAGCAGCCAAGTATGTCCAATGCTTTGTGGCTCCTGCACTCTTTCTCCATTTCAGGGCCATAGCTGGTTGCACAACGACACTCTTTGCCAAATAAAACTCAAATTTTGTATGGGAGTGTTCTGATTTCAAGATCGAAAAGTACCAGACTTTGGACTTGACAATGGACAAACAAGAGAAACAGAAGTAGAATATAAGAAAAGAAATTTAAAAGAACCAAGAAGTCCTAAATTAGGTTTTTAATGAAAACATCAGTTTGGGGTAAATCGTATGCTTGGCCTTAATTTTTAAAACATGACAGACTTCTTGTGACTGTTTAATTCACTTACCCCTCTCTCAAAGGTACAGGAAGAAATCTTACTTTGCCTCCGTTCTATATGCAGAAAATCTTTCTGGTTTTATACCCAGAAAAAGTCTCATTTTCATAAACCTCTCAGATGACTGCAGGAGTACAGTAGGACTATAGCATGCAAAGCTGTGTTGCATTTCTAGGATGGTTTTGGGGGGGTTCTTTGCATCGACAGCTGATAGTCCTGGTTAATTACAGTCTTTGGATCCAATTTATTTATTTATTTTAAGATTTTATTTATTTGAGGGTCACCTGGGTGGCTCAGTCAGTTGAGTGTCAGCCTTTGGCTCAGGTCATGATCCCTGATGATCCCTCTCTCCTTCTGCTTGCCACTCCCCCTGCTTGTACTCTTGCTCTCTCTCTCTCTGTCACTGTCAAATAAATATATAAAAGCTTAAAAAAAAAAAGATTTATTTGAGAGAGAGCACTGCCGGGGGGTGGGGCAGAGGCAAACAGAGCGAGAAGCAGGCTCCCCGCTGAGCAGGGAGCCGGACATGGGGCTTAATTCCCAGGACCCTGAGATCATGACCTGAGCTGAAGGCAGATGCGTACCCAACTGAGCGCCCCTGGATCCAATTTATTATGAGTTCCATTTAGCCACTAACTGGGGTGGTTAAGAAAGAAAATGGTGGTCTCTGGCTAGATTGTGTTGCTGGCCAGAGCAGGTGCGCATCCCGACGCAGACAGAGAAGGCCGAGCAGGCCCAGAAGGGGTCAGGACAGCGGCGAGCAGAGGAAACTGTACTGGGAGAAGAGCGGCTGCTGTTCCCGGCACATACACAAGGCGTGGGTTGGGGGCGTGGGCCTTACCTCGCATAACCCTCCTGCCGTGAGCCACTATTTTACTATTTTTTAAATTCCAGTTTATGGATGTGGACCTCGATTTTTTTTTTAAGGTTTTATTTATTTATTTGACACAGAGAGATCACAATAGGCAGAGAGGCAGGCAGAGACAGAGGGAAGCAGGCTCCCTGCTGAGCAGAGAGCCCGATGCAGGGCTCGATCCTAGGACCCCGAAACCATGGCCTGGGCCAAAAGCAGAGGCTTAATGCACTGAGCCATCCAGGTGCCCTATCGATTTTTTTTTTAAGAGCTTTTATTTATTTGACAGACCGAGGTCACAAGTAGGCAGAGAGGCAGGCAGAGAGAGAAGGGAAAGCAGGTTTCCTGCTGAGCAAAGAACCTGATGCAGGGCTCCATCTCAGGACCCTGGGATCATGACCTGAGCTGAAGGCAGAGGCTTTAACCCACTGAGCCACCCAGGTGCCCCTGGACTTCGATTTTGAGAAATTTTTGACCAGAATGGATTGACCGCCTGGTTGATTTTCTCACCAGAGTTGTCCTCAGGAGGTATCCAGGCTGCCAGTTTTCCAGGCCAAAGAGCCTTAGTGTGCGAGTCCGGTGCCAGCAGCCAAAGGCCCAGAGAGGAGCTGCTGCTGTGGCCCCTGTGCCGGTCAGACGCCCCCTGCCTCCTCACATGGCCAAGCTGGGGGACTACAGAGCGTGCCGCCTGCAGAAGGCTAAAGGGACAGCATGGCTGCCCACCAGGACCTCTGCGCTGCTCGTGCGTTTACACCGGTGCTTCCTGCGTGTTCCAGGAGCTGTCAGAGGGATTTTCTTCTCCCGTCGTGTGGATAAAAACCTCGTCTTTCTCTTGTGCCCCCTCAGAATCCCTGGTGCATTTCTCAGCTTAGAAAAGGAGGGAGCACCCGGGGGCAGATGAAAGACACTCGCGATCCTCCCAGTGGTGCTCCGGATGCCACAGAAGCCGCGTCCTAGGGGCGGCACGGCTCCCCTCCCATGAGGTTGAAGGCAAACGAGCTTGATGGGAGACTCAGATCCAGACAAGGAAAAGGCCTCATTTTCAATGCGGAGGATACTTTATACTGGGAGACTCTCGCCTGTGTCTCCTCCTGTGTCTGGGCAAGAATTTTTGCATCTACCTGAGCTGGAGTCCTCAGAGCCTCTGCCTTGTCTCCTGCGGTGGTCGGGGTGGGGGTGAGGGCCATCGTTTTCCGGACGGCTGTAGGTGGCCAGGCCTGGCTGTGTGCTTTGTATTCACTATCTTGTTAATCCTCGGAACTGCCTACCAGGTGGTGGTGTCCATCTCTTTGTAGGAGGAATCTGATCATCCTTAGCTGGTAATGGCAATATTGTGATTTAAACCGAGTTCTGTTTGGTTCCAAAGTCTGTACTCTGTATTACTCTGTATATACCACACCTTCAGGATGATTGTGCCACACCTTCAGGATGATCTTCCCTAAAGCCATTCCAAGAAGTGTCCCTCCTGAGTGTCATGGTAATGTGGGTGGCCTTGTTTTTCACAGATTCCCTGGACTTTGTCACCCAGTGGCTGGAAGAAGCTGCAGAGGACCTTCTGAATCAGAAGTATCAAAGTGCCCTGCCAGCTGGGGGAGGGGCGGCCGGCTCTGGGGATGGCCCCACGCCAAATCCTGTGGCTGTCCAGAATTATGCATACCTGAAGCTTCTGAGATGGGACCACCTGCGGAGACCTTTCCCGGAAGTAGGTGCTGCAGAGCGGTCTAACTGCTCGTTTCTTTCTGTGGGGCAGAACTTTGAAAAAATAAGTTTTGCGATGATACAGTTCTCTTACCTGAAAATGTCCCCTTTTAAACGGAACAATTCGGTGGGTTTTCATCAATTTACAGTTAGAGGACCAAAGCGTTTTCATCACCCTAAAAAGAGACCCTGTGCCCTTTCCCCACTCCCCTCCCCAGTGGCAACCACTAATCTATTTCCTGTCTCTATGGATTTGCCGCTTCTGGACATTTCGTATAAATGGGATCCTGCACTATCGGCCTTTTGTGTCCGGCTTCTTAGACTGAGCATGGTGTTCATCCATGTCATATGTATGAGTGCTTCATTTTTTGATTGGAAGTTGTATTTTTTAACCGCAAAATATGCGTAATACAAAATATACCGTCTTTTTTTTTTTTCTTTTTAGTTTTTTAAGTAAGCTCTGCGCCCAGCGTGGGGCTCGAACTCACAACCCTTGGATCAGGGGCTGTGCACTCCACCAACTGAGCCAGCCAGGCGCCTCAAGATTTCCCATCATTATGTGTACAGTTCAGAGCGTAAAGGACGTTCTTATGGTTGGGCCACCATTACTCACTGTCCTCTCCAGAACTTTCCCGTCTTCACAAATTCAAACTCTTTTTTTTTTTTTTTTTTTAGATGTTATTTATTTATTTGACAGACAGAGATCACAAGTAGGCAGAGAGGCAGGCAGAGAGAGAGAGCGGGGAGGTGGGGGGAAGCAGGCTCCCAGCTGAGCAGAGAGCCCGATTCAGGACTCGATCGCAGGACCCTGGGATCATGACCTGAGCCGAAGGCAGAGGCTTAACCCACTGAGCCACCCAGGCGTCCCTCAAACTCTTTAAATACCTTTAAACACACCTCCTGCCTCCCTCCGCCTTGCCCCTGGCAACCATCATTGTAATTCGTGTCTCTGGATCTGACAATTCCAGATGCCTCATATGAATGGAATCCTACAGTGTTTGTCCTTTTGTGTCTGGCTTCTTTCACTCAGTGGATTGTCTTCAGGCTTCACCCGTGTTGTGGTGTGGGTCAGCGTTTTCTTTTTAAGTCCGAACAACACTCCACCGTATGTCCCACATTTTGTTGAGTCATTCATCAGTTGACAGACGTTTGGGTCGTTTCCACTTTTTGGCTACTGTGAACTGTGCTGCCCTGAATGTTTGTGTACACATTTTAGCAGGGGGGCATGTCTTTGCAGTACTCTTGGGTGAATACCTAGGATGAGAATTGCTGGGTCACGTGGTGACTTGAAGTTTCACACTCAGAGGAACTGAGTTTTCCCCAAGAACTGTCTACCCCCACCCCTGCACCCCAAGCAGCTGCACCACTTCCCCATCCCCCAGCGGTACACGGGCCTTCCAGTGTGTGCCGCTGAGCTGCTGTCCTGTTTTTACATGACTTGATTAAACCCATAACAGTGATGTTGCGTTTCAGTTTTATGTAAAAAATACTACTTCCCATTCCATGTGCAGGATAAAAACAAACCAACCATAAAGGTTTTTCACAATAAGTACTTCTTACTAAGAAGATGATAAACAAGGGATTTCTCCCATTTTTGTCTGTAACCTGCTGGTTTGGTGTGGAGACCGCCTCATTTTTGAGGACACTTGGGGTTTTTATCTCTAGCCTCAGAAACTGCTACTTCTCTAAATCTTTCTCCTCTAAGTTCCTTATTTTTCCTTTGAAGACGCTGTACGCCCACGGCTTCACTCTTGCCTCTGAGTTCCCTGTTTCTTGCCAAAGGAGGCTTTAAGAGGGTGTGGTATTGAGAGGGTAGGGGACGCCCCTTTCCGAACGGTGACATGTTCTCACCTGGAGGGCCGTTCGCAGACTGACATTTCTTTTAAAATACTGCTGTGGGGAAGATGTTGTTTTCGTTGGACACCAATGTCTACCCGCAGGATTGATCATTGGAAATGTTTTGTACCCTAAACCCCAGTCCTGCACAAAGCCAGATGCTGCTGTGTAACATGGTGAAGTCAGGGAAGAGGCTGAGTCTGGGCAAGCATCTTTGTTTAACAGAGGATCCGGACTCTTTAGGATTTTTAAATTTTATTTATTTATTTGACAGAGAGAGACACAGCGAGAGAGGGAACACAAACACACAAGCACTGGGGAGCTGGAGAGGGAGATGCAGGCTCCCCGCTGAGCAGGGGGACCCCAGAATCATGACCTGAGAGGAAGGCAGATGCTTAATGACTGAGCTACCGGGGTGCCCCCAGGATCCTGAATCTTAAAGATGGTTTTCAGTGCTTGAGAAGAGCTCTAGGCTAAGACCCTAAATTGTTAATGTCTTGATTTGGTGGGCCTGTTTCTTATAGCAAAACTGGCCCTTCACATTTATTTGGGTTACCTGTAGAAACTCCCATCGGAAGGGATATCTCGTCAGCCTTTCCAGTGTGTTCTTTCCTTTATCCTACGCAGGGCACTTTGACCTGGTAGGACGCATGGATGTCTGCCACGGGGGATGCAGTCGGAGAAACTCAGTCACTGCTTTCTGGGTGGCTTTGGTTTGTTTTCTGTCATTCCTCCTTTTTCTACTTTCGGTTTCTTTTTTGTTTTCTTCATTCACTTGCCAACTCTGAGGGGGCCTCCTTTGTGCTATATAGTGAGGGGGACACCAAGGTGAATCACGTAGGCTCTCCCTTCCAGCAGCTTCTCCCCTCCTTCCCTCCGGGGCTCTGGCTGGGGTGCCTAACTGCCTGGTTTGCTCTGGACTGGTGTTGGCGGGGAGAGAGGTCACAGGACTTGGGAGTTCCAGTTTTAAAGCTGGGACAAACCAGGGTGAGTTGGTCATCCTAGCCCCGTATCTCATTACTCTTTCCTGTCTAACGATAGAACTCCTAGTTACTGAGTGTTGGCTCCGCCAGCCCACTTTAGATCCATGGCCTTCCATCTTTAGGACATTCCCGAGAGGCAAGAATCCCTGGTCTGTGCAGGGCTCAGGCCGCTGAAGAAGCTGGCGTGAGGTTATCCTGCGTTTCAGTGGTGGTCTGCCTCGGGTTCTCAGTGGGCTCTAGGGCAGCCTTCCTAGGGAGAAAGCAGCTCTGAGGGGAAGGATGACTCACGCCTGACTCCCTTAAGCTCTCAAAGGACTGGAAAATTCTGAGGGAACCTGTGGAGGCACGTGTGGGGCTATGGCCCCACCGCCCCCTGCTGGCTGGCTTGCATCTCCCGCTCAGGGATGATTTCTGTCGCATCCCTTACAGACCGTTTTGATGGACCAGGCTCGCTTCCAAGAGCTCCAGCTGCAGCTGGAGCACCTCACCATCCTGGGAGCTGTGTTGCTGGTCACATTCAGCATGGCAGCCCCAGGAATCTCCAGCCAGGCCGACTTTGCTGAGAAACTCAAGATGATCGTGAAGATTCTGCTAACAGATACACATCTGCCGTAAGTGGCCCCTGTGGGACGGCTGGGAGGCAGCGGTGGCAGAGAGCAGACGGTGGCGGTGTCTCCCGGTGCTGGGGGCGGCGGGGTCCCCGGGGCTGCCCTCTGGGACTGGAGAGGAAACCTTGCTGTCTTTATTTCCCCCCAGCAGAACTGATTCGGGTTCCTAGGAACAGCGTTAGTGTCAGTTCTGGGGTCCACGAGGCTCTAGGAGGGTGGCTTTCACATGTTTAGGAGCAAGACCCACCAGAAGAAATTCATTTTTCTGCTGTGACCTAGTACACTGTAACCGGAGTAAAAACTTCACAAAGTGAAACTTGACCCGAACCATGCTTAGTACAAATTCTTATAACATTAAAAACAAAAATACTGCTTGCTACCCACTGAATTGCTCTCACGGCCCCCTAAGAGTTTGGGTGGCACAGCCCTGGGAAAGGTCCTCTAAGAAGTGGGCGACGTCTCCCCAAGTTGCCAGGCCACAAGCAATTTCTGCTCCTGCCCAGATGGCCCGTCAGGTCCATGTGGTTCACGGCCCACAGGATATGTTTTACTGGTTCGAAGTAAATACGGCCTCTGCCAGGCCCGGTTCAGAGGATTCCTTGAGGAGGATGTCCCCACATGTTCTCATCCTTACAAAACGGAGGCCTTTTCCTGCTGAGTTCGCGCAGAGCTTGCCCGCGCTGGGTGTGGTCAGGGGTGCGTGCACAGGCCGGCTGAGGCCGGGAGGGGTTTGCTGAGCTGAGGCCCTGGCACGTCACTGAGGTCTGTCCCCCACATCGTCCGTCCCTCCCCGCCTCCCAGCAGACCTGGTTCTCTACTGTTTAGAGCTTCCGATGAGGGGCCCTGTGTGGGGCTTCCATACAGGGGTCCAGCCCTGCGGTGTCCACACTGGCTTTTGGGTTGGTACCCTCAGAGCTGGTACCAGCAGTGAGTCCCCGGGCTCACTCATTTGTGCCCATGACTCCTGGTGTACAGAGGGTTTAGGCCCAGAACAAAGGCCTCACGGGAAACCCACCAGCAGGAGGACTCCCCACAGATACTCCAGGAGAGCCCAAGGGCTCTGGAAAATCAAGGTGCTCATTTTTTTAACTTCGGGATTTCAGTGTTATTCATTCTTTTAAAGTAGTTAATACCTTCCCATATTTCACAAATCAAAAGGGACAGAAGGATATCTAATGAAAAGTTTCTCTTCCCGTTCTGTCCCACAGCTCCCTGACTCTGGGTTCTTGCGTGTTACCCCAGCGGGATTCAGGGTACTCGTAAGGCAGTTGCAGGATTGTTTCAGCACACAGATGCTAGCAAGAAGTTGGGTTTGGGGTTGTTAGCGCTGGTATAGTCTGAGCCCTTTCCTTCCCAATGTTCTTTCTAGTAGAGAGAGAGAGGGACTCCTGAGTCAGGTTTCCACAGCCTGGAAGGCTGAGGGCAGGGAAGAGAGTCCTCGACTTTCTCTTTGAACATGACAGTCCATGCACTGACTCAGATCATGACTCTTACCAGGGCTCGGGCTCTTACTTGGCCTGAGCTGGGTGGATGTGCACTTTGCTTACTGGCCCTCTCCTCCCTGCCTTCTCTCTTCTCTTCTGTACTCAAGCTCCTTTCATCTGAAGGACGCCCTGACTACCATCGGGGAGAAGGTCTGCCTGGAGGTGAGCAGCTGCCTGGCCCTGTGCGGGCTCACCCCCTTCACCACGGAAAAGGAGGCCGTGCTCAAGGGCCAGATCCAGGCCGTCGCCAGTCCTGACGACCCCATCCGCAGGATCATGGGTACGTTTGTGGGGGGAAGACGGGCAGCAGGGATGTGCCCTTGGAGGGGCTGGCGGACCGGCCCCTCTGAAGAAACCTAGAAGGTTTTGGTAGCTTATGAGTGCTGATGAGTGAGGAGGGAGTGAGTAATCACCACGGCGAGGGCAACCCAGAGTTCTGGACAAGTGACGGGGCTGCTGTCATTGTTCTGAGGGCTCTGACTTTGGAATCACAGGGTTTGTTCAGAGCCCTGCTCCAGCACGTGAGGTAACAAAAAATAGAAGTATTGGTCTCTGCACACCCCCGCCCCCTTCCTAGCTCAGAGCTCCTAAAATTCTTGTAGTTTCCTAAGTGATAAGAGCACTAAGAGCATCTTTTGTTCTAAGACTGGTCTTTGACCTGGATCCTGACATAGAACTCTTAAATCCTTTGGAATTTCCTGGGTGATAGGAGTATCTTTTGTTTTAATGAGGCAACTCTGCGTGGGCTCTGAAAGACCAAGCCAGGATTAGAAGCCTGGAATTTTCAGCCTCCTCCACCCCGCTCCAAGAGAGGAGAAAAGCTCTGGAAATGCCCATGATGAAGCTGCCATAAACATCTCAGAAGTACAGGGTTCGGGGAGCGTCTGGGTTCTGCACATAATGGGAGGGCCGTGTACCCCCACCTCCACAAAAGCGCCTGCCCTCAGGACTCTGTGTTTTTTGTTCTGGTTTTCATGTGTATCCAAATCCTTTATTGTGTAATAAGCAAGTAAACAGAGATGTTTCGCTGAGTGCTGTGAGCTGTTCTAACCAATAATCAATATCTAAAGGGGAGGAGGTCATGGGACCCTCCAGTTTGTAGCTGGGGGGTTCCTGGGGACCTACTGCTTGCAGTTGGTTAGCTTCTGAAATGGGGGCGGGGTGTAGCCTCCTGGGACTGAGCCCCTGGGCTCTGGGCTGTGACATTCCCTCCACGTTGTGTCAGAACGGAGTACAGCAGTGGGACACTCTGCTGCTGTTGCAGACTGTCGCTGGGTGGGGGAAGCCCCTGCCCTCGGCACGCTGCTGTGATGTGCTCGGACGTGCTCGGGATGTGCCGTGAGAGGGGAGGAGAGCAGGGCTTTTCCTCAAGAGCACCGGCGCTGTGGCCCAAGCGGGTGACCCGATGCCTGAGGCTCCTCATCTCTAAAAGATGATACCGACAGCTCTGTGCGGTTGCTGGGAGGACCACAGGGCATTAGGTGCATAAAGCACTTACCAGAATAACCCAGCCCCTCGCAAGTACTCGCTAGAGAGGAGCTGCTGGTAAATAGCTTTCTGTGCTGGCTGTTACTCTTCCTCATCCCAGCCATAGCACTAGGGAAAATTCTGTTCACTGGTTGATCGAAGAATACAGTGTTCCTAATTTGGGGGCGCCTGGCTGGCTCAGAGCATGTGACTCTTGATCTTGGGGTTGTGAGTTCAAGCCCCACGTTGGGTAAAGAGATTACTTAAAAATTAAAAAAAATTTTTTTCATCTAGGGGTGTCTGGGTGGCTCAGTCTATTAAGTGTGAGACTCTTGATTTCAGCTGAGGTCATGATCTCAGGGTTGTGGGATCGAGCCCCGAGTTGGGCCCCGCACCCAACACGGAAGAGTGCTTGAGATGCTGTCTGTCCTCTCCCTCTGCCTTCCCCACCCTTGCACTTGCTCACTCGCTCTCTCAAATAAATCTCTAAAACATTTTTTTCATCTAATTTTAAGAACTATTTCTCTTTAGTATAACTTAAATTTGAAGTCGTTCTTTAGCTACTTTATGAAAGTGAATAGGCGTGCAGCAGAGCAACAGCGAATGGTTAGCAGGCTTCAAGGTAAAGCTGAATGACCCGCGGTTACTGATTTCAGGTTGGACAGAGGCTGAACCAGTGACCTGAGTCTCCTCCTAACTCGGTGACTTCCTTTCTATCCTTAAGTAATATTTTACAGAAGAAGTTCCAGGAATCGACAGTTTTTTCCAAATCACTTCACCCCAGCCCTACATCGCTCCCAGTGTCGTCCGTGGGTCACTCAGGAGGAGCCTCTTGCAGAGAGAAGGACCATCAGGATTAGTGTTAGTGACCGCGGTAGAGAGGACGGAAGGCGGTGAGCAGCGCGCGGGCTAACCCGTGGCTCCATGTCCTGCCGTGCTGGGCTTGAGTAACAGCTGATCGCAGACCTGGGGCTAAAAACCAGTCCTGGGGTCGGGATGCTGTGAGCATCTCCAGTTCTGCGTGAGGCTTCAAGCTCTGAGAACCTTAGAAAACCAAACTAACTTGGGGACAGGGGTGAGGGGACCCATCTGGTCTGCAGTTGCTCTGTCACTGTGTACTGGGGTCCGAAGGGCGAAGGCCATGTGCAGCAGGAAGGGTCCCGCAGGGCAAGTGGAGGGCGTGCGGTTTGAAAGAACCTGATGAATATAGACGCCCCTGCTGCTTTTCTGAGAAAATCTGCGAGAAGTGTGGCTTGGTGCTCTCTCGGCTGATGAGGACAGGCAGAAGCGGCCCGGAGAGGAGGGGCTTACAAAGCATCGGCCTGTGTCATTCCTCAGAGTCGTACAAGTTCGCAGATGCCCGCAGCTCCGTGGCCTGCCCCTGGAGGCGTTACAGAGGGAAGTTCATGCCGCTTACGTGTGGGCTTGGTGGGAAAAGCTCACAGACCCATGATGCTGGAATCTTCTTTTTTTCCTCTTTTCATTTTTGAACTTGTAATTCCTGCTTTACCTCCCCCCTCCCTCCCGCCCCATTTCTTAGGTGCTCTTCAGCAGTGGCTCCCGGTGGTCTCCGGGTGTCTTTCTCCTCAGCCTGTCAACACTGCAGTCTCCTTTTATTGATTCATACATTTATTCTTCCTTTCCGAATGGATTTTGAGCTTCTCCTGGGGCCGGGTCTCCTGCCAGGCTTTGTGCTGTGGGGTGTGGGGGTGTGGGATGGTGGGGGGGCGTGCTTCTACCTAACGGTCTAGAGCAGGAAGGGAAATGTTGGAAGTGCACATGCTCTGGTCCACCCCTGGTCCACGGGGTGGGCAGGGAGGACTTCCCCGGAAAAGGGATGTCTAAGCTAAACACTGAAGCATAATCAGAAGTTTGCAAAGTCACCCTGAACCAGAAGCAACCAGCTGCCTTCTTTTCTGTCACAGATTCCCGAATCCTGATCTTCTTAGAAAGCTACCTTGCCTCGGGTCATCAGAAGCCACTGCCCACGGTACCTGGGGGATTGGGTCCAGTTCAGAAAGAGCTGGAGGAAGTTGCTATTAAATTTGTCCGCCTGGTCAACTATAACAAGATGGTCTTCAGTCCCTACTACGACGCCATCCTCAGTAAGATCCTTGTGCGATCCTGACGCGCCTGCGCTCTCCGGCGGCGGCGGTATTAGCCTCTCGATACAGAATACCTATTCTCGACTCTTGTCTTGCTTTGGAAAATGGCTATTTAGTACATTTCTGTGTAAGAGCCCTGATTCCAAAGGGAAGAATACTGTGTATCACTGTTGAAAAGGGTTGTTGAAAAAGGCCCTGTATTCCAGTTTGAAGGTTTGTATTTATGAGTGCAAGTTTACAAATCAAGAAGCTTCTTGTTCTCTTACGTTTGAGGGGGCACTCCGCTCTTAAACGGTTGACAGCCGCGTGTCTGCACCCGACTCTGTCCTGATTACAGCTGCCTTGTCTTTCCCCGGGGGGCTGGGGCCTCTCTTCCACCATCTGGGTAGTTTTCCTTTCAGACACCCAAGAGGATCTGCCAGCCACCGAGAATGAGAGACCAAGCCATGACCGTGTTGAGACTTTGCCCCCTGCCTGGCACCGACCCTCACTCTTCCCCCCTGCCTGGCACCGACCCTCACTCCCCCCCCCCCCCCCCTGGCACCCCCCCCCCCTCCCCCCACCCCCCCCCCCCAGCTGTTTTGTGTTGGAAGGGCTATACCAAGGCTTATTGCCTCCCTGTACCCCTTTGATTGCTTTCTCCCTGCCTGGCGTAGCCAGAGCTCCAGAGCCCTTTTGTTCTAGAGGGGAGTTAATTGATTTTAAAAAACTTATTCTTTTATACAAAATTATTTCTGAGCCTGGATGATAGCAGTTATGACTTCTGGGATCTAGAGAAAGGAAATTCTTTGACTTTTAAGCTTTGAAAGTTAAGGAGGAAATATTTTTTTAAACCGTATATATGTTGGTGTAATTTAAAAGACACTGGAGTTTTTACTGAAAAATTCACTGATACAATACACAGATGTATTGATTGGATTTGAATTTCAGAAATAGATTTAAAGTGTTTTCAGCTAAAACAGTATAGTGTAAGCTCACTTACTTCTGGGATAAAGGAAGTCCTAGAAAATCCCTGGTTTGGGAGCAGTATTTTTTGAGGAACTTCAGTGACTGGAATTCCTGACCTACCTATCCTGTGGCTGAAAGGGTGGCTGGGCTCTCACAGGTGAACCACTGTGTTAGAATAAAAAGTAAAAGGTGTGTGTGCGTGTGAGTGTGTGTACGTGCGTGTTTTAGACAGGGACACTCCATCAGAAGCAGAGCCGTGAAGTTGGGTGTGAACTCCAAGTCCGGGAACAGGACAAGGAAAAATAATGCAGGGAATCCCTCAAAGTGGTGGGGGCTGCGATGGGGCCGGAGGCAGGCATGGTGGCCTCCCGCCAGAGGAACGTTCGCTTTGTGACTACCGAGTGGTACCGAGCTTCAGGAGACGGTACGCTTGTGCTGGGGCGGGGGGACTGTGATTTCTCCAAATCTGTGCTACAAACTATGTTCTAATAGTGTTTTCTACTTGCAGTCGGAAAAGTATGCTACGTTATGTGGTCAGAAGTCCTATAAAGTTTATACTCAAAGACAAATCTTGCCTCGTTTCATTGGAAGTGACTAGAAGTTCAATAAGTAGAGCTTTAAAAGGACAAAATCACGTCTTTTATAGTGTGTCTTCAAATGAGGTCGCTTCTGGAATTGTTTCTGGAGCTGAGGTTGCTCTGTGGCAGCCATGCTTATTGGTCATGGGGGCCCCCCATCTCCCAGGCTTAGAAGCCCGAGCGCGCTTTAAGTAGGCTCCATGCCCAACACGGGGCTTGAACTCACGACCCGGGGTTCAGGAGTCACATGCTCTACTGACTGAGCCTCCAGCCTGTTGCAGCCCTCCCCCCTAGCCCTCTTTCACTCTCTTGCCTGCCTCAGCCTCTGAGTGTTTGGGGTCTTGTCCTGCCTCAGTCAAGGATGAAGGGGAGGAGCTTTACCCTTCATCCTTGAGTGAAGGGGTGGATAACCACTTCCTGTAGTCATTCTTCCTAAATCTTTACAGTTCTTTTTTTTGCTGCCTTTTCTAAGGGTTCGCTTTTTACCAGATTTCCCGCCCCCTACCATGGGTTCCTAAATTCAGAGTTAAGTTTGTACCATTTGAAATCTTGATGCATATTTTACAGGAACCTGCACAGACTTTCCTCTCCCCACACGCCCCCACCCCTACCTCAGTGTCCACTGGCAGAGTTCTCCAGGTGGCAAAGCCAAGAATGAGGGAGGCAAAATTCAGAATCACAATATTCATATTGAATTTTGTTGTTCTTTGAAGATAAGTGAGCTACTTCCTGGAATCTCATAGGATTATCACTAAGGGCCAGGAAACTTCATTTGGTCCCTCAGGAAATGTTTGTTGAGCATCTCCTTGTAATCCATGCCCCCCCCCCCCCAGCTCTCCCTCCAAGATACGTATCCTTTGGAGCAGAAATTATCTTTCAGAATTGAACTGGTTCTATATAATGCACTTTGATTGGATTTGACGTGATTTTCTACCTAACAGGTTTATGGAAACAAGCGTGTTTTAGGAAAGTGCTGGGTTTATTTGGCGGTAGTGCTTTACTGTGGATAGAACCAAGCACCTTGAGAGTCCGGTCCATCATCGCAGCTGTGTTCAGTTGATCTGATGGTCTCATGGATGCATGAACGTCTAGAGCAGTAACTGCTACTTTGTCAGCTCTTGGTTGGGTGAATGGATTCTCAGCCTAGGTGTTTTTTGAAAATCTCATCACATTTATTTTACTTATTTTTTTAAAGATTTATTTATTTATTTTATTTGACAGAGATCACAAATAGAGAGGCAGGCGGGGTGTGGGGTGGGGAAGCAGGCTCCCTGCTGAGCAGAGAGCCCGACGCAGGGCTCGATCCCAGGACCCTGAAATCATGACCTGAGCTGAAGGCAGAGGCTTAACCCACTGAACCACCCAGGCGCCCCTGAAAATCTCATTACATTTAAAGCAAGCTGTACAACGCGATTGTTTATGTAACCATATAACCTGACTGAAAGTATACTTCAGCTAAGGATATCTTACTGATTGAACGCAGTAAACAGGTGTGTAAGAGCTTTTTTCTCAGAAGAAAAGTTATGAATAAGTCTGACACAGCAGGCTTGTAACGTGCAGATACTGGCTGACGATTGATGGGTTATTTAGCAGTTCTGTTTTTGGGGAGATGCTTATGTTCATTTCTCTAAAACAGCATGATTCCCGGGAATCAAGAGGTGTTGGTGGACCACCTTTCCTGCTGAGTTAAAAAGGAAAGAGGTATTTGCTCTTTGATGTCCAGGGATTTTTGGCATGCTCTGGTTTCTGTGTAGAACGTTTGCATTAATTTTCATTTTGAGGCCGGGTGGTAGAGTGCAAAGACTGGGAGCTGCCAGGAAACCAGATTCTGACCCCATTTCTGTTACATACTACTAACTAGAGCAAATCAGGACCTATTTCTAGCACATGTAAAATGAAAGGAATAGACTTGATCATTAAACGCTTTCCAGTCCTGACATTCTGTGATGTGTCTCAGGGGAGTGATTAAGTACACTGCAGTAGGATCGTGCACAAAGCTCCTGATTGAGGGGACCGTCTGGGTTGGAGTCCCTCCTCTGTTGCCTTCTTACTAGTTGTGTGATATTGGGCCAGTCATTGTCCCTCGGGCTCCTGTATTTTCATGTGTAAAACGGGGAAACGACTCACACTTCCTGTGAGGATTACATTTGAGAATGGATATTAGAATGCTTTGTACAGGGAAAGGACTATGAATTGCCTTGTTAACAACCGAGGAGAGCATATAACCCTCTCCACGTAGGTGTACCTGTGTCTGTGTCTCGCTTCCCTTCAGTGAGTGCATTTTGCAGGCTGGACAGAAGGGTTTCCTTCTGTCCTGGGATTTGTGCTTTTCTTCCGTCATCTCTTCTGTTCTAAAGCTGGTCTTCCCGTTGCTCCTCTCCCTACTTCCATCGCCACCCACCGATTCCTCCCCACTCTCACCTGTGTATTATTTGAACTAAACGATTGCATGAGTGAACAAATGAAGGATGGCAGATGATTGGCTGTGAAACTCCTATTTAAAGGCATTTATCTCATTGAAAACACAATCTAAATAAAGAACCACAATGATGTTTGCAATTGTGTCTTAATATTGGATTTTGTATTCTAGAACTATTTCATTCGTAGTGCTCAAGACAACTTCATGGGATGGAGGAGGAGATAGTCTGTAAACACAATAAGCTCTTTTAATTTGTCAAATGCTCACTGATCCCTTCCGAAAGAGCTAGAGCCCTGGAAAGTAAGTGTCTGGAACCTAAACAGGCAGGATTTAGTTGTTCCCAGCCCCGCTGAGGGTTTCTGTTTCTATTGCCTTCAGAACCTAAGAACTAGGACTCATGTGTAGGCCTGGTTTAGGTTTGAAATCAGATGGGTCTGATGTTAGTAGCACTAGCCACATTTCACCATTTTTACATTTTTTTCTGAACTAAACACCAAGAATGGTTTAAGAGTAACTTCTGACTTAAAGAGCAACCCCAAAACTGAAAAAGCGCCTTCATTTCCATTGTTTTCATTCCTGCCGCCTCCGCTTTCTGAAGTACTATCTTCGTCGTGCTCAAAGCAGAACTCTGGTCAGGGTTCAGGGAGGAAAATTTAGAAAATGGATGAATTGTTTTTCTTGGCTTTTATTCCCAAAGCTTGGTAAGCTGACCCTTTTGTTGAATATGTAAGATTTTACTTAGATCAGGAACATGGTACCGGAGTTTTGTTACTTCATATAAATGATCTGTCAGGACTTCTGAAATTTTTATTAAATAGAACTTCACTTAAAAATATAGTAAGTAGAACTTCACTTGCTGAGTGTCAGGTAAGAGGACTACCGACATTAAGGAAGTTTGCTTTGGGAACTGAAATATTGTAAAAAAATTTATGAACATGGTAACTGTGCTTTTACTGTCGTGTAAATGAACTCTTGGTTTTACATGCTAAGCACAGGCCAATAGAGGGTTATAAAATTACCAGATAAATTTATAATTATTGTTATAGGTTAATATGCTGACAAAAGCATATCTTTTCATTCTTTTCTAATGGTACAAATTTGGTTGTTGAGTTTTACATTTACTTAGTAGCTACTACCTTTTACTTTACTAGGAGTGGCAGGCAACACAGATAAAACCTCTCATGTGAAATTCAGTGCTAGCAGCTAGAGTTTGACTGATTTTGCTCAGGAAGGACTTAGAGTCTTTTCATCTTACTGGGTTCTAGAATTCTCTACAAAATGTCCTTGCTTTTGCTTTTATAAGGAGAAAAAATATGGCTATCTTTCGGAAATTTCTGGGTCTAGCACTATGGACACAGGAGAGTTCCTGGACAAGTGGGACTGGCTGTACGAGCATCCGCACGTTAGAGTTCCAAAAGTAAGTGCAGATTTCTAACACCATGCTGCTTGATCAACTGTGTCTACAAAGGGAATGATCAAATACACAGAATCATGTTAAAATCCAAACATTCATATATGTATAGCAGAACGTTAGAAAATGGTTTCTCCTAACAAATAATCCTTTTTGTGTTTATAGATCAAACGACATTCAGGGGAAAAAACATCTTAGAAATAAATGGAGTAGGAACAATCATAATGCCCCAATGGCTGCTCAGTGGCACTTTTCATCAAGGTCGGAGCGCATGTGTTTTCTCTTTATTACGATGCTAAAAAAAACACATTTTTCAGGCATTCACAGAGCTTTGTTTTGTCGTTCATGCAGACACTACAGGCATTTGAAGCCATTTGTCTTTAAAACGCCGCCCAGAGTAGCTGGGCGACGGACACTGGGGAGGGTATGTGCTAAGGTGAGCGCTGTGAATTGTGTAAGACTGATGAATCAGGCCTCTGCCCCGAAAGAAATAATACGTTATATGTTAATAATAATTAGAAACAAAACAAAGAAAACCCAGAATCACGACCCAAAGATAGCACTTCACAGAGTCTGCACCTCTGTATTTTAACTCCTGGGAAGTTACTTGTGCCTTTCAGATTGTTTTGATGACAACCATATTAAGAAGAAGCTACACAGCTTAAAAGCAATACTTGCGAGGGTAATACAATCTGAATTAGAGCCAGCAGACTTTGTTTATAGGATAAAATTTTAGCCTTAATGGGAAAAATACAGGAGACACATGCTTTGAATTATGTATTACCTGGCTACAGGTATGCAAGAAAAAGATTCAAGATAACGTCTTTTCCATTAAAAGCAAGAGTTTTGTAGAAGTATTTGAAGCTGATTTTAAAATGTATTTAATCACTTTTGAATTCAAATTCTAAATTGTATACCCAATTTGTAAGTTTCTTTATAAGTATAATACTTTTCCTTTTTTCCCCCTTCCTTTTAGCTTTTATTCTGAATCACAGCCCTTAGGCTCAACTAGTTCTGTGTCTAATAGTTTTTCTAGAAATGAGTCAAGAGGAGGTAATGTTGCTAACAAAGCATGAAACCGAATTCTTGGGACTTAGAATTTAATGCTATCTGCGCGTAGCTCCTGAAGAACATGTTCTTGAGCATGGAGTACCTTCTGAAATACATTTGTGAGAACAAGACAGTGGGTGGTTGAAAGGAATTCCCACACATTGCTTTTAAGAGACATGAAAGGTAATATATCTGCCTCAGACTGGGGGAAAGAACATTCATATTTGAGGATTTCTAAAATGTTTAATTTGTCTCTTAAAATCAGATCCCTCTGTTTACAGTTAGCACTGAGGCCAGGAGAGGACAAGTAGGTAAGTGTACATAGAGTAAATACAAGATGACTTTTCTTTGTACTGGCATTTATTTTTAAAAGGTATTGGCTGAATAAGTAGCTATTTTAAATACATTCTGAATGGAAGCAGCAGGAGGCATGACATTTTTGAGATCCTTTTATTTTTTTAAAGGATTGTTTTAAAATTTTAAACTACAAAACCGGTTCCATACATTCTGCCATAAATAAAAACAAACAATAAGGCAGGACTCTACATAAGCAAACAGAACTGTTTTCAGAAAATGTGATAAAATGCTTTACAATCATAAGCCATCCAGTTTTTAAAATAAAACTGTTGAAAACTCACAAATCTTCAAGCGGCACATACAAGACACCCTTGAAGAGGGAACAAAATGTGGTTCTGCCATTTTGTGCTGTTCTCACATTTTTGAAAACCTAGTTTTGCTTAGAGCACAGATCTGTTCCATATTCTAAAATTCACACAGGTTGGTTGGTTTTTTCTCAAGAACCATATGATAGAGGCACCCATGACAATACAACTTTGTTTCCAAGAACCTTGTAACAAAGCATTGTCTCTTTTAAACATACGACTTAAGAGGCAAAAACGGAATCCTGGAGTTTTCTTCCAGAGGCTGGTTGGAGCCCGCCTCACCGAATTCGCTTCTGCTGCCGTGCTCTGTAGATGTCATGAACGGGGGGAACGACGGCTCCCTTTTCTTCGTCGTCGTCGGAGTCTTCGTTGGGCCTCTTGACCGCTTTGGTGAGTACGGCGTTGCTCTCCACGGGGCCGTTCCCCTCCACCGCCAGCTCCGGGGCGCCGCCCGTAATGATCCGCACGGCTTCCTCGACAGCTGCGCAAACCACACGGAAAGGCCTGTTGGGGGCGCTGCAGAGTCCGCTCTGGGGAGAGACTCCAGGCGCCACCTGACACATTTGCGGTTGGTGTCAGAACCTGCTCCTGGCAGAGCAAGGGAGGGCAGTAGTGATGCTACATAATTAGAGGAAAGGACAAAAGCGGCTCTTACAAGGACTTTCAGAAGCCCAGTGTCCTAGTGCGGGTTCCCATGAGTAGAAAAGACCCGCTTTTGTGATGTTTTACTCATCACAGGATGAGCGAAGGAGCGTCTCTGTACCAAAGAGGGTTTGATTACAGCAAGATGGCTAGCTGGATTTGGAAACTTCAGGGGCAGAGAATAACGATCTCCTGCCTAGAAGACGGAGTAAATTCGGCCCTAAAGCGGAGCCTTCACCACTTACTATTTGGGATCTTGCATCTTCGGAAGATCTCCATCAGTTCATCCACTTGTACAAAGGGACCCTATTTTGACACAAATAAATTTTAAGCCCCAATAATTGACAAGTTAAAATCACACGACTTTACATTTTCCGTAAGACAAGAAAAAGCACACAAGTATTATAACCCACAGAGCAAGTGTTATCAAGAAAATAATAGTCAACAAACCTGGAAGCAGATGGGAGGAGGGAGAAGTTTCATTAGAACGACGGCTGCAGGCGGCACTGGGAAAACGCCCCCAGGAACAGGGTGCAAGCCGGGTGCTGTGACACAAGGAGAAGGGGGAATCACACAGGATGGAAGGATTTCTACACAGGGCTAAAATAAATCAGAAGTAATCTATATAGAGAGTTCTAGGTCTGTGTTGCTTTGTTCTGAACATTTTAAATTGCCTTTCGTGCTTCACATGTCTGACCAGCTAAAGTGGAGGAGAGAGCGCCCTCTCACCCCCACAGCCGCTGGGAGGCAGAAAAGCAAACAATCCAGGGGTGGGACGTCGGTCAGTTTTTGTCAAAGACCAATTTCTAAGCCTCGTAAGTCATGTGTGCGGCAATCCCGTTTAAAGTTGGTTACTCAACAGCATGTTTAATCATAAGGGCCTTGTTCAAATAGGATCGAGAGGCGCTACTACCCATTAGTAAGTGTAAGTAATACCAGACAGCATCGCTGGAGTGAGTGTCCAGTCGTACGGGTAATTTGTAGGGAGCAGCATTTCTGCCCAAACTGGTTACTGGAATCTGAATCGTTGAGGGTATTTTTGTTTTTAAGGACATTCTTAACTCAGTTTGCGGCAAAGATTACAGCCAAGTCACTTGTCATAGTGACCCCGAGTCTAATAATTAACCTGCAACGGAAAGGTCACATCAGTCCCCCCCACCTCTGGATCTGAACCAACACAAAGAGGCCTCAGTACTGGGTCTAAAAGTCATGGCTTACGTGCTAAATGTCGTGGCTGAAATGGAATCATCTGCTGAGTGTCTGGTTTAGGGTATTCTGGTTTTCTATCCACTTCATCTTTCAGAACAGGCACTATAGAAGGAGCTACCACTGGGTCTGGAATGATAGCTGCTAGCTTAGCACGGGAGACATCCTGAAAATGCAGAACAGAAGAATCCTAAACCTGAAAAAGGGACTTGAATATAATTGTGCAACTCTACAGTCTTGAGGATACACTGAGAATAAGTGGGTTCAAACCACAGGAAGAGAACTGAGAGGGAACAGAGCGGTTCCTCTGCTGCAGGCGCCGGTGTCAGTCAGCCTGTCCAGAGCCCCTTTTGCCATCACAGAGGTAGAAGAACATCTCACTTTCTCAGAATCTGCTCATATGCCACCTCGTGGTGGCAAATCTCAATAATTAGGCCCATTGCGGATGGCTTTTTTTCTCTTCCCACTCACATTTTATACACATGGGAATATATTTCATTCTCCCCCCAAATAAAAAGAGTTGAAATTGAAATAGAAGATGGAGAATTCATATTTAAGAAGTAGTTCAACTTGGAAATAGAGCTCTATTTTTATTAATTTCCATTTTCATCTTGGCAAAGTTGAAATAGTCCTTGCTAATAGGTGGTCTTCAAGGTCTTTTGCTTTTCATTGAGAAGTTAAACTAGAAGCTAAATTTCCTGATCCCTGAGCAGTCAGAGTAGTTATAGAATAGGAAGCTGGGACTGGCACAGAACTAGGGCTTCCACCAATGAAAAAGTCTGAAGCTTCAATTATGGGTCATTTTCCCCATTTAAATCTGGTTCACACACCAAACCAGCAAGACACAGGCCAGAAGAGACTCCTGAGGAGAATGATGGTCAAGAGTATCCTAATGCTGGTTGGCTTAAAGGGACCCAAATCTAGGATCTGTGGCTATAGCTTCCCTTTGGGCTTCCATCTTGGTCTTTGTTTTCATGACACAGGAAAAATCAAGAAACAATAGAACAATATTTTTCTCAGCAAGGGCTATTTCTGGAGCTGCATAAACATTAATCTTAGCCTGAACAGGTTCAGGGGTCAGATTTCTCATGATTCTGTTGTCTATATAGATGAGTTCCATTCCCAGATAAGCTAATTTCCCCAAGAACCCTCTGAAGTACTATGTTAAAATACAAAAATCCCCTCAGGAACTTTATGGACTTTTAACAAGTTGTGAGGTTTCTTCATTATACCTACAGAAGCTACATTTGGCTTAAGATCTGTCAAAACACGTTCGTCAATTTTAAGAACTATTAGAAAAAACAATAACTAAAATGACATTTTTTCTTCCTTCCACAATACCTTCATGTGCCCAGCAGACAAAAGATACAGGGCACTGGCGATTTCAGGGGAAGGCTGAAATTGTTAAACCTCACTCTATTATTTTGTTCAGTACTTTTGATACTTAACGTTTCATAAACTTAAGGAAAAGCCCTGAACTTTTCCCCTGTTTTCTGAAAATCTATTCTAAAACTAATTTCTAGTTCAGAATTTGCTTTAAATAAACTATTCTAAAACATGGGGCAAGTAGGGCTACTACATATCTCTTGATCCCAAGTACATACCTTATAACCAAGTGCTTTTAGTTCACTTGCCGAGCAAGGATATAAGTCCATGAACTTATATCTATCCACCAGTAAAGCTGTTTCTTTGCCTTCATACTCTTCTTTGAATGCTGTAAACCGTCTTTTCTCCACTTTGAGTATGCTAGCTAGATCACCAATGTTACTTTCAAAAGCTAGAAATCGGGCCCAGATTTCTCTGTAATAAATTCAATCAGTACTTAATTATTCTAGGTTTGGAATAGGGAGTCCATTCACAAAAAAAAAGCCTGAAGTTCCCTCATCCCTTTTCTTAATTAGAAAAAGCTCTTTTTTTAATTAAGATTTCCAAACTTAAGGACAGTATACCAAATATCTATAGACCATCATCATTACCTAGATTTAATCATTGTTAATATTTTGCCATATTGGTTTCACCTTGCTTTTGCTTAAGTACTTGAAAGTAAGTTATAGATAACACTTCATCCTGCACATTTGTGTGTTTAAGCTTTTTTTTTTAGATTTATTTAGCACATCTTCCTATCCCCTTGTGGTAAGAGACACATTTACCTTAAAGAGGGTAAACTCTTGGTGGAAGAGCTGAAAAAGGAACATATACAGACTTCCAGTTTCTGCTGAGTAATGTGGCTTCACCATTGTGTTTAGTGGCATGAATTATTATGTGGAATACCGTCTTCACTCAATGTATGAATAAAAATATATTCTAAAATCTAACATGCTTCTTTTTGTTTTCTCATTAACATGGATTATTTGGGACATATTTGTACCTCAGAAATGTTGTTGACAGCCAGAATTAATTTTCTGAGACTCAAATATCATTAAACACGTTTGTACTCAAGTAACACACGGAAGCCTACTGCATACCAGAAGCGGGACTACTATAAAAAGCCCGTGTTGGCAGACATTATTATTTGATGAGCTAAGGTTTGGAAAGGTTATGAAATGTATCTAGGGGGTCATCGGCTGAGCTGGAATTTGAACCCAAGACTCCAAAGCCTTATTATTTCCACTGTACCACTATACCATATTCCTGTTTGATAAAACGGACAGTCAAAAGCATAAATCAGGTAATGCAATATATCAAACAAACTTTCAATATGTAAGAGTTTTTGCCCCAAGGTAAAATTTTCAGAAACTTTATTTGTTTATATCAATTTCTAGGGCATAGTAAACTAGGAAGAATATTAAAATATTTAATAATAAATGGCCAACACATCTCTCAATTCTACTCAGTATTTAAACACTTAAAAAATATCTTAAACAGGCAGGTATTTGTGGGGCGCCTGGGAGGCTCAGTGGGTTAAAGCCTCTGCTTTCGGCTCCGGTCATGATCCCAGGGTTCTGGGATCGAGCCCCGCATCGGGCTCTCTGCTCAGCAGGGAGCCTGCTTCTTCCTCTCTCTCTGCCTGCCTCTCTGCCTACTTGTGATCTCTGTCTGTCCAATAAATAAATAAAATCTTTAAAAAAAAAACAAAAAGGGCGCCTGGGTGGCTCAGTGGGTTAAGCCGCTGCCTTCGGCTCAGGTCATGATCTCAGGGTCCTGGGATCGAGTCCCGCATGGGGCTCTCTGCTCAGCAGGGAGTCTGCTTCCCTCTCTCTCTCGCTCTCTCTCTCTCTGCCTGCCTCTCTGTCTACTTGTGATCTCTGTCAAATAAATAAATAAAATATTTAAAAAAAAAAAAACAACAAAAACAAAAACAGGCAGGTATTTGTAAATTAAGCTTCAAGAGAGAAGGGAAATTTCTTCTGAAACTTCTAAACAAACATTCATCCACAGATCACAATTCAAGCATTAAAACTGCCATCAGAACCCAACCAACAAGTTTTCCCAACAGCTTACCCAGACTTCTCAGGAGGAAGGCTTCCAGAGGTTAAGACTCGTTCAAACAAAACTCGGGTATTATTGTCCTCTAGGATACAAAAAAGATTTTAAACATTGAAAAATTACATTTTGCAATCAACGGTGTATTTACACATGATTCATCTCGTTTAATTCTCACAAAATCCTCTGCAAAAAGGTAACTATTTCCCCAGTTTTTGTAGATGAATTAACCTGGGGTTCAAAACAATTGAGTTGGAGATGCCTGGGTGTCTCAGTCCATTAAGTGGCTGCCTTTGGCTCAGGTCATGATCCCAGGGTCCTGGGATCCTGTCCTGCCTCAGGCTCCTTGCGCAGTGGGGAACCTGTGCCTCTGCCTCCCTCTGCCTACCGCTCCCCATGCTTATGAGCACACTCTGACAAATAAAATCTTAAACGATTGAGTTGATCTGGCTTACTGTTACTGAGTAACAGCTAGAACTAGAAGCCAGGTCTTTTTTTACCTGTAGTATGGCCCCCCTATATGTATTGCATTTATGACAGACGATTTATAACTGTTATCTGTGTGAGGTATCCCACTTGCCTTTTATCTTGTTTTTCTTTTTTTTAAGGTTTTATTTGTGAGAGAAAAAGAGAGTATGAGTAGAGTGAGGAACAGAGGAAGAAGCAAACTCCCACTGAGCAGGTAGCCCAATGGGGGACTCAGTCCCAGGACTCTGAGATCATGACCTGAGCCAAAGGAAGATGCTTAGTCTACTGAGTCACCCAGGCAGCCAACAAACAATTCTATAAGAGAAAATTTCTTTTTAATTAAATGCTCCACTGTCTCATTTTTTGGAGTTAAAGTCCTTTTCCAGAGTATAAAATCACTCAGCTAAAATACCAAATTGTTTTCAAGTTTTATTCTTTTTTACTATATAGGTATAAAGAATGCTATATATTTTAAAAATATCAAAGCATTGATAGCGGTAATATCTAACTCATTTAAATGGCACATAATTATACATTTCTTTCTTTTTCTTATTTATTTATTTATTTATTTATTTATTTATTTATTTATTAATTTATTTGACAGACAGAGATCACAAGTAGGCAGAGAGGCAGGCAGAGAGAGAGGAAGGAAAGCAGGCTCCCTGCTGAGCAGAGAGCCCGATGCAGGGCTTGATCCCAGGACCTCGGGATCATGACCCGAGCTGAAAGCAGAGGCTTTAACCCACTGAGCCACCCAGGAGCCCCTGTACATTTCTTTCTTAAACCAGCTTTTACGCCAGATCATTTCTAGTCAAGAAATTACATGTACTGGACTGTGGGTAACTAGACTAAATGAGACATACATATGTATTCATTATATGAATCCCTCAGCCCTGTGCTGGGTATAAGGTCGGATCTTAATGTTACAACAGGGTAGAGAAATAAAGATGGTAATAAACATAATGTTTCTTTTTGAAATCTCTTCTCTAATAGCCTCCAAGCATTTCACTTTACTACTTGGGCATCTTTGAGTTTTGGTGGCTAAATATTTGTTGTCTGTTCCTCCACCCCTGACCCAGGAAACAAGAGATGAGCATGAACAACTCTTTTTCCCAAGTCTGAATTTGTGGCTTTATCCTACTAGTGATGGGACTTCACTGATGAGGTATTAAAGACCATTCTGCAGAGTCAAAAGCATCTACCATTACTCGAATACAAATTTATGGTTGTTAGGCCACAGATATTTCCTGGGTGCCTAGTAAGTGTCCGGTTCCATTGTGATGACAGAATTATAATATATTTAAGAAAAAAGAAACCCAGCAACATATTTTCAGAGAATGATATTGAGGGTTTAGTATTAATTACATAACCATTATAGATCTAAAACTGACTTACCATTCAGGTGGGAAAGATAGTCAATATAGGCCAAGACATATTCTGGAATGTCTCCATATTTCTTTAGACCCAGCTCAAAAATCTTAAAGGCAACAGATTTGTCCTGGAAGTAGAAAGGAATGTACTGATTTCTATGAAATGTCAGACAAGATACTCAAAACAATATTAAAACTATGACACCTAAGCCAGTTACATAAAGTATTAAAATGGAAATTAAAATCATATTAAGTAAAAACTGCTGCGTTCAAAGCCAAGGTGTTTAATAAGGCATCAGTTAGCAGACAGTGGGGATTTGGATGATGCTCCATATAATTTTACAGATACACTTAGACTTCCTTTACGATACAGAGCAATTAAAACTTAAGGACAGAAACTAAGACTACCTTTTTTTTTTTAATGTATCTCAGAGGAAAGAAACTATTTTACCTTTCTATTTTATTTCATCACTTACCTTACTACAGTAATACTCCATGAGTGCTGCAGTAACATAGACGTGGTGGCGGGTTCTGGTATCTTCTCTTGCTTTTTTAAATATCATTCTTCCAGATTTGATACCTTCTGCTCTTCTTGCAAATTTCATATATTGGATATATACCTATGCAAAAAAAAAAAAAAAGGAATTTCTTTTCTACAGATTAGGCAGAATGTGATCCCTGTAGCATCCAAAACAGTCTCACCTTATTCTTATACTAGTATGTTTCCTGTATTGAATACCCAAGATATCAGAAAGTAAGCTTATAAATAGTGCTCTCTTTAAGCAATTTTTTTCTGGTATTAAAGATGCATGCAAATTAAATTTTTTAATGGAAATAAATTTTTAAAAATTGATACATAATTCACATACCACAAAATGCACCCTTTAGAGTGCACAATGGTTTTTAGTATATGCATGAGGTTGTATAATCATCACTACTAATTCCTGAGTATGCAATTAAATTATAAGGAGGTAATAAAAGTAAAACCATTAGAAAACATTCCATTAATAAATGCCAACACCTAGAAACTCAAGATTTAATCTAATACAAGCAAGTTTAATAGTATATGTTTAACTTTACATTTTCTTGGTTTATTGCTTTAAAAGCCCACTAACACTATTTTTCCAAAGACCATATAATGTACCTTTACTGATAAACTATTAATGAGTCATTTTATACTAAGCACCACAGAGTGCACAATACATGATAAATATATAATATTTGTTCAATGAACAAATGTTTCTGGACTAAGAGTAGAGTCCTGATTTGCCCAGTTTTCATGTCAAACTATGTTACCCAGTTTTGACAGAGTATGGATGATAGATGTATGTATGGATGAATGAACTAGGAGTTCCCTAAGGAGAGGGATTTTCTCTCATTTGTCATTGTACTTCTGGAATCTAGTTTAGAACTAGCACAGAACAATTCACTAAATGAATTTTATTTATATTTATTAATTTTAATTTTATTTATTTATTTGGCAGAGAGAGACACAGCGAGAGAGAGAACACAGGCAGAGGGAGTGGATGAGGGAGAAGCAGGCTTCCCACTGAGTAGGGAGCCCGATGCAGGGCTTGAGCCGAGGACCCTGGGATCATGACTGAGTCAAAGGCAGAAAGACAATGACTGAGCCAACCAGACTCCCCTAAATGAATTTTTTAAAAAATATTTTATTTATTTATTTGAGACAGGGATCACAAGTAGACAGGGGGCCGGGGGGAAGCAGGCTCCCTGCCAAGCAGAGAGACCTATGCGAAGCTCGATACCAGAACCCCGGGACCATGACCTGAGCCAAAGGCAGAGGCTTTAACCCACTGAGCCACCCAGGCACCCCCCTAAATGAATTTTAAAATGATGAATAAATGCAAGCAATCAAAACAGTGGAATCCCAATACAAATAAACCAAAAAGCAGAACAGATCTGACTTCAGGAAGAGGCTCTAGAGCTGCGCACACCCACCGGTGCCCTTGCCCTCTGGATCAAAGAACTTCATTGCATTCTTACAGAAACTCAGGGCTTTGAAAACCACTATTATGGAGCAGAATTCAGGATATAGTGAGTTCCTGTCTAATTTCTTCCCAGAATGTTGGCTTCTCTTGTTTCCACTTATTTAAAAAGAAATATTTATTAGGCAACGATTATGTGGCATAAATGGCTTTAAACCATAATCACGAGGAAGGTATTAAGAGAAAGCACCACTGCTTCATACGGCTGCATTAAAAAAAAACCCGAGGGGGTGCTTAGCTGGCTCAGTTGGTAAAGCATGTGACTCTTGATCTCAGGGCTGTGAGTCCAAGACCCACACTGGGTGTGCAGTCTACATAAGAGTGCCTCAGTGGATTAAGCTTCTTCTGACTTCGGCTCAGGTCATGATCTCAGGATCCTAGGACAGAGCCCTGCATTGCGCTCTCTGCTCAGCCGGGAGCCTGCTTCCCTCTCTCTCTGCCTGCCTCTCTGCCTATTTGTGATCTCTGTCTCTCTCTCTCTCTCTCTGTCAAATAAATAAATAAAATCTTTAAAAATAAATTAAAGAAAATAAGAAAAGAAAGAAGAGAAGAGATCAGTAATTGACTATAAAGGGGTCACTTGAGGGAATTTCTGTGAGGTGATATAAGTGTTTTGTATCTTAATTGTGATGGTGGTCCCATGACTCAATGTTACTGGTCTAGATTCATGGAATTATACCAAAAAAATAGTGAGTTTTAATGTATATAAAGTAAAAATTTTTGTTAAAGCTGCCTGCAAAGGTGGTAAAGAGACATAATGTTACTCACCAAGGTTGGGTCAATATCCTCAATTGCCAGAAGTCTGTTATATATACTGTGAACTTTCTCATACTTCATGCGACTCTAGGGTGGTAGAGAAGAAGCGGATATAAGTAGACAGTCATAAACAAGCCGGATTCGAGCTCTGAGGAATTTAGAGGCTGTACCCCACAATGGCACCTGCTTTGAAATAAATATGTAATGAGCTGAGGACTAATAACTGTTCATTTTGCATCATCTCTACCAAAAGCAATATACCTGGCAAAGAAGCAGTCAGAAAAAAATTTAGTCCTGCAGTAAAAAATCCAATTATAAGAAAGTTCTAAATACTGTTACTGACCTCTTCATAATCTGCATATGCAAAATAAAGAAGCATATTCTTCTTTAATAAAGTGCTTATAGCTCTTTCATATATATTAGCAGCTTCATCACTAAATAATTTGGCATTATTCATATCCTAGGAGAAAAAAAAAGAAAGTTCACTCTTCAGTAATTTTCATAGAGCTGAAAGAGAATGAAACAGACACTCACATATATACATATGGATACATATGCACTTCTGGATTCTAAAAAAATTCCAAAGACTTCTTAACACACAGAAGAATCATTCAAGTATTCTAAATGGCTCATTTTAATAGATTAAAAACAGTTCCTATATTTTAATTCTGACTAAGGTAGCCACATATAACAATGTCACTAAGCTTTATATTGTAAGGTTAACATTTTCAATACCTATACTTCATTACCAAAATTCAGTGTTGTATTTTTAGCAAATTATTGCTCTATTAAAACTATGAAAAGGCCAAAGATGGGGAAAGGAATACGTACCCCCTTTTCTGCAAGCAGTTTACTTGACTGCTCAAGATACTGGGCAGCTTCATACCAAATATCAGGGTGATGGCCAAGTACAAGCAGGCACTGTTCATAAGCAAACATAACTAGGGAAGACATTCACAACATTTAATTAAAAAAATATTATTTAAGAAACTATCAGTACAAGCATCATTACTAACTTAGTAGGCTAAAACAGCCCTCGATTATGAATAATTAGAAATAAAAGCTGTAATGATTTCTGGCACCATTATCTACCTAAGCCCCATCCAGTCATCCATCATTTATCAAATTAGTACTTATTGAGCACAAACTGTATGCTAGGGAATGTGAGAGATACTGAATGTATCAGTGACAAAGACTTCTTATACTCAAGGGGTGCCTAGGTGGCTCAATCACTGGGCATCTGCCTTCGGCTCCGGTCATGATCCCAGAGTCCTGGAATCGAGCCCTGTATTGGGCTCCCTGCTGGATGAGCCTGCTTCTTCCTCTCCCTCTGGCTGCTGCTCCCCCTGCTGTGCTCTCTCTCTGTCAAACAAATAAATAAAATCTTAAAAAAAAAAAAAAAAAAAAAAAAGGCTTCCTATACTCAAGAAGTCTGTCCTGTATTGGGAAGATATCATGAAGACAATTATAAAGTATAATAACTATTATGATGAGGAAAAGTACAGTGTACTCTTGAACCTGAAGCAACAGAACTCTGCATAGTTTAGGGACTCAAGAAAGGCTTCCCTAAGGAACTGACATCTAAAGCAAAACCTGAGGAAGGGAAAGAATCTGGTCAGATCAGAGAGTAAGTGGAGCTCAGAAAGGAATAGGGGACATAGTGTAGACAAAGGAAATTATCTGCAAAGGCTTACAGATAAGAATAAGACAAGACTGAGGAGTTGTTTAAAGTTCCAAATTCTAGTTCTGACAGTAGCAGAGGTGTTTCTATCAGACTAACTCTCCTGAAAATAAAAATCATAAACCAAAATAAAAAAAAAAAACAAACCCAAAACCCAAAAACTATTTCAAGGTATGGGAGATTGATCAAAAGAAACTTATGGCCAAGACAGAAACCAAAAAACATTGAACCCTTAAAAAATCAGAACCACACAGGGCAAGATCCATATTTAATATGACTTTTCCCCTCAGGGACACATTACTGTGTGTACAGGGATAGCTAGATCTCAAGTCAAATACTGAAGTCTTACTGGCTTGAGGGAAGTAACATGGCATTCTGAGCTATGAGAATAGGTAGAAAGTTAAGGGGGAAAGTCCCCAGCAAAGAGAGAGCCACAGAGAATGGAGCCTGAACATCTGAGAATAAATGCCCTCAAATCTTAGTTGGCCTCTAAAATATACTTACACACAGAAGAATACAAAGAGCTCAAGTGGAAAGCAAAGCTGGAAGGCTAAAAGAGCTGAATAGGTTTCTTAGCAGCTGCCCACTATAATGGAGATCAAGTTTAGAATTTGAGTCCCATCAAGTTAGAGGTTCCGGACAAACACCTTGAACTTCCCACTCCGTTTAAGGAGTAAAGACTTTGTCCCAGGACAAAGAGATTTACCATAAAATTAAAGGCAAAACTAAAACAGACCCATCCTAACAAGGTCTAGGTGATCTGTCAATAATTTAACTCCCTGCTAAAATAAAACTCAATATTTTTCAGAGGAAGATGAGAGAACCCAGTCTTGTACATCATTTGTACATCTGTATAATGTCCAAAAGAAAAATTTTAAACATCTAGACTCTGACAAAAATAGGAAGATGTGACCCACAGTCAAGAGATAAAGGAACCAATTCCATGATGGCAGACATCTAGAACTTCAGAACTACTCTTATAAATATGTTCAAGGATATAAAGAAAAAGGTGTTAATAAACACAGAATCTCAACAGAGAAATGGAAACTATAAAAAAGAAACTATAAAAAAATGCAATATATTTTTTTAAGTAGACTCCATGTTGGGTGTGGAGCCCAATGGGGGTTTGAACTCATGACCCTGAGATTAAGACCTTAGCTGAGATCAAGGTTGGATGCTTAACCTACTGAGCCACTCATGCACTCTCCAAAATTTCTAGAATGGAAATATATAGAACTGAAAAGTATAGTATCTGAAATGAAGACTTCACTGGATGGATCTAACAGCAGATTGGATATGATAAAACAAAGGTCAGTGAACATGAATGGAGAAGGATCTATGGAACTTATTGAATCTGAAGAACATAAGAGAAAAAAAAGACTGGAGGCAAAAAATAGCCTATGGGATAATTATCAGTGGCTGAACATATATGTAATTAGAGTCCTAGGAGGGTTAATCCTGTTACCTCTTTTTGTGATAAGCGTCTGATCTTCTGTACGAAGAGGGTTGCTCTTTTCCCACTGTATGTATTTCTTCCACATATCCACCTGCTGGGCTTCTTGGGGAGTATTCTGAGGAGGCACTGAGGGAGCATTGCGGTCCAAACCTTTCATTACTGTCTCATATTCCTAGATAACAAGCATTTAGAATTCTGTGGTGAGCCTCGGAACAACTCAGATATAAGGACTGGAGTTGATCAGTTTGGAATACTTTGTTCAAAATGCCTATTTTCCCCAAACACAACTTTGTTAATATAATCTAAAAACTACTAAAGAACAGAGAGAAAGATAACAGAGGATGACATACCCAAGAACAGGTCCCCAGGCCTGAGTGAACAGAACACCTCTGGGCCCCTTCTACAGGTGATCTAGGAGGTCACTCTCCAGGACAGAGGAGTTGACAGATCAACATGACTGATGATCTGGTGGCATCACTACTGCCTTCTTTGGAGAAACTGTCTTTTAAAATTTCGATAGTTTGTATTACTAGGCTATCTTCCCTTCCTCTTAATAGTGTCAATGAATGGAAAGGTATGCACAAAAGACAAAAATCTGGTCCTAAGAGCTATGAGACCACAAAGTAGTACAGTATTCAAGTATTTATGAGCAGATAGGAGGAAAGCACAGAACTCTTCGTCAATCGCAGGTAGAACCTTGTCTCCATGTCCTGGTCAAGTATTTTAAAAAGTTTCTTCCAAATGTGATTTGTTCTATTTTTATCCTTTAACATGTGTGTAAAGAGGCATTTCATTTCAAATATATCTGCTCAGATGATGAAATTGTCATTAGTTAAGACTGCTAATAATTGAAAATGCCAAGAGGAACATTAAACAGGGAAAGCTCTTGTATAAACAACATACTCATTAAAAGAAGTGATCTGTTGGAATTCCATACCTTTGCTACACGTCTAGCATTCATGTAATCTCGACTCCGATCTTCAATCATCTTTTTAGCTAAATGAATATTGATACCCTACGAAAACAGAGAAATGTGTATTATTTTAAAATCAAGTATGTTTTAAAATTAGTACAATACAGTTAATTTGTGCATTTACTAAATCATTTTAAACTCTATATTTTGAAACATTTTGTTAATAAAATAAAGGTTAATCACATTACATGCTTCAGAGATCAAGGAGGATCTGCTTATATCTGTTAGGAGGGTGTAGTAAGTCTCCATGCGTCAGGAATTTCTAAAGATAAGGAATGATTTGGAAAGGGTCTATTATTTCATATAAAATTCTATTAATAAAAAAATGCTATACAGATTCATCAGATTGAATAGCCAGCACTTTGCTTTAAAATCCCTTTTCTAACTAGGTCTGTGTAACTTTTTTTTTTTTTTTTTAAGATTTTACTTATTCATTTGAGAGAGAAGAGAGAGAGCATGTGTGAGGGGGAGGAGCAGAGGGAGAGGGAGAAGTAGACTGCTCGCTGAGCAGGGAGCGCTGATTCGGGACTCAATCCCAGAACCCTACGATCATGACCTGAGCTGAAGACAGATGCCCAAAGGACTGAGCCACACAGGCACCCCAAGAGAACAGTTTCAACACCCTACATAGTTCTTCCTCATCACAATAGATATGAGAGAAACTTGTAACGATACAGCTTATTTGGCATGTATGTTCCCATATATAAGCTGATTAGCTCAGCTAGTTAAAAATATGCCAGTGAGGGGCGCCTGGGTGGCTCAGTGGGTTAAAGCCTCTGCCTTCGGCTCAGGTCATGATCCCAGGGTCTTGGGATCGAGCCCCGCATCGGGCTCTCTGCTCAGCAGGGAGCCTGCTTCCTCCTCTCTCAGCCTGCCTCTCTGCCTGCTTGTAATCTCTGTCTGTCAAATAAATAAATAAACAAAATCTTTAAAAAAAAAAAATATGCCAGTGAGACAAAGATCTTGGACTGCAGCTCCACTGCAAGCCGATAAATCACAGCACTTTAACTACATCAAAGACTTGCAATGCAACTAAACATGCCTACTGGAAACAATTCTAATAAGGTCCCATTTCATAAGCGATGACTGACAATGTATATGTATGACATTGTGGATATGGTTTAGCATTGAATATAAGTGGTTTTGCAAGAATTAGAATTTCTCCCAGGGTATTCTCTGAAAAATAATTCAGTAATATTAGAAGACTGTCAAAACCTTACAAAAACATTAGGAGTAGTTCTCTGATTACAATCAATATAAAAACAGACCTGTGTAGTACCAATATCCAGGTACCTTATACTAGAGAGGCTAGAATCCGTAAATCCAAGTACATAAAAATTTAAAATGGCTTAGTTATAATAATGAACTACTCTGGCTAATTTACCTCTTCATACTTGTTATAGTCTCTCCAGAGTTGTTCAATGTTGATCATTGGATTAACACAACCTCGTTGATAAACTCTTCGGACAGCTGTTATTCTCTGATTTTCTGCATAAGACCCAACAGCTTCCCTGGCATTGGATAGAAAAATGCCAACAATTATAGTGTAGCTAAAGCAACTGTTCACATGGAAGGAAAAAAAAAAACCTATAAAAATACTTACACGCCTTTTAAGAAATTGATGTAATCCACCCAAATCTAAGAAATAAAGTAAAATGTCAGTATCTTTCTTGATATTTTCAGTATATTAAGTGTAAATATGGAAATAACTTAACTCTACCTGATAAGACATAATTTCCATTCCAATTTTATCTAGTGCAAAGTCATATGCTTGAGCCATTTTTTCTCTGAAAAAAATGTGAAAGACATGTTTATTTTTAAGATTTTGTTATTTTTTTAAGATTTTATTTTTAAACAATCTCTACATCCAACGTGCAGCTTGAACTCATGACCCCAAGATCAAAAGTCACATGCTTGGGGCTCCTGGGTGGCTTAGTCCTTAAGCATTTGCCTTTGGCTCAGGTCATGATCCCAGGATCCTGGGATCCAGTCCCACATCAGACTCCCTGTTCAGCAGGAAGCCTGCTTCTCCCTCTCCCACTCCCCCTGCTTGTATTCCCCCTCTCACTGTCTCTCTCTCTCTTTCTGCCAAATAAATAAAATCTTAAAAAAAAACAAAGTCACATGCTCTACCAACTGAGCCAGCAAGCCACCCTCTTAAAGATTTTATATTTAAGTGATCTCTACACCCATCATGGGTTTCAAACTTATAACCCTAAGATCAAGAGTCATATGCTCTACTGACTGAGCCAGCCAGGCACCCAGAAAGACATGTGTTTTTACAAACAAGTATTTGTTACTAAAATATATCTACAACTAAAACAAAACTAAAACTAAAACTAAGTCTAAAATTTATCTACAACTAAAAAATATATCTAACACCGACTGGCTGGCTCAGTTGGTAGAGTATTGACTCTTGATCTTGGGGTTGTGAGTTTGAAACCCATGCTGGATGTAGAGATGACTTAAAAATAAAAACTTTAAAAAGAATTATAACTTCTGATCATATGATCAAAACAGCATTTGGACCTCTGTATAAGCAAAAATATAAAGATATCTTTGCAAGTACATAGAGAAAGCAGTTCTTTTATGTTTAGTCTGTCGATGTCATTAATTTATGTACTTTCTTTTTTTTTTTTTTAAAGATTTTATTTATTTGACAGAGAGAGATCACAAGTAGGCAGAGAGGCAGGCAGAGAGGAGGAAGCAGTCTCCCTGCTGAGCAGAGAGCCCGATGCGGGGCTCGATCCCAGGACCCTGAGATCACGACCTGAGCCGAAGGCAGAGGCTTTAACCCACTGAGCCACCCAGGTGCCCCAATTTATGTACGTTCTTTTGCCTACTGTTTGTGAGCTTATCAAAGATAAAGCCCACGTTTCACTTAACCTTATATCCTTTAAACTGCCTAATCTTGCATGTAGCAGATTCAAATGTGGAAATATCTGGTTCTCTGATTAAGGAGGTAAGTTATGTCTGAAGATGTATTAGCTCTGAAGTAAAATTTAGGAAGAAAGAACTTCCTCTTTAATATAAGATAATAAAAGATAATGAGAAAAAGGAAATATAGAATTCTAGTTACAGAAATAACTTGCCTGTTTGTTATACAGAAGATGAGCTATTTGAGAAAGCCCATTACTGAGTTTTCGTGAGGATGGATAGGTGGGTGTGAGTCATCATGGGGCGTTATGCTACAAGAGAGCTGTCAAAGGCACTTTGAATACGTAGGCAGCGCACTGCACAGTAAGCCGCCAAGAGCAGTGCTATGACAAGTAGTAACATGCCTTCTGTGGAGTTTGACAACAAGCCTGCCAACAAAGTGACTTGGTGTTGCAAATGTAGTGTTTTGAAATAGAAGGGCTTAGGTGATTCAATTCTCCAGGATAAGGCTTTCTTTGAAGCACTTGTTCCAAGTTTTACTGACTTCTCAGAGAACCCTGAATTTCTGAAGTCGCTCCAGAGTTAAGAGAAGGTGGGACTGACTGTGTGCCTGGAGAGGACTTGTTTTCTTAAGATCTTTTTTTAACTTACTTGTAACTTGGCAGTTTACCCTTGGTTTCTCGAACATATGAAAGATAACACTTCCATAAATCAATGTGCAAAACCTTCATAAGGCATCTCTGGAATAGCTATAAATACAAGAAAATATTATCAGAATTCACTGTTAAAAAATTCCACATGTACATGGGCAAAATGGAATATTAAAAAAATAAATTCAGCTCTTTTCATGAATTTATCTTCTTACAGAAAAATGGCAAATTTAACAAATCCCTCCTATTTTCAGTTTAGATAATCAAAATCATTCTGATGACTTTTGCCAGTGGAGTATATTTTCTTTTCCAAAATTTTTATTATGAACATTTTCAAGCATACAAAAAAAGTTGAATAAGTACAGTGAAGTCCTATATAATCACTACCTAGATTCAACAATTGTTACGATTTTACTTTATTTGCCTATGTGTGTTAAGTCCTAAGTTACACTTCAGCATAAAATTGAAAATATGTTTATGAGGACTCACCTTTTCAACCTTGTCATAATTTTTAGCTTTTATCTAAAGAGAAATAGAGAAAAATACAGAATTAACATTATTGTTTCTAGTGTATTAAAACACCATGCCAGAGTCTGACTAATCTTGCAACTTCATCCCTACACTTTCCAACTAATTCTGCTTTACAAAATAACAAATAAGAGAATTTTGAGCAGGACATGGATAATTATGCATTATAAATATGCCTTATATAAACTGAGTCTACACAGCTTTTCATACAATTATTTGTTGAAATTTTATTTCAGATTTTGTAAAATTATAGTCACAAGGAAGATACATAAATATATTCAAGGCATCCTTGAATAAAGCCTCATATATCTACTAAAGACAAACTTTACTTACAGCTTTATTTTCCTTGAATAGCTAGGACAATCTGAGTATGGGAGCAAAAAGATTTGCTAACTTTGACTACAATTACATTTTAGTCACCCAGTCAACCTACTATATTCTAGGCACTGTGGTAGGAACTGTGGCTACCACAGTGAACAAAACATGCACAGTGTCTGTGTCCTCAGAGGACTTAGAATTTTATGGGGAAAAGTAGTGCCAAAATGGGGGAAATACGGGATGCTTATGGGTACACTTAGGGGGAATATAAAACTTAGACTTGGGGACGTGCAAAAAATGTCCTGGAAAAGATGAAGATGTTAAGGATGAGGGGTTAGTCTAGTAAAGAAAGGGAGGAGTTATTCCAGGTAGGAGGAGTAACATGTGCAAAGACCAAGGTTAAATATTATTAGGTATCCCTTTCTCTGAGTATTTTCATCAGATGGCAGGTGGGTAATTTGATTGGTTTGAGACATCTTGGCTTGTGGTCCTTTTCTCTTTCCTGCCTTAAGGTGATGCAGATGAAAATTTTACTTTTTTTCTTTTGCTGGCGACTTGCTCTTTCTCTTCAGAACTTGTAAGATTTCCTCTTGATCTTCAGAGTTCATAAATTTTAAGAGAATATGCCTAAGTTTTGCACTTTGAGCCAGCTCAGTCAGGCTTTGGAGTCAGACCTCGTGGGTTTACAGACTATCCACTTAACGTTTTTTTCCTTATCTGAATAATGGGGATGATAGCGCCCATTTTGCAAGGCCATTATTAAGGACTCTGAGTTATTGTGAAGCCATTAGAACGTTGCCGGGCAAAGTGAGGACATAGTAATTGCCATTTATTATTCTATTAGCATAAATTCTGCCTGGAATTCAGCATGCCCTTTCAAGTTACAGAAACAGGTATCTTTCAGCTCCAGAATTTTTTTTTTTAAATTACTGCCTTTTTTCCATTTGGGTTTTTTTTTTTTTTTTTCCTTTTAGAACTCCTTTTATATGCACTAGATCTCGTTGTTCTATTCTCAAAATCTATTATTTTTACCCTGTCTTTGAATTTTGGTCCAGGTTTAAAACTATTTCCTCCACTATATTTTCCAGGCCAATAATTTAGGTCTCCATGTTACCGTTTTCTTCCATTTGACTTATTGCTATAGTAGTTCAAAAATAATGGGGTTTTGGTTTATTTATTTATTTTTTTAAATACTACGCTTTCAATATTGCTGTGTTCATAGTATTTTGTTGAAGTTATTGTCATTCCTCTGCTTTGTTAGGGGCCTGTCCCAACAGTTTCAGTTAGCTCTCCTTTCTTATTGCTGGATCCTTAGAGGTGTAGCTGTTTTTTTCTATTCACTGAAGCTCAGTGTTGGCAGACCTGGGTAGCTGACCCTTTCTCTACCATGACAGCTATGTAGCAGGTGTAGACAGCAAATAGGCTGTTCACAGTCCTTGGGCATAGAACCGAAAAGACATCTTTGCTCAAGCGGAGGAGGATTCAGCCTGCTGGTTTTCCTCCTTTTTGGTTTCTTGGAGCCACGCTGATGTCAACATCCCTCTGGGAGTAGAAAGGCAGTTGAGGCATTCCAAATAATTTCATGGGTCAGTTTCTCACTTTTTGCCCTAAGTTCTCCACCAGCCATCTTCTTTGAGGCTGCCATAAAACCTGAGGTTTCCTTGCATTCCCCTGCTTGACTCAGTGGAGGTGAACAGGCTGAGTTCAAAGTGGGAGCAAAGTTAAGTTCAAGTGATCAGTTTCCCAAATGCAGATGACAAATTATATACAGTTCTCACAACTGGCCAGGACAACCAACACGTACAGAGAAAACTGGCAAAGAATATGAATAGGCAATTCCCAGAAGAGAAAATGCAAATGATTAAAAATAATGTGGCAATACATACAAACTTCCAAAATGGGAAAAACAAAATAATAGATATCACTTTATACCAATCAGTATGGTAAAAGCTTAAAAAGGGTATTAACATTACTGAAGTGGTATGAGGAAAGGGAGTTCATCCACTGCTCAAGAAAATATGAATTGTTATAACCTTTATGAAAAGCCTTTGCCAAAATCTATTCAAATAAAAAAGTACACTTTTGACCTAGCCATTCTGTTCTCAGATCCACCCCACAGAAACAAAAGCACGCAGGATACAATGGTGTTATACACAGTTATTTACTGCTAACTTCGCAGGAGCAGAAACAGTTAACAAAGTAAATGTCCAACAGGAGGGAAATGGTTTAATAAATTATGGTGCATCCATATCATGGACTATTATATATCCATATAAAATGAAGTAAAGCTATATGTAACAGGTAACTTGGGAGAGTTTCCCTGTGATTTTATAGAATGGAAAATGATTAAAACATGCATGTAGAATTCATTTTTACAAAACAATGATCAAAAATAAATCTACTTGTACATATCTATATTTGTAGATGATTTTATGAGCGTGGAGATAATATGGTATACACACAAAATTGATAATAGTTATAGCAGGCAGAGTTCTAAGGGTAGAAAGAAGAATAGAGACAAGAAAAAAGAGACTATATATATGATTTCATTTATGCACTTAAGTTAAATCTATTTTTGTGTAAGAAATATAAACCAAAAAATCTGGTGGTTTTTTTTTTTTTTCCTACATGAATTGGTCCTCTATCTTGGATTCATTATTTATTGTTTCAATTGGTATTACATTCAATATATGTTTGTAGAAAAACTGTAGAATTCTCTGGTCTTGAATACCTGGTCGCTCATTATCATTTATTAATTCAACCAATAAATATTCAACAGCCCCTCTCTAGAGCCTATACTGATGGCTATAATGTTAATACATAGCAGCTATAATCTTACTTATTAAACATTCAAATTTTAAAAGTATCAACCTGCTTTGGTAAAGCAGTGTGATAAAAATGAAAAGAATTTCATCACTTTGTATCAAATACTGAATTTCTCACAGCATCAGTGTTCCCACTTATAAAACAGGAATGATTAAGAACATGTCCTATGGACACTTTCCAAGGATTGAAAAGAAAGCATCTAGATATTCCAGATGTATAAATCATACCAATTAACAAAACTGTGATCTAAAGGGGTATAAACTTTCCATTACATATTCTTTAAATAGAGCTATATAAACCAAATAACCAAAAAAGCAATGTTGTTATAATTGACCCCATTTGAGAGAAAAGCAAAGCTTATGCTGCAGATCATATTCAAATTCCATTTTGGTAAAAAATTCCACATTGGTGAAAAACCAGCACAAGAACATGTGAACAACCTGCTTACTAGTCCATTTTTGTTCTCTAAAACATTGTTATCCTAGGTGTTACGAACTAGTATTTGCACAAAAACATCTTACCTAGAAGTTAGATATTCTTAATATTTAGCAGTTATATAGGCTTGTACAGGAATCTACCTCGTAACAGAATCTTGGTTTAAATTTTTAAAATAATGAAAGAAAAAAGAAAATAATGTAAATTCTAGATACTGCCTTAAATTTTACACCAGAGACTCTTGCATCTGTCATTAACCAATGGGAAATGCCTCCATTTAATAAGCCCATTATATACATACACATAATTTTACAAAGCTCACTAGAACTTGCTCCTATCTATTAAAAGTAATGTTATGGGGAGCACCTGGCTGGCTCAGTTGGTAGAGCATGGAACTCTTGATCTTGGGGTCATGAGTCTGAGCGCCACATTGGGGGGTAAAGTTTACTTAAAAATAAATAATAAAAGTAACTTTATGTAATTTTAAAATGAAACTAACAGGGGCTCTTAAAAAATTACCTTTCGTCTCCAACTCTCAAACTTTAATGTGCAATCACCTGAGTAGTGTGAACTTCTGGGGCCTGGGTGGCTCAGTTGGTTGTCTGCTTTCTATTCAGGTCATGATCCCGGGGTCCTGGAATCCAGCCCCCCATTGGGCTCCCTGTCCAGTGGGGAATCTGCTTCTCCCGCTCTCTCTGATCCTCCTCCCTGCTTGGGCTCTTGCTCTCTCAAATGAATAAATATTCTTAAAAAAAAAAAAAAGGAAGTGTGGACTTATGTTTTTTAACAGGAATCCCAAGTTAGCCTAATGCAAAGATGTTTTACAGTGCATGGATTTATACCAAAATATGAATAACTTATGTGTCAGTGTGATGAAATGATGATTTTTTTCAAAATTTCTAATGTGGTTATATTATTTTTATAATTTAAAACATTATTATAAGAAAAAATTAAGGATAATTTCTAATACATATTCCTCTGACATACCTACTGTTTATCATATAATTACAGTATTACTTTTTTTGATAAATCATTTGAATTTTACCAATACATGAAAAGTTGCTGTGGAGGGACACGAGTAAAAAAATTTTTTTTTTAAAGATTTTATTTATTTGTTGGTCAGAGACAAGAGAGCGCACTAAGGTAGGGAAAGTGGCAGGCAAAGGGAGAAGCAGGCTCCCCACTGAGTAAGGAGCCTCAAGTGGGATTCCATCCCAGGACCTTCAGATCATGACCCCAGCCAAAGGCAGACACTTAACCAACTGAGCCACCCAGATGTCCCAGGAATAAAAATTTTCTAGGTGTCAACTTCCTAGGAGTCATTTTTATTTTATAAAGGGGGGAGAGAGATAAGTGGAATACTATCAAGATTAATTAAACTTTAAATTTAATTGAATTTGGGGTTATTGGGGTTACTGGTTATTTGGGGCAGGGTAAAACAAGTATAACACTGAATAAACACAGATCTATCTCTGACACTTTTGAACACTTCCCATTTCCAGTCGTTTCTTAATTTCCACAGTTATTTCCCAAGCATTCATTGAATGTTGTCTTTTGGAACTAAAACTATTCTCTGGGTAATTATTGGACACAATGATGACTTACAGCAGATTATTTAATTTTGCAAAATATAAACTGGGTCAGAAGTGAAAAAAGTTTAATAAGCCTTTGACTAACTGTGGTAACATTCATTTTTAACAGGTTAGATTAACTATGCCCTTACCTGGAACATTTTTATATGGAAATCTAAAGGAGCTCCAATATTTAGCTGTTCAAAATTAAATTAGTTTTTTCTGGCTGATGTTGGAAAATTTTTCATATTTCACTGAACATTTTATAAAAAAGTTTGGTGTAAAGCCTATAAAACTAACATTTTTCTTATCAAATAAACCCATATATATCAACAGCATTTTGACCTATTTTGTCGAATAAAATTTTTTTTTAATACCTTGGGAAAAGAAAAGAGATCCCATAACGTCAGAATATTTAAAAAAACATTATTTGCAAAATTGTCAATTATAATAATAATTGTAAAATTAATTTTAAATGGTTCAAAAACATATCTAACAAATAAACCCAAATAACAGGGTAACTATGAATAAGCAAAACAATCTAAAAGGAAATCTTTACATACTTTTTTTAGGTTTTTACATAGTAACCAATTAAGAAAAGTCGGTGCTTATGGTTTGGTTTTTTAAGATTTTACTTTTCTCTACACTCAACATGGGTCTCAAAATTACAACCTGAAATCAGGAGTCTCGTGCTCTACCAACTGAGCCAGCCCAGCGCCCCAGTGCTTGTGTTAAGACACAACTGGGTTACCCAGCAGAGGCAGGGGTAGGCCTCATCTCAAGTGAATTTTCATGGCAGTTGCTTATAATAAAGGATGAATAAATGAATTAATTATAAATCTGCATTCCTAATTTGTTCCCCACATCTTTTTCCAAAGTAAAGCACATGTACTTTTGTGGAATTTAAGACAATATAAACTGAGTTTGAGCTACAGAATTTGCCTCATCCTGCTTGTCTTAATTATCCAAAGTTTGGGGCTCTAAACCTTAAAGTTGAAAGCAAATGGCATCCTAATTATAAACCCTATCCTCCAATCCTTCACTCTTTCCCACTGCTCTCTAATCTTATATCCTGAGAAAAAGTCTTGGAAGATTACAGAATATAAGTAGTTTTTAAGGAATGTGGGAAATACTGAAGAATGACATTTTAAAATAGACCAACAGTTTTCAAGTTGTTGGAGTAGCTGCAAAACATTCTCCTTTCCACCACCCAGTCCCAATATCAGCGAAGGACTGTCTTCAAATAAATTCATTTTTATTTAACAAATAATGGCATGTCTATGAGGCAGGCTCTTTTCTAGCACTGGAGAGAGTGGTAGATTAAGTTTTATAACCTGTGGAGTTCTATTTTAGTGAAGGAGCCAGGTAAATAAAGAAACTAGGTAGTTTTAAATTTTTGTTCATCTATACTTCCTATTGTTTCCTATATTATAGGGTATTATTTCTGTAACATAACTTTTCTATTAAATGTAGTTACAAATGTATGCCAACATACACATATACAGATTTAGATAAACCTGTTTATGTCCCATAAATTTCAGTTCTCCAAGCACTTAAAATGTGTTGCAGAAATATGTTAAACATGAGTGGAAAGTATAGACCACTGCTATAGTCTCATTAGGATTGAAATTAAAATGTGCTAAGCAGGGGCACCTGGGTTGCTCAGTCAGTTAAGCGCCTGCCTTCGGCTCAGGTCATGATGCCAGAGTTTTGGGATCAAGCCCTGTATCCAGGCCTGCTTCTCCCTCTCCCTCTGTCTGCAGCTCTGCTGTGTGTGCTCTGTCAAATAAATGAATAAAATCTTTAAAAGAAATATGCTAAGCAAAAATATGATTATCTTCAGTTCTAGATTAAGTTTACATTCATTTCAATACTTCATACTAACCGAATTAAGTATTAATTGACCTTCCACTTTTCTGAACTAAAAAGTATCCTCGGGGCGCCTAGGTGGCTCAATTGGCTAAGCATCAGCCTTCAACTCAGGTGATGATCCCAGAGTCCTGGGTTCCAGCCCTGCCTTTGTCAGGCTCCCTGATCAGCAGGGAGCCTGCTTCTCCCTCTCCCCTCACCTGCTCGTGTTCTCTCTCAAGTAAATTAAAAAAAAAAAAAAAAAAAAAAAGAGTATCCAGTGTGTGCATAGAATTTATGAAGTAGATATGAGAACAGGAAACTGAGCTCTATTAAGGAGCTTATAATCTACTTGGACACATAAAAGTAATTACTGGAAAGAATAGAGGACTAACTTTAAATTATTTTGTATAGGTTCCATGTCCTATAAAATTCAGAGGAAAATGAGTTCTATGCAAATTGGAGTTAGCAAGGAAAGTTTCACTAAGCAGGCGAAATCCAGGCCATTAATGAGAAAAAAGGTTTGTATAAATCATTGACACGAGTTTGTGGAATTTTCTGTGGGACAGTGAAGACATCCACAGGAGAAAGAACATGTACTAGGAAAGCAACATGGCTAACTGTAGTAGAGGTCCGCTACAAAAGGCCTAAGCAGAGTTTAAATCTGATGCACAAAAAATTGGATGTCACCAATAAGCAACAGAAACAATGGCTCATCAGTAGTAGGGTGGGAGGTGCAGGTGAGGAAGACTGTGGCGGTGTTAATGCTATGGGATGAAGCAAGCAGGGACTAGCTGACAGAATAATAGCTAAGAGGCTGTTGCTGTCATCCTTAAGTAGGCTGAATTTGGAGGAGGGGAAACAGGAAGAGAAAACCAGTAATATAGAGGGAAGAGCAACAGAAGTATTTTTTCATGAGAATAAAAATAAAAAATGTTATGGTGGGTGTTGTAAAGTTTACTTTTTATTAGATTTAATATGAGATGCCCATACAAAGGTACCTGACCAGAAACAACTTAGTCAGGAGATAAGGTATTTGTTTTCAAATTAGACTGGGGATAAGGAATTTGTATTCTAGTCATTTGTTTTAAAAGAACATACGTATATATACCAGAGTGTATAATGCCTAAGACATTAGGTATATTCCCTAAAGCAGAGAAAAAGAACAGAAGCCTAACGAGTACATAAGAGAAAAAGGACAAAATCCCATCTAAGTAGTGAGCACTGTAAGAAGGGGAACTGGTGAATGGTAGGATATGCCACAGGTCAAAAGGAATGTGGGAGTAAAAAAGATCAGTGGATGTGGTGATAAAATGTATAGCTATCTATTACAAATTTTTTTTTTAAATATTTTATTTATTGATTTGACAGAGAGAGATCACAGGTAGACAGAGAGGCAGGCAGAGAGAGAGAGAGAGAGGGAAGCAGGCTCCCCGCTGAGCAGAGAGCCCGATGCGGGACTCGATCCCAGGACCCTGAGATCATGACCTGAGCCGAAGGCAGTGGCTTAACCCACTGAGCCACCCAGGCGCCCCTATCTATTACAAATTTAAAATTAAAAGTTGAAAGAATTAAACTTGTTGGAAGTTGAAATCAATACAAAATACTGCTAACATTAGCAGCATTTATTAGGTATTTAATGTATGTTAAGCACTAATCTAGTAAGAGTATATAGACATATTAACTCATTTAATCCTAAAATACCACTCAAGTAAATAAAGTACTATTTTTATTACTTAAAGATGAGAAAACTGAGAAGGTTCAGTAATTGCCCATGACTGCACAACTGAGCACTTAACGACTACGCTCTATATTGATCTTTAGCAAGATCTATGTATGAGGGTGTTCACTGAAAAGACTGCTTCTAATACACAAATTTGGAACCTTAAATGACCAAAGGCAGAATGACTAAATTATGCTTTGTCTAAACAATGGAATGGGGTGGGGCGCCTGGGTGGCTCAGTGGGTTAAAGCCTCTGCCTTTAGCTCAGGTCATGATCCCAGGGTTCTGGGATCGAGCCCCGCATCGGGATCTCTGCTCGGCAGGGAGCCTGCTTCCTCCTCTCTCTCTGCCTGCTTCTCTGCCTACTTGTGATCTCTGTCAAATAAATAAATAAAATCTTTAAAAAAAACCCAATGGAATGGGGTATACATATATACATAAAATTCAAAAGCAATGATGTAGATTTATAATACTAAATAGAAATATCCTCAATATTCTAGTTTAAAAGTGGAATTTAAAAAATACACACACATTTGGTATGTTTACCCTCTACTTATCCTCTAACTCTAGAGTGCAAGAAACATAAGCTAAGGAGAAATGCACACAGTTATCACTGGGAGAATTCAGAGTTGTTTCAGTTACATATTTCCATAACACATTTTCTATAACACAATTTTACTGCAGTAAAGAGTTGGAGAGAAAATCATAGTTGATTTGGGGCAGTGAATTCTTCTGAGTAATGTACTGGTATTTTTCTCTGGTTATAAACATCTCTATTCTAGATTCATTTTTAAATGCTCTGAAATTCTTAGCCAGGCCTACAAAGCTAAAAAAGTTGAATAAGTGATAGGTAAATCAGGCAAAATTGACTTCAACCAAAACCACCAAAGCTAAAACTTTCAACTAAATTTTTTTTTTAAAGATTTTATTTATTTATTTGACAGAGAGAGATCACAAGCAGGCAGAGAGGCAGAGAGAGAAAGCAGGCTTCCCGTGGAGCAGAGAGCCTGATGAGGGGCTCAATCCCATTGATCCATGGGATCATGACCTGAGCTGAAGGCAGAGGCTTTAACCCACTGAGCCACCCAGGCGCCCTTCAACTAAATTTGATTTTGCCCCAAATACAGGGCATTTGTCAACAATCCTCACTTGACATCTATAGACACAGCCTGTTTTCACTTAATGTCTATAAAATCTTTGCTCCCGGGAAAAAATATTTTGTCAACATTATGCCAAACATTATTTTTGAAAGAATATCCTTCAAATTTTGAGTAAGAAAAATAGAGCAGTATATTTTACTTTTTGAGAAAAGTAATTTGGTCTTAAGTATCAAAAATCACTTATTATCAATGGGCTCAATTGGTTTTGCTACTCTAGCACCATTATGCCACCTCTCCATCATTCTCTCAAATCTGCCTTGTGGGACAGAAATTCTTACATTAGGGGCACCTGGGTGGCTTAGGCAATTGAGCATCCACTCTTGATTTCTGCTCAGGTCATGATCTCAGGGTTGTGAGACGGAGCCCTGCGCTCCATGCTGGGTGTGGAGCCTGCTTGAGATTCTCTGTCTCTGTCTCTCGGTCCCCTCCCTTGGTCCCTCCCCCACTCACTCTCGCTCTAACCCTTCCCCCACAAAACCCCAGTACATTAAAACTGAGAATGAGAAATACGTACAATCATTTGAGATCTTTCAGCTAGTAGGAATGTCAATAAACCAATTTTATAAGCTACTGATCGCAAAAACGGTATCGATTCCAAAATATGCACCCTAAGTAATGCTTAAGCAGAAGTACTGATTTTCTTCCCTCAAACGTCTAACAGTTTCTTTCCAATCTATTTATATACTGTTTTCTATGCTACCTTAGTTTTCAACTTTTATGAATTGTACTCTTAATAAAATGAAAACCCCTCCAGGCTAACTTAAAAATACTATTCAGTAATATAATTTCTCTAGCATTATTACAAGAACTTTATGTATCACCTTAGAAAGTATCTTACTCCACTTATTTGCTGAGTTAATCTTCCATGAGTATAGTTATACAACTTTTTTTAAAACATGTGGAGTGGAATTTTTTTTTTCCAATAATCTCTACACCCAACATGGGGCTCAAATTCAGGACCCAAGAGCAAGTCACATACTCTTCTGACCAAGTCAGGTGCCTCTAAAAGTGGAAAAAAAAAGAAAAAAAAAAAAGTGGAAAAAAAAAGTGGGAAACCATTTACTTAAAACTCTTTTTACTTAAAACTCTTTACAATTCTTTCTTCTCTTAATATATTTCTCACTACATATGCAATTTCACAAATTGAGAATTGCTATTTAAAAAATTAATAATTATCATGGGACAAAAGCCGTAGTCCTCTACTGTGAATCATTCTAGTTTCACTAATCAATTCCCTTCCCATTTTGATAAATTCATAACAGTATACCATTTTGTTTGCCAATTTTTAATGACATCATAATTTTTTCCATTCATTTCCATTTTTCCATTCATTTTATATATGCTTTTACATTGCTAAATCAAGTATAACGTTGATACTAGATATGTAGTATCATGGGTAATACATCATCTGGACTTTCCTAAAATCATTTCTGGAAAACAAGATTATGCTTCCATAAAAAAGTGGAATAAATTTAGTGGATTACATTTCTCTAGTTTTGGAGCAACTTGCCTACTCTTCAATTTCCTTATCAACAGATTCATGAACGTAGAAAAAAAATCCCATTTCTAAAAAACTTACACTGCATGCCTCAGTCTAAAATATTACATTTTTTAAATCAGTGCTTCTATTCAAATACTTTTAATTTTAGATCAGAAATTATAATTAAGTTCTGCAGCTCTGCCCTTCATATCCTTCTCATTAAAAAAAAAAAAAGCCCAAATCAACATTTGTATGACTCAATTCTAGCTTTCTCAATCCTACATGCATAGTTATTAAAATGACCTAATTCTATATTGCATTTAAATATATGCTAACCAAATAATCTCCCAATCATCTTTTCCACCAAATTTGTACATTTATCTAATCTTTTCCTCTCTATTCCTGGGCAAACTATACAGTGGCCATTATTACTAAAATTTGGAAGCAATTTAAAAGGCCCTTACCTGGCTCATTTGAAAGATCATGGCAGCAACTTTTGATAGTGAAATAGCAATTCTAAATAGTCAATCTGAAGAAATTGTAATAGATGTGTAAAGGCAAAATCGTATTTGTTAAGTTTCTTATAAAGCAAAAAAACGGAAAACGATATAATGTACAACAGTAAAGGACTGGTTACATAACATTATCTAGAATGGACTACTTTGGCTTAAAAGCAATTTGGTATAAGTAACACATGTAGAAAATCTAAGTTATAAAAAGTCTTAAGATTTTACACATAGGTACACATAGAGAAGCCAACAGTGGAGTAAGGTAGTAGCAATACGATTTTTTCCCTTTAAACTTTTCTAGCTTTTCTGTAACAAACATGTATTGTGTTACCCTTTTAAGAAAGAAAAATATGTTTTATTTTCCCTTTTAAATAATGACAAATTCACTATTCCTCTCATCTCTTTCCTCTTAACTTCCATTTATTTGATGCCACTTCATTATGCTTGACCTTTAAAATTGAACCATTTCATTCCAAAATTTTTATTCACCTACATATTTAGCTTTTGTGACAACTGTATACGAAAGCCTGCTATAAGAACTGTATTTTTTCAGTATTCCATTGGCTCATATGAAAATGAGTCATCATTAAAAAAATCCCACAAAGGCACTGACTTTCACCAGTTTATTTTGCAGCACCTAGAATAGTTCCCAACATAGAACATTCAATAAACAGTTGCTAAATTGAAGTTACTTATGGAATTAATATTATACTAACTTAAATATGGAACTGTAAAAAGGTAAATGTGTAACTTTTATAAAAAGCTATGAGTTCTATAATTCTTGTTAAAACTTGTTAAAACTTGATCTGAAAGGGGCGCCTGGGTGCTCAGTGGGTTAAAGCCTCTGCCTTCGGCTCAGGTCATGGTCCCAGGGTCCTGGGATCGAGCCCCGCATCAGGCTCTCTGCTCAGCGGGGAGCCTGCTTCCTCCTCTCTCTGTGCCTGCCTCTCTGCCTACTGTGATCTCTGTCTGTCAAATAAATAAATAAAAATCTAAAAAAAAAAAAAAAAAAAAAAAACTTGATCTGAAAAACCCAACCTCCATAAAATGGTTTAGAAAGAATATTATACTGTCAGTCAATTTAGAATAACAATTTTATAAAATAGATTAAGGACTGACTAAAATGCTAATATGGATTTTGAAAGTTGATTTTTCACATGGCTTAGACAATTTCATGCAAATACCCAAATCAATTTTTTCATTTATTCTCTTAAAAGTTTTTATTTCCAGTGTAACACTGCTTCAAATAACCACCTGAAAGATGAGAAATTGGGGCTCTGACGTGAGGTTTAAATAAGTAGACATAACTAACCAATTATAAAGAAATAAGATTGAGACCTGAATCTTCTTCTTCTATGATGGATATGTTCCAAAATTCAAATTCTGCTTCTATTTTTATGAGTTAAGTCCTACTTTAAAATTTTAAGTATTTATTATCTCCAAAATGTTTATAAAATAACCTAATAGGTACTTAAATTTTAAAACTTTTTTCCTTACTTCATAAGTTCCTAAATGACTTTCTCAAAGCAGGCCTATAAAGGCTTAAGGGAAGTATGCCCTATTTTTCTGCAATTTATATAGTTTGAAATGTTTGGCTTATATTTTACATTTTATCTCCTCCAAATACATGTTTGTGAGGACATTTCCCAAAGTGATACCACCAAAAGTAAAGAATTAAGCTCAAGTTCTACATGGAACGCTGCCATTAAGGTTTCAGGGGACAAGAAAGAAGGATTATAGTGGCATTCTTGTTATACAAAATAGACCCCCACTGTGCTCACTTAAATGTAAAGAAAGCTGAAAGGGGAAAAAAGCTGAATAGGAAGTTCTGGATCAAGATAATATTTTAGCTTATAAATGAAGTCTGGAGGCTCCTGTCATCTAATAAACAGATGGTCATTTTTCCCAGCGGATTCTAACACAGGTCTGTTTTTGTCTGGGCTTTCCGTGACAGGTTAGTGCAGCTGTCAGATTATCAAAGTTTGTGACACATAAGAAGTAATAGGAAAATAAGTTTCCTACTGCTCAGAGTCTCTAAGAAGCTGAGCTGACAGCCCTTTTCTAACCATTACCTAAATCTAAGGGAGGACAGAAGCCTGGGACAGGACCATTCCTGCCCCACCCCCATGCCCTCATCCAACAAAATGCACACAGACAAGGCATAAAATAATGTAGAGTTGGACTTCCAAATTGCTACATTTGAAAACCCAGACTTTATAAGTGTTTAGTTACCTCAACAATTGGGAAAACTAATTTAAAAATGTTTAATATTAAATAAATCAACAACTAAAAAAGTTTTACATTAAATAGTACAAATATAATCTATGTAATATAAAATTCACTTCAAAGTGATTTCCATAATTCTTAAAAGTGCCTTCATGGTTTTGATGCTTGTTTTTAATTAATAGCTCAAGAAAATTTATACTGTGAATCAAGACTGTTCTTCACAAATATTTTATAGTCAAATCAATTTAAGGGAAAAAAGCAAGTAACTAGCAAAAGAAGTATACTCTTACAAAATCTTCTTAAAGGGGCACCTGGGTAGCTCAGTCATTAAGTGTCTGCCTTCGGCTCAGGTCATGATCTCAGGATCCTGGGATGGAACCCCTCGTCGGACTCCTTTCTCAACTCCCTAGCTACTATTCTGCCTACTTGTATGTTCGCTCTCTCTGCGTCAAATAAATTAATCAATTAAAACAAAAAAAAATCTATTTAAAACTATTACCATTACATTCGGGTATTTGAGTTTTCTCACGTCTTTCTAATGTTGAGTTGCAAGAACATAGAAAGCTCAAGACGTGAGAAAAATAACTTGTAAACATAAGATTTAAATGGGAAATTACAGGGTTGATCAACTAAATGAAAAGCTAAGCACAAAACATGTATTTGAAAGAAAAGTATTGAGAGCAAGTCAAGAACACCAAAATAACAAAGAAAAATATTGGCTTTTCATCTCAGAGCACATTTATCATTTCTTCCAATTTGTCCCTGAGAAAAACATAAGCAATCAAGAAAATATACTATTTAACTTTTATGTCAAAATTACTTTAACTTTTAAATAGCAAATTGTGAAGAATCCCTTAACTCCCCTAACATATAATGTTTCTGCAAATAAGAAAAAGCAAAACAGAAAAACGTGGTAAGGGTATTGTATCAGGGCTCAGAAAAAGAAATCCAAAGTCTTTAAACATGCAAACATGCTCAATCTCATTCATAAGAGAAATGCCTATTAACCACACAGAGATTATTTACCTATAAATACTGGCAAAAGTTTTAAAGTATAGTAATATATTGCATTAAGAGGATGTGAAGAAGTGAAGTTTTCCAAGGATTATCAATGGGATTTTAAATTGCTACCACCTCTGCGAAAGGGAATTTGGATATAGAAAATTCAAAAAAATCCCACACTCTTTGATCCAGCAACTCCTCATCTAGAAACTTAATCTACAAAATATTCACACAAATGGAAATGACATATAGAAAGACATTCAACGGGGGTGCCTGGGTGGCTCAGTGGGTTAAAGCCTCTGCCTTCGGCTCAGGTCATGATCTCAGGGTCCTGGGATCGAGCCCCACATCGGGCCCTCTGCTCAGCAGAAAGCCTGCTTCCCCCTCTCCCTCTGCCTGCTTCACTGCCTACTTGTGATCTCTCTGTCAAATAAATAAAATCTTAAAAAAAAAAAAAAAAGATGTTCAACGTTCAATGCAGTAATGTTCGTATTACAACAAGTCTGGGAAGAACCTAAATATCCCTCAGTAGAAGATGGGTTAAGCAAAAAAAGCACTTGTTAAAAAAAAATCACTTTTAAAATTCATTTTAAGTAATTAAAAAAAAAAAGCAAGTGCAAAACACAAGAGGCAATTATTCATGTAAAAGTACAAGAGAAAAACATAGGCTGAACGTATTTCACTGAGAAGATGGGTGGCTCAAGGACAGGCAGATGAAAAACCTTTCACTGTAGGCCTCGTTAGTAACTTGGATTTTTGAACCATATTTTTACAAAATAGATGTACTTTAAAACCCTAAACAAACCCTCCAAATACTCTAAAAATGTACAAAAGACATGGGATATGTATTATGCACACAGAAATTAGTCTCCCTATTTCACTCATTTTTAATTAAGTAAAGCCCTTCACCCAACATGGGGCTTGAACTCATGACCCTGAGAACATGAGTTGGATGCTCTACCAACTGAGCCAGCCAGGCAGAAATTAGATGTATAATACGGTTTAACTATTTAACTAACAATATATTTTAAGACAAAGAATTACTTTTTCAACTTCCAAATACTTATTAGAATTTAAGCATTTTAAAAAGAAATCTATCACAAGCTGATAAAGTACAGAAGCATTACCATAAAAATTTAACTCATAATTTTCAAACATAAAAATGGTATTAACTAATGAAATAAAATACTGGTATAATTCAAGATTATTTAGAGTGTTTTATCAGGTATTAATAATACTTAACTACTATTTAAATGATTACAAATGGATAAAAATATGACTGAAAGTCAACACTTACACTGTTCTACACAAACTTTATAAGCTTTGGCACTAAAGCAATCAAATAAGATTTACCAAATTTATATGATAAACATAAAATTCATAATTGCTTTCTTTTTAAAAAATAAACTAAAAATAAATATTAACTACAATTCTAATAAAGGCCCACTCAAGAGAACTTTCATTACAACAGAATGAATTTGGGGGAGAAAACTTATTAAGGAAACAAATATTCAGGGTAACCTCATGGATACTTACTTAAAATTCCTTATCATGTATTTTTTTAAGCTTGAGGAAACTCTCTGTATGATTGGAAATGTCCAAAAGTATGTATCTTTGACGATGCTGATGTTGTTTTATTAATCTTGCCTAGAATTTCTTTCATCTCCATAAAGATTTTTTTTCCTGGATATAGAGCTTTGACATCTATTTTCTCTCAGCAAATTGAAGTGCCAATTCCAATGTCTTCTGGCTTGCATTGGTGCTGTTGGGAAGCTGTTGATCAACCTGCCAATCCTTTGCTCATTTGTCTTTTTGTAGATAGCTGTTGCTGTGATTTTTCTGGTCTTGTTTTCTATGGTTGCATTTTCATGTATCTATGTGGAAATTTTTTCTTTTTTTTAATATTATTTGGGATCCATTGAGCATCCTGAACTCTGGAAAATTAGTATTTAGCTCTTCAAATTGTGCTTCTGCCCAATCTCTCTTCTACTTCTGAAACTTCAATTAGACACATTTTCACTCTATGCTTGGTGGCTCTTAATCTCTTTCATATTTTTAATTTCATGGTTTCTTAAACTCTAATCTGGATTTCTTCAAGTCTCTCTTCAATGTGCCTAATCTGTTTTAACTCAAGTCAACCTTAATTTAACTGAAGTCTTTGCTGATCTTTTTCTGCTGTATGTGGTTTCCTTACATGCTGTTTTTAATAATTGAAACCCTTCTCCTTGGAAAAATATTTGTGATTTTTTTTTATGGCTTTTGTGATGAAAGTACATTCTTCCAGAAAGGGTTTGAGTAAACTTCCTGGTTTATTAAGAGCCTAAACTCAGACTGAGTCCACCCTACATTAATGGGGTTTTGTTTTGTTTTTGAACCACCCAAGTACTGTTTATTTTAACCACAAATCCATTCAAAGGCCAACTCTGCTGTACTGTATCAGGACTTCCCCATTCCACTCTGGTCAGGATCACAGTAAGTATCCTCAGGCTCCTCAACTTAGGCTGATAGCCCAGAGTTTTTTCTGGTTCACTGTCATCCTGAGTATTACCTACACAGTTTTAAAGGGGAAGAATATCTTGAGCAGACTTGGGCTCCGATTTTTGTTGCCTGAGCCCTTGGAAGCATTAACAGTTGCAGCTTGTATTCTCCCAGTGTGGCAAAGACTCTCAGGGTAAAAACAACTGAGGTATTCCGCTTATCTCCCAGTGTTCCTATTTTTGTTTTTCTGCGTTTGTTTTGCAGTTAGTTTTGGCCTGGCAAATCCTTACTATCCAGTTCTTCCATCAGGCTTTTATCAAATTCAGTCCAGCAGTCTAGTTGCTTTCAGTGAGAGTTGATCTGAGTAACAAAGTTCACCATACTACCCAAATCTTCAATATGTTTCATACTATCTAGCTTTCAAAAAACTTGCGGAAAAAAATTGTACACAAACTATCTTGAAAAGTAACTTAAAACTTTAAAATCCAATGCTCACCGAAACACTGAATCCCAAAGTTTAAAAAAAATATATAGAATTAAACAAACCATATATTACAGAATTCCCAAGTTAAGTGTAATTCAGTTCTCTGAAACACTTCATGAATCCAGCAATTTGAGTTTAACGTTTGCTATGCCCAAGTAAGTGAAGCTTGGGTGAAAATCACAAGAACAAAAAGTAAAATGATAACTAGTATTTAACACAGAATTCTATAGCTTTTTTTTTTTTTTTTAAGATGAAAGCTAGGGTAATCTTTTATATTTATTTGTCTTTAAAAATAAATCTATATAAAGTTGTTTATGGATTAAAAAGGCCTTTATGTATTTCAATATTTAATATTTTAATATAGTATTTTAGTTTTTGCAAAAAGAATTCCCACCCATCAATCAGATGCTGGCATTGTGTACATATATATTAGTCAAAGTTGTGAAAGAGGGTGGGGAGTTAGAATGTCTACGCTTTACTAATTTGACAAAACCACCTGTGAAATCTCATAAATCAACATGTGAAAACTCAAGTTTTAATCATATATATACACATACAAATGTCTCAGAAATTTCACTCCAATATAATACTGCCAAAACTTTATTATTACTTGCCAGGAATTTATTTTATACCAAGTTTTAAAGTTTTATCTGCAACTATTACAGAACCACAAGCAATTTTTTTAAGTTACTTCAAAATGGTAGGTCAATTAGTAATACCCTTTAAATTGAGTAATTCTTTAAAAACACTTCTGGGTCATACATCAAGATAATTCTAAATAGCAATAAAGCTTAATCTATGATACCTAATCATCTCAGGCTATCAGACAAAAACATTTCCTTTGCATTCTTAGATAAACTGTAAGAACACCTTTTGTAACCTGTTAACAGTAAAGCTATTAGATGTTTAATTTTATAAAAAAGAATACATTTTGTCATAAATTGATACCATACTCTGATTCTTAGAAATTAAAAATCAAGGGACACCTGGGTGGTTCAGTGGGTTAAAGCCTCTGCCTTTAGCTCAGGTCATGATCCCGGACTCCTGGGATCGGACCCACACTGGGCTCCCTGCTCAGGAGAGTCTGCTTCTCCCTCTCTCTCTACTCCTTCCCCCAAAACTTGTGCTCACTCTAATAAATAAAATCTTTTAAAATATTGAAATTCAAGTTGTAAAACAATATAATCTCAATTTTACTTCCCACTGCAATTTTTCATCCAACAAAGTACCACTGTATGTCAAGCATCATTCTCAGTTCCTGAAACCTAACAGAGTACAAAAGAGAAATTATAAACACAGTATTATAGGTGAAAAAAATAAGAGAAAAGATTTGAGTTTTGATGAGTTGGGAATGGGGTGACAAGTTTTCATTCAGTAGCCATAGCATATCTCTCAGTGAAGATAACACTTTTTCTTGCAGATTTGAAGAAAGCAAAAGATTTACTTAAGCAGCTATATCTTTAGAGCAGACAACAGAGCTAATTTGTAAAGAAAAGCCTGGAGTTGGGAATATGTCTAGAACATTTAAAGAGGCCAGTGTGACTGATGAAGAGACTTTACTACGTGAATTATCTACCATACAGTTATCAAGCACAAAATTTTATACTGAATCTGGTATCCCACTATTTATCCCTCATATAGACTAATTAAAAACGAATCAACCTATCTGCATTTGACTAATAACTGATGTTTTAAACAAAATTTACAGATATGAACTCAGTTAAAATGTACGAATTTTATTATTGCTATACCAAATTCCACTTGGAAGAGAACTCTGGTTATTGTAATGGTTTTGAAGGTTCTAGAAAGCAGCCAAACCCAATCAAGAACCAGAACTCACTAATTCAGTGATCAAAGTTGCAGTATAACCCTCAATTACTCTTACAGTTATAAAAACACTGTTTCATGTAATACCATTCTAAAATGGGGCGCCTGGGTGGCTCAGTTGTTAAGCGGCTGCCTTTGGCTCGGGTCATGATCCCAGGTCCTAGGATTGAGCCCCACATCGGGCTCCCTGCTTAGCGGGAAGCCTGCCTCTCCCTCTCCCACTTCCTGTACTTGTGTTCCCTCTCTCGCTCTCTAATAAATAAATAATATCTTTAAAAATATATATAGATCATTATCACATCAATATAATTATTAATGCTTCCCTCCTTATTAACTTAACATACTGCTATAAGCAGACAATACTCCCACCCTAATAATTTTTGGACTTTATGAAAATTTGAAAACTTAGAAACTGGCACAGCTTTACCAAAAATATGTTTGGAAACCAGCTGTTGTGCTTTTTTCTTAATTTTAGCCAGTCTATGTATTCCAAAAATATTCACAAGACATCAGGACATGAGTTCCAGGGTTTTCCTCAAAATAAGTTTCAATAAGTGTAAGTGGCATTTAAAAATCTTGGTTAAATGTCCCTTTGGTTCAACTGTCCCTTTTAGTGCACACTTGCACATTAAACTCCATGTTTAACCAAACTGAGGTAGTAAAGTCTCAAGTTTCTTTCATAATAGAGTTCATAAAATGAATGAGCAATCTTTTTTCCTGTGCGTAAGTCAATCTAGAAACTCTATGTTACTGAATAAGCTAGACACTGTTATGTGCTATCCTAGGACTGGCATTTAGTAAAAACATTTTTACTTATGGTGAAAACTTTTCTAGGAACCAAATTGTTTAAAGCAACCGCTCAGGGGTGTCTGGGTGGCTCAGTGGGTTAAAGCCTCTGCCTTCGGCTCAGGTCATGATCCTAGGGTCCTGGGATCGAGCCCCGCATCGGGTTTTCTGCTCAGCAGCGAGCCTGCTTCCTCCTCTCTCTGCCTGCTTCTCTGCCTACTTGTGATCTCCGTCTGTCAAACAAAATCTTAAAAAAAAAAAAAAAAAAAGCAACCACTCAGATTTTATCTACCTATAAAAAAAATAACTAGTTTCTACCTTTGTAAAGGTTTTTTTCTCCCCCCAAAAGAACATTTGGTCAATTGTTACATTTTCCTCAAGCTATCTGAAGACTATTTCAGGGAATAAAAGGTCTCATAGCTTCTTAAATTCTCTTAAGTCTGAAATGCCAAGTAAAAATTAATGAAACCAGAAGAGGATTTCTAACCAACGTGTATCTTTCTTTGAAAAGTGAAAAGGAAACTTCCACTCAGTTAACATCTAAATTTATGTAGGCATGACTTAAAACAAGAACCCAGAATTATGTTCTCTCAACTTGCTGTTTTCCTAGAGCAAAATTACATTCACCTTACTATTTTAGCCATTAAAGTTTTAGATATTCAGGCTTTTTCCTCCAGTTCTATTTTCTAACAGCTTGGGTGCAATTATTAACTATAGAGCTCATATGTTTTTGTAACTAAGAAATACTTCAAGTAATAGTCGTAAGTCATCTGGTCATCTGTTTGAAATAGTGGGAAGGACTAGAAGTGAAATTCAGCTTACCAACTATCAAGCTGTTTCAACTGCTCAAATAAAACAATGATCTTTTTTTCTTGCCTCTGTTGAGGCCTCAGCACTAGTGGTTCCCTTTGCAGGGATTCACAAATTTCGGGCCTGTTTAGAAATCTTGCTGTTCTACATTTCCTGGACCAACCTCCCATATTGTTTTCTCTATTTTAGCACCTATCAGCCATGTTTCTCTACAACAAACTATAACTTGTTCACTGAGATGTTCATAGCATCTTGGTGTCTAGCATCTATTTATGCTAGAATTAACTTGCAAGTTAATTCCCCCATCTTCTCCTGATACATGAAGTGAAAGCAGGACCTGAAGTAACATATTTTCATGTATTTTGTCGATAGCCGAATAAAAACCTATGAAAATATGCCCAGTGACTTTCTGAGAATCTGTAAATTCAATAGTCAATTGTACTACAGAAAAAGAGTATAAGACTTTGGGAAATTTTTATGAATATAACCCAGGCAAATACATCAACAGACATCTGTTAAGTTTTCATTCTAGTAAACGTCCACTGATTCAGGGTACTTTTAAAGAACCCACATATAAAAATACTTGCCAAAGGGTTTGCTAATAAAATTCTGCATATTTTAATCTGCACATCATTTCCTAGAAGTTAAGCTACAGTTATACCTTTCTCCCTATTCAGAAAGGATTAGAATAAACATCACTGTATACACTAAAGTGAATTTCTACCGTTCTTCAATTATGAGAAATTTAAAACTGCAAAATTATTTTATAGGCAAATAATTTGAATTTTTACATTTCATAGATTTATTTAGGATCAATTGAGCAGTATTAGGAAGATGAAAAACAAGATATTACAGTATTCAGTGACGTAGACTGGAGAGAAACTATAAGTTACCAATAACTGGAAATATTGGCCCAGTTTCAGTAACTATGACTTTCCCATTAACTACAGAAGTTTAGATTCTCGGAGTCCGTGGATGGCTCAGTCATTAAGCATCTGCCTTGGGCTCCGGTCAAGATCCCAGGGTTCTGGGATTGAGCCCTGCATCCGGCTCCCTGCTCACCGGGAAGCCTGCTTCTCCCTCTCCTACTCCCCCTGCTTGTGTTCCCTCTGTCTCTGTCAAATAAAACCTTTTTAAAAAAGAAAGTTAAAAAGGAAAAGTTTCGTAACTTTTAAAAAGAGCACTAAATGTTGTGCCCCTCTGACTTCAATTTTTCATGAGGTTTTTTCCCCCATAACTTCAAGTACTTTAAAGATTTTCCCTTCAAAAAAACCCACACACACACGCACAAATAAAATAGTCTATCCTACCAGAAAGACTTATTTTGCAAGACTTCCACACTTCTATGGAAAGAAAAGGTTAACTGTATAGTAAGCAGATACTCAAAAGCTAATATTCTTCACTAAATCCTAAATTCTGGTCTTGATTTAAGAAAATTCCATCCTAATAAAACTCACTGCTCATTAAGTAGAAAGTAAAAAGTACTATTCTCATATTAATGTTGAATACAGTTTTAAAGACCATGTCCTTACAAATTAAAAGTCCAGAATTAGTAAGATTTGTTAGTGTTCAGAATTCCTTTGTTACCTGAAATTATATCAAAATACCTAAGGTTAAACTTTTTTAAAACTGTGAAAGGTAAAAATACATAGAGTAACAAAGTAGAATTTTAGAATATGTTACAAACCGTAAGATGAAGCTGCATGGAAGTTACTATACCATGCCAACTTCTAAGACACTTTTAACAAATGTATGTGGTTGTTGAGTGGCTTATACATCATCTATTTTTCAAAGAACTAGATGCTCAAACCCAAGAATTAGAACACTTGACTATAAACCTCTTTCCCACTTTAAACATGAGTTTTGTTGATGCTAACAAAGTTGTTTAAATAATCTAAATCTCAGAAAAGCTGGTCATCTGGGAAAAAAAGGATGGGTAATACACACATACCTCAAAAGGTAAACTGTGGTTAATCAAATATCCCACATAAAGTACTAAACACAATGCCAGAATATATTAAAACAATAAATTTGAGCTATTACCATTGAGGCCAGTAATCAGAATAAAGGAAAATCACTACAGTAAGATACAACTGAAAATCAACTATGAATTTTTAAAATGTAACTTGAACTCTTTATTTCTAAAAATCTGTTCTAGAAAAATCTTTCACCTCCAAAAATATCTTCATTAGGTAATGTCCACAGATTTTTTCCATAAAAGTAGTTTTACAGATCTACAATAAATATATAAATGAAAAAACATTTGCTTACATTTAAGAACTCCAGTTCAATTCCATGCATATTTTAGGTAAGAACCGCAAAAACTTTAAGTTATTGCAAATGTATTTAAATTTAGAAAATAAGTTGCCTCTTGGTAAAAATATAAAAAACTCCCACCTTCCTAACATTACATTTCTAAAGAAAACTTTTGTCTAGAAGAGTTAATGGGACTTTTCCATTTTTATATAGATTATTGGAACGAATACTTGAATTCACATTAGTTTTTCCTATTCAGATAGGGAAGAGATGAAACTGAGAAATGAAAAAACTGTGTGGTAAATTTAACTTAAACACAAAGCACAGGAGAAAAAAGACCATTATCGGGGAAGCTGGGTGGCTCAGTCGGTTAAGCAACAGACTCTTGGTTTCAGATCAGGTCATGATTTCAAGGGTTGTGAGTACAAGCCCCAAGTTGACTCCACAATAACCACGGAGCCTGCTTGAGACTCTCTCTCTCCCTCCGTTTCCCCACCCCCTGTTCACATGCATGTTCTCACTTAAGAAAAAAAAAAGAAAGTTTAAAAATTGGAACACTGTAAGGGGAAAATTCAAATAATCTTATCACAGAAACAGGGAATTTTAGAAAAAACAAGACCTGGGACAGCTGAAAAATGTAAACATGAGCTGCATATTAACTTGTATTAGAACACTACTGTTCTTTTTCAGTATGATAATGGTATTGTGGTTATGCAGTAAAATATTTTTTATATAAACAGAAAAAGATAAAGCCTGTATGCCTAAACATAACATCCAGTCAAGGTAGAAGGTCTATAGGTATTTAATATTCATGTTATTCTTTCAGTTTTTCTTTTTTAGAATTTTCATAATAAAAATCTGAAAAGGGGAGGATACCCAGCTGGTTCCGTCAACTCTTGATCTTTGAGTCATGGGGTTGAGTCCCACATTGGGCATGGAATATACCTACTTAAAAATAAATAACCTGGGGCATCTGGATGGCTCAGTGGGTTAAAGCCTCTGCCTTCAGCTCAGGTCATGATCCCAGGGTCCTGGGATTGAGCCCGCATCCGGCTCTCTGCCTGCTTCTCAGCGTACTTGTGATCTCTGTCTGTCAAATAAATAAAATCTTTCAAAATAAATAAATAACCTGAACCTTCTTATAAATAAACAATGGAAGAGCTTAAGTACAAAATCCTAGGTCACCAGATTTCAAATTCTGTGCCATTTCTATTTCTCCATACTACCCTTTATAACCTACAATCTCCCACATTTCTTTCAAGAAACGACCAATTCTTCAAACATCTTTTCTGCACTACCAAAAATTGACAATGCCACTGTTGCAGTAATAGATAATCAGGGATAAATGTACTACTGCAGTTGAGACACAAAGCAAATAACCACCCCCACAATTAAAGGACTGTGTTGCAGACACCTATATGTAAGTTCTTTTGACTTGGAATATCTGTTCTTTAAATGTAAATCTCACTATTCTGTGAACTCACCAATTCAAATTTACAATCAAACAGCCAGCTTTTAGGAAAATACCACTTCTATGGTTTAAGCAATCTTTAGTTGCTAATAGAGAAATTATTTCCTTTAAAGTGTTAGCTTTCAAATTTGTGCCTCAAGCAGCAAAGAAATTATTTAAGTAAGTACTTTAAAAATAAAGCATTTGCAAACACAATGAAATACTTATCTAGATAACTTTTCTTTTCTAGACTTTTTAAACTCACTTCCTAACCTATTTTAAAGCCAAAGACCTGATGATTTAAAATATATATATATATTCTTATTTGAAAGAAGTTGCCATTTAACTAATAAATCAGTAAGATACTAATTTTCTGTGGCCTACAGTGATTCTCATAAAACTAGTTAAGTTTTTATAAACCTATGAGTTGAGGAACAAATGTTATCTTCCCCATGTGATTTATGACAGAATTTAAAGGCATTACTGATAGAGTATGAGATATGAGATTTGGAAAACTTGCTACAATCATAAACCACTGAAATACTGTAAATCATCATTTTTCTCACTAACTACTGTTTAAAAGAAAAAAACATGGAGGGAAGCCTTGGTTAAGCGTCTGCCTTCAGCTCAGGGCCAGGCTCCCCGCTTAGCGGGAAGCCTGTTTCTCCCTCTCCCAGCTCATGTCTCTCTTTCTCAAATAACAAAATCTTTAAAAACTAAAACCAGTTACTATTTAAAAAAAAAAAAAAAAAGTGGAAGCAAGTAAAGAAAAGCTGGTACTCTCCAATAGTTCTCAAATAAACTCGAAGTTTGAGTCTATTGAATAGAGTACCTACTTACACTCAACAATAAACACACACACACACACACACACACACACACAAACTAGGTAATCTGTCAGGAGAACATCAATGATTCCTGACAAAATTGATTAAAATTTCAAAATGAAGTGGGTGGTTGCTGAATGAGAAACAGGAGTTTTATAGTCATAGTATATCCCCAGTATTTTATTAATGACAAAAGGAGAAATAGTAACTATACAATGGAGAAAATGGTCAGCACGGACATCACCAGTAAGAACATCATGTGCCTCTGGATGAGATAGTGAGGACACACAATTATTTACAGCTTCTCAGCTATAATGTATAAAACCTGAATCTGATGAGGAAACACCAAAGCTAAAGTTGAAGAACAGTTCAACATCAAAAGAGACTAAAGAGGAATGACAATTATATATAGTAACTTTGAAGATGCTAATCTTACTAGGAAATTGCTATAAAGGGCATGATTAGAACAATAATAAAAGTAGAACATGGACTATAGATTAAAGTTTGATTAATGATAGGGTTCCAGAATTTTTAAATGTTTCTATATGAGAAGATCTGTTATTAGAAAATACACCAAAATGGGGCACCTGGGTGGGTTAAGCAACCAATTCTTGATTTTGGCTCAGGTCATGTCAGGCCCAGCATGGAGCCTCCTTGAGATTCTTTCTCTCCCTCTCCGTCTGCCCCTTCCTGCCTCTTAAAAAAAAAAAGAGAGAGAAAAGAAAATACACTAAAGTGTTAAAGGTTGTGATGTATGCAACCCAACCTCCTATGGTTCAGGGAAAAACAGGATTGATAAAGCATGTCATATGTTAAAAACTGGTCAATCAGGGCAAAGTATGTGTAAGAGTTCTTGTATTGTCCTTATACTCTCCTCTAAGTTTAAAGTATTTTCAAAAAACAAGTTAAAAAAGCAAAATGGCATTTTACAATCGATAAAAGCAAAGCTCTTACTATTCAACCCATAATAAAGCTGATTAAATCACGAAATCCCCAGTGACTGGCATGCAATTTGAATCTTCCACTCTAAATGATAATCTAAAGTGATGTTTATGCATTTTCTCACCTAACGTATCCTAATTAAGAGAACGACAAAACCCCAAGAAATCACTTATTAAATGAGTTAAATAATAGTTTAAAAAATGGTAGAAGTAGTTAAAATAAATGTACAGATAGTACAGGAAACATTTTTTTTGTTGACAATCTTCCCCAAATACTTTTAAGCTCCCTGAGTGTCTAACACTTCATGAGATAGTTTGTTAAGGTAATGAGATTTTGACATTAAAGTTTAATGAAATTTAGGTATTACTTCAGCTCTTCTGCAAGTATCATTGATGCAAAAATTCTCAATTTTAAGATGAAAAGAGCCAACTCTCCTAAGGACAGCTATAGACTGAAAAGAATAAAATTACTATTTTTAAAGAAGTCTTACTTGATTTAAAAGCTACCAAAAGCCACTGAGGGAAAAAAAAATTTTTTAAATAAGGAAACAGTTAAAAATGGTTAAGAAACAATACACTCCTCTGTGTGGTGAAAAATTCAGAAACCTTACTACAAAAATAGCTAGAAATAATGACCAGTTCTTTGTTGGAACACTCCATTTTCCAACCCCCCCAAAGAATGAGTGAGTAGTATATATAAAGAGTCACGTACTAATTAAATGCATGGATATTGGCTAATAATCTGAAAATAGTAAGATGTGATGGTGTTCTTGTTTAAAGACTCTCAAGGGTTAAGGGTTACTTATCAAAAAAAAACAAAAAAAAAAAAACCAAAAAAAAACCTGCAGTGATTTTAAGCCATACTCTCCAACTAAAGTGGTCCCCCCTGAACAATGGGATTCAAGAGTTTCTTACTTAGATGATTATACTGTTTTAATCAACAGGTTTACAGAGTTAGAAAATTGGGTTTCAAACCCACAAATAGAAGTCAGCAACTACAAAACTGTCGAAGTTCATTAATAAACAACCACAACCCTGCCTGCAGATCTAAAAAAATAGTCCCCATACTGTCGGGAATACTACCAAGTACACAACAGACACTTCTAAGATTACTTCTAGATTGATTATATATTGAGTGATCTATCACAGTCTAGTCAAAAGAGCAAGCCAGGAGACTAATGAATCACATTATAATTCAAATACAGGTAGTATTCTGTGAGGTATGAAACACACTCACAGCAATAAGATTCAATTACTGCCTTTTTAAGCCTCAATTCCCCAAACTAGATGCCTGAACACCTGAGTTTCCACCTGGCCATCCTGTGGAGACTGAGTCAGCATTAATGGTATGCTAATTGCCAAACCTGCAGGGTTTAAAAGTTTCCCAGGTGATCTTATAGCACTGTAGTTTCTAAACTTTTCTTCTAAGGAGTAATAATATCTTGATTTATTTCACTCACATATGAGTTGGCTAAACTAATTCATCTTATCTTCCAGCTATGAATTATGGATTTAAACTTAATGTTCTCTTGGGGTTTAAATATCCAATACTTGCATATTCAGTTTGTTGAATAAAAAAATTTTCAAGAAAATCATAATCGCAAAAGGGTCAATACTTTCTTTTTCTTAAAATTCAACATGAAAAAGTTACAGAAAATGTTCCCATTACCAGATTCTTTCCCTTGGTATGATGTGAGGTGATGGGTATTAATATTGTGGGTACCATTTTACAATATATGTATATACTGAACCTTTATGTTGCATACCTTAAACTTATGCAGTATTATATGCCAATTATGTCTCCACACAACTGGAAGAGAAAAAATGACTATTCCCCATATAGACATATGTAAACACTAATAATAATATTATCTGTATATGCTAAAACTAAAATTTTATATTAAAAAAAAGGACATAATTGAACACATTATATCACATAAATAAAAGTTATTAGAAAGCTTAAAAAAAGCTTTGGGACCATTCTATTGGCCTTAATACATTTCAAAGCATTATTTCAAAACTACATTTCAATCCTTTGACATTAGATTTTTGTTTTGATTTAGATCACTTAGTATTACCAAACTGAAAATTTTTCCTTGTGGGGTGAGGGGGTTACATGGGTCTCCTAGCATACAAGTTGGTAAAACTTACCCCAGGTTATGCTTCCCTGAGCCTTAGAAAAGTCGTTTAGTTTCTCAACAAGTTGTATTCAAAGCAAATATTCACAATTTTGTTGAAATTGCTGTGGATTCTGACTATGTGGGGGAAAAAATTTATACAGACTTCAATTTATGCCATTACATCAACTGTTTTCTGTTCCAAAGTTGCTAAGAGCACAACTGTTTAGTAATAAAAATTAAAGTTAAAAAAGTTAATTATTTACAAGCAAATACATGCATTCTTGTCCACATTTCAAAATACAGCTTTTTAATAGACATCACCAGTATATTTTAGAAATCTTCAGTTCTTGGAAGTGCCTTGAACCAGACTCATTCAAAAAGGAAGAGCTGTTTGCAAGTTGAAAGCACAAACTAAACAAAAACAATAAACCCATTAGAAAATATTTGAGCCTTTGACTTCAAGAGGTCTTTTTGCTTGTTTTTTAAGAGAAAGTCAATTAATTGCCACCTGGTTTCCTTATGCTCATGTTAGAACCAAAAATGCAGAGCACCCTCAAAAGGCTTTTCTGTTTGGATTAGTTTTATTTCCAATTATGGAGATTTTACTCTATAATATTAGAAAGGGCTTATGTGTGTTTATTCATGGATGCCATGATGCAGCATAATTCTAATTAATACCTCTTGGAATAGGGGAAGTGGGTCATATACCAAAATAGTCCCCTAAGATCTTGTATGATGCCCCACACTTGAAAAAAAATAACACTATTAGGTATTATATATTAAGTATTGTTATTCCACAAATGCCCAAGAAATTTAGGCTAGAGCATTATCCACAGGGAAACTACAACTGCATTGACCAAATAGCCTTTTTTGTTCCATAAATTTTAAAGTATGTGTGCTTTTTATTAAAATCTGGTTAGAGATGCCTTTTCCATTTTCAGAATATACCATAAATCTTATTACACAAAATAAAGTAAAATCTAAAGAAGTTGGGTTAAAAATTTGAGTCTTTTCCAGAGGAAAAAAGATGGAGCACTGCATTTTCAATGTTTATCAGTGACTGCAAAAATTGTAATTTTGCTTTATGAAGTGGAGAAATAGAAATATATAAGCAAGTAGGTTGATTAGTACAAGGTTTTACTTGAAAATAAATCACTACATTTCACATAAGACACTAAACTATCTAGAAGATAAAGAACAGAAAGTAAGATTTTTAAGAAAAGAAATATTATCTAAATTAACTATATCTTTCTGCAAAGTAGTTTTATTATACACTGCCTGGGTAAAGAGAAAAGGCCTCAAGGGGAAAAGAAAAATGTATAGATCAAGTTAGTATCAGTGAGAAACCTAAACATCTATGCTACAATAATGGAAGGGAATATGGACGAGGTAGTTCAATAAAACCCGAAATAAAAGTTTGCTACTTTTAATAGTAAACACACAAATATCTTCTTTGTTTTAAAAATAGTATGTAATTATTCAAAGCACTTTCGGATATATGATTACTCAGTTCTGTGTTTGCAAATCATTCCTGTTTTTTTTTACACCCCTACACTACATTTATACATGCATTTGAGAAACTAAAAGTTAAAGATCACGTTGTGGTTTAGAGTACAATCTGAATAATCACACAGACATGGACCAACATTTATTACAAACAGGAAAAGAGCAGATCTATAAGAAAAGAGTACAGGTTTTTTAAAAGAGATTGCAAGCTCAAGTATAGAAAAGAAATTATAATCTATATGATAATGCAATAATTTTATCTGCATTTAAAAAATCACATTGCTCAGGATATACAAAACATTATAACAGTAGTTTGAACTGCTACTTAGAGGAATTAAAACAGTATTGACAGTGGAGAAGTTTATTTCAATTTAGGTCACTCATGTTCCATGCTGAGTTCACTTCCATTTTCCAAGAGGAAAGGTATTTTTAAGAGTCATTTTTTTCCCAAGTAGAAAGGTTATTTTGAAAAACTGAAAGGTATACTTTACAACCCATTTTATAAGGATTCAGTTTTTAAAATCTTTTAAATAAAAAGCAATCAATTCTCTACATACTTTTATTAAAGAATTACAGCTTTCACAGATAGCAAAATACATTGTTGCTATTACCAACAGCATTACCTTCTTCATTTCTCCTCCAGCTACGAATAAAAATCATCACCCTTTTGTAGAAAAATTTCTTATGAATGTGGCCCAATTCAAAACAAATTACTTCTACCAGTAAAATATTGTATCTTACATGTTGTCACACTGATTACCTAGCTACATGAAACGCTACAGAAACCACAAGGGGAAAAAAGAACTTCAAAAAGAATATGGCAAAACCATAAATGTTCTCAATTTTGTGAAATTTAGTAACCCTTCTGACTACTCCAAAAAGCATTGATGTTCTAACTGGGTATTCCACTTATATCTGATGTTTCTATACAGTTAACATATGAAACACGAAAGTAATCTGGCCTAATTCTGAATTTATGTAATTATAATAAGTACATAGATGTTGGTCCTAAATGTCCTTTCATTAGACAACAGAGAATTTTATCTCCAACAATTTCTATGCTTTAGCAAAAAAACTAAAAGTAGGTAATGAGCTACCCTTTGAATTTTACACAAGTAGCTAGGTACTGCAGATGCCACTGAAGAGAAAAGCTGATACACTGGCAAATATGAAAAATACCAGGTTAGTGTCATTAGCTTCTTCACTAAAAATTATTTATATTATACTCTCATTTGCAACTGATGCTGAGGTTTCAAATTTAAAAGCAAAAAACCCAAAAAACCACTTTTTGCTACTTTGTTCTGAAGATTTACAAATTTCTTTGCAGAAGCAAAATTATCTCTTGTTATCAGTGATGTATGTATTTTCATTTGAAAAGAACTAAATGTATTAGGACTCATATGCAGTGGTTTGGCTGACCATAAATAAATGAAACATATTTTTCCCGCCACGAAGTACCGAGTTACAACAAATGTATTAAAAAAACTTTATTTTCTTGAGAGTGCATACAAAGATGTTATGTAAACACTGTTAGTATTACCTTTAATGTGAAAACATTTCTTATTACTTCAGATTTTACTGTTTTATAAATAGGTCATGTGTCTCCAGAAACATTAAAGGCCACAATGGGTGTTATGACCAAAGAAAATTTTAGCCTCTTACAGGCTAAACAAAGTACAAAATGTGAAAATAAAAAAATAAAGAGCAAATCAGGAAAGAGAAAAACACAGCTCATGATATGCATTTATGAATCAGCAATTTAACATTTTAATTCCTAAACCAAAAATGTCAACTTTACAAAACACACATTAATATATATTCTTCACCATTTTTCTCAAAAATATGTTTTATACATACATTCATATTTGTGTATATGTGTGTGAAATAACTGCAAATATTACCAATTAAATAAATTGGGCAACTGCTAGTAGCTCTGAAACAGTAAATGGAATGAGCTTGTTATGTAGACAATTTCAGCCCCCTGAAATAACATCTGGTCTTAGGATTATTTTTTAGAATGCAGTTGGTATTTTAGCTAGGAAATGGGAGAAACATACTGTGTTCATACTCACAGAATGGAGTATCTAACTGCCTATTTCAGTTTAACGTATGCTATAATAAAATACATGAATAAATACCTGAACATTTGAGAAATTTCTAAAACTAAAGGAAGGACTGTTTCATTATACAAAAACTATTATGTATCAATTATGTTCATTTCTGATGAGTTTGCATATAAGCTAATGTGTTTGTGAAATCAAACTGGAATGCAGACCAAGTACAGGTGATCCAGGTTCCTTGCTTTAATGAGTATTACAAAGCAGCACTGGGTTCAGCATACTTCAGACAGGCCTACTCACTCACCTGGTGAATTCCACGCCAGTCTACTCTGATGATTAAATATATTAAGGAAAGAAATGGTCCCAAAGGGTAAGTGATGAAACCTTAAGGATATGGTCTTGGGCCAAAACCACAACCAAACTCCATGTAAGGTACAATCTCTCACACATACAAACACACACACCACATACACAACCACACACACAAAAATTTAACACACACACACACACACACACACACACAATGTTCCTGCTATTGTCCAATAATTCCCTCCCACTCCCAAAGTAATACACTATAAACTACAGCACAAATAGAGTAAGTACACTGTAGCCTCAGTTTAAACTGGGTGTCGGTTGGGTCCATTATGAGAAGCACATCACAGGTGGCACTGTGTTGCGAAGTCTGTTTAGTACTACTGGTGACTAACACGCTCTGAATAGGTCCAAAACAGACCCATATATTACCAAATTTTAGTCATTATGGAAAAATGTTATGAGGCTGCAGTGTATTTGATAATGTTGAGAATTTAGATTACAAAATTAACATTCAAAATAAGAATACTTCATAGTATAAGTTATAAAGAGAAATGGATAGAATTTTCACTGTAATGTGGATACCACTCCCATCTCACCCCTTCCATCCCAATAAATTATAACCTGAAAGATGATTACTTGGTGCCACTGGTATCAATACATTAACGCTTTATTATCATCTTGACTGCTAATTCCAGTTGTCAAAAATGAACATTTCCCTTCTAATCATAATCAAGAATGAGGACCTTACTCTTTAAAATAAACATGCCTGATGTAAAATTTTAAGACCGTTAGAAAGCAAGAAAAAGAAAGAAGTTATCACTGGGTAAATTATGATTACACATATTTGAATCACATTAGCTTATTCCTGAGTAATGTAAACTTTATCCTATTAAAAAACCTTACCTTCAAATTACCGAAATGCTTACATTTATTGACAAACCATGCATTTTCACAAAAACCTGAGATAATTTTTCACCTAACATGTTTCATTTGACCACTCAATATACCCTATGAAACTAAGTTAATATTTCTGTATTTTCTCATAATACCATTCATATTAGTTTGTAAGTAGGAATAAAAAGAAATGCGTTCTAAATAAATGACACAGGAGGCAATAAATTGACACATGACAAGTAAATAAAAGGCTAAAGCACTCCAATACCATTGAAACTGTTTTAATGTTGTTGCAATTCCAAAATGCAACAATCATCAGCTTGTAAAGACCCAAAATTCAAAAATTCATTTTAATTACTCCTTCAAACCTATTTTACAAAATAAAGGCAAGAGACATTTAAATCCTCCTTGTCCTAGTTGTGCCATCTATGTTCCTAACTTGTTTTCTATCACTCTAGTGTATGCTGCAATTCCCATCAGATGCTATATAAGAAAAAATAAAATAAAATATTAACCTCTGCTTCAATGTATAGTTTCCAGAATCTGCCAGAACTGGGGAACTGGGCAACAAGGCGTTCATAAGTCTTCCGTGCTTTGTCTATAGGTTGATTCTAAAATTGAAAACCAATAAACAGCATTTACAATGTTAAGATTATGAAAATATTATTTACTGCAGAACCAAGTAGTGTGATTGGACCCATAGAGAAGGAAATGTAATCCTATATCACTAAACCTGTGCCTCTCGAATGAGAATGCTCCAAGCGTCAAGGTCATATGGATTCTCTTCTAATTTCTTTTCCGCTTTCTTCACCTTCTCTGGGACATACTCAGCTGCCTGGAGGAAAGAAAAATAAGGAACTGATGTTACTGTTTTAAAAGTTTCATGCCTAATTTAATCCAAGCACAGTTATCAGTCCCCAATACAAAGCATAAAAATGTCCTTTTACAAAAGAGGCCTGCATTTTCTACAATCTATATATACTATGCTGTCATAAGTCACCTGCATAAAAACAAAATTCAGTGATCACGTACTTTTAAAGCCATTATTAAATTTAAGCAAACCCATCTTTTACATAAACATAAAGCAGCCATTCTCAAACACTGTGGTCTCAGGACCCCCTTTATACTCTTAAAAATTACTGAGTATGCCGAAGAGCTTTTGTCTATCTGATTACTTCAATATTTACTACATCAGAAATTAAAACTGACAAAAATGTTAAATATTTATCCATGTACAATAAAAAATTATTTACATGTTAACATAATGCTTTTATGCAAAATAAATTTAAAAATTCAGTGAGAATATCCTATTTTATATATTTGCAAATCTGTTCAGTGTCTGATTTTTTTTAAAGGTAGGTAGCTGGATTTTTCTGTCTGCTTCTGCATTCAATCTGCTGTGATATCACATCATGTAAAAATTCCACTGAACTCTCATAAGAGATTAAGAGTGAAAGGGCAGAAATAATTATCTAAAATTTATTATGAAACTATGAACTCACAGATCCTCTGAAAGTCTTAGGAACCTCCCAGGTCCCTGGACCAATTTTGAGAAACACTGCTATAGAACATTCATCCTGAGCCACAAAAGAAAAAGCATGAAATGACATGGAAATTGTATTTTGATGTAAAGGTTTTCAAAACATGATTCACAAATTGTACATACAGCATCATTAAAACTATTAAAAAGGAATTTGCAGTATTATATGATCATACTAAAATGTTTAGTGGTCACATGTGGGTGACAGTTTCATTTTTATTATAAAAATATAATTTAAAAAAAGAGTAATGCCTAAAATAGCCAGCACCTGAGACAAAAATATAAGTACTACTCAAATTGTTGTTCAGAATACCACCTGGGTAGCTCAGTCATTAAGCATCTGTCTTCAGCTTAGGTCATGATCCCAGGGTCCTGAGATTGAGCTCCCCCACAAGGCTCCCTGCTCAGTGGGAAGCCTGCTTCTCCCTCTCCCACTCCCTTGCTCGTGTTCACTCTCTGGCTGTCTCTCTGTCAAATAAATAAATAAAATCTTAAAAAAAAAAAAAAAAAAGAATACCACTATGTGCCAGGAAAAAAAAAGTGACATTCAACTAAGTCAGATAAATGTTAATTTTTAAAGTTGTGTTTTGTCTTTTTACAGGACTTCTTGAAATCTATATGGCAATACAGAATAATATTTAAGAGGAGGCAGAGAGGGAAACACTGCCCCTAACAGCTTTATTTTTTTCAGTGGCAATTAACAACTCATAGAAACATAATGTCAAGGGGCACCTGGGTGGCCGAGTCGTTAACATGTCTGCCTTTCCCTCAGGTCATGATCCTGCGGGGCAGGTCCTGGGATGAAGCCCCACGCCCAGGGGAAGCCTGCTTCTCCCTGTCCCACTGCCCCTGCTGTGTTCCCTCTCTCACTGTCCCTATCAAATCAATAAATAACCCCCCCCCAAAAAAAAAGAAAAAAGAAAAAAAGAAAAATAATGTCAAAACCCCAGATGGGAAGAAATTTTAGTCGTGGGTTTAGGGAAAAAAATATACCTGGAAGTAGTACACTCTTCTTTGGAATAAATTAGTGTCTACCGCTGGTAAGTACACATTTTATTTAGAAAGAAAAACACGTTTTAAAAGACCAACGTAGGAGTGCCTGGGTGGCTCAGTGGGTTAAAGCCTCTGCCTTTGGCTCAGGTCATGATCCAGCGTACTGGGATCGCATCGGGTGCTCTGCTCAGCAGGGAGCCTGCTTCCTCCTCTCTGCCTGCCTCTCCACCTACTTGTGATCTCTGTCAGACAAATAAATAAATAAATCTTTTTAAAAAAAGGTAATTTTTGTATGAAACTCGTATTTTACTAATATATAAGAGCTCTATAAGTAGGCTAGCTCAAGAAACTAAAACTGGATAAGTTTAATAAAGGAGGACTATTGGTCCCAACCACACATTAAAACACAAAATGACATGGCAAAATGGTGTGGTAATGGTTCATGAATCACTGGTTCATGACAGTTGAAAAAGAGAATGATATACGGAAAATGAACAAATAAAGGTGATTATTTCAAAACAGAATAGTGGCTTATTCAAAGCACAGGGTTAGTATAACTGTATAACCATCTATCAGAATAACTACAGTCAACTTTATCAAAATAAGGTTGAATTCCTATTTAACCCCTTCTACTGAAGTAAATTTCACATGGGTTAGAGATTTAAACACTAATAAAAAAAGAACTAGAGGAAAACATACTGAAGTGGATCTAAGGCTTTTCAGAAGCCTTTGAAGAGAGTACACTTAATTCGGTTTAAATTGTGCATGAAAAATTATCAAAGTCAAAAGACAAACCTAAAAAATAGCCAACATATTTGGCAGAGTACTAAATTTATTCATATACAGTCAATAAAAGATCAGCAACTCACAAAATGGGCAATGTACTGGAAGAGTTCATAGAAAAAGAAATAGAAATGTAAGCCATAAGACAGAGATCCAAAGTGTTTTATAATCAATGTTACACTGGCAAGACATTCTCACACTGTTGGCAGGGGCAAATAGTAATGTGATCAAAATTTAACATGAACGTTGACCCTGAATTCCACCTTTGGCAACTTCCACTGTACACATGCACAAAGGTGTATACTGAAGAACTACTACTCGGCTGTTCGCTGTTGCATAAAACTAAAAATAATTAAAATAATCACATATAAAAGAACGGACTAAATAAACTGAGGAATTTGTAGTCACAAAAAAGAAGAGAGCAAGGCAGGTCTATAGATAGCAACATGGAACTATCTCCGTAATACTGGGTGTAAAAAAAAAAAAAAAAAAAACTGGGAGATGAGCTGGGAAGAGACAGAGACAGACTCATGGAAACACTCCCTTTACAATGTATATACTCTTCTACTGTTTTAATTTTTATTCACCCAAGAAATATTTGCTCAGTGCCTAGTATGTGCCACACATTCTTGAAGGGACACTTTGGGATACAACAAAATAAAGTATTCTCCTTTCACAGAGTTTACTTACTTCTTAAAAAAACAAACTTAAGAAAATATTTTAAAATAAAACCAGGATCTTAGTTTATAAGATACCAAGTATGAAATGTTAATGATAAAATAAGAAGTGTGATACAGGAACTTTAAATCAGGACCTAAAAAAGAGCTAAGCTATGCTTGAATTGCTTTAATCAATGCTAACAACTAGTGTTTCAAAGCAGTTTGATGTGAGGTCTTATACACTCAAGATCCACCTGGTGAAAATTAACCTACCAAATTAGGTAACGTATACCACAATCTGTAAAAGGAGAGAGAAAACTCAAAAGATAGTGTCTAATATTCAACCAGCAAAATCACAGCAAGAAGTATACATGTCTCCTTGCTAAATATGCCACTACTTTAGTGACTGTCAACCCTGGCAGCACATTACAATCACCTGGGGCTAAGGGGATATTAAAGATGCTCAAGCCCCACTATGTAATCAATTAAATGAGAATCTCTAGGAACAAGGTGTACCATCACTACTTTTACTCTTTTATCACTATATACATTTTTAAACTCCCTAGATGGTTCTAATGTGCAGCCTCAGGTGAAAACCACAGCTCTCCAAGGGCTTCCTAACCCTTCTTGTTTGCCTCAGAACTTTCCAATAGTCTACTGAAGCCTATGGGCTCTTTCTCAGAAAAATCTTCTTTTTCTTTCTTTCTTTTTTTTTTTTTTAAAGTAGGCTCTACATCCAATGTTGGGCTTGAACTCACAATCCCAAGATCAAGAGTCACATGCTCTTGATGGGGCCAGCCAGGTATCCCTCTCAGAATACTGTTCTTAAATACACAAAATGAACTGTGAGAGACTTCAAAGGAAACCAATTATATTGAAATATAATTACTGAAATATTTTTAAACAAAACTTTACACAGTAATAGATACTTAACATATTAAATAACAGGATCTAATAATGAGTCTAGTGATGAAGACAATAATATTTGGAATATTTATGTCTAGTTAGTTATTGCTAACACTGCCAGTGTGGTTTCTTGCCTACTTTCATAATAGAAAGTTTCAATTTCAGTTAAAGATTAGTAAAAATATTTTCCTCCACCCAACTTCACAGAACCCCTAAAATTCTAACCAGACACCTGGGGGATGGGATTATAATGGACCTACGAACCCAGGCAAAGGATGCTGGAGAGCAGATGTTAAAAAAACGCATTTATCACTCGTTAAATAATAACCCCATTTCATAATAAGAAATATAATTAAATTACATAATTCTACCCAAAATCCAGTTAGAATCTGAAAGAACCATGGGTCAGCTCTTTTTAAAATCTGTTACACTCCTAAATTATTTTCCTTTAGCAAGGATGTAGTTAAATGTTAGTAAAACGAACTACATAGATAATTCTCAATCAAGTGCATTAATTAACAAGAAAGCAAACCAAAACGGCCCAGAATATACTCTGGTAGTTATGGCCACATTTAATTCCTACAACAAAAAGTCATTTATCATCACGAACCAGTTGGGTAGCCAACAACGTTAATTAACACTTTTGCTCTCTTGCCTGGGCATATTTCTATAGGGCAAAGGAAATCTGAGCAGTTTTCCAGTATTCCACAAGGGGACTGGACCTCCATGAAGAATGGAATAGTAGGGGTGCCTAGATGGCTAGTGGGTTGAGCCTCTGCCTTCAGCTCGGGTCATGGTCCCAGGGTCTGGGATCGAAGCCCGCAATGGGCTCTGCTTGGCGGGGAGCCTGCTTCCCCGTCTCTCTCTGCCTGCCTCTCTGCCTACTCGTGATTTCTCTCTCTGTCAAATAAATAAATAAATAAATAAATAAATCTTAAAAAAAAAAAAAAAAGGAATGAAATTATATTACTATTTCCTGAATCTACTGCTGGATCAGAGGAATAGATCAGTTTAAGAAAATTTAGGACAAGTTTCCAGTACTCATTTGAAATGGAATGAGGTCGGAACTCTGCTTAGTATATATAGCCAAAGAACAGCTGTCCCATGGTTACACATCCCCAAAACTTATTTCAAGAAGAAAGTCTACAAAAATCCAGCTTTTGTCTTTGGAATAAACTATCATCCCATTATCATTCTTTAGGGAATGTTAATGGGGAGTAGGTTGGAACTCCAAATCAAATGACCAGAACAAAAGCTGGATTAGTTCCCAAGTCGTGTGTTACCAATGGTATCAGCTGGACTCTGGGAATGTCTTTGATTTGCATAATTTTAAAACCTAGAAAAATAACACAACTGTATGGTGTATACAAAGATACATACCAATATACACTATTTCAAATGGGTACAAAACCCAGAAAAATTTTGAATTGATGATGTACTTTTTTTGGGTACAGGGACACAATGTTACTTAGTACCTATCTCTAGCATCTGTTCTATGAATTGTTTTTCTAGTAGTAGGGTACTGCTAACATGACAACTAATTTTTTTCTCTGTGAATAGTAACAAGTGAAACTGGCTAAAAGTATGAAGGAAGGGTAAATCCATTACACGCTGACCTTTTAAAATTTTCCTTTTAATAATGGCTTTTTTGGGGGCACCTGGGTGGCTCAATGGGTTAAAGCCTCTGCCTTCAGCTCAGGTCATGATCCCAGAGTCCTGGGATAGAGCCCCACGTCCGGCTCTCTGCTCAGCGGGGAGCCTGCTTCCTCCAATCTCTCTCTCTGCCTGCCTCTCTGCCTACTTGTGATCTGTCAAATAAATAAAAATCTTTTTAAAAAATGGCTTTTTTAAAGGCATAATCATATACATGCCACTTATTTAAAGTATACAATTCCCAGTAAATTTTTTAAAAACATCTTATCATCCAACAAGAACCATCCTAATAGCCATTACCTTTCCCAAGGCCCTAGCCCTAGGCAACCACCAAACTACTTTCAGTCTCCATAATGTGCAGGTATTCCATGTAAATGGTATCGTACAATAGGTTATTGTTTCTAGCTTTATTTTGCGTGTTTCTAAGGTTTGTGTTTCATCATGTATCAGTATTTTCCTCTCTAATGTCAAGTAAAATTCCACTATATGGATAATCCCACAAATCCTACATTTTATTTAACTACTGATGGTCGTTTGGATTGTTTCCCAGTTTTGTTTTTTTTTTTTGAAGATTTTATTTATTTGACAGAGAGAGATCACAAGTCGGCAGAGAGGCAGGCAGAGAGAGAGAGAGGGAAGCAGGCTCCCTGCTGAGCAGAGAGCCCAATGAGGGACTCGATCCCAGGACCCTGAGATCATGACCTGAGCCGAAGGCAGCGGCTTAACCCACTGAGCCACCCAGGCGCCCGTTTCCCAGTTTTTGAGTGGAGTTCATTTTGTGTTTTTTACACACACACACACACACACACACACACACACACACTCTCTCTCCTTCCTACAGGTGAAACTGATAGGTCATATAGTGATTTTTTTTTTTTAAAGATTTTATTTATTTATTTGACAGAGATCACAAGTAGGCAGAGAGGCAGGCAGTGACAGAGAAAGGGGGAAGGAGGTTCCCTGCTGAGCCCGATAAGGGGCTCAATCCCAGGACCCCAGTAATTCTATTTTTAACACTGAGGAACTGCCAGACGGTTTCCCAAAGTGATTGAACCATTTTACATTCTAAGCAACAGTGTTAAGAGGGTTCCAATTTCTTCAGATCTTCACCAACACTTGTCTTTTGATGATTCTGATCATCCTACTGGGTATAAAATGGTTTTGATTTACATTGCTCTGATCGTTAATGAAGTTCAGCATTTTTTTAATGTTCTTATATGCCATTTGTCTTTGGAGAAATGTCTTTTCAGATTCTTTGCCCATTTTTAATTGGGTTATCTTTTCATTGCTGAATTGCAAGAGTCTTTTGTATTACAGATACAAGTCCCTTGTCACCAGATTTATAAAAAGTTTCTCCCAGGGGCGCCTGGGTAGCTCAGGTCGTGGTCTCAAGGTCCTGGGATAGAGCCCCGCTTCTGGCTCTCTATTCAGCAGGGAGCCTGTTCCCCCCACCCTCTACCTGCCTCTCTGCCTACTTGTGATCTCTGTCATCAAATAAGTAAAAAAAAAAAAAAAAAAAAAAGTTCCTCCCATTAGGTGGGTTTTTTCACTTTCTTTGATTAATCTTTTGTTTGTTACATGAAGCCAGCCCAGAGAAAACAGAATTTGACAAGGGCCTCACATACACTACGCACCATTTCAATGGTTCTCAAACTTTTTGTAAAAGAATCACTCTACAGTCTTAAAAACTGAAGAACCGAACAAAAATTTTTTAAAATGTGGCTTTATCTATTAATATTATCATATGAGATAGTAAAATTGAGAAAAAAAATTTTAGTTCATTTAAAAATAACTTTATTTAAAAATATTTTCCAAAGCAAAAAAATAATTAGTGAACACAACGGCAGTTTTATGTTTTTGTGACACTTAAATGTCTGGCTGAATAGAAGACATTACCTGCTTCGGTTTTTTCATCTACTGCAGTATATTGTTACGGATGAAGTATGACTATATAACTAGGTTTATGAAGTATATGACTATGTATGTAGATGGGAAAGGAAAAGCACTTTTATTTCTTTTTTTTAAAAAGACTTTATTTATTTATTTGACAGACAAAGATCACAAGTAGGCAGAGAAGCAGAGACAGGAGGAAGCAGGCTCCCTGCTGAGCAGAGAGCCCAATGCGGGGCTCAATCCCAGGACTCTGGGATCATGACCTGAGCCAAAGGTAGAGGCTTTAACCCACTGAGCCACCCAGGCGCCCGGAAAAGCACTTTTAATAGCCTTTTCATGTAATTGTGGATAGTTCATGTAGCCTCCAAAAAACTCTAAGTTAAACTTTACTGAAACAGCATACCAGTTTCTATATGGCAGCTTAACTAATATTAGGGGGTGAGTTAACTCAGGTGCGAGGGGGGGAAATGACAAAAATGATTAATGATTGAAAGAATTAAATAATCAAATTTATTCTTCCCATCCCCACCAGGGAAGTGCAACTTTCACAGAAAAAAAAAAAAAAAAAAGAAGGTAGTTTTCCTCCAAATATAGCTATTTTTGTGGTAAATGGGGAGGGTGTGATGCTAGAGGTCATACCTAAATTAAAGATCAGTGAAAATTTAATCCAAAGGATAAACAAAAGTATAGGGGAGAAGATGGTAAATTAAAAGATTTAAATCTATATAAATAGTTCTTGACCAGGGTGAACAGAACTAGAGGATGAGTCTCTAACATGGTTTTGTAATGAATATTTCCCACTATTAAGGGTAATGACTGACTAAATATACTACAGGAAGGAAAACCACAAAATACTATCAAAAGCCTAACCATCTTCAAATAATCTGCAGTTTTTCCTCCACTTATTTTATAAAGAATGTATTCAAAAACAACTTTTAAGGTTCAGATATCTTCAACCTCTGTGGTTTGCACATTTTACATAAAAATTACCCATGGTACTTGTTTCAAATGAAGATTCTCAAGTCTCACCTACAGAATCTGTCATAATAAGTCTGAAATTAAGATGTACGCACCTATAGTTGTATAAAAACACTTAAGTGATTATGATACAATGGGCCACAGACTCCATTTGGACAAACACTAACTAATCTGTTCTCTACATACATTTTCCATAAGTTGTTTCTTTAAAAATAAAGTAACATCAGACCTAAGTCATTCCATGTTTTCCCTAAAACATTAATAAAGCTGCATAAATTACACTATCTATGTGAAGTCTTTAGTCTCCCTTGGTAGTTAACCTTTATTCAAAATTAAAAATAGACGAGAGTGGCACTTTGCAAGATTATCTGCAAGTAGTAACAGAGACGATTCGTATGCCTAGAGAATAAAGCAGTTTACGTGACCAGTGACATCAGGACTGAATGCCAGTTTAGTCCTATGTGTGTTCCTTTACCAGTGCAACAGAACTCTACCACATTTTTTTTTTTTTGGTAAATGAATCTGATTATGTATTCTGCATACCATCCCTTCAGCCCTTCCAGAGACTAAAAATCTACAAACATGTAAACAATTCAAAACTCAAGAAAAAACACGCTAAAGATTATTGGCCCAAATAATGATACTTATCATATGTGCTTATTAAATCTGCTTATTAATTCCCTAGGAAACAAACAGCTGCAACTACAAATAAAAATCTGAATCTTTAGAATTCAAAAAATGTGGCTTTAGACCAAAAGTAGCCAAGATATTAATTCACTAAATAAACTAAATAAAACATTAGCAAATCATCAGGACAGTTTTGTCCTCCGGCTTTATTCAGTATTTACTGATTATAAACTATCCATTAATCTAAAAATCTGCTAACTCAAATCCATTTTTACATCAATTCTCACTCCATTACCAACTGCCCAGCAAAACAAAACAAAAAGACTCAAATTCACAGGCAGGTCTTTATCTACAGAGAAAAGATTTAGAGACAATGGCAGAAAAGCTTACAACTATGAAGGGTTTTTGGGAATTATCCACTTAATAGGTACAAAGACCTCAACACAGGTTTTGAAATTCTGGAAAGTCTATCTGGGATGTAAGCTGTATTCCTGAAATTCCTAAATTCTTAATGCTGAAGGAATTTGCAATCTCTCTTAACACAGCACCTTTATACTGTACTTCTAAGGAAAACCAATACTTACATAAACACAGATCAGTCTCTCTTAGGAACAACTATTGCCAACTAGAGTATTCTACATGGTTGAAATACTAACAAAAAAGATGAACTCAATTTTGGCTGCCCCAAACTGTTATACCGAGTATCACAACAGGAGGAGGAAAAGTAGGAAAGGCTATTACAGAAAGATTGTTAAAAACTGATAAAACTAATTGGGCCCAAATAACACATCATCTAATATATATACCTGGCCCTCTCCCTTACCACCCCCTACCCAATCCACTTTGGCTTTTTTTTTTTTTTTAAAGATTTTATTTATTCAGGGGACCCTGGGTGGCTCAGTGTTAAAGCCTCCGGCTCAGGTCATGATCCCAGGGTCCTGGGATCAAGCTCCACATCAGGTTCTCTGCTCCGTAGGGAGCCTGCTTCCTCCTCGCCTCTCTGCCTACTTGTGATCTGTCAAGTAAATAAATAAAATCTTAAAAAAAAAAAAAAATTTTATTTATTCATTTGAGAGAGAAAGAGAGAGGCAGCACAAGCAGGGGGAAAAGCAGAGGGAGAAGCAGACTCCTCATCAAGCTGGGAGCCTAACATGGTACTCTATTGCAGGACCTGGAGATCGTGAACTGAGCTGAAGGCAGACACTTAACCAACTGAGCTACCCAGGGACCCCTCCACTTTGCGTTTAAAACTGTTTTTGATAGGCGCTCGGGTGGCTCAGTCAGTTACGGGACTGCCTTAGGCTCAAGTCATGATCCCTGAGTCCTGGGATCCTGGGATCGTGTCCCAGCTCCGCAGGGAGTCTGCTTCTCCCTCTGACCTTCTCCCCTCTCATGCTCTCTCTTACGCACTTTCTCAAATAAATATTTTTTAAAAAACTGTTTTGATAATACCATTATCTTTTAACTGCTAGTAAGTAGTAACGGTTACCCAACAAAACCTTAAACCAGGATTTTTGTTTCAACACTGTATGTGTTCATCTTTCATCTTAGTAAGTATATAGCAGGGAACATTTTTCATTATTTTCCACATTATCCCAAACTTATCTTTCACCAAAAGACAACAATGATTTATGGCCCCAAGTTCCCCTCATTAAGAACTACTGGTAATTATGCTTCTTCAGGTTATGCAAATTTTCCAAAGTGAGGATCATTTTGTTTACAATATAGGCCTTCCTAATCCTAGGTCGGTTATAAGTTGTTTTAAAAATGAAGTCTTAGGGGCACCTGGGTGGCTCAGAGGGTTAAAGCCTCTGCCTTCGGCTCAGGTCATGATCCCAGGGTCCTGGGATCGAGCCCCGCATCGGGCTCTCTCCTTGGTGGGGAGTCTGCTTCCTCCTCTCTCTCTTTGCCTGCCTATCTGCTTACTTGTGATCTCTCTCTGTCAAATAAATAAATAAAATCTTAAAAAAAAAAATGAAGTCTTATTTCTAAAAGATGAGTGCAGAAACAATTTTAGGGATTTAAAGGTTCATATGAATTGGCCTGGCTGAACACATTATTCTCCCTCTTCTTATCTAACAAAACTTTAAAAAAAAAAACCCCACTCTTATGCCCAAATTATTTTTTTATTTGTGCACCTGTCCTCCCAAAATTAAATTCTATGGGAATTTCTAATGTATCTCATACAGCCTAAATGCAAAATTCATCCATTAAGTTACTGAACACCTTTAAGTATCAAAACAGAATTTCCTAGATTCCTAGATGCAAGGATGAATAAATTAGGCAGTCCTTTCAACTCACGGACAAACCCAGTGGAGGAACTCCAGACAACAGCTAAATGCTGTAGGGGTACTGCACAAGGTAAAATGGAGCTAAAAAAGTACACGATCAAAAGCTGAACCAAGCACTAACATATGTGTGTATGTATATACAGATAATATATCCAGAGACACACACACAAGACAAAAATATAGCCATAATTCCACACACGAACCAGATGTGTTTTCATTAGGGAGTAGAGAGGAACCTACAAGCACACAGTTTTGTCATCACCGAACTGACAAAAACAGTAATAAAAAATACTAATGAAAAATGCCAAGGTAAATTAAATAGCTCTCTATGCAAAAATGGAACTTCCTCACAAGAGTTAAAAAAAAAAAAAACTACAATAAATCTTAGCAAGCCATCCTGCTTGTTTACAATCATTTCCCCATTTCAGAGGGCACAAATTTATAGATTCGGTACCAAGAAAGTAATGACCATCCGTATTTTTGAATAACAAAGATACCAGCAGGTTTGTTCAACCAAATTTTTTTTTTTTTGAGCTTCAATGTTATGAGGCTAAAAGAAATCTACAACTATCTTGCCATATTCTTTGTCCATAACATCCTTTGGCATCTTTCCAAAGCGAACGCCCCATTTAATGATTCTTCAGTTGTATTTAGTCTTTTTGTCTATCATTTCAGCTCATTTTAGGTGCTCTTTCCCCTAAACAGTCACCAATTAGTTAAAAGGTTATTGAGGAACACATCATCAACCTACAGAATACTAACTGCAAAAGGAAAAATAATCCTCTCTATCCAAAATAAATAAAATCTTTTAAAAAAGAGAAAGAAAAAAATTCTTCACAGAAAAATACAAGCCAGTCAGAAAGACCGAGTAGAATTAGAACACCACCATTCACCACCTCCAATGTAATAACTGATTTATTCAAGAATTATTAATTGACAAATAACTAGTTAAAAGGTTATTGAAAGGAACACAAAATCAGCCCACAGATTACTAACTGCAAAGGAGAAAATAATCCTTCACAATGAAGAAACCCAGAGTCCTCATCCTACCCAAATAATCAAACTTAACCATCACTAACAGTGGCACAACCTAACCACTTGGCATGAAGTGCCTTTTGATGTAACATTATACCATTCTACCCCAAAATATTTAAGCCAAATATTATCAGAGCTCTCAGTTTAGACCTAAGCAACCACAAAGTTTTCAGGAAATAACAAAAGATAAAGGGACAAGTTAAATGATACCACACACACAAAAATCAAATCAACTCAGAAAATGAGAAGTTTTTACTAGAAAATTGTCCAGGATTCTTCAGACAAACAATATCCCCAGGAGAAAAGGGGGGTGGGGGGACTGTTCAAGAGATACAACAAAATGATGCATGTAAACCCAAATTAGATTCTAATAAAGTAAAAGAAAATAAAGAAAAAAGAAAGAAAATCCAATGAATCCTATTTTGGGGATAACTGGGGAAATGTGAACAGAAACTGGGATTCAGAAATGATATGTTATTACTATTAATTTTCTTAGGTGAGAAAACGGTATGGTTATATAACTGCATCAATGTCCTTATATAAAAGAATGATGAAATTTAAGGGGCTGAAATATGTGTCAACTTACTTTCAAGTAAGTATGTAAGCAGAGATAGGGAAAAACGGTTAACAACTGCTGATTCTAGGTGAAGAACTGTATTGCTAGCATTCATTGCACTTCCAACTTTTCTCTATGTACTAAACTTTGCACGATAAAACTTTTAGGTTAATTTCTCTTCCTGTAAATTTTCACCACCATCTCTCCCATTTAAACCACCACAGTTCTGAAATATTCAAGGTGATGACATTTCAGTGTCTTTATAATTTTAGATAAATTTAAGAATTAACAAGTTCTGGAAACTTTCAATAAAATCTTAGGACATCACTACTCCTCAGCTTTCAAGTGACAAAACATGAGCCCATCTCAGAAAAACGGTAGGTATACATAAACAGATTTGATAAAATAATTTTGAGACTTGAGACTTTGCATTTTGGGGCATTGTGACAGCATGTAAAATGTAAACGGGATTTCAGTACTGAAATCAGTCAACAGGCAAACACAAAATTTAATTTAGCAAGCCTTCCCGACATAATGACATTTACAGCCACCCAGACCATTCAAGAGGAACTCCAACTTTGCCTCATCTCTGTCAACCTCCAAAACAGCCTCTACCTTCTAAGCTGGGAATTTAAAAAACAAAAACCTAAGTGTAGTTCGTTACCACGGCAACGGGAAATTTCAGGAAATTGAGGCTCTGCAGGTCTAGCTAGCCTCCATTTTAAAAACTATTTACCTAAACATAGCAGGACTTAAATCGAAAAAACAAATGGAATGACATCTCTCATAAGGTATCAGTTTCCTCTTTCAAACTAAAAGGTAGTATTTACCCAAATTCTGAACAAAGTGCAAAAGAAACAAATCACTTTACTAAATATCTGATTTTTACAGTATTTATAAGTCACTTACACCCAGTACTAAAGCAGACGCTTTTACTTACAGTGGCCAAAACCAATTTCTCATTTCCGATTTATCAAATTCTGCAATATTTGTGTCGCTTTAAAAACGAAAATGAACTGCGTACAGAATACAGAGAAAAAGAAGGAAGCAGAAGCAAGCCACACAATTCCTGAATCTCGGCAAAACCATGCTCTTCTCCTACACTGCTTCCTTCTTCATTCGCACTGGCAAGAGACTATTTCTCCAGATAAGTTTCATCTCCGATTATTTCTCAAAGTGGTTTCCTATTTCGTGGTATATCGGAGAGGTGGCAGAGGAAACAGTCAAGTTTTTCGAAAACAGCGACTACACGTTAAAGTAATCAATTCCTAACCACCCCAGTATCAAAATGGTATCAAAGGAAGGTATCTCACAGGAGCAGTCCCATGAACCTAACTAAACAGGACGAAGCAGCTTCCTGGCTATTGTCTAGGTTAAATATTTGTTCGTATTAACGCCTAAGGCAGAGAAGCCAAAAAATAACTTCAGATCTCAGTCAGCCCTTGCTCCCCATTCCCACATTGTCCTATACCCGGTTCTCCCGGTCCATTAGACCCCGATTTCTTCCTCAGGCGAACATGGCTGGAGTACTCGGACGAACACAGACTTGAAGAGAAGAGGTCGCCACGAGGCCCCACCACTCTCTTTCCTCACCTGCTCCGGGGCGCCGTCTCCTGACATGGCCTCAGTTGACTAGAAAGGGAGAACTGGCCCGCGATGCGAAGCTAGAAAAGAGAAATTAAACTAAAAACCACCCCAAACCAGTAAAGTTACCCCCTGCCCAGCGGAGCCAGACCGCCAACACCAAACGCCACCGCCCACTCAGATATGAATTAAAATGGCTGCGCCCCAGCCGGATGAGGAGAGAGGTGTGGCTTCTGCATTAACTTCCGGGGCAGTGGGCGGAGCTAAGATCGCAACACGCCAGTTACTCGGCCGCGCAGATGCAGAGAGAATCCAGCAGCGGGCCCAAAGCCTGTGCTGATGTCACGACCCTGGGCTAGGGGAGCTGTTGCTGAGCTGGCTATAACCGGCTGGGAGGCGGGAAACTGTTTAGCCTGGAGGCTCGCGCGCCTTTTGGAGTTTAATTATCAAGCTGTGGAACCTGGTTTTTCGCTGTTGAAGCCTGACTGCCAATCTGTTTAGTTCAGGCAAACTGGCCGTCTTAGGACAATGCTAAGTTTAAATGCCTTTTATATTTTGGAGATAGGGAATATATCGAGGTTTTCTATGGTATAAGCTAATGCTTTCTATGCTTCTTAGGGATAAGAGGAACAGTTCGAGCTCATATTAATATGTACTGCCACTACCTCCTATTGTGTCTAAGGTTTTAACGTCTGTAAATCCTGGGTTTTAAGCTCAGCATCTCACCATGATTCTTCGTATGCAAAGTGGAGGTAAAAGCAGTCAGACTCTGAAGCCAGACTCCATTCATTTGAATCCTGGCTACGTCTCTCACTTGATCGGTAACCGTGGGCAATTTAACTTTGCCCATGCCGCAGTTTCTTTGCCAATAGATAGGAATAACAGTAGTACCCGCAATCTAAATAAGGTGTGCACGTAAAAGCGCTCAGAGCATGTGTGGCATAGCCCAAGATTAAGTGAGAACAGGTCTCTTCTCAAACTAATTTCCAGGGAAAGTTCGTCATACTGTGTCTGCTTTCATTCTCCTCTCGGATAGTGGCCTACATGCCAAAGTAAACCTAAACTTTTCCCATACCTTATTCTTTTCTGTCTCCTTGCTTCTGCTTATGTATTTCCACCACCCTTTCCACAGCCTGAATTCTTACCCTTCCAAGTAATCAGACACATGAAGAATAATAGATGTATGTTAACACAAAGATGTAAATGGTTATTGCACCACCCAACAATAGAGGACATTAAATATATTACAGATAATCCATGATATTGTTACCTGAAAAAGAATGCAAAAATAGTGCACATTATATAGGAGACACACACACACACACACACACACTACCTTAAAATATTTAAAGATGAAAAGCAGTTATCTCCAGATCAGGTGTCACATAATTTTCCTTTTTATCTGTTTTCTGAGTTTGTCTATGATTGATTACTGCAAGAATACATCTTTAAGAATAATATTCACAAACACACAAAAGAATAGCATTTATGTTCTATTCTTCAAAGTTGGACTCAAATGCTGTTTTTTCCTAATATTTTTATGAAAAACTTCAAAGAGATAAAAGTTCAAAGAATAATCCAATAAATGCCTATATCCCCAACACCTTGATCCAGTGACTAACATTTTGACGTTTGCTTTATATGTATGTATTTACATGTATAGTACACTTTTTGCAAAATAATTTGAAAGCAAATACAAACATCATGACACTTCATCCAAAAATAAGTCAGTTTATGTCTTCTGAGAATGAGACATTCTTCTTCTTAACTACAATATCATTATCACACCTAAGAAAATTGATAATTATTTCCTAACATTATTTACTATTCAGTTTATAGTCAAATTTTCCCAAGTATCCCAAAAATGTCTTTTTGGAGGTTTTGGGTTTTTTTACAAATCACGATCCAATAGAGTTTCAAGCATTGCATTTAGTAGTTATATTTCTTCAGTTGCTTTTATTCTAGAAATAGTCTTCTCATCTCATCTCATTTATTTTTTGAGCTTTTTATGAGACCTGACTGGTTTTCTCTAGGAATGTCCCATATTCTGGATATATCCCAAAGTATGCCCTAAAGGAATGATAAGATTCAGGTTAAACATTCTGGCAAGAAGGGGCACCTGGGTGGCTAAGTCAGTTAAGTGGCTGCTTTGGCTCTGGTCATGATCTCAGGGTCCTGGGATCCAGCCCCATGATCTAGGCGTTCTGCGATCCAGCCCCACCTCAAGTCCCATATCAGGCTCCCTGCTCAGCAGGGAGTCTGCTTCTCCTTCTCACTCTCTTCTGTGCTCTCTTTCTAATAAATAAAGAAAATCTTAAAAATTTTTGCTTTGTCAAGACTATGTCACAGGTATAGCTATGTACTTCATTTTGTATTATGTCAGGAGATACATCAAACTACTAATTTGGTGCTAAGTTTGATCACTTATTTGGGTGGTGACTATCAGTTGTCTCCTTTAGGTACATTTCACCCTTTGTAGTTAAGGAGCAGGTAATTGCAGAGTAAGGTGTTAACACATGCTAATTTCCTGTTCCCCAACAAATTTTCACCATGGTTTGGTCATCTACTAATAAATCTTTCTTGAATTAATAGTGAAATACTTGGTGATTAAATAAAATTTTTTTATTCTATTATTCCTTCTACATTAATAGAAAGTTCTGTGAAAAAGTAGTCTTCCTCATTAATATGTAAAAATTGGGTAATTGCTTAATTTTTTCCCTTTAATGACAAATTTTCAAAGCAAAGGTTTTGATTTAATACCTCCTTCAAGTAGTAGAAAATGAATTTTTTTTCTGGATTTTTCTCTTTGAGTATCATTGTGGATTTATGAGTTTTTTAAAACTTAAGTTATTTCAATCAATTGTAATCATTATTCTTTTGGGGCCAGTACTAGTCCCTTTATACTGGGTAACTGGATCCCATGTCTTTTTGACATGTTGCCATTAGTTTTGGAAAACTTCCTGACTTACTGGCACAAAATATCTTAGACTCACTTCCCTGTTACAGAATTGTACCCTCCCTGTCACAGACCTAGACTCAGTTATTTTTCCAAGGTACATTGGTTCCTTTATTTTGGAAATGGTAATAGAAACAAAATGTGAGCCATAGATGTTCTTTGCTCCTGGGTGCCATTGTTTCTAGGCCTTTTCAGAGTTCAGAGATAGTAAATGTATTTTTTAAATTATGAGTTCATTTATTGATTTCCAATTCAAATTTAATTTTTCTGTGTTGATTCTACATTTATATCTCATTTCTCTTACTCTTGGTCCTTACAAAATATATTAAAAAGTTTTTAGATTACATCAAAATAAAAAGCTTCTGCACAGCAAAGGAAACTATCAATAAAACTAAAAGACAACCTCCTGATAAAGGGTTAGTATCCAAAATATATACAGAACTTATATAACTCAACAACAAAAAACCAAATAATCCAATTTTAAAATGGGCAGAAGACATGAACAGGCAATTCTCCAAAGAAGACAGAGATGTCCAACAGACACACAAAAAGATGCTCAACATCCCTTATCATCAAGGAAATGAAATCAAAACTGCAATGAGATATCACCTCACACCTGTCAGAATGGCTAAAATCAAGAACACAGGAAACAACAAGTGATGTTAAGGATGTAGAGAAAAAGGAACCCTCAGGCACTGTTGGTAGAAATGCAAACTGAACTAGTCACCTGTGAAAATGGTATGGAGGGTCCTCAAAAATTTCAAAATAGAATTATGATATGATCTAGTAATTCCACTATTAGGTATTTATGAAAACACTAATTCTAAAGGATATATACACCCTCATGTTTATTGCAGTATTATTTACAATGGCCAAATTATGGAAGCAGCTGAAGTGTTCCTCAATAGATGAATGGATAAAGAAGATGTGGTACACACACACACACACACACACACACACACACACACACACAAAATATGGAATAGTATTCAACCATAAAAAAAGAACAAAAACCTGGCCATTTGCAACAACATGGATGGATCTAGAGAGCATAATGCTAAGCAAAATGAATCAGTAGAGAAAAACAAATACCATATGATTTCACTTATATGTGGAATTTAGGAAAGAAAACAAATGAACAAAGGAAAAAAGGAACAACCTAAAAAAGAGACTCTTAATTATAGAGAACAAACACATGGTTACAAGAGGGGAGGTGGGTGGTGGGATGGATGAAATAGGTGAAGGTGATTAAGAGTATACTTATCTTGATGAGCACTGAGTAATATATAAAATTGTTGATCACTAAAAAACAAAAAATTAAGTTTCTAGTTTAAAATACGAATACTAAAATATCAATATCAATACATTTTCTGAGTGATGTTTAAGTCTTCTTTAAAATTCTTTTTGTCCTTACATTATGTCATATTAAGGATGTTCAGTCAGGGTCAGGTTTCAAAGTCACTTGAAATAATTCTTGTCTCTCTGAGTTTATGTGAGCAATTTGACATACAGTTAGGTTCAACTGTTTCATTTGGTTTCAATTTTAATGTTTGATCTTTTTATCTGTAATTTTATTTTTAAGTATAAAAACCCCATCACATGGTTCAAGAATCAAAACTATGTAAAGAGTTATTTTCAGAGGAGTTTCACTTCAGTCTCTAGACCCTCTACCCACCCAATCCCATTCCCATTCTCTATAGATAATCATTTTTATTAGTTTCCAGTGTTTCTTATTGCAAACATAAGCAGGTATGTATTTTGCCTTTTTTCTTATACAAAAGGTCTCCAAGTATACACTTGCTTTTTTTTACTTAGTGTGTTGTGGAGCTCACTCCCTACTTTACCAGTAAAGATTTTCATCATTCTTTTTTGTTTATTTAACATTTGAATAGTACTCCATTGTGTGGATTACCATAAACTTTACCCAACCTTATTGATGGAAATCTGTGTTGTTCCCATTCTTTTGCTCTACAAATAATGCTTCAGCAAATAATCTTGTACATATGTTTTTTTTTACATTTCTGGATATGTATCTTAGGGGTACATTCCTAAAACGAGATTGCTAAGTCAAAGGGTAAATAGACATCTAATTTTATTAGATCTTACCAAACTCCCTTCCACGGGAATTGTGCCATTTTGCACTTCCCAGGTCCCTGTATTATTTTTCCCATAGCTCCTCAACAGTGTGTTGCAAATTTGGACTTTAGCCAATCTGATCAGTAAGAAGTGCTATCTCAGTACAGTTTTATTCGCATTCCTTTTTTATTTTTTTCTTAACAAGTGAGACTATAATCTTTTCATATGTGTGAGGGTCATTTCCTCTTACTCAGAACTGTCTGTTCATGTTTTTGCCCTTTTTTCTCTTTATTTTTGGTCTTCATTGTCTTGGTTTTTTAAAATGCTCTCTGGGGGCACCTGGGTGGCTCAGTTGGTTAAGCATCTGCCTTCAGCTCAGGTCATGATCCCAGGGCCCTGGGATCCAGGCTCTGCTCAGCAGGGTATCTGCTTCTCCCACTCCTTTTCCCTCTCCCCTGCTTGTGCTCTCTCTCTGTCAAATAAATAAATGAAAATCTGGGACACCTGGGTGGCTCAGTTGGTAAAGCGCTGCCTTCAGCTCCGGTCATGATCCCGGTATCCTGGGATCGAGTCCCACATCGGGCTCCTTGCTGGGCAGGGAGCCTGCTTCTCCCTCTGCCTCTGCCTGCCACTCTGTCTGCCTGTGCTCACTCTCGCTCTTCTCTCTCTGACAAATAAATAAATAAAATCTTAAAAAAAAAAAAAACTTAAAAAAAATGAATATCTTGGGGCGCCTGGGTGGCTCAGTGGGTTAAGCCTCTGCCTTCGGCTCAGGTCATGATCTCAGGGTCCTGGGATCGAGTCCTGCATCGGGCTCTCTGCTCAGCAGGGAGCCTGCTTCCCTCTCTCTCTCTCTGCCTGCCTCTCTGTCTACGTGTGATCTTTCTCTGTCAAATAAATAAATAAAATCTTAAAAAAAAATGAATATCTTTAAAAAAACAAATAAGTGCTCTCTATGTTATAGAGGTTCACTCTTTGAGTGTTATATAGGTTGCAAATATTTCATCTTCATTTCTTGTTTTTCTTTTAATTGTACTTTTAAGGATTTTTTTTTGGTGGGGTGACAGGAGGTTGGGTGGGGGTTTTTGTTTGTTGGTTTGTTTTTGGTTTTTTGTTATGCAAAAAAATCAGTTTAATTGTTATGTATTGGAATTCATCAATCCTATTGTCCTGGATTTGGGGACCAAGATAGAAGGGATTTCTCCATTCCCAGGTAATAAATTCACTCATGGTTATAATATTCCTATGATTTCATTCTTTCCACTGAGATATGTTGCTAGAATTGGCAAATAAAAATACAGCACAATCAGTTAAATTTGAATTTCATATAAACAACAAATAATTTTTTGTAAAGTCTGTACCAAGGAGCAAATGTAGCAACTCTGTATCTTAATTGGCAACCCTACATTTAGATTTATGATCCATTTGGAGTTTATTCTGGTGTACATTAGGCAGCATGAGTCCAATCTTATCTTGTCCCGGATACAAATTCCATTTTCAAAAAGTAATTTTTAATGAAGGAGTAGTCTTAAATAAATTAGTGGCGATATGATATTTTACCCTCAATGCTCTGTTTTGCATCTTTCAAAAATTAAGGAAATTTTCCTATCTAGCCAACATAGTACTACCACATCTAATTAAATTAATAATTCCTTGATGTCCTCTAATATCTAGTACATATTCAGATTTTCTAATTGTCCCAAAACCTTCTTCACATTTGGTTTACCTAAAACAAGAGCTTATTTAGGACAACATGTTATGTTTGGTTTTTCTGTTTCTTATATCTCTTAGTTTAGGGCAGTTCCTTTTATCACAATACTGATTTGTTGAAGAGACTAAGCCAGTTAGTTGTCTTTTTTTTTTTTTTTTTAAGATTTATTTATTTATTTAAAAGAGAGCATGCGCAATTGTGAGCAAGGGAGAGAGTGAGAGAATCCTCAAGTAGACTTCCCACTGAGCATGGAGCTCAATGCCAGGCTCAAATCCCAGGACAATGAGGTCATGATCTGAGCTGAAACCAAGAGCTGGACACTCAACTGACTCATCCACCCAGGTGCCCCAGTTAGTTGTCTTCTAGAATGCATGTTCCACCTATGCATTTGTGTCCTTGCTTCCTCATGAAGTTATCCCATGAGTTTCCCATTGCAGGTGTGGTTAAATCTGTTAAATAACATAAACCTTTATACTGGATTAGGTGGAGACAGTCTCTTTCTATCACAGTCTTCTTACAAGTAGAAAGTAATTCTTTGGAACCACATACATGTCAGGTTCTTCATCAATTATTCACCTCATGGTTCTTACACTAACTGATAATTTATGACTTGCTAATTTAAGGTTATTTTATTATCATTTTCTAATTATATGATTAGTTTTACATATTTACTAGCATTCTTATGAAGAGTTTTCCCTTATTCACTGAGCCTACTTAGAAAGCAGGTTAAAGGGGCACCTGGGTGGCTCAGTGGGTTAAAGCCTCTGACTTCAGCTCGGGTCACAATCCCAGGGTCCTGGGATCGAGCTCCGCATTGGGCTCTCTGCTCTGCAGGGAGCCTGCTTCCCTTCCTCTCTCTCTGCCTCCCTTTCTGCCTGCTTGTAATCTCTGTCTGTCAAATAAATAAAATCTTAAAAAAAAAAAAAAAAAAGGAAGTGGTCAACCATGAACCAGGTGCTAAGTCAAGTAAAATGAAGATTGGGAATTCTCCACTGGACTTAGCAATATAGAGATTATTGATGACCTTGGCCACAACAGTTTTGAAAGAGTTATGGGGGCAAGTACCTGATGAAGTAGGTTAAGAAAGACAGAAGAGAGGAATCATTGAGCAGCCTTTGAAGGGATTTTCCTGCAAAATAAAACAAGGAAAGGGAAGGGAGAACAGTAGCTGCTAGAACAATCAGTCGAGAAAGAAATTTTCCTTTGTTCTGTTTGTTTACTATGGATAGCTTTTAGTAAGTAGACAGAATTTACTGGGGGGAAAAGGGTCCATGCTCTGTATCTTGCTTTGTTTGTACAATCTGCCTTGTGAAGAAAAGAACCCATAAGAATTTTTTAAAAACTCAATTTCTGTCAGCTGTCTCATCAGGCTGCCTCCCCATGAGACACTACTTCTATCCGCTTCATTTTCTTTATCCTCACTGCCATTCCATTAGTAACCACTTCCCCTTCTTTTAAAGCCCCTCCAAAAGGATATTTCTTTCAGATGCTTCTTTTTTTAAAAATATACTGAGATATAATTCACATATTATATTCTATTAGTTTTAGACGTATGACATAATGATGGCTACGTGTATTATATTGTGAAATGATTACCACGATAAGCCTAGTTAACATCCATCAACACATAATTACAAATTTTTTTCTTGCAATGAGAACTTTTAAAATTTACTCTCTTAGCAACTTTCAAATATACAATATAATATTGTTAACTGTAGTTGCCATGCTGTACATTACTTCCCTGCTGTTTATCTTATAACTGGAAGTTTATACCAAGAGTAATATTTATCTTTTGTTATAGTGGGAGAGTTAACAGCAAAATTGTATAGTGGTGGGACTGATACAGTAGCAAGTAAACCTAAGAGATAAAAGGGAGCGTTGTGGGGGTAAGAGAGGTGAAGGGAATTTGAATGCTGTGCATGGAAGGATTGTGTTGAGATAGAAGAAGCATAAATAACTCAACAGATAGAAAAGTTGAGTATGTGAGTGTGGTTGTTGAGACATGGTTAGGTGTGTTGGTGAGAGTTTTGGGAAGTTCCCTTGCAATCACTTCCATTTTCTGGTGAAGTAGGAAGCATGATCACCAGCTGAGAATAGGTTTTAGAAGAGAGGATTTGGAGGTTCAGAAGAAAGGAGAAGGCATGAAAAGGTAACATGGGAGGAGTGAGGGTGGCTTGACTAGGGCCGTATAGTAAGATTGCCTGGCAACCTATAGGGCAAATCTAAGCTGTCTGGTCAAGAATTTAAAATGGACCAGCCAGCTTTTGTGTTTTGCTCCAGCCACAGTTCAGCCACACAAATCAAATACATATGTAGGTTAGGGGAAGACAGCTGCATTTAATCAGAGGTGTGGTTTTGTCAAATGAACATAAAGAAACAAAAGGGAGAAACAGGAATCAAAATGTATGGGAGTACTTGTAATGACTGACGATGGAGTTGAAACTGGGTAAGGAGGGGAAATGAGGACACCAAAGATTTGAGGACCTATGGTGGCATTAAAGATCTTTAGAAGGAATAAGCTGGAAAGATAGGAGGGAGAGATTAGAGAATGGAATGTAGAAAAATGACATCACAGAGGATCTGTACTTATTGATAGTGACAAAATCAAGGTTATGACCATAGAAGAGAGCAGATGAGGTAGGTTGGAGGACAAGACCAGTGGAGGTGAAATCAAGAAATTGAACAATGTGGGTGTTGGACAGTTTGTTTACGTGTAAACTGAAATTAACAAGAATGAAAAGTAGTGCTGATGGGAGAAACCACAAAGACAGGAACTAAAATCTTTGAGAAAGATAAGGAGAATATTTCCAAATATTAATAACAATATTGCTACCATCAATCACATTAATGAAGGAAGTCTAAGGTTTCTTTATAGCAGAGGTCCTCAGACTTTTTGGTCTCAAGATCATTATAAACTCTTTTTTTAATTTAAATTTTAGTTAACATACAGTGTAATATTGGTTTCTGGAGTGGAATTCGGTGGTTCATCACTTAACATACAACATCCAGAGCTCATCACAAGTGTGCTCTTTAATACTCATCACCCATCTAGCCTATCTCCCCCTCTACCTCCCTCCATCAACCCTCAGTTTGTTGTCTATCATTAAGACTCTTTTAATGGTTGTTTCCCTCTCTCCTTTTTTCCTTTTCCTGCTTCCCATATGTTGATCTGTTTTCTTACTTAAATTCCACATATGAGCAAGATCTTATGGTATTTGTCTTTCTCTGACTGACTTAATTCACTTGGTGTAATACACTCTGCCCTATCCATGACTTTACAAATGGCAAGATTTCATTTTTGTTCGTGGAGGAGTAACATTCCATCATGTATACATACACTACATCTTTAGCCATTCATCTGTCCCATCAGTCAATGGACAGTTGAGGTCTCTCCATGGTTTGACTATTGTTAATAATGCTGCTACAAATATCAGGGTGCATGTACCCCTTCAAACCTCACTTTTGTAACCTTTGGGTAAATACCTAATAGTGCAATTGCTGGATCATAGGGTAGCTCTATTTTTAACTTTTTGAGGAACTTCCAAACTGTACTCCAGAGTGGCTACACCAGTTTGCATTCCCACCAATAGTGCCAGAGAGTTCCCCTTTCTCTGCATCCTTGCCAACATCTGTCGTTTCTTGTGTTGTTAATATTAGCCATTCTGACAGGTGTGAGGTGGTATCTCATCGTGTCTTTGAATTGTATTTCCCGGATGCTGAGTGATGTTGAACATCTTTTTATTTGTCTGTTAGCATCTGGATGTCTTCATTGTGGAAAATGCCTATTCAGATCATTGTAAACTCAAAAACATTGTTGAGAACTATACAGAAATTAAAACTGAGAAAATGTTAAAATATTTATTTATTAAATAAATTTAAAATAATGATAATATTGCAAGTTAACATATATAACTTATGTTTATACAAAGCAACTGTATTTCCTCAAACAAAAAACAATTAGAATAGTGGTATTTTACAAATCTCTTTAATATCCGGTCTAATAGAAACAGCTGGATTCTCATATTTCTTCTGTATCCAATATGTTCCCATGCCATGAAACCTCTGGAAAATTCTCCTGTACACATGAGAGAATGAGAGTGACAGCTGACAAATATTATTATGATATATTTTAATCTTGTGGATATCTCGAAAGTTCTACACACTCCCATATAGCAAGACATAGTACCTTCAGGATCTTTCTTGGTTCCATACAAATTTTAGGATTATTTGTTCTGGTTCTGTGAAAAAAGTTTATGATATTTTGATAGGGATTACATTGAATGTGTAGATTGCTCTAGGTAGCATAGACATTTTAACAATATTCTTCCAATCCATTATCATGGAATGTTTTTCCATCTCTTTGCATCTTCCTCAATTTCTTTCTAAGAGTTCTATAGTTTCTGAGTACAGATTCTTTGCCTCTTTCATTAGGTTTATTCCTAGGTATCTTATGGTTTTGGGTGCATTTGTAAATAGGATCAACTCTTTAATTTCCCTTTCTTCTGTTTCATTGTTGGTGTTCAGAAAGGCAACTTATTTCTGTGCACTGGTTTTTATATCCTGACATTTTACTGAATCCCTACATGAGTTCTAGCAGTTTTGGAATGGAGTCTTTTGGGTTTTCCCCATAAAGTATCATATCTGCAAAGATGAGAGCTTGACTTCTTTGCCGATTCAGATGCCTTTTATTTCTTTTTGTTGTCTGATTGCTGAGAGTAGGACTTCTAGTATTATGTTGAACAACAGTGGTGATAGTGGACATCCTGCCATGTTCCTGACCTTAGGGGAAATCTCTCAGTTTTTTCCCATTGAGAATGATACTTGCTGTGGGTTTTTCATAGATGGCTTTGATGGTATTGAGGTATGTACACTTTATGCTTACATTATGAAGAGTTTTGATGAAGAAAGGATGCTGTACTTTGTCAAATGCTTTTTCAGCATCTATTGAGAGTATCATATGGTTCTTGTCCTTTCTTTTATTAATGTATTGTATCAAATTGATTGATTTGCAGATGTTTAACCAACCTTGCAGTCCAGGAATAAATCCCACTTGGTCGTGGTGAATAACCCTTTTAATGTACTGTTAGATCTTATTGACTAGTATTTTGGTGAGAACTTTTGCATCCATGTGCTTCAGGGATATTGGGCTGTAATTCTTCTTTTTGGTGACATCTTTTTCTGGTTTTGGGATCAAGGTAATGCTGGCCTCATAAAAAGAGTTTGGAAGTTTTCTTTCCATTTCTATTTTTTGGGAGAGTTTCAGAAGAATAAGTATTATTTCTTCTTTAAACGTTTGGTAGAATTCCCCTGGAAAGCCATCTGGCCCTGGGCCCTTGTTTGTTGGGAGATCTTTGATGACTGCTTCAATTTCCTTACTGGTTAAGTCCTGTTCAGGTTTTCTATTTCTTTCTGGTTCAGTTTTGGTAGTTTATACGTCTCTAAGAATGCATCCATTTCTTCCAGATTGTCTAATTTGTTGGCTTATAGTTGCTCATAATATGTTCTTATAATTGTTTGTATTTCTTTGATATTGGTTGTGATCGCTCCTCTTTCATTCATGATTTTATTTATGTGGGTCCTTTCTCTTTTCTTTTTGATAAGTCTGGCCAGGGGTTTATCAATCTTATCAATTCTTTCAAAGAACAAACTCCTAGTTTCATTGATCTGTTCTAATGTTCTTTTGGTTTCTATTTCATTGATTTCTGCCCTAATCTTTATTATCTCTCTTCTCCAGCTGGGTTTAGGCTTTCTTTGTTGTTCTTTCTCCAGCTCCTTTAGGTGTAGGGTTAGGTTGTGTATTTGAGACTTTTCTTATTTCTTGAGAAAGGCTTGGAGTGCTATATATTTCCCTCTTAGGACCATCTTTGCTACATCCCAAAGATTTTGAACAGTTGTGTTTTCGTTTTCATTTGTTTCCATAAACTTTTTAAATCCTTCCTTAATTTCCTGTTTGACCCATTCATTCTTTAGTAGGATGCTCTTTAGCCTCCATGTATTTGAGTTCTTTCAACTTTCTTCTTATGACTGATTCCAGTATCAAAGCACAGTGGTCTGAAAATATGCAGGGAATGAGCCCAATCTTTTGGTACCAGTTGAGACCTGATTTGTGACTCAGGATGTGATCTGTTTTAGAGAATGTCCCATGTGCACTCGAGAAGAATGTGTATTCTTGCTTTGGGATGGAATGTTCTAAATATATCTGTGATGTCCATCTGGCCCAGTGTGTCATTCAAAGCCCTTATTTCCTTGTTGATTTTTTGTTCAGATGATCTGTCCATTGCAGTGAGGTGGGTGTTAAAGTCCCCTACTATTATTGTATTATTGCCGATGCATTTCTTTGATTTTGTTATTAATTGGCTGTTCTCATGTTAGGAGCACAAATATTTATAGTTGTTAGATCTTCTTGTTGGATAGACTCTTTAAGTATGATATAATGTCCTTCCTCATCTCTTATTATTGTCTTTGGCTTAAAATCTAATTTATGTGATATAAAGATTGCCACCCAACTTTCTTTTGATGTCCATTAGCATGGTAAATTGTTTTCCACCCCCAATTTTAAATCTGGAGGTGTCTTTAGGTCTAAAATGAGTCTCTTGCAGACAGCATATCAATGGGTCCTGCTTTTTTTAATCTGATCTTATACCCTGTGTCTTTTAATTGGGACATTTAGCCCATTTACATTCAGGGTAACTACTGAAATATATGAATTTAGGGCCATTGTATTGCCTGTAAGGTGACTGTTACTGTATATTATCTCTGTTCCTTTCTGGTCTAGTTACTTTTGGGCTTTCCCTTTGCTTAGGGACCTGTTTGAATATTGCTTCTTAGGCTGGTTTGGTGATCACAAATTCTTTTAGTTTCTGTTTGTCCTGGAAGCTTTTTATCTCGCCTTCTATTTTCAATGACAGCCTCGCTGGGTAAAGTATTCCTGGCTGCATATTCTTCTAATTTAGTACCTTGACTATATCATTCCAGTCCTTTCTTGCCTGCCAGGTCTCTGTGGATAGGTCTGCTGATGATCTAATGTTTCTACCATTGTAGGTTACAGACCTCTTATCTTGAACTGCTTTCAGAATTTTCTCTTTGTCTCTGAGATTTGTTAAGTTTTACTATTAGATGTCTGGGTATTGACCTATTTTTATGGATTTTGAGGGGGGTTCTCTGTGCTTCCTGGATTTTGATGTCTGTTTCTTTTCACAAATTAGGGAGTTCTCCATTATAATTTGCTCCAATATACCTTCTGCCCCCAACCCCTTTTCTTCTTACTCTGGGATCCCAATTATTCTAATATTGTTTCATTTTATGGTATCACTTATCTCTTAGATTCTCCCCTCGTGATCCAGTAGTTGTTTATCTCTCTTTTTCTCAGCTTCTTTCTCTATCATTTGGTCTTCTAAATCACGAATTCTCTCTTCTACCTCATTTATTCTGGCAGTTAGAGCCTCCATTTTTTATTGCAGCTCATTAGTAGTCTTTTTGATTTTGACTTGGTTAGAGTTTAGTTCTTTTATTTCTCCAGAAAGGGATTCTCTAGTGTCTTCTATGCTTTTTTCAAGCTCAGCTAGTATCTTTATAATTATTATTCTGAACTTTATTTCTGACACCTTACTAACATCCATATTGATCAGGTCCCTGGCAGTCAGTACTGCATCCTGTCCTCTTTTTTGAGGTAAGTTTTTCCATCTTGTCATTCTTTCCAGAGAAGAATAGGTGAACAAGAGAACAAAATACTAAAAGGATAACAACGACCCCAGAGAAACATACACTAAACAAATCAGAAGAGACATGAAACTGGGGGGTTGGGGGAGGGACGAATGGGACCAGGCGGGTGAATAGAACAGAGCCATATACTAGATTTGGGGTGCATTTTGAACTGTTGGAAGAAACTGCATGCCAAAATTTTAAAGAAAGAAAAATTCATGTATATACAAAAATAAATACAATGAAGGGATAGAATATGACTGTAAAAATGAAAATTAAAGGAATTAAAATTCAAGATTTTAAAAGAAATTGATAAGATAAGAAATTGGTCAAGAAAGGAAAGAAGAAAAAAAATTTTTTTAAAGGTTTTATTTATTTATTTGACAGACAGAGATCACAAGCAGGCAGAGAGGCAGGCAGAGAGAGAGGAGGAAGCAGGCTCCCCGCCAAGCAGAGAGCCCGATGCGGGGCTCGATCCCAGGATCCTGAGATCATGACCTGAGCCGAAGGCAGCGGCCCAACCCACTGAGCCACCCAGGTGCCCCAAGAAGAAAAATTTTTAAAAAATAAAGAAAATTTAAAAAATTAAAGTTGAAAGATTAAAGAATCATGGGGAAAAAAGCCATGAATTCTATGTGCTGTATTCTCCTAGTGTTGGAGTTTTGTAGTTCTTATTGATCAGTAAACTTAGCCTTGGCTGGATGTTCTTGTTGGTCTTCTGGGGGAGGGTCCTGTTGCCTTGATTCTCAAATGTCTTTGCCTGAGGCAGAATTGCATCACCCTTGCCAGGGGCCTGGCTAAGTAATCTGCTCAGGTTTGCTCTCGGTAGCTTTTGGTCCCTGAAGGCTTTCCACACAACTCTAGTGGATGAGAATGGAAATGGCGGCCTCCCAATCTCTGGCCCCAGAGACTAGAGAGCAGGGCCCTACTCCTCAGTGTGCCCTCAGAGAAAAACAGTCAATCAGTCCTGTCTCCCTTGTCTCCGGCCAGTCTCCAGCCAGTCTTTGGCTGCACTGTGTGCTCACTGGGCCTGTGCCCAAGCCTTTCTATCTCTGGCACATGGCCCCCTCTGAAGTCTCCAAACCCAGCAGACTCCTGTGGTGTGCTCCCCTGCCGCTCCTCCTGGGGGAGGAAGAGGAGTCGCCCCAGATCTGCAACTTGTTGGGTCCCTGGGTGGTGCTGGGGATCATGGTTTATGGCAGCTCGAGCTGACAGCCCACTCCTCTGCTCACTCTTCGCAGCCAGCTTCCCTGCTCCAGTACCTGGGAGCTCTGCCAGCTCAGGCATCCCCAGTCTTCCTGTGACCCCAAGGGTCCTGAGACCACACAGCCCACCTAAGATTCTTCCCCACTTTGCCACCTGAGCAGCTTTCAGTTCGGGATGTCCCTCACCGGAGCAGACTTCTAAAAGTTCTGATTTTGTGCTCTGCTGCTCTGTCACTTGGTGGGAGCTGGCTGACAGGATCCCTCCCCCCCACAGCCTATCTTCCCAAATATTGCCTCGGATTCACTTCTCTGCACCTCCTACCTTACAGAAAGTGGTTGCTTTTCTGTTCATAGAGCTGCAGCTATTCTTTTCTTCGATCTCTGGTTGAGTTTGCTGGTGTTCAGAATGGCTTGATAGCTATCTAGCGGAGTCCCTGGAACCAGACAAAATTAAGGTCTCCTACTCTTCCACTATCTTGGACTCTCTCCTATTCAACATTTTTTAGAATTTATTTAGTTCATTCTTTTCATTGGCTCCTAACAACATTTTAGAGCTGAAAATAATTCTGATACTCAGATTGTGCAAGCTTGGCCCTTCCTAACAAATTCTAAAGCCAATTTTATTCATGAACAAAACTGGAAGAATCAGAAGTCCAAATTAGCAAGTTGAAAACAGCACTGAGCTTAAAAGAAAATACAAATGCAGGATAGTTAGATATGGGCATAAGGATAGATTAACACTAGGTAATCTGTTAATGACTATATTTTCAAAATCACCAAAAAGAAAATTATTTGATATTTATTAAAAAGTATTTGATAAAATTCCACAACCATTAAGGATTTAAGAACAGGGAAGTCTCAGAAGGCGTGGGGGCCAGGGATGGCTCCAAAGAGTAGGAGGAGAGAGGGAGGGGAGCAGGTATGTGGGGCTAAGTGTCACCGCTAAACACTCTTAGCCAGAATTCCGAGGAGGACTCTGCAAGGATAGGTGTGGAAGCAATGGCATCTAAAGATGAACAAGCCGTAGAAATACATCAATATGGAAACTGCCAGCCAGGAAAATGGAAAAAAGGATGAAAAGGAGCAAGTTGCTAATAAAGGAGAGTCCTTGGCCCTCCCTTGGGAGGCTGGTAAATAGTGTGTGCCTAGAGTTAATTGTAGGCAGTTCCGAGTAGGCAACCCATCCTGTGGTATAGGTGGGACATGATTCAGAGACTTGGAAAGTCGCCTGCAAGGATGAGAGAAGAGAATATGGAAAGGTTTGGGGAGGAGGTGAGATAACTGATGGAAAAGCTGACGGAAAAGTAATTCAGTCATAGTCTGCAGGCAGGCAGCACTGACCCTCCTCACTGTGACCGACATGTTGTGTTTTGCCTTATGCCTTGAATCCTGATGTTTTCCCTGAAGTTAATAGGAAGATGCACCTGCTTCCTAAACTTGCATGTTCTCCATGTACCATTGTTGTCATCCTTTCTGTGTTACATGTCTCTTGTGGGCCCACTATGACCAGCTTCTAACTAAATGCAGAGAAAGGAGGAAGCAGGCTCCCCACTGAGCAGAGAGCCCGATGCGGGGCTTGATCCCAGGACCCTGAGACCATGACCCGAACCGAAGGCAGAGGCTTCAACCCACTGAGCCAGGTGCCCCGAGATTTACCTTATTTTATGGTAAGATGCTAATTATATATTGTGATGTTCATAAAGCAGTTAGAAAAGGGGGGCATCTGGGTGGCTCAGTCAGTTAAGCGTCTGCCTTCCTTTCAGATCAATCTTCTCCCTGTCTGCTGCCCCCCTTGCTTATCTCTCTCTCTCCCCCTCTCTGACAAATAAATAATAAAATCTTTTTTTAAGTGAAAAAAAAAGAGAGAGAAAAGAAAAAAGAAAAGGGAATCTCTAAAAACTAGGAACAGAAGGAAACTTCCCTGTTTGATAAAGACTATTTCCCAGAAATCTGTAACAGATCATTTTAAATTATAGCAATGGTCACTTTCACTTCTGCTTAAGGCTGCACTGGAGGTCCCAGTTAATGCCAAATGAAGTATGAATGTTGAAAAGTGAGAGAGATCTGTCAATATTTTCAAACAGTATGATTTTTCTACCTAGAAAATACAAGTAAGTCAATTGATAAAGTATTAGAAATAACAACAAAATCCAGTAAGGTGGTCAAATAGAAGATCAATTTACAGAAATTAAGAGTTCCCTATATTCCATCAGTAATGGATTAGAAAAATATTATAAATGATAAAATATACTCGTGATAACAATAAAAATCATAAAACATCCCGGAACAGCTTTTTCTGGTCACCTGTGAACTCCTAATTACCTAAATCTGTGATCAGTCTTATTTGATCTACCAGCAATATTTGACAAAGCATATTACTCTTTTCTTTTGGAAACATTTCATCACTTTACATCCAAAATACATATATAATCAATCTCGGTTTTGCCTCATTGGCCAAAATTACATATATGTATGTGTATATATGTGTGTTTAAATATATATGTATGCATGTGTATATACACACACATACACACATATACAACATTTGGTATATATACCAAATATATATATTTATATATATATATAAAACATTTGGTGTGTATATATATAGATATCTATATGTTCCTGATAAAATTCTAAAGTAAGTTATAAGAAATTAGTTCCATAATTGTATGGTAAGTATACTTGGCCTGCATTCTAGAATTTTGATTAATATTTCTAACTGATTTGCAATAAGAAAGTAACATTCTTACCAAGTAAGTTTAATCAAGTGGAAATTGTATTTGTCTGCCACCTGGGGGATTATATACCAAATATATATATATATCTGAGCCACCCAGGCACCCCGGGCAAATAGTTTAATCAAGTGGAAATTGTATTTGTCTGCCACCTGGGGGATTCATGGAAACACTGCAAGTGTTTCTCTGTCTACTAAAAGTATTTGTTATACCAAATATATATATATATCTGAGCCACCCAGGCACCCCGGGCAAATAGTTTAAAGACTTGTGTGAGAAGGGCACAAATATAAGAGATTTTATTTTTTAAAAGTATCAATAATACTTTCAGGTAATGAATTCTCTATGTACATAATGAAAAAGACGGGAAAGACTATTGACTCATCTTGAATTGTTAATTAAACACAGCTCTTACACATTTCCTAAATTTAGTCTGACTCTAGTGTTGGCATTTAAAGTGATTTTAAAAGGAAAAGGAAAAAAAAAAGAGAAAGATAATCAGTTAAAAACCATCTGAGCATTGTTAAATTATATTCATTGTTCTAAATATTGAAAAAACTTCCCTAAGTTAGTCAAGAACTAGAACGACAATATTGGAAAAACCGAGAAGGGGGAAAAAAACCAATTATAATCTCCCCACTTTGAAAAACAGTTTTTATTTCACATTGTCCCTTTTTGTATTTAATCATATGCACACTTTTTTCCCATTGTAGAAAACATTTGATCTATACAGTTTTGATTTCTGTAAAAGGCTATTTTTCTGTTTTTTAAAAATGTGGGGTCAGGGTGCCTGGGTGGCTCAGTGGGTGAAAGCCTCTGCCTTCGGCTCAGGTCATGATCTCAGGGTCCTGGGATTGAGCCCCACATCGGGCTCTCTGCACAGCAGGGAGCCTGTTTCCCTTCCTCTCTCTCTGCCTGCCTCTCTGCCTACTTGTGATCTCTATCTCTCTGTCAAATAAATAAACAAAATCTTAAAAAAAAAAAAAATGTGGGGTCAAAGAGCTCCTGGCTGGCTCAGTGGGTAGAACCTGAGACTCTTGATCTTGGGGTTGTGGGTTCTAGTCCCACGATGGGTGTAGAGATTACTTAAAAATAAAAACCTTCAAGAAAAAAAGTGGGGGCTGATACTAACTAATATGGCATAGACTTCATACTGTCTCTAATGCCTTTTTTTTTAAGATTTTATTTATTTATTTGACAGAGCGAGATCACAAGTAAGCAGAGAGGCAGGCAGAAAGAGAGAGGAGGAAACAGGCTCCCTGCCAAGCAGAGAGCCCGATGCGGGACTCGATCCCAGGACCCTGAGATCATGACCTGAGCCGAAGGCAGAGGCTTAACCCACTGAGGCACCCAGGCGCCCACTCTCTAATGCCTTTTTTAAAAAAGATTTTATTTATTCATTTGACCGAGAGGGAAAGCACAACCAGGGAGAAGGCAGGCAGAGGGAGGACCCTGGAATCCTCCCCGCCCACCCCCCCGGGGATCATGACCTGAACAGAAGAAAACACTCAAGGAACTGATCCACCCAGGCACCCCTCCAATTGCCTTTTAAGAGAAGCTGAACACTTTTGTCAGGGATGGGCACCTAAGTCAGAATCTACCCTGTAGATAGCCTCTCCACTGAGGAATTAAGTAATCCAATCACAGGCACCCTACTTTAAAGGTTGGAGGACGAAGAGAGACACCAGCAGAGAAAGAAAGACCATGTGGACTCTGGTGTAACCAGTCCTTGAACTGTCAAGGTTATGAAATGACTTATAATTTTAAACCATACATACCCTTACAGTACCCTTTTCCCTTAAGACTGAACGAACTTCTGTTCTTTGTAACCTAGAGTGTGACCCAACCACATTTTGGTAAATTATCGATTCGTGTCCTGTCCCCCACCCCTTTTTTTTCCAGTTAAAGATTTCATTTATTTACTTGTGAGAAAGAACATAAGAAGGGTCAGAGGGAGAAGCAGACTCCCTGCCGAGCAGGGAGCCCGATGCGGGACTCAATCCTGGGACTCCAGGATCATGACCTGAGCCAAAGGTAGCCACTCAACCAACTGAGCCACCCAGGGGCCCCCTGTTTCCCCTTCTTATTCAGTTTCCTCACCTTTTATGGGAGCTTGTTCACCAAACAATTCATTTGAAATGGAAATAATTTTTAAAAAGAGATTTTACCAACTCTGAAAACAATTTGATATTGCATAAAAGTAAAGAATATTTTAGAACTTCCATAGTTTCATTATTATCCTCAATCCTGAAAATTGTATAAAAGATGTATTCATTATCTGGGAGAAAAATCCACAATCTCCATAAATTTATGTTACCTAAAATGCCATGTTTTCAGGACATGAATTTGGCAAAAGACTCTCAGTAAAATATGTATGCCTCATAATCTTTGGTGAAATAATATTCTGCACAATAATACAATACTACCACTATACTCTGCCTTTCATCCAAGGACTCTTCTAAATTCCTTTTATGAGGCAACACATACTTTCAACTCTATGATGGTCATTTCATTGTTTACTGGTAATAGTACACAGAAGGATGGAATGTGCTATCCCTGGCACGGAGAGTTCTGCTGGAAGTTTAGAGAGAATAAAATGTCTCCATACTTCAGTGACTACAGAGAAAACACTTGTGAAAAAGAGCAAAGTTCCAAGAAGTATATATTTATTATCTCTGTGCTGGTTAGTTGGAACTCCTTGTCCATGAGATCATGGTTTTAATCCCAATGTGGTTCATTTGTCTTTCCTAGTGCCCTTAATCATAGCATGTGCCCATAGCCCTAGCCAACTGCTTGACAATGTCTCTTCTTGGTCCAAAAGGGGGCCTGTTAAGAGAATAAAATAATTCGTGCAACTACACCACTGTAACTGAAGAAATAGTTTACAATTCTTTCCAACTGACAATAGATTAATAGTTAATCATTTTCATCCAGACATTTAGTAGTTGTATAGAAAGGCACTGCCTATATATGCACAAACAATTCCTAAATGATCTAGATGAACAATGGATTCTGCACAACAAAAGATATAAATGTTTCTATATATTTATATATAAACTATGAATATAAATATTATATATATATGCATATATATATATATAATTCTGCACAATACCCAGAAGTGGAATTGTTGCATCATATGGTAGTTCCACTTCTAATTTTTTTGGAACCTCCATACTCTTTTCCATAGTGACTGTACCAATTTACATTCCCACCAACAGTGTACAATCCCATCTTAATATGATGGGATTTCCCAAGTGTGTTTCATTGTGTGTCAATGTACAGATAGAGCATTACTTTTTAAATTTTGTAATTGGATGTTTGTACTTCTGACCCTTGAGATATGGCATTTGTCTCTGTGTCTGACTTATTTCATTTAGTATATGCCATCACGGTCCATTCATGTTGTCACAAATGGCGGGATTTCCTTCTTTTTTGTGGCTGAATTTTATAAATAAATAAATAAATAAATAAATAAATAAATATATAATATATGTACATATATTATATAATCTATATTTTGTGTTATAAATTTTATATTTTGTATTATACATAATATATGTTATATATAATATATTTTATATATGTATAAAATTTAGCCATATTTATATACTATAATATATTTATATAAAACATTTATATATTACATTTACATATATACATTTATATATTCTATTTTTTATATTTACATATATCACATCTTCTTTATCTATTCATCCATCATTGGACACTTAGGTTGTTTTCATGTCTTGGCTATTGTAAATAATGCCACAATGTACATGGGGTTGCAGATATCTTTTCAAATTAGTGTTTTTGTTTGCTTCAAATAAAGAAGTGGAATTGCTGGATCATATGGTAGTTCCATTTTTTATCTTTTTGGACCCTCCATACTGTTTTCCATAGTGTAGCTATACTAATTGACATTTCCACCAATAATGTACAAAGCTTTCCTTTTCTCCACATCCTTGCCAAAACTTATTATTTCTTGTCTCTTTTTTTTTTAAAGATTTTATTTATTTATTTGACAGACAGAGATCACAAGTAGGCAGAGATGCAGGCAGAGAGAGAGAGGAGGAAGCACGATCCCAGGGCCCTGAGATCATGACCTGAGCCGAAGGCAGAGGCTTTAACCCACTGGGCCATCCAGGCGCCCCTTGTCTTTTTGATAATAACCATTTTAACAATTGTGAGGTGATAATCTCATTGTGGTTTGGATTTGTATTTTCCTAATAATGAGTGATGTTTGACACCTTTTCATGTACCTATTGGCCATCTGTATGCCTTTTTTTTGAAAAATGTCTGTTCGGATCCTCTCCCCATTTTATTTTGTTTATCTATTTTGCCCATTTTAAAATCAGATGGTTTGTTTTTGGCCATTGAGTTGTATGAGTTCTTTATATATTTTGGATATTAACCCCTTATCAGATATATCATTTTCAAATATCTTTTCTCATTCTGTAGGGTGCCTTTTCAATTTGCTGATGGTTTCCATTGCTGTGTAAAAGCTTTTCAGTTTGATGTGGTCCCCTTTGTTTATTTTTGCTTTCATTGCCAATCGAGTCTTAATAAGATGAGGAAAACAAAGGGTTTTAAAAGATTAAAAATCAGAACATTCTAGTTTTACACCATAATCATTTGTTTGAGGGGCACCTGCCTGGCTCAGTAGGTAGAACACATAACTCTTGCTCTTGGGGTTGTGAGTTTGGGGTCATGAATTCAAGCCCCATGTTGAGTGTAGAGATTAATTTAAAGAAATAAATAATAAATAAATAAGGTAAAAAAAACAAACAAACACCCATACCCTATGGGAAAAAAATCACTTGTTTGAAACACAGCAAATCAACAGTAGCAGAAAAAAAAAGTGGTGATTATCTCTCCTTTGGCTACCTTAGTCATGTAAGTAATGGTAAAGTAATTCGGTCCTATCTGCATATCAGAAAGGACAAGCCATCTCCCTTACACTATTGTTGAACTTCAGCTGTGTGGAAATTGGGTTAATAACGATTGCTGTAGTATCACTCAACAACAAGCCGAAGTGTAGGGTTTTTTAGTAAGATACTCGATCATGAATTAAGTCTGAGTTCATGAAATACCAATACCAATACATTTTCTCCAATAAAGTAAAATCTTAAAAATAAATCCCTTAGGGCACCTGGGTGGCACAGTCAGTTAAGCATCCGCCTTTGGCTCAGGTCATGATCCCAGGGTCGTGGAATCAAGTTCCACATTGGGCTCCTTGCTCAGCAGGGAACCTGCTTCTCCCTCTGCCTGCTGCTCCCCCTGCTTGTGCTCTTTCTGTCAAATAAAAAAAAAAAAAAATAGAGAAAGAACGAAAATGCAACTATGGGAGTGATAGCAGAAAGCTCACTGACAGTGTTAGACATATTAAGTATGAAGCTGTCAACTACCCCCAAATTGATCTATAGTTTCAAGACAATTATAATCAAAATATAAGCAGATTTTTTTAGGATATTGATGAGATAATTCTGAAATTTATATGGAAAAAGAAAAACAAAGGTGAAAGTCTTACAGTACCTATTTTTAAGACTTATTAAGACAGTCTGATACTAACAAATGGAACAAAACAGGGTCCAGAAATAAATTCATACAATTTTTGACCAAAGGTAAATCGATGGAGAAAGGATAGGCTTTTCGGCATATGGTATTAGAAAACTAAATTTCAACCCATACCTTACACCTTACACAAAATTAACTCAGAATGGATCACAGACTTCTAAATAAAACTATAAAACTTTTTGAAAAAAACAAAGGAGAATTTCTTTTGCTTTGGATCAGGCAAAGAACTTTTAGGTACGATGCCCAAAGCATATTTAATCCATAGAGGAAAATATTGATACATTGGACTTCATCAAAATTAAAAAGATTTTATTTTTTGGAAGACACCATTAAGGGAATAAAAAGACAAGCCACAAACTGGAGGAAAATATTTACATCACATATCTGACAGAAGAGTTGTATCCAGATTACATAAAGAACTCTTGAAACTTAACAGTAAGGAAGAAACAAAATTTAAAAAGTGTGCCAAAGATTTGAACAGCCACTTGATAAAGAGCATGAACAGATGGCAAATAAAAGCACAAAAAGATGCTCTATTTCTTTCTTTTTTTTTTTTTTAATTTATTTGTCCGAGAGACAGCACAAGCAAGGGGCAGTGGCAGGCAGAGGCAAAGGGAGAAGCAGATTTCCCACCGAGCAAGGAGCCGGATGTGGGACTCGATTCCATGACCCTGGGATCAAGACCTGAGTTGAAGGCAGGTGCTTAACTGACTGAGCCACCCAAGCGTCCCAAGATGTGTCATCTCATTAGTCATTAAGGAAAGGCAAATTGAAACCATGATAGGATGTGGCTGCAAACCCTACTGAATGGCAAAACAACACCACCTGATAATACCCAGTGCTGATGAGGATGAAAAGCAGCTGGAACATTGCTGGTGGAAATGTAAGATGGTACAGACACTTCCTGAAACAGTTTGGCAATCTTTTGTAAATATATACGTACTTACCATATGATCCAGCAATCCCACTCAGAAGTGTTTTCCCCAAGGTAAATAAAAACTGTCTTCACCAAAAAACCATTCAAATGTTTGTAGTAACTTTATTCATCATCTCAAAAGACTGGGAACAAACCAAATGTCCATCAGCTGGTGTTTAATAAAGGAACTGTAGTGCATCTATATTAAAGAAATGCTATTCGGCAACTAAAAGGAGCTACTACTCTTATACAGAATAGTGTGGCTCAATCTCAAATACATTATGCTTAGTGAAAGAAGACAGACTCAAAAAGACCACATACAAAACAAAAACAAAAACAAAAACAAAACAAAACACCACATACAGATTGATTACGTTTAGGTGACATTCTGGATAAGGAAAAACAACGTGGGAGGAGACCAGATTGGTGATTGCCAGTTAATTTCACCAGGTCATTTTGAGAATTGTGAAGTTGTGTGATATTCCTTCTTTATCTCTTTTACTGAATACTCCTTATTGCCCAAATCTAGAATGCTCTAGGCCTCAGTTGCTAGAACTTTTCCATCACAGTCTTTTCTTTGGTGATCACATTCAGCTCCACATTCAGCTCCCAATACCAGCTATATGCTAACTCCCAAATTCAGGCAATGCCTCTATTCTGCATGAAGACTCATTAAACCAATAACCTCTGTGACATTTCCACTTGGGAATCCAATAGTACCTCAAACTTAACATGTTCAAAACAGAGCTTCTGATCTCATTCAGCAACCTCTGTCTTCTCCTAGGCTTTACCATGTCAGAGAATGGCCACCGCATTTGTCCAATTGCTTAGGCCAAAAACAGTTCAGTCATCCTTGACCTCTCTCTTCCTCTTGCCCCCTATCCTAGCAGCAATTCTAGTAAATTCCATCTTCAAACAAACAAACAAACAAAAAACATAAATAAAATCTGAGCACTTCCCTCCACCTCAACTGGCCCCACTTTGCTGCAGGCCACGATCATGTCTCACCTGGATTACTGTGATTGCCTCCTAACTGGTCCCCCCACTTCTTTTTTTTTTTTTTTTTTAAGACTTTATTTATTTGACAGAGAGAGAAATCACAAGTAGGCAGAGAGGCAGGCAGAGAGAGAGAAGGGAAGAAACAGGTTCCCTGCAGAGCAGAGAGCCCGATGCGGGGCTCGATCCCAGGACCCTGGGATCATGACCTGAGCCGAAGGCAGAGGCTTTAACCCACTGAGCCACCCAGGCGCCCCTGGTCCCCCCACTTCTGCCTTCGACTTCTGCCATCTGTCCTCTGAGAAACAGATGACAAGACATGATTAAATGTACAAGAAATTTATCATGGGAAACCCTTTGTGGGAGAAAATGAGAAGGGAGTTAGGAGAGGCTAAAAAAGCTGTCAAACTGTGATGCAAGTTTGGATTCAGACGGCGAGAAGGAAGGTTGGGGGTTGGGGAAACAGTCTTAGGCCGTTTAGAGTTAAGCAGTTAAGAGTTAAGAGTTTAGAGTTAAGCAGTTAAGAGAAGTCCTTGTACCAACGTCATCGGGTCGGAGGAGTCCTGTGATTCTTGGGAGGGGACCTGCCATAGTATCCCAGCTATGCTCAGTCATTGGCTGAGAACAGCCAGAGCAAAGCAGGGCCTTAAAACACAGCTGTGGCCTTCCATCAATTACACAGGAAGCCATTGAGACTGTTTTCCAGTAGCTACCATATCCCCTTCAGTCTATTCTCTATACAGTTGTCAGAGTGATCCTGCTAAAATGTAGCCAGACCATTTCACTCTACTGCTCAAAACCTTTTAATCACTTTTCTCATTTAATTCAGAATTAAACCAAACTCCAAACATGAGCCGCCTACCACTATAAAGAGGTGAGACTGATAGGTCCTCACCTTCTAAAGTGAAACATCTGGGACATGCATGGGGTAGTCTGACCCGGTAGTGTGCTCTGACCAGGTTTGGTAACAGTTGGAAAGTCAGATGTTGGCTGCTTAGAAAAAGTAGAGTTTGACTTCTCTGGAATCCTGTGATATGTTAGAGCACCTTCTCAGAGTGTTAGGTCACAGGAAATAGAGGGGATTGTATCGACATACAACACATTTACTTTTCCAATGAGAGAATAAGGAAAGTATGCATGCTTGAGGTTTTCTTGGAGAAGTACCGGAAGATTCATCTACAACCAGGGACTCTTAAAAGTTTAAGTAGATAGGGATTTCTCTCCTCGTCTCCTACTAAACAATTGGACTGACTCTGTTTCCAATTTGTCACTCCTGGTGGATATGGATGACTCTTCCTAGAATTAATGTACAAGGAAAGTAAAAGGAACAAGGGCTACTTGGAGAAGCAGTCAATTCCATGGCTGGGGCAGGAAAAGACAAGATGAGTTGGGAACATCTTATTGTATCAGAAAGTAAGGAAGTGCTGAAAAACTAAGGGAACATAAGTGCCAGCTTGAAGGGGTTCCCGCGGGTGAAATACTGGTGAGTCTGAGCAGCAAAGTAAATAATAACAGGAATGGGTTATAACTCATTAGTTGACAAAAGAGAAGCTACAAGTCCCTGTTATTACAGGAAAAAAGTCTCCATTTTATAGACCCTGTAATAATTGATTCATAAGAGTCATCAATAAATAATAAGACTATTACGTGAAAGACTGATGGGGAACATGATATTCATACAGTCTCAAAGTATCACTCACAGAATACTTCCTAATTACAAAGGGAAAAGATATCTATCAGAGAAATTCAGGAGGACCTGAATGAAATGAACCAAGTTAACACCAGGGATGAAGCAAACTAACTTCTCCCCTCATTAGGTTTGATGATTTACTGGAAGGACCCAGAAAACTTTAAAAACTGTTTTTCTCACAGTTACAATTTATTATAGCAAAAGGGTACAGATGAACATCAGCAGAGTGAAAAGGAGCATAGGGCAAAGTCTGGGAAAAACTAGGAATAAGCTTCTAGTGGGGACACACGGGGAACACTCAATCTTCCCAGCAAGTGCGTGTGACCATATGTGTCAAGGGTTGGCAACCAAAGAAGCTGACCCATGCCTTGGTGTTCCGGGTTTTATTGGGGGCCAGTTACAGAGGGCTGTAATACCATGTGACTGATCTTAGGGACCTCCTCCCCAGATTCCAGAGGTCAAACTAATGCAGCATAGACCAGGGCCTGAGGCATATGAAAACAGGTATTCACCATAAATCAAATTACTAGCATAAATTATCTGGTCAAACTGATACAGGATGGCCCAAGACCCAAAGCATATAAAAACACTTTTTTTCAGGCAGGATGTTCCGAGGGCTCAGAGGTTATCTCTCAGAAGCTGGTCAAGGTCCAATCCTAGCTCTGGAATGTGCAGAGGCTGACAACCTAGTCTGCTAAGTTAACCCTTTAAAGCATACCGCCTGTTAGGAAAAGGGCACAAATCAACAATGTAGTATCCTGCCAAATTTTTAACCTAGATTGGGTTGTGAGAAAATCATCTTGAAAGCTAGATTGAGTGATATTTGGCAAAACAGTTGTCCCGACTCTTAATAAATGTCAATGTTATGAAAGACCAAAAAAGGAAAAGAAAAAAAAAGGTGGGATGCTATTATAGATTAAAAGAGACCAAAGAGGGGCACCTGGGTGGCTCAACCAGTTAAACGTCTGCCTTTGGCTCAGGTAACAATCTTGGGGTCCTAGGATTGAGCCCAGCAGCAGGTGGCGGGCTCCCTGCACAGTAGGGAATCTGCTTCTTCCTCTGCCTCTCCCACCCCTACTCCCTGCCTAGTGCTTTCCTTCAGACATGTGCTCTCTCCCTCTCTCTCTCAAATAAATAGATAAAATCTTAAAAAAAAAACAACAAAAAAAGGAGAGCCCAAAGAGACATCACAACTAACAATGTGTGATCCCTAATTAGGATGTTCTTGATCAAAACAAAACAAAACAAAATATGAGATATTATTGGGACAACTTGGGACATGTGAATATGGTGTATAATATTGCATCCCTATTAAATTTCCCAAATATGACAAAGACTTTCTCTTTAAATTGAACTTGAGTCAGGCTCCTCTGAGTCCTCTTTCTGACTATGCCCCTGACCTTGGGCTCAGTCCTTGGCATATCATGTATAGTTTAGCAAGAGTCCTGCTGGGTCAGTATATGGAAAATCTCCCATCCATCTGGCCACTCTTGATATCTGATTAAATTTGTCATCCCTTACCTTCCATATCTTATACCCTGGCCTGCCTTCAGCAAGAATCCCATCATTCAGTTTATTTATTTTATTATTTTATATATATACATATATATGTGTATAATATATATATAATCTCTAGGGGCACCTGGGTGGCTCAGTGGGTTAAGCCTCTGCCTTTGGCTCAGGTCATGATCTTAGGGTCCTGGGATCGAGCCCTGCATTGGGCTCTCTGTTCAGCAGGGAGCCCTCTTTCCCCTCTTTCTCTGCCTGCCTACTTGTGATCTCTCTTTCTCTGTCAAACAAATAAATAAATAATCTTAAAAAAATTTAAAGTAATCTCTACACTCAACATGGGGCTCAGATTCATGACCCCAAGATCAATGGTTGCATATTCTACCAATTGAGCCAATGAGGTACCCTCTATCCTTGGGTTTAGCCACAAACTCTCTGATGTTTTGTTTTAGCAATTTTCATCAGCTGACATTCACCCTGTTTCTTCCTTATAAATTCCCATTTGTCTTTGTTGGAGTTGAGCTCAATCTCTCTCCTATATCACAAAACCCATTGTAGTAGTTCTCCCTGAATAAAGTCTGCCTTATCGTCTTGAACAGGTGTCATGAATAATTTTTTTCTTTAACAAGTATAATAATTATATCATGATTATGAAGAAGATATCCTTGTTCTTAGGAGAAATAGGCTGAAATACTTAGAAGTGTCACGAAATCTTTCTATTTACTAACCTGCAAATAATTTAACAAATACTTATACATGTATATATGTGTATGTATATAGATGTATGTGTATGTGCTATATATATGTGTGTGTATATGTTATATGTATATTTGTGTATATGTGGGAAGAGAGAGAGCAAGTGAGGGAGCATATTTGGTAAAATGTCGACAATTAAATGAGTCTAGGATGAGTATTCATATTTACAATTTTTACAAGTTTTCTGGTTTTTAGGTTTTTTTTTGTTTTTTTTTTTGAGAGAAAGAGTGAGAACAAGACAGAGAGCAGGAACAGTGGGGAGGGGCAGAGAGAGAGAGGGAGAAGCAGGCTTCCAGCTGAGCAGGGAGCCCAAGGCACAGCTTGATTCCAGGACTCTTGGCTCATGGCCTGAGCTAAAGGCAGATGCTTAACCAACTGAGCCACCCAGGAGCCCCTTGGTAATTCTATTTTTGATTTATTAAGAAGCCTCCATACTGTTTTCCATAGTGACAACATCACTTTACTTTCCCATTAACAGTGCACAAGGGTTCCAATTTCTCCACATTCCCACCAACACTTGTTATTTTTTGTTATTTTGATAGCGTCCATATCTCATTGTAGTTTTGATTTGCATGACTTATAATTAGTAATGTTAAGCATCTGTTCATATATTTGTTGGCCATTTGTATATCTTCTTTGGAGAAATGTCTGTTCAAGTCCTTTGCCCATTTAATCGGATTATCTGTTATTTTAGTTGTTGAGTTGCAAGAGTTTATTTTTTTTTTTAATATTTTATTTATTTATTTGACAGACAGAGATCCCAAGTAGGCAGAGAGGCAGGCAGAGAGAGAGGAAGGGTAGCAGGCTCCCCGCTGAGCAGAGAGCCCAATGCGGGGCTCGATTCCAGGACCCTGAGATCATGACCTGAGCCTAAGGCAGAGGCTTTAACCCACTGAGCCACCCAGCTGTCCCGAGTTGCAAGAGTTTATTATATATTCTGGATATTAACCTCTTATCAGATATACGATTTGCAAATATTTTCTCCCTTTTTATAGGCTGATTTTTCACTCTGTTCATTTCCTTTGTTGCACAGAACTACAATTTGATGTAGTCCCATTTGTCTATATTTGCATTGTTGCCTGTCATATCCAAGAAATCATTGCCAAATCCAAGGTCCTGAAGTTTTTCCCCTACGTTTTCTCCTAGAAGATTTGTAGTTTCAGGTCTTACATTTAGGTCTTTAATCCATTTTGAGTTAATTTTTGCATATGGTGTCTGTACAGGATCCAACTTCATTATTTTGCACGTGGATATCCACATAGCTATTGGCTTTTAAAATTCTCTTTACTGAATGCCCGGCAAAGATCTTATTATAATGTCATAATATGTGGCTTACTGAGGACATGATGATGGTCTTTTCTTTTTGGGCTTTTCAGTTAAAGTTGATAGGAAAAGTTATCTCAGCTTGATTATATAGAAGATATGTGTGAATTTTCTCTGTAAATATATTTGACTCTATAAGCAACAAGTACATTCTTATACATCTTATAAATGTGTAAAAGCAAAAAAATTCTAGAAACTCTAATAGCACTCAGTAAGCGCTAATTTAGGAAAGTCAGTTGGATAGAAAAAACAATAACAATAGGAAGAAAGAACTTTATTAGTTAATTTGCTTACCCTGTATTAAGAGGGCTTTGCAATGTTGAAAATGAACTCATGTGCTAAACATCTCTCTGGAAAAAAATAGACGAACATCTTAGGTAATAGGATAGTGGAAGATGGGACAAAACAAGAGGCATTTGGATTAATTAAATTAGTATCCTGTTGAATTTAAGAATAGAGTGTCCCGCACGTGCACAGACATAGATCAATAGCAGATTTAGGGAAACACTGTTGAACTGCACCTGTTGGAGTCCTCAATGACTCCAGTCCTTGTTTAAGGCTTCCAGTTGGAGCTGGCAGTTGTTGTGGGATTAAATTATTTAAAGCCTTCAGCTGGCTGGTGTAGGCAAGCAGTAGCTTAGAAAACACTTAATCTATTTTTTAAAATCTGTTCCTAAGTTTGCTTTGCTTAGGCTGTAAGACTACATGCACCACCCACCTGCCACATTCTGGAATCTTTTTGTCAGAGAGGGTAAATTTATCCAAGAAAAAAAAAAAAAAGGTCTTTAAGGGATAGTCTACATTTTAATACAATATGCTTATTTTGAACATGATTTGTTTGTAATAAAGATTTTGCTAAGCAACTAAAGAGGCAGTGATTAAACTTATTTTCAAAAGGGAATTACCAAATTACTTATTTCAACAATTTTCTTTTAAGGTTTTATTTTTAATCATGTTGGAGGGGGTTTTTGGTAACAATGCCTGGCCCCTTTCAACAAGATCATTAAAAGACAGCTCCACATGTATTAAGTAATTTGATAGTCCATTACAATGTATTTAACTTCTTTTTAGAAAACTAGTGTTACTTAATAAACTGCACTGTGCCTTGAAGTGACTAACAAGGAGTTTCGATAAACCTTCTGGATAATTCTGAGGCAGAGGATTTACTAGGCAAACTTCTTATATATAATTAATCATTACCTAGAGGCCCAGTGTATTTTTTTCACTGATGAAACCTGCAAATAACTACTTTCCTACAGGAATTTTTAGTCTAGTTTGGGCTTCTATCATTTGTTAGATGCATGATAGATGACGTTAATACATTTCCAAAATAAAGAACTATGTTTCTAGCGTCATTCACTGCCCGAAGTTCTTTCTTGGCTGCCTTTGAAATAATAAAACTTTTATTTCTCCAAATTGCTGGATATGGAATAGAATAATTATGGTGGGTGTATACTCTCATTTTCCTGAAATCTGTGTATAGAGTTTTCGAAACAAAAAAACCCAACGAAGTAAGAATAAAGTATTGAACTTTTTAGATTACAGGTCTTGAGATCTCTTACTTCTAGAGCGAACACATTTTGTCACCTTTTCTTTTCCTCTTTAGAACTTTTCATTACTTTATTTTTAGAAGCTTATTTTGGGCATGATAAGATGAAGCCCATGATTTAGATACATAGCAGAGGAAGAAAATCAATTTAGGACAAATGGCCTCTTAAATAGAGAAAATAAATGAAGCTATTCTAGTGCCATTTCTTACTTGGCTGCAAGTATTACCCCCCGAAGAAACGTGGAATATGATTTCATGCCAAATGGCGGCAGCCTTTGGAGAGTCAACTTGCACAAATCAAACCAAATAACCTAAACAGTCACACCAGCTATACTATCGTGATTTTTATTTAACTAATTTTATTCCATCAAGCAGAGCTTCATATTTTCTCCCACGTGGTTGCTTTAAAAATGTTATCATTGGGCCCTCTCCCAGAACCCCACGGGCAAGGCTGTCAAGAAGCACCAGCTCCATTCCCATTTCTGGGCCACCTCCCTCGGAGCCTCTTTCTTGCTTTCAACAGGCTCCCTAGGGATTCGGCTCTCCTTCCTCTACTCCTCACAGCTGTCTCCGCCTGCTCTATTTCCTGGGGTTCCTCCCCCACCCCATCCCACCTAAAACTGGTTGTGGTCTGACCCACTTTCTTTAGCTACCCTCCTTCCTTTCTGTCTCTGAAAATAAGTATGAGGCCTGTTTACACCCTAAGGGAACAAAGTACTCGGAGGAACTTACAATCCAGCTGTCTGCCTTTGTCATAAACACATCCTTTGTGGGAGACACGTCAACCCTCACATGGCCGACTTCCCCTTAGAACCTACAAAGCAAAGAACCAGCGTGTTTCTGTAACTTCTCTTTCAGTGGGTACTGCTTTCCCTGAAGTGGCTGCTTACTGAGCACACAAGGATTGTTGGCATGAAATAGTTCCACCCTAAAAGCCCGGTCCACTGTCCCCCTAGGGGGGCTGTTGGATGGCGTCAGAAGGGAAGCAGCACCCTTCACTTGGCTGCCCTGGACCCGTCACAGTCATTTAGGGTCGCTAGCCTGGCCTCTCTAGGCATCTGAGTCTTCCCTTCCTGCCTTGGGTTTTTCTTGGCTGAATGCTTATCAAGATCAGCCAATTCATGTCTATAAATGTCTAGTGTGTACTATTTAAAAAGCCCTATCTGGAGTAGGTTGGAGCCTGGACTTCCCATATACAAGATGGGTAAACATGACCCTCTCCACATGGGTTTCAATTTTTAACTCTTTGACTCTTCTTGCCACACTCACACCCACACCAGAGGCCACTGGTGACCCTCTGTGGCCAGTGCCTGAGCTCTTCACTCAGGTGAGGATTCAAGATCTCTTCCCTTTCATCTGCTTTACACATCTCACATATTAGCTCTCCTCCAGTCCCGAGGTGATTGAATTTGCTTTCTGGCTTTCTCTTATCTTTCCCCATTTGAATTTAATGATCAGGTTCCCTAATTTTTTTTTTTCCTGGGAACTGACCTGGTAACTCCATAGAACACTGCCTCTGGCAATTTCCTTGGACCCGACAGGCAAATTAGATTAACACCCTTCAAGAGCAGGGGACGTGTTCTATCTCTCTTATCTACAACGCCCAAATGGTGTCCTCTGGGTGGTGTGTGCACTCATCATCAATTTTCTTTAATGATGAGGGTGTGGAAGATTATGGCTTTGACTCCTAGTTCTGCATTGCTTGTAACGAGCACTGAGAAATGTATGGAATTGTCGAATCGTTATATAGTACACCAGGAACTAACCTGCCACTGTATGTTAATCAAACTTGAATTTTTGGGGGCGCCTGGGTGGCTCAGTGGGTTAAGGCCTCTGCCTTCAGCTTAGGTCATGGTCCCAGGGTCCTGGGATCAAGTCCCGCATCGGGCTCTCTGCTCAGCAGGGAGCCTGCTTCCTCCTCTCTGTCTGCCTGCCTCTCTGCCTACTTGTGATCTCTGTCTGTCAAATAAATAAATAAAATCTTAAAAAAAAATTATACTTGAATTTTTTTTTTAAATAAAAAAAGAAAAAAGCACTTCATAAGTCTCTATCCTTGCAGTGATGTGATAGACTTAGAATCAGCCTACAGGGGGACAGCATGGTGTAGTGTCCATGATCATGAGCTCTGGAGCCAGACTTCCTGTGTTCAAATGCTTGCTCTGTCACTTTCTCGCTATGCAAACTTGGCCAAGTTAGTTGGCTTTTCTAGGCCTCAGTTTCCTCACCTGTAACCTGTGTGTAATGACAATACTTACTCCCTAGGGTTGTTATGATGATTAAATAAGTTAAGATTAGTAATGAACTTAGAACAGTGTCTAACACATTCCAACCACAAAACTGTTTATTAATCAGACAAAAAGAGATTTGTAAAAATATCTTATTTATTTATCGTTAAAGAGAGAGAGAGTACAAGCAGAGGGAGTGGCAGGCAGAGCAGGAAGAGGGAGAAGCAGGTTCCCCGATAAGCAAGGAGCCCAATGTAGGACTCGATCCCAAGACCCTGGGGTTATGACCTGAGCTGAAGGCAGAAGCTTAACTAACTGAACCACCCAGGTGTCCCTCAGACAAAAAGAGATTTTTCTTTTTTATTTTATTTTTAAGGAAAGTGCCATATACTTAAAAAAAAAAAGACTTTATTTATTTATTTGACAGAGAGAGAGCACAAGCAGGGGAGAGCGGCAGAGGGAGAGGGAGAAGCAGCCTCCCTACTGAGCAGATACTCTCCCTCCACTCCCCAGTGTGGGGCTCTATCGAGGGCTGATCATGACCTGAGTTCAAGGCAGATGCTAAACCAACTGAGCAACCCAGGCACCCCAAAAAGAGATTTTTAAAATAAATAATTAATCTACTTCTACCCTTCTAGGTAATACTAAAATATTATCATTTGGAACAGGTGGAAAATGTTTTTATGAAGCTCAGTCAAGTTCCAGAATGAATTTAATTGTAATTGCTTTGCTTAATATGGTTTCAGCTTTCAATCACTAATGACAATCATCTAGTGGATTACTGAGTGAGATTTGTATTGCTCTAAAACTTAGCGATAAGGGTCTTTTTTCTTTTTTACAAAGCTTCTCTGAAATGGGATTATCTTTCACATAAAATATTTTAAAAGTGTGTTTAAATATAATCGAAACAAAGTGTTTAAATTTTTTTGTACATTTTTTCGTTATAGATTAAGACTTTCTAATATATTGACAACACCCTAAAAGGGAGTGATTAATATAAATCATGGTACATCCTTTAAATGGTCTACTATGCAGCTGTTTAGAAGAATGCAGTAAATCCGTATATACTAATATGGAACAGCCACCCAGCTCTATTATGATAAAAAAGGAAAGCGTAGAACAGTATGTGTGGTATGCCCATACATGTTTTTGTAACACTCAGAATAAGGTATAAATAAAAAACAACTTCATTCTTTCCCTTCACTATCCCTTTCAACTTGGAGGAAATGTTGTGGAAGTTCATAACCATTTTGGTCGCCCTGAGGAAAAAAAATCAAAAGTCCCCTGAGGGGGCGCCTGGGTGGCTCAGTGGGTTAAGCCGCTGCCTTCGGCTCAGGTCATGATCTCAGAGTCCTGGGATCGAGCCCCGCATGGGGCTCTCTGCTCAGCAGGGAGCCTGCTTCCTCCTCTCTCTCTGCCTGCCTCTCTGCCTGCTTGTGATCTCTCTGTCAAATAAATAAAATAAAATCTTTAAAAAAAAAAAAAAAGTCCCCTGAGCATTTCAATTTCCCATAATAGTTTCATTTCTGTAATTAAGTTGGCCACTCCAGTGAGATAACCGAAACTCCAAGCCTCAGGAAATTAGAGTTCAGCTCTGTTCGGAGCCTGAGGAAGGAGGCAGGCGGGGCAGCTTCTTGGCTTCTCGGCCTTGGTCTTCCCCTGCCTCTCCCCTGCTTCTCTAAACTCCTCTAGCTCCTCCAGGTTTGAAAGAAGGGGGAGTGACCTGACTGACAACGAGGTGATTCTAGTTGGGGCCTTTTAGGAGTAGCAGATTCTGGTTCCGATTCTTGGTCTCTTCTGTGGTTTTCTAGAGATCCCCCAACTAGCAAGCTCCCACTGCAATTCCTGAGGTGTGGTTTGTGCTTTTCTCTGTCACGTCACTTCCACCGCTAACCCTCAGGCTGTGGATGACTGGGGATGACACACTCTGTATCTGTCTCTCTTTCTCAGGGTCTCATGTCCCTCGAAGCAGCCCAAATGGGTAATGTCCTTTTTTTTTTTTTTTTTAGATTTTATTTATTTATCCGACAGAGACACAGCAAGAGAGGGAACACAAGCAGGGGGAGTGGAAGAGGGAGAAGCAGGCTTCCCGCTGAGCAGAGAGCCTGATGCAGGGCTCGATCCCAGAACCCTGGGATCATGACCTGAGCCAAAGGCAGATGCTTAACCACTGAGCCACCTAGGTGTCCCAGTAGTGTCATTTTAAAGCCAATTTTAACCTGGTTTTTGCCCCTGAATCCACTTAAGCCTCATGTCAATGCAGCTTACTCCCAGGAAAGCTTAGCATCTCTGTTCTCTGCCTCTTTGGGCCTACAGCCATAGCTTCTCACCTTAAACCTCCCAGCTACGCACCGGATACCATTCCATCATGTCCCCCAGACTCCGAGGGGTGTTATCTAGCCCAGCCCTAGAAGTGGTCCCTCCGAAGTCTTCCTTTTTTTTTTTTTTTAAGATTTTATTTATTTATTTGAGAGAGAGCGAGAGTAGAAGCAAGCTTGAGTTGGGGGCGGGGCAGAGGGAGAAGCAGACTTCCTCCTGTGCAGGGAGCCAGATGTGGGACTCAATCCCAGGACCCTGAGACCATGACCTGAGCGGAAAGCAGATGCTCAACCAACTGAGCCACCCAGGCACCCCTGAAGGCTTCTTTTTGGTTTAAGGTAAAGGCAAACACCATCCTCTTGACCCCCATGGACATAAGGAAAACACCTAAGAATAACATAGTCCTTTCCAAGGAAATCCCCCTCTCTGGCTACTTCAACTTCAGGCCTTTTATACCCTCAAAAGTGGCCAAGGTTTGCAAAGCCAGTTTTTGATTCTTCCCTTTGTAAGTCCTGTCTGGAAGGTCGGCGCTCTCCTTGGAATGTGAGTGTATGTGGTAGCCACTGTTTTCTCTTGACCTTTGAGGATACAGCTGAAACTAAGACAGAAAGCGTCTCATTATAGCCTCCTATTTATTATGTATCCAGAGAACATCTCTTCAAGGATACCCAAGAAATAGGTGCTTGCCTCCAGGGGACGGAAGGGCTGGAGGAGAGGAACACAAAGGGAGACATTTCCCTGTATAACCTCTTGGGTCTTTCAAATTTTGTACCATGTGCTTGTGTTACCTGTTCTGTGTATGTGATAATCGTATCCCAAGATGCTTCCTCTTGTAAAGTCAGAGCAAAAACACACTGAAGAATGATGTTTGTTTTTTTAAAAGCAAAAGTAGAACTCAAGGCACAAAGTGAAGAATTGATGTAATTATAAAGATTTCCAAGTCAGGAAAGGCATTTCATCTTTCATCCTCCGTGCGTTTTAGTTCTGTTTCGTGTTGTCTGTTTGGGCTAAATTATATTATCTCAATTCTTCATTGCTTATGTCTGCCTTCTTGGTACCACCGAACTGATAAATTATGGTTGATTCAGTTTACTTCAATTCTGTTTCACATTTGATCCTGAATCACAAAAGAGTCAAGTTGGAAGGAAATTTAAGAAGTATTTGACCGTTGCTCAGGTGTTAGATGAAGATGCCGAGGACCTCAGAGTATGTCATCACAGCAAACACATACTGCAGTTAGCCTCCTGGAATGCCATGAACCCTGCCTGTTCTTTGTCGTGTGTGTGTGTTTGTGTTGTGTTTTGTTTTCTTCTTTTTAATTTTTTTTTTAAAGATTTATTTATTTATTTGACAGAGAGAGATCACAAGTAGGCAGAGAGGCAGGCAGAGAGAGAGAGAGAGGAAGCAGGCTCCCTGCTGAGCAGAGAGCCCGATGCAGGACTCGATCCCAGGACCCTGAGATCATGACCTGAGCCGAAGGCAGAGGCTTAACCCACTGAGCCACCCAGGTTCCCCTTCTTCTTTTTAATTTTAAAGCAAGTGTTGAAGATAAATGAGAGTATTTACTGCATTTATAACCCAGTGCCAGCCACTGATCCTGCCTCGTGCTACCCCTAGGGTAGGACTCAGTATTTCTCATTATACCTCAAAAGAAAATCCATTCTACAAGGCACTAGAGGGAAATTTTTGTAGAGAAGATGGATTGGAGGATTACATCATATAGCACACAATAAAATTTAATAAAAATCCCCATTAACTAGCTCTGTTCTCTCCCCAAAGTTCGTCGCCAGACACCAGCTATTTTCTCTCCCTTCTAGCCTTTTCTTCTCAGGCAGACTTGTCAGGCCGTGCCTGGTTACAATCAACTTTACAGCCCCTGGGATTTTCCCTGTGAACTCCTAAATCTTTCTTTTTTTCTCCCACAGAGCAATTCAGCTCGTTTCTGGATTCTTCATTTTTGCATCTTCACATCTGAAATTCCGTTCGGCTAATAATGCACTTCCCTTAGGAGAAAGCAAGTAGTAAATAGCATGTTTAAATCTTTGTCTCAAAACAAATTATTTTTCTCTTTCCAATTAAGGAAAGCAGCCTTAAGTAAACATTGAATCCAGATTTATATCACTGAGGACATTTAGTGTCACAGACCCCCGGACAATAAGACGTATAAAGACCTCAACTTAATAGATGAAGAGATTGACACCTAGATGCATGGAAGATTGTTAGTTACCCTCCAAAATCTCCTTGCCCATCTTCCATAGTGATGGATTTATAGCTCGGCGTGGCCACGTGACTAAACTGTCACCAATGGAATGGAAACAGAGATGTCCTGTGCAGTTTCTAAACCACTTGCTTAAAAGGAATTTGTTCTTGGCGTCCCCATTTTCCCTGTGCGTTGAGCTGGAAATCAGACTTGACGATGACTGTTAGGGCCAATTTAATGTTAAAACCTGTTTAACTTTTAGGGCCTGCTTAGCCAGAGCAACTCCATATTGCCTAGGTAGCCATATTGTTGTTTACATTCACGGACTTCATTCCGGGAATAAACACCCCCGTATTCCTGGTATGGTTCCGGGTATTGATCCGGGAGTAAACGCCTTAACAATAGAAGCCACATACCTTGGGTCTGCAGTTAAGCCCTATAAAACCAGCCTGTGAGATCGGGAGGGGGACGCTCTCTTCGGAGGCGGCCCTGGTCGGTCAGTCTGACTTCTAATGCTTGGCATAGAATAAGGCTTTGCATAACTTTCACTTTGTCTCAGTCTCGTTCCTTTGATAACGGACCCCAACAATGACACAACTCAGACCATCCAGACAAAGCCAATGCCCTAGCATCATGCTACTGTAAGTGTGGCCCATGGGCTCGTAGCATCAGCCTCAGAACTTGTTAATATAGGCCCCACCCCAGTGTATTTCAACAGAGTCTGCAGCTGAATGAGATGCCCACGTGATTCACATTTATATTAGAGTTTGGGAAGAACTACTTAGATGATAGCGGAGCCCTAAGACGGAAGGAATCAGGGTTCTTGATTATCAGGAACTGAAAACCACCTATGTTCCCCTCCCCCTACTTCTTATTTTCTTTTTGTGATTAAAAAAATGCACATCCTAAAAATTACTCTTAACTTTTTTTGAGTGTATAGAGCAGTGGTATTAAGTATGTTTGCCTTGTTGTGCAACCATCACCCATCCGCAGAAGACTTTTGATCTTGCAAAACTGAAACACTGTACCCATTAAACAATACCTCCCCATTCCCTCCTTCCCCCAGCTCCTGGCAACCACCATTCCATTTTCTTCCAGACCCACCTACTTGTGGGCTATTGAGAGAGAGAGAGGGAGAGAGAGAAAGAGAAACCTTCTAATTTATTTAAACCACTGTGTCTTGGGGCTCTTGTAGGACTGAAACACTCATTTCCTCAGCAGCTAACAGTATTTCCATATGACGGCCTTAGCTCAGCCCCTCTCCAGAAATTGCCCTTGGCAATTCTGGGTGAGAATTTGGGTGAGAGAACTTACACAAAGTCATTCTAGGGTTAGACATCTTATTATCAATGAATTCAGGAGTCAAGGCAAGTACCAATCTGCTTGCCCCAATTTGAGAAAAGTGATTCCAAATACAAAGCTTCCCTGCGGTTATTGGGACTGCATCACAGTTATATTTTGTCTTCTGCCTAATTCTACTTCCTCTACTCCCCCCTGGGGTTGATCTCATGAATACTCCCTAATAAATCCTTATTTTGTATCCTTTGCCTAAGGATAAGAGCTATCATAATAGAGAAGGCCATGTTTCTTAAACTACCAACCAAAATAATAAATTAAAAAAATCACATTCTGGGGGTAATGATAGAGATTGTTGGCCTTGTAAGACCACTTATTTTTCCCTTTTTAAAAATTGAAGTATCGGGGTGCCTGGGTGGCTGAGTGGGTTAAAGCCTCTGCCTTCGGCTCAGGTCATGATCCCAGGGTCCTGGAATCGAGTCCCGAATCAGGCTCTCTGCTCAGCTGGGAGCCTGCTTCCTCCTCTCTCAGTCTCTGCCTGCCTCTCTGTCTACTTGTGTGATCTCTGTCTGTCAAATAAATAAATAAAATCTTAAAAAAATAAAAATTGAAGTATCATTAATATACAGTGGTATATTTTTTCAGGTGTACAATGTAATGATTCAACAATTCTATAGTTCACTTAGTGCTCATCAAGATAAATGTACTACTCTTAATCTTTTTTATCTCGTTTACCCATCCTTTCACCCACCTCCCCTCCGGCTACCACGTGTTTATTTTCTGTGTTTAAGAGTCGGGCTTTTTTGTTTGTCCTTTTTTCTTTTACTTCTTTGTATTGTTTCTTAAATTCCACATATGAATAAAGTCGTATGGTATTTATCTTTCTCTGATTGACTTAATTTCACTATACTCTCTAGATCCATCCATATTGTTACAAATGGCAAGATTTCATTCTTTTTTATGGTTGAGTAATATTCCATTGTGTGTATCTGCCACATCTTTATCCACTCATCTATGGATGAATATTTGGGTTGCTTCTGATATAAAGAAACTAAAAGAACTCCATGAAATACTGCTTTTTTTCATTCCTTTTACCCCCTCTATTCTTGTAGGACATACACCTTCACCTTACACATGCCTTATAGAAGAGATAATGAATATCCTCCTTGTAAAGATCAAAGAATTAATGATTTCTGTGCATTCTTTCAGCACAATAGGTAATATCCAAGCAGTGACCAGGCAGGATCATCATAAACATTTTCTAAGACCACTGACTCACCAAGACCCCTGGCTTCAGGGCACAAGTGACTTATGAAGGACAACTAAACACTCGTCCTTGCTCCTCGGTGCCTGAGAGAATGCTTGCACTGGACCACAATCCTCAGCAAAAACCCCAGACTCCAACCAAAGAGGAGCCTCACTCTTCTTTCCCTTCCACATTTCTTTATGCTTTGTCTGTATCTTTACTCTTTCTGTGTTTTCAATAAATTCTGCTCTCACTTCCACTCAGTTTGCATTTGATTTCTATCCTGCACAAGGCCAAGAATCCTCTCAGTTTGTCCTGCAGGCCCCCCTCTGAGTCCTTGGAACCAGCCAGTCTGCATCACTTCCATAGCTTGGCTATTGTAAAAATGCTGCATTTGAATTAGTGTCCTCATTTTCTTTGGGTAAATACTCAGTAGTTGAATTACTGGATTATATGGTATTTTTATTTTTTTTAAAGATTTTATTTGTTTATTTTACACAGAGAGATACAGCAAGACAGGGAACACAAGCAGGGGGAGTGGGAGAGGGAGAAGCAGGCTCCCAACTGAGCATGGAGCCCTATGTGGGACTCAATCACAGGACCCTGGGATCATGACCTGAGCCAAAGGCAGATGCTTAACTGAATGAACCACCCAGGCATCCCTTATTTTTAATTTTTCAAAAGATTTTTTTATTTATCTGAGAGCTGGAGAGAGAGCACAAGGGTGTAGGAGGGAGGGAGAGAATCTTCAAGCAGACTCCCTGCTGAGCATGGAGCCTGACCCAGGGCTCTAGCTCACAACCTATGAGATCATGAACTGAGCCAAAACTAAGAGTTGGATGCTTAACTGACTGATCCACCCAGGTGCACCTTTATTTTTAATTTTTAAAAACTGGGTTCTTTTCTTTAAGTAATTTCTTTACCCCACATAGGGCTTGAAATCAGAACCCTGAGATCAAGAGTTGCATGCTCCTCCAACTGAGCCAACCAGGCACCCATATTTTTAATTTTTTGAGGAGCTTCCATACTGTTTTCCACAGTGGCTACACCAACTTGCATTCTTACAAGCAATGCATGAACATTTCTTTTCCTTCACATCTTCACCAACACTTACTATTTCGTGTGTTTTTTATTTTTAGCGATCTTGATATGTAAGGTAATATCTCATTATGGCTTTGATTTTCATTTCTCTGATGATTAGTGATGTTGAGCATATTTTCATGTATCTATTAGCTATCTGCATGTATTCTTTGGAAAAAATATCTATTCATGGGAAAAATATGAGGCCAAGGATACTTTATTGAGCAAGATTGTCATTCAGAACAGGAGAGATAAAGAAAAAAAAAAAAACCCAAAGGAGTTCATGACCACTAAATCAGCCCTGCAAGAAATATTAAAGGGTGCTCTTTGAGTGGGAAAGAAAGACCAAAAGCACCAAAGACTAGAAAGGAACAGAGAAAATCTCCAGAAATAATGACTTTACAGGTAACACGATAGCATTAAATTCATATCTAACGATAATCACTCTGAATGTAAATGGACTAAACCCTCCAATCAAAAGATAAAAAGGCTATCAGAATGAGTAAAAAAACAAGACCCATCTATGTGCTGCCTACAAGAGATTCATTTTAGATCTAAAGTCACCTGTAGATTGAAAATGAAGGGATGGAGAACAATTTATCTATGCTAATGGATGTCAAAAGAAAGCCAGAGTAGCCATACTTCTTTCAGACAAACCAAATTTTAAAGCAAAGACTGTAACAAGGGATGAAAAAGGGTGCTATATCATAAAAAAAGGTGTCTATCCAACAAAATCTAACAATTGTAAATATTTATGCCCCCAACTTGGAAGCACCCAAATATATAAACCCATTAATAATAAACATAAAGAAACTCAGTGATAATAATATAATGATGGTAGGGGACTTGAACATCCCACTTCTAGCAATGGAAAGGTCAACTAAGCAGAAAATCAGCAAGGAAACAATGGCTTTGAATGACACACTGAACCAGATGGACCTAACAGATATATTCAGAAAGTTTCATCCTAAAGCAGTAAATACACATTCTTTTTGAGTGCACGTGGAACATTCTCCAGAATAGATCACATACTGGGTCACAAATCAGGTCTCAACAAGTACAAAAAGATTGAGATAATACCATGCATATTTTCAGACCACAACACTATGAAGTCAACCACAAGACAAAGTTTGCAAAGACCACAAATACATAGAGGTTAAAGAACATCTTAATAAAGAATGAATGAGTTAATTAAAGAAGAAATAAAAATTACATGGAAGCAAAGGAGAATGAAAACATAACAGTCCAGAGCCTTTGGGATGCAGCAAATGTGGTCATAAGACAGAAGGATATAGCAATACAGGCCAACCTTAAAAAGCAAAAAAGTCTCAAATATAAAACCTAGGGGCACCTGAGTGGCTCAGTTGTTAACTGTCCACCTTCAGCTCAGGTCATGGTCCCAGGTCCTGGGATTGAGCCCCACATCAGGCTCCCTGCTCAACAGGAATCTGCTTCTCCCTCTCCCACTCCCCCTGCTTGTGTTCTCTCTTTTGTTGTCTCTCTTTGTCAAATAAATAAATAAAATCTTTAAAAAAGAAAATATACAAACTAATGTTACACCTAAAGGAGTTAGAAAAGAAGCAGCAAATAAAACCTAAAGCCATCAGAAGAAGGGGAATAATAAAGATTAGAGTGGAAATAAACGATATAGAAACAAACCAACAATAACAACAACAACAAAAACAATAGAATAGATCAATGGAAATAAGAGCTGGTTCTTTGAAAGAATTAATAAGATTGATAAAACCCTAGCCAGACTTATTAAAAAGAAAAGAGAAAGGACCCAAGTATATAAAATCACAAAGAGATCACAATCAATACCACAGAAATACAAACAATTATAAGAGAATATTATGAAAAATTATATGCCAACAAATTGGGCAATCTGGAAGAAATGGACAAATTCTTAGAAACATATAAACTACCAAAACCAAAACAGGAAGAAATAGAAAATTTGAACAGACCCATAAACAGCAAAGAAATTGAATCAGTAATCAAAAATCTCCCAACAAACACAAGTTCAGGGCCAGATGGTTTCCCAGGGGAATTCTACCAGACATTTAAAGAAGAGTTAATATTTATTCTTTTCAAACTGTTCCAAAAAATAGAAATGGCAAGAAAACTTCCAAACTCATTCTATGAGGCCAGCATTACTTTGATTCCAAAACCAGAAGGACCCCACTAAAAAGAGAATGACAGGCCAATATATCTGATAAACATGGATGGAAAAATTCTCAACCAGATACTAGCAAATCAAATGCAACAGTACATTAAAAGAATTATTCACTATGGTCAAATGGGATTTATTCCTGGGCTGAGCAGTAGCTCAATATTCCCAAATCAATCAACGTGATACACTACATCAATAAAAGAAAGTATAAGAGCCATATGAGCCTCTCAATAGATACAGAAAAAAAATTTGACAAAATAGAATCATTCTTGATTAAAAACCTTCAACAAACACTGAAAAGAAAAAAAAAAAACTACAAAAAAAAAACCCAAACACTGAAAAGGAAAAAAAAAAAACAAACTACAAAAACAAAAACAAAAACAAAAACCCTTCAGCAAAATAAGGATAGAAGGAACATACTTCAGATCATAATGGACAGATACAAAACACCCAAAGCTAATATCATCCTCAATGGGGGGAAAAGCTGAGAAATTTTCCTCTATGGTCAGGAACAAGGGATGTCCACTCTCACCATGATTATTTAACATAGTACTGGGAGTCCTAGCCTCAGCAATCAGACAACAAAAAGAAATAAGAGACATCCGAGTTGGTAAGGAAGTAGTGAAACTTTCATTGTTTGCAGATGACATGATACTCTATATAGAAAACCCAAAAGACTCCAAAAAATTGCTAGAACTGATAGACAAATCCTGCAAAGTCACAGGATATAAAATCAATGTTCATAAATAGGTTGCATTTCTATACACCAAGAACAAAGAAGCAGAGAGAGAAATTACAGAATCAATCCCATTTACAAAGGCACCAAAAACTGTAAGATAAACCTAGGAATATACCTAACCAAAGAGATAAAAGACCTATACTCTGAAAACTATACCAAAATTTGTGGAAGACGTTGAAGAGGGCACAAAGAAATGGAAAAATGTTCCATGCTCATAGATTGGAAGAACAAATACTATTAAAATGTCTGTACTAACCAAAACAACCTACACATTTAGTGCAATTCCTATCAAAAAACCACCAACCATTTTCATAGTTAAAACAAACAATCCCCAAATTTTTATGGATCCACAAAAGACCCCAAATAGCCAAAGCAACCTTGAAAAGGAAAAAGCAAAGCTGGAGGCATCAAAATTCCGGACTTCAAGCTATATTACAAAGTGTAGTCATCAAGGCAGTATCGTGCTCACACAAAAACAGACACATAGAGCAATGGAATAGAACAGAAAATCCAGAAATGGACCCACAAGTATATGCTCAACTCACCTTCAATAAAGCAGGAAAGAATATCCAATGGAAAAAAGGCAGTCTCTTCAACAAATGGTGTTAGGAAAACTGGTTGACAACGTGCAGAAGAATGAAACTGGACCACATTCTTACACCATACACAAAAATAAATTCAAAATGGCTTAAAGACCTATATGTGAGACAGGAAACCATCAAAATCTTAGAGGAGAACACACAATATGTTGATTTCTTACCCGCAGGCCAACTTCTTTCTTTTTTTTTAAGATTTTATTTATTTATTTGACAGACAGAGATCACAAGTAGGCAGAGAGGCAGGAAGAGAGAGAGAGAGGAGGAAGCAGGCTCCCTGCTAAGCAGAGAGCCCGATGTGGGGCTTGGTCCCAGGACGCCAAGATGATGACCTGAGCCGAAGGCAGAGGCTTAACCCACTGAGCCACCCAGGTGCCCCATGAGTCCCATTTTAAAAGGAGAATAAATCTTTATCAGAGACACTCTGACTTCCCAGCCAGTCCCATAACCAGGAATGAGTACTTGCCTATGCCCTCCCTAGCTAGCTAGAGAAGAGAGGATGGGAGTGATATCTGGTACCTACAGCTTTTATAAAGAGGGGAAGCCTCTTATACAGTGAATGGGACTGGTATTTTAATGTCTTCACATGGGCCTGAAGTGTAAGATTGTCTTCTAGTCAAGAAAAGATGAATGTTCCAATGAAGGCATAGTACTACATTTTTTTCTGGAAAAGACAAATGTTCCAAAGACAGCTTTTTCTTCTCTTACTTTATCATGGTCCACTTCCATTTTTTATGATCTTTTATAATCAACTGGATTCAATAAGAACTTCAGAAGGAGACAGCATGGGAACTAAATGATTGGGACTCCAGGAAGCCACACTACTGTATCTACCCTACCTTTTCTTTTCTTTTCATGGGGCTGAGCTGGAGTAGGTGTAGTAGTAATGTTACAGAACCTGGACTGGGTCCTAATGGAAGAACCAAGCAGTACTCAGAGACTCTGGAGGATCAGAGGTTTATTTAACACCTGCGGGCTCAGAGGAGCCCATCTCCAAAGGTCTGAGCCCAGAGCACAAAGAGGGTAATTTATACCCTTCTGTATCCACATACTTAGTACTTTTGGCATGTGTGTGGGAAGCAAGGCAGGGAGAAGACCCAGAAGAGCCCTAGGGTCAGGGCTAGGTCTCCTTTGCTGACTTGGTCGGCCACCTTAGAACACAGATTTTCCTTATCAGTACAGCACAGTGGCTCTGGATTATGGCTTTTGGAATATTCCTAGCTTTGCCAAATGGCAGTAATATGGTTAAATTTCTTCATCTACAGGCACTAAAAAAAATCAAAACAACAAACAACTCTGCCCTCATGGAGCTTACATTTTAGCCTAGGGATACAAACAGTATTATAAAAACAGATTTAAAATATGTACTATGTGGGACGCCTGGGTGGCTCAGTTGGTTAAGCAGCTGCCTTCGGCTCAGGTCATGATCCCAGCGTGCTGGGATCGAGTCCCGCATCGGGCTCCTTGCTCAGCGGGGAGCCTGCTTCTCCCTCTGACTCTGCCTGCCACTCTGTCTGCCTGTGCTCGCTCTTACTCTCGCGCTCTCTCTCTCTGACAAATAAATAAATAAAATCTTTAAAAAAAAAATAAAATATGTACTATGTTAGAAGATGATTGCTCTAGAAAAAAATAGAGTAAAGTAGACCTAGTATATTGGGATGATGAGGCCAGGCTGCTGTCTTGCAGGACGGGCAAGGGTAGTCATACGGAGAAGGTGGCATGTGAGCTAAGATTTGAAGGAATTAAGAGTGAGCCATGTGCATGTGTGGGTAAAGAGTATTCCAAACAGAGGAACAGCTAGGGTCCTGAGGTGAAAGTACTAAGACAAGAGAATGACTGGTATTTATATGAAAATCAAGGATGTTAATGGCGGCTGAGTGAAGTGACTGCGATGAGAGAATAGTAGGAGATGTGGTCATAGAAGGAGGAGAGCACAGATGATACAGAACCTTGTTGGTCATGGTTAGGGCTTTAGCTTTTTATTCTGAGTGTGATGGGGAGACACAGAAGATTTTGATAGAGGTGAGACATGATCTGACAGATTTTTAAAAGAACCCCCTGATTATTTTTCATGTGCTGAGAATGGAGGAGGAACAAGGGTGAAGCCAGGCAGATCCATTAGGTATCCATAGCAGTCATCCGGGTAGACAAGATGGTTGCTGATGGAGGAGGTAAAGAAGTGCAAATGCACATATTTTGAAGGTAGAATTGGCAGAGTGTAATGAGAGACAGGATATATGATTCAGGATTTGGAGTTGCCATCAACTGAGATAGACAAGACTGTGGGTAGAAGAGTTTTGGAAAGACATGTCAGAAATTTTATTTTGGATATGTTAAGTTTGAAATGCCTACAGGACATTTAAGAAGAGATGTCAAGTAAGCTGTTTGCTATATGATCTTATGGTTTTATAGCTAGGTCTTGTCTTGAAATACGTTATATGTCAAAGCCTTTAATTCAATGCGTAGAAAGTGATAAATGCTCAATAATGTTAACAATAACGATGATAATTTTCATCACTCACCCCTGAGGGCACTCTGACTCCCAACTTGCCATCTTATACCTTTAATTCAACTAAAATGAAGTTGGGCTTTCCACTATTCCACCTTGATTTTTATTTATAACACAAACAAAATAATCCACCATTAGGGGCACCTGGGTAGCTCAGTCATTAAGCATCTGCCTTCAGCTCAGGTCACAATCCCAGAGTCCTGGGATTGAGCCGTAGCATTGGGCTCTCTGCTCAGCGGGAAGTCTGCTTCTCCCTCTCCCACTTCCGGTGCTTGTGTTCCTTCCCTTGCTGTGTCTCTCTCTATCAAATAAATAAATAAATAAATAAATCTTTAAAAAAAATACTCCAACATTAGAACAAAATTAAAGAAAAAAATAAAAGCCTCATAATCTCACTAACTGTATTGTTTTTTATTTTTCCATGTGTCTTTTGTCTCTTTTTTGGAAAACAATATAAAATAGTTGAATCATATTGTATACGTGTGTGTCTTGGTTACTCCAGGTAACATTATTCCGTAAGTTCTTTTTCAAGTTGCTACATAGTTTCCATATTTATAATTTTTAGTGGTTACAAAAGAATCCCTATTTACCACTCCTTTTGTTATCATTGCTCATGAGACTGTTTGTTAATCTCGCAGTTTTATAATTATGGAGGCAATCTCACGCATTTACAATTTCTTTCCTCCTAGGATATATTGCCAAGAGCAGAATCACCGGGTCAAAGGGTATGAACGTTTTTATAACTCTCAATATACAATGCCAAATTGTGAAAGGGTCGTACCCAATTTACAGTTTCAAAGGTTGGAGTCTTTTCATAAGAAAAAAGAAACTAAAATCAAACACATGAAACGAGAGTCATTTATAAAACAGATTTCCTAATTCCATTTTAACGAAAGTCTATCCATACATGTTTTTAGCCAGGCTACAGAACCTCAGGTCATTTTTCTAGCCTCCTTGGTCTCTATGTTACACTTAAATTTTAGCCTGAGTTGGGACTTGCTTACAACTCGGTATGGTGAATGCGCTCATATAATCTTTTTGTTGCTTACCCTGAGAATTGACTTTAAAAATAATTTTATAATTAAAGACTCATATTTTCCTCTTCATATCTTTACTCTCCTATTTAAATGTTCTAGTTTTATGTCTGATTCCAGCTCTTTTAATGCAGCAGGGGATAATCAATTATTTAATCTGGCCCCACCCCCACTGCCCTGGTTTAGATTAGCTATTCAGAGACATTTAAGAGGCAGAATTAACTGGCCTTGGTGATTAGCTGAATAGCTAATGCCCTTCCTCTTAAAGGGTGAAGAGAAGCAGGTGGGGAATACTGAAGTGAAAAACCAGGCAAGCTGGTTCAGACTGGGTTGGTTATGCCTTCGAGGTAACACTCACTATAAGGGCAGGAGCAGTAAAAGCTGTTGTAGAACTTTATTCAGGCCACAATAACGTGGCTTAACCAACCACACCAAAACTCAGTGGTTAAATCTCCAATCATTGTTCTTCCTCTTCCCTTCTCTTATTTTCCCTTTTCTTCCTTCCCTGAAAAATTTTGTCCTGAAGCTATTAGGTAGGGCTGGGCAAGGTAACATCTATGTCTGGCTGAATAGGGGGGAGCTATGACCACCAAAGCAGGCTCTGACCAAGGTGAGTGCCCGAACTTGAATAGGGTAAAGAAGGTGTCTGCTTGGGGTGTTGCCTCATTGAGGAGTCAAATCCCGAGCAGGGTCAGAAAACATCTGTGTGGGGGAGGGGGAGGTGGCAAAGATGAGAGATCGGTTACATGCAGAGAGGTTCATAAAATAATTATATTGAGGATAAGGGGAGAATAGTTTGTTGCTATTGGAAAAAAGAGACACAAATATAGAATGGAAAAAACTAGAATTAAACTTGTGCCACTGGATTGGAGTGGGAAGTATCAAGTTGAACTCATGGTTTTCAATATATTACATATACTGGAATCAATTCTGTTCAGCTATATATCCTTTATTGAATAGTACTATTATATACATATATATTCCAGAATTAGATGAGATAGTAGTAATGGTTACACAATGTAATGAATATACTAAAAGCCACTGGACTGCATACTTGAAAATGGTGAATTTCATGTTATATGTATTATATCTCAGTAAAAAATGTATGTGTATATATTATTACATAAATGAGAGAGATATAGATGGAAATATGTGTGCATATGTACATATATACATGCACATTTCCCAGCTCTGTCCGCTGAAAGAAACGAAGCTGTGACACCCCAATAGCAATGAGCATGCCCAGTGACAAGATTCTGATTTTTAAATATTCTTTATTAAAAAGAATCAGGAGGAGTTCCTGGGTGTCTCATTTGGTTGGGAGTCTGCCTTCCGCTCAGGTCATGATCCCAATGTCCCGGCATTGAGCCTCGGCTCCAGCTCCTGGCTAATCAGGGAGCCTGCTTCTCCTTCTGTCTCTGGCTGCTGCTCCCCCTACTTGTGCTCTCTTTCTCTCTCTCTCTCTCTGTCAAATAAAGAAATAAAATTTAAAAATAAATAAATGAATACATGAATACATAAATAAAAAGAATCAAGATGGCTTCAAAGAATTGTGGTTTCTGGGTCCGACACAAGAAAAGGACAAGATCATCTCAGGATATCTTATTGTGTCTGAAAGTAAGGAAGTAGTCAAAGAATGCTGGAAGTAATCAAAAGCTGCAGAAGCAGCTCGATGGGGCCCGCATTGACCAAATCTGAAGGAATTTGAGCATCAAAATAAACAATGAACTTAAGAGATTACAGTCTCTTAAACTATAAAACCATACATCCATACTGACACAAATCATTGATTAAACGAAAAGTTTGATGAGGAGTAGGGCATTTACAGACTATCCACAAAATATTTACTGTTTGGACAAACGGAAAAGTTTGTAGTGGAGAAGCTTGCCAGATACCACTTTAATCAAGTATTCGGTGAACATCATTGGTAATGAGTCAGGAGCCACTGAGCAAGATGAGGTGGGAAAAAAAACCAGCATCATCTCTGTGATGTTCCTGCCAAAAGAGGAGGAAGGCACATGCCTGGAGGGAGGCCTGGTGGTGAGTATCAAAGTCCAAGTGTGGTGAAGAATGCAGCTCTACAGAGGAAGCCCCGATGCCCCATCTGGTCAAGGAGAGCTTCTACTTATGGAGGTGGCCTGGCTTGGGGCATCAGAGTCCAAGAAAAGTACAGAGAAATGGCCTGAAATGGGACACTGGGGCCCAAGTGGGCTGATGTGGTTTTCCAGGCAGAGGGTGTGGGGACCAAGGGCCTGAAAGGGTGAGGAGGGTTTCTGTGTTTAGGAGGGGCTGAGACCAAGGTGTCAGAGCCTAAGCCAAGTGCCTACATGGAGAGGAGCTAAACAGAAGGAGCAACAATTATGCCTAGGCATTTTATATACAAACTGCAGAAAACCAAAGACAAAGAGAAAATCTTGAAGAAGCCAGAAGGCAAAAAAAAAATCACCTTACCAAAAAATTGCAGTGGACTTGTCATCAAAAACCATGTAAGCAAGAATAGAATGAAGTGAAATATTTAAAACGTTGAAAGAAAAAAAAAATCCTTACCAACCTAATGAATATAGTGAATAATATAGTGATCATTTCTGATGAAATTGTCCTTGACAAGTGATGGAGACATAAAGTTTTTCACAAGCAAACAAAAACTGAGGGAATTCATTGCAAGCAGAAACACCCTACAAGAAATGTTAAAAGAAAATTTTCAGGCAAAAAGAAAATTACAGGGGTGCCTGGGTGGCTCAGAGGGTTAAGCCTCTGCCTTCGGTTTGGGTCATGATCTCAGGGTCCTGGGATCGAGCCCCGCATTGGGCTCTCCACTCAGCGGAGAGCCTGTTTCCCTCTCTCTCTCTGCCTGCCTGTCTGCCTACTTGTGATCTCTTTCTCTGTGTCAAATAAATAAATAAAATCTTAAAAAAAAAAAAAGAAAATTACTTTGGTCATAAATTTAATTACCGTGAAGAAGAGAAGAGCATTGGAGAAGGAATAAACGACAGTAAAATAAAATATTTTTTTTTCTTAGTCTTTAAAAAAAAAATTTTTTTTTAAGAAAGGGGGAGGGGCAGAGGGACAGTGGGAGAGGGGGAATGAGAGAATCCTAAGTCGGCTTCCTGCCCAACCCAGAGCCTGACCTGGGGTTGGATCTCATGACTCTTGAGATTATGACCTCTGAGCTGAAATCAAAAGTCGGTCACTCAGCGACTGAGCCACCTGGGCACCCCTATTTTTCTTAGTCTTAACTGATTTTAAAAGATAACTATTTGTTGAAAGCAATGATTCAAACCGTGTATTTAGTGATTAGAGCATATGGACAAGTGAAATGAATGACAGAAATATCGCAAGGGATAAAGAGGGAAGAGTGGGGAATATTCTAAAGCATCTATTACTATATGTGAAACTGAATAGTGTGATTTGAAAATGTACTTATATTATTTAAAAATGTATATTTCAAACTTTAGGGCCACCACTAACATTACTTTTGAAGAGTAAATTGATACTCTATGACAGAGGATAAAATGGAATCATATAAAATGTTCCATTAGAACCACAGAAAGCAGAAAAAGAAAAAAAATGCAACAAATAGGAAACAGTAAGGTAAGAGGAGCAGGATATCTGCCCGGTGTCAGAGAATAAGCTGAGTGAAGAGGGCACATGCAGAGGGTAAAGTAGGGTATGGATGGTATCCACATAGGGAAAAGGCTAGCAACAGTGATGGAAGATTGGCTGTGTAAAGGGAAACTTTATCAGATAAGTAAATATATTAAGGATAATGTGAGCCAGGTTTCTCGGTGTCAGAAAGGAAATTACATGGGTGCCTGGGTGGCTTAGTTGGTTAAGCGTTGGGTCTTGGTTTCAGCTCAGGTCATGGTTTCATGGTTGTGAGATGGGACCAACATTGGGCTCCATGCTGGGTGTGGAGCCTGCTTAAGATTCTCTCTCTCTCCTTCTCCCTCTGCCCCTCCCCCTGCCACATGTTTGCATGCTACCCCTCTCTAAAAAGATAAAAAAAAAAAAAAAGAAAGAAAGAAAAAGAAAATACAAATATGGAAAAGATGAAATTCCTGAACTTGATAGTATCAGTATGGATTCATGGATTTCAATAAATATAGACAGGTATCTAAATCCATACGGATGTAGGGGGCACCTGGGTGGCTCAGTCACTTAAGTGTCTGCCTTCGTCTTGGGTTATGACCCTGGGGTCCTGAGATCGAGCCCCACGTTGGGCTTCCTGCTTGGTGGGAAACCTGATTTTCCCTCTCTCTCTGCCTGCTGCTCTACCTGCTTGTGCTCGCTCTCTCTGTCAGATAAATAGATGATAGATAGATGATAGATAGATAAGCAAGTAAATGTGTGTAGGTCTAAGTTTGTAGGTATGTATAAATATCTGTATATTCCCTTGCTCTGTCTTGCTGAGAGGAGCTAAAAGCAACACCTACAAACAATGAGCACATCTAGTGCTCAGATGTTGAGTTCTAAATGCCATTCTCCAATAAAAGAACTAGAGTTCCCTGAAGAAATGGCTGACTGCACGGTTGGTGCAAAGGAAGTAAAAGATGAGCTTAGACGATATTATGTAAGAAAGCAAGGACGTGTTCAAAGAATGATGGAGTCATGTCAGAAAGACACAGAAACCAATATAAATGGGCTCCAACAGGCCAAATGGGAAGAATTAAGCATCTGTACAAAATAATAATAGGAGCAGGTTAGGAATCATTAAGTAAAATGGGAACCATGAGTTCATATTACAAATAAATGAATAAATTGAGAATTTGACAAGAAATAGGAAATTTACATAGTTTCAAAAAAACTCCTAGAAAGTGATCATTACAAAGGGGGAAAAGAAAACTTCACCGTGGAGAAATCAGTGGGCACCATTTTTTGAGCAAATATCATCAATAATGAGAAAACTGTGCCACAAAAATACAGCGTTATTTCAGAACATTCCTGCCAAAGATGCATAATCGAACCTATTACTGAGGAAACATCAGAAAAACATAGTTGGAGGGAAAGTCTACCAAATAACCAACCTGCAACTTTCTTTCTTTCTTTCTTTTTTTAAAAAAATTTATTTATTTATTTGAGAAGGGGAGAGACAGAGAGAGGGAACACAAGCAGGGGGAGTGGGAGAGGGAGAAGCAGGCCTCCTGCCAAGCAGGGAGCCTGATGCAGGACTCGATCCCACGACCCTGGAATCACAACCTGAACCAAAGGCAGATGCCTAATGACTGAACCACCCAGGCGCCCCACATCCTGTAATTTTTAAAAGTGTCGCAATTATGAACATCCAAGAAAGACTAAGGAGCCATTTCAGGCTAAAGGAGACTAATGAGACCCAACAGCTAAATGAAAACACAAGACTGTGAAATGGATCCTTTGGCCATAAAGACCATTATTAGGTCGACTGATAAACTTGAATGGTGTCTAAGGATTAGATGGTGATAATGAATCAATGTAATTTCCTCACTTTTTTTTTTCAAATAGAGGGGTCTCTCTGTGTGTGGTTTTTTTTTTTTGTTTTTTTTTTTTTTTTAAGATTTAATTTATTTGACAGAGAGAGAGAGTACATGAGCAGAGAGGGGGCAGAGGGAGGGGGAGAACTTGACTGTCTGCTGAGCAGGGAACCTGACTCAGGGCTTAATCTCAGGACCCTGAGATCATGACCTGAGCTGAAGGCAGAGGCTCAACCAACTGAGCCACCCAAGTGCTCCTTATTTCCTCATTTTAATAGTTGTATTATGGTTATGTAGAATATCCTGTAAGAAAGACACACCTAAGTATTAGGTAGCCAGTGATGGGCGTTACGTTAGCATCTTATTCTCTAACGGTTCAGGGGGGAAATTTTTTGTACTGTACTTGCAAGTTTACTAGAGTTTCAAATTATCTAAAAATAAAACAATCTAGTCAAAGAAAAAAAACAACTAATAAAGTTTATATAATTGCATATCTGTAAGTAGAGAAAGAACTATAAAGTTACACATTAAACTATTAACTGTGCTTAATTTTGGGAGGGAATTATACACTGGAGTAGGAGTGAAGAGGGACCATTAAGATGTTACTCTATGATCTTCTGTATTTATAACTTCCAACAAAAATTAAAAGTCCAGGGGCGCCCGGGTGGCTCAGTGGGTTAAAGCCTCTGCCTTCGGCTCAGGTCATGATCCCAGGGTCCTGGAATGGAGCCCCTCATCGGGCTCTCTGCTCAGCATGGAGCCTGCTTCCTCCTCTCTCTCTCTGCCTGCCTCTCTGCCTACTTGTGATATCTCTCTCTGTCAAATAAATAAATAAAATAAAATTTAAAAAAAGTCCAGCCATACTTCTGATGGAAAAAGACCTCACTTGAAATGACCGAACTTTGAAGAGCTTCTAGTCGTAAACTATACTTCTAGCACTCTGAGGCACCCAGACTGATGGTTTTGAAAGATTTTTTTAAAGATTATTACTTATTATGTGATAGAGAGAGACACAGTGAGAGAGGGAGCACAAGTAGGGGGAGTGGGAGAGGGAGAATCAGGCTTACCGCTTGAACCCAGGACCCTGGGATCACTACTTGAGCCGAAGGCAGACGCTTAACGACTGAGTCACCCAGGCACCCTTAAAAGCTTTTTAAGAATAATTTTATATATTAACTTTCACTGAGAACTAGATAGAGTTGGCCCTTGAACAACATGGGTTTGAACTGCATGAGTCCACTTAATCACAGGTTTTTTCAATAAATACAGAATGGGGGCGCCTGGCTGGCTCAATCGGAAGAACATGCAACTCTCGATTTCAAGGTCCTGAGTTCAAGCCCCACATTGGGTGTAGAGATGACCTAAATAAATAAATAAATAAATACATAAAATAAATATTGTATGGTATTATAAATCTATTTTCTCCTTATGATTTTCTTAATGACATTTTCTTTTCTCTAGCTTACTTTATTGTAAGAATATAGAATATAATACACATAACAAAAATATCTATTAATCTATTCATATTATTGGTAAGGATTCTGCTCAATCATAGGTTATTAGTAATTAAGTTTGGGTCGAGTCAAAAGTTATATGTAGGGGCACCTGGGTGGCTCAGTGGGTTAAAGACTCTGCCTTCGGCTCAGGTCGTGATCCCAGGGTCCTGGGATGGAGCCCAGCATTGGGCTCTCTGCTCAGTGGGGAGCTTGCTTCCTCCCCCCCACCCCCCCGCCTGCCTCTCTGCCTACTTGTGATCTCTCTGTGAAATAAATAAACAAATTAAAAACAAAAAGTTATATGTAGATTTTTGACTATGTGGGCAGTCAGTGCCCGTAACTCCTGCGCTGTTCAAAGGTCAACTATATTGCAATTTTGCTTCTGTCTATAGAGTCTGTTTTGAGAGTCAGCCAGCCTTATCATAGCTAAGCTTAGCTGCCAGTTTGGTTTTTTGTTTACTTTTTCTAACCGTTCCTTCATCGATGTTTGTGAAATTTTAAGTACTCTGTTCAACGGAACTTGCTTGTATTGTGTTCATATGACCAGAGGTGTAAAGCAATCAGTACATATTTAACAAAGAAACAAAAAGGAATGAGTCCATTGTTGGGAGGGGCTTATATGCTAGGTATAAATAAAAGCCTGAACTCTTTTCATAACTCCTGATGAGTTGGCAAGAATTTCATAACTGTTGAGGGAAGGGTTTTACACTGAACTTTACATTAATGCTAGACTAGAACGTAAGTTGCCCTCAGTTTTACCAAGTAGACCCTATGAATGTAAAGAAAGAAAAAGGGAAGAGGAAGAGGGAATTTTAAAAACCATATTACAGTGTTTTCTATCAAACCACAAAGTTGTGCAATTCCCATTTGTTTCTGTTTTCGTTTTTTGTTGAAGATTTGTTTGTGAGAAAGAGAGAGCGCACATGAGAGAGAGAGAAAGCATGCACAAGCAGTGGGGAGAGGCAGGAGGGAGAGGGAGAAGCAGATTTCCTGCTGAGCAGGGAGCCGGATGTGGGGCTCAATCCCAAGACCCCAGGATCAAGGTCTGAGACAAGACAGATGCTTAACCAGCTGAGCCACCCAGGAGTCCCTGTTTTGTTTTGTTTTAAAAGAAGTCAAAGATAGTGTGTAGGCAAGCTTCTTAGAAAACACTTGTTTTCAGAAGTGTTTCAAAGTCACATGCTACATATATGTGAACTTTAAATGACTCACCATACTAGTTACTCTAAACCATCTTGGGACCTCATTTCTGACCCTGTTTTTTCACTTACCTGCAGTCACTGCCACATAACATTTAACATTAATAAACACAGCAATGAATACATACATTTAGGCAAACTCTACAATGTGGGAGACACCTGATGATGAAGGGAACTTGGGGTTTGGGAACCATTAAGTTTCTGACTCTTTTTTTAAACACAAAATTAGGTTTTAGGCTGCTTTTGCAATGCGCAGAGTACCTAGGACAGCATTTGGCTCACAAAAGTACTTGTTGACTTTAGAAAAACTTATTCTGACATGTGTCCTTAGAGACCCATTTCCCCGTCTTGATTCCCCGAGGCTGGAGTAAAAATAGAACATGACCAAAATGTGTTGCAGAAACAAACTTCTGGAAATATGCAATACTGGGTCATGCTTTTTTACCCTTTCTACCAATAACCACAGTACAACTACATACACAGAATTGCAATTTCACCTCATTTAAGTTTTACTGGTATTCTGGAAACAAAGATCAGTGTAGGCACTTAGTTTTACAGTATTGAAATGTAAGACTTATTTCTCTCTCAGTTAGTGCTTTCCCATACACAAAAGTACTCTAGAGAGTCCACGATTTGACTTTAACTTCTACTAATCTTAATAAATACAAGTTTTCAAAAGAGGCACGGCTTGAGCTCATGACCCTGAGATAGAGACCTGAGGTCAAGAGTCGGATGCTTAAACGGCTGTGCCACCCAGGTGCCCTTCAAAAGACTTTAAAGAACAGTTTTCTATATTCTATCCCATAAAATCGTATTAATAGTCATACACTGATTTAAAGAATGTTTTATTTATATTCATTATTCAAAGATCTGGTTCTTTAAAGGTTTGCGTTAAACATCATTTTCTTCAAAAGAGACACAAGCACTGTTTATTACTATTTTTTTCTTTCTAAACCACCAGTATTTCTATTTCTGTAGCATGATGATGGAGACTGGGCTCTGTCTGGCACCAGCTGCCTTGTTTGAAGTCTTTGCTTCACTACTCGTTCACTTGTGTGACTTCAACTTCCTCAATTGTGCTCAGTTTCCTTATTTCTAGAAGAGTGCTGGTTAAATCCATCCTTATAAAGTGATTGTGAGGATCATGTTATATGACCCTTAGCACACCGTCCCTGACACAAATGAATCTTATGAAAATTGTAGTAAACTTTGTAGTAAACTTTGACTACTGTGCAAGGGAAAATGGATTCGGATTCCTCAGAGTCTGAAATCTTAAACCAACTTGCACTAGGGTAATTAAGTGCTAAGCTACGAGATAACATCTCTATGTTCAGAATGAATTCAGAGTAGGGGAAAATTTTGGTGACTGAGGTCCTTGGAGGGATTTTATGGGGGAATAGAATCTGCACTGAGCTTTGAAGAATGAGAAATTATAAGAACTTAGAACTTTGTAAAAGAGAAACAACTTTGAGCAAACATTTTTTTTTTTTATTTGAGGCTTTCTTGGGAATCAGTCATATATAACTGTTTTGATTATTTTGCTTATGTGAAATATTTATATTTGTTTAAAATGTTTAGTTTCTTTGTAAATGATAACACTTAGAATCTAATTAGAGAAAATCCAATTAAATAGTAAGGGCTTAAATACAGTTCATTCACATCTGAAGAACAAACTAATGTACTAGCTACTAATAGCTTCTCGGTATGGATATGCCTTTTTTCATCCATCCTTATGGAAAACGTGGATCCCTTATACCCCTTAAGAAAGCATAATTGATCTGCTAGTACCAGAATTGCAGGTGTCCACAATCCATGAAGATATTGTTAGGGAGTTCTGTTTAGTGTTCAACAGGCAGTAACACACTATGAACCTTCATGGCATATTATAATTTTAAAAAGAGATGTAGGGAGATGCCTGGGTGGCTCAGTGGGTTAAAGCCTCTGCCTTCGGCTCGGGTTATGATCTCAGGGTCCTGGGATGGAGCCCCGCATCGGGTTCTCCGCTTAGCGGGGAGCCTGCTTCCCCCCTCCCTCTCTGGGCCTGCCTCTCTGCCTACTTGTGACCTCTGTCTGTCAAATAAATAAATAAAATCTTAAAAAAAAAAAGAGAGAGAGATGTAGGAACTCAAAGCTGAAAAAGACCTTGTGTAACCATTTAGGTTGACTTCAGCCTTTTCTGTGTTATTTATTTATTTTTTAAGATTTAAAAAAAAAAATTTTAAAGTAATCTGTACCCCCAACATGGGGCTCAAATTCACAACCCTGAGGTCATGAGTCACATGCTCCACTGACTGAGCCAGCCAGGCACCCCTTCTTTGTGTTTAAATTAGGAAAGTAAGTCAGATCTCCTAAGGACCTAAGTAATCAGGGAGGTGCATGAATTTTTCCAGGCCCCTCTGGGGTACCACGTGATGTTGTTGCCTTCTTAATCACCAAATTGCCTACAAAGTGGGGAAAATAACATGTGTCCGCAAATGTGATTCCTAGCATTAGGCCTCTGACAAGTTGAGAAACAGGGAAAGCATATTGTGACAACTTCCGTCAAAAAGCTCTAGCTTTTTAAAAACACATTTTGCCCTATTTAAGTTCCCCAGTGAGTTCATGCAGCTTCCAGAACCATCCCATTACTAAGCCTCTCTACCACTTTGAGTACTCTCCCTTTTCTGACTCTGTTCCTCTTCAAACTGTGCTCTATGCTTTGCACTTTCAGCTCAACAAAAACCCTGGTCCCTTTCCTTTATGGTCTTGCTGCGCAACGGTTACTTAATTTAACAAAATTATTGTAGTAGGGAATGCCCAATTGCCTCCCTGCCTCCCCTCAGTATTTTACCGAAAAGACTGACTATTGCTAGGAGTTCGACTATTGAAAACCAAGAACACCCTGTTGTTCTTGAGAAATGCTCTTCTGAACATCGACTCTGATGAGGTATTTCACCCCCAGTGAACCATGGGAGTAACAATCACTTTTTTTTTTTTTTTAAGATTTTATTTATTTATTTGACAGAGAGAGATTACAAGTAGACAGAGAGGCAGGCAGAGAGAGAGGGGGAAGCAGGCTCCCTGCTGAGCAGATAGCCCAATGCGGGACTCGATCCCAGGACCCTGAGATCATGACCTGAGCCGAAGGCAGCGGCTTAACCCACTGAGCCACCCAGGTGCCCCAGTAACAATCACTTTTATAAAGCACTGATAACGAGATGGAAAAAAGAACAACCTTGGCAAAATTTAGATCTGTTAAAATGTATTTGTAGCTTAGAAATCTATTGTTAATTTGCACAACGTGTTCTGATGACAGAATGACTTCCTAAATTTGAACTTGAAGTCGACATAAAGAGAAGCAATCTGACACCTCTGTTGCAATCAACCTATTTTCAACAGTCAGGAAAACAAACTCAAATAAAACTTATCTCTGAGTTTTTGGTAGGGTAAAGCTGAAGGGATGGTGTCACTTTTCCTTTCTTGGGCCTTTAAAGCTCTATGAGGACATTTTCTGGGAATTATGTCCTTTCATTATAATGAACGTGGCAGGCAGAGAGAGCTTGCCGAGATGCCTCAATGTCTGAAAATTTGCAGTTTCCGATAAGAGCTGGAAATTTCTATTCTAAATGGAGTCTTGGTAAGCAGTCCTGATACATGTTTACTAAATTGGTTTAATTACTGCTGATTCTTACATTCTGCTTTTGAGTTGAATCTTAAATATTTGACAGTTTTAGCATGTGGGATTCACAAGCAACAAATAAAAAAGCTATCTTTGCAAATTTCCTCACCACTTTAAAAAAACAGTAATAAACAGTTTGAATTTACAGAAAGCACTTGTTTCAACAAATTGGGCTGTTGTCTCAAATGGGAAGAAGCTTTTTGCTAATTGGATGTCTTGGCTTTATCACTTTTATGATGAAAAATGGTATAGCGTTTAGGTATCTTTTGCCAAGAAAACAACTTTAGAGTAACGCTGAGATCAGGATGGGCTGTTTGGGAAATGATTCTTCAAACTGCTAATGCTTACAGGTAGCATCTGTTTAATAAATCAAGGGTCCGAAGAAGAACAAAGGTATCACTGTGGCTGGCTGTGTAAGTTGCATTTTTACAAGGGCCAAGGAAGAAAATAAAAAAGAGATGAGTGGTGATTTTGTGTCTGCTATCAGTGGATTAAAGAGTATCATAAAGATGGTGAATATATTTTTAATATTCATATATCATTTCATGTCCTCTGGGAAGCAGACATTGAGAAGGAAGAAGTGCATGAGATTTATTAGGGATAAATAGATTTATTAGGCCTGTGAAAAATAAAGGCAAAACAGAGCAGAAGTCTGAGATGAAAGTGTGGTACCTGTGGAAGGAGCAAGGGGAGAAGTACTGCAAACTGAACTGGAAGAGCTTTGGGCTCTGTTGTGGCTCTGAGCAAGTCTTGGGCCTTCATGCAGAGAGTGGCAATGCAGATTGCCAATAGAGGAGTTCTCTGTTGGCAGAAATGGGCCAGACCCTAGGCCCCCAGCTCTGCTCACTCCTTGGCTTAGAGCTGCCTAGGGGGAGAGTGCCCTGGGGCTGGATGTTGCCACAAGCCCTAAATGTCCTGCAGCTGAAGAGTAGCAGCTGACTGTACTCTTTTTTTATGATTATTATTATTAAAGATTTTATTTATTTATTTGACAGACAGAGATCCCAAGTAGGCAGAGAGGCAGACAGAGAGAGGAAGGGAAGCAGACTCCCGGCTGAGGGGAAAGACCCATGCAGGGCTCCATCGGAGGACTCTGGGATCATGACCTGAGCCAAAGGCAGAAGCTTTAACCCACTGAGCCACCCAGGCACCCCAGCTAATTGTACTCTTGAGCAAGTTCTCTTTTGAAAGGATCTCTGAGCAGTGCAACTCCATGGATGATGCAGTATGCATTTTATTAAGATAAACTTCATCATGTTTATGATGAAGGAAATAGAATTCCATCTGAGTCCAATTTTTTCTGCCTTGACTAGTAAGACACCAATATTATTTTGCTAAATTTGCAATTCTTCTTTTGCCAAGAGATACATGACTTATCAGCCAATGTGCTACCCTTGGATTCAGATGTCTTGCTTCATGCTTCCTGAAGTTGGTTCTGGGTTTTCATTTGCTTTGTATAAAAATTAATTTGTAATACAGAGCATCATTTGTCATCTCATGAGAATATCTTATTATAGATAGATTCCATGATTATTGTAAGTTTTGCGCATTTCTCATCTAACTTCTAGAGAATAAAGCAGTTGTTAGGTGTTATTAACAATGCAATTTTCAAAGAAACTGCTTATCACAAATCTTTGTATTTCCAAATGAGTTTAATTAAAGAGCAGCTTGAAGTTCCAAGGCACTCTGTTAAAAAAAAAATAAAAACAAACCTATGACTCCTTGTAACAATATATTTATGTGACGAAGAGTATTGTGATACTATACAAACAAAACAAAGTATAAAAGTGGACTGGAGGGCGCCAGGGTGGCTCAGTGGGTTAAGCCGCTGCCTTCGGCTCAGGTCATGATCTCAGGGTCCTGGGATCAAGTCCTGCATCGGGCTCTCTGTTCGGCAGGGAGCCTGCTTCCCCCCCTCTCTCTGCCTGCCTCTCTGCGTACTTGTGATCTCTCTCTGTCAAATAAATAAATAAAATCTTAAAAAAAAAAAGTGGATTGGAGGCAGAGGCAGATTTAAGACAAATGATTATACATAACTTCTGATTTCTATTTTTCATAGTCATCAAAATGGCTTCATTGCTCCTTTTGATTGACGTGATAGAAGTAAATATAAATGAGAAGAACTTATAAAATAAATGTATATTAAAATTAAATGTATTCTGCATACAATGTTGACTTAAAATGGATTTTACAATTTAATTTTATTTTTTAAGAATATTTATTTATTTGGGAGAGAGAGTGCATGAGTGGGGGTTGGGGGGGAAGGGGAGAGGGAGAGGGACAAGCAGAATCACTGCTGAGCAGGGAGCCTGACACAGGGCTTGATCCCAGGACCCCAGGATCATGACTGAAGCTGAAGGTAGATGCTTAACCAACTGAGCCACCCAGGCCCCCCTGGAGAACCCATCTCTTACACTACAGATTAAAGGAATGCATTTCTCAGGGTGGGATAGAGGGTAGGAGCTTTTTTTTTTTAAATTGAATTTTTTTATTCTTTTATAAACATATAATGTATTTTTATCCCCAGGGGTACAGGTCTGTGAGTCGCCAGGTTTACACACTTCACAGCACTCACCATAGCACATACCTTCCCCAATGTCCATAACCCCACCACCCTCTCCTTCCCCCGGTCCCCCCAGCAACCCTTAGTTTGTTTTGTGAGATTGAGAGTCACTTATGGTTTGTCTCCCTCCCAATCCCATCTTGTTTCATTTATTCTTTTAGGGTAGGAGCTTTTTTTGGAAATAAAAAATACTTAAAAGAGGAGAGCTCTACAAAGGCTAAGTGTGAACTGACCAATTTAAGACTTTCCTGGTTATCTCCAAGCCATCAGCTACTGCCACAGCCCGTCTTTGTTTTGTTTTGTTTTATAAAAATTTTATTTATTTATTTGAGAGTGAATGAGAGAGAGTGAGAGAGAGAGAACATGCGAGGGGAGAAGGTGAGAGGGAGAAGCAGACTCCCTATGATGCTGGGAGCCTGATGTGGGACTTGATCCTGAGAGTCTGGGATCATGACCTGAGCTGAAAGCAGTGGCTTAACCAACTGAGCCACACAGGCGCCCCACACAGCCCATCTTTGTAACTCAGTGGAATTGGAATTCTCATGTGAGCGGGAATTGTAGCTGGGAATTCCTTCAGTCCTCAGATCAATGCCACCAAACCTTTGGGAAATCAAAGGCATATCCTTCTTAGTAACTGCTTCAGAAGATGGTGCCTGGGCGGCTCAGTCATTAAGCATCTGCTTCGGCTCAGGTCATGATTCCAGGGTCCTGGAATCAAGTCCCGCATCGGGCTCCCTGCCAGCAGAGAAACTGCTTCTCCCTCTCCAGCTCCCCCTGCTTGTGTTTCTTCTCTCTGTCTAATAAATAAACAAAATCTTAAAAGAAAAAAAAAGATGGAAAAGAAACTCTCCTCTTTTCCCCTAGTCCCGACTTACCCAGGTCATTTTCTGGAAAAGGCACAGGTATTAGTTTCTTGTTTATTTTTTCAGAGATTTTCTGTGTATTTGCATATATACATTTATCCATAAATCTTTATCTGCCACACTAATGGGAGCATGTTTTTCATCTGATTTGAGACCTTGCTTTTATCACAATACAGCTTAGTGGTTGTTCTATATTAGCACATAGAAATCTACTGTATTTTTATTTTAATGGCTGCACGGTATTCCATTGTATGGATATGCCATAATTCACCTGAGTTCCTATTGATGGACAATTGGGCTGTTCCTAATCTTTTGCTATTATAAACAATGGTGCAAAGAATATAGATAGATAGATAGATAGATAGATATAAAATTTCACAAATGTATGAGCATATCTGTGGGATAAATGCCTTTGTCTTTTTCTTTTGTATCAAGTTGCTCTTTTTCTTAATGATTTATAGGAGCCTTATATTCATATAAAGAAGTTAGACTTTTATGTATTAGTCCCTAATTTTTAAAAAGTTCATGTTAAAAGTGCATTAGAATCTTTCAATATTAAGTTTTCAGTTTCTTATGAATGTATATAACATAGGGGAAAGAAGGGTTGTGGAGTTTCAATTATCAGTTGAAGTTTCTTTAATAGGATATTTTCCTTTATAGTAGAGTGAATTATTATATGTAAGGACATATTACACTGTTATAGTAATGATCCTATGAAATAAATAATTCTTTTACTATTTGTCCATCATAGAAACAAACTTCTTTTCTACTTGACACTTTGTAATTTTCCTGAATGCCAGTCTTTTTTTTTTTTTTTTTTTTTTTAAGATTTTTACTTATTTGACAGAGACACAGCTAGAGAAGGAAAACAACAGAGAGAGTGGGAGAGGGAGAAGCAGGCCCCCCTCGGAGCAGGAGCCCGATGCAGGGCTTGACCCCAGGACCCTGAGATCATGATCTGTGCTGAAGGCAGACGCTTAACAACTGAGCCACCCAGGCGCCCCCTGAATGCCAGTCTTAACAGCCTGTTAGATTAAGAACTTGAAAACATATTAAGAAAGTGAAACATAAGCAAAGTTGGGCTTTTGTAACGTAATGCCTAAGGACAGATGCAAAGCTGTAATACAACAGAGTATTTCAGGAGCAAATAGAACTATTCTGTAACATCTGATAAGAAGTTAAACCCTACTGAGCTGTAGATACTTTTGTTGGCATTCAGCAGCTGTGATCTGTAAAATCTTAGAGTAAATTTTTTTTTAAGATTTTATTTATTTAGGGACGCCTGGGTGGCTCAGTTGGTTAGGCCGCTGCCTTCAGCTCAGGTCATGATCCTGGGGTCCTGGGATCGAGTCCCGCATCCGGCTCCTTGCTCGGCGGGGAGCCTGCTTCCTCCTCTCTCTCTGCCTGCCTCTCTGCCTGCTTGTGTGTACTCTCTCTCTCTCTGACAAATAAATACAATCTTTAAAAAAAAAAAAGATTTTATTTATTTGTCCGGGGGAGAGAGAGAGAGCAAGCACAAGCAGGCAGAGTGGCAGGCAGAGGCAGAAGCAGGCTCCCCACTGAGCAAGAAGCCCAATGTGGGACTCGATCCCAGGATTCTGGGATCATGACCTGAGCCGAAGGCAGCAGCTTAACCAACTGAGCCACCCAGGCGTTCCTTAAAGCAAACTTTTATATGCAACTACTTTTGTTGCATTGAATGAAATAATATCCAAGGAGTTCATTTATGTTTATTTTTAGTATTTCGAGTTCATTTATTTTTGATCCTGTGACTCAGGATTAAATTTTTTTATGGGGGGAGGGGCAGAGGGCGACGGAGGGAGAGAATCTTAAGTAGGCCCCACGCCCAGCATGGAGCCCAAGGTGGGGCTCGAATTCAAAATCCTGAGATCATGACCTGAGCTAAAATCAAGAGTTGGACGCTTAAAGGACTGAGCCGTCCAGGCGCCACCCCCCTTCTCCAAAAACATTTTTTAAACCCTTCTATATTCAGTGTTCATGAACTGATTTTCTTTACTTTTCAGAATATTTTTCATTTTGACAAGAAGGAATAACATATGAAATGGTGCCATCTTCCTACGATGCCAGTTTTGGCAAAAGCTCTAACAAACACTAACCTTTAGAAAGATGTTTATCTCCTTGCAGGGAACATAAACCCCAAGAGATTTTCTGGACTCTTCTCTAATTTTGGGGACTTTTGTCAAATTGCCTGCATATGCTCATGTACTCATACTTAATTAGTCACAATTCTTCTTTAGAAAAGGCTTGTTTTAAAGAGAAGCACAACAACTGTGATATCTTTGGAACTTATAAATAACTAGTCCAGGATTTCGTTAAGCTTGTCATCTGCTCCCTCACTTCAGAAGTTGAAACAGTGTTAAGCTGCATTTTTAAAATGTTGGGTTTGTTTTGCCAATACAGGAAAAGCAACACTTCCTAATTTGCTTAGATTCATGCCCACATAATTTGAGATTATATGAGCTCCAGATAAGTACTATTGTAATAGGGGAGTTAACAGGTTGAATGTGTGAGCATACGCATGGATGTCTATGTGTGTCTGAGTGTGAATGTGTATTAGCAATGTGGTAGAAGATTTTAGAAAATCAGTATGAACGTCAATTCATTTTTTGAACATTTGTGGTCCACAGAGAGACTAAATACACATTTTATTAATTATTTCCCTTAATAAGTGTTTTTCTAATCTTTAAATCCTTGAGTATTCACTAATGAGTATATTTTTATTGGAGCATGGTATTTCCTAAAATGATCTTTTAAGATGAGTTACACATTAGTATAATCTTCTAGAAAGCTAATAGTTTCCTATCATCATTTATATAAATGTACTAAAAATAATTTTATATATCTAGCTCAAAATTCTATTCTATGGGGGAGTTTCTTTCTAAAATCTGTGGTAAGTGGTTAATCAGGTTTTTTGGGGTTGTTGTTTTTAGAGAGAATGTATGGGAAACATCTAGAACTGTTCCTGGTAAGATTAACTTTTTTGCTTAACAACATCTTTAAATGAAATTTTGTCAGCGGATAATCATTAACTTTATTTGAAGATTTACCATAAGGATATTTTTTCTCCTGCTTGTTCATATATTTTACTGATTATATGAGTAAAGCATGTTTATTTTTATGAATCCAAACAAAAGAAAGTTAAAGTTTACTATAATCTTACTTCTCGATAATAGTTACTATTAACATTTATGTGTGTGGGTATATATATATTATAACTAGGTACGTATGTGTATTTGAGCATATATAAACATTAATATATTTTTATTCTACAGAAATAGATCATATTAACATTTTTAAACAATATGTCTTAGATATCTTTTCCTGTAAATAAAAATAGATTTTGGGTGAAATAGGTGAAGGGGATTGAAAAGTATGCTTATAATGATGAGTAAGGAGTAAGATATAGAATTGTCGAATCACTATGTTGTGTGCTTGAAACTAATATAACAGTGTGTTAACTATATTGGAATTAAAAGAAATATTTTATTTTTATTTTTTAGATTCTATGCTTTTTAATCCTGCAATGTATTCCATTATATGATTATACCACAGCTACTTACCCACCCCCCCTGTAAGAGTTATGGTTGAGTATGTCAGGCTGCAATTTTATTGCTAGAGTCTTCAAGGAAGACACTCTTTTCTTTCATGCAACAAAGTTTTATTAGAGTCTACTGCTTCCATCGAGCTTATAGTTTAAAAGGAAGAGACAAAATAAACAAGCATGTGAGCAAGTGAACAAGATTATTTTAGAGGATGATAAATGCTAGCCAAAGGCCAGTGTGACTAGGATGCAGTAATTCAAGGGATGAAGTCAGAGAGGTACGCCTGGCCTCGTGGTCCACAGAAGGAAGCCCCAGTGTTCTCTGCATTTCAACGGTTAGCTTTGGGAGGGCTCAGGCTGGAAGGCTTCAAGCTGTTCCTGGCTACTCATCTGCCTTCATGGGAGGGATGTTACAGAATTTGTGGACATATTCTCAGAACAAACAGAGGGCAGTATCAATTGGGTTATATCTTTAAACCATCACTCCAGCTGCTGTGTGGAGAATGAACTCTGGGGGACAAAACAGAGCCAATGAGACTGATGCTGATGGTGGTTAACATTTATTAATTCATTTTTCTGTGCCAGGAAGTGGTCACAACACTTGACAGCTCTTAACTCACTTAATCCTCAGAACAACCTTATGAGCTATGAATTATTCTATTCCCTGCATCTTATAGATGAGGAAACCGAGGCACAGAAATGTGAAAAAATCACAGTCTAGGTGAAAGATGACCTGATACAACAGATGTGACCCGGAATATCTCAAATATTCTTTATGTTCCTTTATGTTCTCCAATTTATGATCCCAACTCCTCAAAGTTAATGCAAGGTATTACAGAAATCTCTAAATTAACTGAAGATAATACCACAGCTATGCAAGTTAATACACTCATAAACATGTACTATAGATTTTAAATTTCTGCCAATGATTCCAGAGTAGTCCATGGTCTATCTCTCTCTCTCTCTTTTTTTTTTCGGTAATAGAAGTACATAGTTATGATAAGACTAAAATGGTGAGGCTAAAATTTTATTTTATTGTTCCTGGGGCAAGAAATAATAAATTTACAAACACAGTGACAGTCATGAGTGTATTTATCCTTTCGCAGATCTTACAAAACAAATTTATTTTTTTTTCATGTATTTAGATAAGTATATCTTCAGCCTCAGAACTTAATCCATAATTGCCAAGCAATGGAATCATATTTTTCCTGTATCTAGATGTTGTAAGAAATACTATTTTCCTATTATATCAATTATATAATAACTACATTAATATACCATTATATAAGTTCATTGTAAAATTTGTATTTTTTTTTAAAGATTTTATTTATTTATTTGACACAGAGAGAGGGATCACAAGTAGGCAGAGAGGCAGGCAGAGGGAGAGAGAGGGAAGCAGGCTCTCTGCTCTCTGCGGGGCTCGATCCCAGGACCCTGGGATCATGACCTGAGCTAAAGGCAGAGGCTTACCCCACTGAGCCACTCAGGCGCCCTGTAAAATTCGTATTTTAAATAAAATAAACTACATGTAAAGAGATTAGACTTACCTTTACACAGTTTTAAAATATTCTACTGCTTGTCATGCAAAGACTGAATGGATAGTTTTCCTTATTTTATTTATTTATTTATTTATTTATTTTATAATTGAAATTTTTAATTAACATATAATGTATTATTAACCCCAGGGGTACAGGTCTGTGAATCGCCAGGTTTACACACTTCACAGCACTCACCGTAGAGTCTTCCCTACTTTAAATGGAATTCTGTAGTCTGCCTCCAGATCGAAAATGACCTTTACACTGTAATCCTTAGGGTGTTGATTAAAGAAAGCGTTTGCTTAGATTTTGTTTCACTTTTCATTTCATTTTACTGCAGTGTGAACTAATTGTCCTGTGCACAGGAGTACATGTCGTTTTTATCTTGCTTTCATAGTTGATTGCTTCCCCCATCGTCTCTTAGGCCCTTTATGATACCCCCATCATTCTTTTTTTCTTTTACGTTTTTCCTGCAAATATGTTTTAACCCTACTAGAAAAGAAAGTCTATTGCTGCAGTAATCTCTATAGCAGTTTTATGAATAATGTTTCTTCTATTATTTCAAAGGAGGGAGCAGGTTTCTGTGCTATACGAAAAACAAACAGTGAAGACTGACTGTGCTTGAATAGGGTTCAGTGTTTTAAGAAATAAACAAGAGGCGCCATGGCATTAATCTCATGGGTAGCTAACAACATACATAATCATTGTGCTTCATAGTAATTTAGACAAATGGGTAGTAAGCAGGTGACACAGATAACTATACTTATATTTAATGAAGGCAAATCAGGCATTTGGGGGGTCAGTTGGGGATAGAGGAAATGTGAACTTAGCTTGAGCAGAGATTTCAGTAGATAATTGGTTATTAACCGAGCGGAATCCAGACAGTTGGGACTCTAAATTTTCTGGTTGGGGCATAGCCACAGGATAGACTTTGGAATTGAGGGCAAAACAATGAATTCTTTTCTCTCAAGGAAAATTGTCCTTTCCAAAGTGGGACAAAAACTGAAAAGGGTGGTCTAGACACACAGCTGAATGTGGTAAAGGAAAGAAGAGAGGTTTAAGCTGGAGAGTGACTGATTCCTCCTTTCAGAGGAAGAGAAGAAGAAGAAGAAAAGCAGAGAAGGGATATCATTAGGAAAACCAAACGTTTCTTCTTGTAGCTCAAATCTTCCCTTCCTCTCTCTGACCTCTGGGGCTGATCTCAAAGGGGAGATGGACCCCTCAAAGGGGACAATATGAGTATCTTCTCCAATTAGCCTGAAATTCTACTAATTAGACATTCTTTTTTTTTAATATTTTATTTATTTATTTGACAGAAATCACAAGTAGGCAGAGAGGCAGGCAGAGAGAGAGGGGGAGCAGGCTCCCCGCCGAGCAGAGAGCCCCATGTGGGACTCGATCCCAGGACCCTAAGATCATGACCCGAGCTGAAGGCAGAGGCCTAACCCACTGAGCTACCCAGGCACCCCCTAATTAGACATTCTTAAAAATTTTGATTCACCTAACATTTTCCTTGAGCCTACTATACATCAGGTTAGCATAAGTGATCTCATTTAATCTTTAGCTTCTTTACAAGGTAGGCGTTCATGGAATTTGAAGATAAGGAAAAAGATTGAGGAAGGTATGAAATGTGTTTAAAGTCACACATTGAATGAAGAATCTCCTGATTCCTCCTTGTCCAGTCTCCTTCCTCCACTTCCTGAGAGGGTCAAAGGACAAAGAAGAAAGGCTGTAACAGCAGGGGGTGGGGGGGTGCTGTGATGAGTAGGGGGATGGGAAGGTACGATTCACAATGCAGACATCACAGATTTGTATTTTTATTATTGACACTTTTCAAACATATGGCAGAAAAGTGTGTTGCCTTAACAAAATTAATATATTAGGACAATTTTCTGATAGGTGGAAGCAAAGCCTCGTGAAAAGTGCCTTTCCAACACAGTCTTCGTTGGGTTATTGGCTGCTTTGGCTATTTTTATTTTTTAAAAGATTTCATTTGTTTATTTATTTGACAGAAAGATCACAAGTAGGCAGAGCAGCAGTAGGAGAGAGAAGGGGGAAGCAGGCTCCCCGCTGAGCAGAGAGCCTGATGTGGGGCTCAATCCCAAGACCCTGAGATCATGATCTGAGCTGGAGGCAGAGGCTTAACCCACTGAGCCACCCAGGCACCCCTGCTTTGGCTATTTTTAAACATAAAATTAAAAAGTGTGAGCATACAGTACTCCGCCCTTACTGGCAGGGGATATGTTCCAAGACCACCAATGGATGCCTGAAATCACAGATAGCACTGAACCTTATATGCATTATGTTTTTCCCTGTACACACACAGCTATGATAAAGTTTAATTTATAAATTAAGCACAGTACAAAGATTAATGACAATAACTAATAATAAAATAGAACAGTTATAACAATATGCTATAATAAAAATTATGTGAAGGTGGTCTTTCTCTTATATTTTATTGTACTGTACTCACCTTTCTTCTTCCCATGATGATGTGAGATGATAAAATGCTTCCTTGATGAATGAGGTCAGGTGACTGATAGAAGTGTGACATAAGCATGACGTAGCATCAAGCTCTCACTAACCTGACGATACGTCAGAAGGAAGATCATCTGCTTCTGCCTTGTGGTTGACTGTGGGTAACAGAAACCAGGGAAAGCAAGATCATGGATTATGGCGGATTACTATACTTTCCCTAAGATTAAACTTGAGTTTTCTTGGGGACTGATCAAAGATGGAAGTAATTTTGATGTTAAGGATATTTGGATACTATGTGGGAATAGGAATGTCACAGGGGGACACTTTTGGCTACCAGAGCATCATCTGAAGCAGTCTGAAGGGAGTGTTTTTGATCAGCAGAGGGAGAAAACCAGGTATGTAGGGGGAATGTTGTATAAGGGGCATGACAAGTAGATAGGAAAAAATCACCAAGGAAGAGAAAGGAAGAGTACCAATCCAAACATCACAAATTTACCCAGACCATCTCTGTTGTCTGTTCTGAAAGTCTTATGCACATGGCTATTCTCGGGTTGTCCCCTCATATCCCCCCACTAGGGACCTGGAAGCAACTCCCTATTTTCTATCACCCAGAATAGCTAGATTGACACAGACACAGAGTAGTTTGTAATGTGAAAAGGAAACAGACCCTCATCTAAAGGATCTCTCCTTAAATGCCTGAAATTTCACTAACCCAGAGGACTCTGTGTTAGCCAGCAGAGTTTTTACTGTAGCTGTAACTTGTCATAGTCGTTATGTGGCTCTGCATGACTGAACACCCCGCTTTGGTGAGGTGCACACAGCTTCTTCTGGATGATCCTTGCATATGTCCTCATATATTCCATGATGGCACATGACCTCAGAAAATAGGGAGGGTAATTTATTACCAGGAGTCAGGCAGTCATTATTGAATTTGGAGGGACTGGCTATTTCCCTAGTTCAGGTATTAAGGGAGGAAGGAAGGAATTTGGGAACAGATCAGGGAGTTGCTATTTTGGGACAGTCAATTTGATGAATCAGATGGGATGACTGAAGCAAGAGGACTGGGTGTGTATGGTCTTGGGTAAGGGATGGAAGCTGCCCGAGTCTCTGTTCTCACTTAACTGGAATCTTGGTTCCCTCATCTGTAAAAGGAGGTGGGACCTGACAAGCTTGGATGACTCTTCTCCATGTACCATTTTAGAGGATTGTAAATTTCTACTTCCCTTTCAGAGCTTAATATTTGTTATATCCATGACTCGATGCTAAGACCTGTCAGGAATACAATTTTTTTTTTTTAAAGTAGGTTTCTCGAACAATATGGGGCTTGAACTCGATATCTCAAGATCAAGAGTAGCATGTCCTATTGACTGAGCCATTCAGGAGCATAAGAACATAGTCTTTAATTTAAACTCTTCCCAAGGGTGATTATATTCCCCTTTATGACTACATGTTTTATAAAAACATTTTCAAACAGTATGGAAGTTCCTCAAAAAGTTGAAAATAGAGCTACCCTATGACTTAGCAATTGCACTACTGGGTATTTACCCCAAAGATACCAATATAGTGATCCAAGAGAGCATGTGCACCCCAATGTTTATAGCAGCAATGTCCACAATAGCCAAACTATGGAAAGAGCCCAAATGCCCATCAACAGATGAGTAGATAAAAAAGATGTGGTATATATATACAATGGAATATTATGCAGCCATCAGAAAATGAAATCTTGCCATTTGCAATAACATGGATGGAACTAGAGGGTATTATGCTAAGTGAAACAAGTGAATCAGAGAAAGATAACTGTCATATGATCTCACTGATAGGTGGAATTTGAGAAACAAGGGAGAGGATCATAGAAGAAGAGAGGAAAGAATAAAACAAGAGGAAACCAGAGAGGGAGACAAACCATGAACAACTCAATCTCAGGAGATAAACTGAGGATTGCTGGAATGGAAGGGGGTGAGAGGGATGGGGTGGCTGGGTGATGACACTGGGGAAGGTATGTGCTGTGGTGAGCACTGTGTATTGTGTAACACTGATTATTCACAGACCTGTACCCTGAAAAAATAATACATTATATGTTAATAATTTTTAAAATGGTAAAAAAAAAAGTAAAAAATATTTTCAAGAATGCATTTCATTAAAATCTTTGATTTGGGGTAGATGCTTAAGGTCACACAGCTGGGGCACAAATCCAGCTCCATTATTTACTGTGTAGCCTTGGGACAAGTTTCTTAGTCTCTGTGCTTCAGTTCCTTTACCTAAAAATGAGAATAGTAACAGTTATCCTTGAGTTATTAAATAAAAACATTCAGAACAGTGTGTGGCCTATGGTAGGTCTGAAAAGGCATTTGTAGGATGCATGAATATCACTTAGGAATGGTATGTTCACTCAAGGCTTTTTGGAGGAGGGAACATTTGTCTCACTTTGAAGGACAGGTGGGATCTTAAAGAGAGAAGACCCTATTGATGACAGAAATGTCACAAGCACGGAGAAGTAAAAGGTTTATTATTGGCAAGAGAGAAAAGCACACTTTGGTAGGGTCATAGAATCTATAGGAACATGACTAAAAGGGTTTTATGGAGCCCAACTATAATGTGCCTCAGTAGCCAAACTAAAAAATATGAACATTTTTAGTAACTGAAACAGTCTGAAGGTTTGTGAGCAGGGACCTGTAAAGATCAAAACAAGATAGATGGACTAAGACACCGGGATACAATGCGCAGCCCAGGGAATATGGTTAATAACGGTGTAAGGACTTTATATGGTGACAGGTGGTAGCTGGATTTATCACTTAGCAATGTATAGAAATGTTAAATCAGGGCACCTGGGTGGCTCAGTGGGTTAAGCCTCTGCCTTCAGCTCAGGTCATGATATCAGGGTCCTGGAATCAAGTCCCGTATCAGGCTCTCTGCTCAGCGGAGAGCCTGCTTCCTCCTCTCTCTCTCTCTCTCTGTCTGCCTCTCTGCCTACTTGTGATTTCTCTCTGTCAAATAAATAAATAAAAATCTTTAAAAAAAAAAAGAAATGTTAAATCATTATGTGGTACACCTGAAACTAATTACTGTCTATCAACTACACTTCAATTTAAAAAAAGTTAAGAGAAAAAAGAAGAAAACAAGGTGTATGATTTATTTTACCTGCCTGTTTGGCATTTCCTTGGTTTAAATATCTTTTAATATAAAACCTATGTTAGTCCAATATATTGCATTATAAGTACACTGAACTTCCAAGAATGAAATTCAGAAGCTGTGGAGAGACAGAACAGGGTAACCAGTGTGGGTACTGGCAGGCCTTTTCACGCCATGAGCTGGTGCCTGTGGGCAACGGACTCAATCAGACCTTAAAGAGAGCCTTAGGCTTTGGCAAAACCTGTGGAAATAATGTGTCAAGGATTAGAAGGATTCTTCAACCACGGAAACATCATTTAGAGTCAGTATGTTAGTATTTTTACCATCGTGGAGGAAGAAATTAAAGATTTAACTGATAGCTTTAGAAAAACTTTAACAAAGGGAGTGATTGCTAGATGCCATCTTAAGAAGAGGATGAAACCGGAAAAGCCAACAAGTTATAATCTTCATAAAATGTCTGACGGGCTCTAAGAAGTAGAACATGACTAACTACCAGCAGACCGCTGAGATGGACATATTATTTGTTCAAGGTTATAGACACAAAGCAATGCACACTGTACTTTACGAGCAGTGTGGATAATTTTCAAGGATGAATTTTACTATATGAGATTTTTGCTTTTTGCTGACTGTAATGCTAAACTCAGATTCAGACAAGATTTGTGAACTTCTAGATTAAGATAAGATTCTATTTATCTGTGTGAACTTATTATTTATTTATTTTTAAAACTGTGTCTTTTATGATTTATTTATTTGAGAGAGAAAGAGAGAAAGAGAGAGCATGAGCAGGAGGAGGGGCAGAGGAAGACAGAATCCTCACGCTGACTCCTCCATGAGCACACAGCCCAACCTGGGGCTTGATCCCGGACCCGGGACCATGAAATCACCACCTGAGCCGAAATCAAGACTTGGAAGCTTAACTGACTGAGCCACCCAGGTGCCCCTGTTCTTTTATTTTTTATTTTTTAAAGATTTTATTTACTTATTTGATACACAGAGATCACAAGTAGGCAGAGAGTCAGGCAGACAGAGAGAGAGAGAGAGAGAGAGAGAGGAGGAAGCAGGCTCCCTGCTGAGAGGAGAGCCCGATGTGGGGCTCTATCCTAGGACCCTGGGATCATGACCTGAGCCAAAGGCAGAGGCTTTAACACACTGAGTCACCCAGGCGCCCCTATTCTTTTATTTTTTGAAAAGATTTTATTTATTTATTGGAGAGAGAGAGAGAGAAAAGGACAAGCAGACTTCCAGCTCAGCAGGGAGCCCAACTCAGGACTCTATTTGAGATCAGGACCTGAGAGGAAGTCAGCCACTTAAGTGACTGAGCCAACCGTGTCCCCTATCTGTTCGAATTTAGTGGGAAGAGTTTGTTTTTCTCAATGAAGAGAAATAGATCTTTGGGCTCCTTGAGCGGGCCTCTCAGCTATGCAGATGTAGTAGGAGACACTCCTGAACGTTTTTTCCATTCCAGCTGCCCCTCCCTGAGGCCCAGGTATACAAAACTGATCTCCAGCAGGAGGTGCATTATTTGCATAAGAAGGCCAGGACCTTTGGGAGAGACTACACAGCAGAAGCCCCCTACTGGACCCCTCCTGTCTCAGACTTGTAGTTAGGGAGCTCTTTTTGGCTGACTAAGTCCTCCTCACACCTCCCAAACCTTCAATGGCAGGAAAGGATATCTAGGATCTGAAGGAAAACAACAATAAATCCCTAACTTGAGGAAGGAGAGTATACATTGATGCCCCAGGCTCTATGACAAATTCCGAGGTTTTTCTTTGGAAAAGTGTCAGTCAGCATCATCTGGTAAGGTTGTGGAAGGGCCATTTCTCTCTCTTGACCCCTAGATGTGGTACAGTGAGGAACAAGGGCAGTGATGACAAGGTAAGTACAAGGAGAACTGGCCTCCTTTGGAAGGAGTAACTTTTGGGTTTGGGTTTTGGGGAAAGACCTAAGGGGGGGTCTTAGATTTTATGTCTGGGTGAATTTAAGCAATTGTGACTGCCATATGAGTTTATGGAGAGTTTCATACTGCTCACACTGAGAATTCATTCTTTCATTTTACAAATACAAGTTGATCCCTGAACAACATGGGTTTCAACTGCATGGTCCACTTGCATGTGGATTTTTCTCAATAAATACAGTATAGTGCTGTTTAATGTATTGCTCTTTTTTTGTGATTGTCTATTTTTTCAAATAAATTTTTGGGGCTCGTGGGTGGCTCATTTGGGTAAGCATCTGCCTTTGGCTCAGGTCATGACCCCAGAGTTCTGGGATCAAGTCCCACATCAGGCTTCCTGCTCAGTGGCGGTCTGCCTCTCCCTCCGCCCCTCCCCCTGCTCATGCTCTCTCACTCTTTCTCTCTCTCAAATAAATAAAATCTTTTAAAAAATTAATTATTTTTAAAGAAGTAATCTCTACACCCAACTGGGGCTCAAACTCATGACCCTGAGATCAAGAGTCATATGATCCACCAACTGAGCCAGCCAGGTGTCCCTGTGATTTTCTTACCATTTTCTTTTTCCTAGCTTACTTTCTTTTAAGACTACACTGGTGATATGTATAACATACAAAATGTGTGTTCATTGAGTATGTTATCAGTAAGGCTTCTGGTCAACAGTAGGTTACTAGTAGCTAAGTTTTGGGGAGTTAAAAGTTACATGCAGATTTTTCACTGCAGGGAGTGTATGCGTGTGTGTGTGTGGGGGGGGGGTCCACACTTTTAACCCTGGAGTTTTTCAAGGTATTTATTGAGTTCCTTTGTATGCCAGGCCATGATCTACCCTCTGGGGATAGAGCAGCTAACAAAAGAGACCAAAAGATCTGCTGTCAGGGAGCTTACCTTTGCGGGGAGGTGGTGAGGAAGTGACCAAAAAATCTATACCAGAGTACCTAAAAACTGGGAGTTTTGGGCACCTGGCTGGCTCAGTCAGGAGAGCATGTGACTCTTGATCTTGGGGTCATGAATTTGAGCCGCATGTGGGATGTAGAGATTACTAATAGATAAATAAACAAAACAAAACAAAACTCAGGGCATTTATGTGTATGTATAGGTAGCTATCATTGAGGAAGTTGTCACTGAAAAGGTAATATTGGGTAAGGACTTGAGGAGGAATAGTGACTGACTGGTCTTTGAGGAAGAGTATACAGCAAGGTCTCAAAAACTAGGAGGCGTGTTCCTTGTGGACCAGTTCTATGTAAGATCTTACAGACCATTTTAGGTCTGTTGTCAGGTTTTTCTTTTTATTCTGAATGAAACTGGAAATTATGGGAAGGAACACTTAATACAGAAAAGTGCAAAGAAGAAAAACAGCTCCCATACCCAAAGCCAATGGCTTTTTTGATCATGTCATGTCCCTCCTTAAATTCTTCAGTAGCTTCCTTTGCAGGTAGTAAATCCCAACCTGGCTTTTGTTTTTTCCTCTACCTTATCTGCTTGGATTTATCCTCTCACTCTGACTGAAAGACAGCTTTTAGTTTCTACTCTCTATTGCCTTTTTCTACATGGCTTTTGCGTATGTGTTTCCTTTTGTCGGAAGTGTTCTCTGTCTAGGCTACTTTCCACACATCTTTCAGATCTCAACTTTCATTCACTCATTCAATGTGTGTATTTGCACCTAGTCTTGTGCTTTAAGGCCCCCCTTCATGGGTTCAATCCTCTACGGTTACCCTCTTGAAATCCTTCATGATTTGGAACAAGGCACCCCACTTTTCCATTTTTCACTGGGCTGGTGTAGCTGGTCCTGTGGATCAGCTGCTCCTCACCACTGTCTTGGAGTTGGGGTGTACAATGGTGTACAAACGATATGCTACTTTTGCAGAGCTTTCAGGTTGGTGGGAAAGGAAGGCTTCAATCAAACAAATAGAGAATGAACAACCGAGGAAATGGAAACAGGGGAAAAATGCTACCCATGAAGGATGTGTGGGGGTGTGGCTTAGAGAAGTCAGGAGGTTCTTTCTGAGGATGTAAGCCCTTAGTTGAGGCCTGGAGAGTGAGAAATGAATGAGGTTTTTTTTATGGCTTCCCCACCTTCTCACTTGATTAGGGTCTACTCTCTCATTGCAGGCTATGCTCTTTTTTAAAATAATGTTTATTAATATTATAATTAGTTATTTGTATAATAACCAACTTTCTAGAGAGAGTGTAAACTCACAGGGAGTCTCTTTCTTGTGTCCTCGGAGTATAGCCCGATGTCTGGTACTCAGTATTTAAGTAGCAATTCTGAATGGAAAGATTCTTTTTAAAAAATTTTTATTTATTTATTTGAGTCAGAGAATGGGAGTTCCCAGAGTGGGGACTGGCAGAGGGAGAAGGAGGGGGAGAAGGAGACTCCCCACTGAGCAGGGCACCTGGTGCCTGTGCTGGGCTCCCTCCCAGGACTCTGGGATCATGACCTGAGCCTAAGGCAGAAGCTTAACCCACTGAGCCACCGAGGCAGCACCCTCTGAATGAAAAGATTGTTTTTTTGGTTATCATCTTTTTTACACACAATTAACTTCTTCATATACAATTTAGTAGTCTGCATTTAAAAAAAAAGAATGCTGGAAATTTTCCATTTTCTTACAAACTTCATAAAATGGCTAAGTCAGGGGCTTTGAAAGCTATCTGGATGTTGGCATTCCAAATGGACTGGAGAGGTAAGAGATTGCAAGTAAAGAGATTAAGCTAAAAGACAATAGGTATAAAGTGGTGGAGGGCTTGAATGAATAGTGTTTATTGCCTTATTTAGCAGCATTTACTAAAGACAACTATAAATCAGGCACTGTAAGCCCTGGCAATTCAATTGTTAAAAAAAAAAAAAAAGAATCTTCTTCTGGAACTTATAGTGCAGTGAATACCAATGTCAGGGATAGAAAAGGAAAAAACATCCTTTTCAGCTTTTCCATAAATGTAGTAAGGCCACAAAATAGGGAGAATTGAAGCCTCCTATAGATATGATCCAGAGAAATATTTCACAAAAATTCTGGAAATTTGAAGTTCTAGTGGAATAGTTCCCTTGTTTCACTAAGATTTTTTTTCTATTATTGTAACTTTCTCCTGTGAATAGTGTTTTTTATCCTTTTTTGGTTCTTTTAACTATTGCTTTTTTGAAAAACCAAAAGTAACTAAATACTAAGTAAAAAGGAATGGCTAACATGCTGCTTTCTCTCTGAGAGACAGTCATTGTTGTGTTTTTCTATTCTGGAAGCCTTTTCAACTGGTTTGCCTCCCTAACTTGAAGAAAACAACTGTCATTCGAAAATAATTCCAACTGCCTCAGGGCATATTATCCTCTTCTCTTTTTAAAAGGAATTCTCAAAAATATTCCTTGCCATTTGAAAAGCAGCAGGGAATAAATGTGTATTAAATATGCAGCAATTTGCCACTCCCTTTGCCCTGCCCCAGTTACTGCATTAGAAAATGTCAGAGGATAAATACATATGGTGTAGAGTCAAACCTCCCAGTGAAGATTATGAAAGGAACAAAGCAAGGACCCTTCCTTAGAGAAAGGTGTTCAGCCCCACCCCCGTTAAACACTGATTAAGAACAAAAGGCAATAAGTATTAAAATAAATTAACTCTGAATGTTAACTCTAAATTAACTCTGAAGGTCAGTTTGTTTCTTAGGGAAAAGAAGGGGACAGGGCGTGCAGACCAGGGCTTTGCTGTATTATCTTGGGCAGGTCACATAAGCTTCTTCGAAGCCCTGCCCTAGCTTAAGAGTTTGGATCAAGGATCTCTAAGTCTCTTTCATCTCTAAAATTCTACAGTTCTATAGTTACGTTGAGATGGGCCATTCTGTTGATTTCCTAGTCTCCAGGAGAGAGGTAACTAGTCTCTGGGAGCGGAACTAACTTGATGGAGAGTTATGAACGCAGAGGTGGGTATACTTCACAATTACAGGGTTTGGGACCTTAGAGATGTTCTTGGAAAATGTGCAAGAAGGTCTTTCCCTCATTCTTTAACCCAATTTTACAATACTGTTGACTCTTTGGGATGGGGGAGCGGGAAGGACCTGTTTTAGACCGGGACTGTTCACTTGACCAAGCATTTCCCCTTTCCTTATTTTTGGACCCTTAAAAAAAAAAAAAGCCGCCAACAGATCCTAAAGGGGTGGAAGGGGAAATTGTGATTACGGCATCTCGAAAGGCCTGTAAAATCCTGCTTCCCCACTTTTATCCCTTTTTTGGGGGGGGGGGGGTAGGATCTTTTTTTAAATGTGTATTTTTGTCGGAGTGGGCCTACAGTGAGGTTCAGAGCAGCAGACGGGGCGCTGACGGATGCTGCGGCTGCGGGCGGGCTGGCGGGAGGGAGCTCCGGGTCGGGTCAAGCCGGCCGCCAGGCGGGCTCGGAGCTACAAGGGCGCGGCTACGGGCGGGCCCCGGGGAGGGGCTTCGCGGAGGCGCCGCGGCCCGAGGCGAGCGGGGCCGCCCGGGCTCGGCGCGCAGCGCGGCCCGGCGGGCGGTGGCGCTGCGGAGGCGGCGGCCGAGGCCGGCGGGCGCGGAGGAGGGGCCCGAGACTGGGGCGGCCGGCGGCAGCTGCCTCCGTGACGACTGCCGGCAGCGCGGCGGCCTGAGGAGACCGAGCCGCGGGCCCCGGCATAGCTGCCTCTCTTGGCTGTCTCCTTCTCGTCCTCTAGCGGCAGGGGCGTCAGGAATGGGTCCCAGCCGCCGCGGGCCCCGCACCCTGCGCCGTCCGTAGGCTCCAGCGGTCGGAGGCCGGCCGGCCGGCCTCTCGCCACCCCTCGCCCCAGCCCTGCCGTCCCCACCCCAAATCCCCGGGAAGGAAGATGAGGGAGACGGGCCCGGCGCTCAGCAGCCAGAGCAGCCAGAGCAGCCGCAGCCGCAGCAGCAGCAGCAGCAGCAGCAGCAGCAGCAGCAGCAGCAGTCGGGGGAGGGTGTTTCGCCGTTTCCTCTCAGCCGCCAGGACAAGATGGCAGCGGCCGCGGAGAGGGGCTGAGCCCGGGCTGGGTGGTGCCGCCTGCTGAAGCGCCTGGCTCCCTGTCCCCGGCACGGCCCCGCACCCCACTCCGGACATGCTCAGGGCTGCGGCCGCCCGAAGAGGGGAGAGCTCGGGCCTCTAGGAAGGTAAGGGAGGAGGGCGAGGGGCGCCCCCACCCCAGGGTGGGGGGACTAGCTTCATTCGCGGGGCCTCGGGGCCCCTCAGTCCGACCCCGGCGGAGTCCAACGCCTCCGGAGCGGCCCGCACCCGTCGCGCGTCCAACATCGGCGGCCGAGCCGCTGCGCTCCCGAGCTCCGCCTTTCCGCCACGGCTTCCCGCCGGGTGGCGAGTTCGGGGACCGCTCGCGGCCCGGAGGCCGCCGGACGCGGGGGCCGCGCGTGGTTGGTGCGAGCGTTGGCGCAGCCTCCGGGAAGCCGCGCTGAGGCCGGGCTGGGCTGGGCGGCCCCGGCCTTCCGCTGCCAGGATTGCGCAACGGCTCTTCCCAGCAACCGAAGTTTTGTTTAGTCCCACAGGGGGCCTCTTTCCCCACCGCGACGTTAGGTCGTCACTACGGAGACCTCTTGTCTTTCATTAAGGGGAACAAACACAAACACGCGCACGCACACACGCAACTTGAGCGCCCCAGCCGATGGCTGCGTCCCTGGCTTTGTGGCCCAGTCACCAGCGTCGCCGAGCGGCCGGTCTGGAGGGTGTCAACTCTGGAGACGTGAGTGCGTGTGATTGTTGGGGAAGAGAAATGTGACCCGCCGCTCCGCGTCCCCTGCCGCGGTCGGAGGAAGGCGTGGCGGCCGCGCGGCGGGGCTGTTGCCGGCTTCTCTTGTTACGGTGGCGGCCGCCCGGGTCCCTTGGTGGAGAACTCTCGGAAAGACTTCGGCTGGGAATGTCTGTTTTCCTGTCGGGAGGGAGACGGCTGTTTTAAAATGGTATGTGGCTCTCCGCGAAGCCTGTTTCCCAATCTTATCTAGGCTTGAGGAATTGCGCTAAAGGGTGTGTGCGTATTACCTTGGACCTGTTACAGAGTAGTCCGAACACGTTCAGTCCTCGGACTGTGTTTTCACAACCTCTCGCTGCCCTGTTAGAATTTATTTTTCCACCTGTCAGGTCGCTGCTTCTAATTATAAGGCGCTTCTGTTAGCAACAGTGAAGTTTTTCAGATTCTCGTCTGGCGTATAGGGAAAGCTCCTGGTAGATTTTGTTGTCAACTTTGATGTCTCCCTGGTCCTGGGCCGGGAAAGTTAGCTTGTAAAACAGCCTGTGCTTGTGCTTATGTGTACCTTGTAGTAGTTTGGGGATTGGCTGACTACCCCCCTCCCCGCCCCCCCGTCCCACCCCCCCAATTTTAGGTTTTGCTTGTTAGCTGTAGCTTCTGGCGTGGAATCACTTATATTCACACCATTACAGTTTATTTCAAAGTTTTAATATCGTGGTGCCTTAAAATTTTTAGGAGGTGCCCTTTTTGATCAAATTTTTGTTGAAAACTTTTGAGCAGGATCAGTGGGCTTTGTCTGTTCCCCAGCTAACACATTTTAATCCTACATTCTCATTTAATTTTTCAGAAGCTGGGCAAGCCTCACCATATGTTTGATAAGTCTAGATTCTGCTTATGTTTGCAAGTGCAGTGCTAATTTTATACAGTGAGCTATGATAAGGTTTTGATAGGTCATGATTAAACAGTATTAAACTTAGTAAACTTAGTCAACAAAATAAAACTGACCTTTTAAAAAAATAGTTTTTATATTTCTTTGGCTACCTTATGCCTTTATGCCACTTAACAGTAAATGAAATGTAACCAGTCAGATAAAGTATTTTTAAATTAAGGTTTTCTTGGTATATTTAGGGGTCCATTCATAAAGTGTAGACAGCTCATATTTATAAAATATAATGCTCAAACTGTTTGAGGCTTATTTTTCTTTTACTTTTGAAACTTATTTGATCTTAATTTGTGTTAGAAGTGTGTTGAAGTGTTTGGGATTTTGCACATTTCACTGTGCAGTTTTTTTGTACTTACCATAAAATTAAATAACAATTTGTTCCTGAATTTTTTTCTCTACTCTAGGGAATATATTTTCTAAAAAAGATTTTTTTTGTGGGGAGCCTTAGGTTCCAACTATGTTTTAAAAAGCTGAGATGAGCTTGAAATCTACAACAGAACCAGTCATTAAATGTTTCAAATTTATATTTGGACATTGCTGACTACAGTAGCTAAACACATATTAGGCAGGCAGATCATAACATGGTGAGCTAGTCCTCGTTTATTGTCGTAATACCTTTTCCATTGAACTAGTCATTATCTTGCTTATAAACCGGTCATTGGCTTCTGGGCATGGAGTTTTAGAGTCACATAAAAGTGGATGGTTTTTATGAGATAATTCTTCTTGTAAACATGCTTGAAAAGAAGCTTCAGATCATACTATTTTAATTTTTTGGATGTTCTGTCATGGAGTACCATAAAATAAGGTGCAAATTACAGAGGTAGGCTGCTGTAGCTAGTATGGCAGGGCACGTGAGTATTTGTTTATTGTAAGATATTAAAAGCTTTTTTTTTTTCCTTGCAACTTAAAATAGCAACAGCTGTTGAATGAACTTTCTGATTGAGCTTTTGTTTTAAATATTTGATACTTGAACACTGAAGGCATTCATAGGTAGGAAAGGGGAAATGTGGATTCCAGAACGCTGAAATACTGTTTCCTAAACCTGTTTCACATCCATTGAAGGGAATACTTGGTTGCATGTTATTTTCCATTGGAGTGTTACAGTGACTTATTCTGGTGACTTTTGAAATGATTTTTCTATATTCTCTCCACAGTAGTTCACCAAAGGTGCTGATATGGTAGATTAGAATTGTGTTAGTGGTAGTTAATTGAAAGGCATAAGTAATGTAGTTTCCATTGCATTCCATTTACGTTTGAGTTTGGAGATAAAGAAGTGATGGCAATATTTAGATTTAAGTGTGTTCTAAGGAACTTTGAAGTTCTCTGTATTTAAAATATCTCTCCAGAGTTATTCTTGCCCTTTAACTATTAGAGGATACAAAATAACTTGCTATATGATTATATTGTTGCTACCAAAAGAAATGTTCATGTAAAATTTCTGGGTTTACAGCTGTCCTAATTTTCTCATGTCTGAAGTTGAGACTTCCAGTGTGTTATGTTTATCTTGGAAGTTACTTCTGAGAAAAACTACTACTATTTTGTTAAAATGGAGGAATCTGCCAGTCAATTTTATTACTTCTTTAAAGGTGTCCCTACCTGCCCACCCCCCAACTTGCTGAAAGCTTTGTTACAGTAACCCTTTTTATATGATACAAATGTGAGTCTAAAGGAATTATTTTAAATGTCTTTACTGGTTCTGGATTCAGCTGCTTAAAAATTAACTTGTCTTGTATCTTTGAACACAACATAAGTTGAATAGGGATATATATTTAGAGTTGAAGTTTTTTTTTTTTTTTTTTTTCCTTCTTTTTTTTCCTTAGATTTTATTTTATTTATTTGAGAGAGGGAGAGACAGAACAAGCAGTTGGGGGGTGGGGCAGAGACAGAGGGAGAAGCAGGCTCCCGGCTGAGCAGGGAGCCCAGTGTGGGCCTCAGTGTGGGGCTCCATCCCAGGGCCCTTGGCATCATGACCTGAGCCAAAGGCAGGCACTTAACTGACTGAGCCACCCAGGCATCCAGGAGTCGAAATTTTTGAATCAGTGTAAGTTTTCAGGGTAGCCAAAGCACTTATGTAGCTGACCTAAGGAAATACAGTCCAGTTCTTTTGGTTGGATTAGGAATGATTTGGAGGAGGAAAAAAAGTGATTTGGAGAGAAACAACTTAATATTAGTGTGTTGCTTCTGTAGTTTTGTCATAGCTGTTCTTTTGGACCTTATTAGGACCAGGCTAGAATAGATATTTGGAAGATGTGTGTTATACATTTTACCTAAATGTTTGTCAAATTAGACCTTGACCTATTTGGCAGATCAGGCTGCTCTCCTCAGTTGATACTAGGGCCATATGTCATACTACACAAAGGCAACATAGTGTCTGGATTCTTAGGTGCACACTGTTATGCTGGGGACCTGGAGCCTCTGCTCTTAGGACTTGAGTGCAAATTTTAAAAAACTGGTAGATATTGGAAATGCTGTATTTTTAGGGATGGTATTTGTGGTTTGAGGGCAGTTAAGTCAGTAGACTGATTTATCTTTTGTATTTAGTAGTTAACGGTCAGTAGTTTAGAGAGTTACCCTTCTCCAATAGGAAGTCTTTGAATTGAAACAAGACAAGGACAATATGTTTTACTTTAAATATGTTTTGTTACTTTGACCCAAACAATTTCTTTAATTTTCTAAGAGTGAGAATTTTCCTTGCTGGGGAAGACTGAGTGGGAGGAAGCTAGTGGTCAGGTAAGGTATTAAGGTGGAGGAAGCTGGGCCCTAAATTGCTGGAGGAGGTTGATTTAAGTGAATTTAGGAGACTTAGAAATCTGTTTTGACTTAAATGTTCAAGTTGTTAGAGACCAGAGTTCAGTTATAAAATCAGTGAAATATGTGGTAGCTTGAGGGAAAGATTAAGAATACACCATAACGGGGCACCTGGGTGGCTCAGTGGGTTAAAGCCTCTGCCTTTGGCTCAGGTCATGATCCCAGGGTCCTTGGATCGAGCCCCGCATTGGGCTCTCTGCTCAGCAGGGAGCCTGCTTCCTCCCTCCCTGCCTGCCTCTCTGCCTACTTGTGATCTCTGTCTGTCAAATAAATAAATAAAATCTTAAAAAAAAAAAAAGAAAAAAAAAAGAATACACCATAACATCTGTTAAAAGATCAGCGTTGTGAAGTAATATCTGTGTATTATCCCTGACCAGTTTTTAAAACCACTGACGCCCCCCCTTCCTTTTTGTGCCTTTTATTTCTTGTCTAAGCTAATTTTCCTTAACGTTGAACTTAGAGAAGATAAACTTCCTGTACAATTACAAAATTCTTATGTTAAATGCCTAATTTGAAATCCGAAGTGTGAAGAGCATAGAACATATTATTGCTATTGAAGTGAGCTTGATTTATAGAAATAATTTTTTTTTATTTTTTTAGTTTTTAGAGATACTTAAAAATAAAACTACAGTGCTTAGTAAATGAATGTAGGTTTTTCAAACTGAAATAAAACCCAATTTCTCCGCTGTCTGTCACATTCCTTTTTTACTTTCTGAGATTAACAGCTCTTCTTTTAAAAATTAGATTTCCAGATACACTTTTCATGTTGCATTTTCTTTGCTGCTTTGCCTTTTTTTTTTTTTTTTAAATAAAAGGATTACACCTAAAAGAAGTGGAGATTTAGAGAAGAATAACAAAGTATGTTGCTCCTCTGAGCTGTACTTTATCTTTTAGGTAAGGATCTAAATTGTGAAAGACTGATTCTTAGTCCCATTGAAAATAAAAGATTGCCAGAGGTGTTCAGATAAATTGTTTTATTTTGCATATTGTTAATGCTAGAGCATCTTTTCTAATTGGAAAACATTGTTTAGATTTGATACTAAAATAATTAGATGAAAAGAATGAGTCATTTCCTCCCCCCTTTAGAGTTTTGTAGCCATTTATTATAAATTACATTTGATTATATGGCGTACCAAGAACATTGCCTTTATAGAATTTGATAGAAACTATAAAACTTGGCTGCATTTGACTAGCCAGTTATAGATGATTCCCTATTTACCATGGTTCGATTTAGCATTTCCTGACTTTACCATGCCGTGAAAGTCATACACATTCTGTACTTTGAATTTTGAATTTTGCTTTTTTCCCAGGTTAGCAGTGTGGGGTCTTATACTTTTCCTTTGATGCTGGGCAGAGGCAGGGAGCCACAGCTTCTCGTCAGCCACATGATCGTGAGGGTCAGTAATGATATACTTAAAACCATTCTGCACCGACACAGCGATTCCTTTTTTCACTTTCAGTACAGTATTGAATACATTACATGGGATATTTACCACTGTATTATAAAATAGGTTTTGTGTTAGATGACTTTGCCCAACTGTAGGCTAATGTGTTTTGAGTGGGTTTAAGGTGGACAAAGCTAAGCTATGATGTTCAGTAGGTTAGGTGTATTAAATGCATTTTCTATTTGGTATTTTCAGCTTATGATGGGTTTATCAGGATGTAACACCATTTAAGTGGAGAAAGACCTGTTTTCCATTTTAGAAATTAAAAAACATGTGACATTCTAAAAATGTTTGTTAACTTCAAATTCTTCAGCTTCCACCTACTTTTGTTGCATATTATTCATAAATTAAAATACCTTACAGTTTTTTAAATAATGAAATAGTAAACTTTGAAACCCTTGCAGAAAATAGGTTGCTTAGAAAACATTGCATACCCTATAAAGCGGTTATTTAAAGCCCTAAAGATATTATTTGTCTATATTTTGAGTCTGTGTTACCTGTTTAATTATACAGCAAGTCTTGTAGGTTGGTAAACTATACGACCTTAGATATATAATGTACGGTCTTAAATAGTTAATAAGTTAGATAGAGTGATAACATTGAAAATTGAACCTGACTTTCTAGAGATATTTCTTCCAAAGAAAAATTTAAGTTACTACTTCAGAGGGCTTTAAATATGTAATTTATGATAACTTATATTGAGATTAAGTAGGGTAAAGTGACATAAAATCACAATGAAAATTGCAGGTTATGAGCTATGTAGCCTGTGGCTATGATGCTGTGCTTCGCTACATTCGCGGAACAAAACACGTGTTGGGCCAACTTGTAATCAGTTTCAGTGGAGACAGTACAAATATCTCTGGAGTGTTTTAAGTTAGGTGAGAATAGTATTGGCTTCAGAAATACTAGGTTTTTAATCTGGTTACTGTGCTTTCAGTATTTTTTGTAGCTGGATCACAGACTCATACCACAATTAAATGGAATTTTATTGTTAGGCAAAACAGTGTTAAAATGTGTGTGTGGGAACTATTTTACCTGGTATATATTTGGGTGTCCTTACTAAGTGCAAAGTATTCTGCTGTGAAGGAAGAGAGCAAGCCCTGGTTCCAGCTTTGGCCAAATAGGTGAAATTAGCTAAGTACTGTAAATTTTTTTTTTATACTTGAGTATGAGTACATGAGATGGAAAACACTCTCTGAGAAATATGATGATTTATATATAGCATGTTCAAGTTTTTAAAAACTGTTTATTTAAATAAATAATGTTTAAAATATCAGGAATGGTTTGGCTTCTGAAAGTTGGGTATAATACTTGTTACTCCTTATAATGTTTAAAGGCAAAAACGTCATTTTAAAAATATGAAGAAAAATTGGGGGTGCTTAGGTGGCTCAGTTGGTTAAGTGGCCAACTCTTGTTTTCAGCTTAGGTCATGATCTCAGGGTCTGAGATGGAGCCCTGCATTGGGCTCCAAGCTCAGTGGGGAGTCTGCTTGAGGATTTCTTTCCCTTTCCCTGTCCCCTACCCCTGCTTGTACTTGTGCTCTCTCTAAAATAAATGAATGAACAAATAAGTCTTCAAAAACAAAATGAAAACAATTCTATAAATTTATTTTCTGTTATTAGCTTTTCCATTTAATAGTCTAATGGTTTATATAGACATGTTGCATGTACATTTAAATCAAGTGGAAGTTCATATTTCTTAAGCATGTGAATCTAGTTCTCTTATTCTCATGGTTTTTCCTTTTGGACATGCACAGTTCTTGTATTGCTTGAGAAGATTCTAATAGGTTTGCCTTTCCTAACTATATTACTACCTTCTAAATTTGGAATGCAGAGCTCTCCAAACCTCATTCCTATGCCAGCTGGTGGAAAGAAAATAGCAGGTGAAAACAGGGTCTAGATAGAATTCCATTTGAAGAAGATTGAAATTGCTAGATGTAACTTATTTGAAATCATTATACAGAAGGGATATTATTTGTGTACTTAATTTATGTAAATCATAAGTATGTTTAATTTGGGGTCCTTGAAGCCGAGTCATGCAAAGGGCAAGTATTATATTGCTCCACTATAATCGCATATGATACATTTTTAATGAAATTTTACAATTTGGTGACGTTTTTATATTTATTACATATGTGTATTTAAAATTGAATTCTGTGTGGAAACATACTTAGGGTGTTAGGGATTATAGTATAATTGGTTTTGCCGGTACTTTTGAGTAGATAACAATTGGGATATTTACTTTGTGAGTTGCTCTAAGTCCTCCTAGTGTGGCAGTTCTGAAAATATTTCTAATGGCTACTCTAACTTTTAAAATGTCTCTTAAATATTTCATATCGGAAGGTATATCTAGCTTGAAATTTTTTCCTGTTAATCCGATTGGAAGAAAATGAAATACATCAATTTCTAACCTAATATATTAGATTTTGGGAAATTTTTATATTTAAAATATAAAATAGTATCTATCTGAACTGTTTAGGTCAGACACCATGTCTTATATGGATATAAAACTTTTAATAGAGTTTGGAGAATCAAATTATAATTATCATAAAAGTATTCAAATAGAGGCATGCTATGCTCTACCTATATCCTTTAATCAAAGTATAGTGGTTTTACTAAGCAGCTTCACAGATACCTGCCCAAGCACTTGAGAATGTGTTGTATACACACTTTACTTCTCAGAACACTACTGTACCCCTCACTTTAATTCTAGCAGATGAATCTGTTTCCTGTAGAGAAGTAAATAGGTATGAACTTCCTCCAGATTTCCAAACCCTCTGCCTCTGAATGTAACTTCTATCAGTACATACTTTGTGTTTTCACTACTCTCTCAGGGACTGAAACATCTCCTTCCCTCCAAGATTGTTTCCTATTCTCGACTGTAGATATCATCCTGAAATGTGTTTTTCAGTGTCCTGAGCCTGTCCATTAACTTTAAGGCTTCACTGCCCCCCACCCTCGCCCACTTGGGCTCATTTTCTTCAGCCTTTAAAAATGATCAGGTATCTGAGATCTTAAGCAACCATCTTTTAATTGTGCCTCCTCCAATCTATGAACCTGTTTATTTCTTCCAAACTTCTTAAATGTACACTTAGCTTCTATTTGAATTCATATTCACTTCTTAGCCCTTGCAGTATAATTCTGTCCTTGCCACTCCAGTGAAATTACTCCCACTAAGCTCTCCATAGTTTCTTTTATTCACAATTTATTTATTCCTCCAGATGGTTGGATTTATAGTGCATCCTATTCTTAGCTCCCAGCTCATCTTTTGAACTATTGAGCTCCATATTCCACCCCCACAAAACAGGTAGCTCAGACTGAATTATCTTATTTCCACATTGTTTCTTTTTCTATTTCCTCTTTGGTATTTTCACTCATTTCTGTTGCAGTTTATGTTTGAAAACTTATTTATTTTATTTTTAAGTAATCTCTACACCCAACATGGGGCTTGAACTCACAACCCTGAGATCAAGAGTCTCATGTTCTACTGACTGAGCCAGCCAGGTGCCCCTGTGTTTGAAACTTTAAATCTTAAAATACTTATTTCTGGTGGATTCATTAAAAAAAAAAAAAAAGTAAAATTTGCACTTTGCAAAGCAAAATTTGGTAGTATTTATCAAGTTTCCTTTTTGGAAATCCATACTAAGAAAATAAGAATGTATAAAAACTATTTAAATGAAAATGTTCATTACAACTTTATATAAATATAGTGAAAAAAAATTAGAAAAAGCAGTTCAACAAATTACAGTATGCACATATGGCAGAATATTATGCTGCTGTTCAAAATATCCTAGAGAGAACAAGTTGGCATATCAAGTTACACGTGTACTATGATTGTAAACATATAATAAAACATGTTAGAACAACTAAAAGGGAAATAGGTCCTTTTTCCTGATTATTTTATAATTTATAGTAATTGAATAATTTAAAAATGATTTTCATGCTAAAATTCCATCTTTTCCTGGAGAGAGCAATGTGTATCTTTTCATGTTTTTATGGCAGACTGATTAAATTTTACATATTTATGTAGTCTACCCATATTCCGCAGTCTCATTCCAGATAATGGTAATAGCTTAGTGATCCTTTTTGTCCTTTAAACTCGCAAGGTTACTATGAACAAATAACATTTTAAGGTGTTTTTTTTTTTTTAAGATTTTATTTATTTATTTGATAGAGACACAGTGAGAAAGGGAACACAAGCAGAGGGAGTGGGAGAGGGAGAAGCAGACCACTGAACAGAGAACCTGATGCGGGGCTAGATCCTAGGACCATTGGGATCATGACCTGAGCCAAAGGCAGATGCTTAACAACTGAGCCACTGAAGCGGCCCCCCCCTCCCTTTTTAAGATTTTGTTTACTTGAGAGAAAGTGAGTGAGAGAGAGAGAAAGAGAGGAGGAGCAGGGGGAGGGGAAGAAGCAGACTTCCCACTGAGCTGGAAGCCTGAATGTGGGGCTCAATCCCAGGACCCTGGGATTATGACCTGAGCCAAAGGCAGATGCTCATCTGACGGAGCCACCCAGGTGCCCCTGAAGTTTTAACATTGTTATAAAATAACATTTGGCATATTTATCATGTATAATTGATATGTAATCATTACTTTATCTGAGATTCTATCTAGCTTCTAGCAAATGGCAGAAAAATGACATGAAGTTACTTTTGCCCAGTATGAGATTTTTAGTTATTTTAGTTATTTTTAGTGATTTTTAGTTATTATCTGAGAATAAATTTCTCATCAGTAAACTGTTAACAGTAACAGTTGTTAAGAGTTGTTAACAGTAAACTGTTGGCCATTTTCAGTCAATTGATTTAACATATTTTTCTGTATTTTATCGCATAGGATCAATGGCTGGCCTTCAGTTTTGAACTTAAAATATGTTAGCTATCACTTACCATCTTCAAATGGAATTAAACTTTTGTAATCATCTTTTTATCTTTTTAATTGTTGATGGCATTTAAAAAATCTCTTCAGCCGATAGATCTGAAAATTATTTTCTTACAGTTGTAATTCTGGTACATATAACCTTATAATATCATATTTGGCAATGTGGTTTTTTCTTTTTTTAAAGATTTTATTTATTGGACAGAGAGAGAGCTCACAAGTAGGCAGAGAGGCAGGCAGAGAGAGAGAGAGGGGGAAAGCAGATTCCCCACTGAACAGAGACCTGAGGTGGGGCTTGATCTCAGGACCCTGAGATGATGACCTAAATGGAAGGCAGAGGCTTAACCCATTGAGCCATTCAGGCGCCCTGCAATGTGACTTTTTACACTAACGTGAAAATTTATTTTCAGTGCTTCTGTGGGACTAATAGTAAGTAGAAGAGAGAAGTATTTATGTGACCCTTGCCAAAGCCCATATAAACCTGCAGTTTTAGTGTACGGCTTATTACTAACAACCCAACAATGTGTCATTTTATTTTACTAATTTTTAATTTTTATTTTTTAAAATTAATTTAAGTAATCTCTGTGCCCAGTGTGGGGCTCAGATTCACAACCCTGAGGTCAAGAGTTGCATGCTCTACTAACTGAGCCAGCCAGGCGCCCCAACAGCGTGTGTCATTTTGAAAAGTTAATGATAGATAGAGCCAAACATAAGCAGTCCTAGTAGGTTTCTAAGAATTCAGTGTCCTTTCTTTGATAGTATTCTTTTGAAAAGCAGCTTTTTTTCTTTCTTCTTCAGGGCTTTATGAATTTACATCGTTCTTTAGTTTCTTTTTGGCTTTCTTAGGGAAGCTTTTTGTAAATCTCTGCTTTGTCCCTTCCTCATATTTGTCATGAGAATAAGACCGAGATCTTGATTTTTCTTAACATATTTTCATTTCTGTTCCTTCTGTTGTTTCTGATTAGATACCATAGAGAATTTCCTGAAGCACAGGATTTCCTGAAGCCATTGTGAGAGACCCCAGTTCACAAGACATATATGACAGTTAAAATTTGAAACTTAAAAATAGTGGTTCTACATTAGAAAGGTTTTTGAAGGTACTTCACTGAATTTCTAAAAAAGGGCATTTATATAAAGTAGCATATCTGGCAACTAAAATATGAGTAGGGAGAGAACATAATTGTAGGAAAAAAACCAACAAATTTGAATGTAGCAGGGTACATGGTCACCTAAGGGCCATGTAGGATCTTACCAGAATTTGGAAAGAACAAGTCGCTGACTTTTTTGTTCCAGTTTATTTTTTCAAGCCCTAAAATGTTCATAAATATTTTTTGAAACTAAAAGTACTATCATCAAGCTTATACTGCTGTCAATATTTGTCTTTTCAGCTTTTCCAAATGCACAACTATTAACTGGTGTGGGTGTCGGTGGGGTGGGGTGGGGAGCAGCTACTATTCTCACTTGACTGGTTTTTAGACTTTTAGTTCTGTGGTATACGTTATTCTGGAGTGGTGAATGTAGAATGTTGTATTATTGGAAGTATAAAATGAGAATATTAAAGTTGTTTATTTAAGATAGCCTATAATTTTGAAAAGTTTTATGTAAGAGGACCTTCGATTCTATGAATGTTCATTTAGAACTTTGAATCATTATTTCTTACACAGAACAGAATTTTTTCCTTTATAATGCTTTGTCAACACTGGACATTTCCTCAAATTATTAATCTAGGATTCAGGTTCCTCTGTTGATTTGAGTTGTTTGAGAGGTAGAATGGGTTAGGAGGTATTCTGGTAAGGACTTTTTCTTCTTTTTTAGTTTTTAGTATTTCATACTCATTTTTGCCCAAAAGTTAGTTACATAGATTTTTTTTTTTTAAATGCAAAATAAAAATTTTGTGGTAGTTCTTTTGGGATAGATTTCCTATAAAATAGAAAGTAACGCATTGGACTTTCTGTTAAGGAAGTTGTTCATGGGGCGCCTGGGTAGCTCAGTGGGTTAAAGCCTCTGCCTTCGGCTCGGGTCATGATCCCAAGGTCCTGGGATTGAGCCCCCGAATCCGGGCTCTCCGCTCAGCGGGGATCCTGCTTCCTCCTCTCTCTCTGCCTGCTTCTCTGCCTACTTGTGATCTCCGTCTATCAAATAAATAAATAAAAAATCTTAAAAAAAAAAAAAAGGAAGTTGTTCATAACCCAAAATTATAGAACTGTTAGTGTTGTCTAGCAAGCCATCATACTGGTACTGACAGACACTGCATGACCAATTTAAATAAAGTTTTCTTTTTACTTAAGTTTTATAAACTAGATTTGCATTGGTAGTCTTAAAGTTTTCTTTAAGGAAGAGAGTGCTTCAGGTGAACTTTTTATCTTTAGTCAATTTTCCTATCAGTATTTCATTTTTGGGTCTTTATTTTGTTTTTTAAATTAAATTAAATTTTATTTCCTTCCTTCCTTCCTTCCTTCCTTCCTTCCTTCCTTTGTTTTTTTCTTTTTCTTTCAAGCTCTGTGCCCAATGTAGGGCTTGAACTCACGACCCGGAGATCAAGAGTTGCATGCTGCACTGACTAAGCCAGCCCGGCACCCCTGGGATTTTGATTTTAGATAGATTTAAAAAACCCAGAGAATTATATGCTTTAGTAAGTGTGGTCCTTAAGTACTGTTTTAATTAACCCTTTTCTAGCCTTTCTAAAGTAAATTGGTATTGCAGGGTGATTTCTGGCAGCTTTGAAATGTCCAGCAGGTCATTTTCTGTTCCAAAAGTTGGAATGTTTTGCTAAGTCAGATGAAGCTTGTTATTTAACATGCTGATTGTGTTATAGTCAACACATTCTCTAGATGCTTTGTTCACAGTACTGCTGGAAAATACCCAAGACTTTAGTGTTTTCAAATAAATGTTTTGTAGGCACCTCAGAGAGCAGGTTTATTTTGCAAAACTTTATAATATGTGGCAGTTCATTTATGTGAAAATGTTTCTTATGTGAAATGTTTTAGTGTTTAAGTAATTTCCTGGACAGGATACTGGTAAAATAATCTGTTAAATATATAGGTATTTAAAATACTGATATTTAAAAGACCAATGAAGAGAGTTAAATTTCTGGGGTATTTATCTTTTCTAAGAAGACATATTGTTTTGTCTTTTATAAATATGCACTTTAAACAGGGTAATTGAGAAATGAAACTGTGTGACTGGAAACTACATTTTATTGTCTGAATATCGCTAGTTAGTTATGTGGTTCTTTTTCTAATTCCCATTGTAGAGCCTTGTATAGAACAGTACTAGGGTTCTCTGGCTTTTCAAGAATGAAAAGGCCTTTTTGTCAAGTTTATTGGACCACATAGTGAATTTCTGCTTTTAGTCTCCACTGAAGAAATTACATAATGACCCAAAGCTCCAAACTACTGTGAATTAAGTAATACTTTTAAATGAAAAGATTTCTTTTCACTGCTTATAATACTTTTTTATTAATGTTGGCAGATGATCCCAGGGACTCATTGTGTGACGATTCTAGATTTTAGGTGATCTGGGTCATGCCTTAAATACTCAACAGTTCATTCCCAAATGAGTATCTCTTAAAAAGCTGCCTTGTGCAAAACAAAACAAAACAAAACACCAAACATATTGTTTTATGCGTGTCACTCATATTCTTTTTCTTCTTTTTATCACTTGACCTAATTCAGACCTATGGAAAAGTTACAGTAGTACAAAGAATTCTTATGTATCTTTCACCTGGATTTTTTAGATGTTAATATTTTATTCCATATGTGTTTACCTTTTCTCTGTATATCTATATCTGTATATCTCTGTATTTTTTTCCTCAGCTTTTTTTGAGTTGCAGACATATGTCCCTTTACCCCTATATATCTATATTTTTACCCGTAATATTTTTCCCAAAAGCAAAGACTATTCAGTTTTTATGTCTCTTTAGTTACAAGTAATCTGAAAAGTTTCTTAGTCTTTGTGTTGTTTTCTGACATTGACATTTTGAAGAATACTGCCAGTTAATTTGTAGGATGGTCCTCAGTTTGGATTTGTTTTCTTGTACTTAGAAATGTTAATAGTAAAATGTATTCCTCTTAGTACATTCATATCAGGAGACACATGATGTGATTTGTCCCATTACTAGTGATTTTAACCTTGATCACTTCAGGTGGGACCTGCCGATTTCTTTCTGTTGATTGGTATGTGTCTTAGGATGTATTTTGAAACTGTGTAATTGTTTTTGTTTTTAATTTAATTTATTTATTTGAGAGGGAGAAAGAGAACGAGCAGGGGGGAGGGGCAGAGAGAGAGAGAGAGAAGCAGACTCCCTGCTGAGCAGGAAGCCTGATGCCAGACTTGATCCCAGGATCTGGTGATCATGACCTGAGTGGAAGGGAGACACCTAACCGACTGAGCCACCCACGTGTCCCGAAACTGTGTAATTGTTGAGAGCTGTGAAGGGTCTTGCAAGCTAACAAATTAGCTATGGAAGCTGGCAGAAGATAGGAGACTGTTAGGTCAGAGATAAAGGACTTTCTTACTCACAGCAATAGCAGTAGTCATTGTGTCAGTATTTTGCCTGGTTCCCCAACTGAATTCCCCACATTGTGATGTGAACAGGGCCAGCCTGGTAACTTCTGCACAAAAGTGTTTGTGTTGTTAGAGAGGAACCCTAGGTTTAGGAAACTTGAATCTTTCATAAGAGGCAGTGAGCCTGCCTGACATTTGACCAAGAGGGAGTCATTATCTTTATTATACTGAACACTAAAAACCTGCCCTTTGCCCTGAAGGAAGACACTATGCTATCTCTATTTTCCAGGGATGTTCAGGGATATACAGATATCCTTTGAAAAGATACCCTGGAACAAAGGCAGTCAGTGCCCTTCCTTGCAAGACAAGGAGAAACATGAGAGACCTATGGTGAATTATCTCCCAGCAATCATATTCTGTTATTTTTAAAGCTTTCTCCCACTAGTTTTTGTATCTTTAGATAATTTTTTTTTTTTTAAGATTTTATTTATCTGACAGAGCGAGAAATTACAAGTAGGTGGAGAGGCAGGCAGTGGTAGGGGAAGCAGTCTCCCTGCTGAGCAGAGAACCCAATGCGGGGCTCTATCCCAGGACGCTAAGATCAGGACCTGAGTTGAAGGCAGAGGCCCAACCCACTGAGCTACCCAGGCGCCCCTAGATAATTCTTATTTGAATCAATCATTATGATTGTTGCTAAATAGTAAATTTTATGAATTGCTTTTCCTTCTTACTTACTCCTCATGTCCTTCATTCCTTCCCCCTGGGATGATAACTTCCCAACTACCTGCATATAGGCCTTCCTAAAAGAATCTGTACATAGGGGAACTTGGGTTGTGTCATAGGGCACCTCAAACTCATCATGTCTAAAATCCAGTTTTCCCCTCAATTTTCCTGTTTTAAAAATATATATATATTTTAAAGATTTTATTTATTTGACAGAGAGAGACACGGTGAGAGAGGGAACATAAGCAGGGGGGAGTGGGAGAGGGAGAAGCAGGCTTCCCGCTGAGCAGGGAGCCCTATGTGGGGCTCCTTCACAGGACCCTGAGATCATGACCTGAGCGGAAGGCAGACACTTAGCAACTGAGCAACCCAGGTGCCCCCCAAAAATGTTTTCTATTATCATTTGGCTATCAGTTTTTACAAGCCAGAAATATCTTGTGTCATTTCCTTTCTTCCCACCTCTCTGCGTTCTGTGGTTCTTCCTCCTAGCTACCTATTGGTAATTGGTATTCAGTTTCATTCCTTTGCTACTGTCTTTGCTGAGGCTCTGATCAGCTGTTAACCTGAACTATTACAATAGTTTTTCAGCTGTTGTTTCCATTATTGTCTCTGTCAAGTTTATCCTTTAGAACTTTGCCTGAGTAATCTTTCTATAATATAGATATGATTATGTTGATTTTCTGCTTAAAATCCCTTCAGAGGCCCCCATCACCTTATAGCTTCTTAGCATGGAGGACAAGGTTTTTCACAATCTGTGCTTTTTCTTTTTACAGCTGTCTGTCTTCTCTGGGATCATCTTTTTCTCCAGTGGCCCACTCTCCTGGCAAGTTATATTCTAGCGTGGAAGTAGCGAACTTTCTTCAAGGCCTAGATGGCAAATAGTTGAGTTTTGCAAGCCACATATGGTCTCTGTTACATACTTTTTTTTAAAAAAACAACCTTTTAGAAATGTAAAAACTATTCTTAGCTGTGGACCATACAAAAATAGGCTGAGTCAGATTTGGCCAGCCATAATTCGTGGGTCTTTTTTCTAGCCAAAGAAAGCTGATATGTCATATTTTCATTAGTCTCTGCCTTTGTACATGCTATTGGTTTATATTGAATGGAATATTCTTTTCTATATGGGAAACTTCTTCCCATGATCTTTCAAAATTTAGCTCATAGTAGGTTAACTTACTGAATCCTTTCATGCTTCTTCAGGAGCATATTTGAAGATTTTATTTATTTATTTGACAGACAGAGATCACAAGTAGGCAGAGAGAGAGGGAAGCAGGCTCCCTGCTGAGCAGAGAGCCTGATGCGGGGCTTGATCCCAGGACCCTGGAATCATGACCTGAGCTGAAGGCAGAGGCTTTAACCCACTGAGCCACCCAGGCACCCCTCAGGAGCATATTTGAATCATTTCCATTCTCCTTGCTACCTGCATGTCTCGCACATCTTATGTCATCTTATTTTACTGCCCTTGTTAGTGATGTAGTTATGTGGATACAAGTGTTTGCCTTTTGCCAGAAGCAGCTCATTGATGGAAAAACATGTTTTCTTCACTGCTGTGTCTTTCTGCTTGTAAGTGGCTTTACTTGATTTGAATAGAAAGAAAAATTGAAAAAAAAACAAACAAACCTGATACAGTATATGGCTGTTGAATATGCTAGTAAAATATACCTAAAGTGGGTTTTTTTTTTTTTTCCTTTTTCTTTAACAAATACAATCAGAGAGGTTTTTCAGTTCTCTGGTAGACTTTTTTTCCTCTTCATTTTAAAGTTAATGTAATATGAGGAATTTGAGAAACAAGACAGAGGGCCATAGGGGAAAGGAGGGAAATATGAAACAAGATGAAACCAGAGAGGGAGACAAACCATAAGAGTCTCTTAATCTCAGGAAACAAACTGAGGGTTGCTGGAGTGGAGGGTGTGGGAGGCATGGGGTGGCTTGGTGAGGGACATTGAGGAGGGTATGTACTATGGTGAGCGCTGTGTACTGTGTAAGACTGATGAATCACAGACCTGTACCCCTGAAATAGTACATTATATATTAATTAAAAAATATTAAAAAAGTGTGATTGTAGGCTGTGAAAGTATAGAAAGTAATAGAATCAAATCAAACAGGTCCTGTAGCTCAAGTCCCTCCTTTTCCCTTTCTGCCCAGATAAACATGCCCAGCATGTTTATAATTTCCACGTGTATTTTTATACTTTGACCACATACTTAATATATCTAAGTACAGTATAGGATTGTCTGCTATTCACTCTTAAATATAGGTTAATACAATTATGCAACTTGTTTTTGTTTTACATTGTTGTTTTGAGATTTATCCATGTTCATATATGTAATTTCAGTTAATTCATTTTGCTACATGTTGTTAGTTCTGATATACACAATTTTCCTCGCATTCTGACATCTTTGAAATTGTGATACATCTTAAGATCAGTGGTGTCTCACCCTTATAATTGGTGTGTTTTTCCTTTTTTTGTGGTACTTAAACATATGATTGTGGTATATGCCACATTTGTATTATGGGTGTTATATGAAAAAGCAATACTTTATTCTTTTTTGACAATCATGTTTTTTCAAAATTTTTGCTACTATATACAGAGCAGCAGTGAACATTATTTTACCCGTGTGTTTTTTGTTTTTGTTTTTTATCTTTTTGTACTTAAGTGTGTGAGTTTCTGTAGGCAGTATGCCTACCTGGAACAATTGCTAGATGACAGACTAGGTCCATTTTCAGCTTTGCTCTCAAAAGTGACTGTACTACTTTAGTCCGTAAGAGCCTCTGTTGACCTACAACTCTTTAATATTGGGTATTGTCCTACTTTTTTTTGTCAGTCTCATGGGTATAAAATGGCATCTGACTGTAGTTTTAATTAGTGTTTTCCTTATTGCTAGTGAGACTGGGAATATGTCGTTTGGCATGTATTTCTTTTTCTGTGAATTGCTCATTTATATCTTTTATCAAGTTTTCTACTGAATTTTGCTAAATACAACATGATTTCTTCAGATCTTTTGTTATGTGTGTTGCCAGTATCTTCTCTGTTTCTGTGGCTTATTTTTGGTTTGGGATCGTTTCATAAATGCACACAAAATTTAGATTTTAATAAAGTCGTATTTTCCAATCTTCTCGTTATGCTTTTTCTATCTTGTTTAAAGAAGGCATTTCTTCTTTCAGAGGTTTATGATTTCTTAAAAACATAACATTACTTTTAAATTGAAAGGCATAAAAACATAAACCTCTATTTAGGCTGACCAGGGTATGTTTTGTGTTGTGAGATATTTATAGGTGCATTCTTTTAATGTTCTTTGGAATGGAAAGGTAGAAATATTTATAATTGGTGAAGATTTCCTTCCCTTTTATATTTATCCTCTTGAAGGAAATTACGGCACTTTAGTTAGAGAATAATTAGCATGTGGGTGTGAAACTCTTTAATGAGGGACAAATATAGCACTGTAAACTTCTCATGATAAGTTCATAGGTGGTCATTATATGATAAAAATTTGGGAAGTCACTAACTGGAGACTTAAAAAAGAATAAAGCAGTGAAGATCTTTCTCTCTTTTTGGGTGGGGTAGGGTGAGGTGGGTTGCTTTTCTAAAAATGAAGCACACGGTTACCTGTTCAGGCCATACAAGACATAAAAGAGTTTGTAAAGTGCTTGATCTTTGTAGTTTGTACATGTTAAAAAAAAAAAAAAGGCAGGAGTGATTAAATCTTAGGTAAATTAACTCGATTATTAAAAAAAATAGTACCCCAAATTTGAATTTACAAATAAAAATAATTTATAGATGGATGCTTGGGTGGTTCAGTTGGTTGATGCCTTTGGCTCAGGTTATGTTCCTAGAGCCCTGGAATTGAGCCCTGTATCAGGCTCCCTGCTCAGTGGAGAGTCTCTGTCTCCCTCTCCCTCTTTTGCTCCCTCTCTGTGTCAAATAAATAATAGCTCAGTGGGGAGTTTCTGGGGCGCCTGGGTGGCTCAGTGGGTTAAGCCTTTGCCTTCCACTCAGGTCATGATCTCAGGGTATTGGGATGGAGCAGGCATTGGGCTCTCTGCTCAGCAGGGAGCCTGCCCCCCACCCCCCGCCTGCCTCTGCCTACTTGTGATCTCTAAAATCTAAAATCTAAAAAAAAAAAAAATTCTTCTCCCTCTGTTCCTCCTGGTGCTCATTCTCAAATAACTAAATCTTTAAAAAAAAATACCATTGCAATAACAAATTGTTCAGTTCATGACCTTAATCAGTCACTATGTCATTAAAATAGTGGAATATTTGTTTTTCATATTCTTCTCCCTTATCTTTCACTTATAAAGCTCCTAAGAAAAATACTCCTTTATCCACTCCATGAAATGTTGATAAGTTTTCAGTTAAAATGTATTTCCAAGGTATACCCTTTTCCTAGGTATATTTATGAAAGCAAAATTTTTATGGCTAAACCAAGCTAGAATAATCTATTATTTACATGAAACTAGATTACTTTGAAGACTTCATTCTGTCTCTTTTGATCTGTTTGTCAGACTTGGTGATATCAAGACAGACATTTGTACAAGACTTAAAAGTTGTGATAAAACTGATGTTTGCAGTATCTTATTAAAAAAAATAAGCTTAAAGGGTGCTTGGCTGGCTCAGTCAGTGGAGCATTTGACTCTTGATCTTGGGGTTGTGAGTTCAAGCCCCACATTGGGTATAGAGATTACTTAAATAAAATTTTTTTTTTAAAAAGTTTGAAATGATATGAGGCCCTAGCAAGACTTTATTCATTTAGCTCTATTCTAGACTTTCTGAGGAATGCAAAAGTAGTTTAAACATAACATAATTTTGGGGTGCCTGGGTGACTCAGTGGATTAAGTGATGGACTCTTCCCTTTGGCTCATGACTGGCTCAGGTCATGATCTCAGGTCCTGAGATTGTGCCTGCATCGGCCTCACACTGGGGATGGAGCCTGCTTACGAATTCTCTTTTTCCCTCTTCCTCTGTCCCTCCCCTGAGTGCATGTGTGTGCATGCACATTCTCTCAAATAAATAAATTAATAAATTAAAAAATATAAAAAGAAAACTGTAATTTTTCTTTGGTCCACTAGCTGGGTGAACTAGGTGGACCCTGTTTTTTTCAAAAAGGCATTTTGCAGTGTTGAAAGTCATTAGAGTGATGTGCAAAGCTCCTTTCTGGAAACGACTAAATTACTGATTTGCACATAAAAAAAGCTTTGGTGAAGACCACCTTCCCTCAAGTGCTTTTACTTCTCTGAAGAAGTTTTGCTTTTGAATATTACCTCCACTAAAGTGTTTCACGTCCTAGAAGTTCATCATACCTGAAGTATGATGAAAAAGGAAAATGGAAAAAGATTGAGAGAATTCAGATTAAGAATTTTGGATTCATTTGCTGCTAAGCATCTTTAAAAATACCTTTTGTGTTACATAAGAGAAGTGTTAATTTTGAATCTAAGGTACTAGAAGGAGAGGAACTAGAATTTAGCAAAGGATATTGTGAATTTGTATGGTGGGAGATAGATAATCAGAAAGAGATGGTAGATCATAGGAAGATATGGGTAATATTTTGAGGCCAGAATGTGAAGTACTGTTTTGACATGGGCAGGTCAGATCTTGAGGTTTAATTGAGGTGAGGGAGAGAAAGAAGGATCCAGGTAAAGACAAGAATGATAGGGATTTAGGGGCACCTGGGTGGCTCAGTGGGTTAAAGCCTCTGCCTTCGGCTCAGGTCACAGTCTCAGGGTCCTGGGATTGAGCCCCGCATTGGGCTCTCTGCTCAGCGGGGAGCCTGCTTCCTCCCTCTCTCTCTGCCTGTCTCTCTGCCTACTTGTGATTTCTGTCTGTCAAATAGATAAATAAAATCTTAAAAAAAAAAAAAGAATGATAGGGATTTGGTGTAGTAGGGGACTGCTTATGTGGGGTAGGTGGTGGTATTTTCTTTGTTTTTTTTTAGCATGCTCAATGATTTTTACATAGTGCTTTTAAACCTTTTTGTATCTGGTGCAGATTATAGCATGCTGAAAGGCAATCGTAATCTGTAATGTATGTTTTCTAATTTGACTAAAGACACACTGTATTAGTGAGCTTAGTACTGCACTAATACTGTAGAACATCTCATTACTCTTTTCACATAGGATAATTCTCCAGCTCTGTTAGTTTTGAGGACACCAGATTAAAGGTACATTGGTACTTTGTACCTGATAAAGCAGTCTTAACTGTATTTTTCATTTCCTGTTCCATCCTCCCTTTACAGAGTTTGGTAATGAGTTCACTTTTGAAAATGGACTGCACTTGTGTCTACTTTATTTTAATATAGATTCTGGAAACAATGGATAGATGTGTTCGGAAGAGAACTCTGAATGCAGGGTTCTCATGTAAACAGAATCAAAGGTTTATTTTGATCTAGCATAGCTGTTTGCTTATTTCCAGTTGAATGAAGATATTCCCTAAGGTTACTTGCATAGAGGTACCTTTTTTTATTGGTTGTTGTGTGGTTATCATTATTATTTTTTTGATCATAGAATATTGGCTATAAGTGCTTTGGTTTCTTAACCCTGTTTATTTTGAGATGATCTTTTAGTGCCCTGAGCTTCCCCTTATGTTAAAAAAAAACTTAGTTTTACTTGTTTTTTTCATTTGTTTCTTCTTGTTGATCTTTAGAAATGCTGATTACATTCATATTTATATCTTAATATAAAGCTTGATGCTTTTAGTAATGTAATAATTTCTGTACTTTCCATTGATAGTCTGAAAAAACTGGGTATTCAGTAGTCATTTGGGAATGCCCAGCTAAACTATAGAGTTTAGTTGTTTTTTTAAAATATTTTATTTATTTATTTGACACAGAGAGAGAGATCACAAGTAGGCAGAGAGGCAAGCAGAGAGAGAGGGAAAGCGGGCTCCCCGCTGAGCAGAGAGCCTGATGTGGGGCTTGATCCTAGGACCCTGAGATCATGATCTGAGCCGAAGGTAGAGACTTAACTCACTGAGCCACCCAGGCGCCTCATAGAGTTTAAAGTGTAATGTTTAATATTTGTCAAGAACTCAAGTGAAAAAAAGAGAAAACTTACTTGTTATAGCTACGGATGATGTCAAGCTTTCAATGTTAGCACAGCCAGTATTGATGAATTAGATTTAAAAATCACAGTGAGATACCATGTCACACCCATTATGGTGGCTATTATAAAGAAGAAAAAAATAACACTTGTATAACAAGTGTTAGTGAGAAAGTAGAGAAATGGTAACCTTGTGCACTACTGGTTGAAATGTAGAATGATATAGTTGCTATGAGATATAGTATAGTGATTCCTCAAATTAAAAATAAAATTTCTATATAATCCAGTAATTCTACTTGTGGATATATATACAAAAGAATTGAAAGAGTGTTTATTATTATTATTTTTTAAGATTTTACTTATTTATCTGACAGACAGAGATCACAAGTAGGCAGAGAGGCAGGCAGAGAGAGAAGGGGAAGCAGGCTTCCCACTGAGCAGAGAGCCCGACGTAGGGCTCAATCCCAGGACCCTGGGATCATGACCTGAGCCTAAGGCAGAGGCTTTAACCCACTGAGCCACCCAGGCGCCCCAGAATTGAAAGAGTCTTGAAGAGAAATTCGTACATCCATGTTCGTAGCAGTATTATTCACAGTAGTCAAAAGGTGGAGGCAGTGGAAGCAACCCGAATGTCTTTTTTTTTTTTAAGAAGATTTTATTTGTTTTTTGAGAGAGAACATGCACATGAGTTAGGGGAGAGGGAGAGAGGAAGAGAATGTTAAGCAGGCCCCACATCAGTGCAGAACCTGATGTGGGGCTTGATCTCACAACCTGGAGATCATGACTGAGCTCACTGAGTTCAAGAGTCAGATGCTTAGCCAGCTGAACCACCTGGACACCCCTAAAGATTTTATTTTTAAGTAATCTCTATACCCAATATGGAGTTCACACTCAACCCCAAGGTCAAGGGTTGCATGCTCCACTGACTAAGTCAGCCAGGTGCCCCCAAATATCTTTTGGTGGCTGAACAAATATACAAAATATGGCATATTCATACAATGAAATATAATTTAGTCTCAAATAGGAGGGAAATTCTGACATGTACTGCACCATGGATGAACCTTGAATACATTATGCTAAGTGAAATCAGTCATAAAAGAGCAAATCCTGTATAATTTCATAATACGGGATACCTGGAATAGTTAAATTCTTACATAACATAGAGTGGTGATTGCTGGGGGCTGGGGACGGGGTAATGGACAGTTGTTTAATGGGTAGAGTTCAGTTTTGAAAGGAAAAAAGTTCTGGAGATGGATAGTAGCAATGGTTGCACAACAGTGTGAACATACTTATGCCACTGAACTGTACACTTCAAAATGGTAAATTTTGTGTTATGCATTTTTATTATAATTTTATGTAAAAATTGAGGTTTGAACAACTAGGAGAAAGTTGAATAAGGAGAATGCAAGGCATCATTGCCTTTACTCACCCATTTATGATGTCATAAACATTTTATTTTTTTATTTTTAAAATATTTTATTTATTTATTTGACAGAGATCACAAGTAGGCAGAGAGGCAGGCAGAGTGGGGAGGGGAAGCAGGCTACCCACCGAGCAGGGAGCCCTATGTGGGGCTCGATCCCAGGTCGCCAGGATCATGACCTGAGCCGAAGGCAGAGGCTTTAACCCACTGAGCCACCCAAGCGCCCGCCCCTGTCACAAACATTTTAAAGAAGAACCCAATTACTATGGGCTTTGTATAGCTTTGGCAGAATTATTCAGAATTTTTATATTGGCTATAAGATAGTAAAGCATTTCTATTTTTGATTTCTCCCTCCCTTCTCAGGAAGCCTAAAAGGGATAAAAAGAAGAAAACGTTATGGCTGGTGGTAGTCAGACCCATGCTTGCAGGTGTCAGTATTGTTTACATTGCTGTTTTGTTAATTGTAAAAGGATGTAAAGAATTTGGATAGAGTTCAGATGGGTCTTAAAGTCTTTTAGAGGGTTGGAAAAAAAAGGCCTATTAATCAAAGTTAAAGTACCTGAGATTATTAAGCTTGAGGAATGGAAGCTTAATGGTTGCTCTAGTAGGAGTCTTCACAATCCTCTGAGTGGTATATTATAGGCAGCCCCAGCTTACAGAGGGGTAGTATTGCAAAACTTCACTTCCTAGTCAGTTGATATGAACAAGTGACAAAGTCATGAATAATACAGCTACAGAGGTATAACATAGTTTGAATTGCGATGAAAAATAATAAGAAATAATAGTATTGTACTGAGTCAGTATTTTGGACTCCATGGACTTAAGCAGCTCCTGTACTCTGCTTACCATTAAAATCCATAAACTCCAAGTAGAATATATATACTCTTATCAGGTCATGAGTTTATCTGATGGGGGGTTGGTAGAAGGAAAGACTTAATATCTGGATTTGGTAGGGAGTCACAGTAGCTAAGTTAATTAGTAATTTAGAGTTCTTTCCTTGTGGTCTTTTATAACCGTTATCTCCAGTATCTCCCCATCCCCTTCTTATGTGCTGTGTATGTTATGTGACATTCCTATCTGTGTTTATTTTCTAAAGTCCCCTTTGAGATTGGCCCCATAAAGCACAGTGGTTGGTGAGGGGGTAATTTTCTAAGCTTCCTTTAGGTGACCTTGATTGGGGCCCTTGGCTTAACTGTTTGCCTTCTAGCTTGGCATGTTGGGAAAGAAAAGGTAAGAACAGCAGTGATTCAGCAATCAGTTACCTGGATCTCAGCTGTCATCCACATAACACTTTGATTTAAAATGGCATGGATTGGGACTCCTGGGTAGCTCAGTCAGTTAAGCACCTGCCTTCTGGTCATTTCATGATCCCAGGATCTGGGGTTGAATCCTGCATCGGACTCCTTGCTCAGCAGGGAGCCTGCTTCTCTGTTTGCTGCTTCTCCTACTTGTGTGTGCTCTCTCTGTCTGACAAATAAACAAAATCTTAAAAAAAAAATAAAATAAAATGGCATGGACTGGCCAAGAGTGGTATGTGTTCTATTCCCTAGGACTTCATCCCAATTTTTTCAGACTTGAGGGCCCTGAAATGGTAGAACTTGAATTTGCTGGGGTTTCTGTATGGACTAGATCACCTTTTTTCTCAGATGTCAGTGTGAGTCGAAATGGCCTTGAGAGCTTATACACATAAAAATGCCTGGACTGCACCACAGACTTCCTGAATCCGAATCTTTCTGGGTGGAATTTTAAATATATATATATTTATTTAACTTTTTATTAAGGAAAGGTGTAAATAGACATATTCAAAAGTAAAACCCCTTTTTACTGTTAAGTTCCTGTAATGAACGATTTATGGCTAATCTAATTTTATTCATATCCCCATCCATTTTCTCTTCTTTATTATTTTGAAGTGAATCCCAGATGTATTGTTTCATTTCTAAATATGAAATTTATATATTTTAATAGGTTTCTCAGATGATTCAAAGATGTATTTTTGAACAGGCAATACACGCACATAGTAAAAATTAAAGTGGTGAAAAAGATAGAGTGAAAAGTAAATCTTTGTCAATGCCCCCAGTATCCTTGTTACTCTCCTCTGAGACAAAGGAACTGACCGTTTCTTTATGTATGTACAGATACTCAGTGTATATGCAATTATATACATATGTAATTCTTTTTTATTACACATAGTAATATCTGTTGTAAAGTACACATTTTTCTGAATCTCGCTTTTTCATATAACAATATGGGAATCAGTCCATACAGGACAGATTGTTTTCATTCTTTTTTTTAAAAAAAGATTTATTTATTTTAGAGAAATGGGGGGGGGAGAGCATGTTGGTGTGCACATGCACATGAGTCAGGGGAGGGAGGGGAGAGAAAGACTCTCCTGCTAAACACAGAGCCCCATGCAGGCCAGATCTCATGACCCTGAGATCACGGCCTGAGCAGAAACCAAGAGTGTGTCGCTTAACCTACTGAGCCACCTGGATGGCTGTTTCATTCTTTTTAAAGGTTGTAGTTGGTCTGTGTATCAAGGTGTATTTATTCACCCAGTGCCTTTCAAGTGGGTGTTTAGGCTATTTCCAGTACCGTGTTTCTTTACACAGTACTGCATGAATATTCTTTTTTTATCTCTGAGTTGCCCGATTATATGTCCGTTTTGTTAGACATTGCCAAATTGCTTTTCTACCGTCTGTGTATGGTACGCATGGTTTTCCAGGCTCACCGGTTCCATTTTAAAAATGCTTTTCATGTCTCTCCTATTTATGTTCAAGCTTTTCTTTAAATCCACAAGTATATTTATAATAGCTGTTTTTGAAATTTTTGTCTGAGTTTCATCATCTGTCTCTCTGAATCTCTTTCTGTGGGTGTGGGTCACAGAAGTGGTTTGAAATGAGAATCATGATAGTGCTAAATTATTGAAGATAAGGTTGGGGATCCTCACAAACAGTGTTAAGTGAATTAGATGGGTTCAGTATGGTTAGAAGGAACTTACAGTGTGGCTTTGCTTCATTAAAAGGAGATACATTGGTGGAATACTGAAACCTCTTCTGATGCTGGATGAAATGGTTTGGAACTCCACCATTTCAATTTATGATTTTTCTCTTACACATTGAACATCAAATCTTAGTTTGTCTACAAAGGTTTTATTGCTCATTTCTTACCGGAGCCAGGTCAACTTAGGAATGTGGTAAGTAGTTAACAAGAAGTGTTTAGGGGGCACCTGGCTGATTTAGTTGGTAGAACATATGACTTTTGATCTGGAGGTTATGAGTTTGAGCCCTATGTTGGGTGTGGAGAGTACTTAAAAATAAAATCTTAAAAAAGTGTTTAGGAAGTTGAAAATTTATGCCTTTTATCTGAAGCGCAGTGTATTTACTTTTTCCTTTTACTATACCTCAGCTCTGTGACCTTGGCCAGTTAACTAGTTCCTTTGAGTTTTAGTTTTCTTAACAGCAATTTGGGAAGACATTAATATGATTAAACAAAATATTGCAGGGGCACCTGGATGGCTTAGTTAGTTAAGCATTTGCCTTCAGCTCAGGTCATGATCTTGGGGTCCTGAGATCAAGCCTACCTTGGTCTCCTTGCTCAGTGGGGAATCTGCTTCTTCCTCTGCCTCTCCCCCTGCTTGTGCTCTCTCTCTCTCTCTCTTTCAAATAAAATCTTTAAAAAAATAAAATATTATAAATAAAGCATTTGTTAAAATGCTTTGCATGGTAAGTCCTTCAGAAGGTGGTGACTCATTATTTTAAATATTGCATATATTACATATTGTGATGGAAATCTGTTGTTTTTGAATTGGAGAATTAATGTTTGATTTGTTAAAACAGCATGAGATTGCCCAGTTAATACAATACAGATTTTTAAATTGCAGAGTGGAAATATTTTAAGATTAATCTGACCAGCTCACATTTCTTGGATACCAACTCTGTATCTTGGGAATTTTGTTTCGGATCTAGTATGAAAGACTGATGGATACACTGACAATTAAAATGTCATGTCATGTCATGTCATGAATGCTAATTAGAAGAACATAGAAACTTTTATGAGAGCACAAAATGCCCCACTCTGGCCTAGAGGGTGAGTGGCGAGTGTGTGTCCCAAGAAAGTCTTCAGCAAGAAGGTTAATCTTGAATGTAAAGATGTCTGCTTAAGCGTACAGGGGTGGATGTGGAAAAGACATTATGAGAACATCGTGCAAAGGGACCTATATCTGGCTTCCGTACTTATTTTTACAATTGATTGTATTTTTTCTGAGGCAGTTCTTGAGCTTTAGATTTAAGGAATGTGACTGTTGTTAAGTAATGGATATTTTCTTTCATTGTCGTTGGTTCATAAATGATAATTTGGTGATAGAATGCTTTATCTTTGCCAAATACGTGTAGTGTAGGTATCTGTACTTTTTTGGGGGGGGGGAAGTGGTTGGTACAGTTCCTAGGGCATATCTTGGTGATTGCATCTGCTTGGTAAATATTTTTTGATTAAATGAATGCACTCAACTCTTTATTCCCAGGCTTTTATGCAATACTCAAGGTAGCTGAAGCACTAACTAGCTAAAATGGAGAAACTGAAATACTTATCTAATTCAAGGGGAAAAAAAGTCTTAATGGAGTTTAATTATTTTTACAAATTATGGACTTGACCCTTGAAGGTTTTCTTCATGATATTTAAAATTAAAAACATTCTTGTAGTTAATATGTCCTTTTTCCCCCCTTTCCTCCCTAGGTATGGCCTCACAAGTCTTGGTCTACCCACCGTATGTTTATCAAACTCAGTCAAGTGCCTTTTGTAGTGTGAAGAAACTCAAAGTAGAGCCAAGCAGTTGTGTATTCCAGGAAAGAAACTATCCACGGACCTATGTGAATGGTAAAAACGTTGGAAATTCTCATCCTCCCACGAAGGGTAGTGTTTTTCAGACAAAGATACCATTTAACAGACCTCGAGGACACAACTTTTCGTTGCAGACAAGTGCTGTTGTTTTAAAAAACGCTGCGGGTGCTACAAAGGTCATAGCAGCTCAGGCGCAGCAAGCTCAAGTGGAGGCACCTCCGATTGGGGCGTGGCGACACAGGTTAAATTTCCTTGAAGGCCCCCAGCGATGTGGATTGAAGCGCAAGAGTGAGGAGTTGGATAATCATAGCAGCGCAATGCAGATTGTCGATGAATTGTCCATACTTCCTGCAATGTTGCAAACCAACATGGGAAATCCAGTGACAGTTGTGACAGCTACCACAGGAACCAAACAGAATTGTACCTCTGGAGAAGGTGACTATCAGTTAGTACAGCATGAAGTCTTATGCTCCATGAAAAATACTTACGAAGTTCTTGATTTTCTTGGTCGAGGCACTTTTGGCCAGGTAGTCAAATGCTGGAAAAGAGGGACAAATGAAATCGTAGCAATCAAAATTTTGAAGAATCACCCTTCTTATGCACGTCAAGGTCAAATAGAAGTGAGCATATTAGCAAGGCTCAGTACTGAAAATGCTGATGAATATAACTTTGTACGAGCTTATGAATGCTTTCAGCACCGTAACCATACTTGTTTAGTCTTTGAGATGCTGGAACAAAACTTATATGACTTTCTGAAACAAAACAAGTTCAGTCCCCTGCCACTAAAAGTAATTCGACCCATTCTTCAGCAAGTGGCCACTGCACTGAAAAAATTGAAAAGTCTTGGTTTAATTCATGCTGACCTCAAACCAGAGAATATTATGTTGGTGGATCCTGTTCGGCAGCCGTACCGGGTTAAGGTGATAGACTTTGGGTCGGCCAGTCATGTCTCAAAGACTGTTTGTTCAACATACCTACAGTCTCGGTACTACAGGTAGGTGACAGCTACTTTTTGGCTTTTTAGTAAATGTTGAATTTTGGCTAAATGAAATAATTTTGTGTGTGTACATGGTGAGAAAGCGTGGATATATGAAGAAATCAAGACAAGATTAGTTTAGGTTTGAGATGTTAAAAAGATTTTTAAAATTTAGGCGTAAAATCTGCCCAAACAGAATAGGAATCTCTACTGCAGTTCCAGGCCAAAGACATTTGGTTGGTTATTTTTATTGTTAATAGAAGGCCTGAAGTCATGATAGGTGATTAATGATGATCAGATAGAAGTCTTCAAATGTTGGGAAAGGTTTGTAGTAATTTTTTTATATATCTTTGGTCATTTCAGCACTTAAGAGAGCTAGTATATTAAAGACAGTCAGATGTAACTGAATACTTAGGAAAGTTATATATGAGAATTCAAAAAGTTACTCTGATTAGTGGTTTTAAGATTCAGAAGATTCAAGCATACTTCCATGGCTGCCATAAATGTTCAGGAGACTTTCCCATAACAAGTTTCATTATACTCTTCCCATCTATATGTGGTTAATGCTATTTTGGTGTTGGACTTTAAAGAAGAAAATAATTTCCATACAAATATTGATAAAGTGCAATAGTGTCATGATTAATATAATGCTAGCCTAGAATATAATAGGTAGCTTAAGCGCTAATAATTACCAAGATTCAAAATACCTACTTGAGTAGGTAAAATGGTTTTGGATTCATAGCTTGATCATTTTGAGAAATTGTTTTCATTTCAGCTAGAATGAATTTGTGGTCTTGGTGAACTCTAGAGCCCCAGCACAGTAGGCAGATACGAGAGCTGCCAGTACTGGCCATTAAGAAGTTAGCGAATAGACAGATACATGGCAGCTTATTGTTGGGAATTGTTAGAATATGAGGATTATAAATTTAAACCCGGCAAGGGGTAGTTATTTTTTTTCTTTTGAAGATTTATTTACTTACTTTTAGAGAAAGAAAGCACGCATGTGAGAGCGAGCACTAGTGAGTGTGGTGGTGGTGGTGGGGAAGTGGGACAGAGGGAGAGGGACAAGCAGATCTGTCCTGAGTGCGGAGTCAGATTCGGGGTTGATCCCAGGACCCTGAACCAAAATCAAGAGTTGGATGCTCAACCAGCTGAGCCACCCAGGCGCCCCTATTTTCCGGTACTGTATCTACCTTTGTACTGTACCTCTCACCCAGATTCGTTTCTGGCAAATATGTGCCTTAGTATCTAGGACAAGATTTGGGAGATACATTAGCTACTACAAAAACCAACTCCAAATACATGCCTTGCCAATAGGAGGTCATTAGGGGTCCCACCTTCCTGTCAGTTAGTGACAATTTATTAAAATATGTATTAGAAACTGGGAACATAGCCTGATTTATTATTTAGTATATTCCTGATTGTCAAATTTTTAATACTAGAGTGCTAGAAACTATTCCATTTAAATGGTTTAAAAGATCGTAGGGGCACCTGGGTGGCTCAGTCCGTTAATCATCGGCCTTCGGCTCAGGTCATGGTCCTGGGTTTGAGCCCTGCAATGGGCTTCCTGCTCACTAGGGAGTCTGCTTCTCTCCCTCTCCTTCTGACCCTTCTCACCACTCGTTCTCTTTCTCGCTCTCTCAAAAAAAAAAAAAAAAAAAAGCTGTGTCAGAACAGTAAGTCTTATTTAATATATCATTACATTTGTTTGCGTCTCTGTATAACTTTTTTTTTAATATAATAGAATACAGGATTAGGTTTCTGTTCATTTTTTTTCCAGAAAAATTATTTAAAAATCTTATTTAACAGCATGAGAAAAATAGTTTTATTTTTCCTTCCCTTTGTGCTCTATGGATTCTGTCTTAAGAGCTTTTAGTCGTCAGCTAGCATATTATATAAACCCCCAGGCTCCAGCTGCTTGGGCTCTATATTTAGTTCACTTGTTAGTAAATGACTTCGTTTTATTTGGGTCCTGCATTAATACTGCATATCAGATTTAGTTCCGTGTGATACCTAGACTCCTTTTCTTTATTTGAAATCTTTTGGATGAGAGTGAAAACAAAAACAAAACCAAAAGAACTTTATTTTTTATACTTGAGAACATTTATTAAATGTTTTAAGAAAGTAAAGGAAATCCTCTAAAGAGCAATATGAAATGCTAAATATTTTATGATGTTGATTTCTAGTATTAGGTCTTTGCACAAATACTAGCCTCTGTTGGGAATGACAAAACTATGAATAATTGCTAAGTACAATTAGTAAGTTTCTAATTTGTTTTTCTGTATAAATTTCAAGTTAATAATTTATCTGAATTTCACAAGGTATACCGTTGCTAACTTACAGGTTCTGTGTTTAGAGTAAAAAAATGAGATTGTTATTTGTAAACAAGGGCTCATGTTAGTAGCATTTTGGGTGATGTTGCTCAGGTAAAAACATTTAAAAAGGGACTTTATGTTATTTAGATTCAAGAGCTAGGAGAGAGTAAGTATAAGACTGGTGAAAAGGTCTTAACGTCCTTAATTATGTACTGTTATACTGTCTAGTGTAGTTTTGCATGAAAATAGCAGGTAACCATTAATCTTTTTCAGGATTTGTTCACCAACTTTGGCTTAGTTTTTGACTTAAGGTTGCTGAAAATTTGATTTGACAGTAAGCAAAAGTGTCTTATACTTGATTTTTAACTCTTTGTTGTATTTAAAAAAACGAAAGCAGGAAGTGGAAACTTACCAAATTAAATATTTTTGAGCTAATCATGGTAAGAACACACGTACCCCAAGTTCCAAGGTGAACGATTTGTGTTTAAATACAGTTCATGTGTTATTCTATTTCTTTGAACTGTGCTACACAGAAATGTAGTAGGGATATCTTAAAATAGACAGGGGACAGTGGCCAGAAATTGTTGACTACTATAGATGGTGAGGCTGTCTACCTCTTGCAGTGATATAAGCCAGAAGTACATACTAAGGGCATTGATTTGCTCAAGGTCAGCATGTTCTAAATTCAGCTGCGTGAGTATGGTTTCTGTCAAGAACACGCAGGACTCTTGAATGCATGAAAGGTTTTAGCAGCAGAAGGTGCTGTGTTTATGAGGTGTGGTGAACAGTTCATGAATATTTTCCTTTTTCTTTTAAATGTAGAATTCTAGCCTGTGGTTTGAGTCATTTCAGAACATAGGGACAGGAAAGTGGGCTGTAAAGTAACCTGAAAAGCAGTTATATTTATTGCAAACCTACTGAGTAATTTAGCTTTAATTGTTGTAGAGGTAAAAAATGCTTTCTGTTTTGCGTGTAATAGTTGACAGAATGGTATGTAATGATAATTTTAGGGTTATCAGTTTTTGTTTAGGTTATTCCCATCCCCTTGTGCCTTTTTAGATCTAGCAATACCAAAGACAAAGTTTCTGTTTCAAAATTAAGATACATAGAATGACCCATGAAGGAATAACCAATACATTATGTAGGGTACTCTATAATAATAGAAGGCTGTGTATGTATACTATATTTTGTTTGTTTGTTTGTTTGTTTGTTTTGGAGTGCTTTTGTATGTATATTTTCTGTTTTGTTTCTCCTGTCTCACCCCCAGAGGTAAGACAATTGGTAGAATTCCTATTGAATAAATAGAAAACTGAGGCTTATAGAAGTCAAACAGGTCCAAATTCACACTGCAAATTTAACTCAGTTTTTGTTGAGTCCTTTTTGTGTGCTGGCACTGTGCTAGGGATACAGAGATGATTAAGACATGATTTCATCATTTAATGGGGGAGAAAAATAGTTTGTCTTAAGTCCTTGGGTACAGGTATAGGCAGGGTGCTATGAGAACCCAGAGGAGAGCACTTAGCCTCATTTGTGGCTTCAGAAGAGGCTTCTGTGACCCTTGAATGAGCCTTGAGAGTAGAGAAGGAGTTAGGATCGACTAGTATTAAAGTTCTGTCTAAACCACCCTTACCCAAAAAAGCTCAGCATTGGCTGAAATTGCTGACAGTTTCTTCTCTGTATTATGAAATAGTTATGTTGGGGGAAATCCTTATTAGATAAAAGGTTGTCAGCTGGGTTTTAACAGAGTGTTTTTTTTTGGGGGGGTTCTTTTTTTAAGATTTTATTTATTTATTTTAGAAAGAATGTGTGCAGATGTGGGGAGGGACAGAGAGAAAGAGGGAGAGAACCTAAAGCAAGACCTCCCGCTGAGCGTGGAATCTGCCATGGGGCTTGATCCCACCACCCTGAGGTCATGATCTGAGCCTAAATCAAGAGTTGGATGCTTAACCGATTGAACCACCGAGGTGCCCCTCATTTTAACAGACGTTTTAATGTGCTGTCTGGTGGCTCACTCGGTTAAGCATCTGCCTTTGGCTCAGGTCATGGGTCCTGGGATTGAGTCACACATCTGGCTCCTTGCTCCGTGGGGAGCCTCCTTTTCCTTCTGCCTGCTGTTCCCCTTGCTTGTACACATGCTCTCCCTCTCTTCTTTCTCTCGGACAAATAAATAAATAAAATCTTAAAAAAAAAAAGAAAAGTTTTGATAGAAGCTTCCCAAGTCTGTAATGAAGACATAGATTATTTTATTTATATATATATATATATAAAAATACTGTATTAATGCTAATGATATACATATACATATATATGGCTTTCAAATAAAAATTTTGGTGAAGCTTTTACAGTGTTTTTTTAAACAAATTTATTAAGGTATATTTCACATACCATGAACTTTACCCATTTGAAGTGTACAGTTCAGTGGCTTTTTAGTACATTCATGGTTGTGCATCATCTTCACAATTTTAGAATATTTTCTAACCCCCTGCAGAAATCCCTTTTTCCTACCCTCTAGCCATCTTTCCCTACTCTCCCATTCTCTAAGCCAAAAATCTACTTTCTATTTCCATAGTTTTGTATATTCTGAGAAGTTCATATAAATGTGTTCATACAACATGTGGTCCTTTTTGACTTTTTTTTCATGTAGCATAATGTTTTCAAGGTTCGATTGTAGCATGTTGCTAGTAATTCATTTCTTTGTGTTGCTACATAGTATTCCATTGTATAGATACACCACATTTTATGTATCCATTCATCATTGGATGGAGATCTTTTAAAATTTTATCAGTGGAAATATACATGAATAGAAAACTGTAAAATGATCCACAGTTAAGTCTTCCATTCAAGATACTCATTGTATATAAAATGTAAAGTATTGTGCTGGGTGTTGGTTATTCATTGAGGAGCATAAATGCAGACCTTACCATTATGGTGTTTTCAGTCTAATGGGTAGACAACCAAAAAGGTAAAGTAGTACTCTTTAATGAAAAAGGAGCAGGGAGAAAGAACAAGATACCTACTTTTTTTGTTTCTCTTTGACTCTTTGCTTTGAAATAATTTTAGACATAGAAAAAAGTTGCAAAAATACTACAGAGAATTCCTGTACACCTTTCACCAGGATTTTCCAAATGTTTCAAATTTAAACATTTTAGTTTTATCACTCATTCTTTCTCTATGTGTGTGCGTGTGCGTGCACACACACACACACACACACACACTTTTTTCTTGCAGTGATTGGCAGAAAGTTTCAGATGTGAGGCCCCCTTGCCTCCAGATACTTCTGTGTATATTTCCTTAACATATGGACATTCTCTTGTGTAACTCCAGTACAATGATTAAAATCATCAGTTAACATTAATTCAGTATTATTGATTTGATGAACTGTTTGAATTACTCAAAATACCATTTGATTTGAGGAAATTAAAATCAGTTCAGTACCAGTACCTTATTTACAGACTTTATTCAGATTTTACCAGTTTCCTCACCAATGACCTTTTTCCTGCCCAGAATTTACTTGAACATCACACATTGTATCATTTACCATGTATATCCCTTTAGTGTCCTCTTATCTGGAGTAGTGTCTTGGTTCTTTGTTTGCCTTTCATAACCTGACACTTTTTTTTTTTTTTTTTTTAAAGTAGGCTCCACGCCCAGCTATGGAACCCAGTGTGGGGCTTGAACTCACAACCCTGAGATCAAGATGTGAGATGAGATAGTCAGACACTTAACCAACTGAGCCACCCAAGTGCCTCAACCCAGACACTTTTAAAGAGTACTGGATAGTTATTTTGTAGAATGCTCCTAAATTTTAGATTGTCTGATGTTTTCAGGTTATGCATTTTTAGAATAACTGCACAAAAGTGATGTTGTGTTCTCACATGTTGGGAGGAACATGATGTCATTTTTCCCATTACTGGTTAACTTTGATCACTTGGTTGAGGTGGTGACTGGCAGATTTTTCCACTGTAAGTTGTTTTTTTTTTTTTTTTTTTTTTTGGTAATTAATAAGTATCTTGTGAAGAAGAACTTTGAGAATATACTTCTTTCTCATCTTATTTTCACAAACCAGTTTTAGTCTCTCGGTGAATATGGCCTTAAATTACAACTATGGGGTTGTGAAATGATTTTCTAATTCTGTCATTCCTGTATAAGAAATTCTTTTATAAAGAGGAATTTTCCTTTACTTAGTCTTTTTGTTTCTATGTGGACTCATGGATTCATATTCATTGGGTTATAATGTTATTTGTTATTATTTGTTTTATTGAATAATTGTCCTAAACTGTCCAGCAGGAGCCATTTTAAGCTCACTCCTGTGTCCCTTTGCCATGGCTCCATCCTCCCTTGAGTGCTTACTTTCTGGTACCACAAAATGTTCCAGACTGACTTTGTACCTCCTTGCCCCATCCTGATAATGGCTATTGCTCTAAGGGACTGTGGTTCCTTTTATTGGAGAATGGTCTTTAGAAAACAAGATGGGTGCTAGTGCCAGATGTTCTCATTAGTACTAAGGTATTATTGCTTTTAGATCCTTTGAGTGGCAAAGGTAGAAAGTGTGTGTGTGTGTGTGTGTTAATGTAATTCTGTATCTATCTGTTTATATGTTAAAACCATGAATTCATACTGCTCTGTCCAATGCTCACACCTCAGAGTTCATTCTGTCCTCCTCCCTTTATTTATAATCCCTTTTATGATACCAGGAAACTTGGCTCTCTTTATCCACCGTATGTTACTTATTAGCCCAATTCTAAAATACGTTTAATGTGGTTTCAGAATTGGTACCCATACCACTGCTAATTTACTAACTAGAGTACATTTATTTGTAGTTCTTCATTCTTTAGCCAGAGGCTTAGAGCATGTAGTCAGAATACTGTGTTTTAAGTTACTTAGTTTCTTCTCCATACCTCCACCTTCAAGTGTGATTATGTTGTTTATTTGAAATATATTTAAGTTCATTTCTTTGTATTTCATTTTGAGCCAATCCATGTCCTTGTTTGTTTGACTATTTGATACATTAATGTGGTTCTAAAACTTAGAAACATGCTAAAACCACCAGAAGTGTCACTTCCTCCTCACCATCCTTCCCAACTCATTCATCCAAACCCCTTTTAGTAACCATCATCATTAGTTTTTGTGTGTATGAGTGTGTGAGTGTGTATGTATATGTGTATATGTATCCGTGTTTTTGGTGGGGGATATAGAAACATAAATGTTTATTGTCTCAGTTTCCCTTCTTACAGGAAAGGTAACATATTGTAGATACCTATTTGCACTTGGCTGTTTTCCCTTAACAGTGTTTCCTGGAAATCACTTCATGACCATTCATAGAGATCTTTCTCATTCTATTTTATTGCTAAATAGTGCTTCATTATGTGGATTACCATAGTTTATTCAGCCACTTTCCTAATTATTGACAGTGTTTCCCACTTACACTCAAGTTGTATCTTCAGGGTAAATTTTCCAGAAGTGGGATTATTTAGTCAAAAGGTAAATGCATATATAGTTTTATTAAATATTTCCAAATTTCTCTCAGAACTGTACCAGTGTGCTTTCCTGCCAACAACATATGATAGCCTCTTTCTCTATAGCCTTGCTGACAGAATGTTATTCTTTAATAACATAGTAACAAAATTGTTAATCTGTGTAGTTCTATTTCACATGTCTCATTATGAATAAAGTTAAACATCTCATGTTTAAGGGTCATTTTAAAATTGTGTGTATGAGTGGTGCCTGGGTGGCTCAGTCAGTTAAGCATCCAGCCCTTGATTTCAGCTCAAGTGATGATCACAGGGTCCTGAGATTGAGCCCTGCGTTTGACCCTCTACTAAGTGGAGAGTCTGCTTCCCTCCTTTCTCTCCCTCTGCCCATCCCCCTGCTTGCATTGCATGCTGTCTAAAATGAATAAAAATAAAATTATTTGTATAAATGTGAATTGCCTGTTCCTGTCTTTTGTCCATTTTTCTATTAAGACTTGGTCTTTTGTCCATCAGTTTTAGAGATCTCATATATATGGAGTGTTAGCCCTTTATTTGTCATATAGGTTGAATATTTTTTCATTTTTACTTTTTTTGTGGTTTTATTTGACTTGTGAAAAGTTTGTGTGTGTGTGTGTGTTTTGTTTTGTTTTGAGAGAAGTTGTGGGAGTGGGTAAAGCGGCAGAAGGAGATGGGGAGAGAGAATCTTAAGCAGACTCCATCCCAGTACAGAGCCATCCTGGGTTCAATCTCATAACCTTGAGATCATGATCTGAGCTGAAATTGGATGCTTACCTGACTGAACCACCCAGGCACCCTCTGTGTGTGGTCAGTTTTATCAGTCTTCTCTTTCATTGCCTCTGATTTTAAGTCATAGTTAGCATTTCTGTTGCTGAGTTCAAAGAGGTATTCACTGTGTTTTCTTCTAGTACTTACTGAATTACATTTTAAATATTTAGATCTGTAATATATTTTAAGTTTATTCTTATAATTTGTGTGAGGTGTGGATCTAATTTTTTTTTCTTTTTTTTTAAGTACCTGATCAGTTGTAGGGACTTTATATTGGGTGGACAGGGGAAGATCTCTAAGGACACGATATATTAAACTGGGGCCTGAAGGGAGACCACCAACCAGAATGGGTGGAATGAGAGCCTTGGGCAAAGAAGGAGCCTGTGTGAAGGCACTGAGATTGGAAAGAGTTTGATAAAGAATCTGAAAGCCTGCCAGTGAGACTTAGGCATAGTGGAATGGATAAAGTAGGGGTGTGATTTGAGGTTGGAGGATAGCTGTTATGGTTTATGTTTTAATCATTCTGGCTGCTATTTGGAGGGGAAAGAGGACCAGAACGAGAGTAGGGACAGGAAAACAATTAGAAAAGAGGCATTAAGGTCATCCACAGAGAAGCCATGGTGGCAGTGGAGAGAAATGGATAGATTGGTATTATGGTGGTTATTTTGCTTTTTACTAGGATACTTCCCCTCCTGAGGGAAGATGGTTTGTTATGGTTGATACTTGTTGTCTTAAAACTGTGTGCGAATTTAGACATGCACCTGACTTCTATGGATATTGATATCTGAATATATATTTAACACTGTGTGTTAAAACTTCACATTAAAACCAAATGAAAACAAACAAGAAAAACAAAGGAACCTGGAAAACTCTCCAGTACTGGTATTTTAGACATGACTAACTACCTGAATCAGAGGAAGTGAAATATAGCCTTTGAATTTTCTTTAAGCTAAATCACATTTTGTTTTTATAGTTGAATTATTTCAGGTTGATTTGATTTATAATTCCCCAAAATCATGGTTAGTATTTATCTTCTAAAAATGACTACTTTTTGTTACTGTTTATTAAGATAATCATTAAAGTGACACCTGGGTGGCTCAGTCGGTTAAGCATCTGCCTTCAGCTCAGGTCATGATCCCAGGGTCCTGGGATCCAGTCTGTCATTGGGCTCCTTGCTCAGTGGGGAGCCTGCTTCTTCCTCTGCCTGCTGTTCCCTCTGCCTTGTGCTCTCTCCCCCCACCTCTGCCAACAAATGAATAAATAAAATCTTAAAAAAAAAAAAGATGAACATTTAAATATAAAAATAGGCTCACAGATTACCTTCTGTTTTGCAGTTTGCTTTTGTTTGATTCTATACCTGGGGTCTTTTTTTTTTTTTCCCCCCAATGTAAAGTTTCTGTAGATTACTCTCTGAAACTGTTAGAGTTTTCATGAGTGAACTCATTTAGATGCTAATTGAACAGATTAACTGTAAGGAGACAGTTATAAGGCAATAGAGAAAATTTGAGTGTCAGGTGATATTAGGGAATTATTGATTTTTATGTGATAAGAGCATTGTGGGTTTTGTTTTTGTTTTTTTTTTTTAAAGCAAATGGGGGAGGGGGGAGCATTGTGGGTTTTTTGTGTTTTTTTGTTTTTTTTTTTGAGAGAGTTGGGGAGGGGTAGAGGAGGAGAGAGAATCTTAAGCAACCTCCATGCTCAGTGTGGAGCCCAATGTGGGGCTTGATCCCAGGACCCTGAGATCTTGACCTGAGCCGAAGTCAAGAGCTAGATGCTCAAGCAGCTGAGCCACCCAGGTGCCCTGTTTTTTACTTAGTTTTAGGCAGTCTTTTATTTCTTATAGGTGAAAAATGGAAATCTTGATTTTTTTTTTTTTTTTTAAGATTTTATTTACTTATTTGACAGAGACACAGCAAGAGAGGGAATACAAGCAGGGGGAGTGGGAGAGGGAGAAGCTGTCTTCCCGCCAAGTAGAGAGCCAGATGTAAGGTTCAGTCCCAGGACCCTGGGATCATGATCTGAGATGAAGGCAGACGCTTAATGACTGAGCCACCTAGGCGCTCTGGAAATCTTAATTATTAATGGGAATCAAGAAAAACATCCTTTTACACTTTGTTTTGAAATTCTTTCATCAAATTAGAATTTTAGATAATTTTAGATATATTATTTGTTAATATTTAGAAAGGAATATTATCTTGCTAAAAATTGCTACATGTTATTAGAGCATTTTTATACTTACCCCTTTCTTTACATATTTCATTCTGAAAACATTTGTCCATACTGCTCCCTCTATTAGAAAAACAAATTGGACTAATTTGTAAACTGTACTATCATTTTGAGCTGTCAATTTGGTGGCCAAAATTACTTTTAACATAGAATTTTTTTTTTCATTTTTTTTCATTGTGAAAAAGCATAGTATAATATCTATCATCTTAAACATTTTTATTAAAGATTTTATTTATTTATTTGACAGGGAAATAGAGAGGACAAATAGGCAGAGTGGCAGGCAGAGAGAGGGAGAAACAGCAGTCTTTATGCTAAGCAGGGAGTCTGATGTGGGACTCAGATCTCAGGACCCTGGGGTCATGACCTGAGCTGAATGCAGCCACTTAACCGACTGAGCCACCTAGGCACCCCATCTTAAACATTATTAAGCATACAGTTCATTAGTATTAAGGATGTTCACATTGTTGGAAAACAGATCTCTAGAACTTTTTCATTTTGTACATTTGAGAATCTGTACCCATTAAACAGCTCCCCTTTTCCTCCCTCTCCCCAGCCCCTGGTCACCATCATTCTACTTCTTGTTTTTATGAATTTGACTTCTTTAAATATCTCATAGGAGGAGAATCATACAGTACTTCTCCTTTGGTGACTAGCATATTTCACTTAGTGTAATGTCTTCAAGATTCATCGATGTTGGAGAATGTGTGAGGATTTCCTTCCTTTCTAAGGCTGAAAAATTCCACTGTATATTCCATATTTCATTTATCCATTCTTTAGCACTGGACATTTGGGTTGCTTCTACCTCTTGGTTGTTGTGAATAGGGCTGCTATCAACATAGTGTACAAGTATCTCTTCAAGACCCCGCTTTTAATTCTTTTGGCTCTGGGGGCGCCTGGGTGGCTCAGTGGGTTAAAGCCTCTGCCTTTGGCTCAGGTCACGATCTCAGGGTCCTGGGATCAAGCCCCGCATCAGGCTCTCTGATCAGCAGGGAGCCTGCTTCTTCCTGCCTCTCTGCCTACTTGTGATCTCTGTCTGTCAAATAAATAAATAAAAATCTTAAAAAAAAAAAAAAAAGTCTATCAGGCAAAAAAAAAAAAAAAAAAAGTTTAAATTCTTTTGGCTCTGTACCCAAAAGTGGGATGCTTTGATATGTGGTAGTTCTATTGTTTTGATTTTTAAAAAAATTATATTGAATAAAAGCCTTTAATTTCAAAGGTTATCAGTTGTTTTTTTTTCCTTGTGCTGTAGGGCTTTGTAAATTTTAAAGGTGCATATTATCTCATGAATGTACTCTAGTGGGATGTCATGATAACAGTTGTGACGTCACAAACCTCGAATATATGTGCCTGTTTGTTTCTGAGTTTTCAGCATTTTCCTATGAATGGAATGCATTATGGTGGATGTTATTAACAGTGCCTGCTGCTACAGAAGAGTGCCAGTTTGGTGACCAGTGAATAATTTAGGCATCAGCTAGTGTGGTAAGATTGTATTACTTAGGAGAGAGATCTAATATGTGTTACGCTTCGACATTAAAAAGAACAAATGTTTCTTTAGTGAGGAAAATGCTGAATTACAAAAAGTGTTAAATATATTTATCTAAAAACCAGTGCATCTAATTAAAATTTACTCAATGTTTTTTGGTTAAAAAAGTAGTGAATGCTCACTGTCAGAAAAAAATTCAGTAATCAAGAAGGCAGAGCAGGAGCAATTTCCCCCTTAATGTTGAGGTTCTATGCTATAATTTTTTATAATATATTTTATACTTTAAGCAGTCCTCTATGATGTGCATTTTGTTTGTTTTCTGATAATGCCACAGGAAACCTTCTTGTATGGCCTTGGACACTTGTTTGGTACATTTCCATGACATTTCTAGATTTGTTGGGTCAAAAGGTATGTACATTTTGCTGATGGGTGCTGCCAAATTTCCTTCCAGAAACATATTACTTAAGTATATTTGAAAATGCTTTTTTCTTCATATTCTTGTCATCCCAATGATGTTTCTGGTTTTTCAAATTGGCTTTAAATAAGCAAAAACCAAAATCAGGTTTTAATTTTTTTATCACCTGCAGAATATGAAAAAAAGTCTTCTGTCACAGTGTCATACAACATAATAGATGTTCTTTCTTATGTGGGGAATGAACATGTGAAAATAAACAGGGTTCATATAATAATAACAATATTTATTGAGTGCGTAGTACCAGCCACTGTGCTAGAACTTTTCATAATTACCCCTTACCCTTACAACAACCATGTTTAGTGGTAATACTACATTTTACAAAGAGGGAATTTTTTAAAAAAATATTTTATTTATTATTTATTTGACAGAGAGATCACAAGTAGGCAGAAAGGCAGACAGAGACAAAGGGGGAAGCAGGCTCCCTGCTGAGCAGAGAGCCTGACGTGGGGCTCGATCCCAGGACCCCGAGATCATGACGTGAGCCGAAGGCAGAGGCTTAACCCACTGAGCCACCCAGGTGCCCCTACAAAGAGGGAATTTAAGATTCAATGTGTTAAGCAACCTACCTAGGGTGGTCCACAGCTTCATAAATTGCAGAGTTGTGATTTGAACTCACTTCTGCCTCTCCACTTTACCATGCTGTTTCTCCAGGGATTTTCCCTCATCTTCCTGAAACTCCCTTCTTGAGGGACACTGGGGACTTTTTTGTTGATCAGCAAATTTGATGGATTTCTTTTTTTTAAGTCTACATCTGGCTGGACCTCTATAATTCAGCACTGTTAGTGCTTTATTTTACTGAAACTTTCTTTGTTGGCTCTTAATCGTTATACCCTCAGTTTTTTCTTCACTTATCTGACAAACTTTCTTGTTGTTTTTCTCACCTCTAAATACATTTCTCCTGGGTTCAGTCCTGCACCCATTACTCATTCAGTATGTTTCCCTCTTGGAGATCTGACTCTGTCCCATGACTTCAGTTGGTTTAATATGGTAAGCTCTCAGATACCTTCCTCTACCCCTGACCTCCCTTTGAACACCTAATTTCTGTTTTTAGTTATCTCCTTGGACAGTCTCTGGATATTACTAACTCATCTTTCTCCAAAGATGCTACATCTTCTCATCTTCTCATATTACCATATCGAGATTATTAAGGGGTTCCTGGGTGGCTCAGTCAGTTAAGCGTCCAGCTCTTGGTTTTGGCTCGGGGTTGAGAGATGGAACCCCATGTCAGGCTTCATGCTGGGGGTAGAGCCTGCTTCAGATTCTCTCTCTCCCTCTGCCTCTCTTACATGTGCTCTCTCTTACCAAAAAAAAAAAAAAAAGAGAGAGAGAGAGAGAAAGGAAAAGAAAGAAAGAAATAGATTATTGAACCATTTCCCTGTTAGTGTGGGAAACTTTAAAATTTTTGGCTTGTTTTTGTTTCCCTATTATATATGTCTTCAAGACCCTGGTTTCAGTTCTTTTGGATATATACCCCAAATTGGGATGCCTAATGATTTTTATCTCTGAAATAGCCTCACATGTAAATTTTGCCACATTTCATACTGCCTTGTTCTGGTTTAGACTTCTGTGCTAGATTAGAAATTCATTTTTTTTAATTAAAAAATTTTAAATTTTTAAATAAACATATAATGTATTTTTATCCCCAGGGGTACAGGTCTGTGAATCGCCAGGTACACACTTCACAGCACTCACCATAGCACATACCCTCCCCAGTGTCCATAACCCCACCCCCCCTACCGACCCCCCTCCCCCCAGCAACCCTCAGTTTGTTTTGTGAGATTAAGAGTCACTTATGGTTTGTCTCCCTCCCAATCCCATCTTGTTTCATTTACTCTTTTCCTACCCTCCAAACCCCCCATGTTGCATCTCCATTTCCTCATATCAGGAAGATCATATGGTAGTTGTCTTTCTCCAATTGACTTACAGAAATTCATTTTTTAACCTATAGTCTCTGCCTCTTGCAGTTTATCCTGCTTTGTTAGACATGTATTATGGTTTGATTTAAGAAATCAACAGAACTATACACAGACATAAATACCTGAAAATTCATTTTTACTACTTTATGCTTTCTTACCCCCTAGTTCCTGATATAGAGTGTAGTTATCAGCAAATGTCACAAACTAACGACCTCTTGGAAACCTGTTTGCAGTGGTATCAAGAGTATGGCATGACTTTGGCCTTGAAATAGTCCTGTACAATTGGAAAAAGTTGACAAAGTAATCAAAAAAATGATTCAGATATACTTTGGTAACATAAGCCCCATATCTCTTTTCCTGTATCAGGAGTCTTGGATTGTCCACACTCTGCTGGGTATAGAGATGCTTCATGTTGTAGCAGAATGCTCCCTGGCATTGTAAATGTGGGGTTTTTTTCCCCTCTTTACTTCCTCAAGGCTAAATTAATCACCAGCAGTTCCTAGTGATAAAATACTTGTATTGAAGATATTGTTATGTAAAAGCAAATCATTTTAGAGTTGGAAATATTTACATAGACATTTAGTTTAAGTTACATTATAGAAGAGGCAACTGAAATCCAATATACCTAAATGAGAGTTGGTATATCAGCATTTATAAATAACTTTTTTAATTTTTACATATATTAATATGGGTATATTTGATTTTAGTAATAGCAAAGTAATAAAAACCTTTGAATCTAAGGATGTAGCTTTTTTGTAAATGGTAAAGCATAGTTGCAGAACTTGGCAGTCAATCAATCAGTCAGTGAAAGTCCTGAAAACAGGATGTTCATTTTCTTTTTTAAAGATTTTATTCTTTATTTGACAGAGAGAGAGATCACAAGTAGGCAGAGAGGCAGGCAGAGAGAGAAGAGGAAGCAGTCTCCCCGCTGAGCAGAGAGCCCGATGTGGGGCTCGATCCCAGTACCCTGGGATCATGATCTGAGCCTAAGGCAGACACTTAACCCACTGAGCCACCCAGGTGCCCCGTTTTTTAAAAGATTTTATTTATTTATTTGAGAGAGGGAGAGAGCACACACACACATGGGTTGGGGGAGGAGAGGGAAAGGCAGAGGGAGAAGCAGACTCCCCGCTGAGCAGGGAGTCCAACCTGGGGCTCCATCCCAGGACCCCGGGATCATGACCTGAGCTGAAGACAGATGCTTAAGCAACTGAGCCACCCAGGTGCCTCCAGGAAGGATGTCATTTTCAAACAAAGTACTTCCAGAAGTGTTTAGAAGGAGTAAACTGATCGAGAGAATTTATATTTGAGTAATATGGTATTGAAACTATGTAGTATGAAGGATGTATGTGTGTGAATCTTCTAAAGATTTTGTTTGCTCTAAATTGCTTCTCATTAATGTAACTGCTCCTCTAGAGATGATGTCATTGAATTAGTAACAAGCTTCTAGATACTATAGTATTCAAAAATATGATGTGATAGCATTCCTTTTTTGGGACTTATAAGAAGACCTTAGACTTTCTAGTGGTTCATATGAGGCATTAAATACACAGTATTTTCAAAGAAAGATAGAATTAAAAAAAAACCCAGTATACTTATGTCTGTTGGTGCTAAATAATGTCAGGTAATAATTATGCTACTGTGTATGTATTTACAGCTTCATAATTCCAGTTCTGTCACTTAATATGTTAAATAGAGCAAACTGTTTAACTTTTCTGAGCCTCAGTTTGCTCATCTGTAAAGTAATGATGCTAGTAGCTACCTCAAAGTTTCTCGTGAAGGTTAAACTCCATAATGCAGGTAAAGCTCTTAATACAATCTCGGGACATTGCATATGCTTTATAAGTAATTTAAAAAATAAAAGCTATTTAAAAAGCTATTTAAGAAGCTATTTAAAAAATAAAAAAAAGGAGTGTGCGGTTTAAAGGAAAATGATGCAGTGGCAGCAGGAGGATTGGGAGTCTCCCGGTTGTCCGCTGGTGGCCTGCATAGTATATAATGTGCAGCTCTTCCTCTACAGAGTAGAACCTTTGGAAGCTTTCATGAAGTAACTCAGTTTGTGTTAATAATGGCTAATGCAGCCATTTTTTGCAAACTGTTTTATTGAAGTATAGGATAATATAAAATGCACAAATTTTAAGTTCACAGCTTCATAATTGTAACGTGAACTAACCCTTGTAACCACTAACCAAATCAAGGTTATTGACTATTTGGATGTTCTATTTTGTGAAGTTTCTTTTACCTAATTTTCTGTTTGCTTGACGGTCTGGCTCATTTGTGGTTTTTAAAGGGTATGTTCTCAATATGAAACTTTTTGGAGAAGTGTCTTCGTTCTGTGGCTTTCTTTTGCACTTTCTTAAAGCTGACTTAGGTGAATACATGGACTAATTTAACATATGGCCTCATTTTAATATATAGTTGACCCTTGAACAACATGGGTTTGAACTGCACGGGTCCACTTATATGTGGATTTTTTTTTATGAACATGGTACAGTATTATAAATACATTTTCTCTTCCTTATGATTTTTTTTAAAAGATTTTATTTTTTAGTAACCTCTACACCCAACGTGGGGCTTGAACTTACAATCCCATCTTCCTTATGATTTTATTAACATTTTCTTTTCTCTAGTTTACTTTATTGTGAGAATACAGTACACACATATATATAACATATATATTATTTGTATATAGGAAACACACAAAATATATATTTGTTAACTCTTTATGTTATTGTGAAGGCCCCTGGTCAACACTAGTTGTTGAGTTTTTGGGAAATAAGAAGTTACATATGAAGTTTTGATTGCATGGGGGTTTGTGCTCCTAACTCCTCTGCATTGTTCAAGGGTCAACGCAGTTTCATTTTTCAAAACCCTTTAGATTAACACCATTTGTGTCCTATTTAAGATATCTTCATATATTCTAGGGTCAATAAGGTGTTTGTTTTCCTGTATTTTCTTTTAAAAGCTTTATTGTTGGGGCGCCTGGGTGGCTCAGACGGTTAAGCATCTGTCTTTGGCTCAGGTCATGATCCTGGGGTCCTGGGATCGAGTCCCTTATAGGGCTTCCTGCTCATTGAGGAGCCTGTGTCTCCCTCTGCCTCTCTCTCTCTCTCTCTCACTCTCATGAATAAATAAATAAAATCTTAAAAAAAAAGTTTATTATTTTACCTTTCACATTTAGTTAGCTCTGCCATCTGTCTGGAATTCATTTTTGTGTATAGTATGAGGTAGGGGTTAAGGGACATCCCCCACCCCCCACATGGATATCCCTCAGCTGAGCACCATTTATCATCCCACTGCACAGCAGTAACAACTTTGTCATAAACCAAGTGTGTGGGTCTCTCTTTGGACTCTCGTCGGTCCTTTCATTATTTTGTCTGTTCTTGCATCAGTATCACAGTATAAGTCCTCCTGCTTGTTCTTCAGGGGATTGTTTCTAGTTCTTTGCATTTCTAGATGATTTCAGAATGTCTCAATTATGTGAAAAATATTTTAATTTCTGAAGTGTATTTTCCCCAGATATGCTTTGGGAATTACTTTCTTTCAGCACTTTAAAGATACTATTGTTTTATTTTGGCTTCCATTATTTCCATAGAAAATTGGCTCTTTTGATAATGATGTGTCCTTTTTTCCCCTCTGTGGCAGTATTTAAGGTTTTGTCTTTGGTGTAAGTAGTTGACTCTGAGGTATTTGGGTGGGTGTGTGGTGTATGTGTGTGTGTTTGTGTGTGTGTATTGTGTATATGTTAAAATCAGGAATTTGTTAATTTAAGAGTAAATTTCAGTTCTCTGGTGAAAATTTTTTGAACATTTTTTTAAAAAAGATTTTACTTATTTATTTGACAAAGAGAGACAGAGAGAGAGGGAACACAAGCAGGGGGAGTGGGAGTGGGAGAAGTAGACTTCCCGTTGAGCAGGGAGCCCCATGTGGGACTTGATCCCAGGACCCTGGAATCATGACCTGAGCTGAAGGCAGATGCTTAATGACTGAGCCATCTAGGTGCCCCATTCTTGAACATTTTGATTGTTGCTTTAAACTCCCTGTTATAATTTCACTGGCTCAATAACTGTGAGGCTGTTTCTATTGATTTTTTTCTTTTCTTTCTTTACATTTGATTGTTATTTCCTGTTAGGCTGGTTAACTTTTTTTGTTTACTTGCTTGCTTGTTTCTTTAGTATTCAGTTTTAGGTAAGAAAAATTCTTAAGCTTTGCTATTCAGTATGGTCACTCATGGCTATTGAGGTTTAAATTTAATTAAAATTAAATAAATTTTAAAAAATTTCATTTCCTCAGTCACATTAGCCACAGCTCAAATGCTCAGTAGCTGCATGTGACCAGCCCTGTCACTGCAGAAAATTCTGTTGATCAGCGCTGTGTTAGTGACTCTGGATGGTAAAATCTTCCTTCAGAGATAGTTCTTTTTTATTCTGGAAACCAGGTAGAGTAGGTAGCTCATGTTATTCCAAGTGAGGCTGCCTATTTCAGTTTGCCCTTGTTCCTAGGGTATAGCCCTTTATAGTTTCATTTGAAAAGCCTGGACTGTTCACCCAGGCCCCTCTTCCTTGGCAGGTTCTGAATTCCAGGTACTGTTTTCCCAGCCCAGTGGAATAACTGTAGGCTAAATTTAGGGCACTGTTTTCTGTTCCCCCTTCTCCCCATATCTCACTGTCAATTGGTGATTACCTCAAGGAAATGTAAGGTCAACTTTAATAAATGTTGTCTTTGCTCTGGGATTTTGGTCCCTCAAGTCCTAGCTGTCTTGTCTGCTCTCTGGTGACTTCACACAACCTTTTTTTTTTTTTTTTAATAGTAGACTATTTCTTAGAGCTATTTTAGGTTCACAGCAAAATTGAGCAGAAAACACAGGGTTCCTATAGCCTACTTTCACATACATACAACCTTTCCCATTATGAACACTCCTGCACCCTCAGGCACATCAGTAAATTTATTACAATTGATGAACCTACACAGACACATAACTGTCATCCCAAAAGCCATTATACACAGCTGTTCTGTGTGTGTGTGTGTGCAGCCAATTTTTGTAGTTGTTTTCCCTGGGGATATTAATCTGATAGTAGCTAAGTAGTACACTTCCATTTTCTTTTGTTAGCTAGAATATAACTCAGTATAGTTGAAAACGTCTTAATGATTTCTGGCAGTTCTTTGGAATTTTTATTTGTTGGGGTTGATGGTTCTGGTAGTTAGGTATGTAGGGGAAAATAAGTATGTGTGGGTGTTTCATATTTTCATATTCCTTAAATTCTATTGTTCCGGTATAGACATTGCTTAATGTAGTTGGCCGTCTTGTAGGTTATGAAATATCTGAGAATTTAAAATGTATATTAAAATGGAATGTATTTGGGGGAAGCATTGTGTCTAATTGAGTATTTTGTGTTCATTGTACTTCTTTAAGGAGTGATTTCTGTTTATAAAATACTCTGTCAGGGGCTGTATGAAGTATAAAACCAAGCGAGAGGTAGCTCCTGATATTAAAGACCTTATGTTCTTCTTAATAGAGAAGATAAGACACGTATTAACAGGACTGCCTGTAGAAGGCACATTTTATTTCTTATGAGATTTAAAGGTTAAACCCAAGTTTCTGTTTTGGCACCACCATTTATTGGCCCTGTGACCTTGGGGAAATCACTCAAGCAGTCAATTTTAGATGCTTTTGGAGGGAAGGGATATTATGTGCCAAGTACTTTACTTGGTTTTATTATCACAATAATCTGGAAAGGCAAGTATATCCCTCATTTGCAAATGAATGAGTTGAACTGGCAGTAACATTTGTAACTTGCCTAAGGCCTGGAGTTTGTTAAGTAACTACCAGAGCTGGGATTTGAATTCTGTTCTCTGTTACTACTACAAAGTCTGCAGTTACTTGATTATACTAGCACATAGCAATCTATTCTGAGAAGTATTGATATTATTCCTCGAAAAAACTGACGATAATATGTTTTCTAATACATGCTTTTAAAAATAAAATGTAAGATAGCATCACTCCTGTAGTATTTCTGCTGAAAGTAGTGTAAACTTTGTGAGGAAGCATTAAATAAACAAATTGAGGGACATTCTAGAAAATAACTGGCCTGTATTCAAAAATGACAGTATCATGAAAACCACAAAAATGTTGAGGAACTATTTCAGATAAATGAAACTAAAGAGACATGGGTCTGGGATTTTTTTTTTTTTAATTTTGTTTGATATAAAGGAAGGCATTATTGGGATAGTTGGCAAAATCTGAGTAATAGTATTGTATCAGTATTAATTTCCTGATTTTTATAAATACATTGTAGCTATGTAAGGGACTGTCCTTCTTTTTAAGGAGTACACAATGTAGTATTTAGAGGTAAAGGGGTACAGTGTCTGCAACTTAACTCTTAGATAATTCAGGAAAATTGTATTTGTGTGTGTGTATATAAGAGCGGATACTACAATCGTGGGAAAATGTTAACATTTGGGGAATCTGATTGAAGAATTCTTTGCATTATTTTGTAACTTTTCTATGAGTCTAAAAGTATGTCCATGTCCAAGGGGAAAAAAAGCATGAAAAATTGGTAATATTCAGTAGTTCACCCCTTATCCATGATCTTGCTTTTTGCTGTTTCTGTGGCTTGGCAGGAAATGATCCTACTCCTGACTTAGTGTCAGAGGGTCAATACATTACAATGCTTGCATCCCTCTCCTCACTTCATTACATCACATGGGCATTTTATCATCTCACATCATCACAAGAAGAAGGGTGAGTATGGTACAATAAGATACTGAGAGAGAGAAAGAGACTCTATTGACTTAACTTTTATTACAGTATATTGTTATAATTACTCTATTATTATTGTTAATCTCTTACTGTGTCCAATTTATAAATTAAGCTTTATCATAGGTATGTATGTATAGGCAAAAACAGGTATATATGTAAATATACTGTGTGTGTGTGTGTGTGTGTGTGTGTGTGTGTGTGTTTAGGGTTTGGTACTATCCATGGTTTCAGGCATCCACTGAGGGTCTTAGAATATAATCCTCATGGGTAAGGGGGAAGTACTTTATTTGTCTAACTGTTAAAAGATTACTGGCCTTTAAGAGGTGGTATGCTCCAGGGGCACCTAGGTGGCTCAGCTGATCAAGCGTCCAGCTATTGATTTTGGCTCAGGTCATAATCTCAGGACTGTGAGATCTAGCCCCAAGTGGGGAGTTTGCTTGAGATTCTCTCCCTTTCCTTCTGCCCCACCCCTCATTCATGTACCTGCCCCCTGCTCATACACAGCCCCCTCATGTGTGCACTCTCTCTTTCTCTCAAAATTAAATCTAAAAAAAAAAATGGTATGTTCCAAAGTGCCACCAGATTGTGTAAGATCTGATGAATCAATGCCTGACCTTCTACTTGCTTATTAAAGTGTAGGAATCTAGTTTTATGATTAAATAATATATTTGCAGTAGTTCATAAAATAAAGATGATTTGGTGTTGAGGAGCTTGGACTCTCACTCAGACTCAAGGTTTGTTACAAGCCCTACCACCCACAGAGACCTTGAAAAGTTGCTTCTGTACTTGGGGTCCCTCATCTCTAAAATGGGATAATACAATACCTACCTCAGAGGGTTTCATTAGGATTTAATGAGATAATGAGCAGAATACAAGTAGCATAGACTGACTCCTGATAAAAGTTCAATAAACATTTTTGTTATTTTCAGTAATTCTTATGAAGTTATAAAATTGAATTATTTGGGGCCCCTGGGTGGCTCTGTTGGTTAAATGTCTGCTTTCTGCTTGGCTCATGACCCCAGGATACTGGGATTGAGCCCCGAGTCGGGCTCCCTGCTCAGTGGGGAGCCTGCTTCTCCCTCTCCCTCTTTGCTTCCCCTGTTTGTGCTCACACGCTCTCTGTCAGATAAATGAATAAAATCTTTTAAAAAATCGAATCATTTATTGCAATTATTTTTTGTTATCTAATTTAAATACACCGTATAGATTACATTTTGATTATGATTATGATTATAATTATGATTATGATTGTATTATGATTATATTTATATTATGATAAGATGATGAGCTTCTATTGGCACTTACTGATGATGCATTATAATTTTAAATATATCTCATAGTTAAATTTAGAAAATCTTGGATTGTGTTTTACTTTTCTCCTAATCACCTGTAGAATAGGGACAACAACATTTATTTTGTTACCTCATAGAATAAAATATTTGAACAGGTTGTAAAATAAAATGCAATACAAATGTAAGATATTAATTATATAATTTGTATATATAGATAGTTACATATTGATTTTTATATCCAGTAGCATGTAACCAAACATATTAAGAACAGACACTCAAACTCAGTTATGTTTTCCTTTATTTTTTACAGATATTTTTCATATTCCCCTCCCAATTCAGCTCCTTTGCTTCTCTCTCTTGATATATGTTAATAATATTTTCTCTTCCATATCATGAGGCTTCTCGGTTATCTTGCAACTAGTCTTGGTAGATAAAACATGAAAGATGTACTGTCTGTAAATGGATTATGTTTCTGAACTCTGCCTATCTTTCCAAAATACCAGCTGTTGATCAGTCATTCATATGCAAATTATTGATGTATCCATCTTTTTGGACATTGGACCCTAAGCCCACTTGGCATATCAGTGATGAATATTAAGTGTTTGCTGTCTCCTATCTTCTACCTCTCAGGTTTCACATTTAATGGGTTTTGAAGTTACTATTATTGCTGTTCTTTGTACTGGATGCTTTGATCTGGATCATTGTCCTGCGTACTTAAAAGATTAAGTGGCCTTGCAATAAGGATATTTTTAATTGTGATCTTTTTAGCCCAGACTTAAGCTACATTTGAATGAGTATCTATTCTAAGAGTGTGTACTATGATTACACTTCAACATGTTATTGAATAGTTTGCTGTTCCAGTCATAAAAACAGACATTGTGATTGTCTAGTATTCTGTAGTGATGTTATTTGCCTACAGCAACAAATTTTTTTATCATGTTAAAAACATTCATAACTCAAAAAAGAAAAATATTTCTAAAAGTGGTTGATTGCCTCTTTGGAAATTTATTTGCCTTTCTCAGAGCATTGAGGTTTTTTTGTTGGTTGTTTTTAAAAAGCACCATACTGCAGGACTTTGAAACAAGTGCTGCTCAAGCTGGAAATCAACTCACTAGTATATTTTAATAGTCATCCTTCTGTTAAAGTTTCAGTTGTAGAAATGTTCTTTGATAGTTTCATAAATTTTAGTAGTGTTATGACTCGGAGGGATCATTAGAGGTCTCCAGTGTAAGTCCCTGTTGTTCTTACAAGAACTTCTCTCAGTCTTCCCTACAGACAGGGAGGCTCTGAGATGCACCTCAGTGCTGTCTTTCCAGAGCTGACCTATTCCCACCTCAGAGACTCTCAGTAGAAGATTGTTCCCTGTAATAAAAGGCAACAAGGCTCACTTAACACCGATATATGGTCTAATTTGGTGGTAACATTAGAAATGTGAAATTCCTATAAAGGCCAGGTGACTGACAATTTTTTTTACATGAGTTTTCTTATTGTATATTATGAGGTGCTTCTTTTAGAAACGAACATTGTGAGGGGCGCCTGCTTGGTTCAGTCGTTTGAGCCTCCACCACTTGATTTCAGTTCAAGTCATGATCAGGGTGCTGAGGTGGGGCCCCACCTTGGGCTCCTGAACTCAGAGCAGGGTTTGCTTGAGATTCTCTTCCTCTCCCTCTGCTTCTTCCCTTGCGCGCATGCTCTTTCCCTCTCTTAAATAAATAAATAAATAAATAAAATCTTAAAAAAAAAAAAAAAGTGTCACGGAGATGTATACTTTTCCCTCTCCCCATGCGAGGTTGATTCCTCAGACTTAATTGCCGGTAAAACTTGAGTGTGTATCTTTTCCTAGATTGACTGGGTTTGTACAAACGCACATTTATTTACTGATGCTTGCCTTTTATAACCACTTTAGGTCTTTGCTGTCTTTTGCTAGGTACAGGGTTTTAACATGTAAGAATTTATTGAGTTCGTGATGTTGAATTGGTACTTAACGAGTAGATGGTCAGATCCAGTGTTGAGCTCATTTCCTAATTGTTTCTGTAAAAGGATATTGCAGTCATCTTTGGGAACACCGTATGTGCCAAAGTAAGAGGTTTATTTTAACTAAGATGCATCTAGCAGATGACTGTGTATTTAATGCAAAAGATTATTTATGGTTAAGATGAGTAAATGCTTAAAGATCAGGAAAAGGAGTAAAATGTCAACGAAGTTCTTTTACATAAGTGTATTTATATTTCACATTTCCTGGTTAGTCTTAAAATCAAAGGTGATATGTTTAAAGAGAAAAGAACACTTTCAATGATAAGTATAGCATCTGAGTGGGAGAACTTCCAGTAAGCCAAAGTGTGATAGTTCAGTAATCCTTAGGAATTATTTATGTTAAAGTGTAGTAGTTAAAAGTGTGGATTCTGAAGTCATTAAACATGGCTTTGAACCCCAGCTGTACCTTGCACTAACTCTGTGACCCTTGGGCAAATTACTTATCCTTGTGTTTGTTTATCTTTGAAAAGGATTAGCAGGGCTATCAAATGGGTTAATACTTACAAAGCACTTAGAGCATTGCCTGGTTCATAGTGTTCTTTATATAACTGTTTGATGTCATTGGTGTTATTATATATTTGCTAAAGGAATTCTACAGAATGAAAAGTTAGTTTAAAAAAATGGCAGCAAGGTCTTTTTTTTTTTTTTTAATTGTCCTGGAAAGCTAAAGACCAGTTAATGAAAAAAGCATATAACAGATGTTTTCTCATGTAACTATTAGAAAACATAGATCAATAAGTATTTTCCTATTCTGTGGGAAATAAAACTAGAGCATAACTTTAATTGAATTGCTAAAATGACTTTGGTGTTAATTTCCAGTTTTCCTATTTGACTTTCTGTGTTTCTTTTAGTCATAAGGTTTTATCATTTGAGGGTGTATGGTATTGAGAAAGGCTTTTGGAATCAGGTATTTGAAATCTTTAGTTCTGTCACTTTCTGGGTAACTTGGGGCAGTGTTATCAGTTGTCTGTTGCTGTGTGGCAGCTCTAGACTTAGTTGCTTCAAAAACAATGATTTATTATTTCTCATGATGCTGTGGGCCGGCTGCACTCAACTGAGGGCTTCTTCTGTTTTACGTGGAACATTTTGTTTACCAGCATTTTTTATCTTAGAGCAGAAGAACAATGCAGAAATCTGTTTTTCAGAACACTTCTTTAAATGAGATAATGCATCAAAAGTTATTTCCATGATGCCTGGCCCATTGTTAGAGCTCAGTAAATGGTGGTTGTTCTCACACCCCCCCCCCCCAATAGTCAAAACATTTCAGCTATCCCTAATGCAAAGTGGCTGGCATGTAAAAGTCTCTGTTGATACCTGCTTGCTTCATGTATTTGATGTAACAAAAATATTCTTAGTTTTCAAATTAATGAATGTATGCTAATAGCTCCCTTCAGTTGATCAGTTCTTTGAACAAATAATGATCGAGTGCCTACTATGTGCCAGGCATTTTTCTCAGTGCTGGGAGTATAGCATTGAGAGAATTAAGTAGAGTTCCTATCCGTGGGGCAGTTGGCTGGCTGAATCAGTAGAGCAAGCAACTCTTGTTTCAGGGTCAAGGGTTTGAGCCCCACATTGGGTATAGACATTAATTAAAAAAAAAAAAAAAACAACAACTTCTGCCCTCATGGAATTTATATTCTAGTGGGGAAGGGAAAATAGACAATAAGCAAACATATATATTAGTTGGTGACAAGTGCTACAGAGAACTGTAAAGCAGGGTAAAGGAGGGGAGGCAAGTTTATGTGTTGGCAGGGGCTTACTTTTCTATTTAATGTGGTCAGTGAGGGCCTTTCTAGTAAGATGGTCCTTGAGCAGAAACACAAAGTAAGAGTAGAGAGGTTAAGTTGTGCTATTCCTTCTGCTTGGAATATTTGCCTAGATAAGCACAAAGGTTTTTTTCTGTTTGTTTTGTGTTGTTTTTGTTTTTGTTTTAAAGATTTTCATTTATTCATTTGACAGAGAGAGACACAGTGAGAGAGGGAACACAAGCAGGGGGAGTGGGAGAGAGAGAAGCAGGCTCCCCACTGAGCAGGGAGCCCGACGTGGGGCTCAATTCCAGGACTCTGGGATCACAACCGGAGCTGAAGGTAGATGCTCAACGACTGAGCCACCCAGGCGCCCCAGCACAAAGGTTTTGAGGCAAAACTGTGCTTAGAAACAGTAAGGAGGCTAGTGTGGGTGGATCAGAGCAAGCAAGTAGGACAGTGATAGGAAATATTAGATGAAGCTAAGACCTGATTCATGTGTGACCTTGTAGGCCATTGTAAGGAATTGGCTTTACTATGAGATAGGAAGCTGTTGGGGGATTTTGAAGAGAAGAATGATATGTCCAACTTGTGTTTTAAATGGATCACTCAGGCTGCAAAGTTGAGAATAGATAGTAGAGGACAATGGCAGAAACAAGAACAATTGGAAGCTTTGCAGTTATCCAGATGAGAGGTGATGGTGGCTTGGGTTGGGGTGGTAGCAGTAAAGGTGGAGCAAAATGGTCAGATTCTGGATCTATTTTGAGGATGGAAGATCTAGTGATAGATGTGGGAAGTTAGAGAAAGAGGAGAGTCAGATTTGATTTGCGCATGTTGTGAGCCTGAGAAACTAAGGATAGAGTTGTCATTTCCTGAGATGGAGAAGGAGTGGATTGGGAAAATTAGGGGTTCTTTTTGAACGTGTTTAGTTTGTGATATCTAATAGACACTCAAGAAGGGATGTTGAATAGATAGATAACTAGGTCTGGAGGTAAAGAGAGAGGTCTGGGTTGGAGGTACACATTTGAGATTCTTAAGAATAGACATGCTATTTAAAACTCTGTGATTGGATGAGATCACCTAATGGAAGTGAATATAGATAGAGAAGACGGATATCTGAAGACTGAGCCTCCAGAATTTAAATATTGTGGAAAAGAGATGGAGCTAGAAAGGAATCTGAGAAGGGAGTGCTAGTGAGGTAAGGGGGAGAGCATAGTTGTGGAAGACAAATGCAGTGTTTAAAGCAGGAAAGCATGCGTAATCAGCTGCGTCAGATGCTGCAAGTCCAGTAAATCGAGGATGTGACAATGCCGTAGCTGATGTTGACCTTGACCAGAGCTGTTTTGGTGGAATGGTGGGGTAATGAAAGCCTGGTTAGAGTAAATTCAGTACAGGGCAGAATTTGAGGCAGCCTTTCTAAACAGTATTTTCAAGGACTAGCATAAGGGGGAGAAAAGAAAGGGGTGATGTCTGGACAGTGTATAAACAAGATGGTTCTAGAGAAAGATGGAGAGAGGGCTGGGTGGAGAGAGAGCGAGAGTGGGAAATTGGTGGAGTGGTAATACTTCAGTAAGTGAGCCTGGATGCCTTAGATAGAAGCACTGACAGATGCAAGTGGGCTAGTAGATGTGGTGATGAGAAGGTGGAAGTTTCTTTCAAATTCTGTCTATTTTTTTCAGTAAAGTAGGATGCAAGGACCACAGTCCGGAATGAGGTTGGGGAGGAGGTGGTGGCTTGAGAAGAGAGGAGGTGTGAATTCGGACAGTGGGAAGATGAATAAATTAGGGAATGTATATACTGTTTTACTTCTTACGTTCATGCTTTTATAGGTAGAAGTGTAAGATTTGTCCTTTATATAATCTTTGGAAAACATAGGGTTGATAGAACCCCATGTTTTAGAAAATGAAAATACGGAGGCTCAGGTGAATTACTTGCTGTTGGAGGGAGAGCTCGGTGCCTACTCTTGAGTGTTAAACATACAGCTCTCTTTAGATGATTTTCATTGCTTGAAATCAGCGCCCCCTTACCAGACTCCAGAATTTGTCTTCCCAGAGCTTTTGAGCCTAGAGCCGCAGATTTTAGTACCAGCATAACATGACGTTTTCATGAAACTTACCTGAAGGGAATTGCACCTGTGGACCATGCTTTTGTATGATGGCTCGCCAGTGTATAGGCGGGAGGTTCTTTTAGTGCCTGAGGCGTCTGAAAAGGGATAGCACAGGATGAACTCCGTCAGAAAGACAGCAGCATTGAACAAAGTCGAAAAATCAGTATTTCTTTTAACACTGATACTCTCCGTTCCCTTTTGGATTTCTGTTCTGTCAAAGGCATTTTCATCCTGTCTGTCTGAGGCAGTGCTTGCTTGCCTTAGGTGTGCGGCCTCTCTTGCTCTGACCTCCTTCCGCACAGGAGTATATCTTGCTCTGCAGCATGGTGAGCTGATAGATGGCCTCTCTCCCGTCACTTCATAGTTTTCATAATAGCCAAAAGAAGAGGAAGAAATTCCAATGTCCATCACTTGATGAGTGGCTGAGTAGACCTGGAATATCCGTGCGGTGGGATACTGTGCAGAAGGAAAAGGGGGTGACGTGCTGGCACGTGCTACAGTCTGAGAAACATGCAAGTGAAGGAGCCAGTCACAAAACCCCACTTTCTACTGTTCCATTTGTATGAAGTGTCCAGAACAGGCAGCTCTAATGACACTGAAAGTAGATTTGTGGTGACCCAGGATGGAGGAGCTTGGGAGGACTGGAGAGTAAATGCTAATGGATATAGGGCTTTCTTTTTTGGGATGATAAAACTGTTCTAAAATTGATTGTGGGCTTGGTTGCACAATTCTGTGACTATACTAAAAAACTTGGAATCATACCATTGTTTAATAAAACTGTTATTTAAAAAAATGCCTTCTTCATCTTCTACTTCAGAAAAGACTGTTGTCATTTTAGTATTTTTATCTTTATTGAGTTTACCATTTATTTACCTTTTCCAAGTTTGTGGTGCATTTTTCTAGCATTTTTTAAATGTCAAAAGCAGAGAGAATCCTGTAGATAAATACTTGGTATAGAGGTATCATCAAGAGAAGTATGGATGACTGTACGTCTCAGTCTTAGTGAGTGATGCTACCTGCCAGAACCATCAGCTTCTGGCCCTTAGCTTGGCATTTCAGTAATTATTTCATTAGTGTTCTAGAATTGACCAGACATGGGTGGTTCTGCCACTAGACTTACCAGGAGCTGAAGTGTTGTTAGCATTATGCTAATTGATTAAGTTTAATGAGAAGTAAAGTTGTTAGGCAGAGTAGGTATTCACACTGGCCTGACCATTATAATATCTTTATGTTAAAAAGAAAACTCACTCTCTGTAAGTTAGGAATATGACCAACATTTTCTTGATGTCCATGAAATTGTCATATGAGTTTATAGTTTAATGGCATTTGCAGTGATGACCCAAGGCATCTCTTTTATAGGAATGTAATTGTTAGGCACGCCTGGGTGGCTCAGTTGTTAAGCTACTGCCTTCGACTCAGGTCATGATCCCAGAGTCCTGGGATCCCCAGCTCTGCGGGGAGCTTCTTCGCCCTCTCCTACTCCCTCTGCTTGCATTCCCTCTCTCACTGTGTCTCTCTCTGTCGAAAAAATAAATAAAATTGTTTAAAAAAAGAATGTTAGGGCACCTGTGTGGCTTAGTTGGTTGAGTGTCTGACTCTTGATTTCGGCCCAGGTCTTGATCTCAAGGTTGTGAGATTGAACCCCACATATGGTTCCCTGCTCAGCAGGGAATCTGCTTGAGATTCTCTCTTTCCCTCTCCGTCTGCTCTCCCCACTAAAAAAAAAAAAAGTAATTGTTCCTAGATCTAGACATATTGAGTTCCTGAAGTGAGATATCCTTTTTCCTGGGTTTCTTCTGCCTGTAATTGAATTTTCAACTTACAAAAGTAAATAAAGATGGGGTAAAGCAAATAAAATGTTCCACTAATAGTCATCTTCTTTTCTGAATGACAGTATTTCACTGTGTTCTTATTTAAAGCATTGACTGCCAACGTTCTCTTCTACTCTGGCCAAAGTCCCCAGAGATCAGTTTACAGAGTTAAAATATTTTTTGTTTTCATCTTACCCACTTTAACTCTATATTTTATATTAATGTTTCAAGGTTTCAGAAGAGTAGAAAGGATTTATTCTTAATGAATATTGATAAATTTGATTAAAAGCACATGACAAAAAATAATAAAAAGAAACATAGCATTTTAGATATAGATTGCCTTTTTTACCATATGGCCTAATTTTTTTAGTTTGTGGGTTTGACACTTCTAAGTGTGAGTCTTTATTTATAGAGTGGTAAACAAGAGGTTTTGTTAGACTCTCCATTCAGTAGACATGTTTAATGTGTGCCTTGCCTAGTCTCTGAAAGTACAAATGATGTCTGTTCCCTGTTCTGTCCTTAGCACTGCCACATTGTAGGTGCTCAGAAGGAAGTTAGGAAAGATGAAAAAAGAAGTGGAACAATTTCCTTTAGCAGTAGGACAGAAGTTTTTTTTTTTTTTTTTTTTTTAAAAGAATGGTTCACAGATTAGAATCACTGTTACGATCATTTTTATCCAAAAGGATAGTTAGCCCAGGGGAAGAATTTGAGAGCCAATTAAAATATAACCAGAAAACTAAGCTTTCTTTATTACTGACAGATGGATATATTATTTTTTCATGCATAATTTAATTTTTAAGTTATGAGACTGGCTGGTAGAGCTTGGGCATCTCTGGCAACTTCATCTAGATTGTGAATGCTTGACGGTATCGTTTCCCAACCTTTTACATTGATCTGCATAGAAAATGGTAATATCTGTGGTGTGCTAGGGTAGACTGGAGAGAGTTGGGGCGCATTTAAATGGGACTTGGTGAGGAAATTCGTTGCGTTTTCTGTATGATATATATGTATTTGAAAATAAAATACAAAAGTTTTGGAGAGGATAGTTGTGGCAGGCACGGAATTGTATCCCTCAGCTGCCCCTTCACAAGGCCCTCCCGTGGGGAGCTCAGTTGACTGAGAGTCTCCAGCTGTTGCTCCTTCAGATATGCGTCCCGGCATTTCTAGCCAGGGACCAAACACAGTAGGGGTACTAGAGCTGGACTTTTCTTGCTTGATGGGGAGCTCCTCCAGCAGGTGATTTTTTTCCTTAGGGGCTCTGTCTCCTAACGGCCGCTGTAGTGGGAGGTTTTCTCTCCGCCTCTCCCTTTGCTTCTCCTCTTTGCACATGTCAGAACTGCTCCGGATGTGAGGGCTTGAGGGCTGTCTTCACCTGGTCCTGCCTCCTCTCCCTACCTTCCCCAAGACGCTTCTTCCACATCGAATCTGCTTTTTTAAAAAAAATTATTTTATTTTTTCACTGTTCCAAGGTTCATTGTTTATGCACCACACTCAGTGCTCCATGCAGTACCTGCCCTCCTTAATACTCACTTCCAGGCTCAACCAACCCCACACCTCCCTCCCCTCCAAAATTCTGAGTTTGTTTCTCAGAGCCCACAGTCTCTCATGGTTTGTCTTCCCCTCCGATTTCCCCCAACTCACTTCTTCTCTCCTTCTCCCAGTGTCCTCCGTGTTATTCCTTATGCTTTACAAGTAAGTGAAACCATATGATACTTAACTCTCTCTGCTTGACTTATTTCACTCAGCATAATCTCCTCCAGTCCTGTCCATGTCGATAGAAAAGTTGCATATTCATCCTTTTTAATGGAGGTGTAATATTCCATTGTATATATGGACCATATCTTCTTTATCCATTTGTCTGTTGAAGGACATCTCGGCTCTCTCCACAGTTTGGCAACTGTGGCCATTGCTGCTATAAACATTGGGGTACAGATGGCCCTTTTTTTCCCACTACATCTGTATCTTTAGGGTAAATACCCAGTAGTGCAATTGTAGGGTCAGAGAGTAGCTCTATTTTTAATTTCTTAAGGAATCTCCACACTCTTTTCTAAAGTGGCTGCACCAGCTTGCATTCCCACCAACATTGTAAGAGGGTTCCCCTTTCACCATATCCTCTCCAACACTTGTTTACTGTATTAATTTTGTCCATTCTAACTGGTGTAAGGTGGTATCTCAGATGAATGAAACTTGACCATTCTCTTACACCGTACACAAAGATAAACTCAAAATGGATAAAAGACCTCAATGTGAGGCAGGAATCCATCAGAATCCTAGAGGAGAACACAGGCAGCAACCTCTTCGACATTGGCCACAGCAACTTCTTTCAAGACATGTCTCCAAAGGCAAAGGAAACAAAAGCAAAAATGAACTTTTGGGACTTCATCAAGATCAAAAGCTTCTGCACAGCAAAGGAAACAGTCAACAAAACAAAGAGGCAAGTCACAGAATGGGAGAAGATATTCGCAAATGACACTACAGACAAAGGGCTGATATCCAAGATATATAAAGAACTCCTCAAACTCAACACTCAAAAAACAGATAATCACGTCAACAAATAGGCAGAAGATATGAACAGACAACTCTCCAAAGAGGACATACAAGTGGCCAACAGACACCTGAAAAATGTTCATCATCATTAGCCATCAGGGACCGTAGCATCTAAAGGAATGAAAGGAATGTGCATGTGAATGGTATCGAATCTGCTTTTTTAAGACCCTAGCTGATGCAGTAAAATACACAATGAATTTGTGTAAAACTTGCAGTTAAAATTCTTTCATATTTTAGAATGAGAAATTTGAGTTTGCTTCCTTGAGTATCACTTTTGTATCTCCAGTTTTATGCTTGAATTGGCTTTATGCAGTTCCTGGTCAAGATTTTGAAAAGATGTCTCCACATTCTTGTCACCATCATTAAACGGCAGCAAATGGCAGAAGGAATTCATTGTTCTTTGTCTATTTGACAGAAACTCCTTTCTCATTGTTAATCAGGTATCAAATAATTCCAGTTTAAGTTGTCTATCCTAGGCACTATCATTCTGTTACTTTTCTTTCATTGCCAAAGATGACGTTGAAGTTTCCAGTAGTCAATTTCAAACCTCATAACTTTTCATAGTGAATATTTCAAAATTATCATAAAAATCTTACACGGCTGGATCTGTTAGTCTTAATGATTCTTCAGAATTCAAATTAGTACATGATTAAACATCACTAGGGAATCCCTTTTTACTTCATATTTTTGAAACTGTCTTTTTGCTTTGAATCCTTTTTATATGGTTAATACATACTGTTTATTAACTCTTGTGGCCATTTCTCTTTCTTTCTGCCTAGACTTCTGTTCCTCAAGGCTTAGTTCCAATCCGTATTTCAAAAACTCTGATGCTTTCCTTTGTGTGACCCAACCTCTGTAGGAATGATTTATTTGAGAAATGTTTACTGAGTGCATATTCTCTGCTAGCTTCTATGTATACCATAGTGAACAAAAAAGGAAAAGATGGTCTCTGTCTTCTTTTGTACACTGTTATGAATGTGTAAGAATGATAACTCAGTGTAAGTTGTTTTTTCCCTTCTTTCTACGCAATTTAGCAGTTGGTTCTATCAATATAATTCACATGTATACATCTATACTAACACCAAGTGTTTTTGTCAAAAGAATATAACTATGTTCTAAAGGTCTTTTATGCTTCAAAGCACACATTTGATTTTAACAAATGCTTGTGGATTAAGAGGCTGTTGAACTTTAAGTATTAATTATGGCAGAGATGTCCAGGGGAGGACTCACTGGGCAGATCCTAAATCAGTGGTAACAACAACAAAACAAAAAAAAAACAAAACCCCACCTTATTTATTATTCCTTTAACTTACTCTGATCAGAAGAGCTATAGGGAGAAGATGGAGCAATCTTCCGATTGGTCTAACCACTTGAGCCTAGGGCTTTGGTTCTCAACTTTGGCTGTGTATTGGAACCACCCTGGGAGCTTTACAAAAATAAATTCCCAAGTCTCTCCCCCAGAGTTTCTGATTTAATTGGTATGGAGTGTGGCCAGGACCAAGTGATTATAATGTGCAGCCAAGATTGAGAACCACTGCTTTTGGAGATAATGACAATCAGCAGTCTCAGTTAAAGAAATTAGCAGAAGCCTTATTTTGTCTAACTGTATACAATATGTATACCGAGAGAACCTGGGAACAGTGCCATCCCAGTACTGAGGAGGACCCGTAGCTCGTTGAGGGAGTTGTGACTGGTCAAGTTGGGAAAATCAAAGTAGATAATTACAGTAATGGATTATAACTCATTGGCTAAAATAGGATTCTGTTCATTTATACTCATATAGGCAAATAAATGAAGAAATTGAAAATTTGATAAGGAATGGCTTTCACATATATTCTCAAATTGAAATCCTACAAAATATTTAATTACAGAGGGAAAAGGAAGAACTCAGTAGTGGAAATATCTAGCAAAAAAAAAAAAAAAATCTAGCAGATACCATGTTAAATAATCAAAGTCAACATTATCAGTACTGCAACAAATCAAAATTGAATGCCACCTGACCACATCATGAGAAGAAAGCATCTGTCTTTGGTCATACTCCTCCCAAAAGATTTATAACCTGGACCTAATTATGAGGAAATAGCAGGCAAATCCACACTGAGTGACATTCTACAAAGAACTGGCCTGTAACAGCTTGTTCCAAGGTCATAGAAATCAAGGAAAGACTTGAGGAACTTACTCTAAAAGATATGACAGGTGAACGTGATGCATGGTTTTGAATTGGATCCTTTTGACGTGAAGGACATTCATTATTAGTATAATTGGCCAAACTTGGGAGTCTGAGGCTTAGATGGTAGAGATGTATCAGTGTTCATTTCCTGATTTTGATGATTATATTGTGGTTATGTGGGGGAATATCCTTGTTTGTAGGAGATACAAAGTGTACAGTTACTTGCAAATTACTCTCCAGTGGTTCATGAAAAAACCCATTCATTGTATTGATCTTACAACTTCTCTTAAATTTGAGACTGTTTAGGGTATCTATGATTTTATGACTCACTTTGGAATTACATAGCTATATGTGAGGCCTCTCAGAATCTTAATTTTCTCATGGAAAGTTATGTGAAGTAACATGAAAGTTATGTGGGCATGATATTTTTCATGGAATACATTTTCCAAGTAATTGGAGCTCTTCAAGTGCTAAAAAGCTTTCTGACTGTTTTGATGCCTTGTATTTTTCTGCCCTTTAAAGCAGAATGCATTGCACTTGGTCTTGTGTCTCTTGATGACTAACAGTCCTGTTTTTGTGAATATTTATTATTGTTTTCTGAAGTAATACCCAGGTCTACATCCACTTTTAGCCTTTGGGCTTGTTTTGTTTGCTCTTATCAATATCTGGTTTTCAGTTCTGCTGATGTCAATTGTGCGTGTATTTTATAGTTTGCCAGTTCTCTTTCTAGTGTATTATTTCTAATCTGTTATAGTCTCAAAAACAAGATCTGTGCTTTTTCCTTTTTTTAATATGTTAATAAAATTCTCTGTAAGGTTAAGTATAAAGATTTTATCCTAGCGATGGTTGTACTCATTGTACCCTTGTAAGCTTAATTCAACATTATGTCTAGGCTTCAAGAAATTCTGAAAAGTGAAGAGTTACTATAAATAGAAGATGACTACTCTGTCATTTTACTAACTTTTCTTAGAATGCCAATGAAATAGGATAATTTAAAGGAAAAATCACTTTTTTTTTTTTTTTTTTAAATTTCAGAGCTCCAGAGATTATATTGGGGTTGCCATTTTGTGAAGCCATAGACATGTGGTCATTGGGATGTGTGATTGCAGAGTTATTCCTTGGATGGCCGCTGTACCCAGGAGCCTTGGAGTATGACCAGGTAACAAAACTGTTGCGATAGTTCTAGATAGAATGTAAAGAATTGGTAGAATGTAAAGAAAAATAGTAGACTAATAGGAATGCATTTCCCCAGGTATATAATACTATGAAAACCTTTTTGAAATAAAATGACAAGGGGCGCCTGGGTGGCTCAATTGTTAAGCATCTCCCTTGGGCTCAGGTTGTGATTCTAGGGTCTTGGGATCGAGCCCTACGTTGGGTTCCCTGCTCAGTGGGGACCTACTTCTCTCTCTGCCTGCAGCTCTCCCTGCTTGTGTGTTTTCTTGCTCTGTCAAAAAAAAAAATCTTTAAAATAAAATGACAAAACCTGAGACCTTAGGGAATTTAAATTCAAGATCTCAAAACTGTACTTGGTTTTTTAAAAACTTTTTTCTTTTTTAAATAACAACTGAAGTAAGGTTTCATAAACAAAGTTCAACCCACGGGCCCCCAAAGTTGCAAAAATACTTTTTTGTATCATTTTTGTGTGTAGACATTTGAAGGGCTGGACTATGTCCATTTAAATAATAAAGTTTCGCTTGGGTGACAGACTTTGATGATGGATGAAATGTTAGCCACTCCCAAGGAATAAAAGGCTTTGTAACTATTGGTCTTAAATCAACAACCATTATTGGGTTTAAGTACTTCAGTCACCTGAAACCTCTCCAGTATTTTAAGCTGTTTTTGAATGACACTAGAAATAATCTAGTTTAACATTATTCAGATGATTCTCAGTAGAATCCAGCAAATTACTTTATTAAACTCTTTCTTTTCTTTTCTTTTTTTTCTTTTTTTTAAGTTTTTATTTATCTGAGAGACAGAGAGCATGAGCAGGGGGAGGGGCAGAGGGACAAGCAGACTCCCCACTGAGCAGGGAGCTGGGCTCCATCCAGTCCCCAGGATCATGACCTGAGCTGCATAAAGTCAAATGCTTAATGGACTGAGCCACCTAGACGCCCCCATTAAACGCTTTTCATGACAGTTTTCAGTTATGTTCATTAGCCTCTCTAAGCTATTAGACAGTGAATGTTGTTTGCTATTTTCCTGTGTTTTTGTTTTGTTTTAATACCGAGGTTCTTTTCTGTAGTAATTACGAACTTAATCAGTATTATTTGAAAAGGTTTCATAGCATCTTCCTCATTAGATATATACTCATATTTTAGTGGAAAACATTTGTCAAAATGAACAAAATGCTTAACATCAGTTTTGTGTTTCTAGTAGATATTTTTATTTAAATTGTGTACTATTTAACTTTTAATAAAAATAGAAAATAGAATATTTTAATGCAAACATGATGTAAGAATAAAATGTGCCGTATTTCTGATTTTCAGGGCTTAACTTTCTATATCAAAAAGGGTATGAGGGGGCGCCTGGGTGGCTCAGTTGGTGAAGCAGCCAACTCTTGGTTTCAGCTCAGGTCATGATCTCAGGGTCCTGGGATTGAGCCCTGTGTTGGGCTCTGTGCTCAGTGTGGAGTCTACTTCAGCATTCTCTCTGCCCCTATCTCCCCATCTTTCTCTCTCTTTCTCTGTGTCTCAGATAAATAAATCTTAAAAAAAGGTATGAGAGGTTACGGATTTGGTGATTTATATGTTGCTGAGATGAACCTAAAAGTCATTTAATACTATTAGATTAGATGTTATCATTAATTTTAATCTCTTATTTTCTTACAGTGACTTTCTACCCATAAGCCTCCTCTTTTATGCTAGGCTTCCTATAGTCTCTACCTTTCATCCTCCATGTTCAGTGTATCTCTTAGAAGGTAGTTTCTGTAACATTTTCCATACATCCTGGTTTCCTTTGGCTTTTTACCAACCACTAACTTTGATGCAGATGCTAGACGGGTGCTAGCTTTGAAAGAGTTGGTGGTCTAGTTGGGAGAGTCCCAATAGTCCCTTAGTTGCTGAAGGACTGAAGTTACAGTCAAATGCTAGAAGTATACCTTTGGTTTTGTGGACTACAAGTTATGACACATATGGTGTTCTGGAGCCGGACACCATCTAGTGGCAACTTCAGATTGATTTGCTGCTGTATTTTGAACAGGGACATCTACAGATCTTATCTTGGACACCTGACATTAGTTCTGAAAAGGATCCTACAGATTATCTATTTACTACTCCTTCCTGTTTTATAGAAGGGATAACCGAGGCCCAGAAAAATGAAATAACTTGTCAAAAGTCACAATGGTAATTTAAGACAAAGCCCTGATCAAAGCTTTTTCTAAATTCCATAATAGATTTTTTGTTTTGTAAACTGGGAACAGGTGTTAATCTGACCCAGATTAACAGTATTTTCAGAATGTATATTACTTTACTTCCAAAAGAATATGATAATTAAAAAATATATTAGCATATCACATGAATAGTTAAGTAATTATTAGTTTGGTATTTTAAAAGTTATTTTGCAAAATATATGAATGGAAGTGAATAGGAGTGATGATGTAAGCATTCTTGTTTTGGTTTCAGTCTTAGACTTTATATACTCATTTCCAAATATGTGTGCTGTATAGGTTTTGATAAATGTCTATTTTCAAGATAAGGGAACTCCCTCTATTCCTAATTTCCTGATTATTATTTTTTTTTCCTAAATTGGCTTTTGACTTTCAAATGCCTTTATGCATCTATTAAAATGATCATGTAAGTGTTTTTGGTTGTTTTTTACTTTAGTTTATTTATTAATGTGGTTGGATTTAATAGATTTTTGCCAGCTTCCTAGATTGTGATTGTCTAATTAGAATGTATAGAGGCCATCAATAAGGTATGCCTTTATCTGTGATCTGTTCCCTGTTCTAGTCATCAGCTGCCCTGATATACTTGGTCACCTAATCGGGGTGCTGTTGCTATTTTATTTTTAAACTTACTCTTTTTTTTCTTACAGTGGCAGTACAGTGGGTAATGGTAATATTATTAATTAATACTTATTGAGCTCTCTTATATGTCAGAAACTGTGCCTACACTTTCATTAATTCATTTAATGCTCCCAACAACCTTATACTGCTAGAGGTACATACAACTATTGCCTCTGTTTTACAGATGAGGAAACCAAGCTGTGGGGAAGTTAAATAACTTGCCCCAAGAATCCAGCACGGGCAATATGAATCCAGAATCTATGCTGTTAGCAGTAGACCACCTCTCTACTACCTTATGGATAATGATACTTTCAAGGCAATATGGGGGAGAGTTAAAAGGGCCCACCTAAAAACCCTGCTGTGGTCTATGCTCAGATCCTGGCATGAGCCCTCTTCCAGACTCCACTTTCACCCTACCACTGGGTCTCTGCTGTCACTGGAAGAGGGTGTTCATGGTCTTTATGTTAGTTTCTCAAATCCATCAACCTCCACCCGTATTCTGTCTGCAGACTGAGTTCTCGGGATGGAGCCAGGAGCTTAGTTTATCAGTTTGTCCTCTGATAACATTTTGTACAAATGTTTATCTCTCAATATATGTTGTACAAGATAGTCTTTTTTTTTTTTTGGTTTTGCTTTTATTAATAACATTGCTTTTAACAACAGAAATAATCTTATTACAGATACATCAGCATCATTTATAAAGGGGAAGCTTGGCCAATTAATTTGGGAAATTCAGTTCAACACAAACATAGTTCTATATTTTATACATGTACTAATAACTTTAAAATAATATAAATCTAAAATCGACAGAACCAAAAGAGAAATAAGTAAACCCACAATCATAATTAGAAATTTTAGCACATTTCTTTCAGTAATTGATGGAGCAAAAATAGAAAAATGATCAGTATATAGAGGATTTGGGCCCGTGATTAACTAAGTTGATTTAATGACACAGACGTAGAGTACTACATCCAGTACTACATGCAAAACCACAGAATGCACACTTTTTAAGTGCGCATGGAACATTTACAAAAACAAAGGACTTTCAATGAAATACGTTGTAACTTACTCCTTTACTCTTGTTGGTATGTCTTATATCTAACCTTCATTTAACCTAATGCAATAGCAGGTTTCTTTTTCCCAAAGGAGGTGAAAAAGAATTTATGATAGGCTCATAATTACTATGTACTTAAAAGCCACATTTGAGTCACCAGGAAAAAATATGCAGATTATTTTAATTCTTCATTATGGAGTTTGTGTTCTAGCTCTTTAATCATCTTTATCATCTATTTCTTAAAGCTTCTCCAAGGCAATTTCCTTTTTAAATTTTGGATTCTACAAGTAGGACCTGACCTTGCTGAGAATTTCGTATGTGTCACATTTTCTCATCCATGCATATCATTTCCATTCGTAAATAAACGAGTGGTATGTGTTTAGAGAAGGCTGCTCTGCGAATTGGTACTGTCCTGGAATCTCTTCCTGTCATAATTGTGGGTGTGCTGTCTTGTTAGTATTCTGTGTATTGGATTGAACTTCTGTTTACCAGGGAAATATCAAAAACATTGTAGGGAATTAAATATTTTTATGGGTGAATGGACAATGTTAACTTCGTAAATGGTGATTGTTCTTGCAAAATGTTTGCTGGAGTTTATATAAAATCTCATCAAGAACAGCTAAAGGTCTGAATTCATACTCCAGTTATTTTACTTGATAATTTCAAGTCATACCCCATGTAAGAAAAATAAAATGGACTATTTCAGATCCTGAGTGTTAGGAGGAAGTGGGAATCTTTAAAGTTCTTTTTGTCAGGCTATTTGGTTACGTAGAGACCTTCTCAAGTAAGCTGGCTCAAGTAAGAGTTCCTGTACTTAAATCTAGACTGTCACAAAAATCCAAGAATGGGACTATAATATGACAGCATCTTGTGAAGTCTGGAGTTGGAGGTGCTTTTGGTTTCAAAGGAACACTTAATGGAATTAATAGACATCAGTAGAACTTCACTTTCATGGGGATCCCAAGTGTGACTTAGCCGCTCTTCAGGTGCTTTTATCTGTTCTGGTTCTAACTTGCTACTCAGAGTTTCTGCTCACTCTGGACTTGGTTAGGTTAGCCTGGCCACCGAACTCCAGCTCCATTTTATAACCCTATAGCTTATCCCTCAGTAGTGATTGCTATTTGTTAATTCACATTCCTGACATTATAAATCTAATTTGCTTATTAGCTTATTTCTAGTCAAGTTCACAGCATGGATTTATGAATTAATTGCTTTTGAGTCAGGCTTTCACCCTTCATTCACTGGGGACGGAGGAGGGTGAGTCCCTTCATGTATTAGAGGGTACAGATAGAATAGTTTTCTCTCTCTCTCTCTCTTTCATTCTTCCTTTCTTTTTTGTCAGAGTGAGAGAGAGACCACAAGCAGGAGGAACAGTAGGCAGAGGGAGAGGGAGAAGTAGGCTCCCTGCTGAGCAAGGACCCCCCCCCCCACCGCCCCGCAGTGTGGGACTCGATCCCACAACCCTGGAGTCATGACCTGAGCTGAAGGCAGACCCATAAAATGACTGAGCCACCCAGGTGTCCCTGGAACAGTTTTTCTTTAGAAGACAGGACAGGCGTTATGACCAAAAATAAATTCACAAGATCACTTGCCATTTGTTTTTAGTGCTCTCTCAGATTCATAGGTACATTAATTGTCTGATTCTCTGTGTTCTTTAGTACTTTGTTTTCTTCTTCATAATAGCACTTCCTAGCTTAATTGCATATTATGTGCTTAAATATTTATTCTACTGAATTATATGCTTTAGCAGATTGTCACCATGTTTTATTCATCTGCATATCTTTAGCATCTGACATAATAAATGCTCTGTGTATGTTTGTTGAATGGTTGAACACCTTTCCTACCATCAGAGAGACTCTGATGGTAGCATTTAGGTACTGGACCCTTGTTACTTCTCACTTTCTGTTTTTGTAAAACAAGGAACTCAGCCACTTAGGAGATACGGAGTGAGGGAAGACACCACACTTTAATGAAATGAAACTGAATCGTAAGGTGGTGATTTTAGTTATCATTTCATGTAAAATTGGGGATGCAAATATGTATAAACATCTCTCTTGTCAGGAGACTTAACAGTCTAGTAGGGAATTATAAAAAAGAATTGTAATTTAGTGTTTAGTGCATTAAGATGGTTATGTTTTAGGTTTGATGGAAACACAGAGGAAAGGGATTACCTCTGTTTGAGATGGTTAGTCATAGCTTTATAGAGAAGTTCTTGATCTAGGTCTTGAAGAAGGAATGGTAAAGCTTGTCGCAGGATTTGGTGAAGTTGAGTGGGGAGGCGCACAGGGATGCTAAGGAGTTAGCAGTTTAGGAAGGAAAAACCAGCCCATGAAAAGCTTAGCGTGGTGCTAGATGGGGCTGCTCCTTTACAGGACCTTGTAAAGAGTGGGGAAGAGATAAAGCCAGAAGGCCTGTATGTGGGGATTGGAGGTTTGGATTTGATCCTGTAGGTGGTAAAGTGATTTTACAGTAGGGAGTAACAGATTTGCATTTTACCAGAATGGCCGTTAGCAGTGTGAATAATGGATTGGGGTAACTGGATGACATTAGGGAGGCAGATAAACTACTTTAGGAGGCTTGTGAAATTGTATAATGCAGAATTGAAGAAGACCTGAAAGAGGGTTGGAGAGAGGGGACAGTTATGAAAAAGACTAATGAGGTAAAATTGTTAGGGTTTGGGATGTTGGGAGAGAGAGATGAGGGAGAGGATATGTGTCTGGTATGAATTTCAGGTTTCTGGTTTGGGAGGTTGGTGTCGGTGTCTGTTGCTGGGAAATGCATGAGGATTAGCAGATTTCAAGGAAAATTCAGTTTAGGATATGTTCCCTTTGAGGTGCCTCAGGTCCAGTCAGGTGGAGAGTTTCAGTGAGCAGTTGGCTCACAGCTCCAGGGCTAGAGATAAATATTTAAGTATGGATTTAGGGATAAAACTATGGGCACTTGGGGCTTACAGAGGGAAAGAGGACAGATACAACTTCTTACCTTACTTGATGAAGCCCTCTGCCTGCTAGTTCAGTTTTACCTCTTGTCATTTTTCACTGAGTGAACCTCTGTGCTTCCAGGATCCGAGTATGTGGGTATTTTCTCCTGATTTTGCATATTTATTCATATTACAACCTTAGCATAAATCATAGTCAGGTCCCCTGCTCCCCTTCCAGGGCTAAAGAACTCTTAACTTGTTGTTTTAGACTCAACTTGAGCATCACCTCTTCTGGAGCTTTATGTGACTACAATTATTTTAGGTGCCCCTTCTCTGTCTTTCCATAAGCACATATTTATTATGGTACTTACAACCCTGTATTACAATTGTTTACTTGTATGCTCCCCACTAGAATTTCTTGAGGGCATAGACTACATCATTTAATTCTTGACCAAAGTCTAGCTTAGTGTCTGATAGAGAATAGGTGTTCAGTTAATATCTCTTACCTGTAAAGAATAAACTCTTAGGTTTTATAAACTCTTTTCCAGATCCGATATATTTCTCAGACTCAAGGTTTACCGGGAGAACAGTTGTTAAATGTGGGCACGAAATCCACAAGATTTTTTTGCAGAGAAACAGATATTTCTCATTCTGGTTGGAGATTAAAGGTAATTCATTTTAAAAAATTTTAGAAAAACATTTTTTCTAAGATGCCTCATGTGGATAATATCCCCCATGCCTATTTTTCTTTTATTGTATTTCTTCTTCTGAATTTTCATTTTTGACCCCTCCCCACTTTTTAATGGCGGGGGGGCTTCCCTGAATAATGTAGCTCATTCTCTAACCTGGCAACAAAATTATTTACTCATCTTAAATGGTTTTTAAAATTTTATGTGTGTAATTACTTTTGTGTTATGTGTTTCATCTTCTCTATCCAGTTTCCCATTATTAAGCTTTATAAGGACCAAATTTCACCATTTACTCCATAACCCAAGTACTTAATTTATTCCTAGCTCTTTGGGAGATTAGTAAAACCTCAGTGATTAACTTTCTAACCAGTTACACACACACACACACACACACACACACACATATATATATAATGTATATTTACCTATTTATTTATTTATTTTCACCTGAACCAAGCTCTTCTCATTTTTTGGGCTACTTTTAAAAAGTATGTTTTTGATAGTTGCTCTTTTGAAATTCCTTGCCTAAGACTATTCAGTGTATTACACTAAATGTGCTAGAACTAAAAAATAAAGAATTTTCAAATGATGGGTAATATATTATTTTTCCTCTTTGACATGTCCAATAAGACACTAGAAGAGCATGAGGCAGAGACAGGAATGAAGTCTAAAGAAGCCAGAAAGTACATATTCAACAGCCTGGATGATATAGTGCATGTGAGTACCACAGCCATGTTTGTTAGTCTTCTCTGCCTTCGGTGATGGACTTGAACGCCAAGGATGCCACCACACGTTAATCATCTGCTAAAGGACTGCAGAGTGCTTGCTGGATTTAAGGTTTTCAAACAAAATTGATTCTAATGTTTCAGCCTCTCGGGAACTAAATTGCATTTATCTTTATCAAATATTTAATTTACACCATCCTGTGCTTTAGTAAAAAGTATTTTTTCCAAGAGGCAAAATCCTAGCTGTACCAATTTCTCTTCCTTATATTTTGTTAGAAGTGGAAATTTGTTAAAAAAATTTTTCCCTTGCTTTGAATGCTGTTTGGTTCCTTTAAACATTTTGCAGATTTGTTAAAACTCAAGTACTCATTCTTGTTTTGAAATAATTGTAGTTCTCTGTTCTTTCCTGTGTTGTGGTATTTTTTTTTTTAAACTGTGAGTCTTTAACATATACTACCCTCTGTGGCTTGTCTATTTATTTATTTATTTAATGACTGATGACTTGAAATTTTGGTCTTATAGGTGAACACAGTGATGGATTTGGAAGGAAGTGATCTTTTGGCTGAGAAAGCTGATAGAAGAGAATTTGTTAGTCTGTTGAAGAAAATGTTGCTGATTGATGCAGATTTAAGAATTACTCCAGCTGAGACTTTGAACCATCCTTTTGTTAATATGAAACATCTTCTAGATTTCCCTCATAGCAACCAGTATGTTACTTTAAAATCTTTTAAAATGATCTGGAGAAATAATACTAAGTCTGTAGAAAATTAGTGTGTTAGAGGATGATTCAATATATTTATTAAATGAAAGTAAATGGAGTCAAGAGAGGTTAAGCTAACTTGGCTAAATTCACACGGACTGGTAAGTGGCAGCTAGTACTACAACATAAATATGAGTTGCATTCCAGTGTTCTTTTTCCAAAATACCATACTGAAATGACTGAACGTCTTTGTTTTTATGTGACATTCTTACCTTAATAACCAGGTATGTATGTATAATAAAAGGAAGTGTTAACAGTTTTCACCCCCTTATGCGTCCTGCAAACTCCTTCTTTATTTTCCCTTCACACCATTTGCTTTCTCTGCCCACACCTTCTCCTCTGTGTTGTGGAAGGAAGGGAGGGTTTTTAATGGAGATATATTCTCAAGTTGAGAAGGTCTTATCAAAGTTACCTTAGACAAATCTTTTTTTAAAAATTTTTAATTTTTTATTAACATATAATGTATTATTAGCCCCAGGGGTACAGGTCTGTGAATTGCCAGGTTTACACACTTCACAGCACTCATCATAGCACATACCGTCCCCAATGACCACAACCCAAACCTTAGACAAATTTTATGAATTCTTTGAACCCCATTCCTTTTAATATTTTATAAAGAATTTTTAATATATTATATAACTTAATATTATTTAATGACTGATATTAATATTTTTAGATGACTGAGTAAAGAAGATATAGGGACAAACTAGTATTCATCATTATGGATAACGCTTTTAAAATTGGTATTTTTATAAAGCCCAACTACTTTCCCCATCCCTGTCCCCACAGTTAAAAATACCTAATGATTCCATATATAAGACTTTGAAAATAACATGATAACCATATACTTTGTACCAGTAGTTTAGGAATGTAGAGCTCTAGAAATTTAGGAAAAATTATTTTGGGCAGGGGTCATAAAACTAGATTGTGCTAGTCAAAAATGTTTACTACTGCTTTGATGTCTTAGAAAATTCTGCAGATATAAAGTATACTTTCACTTGCTTTAAAATTCAATCCTGTGTAGGTTTTTCTGGTAGAAATTTCTGGTAGAAATTTTTTTCTTTTGGAAATTTTAAATTTTAAACTACTCTAAACATTTAAAATAATACTACAGTTACCTTTCTTTCCTTTTTTTTTTTTTTTGCAGTGTAAAGTCCTGTTTTCATATTATGGATATTTGTAAGTCCCACCCAAATTCATGTGACACAAATAATCACAATAAAACTTCACTTTTAAGACCAGTTGCTTCAGGCAGTACTGCTAATCTGACAGCAAATTTTACTAAAATTGGCACATTAAGAAATCAGGTAAGAACTTAGAGTTTTAATAATTTATACTCCTTTTTTAATGATTGCTTATTTTGCTTTTGAGGTATATGGAAGTCTTATGTCAGCTGTTAGAAGTCACATGCTGGTGAAGGTCTCACTGTAGTTATTCTGTGAAATCTCGAATATTTCAGGGAAACAATCAGAGCATGACTACTAAAGCTCATTTATTTTATTACCTTTCACCTGTCAGTATCTCCTACTTACCTTTCTATGCAGCAACTCTACAAATTGAGTAAAGCCAGTTTCTGGGTCCATTTTTATCAATAGAAGTATGATTTTAAGAAGTGTATTCGAATTGCATTTGTAAAGCATGCATGTAGCAGTTAGAAGACTGCTCAGGATAATGCTGCCTGTGTTCATCCTTTCAGGCATTAACCACGTCTGCTCATTCAGTGGTGCACCATGGAATTCCTCTACAGGCCGGAACTGCTCATTTTGGTTGTGGTGATGCCTTTCAGCAGACCCTGATTATCTGTCCCCCAGCTATTCAAGGTACTTTTTGATTTAAATTAGACTTTAAGCTTAACTTTTAAATAAACTTAGGCATCTAGTAATTAAATATGTTGCATATATTTATATAACAGTGTGCTACATTTGAATTTAATTTAAGCTGATCAGTAGCCTTTAGACCAGTGACACTGCTCTCTTGACTGGGGCTCCACTGTAATCATCACTAACAAAACGGGTCATATGATAATTATATTTCCTGTAGTGTCTAGCACAACGAAATACCTTAGTAGAAATTAACGAGTTTGGAGAGCTGTGGGGTTGTCTTTAGTTGTTATCACAGTTCCAGATGTTTAGGTAAGTACCTTTTATTTGTCTGTTCTTATGAGACATTAAAGTGACTGAGAACTTAGTTCTTTAAATTTTGATCAAAAAAAAATTTTTTTTTTAATTTTAAAATTTTAAAATTTAAATTCAGTTAATTAACGTGTAATGTATTATTTGTTTCATGGGTACAGGTCTGTGAATCATCAGTCTTAGATAATTCTTAGCACTCACCATAGCACATACCCTCCCCAGTGTCCATCACCCAGCCACCCTATCCTTCTCCCCACTCCCTGCAACCCTCAGTTTGTTTCCTGAGATTAAGAGTCTCTTATGGTTTGTTTCCCTCTCTTGTTTTGTCTTGTTTCATTTTTTTTCTGCTCTTCCCCTGTGATCCTCTGCCTTGTTTCTTAAATTCTGCATATCCGTGAGATCCCGTGATAACTGTCTTTCTCTGAGGACTTATTTCACTTAGCATTCTACCCTCTAGTTCCATCCATGTTGTTGCAAATGGCATGATTTCATTTTTTTTGATGGCTGGTCAAAGGAATTTTATCCCAAAATTTTAGAGTCTTGTTTTTTGCCCATACCTTAGGATTAAAAAGAGATTGATTTTTAACTCAATTAGATTATGTCCCTTACTTAGATAAAAAGGAAATTAAAACTTCAAGTGAGATGAGTGGCAGAATACCTTTGAAGAGCCATAAATTCTCAAACCACGGAACTTGTTAGTGGTTCTTAAAAGACAGTAGCAGCCAGTGTTATGGCTGGAATAACCAGATAAAACATGACTTATAGGTCCTTTCCTAGCATTTTGTCGTTGCTAGGCTTTAACCTCTAGTTCTGTCTTAAAGCAAGAGCTTAACTCCAGATGAGGCCCTAAGTGACTCTTGGAAGTGCAGTGGGAGTACTGCATAGTGTCAGGGAAAGCGGTCGGTGCTCAATCAGGATGCCTGAGATATCATCCTGTTCTCTGCCATTTGCGGTGTCATTCTAGATGAATCTGTTAACCTGTTTTCTGCCCTAGTCAAAGGAGATGGGCTGAATAGATAGTATCTTGGTGAGTTCTAACTCTAGTATTTCTGTATTGTGTGGGTTATTTGAAATTTTTATTTGATTTAAGGATTTGAGCAATGTTTCTAAAGTTCTAATATGTCCTACAGTGCCCTAAGCACTGAGGTATGTTTGTTGACTTGATTGGCTGGAAATAAGAGATGTGAAAACATGGCCACTCTGCAGCCGTTTTTGTTATGCTTTATTTTCATCTTTTATATATATTGGATTTTCGTATAAGGTTTCGAGAGAAAGATTTGTAGCACTAAAGATAAAAAACAACAGCTTAGATGGTTGATTTTTAAGATGAAATTGTGGGCGAGGGTGGTCTGTAAGTATCTGTGATAGTAACCCATGGCTGGGGGTAATAAAAACACCCACATCATCATGATGTCAGCACTCTTAAAGATGCTGTTGTGTTTATTTCTTTGTTTTTCCTTAGTTGTTAATTATAAAAATTTCAAACCTATAGAAAAGTTCAAAAAGAATAACATAATGCCTTCTGCCCTAGATTCAACAAGTGTTAACATTTTGACATATCTGCTCTGTCTTCCTGTCTAGACATATGTATATTGTTTGATAGTGGTAGACATTTTACTTCTAAATACTTGAGCATGCAAGACTGATGCATGCTTCTTTGTTTTTTAATCAGTTATCATGTAAGTTGACAGATGCATTTTCACTTAGATGACAGATGCATTTCACTTAGTTTTTACTCTGTACTAATAAATAGATTAAGTTCTTTTTTGTTGAAGTAGGCTCCGTGCTCAGTGTGGAGCCCAGTGGAGCTTGAACTTCTCTTGAGATCAAGAGCTGAGCTGAGACCAAGATTTGGATACTTAACCAGCTGAGCCACCCAGGCACCCCAGATTCTTTTCTAATAATTTTCCCCTGTTTACCAAAGTCAACTTGAGGGTCACTCACTTGCAGTGTGGAGTAGCTCATCAAGATTTAGAATAGCAGCTCTTTTTTTCAGAGCCTACCTTCTGTTTGTAGCAAAAATTTAAAAGGCTTGTGAGACACATTTCTAAACATAGTCAAGCATCATTCTTCAAACATTCAGTGAGGCATCGGAGGAATCTTTTCTCTTTGAATGTGCCTTATAGTTGATAAAAGATTAGTAACCTTTCTATACATTATACATATGCCAACAGCTATATGATTGGTTCATAATGAGGGTAGCAAGGAAAAGGAGATACCAGAAGACTCATTAACTTTTTAAATGCCAAGAACAATATTTGGGAACTAGAATTAGCAGTTAAGACAAAGCAAAATGCTTGTTAGCTTGTGTAACAGGTACATTGTAGCAGGACAGGTTTTGTAAATATGTTGGCTCATCATTTCTTGTCTTAGTATAGTGTGTAGCTTTCCCTCTAATCTGCTTTAGGATCCCTGTAGAAAATCCCAATATTGGTCTTCTTACTGCTTTCACTCATAATGTGCTCCCAGTCCATTTTGAAGAAACATTTTATTTTTTTATTTTTAAGGATTTTATTTATTTATTTGACAGAGAGGTAGAGAGCACAAGTAGGCAGAGCAGCAAACAGAGGGAGAGGGAGAAGCAGGCTTTCTGCTGAGTGGAGAGCCTGATGCAGGGCTGGATCCCAGGACCCTGGGATCATGATCCTAGGATCATGACCTGAGCTGAAGGATGAGCCACCCAGGTGCCCCTGAAGAAACATTTTAAATAGTTATTGGGCAGCTGTTGGGGAGCAGTTATGGCACCATTATAGTTTGTATTTTAAGTAAATTTTATGTATGTCCCACTTTCCATTTTTTACTTTGGGGTACAGTGTATAGGTTCATCATGCCTTTCATATATTCCCCCTGCTATACATATAACATGTAGATATAGCTATATTGGTACCTTTTTTAGGTTAAGAAAGACTCAGGCAAGCTCTTATTTAACAAATTTGAGTGTATATTAAACAAGTATTTAACATTATTTTAGCAGCCTGAAGAGCTAGTTATTCATCCCCTCTGGTTGAAAGCTGCTGTTTTAGAATCAAATACATTTCAACAAAATTCTCCTGTTGTACTAGAACAATCTTTAAGCTTTTGTGCCTGCTGTGCAGGTATTAAAGCAGATCTAATCAAACAAAGATGAAGTTTCAGCTAACCTAATAACTATATAGAAAATTGGGATCTTAACCACATTGAAGTTAATAAAAATAAGTTAGACCTCATGAGGAGAGAAGATAATAGGAGAATTCTTCTCATTCTAAGGCATCAATTATGAGGATAATTTAAGGGCAGCTTGATATTTGTTGGGATTTGAGAATTCGCTCTGTCCTTTCATCCTTGATCAAGTGAATTCTGCTTTTTTCTCTGATGAGATTATCTATTGCTGCTATATATCTACACTGCCTGGGTATGCTTATATTCCATTTCTTGGAGAATTTGCTGATCAAGACATGCTTTTTGGAAGAGTGAGAAGGTCAGTTTAAAAAAATAATCTGTAGGTCTTTGTTAAACTTAATTCTAGCTTTTTAGGTGGAGAGTGGAGCTCAGTGGGTAGAACACCCTGGTGGTAGGAGAAGAGCCTCTATGAAGAAAAATAAACACAACCAAATTCACATTCTCTTTAGGATTAACACTTATAATGTATTTGTGCAATAAAACTATAGGGTTATTTTTCAGTAGTAAAATAAAACAGTTGTAGTATTTTTCTCTTACGACTGATCAGAAATACGTAAGATCACATTTATGCAAAAACTACTGATACTGAAATAAGCTGCCAGCCTATGTTGAAAGTCACTGCTCAGGAGACTGAAACTGTGAAATAGTGAATTTATTCTCATAACTGAGCTTTCTGAGCTTGGAGAATGTCCCTAAAATCTTGAGTCAAAGTTCTCATTTGAGGTGATACTATTTCACTGTCTCAAAGTTTAATATAAGACAGTATTTGCAAGGTACTTTTGCAATATATGACATAGAAGTATTAATAGGATTAACATGACTGGCAGTCCTGCTTTTTAATTTTCCTAGTGGGTGAGCAAAGTGGAACATGTTTGTCTTGGAGTTCCAGTAGCTTTCTGCTAGGAATACTAGTAGAGTAAGCCACATTGGTCAAAACTCAGCTGTATTATCATATTAGGCATGAAAGATTATTTTTGCTTTTTCTTTGGAGGTTGAAATGACTGTGTCACCCCTGAATTTTCTTGACTCAGGTAAACCATCATGGCCATTGAAATGTGAAGTTATGATACGTTTCCCCCCCCCCTTTGATGCCAAAAGTGTAAGATCCTGTCAGAGTTCTTAAAGAACAGAATACGAAGCATAGCTGAGTTTGTATGAGAAGATGTACATTACCTGCTAGAAGATCAGGATGTTGGGCTAGACTCACCTTTCCATGTCCTTTATCATAGTGGCAAAACTATTTAAAAAGGAATTAAAGCTAGAATAGCAAACTTTAAAAGGAATGGGAGGTTTCAAGAAAAATAAATGATTGGACTTGGTGGTGTGCATTTTAAAGCAGTAGAAGGAGAAGCTTTATATCAATTTTTGGAATGATATACCATTAGGTAGGTAGAAGGAACCTCACTTTCCTAATAGATTGCTTTGTTAATGCTATGAACATTTTATGTCAGAGATGGTTTTAAAATCCTAATCAGAATTTTAGAAATTCGTTGAATTTAAAAGAGTTTTGTAAGTGAACTCAGAGAAATAGTTTTTGATTTAAGAACTGTGTTTTCTTTTTCCTTTGTCATAGGTATTCCTGCAACACACGGTAAACCTACTAGTTATTCACTAAGAGTAGATAGCACAGTTCCCCTTGTAACTCAGGCCCCAGCTGTACAGCCACTACAGATCCGACCCGGAGTTCTCTCTCAGGTTGGTAATAATTTATTATTTTTGCACATGTACTGTCGTCCTTATTCTCAAGTAAGGCACTGATCTACTTGTAATATACCAGCCTGTGCTGCTGAGAAACAGTGAAAGTGATCTGGATGGGAATTCCATCTTCTGTAGTTATTGGCTTTGACTTTTACATAATTATTAATGATTGTTACTGTAATGTATTTTTGATTTTAAGATGGAGTAATGATGAATTACTTGTAACTCACAGGCTTTTCTTTGCTTCTGGTTTAGCAGACCTGGTCTGGCCGAACGCAGCAGATGCTCGTACCTGCCTGGCAGCAGGTCACACCCATGGCTCCTGCGACTACTGCGTTAACCTCTGAGGGGGTGGCTGGTTCCCAAAGGCTCGGAGATTGGGGGTAAGTTAAAAACGAAAATACTTGTTTGTGAATTTTGCAAAATACATCTTGCTCTAGAAGGGATTCAATTTTTCTAAACTTTCTCCCTAGGAAAATGATTTCACACAGTAATCATTATAGCTCAGTGATGCCACAACCTCTTCTAACCAATCAGATAACTCTATCGGCCCCGCAGCCAATTAGTGTGGGTATCGCGCATGTTGTGTGGCCTCAGCCTGCCACTGCGAAGAAAAACAAGCTGTGCCACAACAGGTCAGTGTCCGTAGTTTAACTTTCCTCTGCATTTTGAAAAGTAGTCTTGAAATTTTGCATGTACACTAAAGGGTCACTCTGTTTTATTCAAAATGACCTCTTTGATAGCTCTGTTACAAACACTAAGCCAGCTCCCTTCTCAATTTCTCAGAGGTATTTTGGTAAAACTAATGGAATGGGAGCCAGGAAGAGAGGAAATAAATGCTTTCAGTTGGTAAGATTGTCTTTATTGCCCTTTTGATTTATTACCTACATATTATTTTAGACAATTTTAGACACTCAGATACCACATTTACCAAGAAATCACGATTTTAATGTATGTAACTGCAATCTACAATGATAGTTCTAGAGATAATATATTTATAAAACGATCTATATGTTAGTATGTTATATACATGATCTTGAACACATGAAGCTTCACATTGTTCATTTTAACAAGATGTCTTAGAAAAATGTCATGTATATTTTGATTATAGGAATGACACATTATTCCTTTGATTGCAGGAGTAATTCGTTGCAGAATACGAATGTCCCACATACATTTATTTCTCCAAAGATAGTAAATGGGAAGGATGTCGAGGAAGTACGTTGTATAGAAACACAGGACAATCGTAACTCAGAAGCAGAGGCGAGAGACTGTTGTGAAACATCTGTCCGGCAGGACTCTGATTCATCGGTTTCCGACAAACAGCGGCAAACCATCATCATTGCTGACTCCCCAAGCCCAGCAGTGAGTGTGATCACTATTAGCAGTGACACTGATGAGGAGGAGCCATCCCAGAGACACTCACTCAGAGAGTAAGTGCCCAGAGCAGTTCCTAGTGTTGATGCCACATCCCTTACATAGTGATGGCGCCCTCTGGTGTGCTGAAAAACACCTTTCTGGGACTTAACTCTGGTCTGTCAATGTCCTTTGGAGTAAACATCCTGAATAGTAATTAATATGATTATTATAGTATTTCTCCTCTATTAGTAAACTGTAGGTTTTTGTCCACGTAGAGCACGCTGAACTGCTTCATATCCTTAATTAGATAATGGAAATATGGGCGGCTTCTCATTTTTGACCTATGGTTTTCCCATCCCTCTTTTGCTAGATGTAAAGATAGTCTGGATTGTGAAGCTTGCCAGAGCACTTTGAATATCGATCGGATGTGTTCATTAAGTAGTCCTGACAGTACTCTGAGCACCAGCTCCTCAGGGCAGTCCAGCCCATCCCCTTGCAAGAGACCGAACAGGTAAGGGAATCTGTGGTGGCATACCGTGAATACTGGGTCTCCTGAAAATCCTGTAATTTCTTTTGTTGTTTATGTAAATAAGTGCCTGTCAGTTTACCACAGTGGCTTCTCTCGTGAATATAATTTTTTAACCAGATCACTTTTTAGAAACTTGAGTTTTTTGTTTGGTTGTAGTTTTTTTGTTTGTTTGTTTTTTAGATTTTATTTGTTTATGTGATATATATGATAGAGAGACAGCACAGCAGGGAGAGTGGCAGACAGAGGAAGTGGGAGAACCAAGCTCCCCACTGAGCAGAGAGCCTGATGCAGAGCTTGATCCCAGGACCCTGGGATCATGACCTGAGCCCAAGGCAGATGTGTATGACTGAGCCACCTAGGCACCCCTAGAAACTTGGGTCTTAAGTAATGCTTTTCTTTTACTGTTGTAGAACACATCTAAATGAAAAATTGAGCTTCTAATAAATGAGTTTTAAAGAATCACTTGTTTTTGAAAGGGTAGAAAAAGCCATGTTCTCAAGTTCTCCATGGACTACAATTATTACTTTAATTTGGAATAAGAATATACAGCAAAATAAATATTTTAGGAAAATAAAAGGAATTTTTGCATAATAAAGTAATAACCCACTGTCAGTAAGGTATCCAATATGATTTTTTTCTCTCATTGGTGATTGATTTGCATGGTTTTACTTTCCTTTCCTACTCTTTTTTTGGCCAGGGACATGCATTGCCACTAAAGTAGTGAGCTCTTCCTCATCAGCGTGCTATCCCAGCACATGAGGAGATAAACCATAAAGAGCTCAGTAAAATACATTTGATTTCAACTTTTAGAAATTCTTTTTTTAGTGGAAACAAAATTTGAAAAATTCTTAAGTCTTAATTTTATACATTTGTTATCTCTTTTTTTCTTAGTTGGGAAATACGGTATTGAATATTTGGAAGATGTAAAGACGTTTTAGCACATCTTTTTGTGAACTGCTTATAATACGCTTTGGCAGTTGACATACATATACATTTCTGTAAATATGTATATCTATATAAAAATATATTATGTAAACGTACAAATAAGTATAACTAAAAGTATATATATAGGGGCGCCTGGGTGGTTCAGTGGGTTAAGCCTCTGCCTTTGGCTCAGGTCATGGGTCTCAGGGTCCTGGGATCGAACCCCGCATTGGGCTCTCTGCTCAGCAGGGAGCCTGTTTGCTCCTCTTTCTCTGCCTGCCTCTCTGCCTACTTGTGATCTCTGTCTGTCAAATAAATAAATAAAAATCTTTAAAAAAATATTTTACAAAGTACATATATAAAAAGAGATGCTTCAAATTGTTAAGTATGAAATGAATGATTAAAATAGACCATCACTAAGTCAGTCAGAGAAAAACAATTATATGATCTCACTGATATGAGGAATTTGAAAAACAAGACAGAGGATCATAGGGGAAGAGAGAGAAAAAAATGAAACAAGATTTTTTTTTTTTAAAGATTTTATTTATTTATTTGAGAGAGAGAGAGAGAAAGCATGAGCGAGGAGAAGGTCAGAGGGAGAAGCAGACTCCCTGCGGAGCTGGGAGCATAATGCAGGACTCAGTCCTAGGACTCCAGGATCATGACCTGAGCCGAAGGCAGTCGTCCAACCAACCCAAAAATGAAAACAAGATTAAACCAGAGAGGGAGACAAACCATAAGAGACTCTTAATCTCAGAAAACAAACTGAGGATTCCTGGAGTGGAAGGGAGTGGGAGGGATGGGGTGGCTGGGTGATGGACATTGGGGAGGGTATGTGCTGTGGTAAATGCTGAGAATTATGTAAGACTGATGAATCAATGGACCTGTACCCCTGAAATAAATAATACAGTATATGTTAATTAAAAAAAAAAAGAGACCATCACTGCTGTCTCCAAGAGGGGAGAGATTTTCATGGCCTGAGGGGGACAGGAAAAGAAGGGAAATAGGGAACTCTGGCTAGGCCTTTAGAGAGATGGGGAAGACCTTTCAGATCACAGTTTAGTTAAAAGAACCCCAATTACCACTAAAGATAATGAATCCTAACATTGGAATTTAATTTCATGTCACATGAAATTGACAATAGGTCACACGATTATGTTTTTATATTTCGTTTAATTATCCAGAATAGTGGATCTTTTGTAGTGTCTTTTTTTTTTTTTTTTTTAAGATTTTACTTACTTATTTGACAGAGAGAGAGACAGAGAGGCAACATAAGCAGGGGGAGTGACAGGGGGAGAAGCAGGCTTCCCGCTGAGAAGGGATCCCAACATGGGGCTTGATCACAGTATCCTGGGATCTTGACCTGAGCCAAAGGCAGTCGCCAGATGACCGAGCCACCCAGGAACCCCTCTTTTGTAGTGTCTTGATGAGATTTTCTGTAGTTTATAATGTGGAATTTTTTTTTAAAGATTTTATTTATTTATTTGACAGAGATCACAAGTAGGTAGAGAGGCAGGCAGAGAGAGAGGGGGAAGCAGGCTCCCCACCGAGCAGAGAGCCCGATGCGGACCTTGATCCCAGGACCCTGAGATCATGACCTGAGCCGAAGGCAGAGGCTTAACCCACTGAGTCACCCAGGCACCCTATAAAGTGGAATTTTATAAACCACTACTAAGAATGAAGTGGGAAGGGAAAGGAGAGAAAATAAAGTCCCAAAATGATGTACCTAAACAGGATAGGATTAGGGTTAACTGTCTGAAAGTCTAGAAAGTCTATGAAAAAAAGGTTATTGGACAAGGAATAACTGAATAAAATTCAGAACGAAATTCTCATTAATTTACTAGAGCCTGGATAGTACTTAACTTTAGATGTAATGTTGGAAGACATATTACTCATAAAAATACTTTCTTGTAGCATGTCAGATGAAGAACAGGAAAGTGGTTGTGATACTGTGGATGGCTCTCCAACGTCAGACTCTTCGGGACATGACAGTCCCTTTGCAGAGAGCAGCTTTGTGGAAGACACTCATCAGAACACGGAGCTCGTGACCTCGGCCAACACGGAGACCAAGCCAGCTGTTTGTACTGTTGTGGTGCCACCAATGGGACTAGAGAATGGATTAAATGCCGATGACCATATGGCAAACACGGGTAAACCGAGTCTGCCCTATTTCCCTTATTAGCCCTTCAAAAAGTCTTCATTTGGGAACCTTAGAGAGTAACATTGCCAGAAGTCATCTCTCAATTTCCAACTCGATCCTGCCAACTCTGTCACAGAAAGGAAATCTTTCCTAATAGCATTTGGTGCTGTGAACCATGAGATGTTTTTTCTCTTTATGTAATTTTAAAGTTTGTCAAATCAGTACTGAGTAAAATATCTAAAGACCTTTCTGATCTTTACATGAGAAGGGAAAAGCATCAACTGTCTACTGTTTTGTTCATTGCCAGATTCTATATGCCAGCCATTAATAAAAGGCCGATCCGCTCCTGGGAGATTAAACCAGCCTTCCACGGTGGGTAATCGTCAGCAGAAACTGACATCAGCATTCCAGCAGCAGCATTTGAATTTCAGTCAGGTATGTTCCGTGAAGTCACAAGAGTCTTTGGGATTCAAAATTAGTGGTGTTTCATTTGGAAGCAGTGTTTCATTTTGGAGGAAAAAAGATTCTGATACTGTACGCAGTCTTGAGAAGTATATCCCTTTTCATCATCTCACGTACTAAGGAGAATTCAGTCTCATGCAGATTACCCATAGAACCTGAATTCTTCAGAAAGATTAGGCTTTTAGATTCTCTCAAATAATTTTTTAGTATGTCTGTTGTCTTAGTGTCTTCCACTCAGAATGCACACTAGTGGATTGATGGCTGCATTTGTTGTGTCAGTCATGGTAATAGTCACACCTTACTGAGTCCTTTCCATCTGGTCAGTATTATACCCGGCAGTTGTGATTCACTTTGGGAAAGAAAAGAGAATAGATGTTGGAGTCAGACCTGTGTTCAGGTCCTGGCTTTGCCAAGTACTATGTGCATTACCTTGGCCAGATCTCTTCAACAAATCTGGACCACAGTTAGTGGGAATAATTGCTATGTTGTAGGGTTGTTTTGAAATTAAATAACGTCACCTAGGTATGTTGTTAAGCTTTCCATAAAATAAGTGCTCCACAAATGGTAGTGATTGGTAGTGATGGGGGATGCTGATACCAGTAGCATTGGTAGTGGCAATGTTATATTACCATAGTACATAGTAATATTAACATGTTTAATATTAATGTGTACAAAACTGATATTTTACTCTTCTCTGTGTTAAGTAGAAGTGGAGATCTGAGAGAATACCTATGGTTGATCAGTCACAGAGTGTATCATAATTTCCCTTTTTCCCTTCTTTTTAACTTACAAAATATGTATTCAGTCTTTTTTTTTTTTTTTTTGTCTGTGTTTTTGGATAGGTTCAGCACTTTGGATCTGGGCATCAAGAGTGGAATGGAAACTTCGGACATCGAAGACAGCAAGCTTATATACCTAATAGTGTGACCAGTAATCCATTCACTCTTTCTCATGGAAGTCCCAATCACACAGCTGTGCATGCCCATCTGGCTGGAAATGCACACCTTGGAGGACAGCCTACTCTACTTCCATACCCATCATCAGCTGCCCTCAGTAGTGCTGCACCAGTGGCCCACCTCTTAGCCTCTCCATGTACCTCAAGACCTATGTTACAGCATCCAACTTACAATATCTCTCATCCCAGTGGCATAGTTCACCAAGTCCCAGTGGGCATAAATCCCCGTCTGTTACCATCCCCAACCATTCATCAGACTCCGTACAAACCAATCTTCCCACCACATTCTTACATTGCAGCATCACCTGCATATACTGGATTTCCATTGAGTCCAACAAAACTCAGCCAGTATCCATATATGTGAAAACTCAAAAAGAGTATATTGAGGAAGCTCAATGATACAAACATTTGATTAAAAATAAAAACATGGTATTTAATAAATATTAGCCATGGCACAAGAAAATTATTTTTGAATCATGTAGACTTGGGTGCAATTTAAACAACTTTGAGCTTTAAAAAAAAACTCACTTTTAATGTGTTTTGCACATTTGGTATAACTTGTCTTTGGTCATGTATCTTCTTATGTAGTAACTCTAGACAGGTGACTTATGGGAGCAAAAGTCCAGTTTTGCTCCTGCTATTTTTTATAAAATTGCCTTCTAACTAGTGCAAGACACATCCACATTTGGGAAGCCATTCTGTGTACAGACTTAGAGCAACAGATGCACATATGTCAGAATTACAGCATACAAGTGAATTGTATTATCTGTGTCTTAGTGTATAAATGTTGGGTCACTTACCTAAGAAATTGAGCTATTGTTCTTTACATTTGCATGTGTCTTTGCATGGGCAAAACGTTGCCTAGACTTTGCTCTTAAATGTTGTTCTAATAATCTCAGCTGCATTGTAAACCGTTCCCACACATAGTGCCTTAAATATTTGAGGTTGTTAATGTTATTACCTATATATAAATGTTGAGGACTGCAGCACTTAAAATTCAGATCTACTCTTTAGTTTTCTTTTGATAGAGTAATGTTCATTTTTGGTTTTGTGTGGTATGATTTCAGGTTGTTAGCTGTTTTTTCCTTACTAAGAGGGCAGCATGTTTGCTATAGCTGAATTCTGCTGTCTGATTTTTCAGAATGATCTAGCTTCAAGAAAAGCAAGCAGTTAGTAGTGCTTAAGAAAAATTGATTCAGTATCTAATGGATAGTTGATATCTGTCACAACACAGCATTTTATATACTGTTAAGTGAAACTGCAATACAATCTAAGTTTATTTTGGGCGTGTTTGCTATATAATTGGATTTAATAAAATGTTTAGAGGTGCAGTAGGCATGACTTTGAGTAGATAATGAAAGAAAATGCAAAATGCTCATTGATTCATGATGTGGTTTCATCTTAGCTTGGGCAAACCATGCAGTATTTAATAAATAGTAGCAGAATATTTACTATTGAAGCTTGAAAAGATGTGAGTTCTTTGTGTGCAATTTTTCATTTATGCATGTGAGAGGATTTTTTTTTTTTAAGTATTTTTTACATTGTAGTACTTGTTTTGCTTGTTGGTGGTGTTTGCTTATTTAATACATTCCGTCAGGGACAGAAATTACATGCTTTTTCTTTCCTAGGAAGTGTGTCTTGGGTTTTTCCCTTCTTCTTTTCTTTTTTTTCTTTTTTGGTGGTGGTGGTTATGTTTAAATGAAGTTGCTTTTACAGCACCAAAGACTTAATCATCCATTTCTATATAAAAGGTAGCTACTTTTTTGCATAGACCTCAAGTATATTGTAGTGTAGAGGTGGAATTTAAGGAAAGGTATTAAACAGGCTGTGTTTTAGCTTATGGGCAAGTAATAAATTGTATCATTTATCTTGAATGTATCATAGATAAGCTGCTATATAACGATTGCCACTTCAGATAGCTGTGAAATTAGGTGATTAACTAGTTGTTGTTTAGCCTTCTAATTTCTGTATAAGTCTAATTACATGAAATAGAAGTTGGGGTTTTGATTTTTTACTTTGCTTTTCTGTTTGGAGTGTCATTGTAACTACTGTATTGTAAATGATGGAAAATAATTGCATATGTTATTTTGGGGTGTGTTATTTGCATCAGTATTTTATCTCTATTAATGTTTGTGCTCATCACTGCATATAAAAAACTTGGATGTATCAATGTAACTTAATTTTTTATTTTCATACTGGCATTGTAGACACTTGAGAAAGCTGTATCTTGCAGGCTTGACTTAACTTTTTTTCCTTTAAAATCTGGAATATAATCTTACAGCATTTACTGGAATAAACAGTACAAAGCATTTGAGTGTAAAACTCCTCAAATGTTTTGGATTTACAGCATTTCTTTGATAAATGAATTGCATACCACTAGTACAGTCTAATACAGCGTTGACAATAAGCTAATAGTGGATAAACTTTTCTTTACTCCATTAACACAAGCAGTGTTTTATTTAATAATCATCAATGAAATAAATGTGCCTGACATTGATTTTAAAAATTACAGTATTAGATCATAAAATTAAAACCAGCAGTACATTTTTAGTCACACTGAAAATGAAGGACTTAATTTTCCCCACAAGTTTCAGTGTTTTTAGTAATCAATTCTATGCATTTTATATAAATAAAAAAATATATATATACATATATATTACACAGAAAAAGGAGTAGCCTAAGTTTAATTTAAAAGATTATTTACAGATGGCAAATTTATGGAGTCACTATTTAAGTAAACTTGCTGCCCTCCACAGCTTATTAATTTTATTTATATGGTCCGGCAGATCACTGGTATCTGCTCGCTTCTTGGAACAGAATCAATGCTGGCCGCGGATGTTTCAGAAACACCAAGTGCAAAGGATCAATTTCTGTTTGTACAACAGGTACAAAACTTGCGCAGTTTTACTTTCACCCAGGGCCGTATTTACTACCCTGAAATGTCGTATTTTTTGTATATCACTTCCAAGACTCAGATGGTCTCATTAAATGGACAGTAAATGTTTTCGTAATAGTGAAGTTTGAGAGAGTCGTACCCTGGTTGAGTACACTGCTCTTAACCGATTCTAATCATGGGCTTTTTAATGTTTTAAAAATTAAAAATGTCAAAATCCTGCTAACTTCTAAATTCAACATACCGACAAGAGAATTTGGTTTTGTGTGGTTAACTCTATAAAACCATTTTACTGGTTTTCTTTGGTTTTACCGCTTTCTTAAATAAAACACTGCATGACTTCCAAGTTGCATATTTGCATAATATTTTAATTTGCAATTTTTTTTTTTAACCAAATACCCTGATATTTACTTTTCTTTTCCTTCAGGGTGTTTAAATATGTTACTGTAGTAGCAAAGCCTTTTCACTTTTTCAAATCTCTACTACTAATTTTAATCTTGGTTTGTGTTATGTAAAAGTTAAATCATACACTGCAAGGTGTAGGAAGATTTGTTTTAATGAACCCAATGATACAGATTTGATTACTAAGTTTGAACTGTTAACTGTTTAACAATTTTAGACTTGTGGCTTTCTTTCTTTGGTTTGTTTTTGCTTTTACTTCCATGCTACACTAGTTTGCCATGTAGCAATTGCACTGTGCAATATTACAATAAGGACTGGGAAAATTTTTATGGATGTAATGTCTATTACGGTTTGCGCTAGTATTTCTCTCTAGTTCTCAGTGATTTAAATGTGACCAAGCCTTCTGTACTTTGTCACAAAAAGCGGGTTTTCCAGGTGACTATTTTGGTGAGTGTCAAAATAAGAATTTATGGTGTATTACTGTCGATTCACTTTGAATTAAAATATATATATTGCAGCAAACAGCTTGTTGCCTTTTTTTCCACCCAGGACTGCTTACAGGGGAGGGAAGAAAAGAGGCAGTGACACTTAGTACCTAACTTACATCAGTCATCTCATTTAATTCTCAGAACCACTTGTGAGATAGGTATTATTTTCACCATTATGTAAATAAATGAAGAAATAGTTTCAAAATATTTAGGTAAGTTGTCCAGAGTCCCAAGGCTGAGTGGTGAATCACATCTCTGAACAGGGCTGCCTAATCATAACTAATCTACTTTCCACCGGTTCTTTTTGTTTTTGTTTTAAAGATTATTTATTTGAGGGACAGTATGTGCAGGAGCAGGGGGAGGGACAGAGGGAGAGAGAATGTCCAGCAGACTCCCTGTTGAGCGTGGAGCCTGATGTGGAGCTTGATCTCATGACCAGGAGATTGTGACCTGAATCTTAACTGATGGCCCCCCGGGTACCCCTCCACTAGTTCTTTTTAAACTGAGACCTGAGGCAATGCGCCAGAGGTCCTGCACCTACAAGATAACCACGGCCTATTTCCTCTGAATATTGTTTCCTTGAATATTCTTTGAGGTAAATACTTCTGTTTAATATGGTTGAATGAAGAGTAGGGAATTCACACATATTTTTAAGAGGTAAAACATGAGACTTACAGGGATGCCTGGGTGGTGCAGTCAGTTAAGTGTCCAACTCTTGATTTTAGCTCAGGTCATGATCTCAGGGTCATGAGGTCGAGCCCTGTGTTGGGCTCTGTGCTGGGCATGGAACCTGCTTAAGTTTCTCTCTCTCTCTCTCCTGCCCCTACCCTCCCTTGCTCACTCATGCTCCGTCTCTCTCTAGAAAAACAAGCACAAGAGTTCAAAAGAATGTTGTTGTAGTAGGCCAATTTAACTTACATCCTCAAGTAAAATCTCATACTTCAAGGATTGGACTTACTAAGAATTTTTTAGTTTTTTTTTAAAGATTTTATTTGTTATTTCTGTAGAGCAGGGAGCCTGATTCAGGGCTGTATCCCAGGACCCTGGGATCATGCTCTGAGCCAAAGGCAGACGCTTAACCAACTAAGCCACCCAGATGCCCCAAGGATTGCACTTTAGAGGAACATCAGTAGGAGAGTTTTTGGGGGGAACATTCTACCAGAACAGTGAGAATACATAATCTCTTGGCAAACTTTTAATTGAAGTATAACAGGCACTTTTGTGTCTGGATTCTCTTGTTTGACATCTTTTCTGTAAGATACATCCATACTGTGTTTAGCAGTGACTCATTTATTCCCATTGCTGTATAGTGTTCTTTTGTGTGCTTATATAATAATTTGTTGGATGGTGTTTTTGATCATAGTTTTTGGAGATCATGGGTATGTATTTCCTTAGGGTATATATGCAGCGATGGAGCTGGGTCATAGGCTGTACGTACATTCCACATTCTTAGATTCTAAAATAATATTCCAAAGTGGTTAAATTCAATTTACCCTCAATAGCAGTAAAATGAGAGTTCCAGTTACTTTATGTCCTCACACATTATATTTTTTTCTTTCATTTTAGTCATTCTTGTGGGTGTGAGTTATTCAAAGTAATGTGAAGTTCTCCATTTAGCCCAAAGCACTGGTCCTACATACAGATGAGATCCAGATTTTGCAATTTACTTGAAAGTAGAGTAAATTGGCTTCTTGAGAAAATAAGTTTCTCCACTATCTGAAAGGAGGGCATTCCTATGACACTTTCCATAAGCCAAAATGGTGGAAAGAAGCAATTACCATTAATTTTAATGGAAAAGCTTTTGATCTTTCCCAGTCCCAAAAAATAAGCTCTCTTAGGTTTTTCCAATCCCTTAGGATGGAGATAAAGTACAGATGTTTATAAACACAGTTCAAAGCTCTGGCTGATTGTGGCGCTGGGCTACTGAGCCTAGTTCCCCAGGAGGGAGCTTGGTGGGACCAATCTCTGAGCTCTGGCAGGTGCTGCCTCTCTAATGGCTTTCTGCAAACAGACGCTGCTGAAGGCTGTTTTCGTTTTTGCCTCTTCCAAAAAACTGAAATCCTCTTTTGGTTAGCAAAAACAGGTGCTGATACCAGACTTTCTTAAAAGGGAAAGAAGTGCCATAATCTAAACTTTTGAAAAGCAGGAGATACCTGTACCAAGAAGTACTTAGCCATTTTAAATGGACCAAGGGATATTAAAAAAAAAAAAAATGTCTTTTAAAGAGATGAAAAAGCCTTTGAGCAACATGTATAAACCATTCAGTCAGTACTTAGCACAGTGCCGGGAACACAGTAGGTCTCGTGAGCATTCAGTAACACGAAGCATCTACTATATTTCAAGCATTATATACTAGGCATATATCAGTGGACAAAACAGGAGGTTTTCTAGCTTTTACTTATCTTCCTGTTAGCGGGAGGGAAAGATTTAAAGCGAGTAAGTCCGCTTAGGGTAAGTGGGATACGTGGGATATACTGACTAAGTGACCGGGTGGGACAGGTCAGGGAATGCCTCAGTGAGAAGATGAGGCTTGGGTTGCGACAAGAAGAATGCTAGCCAGCTATGCAGAGAAAGAGTATCTGGGGGAAGGAACAGCAAGTGCAGTAGGGCTAAATCAGGAATGAGTTTTCATATGGGCAAACCAGAAAAGTGGCTTGTGACCCTGGAGAAAAAGCGTGGAAGTGGGAGCTGAAGCTAGAGGATTGAACTAGAGGGGTGACCATGCAGCCCTCCGCCAAAGAAAGGAGTCTAGATTTAATGCCAGACGTTATGGGATGCCTTGGGAGGACTTTAAGCAGGCAGGCAGGCAGGTTGGGCCAGAAGGGAAGCTGGAAGACCAGATAGGACGAGGTTGTTGAAATAGCTCAGATGAGAGATGACAGATACCAATCCTTTGTCAAGACGTTTGTATTATGAACATTTTCTCCCAGGTTGTGACTTGCCCTTTCATTTTCTTTACAGGGTGTTTGGAAGAGCAAAGGCTTCGAATTTTGATAGAGTCCAGTTTCTCAGTATATTCCTTTATGGCTTGTGCTTTTGTGTCCTAAGAAATTTTACCTATCTCATAGATGCAAAGACTTTTCTTCTTTGTTCTCTGCCAGAAGTTTCATGGTTTTAAGTTTTATTAGGTCTGTGACTCATGTCATGTTAAATTTTGTGTCAGTTTTTTTCATTTTATGGCATTATTTTACCTTACAAGAACCCATGTATTTCTCTAATTAGAAGTATGGTCATTTGAAATAGAAAAAAATGTTAATATTTCACATTTTTTCATTCATAAGAATAATACATTATTACAATGTACTTGGGAAATGCAGAAAAACAGATTTTGAAAACTCATCGAAATATGAGTGTTCAGATGGTTAAAATAATATAAGCAATTTTAGATCCAGATCCTTCCAGCTTGTAACACGAGCATCTTGCACAATTTACGACTTCAGAAACATTTCAAATGCCAAAATGTGAAATTTAGAGGTGATCGGCTGTACTCTAATCATTGCTTATTTCCTCAGTGACCATGGAGAAGCCAAAGAATTTACTTATTTTTCTTATATCAGATTTTCATACTATTTTAAGCCAGTTTTTTAATTTAAGAAAATACAAACAGGAACAAAAGAGTAAGCCCTCAGTCTGGATTCACTAGTGAACATTTGGCATGCTAGCTTCATCTCTATTTACATATAATTTTTAAATCGAACCATTTGTGGATAATCATGGCCCCTAAATACTTAGATGGCATCTGAAGAATGACCTCCTCCAACTAACCACAAAACTTTATAATACCCAGCAAAATTAATGATTTTATAGCATCCATTCCATATTCAAATTTGCCCTGTTGTTTCAATATCTTTTAGAGCTCTTCCCTTCTCCCCTCAACTCCAGGAACCCCATCAAGGTTTACCCATTACATTTGTATCTTTGACTACTTTTAATTCAGAGCAGTCCTCTATTTTTATGACATTTTTGAAGAATTTAGGCTAGAATGTCCTACATTCTGAATTTGTCTGTTTCTACACGTTAACTCGTTCCTCGCTATATTTTCCATAAAGTACAAGTTGGGTCTGATGGCTTGATTAGTTTCAGTGTTTGTTCATTGAGTTATTTGTTCATTGCAAGAATTATAGAAGAGGTGTCCTCATTGCATCATGTCAAGAAGCACATAATTTCATGTCGTCCATTATCAGTAATGACACTGGCATCAAGAGGTTGGTAGCAAATCTCTCCATTGTCCCCTGTGGGGTGGTGCTGAGGTAGTATCAGTAACGAGTTACTCAGTGGCTTTAGCATCCCTTGATGTCTGTTGTTTGAACCAATTATTACATTGGGGGTTGCAAATGCTGACTTTCAATTCTGTCATTACTTGTACATTCTTTACCTGGTATCATCCATCATTCTATGAAGAAAGATTTTCTGGCTTTCTCCTTAAGCAAGCTTGCATCCCCCCCCATCCATCATTATGGATTCATGGATTTTGCTTTATTTGGTAAGTTAATTTTAATTTACTGAATCCTTTTGATTCAGTTCAATGTTTCCTTGTTCTCTGGCCCAATAAGGTATCTTAGGCTCACCTGGTATTTTCCTGGCTTTGGATCTGGAATTGGTCATTTCTCCAAAGAGCCTAGGTTTCAAAGGACCTAGTTTGAATAATGTCTATGTCCTACACATAGGTAATTCCTTTGTCTTTTGGAGTGCTGTCCCTGTATGGTGCCATGTGTATTGCTGACCAAGAGTAGTTCCTCCTCTTTGCTCACCTTTCATTTCATCCTGTCTCCCCGTCACTCAAGCTCAAGTCTGATTACTCTTTTTGTGGACAGGTATTGCTTGCCCAGCAACTGCTGCCCACCACTGTTAACTATCTTGTGACTGTTGCTGATCTTGACTTCCTCTTGGCCTTGTGCATTGATTGCAGGTGGTAATTTGAAGCCAGAATGAATGAGGAGAAGAATGAGTGACAATGTAGAGGGCGTGCACGTAAGTAGGATTCATCTAATAAATGTTGTGTTTATAACTGTTTCCCCAATGGCTAGTACTTGTGCCAGTGAATGTGCAGTAAATATGGACCCTGGGGTTGGAGGGCATTATTCAATAAGTCTTAGTAATATTTGTGTTGTGTTCACCATGCTGATTGACTTGAATGAGGCTATGAGGTGATGGGAGCAGGGATTTTGCTGCCCCAACACACCATAGTCCCTGTCCTTGCCTTGGTCACGTTGATCAGATTTCCTGTAATTCCCTGTCTTTCACACCAACTAAACTCTGAATGCAAAGACCATTTTTATCTTGTATACTCAGTATCTTTGGCACTTACTATGTGCCTGGCCCAAGTAAGCACTAGAACATTTGCAAAATAAATGAATGAAATCAACAAATATTTGCTGGATAGAATTTAGAAGACTCACATGTTATCATCTGCCTGGGTACTAATTAGGTAGTATGGTTTTGAGCAAGTTTGGGCCTCAGTCTATTCACTGGTAAATTGAAAGAGTTTTGGGGTGCAGACTCAGTTAGCAAGGGCAGATGACCTAACTCTGTGAATTAGAGTGGGGGCTGTGGCACAGTGGAGAGCCAAGCCCTGTCTAAAGGGAGGGGGACATGCGTGTAGGATCATGGACCCAATGTGTACCAACTTTTAGGTGTTGAGAAAATGGATGTCGGTGAAATACTAGCAACTAATTAAAAGTTAAAATTTTTTTTCATTTAAAATACAAGTTGTCTGCAGGCCGGGTTAGTTTGTGGGTAACCAGTCTGCTGCAATAGTTATTGAGTTTCCTTTCTGTTTTGACATTTAATAATTCTGTCCCTTTACAGTGTTGCTTCATTGTCATATGGCCAGCAGGGGGAGAAAGTGTTCTCTAATTTTTTCTCTCAGGTTTGGTCCCATAACTTTATTGAAGGTAGCAAAACAGAAATTGGGGCAGAGGAGGGTTTGTCCCATGAACACCGACAGTAAAATGTGAGCAGTTTCTAACTTTTGTAGATACATTTTGAAAAAGTGAGAGAGGATTCCAAGCCTCAGCAAATCTGTAGAATACTTAGACGGGTTGGTTTATCATGGAATCAAAGGAAGACAGCATTTCATCCTTCCATGCCTCTGTTGCCATATAGACCTGCCCTGTAGTCCAACAACGTGGAGATCCTTTCATCTCCAGCGAAGGAAAGCGGATTTAAGAGGATTTGGCAGCCAGAGGGAGGGAGATGGCCATCTTCCTCCCAGCAACCCCTTCCGGTGCCAAGATTTTTTGTTTATTTTTATTTTTTTTATTTTGCAGAAGAAAGAAAAGGCTTAGTTAGGCTCTATAATTTACTTCTGGTAACACAGAAAGAAGCAGTGCTGAAATGCAAGGCCCCTCCTGACTCTGATTGTGGAAATTCTACCTCAGCGCCTTCTCTAAACCCAGTGCTGACAAGTGTTTGACAACCGCCTGAGGGAAGAGGTGGGAGATAAGAGCTGTATGTATATGTGCCTACATAAGTTTGTTATAAATTTAATTAATAGAAGAGTGTAGCACACAGCGGCGTCTGGGGGGCTCAGTTGGTTAAGTGTCCAACTGTTGATTTCGGCTCACGTCATGATCTCAGGCTCATGACATGGAGCCCTGTGTTGGGCTCCAGTGTTGAGCGGGGAGTCAGCTTCCCTCCCTCTCCCTCTACTCCTCTCCCGTTTCTCTTTAAAATAAATAAATCTTTTTAAAAAAATGTGGCACACAAATGATAGTAAAATATACAATACTCTTAGGATTATTTCCATATATCCAATTTATTCTCACGATGCATTCACTGAGTTTTGCCAAACTCTTGTATCTAGAGCCAACCTGTGGTTCTTGTTAAATCATAATTTGACTAAATCAGGCTCTGAATAAATACTTGATTACTAATTCACTTAGCGAAGAAGTTGCCTATGTTATTGATGAACAAGGGCAGTTCTGACCTGAATGTTCGTTGTTATTTTCTTGTACATTTAAGACCAAAGTGAAATAGGAAGGACAGATCTTGGAACTTCCCTTCTTGCCAATGACATGAGTGAATTCTTTACTCAATTTGATGACAGTTTTCAAGCACTAGAAAACATGCCTACCCTCAATTTTTTTTACATGCGTATAGACGACTGCAGACATGATGCACTTCTAACTTGCATTAATTCTCTCCATCACCTAAGTCTAGAAAATTAACAAACATAAACCTAACCCTGATTTGTAGTGTTTCCAATTTCTGTGGTGTAAATGCTCCCACCACAGACAATTTCAAGCTACTTACATGATGTCACTGAACATAAAGGTGGGAAGAGATGTGTAATTATGCAGTATTTCCACTATATCAATATAATGGACAAATAATTACAAGAGCCCAGGTACTAATAAAACGTGGTAAAGTAATTAGGGGTCGGTGAGCTTTGAGAACAAGCAGTCCTCACTTGGATAGTACCAGGAAACCATAAAAATGACCGCGTAAACTGAAACCATGCTAAGTGATCTTAATAATCAATGGGGAAAATTACAATTGTTCCATGACCTTCAACATTTTTTATTAAAGCAGTACAAACTTTTGTACTCTTGGTTATAGATGTAAATAGGGAGATGAAAAAATAGACTAATATTTATATAGCATACTAATTTAAGACATTAGAAACAATGAGAATGAAAGTTTAGTGGTGCTTGCCTACTTATTGTATGATGCACGATGCATCTTTCCTACACTGGTGAATTGTCACGCTCCTTTCTCACTTGGGATCAGCTTCTAACATTTTATCCCTTGTGCTTCGAATGTCATGAAATATTTCTGAGAATCCTTCTAAGGTGAAATTTTTTTTTTTTTTTTTTGCCAGTATCACTTCTCTGGATCTCTTCATCCTTCTGTCATAAACACTTTGCTCATTTATGTCGATGAGTTTGCCTGTCCTAAGTTCCTCTGGCTTTATCCGGACCATCTCTCGAACAATAGCCTGTCACCCCCTCCCCTACAACCAGCCATTTCTTTGATGAGTCCATTCATCTTTGATTCACCTTTGATCTCCAGCACTATCAATTTTCATTTCTTTGCTGCACGTATGTCTTTGTTGGACAGTTCCCTTTTTTCATTACCCATGTCTGTAAAGTGCTGCATGGATTTGTCATAGGAAGACAAGTAGCTAACACAACTCCATGCTTTGTTGTGTGCATGAACTGATTAACAGATGAGCAGTGATCAGTCACCAACAGTCTTTGAAAGACATGCTGTGGCCGGTCACTGATTACGAAGCGCATCTATTATTTATATGCTGATTTATGGACTGGAGAGCCAACAGCAAACTGCAAACTTCATGCTATCTATCACTCATAGCAAATATCCTGTGGTAACCAAAATCTGAACCACGTAGGAGGGGGACTGTGTGATTTAACTAAACTGTGATAACTGAAATTCATGCATTTTGGAACCACGTAAAGCTAGGGTTGCTTATACCAATTACCTCTGTGTGGTTTTTTGTGTTTTTTTTTTTGAAGATTTTATTTATCAGAGAGAGAGAGAGCGAATGCGCACAAGCAAGGAGAGCTGCAGGCACAGGGAGAAGCAGGCTCCACGCTGAGCAAGGAGCCCAATACAGAATTTGATGCCAGGACCCTGGGATCATGACCTGAGCCAAAAGCAGATGCTTAGGTGACTGAGCCACCCAGATGTCCCAAAGAGAAGGGTTTTTGTTTTTGTTTTTATTGTTGTTTTAAAGTAGGCTCCACACCCATTGTGGGGCTTGAACTCACAGCCCTGAGATCAAGAGCCACATGCTCTACCAACTGAGCCAATCAGGAGCCTACCTTTGTTTTTAATACAATTTAATTGTAACTTTATTAATTTTTTGAAGTTTATTTTTTTAAGTAATCTCTACACCCAACGTGGGGCTCGAGCTCATAACCCTGAGATCAAGAGCTGCACACTCTACGGACTGAGCCAGCCAGGCGCCCCGAATTGTAACTTCATGTAATTCAACTTTTAATAAGAAGTATGTCTAAACAACTGGTTCACAAAATTCTGCCAATTTAACAACTGACTATCATGAGCTGGTAAAGCCAGATCCCGCATATCCATAAAGCATTCAGTGTTTTCACTTCCCTCATTTATGTGAACAGCAGGGGGCCGTGACTTGTCCAAGCTCACAGGAGGAACGGCAGAGCCAGAGCGGTCATTCCAAGCCTCATACTCTTTCAACTGTCCTGGTAACTTCCATTCAGATCATCTCAAGCGTCACCACAAGCCCATAACCTGTATCTTCTATAGTTTCTTAATATCTATATCTTCTTAATATCCAAAAAGAGGCTATATTAGAACATTTAATTGTTTTAAAAGAATGCAACATTTATTTTACTTCCTCTAATCCCTTCCTAGCCTTATTTCTTACGTGAATAGCTGAGATAATGTATTTGTCAATTTTTGACCCCCAATCTCAGTAGCTAAGAAGGACACAGCCTTATTATGCCTTGTTCTTACGATATTTGGTCCCAGATTGGTGGCAGCTCTGCTCCTGGATACAGGCCATGTATAGTCTGTGGGATTCCTTCACTTTTACGTCTGGACTGAAGGAGCAATGACTATTAGACATGCTGCCCTAATAGAGGAGGGGAAAGATGCAGAGTTAGACCCTGCAATGGTTTTTGTAGTTTATGAATGCAACTGGCCCACTGTCACTAGTGTCACATTCTGTTAGCCAGAAAGGTCACGTGGCTGTGCTGAGGGTCAAAGGGGAGGGAAAAAGAATCGGGAGAGAAAGATACTGCAAGTCACACAGCTAGGGGTGGGGAGGTATAATCTGATGGGGAAGCGAAGACTAGAAAGAAAGCTGATTTTTGCTTCTCTTTTGTTTCTCACAAGAGGAGACAGTTAGCTTCCCAAAAACTACCAAAGCTCAAGGACTTGATTTTTTAAAAATTCATTTATTGAGGTAAGAATAAAGCCCTATGGTCGATGGCCTGATGTCTTACAGCTCTAAGAGCGACCTATCAGTCAGGATGGGCATCACTTTGGAATTTCTTTTTTTAGAAAAGCAGACTCAGGGAGCGCCCGAATCTGCTCAGTGGGTTGAGCGTCCCATCCTTGCTTTCAGCTCAGGTCATGATCTCAGGGCGGTGGGATCAAACCCCATGTCAGGCTCCCTGCTCAGTGGGGAGTCTGTGTCTTTCCTTCTCCCCTAACTCCTCTCCCCACCCTCCACTCCTCCTCCTTCTCCTCTCCTCCCCACCTTAACTCATGCAAGCTCTTTCTCTCTCTCTAAAATAAATAAATCTGAAAAGGAAAAAGAAAAGCAGAATCAGATGACAACAAATTAAACAGAATCTTCATTTTAACAAAGACTATAAATTCACGTACACATTAAAATGTGGGACGCTCTGGCCTAATAGATATCCAGATACCTTTTCTTGCTGTGTTTTCCTTATCCCCCCCCACCCCAACTCCCTTTTCTTTATTCCCAGATCATGGGAAATGGCATCCTCATTCATTCCAAACTGAATGTTGTCCTCAATTCCTCCTCCTGCTATCGCGTCCCCCTGTCAGACCCATTTCAGCATCATTCTATGTCCCTGTACCATCCCCACTGTGCTGTCCAGCTTTGGAACTTGTCTGAACTAATGCTCCCGGTCTGACTTCCTCACCTCCTGTCCACCCTTACTCCCAACTCCAAACGACCTTCCTCTTACTTGCCCTGTGGTCTTACCAGAATTCAATTCCGATTAAGATAGGAGCAGTGGAGGTGACCAGGAGATGCTTGGGGTGGGGGTGGGGAGGTCGGGGGGGCAGTACAAGTAAACACACAGGCTAAGTGAAAGCAGAGCTCTGCCTAGCCAATTCAGTTTCATGGCAAGTCTTAGATCAGTTTCCCCAAAGCTCCTCATGTGGAAATCCTGGAGTTGCCAATGGATGCCTGACTGCTTTAAAATCTTGAGTAACGTGGTACCTGGGTGGCTCAGTGGGTTTAAGCCTCTGCCTTTGGCTCACGTCATGATCCCAGGGTCCTGGGATCGAGCCCCGCATCGGGCTCTCTGCTCAGCGAGGAGCCTGCTTCTCCCTACCCCCCGCCTGCCTCTCTGCCTACTTGTGATCTCTCTGCGTGAAATAAATAAAAAATCTTAAAAAAATAAAATAAAAAATAAAATCTTGACTAACACTTTCAGGAAAATGTTCAAATCTCCTGGGACGATGTTGAACTCTCCATGACATGTCCATTGTCTGACTCACCAACAGAATCTCTCATTGCTTTCTCCTCAAGTTAACAGTCCTATCAGCTACTTGGCCATTGCAGAAGGTACCTGTTGGTTTGTAACTCCACGTCTTTGCATGGCTCAAATGCCCTCTCTCTTGCCTCCATCTTGTCTGCTTGTTCTGCCCCAGTTCAAGGGTCATCTCCTCTGTCAGTTTCCCCGACTCAGGAAGAGATTTAATCTCTCCTTCCTTATGTCATTTCCACCTCTGGCAGAAGTAATTGTTTTATAATTTTATTTTTCCATTGCTATATCCTGAGACCCTTGACGACATGGATTTTTGTCTTACTCATCTGCATAGCCCCAAGTGAGCACAGGTGCTCAATAAAGGTTTATCGAATGGAGTAGTAAAGATTAAAATGGCTTAAATCTGACACTGTGAAGAAATGATAGATAGGATTGGATTCATATTTTTAAAAAAGTCTACGGTCAGGCACCTAACAATACTTAAGAATGGAAGGTGCTTTTATTACTGTGCATGTTGTCTCTAAAGGAGTGATGGTTTCATCTGGTCTGAAAATGCACTTGATTGGACTTGCTAATAGAATAAAGCTGTTTTTGTCAAACAAAAGGGGGCATTGATGGGGTGGGAGGGTTGGCATTTGTTGCTGGTGGGCTAAATCCTCGATAGAATGCTGTTTATATTACATGTCTTACAGACTTTCAAAACTGATAGCCTTTTATTTATTTTATTACATTTTCTTGAGGAGAGCTTTTCTACTTGATTACAAAAAGAAGCTTTTATGTGGTCAGAAAATATAGCATTGATCCTTTTCTTTCTTCCTATGAAACGCTGCTGTTCCAATAGCCAGAGTGAATTGTCTCAGTTCACTTCTTTAAGTCCCATCACATTCACTTAGGTTTGTATGTCCTTGGCTCCTGAAAATCTGGCCCTTCAGTGCGCAGGGTGACAGAGTCCCATGACCAGCAGTTCCACAATGTTCCATTCTCATATATTGCACCCATGCACACCTCCTAAAAATAAGGTACAGCAGGGCATTTTCCAAAATAGGTATCATATATGTAATATATATACATACATACACATACCTTTATTCCTGTGATGTCCAGAAATTTAAAAAATGTACACATTTATTACAAAATCATAACAAAGACTGGACAGTCTTTTGCCCATTCTGTAAAGATGAAGCTCAATAATGACATAACCTGGAAACCATCCAGAGATTGTGGCAATCTCTGTCTTCTAAGCAGTCAGATATTCTTGCATTAAGCTTGGCAACACTGCCTTTCAAAAACAAGGGAAAGTAGAATGAAGGAAATAGACCTTGCTCATCTTTCCAAATGAAACACAAGAAGGATTTTCAAATAAAAACCACAAACATTTGTTCTTTTATTACCAAAAGTGCTACAGTGAATAATGCAATTTTTTTTAGCATTCTATGATGTATTAGTTGTATATAACCCCCAGTGCTCATCACATCACATTCCCTCCTTACATCCCCATCCCTCCACCCACCTCCCTTTCCAATGCAAATTTTGTTGAGTCTTCTGTGTTTTTTTAACAAGAAGTGATAGATCTTTAAAATAAAATTTTAAATAGAAATATCCTTTACATACTTAAGAAAATGCATTTTATATAACAATAACATCAAAGATTCATTGAGTGTTTTGTGCCAGATTCAGTTTTTCTAACACTTTTATTGAGAGATGATGTACATAACATGAAACTCACTAGTTTTAAGTATTCATTTAAATGACGCTTAGTACAGGGGGTGCCTGGGTGGCTAAGTCAGCTAAGCATCTGACTCTCGGTTTCCACTCAGGTCAGGATCTCTGAGTCAAGAAATGGACCCCTAAGTTGGGGTCCGTGCTCAATGGGAAGTCTGCTTGAGATTCTCTCTCCCCTCCCTCTGTCCCTCCCACTTGTGCTCTCTCTCTCAAATAAATAAATCTTTTTTAAAAAAAATGAAGTTTAGTATGATTACAGATTTACACATCTGTAACCATGATCTAATTTAGAACATTTTTCTCACCATTAAAAGAAACCTTGTGCCCACTTACAGTTGGCCAGTCCCCATTTTTACTCCCCAGCCTCAGGCAACCACTATTCCATTTTCTGTCTCTTTGAGTTTGCCTTTTCCGGACATTTCGTATAAATGGAATCATCTGATATTTAGCCTTTTATGACTGGCTCCTTTCACTAAGCATAATATCCTCAAGGTTCATCTGTATTGTAGCCTGTTTCAGAGCTCTGTTCTTTTTATTGATGAATATGCTGTTGTAGACATTTTATTTATCTACCCACCAGTCAATGGAAATTTGGGTTTTGTAATTTTTGGCTCTTGTGAATAATGCTGCTATTAATATTTATATTCAAGTATTTGTGTGGACATAGGTGTTTATCTCGGGTAGATAATCTTGGCATCTTGGGTTAGACATCTCTGGTTTTCTGAAAGCAGGATACTGAGTTTTACTTTTTTCCTAAAGTCACCAGTTATTAGGTGATAGATTAGGATGAGAGCCCAGTTTGTAAATCTCTGAGATTTTCAATGAGTTTGATCCTACTTTCCACCCTACAGAGGGGCTGAGAAAAGGGCTTCAGACAGCGAAGTGGAAGTTGAAGGCAAAGAGATGCAGTAACGATGAGCCAGTCCCATCGTGCGAAAGCCTGGACCATGCCCCCCCTCTGCAATTAGCTGAGCCCCAGGAGCCCCAGAAATATTAACAAGACAAATTAGCCCTTCATGGTTAAAAAACTGCATTCTCTCACTGGAGGCTTTGGAGAATAATTAGCCAGAACCTGGGAAGCTGAAATGTTGTTAACAGGAGACCAGTGCAAATCAACAAGGCCTGAGTTGGGAGGTTGCTATAGGGCGGAGGTGAGGCCTGAGATCAGCCTCACCCCATGGGCACTCGGAGCTGGCCTTAGTGGGCGCCGGCGCTGCACCGCTGGGCCTTTTGTGCTGGGCCCTGGAGCAGGATTTGGAAGGTTCTTTCAGAAAAGTAGGTTGAGAGAAGAGGGAAAGGGAAACAAGAGGACCTAGGATTCTGCAACAGCCTTTTCTCTCACCCTTCTTCTGGTCCATTCTTGAGTGAATGGATCAGGAACACACAGCTGCTCACTCACTCTGCTTTAAAACTCTCGCATAGCTCCCTACTGCCCTCAGGCATAGTTAATTCAAACACACCTTCCTGTCATTCAGGGTGGTTCCCAGAGGCTGAACAGGCACAGAGTGAGTCAAACACTTTTCTCAGGGGGGGACACTGAGACTGGGGGGGTTGTCAGTCAATGTTGGGTTTCATAGAGCACTGTTACATGGGCATGGCAAAACTGTGTGTCTTCCTCAGCTGACTCAAAGTACAGGAACAGTAAGGCAAGGGCCCAGCGCATGGTAGGAACCAAAGGACTTCAGTGTAGACTTGGGCTTTGTATAAGTAAGGAGTGTCAGTAAGAGATTAGGGCTAGAGCAGGGAGATCTAAACAGAAGCCCAGGTATCTCCCCTAAGGCAATGTGGAAAATCTCAGTTCAGGGCCAGAAACCACCCGCTGAAGACTGACCTTTACCCGTGGCCTAACAAAGTACTTTGCAAAAAGACAGACACTTCTAACACTATGTAGCAATAATCCCACATAGGGAAAGTCCCAGAGCCTTAGTTTCAGCAGACTAAAGCAAACTAAAGGGTTTATAGGTTAGGAGGAATGTATTTGTTATGTAAGATTGACTGAGCGCTTACTGTGTGTCATGTGTATTTCTAGATGCTTGACAGGTATCAACTCAATCCTATGAGGTAGGTAGTCTTATCATTTCCAGGGTTATAGGCGAGTTATATAAAGAATATGAGACTTGCCCAAGTTATGCATCTAGTAAATGGCATTTCTGAATTTAAATATCTGAGGAGTCAAGTTTTGGAGTCTATGCCCTGACTCATCATCAATCAAGGACAGGGATCTCATCAAGCTTCCTGCACCAGCAGAAAACTTTGCCACAGTTGTTCCTACTGGGTGAGAATTCAGTCTCACCACGTCTGCGCCCATGTGGGTCTCCTGCCTGGAAGCCAGGTCTCCCCAGGTGCCTTCTGTGCGGCCCTCACCCGATACGTTGCTCTCCCTCTGAGAACGCTGCAGACTTGTGTCTGTCTTGCCACCTTGCTATTTGCCGGGCCTGGCAAACTGACCATAAATGGTGCCTTCTTCCTTCCTCCCTCCTCCTCAAGGCGTGGAGAGCCTGCTCCCCTACCCACATTGCCACATTGCTAGGCATGCTGCTCATGGCTCACCGGAAACGCTCCGCACCTCCCCGAGTTAATGCTGCCCCCGTCTGCGCCTCTCACCAGACTGCAGGCTTCCTCAGGACAAGAATCGAGTCCGCTCTGGCCGCCAGCCTCAGTCAGCAGAGAAATTCAAAGAAACAGGTCTAACAACCAGGATCACTGAGAGGAAATTTATATCTTGTCGCAGTCTGGCAAATGATGTTGGAGGGAAAATCCCAATTAACACACAGAGGACTTGCTTTTGAGATACACAATTGCTATCTCTCAACCCCATGGAATTTGCCCCCCCCCCATCTCTTGTTTCTCTCTCTCTCTAAAGATTTTATTTAATCATTTGTCAGAGAGAGAGAGAACACAACAGGGGGAGCGGCAGGCAGAGGGAGAGGAAGGTGGGGGGTAGGGGCAGGAAGAAGCAGGCTCCCCACTGAGCAGGGAGCCCAGTGTAGGTCTCCATCCTAGAACCCTGGGATCATGACCTGAGCCCAAGGCAGACGCTTAACTAACTGAGCCACACAGGTGCCCCTCTCTTTTCTTTCTCTAAATGCCCAAGGAGAACTCAGCTGTGGTTTGATCCTGTCTCTTGCCCACAGCTTCTCCCCTTCTAGATCTTTTCTATCTCAGGCCAGCAAAGCCCCCTCCGTCTCCCTGGGATCACCACTTGCTGCCAGGACCATTCCTCCCGCCTTGTGACGTTGCCTGATTCACAGCAATGGACCGGCTTCCTCCTCAGTGCCTCAAACTCTTCTTTCTTGTCTCAACCACACTGTAAGTTTCTTAAAAATAGCAGAACTAATTTAATTGAACAACCAACTGAAATCATAATCACCCTAAGAGGGCATTCTGTATTTCAATAAGTCTTGGATGCATTAGAAAACACATCTGACGTCTGAGAAGTTCATATGTGGAAAAAAAACAACAACTGAGTGTCTTAGATGAAATATGGTGTTATTTCTATCCTACTGATGCACAATGAGTGAGATATCACACTTTTCCACACCCACTAGCTGGCTTGCAGTACCCTGGGCACACCAGGCCCACTCTGCTTCTGTGCTTTTGCTCTTGCTGTCCCTTTACCCCGAATGCTCTCTCTGTGAGCCTTATTCCCTCCCTTCCTTCAGCTCTTTGCTGAAATGTCACCTTCTCTGTGAGGCTTTCCTTCACTCCATCTAACGTGGCAACACTCCTTCCCTGCCTTTCATTCATTTTGTTTGTGGCCGTTGTCCTCAGTGTCTAGAACGGTGCCTGACTCATAACAAGCGGTCAGTGAGAATTGTTGAATGAATAGAGTTTGAGCTTCCTGATGCGTGTTTTTGCTCCCCATTTACATCCCCAGTGCCTAACACAGTAGCTGGCAGGCAGTGGGCTCTCAATAAATATTTATTGGCTGAGAGAAGCACGAAGCTCTGATGAACGAGGGAACTTGCTTAAGGTCATCTAGCCCGGCAAGGGGAAGAGCAAGGAGGCCAATTCGGCTGACTCGGAGGCCTTTTGTTCTAGTGGATAGGGACTGCCTAATTCTACTTGCGGAAGGGACTTTTATGAAAAGATTTTCCTCTGGTCTTCCCAATGCGCAGAGCACTGGTTTGCACCTAGTATGGCTGCAGGAAATATTTATAATGTGTTTTAGTCCAGCATGTTATTGCAACTAGGCCACAATCGCTTTAGTTCCTCAGGGGTAGTAAACCGGACATGCAGGTGTCCGCCCGCCCCTCAAGAGAAGTAGTGAGCAAGCCGCACAAAGCGCGCCCGCCTATCTGCAAAGGGTTTTCCAAAATCCAGGCTGAGGAGCTTACTGGCCTCTTCAGTACGTTGACCATGACCATCTAACCCTCCACCCCTTTTTGGGGGGCCGGAGGACCTCTCCTGGCGATCTTCCCTCCACTAGATGGGAGACGGGCAGGAAAACCAGGGGGAGGAGAGGGACGTCCCCTCCGACCTCCCCAGCCGCCTCCACACCCCGCTCCCGACCTCCGCGCGCTGGAACGGCCGCGAGGGGTCCCCCTCTGGGCCGGGGCCGGCGGGGCGCGCGGGAGCGGGGGGCGCGCGGTAGGTCCGCGCGGGGATGCGCGCGCGCGCCTGCTTCGCCTCCCTCGCCCGCTCCGGTAGCTACGTGCTTTCTTTGTCAATGAGGCGCCGCTCTGAGCTGCAGTAACACTCTCGGCCCGGGAGCCGGAGCCGGAGCCGGAGCCGGAACCCGAGCCCGAGCGAGCGAGGAGAGCCAGGCGGAGAGGCAGCAGCCCGCGGCGGGAGGGAGGTCCCGAGCGCGCCCCGCGGCCGCCAGCGCCCGCTCCTCGCCGCCTCGCCCCCCTCGGTCCGCGGGCGCCGGCCCGGGGGTGGGGGCCCCGGGCGGCGCCCGTCCCACCCTCGCAGCCCGGGCGCGCCGGCGCGGGGCGACAGGCACCGTGGCATCCCCGGCCGGCTCCCGCCGCGGCTCCATGCGGCCCCGGGCCCTGCGCGGGTGAAGCCGCGGCTCCGCGGAGCCCGCCCCGGGCGCGGCAGGACGAGCGAGCCAGTCGCGCCCCCCGGCGCCCCCGCTCTCCGGCGCCCGGGCCCTGGACGGAGATGCCCGGTGAGGACCGGGGCGCCGAAGGCTGGGCTCCCCGGCGCGGTGCGGAGCGAGGCAGCGGCCTGGATGTGTGAAGCGTCCCCATGGCTCGGCATGAGGCGAAGCCCCAGGGCCCGAGGGAAGCTGGGCCGGCGGCACGGGGGCGCAGGGGCCGGGCCGGCGGGGGAGTAGCCCGCCGCCCGGGCGTGAGGGGCTCGGGGTCGGCGCCGGTTGCCCGGGCCGCCGCGTCCCAGGATGCGCCGCCGCCGCCGCTGCCTCCGCTGCTGCTGGGACTCGTGCTGCTGGCGGCCCTCTCCGAGCACTGCCTGGCGGACGTGGGTAAGCACTTGGCGGCGGCTTTGCGCCCATGGAGGTTTCTGGAGGAGCGGGGCCGCCCGTCGGGGCCGGCACCTGACGGGGTGGCGGTGGATGGAGAGGTCTTTGTAGCACCGGTGCTGGGATTTTCTCCGCCCTTTGCTGCTGCCGAGGCAGGAGACCTGTCAGAAATCTGTCTCCCGGGAAGGCACCGTTGGGCGGGGAAGTAAAAAGAGGTGCATTCGCATGTTCTTTCTGGGCAAGTTGCAGGTCCTTCCCAGTGGTCCCGGCAGGCACGCTTCATTTAGGTAAAGACCTGGGGTGTTAAAGACACCTTAAAAGGGATGTGTTTTAATAGGACACATTTCAGGGTGGGGACGTCCACTGTATTTTGGGCTCCCTCTTGGGTGTCCACTTTGTTACAGCTGCATGAAATGGCCAGAGTTTTAGGCAATTCCAGGGTCGGCTTCCCAAATAGCGTTTTCCCCTGCGTATATTGACAGAAGATCCGTTTCCTTTTGGGATAGAAGTACCTAAAATAATTGCTTGCATCTTGCAAAGGGATCTAGGCACCGATCAAGTATATAACCCACTGTTTGCTGGAGGATAGTTAAAAATAATCACGCTTGTCTCTTAAACGCCCAAGAACCCCAGGAAATAGATTTCTGTAATTCCTCAGGCGATTTTGAGAAATCTATTTTAACTGTTTGGGGGGGGTGGGGGGGGGGGTGTTATTCTGCTAATGTGCTTCAGACGTACTGTGCAGTCAGGAATCGTCTTTGAAATAAGAATGATTACTAGGACACTTATAAAGGTCAAGCTTTTGTTTGTGATGAAATTCCGCGTTTCATTTATCAAGGAATATAGCTTCACTTAAGCAAATGGGATCCTGTAGTTATGTGATTTCTAGCAAGCGCTAATGAAGACTGCTTTTTCCCCAGCCTACTCCTTCCCCCAATTAGGTTAAATTTCTAATTATGAAGGATATAGGTAAGAGGGTTTCAGGTTAAAATTATTGCCTGTCTTCAACAGCTTAATTCAAAGCCCCCCCTTTTTGATTCATTTAAAGAGTCTCTGACATGAGGTGTCTGTGTGTACAAGTTACTGTCCAGAAATTTTCTGTTATGATTATAGTGGTGACAAAGTTTGGTAATCTTTGATGGGTGCCTGAGACCTGAGAAAAACCTTTGAAGAATTTAACCCACAGTTTTTATGCCTCTAGCAGTTTTCAGTGATGTGTATTTGGCATAATGCCTAAAAGGTAAGTCCAGAGTCAGACACATGTAAATGCCTTTGTATTCCGTGGATCAGGAACACACTTTGAGTTTTTATTTGAAATAAATCAGATCTCCTGTAGTTTTGTAAACTGTTTATGAGATGTTAATTTTTGGAGGCTGTTCATTTGAGTGCATATACCAAAAACTGTGCAGCCATCTGTAATATGTGAAATTTGGAGTTTACGTATTGTTCTTGTTCAGCCTGATGTTGCATGATTTCCCCCGATCAGTTTGGAATTTCTGTTCTTCTTTCGAACCACTGACCCTTCGGAACCTGACTTGACTTGGCTCTCTTCCTTCAGGTTGCTAGAGCCTGACTTACGGGACTGTTGGTCTCTATCTTTTAGTTTTAGCCCTGATATCCTTTTTCTTTTTCCTCTTACTGTGGTTATCATGGGGATAATTAAGAAAGGTGCTTTGCTTAAAATGATGGTAAAAATCATTAAAATTGACATTGTTCCCCAAGAACCTCCTCTCTCATTGGAGTGACTTGTTGCTTCTTCTGTGCTTTTTGGGGGTGCCCTTTCTGCTGTCACCCTTGATGACCAGTTTCCTGGGGTCTAGCCCACCTGTGGATCCAGAGTGTACCACTGGGCTCCACGGTTTCCTGTGAGTTGGCTGCTGATTCAGTGCCATGACTTAAACCCTGGGCTCCCTATCCTGCCTCCTACTTGCTCTCATTTGTTCTCTGATTTCCAGTCGAGGCAGCGTCAGTCGTGGCAGGGTGGGTGAGTCCTGGGACCAATGCAAGGTATCCCAAGGGATTAGTGTAAAGAAGCAGTGTCTAGAGGGAAGCAGGAGCCTGGATGACACCTTCCTGGAAACTTTAACTTCCGACAACCTGGTTTTGGACTTTTCGGAGGGGTAGCTGCCGTTCGGTGCTATTACTTGCTGCTAAATAAATGTGTCTGATGCTGATTTGCATGAGAAGCCAGACCTAGGATACTGAGATCCTACTAAAAGTGCTAATTTGCTGCACTCATGTCTTTGCTGTGCCTTGTTTTTCTAAGCAAGGCTAAGGCAAACATTTACCTGGGTTGAGAAATGGGAGGAAATAGTTTGTTTCAGGAAAATCTGTAGCCGTTGTTGAGAACCTGTGTGTTCCAGAGCCCTTACAGTGTCCTCCAGCCTTCCTCCGCCCATCCCACCCAATGCTTTTGCTTTGACATTCCTGGGGAATTTGTGCTCGCTCCTCTTTGTCCTATAAAGGGGAGGTCTTCAGTGTCCTCCCTCGGATGTCCTCTCCTAACCTCTGTCTCCACGGGGCTCTTGCTCCAAGGCACTAACTTCTGTTTTGGAGATGGGAGACTGGAGTGGGAAAGGAGTCTCTTCAGAGCAGCAAGCTCCTCCGACAGCCTTTAGCCTCTTCTGCCCTCAGGGGCTCTAGGAAGGCTGTTCAGGAACCAAAATGACTTCCAGCCTCCTTAACTACTGATCTTCCACGCAGTTCATGTCAGTCCGTCTTTACCGTGTGCCGGCGCAGGTACCGTGCTCATTCCTTTCTGTCATCTTGCCTCCCTGGGCCTCAGTTCTCTGATCTGTAAAATGGGGTCATAGCTCTAATCTCACTGGGTGGTCATGAGGATCGAATGAGTTGACAGACTTGAAGTGTCTCAGACGGGGCTTGGTATACGTAGTAAATGCGCCGGGAATGCTAACTGTTCTTATAAAGGGCAGAAATGGACTGAACCTTACCGTGTCCAGGTGCCAGGCAGGGGCCGGGGCTGCAGCAGGGAGTAAGGAGAAGGCAGTGAGTAGAGGCCCCTCATGAAGGGAGTGATGTGCACCCTTGAATTCGGATACTATGTGATCAGAACTCATAAAATGAAGGAACAGTTAATTCTGGGGGAGTGGTGGCCCCTTAAAGCATAAGTAGGTGCTGGCAGGATTGATGGTGACCTTTCAGGCCAGGGAATACTAAAGGACTCTGTGGCCAGAGCATAACTTGCCCACAGTGAGGAATATTCCAGACTTTCTCCGTGCCCTGGGGCTTTCCCAAGCCCTCCTCATAGGGCTCCGCACCCTCTTTGCCCTTCTCTGAAAGGTCCTCTGCTTCCCCCACCTACTTGTAAGTTCCCTGAAATCTCCCTCTTGCCTATTAGGATGCCCAGCGCCGTGTAGGCACTTATTAAACTTTCAGCCTTCTTAGACTCCTGTTCCCCCCGTGTGGCTGATTCTGTGCTTGTTGGAATAATTATCTCATTCAAGTAATCCACAGTAAGTTGCGAATGGCTGCTTTAGTCAGGGTGTGTATTTTGCATTTTGGAAGAAGGGTTTGCTGTTCCTGGGGCATCTCTAATTTAGCACAAAATATAGGGGAGTTAATTTTGGCCTAGGATGTTTCTCTCTAACCTTGTACCGCATCGTCAACTTGGAGTTCCATTTGAAACTGGCGCAATAGTTCACTTGTTCATTCCTTCATTCAGTGAATCTCGAGTGTCTCAGCTTTCTGAGGTCACCACAATGAACGAAAAGAAACTCTCATTCTCATGGAACTAGCCCGGTGCTTTCTAAACTTGACCAGGCATGTGAATTCCTTGAAGATCCCCTTAGCATGCAGGTTCTGATTTTGCAGGTCTGGGATTAGACCTGATGTTCTGGATTTCTTGCAAGCACCGGGGTTTCATTGACCCCTCCCCCATTTTAAGTAGCAAGTGGAAATAAGCAAATGAGGATGGATGGTGGTAAGACAAGTAAATCATCATAAGGGGATAGCAAGACGCTGATGCTGGTGTGTCTGGGCACGCCCTCACGCATGCGCTTATTGATAGAGCCGGGAAGGAAGACCTCTGTGATCAGATGACATTTGAGTAGCTACCTAAAAGGGGAGGAAGATATTCCAGCCAGGGGGGAAAGCAAGTGCAAAGGCCTTGAGATGAGATTGTGTTTGGGATGGCTGAGGACCAGCATCCCTATGTGGGTACCTATGTGGAACTGAGTGAACAAGGGGACAACAGTAAGCCATGACATTGAAGAGCAGGTTGAGGCCAGATTGTGTAGGACATTTTGGCATGGTGAGAACTTGGTATTTTATTTTGAATGAGAGCAAGGAAAAGGTGACATGCTCTGACTTCAGTTTTAAAAGAATCTCGTTACTGTGGGGAGAAAAGACTGTAAGGTCAAGGGTAGAAGCAAGGAGACCTGGTAGTATGGCGTAGAGTGGTGAGAAGTGGTGAAATTTTGGACATCTTTTGAAGATAGAGCTAATACAGTTTTCTAATAAACTAGATGTGGGGTGGGAGAAAAAGAGAGTAACCAATTGGAGGCCAAGGTTTTTGGCTGGAGCAACTGGGAAGATGAAGTTGCCATAGATTGAAAGGCAGGAGATTACAAGAGGCTCAGGATTGCGGGAGGAAATGAGTTGGTTTGGGGTATGTGAAGCTTAAAAAGTTTATTAAACATCTAAGTTGAGATGTCCAGTAGCCAGTTGCCTATAGTAGTCTAGAATTCCAGACACAAATTGGGTCCAGAGCTATAAGTTTGGAAGCGATCAGCATGGGATTGGACAAGAAACCTAGAGAGTAAGTATGGAAAAGAGGGGTGATCTGAGCCCTGGGATACTGCAGCATTTAAGGGTTCAGGGGGAAGAGAGGCCAGCAAAAGAGACTGGAAAAGTCTAGCAGTGGACGTTGGGTTTGGAGATGTGGACGTGTTTGGTGCCCTGAGAGTAGAGGGGATAGAAGTCTTACTGCAGTGAGTTTAAGAGAGAAAGGAAGACGAAAAATCAGAGATAGTGAGGAAAAAAAAAAAAAGATAACTCTTTTAAAGGCTTTTCTGTCAAGGAAAGCAGAATAAGAGGGGATGTGGATCAAGAGAGATTTAAGATGGGTCATAATTGCATTATGTTTGCCCTTTCTTATTTTTTAACATTAAAGATGTACAGCAAGAGTGTTTGATTTGGTGATTTTTCCCCCCAGATACAGACAGTCCAATGAAATGTATTTGAGCTTTTTCACTCTCAATATTAATTATCAGAGCTTCAAAGATATTTACAAGATGTCCTCAACCTTGCCTCTGTTTCTTTCCCCATCTCACACACATGTAAAGAAGATTTGGTGAATAGTAACATTCTACTTTTAATATTGACATCAAACAGAAGTCGGAAACCCCCTCCCTGACCCACACCCTCCCCTAAAACTGAACATCACTGTGAAAACATGGAGATACTACCTTCTGATGACAACTGGAGAATCTCTCAGAAGCCTACGTATCTAAAGTCTTAAATTACTAGAATATGATCCAAGAATATTCAAGATGTGCACACTTCCTTTTTCATTTTCATTACCCTTCAAGCCTGTATTGTGGTCTTTCTTTCTTTCTTTCTTCCTTTCTTTCTTTCTTTCAACAAACAACAACTCTACTCTTCTCTAGACAAAAATGAATAGTTGGAATGATCCTAAAACATTTTCGTTGCTTGACAACATATTACAGGGGATTTCTAAACACACAGAGGGACACATTATTCTAGGTCACTAGATGGCTGCCTTGGATGGTGACTCTCTTTGGGGACTTCAGGTCCAAAGGAGCAGTTGGCAGTCTGGGTATTTTGAATATCAGTTATTGTAGCTGCTGGGAAGGTGGCAAGTGAGTCACATTGATTTGATAATGTTTATCAACCACCTGGCATAGGCGAGGCCAAGCTCTTCACCAGGTACTGGAAGTATAGTGCGGACCCAGCTAGGCCTGGCTCTTGGCCTTGAACAGTCTACCGCCGAGGATAAGCAGCCCTTACTCAGTGGGTGGAATAGCAGGTCGATAAAGTAATTCTGTGAGTTGGTTCAGCTTGGGGGACCTGGCAAGACATAGGGTGAGTATCTGCTTTGTGCAAAGAGGCAGTTCCTGTTCAGCTACAGCCTGGGAGGCGGAGGCCCAGGGTGCCAAAGTTCTGACTTCTCAAGAAAAGCTGGGTCTTCATTTAAAATCTTGTTTTCACATGTCACCAACTAATTCAGATTTTTGAAACGTCATGCCATACAAAGAAAACACGCCCATGAGCCACCACTTTTTTTTTCCTTTTTTTAAGTCAAGTTTATGAAGGTATAATTTACGTACAGTGAAATTCACCCTTCTTAGGTTTACTGCATGATTAGTTTTGACAGAAGTATATAATCATGGATCCACAACCACAATTCAGATATAGAACATTTCTGTCACCTCCAAAAATTTCCTCCTGTTCCTTTGTAGTCAGTCTTCTCCCCGCTACACCTCCAGTCCCTGACAAGCACTCATCTATTCTCTGTCCCTGTAATTTTGCCTTTAACTGAGGCTCCTAGAAATGGAATCGTATGGCATGTAACATTTTTATGTCTGGCTTCTTTGATTTAATGTAATGCTCTTGACAATCCTATATGTTATTGCATTTATGTATCTCTATTTCTGTACTTTTTTTTTTGGAATGCACCCCAGTTTGCTTATCCATTCACCAGCTGATAGACATTTGGGTTGTTTCCAGTTTTTACCATAAAAGTTTTTGTGTGGGCAGCTTTCATCTCTTGGGTAAATACCTAAGAGCGAGATTTCTGGATCTTTCGTTAGGTATGTGTTTAATCTTATAAAAAACTGCCAGAATCTTGGGGCGCCTCCGTAGCTCAGTCGGTTAAGCATCTGACCCTTGATAGTGGCTCAGGTCATGATCTCAGGGTTGTGAGATCAAGCCCTGCATGGGGCTCTGCGGTGAGCATGGAGCCTGTTTAATATTCTCTCCCTTTCCTTCCCCCACTTAAAAAAAAGTAAAAGAAACTATCAAATTCTTTTCCAAAGTAGCTGTACAGTTTTGTATTCCCAGAAGCAATGTGTGAGTGTTCTGGTTGCTTCTCTGTATCCTCATTTGCACTTAGTTTTGTCAACTTTCTTTTTAAATTTAAATTCTGACTCTTCCAGTAGTTTTTGGTGGTATCTCATTGTACTGTTAGCTCGCATTTCTCCAGTAACCAGTGATGCTATTGCTGCATTCATTTTCTTACGTGCCATCTGTCTCTCTTTTGAAGTGTCTGTTAAGCCCATTTAAAAAATTTGATTGTTTTATTATTACCGAGTTTTGAGCTTTATGTATTTTAGATGCAAGTTGTTTATCAGATAAGCTCTTTGCAAATATTTTCTCCCAGCCTGTGGCCTTTCTTTTTGTTTCATTAACAGTATTTTCTAAAGAATAGAAGTTTTAAGGTTTTGATTAACTTCAGTTTATCCACATTTAAATTTAAGATTTATAGTTTTGGGGTGAAATAGGTGAAAGGGATGAAGAGCACACTTACCCTGACAAACACTGAGTAATACATGGAATTCTTGCATTGCTGTAGTACCCCTGAAACCAATATGACATTGTATATCAACTACACTGAAATTAAATTAAAATTAAAGAGGCTTCATTCCACATTAAAAAAAAAAAGATGTGTAGGTTTTTATATCCAAGGATAGAGATACTTGCCTAATTCAAGGTCACAAACAGCTATGATTTCTTCTAGAAGTTTTATAGTCTTATTTTTACCTTTAGATCTATGGTCCATTTCATGCTAATTTTTGTATTGGATGCAGGGAAAGAGCCAAGATTAATGTCTTTTGCACATAGGTGTGTAATTGCTCCAGCGTCATTTATTAAAGAGATTATATTTGTTCTGCTGAATTATGTTGGTACTTTGTGTGTATGGGTTTATTTCTGGAGTCTCTAGTTCTATGAATGTATACTTCTTTCCTTGTGTCAGTTAAGCACTGTCTTGATTTCTCTAGCTCAGGGTTCCTTAATCGCAGCACTGCTGATGTTTTGGGCTAGATAATTATTTGTTGTGGGGGACTGTCCTGTGACTTGTAAGGTGTTTAGTGCCATTTCTGGCTTCTGTCCAGTAGATGCCAGTAGCTCCCTCCTTCCCCAGTTGTGACAACCAATTAATGTCTTCAGACATTGTTAAATGGCTCCTGGGGGGTAAAATTGCCCCTGACTGAGCTCCATAGTAAGTCTTGAAATCAGATAGTGTGAATCCTCTAATTTTTTCTTCTTTTTCAAAATCTTTTTGGATTTTCTCAGTCTTGTGTTTTTCCACAGAGATCTTAATATCTTTTTATCAATCTGTATAAAAAAGACTTGCTGGAATTTCTACTGGGATTTCATTGGAGAAGATTGATATCTTAACAATATTGAGATTTTTGATCCATGAACATGTTTCTCTCCATTTATTTAGGTAGTCTTCCTTTTCTCTCGTCAATGTTTTATAGTTTTCATCATACAAATTTTGTTCATACGTATTTCATGTTTTACAATGCTTTGGTAAGCAGTACTTTAAAAATTCTTCATTAATATATAGATAATGTGATTTTTAAGAGATTAACCTTGTCTCATGTGACCCTTCCAAACCCACATGAGTTCTAGTAGCTTTCTGTAAAATCTTTGGGATTTTTCTTTATTTCAGATCTTCATGCCTTTTATTTCTTTTTCTTGCCTTATTGCAGTGGTTACAGCTTTTCAAGTACATTGTTGAGTAGGAATGGGGAGAGTGGGCATCCTTGCCTAGATCTCATTTGGTGTTTCACTATTAAGTATGATGTTAGTTTTGTTTTGTTTTGTTTTGCTTCATTTTGTAGAGGTGCTTTATCAGGTTTAGGAAGTTCTCTTCTATACCCATCATAAATAGGTAGTGAATTTTGTCAAATGCTTTCTCTTTATCTGTTGAAATCACCACAAAGTTTTTCTTTTTCAGTCTATCAACAGGCATTAGTTGATTTTAGAATGTTGGACCAACCTTGAATTCCTGGGATAAACTCCAGCTTAGTCATGATGTGTGTTCCGGCTGGGCCTGATTTTCTAATCTTTTTGTTGGAAATTTATAAAGTCTTATGTTGATGAAAGATATTGATTGGTGTGTAGCTTTGTTTTCCTGGTATGTTTTGTCTGGTTTTGGAATAAGGGTAATGCTGATCTCTAAGATGGCTGGAAAGCATTCTTTTTTATGTTTTATGGATGTGTTTGGAGAGAATTGGTATTATCTCTCCCCTAAGGCCTATGGTTTTATAGATGAGATTGAAGGTTTCTTAAGGGTTTCTTTAGTAAATTAAAAAGTATCAGATACCTCTAGTACATTTCCTCATTCTTGGGGCTAACAGTGGACACTTCCTAGATACGAAAACATTGGTTTGGTTTATGGTCTAGGGCAAATGACATGGGTGAGGGGAAATTATGTTGGATGTACTCAGGAGACCGGTCACCCCTAGCTGGCTGTTGCCTATTTATCAAGTCACCTCCCTTTTCAGGGCTTTTGTTTTCTTATCAGTAAATAAGAGCCTAAGGCTCCTCCCTTCTTCCCCCATTCCCTGGGCTGTGTGTTTATGAGCCCTGGGCAAATGTTTCCATGGGTTAGACCATTTGTATATCTTATGTCTTCCTACCTTGGTGGCAAGCCCAGTCAAGGACTCTCATCTCAAAAGGAAAGAGTTTTCACCTGTTCTCTCATGGTTCCAACTTGAAGCCCGGATAAATATTGGCTTATCTTTAATCTTCGTTGGCTTTTAAAAATTGTAAAAGTTATAACTTTATTAAATTCAAACAGTATACAGATGTATGCAGTGAAATGCAAAAAGTCTGGTTGGTCCCGTTGCTATTTCCTAGATCTGTACTGTCAGGCAAATATGAGTTACCCATACAAATATTTATATCCATGTACATATCCTCATTTAATTTTTTTAAAAGATTTTATTTATTTATTTGACAGAGATCACAAGCAGGCAGAGAGGCAGGCAGAGAGAGAGAGGAGGAAGCAGGCTCCCCTCTGAGCAGAGAGCCTGATGCGGGGCTCGATACCAGGACTCTGAGATCATGACCCAAGCCGAAGGCATAGGCTTTAACCCACTGAGCCACCCAGGTGCCCCCCTCGTTTAATTTTTTAAAGAGATTAAGGGTGGGGGCACCTGAGTGGCTCAGTAGGTTAAGTGTCTGCCGTCGGCTGGGTCATGATCCCAGGGTCCTGGGATCAAGAGCCTGTGTATGGCTCCCTGCACAGCAGGGAGTCTGCTTCTCCCTCTCCCTCTGCCCCTCCCTCCACTGATGCGCGCTCTCTCTCTCTCTCTCTCTCTCTCAAATAAATAAATAAATAATTTAAAAACATTGAAATTTTAAAAACATTGAATTTTTTTAAGGGTGTGATATTCAGAATATTTATCACTTGATACTATATCATGATCCTTTTCCCATGTTAAGTAAATTTTGTCACAAGAGAATTTGAACTTCTTCCTGAAAAACAGAAAAGCCTTTACTAGAAAAGAAAACTGTTTTAAAACCACAGACTGGATTCAGACCTATAGAGTTAAACCCTCTCCTTAGACCATTTCTCCTATTTTCTCTGCTCCTTGACCCCCTTCCTTGGAACCAACTTCCATAGATGCTAAGGAAAAATCATAAACCCTCTTAAACACCAAACAGAACAGGGATAAACACTGTGTGTAAACCAGCTAATGCAGATGTAAATAAGGCCAAGGAGCTCCCCCAAGTATTTAGCCCAAGGACATTGCTGCACCTGCCATCTGTCCCCTCAGGCGAATCTTCCCCTAATGCATCCTAACCACGAGAGGGGAATTTGATTTTGATTTTGATTTATATACGTTAAATCTATTCTTAGCCTGAAATAAAATCTCCTGACGTCAGAAACATAAAATGGCTTTGTTATTTATGCAGTACCAGTAAATAGGAAGGTCTAGAATATTTCTAACTTTGCTCCTGTGACGTGAAATTTGGAGTGAAGTACCTCAGGGAAACCGGGACCCCCCGACCTCCTCCCCCCACCTCAGTTTCTCATAATAAATGCTGTTCCTCTGTCACTTGTCTCCGTATTTACCAAATGTCAACAGCAAACCAAGGAGGGCTGGAGAAAAATGTGAAGTCTGAGAAGAAAATGTGTTGAAATTAATGGTGCCGCTTTCTAAGTCCTTGTCTAAAAATGCTGAGCAAAAATATCTCTCAACCTACGGACTTCATTATCAAATAATGAGTCTTTGTTTTGAAAAGAATAAGAGGATCTGGATTACGAGCGTTATTTTGAATCTAATTAAACCAGATGGAAGTGTTTTAAAAAAATCAGGGCCATAGAGCTGTCTCAGGCAGGTTCCTGTTATTCTGTTACTCAGTACTGGAGATGAACACACACGGCAAACCAGTGCATCCTACAGAAACAAAGCCTTCCCTGCAGCGGGATGGACAATACTTTCCGCCTCTGGTTCAACAAGAAAAACAACATTTTATACAAGTGTTTCCCTCTCCTATGGCTAATGTGATATATTTACCTTTCCTTTCGGGGATAAGAGTCTCCAGAGTTTAGTGTCCCCCCTCATACTTGTTGACATTCTCACTCTCTTGTTTGAATCTCATATCACTCTTGAGAGGGTGAAGGACGTGATTTGCTAAAGGTCACACAGTGGTCCAGGGATTTTTACATCATTCTGTGATTCAGGAATTCTGTGTTATTCTCTGATTGTACACTTACACTACCCTCTGATTCCCTAGATACTTAACTAAAACTAGCTCAAGTCTGGGGCCTTTGGCCACAGGGGAATCTCATCTGACATATTCAGAATAGGAACAAAATAGAACCGGGCCGTGTGGACTGTATAATTAACTGTTAGAAATACTAGCTAATATTTTGCAGCATTTACCATTTGGGTCAGCCCATTTGATTTTTCACAACAACCCTGTGAAGTGGGTTCTGTTATGATCTCCATGTTGCAGATGAGGAAACTGAGGCACAGGGTAACTTGTATAGTTATTCATCCAGTATCACGTGGGTAAGTGTCAGAGGTGGGACTTGAACCCCAGGCAGTTTGATTCCACAGCCCTCGCTCTGCTTCATGATGCTGCCTTCCTCCACAGTAAGAGACTGAGGTTACTGGCCTTGTGTCTCAGGGACCCTCTTTCTTTTCCCACATGCTGGGTCTGTCCTTCTGCCTCTTCCTGTAGACCGGCTTTCTCTGCTGACCCACAGCCACTCAATCCCCCTGTAACTAAACCTTGAGCCTGCTTTTGCTAGCTGTGGTACTCACTGCAGCCAGAACTGGCAAGACTTCTCAGTTTCAGGACCCACCGTCCAGTCTCTATCCCATTTCGCTATTTCCCAAGAGGGAAACTCAGGCTGTCATCATCTATCTAGCCAAGGGAGTGAGGAACGTCCCCCTCTTCTGATCAGCAGAAGCCAGGAGAGAAGGGGCAGGTGATACAAACATGGCTTCCTGGGTTGACCCCTCCTTCAGCCATGGCCTGTGGTAGAGATCGGTTTTAAATAAAGTGGTGTGGCTAGGGCAGGCTTCCCCAAATCTGTCTTTCCCATAGCAGTGAAAACCAAGTTCATGTGCTGGAGCTGGCTCTACGAAAAACATCGAGGATAAGTGACCTGGTTTAGAGTGTTGGCCGATTTCCATGGTATAAATACACCCACCATGGCTGATTTCCGACTACCGATGTGACGGTGGAGCCGGGAGGAGATGCGCACAGTTGGCTCAGCGCCGATGCCATCCTATCCATCTGTAGGCTCCAAGCACCACACAGGCAGGGCACCCAGTACATGGAGGATGTCTCCAAGAAGCTTAAAGTCTAGGCTTAATAGGCTAACTAACTAGGTAGGTTTCGAGGTATGTGAAAGGAAATGCTATTTCAAGGAAGAGAGGGTGGAAGTTAGACGGCGCATGCACAGCCTGAAATAGCTGGAATGATAACAGCCTTCAGTGTGCTATCGAGTGGGCACACAGAGATGCCTTCTGAAAAATTACCATTTTCTCTGCCTGGAATGTCTCACTTGTGACATAGAATGAACCCTTTCACTGATTTTAAGATGTCAGGCCTCGTTTTCTTGGAGGTGCGTTGGTTTTGTTGTTGTCCTCGCTTCCTGAGGTCAACAGTTTCTTCTCATTTGGGGTCGTCCTCAGTGGACTCCTTTCTTCCACCTTACAGATCTAGAGAGGTGAAGGCCTTCTCTGACACATCCTCCCACTGAATCAACACTATTATTCTTGATGGGAGGCTTTTATATATGGTCATAAGGCCCTCTCTCAGTTCATGTAATTATGCTAAAAGCCAGGACAGTCTTGTGACTACCACCCGTGACGACTCGTCAGATGCTTTCACAGATCTTAAGGCTCGTCTCATTGGCTCCTCTCCCTTCCACATCTGGGAGGTGGCTGGGAGTCCTGGCTGGTGTACGCTACTTACAGTTCTGCTGCCGTTCCCCATCTTTCTGCCTGATGTGACGATGTCACTAATTCTGGCCAGCTCTGATGAAGGGTGGGGTTGGCCACTGGGAGATGGAATGAAGAGGTGTTGACAGCATAGATCTCCTTCAGACATGGAGTTCCAAGCATCCCACTGATGGAAGGTCAGTGTCTTTACCTATAAAAATAGAACAGTTAATTTATTCTTTTAATTTCCCAGGGGCTGTGTAAGAGAAAAATTTGACAAGATTCTTCTTTTATGTTTCACTGGAGATTTGTCCTAGTTTGTGAATATGTTGACTTCTGACTAGGAGGACTAACATTTGTGAAACAGCTGCTATCATGGTGGTCACCAGATCAGGAGTTCCATCTTTCACCCCCATGATGACACTGTGAGGTAATTCTTGCCCGTTTTCCTTGGAGGAAGTGAAGATTGAGAGAACATTTAAGAAACTGCCTTGCCAAAGGGCACATTGCTTGTAAGTGGTGAAGATGGGATTTGAAACCACATCTGACTACAACATAAATATATTTTCAGCTATACTCTGCAGGCTCCCCACCCCACTCCACATCTTATTAAATCTTCAAGCATACAGAAGCATTGAAAGTACTGTACAATGAACAGCCATTACCCACCACCTGGATGACACAGCTAACATTTTGCTATATTTGTTTTATCATGTATCTTGTCTGTATCTCTATCCACTCATTAATTCCTCTTATTATATATATATATATGTGTATATATATATATATATATATTTCAAAACAAGTTGCAGACATCAGCACATGTCATCCCAAAACACTTCAGCATGCATGCCATTGATTAGACTTCAATATATGTTTATTTTTAGATTTTTCGGTAACTTTTATGTACAGAGAATATGGAAATTCTAAGTGTATATTCCTGTGTTGACAAATACATGCACCTGTGTAACCCAAATTCTTTTTTCTTTTTTTTAAAGATTTTATTTATTTGGCAGAGATCACAAGTAGGCAGAGAGGCAGGCAGAGAGAGAGAGAGGAGGAAGCAGGTTTCCCGCTGAGCAGAGAGCCCGATGCAGACCTCGATCCCAGGACCCTGGGACTACAACCTGAGCCGAAGGCAGAGGCTTTAACCCACTGAGCCACCCATTGTTAGGATTTCAAACATGACCATCACCCCTCTTGCTCTTCTGTAGACATTCCCCACCTTCCCCATCTCTCTACTCACCCTCTCCCCATGCATCATGGTGTGATTTTTTTCACCATGGTTTAATACCAGACAGTCTTAAATAATGATGCCTGTTGTTTCTAAATGGACTCTTCCTTACATGTATTAATTCAGATCAGTATTTATTGAGCAACTGGTATGTGGCAGGCACTGTGATGGGTGTCAGGAATATAGTGGGGAGGAAGCAAACATTGGCTTATAGGGAAGAGATGAACATCAGTCAGCTCCTCGTAGGAAAAGTATACAATCACCAATGGAGGTGAGTGTTGTGAAGGGGAAGCCTCAGGTGTTGGGAAGTTTGGGTGAGTAAGGAGGAGGATGGTCAGGGAAGGCTTTCCTCAAGTGACACTCGAGCCAACATCTAAAGAGTGAGTAGGAGATAACCAGGCAGAGCTTTAGAGCAAAGGGTAATGTGGGTACTGTCCTCTGTGATGGGAAGAAGTGTGGTTTATTCCAGAATCAGAGAGAAGGAGGGTGTGGTTGGGGTAGCAGTAATTAAAAGGATAGTGAGTCTTGGACTAGGTAGGAGAGGTGGCAGGAGCCACATCACACAGGAGACCGGCCTTAGGCTCTAGCTTTTAAATTAGGAGGGATGGGAAGCCATTGCATGACCTTGACATTCAATTACCCAGTCCATTGAGTTGGGTGAAGAGAAGACAAGGATTATATGCTCTGGAATCATGACTAAAGTTAAATAGTATTGGCACGAAGCTTCCAAGTTTTAGGAGAACCCTATTTAATGAGAATCCTCATTATGAACCCACACTGACCTTTGGGTTCCTTATCATCTTCTCCCTCACCTGTCTGCTTGCCCAGGCAGTAATACCTATGAAATAAAGATCCTTGGTACCTCCAGCTCTTGCTGGCCTGTTCCTTCCATCCTCACTGCCTCCATTTCACTGGTTCTTTAATTCCTGAGCTAATTCCCCTCTACTGGATCTGGCTAGAGTCAGAAGGACTGCCTGATGACTTAACTCCTGGAGCAGTCATCTAATCCTATTTGCTCCGTCATTCTGTAGACCCTCCTATGGTGGCCTCCTCCAATCTCATGGATTTAACAACCACCTATGCACCCATGATGTGTTCTGCACCAAGACTGTGTTCTGTCCTGAGGTTGAGACCCACAGGTGCAACTATTTACTGGATATCTCTACCCCTGGTTATGACACTTCAGCATTTCTCCCTCCAAGTGAACTCTTCTCTGGAGTCTTGCTCTCACCACTATTTACTATTTCAATGGTTGATCAACCAGAAATCTGAGAATCATTCTAGATTCTTCTCTTTTTCTCCTCACCACTATTTCAATGATTGATCAACCAGAAATCTGAGAATCATTCTAGATTCTTCTCTTTTCCTCCTTCCCTTTATTTAGTTGGCCACTAAATCTTCCTGACTGTATTTCTGAATACTGTTATAATTCTGTCCCTTTTCTGTCTCTGATGCCTTCTTTTCAGACCTTCCCTCTTCTTGTTCTGTGATCTTGTCAAAGCCTGCTAACTGACCACCCTGGTTCTAGTCTTGGCTCCTGCTAACCAATCTCATCCTTCAGCCAGTGGGGTCCCATAACTCAGTCAGCTCCATTGCTTAGCAATCAGGGTACTTATGAACGAACCACCTCCAGCTCCTACCTGCCACCATAGCATGACATGCAGTTCCCCAAAGCCCATTTCTCCCCCTTCCACTTTATTCTCTGTGCCTGGGAAGCACTACTCAGTCCTGTCTGCTTGGTTAGCAGCTGTACTTTCTTCAAGACCCAGCCCAAGTCCTACCTCTTTCAAGTAGCCTTTCCTAGCATGCAGTCCGCACCCCTCCACAGGAGTTAGAAGCCATCCTCCCCACTCCCAACCGTTGTCCCATCTGAAATGGTCTGCTGGTCTGGCTCCTTCATCAGATTAAGCTCCTAAGAGCAATTTTCTAAAGGCAGTTCCGGGTTCACTGAGGTCCTGGAAACCCTCTCACAACAACCATGATCCATGTGCAAAAACTATTTTCATTGTATTTGATGTAAACTGAGGACACATAAGCTGCTGTTACAACCTATGTCCATTAGGAGAAACAATGAGCTCAGTGGCTAGTAAGACAACTTGCTCAGACCAAGAGAGAAGAATATACTACCAAGTCAAGCCCATTCTAAGGGACAGCTGACGTACAGGTTCCTGAGCACAGGAGACAGTGGGCAGAGCTGTCAGGGCAGGAAGCAATGCCACTTAACTGCTAAAGGTTAAAACTGACTATGGAGTCAGTTTCAGCTCTACAGATGAAGGTGTACAGACAACCCCTGAAGTTTCAAACGCTGGAATCATGTCTTATTTGTCTTAGCACAGTGTCTTACACATACATAATGGAGATGGGATAATTGTGGTATGTATAAAGGAAGGAAGAGAATTTCCTAGTACATTCTCACCATACTTATAAAATCCTGTTCTCTTATTTCTGCTCTTAAAACCTTTCTTAACTCTTCTGCCAAAAATACCTATGGAAAGCATGATACTGGTGGTGGAATGGAGAGCAGGGATCATAGCCCAGGGGACTCACTTCTGTCTACGGATGTGTTTTTAAAAATCAAACAGTTGTCAAAACAAAAAGAAAAATCATTTAAGAATCAGGGGCTCCCCTGAAAATCAGGATTTCCAGGTTCTCTTGAAATGATCAGAAGGTTGACCACACTGGTGAAGTAAATTACATTCTTGCATGGCAACAATTATCTAAAGTTGAGTAATGGTACGTCCCTGAATAGTGGTGCCTGTGACAGATGCCCCATCTCAGCCCACTAAGGGAGGCTTAGTAGGCCGAGATGGGTTAACTGTCGTAACAACCCCAATACTCAAATCTATCATGGCTCAAAGCCATAACATTTTATTACTCACACACATAAAGACCAAAGGAGTATACCTGATTGGCGGGGAGCACTCTACCAAGCAATGATTCAGGGACCCAGGAACCATGCTTTGTGATTTTGCCATCTTTAATCTGTGGCTTCTAAGGCTACTCTCTGCATCCAGCAGGTGAAAGGGGGAGGAGAAAAGGGAATGGGACCCAAAGGGCTGTGCATGATTCTGATCACATTCCGTGGATTAGGGCTCCAACGCTTGGCCACACCTACCTGCAGAAAGAGGCTGGAAAATGCAACCCAAGAGTGGGCCCAGAGGGAAGAGGAAACAGGTTTGGTGAACAGCCAGGTAGTGTCTGATCCAACTCATTTATTTTACTTTCTTATCCCCTTTAGGTATTAGAGTTTGCAATCCCTAGGGATAAGGAAGCTTGGGGTCAAGTCACTATAATATTGGCTCCAGCAGGAGAGGGACTTACTCTGTTTTGGTCACTGCTGTGCACTCAGTGCGTGACACACAGTAGGTGTTCAACAGGTCTTGGTTAATTATATGAATGAGTCTGTTTTCTGCCCTGAGCAATGATAATAGCTACCATTTACTTAGTGCTTGTTATATACTTAATTCTGTTGGTAGGCTGGGTGCTGGTCTCAGGAACATAGTGCTAAGATTTGGACAGTAATGGTGGCCACAGGATTAGAAACAAGGGTGAACGTGAGAATTTCTTTTTCTCTCCTCTCCCACTTCCAATATTTTCTGGGGCTCCCTCTAGCTATTTATCGATGAGAAAATTTAGTTTATTTTCTTATTGACTGATTGCTAGGATAAAAGATCAGTTGTTTTCAACCTCTGTAGTTTTGATAGAGGACTGTTACTTCAAGATTTTCCTTTCTGTATGTAACAAATTCCAATTGTAGTATACTTCATTATACCTGAACGGATCGTGATCTGCTACCTTTTGTTTGTCAAGAAACTTAGTGTCACTTTTCAGAGTCACCTAGATATGTTTTAGCAGTACACAGCATGGAGGGCAGGAGGTCTGATGATTTTCCTATGGTTTGAGTTTTGGATTGTGGTACATCTGAAGTAATTTTGTTGTTGTTATTGTTGTACTTTTTCTGATTTTTTTGGGAGTTGGTCTGAGCCTAACTAGAAAGAATTGATTGTATTTTTTTTCTTTCCCCATAGGAATACAGGTAAATCCTCCACATCTGGTTACCCATGGCATTGCATGGGTAGTTATGATGGGACCATATGGCCTGAATTAAATTGCTAGAGCAATTTAAGGTGATGGTACAGTGTTTGGGGCAGCAGGTAGTATAATAACCTTTGTCTGAAATATATCCTATTACATGGCTAGCAGGCTATTGGAAATCTACATTTCCATCTATTGAGGGGCTGCTGATGGTGCAGCAGCCTGGTTGCAAGCACCTGTGTCTCCCAGACTCTGCTTGAGTCCCTTTTCTTGGAAAACTGCTCATAAGAAGATGGAAAAATGTAGTGAAAATAGAAATGCATAAACACAGGCCTCACAGAAGTAGATAGTTCAGATATTTACAGAAGTATTGTGAAAGGAGGAAGACTAAAGAGGTGGTGCTGGGAGGATGTCTGAGAAGTTGGCTTAATCTGAGGGAGGACCTTGAACCAGTCTTGGGGGAAGTATGACCCGAGTGATCTCCAGCCACAGTGGGAAACTCAGGAAAACTGGGCTAGACTAGTTTGCATGGGCTTGAACCCACATGATGAGTTGCAGATGCAATGAGCTATAGGTGATGGGCTAGAAAGTGAAAACCAACCAACCAACCAACCAACCAGTCAACCAACCAACACACAAAGCCCTAGTCCTTTGCCATGGATAGTGTTCTACACTGCTTGCTATTAAGTTAAGACTTACTCTTCTATTCATAACCAGGTTAGAAGAAGGAGAAAAGTCACCATGAGTCCCAGCAATCAAACACAACCATTCTTAGGGTTGCTGCCTTTCCTTTCATCCTTTTTGCTTTGAACACCTTTCACATACATAATTGTAACCATAATGCATCATGATTTCTGAATCTTTAGATGTAGGTTCCTAGTTGACATTATGGGCAATTTTTGTGACTCATCTATAGTCTAATGATTTAGTAATCAGTTAAATATCCTAATTGTCTCCTTTTAAAGGAATTTTCAGCTCTAGTTAGTGTTTATAACATTCTGAGATTTTTGCGAGGTTGAGGGGAAGAAGATATTTTTCTTCTCTGTGCTAAATGTTTTTGGTTTATTGTCATGCAGACAAGAACAGTTAGAAAATAATCCAGGCGTCTTTACCTTTGCTGTATTCTGCTCTCATAAGTCCCAAGGGTGACAGAAGATGCAGTTTCTGCCTTCTGTTTGCTATCTCTGTTCAGGGGAGGTTAAATTCTTGCAAGTCACCAAGCTTACCTGGTGGCTGAGACTCCAGGCGGTGAGCTGGCCATCTGGTGAACATGGACATCACCTCCTACAAATAGGCATCTCCCATGGTGGAACGCCATCCAGAGGGCCATGGTTCTGAATCCCCCTGGCTCCGTCCACTGCCCACAGGCCATCTGTTCCCCCCACCCCAGGGCTTATTTTGGCTCTGCGTGCTGACGGATGCGATCTCTTTTGAGTCACCTGTGCCCACCTTGGTCTCATTTATTTATTTATTTATTTTTAAATCTCTTCCTAAGCCTGGGAAATGGTTCCAAATGGTACTCATTCAGTTTTATGAATTCAGAGTGACAAAGATGAAGAAGGGAGGAGGATGTGGCCAGGTTTTGTCATAGGCTGTGGTGCTGCAGCTCTTCTTCATCGTGGGTCGTCTGCCTGTGGGCTCAGCTTTTTGGCTCACAGCGTGATAAAGCTTGCTCTTGCTGAAAGAGCTAACTCCGCTCGTGCTGATAGGAAACTGACCTTTGATTCCTCCCCAGTTAGTTGCTTGTCTCAAGCCAACTTTAAGAAGGACATTTAATAATCTGTTCTGAATTTAGTATTAACTAGTGGGAAAATAATTTTTGCTATTTTGACATAACGTCGTATATTTTGACAATGATTTTGGCAGTCTTGTTGGTTTCTGCCCTTTTAGGTATAGTACACATTTGCGAGTCAATGATATTTGTAAATGTGTAGAAATCAATCAGTCAGATGTTTACAGAACATGCATGATGTGCTAAGGAAGGCCAGTGCCAGGGGAGGTTTCCAAAGGGGGTACCAATAGTGCTTTTAAGAAATATATACAAGGACATACACGGTTGCCAGAAAATGGTTCATTAAATATGGAAGGTAAAGCATCCAGATGGAAAGTGAGTGATACAGAGAATGGAAGTTATAATAAGTCAGCTCCTTTTTATTCTTCATGGACTGGGCTGTCAAGTTTGGTATCTACCTTGCTTTGGGTTCCAATAGGAATGGACTGGTGGGTCCCTAATGCAGAGAAGCTGTCTGGAAAGGCAAGGATTGCTGAGTGTCTGTGATCTGGGATCCCACAATCTGGGATGGGGCTAGAGGTCCTTTGGGGACCTCCAAATTGTTGATTTTTACCAGAGCACGTCAGAGAGCATCAGGCAACAGCAACAGAATCTTTAAAGAGAAGTTGGCATTTTGGTCCTGAAATATGTTCTTACCACCAGACACAGTGGAAATTGTGGAATAAAGTTATCTTTAAGCCGTTCTTACTTGAATTACCTGAACCTGTAGGAGATCTTTACTACACAACTCTGTGACGTGTACTTTCCAGTGACAATAAGAATTTCCACTTATTATGGGAATGCCAGCTGTGTTCCTGCCTCTGTGCTGAGGGCCTGACGTGCATGTTTTGGTGTCTTACCTCCACAGCCATTTCATGGGATGTGACTATAATGATTCTTGTTTTACACATGGGGATGCTGAGGCTTACAGGGGCTATGTGACTTCTGCCAGGACCACAGAACATGAGAATGTCTCTGTCTACTGCTCTGCTGAGTGCTCCCCATGATTATATAAAATACAAATAAAATAAAAATCAAGCAGTTTTATGTGATAGACACATATTGTAAGCTTGATAGACAGCTTTTACATTCGCCACATCTCTAGTACGACCTGGCCACAAAGCGAGCGGGAGTGTGGCTCTTGCCACAGGGAGATCCACGTTTAGGTCTCCGAATTTCAGATTTCAGATATACACTGTATGGCTTTAATTTCCAAGCTCTTATTATTGGGGATAATGAGAACTGACTAGACTGGGTTTTGGCAACCCCCCGCCCCCTCCAAGTGCTTGAAATTCAAGTACAATGGCCAGAATTCTAAAAGAATTTTATAGAAATTTATGCAGCTCATATGTACGGATAGAATCATTTGTGCTTTTGGTCTCGTGTCACTTTTTAAAAAACACACAGGCCTGAGTCACACTGTGGCCACATCTAAATAAAATTTAGATGCCGCGGGATACGGTTCTGAATCTGCCCTCTGAGCTCAGTGAATTATGATTTTGTCTGGGGACTTGTCATTTTCCCTGCCCTCGGTGACCACTGCGTTTCTCATGCCGGCCATATTGAAAATAATGTTTTGGTCTCCAGTTACCTTTTATGGAATTTACCTAAATTTATACCAGAGAACTGGATCTGAGATGAGTATTGAGAATTTCTTGCATCTGTATGCTCCGTTAAAAAATTTCCAGTACCTTTCTTAGATCACTGATCTATTCAACAGTAATGACTGGGTGCTTCCATGGGCCAGCGGCTGTGCTGCTCTGAGCACTCTCCTCTTGTCCAGTCTGTTTCTCAGCAAAGCCGCTAACCACCTCGGAGTGCCCAGCAGTGCTCACCTGTCTCCCAAACATTTGCTGGAAGCTGGCTCTCTGGAGGGGTTGTCAGGTGTTAAGGCAGAGTCATAAGTAGCTAGAACATGTTAGGGTGGGAGGACCCTCCCAGGCATTGGAGCACAGGGAGGGAGAATCCCCCAGAAACAAACAAACTAAATGCTGCGTAGACAGGTGACGATCATTTAACCCGTCTCCCTTATTGTACAGATAAGATATTGAGGCTCCAAGAAGAATCATTTGGTCAAATGAAGTTACCAGTACTATCAGAGCTTCATTTTAGGATTTGGCGACCTCTTTGGCTTTAAGCTCCACCAGTTGGATTAAGGAATAAAATTGCCCTTTAAAACATTTTTCTGTTTTGACTTTTATATTTTTCGAAATAGCCGACCCCTGGTGAAGAGAATTAATTTCATCAGCCCCGGTTTCTGGATTATGAACTTCAGGTGCACAAAGCTGACACAACTCGCTCATGGCCACTCTGCTGGTTAATGACAGAATCCGACCCGGAGCTTGAGTGTCCTGTCCCTTTGTCACCACGGCCTGCCTGGAGGAGGGCCCTTCTGCGTCACTGGGAAGGGAAGAGGGGAGAATAGGGTTGGAAGTGGAGGGCCGGGAGTCTGTGAGGCATCTGGGAGCCTGATGTGTGGTATTTTGGGTTCTGCAGTGGGGTTGCCATTTCTCTGGCACTGCTTGCTCTGTGTGGGTGGGAAGCTGATTGGGATTTTTCTGCTTCTCCTGCTACTTCTCTTCTTTCACCTTCATACAAAGCGTCCTCTTCCTTTGAGATTCCTGCCTTCCCCCTTCTTGCTGCTGTCACCTTCTGACTTGACAGTGACGTGGCTGTGTTTATTGAAGATTTGACAAGCTCCAAGTCTCTCTCTCTGCGCCAGGTCCTGGTGTCAGTGCAAGTGACATCAGGATCCATGTGGAGATCCTCCCCTCCTGTCCTCTCCCCACCCCTTCTCCCTTTCCCCTTTCCCCTCTTCCCCAGCTTCAGGGACTTTCTTGACCTTTAACCATCTTTGGAACCATCCAAAGATCTGGAACCATCTTTGTTTTCGCTTCAGCTCAGCTACCCTTCCCCAGTGGCCACACCCCCGACCACCTGCAGGAGTCCGAGCCCCCTCTGATGTCTTGGACTGTGAAATCCCACACCTCTACCTACAGCCTCTTATCATTCTGGTGCTCGCTCCCTTATGCCCACATGGCCTACTTTCTGGCCTGTTCGAGGTTTCGGCCGCATCCACCTCTGACTTTTGTGTTAGTCCATCTCCCCCAACACGCTTCGGTTTTTTTCTCCATCTAGCCACCCAGCGCATGTCTCAGCCTCCTGGACTTTCTGTCTTTCTCATCCTGTGGACCCTCCGCTTAGTGATACTCCAGCCATTCACGGCGCCTCCCTCACCCCCACAGGCTGCGCAATGTATGAAAAGCCGGCTGGTAGTGTGGTGCCCTGAGGATTCTTGTTTCCAGCCTCCCCGTGGTCAACAAGCCCAGCGCTGATCATCTTAGCGGGAACCTCGTTGCCGCTTGTGACGTCTTCATGGATTTCTCATCGGTGCCATTTCCCATTTCCCCAAATGGCTCTTCCAAATGGCCACGACTCTCCTTGAGCCTTCTCACCTGCTCCCAGTGGATCTCTTTTGTGGCATCTTCTTTATCTGTTCACCCCTTAAATGTGCGTGGGCCGCAGGGCTCTGTCTTCGCCTTCTTACTTCTTACTTCTTACTGGCATCCAGGTGTAGACAACTCACGGCGTTACATCTCCACCGTAATTTCTGCCGCGTTTCAGCCTTGTTCTCGTCTGCTGTGGCTGCCTCCAATGAGATGCTCTCCAAGCACCTTGCACTCAGCTGTGTGCCGATCTGATCTCCTGACCCGGTGTTCTTGCCATATTCCCAGTCTTGGTGAATGAAGCCTCTGTCTGCGAGGCCGTGCAAGCCAGAAACCAGAGTCATCCTAAGTGCTTTTGCTCCCTTTCAGCTGGCACATCTGATTGGCCCTTCAGTTCTGTCTCCTTAATATTTCCTGTGTCCTCCCTCCCTCCTACAGCCTTTACTCAGGCTCCTGTGATCTTCTGGCTGGCGATTTCTGTAGCCTCCTATCTGGTCTCTCTCCTCCCTTCCACCTCAGTCCATCCTCCACAGGTCTTTCTAGATCAGAAAACAAATTATATTTCCCTCCTTAGCCTAGGGCTGAAAATTGGATTCAGCTTACAGATAGGTTTTATTTGACTCATAGCATTAGCCTGCACCATGTTTAAAAACAACTTTCTTTTTGGCTTTACTTGCCTATATTAAAAATGAGAACATTTCACATTAACAACTCCAGATTTCCCACTGATCTTTGAAAGCTGGATATCTTGGTCCTCTGGCTTCTGTGTTCCTCTAACACAGCAGCTGGCTGGACAGAAAGACATCCATACCTTCTCCAGCTGGTCACAGATCCATCCTTTCCCCAGCGTGCTTTATTCACCACGTCATCCACCTGGGTTTGGTTTGTGAGATGAAGTTGGGCCTCCTCTAGGCTTAAGGGGCCCCCTGCTGTGTTTGTGTCTCGGGCCCATCAAGCTTCATTTCTGGGAGCGCCTCAAAGTCGGCATCCTGTTTCACACCTCTCTGCCTTGGCACATATCCTCTTCTCTTTAAAACGCACACAAGAGGCAATACTCTATCCTGAGGATCTTCGCAATCAAGTCAGATGGCAGTTCCATCCTTAATTGTTTGGGTCAGGAGCCCACAAACCCCTAGAGTATTCTTTTCTAAATTATTTTGTTGGCAATACACAATAAGAACTATACTTTATATTTTGGCTTAGCACTTGCATACACGCACGCGTGTGCACACTCATGTCCACAACTGAACAAAAGTGTTGAGATGTAATGCCATTACCTCTCTTCCTCCCTCCTTCCTTTTCCACTCTTCCTCCCTTCCTCCTTTTCTTCCTTTTGCTTCTAAGCTGGTCATGACCCTCTACGTTGATTTCATGATCCAATAATTGTGATGCATCACAATCCATACTAAGGAAAACACTGCCCAAGGTGGGGGTGTGTCTATAAATCCTTAAGCTCATGTGTTTAAATTTAATGTTTCCCATACCTGCATTTTTCTGGGAGAGAGGAACTTCATTGGCCCTCCACTTTCCAAGGACCCTGATGAAAACAGATTTCGTAACCACTGATTCAGATAATTTATTTTCGGTGGGATTTGATGTTGCCAGCTTGGTGCACCCAAGCACAGAAATTAGCGATAATTATTTTGAATGTGTGCCCTTTGTGTCAGCTCTCTGACATGTCCTGTATTGTTTGTTGTTAAATGAAGTTAATACTCGCAGACTCATAGGGAGGGTGAAATGGATCCCTTAAATCTCTTGTACATGTGGGAGGGAAAAACTGGGTGAGGCTTCATAAAAAGGATTTACTGGGTGAAGGAGGTTTAATAAAACCTTCATTTGAAGTCAAATAAAATAACAACCGAGAAAATAAATGTTTTTGGCGTATATCAGGTAATTTATTCAGCAACTGTCCTTGGTCATAGGGATGAAGAAAATAGTGGGGAACGGAATAAATATCCTTACCCTCATGGGTCTTTCAATCCAGAAAAGAAAAATGAGAAATAGAAATAGAGCATCAATAAGGCATTCATGTAAATAGAATCAATATCATAAATGTATCGATGCCTAAATATATAATAGAAAAACTTAGGCTCTGGACGGGGCTGTGAGGGAGTAACTGAAAAGACTTTACAAGGTGACTAAAATTATTTGGAGCTCAAAATGATTTTAAACAGTGGTTTTGAGTCATAGACTATTCAATATAACTACCAAGCAAATTAACAACAGCAACAAAATTTGAGGTTAAATATCCTCTGGTAATGTCTTTTCTAGAATCTTCCTATATGTTTTGTTTTCAGAAGAACTGAAACCTGCACCAGGAATAGTATCTTATCCGTGTGGGAGGTAACATTAGCCCCGTTTTCAGAGAAGGGAGGCTCTGTATCTATAGGCTTAGGGACCTGGTCTGCTACAGGGAAGGTTCATGACTTCTCCAAGTAGGGCTGTTTATTATTAGCTCTGTGTACCATTCCTTTGAGTGATTCCGGCAGTTGGAGCGAGACTAACTCATTTCTATAAGAGTCAAAGAACGAAAAATGACCATTGTGATGTGCCCTTTTTTGTTTGTTTGTTTTTTGGTTTTACTAACAAAATACAATTTTATTTTAATGTGTGTGTGTGTGTATGTGACTGTAACAAAACCATGTCACCCCCCCCTCACCAAAATTGGCACTCAAAGAAGGAAAAATAGAATCCAGAATCCCACAGCCCCAACCCACCCGCTGTTCGCGTTTCTGTTCGTAACTGAGTGTTGCTTTAATGTTCTTGGCTCGCTTTCAGAAGGGCTGGGAGGGGAGGGGGCTCCTGCCGGCTTCCACGTATGCCTCACACGTGCACGGGCCATATGGCCACACGAGTGTGCATGTGCAGAGGAGGGCTGGCTGCCGGGACCCCTAGGCTTTCCATTTGGTGTCTCTGTTTTCAAATGATCTTTGGTCCAAGTTGTATGACCTAGTATGTCTCACAGACAGGTGGATGTGGATAGTACTGGGGAGTCGCAGCACACACTTATCTTTGCTAACCTTATGTTGTAATCCAGCAGAGCTCTCGACTGCCTTAGCAAAGCTCTTGAGAACCCTAAAATTCTGGGAGGCCTAACATTTGCTGTCTGCTCTGTACTTTCTCTCTTAAGGCCCCCTGACCCCACGTCGCACCGGAGAGATTACCTCCTAGGACATCATCTTCACGAATCCAACTGAAAAGGATCAGGGCACCTTCCAGGAAGCTCCTGCTTCTTTGGATTCTTCTTGTTCTTGTCCCACCCCCCCACCACCACCCCCAGAACTCTTTGGCTAACCTTCGCTTTCATATACCCAGATGCCAGATGAGGCCTTCTTGCTCCTTAAACTCGTCTTTTAGATTGGCTTGAGCCCCGCTGTTGCCTGCAGGTGGAAGGATGAGGCTCTAAGATTCCTGCCAATTTTTAGGGGCTTATGATCTTAAACTCGCTTCTGCCTTTGAGCTTCTGCTTGCACTGAGGGCACTCAGGTTAGGGGCTGTCTGTCCTTGTTCTTCACATGTCCATCTGGATCATACGGAATTTGGTCCTTTTTCTTAATTTCTTCAAAAACAGCCCATGCGAACTAAGCATTTGTACATACACAGAAGGCTTTATTCTTTAATTAAGAACTTTATATATATATATATGTATATATACATATATGTATTTAGATTTTATTTATTTATTTGACAGAAAGAAATCACAAGTAGGCAGAGAGGTAGGCAGAGATAGAGAAGGAAGCAGGCTCCCTGCTGAGCAGAGAGCCCAATTCGGGGCTCAATCCCAGGACCCTGGGATCATGACCTGAGCTGAAGGCAGAGGCTTTAACCCACTGAGCCATCCAGGCTCCCATTTATATATATATGTATATGTATATACATATACATATATATATATATGTATATGTATATACATATACATATATATATATTTTTTAAGGATTTTATTTATTTATTTGACAGAGAGATCACAAGCAGGCAGAGAGGCAGGCAGAGAGAGAGGAGGAAGCAGGCTCCCTGCTGAATTGGGACTCAATCCCAGGACCCTGGGATCATGACTGAGCTGAAGGCAGAGGCTTAACCCACTGAGCCACCCAGGCGCCCCAAGAACATTTTTACGTTACATCCCCAGAACTTATTTATCTTATAACTGGATGTTTGTACCTTTTGATCATCTTCATTCATTTTACTCATCCCTCGCTCTGACTCTGGGACTGCCAATCAGTTCTCTGTTTCTATGAGTTTGGTTTTTTAGATTCCACATATAAGTGAGATTATATAGTTCTCTTTGTCTCACTTATTTTACTTAGCATAATGTCCTCAAGGTTTAAACATGTTGTCACAGATGGCCAGAGTTACTTCTTTTTGTGGCTGCATAATATTTCATTTTATATATGTGTGTGTGTGTGTGTGTGTGTGTGTGTGACATGCTAAAAATATCATATGATATACATACATATCACATTTTCTTTATCCATTTATCCATTGATGGACTCTTAGATTGTTTCCACGTCTTGGCTGTTGTAAATAATGCTGTAGTGAACGTGGAAGTGCAAATCTCTCTTTGACATAGTGTGTTTGTTCCCGTTTGATAAATACCCAGAAGTGAAATTGCTAGATCATATGGTTGTTCTATTTTTAAATTTTTGAGGCATCTCTAGACTACTTCCCATAGTGGCTGCACCAATTTACATTCCCATCAACAATGCACAAGGATTCCCTTTTCTCCACATTCTTATCAGTACTTGTCTCTTGTCATTTTGACGGTAGCCTTTCTTTCCCTTTTTTTTTTTTTTTTAAAGATTCTATTTATTCACTTAACAGACAGAGATCACAAAGCAGGCAGAGAGACAGGCAGAGAGGGGGAAGCAGGCTCCCAACGGGGAGAGAGCCCAACATGGGGCTCGATCCCAGGACCCTGGGATCATGACCTGAGCCGAAGGCAGAGGCTTAAACCACTGAGCCACCCAGGTGCCCCTTGACGGTAGCCTTTCTAACTGGTGTGAGGCGCCGTCTCATTGGGGATTTGGTTTCTGTTTCCCTGATGATAGTGATGGTGACTGCCTTTGCACACACCGTTGGCCATTTGTAAAAACGTTCTTTGGAACGTTCAGTTCCTCTGCCCATTTTTAATTGGATTGTTTGGGGTTTTTTTTGCTACTGAATTGTATAAGTTCTTATTAACCCCTTATCAGACATATGATTTGCAACTATTTTCTCCCATTGTCTTTTCATTTTATTACCGGTTTCCTTTGCTGGGAAGGACCTTTTTAGTTTGATGCAGTTCCACAAGTTTGTTTTGCTTTTGTTGCTTTTGGTAAGAAGATTTTAATGAGGGTTGGGGAGTCCAAAGGATGTGCACAGCAAAGCAGGGAAATGGCTTTAAAAAGCTCATGCTGCGTCCCTGTTCTGACAGGTTCTCTGGCCAACTCTGAAAACCCTCAGCCTTCTGCTCCTGTCTTTCCATCCTCTCTCTCCCCTTTCATCCCTACCCCCCACTCCCACACTCCTCAACAATTTTCACTGAGAGCTGTTGAGGTTTTTTTGGTCACTTCCTACTCTCCATGATTCTGCATGTGAAGTCTCACCTTCCAAGCCCAGGGAGCTCAGCAAGTTCCCCTCTCCTAAATGAGATAATTCCCTTCTTAAGAACTGTTAAGATAATAGAAAGTTCACCCTCTTAGTCAGTTATCTACCTTCTAGAGAAAAAGAAGGTGCAGTAAATTAGACTATTCTGAAATGAGGAATAGATATTTGTTGTACACAAAGAATAAAAGTACCTTTTGCCACACATTCTTTTCTAAAATGCACTGGAACTAATAGGTTCTGGAACTAAGGGGGAAATTCTTTTAACCAATAACTGGTGTGGGGTTGGGGGGGTGGGCAATAGGAAGTAGAGAACTAAATTAGGAGCTGGAAGTGAAATGCAGGGGACTTTGCCACTTAACAACTATATGACCTTGGCTTTGGGCCATTCACTTTGGGGCCAGTTTTTCATATATATGTATGTGTGTGTGTGTGTGTGTGTGTGTGTGTGTGTGTGTGTGTAAATTTTAGAACTTCCTAAACACAGGTACCTTTGTGCCATGTTTTGTGAATCTCTGTATCCTGGCTCTCCATGGCCAAGATGATACAGATTTTCCTCTGTTAAACAGTTGGTTACCTCACCTCTGACATTGTCCTTAAGATTAGGTGTCCTGCCCTTAAACTGAAATCTAAAAAAGGCCAAACGTTGCTTGCATGGAAAACTTTTTCTCCTGTAAAAAAAACTTAATGGTCAGAGTTTAGATGCTAGGGGGTTGTGGGGGGGGTGCCAGGTGTCATAACACCTGTGTTTGTTTGTTTCTTTTTTGGAGGGGTTTGGAAGAGTCTCAAAACTATGCCTCCAACGCTGAAACCAAATCATGTCAACACTGACACTTATGAAACCTGAGACTCTTTAAGATCCTGGTGTACTAACGTATTGGCTTAATGGCTTCACAGAATTCTTTATCAGATTCAGAAAGGTGATGGTTGGTAATTTATTGTTCTCCAAAGGGCTTTTTGTAGGAAAGTAAAATAGAAGATATTTACCACCCTGCAGTTTTCCATTGAGTGCTCTTTTTTCTTGCTGGTTTTCCTGGTGATTAAAGGAGGCAGCATTTCTTCCAAGATATTTCCCTCCTTCTTTGTGCTTCACAGACATTTTTGCTAATCCGCTAATTTCATTAAGGGTGGGCTCCAATGGCACACACTTTGGATGGTGACTTTTCCCGGAACCAAGTAAGAAGGGGAAAGAAAATCAATAAAGATCAGTTGCTAAATCAAGGTCATTCTGCTTGCTTTTTCCTTTCCGTTCCCATCCCTCATTTATTCTCTTTCTTTGGAAAACACCCCTTTTGAATGACTTCACTTGATCATTATCATAATCCTCTTTCTCAGTTTAACGTGAAAACCCCATAGCTTGTTTTTCTAGTGGATTCTCGCCTCTTTTTTTTTTTCTTTCTCTCTCTTTCCAGTTCTTTTATTTCCATGGTAGTTTTCTGTAAGTCCTCAGGGCATTTTGGGATGAAATTTGGAAGGAAAGCTCAATACAGTATAGAGTTACCTTTCACCCATCTCAGAGTAGGGAAAAAAAAACTCTTGAAACAGCCAGGAACAAACCCAAGGGAGTCTGGGCTGGCAAGGGGTCACAAAGGCCATTTTGTCTTTTCTCATTCTCCTCTTTCTATTATCGCTGCCTTTATGTCTTCTATTTCTCTTTGTAGCCCTCTGCTGTGCCCTTTTTCGCAGAACTGTAGAGGTTAGATGTGGAGCATGGACCATGGGAATCATGAAGACCAACCCCCTCATTTTTTTGGAAAAGGAAGCTAAGGCTTGGAGAAGTTGGCATTAAAGAAAACAGTGCACTGTAGCGGAGAGATTATCCCAAGGTTTGGGACTGCAAAGACGTGGGCTCCCACGCTGGCTCAGCCACTCATTAGCTGGGTGCTCTTGAGCAAGTCTCTTAACGGCATGGCTGGTGTATATGGCATACATAAATGGGCAAAGTAATATGCCTTGTGGAGTTACAAGGGTTATGTGAGATGGTGAATTTCCTGTTCCTAGGCAATGCCTAGGAAATGACTCCAGAATACGGCAACTATTATGACAAGCTAGTGAGAGGGAGTACCTGGAGTAGGTCTTGTTACAGGTTTCTTACGCTAATGGACGATGTTAACAGTCTAGGTTCTGAAACACCTGCCTTAATCCATCTGGTGCTCTGCTTTCCAAAATTTTCAGTCTTCATAGCTTTTGACCTTGAGGTTGGCTTTTCCACTCATGACCTCATCTTACCCCTTGATATTAATACTGCATTTTAAATTCTACCAGGTCCCCTGCGGACCCATGCATGGAACATGGGTGGGCATAGGGGATAGGTAGAAGCATTTGACTTTGTCCTCGGAGTAGATACAGGATCTGGGTCCATGGAGAAGAAAGAAGGGAGATCCAAGAAGGATTTGCAAATGTGTTTGGGATAATAGTGAATTGTCTCAAAGGCCAGGAAGAATACCATTTCAAGAAGGCAGAACTAGCCTCCTCTGGGAAAGGCTGCAAAGATATGGAATGAGGAGAAATAAGGAAAAGTGAATGGATTTGGCTACCCAAGTTTCCTTCTCGAGCTCTGCAAGGGCTGCTTTGATGGAGTGGAGAGGACACGAGGTGGGTTGTGAAGAGTTATGGAAGGAGGGAGAGGTGGGAAGTGTGGTCCGTGAGTGTAGACCAAGCATCTCCACCTGCTGGTCTCCAAGTTCTTCTGCCTAAGTTGTTAGAGGCAAAGCGAGAAATGCAGAGTTAATGTAGCATGTTTTTCATAAGTTTTATTTATTTTTAGTAGTTATCCTGTAATTTGAGATTATACTCTCACTTTTTCGGCTTCAAAATGCCTTTTCTCTTATGAGATGATGGTACTTCTCAACCCTAGCTGCACATCAGAGCCACCTGGGGAGCTCGTCAGACAACGGAGTCCTGGCTGCATCTCAGGTAACTGAATCAGAATCCTGGGACAGACCAGGCAGAGGTGATTCTGGGGTGCAGCCAGAAGTGGGACCCTCTCTGCCAGTGCATAGTAGGAATTCCATGGTGGTGGTGGTGGTGGTGGTGGTTTCGTTTTAATGTTTAAATGCCCTTATTTGGCAAAATTAGAAACTGGAAACTCTTGGTTCACTTTGCCTAACTTTGTTTGCTCTGTTTTCATTCTTACTTCATTTTTGGTTTTGACGATTTGTAAAATTCCAACAGCAGGGACCCAAGTGCTGGTAACGTTACACACGACAAGGGAGAGTGTGTGATCGATTTCTTTTTAAGGATTTAGCTCCCCCAGTGCTTCTGCCTGGCAGTCAGTGTATTCACGTTTTCAGAAACAGTGCGTTTGTAGGAAGGAAAACTCACTTGTGTTCTCCAGCACAGATTGCCTATCACTGAGGATTACTGAGAGATCAAGTCAGACACTCACATGTGATGGAGGTCAAACACACAGGCCGTCCTGCCTTTGAGCCTTCTCTTGCCTCTTTGGTGGGGAAGAGGGTTCTTGTGGTTCAGCTGTGCCTTCTACTCTAGCTAGACACAGGATGTCTTGTCCTTTCTGACCTTGAGGGTGAAACATCTTTTTACTCACAGCTGCAGGTCTGAAATGCAGCACCCGGTAAGTGAAGCATGAGCATTTCTGCTTTGTGGTGCTTCTAGTTATTTTAATGTTTAAAGGTCAGAGCAGGAAACGTCTTAAATGCAAAGCATTTAATTTCCATTAGAGTTAAAGCTTTCTAAGCCTGTGTTATAGCCAATAAAAATGATGATGTTTAAGTCAGCTAGTGTTCTATTTCTTTCATGAATATTTTACATGAACTACACAGGAAGAAAAGTCTATATGTTTACCCAACATTACGTCCAATGAATACTGGAAACTTGTCGTCTTGGGTTATTATATGAGTAACTCCTGTTATATATATCCAAATGGTAAAAAGAATCACGTGTATTGTTCCTGGGGCTTGTTTTGCAGACTAAGTATATTGGCTAAATCCTGTTAATATGAGCATTCCCTGAATTACTAATACCCTTACAAACTTGCTATAAATAAGACTGTGTGGGCTGCACAGTTCTTGGAAAAGTGGCTGGGTTCTATACTGGGGCAAGAAGTAGTGTTTCTGGGTACTGCCTTACTCTAGTATTAGTACTGAAGTAGAGTGTTGTATAATAATGAGTGTCTTTAAGAGGTTTGGTGGCAAAGAAACCAGTTTTACTTTGTTTACTCCAGAGTTTCCTCAATTTATTTGAACGTGGAATCCTTTTATCACGAATGCCTATTAACATTCCACCGAGTGAGGGATCTATGCAATATGACTTTTGTTGGACGTGGATTTACAATAATGAATTCTGGGAGAAGATGTTTTCCCTTAACAATGCTCGTTTAGGATTGTTACATACTATCACTTAGCAAAATATGTAAATACACTTGACCCTTGAACAGTGCGGGGTTGGGGGAGGGGTAGGCGGGGGTTAAGGATATTGATCCCCGTGCATTTAAAAATCCATATATAATTTCTGGCTCCCCCCAGACTTAACTACTCATAACCTAGTGTTAACCGGAAGCCTTACCAATGACATAAATGGTTGATTAGCATGTATTTTACATGTTATTATATTTTGTATTCTTACAATAAAATAGAGAAAAGAAAATGTAAAGAAAATCACAAGGAAAATACTTTTACAGTCTTGTACTGTAAAAATTGCGTGTCTGGGTGAACCAGCGCAGTTCAAGCCCCTGTTGTTCAAGGGTCAACTGTATCTCAACTTGTGATGACTTTGGTCTTTTTATATTACAGTTCAATCTGTGTAATTAATTAATTATCTTTACTTATTTATTGGATGAGGATTTTTTGGGGGGGGGATGAGGATATTTTGTCTTTATTAACACTGTTTCAGGCAGCAGAGAAGCAATGAAAAGAACAATCGTAGTGAACAATTTAACATCTTTAGAGGTCTGCGTCAGCTGGTGTGGGCTTCATGCCCACTGACGTCCAGAAGCTGCTTTCAGCTTCGCAGAGAGCTGTCCTTTCAGACTGTCTTGTTGGAGAGGGTGAGAATACTGACATGTGTTTGGTGCCTCTACTTGAGGTGTTCCCATCTACAAAAAGAAAATCAGAACAGGGTCTGACAAAAGAATGGTGTGTGATGACATGTCAGAATTTCAGTCTCCAAGATAGGGTTGTTTATGGATACAGAAAATCTGAAGCTCCCTGGAAATCCTGAACTAGCCTCTGACAACAGGCTTATATGGGATCCTTCTTTGCCTACATCTGGACTCAGAAAGCAATTTCTTCATTTAGCAAGTCTAGGAACTAGTATTTTTATTAACTGCCACGCTCAATTAGTACACAAGCCTAGAAGCCTCTTGACATTGTAATTGATAGTTTTGAAGATCATCATTATAAATGAGTTTCTGCAACACCCTTACGTGCCTTCAGAATCACACAAAAATTAAGTGAAGTGCGGTGTGGATTTAGCATGAAGTGTGTTCCAGGGTAAGGTAATTTATGAAATGAATAACCCATGGATGGCTACATAGTCTGGCAAGAGAGCTTTCAATTAATTGTGATAAACAACACAAAATTTAGCTTCTTAATCATTTTCAAGGTGTACAGTTCAGCAGTGTCAAATAGATTCATACAATTATGGAACAGATCTCAGGAACTTTTTTGACTTGCAAATCTGCGACTCAGTACCCATCAAACAATAGCTCCCATTTCCCCCTCCTGCCAGCCCCTGGTAAGCATTATTCTACTTTCTGTCTCTATGACTCTGACAGCTGCAGCTACCTAACATAAGTGGACCCCAGCAGCACTTGTCTTTTCGTGACTGGCTTATTTCACTTAGCACAGTGTCCTCAAGGTTCACCCATGGTGTAGCGTGTGTCAGGATTTTCTTCCTTTTAAAGGCCGAATAATATTCCGTTGCATGTATAGAACACATTTTCTTTATCCTTTCATCAGTCAGTGGACATTTGGGTTGCTTCTAACTCTTGGTTGTTGTGAATATTGTAAAGAACTTGTAAAAAAAATGATGTATAGTTTCTATCATAGGCCTGTAATACAGTTCACTTAACAACCCTCCACTGATGGATTTATAGGTGACTTATGGTTTCCCCTACCGTAAACATCTGATGAAGTGTTTCACATGAATCATTGATTATGTCTCTGGTTATTTGCTTAGAGTAAATTCCTGGCATGGAGTTACTGGATCAAAAGGGGTGTGCATTTTTATGGCGTTTAGCACATGCTATCAAATTATCTTCCATAAGTGCATGAAGAATGTAGGAGGGAACTGATTTCTCCGTACCCTCGCCAATGTTGGGTATTGTCATTAAGAAGCAAAACAGCAGAAGACCTTTGCCAGCTTGCTGATTAGAAATGGTATCATATTCATATTGTTGTTTTCAGGTGCATTTCTTTGATTAGCAGCAGAGAGACTGAAGTTTGTTTTTTCATGTGTTGATTAGCTGTTTGTGTGTGTCTTTAAGATTCTATTCACATTCTGCACTCATTTTTTATTAAGCTACTGCATATTATTTCCTATTGACTTGAAGACCTCTTTAGAGTCATAGTATTAAATTTTTATCGTATGTTGCAGTTATTTTCCCCCAACTTATCATTTTCCTTTTAATTTTTATGGTGTTTTTCGACATCTGACATTTAGTATAGCTAGATCAATGAATCTTTACCTTTCTGGTTTCTTTCCTTGGTACATTATTGATAAGACTGGTGAAATATTAGGCAAAGCAAATTTACTTTTCCCTGCTTCCTGCTTCAGAAAGACAAAGCTGTAGCCATGTTAGGTTAGTGTAGGGCATTATACATTTCATAATCAATCACTTATTCATTCAGAAATACTTATTGAGCACCCATTGTATTCTAGGCACCTGTGTTAGGTGCTGGGTTACACAACATGCATCTGGGTTGCATGATATGGTGCCGATACATTATGGATTTTGAGACAGTTCCAATTTCAAATATGACCTGTTCTGGATTTGACTTCTGAATGTATGGATGTGTTATCCTTAGGTAACAGGCTCATATGGGATCCTTCTTTGCCTGCCTACATCTGGACTCAGAAAACAAGTACATTATCCAGGCTGCAGCTGGAAGGGGACCCAGGTCTTGCTGCAGGGCAAGGCAAACATTGCTCCTTCTTGTTCTAAAAGGGAGCAGTCTTTGTTTGGGGGACCCAGTGGGACAACCAAGTCCCTGGGGTCGTTCCCTGGCCCACGCTGCTCCACTGGCTCATTCATTTCCTTTCTAAGTTACACAGAAGTCAGAGCCCAAGATGGGACCCTCATATCCATGGGCATCTTTCTTTTCTTTGTTGCCAGGGGAGAGGGCCAAAGGGAAGCAGCTATAAATGCTGATGATTTCCAACCATTAAAAAGACCTTCTTCAAGCAGCCCCAGACACCATGGTTGAGGACCTGTCCTGTGGTAGGGTGACCACCCGTGAATTAGGAGCCCTGAAGCCCCTCCATGTGAGAGGTCTCCCTGCTTCTCGGGCTGCAGGACTTCTCGGGATGACACTGGTAGAAAATCATGAGGGTCCCATGTGGCAGTATTATGCCTTCATTGTACTTGGTTTTAGCACTTGGGCAGGTCCAGGAAATGAATTTTTTAAAATCACACTGTTGTACCACTATTGGTCAGCTTCCCATTCCTGAAGCGCTCTCCTTTGGGATTCTATATATTTCGTAGGTTTTTCCCTTAGTAAATTCTTGTAATTCAAAACAAATAATGGGTGGTTATTTATTAATAGTGACTTTCTGGAGAAAGAAGTTGAGGCAGATGGACTGTTACCAGCCCATGCATATATGGCTGGCGGGGGGCAGGGGGATTTTCAGCATGTTTTGGTTTTATCTGCAGCTGGATGCCAGCTGTATTATGAGACAATATAAATTCAGGGCCTTTTTATTCAGAAAGCTCATTCATTTGATCATCCTAGATACCCTTGTAATTCTATTGGGTGACATTAGAGGGGTCACGGATTCAGAGTCAGAACACTCTATCTGCTTTCCTATAGAACTTTCATGTTTCAATGGAGACGTTCTCCATCTGCTCTGTCCATGCGGTAGCCACCAGCCACATGTCGCCACTGAACATTTGCAGTGTGGCTAGGAACTGAGTTGGACATTCTGATTAATTTTGATTAATTTAAATTTTTGATTAATGATTAATTTATTAAATTTATTAAATTAATCTTTGATTAATTTAAATAGCCACATGTGGCTCGTGGCTAGTGTATTAGACAACACAGATTTCTGAAGGACAGCATTCATGTTTTTTTTTTTCTTTTACTGGAATTCACTGTGAGAAGCACATTCTATATTGTTCTACAGCACAGACAGAATTCGCCTCTTGTCAGAATTCCCCAAACAATATTTAGCCTGACTACAAGCCGTGAATGCTGGTAACTTCTATTTTGTTCTGTTCCATTTCATTTTTTTAAAAGGCTGGTGGTGACTTGATAAATTGATTTTCGAGACTCTTGGGTAGGTTTCAAGCCCCAGGTTTAAGAACACTGCCTCCTTATGTTATCTACCCTGCACCTGGAGCCCTTCCTTCTACCTTTTTTCTCTGCATCTACCCTCCTTGTAGGGTTTTTGCATTGGCTGTTCCCTCTGCTTGGTGTGCTTTTCCCTACGTCATCTCATGACTGCAGTTCTCACATCCTCAGATTTCTGCTCTAATGTTCAACCAAAGATTTCCTCCAGTAACCGCCATACTGGAGTTCTCTGGGAGGCTCCCCACCCCTCTTATCCTTGGTTTGCTTTTTTCTGTAGTGATGCTCTTCTCCTGATGTGGGTATCATTTGTTTATTGTTTGCCTCCTCAGCTAGAATGTCAGCCCCACGAAGGCAGGCAGGGACTGCTTTGTTGGCTGGTATGTCTCAGCATCCAAACTAGGCTTTTAATAAGTATTTACTGAATAACTGAATGGACATGGCCCCAGGAACTTGCTGAGATTTTTTTTGTTATGGCTTTATATGCCGAGAGGTGTGTGGGAGCTTTCATTCATTCCTTTGGAGATACCATGTTCATCCCAGTGGCCTGGCTCATCCTCTGGGCACAGGGGATGGAAACACTAGAGGAGAAGGGAGACACATCTCCATCCTTTTGAAAAATTTAATTGGCGTCTGGGACTCTGCTGTGTATGGGTCCAGGGATGCAGTGCTGGAGGTTATCTGAAATAGGCACTAGACAATGAAAGGAGTTGGGTGAAGATTTTGCATTTCCTAAAAGTAAAAGCAGCCCTTCATAGAGCCACTGAGTGGTGGGGCCAGCACTGCAAGGAAGGTATAGGAAAAGAAGCAGACAGAATTTGATGGGGAGCACTGGGTGGGTATCCCATCTTAGCCAATGTTACAGGCTATGCGAGTTAAGACTAGCCCTCAGCACCCAGCTTCCATTCCAGAAGCTCCCCATGCATCTCTTTATGTTTTTCTTCTGCATTTTCCTCTCAGCATTGAAATAAAAACGTCCAGCTTAAAAAAAAAAAAAAAGATTGTTGCTTCAGGGCTGAGGGACGAGCTTTATGAGAACAGAGTAATGGGCGTGGCGGATAGCTATCTAATTATAATCATACCTTGAAATTTTTATTAGCCAGTCTTTCTGCTTGATGGCTTCTGCTTCCACTACGGATATGTTGGTGGTTCTTGGATCCATTCTGAAGGCACAAAGTGTTTCTATTCTCGGTGTATTTTCCCTCGTCTTTCCTTAGAGCCAGATTTATTATTCCTTATGCTTCTCCCCTGTCCTTCATTAGAGAGTCATCAGGATGGTGCTATTTTTTTCTCCTTTGTGGAGTGTACACAGTAAACATAATTTGTTGAATGGCTTTCTTTTTTCAACAGGAAGTCTTCTAAAGACAGCCGATCACAGTATTAAGACGCCGTGTAATAAACATGGAGCTGAGCCAATCCGTCCAGAACATCTGAACCATCTCTTTATATCGTACACTCGAGCTTTTAGATGCATCAAGTTTCAGTACATCATCTGACACTATTTGTGATAAATATTCCCCAGTGATTAAATCATCATTTTATGATCTTATGCACAAGAAAGAGCATCCACAAAGCTAACTCCCTACTCTTCGAGCTCACATGTTAAGAGTCCCGGTTTGTAGATCAGAAACCTCTTATTAATTTTGATTGAGCTGTTCCAAAGAGGTCATGCAGATTTTCGTAAAACACTTTTATGTAAGAAATCTTTTTTTTTTTTTCTTCCCCCTGCCTTCTTAGTGCGAGACAGAGAGAGTGGGGATTGAACCGCCTGGTGGGGAAAACCAGGAAATGGACCCTGGAGTCAATGAGAAGCGTTGCCTTGATGGTCGTGGTTAATAAATATTTACAGCGAAGTCCTGAGCTGCAACTCTGCAGTTTTGTTAGCGTAAACGTTTCATGACCACGGAATGCTTGATGAGCTCGGGGGCAGGCGACGCGCGCAGCGTCTGGAGCGGGAGGAAACGGCGCGTGCGCTCGCTCGCGGGGTAGGACGTCTGCAGGCGGCGCGGTTTTCTCTTAACCGAGTTAATGCAGTGGTCCAGCTGGGATTTTGATCGCCCTCCACGGATGGAGCCCGTGGGAGGGTGACAAGGGACCCTCTAGCCCTGCGGAATGACGGTTGATTTACAGCCTGACGTGAAGCTAAAGCTGATAGTTTATATTTTAAATAATGCATAGTTAGCTCAGCAAACCAATGAGCCAGAGCCGTCCTCCTGCCAGAGCCCCTCTGGAGGACGGTGGAAGTGCTCCGAAAAGCGCATGAGCTCCCTCCGCTGGCATGTGGGCCCCTCCAAGCCCCTCTTCTCAGGCAGGGGACTGTGCCAATAGAAGTTTCGATTGGATGGCTGCCTAGGAGGAAAGGGAAGGTGCAGGGAGCTTTGGGGGAGAGTGGAGAGGGGCTGCTGGAGCCCACCACGGGGGTGGGGGTGGGGAGCAGATCAGAGAGGAGAGCCCAGCGGGTGGGGAGACAATGTCCTGCTACCGGGGCTTTTAGACTTATGCAATTATGTGACATCTTGCCGCCCCAAGTGTGGGCTGTGGGCTGGTAACAATAGCATCACCTGGGAGTGTGCTCGAAATGCAGATGCCTAGGCCCTGACTCAGGCTTCTGGATTCTGAATCTTCATGTTAACGGGAGCTCCAGGTAACTCGTCTGCACATCAGAGCTTGAGAAGTGCTCACGAGGCACTTCCATTTTAATACTTTTACAGACCCTTGATCAAGCATTGAGTGTTAGTGACTTATAAAGCAGATTAGTAAGTCATTCCAAACATGCTGGTTTGCAGCCTGCCTCCCACCCCCCACCATGTTTTAGGGAAGAAAGGATGGAATAACAATAATACTGTGAGATTGGCCAGGAATGGAGTTAGTGGGAATTTCAACACAGTTTTGGCCATGACACACCATTGCCGGTATCAACTCAGAGTACAGATCTTCAGACATGAGCAGCATCAGAATCACCTAAGGGCTTGTTAAAATGCCGTCGTTGGATCCCACCCCAGAGTTTCTGATATAGTAGATTTTGAGATAGGGGCTGAGAATCCGTGTTTCTATCAGGATCCCAGGTGATGCTGCCTCTGGTCTGGAGACCTCACTCTGACAAGTGTAATTTTCTGATCATGGCAACCACGGGACGCTTGTTTGTGTGATCCCTGCCCCACGAAGTCTATGTTCTGGAGCCCAGCTTGGCCTCCTCTCCTGCCGGATCTCTCACAATACCTCTTCACTACTGTTCTCAGAGTGTCATCCACGATCCACCCATACTTGCGGGTTCCCAGAGTCCGCTCTCTCGACCTTCTGAATCCCTCAGAGTGTGACACAGGATGGTTTGTGAGCATCCCAGGGTGACTCTTAGATGCACTTAGGATAAACAGCCATTGCCCAGTGGGCTCCTACCCAAATGCATTACGTTCTTCATTGCTAGGGTGTTTTCTGCCCCTTCCTTGGCCCTTTGTCACTTTCCTTGGGCCAAAGCCCCACGGGGAATGCCCTTCCACATAGGCTCACTTGCTAAAATTCCCTTGTTCTTCCAATCTTCCTCAGAATCTATGTCCTTTGAACCCTGGCTGCAAGTGATCCCTGGACTCTTCTTGTCTTTTAAAATAAGCTCTTTAAAATGGGATGTCAGTCCTTATATCTCAATTGTAATTAATTTTTATTAATTTTACTAATTTTAAATTAATTAAATTTTCATTCCTCCCCAAGCCTCCTCCTCTTTCTGAGTTGAATTTATAGTATATGGCACAGGTGGCCTATAGTGAGGTGCACGTCAGTGGGCATTGCCATGAAAAACAAGAAAAGGAATAAGAAAAGCTTATGACTTCTCAAAGTTGTTAAATGTTATTAAAAAAACTTAATGGTACATGACACAAAACAGCGCTGCCCCTAATACTGTTAAGTACGTGATTAGAGCCCCTATTGATTGTATGCTCTTGGATGGCTGAGACTGTCTTATATTCATCCTATTGGTCCCCCACGTACGTGGCTTCTAGTGGATGTTCAATAAGTATTAGTTGAATGATGTAAATGTGATTTAATTATCTTTGGGTAAAGTTGACACCGTCCCTTTTCTGCTTTAGTCATTTATTGCATGTGGAAATATACACCCTGCTTTGGATGCTGATGAGAAGGACAAATAGAAGAGATTCAGCCAGGAAAACGATGATCTTCATTCAGGCTTTAAATGCACACAACTCCCTAGATCCAACACTGTTTCTGCAGAATCCTGGATGTGTGTGGGACTCAGAATGGGGAGGGGAGGGAGATGGGGCTGGGGGAAGGGCTATCCTCTAGAACTCTCTGTTCGAAGGGCATGGGGAAATCCTAAACTCCTCTAGCCCAGAGGCATTGGGTCTCCTGTATCTTTGCATCCCAGGTACTTAGTATAGAAAGCAGACTGGGAGTCAGTGCTTGCTGAATGAATGAAAGAGTGAGTTGATGAATGAATGAATGAATGAGTGACGATTGAATGAAATTGTGACTTTGAGTCCCTGTCCACGTATCAAATCTTGACCTCTTTATGTCTCATTCGCTTCATTTTTAGGGCAGGGGTCTTCTGATGTACTCTAATTTGGCTCAAGGAATTTCTGAGAGCCCAAGATGATTTAATGAATCTGAAAGCACTATTTAAAGTGTTACATATGCTTTATTACTTAGAACATATGAGAACTTTTTCTGTGTTTCTTACAGAAAGCTCTTCTTCTTGGTTCTGAAGGCCTACTTTAAAACTTTGTCAGTTAGGGGACTCTTGGTTCTCTTGGTTGGCTCATTCTCTGCTGATTTGCTCTGGATGGAGAATAGACAAAATGCAGGTTTGGAAGGGTTTCTGTGTCACCGTGGTGTACGGAGGGATCTTCCTGCTAATACTTGTTTCTCTGACAACTGTATTTCACACTTTGTACTGTGGCTTTCTTTGAAGACACTCCAGGCTTATAAGAATGATCTGTTGTGGCATTTCCTTTTGAGACATAAACGTTGAAATGAGATAAATACACAGTAGAGACATCTGGGTATAGTAGTGAGAGTGGGAGGAAATCGGTGTTTGGATTTGGATCACCTGTGTTCAAGTCCTGACTCTGCCCTTCATCTGCAATTTGCACGATCTTGGGCATTCTTTTTCTTTTGTCATATTTTATAATGGAGAATTTTAAAAATACAGAAAATATCCAAAATAGTATAATGAAGCCCCCATTTACCCATCACTCAGCTTCAGTGACTATTACCTGATCCAGTTTGTTTCAATGGTAACAGCCTCTACGCTTCCCCAATATAATTTTTAATAAAATGCAAGATGTTATATTCTTTCATTCATAGATCTTTCAAGGTTTATTTATTTATTTTGAGAGAGAGAACAAGTGCCTGCTCTAGTTGGGGGAGGGAGGGAGGGGAAGAGAACCTCAAACAGGCTCCCTCTGAGCATGGAGCCTGATTCAGTGCTCGATCTCATGACTCCGAGATCATGCCCTGAGCCAGATTCAAGAGTTGGATGCACAACCAACTGACCCACCCAGGCACCCCTCATTCGTAGATATTTCAATATGAGTCTCTAAAAGGATAAGGATTATTTATTTATTTATTTTAAGTTGGCTCCATGCCCATCGTGGAGCCCAGTGTTGGGCTTGAACTCACAATCCTGACATGGAGACCTGAGCTGAAATCAAGAGTCAGACACTTAACCGACTGAGCCACCAAGGTGGCCTTTATTTTTTAATTTTTAAAATTTTAATTTTTTTCTTTTTCTAAGATTTCATTAAAGATCATTACAGAGCAAATCCAGACTCCAGATCCAGCCACCAAGGAGAGCCTGTTATACCATGGGTACCAGCTGTGGCTGGGCAGCGGCTCTGGCTTACCACCCTTCTGTTCTGAGATGGGGGTGGTGAGCTCTGTCTCCTCCATAATGCTCACATGATCAGGACAGGGTCTCGTAGGGCCAGTCTTAGCACTTGGATCCCAGGGAAGCACGATCTTCACTTTGATGCCCAGCCCACCCTGTCTGAGCAGCCCATGGCATACAGCAGTGTCAACCTAATAGTTCTCAGGGTCCCCACTGTGAATCAGCAAGTCATCCACAAACTTCAAGAATTCAGCCCTCTGTCCTTGGAGTTTCCCAGACACCACAACCTCAGGGCCTTTGGCCTTACTCTCCATGCTGAACTGCAGCCTCCCCACCCCTACCTCACAGCAGGGCCTCCCAGGAGCTGGTACCGCAGAGGCTCGGCCTGGACCATAGCACACAGACCTCTTGTGGCCTCCTTTTCAGTGTGGAGCTCTGCAGTGCCCTTAAGGAAGCCAAACCTCTTCTGAACCACAGCAGTCGATTCTCAGATCCACTCGTCCTTCTCACCAAGAACATTCTGTGTCCTGGTGGCCAACGTGATAATTTCTGTCTTAGTGTACCTTGAGGTCCAGCCAAGGTGATGATTTCTGACTTGGTTAGTGTACCTTGGACCTCAACTCTGGAGTGACCGTCTTCAGCCAGCTCCTGAGTGAGAAACTCATTCGGTTCAGCTCTGAAGGTGCCATCAGCAACAAACTTCCCCTTCTTGGAAATTTACACCACCATCTTGCCACCAAAAGGAAACAGATAAAGACTTTAAAAACACAACTAAAATGTCGTTATCACATTTGAACAAATTAATAATTCTTAATATCACTAGAATCTAATGTTATACATTTTCTATTTTCTTTTACAGTTTGTTTGAAAAAGGATCCAGTAAGCCCCACATCTGCTATTTGTAAAAATTCCTTTTAAGTGTCTTTTAATCTATAGGTTCTCCTTCATTTCTCTCTCTCTTTATTATATATAAAAGTGCAAGGGGAAAAAAGGCAAGTTGTTTGCTTATGGAATTTGTCAGTTTGGATTTTGCTGATTATATCTTTGTGGCATATTTTGTGTAAATTAGAGGCATGACCAGATTTAGGCTAGGGTTTTGGTTTTTGACCCTGAGCATGTTATTTGCTCTTTCTGACTTCTGTGAAATGGGGGTGCATACTACCCATCTCATAGCTGTTGTGAAATTAGAAAAGAGAATATCCAGGGACAGACCATGTCCACACCTCAGAAAAAGTAGTTGTCATGATGATTGGGTTATACTCTCTGTTAGCATGTGGGGGCTGGGCCCCAGGAAGCTATTTTTCCTGCCACACTGTTCAGACTTAATATTGCAGCAGGTGCTGTGTCCGGAGCCTGAGCATCAGGTGGGCTGGGGGTCCCACCCTACTGTATTCGTCTTGACAGGAATCAAAGTACTTCAACTCTCCGAGCTTTCCTCCTTTCCTCAAATGCAGCTAATAACATGTGTCCTCAGAATTCTGAGAATAGAGGGGATGTATGTAAAGAACCTTGAGCGTAGTGGATGATCAAGGTTGATGATCTTTGTTACTGATGTTGATGTTGATGTTGATATTGATGATGATTTTGATGTTGATCTATTGTTATTCTCATGTGGGACTTGGGGACACTTAGGTTGTAAAGAGATTCTGGGTGTGGCTGGGGGTGTAACTAAACCCTTCTTTTTCTCTTTTAAGCGTATCTGGGGATAAAATAACCTACGATATAATCAAGAGAAAGAAAGGAAAGTAAACCTTTTGGGTGCTGAGTACAATTACATTTACAGGTGTACAGATACTGGAATGTGAATGGAAACATCTGCTTGCTTCCACTCCAACCAGGAGAAAGTTTGGGATTCTATTTTCCACTGTTATCAAATATGATAGGGGTGCAAAACCGGGCAAACACCACCATCACCAAAAGATCGAGAGTGACAACATCAGGAAGGAGATGTATCAACTCTTTTGTGATGTGCCCCGTCTTTTGATGCCCTGAGAAGACTGAAATATCCTCTGTGGGGGATTCTTACTCAAAATGCCCAATCTCACTCATAGTGAGGAAACATCAGACACACCCAGATCAAGGGACATTATGCAAGAGACCTGACCAGTTCTCTTGGCCAATGTCACAGCTGTGAAAGGCAAAGACCAAGGATCCATCACAGGTTGGCAGAGGCTAACAAGACTTGAGAACTAAATGCAGTATGGGACCCAGAATTGGATCCCGCATGAGAAAAAGAACATCAGGGGCAAAGCTGGCAGCATTCACATAAGGTCTGTCAAGTCATCAATATAATTTATCGGAGTTCTTTTCCTGGTTCCAGCAGTTGTATCATGATTATGTAAGATGTTAACTTTGGAGGAAGCTGGCTGAAGGATACTGAACCCTCTGTACTGGTTTTGTGATATTCTAGAAGTCTAGAATTCTTCCAGAAGTTAAAAACATGAGACCAGGGTGCATGGCAGCCTTTGTGAAGTATACCATTTTCTAGCAAGTGGAGCATGATTCTTTTCTGCTCATTAACTTAGGAACTAGAAATACCAACGTACTCTTGAGCTAAAGCAGTCAAGATCTATCTGGACTGGGGAAGTTCCTCATTGTAAATCGAGAGAGTGTTAATTGTTCAAGGTTCCCCAGAGACCTTCCGAGTACACAGGTGTTCGGGGCCTCCAGGTGGACTGTGTTCTGGTGGTGTCATCTTTCATCCAGTTGATCTGGCAGATCTGACTGGCTAATAATGATAGTTACCTCCTTAGATTGGTGCCTGTTATATGCTTGAAACTTGAGCTGCTAAGTGCTTATCATCAATCCTTATCACATCTTTGGAAGGCAGGTGGTAGTTCCCCCATTTTATGATACGCCTCAGAGAGACTCATTTGCCCAAGGTCACTCGGCTGCAATGGAAATCTGACTCCAAAGCTCAGACTCTGACAGCCGAGCCATTCTGCGCTCCTTCTCAGGTGCCCTTCTGGCCAATCTAATCATGCCTGCGAGCCCCTACTGGGCCTCTGAACCTACCCCCGCCTTATCATTTATGCTTGCACTAGATAGAAAAGAGGATTTAGGGGTACTGGTATTTTCCTATCTTCTGTTACATACTTTTATGTAGGCTCCTTGGGGGCTATTAATAAGCTTCTATGGTCAGATATCTTTGGGGGAACCAGGGATAAATAAATTAAATAGCTCTCTACCTTTCCCCCAGCCACTGAGTGCGTTTGGAGAAAACCACATAACCAGGCTGACTAGTTCAGTTTATTTCTATTAACTTTAAATGGGTTGTTCAAGCCGCCCAGCAGTGCTGCCCAGTTGCCCTATCTGGGCACACACCCACGCTCTGGGATAACTGCTTCTCACCTTCTTCCCACTCATAACATCCCCACATCTCCTAAAGAAAACCCTATTCCAACAGAGAATTTCCACAACCCCCACGGCCACCATGACCAAGCTGCCCGAATCCTGCCTCCTCTCCTGGTAAGGATGAAGCATCTCCGCCTCTTGTGCATGAGTCCTCCTGCCAGGACTTTCCCCTCCGGTCCCCTCTCTCCAGGTGCGGATGGGCATGCGCTCCATCTAGCACGTCAGAGAAGCCCTGCGTTGACCACATGGCCCTCTTCAGCTCTGAACCTCTTCCCCTTTCCAGCCAGCCTCCTTGGAAGAAACTTCTTTCAAACCGTCTCCTGTTCCTTTCTTCCCTTCTTGCTCTTTTTAAAAATTGAGGTGAAATTCACTTAACATAAAACGAACCACTTTAATGTTAAAACGTACAATTCTGTAGCATTTAGTATATTCATGGTGCCATGTAGCTCCATCTAGTTCCAAAGCCTTCCTGTCATTCCCGAAGTGCCCCCCACCCCTTGCTGGTTACATGCTCTCCCTCTACTCTCCCCTCCCCCTCACCTCCAGCAACCACCTGTCTGTTTTCTGTCTGGCGTTACCTGTTTTGTGTATTTTATAAAATGGGCTCATACAATATGTTGACCTTCTTTCGCTTACATAACGTTTTCAGTGTTCATGCATGTTGTGCCCATGTGCAGAATTTCTTTTACCTTTACCTTTACTGCTTCGTAAGATCCTGTTGTATGTATATGGCCCCTTTTGTTTATCTCTTCCTTTATGGATGGACAGTTGGGTTGTTTCTACCTTCTGGCTGTTGTGAATAGTGCTGCTGTGAACATTCACGTACATGCATTTGTTTGAGGATCTGTTTTCTGTACTTCGGGGCATATCCCTGGGAGCGGAATTGCTGGGGCATATGGTAGTTCTATGTTTCAGTTTTTGAGTCGCTGCTGAACTGTTTGGTGGTTTGGACCAAGTGGCTGGACCATTTTACATTACCGTCAGCAATGTACAAGCATTTCAGTTTCCTTACATCCTTATCAATATTGGATATTTCCAGGTTTTCTTCCCATAGCCACCCTAGTAGATATGAGGTGATATCTCATTATGGTTTTTTTTCCTCATTGTGGTTTCAATTTGCATCTCTCTAATGGCTAATGACATTGAACATCTTTTCATGCGCTTGTTGGCCATTTTCTGTATCTTTGGAGAAAAGTCTATTCAAGTCCTTTGCCCATTTTTTCCCTGGGTTGTTTGTTGTTGTTTTTGAGTTTCCCATTCTTTCTTGAATCCACTTTAATCAGGTTTTTGTCCTTATCATCCCATAAAGTTATTATTTTTTTTATAATTTTTTATTTTTTATTAACATATAATGTGTTATTAGCCCCAGGGGTACAGGTCTGTGAATTGCCAGGTTTATACATTTCACAGCATTCACCATAGCACATACCCTCCCCAATGTCCATAACCCCACCCCCTTCCCCCTACCCACCTCCCCCTGGCAACCCTGTTTGTTTTGTGAGATCAAGAGACTCTTATGGTTTTTCTCCCCCCTGATCCCATCTTGTTTCATTTTTCCCTTCCCTACCCACCAAACCCCCCATGTTGCCTCTCAAATTCCTCATATCAGGGAGATTCTATGATAATTGTCTTTCTTGGATTGACTTATTTTGCTCATCATAATACCCTCTAGTTCCATCCATGTCGTCGCAAGTGGCAAGATTTCATTTCTTTTGATGGCTGTATAGTATTCCGTTGTATATATATACCACATCTTCTTTCTCCATTCATCTGTTGATGGACATCTAGGTTCTACAGTTTGGCTCTTGTGGACATTGCTGCTATAAACATTCGGGTGCACGTGCCCCTTCGGATCATTATATTCCACAAAGTTATTCTTATCAAGGTCACCTGTGGCCTCCCACTTGGTCAAACCCAGTGGTCCCTTCTCAGTCTTCATTTTATTGTCCTCCCAGCGGCATTTAAGGGAGGACCACTTCTTCCTTCCTGAGGTGCTTTCTTCACTTGTCTCCCCGGATCCCATTCTTTCCTAGCTGTTTTCAGTGTTCTTTGCTGGTCCCTCCTCATCTTCATAACCTCTAAGTCTTAAATTTCCTTACAGCTCTGCTTTCACACCTATCTCTCTATCCCCACTTCCCTGGGTGACCCCATCCTTCCAGCTGTTCAGGCCAGACAGCTTGGCGTTGTCCTTGACCTGTCTTTGACCTCCTCTACCTGGCTCTACCTCCATAATGTATCCAGACTCTGATCCGGTCTCACAGTCTTCACCGTATTTGCCCTGTCCCAAACCACCACCATTTTTCAGCTGGAATTTTGAAGTACCCTACAAACTGGACTCCTTGTTTCTCTCCCTCCCTTTGCCACCATCTAGCATGAAACAGGCCAGAAACATGCATGAAACATGCATGAAACACAGCAGCCGGTGAGATCCTGTTAAATTGTGAGTTTGATCTCATGCTATAGCTCTGCTCTGAAGCCTCCAATTGCATCTTGTTTAGGTCCACAAGTGTGAGCCAAAATCTCTATATGATTTAGCCCGGGCTTCCTGTTTCATCTTGTCTGTCACTCCCCACCTTGCTCGATACCCCTCCAGCCAGTGCTGGCGTTTCTGCTGTGCCTCAAACCTGCTGAACACCCTCCTGCCTTAAGGCCTTTGCACATACTGCTCTGTGGCTGGATTAGTCTGCCTGGATTACTCTTCCTCCTGAAAGCCACAGGGCTTTCTCCCTTCCTGTCTTGACCCAAATGTCCCTTTACTAGTGAAGTCTCTGTTGACCACCTTATATAAAATAGTAACGTCCTCTTCCCTCTCTGATCTCCATTCCTCTGCTTTATTTTTTCCCTTAGCACTTATTTATTGCCTGGTTTCTTTCCCATATTAGAATATCAGCTTCCGGGGCGCCTGGGTGGCTCAGTGGGTTAAAGCCTCTGCCTTCGGCTCAGGTCATGGTCCCAGGGTCCTGGGATCGAGCCCCACATGGGGCTCTCTGCTTAGCGGGGAGCCTGCTTCCTCCTCTCTCTCTCTCTGCCTGCCTCTCTGCCTACTTGTGATCTCTGTCTGTCAAATAAATAAAATCTTAAAAAAAAAAAAAAAGAATATCAGCTTCCCAAAAGCAGGATTTTGTGTTTTTTTGTTTACTGCTTTAGTCCCATTGTTTACAACTATACCTGATATAAAAACAGGGATACTTGGGGTTTTCTACTTTGATATATGTAGATGTCCTTTATAAATCTCTAAGTAGAGGGTATTTTTGCAATATTTCCTCACCCACTCTTTTTTTTTTAAACCCATAGAGCCTATTTTTCCACAAAGTATTTTTGGGAAATGCTGGAACAGACTTTTATTTGTATTTTATTTGTAAGTCATATTTAGGGTGATGGGGGCGGTGAATGTTATATAACCTAAGTCTCTTACCCTTGAATAATAAAGCATTTCAGCATGTAGGAAAAATGTACATCTGAAAGGCCTGAATTTATCCTGAGGGTATGCTTGGATAACTCATTAGGTAAGATCTGGCCAATTACTTCTTCTTTGATTTTGAAAGGTGGTTTTACATTTGAGTATTTCTGCACAGTTTCATGCTTATAAGCAAAGTGTGATGTAACTTTTTTAAAAGATTTTATTATTTATTTATTTGACAGACAGAGATCACAAGTAGGCAGAGAGGCAGGCAGAGAGGGAGAAAGAGAAGGAAGCAGGCTCCCCGCTGAGCAGAGAGCCTGATGTGGGGCTCTATCTCAGGACCTGAGATCATGACCCCAGCCAAAGGCAGAGGCTTTAACCCACTGAGCCACCCAGGCGCCAAGTGTGGTGTAACTTTGAAGTAGTTTCTCCTAGAGCTGTTGCAACCAATGAAGCCTGCTCTTTCTCTGCTCTTGTCTCCATTCCCCAAATGGTCTGTGCTGTGCCCTTTGGGAGGTCAGCGTCCTGTAGGGTCAGCTTAGGTGGCCTCTGTCGTGTTCTAGGACCAGACTTACTTTGGCTCTGTCAGAAGCAGCTCTGAGAAGGCAGGGGTTCTTTCCGTTTGGTTTGCCATTGTAGATCCAAACACCTAGCGCCATGCTGCTCACAAAAGAGGGGGCCAATTAAGATCTGTTGAATGAACCTTTGAAGTAGCCCCAGGGAACTCTCTTTCACTTGACCCTGCCTCATGGTGACTTGTAATTAGGACTCAGCTTCAATGATGTCTTTGAAAATAGGTGTGAATATGTTCTAAATGGAAATCAAAGTACTTTTCCTCTTGTTTCCACGATCTCAGCTCACAAACAATAATATGGGCATTCTTGGAAAGAGTCTTCAATTAGTTCGACTAGTTTGTGGTTAGGTAGATTTCAACAAAAAAGATCCCATTTGGGCATTTAATTTGAAAGCCACTACATAACGCATAACAAAGCAGCTTGTGTGATCAGCATTCTCAGAAGAAAGTTGCTCTGATGATCTGTGTGGCACCTTTTGATTTTGTAAAGATAGAAAGAATGATGTCAACCCACAATGCAAATGGTGGCTTGATATTTTATTTCCTAGAAATGGCCAAAAGAAGAACAGTGTTATTTCTGGAAACTGGAAAAAGAAAACGTTACTTGGAAAAGCCCAAGATTTGTGTATTTCAGCTTGCTTTCTTAGGCATAGAACGATCTTCCCTTTCCTTTTAGCTTTTCCGGGGCGCACTCTGATTTACATGGCAAGAGTTGTGCTGTATCTGGTTAATTAACCCGGTGTGTGAGTGTCTGAGGATTAGTGTCTTGACTTGCTCTAATTGAGTTCAGAAGATTCAAAGGCCACATGAATAGGGATGGGATGGACATTTGCTTTTGGAAGAGGCAGTAACATTTCTTTAGGTGAGGAAGCAAATGGGCATGGAATATAGACCCCAGCGTCAGGGTTGTTTTTGTTGTTGTTGTTTGTTTGTTTTGGTTGTGTTTTCATAGACGTCACCATAGTTACGGCATCTCTGTAAAGCACACATCTATTCCAGAAAGGAGAATGAAGAAGCTTATGGTTGCAGATGGAGTGACCTAAATTTTTATCGTTCTGCAGCTTTTTAAAAACCGTTTTAGCTTTTACACATTTTGTGGTTCTTTTCATTAGACTCATAGGATGGAGATGTTCGGTGTCTAGTGGTCAAATATAATATTTAGTGAGGTCATATGATATGGTAGGTTTTGTCCAAAGAGTATTGTCTAATTTAATTTTAAAGTAATTTGGAGGTCTTGTAGTCTGGTCTCTACAGAGAGGCAGAACTACTAGGATGTGTATGTATGTATCTCCCCATTCCTATACTCACACCTATCTAGATATTGATATAGATAATGATACCTAGAAATTCTGATAAGGAAATGGTTCATCTGCTTATGGAGGCTGAATGGTCTAGGATCAGCAAGCCGGAGACCCAGGAGAGCTGATGGTTTGGGTCCCATCTGAGTCTGAGTTAAAAGGCAGAAGACTAGTGTCCCTGCTCGAATGCAGTCAGACAGAGAGTGACTTCTTTCTTACTCAGCCTGTTATTTCATTCAAGCCTTCAACAGAGAGAATGAAGCCTCCCCACCTCGGGGAGGGCAATCTTCTTTATTCAGTCTAATGATTCTACTGTTAATCTCATCCAGGAACACTGTCACGGACACACCCAGAATAATGTTGAGTCCAATATCTGGGCACCTGTGGCCCAGTCAAGTTGACACAGACAGTGAACTGTCACAGGTAGTACTGTGTTTATCCGTCGTAGAGATGAGGACACGGATGGAGAGGAGGGTTGGGTCCCATGTCCAGTGGTACAACTGGTCATCACGGATGCAGAACCCAAATGGAGGCAGGCTGGCCGGCCCCCCGAATGCTCATTCCTAATTGGTACCTTTCAGGGGAGTCGACTGAGATGGGGGAGGACGGGTGAGAGAGGAGGGAAGTGGAGTCCAGTGTCGGGCCTCAGTGTCCAGCCAACCAGGTAGAGGCAGAACTGGGATATAAGCCCCGGGGCTCCTGACACCTGGCCTACCTTCCTGGAGTCCTTCAGCTCCCCCTGGGGCATTCTCTGTGCTTTGGACATTTCACTGATGAAAGGAAAGAAGTTCACTTTCAGTTCCACACCTGAATTGTTGACTCAGGCACTCTGTGCAGTAATCCTAGCTGTCTCACCTTGTCAGCATTGTCACTTGTGTCCGTTGTATGCCAGTACCAGAAGCTTCTCTGAGGAGTGGGCCTGCATGCAAGAGGATTGTAATTGTTTTACTAACACTACCTTCCCTCGCAAAAGCACTTCAACCTTCTTAGAACACTCTCATATATGCATATTATTTAAAAAATGAATTAGCTTGACTAAGTGGATTTACACGGGGGTGATGGTCTTTCATGGATGTGAATGGAAAAAAGGCTTTTACCTCCTCTTAGCCAAGATTAAAAAAGAATAAATGAAGGGCGCCTGGGTGGCTCAGAGGGTTAAAGCCACTGCCTTCGGCTCAGGTCAGGATCCCAGGGTCCTGGGATTGAGCCCCACATCGGGCTCTCTGCTCATCAGGGAGCCTGTTTCCCTCTCTCTCTCTCTGCCGGCTTCTCTGCCTATTTGAGATCTCTGCCTGTCAAATAAATGAATAAAATCTTAAAAAAAAAAAAGAATAAATGAGTTAAGAGATGACGGAAGAGAAGATGGTATGACTGAAGCAGCATGATCAGGGGGGTGCAGGCGGAAGGAGACTGAGGGGCCTGGACCAGGAGGTAGGGAGTCAGAGCAGCTGTTGGCGTTGAAGCCAGACAATTCTGGGTTTGAATTGTGACTCTGCTAAGTACCAAAGAGGTACATTGCGGCTCCTCTCTGACCCTTTCCTCCTTTGTAAAATGGGAATTATACTTTGTGCCTCACAGGGTGGTCATAAGGATGAGAAGTTCTCGTGCATGCATGCCCCATAGTAAGCCCCTGATAAAGAAGGATGCCTACAAATCCTCCCACCCCCCCACCTCCTGCAGTAAGGCCTGTCTTTACTGGGCTTGAGCTGCTTGTTTTTAAAGACCATCACCCTGCCTGCTCTTTCCCACCTAGCTCCCGCACCCACAGTGACCAGATCTGACTGTATTACAGAACATCCATCCCCCACCTTCCCTGGATATGCCCAGACTGGATAAAGGGGCCTCTTTCCTGGTCCCACGTTGCATTGAGGATTCCTTGTCTGAACCCAGCCTGTCTGGCTGGCCCACTACCACCTGCTTGCCCCTCTTTAGCCCTGTCTAGGCCGCTCTCCCCTGCACTGTCCCTGTCCCTGGGTTTCCACTGTTGGCTAACTGTTGGTGTCCAACTGAGCAGATCTTTTTTCCTTTCTTGATTTTTTTGGGGGGGGGGTGGACAGAGATTTGGTTCATGTGGATCATTTCAGGAGGAGCTACACTATTTCAAGAGAGATAGTAGAATTTCGTTAGTTGAGTCAATTCCTAGTCATTTCTGGAGGGAAAATCAGTTAAGCGGGTGGTTTACCGATTCCGTTGGCTTTACTAAACTGACTGGCAACAGTCAGGCTGGCCACCATTTTAGGCACAGACTTAAGGTCCCATTCCTGGTTTTTATCCCAGCTTCTTATGTTATCTCCTTATCTTTATTTTATCTGGTTTCAGTTCCAGAAACACCACTCTGAGACCCAGGTGTGTGAGTTGCCACGTTTAGTTGGAAGGCACTCAGTACTTCACTGTAGCTCCTGAAAGCACCATTTCCGGCGTGAGAAGCTGAGAAGCGTTCTTCTGTTGCCCTTTTCCCCTTTCAGCATCTCTGTGATCAAAGTGCAGGGATTTGAAGGTCCCTTTAAATGTAACCTTGGGGCTCTTTGAAATGGTGATTCTTATTTTGCATGGGACCATCAGATCCATCTGATGCTGATAACTGGTCATTTCTGAACATGTTCTGGTCAGTTAGTGATTGAGAGCTAAAAAAGAAAGGAAACGAAAATAAATCTCCCCACAGCCCTTCTCTCCGAATTTGGTACATTTCTGACTCTTCCACTTTCTCTCCCTATTATCTGAAATGGATCCTAATCCTGAGAAGGAAAATCTTCATGATTTAGTTCCTGGGCCTGGGCAATCCCAGTCACCTTGTGTCATTCATTTGTGAGATAACAAGTCCTAGAAAGAAGGTGGAAATTATCGAACAAGAGAGGGCCTAATAATAATCTCATGGTTTGGTGAAATAAACATTCCTTTGAAAATTAAAGTTTTGGTGTTTACCCCAAAGGGTTTGAATTCACTTGTATGTGGAATTCTCTTATATTATGGAGAATTTTTGCGTGAAAATGAAATAATAAGTTATATCCACATTTCTTAGTTGGGTAATCATGTCCAGTTTATCTCATTTGTGGGTAATAAGCCCCAGCTAGTCTCCTCTTTCTGCTAGTATAGTTTGAACAAGTCTCCAACTCAGTGAACTCAAAGAGAGAAGGTTTGTCTAACTATGAGCTTTTGCATTTAACTGCTTAAATATTCCTTCTGCCATTTCAGATCTTCCTTCTGAATCACTTTCCTTCTTTCTGGGTACAGTTGACCCTTGAACAACATGGGTTTGAACTGGGCAGTTCTACTTACACACAGATTTTCTTTGATAAATACAGTACAGTGCTGTAAATGTGTTTTCTCTTTCTTATGATTTTTTTTTGTTTTAGTATGCCTGTTTTCAGGTTTTTAAAAAAGATATTATTTATTTGTTGGAGAGTGAGGGCGCACACATGAGCAAGCGGGGGGTGGATGGAGGAATGGGGGTGTTGTAGAAGGAGAAGCAGACTCCCTACTGAGCAGGGAGCCTGACTCAGGGCTGAATCCCAGGACCCCAGGACCATGACCTGAGCTGAAGGCAGATGCTTAACCGACTGAGCGACCCAGGTGCCCCTCTTCCTTCCTTATGAACTTCTTAATAACATTTTCTTTAGCTTGTTTTATTTTAAGAATTCAGTATTTTATTTTAAGAATTCAGTATTCAGTATGAATTTAAGAATTCAGTATATTAAGAATTCAGTTAAATTTGGGGGATGTCAAAAATTAAACATGCAGATTTTTGGCTGTGTGGAGGGTCGGCATCCCTAAAGCCCCCATGTTGTTCAAGGGTTAACTATAAAATTCCTTTAGTGAGGATATATTCGTGATGACCTCTGTCCATTTCTGTTTGCCTGGAAATGTCTTTATCTCACCTTTGTTTTGAGAGACAGTTTTGTTTATTCCTGACTGACAGTTATTTTCTCTCAGCTCTCTGAAGATGTCATTTTACTTTTATTCTTGATGCAGAGAAGTCCGCTCAGTCTTTGTCAGTGATCTGTCTCGTCTCTGACTGCTGTTACTCTCTTCTTCGTCAATTTGGTTTCTTCAGTTTCACTAAGTGTTGAAATTTTTGATGTCTAGATACTGATTTCTTTTTGTTTATTCTACTTTGTCTTCAGTCTGAGAATTCACATCTGTAATTAATTAAACAAATTGTTAGCCCTTATTTATTTGACTATTACTTCTACCTCAATCATCTTACTTTTCTCCTTTCCAGAAATCTGATTAGACATATGTTAAACCTTCTCCCTTTGTTCTTCATATTACTCAGCTTTTAAAATGTATTTGAATGCTCTTTCCGGGCTGCATTCTGGGTAATTTCCTCAAATCTGTCTTAAGGTTAATACATTCTGTCTTTGGCTGTGTCTAATATGCTACTTACCTGTTTTTTGGTTTTCATTACCATATTTTCTATTTTAGAAATTCTATTTGGCTCTTTTCAAAAGCTGTTTACTCAGTTATCTTCATCAAATCTTTAATCACCTCTATTATTTCTTTATACATATTAAACTTAATTATTTTATATTCTCTATCTAATCATTGCAATATCTCTACTTTTCTGATAATTCTTACTCATAGTAACTTGCTTGCTCTTATTTTTAGTGGCTTTTTAAAAAAATATTTTATTTATTTATTTGTCAGTGAGAGAGAGCACAGACAGGGGCCGGGGTGTGGTGGTGGCAGACAGAGGGAGAAGCAGGTTCCCTGCTGAGCAAGAAGTCCGACTCAGGACTCGATCCCAGGACTCTGGGATCATGACCTGAGCTGAAGGCAGACAGTTAACAAACTGAGCCACCCAGGCATCCCTAGTAGTCCTTTTCTTTCTTTCTTTCTTTCTTTCTTTCTTTCTTTTTTTTTTTTTTAATTGTGAGCTCGTGTTCCTTGAAACTTTTTCTATTGGAATTACCAGAGTCCTGTGTTTGATATGTCTTTCTCCAGAGAGAAGGATTTGCATTTGTTCCCGCCACGGTTTAATGACAATGAAGGGCTACTTTAATCACATTTTCAGCTCAGTGGTGGTTGTTATTATTCTTCAAAGCCACACTGGTAGCGTGAAATCTGGCCCTACACATATACGAATGGTGTGGGCTTTTAGTTAGACATTCTTAGAAGATACTTTTTTCCTGCCTCAAGGAGGCCAGGATAGATAATAAGTCTCCATCTAAAGGACATGGTTCTGGTGCCCTCCCCGCTCCCCGTCTCATTCTCTGAGGTTGTTTCCATTTGAGCAATGTGACATTTTGGAAAGGGGTACTCTTGATCTGCTCTGTCACCATGATCAAACCCTAGACTTTGTCCTCAGGTCCACAAAACAAAGCACTTTGTAAAACCCCAGGCTCCTGGACAACTGATGTCCTCAGGGCAAATGCTAGCTCTGCGTTACACAGTAAAATTACTTTCTTCTACTTTCTGATTTATAACCCTTTCTCTTTATTGCAACCTCAACCATGTGTTAAACCAGATTTTTAAAAAATTTTATTTATCTGTTTGAGAGGCAGAGAGCACGTGAGCCTGAGCAGGCAGAGGGGCAAAGGGAAAGGAAGAAGCAGACTCTCCACTGAGCAGGGAGCCTGAGACAACATGGGGCTCAATCCCAGGACCTTGGGATCATGACTCGAGCTGAAGGCAGATGCTTAACCGACTGAGCCACCCAGGCACCCCTAAACCAGATTTTTAAAGAATTTATTATATCCCTTTCTTTAATTGATTTATATGAGAAGATAAGATGAGAGGCTTCTTCACCCATCTCGTTGTAGAAACAAAGGTGTTAGGCAGTATTTTTGATGTTTGCCACATGGTAGTGAATGAGCAAGACAGTAAGATCCCATCTCTCACAGAGTTTACATTTCAGGGGTGTAGAGCAAAGAAATCAATAAATGCATAAGATAATTTCAGATAGTGGGGAATACCATCATCTTTTAACATATTCACAGTGACCCATGTAAGGGACTCGATCCTGCAACTCTATTAATCCTTCCATCACTGTGTTGTAAGATAGTCTACTCACTATCAGGGGAATGAAACTACCTCACTGTTAAGGGATTGGTTAATTCAACATGGTGGAGAAGCCCTTGAATTTGGGTTCAGAGTTAGATGACATCCATACCCACTAAAACAGTTGTCCTTATGTGCTTTGTTAAGATATGTACGAGATTGAAAATGACTCTTAGTGACAAGTGAGAGCAATCATACAAGGCAGGAACACAATTCTTCCCTACAATTAGGCTGCATTGAAAATTCATGTTGTTATTAACAGAATATTTTGCCTCATTTTTATCGGGGATATAGAAAGGTCAAGGAGTAACAAATAATTAGTGTCTTTAAGTGTTCCAACAAATCCCTACCTTTTAAAATTGGAAACATGGAGAGAAAAGAAAAGCTGAAAAAAAAATTTTTTTCTTGAAGAAATGATGAACACGTTTGGTAATAAAATCGATGCAAGAGACTCTAATCATCCAGGGATCTGTTTGGGAGTCAAATGCTATTTGAAAGCAAGTTTGTTTGTTTTTTTTAAATTTAAATTCAATTAGCCAATATATAGTACATACTTGGTTTTCGATGTAGTATTCAATAATTTATCAGTTGTGTGTAACACCCAATGCTCATCACATCACATGACTTCCTTTTTAAAAAAATTAGCAAACAATGTATTATTTGCCCCAGGGGTACAGGTCTGTGAATCATCAGGCTTACACATTGCACAGCACTCACCATAGCACATACCCTCCCCAGTGTCCATCACCCAACCACCCTATCCCTCTCCTCCCACCCCTCAGCAACACTCAGTTTGTTTCATGAAATTAAGAGTCTCCTATGGTTTGCCCCCCTCCTGATCCCATCTTGTGGGATTTTTTTCTAAGAAATGTCTTAAATTATCAAATCAAGAACCCAGTAAATGAGCTTGGTTAATTGAGCCTCTTTTACCTGATTTAGAAACAGCTCCTGTTAATGAAATATGTCAGGAAATTTTCAGAGGTGTGAACAGTGAATGGGGAAGACGCTGCATTTCTTAAAGTAGTTGATTTTGCTTGGCACCTCCCAGTTGCCTGGAATTCACTAGTAGTCAGAGAGTCTCACCCTTTTTTGGAGCCATGGGCCCTTTTGGCAGTCTGGTGAAATTTATGGATCCTTTTCAGAATGATGGTTTTAGTACTTAAAATTCATAGAATTGAAAAGGAAGCCAAATACATTGAAATGCAGCTTTATTCACAGCACTGGAGAGTGTATAAGACCACTTAGGTAATTAACCCCATGACATATTTAAGTTACATCTCTACTGATGAGAAAAAGTCATTTATGATATGGCTGATTTCCTCAATTTCTTAAAAGAGGAAATGGAGCTGGGACCAGTTCTAGAGAGGCACTGTAAATCAGTGGTCTGATCATGGATATGTGGATAATTCATTTCTGTTGTGCTAACAACATGGTACCCAGAAAAGGAGCCTCTTAAGTTCTTAGTTTTGTACCCACGGGGTTTCTAGTAAAATATGAAATTAGGATCAGTGCTACCTGAGGTCATTAGCCTTATGTTAAAGATGGCCTCAGAAAATAAAAAGAGGGGCACCTGGGTGGCTCAGTGGATTAAAGCCTCTGCCTTCGGCTCAGGTCATGATCTCACGGTCCTGGGATTGAGCCCCACATCGGGCTCTCTGTTCAGCAGGGAGCCTGCTTCCCCCTCTCTCTCTGCCTGCCTCTCTGCCTACTTGTGATCTCCGCCTGTCAAATAAAATAAATAAATTCTTAAAAAAAAAAAAAAGAAAAGCAAAAAAAAGAAAGGAATATAATCAAGATCAATTTATCTTGGAAAGCTGTGATTTATTTATTAACGGCCACAATAGAATGAAATACTGTTTATTTATTGTTCTTTTCAGTGTGAAAGAGAACATTGACCTGCTTCAGATCATTAGAGGCAATCTAACTGAACATTCTTAGAAGATGGATTCATTATGTTATATTCATATAATAACATCCTATACAGCCATTAAAGAGTTGGAGATATACATGCTCTTATAGAATGAACTCTAAGATATGTCATTACACAGAGAAGGAAAGGCTAGATGAGTGAACTATGCATTCTCGCTTGTAAAAATGTATCTATTAATAAAGCCAGTGATATTTCTGGAAAGAGGTACCAGCAATTGGCAACAATGATTATTTTGGGGAGGAAGGGGGACTTGAGGTGTGAAGGCTGAGGAGGAGACTGACTTCTCATTGTCCATCTATTTGTATCGCTTAGAATGTTTTGCCATGTGCAGGTATTAGTGGTTCTAGCTAATTCATTAAAAAATGAATTGTCCTTGCTTCTAGCAGTATTGATATTAAAATGAAGTTGAAGCTTATAAAGAAGATGTACTAATTATGCCTGTCAAATAACATATTTCACTAATTAATACACTACTCTGTGCACCAAGAAGAGATTCTCAACACTCAGACTTGCTCCAAATACGAATTCAGGATGTAGATGGTGGGCCCCGTGTCCTCTGAGTGTCCTCCTGGGACCTGGTGTCTTTCTTACATGCACACACACGGCTTTGCAGCTGTCTGTGTTCTCTCCTCCTACTGTCCTTGGTCTGTGAACTCCTGGAGGTACGTGTCTCACACAGTGCCTGGCACAGAGCAGACCCACAATAAATGGTGGAAGACTGAGTCACTCTTGATCCTGCCAGGAGTGAATCGAAATACAGGGATAAGCAGTGGGCCCTGAATCCTCCTGCAGCAAAGCAGGCAAGGTAGCCAGACTCCAAGTCCTGGTGGTTCTCAGCTGGGGCAGTGGGGAGGGTGGAGGTGATGGAAGGAACTAAGGAGGACTGTGTCTGCTGAGGGCACCATTCCTTAGAGTCCTTGGTTTTGTCCCCAAACCTCTGTGATGGGGGTGGTTGCTGGTGGAGGAGACAATGCCCGCAGAACTGTGGGGGCCGTAAGTGGGAGAGAATCAGCAAGAAATTGGGTAACAGCAGTTGTTCAGTGAAATTTCACAGTGCCTTTCAAGAATGAAATTCAATTTATATTTAGAATTTGATTTTAATCCAGAAGGAACACACGAGCTGGTTAATATCAAGACTCTGTAAGAAATCATTTGTGTCAGTTATTGAAAGGATTCGTAATCGAGTGTGAATGGGCTGTCTGGTCACGCTCATTCATTCGTTTACTCCATATTTGTTGAGGCCTTGTGTCCTGTGAGGGATGCAGAGATGAATTCGATAGGTTCTTTTCCCTAAGTATCTGATCACCAGAAATTAATTTAGCACAATGGCTAAGATTGGTATCTTGAATTAGAATTCTTGGGTTCAAATCCTGGCTCTACTCCTTGCCACCTATGTGGTCTTGATCTAGTTGTTTAATTTCTTTGCACTTCAGTTTTCTCATTGCTAACATGGAAATAGAAGTACCTTTATAAGATTATGTAAAGTGCCCAGGCAGTGCCTGACATAATCAGGATTCAATAAATGTCATGTGTGTGTGTGTATGTGTGTGTGTGTGTGTGTGTGTGTTTAAACCATTCATTGATCCACTGAACACTTTTGGAACTCCTGCTCTGTGTGAGGCACTGCCGTAGGTGCTAAACAGAGACATAATTCCAGTCTTCAAAGAACTCAGCTGTTAGCTGGTGTATTTGTAACAAATCACACAATATTTAGTGGCTTGAAACCCTGATAGACATGACTTATCTCTCACAGTCTCTGTGGATTAGGAATTCAGGATCAGCTTGGTTGGTTCTGCTCAGGATCTACCATGAACCCAAAATATTTGCCAGAACTGCAGTCATCTGAAGGCTTGAGTGGGGTGGGAGGATGAATTTCTGAGGTGCTCATTCACATGCCTGGGAAGTTGGTTCTTCTCCACAAGGGCATCTCCATGGCACTGCTTGAGGATCCTCACAATATGGTATCTGGCTTTCCCTAGAGCAAGTGATCCAAGAGGCCAAACCAGAAACTGCAATGCCTTTTGTGACCTAGTCTCAGAAACCAAACACCATCACCTCTGCTGTATTCCGTCTCACAGCCCTGATTCAACATGGGAGAGGACTACACAGGATTAGGTAGGATGAGGTGGGATCCTTATGGACTGTCCTGAAGACTGTCCTGAGGACAGCTGGGGAGGGATACGTGTGCCACAGGCAAAGTGCTGTGAGGTAGATAGACCACAGGGACCTTCTTGTGGCAGCACAATCTTGTCAGGAAGGGAGAAGCCAAAGCTTGAGCTCAGTCTTGAAGGAAAAGAACTTTGGCTTGGTATATGAGGAAAGAGAGCATCTTAGGCAGAAGGATCTTCGGGAGGAAAGGCTCAGAAGCCAGAATAAGTATAGAATACTCTGGAAGCTTGAAGCTCCTCTGCTGACTTGGAGCAGAGTCTCTGGTACGGGAGGAACACAAGTGTGGTGATGATGTCAGTACTGACCTAACTATATGACAATGACGTGATGGTAGTCATGACAGACTGTGACAGTTGCACTTGCATGCACAAGTGAAAGAGAATTATGTCACATTCTTTAAGGATTTACTCTCTGAAATACTTTGTGGCATTCAGGATGCCCATGATTGCATCCATCCGTTCATTTGTCTATTTGTCCCTCTGTCTACCTGTCCATCCACTCATCTATCCGATTAATCAATATTTATTCATTACATTTGGACGATGCATTAACAGCCTCTTAAGATGACCAGCACACTTTCTGTTTTGCTGACACACACACATATTTTTAGTGGACTCCTATTTACTTTGCCTTCATAGCACTAGTTACTACTTGGCATTATATTGTATTTTACTTGTATTGCTTGTGTTCATCTCTAGAATATAAGCCTTAAGAATATAGACTCCAGAAACATTGCCTAGAATAATGTCTGGCACAGATTGGGGGCTTAGTAAAGATGTGGTTGAATAAGACTGATGTGAGGTGATAGAAACGTGCAGGAGATGCTGTGGGAACTTGGGAGGAAATGTCTGGGTCTTCCTGAGGTGAGGAAAGGAGGTGCTTAGAGAAGGCTTTGCAGAGTCCTTGCTCTATGAACCGAGCTTACCAGGGGATGGGCTGAGCATTCAAGATAAGAGGTCTTGTAAGCAAAGGAAAGGACACATATGAGAGCATGGCCACAGTTCTAGATGGTGCTTGTCTCTCTATGGAGTTTGTGAAGCTAAAAGTGTAATTACGAGATAAGAAAAGCATCTGCCAGCAGTTGCTTTTATGTAATAATTCATTAAAAAAAAAAACTACATCAGAGGAAGCATCCCTTGCAGATATTTCTGAACTTAAAACCCTGCTAGTTGATAATTGTCCTTGTGCTGTGGCTGTATATGAAACGTGAATACCGGAGCTGCATGTCCTTCCCATTATTGAGCTTTGTCCTCAATATTGTATGCATTTCTCTTTTAAATATATTTCCCTGCTGCAGTGACAATACATCTTAGTTTTCCCTGTGGACGTGGCATGAGATGTGGCCTTTGGCATCTCTGTTGATTGGAAGGCGTCTTTATGCCACACTGGTATTGACAGAGCCATAGCTCAGCACAGTACAGTGAAGGTGGTTGCAGGTCTGCCATAAGGGAGGGTTGGATCCCCTCTACTCTTTATACCACTGTGCTCTAGGATGGGCTTGAGGTCTATATTTAGGTTATTATTTTTCCAGTCTTCTTTTCTAGTACTTTTTTTCTTTTCTGATACCAGCTTTCATATGGCCCTCGATGTGTCCTTTGTCCATGAACTTTAGGAGAAAAGATCAAACCTTCATAGATTTCCAGATAACTGCATTTATGAAATTCTCCTTAGTGGCAGCTGTGTTCAGATAATCTGAAAGTATTAACACTTCTGAAAAACATTTTGAAAGAAGCAACTTGGCTCCAAGAATTTGCCTGGTGTCCCATTTTTTTTCCCTTAGTAACTCATTTTTTTTTTTAATCCACCTCTATTCACACTTAGCGTGAATAGCGTAAATGTTCAGTGACAAAGAATAAAGCTTTTCTATATTAGAGAGGCAATTCATTTTGGTTCTACTAAAAAACTGGAATTTTTTTTTTTTAAAGATTTTATTTATTTATTTGCCAGAGAGAGAGAGGGAGAGCGAGCACAGGCAGACAGAATGGCAGGCAGAGGCAGAGGGAGAAGCAGGCTCCCTGCCGAGCAAGGAGCCCGATGTGGGACTCGATCCCAGGACGCTGGGATCATGACCTGAGCCAAAGGCAGCTGCTTAACCAACTGAGCCACCCAGGCGTCCCAAAAAACTGGAATTTAAATTTGGTCTTAAACTGGAATAAAAAGGTAACAGTAATTGTGGGCAGTGGGATTATGGGTATTTTTCCTTCCTTCTATTTTTCATTTCCCCCAAATTGTCAGTAATGAGCATGTATTATTATTTTATGTGGGTTTAAAGCCAAGAAACTTTTTGGAAAATTTGCCTTTCAACATTTGTCCAATATGTGATCTCTAGAGATTTTTTTTTTTTTTTTTTTTTTTTTTTTTCCAAAACAGATCCTGATTCTTCACTCTTTTTCCTCCTCAGAGCTCATTTTTCAATGTCAGTAATGGCGGACTAAGTGATGACTTGAAATGGCAGAGGAGGATTCTCATTTACTAACTCAAAGTTGCTTGGAGAAGGTTAGTGGGAAAAGGCAGAGCCAAGCAAGTGAGGCCACTGGGGTTGTCTGAGACTGGGTCAGGCTGCTAAAGAGGAACCAGTTATCCCTACCCCGGAACTCCATGGACAAAGGACACATCAAGGGCCTCTGACCATGGTTGCATCACCGTAGACAAATCTGAGGAGCCTTTGGGCCTGGCCTCTAAATCCACCCCATTCTCTTTCAACCTCTTAATTTCCATTAATTCTTCACAGCCCACACATACCCTGGGCCAGTGCACCCACCACCCCATGCAGGCCACTGCTGCTGGTAGTGATAGCACAATATAGCTTTTAAAACCATATATACAGACAGACACACACATACACAATCAATCTTAGGCTTGTAGATAAGCTACTAAGTTTCTTTCCCACAGTTGTTTATGGGGGCCTACTGTGTGCAATTCACCAAAGGTTCAAAAAGGAAGAAGAAAAGGAATTCATAGCCTCACCTGGGCAGATGGGACCTACAAGCAAACAGATTTTACAAAGTTGAAAGTGGAGATTGCCTCAGAGAAGACATAAAGTGTTATGAGCTCAGCTCTTTATTGATGAAAGGACAACATAAACAACCAACCTGGATATATTTATAAGCTTCCGCAGGCACGTGAAGAAATGTGTTTATTTTCCTGAAGTTTCTCTAACATATGGCCATTGGGGAAATGATTTCCATTTATTGCACGCACTGTGGCAAGTTTATCATCTTGCATAAATGTCATCAAATTCTGCTCACTCTCCATTCTGGGATAATTGTTTGCTCCGTAGCCAAAAGGTTGTTTGAGGAACTGTTGTTCCGCTCTTGTTTGGAAGAGAACAGAAGTGTCTAACTTACGAGAACCTCTCATCCTCCTCCTTCCACCCATTCGCCATGTTTCGCGGATGTGGACCGAACTTCTCTCCAGAAGTTATCCCAATTTAGAGGACTGAATTGGACAATCCGAAAAAACCTCATAAGCAAGGATCTTCTCTTCTTTGGGCGGGTATTCAAAGAGCCAGGCCCTGCTTCCTTTCCACTCTTTTAGGCTTTGCTTGGGCCCCCTTTAGAATTCAAGAGCGAATGAGCTATCATTTATTTTTTTTAATTCTTAAGGGATTTTATTTACTTATTGGACAGAGAGAGAGAGAGAGCACAAGCAGAGGGAGCAGCAGGAAGTGGGAGAGGGAGAAGCAGGTTCCCCACTGAGCAATGAGCCCGATGTGGGGCTCGATCCCAGGACCCTGGGAATCATGACCTGAGCTGAAGGAGGATGCCCATGGACTGAGCCACCCAGGTGCTCATGAGCTATCATTTATTGAGAGCCTACCACACCCTAAGCATCTTATACATACTCACCTTGAATTCTCTCACATTATCAGATGTGAGACCAAGAAGTTAAGTAGCCAAAACCACATAGCTGGAATTTGGATCCCAGACTCCCTGGCTCCAGAAACTAGTTTCTTTACATTGTGCTTTGCTACTACTTTTTTTTTTTTTAAGCTTTATTTATTTATTTTAGAGAGAGATAGAGTGCAGGATATGGGGAGGGCGGGTGGCTGTAGGGGAGAGAATCTTAAGGAAACTCTGCACTGAGCGTAGAGCCTGCTATGGGGCTCCATCTCATGACCCCAGGATCACGACCTGAGCCAAAAACAAAGAGTCGGACACTTAACCCATTGTGCCACCCAGGCACCCCTATGCTATTTCTAAATCAAGACCCCAATGAAAGAAAAAAAAAAAGCTCCCAAACCTACAGACTTTAAATATAGTCTTCCTTTACTAGCTCTCTCAATCCCTTCTTTGTCCTGCCCTTCTTCTCCTGTCTAGGAGGTTGGCAAAAGCTAGAAAGAAACAGTACAAAAAGGGAGATGCCCGTCGTAGCCACCCCCACTGTGGAAGGAAGGTTGTTCCATCTTTTTCCTGCTCAAGAAACCGTGTAGTGATTGGCTGTTGATGAGCTGGCTTTATCTCTTGACCCATAGTTCAGCTCATTGGGCAGTTCTCTGAGGGCTGCTCACCTCCCTGTGACTGTCTTCTCTCCCCTGTGGATCTTCCTGCTTTGCAAGGATTTGGAGGCTGGTAAGTGGGATAGGTATTGCGGTCAATGCCTCTGTCTAACCTTTTATATGAAACAGGAGTTTTTCTTGCATGCTTCCTGCTGCCCATTATGGTGGCTCACACCTGGCCAGGATATACTCACATGCAAGCTTAAAAAGGAATCTTTCCAGCTAGACTTGCACCTTTAAGATTCTTTTGATAAGGGATGCCTGGGTGGCTCAGTGGGCTAAAGCCTCTGCCTTCGGCTTAGGTCATGGTCACAGGGTCCTGGAATCGAGTCCAGCATCGGGCTCTCTGCTCAGCAGGGGGCCTGCTTCCCCCTCTCTCTGCCTGCCTCTCTGCCTACTTGTGATCTCTGTCTGTCAAATAAATAAATAAATAAAATCTTAAAAAATAAAAAAGATTCTTTTGATGAATCTGATTCATTCCTGGGAAGCCACACACTTCCTCAGAGTGGCTCATGTAGTATAGCTTTTCTCTGTCAGGTTGAAACTAGATCCTTGCAAATGTCACAGCACAGATAAGCAAATGAGATTCTGAGAGCCTCAGTGAATTGCAGAGCTGTGAACTTTTGAGGTTTCGTGGGGGAGTCATATTAATTCTGGAAAGAACATCTACCGGGATGGGGGGTGGTCTATAAAGTTTTTCTGGGAAGGGTTTTTTTGTTTTGTTTTGTTTTAAAAATTTTATTTATTTATTTGACAGAGAGAGATCACAAGTAGGCAGAGAGGCAGGCAGAGAGAGGAGGAAGCAGGCTCCCTGCTGAACAGAGAGCCCGATGTGGGGCTCAATCCCAGGACACTGAGATCATGACCTGAGCCGAAGGCAGAGGCTTAACCCACCGAGCCACCCAGGCACCCTGGAGAGAGTTTTAGTTTGAGCTTCCTCCAAATCTTAGGATGACTGACAAGGGTAGGAAATGGAAGACAATAGTTATTAAAGTAAGACAGTTGAAATGGGAGCTTCTGGTTGATGGCGAGTTCTCGTATGAGTCAGTACTGTGATAGGACTTGTTAAAAGGCTCATTCTGTCCTGGGCCATGTTATGGCATGAAGTATGGCATCTAGAATCAGAGATACAGTTGTTCCCCCATACTCAGATATGCTGGGGAGATGCTCTGAGAGTACTGGGTTCATTTCTGGAATTTCACTAGTTCAGTTCTGTTTTGTTTAAGGAATTCTAGAATCTCTCTGGGTCACTTTCCTGAGATTACAAAGCAGGAATTGTCAGAAGTATCTGACGTCTAATCATACCGTAGATATAACTGAATAGGACCAAGGGGATATTAAGTTTCAGTTTCAATTCTTAATAAATCAGGAGCACCTGGGTGGCTCAGTCGGTTGAGCATCAGATTCTTGATTACGACTCAGGTCATGATCTCAAGGTCGTGGGATTGAGCCCAGCATCTGGCTCTACCCTCTGCAGGCAAGTCTGCTTGAGATTCTTTCTCTCCCTCTCTCTCTGCCCCTCTCCCCACTCTCTCTCTCTCAAATTAATAAATTTGTAACAAATCAGATAAAAACAGCAAAGAAATACTAATACTCAAGTCATTTTTGACATCTGTAGTTTCTGCTTTAAGTATGTTTGCTTTTGGAAACCATTTTTATTATGCTTAAACTGTATGAAAATAACCTCAAAAGCGAAACACATTATTACTTCATTCATTCAACATTCACTTGATCCTTCCTGGGTGAGTAGTGCTGGGCAAAATACTTACAGGGAATACAAATAAGAATAGCACTTTTCTTTCCTTCTTTTATTCCCCTGGGTTTTGATTCCTCTGTTATGAAACTTTATCTTCTATTTGGGCATATCAGTAATACTGAATAAAAGGGTAAATAAATTTAAGGGCAAGAGGAAGATCGCTTTTAGTAGCAAAAAAGTAAGGCCTGATCTATCTGGAAGCAGCTATTACGGAAAATCTCTCCCTGGAACAAAAAGGAAGCAGAAGAGACTCTGAGCTGATGCATTAGATATCAGGAAGTCCTGGCCTTGATACTGACGTTTACTGAGAACTTTTCATACCCTTGTTTATGCCGTAAGTATTCTTACTTTACAAACATGTCTAACTCCTTGGAATGTCAGCAAATCAGAGGCAACGAATGAGATGGGCCAAGAGGTTACCACTGACACAGGCTACCTTTTTGAACACGGTAGGCAATAAATAAGTATAGGCAGACACCCTGACAGTAATAGGGCTTGACATTAATAGCTAGGCAACAGATGTGACAGAAAGCTATAAAAATTTGTGCCTGGGGTAGGTTTAAATAGCCCCACTGAGCCCAGTGACCCTGAGGACTTCATTGCATTAAGGCGCATTATAGTAATTGATGTGTTTCTTCTGAGTCTGATAGCCTGTGTTCATAAAGATGACCCTGAGGCCCACAGGAAAAATTAAATTATGCTGAGTAGATGCTGTTTAAGAAGGTAATATGGGTGTGTTGCCTTTTTTTCTTAAACCATTTTAGGAAGACATCCTTCCAAATGTCTAAAGCAGTGACATTGTCATAGAAGAAATATCTTTTGAAAAGAAAGGAGAAATAAGATGAAAAGGAATTACTGATTTAAAAAGAGTTGGAAAACCATTTGGCAAAACAAAAGTTTAGAGATTGCTGCTTGGTTTTCCAGAAAGCACAGTTGGCCCCAAGAACTCATTCTCTAGGGGAATTCTCTAGATTGCCAACAATAATATATGCTATATAACTGAGCTGTCCAAAATGGTGGACATATGACTACCAGAGAGTCACATGTGACTATTTAAACTTATGAATTAAGTGCCTTAGGGGCGTCTGTGTGGCTCAGTTGCTTAAGTATCAGACTCTTGATTTTGGCTCAACTCATGATCTCAGGGTCATGAGATCGAGCCCCGAGTCGGGCTCCATGCTGGGTGTGGAGCCTATTTAAGATTCTTTCTCTCACAAGTGAACTATGTCAATCAGAAAAAGACAATTATCCTATGGTTTCACTCACATGTGGAATATAAGAAATAGTATAGAGGATTATAGGGGAAGGGAAGGAAAACTGAATGGGAAGAAATCAGAGAGGGAAATAAACCATGAGAGACTCTTGAATCTGGGAAACAAACTGAGGGTTGCAGAAGAGGGGGTGACTGGGGGATGGGATAACTGGGTGATGTAAGGAGAGCACGTGATGTGATGAGCCCTGGGTGTTCTACGCAACTGATGAATCATTGAATACTACATCTGAAACTAATGAGGTACTATATGTTGGCTAATTGAATTAAAAAAATAAAAAAGATTCCCTCTTCCTCTGCCCTTACCCCCTTGTGCACACTCTGTCTCTCTCTAAAATTAAAAAAAAAAAAATAAGAAAAGAATTAAGTGCCTTAGTTGTGCCAGACACATTTCAAGTGTCCATTACTTATCCGTGGCTTATGTAGCACCTGTATTGGACAGCACAGATAACAAATATTTCCATCATTACAGAAGATTAGTTTGGACACCACCACCATGGAAAGTCGGGAGAAAGGAAGGCTTCTTGTGGGGATTAAAGTAATCATATAGATACCTTTCAGTATTAGTTTCTTAGCTAGCTTATGGTGTTTGAGTATTTTAATTGACTTTATGGTGAAATTCTAGTTGGTTTGGTTCTGTTAGGATCACAATCAGAAAAATGCAGTATCTGAAATGATTTCATGAATGTAATGTTTCTGGATACTTTAGGGGGGTGGCCAGAAGAGTTATTTGAAAATGTGATGCTTCTGAGAGCCTTTTCCAAATATACAGAATCTTCTGGAAAAATCACAGCAGTCACAAGACTCTTGTTTAATTCTATGCTAATTGGTATACTTACCTTCATTTTTTTCGAGTTCATTCTGCAAGATACATATTGGAAGCAGTAGGAGAAAAATATCAACCAGGTCTTCCAAACAGATTTTAGAGAGCAAAAAAGTTTCTTCTTCACAGATATGTTCAAATGAAACACTATTGTGTTTTAAATTAGCTGTGGAGGAAATGTTCACCAGCTCACCAGTGGTTGGATTTGTGAATGATGGTCATATTAAGAAGACATCTCTTAGGAAAAGTGGAAGACCAGTGAATTACAGGGAAGATAAAGGTGTTCAATTACTGACCAAGGGGACTCCCCTTTAGCTGGCTGATAGTCTTCATGATATATGTGGGTTTAAAATGAAAAGAGGAATAACTAAAGTCAGTTTAATAGCTTACTTAGAATTTGAGCAGGGAACAAAATGACTTTTTCAATCTCATGAAACTCAAATCGATGGCCTAATTTATTTTTCCCCCAAGGGCAGCTGAGGCTCCGTGGGAGGTGGGGGTCATGAGAATGTCCATGTGTGTCTCTAGCAACCTAGGTGTTTTATATCCGCGAGTAATGAAAACACACAGTCTGTTGAACGTGTTGAACTGGTTAGGGTGCCTATTGGAAACAGCTTTGCTCCTTCTTCTATCCTTCCCTTTTAATCCCTTAGCTTTTTTACCCACTCTCAGATAATAAGCAAATAGTCTTTTTCCCCATGTATTAAAAAAGTTGGCCCAATTTTTTACCATCAAAATCCAGTTTAAAAAAGTTGTCAAAAATCTAATATAAAACACCTGATTTAAAAACTTTTTCCCATCCCCGGGGGGTCTGGGTGGCTCCATTGGTTGAATGTATGCCTCTTGATTTTGGCTCAGGTCATGATCTCAGGGTCCTGGGAGGAGCCCCATGTGGGGCTCCCTATGCATCAGGGAGTCTATTTGTCTCCCTCTCCCACTGCCCCTACCCCCACTCGTGAATTCTCTCTCTCTTGTAAATAAATAACTTAAAATAAATAAAACAAACAAACCATTCTTCTCCCCCTTCCCAGATAGGCCTGCCTTGGTCTGGGGAGGAGAAATGTGTAATGGGTTTCATCTCTCCTTCTTGCTCCCTTCATCCTTCCCTTGGCTGCTGTAGTGAAGGGAATCAGGGAAGGGGGAGTGAAAGGTCAAGGATCAAGGATGAGGGATGATCTCCCCTGACACTGTAGTTTGATACAGGACCTTCCGGGTTGGCAGAGGCACAATTGCTGACTAATCACGAGGTCTTTTGGGGGGTGCTCTGTGGCTGAGGCTTCTCATTTTTCCAAGTGAGGGAAGAACTTCAGACCCCTCTCCATGGGAAGGGCTGGGGTGTGTCAGAATACACAGCACTCTGATAACTTTCCAAAGAAAATATCTTGGCCCCTCCCCAGTAGATTGTCCCCCCCTCCTCTTATAGAGCCTGGAGGGAATGGTGGGCTCAAGCTAACAGAACTGGCAACTCAGTTTCTTGGTAGGTCCCTCCAAGATGGTTCTTGGCATCTGTTGAATGGTTTTGCCTTGTGGAACATCAACAACTCTGAGACCAGAGAAGCAGCCTTTAATATCCTGTTACAAAATCACCTGGACCATTCAGCCAGGAGGAGGCCTAGTTCAACAGGCTTCTCAGCTCAGAATCCTGGTTCCTACATACTCAGTCATAAACCCAGGACTTCAAGGCATTATAGTGTAATGGGGCCTCTGCCCATAAGGAATTAAGTGTCTATCGGGAGAAAAGACTGATAAACACAAGTTCAGTCTGTATTACAGGTAATCCATGCTCATCTACATGTTTCCACAGCATTCATTTAATAAACATTCATTGAGCCTGTGGGATTTTGGCAGTGGGGTGGTCAGGGAAGACTTCCTGGAGGTGGTGATCTCTTCTGAACTATGTTTTGAAAGAGGAATAGCATATGCCTATGAACATAAGATCCATGTGTGAGACCCACTCTGGCCTTCCATGGGCTGCACTTCTTTGTGGGGCAGGAGAGATGCAGGACCAGGGTCCACCCAGGGCCTCTGCCTTCTCTTCTAGAGTGTAGAATCTGCACCATGCCCTGGGTATTCAGGACTGTGGAATTGTCTGTCCATGTCAACCTCCATGGCCTGTGTGGGCCTTATTCAGTCCTCCCCAGACAGACTATTACACCGGTATATACACTTATAGGACCAAGGGGTGACAAAGAAGTGGCTGTTTAAGGGGGCTGAGATGGAAGGATTTCTATATACAGCCCAGCATTTCCATTTCTATGGGGTCTTGAGGGGTGTGGGATAGAGGTGGGTGTGAGAAAAGCAGGTGGGGCCAACAGAAGACCAAGGGCCAGAGTGAGAATTCTGTATTTGAAACTGGCCTGCTAGGTCATTATGAAGGAATCCATATCAAGAGAGGCTAGAACATCTTTTAGTAATTTGTCAGCTTGATTTATAACTTTGAAACACTTACTTTTGTGGCCTGTGGGCCTCCATTTGCATTCTCACCCCAGTTTCTGCAAATGTTAGGAGGGGGGCTGCAGGTAACCACATTAATTGGGGTGATTGGATGGCTTCAGATCCTAGGGGATAGAAGCTAGCTCTAGATTAATTAGAAAAGAACCCTAATTAGGAAGAGATCCAAGAATCAGATGAGTTTTTGGTGAAACTTGAAATTATCAGAAGCCTCCGTTCGGTGTGGTCGGACCAGCTGCAAGCTGGAGATGTGGGTCTCCGAGGGGGGCTGTGTTAGGATGGGCCTGTCGCAGATGCCTGCGGATGGTGCCTGGCACAGAGCAGGACACGGGAATGGTCCTGGTTGATAACCTGATGGCTGGCTCTGTTTGCGGGACCTGTCAGATTCAGAATACAGAGCTCTGGAAAAGAATGGAAAAAAGTGCAAGGAGAAAACAGGAAGCGGGCCCCTACCTGGGTATGCTTTTTACCCATGACTGTGCTCATCAGGTGACAGGCATCCCTGTTCTGTGAGATGTCCCTGGGCTGGTGCTTCTTTCTCCCATGGGAACATAGCTCTGCACAAAGTTAGAGAAATTGTAGAATGAACAGTGTTAAACTCGAGAGCCTGAGACTTAGAATTTGGGAAATGGTGGCGTCTGAAAGTGACAGCTGGGATGGTGGGAGTGGCAAGATGAGGCGTTTCAAGCTTTTAAACAACATATTACTTATATTGCTTTTTTATAATCCTAAATCCCCCAGTTTCGATGGCAATTACCAGCTGCTACGATATGGGCTTTTTTAATTGGCTGCATTTATAAATTTGGGCATTTGAGTGCTAGTGGAGAGTTTATTTCAACTTTACAGCAGCCTGAATTGCTAACAGTGTAAAAAGATGTTGGGCTTCCCCATTTGAGCTCGGACACAGTTACTTCTAACCTTGTTGGGGGAGGGGGAGAGAGTCATGTCTGGACTCATTTGGATATATATACTCTTCATGGCTTCAGAGGTCTGCTTTCTACATCCGTGTGCGTGTGTGTATGTGTGCGTTTGTGCACACACATGCAGGCGGGTCTTTCTGAAGGGTGGTTTTTGCCACCTCCTTTGGCAATCATCTTCTGCATTTGCAGCCATCACCCGACAGATCTCCCGTCTAATGTCACACTGCCCACGGCCACTTGGTTGTGCCATGTCTCACATAAATCCTGTCTCATCAAGCTCAGCCCAGGAGGGTATGCTTGGTGCAACAATGTCCTATTGGCAGCATTAACAGATTACATTTTATTTTTTTACTCTAAGAGGGGTGAGGAGTTGAAAAAACCGGTATCCTGGAGGATATGGAAAACTGCTTCTGATTCATGGGCTCCAGCAGAGCCGTCCATACGTCTTTCTGTCTATTTGGCTAGTAGAAATCGCCTTCATCACACCTGCTCCTTTTATCTTCCTTTCTTCTCTCCTTTAGCAACCCACAGCATGTCTTTTATGCTCCCTGCTACTCTCCCTACTCTTCACAAGAGCACTGCCTTTCAGCCAAGGTGATTAAAATGTATGAGCACTCGCTGACCGTGGCTACCTTGGGCAAGGCCACCGGTATTTCTCCGACATAGCAAATAACAATTAATCCTAAGTGCTCGTCGGCCTCAGGGAGGGACCTCAGCTCCACTAGAGTGGAATTAGAAAATTGGCTTTTCAGGGGTACCTTTTGATGGGAGGGGCGGCCGCGCAGAGATTGAGATGAGGTGGAGGGTAAGGGAAGGTGGGCGAGCAGGCACATCCCTCATTTGGAAGTGCTCCAGGACCCGTCATTGGCATACAGCACAGCCCAAGTGTGCTGCCTGGCCCCATGAGGGTGGGGAGGGGTGACGAGAAAGGAATTGTAGTTGTTGGACTCACATGGTTGCGTCTCGGGGTCTGAGGGCTCAGTTAATGGGTTCCTGGGGTATTGGAGTCCTCTCTTGGCTGAAAAACGTGGAGTGGTCTTTGAGTGCTGACACAGTCGATCGTGTGTTTAGCTTGCTTGAGTACGGGAGTACTGAGTACTCGCACGGGAATATACGTGTACTTGTGTCCCTGGTACTCGGTTATGTGTTGTTGATCAATAAGGAGATTTAGATATACTGGGGATGTTGTAGGCCTGGGATATTATGTTTAATTAAAAGTAATTCCTTACCTTTGTGCTTCTGCTAAATAAATAAGTAAGTAAATAAGTAAATATCCCTCTTAGGTGTTTGCAGTTTGTTCTTTGTAAAGATTGGTGCAGGCTGAGATGACTGTGAGGGAAATGGAATTCCTGGTCTTTGCTGTGTGGGATTATTAAAAATGGATCTGCATGTATATCTTCTTCATTTCCTCTCCTTTCCCCTCCCCTCCCCTCCCCACCCCTCTCCTCCCTTCCCCTCCCCTCCCCTCCCTACCTCCCTTCCCTTCCCTTCCTTTCCTTTCCTTCCTTCCTTTTTATATGTTTACCCGTAGAAAAAAACCGTCTGGAAGGATTAAACACTAAAATGCCATGTATAGTTTATCCCTGTACAATGGGATTATAGGAAACAAATTTTCTTCTTTTTATTTAGTCCTGATTTTCTAACTTTTCTATAGTGAAATCACTTCGCAGGAGTATTTAAAAACAGGTTTAAAAGAAGATAATGAAAATTCAGTTGGGGAATTGATTTTTTTTCCCTATATGTACACATACATAATTCCCTGTCACTAAGGAGCCATCAGTTTTATGTCATGTTTTCCTAAGAAATGGATTTATATTGCTTAGTAGAAAACAAAGCATTCTTACAGACTGCTCTGTCAATAAAGAGGAAAACTGTTACTTAAATAAAATTTGATAGGCTGCTGTAATAATAATATCCTTTGCATACTGAGCACCCACAGTGTGCCCGACACTATACACATATTACTTCCTGCTATTTCAACAACGGTGCATGGTAGGTGGGATCATTGGTATTTTATAAATGGGGTACAAAGAGGTTAAGCAGCCTGCCTGACGCTGCAGTAGTAGGTGAGGACTGGGCTGCGATTTGAGCAAAAGTCTGATCCTAAACTTTGGATCTTCTAGCCAGGATCACTGATGTGGGACACTGTAGGAATTTTCTGTATCTCATGATTGTGTTCGTCCCCAGACGCGTCGTTCCACCTCGTGCCTGAATAACAAAATGGTTCACACCTCTGCAACCTTTTCTCCCCAAGGGCGTGTTACGGCAGCTAAATTAATTATCTGTTGGAAAAAAAAAAAAACCTATCCAAATAATAAGATCGCCTAACCTGAGCCAACATTTACAGAGTGCTCACCATGTGCCAAGCGTACCGTCTTTTATAGGATTTGTCTCATTATGTTTTTACAGCAGCCCTGGGAGGTGGCTGTATCATTATGATCTTCATTTTGCAAATGTAGAAACGAGGCATCAAGATATTGCAACTCAGGCAGGATCACCCAGCTACTGAGTGTCTGAGCTGGTTTTGGATCTAGGCAGTCAACTCCAGAACCACCTGCATCCTCAGGACAAGATGCTGAAGAAAGTCTCCGCTTCCTTCTTGCTGGCTTAAGATTGAGACGCCTCTTTCGTGATGAAGCTGTGGTTGTGGGGGCTTTCTGGAAGAGAGGATGGTTTACGCTGAATCCCAAAGAGTATCTGAGTCACTGAGTAGCTAGCTAGCCAATTCCTAATTCATAAGTGGATCGCTACACAGACAGAATTTATCAATCAGCAGAGTTCTTCCCACAGGCCTTTCTTGGAGAATATCTTGAACTATCTAATGAATAGGCTTTCAGTAGAAACTGGATGGAGAGCATTTAGGGAAGATAATTTAAGGAGTGTAATCTCTGTTTCTCTGGATACTTTGAGTTCCATCTGCGGCTGGTTGTAGACTATGAGAAGGTGACATTCTTAGACAACGTGTCCTTACCCATGAACAATTGTTTTCATTAAACTGTGTTTTTACATTAGCCTTCTAATTGTTTTGGAAGGTTTCAATAAAATAATCTATGATATACTCCTTGCGGAATATCTCTAAGAAATTTTCCTCTGAATTTTGTACTGGGAAAAGCTTTGGGTTCCCTGAGAAGCTAGTGTGATAATAAGAATTACGTAATTCAACATATGGCTTCCAAGGAGCTTGGAAGTGGGTAGACGGTGTAGTTAGCTAATGGGAACCTGAAATCCTGTGTTCAAAATCTGATGCTTCCTTTCACAGACCAGACACCTTAGCAGGTTTCTTAACTTCCCTGTTTTTCAGTTTTCTTCCCAATGAAATGGAAATGGTACTGCCATGTTTCCTTGATTCTCAGCCATAAATTTTTTCTTTTTTGTATTTTAAATCAAAATCAGAGTGCTTTGTCAGAATTTAATTGGCAGCCTCTTCTTTCTTAATGATGCTTTCCATTCATTAAAATATGGTAGTTCTCTTAGTGGGTTATTATAAGAGCTATAGGAAGTAACACATACACGTCACTTAACACATGAATGTCATGAATGTTGTGACCTTTTTCTTTCATATTGGTCCCAGGAGCCGTGGTTTTCCTTGTTGCCTTATCTGTTTGCTTCCTCTTAACTGTTCTCTTCCTTTTATTTTAATTGTTTTGATTTGTTATTCCCTTTTGAAGCTAATGTAAATGAGTTGCCAAAAAAAAAAAAAGTAGATAGTTGTATAGGATGCATTAATTTTAAGTACCACTAGTTGAAACTTAGAACACATACCAACCTCGTGGGCATGAGAACCATCAAGTCCATACTCACATGTTCTTGTACCAAAGGAGAAGAAACGATGACTCTCTGTTGTCAGGCTAATCTCAGGGACACCATTAAAAAAGTAGCCCACATGAAATGAGTGATTCTTTTTCTGGTCGATAATTATTGGTCCCAGGTAATCTGACCCTCTCTCTCCTCGGCAGAACATGACTAGGAAAGACCGTTTTATATTCTTTTGTATTACTCTCTATGCCACTTTCCCTAAGTGCTGTAACTTCTTTACTCTCTACGTAATTAAACTGCTCTTCAGCGGTTCAGTTCTGCCCATTATTATTAACAAGGCGTTTTTGAAAGTTGTCTTCCCCTTTGCCTCAGTGGCAAGTCTAGAATCTCTGCTTCACAGAAGTTCTCTCCTTGTGCCGTGTTTCTGGAACATGGTGCTGGCGTCAGGTGGGAGGGGCCACATAAAACTGGAAGGGGCAGAGAGAAATTTGTTTAGTACCTACACCATGCCAGACCTTTGCTCGGGGCTTACACACGCCATCTCATTTGATCCACATCATAATATTGGGAGCAGATATTATCACCTCCTTGCAAACGAAGATACAATCTCAGGTTGAATAAATTTGTTCAAGCTCACACAGCCAGGAAATGGTAGATCGGTGACTTAAATGAAGTCCAGAGCCTGTAATCTTTCCATGACTACTTCCTGAGGTCCTCGTCCTCTGTCATTTGTTGGTTCCTGCATGCTTTCATCCTTGCACTCAGGCACTCCGTCATTCATTCACTTAGCAAATGTTTATTAAGTGCCTGCACTGTGTCGGGCACTGAGCTGGGACCCGAAGATACAAAGATGAATCAGACTCTGTTTCCCCTGTTACATCACAGTGGAGGACATGGTCGAGCCAACAGTGACACACTGTAGACATGCATGACTGCAAAGCCCCGTATGCATACATGTGCATGGGTGTGCACAAGCTCACTGGGGGGGGTCCTTGCACTTTTCTCCCTGAAAAATGTTAACATTCACCTGTTCATAAAAGTTAGCATTCCCTTTCCCTATCCCTGCTCTGTCTGTTTAAATTCATTCTCTATGCCGCAGCCAGAGTGGTTTTTTTTCCAGATGCCTATCTGCTTCAATCACTTCCCTGCTTGAAACTCCTTGATGGCTCTTAATGGCCCCAGGATAGAGTGCAGATTTCTTAGCAAGCCTTCCTAGCCACTTCTTGATCAGCCCTGCCTCTCTCCCTCTGCTGGGAGGTGCTTGATTTAGCTAGCTGGGATTTCTATGATGCTCTCATGTTACAATCCCAACTTCTGAGCCCAGCATCATCTTGCACCACCAAGACTTTGATCCAGCTCTACTGAACTTGTGAATCTAAGAGATCTGAAAACGTGCCCTGTTTCTCTGAGCTCTGGCATTTGCTCTGGGTGTTCTCTCTGCCTGGACTGTCCTCCACCTTCCACCCCCCACCTCCTGCTTGACCTTCTTGTCTTCTTTCACTGTCACCTCCTGTGGGAACAGTCCCTGACCCCAGCACCTTGGTCCAGGGCCCCTGTGTGTTCTCACCTCTGTCTGCATGACCCGTGAGGGCATTTACACGGAGTTTTACAACCTTCTGTAGATTTGTTTATCTCCTTGCTTGGCCTTAAAGTGCCAGGGGCTCGATCTCGTCCTCTCTTGAGTCCTCAGCAACTGGCACTCTGAAGGCACATAGTAGGAGCTTAATAAACATTGTGTAAGTGGATCATAAATTTATACACTGACATGAAGGAAATAAAAACTTTGTGACTTCATACAAACAAGCATTAAAAAATGGTTAGTTTTACTTTCTTGTATTTTTTCACAGTCCGATGGTTAACTTACTGTGTCAACTTGCCTGGATCATAGGATGCCCAGCCGGCTGGTTGAATGTGATTCCTGGATGTGTCTGTGAGGGTGTTTCTGGAAGAGATTAACATTTGAATTGGTAGACCGAGTAAAGCCTCCCCAGTGTGGGTGGGCTTCATCCCATCTGTTGAGGGCCTGGATTGAACAAAAAGGTGGAGGAAGGGGTGCCCGGGTGGCTCAGTCAGTTGAGTGTCTGACTCTTGATTTCAGCTCAGGTCATGATCTCAGGGTCCTGGGGTTGACCCCTGCGTAGGGCTCTGCAGTCAGTGGGGCGTCTGCTTGAGATTGTCTCTCTCCATCTCCCTCAGCCCCTCCCCACTGTGTTCTCTCTCTCAAAAATAAAAAAAATCTTAAAAAAAAAAAGTGGAGGAAGGGAAGATTCACTGTCTGCCTGACCACTGGGCTGGGACATTGATCTTCTCCTGCTGTTGGCGCTTCTGGTTCTCAAGCCTTCAGACATGGGATGGAGTCTACACCATCCGCTCTGGCTCTCGGGCCTTGAACCTGCACCACCTGCTACCCTGAGTCTCCAGGTTTCAGGCATCAGATTATGGGACTTCTCAGCCTCTGTAGTCACTGAAGCCAGTTCCTGATAATAAATCTAATATATAATATCTATTAAATATAATATATGTATATATATATATATCCTTTTGGTTCCGTTTCTCCAGAGATCCCTGCTACACATGGCTAAATTGGTTGATCTACACCTGGCCTACAGACACAAGAAAGAGTACAAGTTAAAAATGTTGAGAAGCAGCGCAGAGGAAGGGAGGAGGCATGGGAAAGGCAGTGTGTAATTTATTGAGATGAGAATACTAGAATCTTTTGTCCCATAGCAGAGCATGCTGTGATTAACAAATAGGAAACAACACAAGCCCACCCATGCTAATGAAACAGCAGAGACATTTCTCTATAAAATCATGGCCAGCCACAGGAGTGACTATGGAACCAAAGGAAGATTTCATTCCCCAGTTTGAAGGAGGACTAAGAAATGGTGCATGCTACATTGACTCAGTGGTAAGGACAAAGTGGGAAGGGCTCCTGGGAACTGGGGACAGCTCCCGGGAGGATAGTAGGTTTGCCTGGTTGGAGTTGAAGTTCCCCTTGGGAGGAGGAGAGGTTGGTAGAGACTTAGCAAAGGGTCTTGGCAGGTGGGTTGAGCCGTCTGCCACACAGCCCAGTTATCTGGGCGCCGAGCAGAACCCCGAACATCAGACCCCAAGAACAGTGCCGTCATTTGTTTATTGTTTTTTGTTGCTTTCTCTGTCCACACAGCGTAGTAGATTGATTCAGTGTTTTGTTTCTAGATCGGCTTTAAGGAAAATCTACTATGGGTTGAAAGGTGCTGGCTTTATTGTGAGAGTGAAGAGAAAAAAAAAATGGTGAGATGCTCCAGTGAGAACCACGTTCACACTCTGGAGCCTGGCTCACTTGTCTCAGCCTTTCCCAGAATTCAGGTGAATGAGAAGGTGCGGAATCCTGCAGTTAAAATAAGAAAAGACAAGTAAACCCCCCCCCCAAAATAAACAAAAGCTTGTCTCTTGAGCTCCCTTGGAGGAGGGCAGCGAGGGCTCACAGCCACCCTGTCATTAATTCTCTGCAAGTATCTACAGCCTTTTCCAGACAGCCACATTTTTCCACTGACAAACATTTAATTCTCAATGACATTTCTCCATCATTATAAATAGCAGGGAGTTTTTAATCATTTTTTAAGTGCCAACGTTTTTTCGCCCAGTGGGGCGATAGCGGTTTGAGCAAAGCCATTTGGATCCCAAAACAGATCGATTGGCAAGTCTTATGCTTGGCTCTTCGAAGAGAACTGCTGATTTTAGCACGTTAGGAAGTTTCACAAGGGTGTACATTTTCATATTTTTCTCCTGTCGGTAGTTTCCATGGCACCAACATTTTTGTGTCGCAGTCGACATTCCAGGGCAGCCCCGATTACCTCTAAGGGTGTGATACATTTAGAAAAAATTACCAAAAGGAAATTAGTTCCAAATTCCCTGTAGTTATGGGGAAATCCCAAGCCCTGGCGGAGAATGTTCCAGAGTCACCCGGCGAGCATGCGACGCGGCACCTGTTGGGAGCCCGTCGTCCCAGACCCTGGACACACCTGTGGCTTCGCTCTGTCGCTGTCACGTGGTCTGGGAGGAAGCATATGGACAGAGCGCCTGTCTCCTTCTGTTGGTCGGCCCTCTATCCCCTCCTGTCCCTTGTTCCTCTTTTATGTACTGGTGAGTGATGTGTGTTATTAATAAAACTTGGGAGAAAACACCATGTATGCAGTGAGAAGATTACATTTGGTGAGTGCTGATGATCATTCTCAGCACTGCTTCAAAAATATATATTGTAATGAACTCTTCTCGGCTAAAATATGGCCATACACGATCATAATTCCGGCTTCTGTGCTGCTGTGATTTCGTGGCTTTACTTTATTGCTCCCTAGTCTCCAGTGGGATGAAGAGATCGAGCTTATTTTCTTTTTGAAATGTTTTGGGAATATCAACAAATAGTTTGTAAAATGCCTTCAGGAAGGTAGAAGTGAGTGTTGGGAGGGGGAGTAATGATGGCTGGTTGGGTCTGGGCAGCAGTGGGCCTTGATGGAGGTTTTTTGGGGTTTGTTTGTTTGTTTTAGTTTCTTAAATAACGGCTTTATTGAGATACAAATTGTATATCATAAAATTCACCCATTCAGAGTGTACAATTGGATTTTTTTGGTAAGATTTGATTTATTTATTTGACAGAGAGATCACAAGTAGGCAGAGAGGCAGGCAGAGAGCGAGGGGGAAGCAGGCTGCCTGCTGATCAGAGAGCCCAATGTGGGGCTCGATCCCAGGACCCTGGGATCATGACCTGAGCCGAAGGCAGAGGCTTAACCCACTGAGCCACCCAGGCGCCCCCAATTGGATGGTTTTTAATATGTTCGTAGAGTTACCCAACATCCATACTGTATCATTTTTAAAATATTTTCATCATCTCCAAAATAAATCCTATACCCCCCTAGTAGTTTCTGTGTTCCGTCTTCCTCCTGGTCCTGGATAAACACTGATCTACCTTCTGTTTCGGTGGATTTGTATATTCTGAGAATTTCATGTGAATGAAATCATACAATCTGTGGCCTTCTGTATATAACTTTTTTTTTTTACTTAGCGTGGTATTTTCAAGGTTAATCGGTGTTTTCGCAAATATCATCAGTAATTCATTCCTTTTTGATTGCTGAATAATATTCTCTGTGTGTATAGAACACATTTTGTTTATCCATTCACCGGTTGCATGGTTTCCATTTTTCCGATAATGTGAATAATGCTGCTATGCACATCCATGAAAGGTTTTGTGTGGACATGTTCTCAGTTCTCCCTAGGATTGGAATGGCTGAGTGATATGGAAACTCTGTGTTCACTCATTGAAGGAACTGCCAGTGTTTTCCCAGAGTTTCTGAAAGCACTGTTTTACAATCCTACCAGGAGCATGTGAAGGTTTCAGTTTCTCCACATCCTCATTCGTACTTGCTATTGTCTGTCTTTTTTATTTTAGCCATTCTAGTGGATATGAAGTGGTATCTCACTGTGGTTTGGGTTTGCATTTCCATGGTGCCTAATGATGTAGGGCATCGTTTCATGTACTTACTGACCATCTGTATGGCATCTTTAGAGAACTATCTGTTCAATTCCTTTGCTCATTAACATTTTTTAAACCAATTTTATTTTTTAGAGCAATTTTAGGTTCACAGCAAAATTGAACTGAACGTAGGGGATTTCCCATATACTCCCTGCCCTCACACACGCATAGTCCCACCCCCATCAAATCCCACCAGAGTGCTACATTTGTCATAATTGACGAACCTACATTTAACATCATTATCACTCAAACTCTATAGTTGACATAGGGTTTACTCTTGGTGTTATAAATTCCATGGGTTTTGACAAATGTATAATGACATCTATCCGTCAGTGTAGTATCTATCATACAGAGTTGTTTCACTGCCCTATGAAAATTGTTTCATGTTGCCTCTGTTCATCCTGGTTGTCCCCCTAACTCCTGGCAGCCACTGATCTTCTCTCTGTCTCCTTAGTTTTGCCTTTTCCAGAATGTCATTAATTGGAATAATACCATATGTAGCCTTTTCAGACGGGCTCTTTTGACTCAGTAATATACATTTAAGTTTCCTCATGTCTTTCCACAACGTAACCCCTCACTTCTTTTTAGTGCTGCATGATACTCCATTGTCTATGTGCACCACAGTTTATCTATTCACCTACTGAAGGATGTATTGGTTGCTTCCAAGTTTTGACAAAGAACACTGCTATAAATGTCTGTGTACAAGTTTTTATGTGTGGGCATAAGCTTTCAATTCATTTGGGTAAATGTAACAGAGTACATTTGACAGATCATATGACAAGAGTAAGTTAACTTTTGTAAGAAACTTCCACACTGTCTTCCAAAGTGGCTGTACCATTTTGTAGTCCAGCCAGCAATGAATGAGAGCTCCTGTGGCTCCACATCCGTGCCAGCATTTGGTGCTGTCAGTGTTTGAATTTTTACCATTCTAATAGGCTTGTCATGGTATCTCCTTGTTCCCTTTGGTTATTTAAAAAATTGGTTTATTTGTCTTTTTATTGAATACAAGTCCTGATCAGATGGCTTATAAATATTTTCTCCTGCTGTCATCTTTCCACTTCTTGTTGGTATCATTTGAAGTACAAATGTTTTTAATTTTGATCAAGTTTGAGTCAACCTTTTTTGGTCACTTTTGCTTTTGGTGTCATATCTAAGAAGCCACTGCCTAATCCAAGGTCATAAAGACGTACTCCTAAGTTTCTTCTAAGAGTTTCATGGTTTTAGCTCTTTCGGATTGGTAATAAATTTTGAATTTATTTTTTGTATATGGCATGAGGTAGGGGGGTCCGACATCATTCTTTGCAATGGGGATATCCAGTTATTCTAGCATTGTTTATTGAAATGATGATTATTTCCCCACCCTTGGCACCCTTGTCAAAAATCAGTTGATCATAAGCATAACAGCTTCTGGACTCTTGATTCTATTCCATTGATTTGTATGTTTGTTCTTACACCAGTACCACAGTCTTGACTGATTATGTAGTTTTATAGTGAGCTTTGAAATCAAGAAGTGTGAGTACTCTGACTTTTTTTTCAAAGGTTGTTTTGGCCATTCTGACTTCCTGAGTGGAGTTTTCAATGCTAGAATGCCACTTCCACTGAAGATTCTGGCTGCAAGAAGAAGGAGGCAGAGTTGGTGTCTGGCAGAGAGGATAGTGAACGAGTATAGTACACTGCATTGTGATTTAGTGGTTTGGTCAGGTGTCCATGGTAACCCCAGGTGTTTCAGTAGGTTCCTTGCATTCTAAGTGAAATATCTTTAACCACTGCTACCATCCCCCAGCTTTTCATGGCATAGGGGAGCTGAAAGCCCTTGTCAATACTTCTTTGAACATTTTTAGGCTCATGATCCCAGGATCTCTGTCTCTAGCACCTGCTCCTGGGTGAGGTATCTTGGATTCTTCCCCAAGTCATACTTGGTGGCACACTTAGGCACTTCAGGAGTGCTACGAGTCATGCAACCATGCCAAACAATTTGAAACTTTGGTAGACTTTATGAAAATTGGAGGTTGCCCTGAAATAGTGGTGCAGGCTATGGCATTCTCCCATCTCACTTGCCCCTTTTCTTCTCCTCAGGATCTTCACTCCACATCTTTCCATGCCTATTTCTAATTTTTGATGCTCAGTTGATGCAAACAACTGTCCTCTTTCTTGGAAGCCTCACTGTTAGGTTTGAGGATACAACTTTTAGCCCAAGGGCTCAGGAAAGCCTTCATCCAACAACAGAAGTTTTCTCTCTAAGAGAAGTTCTTCTTATTATCTGCTGAAAGAAAAAACCCTATTTGCAACTGCTTTCACATGTTAACTCACAATGAAGTCTATCAGTCCTGTTGAGGAATTTTTTAGGCAGATGCAGATCTGGTATAGGCTCTGGTAGGCAGGAATAGGGAGCTGGGTTTCTGAGATCCCTTCTGTGAGTCTGTGAACCCTTGATTTCCCTATCAGAGTCTCTTGAACATTTTCAAGAATGCTACCGGACCACGGCTTTAACATAGAAGGTTGTGTTCTCTTGTGTAAAAAGTCTGGAGTTAGGCAGCCCAGAGCTGGAAAGCAGGCTTCTTCTGTTCTGTTGCTCAGTTATCTTTAGAGTACTGCCTCATGACCCAAGATGACTGCTTGAACTCTCTGTATCACATCTACATTCTTTTCAGCCGGAAAAAAAGGAGACAAAAGCAATGCTTCCTCCCTTTAAGGATACTTCCACCTACATTTGATTGACCAAACACAGTCATATGGCCACACAAACAAGGAGAGCAAGAACTGTAATTCCAGGGGCCATTTGCCCAGCTAAAATCAGAGTATTCTAATACTAGGGAGGAAAAGAAATGGCATTAAGGAAGACAGCCAGGAGTCTCTGCCACACACTCCGAGAACAGAAGAGAGGGATCTCAGGCTCTGGAGAGTTCAGTGCAGACAGGCCCAAAGAGTGGCTGCCTGCATATAAAAAAAACAAAAAAACAAAAAAAACCTTTTCCTTTTATTATTAAAATTCTGTGCACATTTTGCATAACGCTCAAGTTCCCTGTACTGTAAAATCTAATACGTAAAATCGGTGCTTTGGAAAGATTTGCTGCAGTGGCTCTACCCATTTCCCACCATGCCTCTGCTTACCCCCAAGGCTGCATTTCCAAGGCTGCATTGAGAGCAGGGCTTTCTCTGGACTTGCTGATAACACTTGACTCCCACTAAGCCTGGCTTTAGCATCATTAGGCTCTGTGAGAGCTGGTATTTAGGGCATTCAGATCTAATATGTGACCACAAGCAAGAGAGGGACTGCCTTCGAAATCAGGCACCCCATAAATTTCCAAACTTGAAATACAGTGCAAGGTATAAAATAGGGTCATGAGAAATGTTTGTTGAAAGAACAAGTTAATTAACTGTACCTGCAGTTCAGACTTGCATGGCTGTGGCCATAGTGTCTTTTTGAGGCTTCTCTGGTGCCTGTTTGATTGATTTATTTGACTAACCGTCCAACAGTTATTGAGGATCTCACAAGTGCCAAGAAATCAAGGATTTGGGAAATCAAAGATGAATAATCATAGTGTCTACTTTCAAGGAACTTCCACCTAGTAGGAAAGGCAGAAAGCAAATAGAAAACTCAATGTAGTGTATTAAATGCTGAGGAAGCACATAGGAGGGGTACCAGACCCAGTCCTGGGAGATCAGGGGATCCTTCCTGGAGTAGGTGATGCCCACGGTAAGTCCCGAAGTTTGCACAGAAGTCATCTCTGCATTGAAGGGAAGAGAGAAAAGGTTGTGTGAAGTTTTACTGGGGAGAGGAACTATCAATACTTTAGCCAGAATAAAATTATCTTCTCAGGGCCTCTGTTTATTATTTCTGTCCTTTGGCCAGCAGAGTTCTGTAGTGCCCTTTGCCTAAAGAACAAGGTCTCCACTTCAGATAGTGCCATTCAAAGCCGTCTACCCACTTGGTCTTCTACCCATGCTCTGGTGTTCTCATATGGGATTATCCCCCATTCCCTGAACATGTTCCTCATTCTCCCATCTTGGCTGACTATATATTCTTTATCTAGACTAGCCTTTCCTCCCTTCTCCACTGGCCAAATCTTCATCTCCTTTTGGAAAGTCCTAAATAAGAAGGCACCTTGTATGCAAAGTCTTAACTCACCTTGTCCCGAGCTGGGCTTGCTTTGCCCACCTCTGTGGCCCCAGAGCATGTACAGCGTCAATCATGTTCAGTCGTGTGCCGTAGTCATACATTCGTATCTCTTGCCTGTTGCTCTTCTGTGAGCAACATGAGGGCAGGGACAGAGGCTGATTCATACTTACGTCCCACATGGTACCCGCCGCGTGAGAGACTTTTACCAAAAGAACCATTGAAAGAACACCCATTTTTAAACTCAAGTCTGGGCCCAGCGCTCCACTCGGGCAAGAACACAGTGCCATAGGGAAGCCCTTTAGCCTCCTGGGCCTCCTGATTTCTTCATTTGGAAAAAAGAGACAAGAGAGGAGTGGGTTGGAAGATTAAATGAAATAATATACTTGAGTTTGTCCTGCATAGAAACTGGCCCAGAGGAGGTGCTCAGCAAACACCTGCCCAGTGAAATGGGCTGCGATCCATTGCCGCTCAGTTTGCGTGGATCCTGCTTTTTCCAGGCAGACAGTGTTAGGGCTTGTCTGACTCATAAACACTACAGTGTGAGGAGTGGTGTTGGAATTCTAATCATTTGGTGTTGCAGACTTTTTTTTTTAATTAAGGAGTGTTGCAATATTTTAAACTTTCAGGGGAATAACCAAGGCAGTTGAAAGTCTGACAAAATCTGTATCTTTAGGGCAGGTGATGCTGAAAACTCTGTGTGTGTGGGTTTGCCGGTTGCCGCTGTGGAACTGGGAGTGTTGAAAGCGACGAGGGTAAAGAAGCAGGCGTGTCTCATTCGCTTGCCATAATTTTCTGAGCAGAGGGGCTCTGGGCTGCACATCCCCACTCACGCCGATTCCCACTTCTCTCCTCCTGCTTGACATCGCCGTGATCCACATATGTAGGGAGCCCGTCCTGGCTCTCCTGGTTCTGTGCCATTAGTGTATGGATGCATATTTATTCATTTCTTACTTAGCCTTGTTCCAAAAAAGAACTCGCTGTGGTGAGCATATAAAATTCAGCCTATGTCCCCCCAGGGTAACGCAGCTTAAGCAGAGGTACAGATCGGAAATCGCCTGGCAAATTTTAAAAAGATACAAACTCCCTGCCCCCTCCAGGTTGTGAAGCATTAGATCTGGGGTGGGCCTGGGCACATCTGGAACTTTAAAAAAAAACCCCACAGGTGCCCATCCCTGGCTGGGAAGCTTTGCTCTAGATTACCCAAGCGGTCTTTCAAAACTTGGAAACTGCACGCCAGAGCCACAGCCTAGCCGGCGACAGAGTGGGAGAAGTGAGTTCGAGCCCCACTCCAGAAATCTGTTACTGTGTGGAATGTGGCAAGCCGCCAAGCGGGTGGCTTTAAAGGGAAGGAGAATTTGCATTTTTGTTGAAGGAGAAGTTTACTCTGCAATCAGGGGGCTGAGCTAATGAGCACACAGCCCATGCTGATGAAGGAAGGAGACATTTAGATGAATGAAAGGGTGGTGTGCTCACTGAGAAAACTTGCCTTCCTCTCTCACTGTGGACAGCAGAGAGGCTGAGGCCAGGTAGTGGGCTAGAGAGAAGCTCTACTTGGGTAAACAAAGAGAGGTTATCCAAGAAAAGGAGGAACAGGTAGATGCTATAGGGGCCGGAATCCAGAGCCCGTTAGATGCACTGAATCAGATCATGTCACCCTTCTGCTTGAAACTCGCCAGTGGATTCCCGTTGTACCTGGAATGAAATCCACGCTCTGTGCCATGGCCTATTGGCACCTACCTATCCTGCCCCATCCTCCTCCCCCCACCTCTTCTCAGGGTTCAGGTCTAAGCTCAGATGTCACCTTAGTGAAGCCTATTAAAAGTAACCTTCCCCAGTGTTACTTTGAAACACATTACCTTATTTTATTTGTGTTTTCTCGTAGAATTTATCACTATGTAAAAATTTCTCATTTATTTACTTATGTGTTATCTGTTATCTGTCTCTCCTATTAGAATGCAGGTGTCATGAGAGCAGACCTCTGTACCTCACTCATTATGTACCCCTGGTTCCTGGAACGGTACTAGCCACAGAGCAGGGACTCAAGAAATAAGTGCTTGAGTGAATGAATGAATGGAAGGATGGATAAATGAATGAATCCAGATTCCAGATCTCAGACCAGTACACTGGAGCCCAGAGGCCTGGGGGCCCAGAATAAAGTTCTGGCAGCTTGGGGTCAGCCACCAGGCCAAAGGCAGTAATGCACCAGAGCTACATCCCCTAAGAAGAGAGCAAAGTGAGCTCCTTCCTGGAGGAATCCCCCTACAGCCTCCCACTTGGGACCTGCGTTCTGGGCCCAAGGAGAAGAAGGTAGTGTGTCCACAGGGTAGAAAGGTCACCCTCACTTGAGGTGTACTAGGAAGGGGAGCCGGGCAGTCTCTTTCCAACATCTCTAAGAGTACAAATGTACAGTTAGCAAGATGTAGAAATCCAATGAGGTATGACTCACAGAAATGTTCTCTCTGACCTTCTGCCCAGCGGGATGGAACATAATACATTTCAAGATGTAAGATATTTAATGTGGGTTTTTTAGAAAGGCACCATGATGAATAATGTGTGGTGGAGTGTGCCTGTGTGGGGTACCCAGGAACGAACACACACACACAGACACACACACACGCATGCACATCTGTTTGCACACAGTTCTCTTTGGCTAACTTAACTTTTTGGGCTGTATTAAGGTGCCACTCATTTTGGGAACCACTGGGCACCAGGTGAGGGTCTATCCTTTAGATTGCTATGTGCACATTCTACCCTTCAGTTACCTACTTCCTCAGTCCCCTCCCCTGGACTGTGAGCTTCTCAAAGGACTGTGTTATTTGTCTTCCTATGCCTTTACCCCAGCACTGTGTCTGACCCACAGTCGGTACATAATACGTGTTTGTGGAACGCACAAATGCATGCGCAGATATTTGCATGCAGGAACATATGTTCATGGAACCAGGAAATGGCCCCAGGGGCACAGGGCACCTGCAGTACTAAAGCAGTGTTCTGTGGGAGCCTGTGTGGTGTAGGTAAGATGAATGAGCCGCATTTGGACAGCACGCCAAGGTTCAGCCAGGGTGGGGGGTGCTGGCTTGTCATGTAGAAGGAGAGGCTTGAGGTTTTCTCTGGGATTTACTTCCTTACAATAAAAGGGCACAGAGGGTAAAATTACCCCAATAACATTCAGGTCATTGTCTTCCAAGTTAGGCACGTTGCCCTGACCTTGAGCTCACCGATGACCTGGTGTCATTACCCCACCACCTGCAGGTCTGTGGCAGCAGCTGCCAGCAGAAACCATGCTAACAGGGTTTGAGAGAGGTGAGTTTTGTTCCAGCCTACTGGGCATGGGTGGCTTTGCAGCCCACAGACTGGGCAAGGATTTCTGCAAAGCTGTGTCTTGCAGGGACTTGCAGTGTTGTCTTGGGAGAAACACAGATTGGCTTGAACTGGTTGAGGGGAGGAACAGAGAGAAAGAGGTTTTTCAGGCTTTGCGGAGCTGTGATAACCACATGGAGCAGATTTCCTGAGATAGGCTCTGCCTGCAGAAGGCTGCATAGCAACAAGGGAGGGTCGATGGGGACTTCTCCATTTCTGTCCTTGTAAAGAGCTGGTCACAGATAGTAATGGCATTTTCTCATCTGATTTTTATAATGTCCTTCCTGTGAAGAGTAACCTGTGATTTTGCTTTATATGAATTGGTGGAATGCCTACAGTCCCAAACCCTTTCCTTGAACTACCTCATTCAGTCCTCACTGTATTTTTATCCCCATTTTCACAAATGAGGAAGCTGAGTCTTCGAAGGGTTAATAAGCATATTCACCATAAAGTCACTCACTCAGTACATGACAGAGCCAGCATTTGAACCCAAGGCAGGTAATGAGTTAACGGGACACCCATGAATTTGCAAAACTTCAGATTTTTCTTTTTCAACAAAGATCACTATAGTGTCTTTGTCCTCTTTGCCTTTGTTTGGGTGGAGAAGTGGTGTAGCCAAGGGCATGGGATTGGAAACCTCCGTGGATTTGCCAGCCAGAGTCTGGAAGTGTTGGGGGGCCTTGGAGGCAAGAGCCCTCAGCTGGTCTTGTGGCAACTGGGGAGGCTCTGAGGCAAGGCCAGAGGGCACTCAAGCCACACACAGACCAGCTGGGAGCCACCACCTGGTCTCTTCTTGAGGGTCTGTGATTGGCTAGTATTAGGAAGAAAAGCCAGAATATGGAATTTACAGATGGCTTGTGGAGGGATGAGTCTGGGGGACATCCAGGTGGAGAGAGGTTGGCAAAGAATGAAAATAAATCTTCAACCAAAAAGTAAGGCAGCAGTGGGCAGGAGGTCTGGGTTGCCCAGGGGACAAGCTGGTCCTTGAAGTGGTTGAAACAAAGAGAAAGGGGAAGCGCCAGGAATAGAATGGGAAATCAGTGGGGAATTTAAACACTGAATTAGAAAATCTGAAATGAAACCAGTGTTGGGGGACAAGGCTTCTCTATGTATTGGCATAAAAGAGAGAGCTTGTGATTCTCAGACCTCGTCTCCTGTTGTTAAGAGCATAGTGGTAGATGTGGAAATTGAATTGAGATGTGTGGTTTTGGCAGAATTGTTGGGAGGGAAAATGGGCTAATGCTGGTCCCATTTTGACAGAGAATTAAGCTGATTTTAAAAGACAAAGAAAGTAAGAAGAAAAGGTAGGACTGTTAGGACCAAGAGAGGCTGAGAACTCTACTAGGGTCTCCATTGAAAAGTTGTAATGTGCGTGGCAAGGCAGCTTATTCCAAAGACTGGGCTACCAGAAACATCCTGTTAGCTTGTTTTCCTAAATCAAATTAGATTTGGTTGCAAGCCTCCATTTATCAGGATGGAGAGAGGGTTCATATTAATGGTGTACATGTGGATTTTTAAAAAAACAGCTTTATTGAGATATAATTTATATACCATGCAATTCACCCTTGAAAGAGTATAATCCAGTGCCTTTTAGCATATACACAGAGTTATACAACCATCACAATTTTAGAACATTGCATTACTCTAAAAAGAAATCCTGCTCCCATTAGCAGTACCCTAATCCTCCCAGTGCTCGGCAACCACCAGTCTATTTTCTGTCTCTGTGGATTTGCTGATTCTGGACATTTCACTAAATGGAACCATACAATATGTAGTCCTTTGTGACTAGCTTTTCACTTAGCGTAATATTTTCAAGGTTCATCCATGTCATAGCAAGACCTGAACCTCATTCCTTTTTATGGCTGAACACTACTCCCTCGTGGGCCTATGCCTCACCCTGTTTACCCATTCACCAGCTGTTGGACGTTTGGGATGTTCCCACCTTTCCTTTATTATGAATAATGCTGCTATGAACATTCACGCACAAGTTTTTGAGCGGATCTGTGTTTTTGTTTCTCTTTGTTATATTCCTAGAAGTGTGATTCTTGGGTCATATAGGAACTCTTATGTTTGGGGTTGTTTTTGTCCCTAAGGTTGTAACAGAGTTACAAGGGGTTATGTGTACATTTTGGGGAAGGACCTCTGTACTTCGATCCACACGAACACCACAAGATGCTCATTGCCCAAATCCATGTGGTTCCTTTGAAAATCATTCGTTCTGCTATTTCCTGGGGCCTCATAATCCCTCGGTGCCAAACTCTGCAAAGGGATGGCCGCTGTTTGCCAAGGCTGGCGTGCTTTCAGTTCTCGTGCTTGGCAGCCGTGTGCTACCCCATCGGAAGCCCAGCTACCACCTAGGGGATCACGGGGAAGGAAGAATCTGCCTTGGCTGCTGCTTAAGGACGCAGCACCATTACCATCCTCCACTAAATCCGCCATCCGCAACTCACTTCTTTACCTGTATAACTGCACCAGTGTTGAGCTTTCCCATTTATAGTTATTTATTCAGGAACACATTAAAGGTTGTTTTACTTTGTTTTGCTTTAATGGCTAGAGTTGGTACATTTGTCTCTCTCTTTTTTCTCTCCTCCTCCTCCTTCTTTTGTTTCATGTTTAGACTTCCTTTGTGTTAAGTGGACCATCTTCTGTGGCGCACTTCATGAATAGAATCTGGACTTTTTGTGTATATTTGCCAGTTCTTAAATATGCTGTTTCGAATAGTGAAAGTTTTATCAGTTATGTTTGTCGTTAATGTCCCATTGATCTTTTCTCTTTGGTTTATGTAGTAGTAAGACCACTCTCGCATCTTTATCAGATAGTTTAATACATATTCAGTTTACCCTTGACCAACCCAGGGTTTGGGGCACCAATTCCACACAGCTGAAAACCCACGTATAACTTTTGACTCCCCAAAAGCTTACCTACCAATAGTTTACTGTTGGCCAGAAGTCTTACTGATAACACAATTTATACATATTTTGTATGTTTTATTACTATATACTGTATGCTTATCATAAAATAAGCCAGAGAAAAGAAAATGTTATTAAGAGAGTCACAAGGAAGAGAAAATACATTTACGGTACCATAGTGTATTTATGGAAACAAATCCATGGGTAAGTGGACTCTTGCAGCTCAAACCTGTGCTGCTCAAGGGTCAACTGTAGCTTAAATCAGTTTTAATACACAATTTGTTGCCCTGTTTGAGATTTGTTATTTTGTATCACCAAGACCTAAGGCACAATAGATCATTTTTAAGTTGGCATTTCACAGTGGTTCTTTTTCACACTTTTTAAAAAAATATTGAAGGATATTTGAGACAGTGTTATATTAGTTTCAGGTTGCAACATTCCTCCTCCTCCTCCTCCTTCTTTTGTTTCATGTTTAGACTTCCTTTGTATTAAGTGAACCATCTTCTGTGGCGCACTCAAAAAATTAAAAATAGAAATATTACATGATCCAGTAATCCCATTACTGGGTATTTACCCAAAGAAAACAGAAACACTTACTTAAAAAGATATATGCACCCCTGTTTATTGTAGCATTATTTACAATAGCCATGATATGGAAGCAACCTAAGTGTCCATCACAAGATCAATGGTTAAGCAAGATGTGGTATATCCATATTGGAATATTACTCGGCCATAAAAAGAATAAGATTTTACCATTCATGGCTACATGGATGGACCTAGAGGGCATTATGCTAAATGAAGCAAGTAAGTACATCAGAGTAAGACACATACCATGTAACAAACAAAATAAATGAACAAATAAACCAAAAAAGCATGTCAGAAATACAGAGAACAAACTGATGGTTGCTAGAGGGGAGGGAATGGAGAGATGGACAAAATGGTAAAGGGGAGCGAGAGGTCCTGGTTCCTCGTTATGGAGTAAGTAAGTCAGAAGGATTAAAAGTACAGCACAGGGAATATATCGGTGTTGTAAGAGCATTGTATGGTGACAGATGGTAGCTTCACTTGTGAGCATAGCATAACACGTAGACTTGTCAAATCGCTATGTTGCACACCTGAAACTAATATAACACTGTCTCAACTATCCTTCAATTTTTTTTTAAATTTGCTGTTTTGTGTCCAGTGGGACTAAAACTAGTGCTTCACAATAAGTATTCTTATCCTTTCCACCAGGCTAAGACAAATTCTGCACTATTTTTGAAAAGAAATTAATTAAAAATTAATGCTACATTTCACCGAGTCCTTTGTTGGCACATATTTAATAATTATGTGTATCTAAGAACTTCCTTTCTTTGAATATGCTACATTGTAGAAATAGTTTTTTTTTTAAAGAATTTGTACTAGATTTACAACTGAGAAAACTCTACTGGATTACTAATGATATTAAATGTTCGATTTTTTCCTAGTATTTTCATGAGAGAGGTAAACCACTATCCAGCTACATTTTCCCCATTTCCTTCCTTTGTTCCTTCTCATCTCATCCTTCTTTATTCTTTCTTTCTCTTCCCCTTCCCCTCGTCTCCTCTTTTCCCCTCTTCCCCCCTTCCTAGTCCTTTCTCTCCTTTTCTCTCCCTTCTATCCCCCACTCCATCCCTTGCTTCTGGTGGTGGTTTTTTCAGCTTTGGGAGTCAGGGCCACGACTTTTATAAGCTAACCTGGTTAATAACGTCATCATTCAAGAATATGAGATTCTTTCTATAATAAGTGGCTTGGAGAAATTCTCCTGTTAAGTCCAGTAGTAACAATGATCTTATTTGAGAAGTGGACAGGGGATTGTATGTTGTTGTGCAGGAGAATCCTACACTCTGGGGTCCCCTCTGGGAAGATGAATATGTCACCCTTGAGTAGGTGACTTTGGGCGTGATATGGGTGGGCCAACTATTCAGGAGTTGGATACGTTCATCTAAAGAGAACAACTGATCTAGAGTGGTGAGGCTGACAGAGCATGAAAGAGACCAGTGAGGGGAATGGGTTCCACCTGGTGTTCAACTGGGCAGGACAGGCAAGGAAGCAAGATAGGCTCTTTTTTTTTCCTGGGACTCTACTGTCTCTGCTGGTTAATTAACTTTCCAACCAAAGAATTAGCTTAGCCATTTGCTCTTGGTCTTTTGGGTCTGAAAAATATTCTTCTTAATCAGGGACCATCCATGGTATAAGGGTTGTGTATGGCTTCATTTTGGGTAGGTCCTTTTTTTCCCCCTAAGTGTGAAAGGTGAAATCTTATAGTTATTATTTCAACCCTAACTCTGATTTTGGGGGGAGCTTGTGGAGCTTCTCTTTGAATTTCCCGTTTAGAACACTGTTAAGTGGAAGTCTCCAGACCTCTCTTTGATTTCACTCCTGAACTAACTCTGTAGCAGTGTTGACTGATACCTACATGGAGATTGTCTTCAACCACTGGCCTCTTAGGATCTCAGCGTTGCTGTATTTGTTTTCTTTTTCCCTCCTGGTAGCTGTGTCACAGGGTGTGGATCTTCATTATATTCAGTTGTGGCTATTTCTTCTGTGGTGGAGGCAGTGGGATGTGTTATTATGAGCAACACAGCCCCACCACTTAAAGTCAGAATGACCTTGGCCAATTATTTAAGTCCCATGTAACTTGGCTTCTCCAATATATGACAGGAATCATACCCACTCTCTGTGGGTATACAGTTGTAAGAATGAGATTATCCATATATAGGGCTTTATACAGTGCCTGAAAGGGGTGGGTGTTCTATAAATACTAGCTGTAACTATGTTGTGATAGTCCACTGATATGGTAAAGCTGTAAATTAGGTTTTCTGCAGTTCTGTGTGTTCTCCATTTAAAAATTCTGGCTCTAGTTATAATGTGTATGTTTTTCCCCCTATCACCAAGCAATTCTGCGACACAGCTGGATATCCTACAATTCAGCTTAATTCTGATACAGTACCTGGAGAGAGCATCAGATCCCACCAGTGAAAGTCTCAGTCCCACCAGACTGCCCCACTTGAGACATCAGTCATAAGTCCAGGTTGTCACTTGTGCTTCTTGGCCAACTGACTATAAATCAAAAGATTTCCATGCTCCCCTCCTTGGGTTCAGTGGATTTGCTAGAGCAGCTCACAGAACTCAGGAAACCTGTTTACTCACTAGGTTACCAGTATATTACAAAGGATATCAAAAGATACAAATCAGCAGCCAGATAAAGAGATACAAAGGGCAAGGTCCCGCACAAAAGAGCTTCTGTCCTTGTGGAGCTCAGGGCTGGCAGGGTGACGTGTGCAAGTGTTCTGTTTCACCAACCTGGAAGCTCTCTGGACCCCATCCTCTTGGTTTTTTATAGGGGCTTTATTAGATAGGCACTGTTTGAGTAAATCATTGGTCATTGGCCATGGAGTCAGCATCCAGCCTCTTTCCCTCTGGGAAGTCAGGAAGTGGGACTTTTAAATTCCAATCCTTTAATCACATGGTTGGTTTACCTGGCAGCAACCCTCATCCTTAGGTGATGCCCAAAATTACCCCATTAGCATCACAAACACCTTTATTGCTCTCATCGCTTAGGAAATTCCAAGAGTTTTAGGAACTCCGTGCCAGGAAGAATGAATGAAGACCAAATATGTATTTCTTATTATAAATCACAATATTACAGTGTTGTATCTCTGTTGTACTTACTCATCCCACTTGTTTTTTCCAGTCACTCTCTGGAGATTATAAGTTTATTATAGTATCCTAAGTTCACTGCCCAATATTGTTTTGATAATTTATTTCTTCCTACATCTTTAAAGTAAGTAGTAGTTGTACACCAGGCTCTGTCTAGTCTTCAGAAAATCAAAAACCACCCTTTAAGATCAACTTCCCCTCCTCTGCTTAATCCTAGTATGCTTGGATCCGTTTTTCATCTCCCTGAGTCAAAAGGCTTCCTTCCCTTCCCCCCTGACTTTGATAGCTGCCAGTGGCCCAGCACAGACATGGCATTTTTCTTTGCCATTCAACAGCCAAGCATCTTGAACCTTATGACCGAAGTTGGGGCTTAATTTTTTTACTGAAGCCTGGGTGCTTCCTATCCTCAGGTAAGGGTCTCTTGTCCTAATCCAGCTTGTCCATTGGAAAACTAGGACCAAAGGGAAGAGTATTTGATCTTCTTGCTAATTTGCCCTTTGGAGTTAAAAAAGCTTTTGAGGATCTGTGTCTTTTAAGATTAGTTTTGGATCATACCTTACTTGGTTTTGTTATTGTTTCTGTTGGTTTAAGACATTTCACATTTTTTTTACTTTGGCAAATTTGCTCTAGAAGGAATCCTCTGGAGATGCTGCTACTCAACTTATTAAAAAAAAAAACTACTTAGGGGCGTCTGGGTGGCTCAGTGGGTTAAAGCCTCTGCCTTCGGCTCAGGTCATGATCCCAGGGTCCTGGGATCAAGCCCCGCATTGGGCTCTCTGCTCAGCAGGGGGCCTGCTTACTCCTCTCTCTCTGCCTACCTCTCTGCCTACTTGTCATCTCTGTCTGTCAAATAAATAAATAAAATCTTAAAAAAAACTACTTTTACTTTATCTGTGAAATTATAGTTTGTATAATTAATTTAATTAAATCTCTGTAATAAGTGGTATTGTAGTCAAAACAATATTTTATTAAAGGCTAATGATTTTTGAGAGGAGAAGCACCACAACAACTTTCTACTTTGTCATGTCACGAAGGACAAATTATTCTTTGAATCGTTGCCTATGTCTAGAAATTCTTTTAACATCTTTCAAATGTCAAGGTCTTTCCAGATTAAAAAGAAGAAGAAGGAGAAGAAGGATCTGTGAATAATTCAACCAGGGAGCAGCCTGTAAAAGTCAATTTCTGATGGTGATTACGTATGTCACAGAAACCTGATTACTGATGATGGAGCAGGTATTCTCAGCCTTGTTCTAGCTAAGACTTGCTTTAGCCCATCAATTCCTAACGGTTTCATTTATTGGAACCACTACATTGCCATCAAACACTTTGTGGACCCATGAAATCAAGTGGCTTTAAACATTTTCAACAGAGCCTACACATGATGAATACCAAGAAGTATTACATGGATCTCCATAGTAATTGATGATTCACCCAGTCATAAATAAATTGCATTTCTTCACTCTGCCTTAACCTCTAGGAGGCCCACTAACGGGGAAAAGATAACATCTAATAATGAGAAGGCTGGTTGTTTTTCTAGATGTCAAAGTTTTGAGGTCAGTTTCCAGCAAGGACAGAGTCATTTGAGAACATTATTAGCCATGTCTTTTTCTTGGCTGTGGCTGTAGATCATCATTTAGGACCATGGAGACTAATTTGGAGAGGATAGGGCTGCCCCTCCAAATGGGAGGTACGGAGGTGACATGTCCTGACCAAGAGGTCCTGTCCACTTGCTGGAGGTGGTTTGCTAGATGGTGAGCCCTGGATATCAGGGACTGTGGCCTATTGCTCTTGTATCCTCAGCAGCAGACAGTTCTTGAATGTTTATTGAGTGGATGCCATGGAGTTTGGGGGTGTAGGATGTTCTAGCAAAACCCTAGCATTTCAGTTTTGGAAGCTCTTCTCCACCCACCTCCCCCCTCCAGCCGTCAAAAGTCCTTGAGCTGAAGCTTTGGTTCATAAGTGAAAATGCATTTTCATATCACTTGGGAACTTCAAAAAAAGTGATATTTAGGCCCCATCCTGAGATTCTATTTAATTTATCTGGGATGGGGCTCAGGCATAAGTATTTTTCAAGAGTTTTCTCATGTGACACTAATGTACAGCCAAGGTAGAAGACCTCTGCGCTAACAGACTTACATAGTTGAAAACCCAAGATAAGGTGTGTTAGAATCCACACTTGATCAGGGCTGGTTGGGAGCCTACCAATGAGTAAGAACTCTATATCTTACAAGTAGTTGAAATCTGGGAAGTTAAATCTAGAATGATCTTTCAGAGCTTTTCCTCCTTTGCATTTCCATTGCTTCTTATTTTTCTCTTGACTGTCCCTTGGGGAGGAGGATGAGAATAGTCCAGGAACTGGGCATGAGAAACTTGGATTTTGATTCATACTACCTGTGATCTTGGCTAAAACACCTAATATCTCAGAATCTCAGCTTTCTAATTGGTGAAACAAAGACTTGGAATTTTAGAATCTTTTCTAAATTATAGAAATTCTAAATTTTTAGGATTTTTAGAAATTCTAAATTTTATGCTGACCCACTCCTGCAGTAGTGAGTCTATGATGTTTGTGGTACTTAAACCTAGAGAGAATCTTAGGAAAATGAATTACACTAATGTCATAATTATTTACAGACTGTTGCTCTAGTCTGTGGGTAATTCCTAAATATGGGACAGTCCATCTATAAGTGTATTCCCCTCCGTTTTCTTAAAGAATGAATATTAAAGGGTGGCAAAAGGACTAAGTCTACTTACTCTAGTCATCAAAAATATTTGTATTCATCAAATTTCTATCTTAATAGGAAGGGAAACCAAAATGGGCAAAGCAAGAAATTTTGAGTAATTGATTTAATATAATGTCTTGTTTAATAGTAATGGCCATCAACTTTTATTAATTGCTTGCCACATACTAGATGCAGTGTTAGGAGCTCTATGCATATCCACATGTTCAGAACTCACAACAACCATATGAGGTAGACTCTATTATTTTCCCAATTTCATGGTTATGGAAATTGAGACATATGAATGTTAATTAGCTTGCCTAAGGTTACTAACCAGGAAGTAGCAGATCAGGGGTTTGAATTCAGGAAGCCTGGTTCTTAACCAGTAAGTCCAGTTGCCTCTAGAATAACAGCTTTTACTTCTCCGATGCGTTGCTTGTAAGAGCCCATCTTACCTGCTTAAGAGTTTCTGTGACGTATTCTTCTTTTTTTTTTTAAGGTTTTATTTATTTACTTGACAGACAGAGATCACAAGTAGGCAGAGAGGCAGGCAGAGAGAGAGGAAGGGAAGTAGGCTCCCCGCTGAGCAGAGAACCCGATGCAGGGCTCATCTCAGGACCCTGGGTTCATGACCTGAGCCGAAGGCAGAGGCTTTAATCCACTGAGCTACCCAGGCACCCCTGCGATGTATTATTCTTATCTTCATTTTCTAGATTGGCTCAGAGTTTGTAAATAATTAATGCAAGATCATTCAGTCTGTGTGCAACAGTGCTCGGATTTGAACTTGGTCCAGGTGGCAGTGAAGGTGATGTACCTTTGTTCCATGTAGCCATTCAGGGGCCCAGGATGATGGAGGGGCTGTCAGCTTCAGCCCATGATTTCCAAAGCCACTCCATCCAACAGCACATGGGGGGAAAGAGAGTGGAGACTCCTGCAGGAGGTTTTGGTGAGCCGGGCCTGGAACTGGCTCATGTCTCTTCCACCTACATCCCACTGGCCACTCCAAACAGAACACTTTTCTGGAAAATGTAGTCTAGATGTGTTCTTGGGAATGACGGAAGGTGGGGTTAGTGGACAGCTGGCCAGATTCTGCTGTAAGAGGCAAAAATAGTGAAAATATCAAACATTACTGATTCTTGCTGTAAAGCAGTCACTCAGTGATCTAGACAGTTTACAAACATTAGCTCAATATTCTCCTAACAATCACTGAGATAAGTACTACTTCTTACAAGCGCCAAATTTGAGAGACATCAAGAGAAATCAAGGGACTTTCCCAAGGTTATACAGATAGATGATAGGTGACAAAACTTGAATTCAAACCCAGGTCTGTCTGACTCTGGAATCAGTATCCATAACCATTCTGTAGGTTTACATCTTCTAAGTGCAAGCCAGTCAGGAGAGTGGGGTTCCTGCCCCACTTTTGCCATTAACAGTACAACACAGGACTTGAGTAATGAGGCACCTGAGAATGTGGGGAGCACTGGTTATTGTCCCTCTCTCCTACCCAAGACCCAGGCATGAAGGGTCTGAGTCTGGTATAGGAGCTGGTAGAACTACTTAATGGACTTCTAATAGCTTTTTCTAAATCCTGCATCCACACACATTCAAACAGATGTAACATGTTCTCCCCTGATTACTCCTGGCTTGTTGTCTTTGCAGCTGTAGTCAGGTACATTAGCAGGGAACCAGGTGCCTGCCTTTTCGTTGATATTTAACACAGTGCCTTTCAAACTCTAGCATATCCATAAATCACTTGGGGTCTTATTAATATGAGGATTGTGCTTCAGTAGTCCTGGGGCAAGGCCTGAGATTCTGCATTTCAACCACCACCGCCCTCCCCACCCCAACGCCCAGGTAATGCCCACCCTGCTCGCCTATCAACCACACTCTGAACAGCAGGAATCTGGTTGTTTGTATAATAGCTAGAATCAGCCTGCTCCCTTCTCAGTTTGTTTCAGCTCTTTGTTCCCATCTGCCATTTCACTTACTACAGTGCACTGTAGCTAATGGGATAGGTGTCTGTCTCCTCATCTAGATTCTGAGCCCATTGAAGCTTGAAATATTTATGTCTGGCGTAGTGCCTGACTCATAATCGTTGCGAAATCCGTGTGTTCTGAATGGATGACTAGTGACTGCAAGTGTAAGTATAAAGAGAGGCTTCAGGAGTCCTGCTCTTGAGGAAATGTCCAGGCCATTACTTCTCACCCTGTAGCCTGCTATATGAAAACTGCTAGCTGGCCATCAGCAGGTCCCACGGGGCTTTTGATCCTTTTGATTTCTTCACTGTTCACATGGCACTGCAGTGTGATGCAAGACCAAAGAGTAAAAGGATACATAGGAAATTGCTGGGCTAGTGTTAGTTGGGGGGAGGGACGGGGTCCAGGAAGAAAGATCCGGAATTCACAATCCACATGGTTCCAAACAGCCAAGATTGAGAATTGCATTTCCTACTTGGCCGTTGTCTTGTACGTACTAAGTTTTGAATCTGGGGGTACTTCTGCAGCCCAAACTAAGAAAACAAAATCAAACCCTGTAGTATACATCCTTCCCCCAACAAAACCCTTTCACATTTTGTTTTTATTCTTCTTATTACTATTTTTTAAAAAATTTTTAAAAGATTTTTTATTTATTTCACAGAGATGGAGAGATCACAAGTAGGCAAAGAGGCAGGCAGAAAGAGATGGGGGAGCAGGCTCTCCGCTGAGCAGAGAGCCTGATGTGGGGCTCTATCCCAGGACCCTGAGATCATGACCCAAGCCAAAGGCAGAGGCTCAACCTACTGAGCCACCCAGGCGCCCCTTCTTATTACTATTTTTATTTTTCTTATTGTTGAGGAACCGGAATCTCTGGGGCCCATAGCTGTCTGAAACGGGATGGTGTCATCCCACTTTGTAAAGACGCTTTCCCCCCAAGTGGTGGCCCTTGAGGTTCTCTGTGGGGCTAAGCCTATTTGTGGATCACCAAACCTCTCAAAAATCTGATGGGATTTGTGGTCCCTCTGCCCAGGGGTACACACAAATGCAAAATGTTGCATTTGACTTCAGTGAGTTCAGGCTGTCTTTGGACCCCAGATTAAGAAGGCCTGGAAAGAAGAAACATGAAGATTAGGGCATGTGTAAGGCAGGATAAGATTTAAAGAGGTTCTCTCTCTCCCTCTCCTCTGTTCCTAAGTGGAATTTCACACAGCTATCATGGACAGTGTTCTATCTTGTGTTATTTCGGCTGCTCAGAGAAAGCCTGACTTCTTTTCATACACGAGAGAGTCTCAGAGATGACCAGAGATGTCAACAGCCATAATTATTGTGCTGCGTAGGTCACTCTGTTGGTTCTGCTTCTTTAGCAAGATTAGATTTTATTGTCCCAGGCCCTGGGTACAGTGTTTCCTATCCAAAGCGCTCCCACGTGCTCTATTCATTATTCTCTCCGCCTGCAGTACCGTCATCAGATGAATACCAATCATTCTGGTGGATAGTTTGGAGTTACTGTTTTCAGTGCTGTTTGGAGTTACTGTTTTTCAGCTTGGTTAACGTTAGTATTAGCAGTAATAATGCAGAAGTGGGGGGAGGGAGTTACAGCTTATGTTTATCATCAGGAGAACAGTGTTTTCTTTTAGCGGGAGTCAATGTAGTTGTCATGATTTCTAAAGTAAAGAGAGAAAGAACAGGGTTCCTCATTGTCTGACTGTCATCGCCAGTTCATGAAAGTGGTGGCAGAAGATCTTGGTCCTTCCCTTGGGGCTTGGCTCATTGCAGCAACGGTGAGTTTTTCATTTGAGCTGCATCTGGGATGGTGAACTTGACTCTGCATAATAATGCAATGCTTAGGGGCATCTTACCTCCATCTCTCTGAGTTCCTGCTCTGTTGGAAAGGATGCAAAATTCCAGAATCACGGGGACTATTTCCCATGTGTTTGTATATCAATTATGTTATGCCTTCACATCTGGGGGAAAAGATGGAGAATTGTCATTTTGACATTTTGGTGCCTAACCTCCCATTTGCTCTCCAAGTAGCACCACAGTCTCCTTTTGCGGGAACTGCCTCTTCCCCAGTGTTACAGTCTGCCAGGGTTGGTAACCAGGTGCCCTGTCTTCCCCTCGCCAAGGGGCAGGTGTGTGAATCAAACTGGGCCAACAGTACCCTCCCTGCCCTGAGATTGCAGACTCAAAACAGCATGATTATGGGACTGAAGGTGGTTGGAGAGCAGTCATTTCTAACAGCAGGTCTTCAATAAGATGAGTCCTATCCCCGGCCAGTTAAATCAGAATCTCAGAGGACAGGGTCAAGACATCAATATTCTTTAAAAGCTTTAAAATCTCCCCTGATGATTCCAGCGTGCAGTCAGGATGAGAGCCACTGCCAAAGATACTGCTTCTAGAGCCTCCAGACCTGCCTGCTTCCTTGCTACCCTTCTCATTCAGTCTGTGAGCTCCTGAAAACCTTCCTTTAAATCCTCAGAATATTTACATTAATCAGAGTTGGTTTTGTTTCTGGTAGCAGATGAGCCCTGATATTAAGATAAAAAATAATTATATGGCTATGTTTTACTCTGAACCCAATGCAAGTAAACAACCTTGCCAAGAAACCCAAAACGATGGATCCAACAGCTTAAAGCCAACAAATAGTCTTCCTTTCCTAATGGAAAAGCGAGATCGGCTCATGGAAGATAAGCCCATTATTCCACCAGCATAAATACTGGGGATTTGCATGGTATTAGGAAAAATGTTTTTAAGAATCCCTGGAAGGCTTAAGTAAAAGGACACTCTAAGTACCAACATGCTCTCTTTTCCTTCTCTAGGCCCACTAGAGATAAATTAACAGGTAGCCAAATAGCTACTTACTAGCAGCAAATATGTGTAAATCAGAGACTTTGCAGGCACTCTTCAAAGGCAGTTGGCAACAGGAGGGCTTCCTGGACCTTCAGAGAGTTTCTAAGTGCCTTAGATTTTCCAGTTGGCATCACAGAAGAGGAAATTGCATTTTGGGGAATGAGGGTGATAAGTGGCCAGTGAAAATGGAAATTTTTCCAAAATACAGATTTCATTTTGACTGTGTCACAAATCCAGATAGGAGCCACTCTGGCCTGATCCTTTTCCCCAGGTGCACAGTTGAATTTCAGGCTTCTGAACGAAGGTGCAGAGATATTTTATGCAGCTTTCCCGTGAAAAGAGAGAGGAAAGAATTTGTAATTTGGTGGCCCACACTGTGAATCATTTATCTGCATTTATAGTCACAGCGCTTTAATCACAACCAAATATTGAAGCAGAGTGATCTTGATGGGAAATAAATGCATTCTTTATTAAGTGCAAAGAAAGGAGAACTCTACATTGTTGTAAAGAGATTCACACACAGCTAGTCCTTGGGGATTATCGTCAAGTGTATTAATGGCCACCTTAGGCCACTTCCAGAGATCGGAAGTTAGAATGCTGTTGTCACTTTAAAACTCTCAGGACTTCTTTTGCTCACAAAGGACCTCTGAAGTCACTGGGCTTCCTTATAATATCTGTGAGGGAAGGGCTTAGGATCCTGGGATCTTTGGGTTGGATGGCACCAAAGGGGGCATCGTTGGCAGCCATTAGCGCACTAGAGGCATCCTTTCAGCAATATTGCTTTTCAGGCTAATACATGTCTTAGCTTAAGATGCCCAAGGCACAGCTTTTGAGTTCTACTCCCAGACAGTTCTTCGCATCTCAGTATGGATGGCTTGCATCTCCTCTTCTCAGCATCTCCACTGCCACCCCTCATGTTCAATTACCATAAACTTTGCTGGGCCATTGCCATAATTTCCTAACAGCTTGTCTTGCTTCCGCGCTTGCCTTTGTCCCCCCAACACTGCAATTCACGCTTCACAATACAGCCAAAGTGCTCTTTTAAACACACAGCTCCGGTTTTATCATTCCCTCATTTAAAAGCCTCTGATAATATCCCATCTCAATAAAATAAAACCCAAACCTCTTGTGGTAACCATAAAGGCCTATGATTTTTTTTAAAGATTTATTTACTTATTTGAGAGAGAGAGAGAGAGAGAGAGAGAGAGAGACTCCTCAAGCAGACTCCCTGCAGAGCGTGGAGCCTGACAGAGGACTCAGTCTCACAACCCTGAGATCATGACCTGAGCCAAAATCAAGAGTCAGACACTTAACCAAGTGAGCCACATAGGCACCCCGCCCCCGCCATAAGGGCTGATGATTTAACACCTGCTTCCTTTTAAATCCTACCTTGTATATCCCTTCCCTTTGCACCTCCTATTCCAGACACAGTAGCTTCCCCCCTCCCCATTCTCACTGGTCCTTAAATGACCTCTGGTGCTTTAAACACACTGACCTTATTCCTACCCCAGAACCCTTGTAATTATTGCTTTCTTTGCCTACCATCTCTTCCCCACATCTTTCCATGGCTACTCCTTCTTATAACTCAGATCTTAGCTAGTAGCTCTTTAAACTTAAATATGAACACTTGCTTGTTTTTTTTCCCCTCTGAACCACTGCATTGAACAATTAAAAGAAAAACTCCCATTTGACATTCTGCTGCATAGAAAAGATCCTGCTCTTTTCCTCCATGTTAGCCTCTTGATTGTCTTTTCTATCCAGCTTATTTCAGCAAATAGACTTCTCTATCCAAACTCAGAAACTGAGTAGGTACATTTACTTATTAAATAAATCCATACCATCTGAACTTTGATTACTCAAGAGAACTTTGGTTATTTTTTTGATGAAGCTCGAGAAGCAGCTAATGCACTGGGTGGCATCCCTTATTATTCAGACTTGTATCCAAACTCTCATAGGTTTACGTAATGAAGGATGTGTATAGTTTATTTATTTGGATGTTTTCAGGGTGTGTGTAGGGTCTCTATTCACACTCTAGAATATGAGCTTTATTGAAGGCAGATCTGTATCCTAGCCTTATGGTTTATTCAACATAGTGCCCGGTGCATAATAGATGCTCAGTGAATAGTTGTTGATTGAATGAGTGAAGAGAATGTTATGTGCAGGGGCTTACTGTTTCCTGAAGCCAGAGTGGAGACCTCCATCTTTCTTCCACTTTGGTTTTGCGCAGTCCATTTGTGGACAAATTTCTAGGCCCTCAGAGATCTCTCGTTTCTACTTCTTATTAGATCTAGCCCATAATGGCTACCCATTGTAATCTCTTTGGATGCCACTTAGGCCATTAGCTACATTCTAAACTTCCTCAAAACCATTCATTTGATAAAAGTGCATTTTTTAAGCACTGGCTATGTATTAACCTAGTAGTAGCTACTGTGTGTGTGTGTGTGTGTGTGTGTGTGTGTGTGTGTTGCATGGGGGAGGGACTATTAAGAAAGAAAGAAAAGGAAAACATAATCCTGGCCATTAAAGAAGTTCTTCAGGGCTATTGATGTATCTGAATTTTTTGGTTTGGCTTTCAAACCCTCTGAAATTTCGCTCTTGTCTTTCCCCACCCACATATTCAGCCACCTGTGTCTTATCTCGCTCCCTTCACTGGTATCAGGCACATCTTCTCATGATCTCAAATTTGGCACATTTATTTTATCTAAGAACTTTGTTTGTTACCTCCTGTCTCCCACTCAACTTACAGTATGCACTTATTGTCCCAATTTTACAGGTAGGATTACTGACATTTGTTATAAAGAGGAGTTTTAGACTGGATTGTCTAGGCCAATAAGAAATACTGACTCTATTTTATTTTATTATATTTTGAGAGAGAAAGAGAGAGAGAGTAAATGAGGGGCAGAGGGAGAAGGAGAGAATCTCAGGTAGACTCCACACTCAGCATGGAGCCTGACACCAGGCTTGACCTCACGATCCTGAGATCATGATGTGAGCCAAAATAAAGAGTTGAATGCTTAACTGACTGAGCCACCCAGGAGACCCTCTCTTCATTTTATAGATTAGAAGAGAAGCTTGGAGGGATTAAATAACTTTCCAAGGTGGAGACAGGAATTAAATCTAGAGTTTTATGGCTCTAAGTCCAGTGCTCTCAAAGTGTTGACATGAGAATTAAATGAGCTTAAGTATATATAAAGCCCCCCCGCCCACAGTGACTGGCTCATAAAAACCCTTAAAACTATGTTTCTTTATAGAGAAGTTAAATTCATTCCCCATTAATAAAGCAAACAAAAAAACACACATGAATTACTCTCCTTTAAATAATGCACGGAGGTGTGGCTCATAGCAAAATAAGGGAATTTATATGGAGTCTTAACTTTGAGCATCTGCGGTATTCATTCTGAGCCATAACACTGGGTAAAAACACCTCTGCCCACGTGTTGCTGTCCATGGTGCTGACACAGCGCTGTCCCATCTCTGCTGAGAATTTTGTACTAAAGGTGAGGATCAAGAGTGGTAACAGAATAAATGAAACAAGATGGGATTGGGAGGGAGACAAACCATAAGTGACTCTTAAGCTCACAAAACAAACTGAGGGTTGCTGGGGGGAGGGGGGTTGGGAGAGGGGGGTGGGGTTATGGACATTGGGGAGGGTATGTGCTATGGTGAGTGCTGTGAAGTGTGTAAACCTGGCGATTCACAGACCTGTACCCCTGGGGATAAAAATATATGCTTATAAAAAATAAAAAATTTAAAAAAAAGAGTGGTAACAGAGGGAGTAGAAACATAGAGACAAAATGGACAGAGCTGTTGGAAGGACCTATTTGCTTACAGAAATTTCCAGGGAGAAAAAAGAGAGGGCTTTGTTTGCTTTTCTTTTCAAATACAGTCATCCTTTGTCACTCAAACTCAGGAAATCAAATAGCTGCAAATATATTTTCAGATGAATCCCCTACTCTCCAAACTCTTATTACCCATGTTACCAGAAAATCAGGAAGCACACAAATTTGTAAAATACAATATCTCTCACTGTACAAACTTTTCTATTCAATCTCAGAAATTGAAAATTTTAGATAATCTAGGACAGTTGTAATTGCAGTTAATTCATTTTAATAGTATTTATTGAGCCTTCTATGTTCTAGGGACTGTACTTGGCAACCAGACATAGAGTAGTGACCAAGAAGAATAGGGTCTCTGTTGTCATGGAAATAGCATTTTTGTGGGAGACTAAAGATAAATAAATGCAACTAATTTGAGATACTAATATACACTACAAAGAAAATAACCAAAAGTTATCAAGAAAGAAACTTTTCTTTTTTCCTTGGGAATTACACATGTGGAGAATGTTGTATATAAGTGATAATACTTGCAGCTGCTAAGATCTACTTAGTGCTATATGCCAGGCATTCTGAATATCTTACCTATATTAACTCAATAATCCCAGCAATTCTAAGAGGTGGCTGCTATTATTATCCCCATTTATAGCTGAGGTGGCCAAGGCCCAGGGAAGTTAGTACTTGCCCAGGGTCATTTGGTATGTCTGTGGTAGAGCTGAGATTTGAAGCCAGATAGTCTGGTTTCAAAGGCCACCACAGAGTCTGAAATATCCAGAGGCTAGTGGTGAGGGAGAGGTGAAGATATGTGAAGAAAGGAATAAAGGAAACAATTTCCTCAAGCACATAGGCAGACAAGGAGTTCGGAATCTCAGGAGAGGGAGAACTTCTAGAGAAACTCATGCAGAACTTTTAGTTTGCTTTCTCAGAGCTTAACTTTCTGGTCTTCATGAATCAATCTTCATTTTCCCCACTTGTGACACCAGTGATTCTGTTGCTGAGACCTGATTCCTAATGAGATTCTGCTCCACTGGCTTCTGGATAGGCCTACATCCCATCACTCACAAGAAGTCAGTTTTAATCAGGATTTTATGTGACTACCTTCTATCTCTGAGAGGAACTTCAGAGACAGGGGAAGAAGCTGACTGTCAGTTTGCTTTATGGAAAGTTTTGCACTGAACGCTTTGAACACTTCTCTAGGTCATCCATTTTTCCTTTGTTTGAAGGAAACTTGGTGATCCATGGACCTGATTCTGCCTAATCTGTCCTCAGATTACTTACTTTGTAGTCCTTTTCAGTTTCTCAAGCTGACCATGGAGCTTATTTTATTGGGTGCCATTTGTCATTGGAGTTTTAGTATTTTATTTACAATACCAAACAAAAATTACATCTAATGGGAGAATTGGTATCTCCCACATGAAGGGGTAAAGAAACCTAACAAACAAGTGTCAAATGCAGGTATATCCAAGAAATAATTATCTTTATTACCAAAACATGCTTCAGGGAGTATTATGTGATCTCACTGAAAGAACATAAACTGCTAAGTCAGTGAGACTTGGGTCCAAGCCTTGGTTCTACTGCTTGTGAACTCTGTGACCTTGAGAAAATAATAATTTATGAAATGTGGTCCTCTTGTGTCTTAAAAATGGGGTTAACCCTGAACGTCATAGAGTTGTCTGTCAAGGTCAAATGAGATTATGAAGATGAAGTTCCTAGCACAGTGCCTAGCAATGTAAATGCTAGTTGATCTTTCCTTTTTCAAAGCAAACTTTGTATGAAGTATAACATACGTAATAGAGAAACATACAAACTGTAGGTATACAGCTTCAATTTTGCAAATGAACATATCTATGTAGCCAGAACCTGGATCAAGAAACCAGCCCACCTGAATACCCCCTTTGTCTCCTTCCAATTCCTATCTCACCCTACCATAGGTAAGTTTTAAATGTTTTTGAAATTCATATAAATGGGATTATAGAGTACATCACTGGTGTCTGGCTTCTTTTGCTCAACATTGTGTTTACAAGATCCATCCATGTTTGGAGGTGTAACTGGGATTTGTCCATCCTCATTCTATATAATATTCCACTAGATGAATTAATCCATCCTGCTGTCAGTGGCCATTTGGGTGGTTTCCTTTTTATCTATTACGAATTTTCCTGTGTATTATCATTATAGTACATGTCTGTTGGCATAACTTGGGTAAACATTTCTATTGTATATGGATAGGCATACCTCAGAGAGACCAAGGGATCTATTCCAGACCACCACAGGAAAGTGACTATTACAATAAAGTGAGTCAAGTGAACTTTTTGGTTTCCTGGGGCATATAAAGGTTACATTGGCATGGTACCATAGTCTTTTAAGCCTGCAATAGCATTATATCTAAAAAAAAAAAAACCCAATGTACATACTTTAAGAAATTCTCTATTGCTAAAAGTTGCCATTCATCACCTGAGCTTTCAGGGAGTCATAATCTTTTTGCTGGTAGGAGGGTCTTGTGTTAGTGTTATGGCTGCTGACTGATTGGGGTGGTGGTTGCGGAAGGTTGGAATGGTTGTGGACATTTCTTAAAATAAGACAGTAATGGGGCACCTGGGTGGCTCAGTCTCTGAGTGTCTAAGCCTTCGGCTCAGGTCATGATTCCACAGTGTTGGGATCAAGCCCTGCATCAGGCTCCATGCTCAGTGGGAAGCATGCTTGTCCCTCTCCCACTCCCCCTGCTTGTGTTCCCTTTCCAGCTGTGTCTCTCTCTGTCAAATAAATAAATAAAATCTTAAAAAAAAATAAGACAGTAATGAAGTTGGCTGCATCAACAGACTTTTCCTTTTACGGATGGTTTCTCTGTAGCATGAGGTGGTGTTTGATAACATTTTACCCACAGTAAAACTTCTTTCAAAATTGGGGACAATCCTTTCAAGTCCTGCCAGGGCTTTATCAACTAAGCTTATGTAATATCCTAAATCCTCTGTTGTCATTTCAACAGGCTTCACAGCGTCTTCCCCAGGAGTAGATTCCATCTCAAGAAATCACTTTCTTTGCTCATCCATAAGGAGCAATTTCTCATCCATTGAAGTTTTATCATGAGATTGCTGTAATTCAAATATGACAATAATGAAAAAGTTTAAAATATTGTGAAAATTATTGGGGCACCTGGGTGACTCAGTGGGTTAAAATATTGTGAAAATTATCAAAATGTGACACAGACACGAAGTGAGCAAATGTTGGGGAAAATGGCACCAATAGATTTGTTCAATACAAGGCTGCCACGAATCTTCGATTTAAGGGAAAAAATTCAGTATCTTTGGGGGCGCCTGGGTGGCTCAGGCGGTTAAGCATCCAACTCTTGATTTTGGCTCAGGTCATGATTTCAGGGTCCTGAAATCAAGCCCTATGGTGGGTTATCATCTCAGCACGGAGTTTACTTGTCCCTCTTCTTCTGCTCCCCCCTCCACTCCACTCTCTCTCTCTCTCTCAAATAGTGTTTTAAAAGTGCAGTATGTTTGAAGTGCAAGAAAATGAGGTATGCCCGTATGCATTTTTATTGGGCATATTTCTAGGAGTGGAATTTCTGGGTCATAGGATATGTATGTATGCTCAGCTTTGGTAGACAGTGTCAAATAGTTTTCCAAAGTGGTTCTTTTTTCTTTTCCTACTTTTTTCCCGATTCCTTTTTTTTTATTACAAAGAAATATAGAATATACCTTAAAGTTCTTTTAAATAAGTAGGTTAGTACCTCTATCACATGAATCTGTTCGTCAAAATTATATCAATGACCTATACCTTCACTTAGATTCCCATATATAAAATGAAGTATGTCTGAGTGTATCTGTAACTTTGTTCCTGAGAGCCCCATTTCCTGGGATTTCTTCTCTCCATCATCAAAAAGTCATTTGACAGTTTCAAATACAGTGGGGGCTTAAACTGGTCTATTTTCAGTAGAGGTTTCAGGGTTTATTCGAAGCTCTTTTCACCTCTCAATTATGTGAATATAGCCATCCAATTATTCACGTGTTCTCACCGAGTCTTGGCTTGCTGTTCTAACATGCAATAGGGATGCCCAGAAGTACCTTCGTTATTCAGCTCCAACAACATTCACAAAAGTTCCGCCTTCAACACTGCCTCAAGAAATGTAATTTGAAATCTCCTTAACCATGGAAGATTTTCCTTTCTGATTTAAGAAGCTCTATGCCATCTTCCACCATAATCATCATTTTTTGCTTACCACTTAGGTGTTACTTTATTTAATTTTCATGGCAAGCCCACCAAGTAGGAATTCTTACAGATTATCCAGCCAAAGCACAGAGAGGTTAAGGACGTTGCTCCAAGACAGCTCCTGACTGGTGGAGTCAAGTTTCTAACTCCAGGGCCCGGGACTCTGGAGTCAGAGCTCCTGCTGTCACACATCTTCACAGGTCCCAGGATTTTCCTCACAAGTATTTAAAAACATGACACCCCGTGCACAAAACTCTCTGAAGTGAATCTTCACGTGTGAATATTCTCTTCACTCAGTTCATTAGCTGGTTGCCAGGAGCATCTCCAGCAAACGCCCATTACCTGTGCTTTTAGTCAGTGAAGGTTGAAAACTGCAACCGTGCATTCTGTCTCCTGTCTGTCCTTGCCAACCAGCTCAATATTCTGCCGCCAACACAACCTTTCCCTCCTATCCCTGCTACTCGATACTCCCACGCTTGATATACCTTAGATTCAAAATCAGCTGTAAATCCACCCCAGCTGAACCCCCCCCCCCCATCACTTCCCTCTGTTGATCCCTCCGGAGTTCCCACTGTCATTAGACTGAGCCTTCACCTGTAATGTCTGCTGGTCCTCTCGAGATTTCAGGTCTGAGAGCAATGGGGACAGTTCCTTCCTTTCACCATCTGTGCTCTCTAGGAGGTTAATGTAGCAATATTTGTAACAATTAGTGAAAAGGAGTCTTCTCTTGGATTGTTCCCACTAGTAGCTATGGCTCTGGGTTTGTTTTCCTATGGACAGAATTTTGGCATCCGAGAGTATGATTCCAAGATGACCAGATATTTCAGAGGCAAAGTGAAAGATTCGAATGTTCGACCTCCATAACAATAACTTATACTTATAGAGCACGGACCATGTGCTAGGCATTATTCAGGGTAAATTATGTATGGCATAGGTCCTATTAATTTGTCAACACAACAACCCTGAGAGGTTGGTTATTGTCCCCATTTTATAGGTGAGGAAATTGAGACAGGGAGAGTTCAGAAATTTTCCCATGGCTGTCAGTTTTACAGTGGCAGCACCAGAATTTGAACCCAGGCAGTCTGACTCTAATAATGTTTACTTATTCTGCACTGCTGTCCAATGGTGGATGTGTTCTGGAAAGCCAGCTCTATCTGAAGTTGGGAAACTGGGATGGGTCCTGGCTCTGCCATTTATTAGTGGGCCATTTAAAGGGGAGGGGACACTGAGTTTCTTTTTTTGTAAAATGGTGAAACTCCAGGGCAATATTCTGTCCAATAAGAGTACCATATGCACACGTGCTTGTGAGCTAGACAGTAGGGGCCAGAGGCAGACTTGTGAGTCTTACTTCCTCGTACTACTCTCCTTGAGATGCAGCCTCAGCTTGTGGAGGTTTGGTGCAAAGCACATGATGGGGCCACAAGGCGCTGGTATCAGAAAGCCATCTGATATTTTGTCAAGCAGATGTGTGGCTTCATCACCATTTCTGCTATAGTCAAACTATAAAAACACCCTGATTTGGGCCCATTGGAAGAACATAAAAATGTTTAAAGGGCTTCTGAAATTGGACTTCACTTGATCTGGGAGTTCTGCTTTCTTAAATCTACTGAGGTCAAAGTCCAATTTGTTGCAGGAACTCACCTCCCCCTACACTCAGGCCCGGAGGTGGGACAGATGGAGCACAGAGAGCAAGATGCCTGGGAAGAGCCTCCCAGGCCCTTAGAAGGAATGAGGTCTGGCCCTGCTCAGTTTTATGTGCCAAACTCACAAGCAGCTTGATTTCCAGGGAAAACTCCTAATTGCTGCTGTGGCAGTACCTTAAGTGGGAAACAGCAAGGCACCGTGGAAAGAACACAAGGAGATTTGGGTCTTGTTGAATACTGGTTCCCCCAAATCCCATCAGATTACCTGCATCTAAGACAAGGTTGAGCTCATTGCTTGCTCCAGTCAGGCAAAGCATCTCAAAGTGAGGGAAGTACAGTTGGGGTATTTATGAGGTTTCAAGTGTCCTGCATTAGGATTAGATGAGGATTGAGGTATAATAGTTTCAGATTAGTGGTCACAGCAGGGCAAGAGTTTTAAAGGTTCTTGGAATATCAAAAGGCATTTGATGGTATACACTGAAATATCAGGTGGTTGTATGTAGGTTTGGGGGAAGTTAGGCGCAACTTTTGTCTTCCTGACCAAGAGTTTCCCAGAAGAGTAAAGTCATGTTGGTGAAGGCAGTGGAGTTGTAAAGTCCTATCAGGAAAGTCAGCTGAACTGTCACATCGATGTAGACAGTCTGCTGTGTGGGTGTAGACACTTTTCAGTTTTCATTCCAACTCCTGGCAGTAGTAGCTTATCCACCGTGTGAGCTGTCGTTACCTGTGAAATGGAGATATTCATACCTACTTTACAAGAGACTTTTGAGGGTTGAATCATGCAATATGTATAAAATACCTTGAACAGAATAAGTGCTCAAGCATGAGTGAGTTTCTGAGCTTTCAGAAATAGCTTCCAAAACTATCTTGAGGAACGAGGCCTCTGCATAATCACAGAGCTGCTACCAGAGTTGGCGGCTGGAGAATCATGCAGCTGTAGGCACAGCCCAGGGCCCAAGAGTGGATGTGATGCCGCCTGCTTTCTATGCACATGACCTAGCTTCAGACCAACATCTTGTGCAGTGCCTCTCCTTGTAGGAACCGATTTCGCACTCAAAACCCCAGCAGCAAGGGCATTCTGGGAAGCATACATTTTGGTTTTCTAGCCTCTGTGTGTGAGAAACAGGTGGGATTGGGTGTGGACCAAGGCAGTTCACGTGATCCAACACAGCATGCTGTTAAAACTTTGCTGTCAAGTTAGGGTGGCTTCTGCAGTGAGCAGCCCCAGGCACTGGCCTCTGCTCCTTCCCCCATCCTTATTCCACGGACCACTAGAGTCTCACTCTCCAAAGGGAGCAGAGGCAAGGAGAAGAGAAATAAATTGCTCTACTTTGCTTCCTGCTGAGAAAGGAGGAAAGGTTAAAAAACCAGTGGCTACCGGTATAATGTACAGATCACCAGAGCTGAAGATTTATACCTGAGTGTCTATCCACGTTCATTGCCCACGTTCTGCCTACCCCAGGCTTTCCCCCGTAACCCAGATGTAGCTCATAACCTTCCCCTCCCACCTACCCCTCCAGCCTTACTACATCTTGTACTTAGCCTGCTGAGTATTTAGTCATTCACGAATTATGCCACCTCACACAGTGGCATGAGAAACGGGCATCTCTGTTGTGCTCCCCAACATTTCCCGCCACTATCTTGCAAATCCCTATGAGATGTGTTCTCTGAATGAGAAAGGACAAGAGTGCTGTTTGAAGAAGGTGAAAGCCTGAACTTTGGCCTTAGGACTGCCCATTTCCTTGCTGTGTGTATTGGTCTATCAGGATTGCCTTCACAAAATACCACACTCTGGGTGGCTTTAAACAACAGAAATTAATTTTCTCACAGTTCTGGGGGTTGGAAGTCCAAAATCCAGGTGTTTGCAGGTTTGATTTCCCCTGAGGCCCCTCTCCTTGACTTGCCAAAGACTGCTTTCTTGCTGTGTCCTCCTGTGGCCTTTTCTTTGTGTATATGGGTCCCCGGTATATTTCTCCTCTTAGAAAGATAACAGTCCAGTTGGATTAGGGCCCCACATTTATGATATCACTTAGCCTTAATTACCTCTATAAAGGCCCCATCCCCAAATACAGTCACATTGGGGATTAGGGCTTCAGCATGAATTTGGGGGGTGGTCACAATTTGGTCTATAACACTGTGTGATCTTGGGCAAGTCATTTAACCTCTGGCTTTAGTTCCGTTATGTATGAAATGAAAGGACGGGGGCAGATGGCCTCCTTTCTACTTCCTTTCTACTCTTTGATTCTCTCATCTCTTTGGGGGAGTTCAGCTCTTAAATGGCATTGAGAGGGTGACTTGTTTTCTGAAGTGAGACCAGTGGGTTATGTCACCTTCTCTGTGAGCTTGCCTGTCCACTGAGGAGTCCCTGACTACTGGGTTTCCATCGCTCTTCTAGCACTTTCTATACTCACTGCATTGTGTTTGTAATGAATTCCTGGCACCTCTGTCCTCCCCACGGACTTTGCAGACAAGGATTCCTTCCTTACCTTAACTCGAGGAGGAAAGGCCAAGACTACCCTTCAGGATTGGCAAATAGAAAACACCAAAGCCGGGCGCCTGGGTGGCTCAGTGGGTTGGGCTGCTGCCTTTGGCTCGGGTCATGATCTCAGGGTCCTGGGATCGAGTCCCGCGTCGGGCTCTCTGCTCAGCAGAAAGCCTGCTTCCCTCTCTCTCTCTCTGCCTGCCTTTCCATCTACTTGTGATCTCTCTCTGTCAAATAAATAAAATCTTAAAAAAAAAAAAGAAAGAAAAAGAAAACACCAAAGCCATATTCTAGGCCCCAGTTTAGTTTTTGTTTGTGCCTTTTGCCTCTGGTGGGTCTTGTACCTGCTCCCCCTTTATTCTCATGCCGCACTCCGTGGCTAAAAATGAGCGTTTATTTTATTTCTGGTGGTAATAGGACCCCATCAGATAACGGTTGTGATGTTCAAGAAGTACAAATAGGTGAAGAGGATTAAAAGTTACAAACATCCAGTTACAAAATAAGTAATTCACAAGTAGGGATGTAAAGTACCACACAGGGACTATAGTCGATTAAAAAAAAAAAAAGTACAAAGTCAAGCAAGCTCACACGTTATTACCGAGGAGAACCACCGCCTTTTTTAGGCAGCAGAAAGAGGCCTCTCTGGAGGTGAAGGTTAATGTTCATTTTCACAGTGAACTATAAAAAGGTCATCAGGAGCAATAAAATTTTCATAGTGTTTATGCTGTCTCCTCTGGCTTGGCCTGTGTTCTTGAGATCATCTAAGGCAGGAGCTATATGATTTAGAGCTTTAGTTGATCTGCATAATCCATTAAAATGTCACTTTTTTAATTGCAGAAGTTATTTCTCTGCAGCACACACCTGCTGCTGGTGGTGGAATTTATAGCCAGGACACAGTGTGATTTAGGTTTGGAATGAATGTGGTTATCTCCGCCATCCTGGGCTGCCCTCGGGAATGTGGCTGTGACCGTCCCCAGGAAGTGGAGGCGAGTAGAAAAGACTCCCCCACCAGGAAGTTCTGTGTTCTCCACCACGCACCTCTGTGGACGCACTTCTCTGCTTCAGAAATTGCTCTGCAGGTGCTGTGTTCGTACAGGGGAGAAATGCATGTACAGCACCAAGTAAGAAGGGGTTTTGAAGAAGGCTTTGGAAATTGCTTATAGCAAACTGATGGTCGCGCTCAGACCAGGAAACTGCAGAAGGAGCTTTCATGTGTGTACATCATAGGGAATGGTTTGGACAGCATAGAGAGGCTTGATTCTAGAATCCCAGGACTGTGTCTCTAAAGTAACCAGATTTTAGGGATACCAGTATTGGACTCAGGCTTCTGAGATGTTCACCAGAAAGACAAGAGCTCCTAGAACAGGGGCAGGCAGCTGTGAAAGCCGAGTTATGCTGATGGTAGAGAGGATGTGGACATAGCCAAAGAGGACAGGGAGTCTGCGATGCTTACGAAAATCACCTACAGCATGGAGATGTGACAGCTCTGAGCTCCTGGTGGGTAAGAAACCAGCTGAAACGAGTGCTGATCCTCTGAGTCAAGTGTGGAGCTTTTTCATGTGTGGATAACCTTGACCCTATAGAGTCTGACTCAGTAGGTCTGGGGTGGCTGCCCTCAGAAGCTAAGCCGGGTTTTAGGAACCACCAAGACGAGAAACAGGAAAGAAAGCAATTGGGAGGAGCATGACACTGTGTTAAGAGCATGGGCTCTGGAGTCACATAGCCCAAGTTCAAGTCCCACTTGGGCAAATCACCACTGGAAACCCCATTTCCTGCCCTCTCTTTCCAAGTGTGCTTTGTTAGACCTCAGAACCTGGAAAAGTAAAACTAAAAATTACTTTTCCAGGGCTCTCATACAGAGAGGGTTCTGGATGTGAGCTAGGGTCAGCCAATAGGAGGTACTTCCATGATACCCAGAATCAAAGGCTACACTTCGGCTCTGGCTCTTTCTCCAGGAGAGCAAAGGCATGGCTGTGTTGGCTTCTTTTCTACAGCATCCTGACTCTTCAGGTGTGTTCGTGGAAGCTTAAGCCATTCTTTAAGCCATTTATTTATTACCCTTGGTAACCCCTCCTGCTTATGCTGGCTTGTCTGCAATAGAAGTCTAGCTGATACATGAGTCAAAGTGTTGTTGGGAGGATTAATGAGGTAATGTACGATAAATATCCATAAGTAGCTGGACTCCGTAAAATTAAATACTTTTCAGAAAGAAACAAGACCTCCAGCTAGAAGACACTGGAGGAGAGTTTTGAAGGATTCCCTGTTGATCGGGGAATCGGTCATGCGGTATCTCTGAGCATCTGTGTGCACTTCCATCTCAACATTGAAATTCATGGTTGCCCGGGTGAATCCAAGCTCTCTGGTCCTTCATAAAACAAAACACAAAGCCTTGGCACCCAAGATGGATGATTGTAAAATCTAAGTCCCAGATACACACTGGTGTTGGAGTGTTCTGTAGAGCCTGTCCGTGGACTCTCCTTGCACCAATGGCAGAGGTCAAGGACACAGACTCTGGAATCAGCTTTACAAGTTCATATGCCTTGTCTCCCTCGCTAGCTTAGGTTGTAACTCTTACCTGCTCTGCTTTCAGCTCTCTGAGCTCAGCTTTCCCACCCGTAGAATGAGGGTATGAGTATCTCCCTTAGCATCTCTGTGAGGCTTGAATGAACTAATGCATCTAAATGACTCAGCCTAGCCAGGTACGGTGCAAATACATACATCATAAATGTTAGCTACTGGAAGGTTGAGAATGACCCTTTACCCGGAGAGCTTCTTCTAAGTAAGAAACATGCCTGGGTCTTTTTCATAAGCTAGTTAGCCATTTCTCCTGTATAATCTTGATAATGTACAGCTGTAGGTGTAGGCCTATCTCAGAATATTCTGATTTTAACATGGTAGATGATTTGGCACAATTCCAGTGGCTGGATCGTTTAGTTGGTTATATTATTGCAAGAAATCTTCACTGAAGGATGATCAGATTTAGATTTAAAAGTAGACAAGAAGGGTAGATATCCTGGCATTTTTCTCAGAGTGACTGGATGCTTGCCAATTTAGTGGACGGGGATAATAATTATGCTACAGTGGCATCATTGTTATTTTTTAAATAAACACATTTAGACTTTCGAATTTAGCCAGCATTTTGTTACAATATTTACCTTCCCATGCTGCGGTGGTGGTCATGATTAATGAATATTATAGCCGTTTTTTTTCCAGATCATCTGGTTTATTTCTGTGTCATTAATATTCCAAAGAAAGAAGGTTCAATGCAAGGAGCTCATTCTGCTTTGTGAAGCCATCCAGAGAGACCCAGGTTCTTTTCTCTCACTGTTCAGCAATTTCCTAAGATGTGCTCCTTGTTTATACAGTAGAAGCTGGCTTACCAGTTACGTGTCTTCTGTCCCAACCCAAAGGAAGGGTATGCAAGAGTACAGGGACAGCATTTTCTTCTTCTTTGTAAGAAAAGAGCCTTACTTATATTCACATTCCTTTGGTGAGAACTCAGTCAGATGGTCACACCTATCTGCAAAGGATTGCCAATCTTTTAAAAAAAATAGGGACGCCTGGATGGCTCAGTTGGTTGAGTGTCTGCCTTTGGCTCAGGTCATGATCCCGGCATCCTGGAATCAAGTCCTGCATGGGACTCCTTGCTCAGCAGAGAGCCTGCTTCTCCCTCTGCCTGCTGCTCCCCCTGCTTATGCGCTCTCTATTAAATAAATAATATCTTTAAGCAAAATTTTATTTATTTATTCTTAAAATTCCATTATAATTAACATGCCATGTTATATTAGTTTCAGGTATACAATATAGTGATTCAGCAAGTCTGTACAGTACCCAGTGCTCATCACAGTAAGTGTACCCTTAATCCCCTTTACTTTTTTCACCCATTCCCTCCCCAACCGTCAGTTTGTTCTGTATATTTAAGAGTCTGGTTTTTTATTTGTCTCTTTTTTTCTTTGTTTGCACATATGAATGAAATCATATGGTATTTGTCTTTCCCTGAGTCACTTCTTTTTTAAAAACCTTATTCATTTATTTATTTGAGAGAGAGAGCATGTGCACATGGGTGCTCAAGCAGGGAGGGAGCAAAGGGGGAGGGAGAGAGACAAGTTGACCCCACACTGAGTGGGGAGCCAAAGCAGGGCTTGATCTCTCAACCCTGAGACCATGACCTGAGCCCAAACTGAGAGTTGGGTACTCAACCAACTGAGCCACCCAGGTGCCCCTCTCTGCAAGACTTATTTCACTTAGGATCTCAGGGTAATTATACCCTCCCACTCCATCTATGTTGTTGCAAATGGCAAGATTTCATTCTTTATTATGATTAACACTCCATTTGTGTGTGTGTGCGTGCGCATGCCATTTCTCCTTTATCTCCTCTGTGGCAGGCTCTATTCTAAACCCTTTTAACATTTTGTCTCTTTCACTTCTTACACCAACTATGTGAGGGAGGTAGTTCATAGGTGAGAAAACTGAGGCACAGAGAGAGGTAAAGTGACTTGCCCAAGGTCACACAGCAAGTATATGTAGAGCTGGGATTTTCATCTTGTCTGTCAGATCGTAGGGCTCATGTTCATACCCACTGAAACTGGGTGGGAGAGAAAAGAGAGAGTGAAAAAACCCTAAAAGCCCATTGCACAGAGAAGAGAAACTTGAGCTTGTGCAACCTTTATCTGTGTCACACCTTGGCCCTGGCCCCCTCCCCACAGTGTTCTATTGATGATGTGGTGCAGTTGACCTCAGGACATGAGGGACAGAGGATAGAAGGACAACCTTCTCCCAGGTTCTCCCCACACAACAGTCAGAAGTGTCAGCTGGGAATATTTCATTTCAGTCTCTAGACTTATAATAAAATATTATCAAGCATCTTGAAGAAAAAGTGAATTTCAGGTGTTATGAGGTATTTGGGACTACAAAAATGGGTAAAATGGAAATAAAGTAAGTATTTCCAACTCAGTCAAAGACTCTCTGATAGAGAAGTGGAATCTTATACTGTGGAGATATAGGAGTTTTTCCTCACAAAGTTGGGGGTGGTGGTGGTTTGCAGTTGTGCATAAGGCTTGGATGGTCAAGCCTTTGGTTACTACTGACATTTGCATGAGCTGAATCAGAGATGGGGGTTTTCCTGGAAGGCTGCAGAGGGTACATCCCAGGAGAGGGTACATCTGGGCCTGGTGAGAGAAGAACCATTATATCAAGGGCTGACCAAGTTCCTATTCTGTCTCGCCCTTCTGTCCCGCTTTCTTTGCCCCACACCTTCTCTCATTTCTGCTTCTCTCTCTGTCTTCTCCTTTATGTTTCTCTGGGTCCGTGGTACTTTCTCTGGTATAAGTAGCCAACGTGGAGTTGGAGTCCCACACACAACCAACAGAAGACTCTGTGGTCCAGATATGGCCTGATTGGAGCAAGGCCAGGAGTGAAGGACATCCCCTGGGCCTGGTATTGCCAGCTGGCAATAGAGGATGGTAGCAAACCATCTTAAAGTTTTTAAAAGAGAATATTTTGTAGAGAAGGGGCTGTGTGCTAGACAGATGTTCCAAAGGTATCTTCCACAGCTGGATAAAATGGCCATTTATGAGTCATTTACCTTGTAAAAAACCCTCTACTGTCTGAGAGTGGAAATCAGGACTGCCCCAACTGTTCTGAATAATTTTATTCATACCCCGGTCTAAAGCTTCTGGACAGATAGGTGTCCAAGGAGGTAAACAAAGGGAAATGAAGCTACAGCTCTCTCTGCACCAGTGACAAGGGCACCTTGCTTAGAAAGTGGAGTTTACTGAAAGATGTACAACCTGGAAGATGCTGGAGGTTTATCTCCTTAGAGATTAAACTTAAACATGGTTTTGGAGTCAGCTAGAGGAAGAATACACTCAGCAAAACTAGATGAATCTAAACTAAAAAACTAAACTAAAAATAAAAAAATAAACTAAAAAAATCTAAAACAATGAAAAATTTAGTCTGGAGAATTGGTTTACCAGAATGTGTGGCGGATGCCACAGACCGATCAACCCTTTTTACAGATCTCCATTGTCAACGCTGGCCTTGGTGACATCGCCAGTGGGTTTCCCCTCACTGTTCTCATTTTCTGTGCCAGATTTGGAGGACTTCACTGAAAATCTACAAAATCTACAAAAGTCTGCAAAAGTGAATTATCTTTTAGAAAAGTTGATTTCTCCTGACTTGGTATCATTTTGTCTGTGTACAAGGAGCCTGTGGAGTAGTCTTTCAACAGGCTTTGCCTAAGCACTTGCTGGTGCTTTTCTTAATCACAGTTTTATGAACTCTTTGTACGCCACCAGCCAATTTTATGGCTCTAGAATCTTGCTCAGGAGACAGACACTGATTTTTCCTGCAGTTGATTTTAAAGGCTTTACCATCTGGGATTTTTAGTAACTTGTGAATAGCAAATGGCTGCCATGTTTTCAGGATTTTGCTGCCCAAACTCTCGATTGGTTATGTGGGAAATGCGTGGTAATAAATAAATGATGTAAATTGTTTCACTTTGATCTGTGGAGCCAATGGTCAAAATAGATTTTAATAAACCAATATCTTATTAATTTGATTTCTTGCCCAAATGCTTAACTTAGTGGATAGAAGGAAATGTTACTGTATTAATTTGGATTTCCTAAGAACATTTGAACGCCTAATAAAATACCATTTCTCATCTTCCCCTCCCTTACAGCAGTGTTACTACATTCAGAAAATGGAAACCAAGCAGAGTTTAATTGACCTAATCAGGAGTTATATTTGCTTGCAAGGAGCAGAATACACCTGAACAAAAATAAAAAGCCTTCTATTTAGGAAAGCATTCAAGGATCTCTCATGGAACCCAGTGGTTGGAGTACGGCTGAGTCTGCCTGAAATGTGGAACTAGAGCAGCTAATCTCTCTAAGTTTCTCTCTTGTGAGTGTCACACTTGGAAGTCATCTCATCTCTTCTGTTCTCTCTTTCCAAATCAGCGTTCTTTGTTGTGGCATATATGTGTACCAAACATGGCTTCCTGTCTTCTGTCACTTCCCTAGGCAAGCATCCGACATGGAATGACAAGGTCTCCAGGTCCCACTTTTCAAATTCCTGGGGAAAAGTTCAGTTAGACCAGATTGGACCAGTTATCCATTCCTGGTCCAAGCATCTGTGGTCAAGAAGCCACAGTCATGTGATGAGCAGTCTTCTCAGCTGGGGCTATGAGAGCTGATGCTCAGAGAGAGGGGCAGGTGATACAGAGGTTCTCTCGGGTGGGTGGCAAGGAGGAAATCGTTAATGTCCTTGATTCACCAGCTGTGGAAATGGCTTATTTGCATCCCACCGATAGCCTGGAAATGATGTCTATTTCCTGGCCCCTGTCTATGAATCCTGCTGATTTCTTTCTCTTTTTCATTTGGTCATACTTTCACCTCCTCCCTTTTCTTCTCCTCCTTTCATTTTCTCTCCTTCTCAGTCTCTCAGTTGATGCTTCAGAAAACTAACATGATATGTCTGGTGGTGGAAAGAGCTCTGTCAGAGGGAACCCAAGAGCAGTCTCTCATTCACACTTTCCCAGTGGTAGACTTTGGTCAAGTCACTTAGTCACCCTTGGGCCTGGTTTCATTTTCTGAAAACGAATGGACCTAGGCTAGATGCTGGGAGTAACCTTAGAGATCACCTTTTCCAGGATGCTAAATATCTGTCCACTTTTGGCTGTCATTCCACAAGTACAGCACCCATAGCAGACATTACTAATTGATCCCAGCATGCTTCCCTGCTGAACCAGGACTGCCTTTAGAATCCTCCACAACAGGTCAGGCAGTCACTGCCAATCAGTTGGAGGCAACCAACCTTTGAGACGTGACTCATTAGCCATCTCTGAGCAAGAAATGGAGGCCCAGATGTCTACCATTGTTCCTTCCTCATACTTTCCTTAGGGAGAAGGGATGTGTGAAGCCATTATTCCTAATTCCCTGAAATTTTGAAAGACAACATAATAAAAGCCCTCCTCTGCCCTTTTCTTCCCAATTATTCATTCCTTTAAAAAAACTCTTCTTACTTCCTGACCTAAGTCCAGGCCAGCCTTTAATTTCTCCTGTGGCTGAGGAATCCACCGCTCTTTCAGCAAAGATGAATCAGCCATGTTTGCCTGGGAGCCTCACAATTCACCTGGCTCACTTTGCAACTGTGTGGTGGCAGGCAACAGTGAGAGTTATTTTACTTTTTGAAAATATGTTTTCTGCAGTTATATTTGGACTAGAAAAAAGATCCTTGCAGTCTCAGCTCAAATTACATTCAATGTTCCTAATTGCTGTTACCCTCAAATATGATAGTGAGTGAGGTCACATCTTCAGTTTACATTTCTCATCTATATTTACAAATGACACAGCTTTGGAACATCTGCTCTGCCTACGGAGGGCTCATTTTTGCAGATGATGCAGCTGTAATGGCTGCTGGCACCATTGTTTCCTCGACGATGATGCTAGGAAACATCTCTTCCTTTCTGCCTTTCCTACTGGTTGCTGTTTTTTAAGTTGCCTTCTGGAGCTCATTTTGCCAGGAGAGATGGGCTTAAACTTCTAAGGCAGCATATTTTTATTATTTCTGCCCAAAGCCTTCTTCCGCGAATGGTTACTGATGGCAGTCTCCCCATGGCAGCCCCACCTTATTATATAACAGCTCTGTAGGTAAGGAAGCTATAGGTCTAAAATAAAGGAGACAAATGTACAACCTTTGCAAAGCTCAGACCTGGGATAAAATCTGTATCTCTAAGGCATAGGTACCTTGGTGTTCATAGAGTACATGGCCATCATTTTATTCCTCATTGCAAAGGGGTACTGCTCTAGGTGAATGAGGAAGAGTGGGGGTGTGGTTCATACAGACAATGTTTAAATGCTTTCCTGTTGTTGTTACTGACTTCCATTTTGAAGTATGATAAGTTAATAAAAGTGCAGACTTAAATATTTTCATTTCTGGAGCCAATGGTCCAGTTAAAGGAAATGCAGAGGACAGAGGAACATGCTGAATTGCACCATGAGCGTGCATCGGCCCAGCGCAAACTGTGCAAACACAAGTTCTTCATCAGATAGGTTGTAAGCAAACAGAAGGAAAGGAGAGGGAAATCTGGAGATTAAAAGACACTTAAAGGACATGGCAAAAGAAAAAAATGTTGTTGGGTAAGATTAATCTATGTCTAGGGGGATAAAACTATTTGAAAATGATTTCTTGACTTTAGCCATGTCACAATGTATGGGCTCTTACTGATGACTTGATTTTGCCCTCTTATGTTAGAGAGTAGGAACATGGGGCCCAGTCAGGCAAAGTGATTTGCTTCGTGTCTAAAAGGGACCAGGTAGGAGAACCATGATGGGACTCCAGAACTCCTGGCTCTGTGTGAAGCTTCTACTACTTCCCCTGAGTATGATCTTTATCATACATTAATTGTATCTTTGAGTTCATCGACATAGATAAAATCACAGCAGAGTTGACTACATCTTGGAGACTCTTTGTGTTAATCTGCTCTGTTAATTGCTTTTCAAGCAGATTGGCTCTGGTCTTATCCTGTGTAAAGTGTCTATAAGCCCAGGAGCTGTAACATTCCCTGTTTTATGGATTCACAGAATAAATAGTCTTTTGCTTTCTAGTTGCTTTGACATTATATAGTTAGTTTCATTGTTTAGCACCATTAAAATGCTCTAAGGTTGCAATTAAAGCTATAAAGTAATCTTTACTTTTGTTATTAAATTTCATTTTTTCCCAATAGTTCTGACACTAATTTAAATTACATATTTTCACACGTGTAGCACTTTTTCTTGGGGAATTCATTCTTAAGTAGACTGGCTGTTTTGAAAAGAGGGAACTGCCTGATATAAATCCTCAAATTTTGCAATAAAGACATGTGTATCACTACCACACAAACAATTCAGCCAACAAATTCACTTTACTGAAATAGGTTTTAGGTTAAATTATTCAATATTTCCATCCAGTTAGGGAGAAAATAGATCTTAATGGAGGCTATATAATATGCTATATTATGCTACAGTGCCATGTTTGTTATTATTGATTATTTTTATTTTTGAAAAGAGCCAGGATTTGAGGCTCAATTACAAGTAATTAACAATCCAACCAATGTGCCACAAGAAACATTTAATTCTTCTTGGTATTTGTAAGAAGTCAACAATACATGCCACTAGTTCACTGGCAGTGGTTCTTACAATTATTTACTGTGAAAATAATAGCACTAACCATTCAGGGTAGAAGATAGAAATGTATGTTATTTATCTGGAGGATAATAATGTACATTTTAACTTCAAGAAGCCGTGGATTTAAATTTATACTGGAGCAAGAGGTGTGGAAAATTGTAAGCTAGAGAAACTCTTGACTTCAAGAGACATTTTTTTTAAGACTTTTTTTTTTAAATTTATTTGAGAGTGAAGGAGAGAGTGAGAGAGAGCGAGAGAGAGCACAGAGGGAGAGGGAGAAGCAGTCTCCCCGCTGAGCAGCAAGTCTGATGTGGGGCTAGATCTGAGCCACAGGCAGACACTTAACCTACTGAGCCTCCCAGGGGCCCCCTGCTGGTATGCCTTTTCTTTACCATGATGATCCAAGACAGTAGGGATAGACGTGCCTGGCACGTGGGTGTTTGGTGTGTCCTGGTGTCCTGCTTACAGGTCAACTGGAATTTAGATTACCCTGAGTTGCTCTGGTTTTTATTTTCCTACCTGTGGTTCCAAATACCCCACTGTGCATGGATGGGAGGCCTGTTTCACCTGCTATTTAATTTGACACTTAAAATTAACCACCACAAGCATCTTCCTAATAGTAGTGTTGTGAGGATGAAATGTGTTCATATTTGTAAACAGGACAGAAGTGGACTATAGGAAACATTCAGGAAGTTCTAGTATCTGGCACACAGTAGGTACTCGGATTAATGAAAGGAGTGTAGGGAGGATAAGTCTCACATCTGTGGTAGGGTACTTTTATTGCGGACTCTTGTCTTTCACACAGATGGCAGTTACAGAGACATACACTTGGCATGTCCCCCCCCGCTGACCAAATGGTGTGCAGTCTGTCCTAGGCTCCTCCTGGACAAGATCTGAATCTGTTCTGGGTAGGCCAGGTGGGGAGAGCACCAGCATTCTGCTTCCCTTTTATGGGCACCCCGACTTCTGGGCCAGACATCTCATCTGTTGTTAGTCACAGATTGTCCTGGTGTTGAGAAGGATGAAGGAACACCCATTGCCAATGCTGAACAATTATGTCTAACGATTTGGGTTATTACTAGATAAACCAAGGCACTGGGAGATTGAAGTGAAACTTTTCTTGATGGAATAAATTTAAAATTAAAATAGGTAGATCTTACCATTCTATACCAAATGAGAGAATATGTAGTCTCAGAAACTTCTAAATTATAGAATTAAAAAAAAAGCTACCTTGGTATGACCCCATATGTAAACACTAGACCAAACAATTTGTGAAATTTACTTGCTGTGAGCATATTGGCTGTCTTTTTGGGTTTTGGCACTTCTGAAGGATTTGAAAATTACTTACTTACGATAAATATTTTCTTCTTTTTTACCTTAAAGGTGGTTAGTTTAGTTGTTATTCAGTCCTAATAGAGTTGGTTGATAATTTCCTTTTGTAAACATCTGAATTAACAAATTCTGGTAGCGATATTCATAACTAATGAATATCACTTATGTGATAGTAAAACTTATGTCTATATCAGTCATCAATGAATATGAATTAAAGATGAATAATAATATTTGACATGAATAGGGGCAGCATATTCTGCTTCTTGGCCCCCACACAGACACCTGCAGAGATTCAAAGTTTAGTTGTATCAGTATCCATGGGGTGTCACACAGCCTTCCCAGTAGAGCATTTTTCTTGTGTGTCTCCAGTCCAGGGGGAAAACAATCCAGCTGCTGATATTATCATTTTACCTAAATCAACTTAATACCCCAAAAAGACATTAGAGCTGGTCTGCATAATGATGGTCCCTTACATTTGTTACACAGAACTTTACAGATCTCTTAGTACTCAGCCTTATGTGGTCTCAAGGGATGAACATCAGTAGAAGAGTCCATGAATAAGTCTGATGAAACAGACAGTGAAACAGGCCAGGCCAGCTGTGTAATTTCAAAGAGCATGTTTTCAGATTCCAGGATGGGTTTAGTCCTCTGGTCAGCTCTTCTTTGGTTTTTCTGCATCTGAAATTGCTCAAGGGCAATGACTTTATACCCTGAAAGGATTTCAAGTTAGAATTCCCCCAAGGTGTTCTTCAGAGCGGTGGTTCCTTGGGGTAGTAGTTGGTATCATGCAAAAAAGAAAAAGAAGAAAGAGTTCCACAGTCAACTCGTTTGGGGATTTTCTAGATTAAATATAACATCTGTTTACTGTAAGTCTTTTGGAGACTTTGGGGTCCTTGTCTGTACTGTGAATCTCTTGGAAGAGATTTCCTAAGCTATTTTGGATACAAAACCCTTGTGCCCTCAGAGTGTCTCGTGGAACCAATATTTATGGGAACAGTTGTTGGGACATGGTTTCCTTGGCTTGTTCTCAGTTTTAGAGACGGTCAGTTTGTCTAGATGTTCCTAATACGGGACTATTGTCTTTTCAATCTAACAAAATACTCTGGAGATGCAAAGTGAAGGGGAAGGTCTCTGCCTATCATGAATAACAATGAGATGACACAATGTTGGGGTTGCAAATAATAACCTTTAGGAAAACACTGAAGAGAGCTGAGTTTGGCGTAGGATTATACTGTTTGCACCTCAAATGCAATGAAAAGTCTTAACATTCTCTTTTTGTGTCTAGTATGTTTTGTTCAGTGCTTGTGTGCTGTGTGGAATGTCATGGACTTTATAAATTTTTGAGTTATTAATTGATCATTTGTGCATTAAATTATTTATCATTATATAAAAACATACATTTTTTATAAAATTGCATATATGTGATCCTGGAGTATACATGGGTTTCTACTTTTTACTGTAATCTTTTCCTCCCCCCCACCACATTTTTGCTTGGCTGCCCTGCATTTCTTTACATTTTTGATTATTGTTTGTCTCCTTAATATATCTTTTTTTGGATTTTGATATTAAAGCAGTACTGGTTTCATAAAATGAATCAGGGATGTTTTCATATATCTCAAAGGCCTGATTAGTTTAATAATGTTAGCATCACCTTGTTTTTTTTAAAGGTAGGTAGAACTCAGCCAAATATTTCTGGTCCTGGTGCCTTTTTCAATAGTGCCTCCTTTTTCCTATGTTAATTTGTTTCAATTGCTCATTTCTGGATTAATTTGGGTTATGAAAGTTATTCCCTTATATATGTGTATTTCTTTATTCTGAGAACATGTACGCAAGAACCTCTTGTTCTGCCTCTGCCTTTCCCTCTCTGCATCTCAGCCTATGCTGTGGTGAGATTCACGTGCCCGGTTTGTAAGCAATCTTAATGGGAAAGTGTTTACTTTGCAACTGTGCCGAGTAAGTCATTTCAAAAACCACATGCTTGATTGTGGGAATAAGCAGACTTCAGGGGAGAAACCCGATGCAGAGGCTCAGTGAGCCTTTACTAATGCCAGGAAAGCCTGGTGGATCACCAGGCACTCATTGCAGAATTACAGCTGGAGACAAGGGATTCACTGTAAGAGATGTGAACCGCGCCTGAGAAGTTTGAGTAAGTTTATCACGAAGTAGGAGTATAATCATTTCCTGTTACCATAGTTTAGAAAAAAGGCATGACTCTGAACCCTCTTAATTAGATTTTGTGCTCCCTGATGACCATCATGGGAAGTAACATTGTATTGACTGCTGCCCACGTACCAGGGTGTGTTCCAAATATTCCACGTGGGTTAATGCCATTCAGCCTCAAGATGACCCGTAAGACAGAGATTATTACTACACGCATTGTGTGAGGGGCAAACGGGCACAGAGAGGTCTGTAACTTGCCTAAGTTGGCACAGCTGGAACAAGGCGGGGGGTGGCTGTGAAGCCAGCGGCTCTGATTCTAGATCCCAAACCCTTCACGGGGACACCTAACCATCTTCCCAGTAAGGGTTACAGTGTTCATCTGAATAAGGGAGGGATTATCTGAGAAAGGATTTGGGTGTTAAATGGCTAAGTGATTGAGCAAATAAGGGAGGTAATTGGCTATAATTCTAAACAGAAAGGAGAAAGTACTCTAATAGAGCTAAAAATGACGAGTTGTGGAAACAGTGATATCTTAATTATGAGACAATCACTCAGAAGCAGTTTTCATTTACATTTTCAACATGGGGTGAAGTCCAGTAATACTCCTTTTGCCCAACTTTCTAAGGCGCTATTACTGCTTTCCATTTGGCTCAGACTTTCCTATACCTCCAGTCTTTCTTGTCTAATGATTAAAATGGTTTCAACTCCCCTTAGGGCTGTTAGAATGAAATAGCAAAAACGAATGGGAAGGTTTGGAAAAGTTTGCTGATAGGATTATCCTGTTTTGGAGGATCAGTTTTTGGTGGTTAATCTTTCGATGGTTGGGTTTAGGCTGTCTAAACAGTGGGGTGAGGTTCTGTTTTTGTTTTTGTTTCAAAGAGAGTGTGTGAGTGGGGAGGGGCAGAGGGAGAAGGAGAAGGACAATCTGAAGCAGGCTCCACGCTCAGCCTGACAAAGTACTCAATACAGGGCTCGATCTCACAACCCTGAGATCATGGCCTGAGCTGAAATCAAGAATTGAACCTTTAACGGACTGAGCCACCTAGGCACCCTGGGGTGAAGTTTTTAAACTTATGAATGACCTTATCAGAAAGAATCAGGATGATGGCAGAGTGGAGGGGAAGGAGAGAGACCCCAAGTCCCATTGATTTACTTCTGATGCAGATGGTGTTCAAGTTAGATGTGGGTGGTGACCTTGTCCATAAGAGGGGGTCATTACAGCTGTCCCACCTGCCACAATGTAATTATGATGACAGAATTGGGAGGAGATGAGGCTATTATTTATAAAACTGAAAATGTATCAATAACCTATATTTTATTTTTTTTAAGATTTTTAAAAATTTTATTTGACAGAGAGTGAGAGCAGGAACACAAACAGGGGGAGTGGGAGAGGGAGAAGCAAGCTTCCCGCCAAGCAGGGAGCCTGATGTGGGACTCAATCCCAGGACTCTGGGATCATGACCTAAGCCAAAGGCAGACGCTTAACGACTGAGCCACCCAAGGCACCCCAATAACCTGCATCAGGAGGCAGTTAAACAAATTATAATACCTTGTCTTACCGGGAAAAACATGCAGCCTTATCCAATATGAAAAAATGCCTTAAAATAATGTAAAAAGACCAAAAGCAGGTGCAAAGTTGAATGTGCAGTGTGATCACAGGTCTGAAAACACATAAACCAAAGCTCTTCCAAGAATGAAATCTAGAAGCACAGTTCATCACAGTGTGAACTGTGGTTTCTCCCGACATGGTGGGACATGCCGGTGGCTGGCGCTGCGGGATGTGTGGGACTCTTTTCCTTCAACTCCATTGTTTCTAAAGTTTCTGTAATGATCACATAAAGTGAGACTTTAAAAAAATGAAAAAGAGTAAATGTATTACTGTCATAAGGAGGAAATCAATTTTATTTTTAAACCTGTTCACAAAGGATTTGAAAGCTATATATATATATATATATTTTTTTTTTTAAGAAAATTGCTGTGAAAGAGCTTTGATAGTTAAAAAGCTTCTGCAGAAGCAATAAACATAGTCTTCTATTTTCTGGCATCGCTTCAAGGAATGGCAGTCTGATTGTGTTTAACCAGCACATTGAAAAAGCCCCAAGAGAAACCGTGTCAAGAAGAATGTCCCAGGCGCCACACTTCAGAACCGTGGGTCGGGGTGGGTGCTTCCACAGAGAGGTGCTGCTCAGTTCATCTCTGTTGACCTTCTGGGAATCGAGGTCTTGGTGACGTAGAGCTATGCTCAGTAATGTTTGCCAAAGCAGCACCAAAAGGAGACTCGGCCTTACACTCAGGAGACACACTCAGGCTGCCATGTGGGCTCCAGACTGTTGGGGTCCCTCTGGGAGGATGGAGCCCTCTCTGGACCTGGGGATGGAGGAAGACCCACTCCTTCCCACACAGATCGGAGAGCTTTGGCTCTGAAGTCAGAGGACATGAGTCATACTTGTCTATAGGGTAGTTGTCCATGTGACCTTGGCGGAGCCAGCTTTTAACCTCCCTGGGGCATGGTTTGCTTGCATGTAAAATCGAGGTAAGAACTTTTATCCTGCACCTCCCAGATACTGTGAGGAACAAGGTGGGATGAAGGTATGACAAGATTCTGCAAACCATAGGGGATTCACAGTCGTGTGGTGTTGTGACAGCGCACGATCTGCAAGGCATTTCTGAGTTTTGACGAGCATCCGAGGCCTCTGAGGAAGTCCATTCATGCCTATGCTGGACTAAACAAGTAATGATAACAAGAACAATATCAGTAATAGCTAGCGTTTTGGGAACACCATGTACCAAACACTATTCTAAGGACTTTACATGTATTACCTCATTTTAAAGATGTATTTATTTATTTTAGAGAGAAAGAGCACGCCGCACAGGGAGGGACAGAGGGAGAGGGAGGGAGAGAGAAACTTTAGCAGACTTCTCGCTGAGCCCGAAGCCTGATGCAGGGCTTGATATCACGACCCTGAGATCATGACCTGAGCCGAAATCAAGAGTCGGATGCTCAACTGACTGAGCCACCCAGGCGTCCCTGAATGACCTCATCTTAATACTTAAAATAATTTCATGGTAATGTAGTTACCATGAGGTAGGTACTGGAATAGTCCCCATTTTACAAATGAGGGAGAGGCACAGAGAGGTTTGAATCCAGGATTTGAATCCAGGCAGTCCGACCCTGAGGCCTGATTGAAAGCTGCAGGTATTTTTCTCTGACATACAAGGACGAGGGGTTTGGGATACTTGTTTATTAACTGGTTGTCTTAGTTTCTTTCATTCGAGAGCTGCTGTTGATAAGGTTTGCTTTTTTTTAAGTGTTGCAATTAAGAAAACCTGCTGGTGGCAGTGAACGGGACAAAGCGGATGGCTTCATGACCGTGGTTGGCAAAGTGTCCCAGGATGACTGTGGGAAGGGCTCCTTCTCCTTGGTGTCTCCAGCAGGCAAAGGAAGGAAGTACTGAGTGGGAAAGGGCTATGGCTACGGCCACCTTCCAGTAGTCGAAGGAAACTAGGAAGCCATCCAGGGCAGCACTGGAAGGCCCTTGGATCTTGAATGGAGAATATTTCTTAAGTAGGAGACTCTGATGACTTTGGAAAGGAGGGTCTCTCCTGGGGTCTGGGACAAAAATAGCCATGCATAAGGGACTGACAGTCAGAGGGACTGAAGAGAGAAGTTCAGAGCAGAGAAAAAGCAGCAGGGGAGCCTGACGTACGTATGGGCTTTTATGAGGTTCAGGTTTGTAGGCTATGCCATGGGAATACTTTGAGCACACAGCCCTGGAGACCAGGTCTGGCATTCTGTGCAAGTAGTGGGAACGATGCGCTGCCAGTGTGAAGGGCTTCGGGAGGACAGAGGCTCAAACAACTCATCATTAGGCATCTGGGTGTTACCCGTGGGGGCTCGAGGTCTGGGGAGACTAGGGAGGCAGTTCTCACCATTTCTCACATTCTGCTTCCCAACCTGGCCAAGCACTTCCTAGCAACCCCTATTATGTTTCATTAGTTAATGAACTTCAGTTCAAGGGTAAGTTTAGCCCTGATGGGACTCCATGCAAACTTAGTAAGCAAGTTATTTCTATCATAAATCCACCTCTGCTCCTCGTCTTTCTTTATCCAGAACCTCCTTAAATGTTTTACCATTTAAGCTATTTCCTTTTAAAATTCTTTAGAATACAAGTCCCTTGGTGAGACACACTGTCCAAACACAGGTAATTGTTGGCTTGTCCCTAGAGTGAGTGATAACTTGTTTTATGTTTTTGTTTTTGTGTTTTTGTGGGGTTTCTTTAGAATGAGTGATATTTTTAACGTTCAGAAAGGATCGCTGGTTAGGGGCTTATGCAAGAAAACACCATTGTCTATCATCTCCCCCTCTAGTATGTGGGACATATCATTGCTTTCTGTGCATTTTTTTAACTAACAAGACTGTTACCACAGTTTTCTGCAAAGAGTAGTTCAGGTTATTCTAAGTAGAAGAAAGTTAGGGGTTTTGGACAAGAAAAGGGGATGGATTGGAGAGTCAGATTTCATTAAGAAAAAAAGAATTCAGTAATTTGATTAGAATGGTGTTGCTTCTTTTTCTCTTTGAAAAATGGGACTTAAATCACTCCTCGGCCTTTTGGTTAAGATCAAGTGAAAAATGGGACTTAAACAGAAGAATACAACCTGTTTCATAGCAACATTCCAACTTGTCTGTCTGATTCTGTTGCTGTATAACAGATTACCACAAATTTCTGGCTCAAAATAACATGCATTAATGATTTCCCAGTTTCCATGGGCACAGTTTCTTTGGGTTCTCTGCAAGAGGTCTTACAAGGCTGCAGTTGTCTTGTCAGTTGGGCCATGTTCTCATCTGGAGGCTTGGCTGGGGAAGGAACTACTTCCAAGTTCACTCAGGTTATTGGCAGAATTCATTTCCTTGTGGTGTCCATAATTGGAGGTCCTAGCTTCTTGCTGGCTGTCCATGGGAAGCCATCCTCAGCTCTGAGAGGCTGCTTGGCTGGGGAAGTTCCTGGAAATTGCCTGCAATTCTAGAAGTTGCCCGTAATCCTTTGCCACATGGGTTTTCCCAGTAGGGCCTTCTCAATTCATCAGGCCGTCAAGGAGAGCAAGTCTACTAGCAAGACTAAGTCTTAGATAATATAATCACAAGTGTGATATCCCATCACTTTGCCATATTCTGTTGGTTAGAAGCAAGTCACAGGTCCTGCTCATACTCAAGAAGAGGGGTCACACAAAGGCATGACCACCAAGAGACAAGGATCACAGGAACACTGTAGAATGTGTCCAATGTACTCCTATATCCATCCCATATCACACTTCGACTTCACTGCCTTTTTTGAGTGTTTTAAGCTTTCTGTAATTTGGTTTTGCCCTACTTCTCCTAATTTACTTTTCCCTTCTTAATAAATTACCTCTCCTCTCCCCCTAAAATTTTTTCTTCCCTTTTACCCCTTCCATGATACATCAATTAATACAAGTATATTTTATTTATTAGTATAGACATAATTTTAAAATCTTGTGTATAAAGCAGAAGTAATTTTCATTTAAATGAAGAGTTCTTAGCTGTGTTTTGGCTTCTGAATCCTTTTGAGAATCTCATTAAAGCTATAGAGGTTCATTTCCCAGAAGTGAGGGACACAATCCTGTATCATTTGTTATTATTGCTGCATAGTAAACCACCCCTAGCTTAGTGTGGTAAAAAGCTACCATTTTATAATGCTCATGGTTTCAGGAATCCAGATGGAGCACAGTGAGGATGGCTTATCTCTGCCTCATGATTCTTGGGGACACAGTAGGGAAGACTGAAACAGCCAGGGTGACTTGAACGGTTGGGGACTAGAATTACCTGGAGGCTTCTTCTGAGTCACATGGCTGGTGCTTGGGCAGGGATGACTGGGAATCTTGGCTCAGCTGGGACTGTTGCCTGGAGTACTTACATGGCCTCACCAGGTGGCTTGGGTTGCTCACAGAGTCGTGGCTAGTTCCAGGAGGAAGAGTGAAGGAATATATGGAGAACAAGCCTTCCAAAAGGCCAAGTGGAAGCTGTCTGGCCTTTTGTGATGGTAGCCTTGGAAGTCATGTGGCATTGCTTCCACCATACGGTAATTGGTTGAATGGTCTCAGGCCACTCAGCTCCAGGATGAGGAGACATAGACCTCACCTCTTAATGGGAGGCATACAGGAGAAATTGCAGCCATTAAAACACACACACACACACACACACACACACACATTTAAAGAACTAGATTATCTGAAAATTGAAAGGGATCATCGAGGATGACCTCTTTCAGTCCTCTACCATGGCTCAACTCTTTTTCACAACTTTCCAGCCATCCCATGCCTGTACCACTGTGGGGACAAAGGGGTTCCTTTTGTTCTCTCCTGTTATCCATGCCCACCACTTTCCAGTCTGTTCTGTTCTTCACTCCATAGCCAGAATGCTTGTTCTAAAACACACATTTGCTCCTGTACATCACCCATCTTCACCTACCCACCCCACTCCACTTCAAGCCAGATTTCATAACTTCAACTCCCCTTGGTTTATTTCTGTCAGGTAGTTCTGAGGTTTTTAGGTAATAATAGAGAAAGCTCTCAAAGTAGATTTTCTTTTTTATTCTTAATTTAAAATATGACTTAAGGGCACTTGGCCACCTCTGCGGTCATGAACACCATCAACATGGCAGAACCATGGAAAGGGAGACCAGAGAATCATCCGGCAAGATTGTTTCTCTTCCCGAGCATGAAATTTCCAGCTTTCTTCTCAGTTATGTCCTTGCCTCCTTTCCTGTAGAGCTCACCATTTTGAGCGCCCCCTCCTTTCCTTTCTGCCTGCAGCTTTATACAGGAAATGTTGGTGCTGACCGTCTGAATTCTCTGGAGGTGCTTGTAGTGACCCTGGGTCTTGTGAGGTGTCTCTAGTCCTCCGTTGGATGTGAATAGCTTATCTTTCAGGGAGGAAAACTTAGGGTCCTAAAAAGACATTTGCATCCAGATACACAATTCTCTCATTTTGCATTTTGGGTTCTTGCATCAGGTTCATTTTGGTGTCATTGGCCATGGCAGATGGTCACGTTGATCTTTGATTTTCTAGGTTGTGAGTTTCCCAGTCCAACCCCTGTAGGTGATACAAAAAAAAAAAAAAAAAAAAAAAAAAGATTTAAGATACACAGGTGTCTTCTGCATCTTTGCTCAAATATGACTTTATCAGAGACTGTGGCTCACCATCCCTGCCCCGGCGGGTAGCTGCCACATTTGCACCTTTGTAATGATGTCATTGTCTGAATATGTTTAATGAGTCTTCTGCACTGGGGCACAGCTCTGTGAGATGGGGGCGGTGCCTGCCATGCCCACTCCTTCTCTCCAGGACCTCCAGGACCTCCCAAAGCAGGCACTTGGTGATCTGCTGATGCCTGACCATGTGATATTTTGTTTCTCAGGAGTAGACAATCTACAGATAACAGTCAGCCCAACCCCAGAATCATTTCCTCACGGGAAAGCGTTACCGATTTCACCAACATGGCCTTTCTCAGAAGTCCAGTCTTCCTTGGCAGCGGCCAGAATCCAGAATGTGCTGGGACCGTCCCCTGACAACACGAGCGTGCTGCAGTTCCCCCGAACACCTCCGCCGAAGACACACCGCAGAGCTAGGGCTCACGGGGACTTCTCTTCCTCCCCTTACCAAGGAAGTGGCCATAGAGCCTTCCTCGAGCCTTCCAAGGATTCCACGGAGTCTGTGGTCCAGCCGAGATCTCAAGGGGAAAAAGACGCAGCCTCCATGTCAGGTTTGCCTCACACCAGCATGCTCCCTTCCTTGTCCACAAACCCATCTCAGCCAGTATGGGTAGGGACTCCTTCCATTACAACACAACATGCCCCACTATCAGACGTGCTCCTGTTTCTCCCTCCACCTTCACCCTCCTCATTGGCTCCTGACTCACCTCATTCCATCGTCTTTTCTAAACCAGCCAAACGACCCACCCAAGTGCCTTTCTTCCCCCAAACAGCTCCTCCTGGCTCCTCTTCAAGTCAGAGCATAGCTAATTCCCCAATCCCATTCGCTGGTGAAATGAACCACACTCCATCCAAAAATGCCCTTGATTTGCTAGACATCCCTCATCTAGGTTTTTCTGGATCCTCCACAGGACAGCGGCCTGAGCTGCCCCCCACAGCAGGTCCTCATTCCACAGGCTCCCCCACACCTGAGTTGTTGAGCTCCGTGACAGTACTGGCCCACCTGCCTCTCGTTCCCCTAGTACCTGGAAGTCTTCCTCGGCGTCCAAATGGACCGCCTTCACAGGCAGTGGCAGAAGGGACTTCAAGTCCTACATCCACCCACTCTGTGGAAGCTGGGGTGGCCAAGGGCGTGCACAGTGAGGTGTCTTTGCCGACTTCTAAGAGTGCAGCAGCCACCGCTGTGACCCAGGAGGCTGTGTCTTTGCTTTCCCAGACTGCAAGATCTGGGGCAGTGGAAACGACCACAAGAAAGCTAGCCCCTGCTACTGCAAATGACTCCACTCACCCACTGCATTTGCCAGCCACTCCAGAGAATTCTGAAGGGCCCAAGTTTTCTGCAGAACACACGGCTTCCTCGTTGGTGCCTTCTCCTCTGCCTCTCCCCACTTCCAGCCAAGGGAAAGCCATCCTTTCTGGGGCATGGAACATCACAGCAGCCGACTCTCCCTCCCCACCCACTTTCGCCCAGCTGGTGCAGAATCAGGCTTCCCCATCCACCGCACCCCAAAAGCCAGCTCCTCAAGAAGAGGGCACCAGCGGGTCCCCTCCGACCGCAGCTACAGACTTCCCCCGTTCTAGCAAATCTCCCGATCTCCTTTCTGCAACTTGGGCCTCTCTCCTGCGGGAGGAAGAGAGCGTGACAGCTGTTTTAAAGAAAAACAAAAAGGCAAACTTGACAGTTGCTCTCCAGACCCTTCCAAGAAAAGACATTCTGAGTCTTCACACTGTAAATGGGTTCCCCTCTGATTCCAGCACGGATCGTATTTCATCTTTTCTCCTTACAACACTGAGAACAAACCTCCCTTCAGAATCAGCGCTCCCTTCCATGCCGTCCGTACAAGGTCCCCAGACTATCCTCCCAACCCCCTGTTCGTCCAGCGCCAACTTAGAGGCTCCTGCAGCCGCAGAAGGCCGCTCTGAGTCGCCAGTCCCAATGTCCCAACAGGTGACAGCATTTCCCTCCTCCGCTGAGGTCTATGACTTCTCAACAATGAGACGTGTTTTAAAGCCAGCGACCACAGATGTTTTCAGGAGTTCTCTTCCCACAGAAACTGGATCCCTCTCCATGCAGCCAATGAGATCTGGCTTGCAGCAGCAGACAAATTATGATTTAAATGGGCACACAGTTCACTCCACCCGTTGGGAAACTCGTTCAGCTTCAACTCCTCCTCCCAGTGGTTCAACTTCAGCTGCCAGAATAATAAAATCTTCAGATCTCAGAGCTACTGCTGAGCCATTAGTGACTGCAGAAGGCTTCACCATCCAGCATCCTGCCCTTTGTACCAGCGCCAACCAGCCTGTCCCACAGTCAGAGGTTACCATGGTTGGAAACCAAACAGACGTGGTGTCCTTAACCAGAGACTTCCAAACACCTGAGGTTGAAAAGGACCCACCCACAGGCCAACACGCTGTGTCTCATCCCCGTCTCCAGCTGCCTGGCCATGCAACATCTGCTCTTTTGCCAGCCTCTCCAAGACTGACTTCCGTGGCCCACGTCCACGAAGTGCTTTCAGATGGAATGGATAGGAGTTTCTCCATTTCCAGCGATGTCTATCCATCTCCTGAGATAAGCACTTCTCCACCATTCCAGAGTCCTTTGAGAGATCACATGACGGCTGAGTCTCCTCCACCAAGCAGGGCCGGACTCAGGACCCCATCCAAAGTGCTGCTGGCTTCTCGGGGCCCCGACAAATGGACAGGTGCAGCCACGCGTGCAGGTAGTTGGTTTCCTGGTACCCCCAAAATAGTTAGGACTGCTTCTGTGGACAAAGGACCTTCAAGTTCAACACAGACACCCGGCTTTGCTTAGAAGGAGCAGAAACACACCTTGAGGGTGATGAACAAGTTAGGGGTCCCCAAAAGTCCTGTCCTTTATCCTCTGCTGACTTGAGTTTTTTGAAAGTACAGTCAGTCTCTGGCTTAAAAGAGTTTGACTTAAAATTTTTCAGCTTACAGCAGTGCAAAAGTCATAGGCATTCGGTAGAAATCACACTTCGAATTTTGAATTTGGATTTTGAATTTGATTTGAATTTGGGCTAGCAATAAGTTGGTATGGTCCTCTCCCGTGGTGCCAGGCAGGGCAGCAGGGCACAACTCCCAGCCAGACACGAGACCATGAAGGTCAGCAATGATACGAATACAACCATCTCCTACCCACGCCACTATTCCTTCACTATTAGTACAGTGTTCAACAAATTACGTGAGATATTCAGCACTTTATTATAAGACAGGCTTGTGTCAGATGGTTTTGAGCAACTGTAGGCTACGGTAAGTATTACGAGCACGGTTCAGGTGGGCTAGGCTAAGCCAGGTGTATTATTAATACACCAGCTTAGGTGTATTACATGCATTTCTGATTTATGATATTTTTCAACTTATGATAGGTTTATTAGGACAGAACCCCAGCGTAAGGTGAGAAAGAGCTTCGTTCAGAATTTAAACATCCTTATTGCCAACCACAGGTTTCTGTAAGGGACGTTCTCACTGTGGGTAATTGACTTAACGAACCTAGAGCCGTTTTGCCCAAGTTCCTGAATACAGAGACTTTTCTCACCAGCAAACCCGCAAATTCCATCCATTTGTCACCACCACAAGTGACACGCGCCCTGCGGACCAATGACAGACTTTGCTTTTTTCCCTCTTTGCAGCGGACCCCTCAGTGTCGTCCAGGGCGGAACCAACAGCAGCAGCCACCACTGCAGCTACGTCGTTCCTGGGGAAATCAAGTCCACGGGCGCTGTCTGCAGCCCTGATCGCCAAGGGCCCTGGCAGTAACCCTTCGGCCATGGCCTCGGGATTAGTTAAGAGCAGCTGGACCACCGCTCTAGCTAAAAATGCCACAAACAACACAGCACCTGGCCCAAAGACGACAGCGGGGGCGGTGCATCCGACCTTCTCCTTCACGCCAACCTACATGTTTTCCAGAACAGCACACACCATGAGTGCTCACACAGCCATGCAAGGGAACACAGGCACCGCCTCTGGCCTGCTGTCCACGACACACCTCCCCAGGAAACCACAAGCCATGCACACGGGCCTTCCCAACCCCACCAACCCAGACATGCCCCAGGCAGCCACCGCCCGCCCGCTGACCATCACAGCAGCCTTGACATCCATCACCGCACCAGTGAGGGCCACCCGCTTACCACCCGCGCTGGCGGGAAATACAGATGCTGCTCTCCCCGCTGCGTCAACTTCCGTGGTCACCACTGGCAAAATGGCGTCCAACCTGGAGTGTCAGATGTCCAGTAAGCTCCTGGTGAAGACAGGTGAGAGTCCACTGTCCTGATTTTACTTGAAAGTAGCCATCCTGCCCTGGTCTCAGAGATGTAGCAGAATTATTTGAGTTCTTTGAGGTGAGTGGTTCTCAACCAGGGACAGTTTGGCTCCTTCTCCCCCAGAAGGCATCAGGCCATGTCCAGAGACTGTGTCTGTGACATGAAAGGGAGGTAGGTCCCCATGGACCTACAGCAAAGGATCATCCAGCCCCAAATGTCACAGTGCTGAGGTTGAGAATCTCTGGTCCTTATCATCAGTGATGGCGGAGAGGGGGAGCTTTATGGAACATGGAATCTAGTCCCGAGGTCCGTCCCGATATCAGAGGCCCTTGGGGAAGCCACTAATGCTGGGTGGGGGGAGGAGGGTGGTCTGAGAAAATGAACGTGTAGCAAGTTTTCCTGCAGAACAAATCAGGGATGTGTCACAGAAAGGAATGAGCTGGTTAGTAAGATGGCAAATATCGGAAGCCCTACAGAATTCAGAAAGGCTTTTGTTAGCCATTTTGTCAGTCGGCAGATAGTAAAAGTACAGCTGTGTGATGAGGGTGCCCAAGATTCCTTCAGATGTTGAAAAGGAGGCCTTGAGAAAGCTGGGTGGTGTCTGTTGTCTCAAGCTGGCACCTCCCAGTGGCAACCCAGCAGGCCAGGAAGGCCCAGGGTGCTTTCATCAGTGGCAGTGTTTGCTCTAAAAATCACCAGACACGTTATTTGAAAGAGCATGCCAATGCTGAATGCTCGAGTCCCGCCTTCCTCTTCGCCCCACGAAGGATTAAGTGAAATTATATCTTGAGACATACCCTATCCTAAAATGGGAAATTGTGAAACTAGGCGTATAGCAGAAAGTACACTATCGCTTTCTGTTTCTTAAGAAATTATACCATCTGGTTTTCCACTCCCCCTCCTCTGACAGGCAGGCCACCCCGACCACCTAGATGCAGAAGTCTGGAACATTCTCCCCCACTTCTGTGTCACTCTCCATCACCCCAGCCACACCTGGCCCACCACAGGGGCCCTTCGGTTTTAAATCCTTGAATACCCCTTCTCTTCGTCCCCACTGCCCCTTCTCTGGTTCATGCTGTTGTCACTCACCTCTATTTCTGCAACAACAACCAAATTTATCTCTCTGCCTTAGACTAGCCACCCCCCCCAATCTGTTCTCCAGTCTGCAGGCAACAGAATTCTCTAAAATGAGTGCCTTCACTGAAAACCCCTCGCTTCCCGGAGCCAGCAGGACCAACCCTAAACATGTATACTGAGAGGCACTGCTTCTCACTACTATGCCTTTTCTCTTGGTCTTCTCTCTGCTGGGAATGGCTGGGGGTGGGGGGGTGTCCCTCTCCTAGCTCATTGGCCTAGCTCATTCCCTGTTATCCTTCAGGACTCAGCGGAAGCTTCGGGAAACCTTCCCTGAACCCCACCCCCTTGCCCAAGTCTGGGCTGGGTGGTCCTCCTGAAGCCTCAGACAGCATCGGAGGCGTCCCTTCAAATAACACCTGTCACATTCAGTCACAGGTGCCTGTTGTCCACCCCAGGTCTCCATCCCGCTCTCAGTCCCACTTATAGGGTGCGGGGCTGCCCCTGCCTCATTCAGGGCTGTTTTAGGCTGCAGGACCTCACTCAGGGCCTGCACGTCAGCAGGCTGTCAGGGAACGCTCTTGTTGGAATTTTCTTGCATGCATTTTCTTACAGACCCATTGGGGCCAGGCACTGCTGAACCCAGTTTTCAAAGTCAAAGGCAGCGTTGGTCAGAAAAGAAGTGCAGCCAGCATATTAGCTCTCTCTCCCCTCTAGGATCACACCAATATGAGGCCTCCCTTCTTGGGACTTGAGTGGGACTGAGAGAGCTACTACCCCAGCCCGCCGCTCTCATTGGTTGGACCTGCGGTCACCAGCTTTATTCAGAACTTGCAGGAGGTGGAGGGTGGAGAGGAGAGGGGAGCTCCTGAGGGGGTCTGCTGCCTTACCCTGACTACCGTGCTTCTGTTTGGTCCCACAGTTCTCCTTCTGACCCAGAGGAGAGTGCAGAACAGTGAAACCTTGAAGTTCAGTGTAGCCAAAGGGCTCACACAGGCATTACGGAAGGCTTTCCACCAGAATGACGTCTCGGCTCACGTAAGCCCCTCGCTTTTGTAATTAAACTAAGCCCTCTACATCCTCCTCTTGGACCCCAAGTACGTCTAGATTTCCCTCCTGTCTGGGTACCATGACCACACACGTCAGAAGTAACATCTTCCTTCATTTTGGCGAATAGCTTATATGTGGTGACTGGAGAGAAAAAGGCCAAATTTTGAGGTGGAAAATGGAGGTTAATTGCCTTATGTCTTTTTTTTTTTTTTTCAAGCCTGGATACACTGTTTTAAATCATACCATTATCCCATTGTTTAGTGAAAATATTTGATATTGTTAGTCTAATTCTCAAGAAACTGTCCATTCTTTTCCCTTCATCTTCCTCAGCATTGTAAATGGTGATTTATTTCTGGACATTTAAAAATTATTGTAAATTGAGTCCAACTTTGTTTCCATAGCCAGCAGCAGATAGGGAAATAAAACATTTTTTCCCCCAAACACTTTAATGCCAGGTACTATTTAACAACTGTCATCTGATTCCCATGGCATAGCCAAGGGATGGAACCCTCTCTTTGCACTCTTTGGGATTGATGCCAAGTTTTAAAGCCCTAAATGTGATTGGCAGTTGGTGGATGGCCCTTTCCACCACTTAGAAATAGCGGTCCGGCTTTTTCCCTCTGAGGCTTGTCTTGCAGCTGCATTCGGCTTCATGGTCTCCACGACCACACCGAGGACTAGACATGAGGTTTGCTACATAGTTTATTGGTCATTGTCAATCTCTTTTTGTTGGGGCGGGGGTGGAGGATGGGGACGAACAGAGAGAAAGGGAGAGAATCTCAAGCAGACTCCATGCTGAGCAGGGAGCCTGGCACAGGGCTCGATCCCAGGACCCTGAGATCATGACCTGAGCCGAAACCAAGAGTCAGATGCTCCACTGACTGAGCCACCTGGGCGCCCCTGTCAATCCCTTTTGTATAATTCTGAGAGAAAACAAAGAAAGACAGAGAGAGAGAGAGAGAGAGAGAGAGAGAGAAACTCATTTCACGAAAAGCATCTGTGGTTTCTGCCCCAGAAACTACTTGAAAGTTGAAAATGTGAGCATTTCTGTTGGGTCACCTGACATGTAATTTTCAAACTTAGTTGTTTGCAAACTACCTTCAGTGTTTATCTTATCTGCATCTCGTCGCAGACCACTGTCACAATTAGTTATGAATTCATGTTTTAAAAATCAGCCCATTAAAAAAAAAAAAACTTTTGAAAGGATGTTTGATATTACTGGTGGAACTCGGGATCATTTGCCATGAATAAAAGGTAATCATAAAAATGAGAGTAATGGTAATAACTTGGTAAATGCAAGCTAGACATTATTGCTTGAGGAAGGCTCTAAGGCTGATGTCCCCCATGTCTTTTTGTTTAAACATATGATTAGCCAGCATTAGAGAGGTACTATAAATAAATAATCCCCAAACTGAGACTTGCTTCTCAAGATCATTAGGATTGGAGCGGGGAGTCACTTTCTTAGCCACTTTCTTAGTCATTTTCTCTCAAATAAAGAAATAAATCTTAAAAAAAAAAAACCACTAAGAAAGCAAAATGATATAAGAATAAAATCTAAAGCCTCAAAATCTTCCATTTGGGTCAGAAAGAACTCAGTGCATCAGTGTCTCTTAGGACTCAGTTTTAAGAGAGATTGTCCTCAGTCCCTCCCCATCCTCACCTAGGTCCTGAGCCAACTTACGAGCCAAGAATGGACTGAAGTCTGAATAGTTCTTCTCTTAGCTTTTAGAAAGAGGAATTCACCTCATTTACTACCTAATCCCTGTCCTAAAGAAGCCCTCACTTCATCTATCACTTCTGCCTTTTAATTTTCATAAGTGATAAGAAAGCTGTTTTTCCCAGCCTTTCGTCTCTGGAAATCTCTTTTGCCTGCCATCTCCTCTCTGCCTTCTTGGGTGACCGTTGGTGCTCACAGGATTATACTGAGGCATTTAAGGAATCAACAAAATCCCCCCAGATTTAATTCGATCCCATGTAGGTTGGAAATAAATTGCGTTTTGTTGTATTCTGATGTTTTGAGACTTGCCAGTCTGCATATGCTTTATAGGATTATTAGAATGTTTGTTGAATAAGAATAACTTGTTCCCCAGCCATACTAAACAACAGTTGTGGTTCTAAGAAATACCAAGAAGAACTTAAAGTACTGTGGAAATTAACACTGAGTCCTATGGGTCTGTTTTGTAGGTGGACATTCTGGAACATTCTCATAACATCACCGTGGGTTATTATGCTACCAAGGGGAGGCTGGTGTACTTACCTGCTGTAGTGATCGAAATGCTGGGTGTTTACGGGGTCAGCAACGTCACCGCAGATCTGAAGCAGCATACCCCAAACTTGCAGTCGGTGGCAGTCCTTGCCTCCCCGTGGAATCCCCAGCCTGCTGGCTACTTCCAGCTGAGAACAGGCAAGTACCTCAGAGAGGAAGGATTCCCCTCCATTCTGGAATCAGGGGCAGTATCAAGAGGACACCTGTTTAAAGACTCCCGTACTAGCTGCTCTGTCATTTCCTAAAGTCCTGTGTGCCTTCCTCAAAGGGCCCTGCTAAGGAACTGCCCCAAGTTCCTTGCACATAACTTAAACTTCCCAACCCTGGATTTATTAGAAATAGTCCTTTGCGGGAGCCTCCCTTCTCAGTTTATATAATTTGTACTTTATGAGCAGCAAGCACCATATTTTTAATTCTTTTCTGTATTACCTTTGAATAGCAGTTAAGACCTGGACATCCATAAGATCTATGCTTCGGAGCAGCACGTCCCAGATGCCCCCAAATCAGAGTCTCTGAGCTTAGGCCTTGGAATCTTTTTCTCAAGCTCCCTCATGATTCTGATCAGGTGACTGGCAAACCACGAGAATGGGGAAACCATTGAAATTCAAAGACTTGACCAATTTAGTGATGCTGATCAGCTGACTTTTCTCCCCCCTCCAAAGAAATAGAAGGCGTGATCTCTCTTTGATTTGTATCATTCTTGGAGCAGATGTCTGCATGGTCCAACCAAATGATCCCCAAATCTTTCCCATCAGGGGGGACCTTAGGTTTGATCGTGCTTTTGATTCTTCTCTATTATAAGTCATTTTAAGGCTCACTTCCAACACTACAGCCAAACCTTGTCCGTCCTTATTTGCCCGATTTCTCGGATGTAAAATCGGGCTGTTTTATGTGATGTCTGCTGTGAGGTCCAAGACCAAGACACACAGCTCTGGTGAGTGCTGACCCGTTACTCTGGTTCTAGTGCTGCAGTTCGTGAGCCAGTCCGACAACATTCAGTCCTGCAAGTTTGCTCAGACGATGGAGCAGCGGCTGCAGAAGGCCTTCCAGGATGCTGAGAGGAAAGTCCTGAATACCAAAAGCAACCTGAGCATTCAGGTGAGAAGGAGGGCGCGTCAATGGTGTAGTTGACAGACGCCAAGCATAACGCGAATGTTGGCGAGAGGTGACTTGGTCTCCTGTTTCAAAGCTGTCTGGTGTAAATGTAACTCTGTATTTAGGGCAGGGGGTGTAGATAGGAGGAGGTGCCACTCTGGGGCCCCCTGAGTCGAGTCAGCCCCAGCACTGATAAGGATGTCTGCGGTATGGCTGTGACAGGAGGAATGCTGTTAGCTCTATAACCTGCTATGGTTTGGGATTTTATATCTATTTTCCCAGGGGAAGCTTCCTTGGGCCTTCCCAATACATATGTTATTTTGTTTTATTTTGTATTGTCTGTTTGTTGAGACAGAGAGAGTGGGGACATATGAGTCAGGGGGAGGGGCAAAGGGAGTGGGGGAGGGAATCCCAAGCAGGGCTCCATTTTCATTGCAGAGCTGGACACGGGGCTCAGTCTCACGACCCTGAGATCATGACCTGAGCCAAAATCAAGAGTCAGATGTTTAACTGACTGAGCCCCCCAGACTTCCCAATATATTTACTACTTTAAAAATTGAACTAGATATACCTTATAAGATATAGTCTCATAAAATAAGTCAGATGTCTCCGAAAATGAGTTGATTCTGAATAGCTAATGCATCAAGTTTTGCCTGTCCTGTGATTTGCTTTGAGTTATTTTCCAGACATCCATATGAACAATCACCTTAGTTTAAATAAATACACACACATATACATGTACATTTTAAGTTTGGGGCTCACCATCTGCCAGGACGGTGCTAGGTGTTTTAGAAATATTTTGCTACATAAAACTCAAGACATCCTTCTGAAGTATTATTATCACCATTTCACAGAAGACGGAACTGAAAGTCTAAGAAACTTCCAGAAAGTCACACGGTTGGTAAAGAAGGAAACAAGGACTTGAGTCAAAGACCATAATCTTATCCACTGTGCTATACTATGGAACGTTTGGCAAACACATGAATTTTTCTCAGGAAAATCCCACTACTGGCATATTATATTTCAGTTTCCTGGACTTACAGTAGGCATGCCACCAAAAACTTTTCTCAGACCCACTTTCTTGCAATTATGTAACTAACAACTTTTTTTTTTTTAAATAAACTCCATACCCAACATAGAGCCCAGTGTAGGGCTTGAACTCTCAGATTAATACCTGAGCTGAGATCAAGAGTCAGACACTCAGTTGACTGAGCCACCCACATGGCCCAAGACAGATTCTATTTAATGGTATTCATCCAACCCCCAAATCTCTCTGATTAACTGTACAACCCAATGTCTCTGTTTTTACCGAACTAAATCCTTTGCAATGAAACCCAGTAGTTTTGAAATGGACATTTAGCATAAGCGAATTATTAGCAAAGCCAATATGATGTAGAAAGCACACAATTTAATTTGAACAAGCAGCTTTCCTTTTCTAGATTTATCCAACGTCTATGTGGAAGTATCTCATTATGATTTGGCTCATATTAGATTAAGATCTAAAAAACGTGTCATCAACATAAGATTTATGTAAGAAGTATGACTCAGCTCCCTTGTGGGAGATCTTTTCTTTCTAATTGGATTTGTGATCCTCACAGGTGCATGATTCTGGCTCGGGCTTGGTGGCAGGGCATTCTCTGATCGTTTTTCAGGAAGCAAAGACCCATTGAGCACCTGCTATTCATTCAGGCACTGGGAGAGACACCAAGATAAACAAGTTGCCTTTGGCCTTCAGGACACTTTCTCTGTGTTCTATGATAGTCATGGGTCACGAGATGAAACTTTGTAAAGCAAGTAACCAAGTGTCTTCGGAAAAGACTATAACAGACCATTTGAAAACTGCTTCTAAATAGATTTAAATGTTCTTGAACATTTCAGCAGCTCTCGAAATGAATGGATAATTGGGTGAATTATTTCATTAACCTTGTTTTGCTTTTTCCCATGGCTGACAGGAAGCCCAGGACGAATTTGTTGCCTGGATTTTGGAACCCTCTAGGCTTCTACATCATGCATATATGTAGCTATGAGCTAACCATTCCCCCTGGGCTTATTCTAGAACCTGGTTGAATAATTAATAACTTACTATTTTATTGTATTAAGTATAATTTGGGGAACACGTTGGATTCTTTCTGACCACATAAATATTTAATTTGTTCAGAGAGTTGATGAAAAACTAACTTAAAAAAAACTTGTATGGCATTGGTATTAGGAGCTAGATTACAGTAGACCGAATTAGGACATTTTTGGTTATGAATGACAGAATCCAAGCATATAAGACTTAAGTAAAAAGAAGTAATTGACTCCTATAACTAAAAGGTTCACACCCTATTTCCTTCGGGCCCAGTTTGATTCAGGTGCTTATGTGATTTCTTCTAGAAATTCTCTCTTTGTCACTTGGCCTTGCCCTGGGCTGGCATCGTCTTCCGGCCCAATGGGGTGGCCCCTGGCACGTTCAGGTTTATCTCATCCTTATTGCTCACAGTCTTATGGAACCAAAGTGCCTTTTTTGGTGGCATTCCAGTAAAAATCCTGGGATTAGCTCTCAATGGACCCATGTGGGCTGTGTGCCCATTTCTGGAGTAGTAACTAAGGTCAAGGGGATAAAATGTCCCAATCAACCAGGCCTGACTATTCCCACTCCTGGAACTGGGTGGGGCAGCCCCACTCAAACAAAGCACATGAACCCAGCTGGAGAGAAGAGGTGTTTCCCTGAGGAAATCTCCTTCATAGAGGAAAGGAGAATGGATTCTGTGTAGGCAAAACAACAACCTTCCATTCTACCAGCCTTTTTTAGGTCTAATTAGCTAAATGAATTGTGGCATAATGAGTGGGAAGTAAGAAAATGTCAGAAGCCACAGGAGCCTGAGAGTAAAGGGGTAGTAGGACAGTGCCCTCTGCCCGGGCTGCTTTACTGGGGACAGGGCATGACTTTCAGGGAATACTGAGATGACCTTGGTCTCAGGCCTGTGAACCTCTTATTGATGAAACTAGTGTTAAATAGTCACCAAGACTGGTCACGCTTTTCTTAGGTATAAAAAAAATGAGACTATTAAGACCAAGGGAAAAAAAAGGGTCACTCTGTGTTCATGAATTGGAAGACTTGATTTTGTTAAGATGTCAGTACTGCCAAGAGCGATCTACAGATTCTGTGTGATCCCTACCAAAATCTCAGTGATTTTTTTTTTTTTAATGTGGAGATGGAAAAATCCATCCTAAAATTCATATGGGATCTCAAGGAACCAAGAGTAGCCAAAACAATCTTGAAAAAGAAAAGCATAGTCAGAGGTTTCATGCTTTCTGATTTCAAAACTTACTACAGAGCTACAGTAATCAGAACCGTGTGGTAGTGGCATAAAGACAGACATATAGACATGGAACAGAAGAGAGAATGAAAGCATAGATCTTTGCGTATATGGTCAAATGATTTTTGACAAGGGTATCAGGACCACTCAATGGGGAAAAGACAGTCTTTTCAACCAATGGTATTAGAAAACTGGATAGCCACAAATAAAAGAAGGGATCTGGACCTTTATCTAATACCATATACAAAAATTAACTTCAAAGTGGATCAAAGACCTAAACATGAGAGCAAGAACTAGAGGACTCTTTAAAAGAAAACAGAGGAAAAAACTTCATCATACTGAATTTGGCTAAGATTTCCTGTATAGGACACCAAAAGTATAGGCAACAAAAGAAAACATAGATAAATTGCACACTTCACCAAAATTAAACACTTCTGTGGATCAAAGGGTACAACTGACGATTAAAAGACAAGTCACAGAACGGGAAAAAATAATCGCCGATCGTATGTTGGATAGGGGGCTAATATCTAGAATATATGAAGAACCCATACAACTTAAAAATATAAAAACAACCCCATAAAGAAATGAGCCAAGAGCTTAAATAGACATCCAAAGATCTGTAGATGATCAATGAGCGCACGAAAAAGATGCTCTCTGTGACTTATCGTGAGGGAAATGCAAATCAAAACCATGAGATGCCACTTTGCATCTATTAAGATGGCTATTATAAAAAAAGAGAATAACGAGTATTGGTAAGAGTGTGGACCAACTGGAACTCTGGACACTGCTGGCGAGCATCTCAAATGATGTAGCTTTGTGGAAAATGGTATCGTGGTTCCTTAAAATATTAAACAGGGTCTAGCAATTCTGCTTCTTCTGGGCATATACTCCAAAGAATCGAAAGCAGGGACTTGACCATATTTGTACACTTATATTCATAGTGGCATTATTCACATGAGCCAAAAGATGGAAGCAACCCCAGCGTCCATCCATGGATGAATGGATAAGAAATGTCTTATATCCATATGATGGGATGTTCTTCATCTCTGAAAAGGAAGGAAATGCTGATCCATGCTGTGACCTGGACGAACCTGGGGGACATTATGCAGAGTGAAATAAGCCAGTCGCAAAGAGACAAATACTGTAGGATTCCACTTATAAGAGGTGTTCAGTTTTGTCAAATTAATAGAGACACAAAATAGAATAGAGACAAAAGTAGAATTTTGTCAAATTAATAGAGACACAAAGTAATAGAGACACAAAAAGACACAAAGGTGGCTTTCGGGGGCTGGCAGAGGAAGCAATGGAGAGTTGTTTAATAGGTACAGAGTTTCAGTTTGGGAAGATGAAAAGTTCTGGAGATGGATGGGAACGATGGTGGCACAACCCCATCACTGTGCATAGTGCCACTGAGCTGTGTACTTAAAATGGTTAACGGGATGAAATTTATATGTATTTTGCCACAATTTTTTTTAAGTTACAATTTACCTGATTGAGTGTATATGTGTAGAGGTATCCATACTGCAAATTCTGTGGGCTTCTTTGGGATCTAGTGAGACTAAGTTTTGTTGAAAAGCAAAAAATAGAATGTTCACGCTAGAGATAATGGTTGAAAAGTTATTTTAGTTCTTATTTTCGCAGATGGCAGTACGGAGAGGTCTTTTGAATTGTTCAAAAAGAAGCACCTTTCTTTTTGGCTCCCTGGGAAAGAGAGGCATGAGTACTTGTGGCTCAACCACTTTCCCAAAATACTTCCAGAGAGGAGAGAAAGAGTTGACCGGAAGTGTTGACTCAGTGTATCCTAAATCATGGGACTATAGGCTCTGTGGTAGAGAATTAAATAGAAACTTCCACTTATGGGGAGAAGTGGGAAAGAATGTGAAGAAGCTATTCTTGACAGTCGTCTTAAAAATAGCAGTTAAAAGGAAAGTTGCAGGGGTATTTATGTCTGAATGTGTAAAGGTTTGGGAAAGACAAGATTTCAGTCAGCTCCCTATGGGAAGAGGGGGCACACTCAGATTAAGGTAATTTGATGAAAGTCCAATAAAAGGAACCCTTTGCAGAAGTGTGGGCAGGCTCTAGGGAAACCACGGGGTGAGTGCAGTACCAGAGGCTGTTTAAGTGTTGGGGCCTGAAGGTGAGGAGAGGGAGCAGTTATAGGAAGCCAGAGGCCAGAGTTCCCCTACAGGAGCCATGCTGTGGGGAGGGAGTCCCCTGGCCCAGTTCTCAGACCTCACTCTCCTCCCTCTGTCCCATATCTGCCCGAGCTCCTTTTAGCTGAAGCTCGAGGGAAAGGAGCCCACTGAGGTGGTCCACAAGGGCCTGCCTCTGGGGGTGCAGAACAGAACGCAGGTGGGTGGGTGGCAGGCGAATCTGGAAGGGGGAGGTGCAGACGCCAGGACAGAAGCCCACACTGTCTCACCCAATCAAATGACTTCCTACTGCATCTGTTTTTCGAATCTCATCTGTGGGTTATTTTTGTCCATACATTGACCCAGAAAACAGCATTTTCCAGTAACTGAAAAACTGACAAAATTCGAGAAGAAAACCACACCATCTCATAGTAATATTTACATATTCTATATTGAATTTAATAGGTCGCAGGAAATGTAATCACTCTCTAAAGAGGCTATTTTATATTTCTGAATTCCTTTTGGAATCAGGTTTAATCACTCTGTCTGTTCCCTAAGCTGGTGATCAGCTATGTAGGAACTTAAAGATTCCCTCAGAATTTAACTCAGGCTTTCTCTGAGCAGTTGAGCCCTCTTAGATGTAACATTTCTATGCTCTATTTTGTATTTTCAGAACCATAAAAGTAACCTGAGGCTCTGTAGCCCCTGGAAAATATACACACACCCATTAAAACCTGAAGTCAGACTGCCTGGGTTCGAATCCTGGCTACATCACTTATTATCTGTGTGATCGGGTGCAAGTCTCTTGATCATTCTGGGCCTCAGTTTCCTCCTCTGTAAAATGGAGTCCTAACTGGATTCCCCTCACAGGGCTGTGGTGAGCCTTGAATGAGACCACGAGCCCGAGGCCCAACACGCAGAGAATAACCATAAATGATGAGTGTCGTTATTCTTGTCTCTTCCTTGCTCTTTTTCCCCTCCCTTTCATTTCCCCCGCCTCAACTTCTGCTTAAACTTCTCCCACGGCCTCCATGAAACAGACCCTCGTCTTATGGGGCGTGTCTCCCTCCCCTTCCCTCCTGTGTCCATTCAGATGGTGAGCACATCCAACGCCTCCCAGACAGTCACCCTGGTGTACGTGGTGGGCAATCGGAGCTCCTTCCTCAACGGCACGGTCGCCAGCAGCCTCCTCCGCCAGCTCTCGGCTGAGCTGGTTGGGTTCTACCTCACCTACCCGCCCCTCACCATTGCTGAACGTGAGTATGCCCACACCACACGGGGAAGCTGCCTTTCCCCTGAGACCCCAGGGTCCTTTCTCCATTTAACAAACATCTATTGCACATACTAACTCTTTTATCTTAAAATAACTGGAATTGGTGATAAACCAGGATTGAATTGATGACAAGTTTATTGCACATTGAAAGTAAGCCCTCGCTAGGCGCCTTTAGCTTTCGTATATCTTCCGTCGTCAAATCCTCACAGAGCACCCTGTAAGGGAGTCCAAAGCGAGCCCCGCTTCGCAAAGGGGAAAACTGGAGTTCCAAGAGGTTCACGAAATGCTCACTCTCAAGTAGCTAATGAGACATGGAACGTGGGGTTTGAACCCAAGCTGCTCGCCTTTGAGCTGACAGTAACTGCCCTGTAGGGCATCTGTCCCTGTGGCAATCTGGGTTGTGATGGTTTCCCCCACTTCTGCCATCAGCAAATGTTGCCCGGCCTTCGGCCCTTGCCCTGGCTATAGGTATCACAACGCAGCTCATTTGCAATCAGCATCGTGACTTCGCTGCATGAATTCTCCATAGTCAGTCCCCTGGCCTGTCTTCCTCTGACGATTCAGTTACATAACCCTCATTACCGTGCAGCAGGCACAGACTCCAAAGACAACGCGGCCTACATTATGTACCCAAACACTTACTTGGTAGCCAAAGGAAGTCAAGATTGGTGCCGTTAAATTCAGTTGTTGATACATTTCTCAAGGTCACTGGTCATGGTTTGGTTTGTTGTTTTTTTTTAAACACATATGAGCAAGATTGCTTCTATTTCCTTCTGTGGTTACATTTGATACTGTGACTAAATAAAAGGGTGTGTGTGGATGTACCTAGCACAGAGTAGCCACTAAGAAATTTGTTTTGAATGTTTAATGGCAGGCTTTTGTGAATTTCCATATAGTAAGAAAAGATGAGTCTGGATTTTAGGGAAAGGTGATCTCAGGAAAGATGGCATTCATTATGTCACATGGCAGCTGTGAAGAAATTATTTTCTTTCCTCTTGACATTCTGATAATTACAACAACAAAAATTTATTGAGCACTTACCAGGTGGCAGGCACTGCACTAAACCCTTTCCATGAATTAACTCTTATGGTCACCATACCTGCAAAAATATGGGACTTTTTGTCACAAACCTTTGGCTAATAATCCACTTAGTCCTTGACACTGGAAAAATCCATTCAAGAGACAATCATTCCTAAAAACATTAGTGATGGTTGGGAAATTTTCACAAAGAAAGCCAGAGTTACTTCTAGCTGTGAGTCTTGATAATGAAGACATTCCACTTAAGAAGCTTTTGATGGAAAAAAAGAGAACAGAAATCCACAAACCCTAGAAAACTCTTCATCTGAAAGTTAGCCCTTTACTGAGTATTTTACTTTTCAAAACAGCAAGATAGTGTTGGCCTGCATGTTCTGGAGTTCCCTGAGAATGTTAAAGCCAAATTTAGCTGTTAGATATTTTGTCACCTGTGTCCATTTTCCTTAATAATATTTGCATATAAAACCCATGAAACTGACTTGGTGTGTTTCTTCTTTGTTTTAGCGCTGGAATATCCTAACCTTGATATATCAGAAACAACCAGAGACTATTGGGTAATTACAGGTAATCTCTTATTTTACTTTCTTCCCCCCCCCCATCAGGTTGGTTGGTTTTTTTTTTTTTTAACTGCATGTCAGAAGAAGACACCAAAATTTTAAAAATAGTAATTATTATAATTATAATAATTAAAACTGCATGGCATTCAGTGATAGGATCAGCAGCTTTTCTTTGGTCCTGTTTTATGTCAGGGAATTACTTCCATAGAGCCAGAAGTGGGTAAATAAGGCTAAGAAAAGATATCACTGAAGGTGAATCTTATTAGATAAACATTCGAAACAGCAACCTATAAAGTCCACTGGCATCCTCTTTGCAAAATGTAGACCAATCAGAAGGTATGGTGGTAACCTGTGGATGTCTGGGGTACATCCATGGGAATGGTTGTTTACTTAAAGATGGTAGGCCTTTCCACACTGCCCTACAAAACCCCAGTGAAAGGTAGAGGAATGCTGGGCATGCACTTTTCTCTTTCCCCTGGCACATGCCCCACACCTACACTAGTCCTGGTGGAGCCCAGGCGTGTCCTGACAGTGAGGGCGGATAGAAGTAGAGGGTGTTTGGGTGACATTTTCTTTTTTTCCTTGACATTTCCCAGCTGAGCTTTATGAAACAGCAAAAAAAAAGTTCTTGTTTGTGTTTTTCCAAAGCCAGACAGTTGCTCTCAAAATCTTACAGAAACAAGCGTTGGGAGCAGTGAAGACAGATGTTTGTGGGGGAAGTGACCAGCCCAGCTGTCCATGGCAGTGGAGGGTGGAGGGGAGGATATTAGCTTGGTGGGGCTGCCGTAAAAAAGTACCACAGACTTTTGGGGCTTCAGAAGCAGGAATTTATTTTCTTATAATTCTGGAGGCTGGAAGTCTGACAGCAAAGTGTCAGCAGGCTTGGTTTCTTCTGAAGCCTCTCTCCTTGGCTTGTAGATGGCCGTCTTTCCTTTATGTCTTCCCTCTGTGTGTGTCTATGTCCTAACCTCCTCTTCTAGTAAGGACACCTGGTATACTGGATTAGGGCCCACCCGTAGTAGCTTATTTTACCCTAATCACCTCTTTTAGGGCTTTGTCTCCAAATACAGTCCCATTCTGAGGTATGCGGGGTTAGGACTTGAATCTATGCGTTGTGGGAGTACACTATTGAACCCATAACAAAGAGGGAGGAAGATCCTACAAGTCACGGAGGGTGTGCCTGGAAACCTCCCTCCCATCGTCCCTGCCCCATTGCCTCTCTCACGTGCTGTCCCAAGCAGCAATGGCTAGGATGCTGTCTAGATTCCTACCAAAGGAGCCCACCCACTGCTCAGGGAGGCCTGCTCAAGACCGCTCTGAAACTGCAGAAAATTGCGTTTCTTTCTCCCCCACAGAACTATGGCTATGCAGAGATTATTTTATCGCTAAGAAGGGAAATTAAAGAAATGTGTTTTAAAAGGAAAAAAGGGGCACCTGGGTGGCCCAGTCAGTTGAGTGTCCTTCTGACTCTTGGTTTTGGCTCAGGTCATGATCTCAGGGTCCTGAGATCAAGCCCTGCATTAGGCTCAGACCTGGGCATGGAGTTGGCTTGAGATTCTCTCTCTCTGTCTCTGCTCCTCATACCCCTCCCCCAGCCCCCTGGTGCTCTCGGAAGAAAGAAAAGAAAAGAAAAAAAGGAAAGAAAGGAAAGAAGGAAAAGAAAGAAAGGAAAAACACAGAGTTTATGCCCAAGAGGAAGATGCATTTTTGAAACAGCAGGTTATGTAACACTTCCAAAATCATGTTTTCTCCACCAGGAACACTGCTTTTTAACTTTGCAGATGTCTCTGCTTCTATGAACTGTGAGGTTTCCATTAAATGGCAACACACCTGCCCTTAAACACAGGCTGTCCTTGACAACCTCCCTGTGTACCTGGGTCTCGTCCTGCCTCTGTTTTAATGACGTAACCTTCACGAAGTCATCCTGGGACGTCACCCTTGCCCACCTGCGGACATAGTGCTGGTGATCAGAGTGAACAGTGGCCCCTGCCGCTGTGTTTGGGGCTAGTTGTGTCAATGCCAGCGGAAGGGGCTAGAAGCAGTCTCAGCATGACCCTCCTTCCTTCCCTTGGGCTCAGGACCCACTTGCTACACTCATGGCAGCCACCTCTGGCCTTTGACCATCATTTACAGAACGGGTAGGAGATTAGGACCTGAGATGAAGATAGCCTTATTCATCCGGCTGTGAGGCACACAGCTCCTTGAAACCGCTCTACCCTTGGCTCCCAGAAATCCGACATGGGCACTCTGTCTTCTGCTCATTGCCGACAGCTCAGCAGATGGGGAGCAACTGTCCTTTCTGTTGTTGGTATTATGAAATGACATGTTTCCACCTGCTTTCCCACTAAACTTATATTAAATGTGTTTTGAGGAGCCTGGATGACTCAGTCGGGTCAGCATCCAACTCTTGGTTTCGGCTCAGGTCATGATCTCAGGGTCCTAAGATCAAGCCCCACATCGAGCTCTGTGCTTAGCACAGAACCTGCTTGGGATTCTCTACCTCTCTCTCTGCCCCTTCCCCTGCTCATGTGCGCGTGCATTCTCTCTCTAAAACAAATAAAATCTTTTAAAAATATATATGTTTTTGTCCTCTGTACACTTCTCCCCTTTCTGAGCGTGGGTCGCTCACTGGTGGAAAAGCAATGGCTTAGTTAGGGCACTTCCTACGGCCCCCTCTGCTGTGCATGGGTCCTGTGGTCAGGGCTGTATGGAGGAGGCAGGATAGCGACACAGACTTAATGCCGCTGCCTCACAGAGGTCAGAGCTCATCTTAGGCTTGTCCACTGGTCTTTAGTGCACCACCAGACTCAGAATATCCTAGACCCAGCAGTCTCAGGATTTCTTCCAGTCTCAGCCCTGCTGCTGCTAACCTAGTGTGTCCTTGAGCAGGTCACTCAGGCCCTCTGGGTGTCATGCTGTCCCCTGTGGAGTGAGAAGATAGGAGCTGAGTATTCTGGTTCTTTTCGCTCTGAATGTATGGGATTCAATGACACATAAAATAATTCAGCTTCAATATAGGCAGCTGAACCAGGCCATGCTGACTCTTGGAATTTTAGAGTCCAGTGCAGTCGTCAACAAAGAAGAACTAACAGACCAGTGATGTAATAGCCCCTGAATCTTCTGGAGAGCTCCCATGATCACAGCTAGGGACTTGCCCGCCTCCTGTAAGGCCGAGTCTGTGGTGGCTAAGTGGAGTGCCCAGGGCCTCCGGCGGATGTACTGAAGCGTGCTGTCTTCCTGGGCACCTGGGCCAGCATCCAAACTCCCCTCCTGCTTCTGGGCCGCTCTGAGACACGCACCCCCCTTTTGAAACCCTTCTAGGTGGGCAGAGAGGGCTGGGAGCCCGAGGCCCGCGGCACTTCTCAGGGGAAAGGAAAGAAGCCACCATCTGGGAACATAGTTTTTTCTTCCTCTGGGAAAAAAGTGTCTCACCAAGAAGGGGCACATTTGAGCAAACAGCAACAGCTAACATTTACAGACGTCATCGCAAGTCTTTGTAGCTCTCGCTCAAAGCATTGTTTTTAAGTATCTGTTCTCCTTAATGACACAATCAGGAGTAGATTAGGATCCCTGTGTTTTCAGGTGATGAACCAGGGTCCAGAGGAACTAAGTGACTTGCCCGAGGGTACTCAGCAAGGGGGGAGCCAGGACGCAAAGCCAGACCCCTGGCTCCAACCCCTAGTTCTTCTCCAGCTGCCTCCTAAGGAGGACACGTTCTCCTTGCAAACAGCGGTGAGGCACGTGGGAACTGTCCGGCTGTAGGTTCCATATGACTCTGCAGGAGGTTCCCATGGCCTCCTGCGCCTTCCTGAAGGCTATGGTTTGGTTTGGGTTTTGTTTTCCCTCAGCTTAAAAAATTGGGGTAAGGGGCGCCTGCGTGGCTCAGTGGGTTAAAGCCTCTGCCTTCGGCTCAGGTCATGGTCCCAGGGTCCTGGGATCGAGCCCCGCATCGGGCTCTCTGCTCAGCAGGGAGCCTGCTTTCCCCCTCTCTCTGTGCCTGCCTCTCTGCCTACTTGTGATCTCTGTCAAATAAATAAATTAAATCTTAAAAAAAAAATTGGGGTAAAACACACATCACATGCAATTTACTGTTTTTTTTTTTTTTAAGACTTTATTTATTTATTTGACAGACAGAGATTACAAGTAGGCAGAGAGGCGGGCAGAGAGAGGAGGAAGCAGGCTCCCTGCCGAGCAGAGAGCCGGATGTGGGGCTCGATCCCAGGACCCTGGGATCATGACCTGAGCCGAAGGCAGAGGCTTTAACCCACTGAGCCACCCAGGTGCCCCGCAATTTACTGTTTTAACCATGTATAAGTGTAGAGTTCAGTGGTATTAAGTACATTCACAGTGCCGTGTAGCCATCACCACTTCCTATTTCCAGAACTTTTTCATCACCTGGGGTCTTTGTCCCTTTCTTTGATGTCTGCCCTTGAGTCATCACTGGGATTCCCTTAGAGTAACCCATGATGATGAACTTTGACTATCCTGTGTCCCCACTCTTGCTCTGGTCTGATAGTCAGGAGATGCCAACTTAGAAGTCATCCCTTGGGGCGTGTCTGGGTGGCTCAGTTGGTTAAGCATCTGACTCTTGATCTTAGCTCAGCTCTTGATCTCAGGGTTGTGAGTTCAAGCCCTGTGTTGGGCTCCACGCTGGGTGTGGAGCTGATTTTTTTTTTAAAAGACTTTATTTATTTGTCAGAAAGAGAGAGAGAGAGACAGAGAGCACAAGCAGGCAGAGTGGCAGGCAAGGCAGAGAGAGAAGCAGGCTCCCTAATGAACAAGGAGCCCCATGTGGGACTCGATCCCAGGACCCTTGGATCATGACCCAAGCCAAAGGCAGAGGCCCAACCAACTGAGCTACCCAGGCATCCCTGGAGCTGATTTTAAAAAGAAAAAAAAAAAAAAAAGTAATCTTTCAGCAGTGGTTCTCTAATTTTACTAGAGGCATATCTTTGACGCTGCAGGAACGTGGCTCTCCTCTCTGGGGCCAGGAGGTAAGCTGGCCCTCCCCAGCCTGACAGCTGTGTCAGAGGGATTCTGAGGGGCCTCCCCGGGACCGCCCTGTCTTCTCTCTGTTTGCAGGAATTCTGCTGACAGATGAGCTGGGAGTCCCTCACAAGGGCCCTAGAAAGAGAGCTGCTTTATGCCCTCCATGGGGATTTTTGGGCAATTGTGGCTTTGAAGAAGTTATTTCGGACACTCAGCTGTGGGTTTTACTTTTCTCTTGATCGGTTGCAGCATCATCTTCTGGATCGCGGTGCTGCCCGTTGCTTGTTCTGGGCCTGCTCAGAACGTGCTCACAATGACAACTCATGCTTTCTGTTCAGGCTATTTCCATATCCCTGTAAATGGGTGGTATGAATGGCCGTTGGCTGGACTGTGGTAGAATAAATTCTGTTAATGAAAAATCTTATATTATATCCCCAGCCTGTTATAAGTTTGTGTCTCTTTAAAAAGATAAGGTTTTTGTTGTTGTTGTTGTTGTTGTTGTTGTTGTTGTTGTTTTTAGCATTCTTGACTTCAGGGCTGACTGTGTTTGGAGACAATGTCTGTGTGTTTGGGGTGCCCTGCATTGCCCAAGGGACTTGGAGGAAGGACTGCACTTTAGGAGTAGACGGCAAAAGGAAATTGCTCCTGTAGGAAGTGACCTTTCAGTCTTAGGATGTTCCTGGTGTTCATGGGGGTCTCCTCCACGCATCCAGGAGCTGTTGCCTGGAGGCCCATCATTAACCCTTACCTTCCCAGAGAGCTCAGGTTATAGAGGAAACCCAGCCATGCAGGAGGGCTGGAAAGAGGAGTTTCATGTACTATCTGTGCACCAGGCATTGTGCTAAGCTGCTTTATACCTGAGAGGCTGTGGGTCACTTTTGGGGTGTATCCCCAAAGGACCCCCTAGAGGAGGGGGAGATGAGGACATGGAACAGGGTGGTTTGTCGAGGTGTGAGGGGCCGAGCTGCAGGCTAGAGCCCCGATGCCTTTGCAAAGCTCCTGACGAAGTGAGGGTAGTCCTGAGCCAGGCCTTCTGAGTGGGAACCAGGGAAAGTTGCGATTAGTCATACCACCAGCTAGGCTGTATTCCCATATGATCTAACAACACAGAACATCTTAAATAAGGTGTGGGTTCAGTACAACAGCATTAGGCGTGTCACAGCTCATGGAGGAGAGAGCCTAGGTTTTGCAGTTACATAAGCGTGGGTTTGAAGCCTGATGGCACCGGTCACTAGCTGCATGGTCTTCGACAAATCCCATAACCTTCCAGCACCCGTAACATGAGGACAGTGATTCCTGCCTCCTGGGGCTGTCGTGAGGGTGAAACTGGGTAAGGATGGCCAAGCCCAACACGAGATAGGGCCCGCGGCCCTGCGTGGCTGGTGCAGGCCCGGGGCTGGCCGAGGTTTCTGCGTCAGCGTGGACTCTGTCCTCTGAGCTGCCCCTCTGCCTTCTGCCTCCACAGTGCTCCAGGGCGTGGACAATTCGCTGGTGGGCCTGCACAACCAGAGCTTTGCCCGGGTCATGGAGCAGCGCCTGGCCCAGCTCTTCATGATGTCCCAGCAACAAGGCCGGCGGTTCAAACGGGCCACCACCCTGGGAAGCTACACCGTACAGGTGGGTGTGGCCAGAGCCACTGGGCTCTTTTAATGGACATGGGGGAGCGTCCTAGGGCCGAGTAAACCATGCTGCGTGCAGAGGAGCAGGTCATCAACAGGGCCCTTAGGTCTGGGGGGTTCATGGTTATGACCATCGGATTTGGCGGTGGGAGGGTGAGAGTGAGCTACATTCCCCTGACTGTCTCCCTCCTGGACTAGAAGATTTCAGAACAAATTCTGTACATGGGCACGTATTTATTAAACAAGAGTTACTGGGAAACAAGCACTGCTCCCCAACCTGTTCGGGAGACTGGACGGAGTCCCAGACCTCGGGGCCATCCACTCCTGTGGGTGGCAGACACACAAACCAATTTTCCAGGGGCAGGATTCTGTGATCCTTAAATAGTCAGTTTCAACCAACAGAACCCTCCACGTCCCTAACGGACAGGGGACCACGCAGGGACTTAGGCAAGGGAACCATAGCAGGCGCGACTGCCCGAATCCCCATCCCGTCTCTGCCGAATGCCAGTGGCCTTCCGTACCACTGCTGCCCCTTTATCGAAGGGTCACTCTTGAGATCCAGAAGCCAGAAGTGGCTGAAGTGCCTGGGAATTCATGAGCGGCGAGGGTGTGAACACAACAGACAGCCCTCTTGCTTCCCGGCTAGGGGAATTCCGAAATGTGTGTGTTCAGTGTCTGCCAGAGCCTTCCCATGGAGTTAAGCATTAGCTACCCGCTGTGGTAACTGGATTAATAATGTAGCTCTCCGAGTTCCCTGCCACCCCCATCACCTCCTGTCAGTCCGTTCCTCGCACCTCCTGGCTAATCTGTAAGCACTCAACTCCGAGTCTGCGTCAGAGGGAATGGTCAGACTCCATGGCCATCCCAAGGTAGAGGTGCCAAGCTTCTTTAGATTCTGGATTCAGTTCAAGTCAGAGTGGGAGCATCTCTAGCACGTTCTAGCCAATCCTCCTATCTCATACCACTAATTTCACTGAAGCTGAGAATGGATGGCTAATGTTTGTTATGCTAATTAGCAAGGCTCCTGGAGCTAGGGGTCAGAGTCCAGAAACAGGGCTGGTGGCTGCCTCGGGGGTGTGGGTTTCCTAATTGGAATCTAGCCTTCTGCCTCTGGAATGTGAACTGGTGATTGGCGATTGCCACATGGAGGGTGTAACTTAACCCAGACGTACATAGATATCACCCCGTCTAAGAGGAAGCGTTTTAAAGGAAATCACAGCCATTACTCCAGTCTGTCTGCAGATCGCGTCCCCAGGCAATTTTGAAAGTACAAAGAACTCATTTTCCTGCCTGAGTCAAGCGTCGTGCCCCGGAGGGAGACTCGGGGCCCTCCATTCACAGCTGGTGAATCTGGTCCCCTGTCCCATTGCTTGTTGCTTTCTGTCGGAGTCTTTGTAGTCTGTGACAGCCTGGGACCAGGTAAAGCCATGGTTAAGTTCTCGTGCCAGGTTATGATTTACCCTCTGTGGGGTCCATTTGAACCCTGTAATTCACGCTTCTCCAAATAACAGAAAGGGAACCTGTGGGACTCAGACAGCGAAATGGGATTTGCCTCAGCTGAAGGGAGAGAAAGAACAACCCTGTAATCCTGGTATTATTTGTAAACCTAGGAAACATAACACATTCTACATGTCAAAAAGAGACCAGCGAGGTAGTCTTCTCCTCATTTCTTGTGAGTACTCGATGTGTGTGGCCCCATAGCTGCCCAGAAAGTCTGAGTGAAGTAAGGAGGGATTTATTTCTGCAAATCCCTAGTTTACAGAGGCTGTAGATGACCTTCTCACATGGCTCTTGGAGAAATCTTGGTAAGAAGAATTTGCTATGAAATTGAAATTGAAATTGAGTGGAGTTATTAAATATTTGAATGCCCATTTACCTTCTACCTTTCTGTACAAACACTGTCCTTCCCTCCTCTCCCAGAAGGGACAGAAATGACATGCCTGAATTTCCCAAATAAAACTCACTCTGCATAGCTTTACATCATCCTTTCGCCCAGAGGCCTTTTTGCTGGGCTCAGATAATTTTAAAAGATGAGCCACTTTCATGAATATGGAAATGTATATGTCTAGAAAGTAAAGATATTTCTCTAGTGAACATATCTGAAAAATTGAGTCTGAAGAAGAAATACATAGGATCAGTAAACATTTTTTTTAAACGTTTAACTCCATTTGCCATCAAAGTAATGCAAATTTTAACCACCACAAGTTACCATCTTCACCTGCCAAAGATTTCTAATGGTATTATCCAGTGTTGGTGAGGTTGCGATGAAATGGGCACTTCCAAGCACAGTAAATGGATATGACCTCTGTGGAGGGCAAGTGAGCAATTTGGACGACAGCCTCCTAGATGTCGTGAACTTACTCCTGGAAGTTCATTCTGAGGAGATAGGGGTGAACACAAAGATGAGAGAGTAGAACAGTGTTTCTCAGTGTCCAGAAAAATGGTCCTATAAGGTGTCCTGGGGCAAAGGGGCTCTGTGGCCCCATCAGTCTGGGCAAGGGTTCATCCTGTAGCCCCTTCTTGAAGATTCCCAAGGCCTACTGGCATGCCAAAGACTCTAAAAAGACCTGCAGTAAAGAAATCCTTTAATTTTATTCAGCACACTGGTTTGTAAATTTAAGTGCCAATAAGAACCTTATTTTTAGTAATGCCTCTATTTCTCCAACATTTTATTATGAACATTTTTAAACACACAAAAGTGAAAAAATTATATACTGAACACCAATAAACTCACTATCTAGGTTCTACAATTAATGGTGTGACTACGTTACCCTTTAAGGTGACCTATTATTTCCACACCATAGATCAGTTTGGACTGATCTAGAACTTCATATACATAAGTAAATTCTCTTTCGTGTGAAGCTTTTTTGAGGCAATGTAGTGTTTTTTAGGTTCATGATGTTGTGTTATTCATGAGTTTATTCCTTTTTATCACTGAGTAACCTCCCCTTTGTTTGAATATACTGCAGTTTGCTTACCCATTTTTCTGCTGAGAGACCTCTAGACCTCTTCTAGTTTTCCGCTATTATAAACAAAGCTGTTATACACATTCTTCTACAAGTCTTTCTATGGCCATAGATTTTCATTTCTCTTAAGTGTGTAGGAGTAGAATTGCTGGCTCCTAGAAATGGTGTATGTTAGCTGACAAACTGCTAGACCTTTTCTCAAAGTTTACCATTTTCACTCCCGCCTACCAGATGTAGAGTTCCAGTTACTCCTCACACTCATCAACACTTGGTGTTGTTGGCCCTTATTTCAGTCATTCTGCTGGGTGATAGTGGTGTCCTGTGGTTTTACTTATAATTCCCCCATTGAGCATTTTGTATATGCTCCTTGACTATTCAGCTAACCTTCCTTTGTGAAGTGTCTGGTCAGTTTTTTAAAAAACCTATTTTTTATTGGGTTGTAGTATTATCTTTTTTTAATTGTTATGTATAGCAGACATACACAGGAGTATCAAGTCATGTAGACTTCAAAGAACACTAATAAAAGGAAGCCACAACCCAAAGCATAAGAATATTCCCCTTACCTTACCCCAGAAGCCTTTTATGTGTCTTCTCTGATTATATATACTCCTTTCCTTTCTATCAGAGTTGAGTGTGTTTCTGAATTTTAAGTCATGCCTGTATTTTCTGTGAGGTTTAACCATCCATGTGTGTATCCCTAAACATGCCATCATTTGGTTTTGCCTGTTTGAATTTTATATTCTGTGATTTGTTCCCTTTGCTCATTATCAGACTTTTGTATTCACCCGTATTGATACAAATAGGTGTGGTATTTATACTACTCTATAATATTTCATTGTGTGACTATACCATAGCTTATTAATCCCTTCTACTGTTAGCTACTTTTGAATTTTCAAGGTTTTTTTTTTGTTTTTTGGTTTTTTTTTTGCTGATGTGACCAATATTGCTATAAACATTTCTGTAGTATCTTTTAACATCCTATGAAGCTCATAATCTATAATATACACTTTGGAAAATGTATTTTCCATAATATTTATCAGTTGTTAATTATAGTAGTGAAAACTTGATAACAAACCATTAAAAAATGTAGTGTTAATTGAGTTTATGAGGCATGCATATAGTAGAACATTATGTAGATATAAAAATTTATGTTTTATATATTTATAATGATGATCAATTAGCCCCAATACTGAAAAATGAGTAACAATTTAAATCATTTGTTAAATAAGTTTATGAGGTGAGCATTGGAGAGCTGTGTAACCACTTATGCTTTTGTTGCATTTAAGGTCACATAAGGATGCAAGGAAAAATAACAATGTGTGATTCTATATAGAGAATAAGATAAATAATTTTGTAAAATAATAAATAAAAGGTTTGTGTGGAAAAAAACAAAGAATAGAGGCAAATGCTCCAAAATAATGTAATTAGCTTGGGGTGGAGGGATTACAAATTGTTCTTATTTTATTTCACTTCTTGATGCTTTTCTGTGTTTTCAAATTTTCTGTAGTGAATATGTATCACTTGTACAGGGAGAAAAGGCAACAAAGGTTATTTTAGAAAAGGAACTTTAAGTCCTGCTTTTATCTGAGATCTTTTGAATTACAGACATATAAGTTCATTTTTCTTTCCTTCCTGGCAATTGCAGGAGTTTGAAATTAGTAATCTTGTTTGAGAATAACCTAACATGCCCTGAATTAATGTACAGGCCTATTTCCAAATGAGGCCAGAGTTCTCTGGAGGCTGGAAGACCTCACCGTTTCAGCATTTTCTTCTCCAGTCTCAAGCTGTTCTTTCCAGATGTTTATATTTTCAAACCCTTTTTCTCCTCCCTTTCTTTCCCTCCAGCCATAGCAGGGCTTCTTGAGATGCTGGTGATAGGGAGGTACACAGAGGTTGATGTCTAAAATATATGTTGCGGGTCCTGGTAGCCACGGAAGGCTTCGGCAATCGGGAGAGAGCCTGCGGATCGCTCCGGTAATTGCAGGTTGGTTCAGGATGCCTTGTAAACATGGCCTCTCTTTTTCCGAAAGATGGTAAAGATGCAGCGGGTGCCGGGACCCAAGGACCCAGCGGAGCTGACTTACTACACCCTGTACAACGGGAAGCCTTTGCTGGGGACTGCAGCTGCCAAGATCCTAAGCACCATTGACTCCCAAAGGATGGCCTTGACCCTGCATCATGTTGTCCTTCTGCAAGCTGACCGTAAGGGGATAGTCTTCCCGTTCATTATTTTTAACACCTTTAAATATTTCCTGCAAATTAAAGTGATGCCCCAAACTAACATTAATGGACCTGGACCTAAACATATTTGTGTTGGAGAAGATTCTTAAATCAGTCAGCTATTTCCTGTGTTGTTTGAAGCTATAGGTTTTGGGTGAGGGATATGTTTTGAGTATTAGGATGATGATAATGGTGTTGCTTTCCCGCAAGTCCTACCCACTCATTCTCCTAGAAAAATCACCATGGCTGAGATTGTATCGTCTTCTGGGGAGTTAAAGATAATTTGGTTCAATGAGCATTTACGGAGTCCTGCATGAACTGTGCTCAGTGCTGCTGGACATACAGAAGGGGGCAAGACCTGGTCACTATCTCTAAGGAGCAGAGAAGGAGTGAATGCAGATACAAAGGAGCAGAATGCGGGAAAGTGCAGGGAGGAGGCAGAGGGATCCAGGGCTCGGGGGAGGGACAGTCTGCTCTGAAGGGCCACCCAGAAAAAATGAACAGAGAAAGCGCATGAGAAATAGTAGTTGCCTCCTCGATGGCAGGCACTATGCCCGCTGCCTTACAGCACTTTCCTCAGTTTCCCCTCTCACTGGGGCAACCTCTTTCAGCTCCAAATCCCAGCTGTGGAACCGTAAGCACAGGAAAGTTAGCCAACCGGCTCAACTCCAAGAGAACTGGTACTTGGTTCGCCAGGATATGAATCTGGATCTATCTGACCTCAACTGTGTGTTTTCAACTGGGTTACACGCTAAGATTTCAGCAGCAGGAGAGGAAGGGTGTGTATTCCAGAAAGAGGGAGCTACAGGAGCAAAGGAAGGGAGGTGAGAAGTGCTGGGCATACTTGATTAACAAGGGGTCCGACTCACCTGCAGACCAGAAACTCGAGGAAGAGCTGATGAGCTCAGAAAGGGATATTGCTTGGGAGACTGGAGCCTTGGATGGTGGGAGAAGGAGATCAAGCATAACACGATGGACTGTGGGGAGCTGTTGAGGATTTCTGGGCAGGGGACTCGCGTCATTAGAACCACCTAGTGTTTGCAGAGGTTAACCTGTCAGCAGCGTCCGGGATGAGAGGAGCAGGACTAGTGAGGAGGGTCTGTGATGACCCAGATGTTGGGGATGCAAACAAGGCCTACACAGAAAGTGAGGTGGATGGTGATGACGAAGGTGAGAGAGCTCCGCGGTGGATGTTTTAGAATGGCAGCCTGCTGAGCACCGGGCACGGAAGGTCGTCCTCTCCCATGGGTTTCCCAGCTGGTGTCCACACTCCTCAAGAACCTGGCTCTTGGCTTGTGGTTTGCCTCTCATGCTCATCTCCTGCCTTCATCCGGGTGAGTCCGGCTTCCTTGTTGGTGCGGAGTCACTTGTTGGCCTGCACACCCTCACCGATGCAGCTTTGCCTGAAACGATGGCCACCCTGTGCAATCTCGGCTTCTAAATGACGTCTTTAACCCAGAGTCTCTTCTTCTGTGCCTCTCTCCTTCCCTCCCTGTGGGTTCCGTCCCCACGTCTGGTCAGGTCGGCAACTTGCTTTTTCGGTTTTGCTGCATCGTCTTTATGTGAGTTCCCTGGGGTTCCATCCTCAGCTCTTTCTCCCTCTCCAGCTAGAGAATGAATTGTAGAGGACAGGAGTGAAAACCATGGCAAGCGCCCAGGAGAGAGGTGAAGGTATTCAAGGTAGAGATCAGAGAAGTGGATGGATTTGGGAGCTTCTGGGGGGACAGAGCTGATGGGGCAAGACAATGGATTCTGTGTGTGGCGGGAGGAGGTCAGGGTCAGAGGAATCAATCATGACTCCCAGATGTTTGCTTGAGTGCTGCTTTTGCTGTCATATGTTGAGAGGCAGGAGAGAGAGTTTTATTGGAGTTGGAGCAAGAGTGGGGAGATGGAATTGGGAGTTCGGTTTGGACATGTTAAGGTTGAGATGTCTGTCAGACATCCACGCAGAGCTCAGAAGCTAGAACCCTGGAGTCATCAACACAGGTGACAGATAGAGCTAAGGGAACAGGTGAGATGAACCAGAAGAGCCATGAGTATAGATGGGGAGTCCACAAGAGGGAAGAGCTAGAGCCCGCAATGAGAAGTAGGAGCCAGGGAGGTGGGAAGAAGCCCAGAAGAGCACAAGGTCCAGAAATAAGCAAAGAAAGGAATGTCCCGGAAGGAAGTGAGCTGCAGTGTCAACTTCGATTTTTGAGAGGCAACGTACTATAAAGACAGAGGTGAACTGGATTTGGTAAAATTGGCAATGGTTGGTGACCTTGGTGGGAATGGTTTCCTGGTGGATGTGGTGCCATTTTCTCTTAATAGTTTTGAAGTTTTGAAATCAGCCAACAATGTGAACCTGAGATCAACACCTTAAATGGAGAATTGTGGTGTTGAACAAACACCTTGTCCCTCTGAAGGGAGAGTGTTAACATTCTGTGCATTCTAGTGTCTCTAAATCACTAGGGCCACTGCATGCAGTGCCCTGTGATGGAGAATGCGATGCCCCCTTGCCCCCGCCATCACCTCTGAGTAATGGGCAACAGCAAACGTTACTGAATCGACCATGTTTCTGATGGAGGTTTTCACCTGCTCCACCTGATCTGAAAGGAGGCGCCCTTCACGGCAGTGATCCAGCTGCTAGAGTGGGGAAGATTCTCCCCACAATGAGGCTGACCAGAGTGGGGACTGGTTTACCTTACCTGGCTGTCAGACATTGCCGCAAAAAATGTCACTTCAAGAAAGCAATAGACTGATCCTTTGGCAAAGGGGATTTGTGTTCATTCAGTCTTTCAACAAATATTTTTGAGAGCCTGTTATGTGCCTGGCACTCTCCTGGCCCTGGAGAGATAGCAGTGAACAAAGCAGACAAAACCCCTGCCCTCCAGAGTTTCCATTCTTGAATGGGCAGATCAAATAAGCAAAATAAGCAAGTAAAATGTTAGATGTTCATAAGTGCTTTGGGAAAAAATGAAGCAGGGGAGGCCAGGGGGGTGTCAAGGAGATAAAGATCATGATTTAAAATGGTTGGGGGTTTAAGAAGAAGATCTATGAGCAACCACCTGGGGCTACCGAGGGGGAGGGTTTGAGACCCAGCAAGGATGTGGCTGATGGAGGAGAGTAACATCATGAGGTCAGGGTGCACGTGAGGGACCACAACTGCTTGAGCCCCAAAGACCACACCCCGAGTGGAATGAGAGCCACGGGAGTGTTTGGGCAGGAGAATGACATGGACTGAGCTCTCGCCAGTGACTGGGCCCTCGGCCAGACCCTCCCCTGCACGTGTGTGCTCACACACACACACACACACACACACACACACACTCTCTCTCTCCATTCCAACTTAGAACTGGCAAACTGTTTATTTCAGAGAGATGACTTTTCATAAAACCATCCAACCTCCCTGGGGTTCAGTTTCCTCATCTGCAAATTGAGGGTAAGAATAGCACCCAAGCAAAGAACTTATCACAGAGCCTCACGCACAGCAGAGGCTCAGAATGTGTCGTTGCCCTTTATTATCCTTTCTCTCCCCAAGTCCTGGCAAATTATATAGCCGTTCCTGCCTCTTCGCTTCTGTATATGACTTTGCAGTTTTAGATCACTGTACCAATGAATGCACTGGGTTTGAATAATTTCAGTTGACCTAATTTTACTATCACTTTGACCGTTAAATGAATTTACTAATATACATATGATAAATGTATTCTCTTTCCATCTAAATAGAGGTGAAAGGATTTTACATACTGCACCAAGAAGGAGCATGACACCAAAATGATAAAACCAAGTAAAAGCAAGACACATGTAAATATTAACTCTTGCTAATGAAATATACATTTAGGGTATCATGTTCTGATACGCTCTGCATTTTTCTTCACCACAATAGAATAGCATACCCAAAAGAGGCATACGGTTATTTTTCATGGAAACCATAAACTTTGAAAATGTTAATGGCAGGGTGCCTGGGTGGCTCAGTGGGTTAAAGCCTCTGCCTTCGGCTCAGGTCACGATCCCAGGGTCCTGGGATCGAGCCCCGCATCGGGCTCCCTGGTCGGCGGGGAGCCTGCTTCTCCCTCTCTCCGCCTACTTGTGATCTCTGTCTGTCAAATAAATAAATGAAATCTTAAAAAAAAAATGTTAATGGCATCAAACTCACTCGTAAATACCAAATTACTAAAAGCAGTAGCAATTAAATGTTTGATGTCAACAGAAGCATATCATCTAATGAGCTGTTTTCAGAAGTTAATAATGTGATTAATCACTGATGGATAAAAACTATGGAAAATAAGTTATTTTATACTAAAGAACTCCAGATCCTAGTGCTGCTGGATGAGAGGCAGATCTTAGCTAATGAGGAGCTGTTGAAGTCAGAGAGAAAGACCAGCTGACTCATCCTGTGTCACTTGCCAGTGGGGTCTCTAAAGTGTTCCAGAGTCTTGTCCTCAGCTTTGTGGGTCTAGTAGCCCTTGGAATTCAGCAGGACCAGGAGGACCAACTTATGCTAAGCAGACTTAGAAAAGACTGGTATATAAACCAGACTGGTAGTATATTAACTTAAAATATAGACTAGAACTACCAAAGAGATGGGACTTCTTTAATTGGCCCTTAGTCTCTGCCATACGAATACCTACATGGGGAGCCAAATTGAAACAGGAATAATGGTAGTTCATTTATACAGTCATTCAACTTCTAATTGAGTACCCTGTTCTAGGCCCTCGGAGTGTAACAGTGAACAAGAGAAGAAAAAAAAAAAAACCTCCCGACTCTCTTGGAGTATACATTTTAATGGAGAGGCAGAGACAGAGGATGAGCAAATACATATGTATCGTATCAGAGAGTAATGCTTGTTTTAAAGCCTTACATTTCCATGTGTGGCCTAGGGGCCTGTTGCATGGACACCACCTGGGAGCTTGTTAGAAAGGCAGAATCTCAAGCCTCGCCCCAATTCACAGAATCAGAATCGTACATTTGAACAAGATTCCCAGGCGTTTGGCATGCACAGGTTTGAGAGGCGCTGCTTAAGAGAAGAATTAAGTAGGATGAGGGGAACGGAGAATGCTGGGGGCAGGGATTGCTATCTGATAGAGAGCAGATGTAGTGACACTTGTTTACAGCCCTGAAAGAAGTGAGGGAGGGAGCCACGGATGTCTGGGTGAAGAGTCACTCTAGATGGAAGTATAAGCTGGTGCAAAGGTCCTGAGACAGAGCAGTGGGCTGTAAGGCCAGAGAAGTAACAGGGTGGTTGGAAAAGCAGATAACTTAGGGTCTTCTAGAAATTATAAGGACTCTGGCCTTTACTCTGAGGGGAGTGGTAACCTCTGGAAGGTTTTGAGCAGAGGAGTTTTGTGATCTGAGTTTCTAAAGGATTACTCTGCTGCTGCATTGCAAATAGATTATAGAAGATAAGGGACAAGGTAGGAGGCCACTGCAGTAATTCAATAAGAGATGTTGGTAGCTTGGACCACAGTGGGAGCAGCGATAGAAAGAAGTGAACAGATTGTGAATTTATTTAGAAGGTGGAGATGACAAAGTTTGTTAATGAATAGGATGTTGGGTGAGTGTAAAAGGGAAGGGTCAACATTGATAGCAAAGGTATTGACCAGAATGACTGGAAGGAAGGAGCCACAATTTATTGGGTTGGAGACTATCACAAGAAGAATGAGTTTGGAGGAGAAATTGAGACTTGGGTTCTAGACATAGTAAATTTGAGATGTCTCTTAAGTATCCAGTTGGAGTTGAGTTAGCAGTTGGATGTAGGAATCTAGAGTTCAGGATAGTGGTCCTGGTTGGAGATCTATCCCTGAACATCACCAGCATACATGGTATTTAAAGCCTTGAGTCTCTGAGATAATCTAGGGTGTAGGAGAGCAGAGAACTTGGGTGGGATTAGGGGACAATATCAATAAGCTGAAACAGCCACTTGCAGCCATCTTGTCCACCAGGATAGACCTACCCCAGCTGGATTCCCCACATCTGCCAGTTGGGATACATTCCTATGACATGGCAAGTTCTTAACTGCCCTTTGGCTCTCTCTTCTAGATTTCCTATAGACCCACTCCCTTCCAATAACTCTTTCTAGATGATTGTTTTGGTTACGGTTTTTTTTTTTTTTTACTCCAGTTCTAAGAACACATTGGTCTTTTTGATTGGACAAAAGTATCTTCTAAGCTTCTCTGCCAGTGATCATGGGGGAGACTCATCCATCTTATGCCAAAGACTTTTTCTGTTTTACATTTTCCTAACCCACTTAATAAAAAAGTTGAAAGAACCATACCGTGAACACCCTTTGTTCCCACCACCTAGATTCCATCTTACTATACTTTCATTTTCACATATTTATTTGTCTGTCCTTCCATCCAGCCATTAATCCATCTTATTTTTTCTTGATGCATTTTGGAATAAGTTACAAACATCAGCAACTTCAACCCTAAACACTTGAGCATGCATATCGTTGCCTAGAAGTCAATACTTGTTTATGATGTTTAAGTAAAATTTATATAGAGTAAAATGTACAGATCTTAAGTATATCACTTGATGATTTTTGACAGATGTATACACCCATGTGCCCCTAACCCCTATCCTGATATAGAGCATGACCATCACCCCGTTGCCCTTTGTAGGTTAACTAGTTCCAATCCCACCTCCAAAGAAGCACCTCCTGGCCTAATAACACATTCTTCCTACTGACAATATTTTCAGTTACTCCTTACTCTGGCTTTGAGAGCAACATGCTCCTTACGATTAGACCAAGTCATTTCCAAGCTTCCCCAGACACACTTGGTGGGGGTAGATCCATCTACTCAGCTGTGTTTTTTAATCACTCACTCAGAGGTGACTTCACTCCAGTGTTTAGAGACATCTCTCCGTGGCCTTTGCCTCCTGCCTCCAGTCCAACTCTGACCCTCAGATGTCTTCTCTCTTCTCTTTGGATTCATGGACATCACCTGTAGGGAAAATTGATACCATCCATCTTCCTCTTTCTCTTAGTAATAGTGAAGGCTAGTATTTATTGAGAACCTACTAGGGACCACACCAAAGGTCCACCTGTCCCTCATCTCTCGGCTGCCTAACAAAGTGATAGCCTCGTTTTACAGATGAGAAAACAGAGACTCAGAGATCTTGAGTTACTTGCCCAAGACAAGAGCCTTTCTGATCCCAGACCCTCATGTCACAATCTCATGACTTGGGACCAGGGGTGTAGGGGCTACTTTCCTTCTGCTAGTGTCCCTTGTCATGTGCTTCCCTCTGCTTTTCCCACAGCCGTGGTGAAGAACCCACCCAACAACCTGTGGATCATCGCCGCGGTGCTGGCGCCCATCGCCGTGGTCACCGTCATCATCATCATCATCACCGCCGTGCTCTGCCGGAAGAACAAGAACGATTTCAAGCCAGACACCATGATGAACCTGCCTCAGAGAGCAAAGGTGCGTGAGGCAGTGAGGAGGGACTCTGCCTGCCTTTTCTCTCTTGGCTTTTGAGGCCATTGCAAATACCTTCAGAAACATTCTAGCAAGCCCTCATTTTGGAGGAGAACTTTTCTTTCTTTGGAGCCTTAAAAAATTATAGCAAATTATACATAATATAAAATTTACCCTCTTAACCCTTTTCAAGTGTGTAATTCAGTGTTGTTAAGTATATTCACATTGTTGTACACCCTTTATGTTTATAAGCAGGACATGATAACAAATGCTTCTCTAATGCTCTGCCTTCACCATAAGTGCTTCCGATAGCTTTACGGACAGCAACTCAATCCTCCCAGCAATGCTTTAAGGAAAGGCCATTATTTTGCAGGTGAGGAAACTGAGGCACAGAAAATCAGGAGCTAGGTAGACCTGAAAGACCACCTAATCTGACAACCTCCTTTTGTAGAGAAGCAACCTAAGATCACAGAGTTAGTAAGCAGCACAACTGATGGCAGAACCAGGTCTGTTAGCTCCGAATGCAGGGCTCTTCGAGACTCATTAGACTCTCAAAATGGTCCTTCCATTGGCTGGAGCGGCATATCGCCAAAGGCTGCCATGACGGGCAAGCTGCAGAGCCTTGGCCAACCAGCCATCGAACACCGATTCAGCAGGTCCACCGAAGCCTGGCTGGGAGCCCGTCCACCCTGCACAGCTGCCACACCTCTGGTGACTGGGAGCAGAGCAGACTCTGGAAATTCCGAAGGCTACTTTTCCAGTCACATAGCTCCCTTCATGATACTCTCTGAGGAAAATATGATAATGTCTGATGTTTCAGTAACGCCCCACCATTTGCCGGCTTCTTCTGGGTCTGTCATCTCGTTAGCTCATCACGGCAGCCCTATAAGATTGGTCGCAGTCGGGCCAGGTTTTATTATTTTCATATTACTGTTGAGAAACCCAAAGGAAAAGAGCAACTGTGGGAATTTGTCCAAAGTCACCTAACTATTGGCAGAGGAGCGACTCTGGCTCAGACCTGTGTGTTTGGGCTCTATCCCCGTTATACACCTTCCTGAACCCTGAGATTTGGCAGGTAAACTCCTCTTTCAGCACAGAACTTCTGAGCTCTCTCCACCTGTGCAGGAATGAAATGGCAAAAGAAATTCCGTTCTGTTGGAATGAATGTCATGGAGATGGTCCTTGCCAGGAGTCATGCCTGCCTAGTCCTTTCTGGATGGTCGCACCTTGCTTGGGCAAAGGAAGTCAAATGGATTTTGTTGTTTACTAAACTAATTCACCTGTTACAATGCTGCAGTTTGATCAGACATTCTGTCTATGAAAGAGCCGAACTCCAAAGAATGTTGTTCTGCTTCTGTCGACCCAAAGGCACCCGCTTTCCAGAAGCAGCACTGTGTTGGCAATGGTCCAAGCAGTGAGACATGAAACCGTTCCAAGAAGGGGTATTTGATTCCCATCTTAGCTTAGTTACAAACTGAGCCTTTCAGACATAACAGTAATTACCAGAATCTAATTGCAGCCGAGCCCAGGAATGCAAAACCTGCCACACGGAGGTTGTAGATGCCAACTTTGTGTTACAGATTAAGCCAGAATTTTATTAATTTGCCAAGGTGAGGTGGGCAGCCCACGATTTCAGCACAGCTTCTGGCTGGAAAGCTGTTGGAAGCTGGAAGAGATTCATGTTTGTGGGTTTTCATCGCCCCTTCCATGTTCCTACCTGGGGCGTGGTGCTTGAAGAGATGCCTGGCCGATGTTGACAACCAAGCCGATTTACGATTTACGTTCTGTCTTCACTCGAGGGTGGCGCGCCAGTTGTTTTCTCCCTCAATGAGGCAGGGCTGAGCGCTTTGATTTGCAAAGCCCTTTTATCCCAGGAAGCCAGCGAGGTGGAACTGCCTCTTTCTTACTGCAGTCCTTCTGCTCTTGCAACCCAGGGACACTGCAGTGTTTGAGAGGACAGAGCCGCCTGCATCACTCCTCGCCACCCGTGTGTGTGAGCAGAATTCTTTTAATGCCAAGGGACGGGGCGGGATGAAAAAGTTTGCCTTTGTGACCAGTCCAGAGAGCGGGAGGATGGCCTCTTCGTCTCCAGGGACATCCCTGCGTCTTTAGAATGCAGGCTGCCGTGTCCGACGACGACATTCCTGGGGATCCCTGCTGAGACTGGGTAATAGACTTGAGAGGCTAAGCGGAGGTGAGTGAGTGCGCACGCGCGCGCCTGTCCTGGGAGCCAAGGCCGGCGCGTGCACGCCACCACCCTTCTGCAGAGACAAGGTACCATAGACGGAACGCTGTTAACCTTGGTGGTCAGTTGGGCTTCTGCAGGTTGAATGTTGAGAAGATGATAAATGCCGGAGGGCCAGGCATCAGGGTTTTTGTGACCTTTTTTCCCGGTTCATTTCTCTTTACTCTTTGTTCATTGGATTCACAGCCTTTGCCCAGTGGTTCCCTTCATATAATTGATGAGAACATGGCTCCCTGGAACAGGCAGCCTTACGGGAAAGTAGTTAGGGCCACATCCAGATGCAGGATGGAGCTTGGAGGGCCCACAATGGTTGGCATGACCATCTGCTCGGGACAGGTCAGTCACTCCCTAAAGATGCCCAGCTGTTTCCTCTCTTTCACATACTATCTGTGTGACCTGTACTTAACCTCTTTGTGCCTCAGTTTTCCCATCTGTGAAATGGGGGATGATAACAGTATTTACTTATAGGTTGTTGGGAAGATTAACTGAGCTATGAAAGTTACTTTGAGCTGTGCATAAATATTACCTACAAGTTGGTCTTTATTTTTTAAATTTAAAATCAATTAATTAACATATAGTGTATTATTAGTCTCAGAAGTATAGTTCAGTGATTCATCAGTTGTATATAACCCCTAGTGCTCATCACATCACATGCCCTCCTTAATGCCCATCACCCAGTTGCCCCATCCCTCACCCACCTCCCTCCAACAGTGCTGTTTGTTTCCTGTGATTAAGAGTCTCTTATAGTTTGTCTCGTTCTCTCTCTGGTTTCATCTTATTTTTTCTTTCCTTCCCTCTTATTCATCTGTTTTGTTTCTTAAATTCCATGTATGAGTGAAATCATATGATATTTATTTTTCTCTGACTGACCTGTTGTGCTTAGCATAATACCCTGTAGTTCCAACCATGTCATTGCAAATGGCAAGGTTTCATTCTTTTTGGTGGCTCAGTAATATTCCATTATATATATGAACCACGTCTTCTTTATCCATTCATCTATTGGTTGGCCTCTATTAATATACATGCTTTTTTCGTAAAAGGTCAGGATAACATGTCTACCTTTGAAATTGTTGGGGATTATTTTGATCTGATAATTTTACAAAACTCATTGAAGCAACTATAGATACTTTATGATATCTCAATGGTGTTAGAGGTCACTAGTGTGTGTCCAAGGGCAATTAACAAATCACAGGTGATTTTTCAAATTGAAGGTTGAAAGACCATTACCCACCAGTCAGAAGAGTAAGGGACTAGTCTTGAGTCTTTCACCACTTAGCTGTGTGATCTTTGGAAAGTCACTGAACCTCTCTGAGCTTTTGTGTTCTTACCTGTAAAATGAAGACTGTGATGTTTGCCCTGCTTCCCCCACAGGGTGGTTGTGGGCATGAAATGAGGTGTCAGTGTTTTGCAAGCTGTAAGTCCTGAACATATGTGAGAACTGTTATTATTAACGTAATTAACAGTAGGCCACCCTTGACCTTGTCATTCTTTAATGTTTCTCTTTCTGCTCACTCATCATCAACCCAGTCCCCTGAAGTATCTATAGCAGATAACTTCAACCCAAGGTAAAGGGTGAGGGCCAAATACAGGAAGAGTGGGGCAAGAGGGAGAAGGCCAGAGCCAGCTTATTGTTATCTAGGTTCCTGGGCAATCTTAACTATCATTAGAGACTCTCAATTCCTTGCCCAGGCCAGGAGTCTCAGCACAGGAGCCAAGCCAAATACAGTAGCAGATGCCCAACCAAGATGGCAGGCTGCAGAAGGAGAGGAGAGGCCACGGGAAGAATCACCAGGCAGTGGTTAGATGTTCTGATTCTGCATCACACAGAACTGGATGCAAATCTCGACCTCACCACGGACCAGCTGCGTAGTCTGGGGACGTGGCTTAACCTCTCCACATCTCAGTTTCTTTATCTTTAAAGTGGGGACTCATCATAATAAATACACATCTCCTTGAACCACGGTGGGCATGAAGTGTGATAATTGATGTCACGCACTCGGCACTCTACCAGTAGTATCAAAGCCTCCTTGAGGGTGGGGGCCTGCTCTTATTCATCTTCATATCTCCAGCATCAGGCACAGTCCCTGGCACAGTCCCTGACCCCTATACTAAATAGGGTCATGGAGGCATGGGAGTACTACAGAAAAGGGGCCCACAGGAAGTATGGCTGAGCAGATGGGTCCTGCCAGGCTGTGTGGGGCCCGAATGCCTTGCTGAAGGGTTTGAGTGCTATGAAACAATTTTAATGGGGGAGTGACATGACCTGAGTGGTTTTCAGAGAAATAGCTTTAGAAGCTTGTCAGGGGTGAGCCTAGAAAAGATGTGAATGGAAGCAACAAGACAGAGCCAGGAGACAATAAAACAGTGGACCTGGGGAGGAAAGGTCAGCTTCTAGAAACATTTCCATCGAATCCCCTTGGTGACCGTCGGTTGGAAGAGCAGGCAATCCAGTAGTCTAGGAGCATGACTAGGCGGTTCAAAGGCTCATTCTGTTTCATGTGGCCCCACCGGAGGGAGGGAAATGAACAGACAAACACTATTTCAGAAGCGCATTGCCAGATCCTGGCACAAAATGTCCGGGGTCACCATCTGGGTCGGGTTATGTGTCTAAGTGCAGAGGGAAGGCTGCGCACACTTACCACAGGGAGTTTCCCTGGGAATTGGAGGAACGGTCCATGGCCAAGCTACAGACAGCCTGACGTAAGGAAGCCTTGCTGGATTTAGCAATAAAACTTCCTCTTGTCCTGAGATGCGGTAGGAGGATTTGACACGTTGGGCCACAGCCCTAGACCATTCCGTGTAGCTGGATGCTCCTTGCTACATTTCTTAGCCAAATTCACTGCTGAAGGCAGGTGTCCTCACATGTCAGGTTCTAAGGGAACCCACGTGGTGGAGGTTGAGTTTCATCCCCAGATTTTCTTGAAGAGAATCACAGATTTCTATTTCACCTGGCCTGTGATTTAATAGGAAGATGAACAATATTAACTAATACTGACTAAGAACTTCACATGGGCCAGGCATGTCACTTAATGCTGAACATGCATTTATTACTCAATCTGCGCAGCGTGTCTTTGAGGGTGATTAAATCGTTTTCACATACTTATACATTTAATCCTGTTTACCCTACTATGATCTCCATTTCACAGATGAGGAAACCAAAGTGCCGAGAATTTCAATGTCTTACCCGAGGTCACCTAGCTAATACGTGGGGGGACCAGGAGTGAAACCCAGGCAGCCTGTTTCAGAGCTGGTGCTCCCCACCACCCCACTGTCCTGCCCTGAATCACTGTTGTGCTGCTCTGGGGTGGAAAACAGAACAGAGACACTCTCAGGAATTGTTTAAACACGCCTCTTGGTTTTTTATTGCCCCACTAATAGACGTCTGTTGGGTTTTGCTCACAGCTGCCCTATTCACTTGGGATTTCAGACATTGTGCAATAAAAGCCTTGCTAATTACCCAGTAATGAATCATAGGAGAGCCATAGGTCTGGAGTCGAGTGATTCCCCAAATCCCATTTTATTATTAATGGTGGTCCTCACATGTGGAAGCACATTTCTTTCTCTCTGTTTTCAGAGCCTCTATTCCCCTTTAAGACTCAGGGGTGGTGTAGGTAAAGCCGAGCTGATGGTGTTCATTTCTCAGATGAGAAAACTGAGGTTCAGCTTTCAAGCCACCTGGCAAAGTCACAGACCTCTTACTACGCATAAAGCCATGTGAAAGCAGAGTTCGGGGATGACAGGACCTTCCAAGGCAGATCATATACCAATTAAGAGTCGCTCAGGAGCAGTATCTAGTGACTTCAAATTGGTGGTTTAAGATTCTTGAGAGAAGTTTGTTCTCACACACGTACTTGGGTCTTGCTTAGAGTCATCGTTTTTCCAAGTAAGTCTTGTCTAGGGAGATTCTGTAGCTGGGTGGAATGAGCACAGATTCTGATTTTGCAGACGGGAATTACGGGGGAGATTTGAGTTAATGCTTGTTCGTCAGAGAGCTAAGTGTGGTCCTGTCTCATACACACGCTTCTCTTAAAGCCATCATTTCGAGTCACACTCAGAAATCTGACCACAGATCCATTTCCTCTTTGCAGCCTGTGCAAGGCTTTGATTATGCCAAGCAGCACCTGGGCCAGCAAGGGGCAGATGAGGAGGTCGTCCCTGTGACTCAGGAAACGGTGGTCCTCCCACTCCCTGTTAGAGATCCTCCTGCCTCTCAGGAAAGAGACATCGCCCAGGACGGGAGCACCATCAAGACGGCCAAGTCCACCGAAACCAGAAAGAGGTAGGCATGGGGCCGACTTCTGCCTTTCCCACGCCCAGCAAAGGGAATAATTGATGGTGAGAGCAGCTGAAGCCCTTGAGTTAATACTACTTTTCTCTTCAAAAATTCCCCTTCATAAATGAAACAAGATGGGATCAGGAGGGAGACAAACCATTAAAGACTCTTAATCTCACAAAACAAATTGAGGGTTGCTGGGGGTGGGGGGTAGGGAGAGGGTGGCTGGGTGATGGACACTGGGGAGGGTATGTGCTACGGTGAGTGCTGCAAAGTGTGCAAGCCTGATGATTCACAGACCTGTATCCCTGAGGCAAATAATACGTTATAGGTTAATAAAAAATAAAATTCCCCTTCATGCTTGTCTTGAATGTTTGAGAAGGAGACTAAGAGCGATGACAAGGATCATAACACTGGCTTCTCATGAGCCGCACCTTGGGAGGTTTTATGTCACTGATCAGCCACAGCAGCAGAGTTTCAGCTTTCACATGTATTACAACGAATTGGGCACTGGCGTCGCACTTGTATTTTTAAACTTGTCTTAGAAACAGTGCCCTTGATTCAGTAGAGTTGGATTTTTTATCTGGCCGTTTTTCAAGAGTTTGTGGTTTGAGCTCGAAAACATTTTTGGGAGGGGGCACCTGGGTGGCTTAGTTGTTTAAGCATCTGACTCTTGGTTTCAGCTCAGGTCATGATTGTGAGTGAGGTCATGGGATTAGGGTTATGGGATTGGACCCTGTATCGGGCTCCACACTCGGTGGGGAGTCTGCTTGAGATTATCTCTCTCCCTCTCCCTCTGCCCATCCCCTGCTAAAATAAATAGATAAACATTTTTTTAAAATTTTAGGAGTTTTACCATTAGCATAGCACTTTGATATGCATTGGAAAGGCTACAGAAAGGTTTGCAATTGAGTCCTGACCCCAAGGATCTCATGACGGAGGGACAGAGAGAGAAATATCTGGAAACCAAGCATGACATGTGAGTGTTCATAGGGGAGTCTAAATGAAGTGCTGTGGAAACAGAGGAGAAAGAGCTTAATTCTGATAAGGTAAAGGTGGTGGAGGAGCTTGTGTTCTACCTGGGACTCAGGGGGTGAGTGGAGTGTCAACAGCTAGGGAGAAAGAAAGGCATCCAGTCCAAAGGAGCTGGGGAAAAAAGAGGGACAAGCACACATTCATGCACTGGTGAATGTCCCTAAGGTTTATAGTTCAGTGGTTGGGGTGCAGTGAAGGATGAAACCAGATGGATGAAAATTGTGGAGGGGCTCGATGGCCACGCTCAGGAGTTTGACCTATATTCTCTGGGCCGTGGGAAACCACTGAAAGTTCTTCTGCAAGACAGTGATGTCCAGCCTGTATTTTAGAAAGACTTACTCCAGTAGCAGTGTGGATGATAGATGGGAAAGGTTAGGCTAGAGGCCAGGAGACTGGCTATAAGGACTTTACAATAGTCTTATAAAGAGGTAATGAACTCTCTATGGCAAGCCCTGTTGGCTGGCCAAACCAACTCCCATTGCCGAGTCCCTTCTCTCCTTTGCCTGAGACCACAGTGGAGGCTGGGAGAGCTACATCACCCCTGCTTCCTTCCTACTCTCCCTCCCTTCACCTAACAGATATTTGCTGAATGCTCTTCCCTGGGGATACTGCAGTGAACAAGACACAGTTCCTACTCTCGTGGTGCTTACAATCTGGTGGGGAGAGCTAGGCAATAAACAAATGGAGAAATAGATGCACAGTAAGTTGGGTGGTGATGGGTATGGAGAAGAAAACCAAAACATGGTAAGAGGATAGAGCAATGGAAGGGGGTGGGGGCATGATGCTATTTTAGCCCGGAAGTCAAGGAAAGATTTTCTGGTTAAGTAACACTTGAGAAAGCCCTGAATGAAATGATGTGTAAGCCTCAAGGCTATCTTGGACAAAGATATTTTGAGCAGATGGAACAGCATGTGCAAAGCCCCGAGGAGGAAATCTCTTCACGTGCTTGAAGAAGAGCCAGGAGGCCAAGGAGGCCAAAGTGAACAAGGGAAGAAGTGGTGACAGATGGGTCAGAGAAGTTGCCTGAAGTTGAACATGTCAAGCTCTACAGACCAAAGTCAGGACTTGGAATTTTATTGTGAGGGAAGATCAGAAGTCATTGGAGGTTTCGAGAAGAACAGTGACATGCTGTGACTTGCCGTTGTAAAGGCTCACTCTGGCTGTTGTGTGGACAACAGATGGTAGAGAGACGGAGTGGAAGCAGAGAGGTAATCAGGAGGCTGTTACTATAGTCCTGATGAGACATGGCGGTGTGGGCCAAGGCGCGGTGCTGTGAGAAATGATGGGATTCTAGACACATTTTTGAAGGAAGAGCTCACAAGCCTTGCTTTGCTGATAGATTGTTGTGAGGAGTGGAAATAGAGAGGGACACATTTGCTACAGGTTGTGTTGGAGAGGACCGGAAGAGAAGAAATCTGTAGGAGATGATCACTAGTTTGGATGTGGACACGGTAAGTTTGACATGCCTATTAGACCATTAAAAGAAATTTCTCAGGGGCGCCTGGGTGGCTCAGTGGGTTAAAGCCTCTGCCTTCGGCTCAGGTCATGATCCCAGGGTCCTGGCATTGAGCCCCACGTCGGGCTCTCTGCTCAGTGGGAAGCCTGCTTCCCCTTCTCTCTCTGCCTGCCTCTCTGCCTACTTGTGATCTGTCTGTCAAATAAATAAAAAATAAATAAATAAAATCTTTAATAAAAGAAATAATAGCTTAGGGTCATTAGGGAAAGAAACAAAGATGCCAAAACCAACAGCAAACTCATCATGCATTTATTTTTCTGGCTTTCCATCTTGCCACATGAGTTCCCTCGTTCCTGCCAGTTGAGGACCACATGACTCCTCTGAATGGGTCTGTTAGGTGATCCAGAAAGTTTCACGAGTGAAAAACAGGAGAAACCAGAAATTTGATGGTCGCTAAAATATCTCGATTTTTAAATCTATTTTTCAAAATTGGTTTAAAACTGAAATCTGAGCATTCAGCCGCTTGCAAACAGACAAGTGTTGCAGGCCCTGTCCCTCTAGCCAAGGCTGTTGGTGATGTTGTTTTGTTGGTCTGTGGCCAGGATTAATGGGTGAGGGTCAACCTCGTAGGGACGGCCATTCAATTTGGTGATTGGCCATAACTGTTCAGCAACTGATTAATCCTCCTCACCCCTTCATCCAAGCTCCATGTACACCCATATCCCCAGAAGGGGGCCTACTGAGTTCAACAGCCTAAAACTATAGCCTCATAGGTGGCCCTTTCTTGACTTCAGAAACATCTTTGCTACTGTCCGGTGAGTGGACATGGACACATACAAATTTCACTTTCTGTTTTTGACCAGATGTTGATGGCCCCATGTAGACATAAGGTTATAAGCTGATGAAAGAGTAAAGCAGAGGTGTAGTTTCTCTCCAGAAATGTGCTCATTCATGCCTTTCCCTGGAGTGAAAGGAACAGCCAGAAAATCGTTTCAGGATCAAATGAAGAAAGAATATGCAAATGCAACAAATACCATTAAGTATTTTGTGAACATAAAATAGGTTACAAGAAGTTTTTCCTCTTCCTTCCTCTCTGGACCTCAGTGAGAGTCTTGCTGTCCCAATAAAGCCAGTTGGAAGAGGAGGTGCCATTCTGAAAACAATCTCAGGGCTTATGTGTTCTCTGTGGACGTGTCTGTGTACATCTAGGACTCAGTGATCAAAGAGCTGTTGGGCAAATAATGTATATTTGTAAATGAATACCTTATCCATACTTTCCCAAGCTGTATTCTTTATATTAGTGTCTTATGGTGAAAGAGATCTGGGGCCAAATAAACCTGGAAATGCTGGATTAAACCAAAGGAGAGGAGTCTCTTTACAGAACTGATCAGGGCCTTTGATATGCTGAAGTGCATTAGGTCATCCAAAGAAGGAAGATAATAAACAAGACTTCCTAAACTTACCCTGGCCTGAGGCACGTCGGCCAGGACCATCTCATTTGGCTCTGTTGTTCTGTGGAACCCCTGGGCAGATGTGGCCTCATCCCGTGGATGGGAGCCGGCCCTTTCACTGGTGGTGGTTTTGGGGTGCTGAAGTTCCCAGAGGATGGGGAGAGAGGGGGGAGGGGAAGAAAGAGGAGCATCCACTTTAGAAGCTGCTTACTTACTGGTCAAGGGTTCCATGTCATTCCAGCCCATCTTCCATCGTAGGGGCTGGATGCCTTTATGTTCTGAATTCGGACCATTGACGGTAGAAGAATATGGGGTTCGATGAGGCCTCTGGATACCTGCCCCTGACTGTCTCCACAGAAGGGAAGGCAGTTGGTGTTTATGACAATCTGAGGCCTAAGGAAGCACGAACTGCAGCAGGGGCTCCAAAAGCCCATTTCCCAGAGAGTCCCAGAAGACCAGAATGGGCCCCAAGAGAAGCGGAGACGGCCCCTGGCTTGCCCAGGGCTCTAACCGGGATGTTTTAGGAGACTGTGAAGGAGAGGTGCTCTGGCATGTGGGGAGAGCCCCTACCTGCAGGGGGAGCCCTGGTTTCGAGAACGGATCTGCCGCTCCCTCAGCGGGACGGATCTTCCCGCTGTTCCTCAGCCTGGGACAAAACAACCCACCTCCAGCGGCACATCCTTCACTTGCGAAACAAGGGTGACAATCACCCGACCAGTGGTTTGTCCCTACGATTCACTAAGAGTTCTGAAACCATTTGTGTAGCCCTTGGCACCCAGCTGGTGCTTCTGATGGGGAGCTCTTGGAGAACATGGGGGGGCGTCTTTGTGTCTCTGTATACCAGGACACGTGGCTTGACGCCCGGCAGAGCTGGTGCCCACGAAGCACCTCCTGAAGGGCTGAGCAGCTCAGATTGGTTCGCCCGTTAGCGCAGTTACAGAGCATGTGTGTGCACACGCGCGCCCCTGTGGGAGGCAAAGTGACAAACTCAGTGACGCGGTGACTTCAACTTCAGTGGTCAAGGTCTACTCCGTAAAGGGAATCGCCAAAAAGAACCTTATGTCTTATGCATGTGCCCACAGATGCCCCCTGAATCCAGCGCTCTCCAACCCTCTTCAGAGCACTGTGTTTTAGAAAGGGGGCCTGCTTCCGAACACCATCGCCACCGCTTCCACAGTCACTGGGGGTTAATGGAACAGAGATGGGACCCGAGGGCCGTGTTCGCTGAACTTCTCTGCAGAGCCAAGCACTCCCTGTAAACAACAGACTTCACCATGGCCAGACGCTTACCCCTTGCGGTAGTGTGGGGCTAGTTTTGTTTTGTTTTTTGCTGTTTTCTTTTTTCTTTTCCTGTATCATTTCTTCTTTGTGGATAAAGCCAGAATGAAAGGCGACAGACATAAACCGCAAATAAAATAACCTTGAGAGGAGGCTCTGGAGTCAGAACTTACCATCTTCCTGTTGCTATGGTTACTTCCAGCAGGTCGCCCAGTGAGAATGGCTCTGTCATCAGCAACGAATCAGGGAAGCCCAGCTCAGGGAGGCGCTCGCCCCAGAATGTCATGGCACAGCAGAAAGTGACAAAGGAGGAGGCACGGAAGAGAAATGGTGAGAAGCCTTCCTTGCCAACACCAGCCCCGAGCCCCTCCCACACACACACACACTCACACACACAAGCCCACGCTCACAAGCACCCTAGGTTCTCCTCTCTGGTGCGCCCCAGAAAAGTCAGGAGGCTGACCCCCCCCTTCTCTGAATTATCCTCTCGTGCCCTCTGCTCCCTGATCTTATGGAATTGCCCAGTGCTTTAGAAAAGCCCTATGCAGAATGCACTGATGTTTGCTTTGCGAAATTTTCTAATCCTTGGCTGAGTGGACAGGATGCCTAGAACCAGGTCTACAAGAGGGTCAGACCTCCGAACGGCTGCTTGTCTTAGAGATTCCCCTCATTTTCTTGCCCTGACTCCCTTGGTAAGTTTCAGGGGCTCAGTCTCTGCCAGGGAAACCAGGTTTCACCAAGCCACCTCTCCCAGGAAACGACACGGTGATCGATAATGTCATCACAAAACTCAGCCCATGCTTCTGCCTTTATTCTCTAGGGAAACAAAACTGGCTGGATTCTCCCTCGCACAGATCTTTTCCCTCCCTCTAAGGGTTGGGGGATAGGGTTTATTTATAAGTCATTGGAGCTGCCTTATTGCGTTATGACACCATCTCTACATGGCATCCATCAGACATGACTGTATTCCCCCCCTGCCGCCCCCGACCCACCTTTGTTCTGACCCTCCTTCCACGGGCTTTCCCCTGCGGTGCTGGCTGGCTGAAGCCCAGGTTTGAGTACCCCAGGCTGCCACTCAGATCCAAAGAAATGCCCTTCAGATTTCAATGGGTTGTAAGTGGGATCCTGCAGAAAGGCCAGGTGAAAAGCCAAATAATGTGGCGCTCCGGTAGACAGGAATTTGATGGACTAGGATTCAGGGTCTCTCTCTTGGACTAGTGCCAAGATATTCCTTTGCTTCCAAATGCCACTGATTTCTTTGTTCTGACCCAAAAAAGAACGTAAGAAAAGGGATAATGACACAATGGATTTGTCTTCTGCAGGGCAAATGTGGACCTCATTCCTATTTCTAACCATTATGTAAAGCACTGGTTTAAATTGTCCTACCGATTTGATTCTTGAATTTCTTCTTCTCCTGAACTCCCCATGCCCTGTAACAGAGACTGCTTTCGACACCCAGATCAAGCATGGCATCTGGGGTTTTCTTGAAATATCTACCCTGCCCGGGACCACCAGAAATCCTACCTATCAGCTCTCTGCCACGCCAGCTCACGGAAGTCTTCCCAGAGATATATGAAGTCAGGTCGAAGTCTGTCCTCCCGCACATGTCCCCTCACCCTCGCCAGTCCTCAGATGACCTTGAATAATTTAGCCTGTGTCTGTCTCAGACCTTCTAACTATGCATATGACAACACACACATATCTGTTTTGTTGTACTGCTTTGTTCTTTTAGAGAATGAATCTATGCACCTACTGTTCTGTGCCTTTTTCTTGCTTAGAAATGTACAATGCACTCACTCCTCTGTCAGTAAGTCACGTTTACGAGATGATGCCGTTCCCTCTCCCTTGCATTTAATCCATAGAAAAGGAGGGAGCAAGGCCTGTTTCCAACCCCATCACTCCCCACCCTTGCTGGTGAGACACTGACCTGCCCAAAATGTTCCTGCCAACCTTCTGTTCTTGTTTTCCACAGCTCTGCTTGCCTCCTTATTGTTTAGGTCACTTTGATTATTTAAATATCAGAAATAACAAGAGCCAGGTGCCTGAATAAAATCCAATTATGGCACGAGGTTGAGGTTTTAATGTGTTTGTTCTATTAAAAAGCCATCCTTTCTCCAGGTTCATGGTACTTTGTTGCATTGTCTTTCTGCCAGAGGTAAATCCAGTGAGTTTCCATGGGTGGTGGCCTCTGTTTCACTGCCGGTTCCTATTCAGTGGGGTTCAGCTTGAAATTTTCAAACAGAAATGATAGGACCAATTTGTTCACTCTAAAATCCAACAGATGCTAAAGCACATCAGAATTCTAGGCTGGGTCTTGCATGGAACCTCCATGGAACCTCCACTTGCCCTTTTTATCACAGGCTCCGCTATACCATGTCCTATCCATGACGTCAGAGCTCATCAAAGTATCAATAGTGTATTTTATTGGATTGGAAGTTGAACGGAAGGAAGGAGGGAAAGAAGGAAGGAAATTAGATTGCTGATTTATGCTAGTTAAAACCAACAGTGCAACTAACACACAATGAGGTCAGGGCCGGTGGCATTTATGACGATGCTGGGGGTGTATGGTATGTGGGACACTTCCACAGTTTAACTGTGGCCCTTTCCTTTAGCATTCTCTTACATCTTTCCCTTTAGGGACAAACTGTACATCAAATATGCCCATGAACTTCTTGGACTCTCTCACTTTCATATATCAATATTTAATATAATGTCTTTTTACATAATCTTTTGGGGGAGGGAGGCAGGATAGCTAATTATCTTTCTCTTAAACCTGGAGAGATTATTGTGCAAATCTGAGTATTTTTCAAGAATAAGGTTGGAAAAGAACTAATGTTCATACAATTTCTGGGATACCCTTTTCCCGTCCCGTTACAGTTATACTCTCTCCTTACCCTGTCCACGGGGTGGCAAGCGAGGGTATCACAACCCAGAATCATTAAAAACACCGAGTACCATCTCTTCACCCTCTGAACAGTTTTGTGATAGCATAATTTTAACTTTGACGTGTTCACCTGTTTTGCAGATACTAACAACTTCCTACAATCTCCTTTTCTAAGTCAGGAAATTTTTGTCATTCCTTAATTCATTGATTTAACAAATCCCTTACTAAAAGCCAATTGCATATGAGACCCCATGAAAGGCAATAGGCATCAGCCTTTTAAAAGGTGGAGTTTCTATTCCAGGGAAAGGGGCAGGGGACAGGTTAAATCAATACACATCAGCAGTGATAAGTGCAAAGAAGAAAATGTAACTGGGCAATGGGCAGGCTATTTTAGATTGGTGGATAAAGAAAGGCTTTTTCAAACTGCAGTTGAAAAATAAGAAGGAACTGGGCATGCAAAAATCTAGGGAAAGAGCATTCTGAGCAGGGGGAATACCTAATGCAAAATCCCAGAGGTGAAAACAAGCCATGTGTGTTCAAGAAGGCTGTTGTTGCTGGAACAGAGTGGATAAGAGAAATAGGCTTGGCCATGTGGTCAGGGCCAAATAGGAAAGACTCTGGGTTTTATTCTAAGAGAGATTGAAGGCTTTGGGGGTTTCTGATCAGAGGAGTACTGTGATCTGGTTACCTTTCAAAGAGATAGCCATGCTGGCTGCTGTGAGTATGTATCTTGGGCAGGAAGACAAGAGTGGAAGCTCCCAGAAGGGAGATTATTTAGGTATATGAGGTACTTACTGCTGTGTAACAAATGGCCCCAACAATTGGCAACCAAAAATGACCATCTATGTTTATTCTCTCCTGTTCTATCTGGGTCAGGAATCCAGGAGTGGCGTAGTTGGGTGGTTCCGGCTCAGGAGGTCACAGTCAGGATGTTGACCTGGCCTGTGGTCATCTGTAGACGTGACCCAGCCTGCAGACTCCACCTACAAGGTGGCTTGTCAGCAGGAGGCTCAGTGTCTTGCCATGTGGACCTCTCCATAGGGCTGCTTGGTGTCCTCGTAACGGGGCAGCTGACTTTCCCTGGAGTAAGTGATTCAGGAAAGAGCAAGATAGAATCCACAGGGTTTTGTTTTTTTTTTTTTTATGACCTGGCCTTGTCATTTCTACAATTCCCCAGGGGTTACACAGCTCAGTACTATTCACTGTGGCTGTGAATATCTGGACGTGAGAATTACTGGGTGCCGTCCTGGAGGCTGGCTGCTGTAGATGGTGTCATAGGAGTTGTCCAGGTGGGATATAGGTGGTGGTCAGGCAGGAATTGCCCAGCAGAGCTCTACTCCAAAAAGACGTGTGTGTAGAGCTTTTCTTCTGTCATTGGCTGTTTCATGTCCTCCTATTTGCAAATAAGTTCACAGAACCAAAAAAAACACTCCAATTATAGCCCACTGTTAGACTCTATGGAGTCTGAGCCACATCGTACAATAACGATTTACTCTGCTTACTTTGGCAAATCTGTGATTATGATAAGTGACAATATGATACAAACTATGTGTTTCTTAATAATTTAAAGAACATCCCAATGTCTTGAGCAAGCAGTAGGAAAGATGAATACACTTCTGTTACATTCATATTTTACAGAACACCTATTTTGCTCCCAAATTGCCCACTGGTCTAGTTGTTTGAACGGGATCCATTTGTCTCTCGCCCAGCCTTGTTCAATAAACTGTCATTCTTAGAGCTACCTAATGGGAAAGTGCTTTAAGCACAAGTCAATCAGCAAGATCCCACCGGCTCTGAGACTTCATCCGCAGCTTAGTTATGGACACACAAGGCAGACTGGTGTCTTTCAGCAATCAGAGCAGAATTATCTGTCAGAGGGGAGAATTAATTTAACAGAGTGTAGGCGGAATTCACTCTATTTAATTAGGGAAGTTGTCGATAGTGTTATATTCGTTTCTCTGGAGGTTATTTCTTAGTTTTCTTTTGTTTCAACCAATGACAAAACCCCAAACCCAAATCATTGGAGAAGCAGCCTTGAGAAAGAAAAAATAGAGCATCAGCCGTAATTCCTACGGCCAGCTGACCAGGGAAGACTCATTGCCTAACCTTGGGCAAAAACAGGCGGCTTTGGTGCCAGAGACTAGAATGAACGCTGTTATTCCATTGACTGTCATATTTTAAGAATAGTTGCCAGCTTTGGCCAAATTATACTTTTTTCCTCTCCAACTCAAACACAGAGAAAAAAATTTACTTTTTTTTTTTTTTCAAAAAACATTTGTCACGGTTTTGAAAGGATGATTTTTGCTGTTTCAATTCAAACCTCTATGATTCTTTCCTACCCGTTGATAATACGGTGAAGGAATGAATAGTATAGATCTTAAATTTAAGAGAAGTCCTTGAACAGTAGTGAGCCCTTGGCACCGAACCCGACGCTGTGGTTCCCGAGGCCATGATGAGTAATGTAAGGTCCTCAGCCAGGGAGCCTTACATAGATTCCCCCACGACCATGCAGCATCCCCACACAATAAAAAAATCAATGTGTTTATGTTGTGCTTCAGTGCCGGCGAGTGATGAAGAGGACGGAGCCGTGCTTTTTGACAACGCTGGCAAGGTGGCTGCCGATCCCTTTGACACGTCTTCCGGATCCGTGCAGCTCATTGCCATAAAACCCACAGCCCTCCCCGTGGTGCATCCCACATCGGACAGGAGCCAGGAGTCGGCGGCCCTCAATGGCGAGGTGAGCATCTGGGGACCAGCACAGCTGGGCCTCTGGGGACTCAGACTGGGGAACACCATCTGGGTGAACTGGATGCGGGTTACATGTGGTGTCTAGGGCTCTATCAGTCATTTTTACCTCTGGGTGTGCGGGGCTCAGTGGTACCAATCAGGAGGCAAGTCACCCAAAATGAGTTTATTGGGTGATTTTTTTTTTCTTAACCACTAGTAATGGGGCACTTGGGTGCCCCCATCAGTAAAACACGTGACACTTGATCTTGGGATCGTGAATTCAAACCCCACGTTGAGGATAGAGTTTACTTTTTTTAACTGTAGTTATGAAGAGAAACATCAGAAATTCTTCCCCATCCCCTTACACACATACATAACCTTCCGTCTTCTTTGGTAACACTCTTAACCTGTTCGTCATGGGTTGTCAGCTGTAGTGGGATGAAGGGGGCTCAAACTGATAAAGGACCAGAGAAGAAAATGTCCTATAGGCAGGAATGTGGCCTACTACAGGGGCTTTGAGATGACTTTAACACTTTTTAGCCAGCTTGAAACAACCGTTTGCCTGCTTCCAGGAGGCTATCAGTGCATTTCAGGATGTGAATCAGTTTTCCAAAGAGACTGAAAAAATTTTGTAATATACTCCAGAGACTCGTGATTTGACCAAAGGAAACAGATGAATGGATGGTAGCTATGGGCAGTTTAGAGAAGAGCAAGAGAGGAAGTCAGGTAGAGAGTATCTGCCATTCCTCCATCCCCTGCAGCAGAGTGGCGGTGGGCGGAAATGTTTCTGAGTTTTATGACCATGCACGTGGAACCCGCACGGGGGCACCTACCTGACACATGGGTACGCACCTGATTCGGGTTTTCTCTCTTGTCCAGCTGTTGTGTTGATTGTTCATTTCATTTGTCTGCCAACTGCAATTGTTACCTACAACAGGTAGAGATTTCCAAGGTTGGAAAGTGTTTTTCCCATCACACCTCGAGGAACATGCCAGGCCCCTCTACACCTGGGTATTGTAAACCACATCAGGATTTCAAGGCTGCTGTGGCCACAGACGTCTCCTGGTCCTCTTGGCCTTGGTTTCCCAGCAAGCCAACGGTGGCAGGAAGGGGTAGGAGAGGAGAGCAGCCCTGCTCTGCGAACCTCGCAGGTTGTGCCAGGAGGGTAGCCAGCCTGGGATGGAGGCAGCTGGAGCCTGGAGCTGCTGACCCACACATCACAAATGCCCCTATGGAGTGGCATCCCCTGGAAGAGAGCTTCGAGGTCCTACAACAACCCAGGAGGGCCATGGGCTTCAGGGACTATCCCCCTAGTAGATTGGGCTCATGGAAGGGGTGAGCACTGGGGACAGAATGTGGGGCAGTAGGGGAACCAAAGGCATGACCACACTGTGAGTGGAAGTTGGCAAGTAGGAGTTGGCAGCTGCCCAAAGTAAGGCCCTGTGACTCCCACCAGACGGTCCCCTGGGCTCTGGGGTACCCTGCAGTTAGTAGCAGGGCCAGGCTGTGGGCTCAGGGGAGAGGGGTGGTAGCATCCTAGAAAGTCTCCCCTCTGCTCTCCTGGGCCTAGAGAGGGGTCAGGGGGCCCCAGAGGTCGCTCAGAGGACAGGGGTGGGGTGGGCACCACCTCCTGCCCACTGTGTCCAGAGTCGGCTGGACCTGGGCTGCTCCATGGCATGCCCTCAGGGGTCGCCCAGCGAGACTTATTGCTGGAGCCCTCACCAAGGGGTGGCTGGGCACTGGGCAGCTGGGAGGGCCAGCAGTGCCTCACGCAGGGGTCTGGGTCCTTGGCAGAATCTCCCCCCATGCCCCTGCTCTGCCAGCACCAGCACAGCACCTAGGTTGGGATCAGGCTCACGGTGACCACCCAGATGCTGCCCTTGGCCTCGGGCTTTGCAGGAACTTTAGGCACCTTGCAGAAGCATCCCTTGGAGGAGAGGTTGTGGGGGACGGAGTCCTCCCAGGCCTTCTAGTCCTCCCTGAAAAGGGGGATGTGGCCCGGACCTGACCTGACAGATGATCCAGGCCTGCTTCAGCCTGCAGGGGGTGCGGGCTGGATCACCAAGGCAGTCATAGTCAAGTAGGTGCAGGGGCCTTGTTATGCCACAAATATCTCTTCTTCTTCCTCTTGGGGAGCTGGGAAGACAACTCTGACCTGGGAAGCCCCAGGCATGGGTTGCTGCTGGTCCCCATGCAGGGGGAGCGGGCCAGCAGTGGGGGCAGGGGCCTGGCCCCATGGAGGGCACAGGGCAATGGGGGAGTGTGGTGAGGCGGGCGAGACCTGAGGATCATCAATTTTTAAAAAGTACTTCACTGGTTATGGATCTACAGAGAACTTCTATGCCAACTTCCTCATAGTTTAGACAAAGAAACCGAGGCCAGAGGGTCAAGCGGCTTGCTCAGAAGCACACTGTGGATATTGTGAAAGCCCCCATGTGGTGTTCAGGCCCTCTGGCTCCCTGTCCAGTGCTCTTTCCCTCTCTTTGACTTACTGCAGCATGTCAGTGAAAAATAGCATTGTGCTTAGATGAGTACAGACTCTCAAGCTATCCTGCAAGGATCTGAAGCCAAGGTCTTCTACTTAGTATTTATGTGGCCTTAGGCAGGTTAGCTCATTTCTTGATGCCTCGGTATTTTCATGTGTAAAATGGGGCTATTGGGAGGATCAAATGAGTTACTATAGGTAAAACACTTAGAACAGGGCATAGCAGATTGTAATGTACAATCAGTAAATTATTGTTGTTGTTGTTGTTGTTATTAGTCAGCCAATGAGCATGGATTCATTGATTATTTATCGTCTTATGTCTCTTGGTTCTATAATTTGGGAACCTTCATGTCTTCTCAAAGCCAATCATGCCCACTGAATCTTTCCTTAGGCAGTTCTCCCACCTGATACACAAGCCCAATGACTGGAGGCCTCTGAGGGGGTCACTAATAACCTGGTAACTGCTCTTGATTAGGACGTCTGCCCAGTGTGGACCTAGATAATGGGTACCTTGCCGGGATTTTTTCACCCCAGCTTCCTGATGTGACTGCCATGGGGACATGTTCTAGATCTCAGTGAAATTCAACGTACAACTCCTTTTTTCTGCCAGGCCCATCACCCTGTCCCAGAAGGAAAAACAGATGAGTATTTTACCTATCCAGAAATGGATACCTGTTACATTATGGCAGTTAGAGGAATGGACCTTGCTGGCATTTGGATTGGAAACGAGCCCTGAAGTGTTCTCTGTAATTTACTGCTTTGTAGCATTTAAGACAGATTGTCTTAGAATTTTCTTCCTTCTTCTCTTATGGTTGGCTTGTTTCACTGAAGAAACCACAACCCCAAAGCCATCAACTTTCCTTTTATGAATTATAGGTAATTCATTTAAAAATTATTTTAAAGAAAACATAATAGCCACATAAAATGTTCAGAAGAAAAAAGAAAAACCACTATAATCTCACTACCCTTACATATCCTGTTTTCATTTTCTGTACCACCTCCCCAGACTTTTGAACAAACTCATGTATATTTTAGAATCTCATACAGACAATTTTATATCATATCTTTTTTTAAGACTTTATTTATTTATTTGAGTGAGAGAGTGACAGAAGGAGAGGGAGAAGCCAGCTCCCCACTGAGCAGGGAGCCTGACATGGGGCTCAATCCCAGGACCCCAGGATCATGACCTGAGCTGAAGGCAGATGTTTTTAACCAGCTGAGCCACCCAGGCTCCCCATATCTAAACATTTGCAGTTGTTGCTATTATCTTTGGGACGATCATTGTTCATGACCTCGTTGAGTAGGTATACCATTGATTGTAAAACTGGTCGCCCATTGTTCAAATCTTCCTGGTAATTTGTGGTTTAGTTTTGATTCTGGTTATTATATCTGAGTAATGTCATGCTTGACTTTTAAAACCTTCTTATTCTGAGATAATTTCAGATTTACTCAAGAGTTGTGGTAACAGTACAGAGAGCCCCATTGGCTCTTTACCTAGCTACCCTGAGTGTGAACATTTTTTTTTTTTAAGATTTTATTTAATTATTTGACAGAAAAGAGCATGAGTGAGCACAAGAAGGGGGAGTAGCAGGCAAAGGGAGAGGGAGAAGCAGGCTTCCCGCAGAGCCAGGGAAGCCTGACACAGGACTCAGTCCCTGGACCCCAAGATCATGACCTGAGCCGAAGGCAGCCACTTAAGTGACTGAGCCACCCAGGCACCCCCTGAGTGTGAACATCTTACATACCCATAGAATAATTTTCAAACCCAGGAAATTAACATTTGTACTCTGTGATTGACTAATCTACAGACCTCATTTGAATTGCATTGGTTTTCCCACTAATGTCCCTTTCCTGTCCCAGGATCTGGTCTGGGATCCCACATGGCATTTAGTCATGTCTCCTCCAGTCTGGAACAGTTCCTTAGTCCTTCTTTGTAACCATTCTTTGTCTTTCATGAGTACTTTGAAGAGTACCGGCCAGTTATCATAGACCACGTCTCTCAGTCTGGGTTTGTCTGATGTTTTCTTGTGATTGGATTGTAGTTATGCATTTTTGGCATAACCACGGGGTTGATGGGCCCTTTTGTGGGCATCAAGCCCTTGATACTGATATGTCTGATTACTGGTGATGTTAACTTTCATCTCTGACTTTGAAGCCATTTTGGAATGTTGGTTAAGGAGAGATTCCAGAAATGGGATTCCTGGCTCAGAAGATGTCATCCTAGCTCCTTCTCTTTGCCTAGTTTTCTTGGTGGCAAGCAGAATGAGGGAACAATGAAGACTGTGAAATGCTACCAGCCAAAAAATATCGTTAAGGCCCAGGGTGGGGAGACCTTGGCAAAGGTCAGAAAAAAATATGCCATAAATATAAAACATCTAAAGTAGAGCCTGTGTTAGTGAACCTTGGGCCTCATCCTGTAGAACTCTTTTATCACTAGATGAATTTTCTGTTTATGAATTACAGATAACTCTTTTAAAGATTATTTTAAAGAGAATATAATAATGACACTATACATGGTTATGTTAATGGAATCCAGTCTGATTACAAACAGCACGAATGAGCCTCCATATCATCCAGTAGATGTCAGGCTGATTTCACCAGTCAGCTCTGCCCATGGGTATAACGTCCTCATTGTTGGTTATTTATTTACTTAGCATAGCCATCTGCTTGTATCTTTGACAGGTCAGAAGGTGTGTTGGCCATGTTCCTTCCTATATGACCAGACTGGCTTTGCCCTATCCAGTAGGAACTAACTGACATGAGTGGCCATATAAGGCTTCAGAATTACCTCTCAAGAAAGATACAGATTGACAAAAATAAGCTCTTAAATGCAGGTTGGTAGAGAGAACTTGGAAACAGGACGTCTACTCTGCCTTCTCCCTCCATTCGACACAATTCAGCCTCTTTGGGAACTGGCTATCTTGTCCAACTGGGCATGAGCTAAATGGCCAGGGGAGGCCGTTGGCTTCCTCAGGGCTGGAACTACAAGTGGGGTACCAGGATCCAGCTGGGCTTCCAAGTCAGAAGCTTCCAGACAGGAGAACCTAAAGGGTGTAGGTGAGATTAGCCCAACACTACAAAGGCCTGAGCAGACTTGGTTAGAGTAGGGAGAAGGAGCCCCTGATGGAAGGTCCAAGTAGCGTATGTGAGTGTCAGGCTCTATTTTGTTTGTGGCCCACTATTGCGCGTTGGTCTTGAAGTGGGACACAGGTGGGTCTGGCTGGCTTGAAAGACCAGAGGTGAAGCCTAGGTCAGCTTTTGCAGGAATTGTGACCTGATGAAAACCTCCCATGTGTTGGCCGTGCCTGGTTGGGTGTGGCCTGAGACTCTTTCTCTCCCCAGGTGAACAAAGCCCTGAAGCAGAAGTCAGACATCGAGCACTATCGGAACAAGCTGCGCCTCAAAGCCAAGAGGAAGGGATATTATGACTTCCCCCCAGTGGAGACGAGCAAGGCTCAGACAGAAAGGAAAAAGATGTATGAGAAAACCCAAAAGGAAATTGAGCATGTTTTGGATCCAGACCCAGAACTCTGTGCCCCATTTGCTGAGTCTAAGAACAGGTACAGTGTCTAAGGGATTCTCTGATGGCCCTGTCCCATTAGTGGGTTGAGGGCAGAGGGTGCCTTGGGTAGAAAGTCTTGGTCCCTTGATCTGTTACCTTACGACTGTGATCTTTGCTGGCTGGTGATCTGGACCATGGAGCTGGTGCTCCATAATGGGTTTAGAAAAGAATAAAATTGAAGCCATTAAAAAAAGAAATACTTGGATAAACAACCACAATTGTCATTTAGCTCAATAATATTTCAAACCAGTAGCCATTTCAGAGCTGGGTGAAGATACAATTACCACCTGCCTGGTTATCCCACTTCCAGATCAAGGGACATTGTATTTTTCAATTAACTAGTGGCTCTTGCATAAGGAATGCCAATTTCATGCCTCACTCTTTCATTCAGTTTCAGTAGGTACTTGTCCAACAGCGACTCAGCGCTCTGTGCTGGATTCCTCTCTGTAATTCATAGATTTGTTCATTTATTTGACATTGATCATCACCGACTATGCATGAGGCACCGAACAAGTTGCTGACTGCTCTCATGGTCCTAGAAATAAATTCATTCATTCATTCATTCATTCATTCCACTCATTCAGCATTCTATGGTGGGCAGGACAGCCCAGTGAATGCTCTTGTGAGACTTCCAGTCTGATGGGAGAAAAATGAGAACTATCCCAGAAGTTCGTTACTCACAAGTGCAATGGGTATTTGCGATGTGATGGTCTGTAAGGGGGGGGCGAGCTGGCCTCGGGGGCGGGGGGCGGGCAGGGCCAGGGGTTTGAACTGGCATCATCCCCAAGCTTTTTTTTTTTTTCAAAGATGTATTTATTCATTTATTTGAGAGAAAGAGAAAGTGAGCAGGGGGAGGTGCAGAGGGAGATGGGGAGCGAGAATGGCCAGCAGAGACTTCCCGCTGAGCGTGGAGGCTGCCATGGGGCTTCTTCACTCAGGGCTCAGCCCCACAACCCTGAGATCATGACCTGAGCCGAAATCCAGAGTCGGGCACCTAAACGGCTGAGCCCCCAGGCACCTCTGCATTATCCCAAGCTTTGTTGCTAACTAAGCAGATTGACCTCACCTACTGGGTAAAGAAGAGGCTAGCAAAGCTGAACATGACCGTCTCTCTTCTTTTCCATCCCACCCTAAAGCCCTCCTTGGAAGCATTTTTATGGTTCAAGACCCTCCCTTCCAAGTATACATTCTCCTTGGCAACAGCCCCCTGGCTCCGGGCATGCCAGCTCTCCGATCCCCCCCGCATATATCCTATTGGCAGACGAGGCGAGACAGGACAGCTCCCGGCCTGAGTGGCCATTTGTTCAAAGCAAAAGTGACTATGTGACAGGCTTGGATGGAAGCCACAAAATAAAGTTGGGAGGTAGGGCTGAATTTTAGTAATTGAATTGACATAATTTATTTTTAATAAAGAGGGAATTCGAAACCATGGCTTCATTCATCATGCTTCTGATTAGACTCGATGGGTGTGATAAGCTAGTATGAAAATCCCACTTTGACAGGGCTCACAATGCACGTGTCCCCGTGTTGGTAAGTGTAGAACAAAGAGAAGAAGGCTATGGGTTTTATAGGAAGGCTGGCGGCTTTTTTAGCTTATAGGTCACACTTGGGGATTTTTTAGCTCAGCAGTCTTTTGTAGACTGGGGCGGGGTTGTTTTTCCTGGGTTTCCTGCTGCCACTTGGAAAATGAATCAAAGATTGTGTGCAAATAAGAGGAACTTAGCTTGGAGGTTATTTGGGAAATACATAAGAAATTTTGGTTGGAGCTTTTTATAAGGAGAATGGACACAACACCCCTCCCCCACCCCGAGATCTATCCCATTGCCCAGCAAAAGTTCAGGCTGGATCCTCAAGGCCCTTCCCTAGCCTGCTGATGTCCTGAATGTGTATTCCCTTCTCCATGAATGTCTGTGAAAGAAATGATTGAATGACTCTAAAAATAATGTTAAAATTTGTTCCGCTGGGGTCACCTGGGTGGCTCAGTGGGTTAAAGCCTCTGCCTTCGGCTCAGGTCATGGTCCCAGGGTCCTGGGATCGAGCCCCGCATTGGGCTTTCTGCTTGGCGGGGAGCCTGCTTCCTCCTCTCTCTGTGCCTGCCTCTCTGGCTACTTGTGATCTCTGTCTGTCAAATAAATAAATAAAATCTTTAAAAAAAAAAAATTTGTTCCTCCAGTGAAGGGAAAAGTACGGAAGACTACAAGTTGGGTGGGGGGATGGGGTAGGAATGGAGATGAGATCAGCAAGGGATGGGATTGGGAAGGGAAGGATTCACAGAGAAAAAGAGAATGATGGCGGCTTGGTAAGCTCTCTGCCGGTGAGGCCGGGGCTACTGCCAGTGTGTGGGGCCTGTTCTCACACGCTGGAATTACCTCGTAATTGCTGCTCCCAGTTCCGCTCTGCAGAGATTCTGCTTTCAGTGACCTCTCCATGGCAAGGGACGCGAGAGGAACGCGTCCTCCAGTCCAGGGGCAGCGACAGTAACCAGGACTTTACCCCGAGACCTAAATTAGATCAAATCAAAGACAACGTTTACGTTCCGAATGTTGACTCATCCCAACATCTTTTAAAAGGGTCTTCACAGCTTTTTCTTTAAAGTCAGAAGAACACCCCCATTTTTATGTTATAAACTCTTACCTGGAGGCATAAAGACCGTCGTCATGTAACTGAGGAAGATACTGGCAGAGCCGCCTCCCCACAGATTCCCTTGGCCCCCACTGCTCCTGGGCAGCCCGCATCCAGCAGCGCCCTACGGCCCGCAGGCATCTCTAACTGCCATCCGGGGGACTTTTCGGCGCCCCCCACCGGAAATGTGGCGTGGTTGACGTGCCCCAGAAGGGCTTGGGACAGGGACAGATACGAGCTGAAGGGGAAGCACCCTGGCAAGAGAACTCTGAGTGTAAGCTACACTGTCGTAATAACCACATTTTCTAGCTTCTGTTGGATGTTCGACATCGGGGGCCTGGCCAACTCTGGAGAAACCGCCCCTCCCAGGACCGTCTGGCAAATTCTGAGGCAGTACCGGGCTCGCCTGCCAAGTGCACCTTTTTTATGTGAACCAAACAAGCCGGGGCCCATCCCCCAACCTTCTCCTTCACATAGGGCTCTCCCACTCTGGGCTCCAGTCCCTGTGCCCTGATCACCTGCAGGCTGGTTACCCCACAACTGGGAACGGCCCCTCTGCCCCAGAGACTGCTGAAATGATCCCAGCCATCCAAGCCGAAGCCTGTTTACCCTGCCTTGCCTGTTCCTTCCCCAAGAAACCACAAGAAAGCCTCTTGCCCCCCTTTTCCCCTCACCGCCTCTGCCTTGTGATTGACCCCGGTGCTTCTCCCATGTGGGACCCCAGGGCAGGTCCCTTCCTCTTGGAATTTTGAGTACAACAAGCTGTCTTTTCCATGGCAGCTGTCTTCTGATCTGTTGGTCTTGGCCATACCTACATAAAGTAAAGCCTCCATTTTAATGCAACTGTTCTCCACACTTCTCCAGTAAGTTTGAGGCCCCGGTTGCCCAAAATACCATCTCATACCCTCTGTTGGCCTCCTTCCCTTCTCTCTCTCATTTTTCCACCTCCCAACTTGTGCTTCCTAGAAGCCTTTCCCCAGTAAACCAGTTGTACTCAAATCATCACAGAGCCTGCTTCCAGGGAACCCAAACTAAGGCAATAACTAATAAAGATGGAGTTGTTTTCATGAAACCAGAGCTGCTCCTTCTCAGGGACTACATTTCATCTTTATGGAACCCTGAGTTCCCACAGAACACAGTTTGAGAACTACTTTCTTAAACTATCCTGGGATTAAAAAGCCCCTAAAAGTACAAATAAAATGTATTACTATCCACCCAGCAATATTTTCAGAGGTTAAAAAAAAAACTTTTCAAGTTTGCAAGTTTCAAAATTTATTAACTTTTGAAGAATATGCCCACAAAATACCCATAAGAAATGAATATACCTAATGGAACTCTATTTGATTAAAATAAGTAATTTCTCTACCCAAGAGCCCAATTTATTTCTAAGCAGTTGCTTATGCACCAGGCGCATGTGGGTGGTCTGGTCCATTGAGATCCATGTTAAATGCAGCCTTTAAAATGAGTACCATAATGGAACATTGTCTTTGATGTAAAAGCAGACTGGCATGCACCCCAATGTCTAAGTTCTCACCCACGTTCATGGTTCTTGAAAGGGCTCACACAATCTTGCTATTGTATTTCTAATACTTCCAAAATAGCCTACTTAAATGTCAATTCCTAATCCTAGTGTTTACTCCCCCACCACCCTTATTAGTAAATCTTTTCTAAATGGGTTAATTGGCAATCTCAGGACAGTTGTGAAGCCTCCTTTTTCAAAAAGCGATCCGTAATTAGGTCAAGGATGAGAATTCTTTGGGGTCTTCCTTTAAGGGTGAATCACTCTGTTTCACAAGGTTGTGCTCCATTCCTAAAGGAAGCTTCTAATTGCAGATAACCATAGGGCACAGTTTATAATACAGGTTTTAAGGCCCTATATTAGTCGGGGTACTTTGGGTTGTGAATGATGGCAATCCGGAACAAACTGGTTAAATAAAAAGAGAATTTGTCATTGAACATGAAAGGGCAAGGCTTAAGGCATGACTAGATCCAAGGGTTCATACAATGTCCCCCTTATTTAGCTTGTTCTCTCATCACTCTTTGCTGGTCCCTCTTCAGACTCTTAACTCATAGTGGCAAACTGGCTGCCAGCAACTCCCTACCTATATCCTATCTTCTCAGAAACTTCAAGGCCAAGGGAATGCCTCTTTCTTGGTTGCTCTAGCGAAAGCCCTGAAACTCAGTCTCATTGGGACCAACTCATGTGCCCATCCTCTGACTGATCATTGTGGCCTTGGGGATGTGATGCTTGATGCTCTGGGCCAACTCCTGCAGGAAGGATAGCCTCCAAAGAACATCAGAGTGCTCCCACAGAAAGAAGGTCATCATGGGTATCAGGCAAGCAGAGATCACAGGAGTGATCTCTAAACAGGAGTAAGATCCTCGTGATAAGGGGATAGGTCTAATAGCCTCTATTTTATTCCTCAGGCTAATTGCGACGGTAGTGTATTGCCTTGGGCGTTCTAATGTCTGTTCTAAGCTAACAGCGTGTGACTGTCATGCTATGACTAACTGGGTGTGTGATCTTGAAAAGGAATGTTTATGTCTACCTGCCAGGTTTCTGGCTTCCCACGTAGTCACTGGGAATAAATAATATAACCTCCTCACCTTCAACCCATGAATGGATAGAATCTTACGATGGAGACAAGAAACAGGTGCTGGGGCAGGGGGGATTCTCTGAAGACAGATGTTCCGAAATGCCAGTATTCACAGAGAGAAACCTACAGGCAGGTGGGAGGGGAGAGCCACCTTTGGCACCCTGCAGTGCCATGTGGAACCACCCATCCCCACTGGGCCTCACTCCCGACTTGTAAGAGTTGCCTTGTGTGGAAGGAGAAAAGCACAGCCACAACCCTCACTGTGTTCCTGTTCCTTTCTTCATCCTCAAAAAGATTCCTGAAATGGCAAATGTAAACAGTGACAAATGTATGTCTTTCCTAAGGGAGCTGAGTGGAGCCTCTCAACGTACTACTCCCTGGGCTTGGAATGTTCTGTGCAGGGTTGGCATGTGGCTGGCTCTCTTTGGGTCTCAGGTGAACTGTCCCTTCTCTAGAGAGGCCTTCCCTAACCATCCTGTCTGAAGTTGTCCCCCACGTTAGCCATCTTCCATCACATCTTATTTTTCGTAATAGCACTCATCATCCTCTGAAATAATCATGCGAATTATCTGTCTCCCCCATTAGAATGGAAGCTCCAAGAGAGCAGGGCCATGTCTGTCTTGTTCACTATGAATGGCCATTGTCTTCCATGGTGCCTGGCACATGGTAGGCACTTGGTGAATATTGGATGGATGGATGGATGGATGGATGGATGGATGGATGAGCTCAGCTCCAAACTGCCTCTTGGTTCATGGCTCCTTAGCCCAGAAAGAAATCCCCTGTGCAGAAGTTAGGAAAGAAAATATCAATATTCACAGTATTAAGAGGCCCATTAGCTGCAGGGTTTATTAACACATCGTAGAACCCTGTCTGTGAAATCAAAAAGGTTAAAAGGAACAGCAGGCTGCTGAGTCAACAGTCAACAAAAGCAGGTTTAGAGGTCAAGAGAGAGCCCCTGGGCTTGCCGGGAGGCAAAATTTCAGATGTAGTTGTAGGGCTGCAATAGATTAGTTACCTGGTTCCCATAAGCAGATTATTTACAATTAAGCCAAATGGTTACAGCCTCTGGGAAAACAAAAAAAACAAAAAGCAAAAACAAACTTTGATTCCACTATTCCTCTGGCCTCTTATGGCCAGAGAACAAATGGAATGAATCCTGAGATCTCTAAGGCAAATCCAAAGCCTTCATTGGTTGCCTGTAGTTTGGATCCGTGGAGAATTCCATCTGTCAAGGCATTTGCTGCATCATAACAGTTGTTGGATTTTCTTCAGGCAACCGATGAAGAACTCTGTCTACCGAAGCCGGCAGTCTCTGAACAGCCCGAGTCCGGGGGAGACAGAGATGGACCTTCTGGTGACTCGGGAGCGACCCCGGCGCGGGATCCGTAACAGTGGATACGATGTAAGTCGCTGCTGGGCTAAGGTGAACGTAGGCTTTGCTTTCCCCTGAAAACAAAGGAGAGAGAGCATCCCACAATGTTTCACTGTACTGTATATCTGTGGAATTTAGAAGTGCACCAAGATGTTTGCTATTTTATTATTCCTTATTACCTATTTTGTAGAGTAACATGACTTGGAATGGGTCAGAGTGACAAATTATTGCTAAAAGGATTTTAATTCCTAAATCCAACTCTTTTAGGAATAGTACAGTATTGATCTTAAGTCAACAGTGATTCCAAATGTCCTTAATTTTTTTCCCCCTCTCTCCTTAAAGCTCAGTAGGAACCACGGCTGTAGGTTAGAATTCATTTGAACACAGGCTTCTTTTAATCCATGGCAGTGTGGAGAAGTTGGATTTGTTCCTGATTTCATAACTCCCCAATATGCCATGGAAACAATCAGATGTCCAACAGAGAGATTTGGTGATTTCATAGGATGCAAACCATGCTTATGTGCAGTCGTGTCTCCAAACAGCAAAAATTGTTCTAATCCCACTGCACTTCCCCAGAAGAGGAGCTCCAAGGCGGTGGGTGTCTCAAATCCGATGGCTCCTGGCCTGTTAACGTAGTTGCATCCCTGAGCTCACAGAAATGCTACCCTGAGAGGATATTGGATAACACTTCACCCCGCCCCAGAATTTCAGATGGCCTTAGGTCTACCCTTGGGTTTTATGATAAAGGTTTCTTTCCCATTCTCCTGAAACATTTCTCTAATTACAAACAAAAGCTTTTGTATCAAGAATTAGGATTCAAAAATGTCTGGATAAAATTTGGCTATAATCTGCGAGGTTGTACTTTGAAAATGACACTCAGTTTCTTAAATGTACTGTGCTAATTTGAAGGCAAGAAGGTCTTTTTTTCTCCACTCAGGATTGGTCATTGTTTGCCACAAAAGATTGAAGAGGGAATTTTAATTGTTCCGTTAAAAACAGAGATATTCTACCTAATTTGAATTTCTAGATACTTTACCCTTGATGTTTGTGTTGGTCATGATAACCTTATCTTTTATTTCTGTTTTCCTTTTTCATATAAAACAAATTGATATTTTAGTTTTATAAAATTCTAGATGCTTCAGGCAAATCTTTTTTTTTTTTAACTCCAGGTGAAGTTACTCAACACTAATTGTTCTCCTCATAAAAATCTTTTATACTAAAGCCGGTCAACAATTTGATAATCAGCCTGTCGTTAAAAATTTGAATTTTCCACTTAATCTCTCCGTACCAGCAGTGAATATTCTTCCCACGTGCCCATGGTCTGGGGGACTTCTTTTGCTCAGAAGTAGCTGAGGTATATGATAAGATTCTTAATGTATTTCAAGATTGGAATTAATGGGTCTCTTGTGAGATTCTAGGCACAGACATTTTTACACTTTGAGGAAATAGGGCAGTTTCTCTATTAGTTTTGAAAAGAGAACAGTGTGTTGCTTTTTTTTTTTTTCTTTTAACCATAGACAATGCTGTGACTTGTAGTAGTGACTTAATAATTTTAGAATGCCCTGTGAGTACATATGGCAACAGAAGGATACGGATGATTTTTAAAAGGAGGTTGCTCACCCCCTACAAACATGTATAAATATTCCAATTACAGATTGCTTTAAGGGAAGCCCACTCTATTCTAATAGATTTTTCTGATTTCAGAAAATTAGAATATGTGTCTTGAGAATTGCATGTGGTCTCAAAAACATAAGCAAAGATAAGTTTCCTTAAGACAAAATGATTGTCTAGGGATCTCTTATAAGAATTTAGACTGTTATTTATAAGAATGCAGTGGCTTCCTGTTTCTTTTCCCCATGCCTTTTGTGCTGATCACATGAAAAGTAGCCATCATTTACTGACTGCACACAGTAGACCAGCCTCTATTCTAGTCTTTTTATGTGGATTATCTAATGGAATTTGTAGTCACCAGCCAGGTATGTACCCCCTTATGCCCATTATACAGATGAGGAAATCAAGGCACAGAGCAATTACTTAATTTGTCTACACAACTCCAGAGCCTCTCCTCTTAACTACCATGCAGTAGGGCTTCCATATAAACCCATCACACTATATATCTGCCTTCACATGATTCTATATCCTATACTTCCAATCTCACCAAGAAGCTGGATGGTAGGTCTCACAAGAATTCTTGCATGGATAACTCATAAAAGCAAAAAATGGACCCACAGATAAAGGAGGAAAAGAGGAGAGTCATGGCTTTAAACAATGCATTCATTTTCTAAACTCCTGATTTTCCAAAAATGCTAGGGCACCTCTGACAAAAGAATCCATTAGCCTAGCAGTGAACGGATCAGTCATTTGGAAGCATGTCATTCTTCTTACTGGGTCTGGGGATCTTGAAGCCAGGCCCAGATTTCCAGTCATTTCTGCCAGGTTAGGGATCACCAGGGGGTACCTGCTCCTTGATGTGGTAGAAACAGAAGCACTGGGAGACTGATTTAATTTCTCCAAAGCTGACCTCGTGAGAATCCCTACAGGAAAGGCTGCATGTAAAAAAGAGTGAGTAAATAAATAAAGAAGCAAAGGAACACACAAAGCACAGGCAAATCTTAGCCCTAGGACTGAGGGAAGCTTGGATTGTTTGAAAATGTTTCCATAGAGCAAGGATGTACTGGGATCTGCCCAAAATAGACCCTTAGCTCTAAGGGGTGTGGGAGCCACTGTGTTTTGCAGCAACAGTTCTTAACCTCTTGGTCTCCCTAACAGCTAAGGGATGCAGTACACTCCTGGCAATTCCTTTGGCTCAACTGGCTGATAATTTTCCAGAAGACAGCACCCCCTTTTGACGAAGGCATGATTTTAGAAAGGTGGACAGACCAGATCTTTAACCTTGGCATTGAAATGAATTCCTCCCAGGGCATGAAACAGTTAGAAAAGATAATGTCAGACTAATATCTAAGAGCAAAAATACCTCTATTTCAAAGTATTTTTAAAATTTTTTTTTTCCTGAATAAAAGTCATATAGAAAATAATGAGGCGATGTGGAGGGAAAAGAAAATGCCCCACATGTGAATTCTCAGGCAGAATAAAGACCCAACTGATGTTCCCTCTGTCAGGCAAATTAATCAACCTTTGCTTCCAAAGGACAAGGAATAACCAAATCATTCCCCAGAAATAAAAACGTATGTCCTCAACCTCGATTCGTGTTTGGAGTTTTTAAATGTGATGGGAATGGGATCAGCTAAGTGCCTTGGCTGTGAGGGAGACTCTGAAAAGGAACATCTGAGTTGTACCTTTGAAAAAGAATGCTCCCCTCTCTGAAGTAGAGAGCTGTACAGGCCCCTTCCCTTAGGTTTCTCTCCAGCACCTTGTCAAAGCTCACACCTCTCAGAAGAGGGGATGCTGAGGCTTCATCGGTGGTGACCACAATCACCGTCACTCCAGAAGCGTTCTTCAGAGAAACATTTGGAAATGTTAGTGGAAAACCAGATGGTTTTGCAATTGAGAAGTAGACATAAACCTACAAAAAGGGATACTATGTCAGGCAAGGTTCTGCTGCAGAAAACAGAAAACCTCAAGCCATTTGAATAGACCAAATACGACTGTGAAGAGTTAGACACCAAATCATCAGAGGCCTGGCAGGATGTATGGGGAGTGACTGAGAACAAAACCACTGGGCTGGCTGTGACCGGGAGGTGGGGGGGTTTGCTGCCTGGGAACTACCAGGGGGCAGAAAGACGGGCCCTGCCTCATTTCTTCTGTCGGGCCTGCACACCAGGGCCTTCTGTGACAGAAGCCCAGTTTTGGTCAAGCACAGTCACCGCCTCAGAGAGGGCCATGAGGGAGTGTTGGCCGGTCAGCCTCGGCACTGCAGGAACGCACGCTGCAAGGAGGTTGCCGAGGGCCAGCCCCCCAACCCCATCACAGGTACAGGAGAGATAGGCAGAGAATTAGCAGGCAGAGCAGTATTCGGGAAGCAGTGAGGAGAGCCAGAGGAGGCAAGGAGGCCTACAGGGAAGATGAAAGCATCACTCAGAGTTCAGAGCTCGGTCCCCAGCCACCGGCTGAAGGCCTGCGAGGCCGAGTGGTGTTTGATAGGGCATTTATTTACTAGCCTCCCTCGCCTCACAAGGCAGCCAACTCCCCCTGTCCCAGGTGAGCGGTGGTCACTAGAAGGGAAGGAGGCCAGAAAATTCGAGCGGTTGTTTTGACGGGTTCCATGCACCGAGGAATGCGGTGTGATCCACAAAGCCCCGGCTGCCTGGTTTGGCTAATGGCAGGTCTGGGGTCAGGGAGTCAGTCCTGTATTACCAGCAGCAGCCTCTCCTCCTCACTTACCACCCGCACCCCCCCCCGCCCCAGCATCCGACGGCTTGGGCATGGTGGTCAGAGACTACCGTCAGGAAAGGGCAAGGCTGTCCTCGAGCTGCATGAGGTCCCCAGTTCAGGGCACAACCAGCTCTTGGTTTCTTTGGGAGGCAAGGGGTTGGGTGTGAGGACTTAGTCCTTCACCTCTGAGGCAGCCTGCCTGTTGCCCTCTGAACTGGGGGTTCGTGCGATGACCCCGTCCTCACCACGATCTCCCCCTGGCAGCCCACCCAGAACTGTCTCACACGTGTGCTCCCCGCTGAGCCCTTAATCTCCTTCTCTTACCTCTGCTAGCTAGCTTAAGCTGTCAACAAGCCTGGCGTGATAGGTCATCTCAAGTTAGTTTAGGGGTTTTTAATTCTGGGGGACTATCTGATACTAAGAAGTCAGCCTCCCTGGATGAGCCCAAGACAAAGAGGTGGAGGGGTTTGGCGGCGAAGGGGCCTCGTGTTGTGGGCCAGATATCACCAGGCCGTGGCTGTCCAGAAGCTTGTTCCCCCCACAGAGATGGATGCTGCTTGGCAAGTGGGGAGCCGGAAGTGGATTCTGGTTGGCAGGTTTGAGAGGGAGTAGGCCAGGTTTCAGGATGGCCCTGTGACCTCACTGGGAGCCAGGCCTCCCCGACAGGCCCAGGATTTCCTTCCCACATGGGCCGTTTCCCACCAGGCAGGAGACACACAACTTCCCCTTTGCTGTAAGCACACGAGTGCGGTCTCCCTGCTTATGCTCTCGGATTCCTGTGCTCTGAACACTGCCTGCTTCACCTCGTGGTGCCTGCCTACCGATCTTGCTTCTCCTGGACTCTTGCAGGCCGGGGTCCCCTGTGTGCTGCTCTGGGTAGGGACACTTGTAGAGGAAGGGAAAGAAGCAAGAGGAGGCACAGCGCAAAGTTGGGCTGTGGTACAGATATTACAAGGTCTCGGCTAAGCTCATGTAACCCTGCAGAGGTCACAGCGTGTGTGTGAAGCATCTGGGCTTTTGTACTCTAGCGCTGACCATCACTGGCTGTCCTTGGGCAAGGCAGCTGTCTTTAGCCAAGGACAATTGCTACTAAGAGAATTGGCATTGCCGATTCCCACCAATGCCCAGGGAGAGCAAAGGCAATTCCCAGCTGACAGCTGAGGCCCGGCTGCTGGCAGTGTGCCCAGCCGCTGGAGGGAAAGTCCTCTGGTCCTGAGCCATGCACGCCACGCTAGTTCCTCCCGGCCCTGTGTGCTCCCTAGCCCACCTGTGCCCCCAAGCCCCTGCAGGAGGCAGAGGCCCTCAAGCTAATGAGAATTCCTTGGGAACTGCCATCCCTTTCATTTCTTCTAGTGAACATTTACCGAGTGCTGGATCCACTTACATATGTGAATTCAGCAACATGGGTCCTGAAAGACTAAGGGAAGCCTTTAAATGTTGCCCCCGAAATTAGTTTTTGTGTATGTTCTATAGAGACGGTATATTGGTTTTCACATACTACTCTGTAAGGTTGCATACACTGGCACCTACGCTGTACCCCAGGGATCATCTAAGGGCCTCTCAAAGTTTTACTTTGTCTGATTTTTTTGGGGAAATTTCTCTGATTTCTACCTCCTCTGCTGGCGTTAGCAGGTAAGCCTCACAGGTGAGGCCACCATCGTACTTCCTGGCTGAGGCTGGAGGGGAGAAAGATGGAGTCACTCGAGTGCTTCTCCACACTCGTAGAGGAGACAAGTGCAGACACGGCAGAAGCAGTGCAGCAGGCTGGGCCAGTGAACTTGGACGGGAGGCCTGTGCCTGTCGGTGCCATAGCTGCTGATGGTCCGGTCCCCAGTACTCACCACTTGGGAAGCCGCCCTACAGCTGTCAGAGGAGGTGTTCTAAAACACACACCCTGGTGTCAGATCCTTTGGGAAATCCCCACAGCCCTCATGTTAAGATTGAACCCTCTGCTCCGAGCCCAGGAGGCATCTGCGCTGGCTGGCCCCAGGCGCACCTTTCTAGCACATGCTTGTCGCTCCCTCACCTGCCCTTGGCTCTGGCCCCATAGGCCCTTCCCAGCTCTGTCATGTTGACTCCCATCTCTGTGTTCTCCCCTCTGCTCAAGACATCCCTTCCCACCTACTTCATACAGCCAAGCTTTCTTAGCCTCAGCATTGTTGGATTGGGATCTGGATAATTCTTCGTCCCGTGCATTGTATGATGCTTAACAGCGTGCCTGGCCTCTCCCACCAGCTACCAAAGCACCTGCAAAGTGGTGACAACAGGTTTCCAGACATTACCCCGGGACCAAGCCCGCTCTTGGTTGAAGACCAGTGATCTAGGCAAGGCTTGCAGAACTTAGTCTCAACATTTTCTCCCCCGGAATCTTTTCCTTGACCCCATATCTGTGGGGCTGATTGAGGCGCCTGTCCTTGGTGCTCCCGTCACACGGGGGACTCACCCCCATCCAAGTCCTTTCTCCTGGGTTCCCCCCTGTAGACTTACTCATGTTATTTTCCCTGTTTGACTCCTCAAGGACAGGAATCATGTTTTATTCATCCTGGAAGCCTCAGCACTTGAAACAGGAACTGGCGCATAGTAAATTCAGTGTCTCTATTTGTTGAGCAAATGAGCAAACAAGTGTGTCAGCCAGCAGACGGGATTCCTGAGCTGAGACTGGGATGGGGAGGGTGGCTTTAGAACTCTGAGCCATATACACATTTGATTTGACTAGCATACAAATGTATGTTATGTTTTAAGTTCCGTTTCAGCAGTGGTTATCAGTGAGGACCTTTGGGCTGATGTAACAAAAAACCCATCCCGAACCAAATTATCTTAAATCATGAAGGGAAGGCATTGGGTACAGTAAATTCAGGCGTGGTCACACTGGGGCTCCAGTTCCATCCCTCCACATTGTGCGGCGCTGTCCTTAGGCATTGTCTTCATCCACAGGTTGGCTCTACTAGGAAATGGCTGCAGGAGCGTACATACTACATGGACCAATGAAAGAGAGAATTTCTCCTTCCCAGCCATGAAACAAAGTGTATGGGATTTACTCTCACTGAGCCTCTGAAGGTCAAGTGCCCAACCCATGTATCCATCCCTCTAGCAGTGGGAGGGGGGGGAGGCTTACACTGATGGGTTTCACCGGGTAAGACCTCACTGAGGGAGCTGGGCCAGGAAGGGATGTGTGCTGGGACTATTGCAGTACCCACTACTCCAGGAACAGTGGTGACTGGGCCTTGTAAGGAACAACACCAGCATAACCCTCCATGTCACTTGTTCCTCCAGTCTCCGCCTCTCATCTTTTGTTGGCCCTCTGTAGAGGGAGAGTTGAGTGAGGTGAGGAGCTAGAGACTGCTGTTCCTTGTGGGCTTGGGAAGGCCTGGCTACAGTGAGAGGCTGTGTTTTAGGGCCAGATGGAGGGAGAAAGAGGGATTTTGTGAGTCTGGCTGGCTTTTCCAAGACCCGAAAGGAAAAGAGCAGATCTGAGTGGGTGCTGGGGAGAGCCTGTTTTGTTATGGAGTGGTGTCAGCTCTCAAAACTGACCTTCTGTCTCCTCGGCTGCCCACAGCACCTGCTTGGCTAAGAAGAGAAAAAGCAAGGGATGGCTCCCTTCAGACGCTACCAGTGAAACAACTTCCCATGAGCAAAAGCCATCCTTATGTGCTTACTTTCAGGTTGATTCCTTTTTAAAAGATATTTGTAATTAATTGACTGGCTCACGCCCCGTTCTCAGCTTTAACAAGCAATGCTGTGGAATGGTCAGGCTTGTCGTCCTGGAGCTTGGCTGCCCTCGGATTCTAGCTCAGCAACTTACTAGAAGCATGAATTTGGCCTACTCCGCCTCTCCGTGCTCTAGTTTTCTCATCCAGAAAATGGGGATACAAAGGGCACCTGCCTGATAATGTTGTTGTAAGAATTAAGTGAGTTAATAATGGTAAAGCACATAGAAAACACCCAGTGAGCGTCAGCTGTTGTAACTATGCTAACAGATTCCATGAGGGAGAGAGGGCCGCTGTTTTTTGTTTCTTTTCCATCCCAGCACTTCGGACATCTCGGGACTGCTAGGAATTTTGTCGCATGTTGTGATTTTGTGATTTATAATAAGAAATGTGTATTTGGTCTTTGTCCACTATTCAGGACACAGAGCTCCAAAAACCCTTGGAATTTAAGTGATGAGCATATTAATGTGTGTTTTGTTATGTTAATGAGGTGATTTGGAACGCACCTAAGAATAGGGGCTGGTTGCACGCACAGAGCCAACCGGGAATGTGATTTGGGGGATGGGAAGTTTCAGGGAAATGTGCAATTTTGCTGAGACTTTTAAAAATTTCGTTCTCATGCTGATTGCAGAAAAGGAGTCACCAAACCATGAATTTGAACCCTCCTACCTGTTCTGAAGCGTGCCAGTCTCCTTTTGTTTTCAGAGAAGTTTTTGAGAGGTAGGCTCAGGGGGAAGCGGTTGCCCCGACTTGGGCCCTGAGAGCGCTTCTCCCTGGGGACCAGGGGAAGTGAGGCTTTGTAAGCATGTCTCTGCCTCCTTGGTGACAGGCAGCACTTGCACTGGGGCTGTTCAGGCCAGAGCTGACATCAGATGGAGAGAAGCAGCCCTAATTTTGTGTTGCCCAAAGGACCCTGTTTGGTGGAGAGAAAAATGGACACAGAACCAGATCAAGGCATCATGGCCAGATGGCCCAGAAATGGATCTTGCTGAACCCTCCACTTGGTCTCGGGCCCTTACTGGGAAGTTGCAGAATTTGTTCAGAATCTGTTCTCCTTGCTGAATGGAGCTGTGAGCACGGAGCTGAGAATCAGGGCCTTGGAGAGACAGTGAAGAAAAACGGGGCAAATTCTTGAATTCTGTAAGTGGAGAGCCTGGGCGAAGCAAAGTGCGGTTGTAGACATGTGCGTCCTGGGAAGTATGGTCTTGTAAGACAGCTATCTTACTCAAGAAATTCTGGAATAAATGGCCTCAATGATGTGAAAATGTTAGGGTTTGGAGCGAACAGTCAAGAAGGACTTCTTGAGACATCTTTCGTGCAAAAAGGTGGTTTTATTAAAGCACAGAGACAGGACCCGTGGGCAGAAAGAGGTGGGACCGATTATATACTTTCTAGTTGGAAGGGGGTTAGGGATAGTGTAAGTCTCTAAGGAATTTGGAAGCAAGGTTTCCAGGACCTTGAGGGGCTAGCTGTTATCAGGAAAATGTCATTTATTACTGTCTAATAGAACTTTAGTCATGAGACCCTTCAGATGTATATCAGAGGGCCATATGCTTGGAGGATGATTGCCAACATATATCTTGGGGCATAGAGATAAAGGACGTTTCCAAAGGAATGTTTATATGTGGAGACTTACAGGATCTTGGACATCAGGATAATGTTAAGCTTAAGTAATAATATCGAGGCAGTTGAGTTCCTAGAGAAGGGTCACTCTGCTTGTCTCAAGGTCTTGTCAATGGGTTGTAAGTTGTAAGGAAATTAAAATTTTCTTTTGCCTGTGTTCTCCACATCATCAAGAACCCTTCATCCCTCCTCTTCAACTCCATTCTAGATAAGGCTGTCTAATGTGGTGTCTAAATGTGGCATCACTCAAGAGACGGGGGCCTCCGAATACGGGGTGACAATTGGGAAGAAGCCAGTGGCTTGGGCTGTGAAAGAATTCAGCTGAAACAGAACAAAGGAGATAGAATGTGGAGCACATAGCAAGGGAGCATGCAAGGGAACAGAGGACAGGACAGCAGAGACTCTGTCTGCCAAGAGGCAGTGGGTGGGGGCCATTTTTAAAGGGGGAAGATGGGGAGGTATAACGAGGTATGGACGTATGAAATATTCCCATTTTTGGCAACTGTGCCTAGTTGTAAGTAGCCCATTAGTCAGTTAGGAACGATGGGTATTTTGAGGTGGGTCACCTTCTGGGCCTGTCTGGATTCAGCCAGGGGGTCGCTGTGAGCCTGTGAGTCACTCAAGCCTCTTTGCCTAAAAACAGCTTCTACATCGAATTCATTTTAGACACTTGGCAATGTCTTTTCCTGGTAGAGGCTTTTGAGCAGAAATCCTCCAGCCTCTCTTTTAAGATGCATTTCCATTTATTCATTCAACTAGGATGTGTTCAAGTCCTGCTGTTTGCCATTCTGGGAAGCAGCAGGACACACGACAAAGCCCCTGCCCTCAGGGAGCTTATATTCCAGTAGGAAGAAAAAGTAACAAACACCTGAGCACACAGATGTTCAGCACAACGTCAGAAATGCTGAGGGAGCATAAAGCCAGGTGAGACATGGAGAAAAACAGGAGGTGCTCTTCATAGGTTGTCTCCAGGGAAGGCTCTTGGAGGGGCAGGGGGGGGGTTGAGCAGAGACCAGAAATAAAGAAGCTAGCCTGGCTAGCCTTGGGGAAAGAATATTTGGGCAGAAAGAACAGCAAGTGGAAGGGCCCAGAGGACAACACATGCCTGGGGAGCTCAGAGAACATCAAGGAGATCCAAGTAGCAAGATGCCCCCTTCTTGGTAAAGGTCTCAACTTTGATTCCTTCCTTTGTTTCATCCCCATATCTCATCTCTCACCAAGTCTGGTCAGCTCTCTTCCAAGACATCTCTCGAGCTCATCTATACCTTCTTTGTCCATGACCACCCTAACTCAAGCCCCTGCTGTCTCTCCTTACCTTCATTACGTCAAGAGCCTTTTAGCTCGCCTTCTGTAAATTCCAATCACATTTCTCTCATGCTTAAAATTCTTCAAGAATTTCCCATTGCCCTTTGAAAACACTCCATTCTTCTCACCACGGCCTTCAAGACTCTACGTGATCAGGCTCCTGCCTGCCTTTCCCGCCCCGCCCCGCCCCGCCTCCTGCCAGCTGGGGCTCCAGCCACACGGTCAGGTGTCAGTCAGCTCAGGCTGCCCTTACAAAGTGCCACAGACCCAGTGACTTAAAACAACAGAAATTTATTTTTTCACAGTTCCAGAGGCTAAATGTCGAGGGGTTCACAGTTCAGCCCGTAAGAGCCCATCTTTCTCTTTCTCAAATACTATCAGCTCTTTCCTATCTCAGGACTTTTCCTGAAGCTCTCCCGTGATCTTCCCATGGCTAACCCTTTCTCCTTCAGCTCTTCAAAATGTCACCTCTTCAGAGAGGCCTTCCCTGACCATCCCCATAGAACTAGCTATGTTGCCCAAACCATCTTGTTTTGTTTTATTAAGGCAAAATTAAAAATGATAAGATGTATAGGTGTTTAGTGTACAACTAGATGAACATTGTATTGCTCTCTTAACCACCAGTCCAACCGAAATGTAGGACATTTTTATCACCTTCTGAAGGTCACTCCGTCTGCACTATGGCCCCACTGGCAACCACTTTTCTGATATCTACCTTCATAGTTTTACCTATTCTTGGACATCATGTAAATGGCATTTTTACTTACTTATTTGGTACGTACTCTTCTGTGCCTGACTTCTTTTGCTCAGAATTCACCTATGCTGGGATGCCTGGGTAGCAGTCCGTTAAGCGTCCTCTTCTTGGTTTCAGCTCAGGTCATGATCTCAGGTTCGTAACATTGAGCCCCACGTCAGGCTCCATGCTGGGTGTGGAGTCTCCTTAAGACTCACTCTGCCCCTCCCCCTCTGCTCTCTCTCTTTCTCTCTGTCAAATAAATCTTAAAAAAAAAAAAAAAAGAATTCATCTATGTTGTTCCATGCATCTGTCATTTATTTATTTTTTTATTACCGGGTACTGTTCTGTTGTATTGTGTGGCATAAATCGATCACTCTCTGTCTGCCATCCTGTTGTTGGACATTTGGCTTGTTTCTAGTTTGAAGCTACCAGAAAACACTACTGTAAATATTTTCATCGTTTATGAACATATGTGCTATGGTCACCCCAATTTTTTTTTAAGATTTTTACCTATTTTTTTGAGAGAGAGAAGAGAGCAAAAAAGAGCACTGGGTGGGGAGGGAGAAGCAGGCTCCCCGCCAAACAGAGAGCCCCACTCTGGGCTCTATCCCAGGACCGTGGGATCATGACTGAGCTGAAGGCAGACACTTAACCAACTGAGCCACCCAGGAACCCCCCTACACCTTTTTTTTTTTTTAAAGATTTACATCACCCAAAATTTGTATGCTCAAATCCTAACCTCTGATGTGTTGGTATTAGGAGGTGGGGCCCTTGGGAAGTAAAAAGGTCATGAGTGCAGAGCCCTTGAGAATGGGATTAGTGCCCTCAGATGAGAGAGCCCAGAGAGCTCCCCGACCCCTTCCTCCATCTGAGGTCTACAACCCGGAAGAGGACCCTTACCCGGCCATGCTGGTGTCCTCCCACTTCCAGCCTCCAGAACTGTGAGAAGGACATTTCTGTTGTTTATAAGCTACCTGGTCTGTGGCATTTTGTTCTGGCAACTGGAATGGTCCAGGACACTATGTTTTCATTTATCTTGGGTAAATCTGTACGAGTGGAATCTCTGGGTCATAAGGTGTATGTTCAACTTTCTAAGAAACGACAAACAGGTCTAGGAGGTATGTGGGCTATTTGAGCCTCCCACCAATTTGAGCCTCCTTACGCCATTGGTGGGAGGCTCAAGTTGTTCTGATTTCACTCCTTAACCTCACCAACACTTGCTGTTAGTAACCTTCTTAATTTTAGCCATCCCACGCTAAAATGTGAAATGATATAATTTCCTTAATTACCTGCCACTGTTGAGCACTTGTTCGTGTGTTTATGAGACACGTTATGTATCTTCTTGTATTGATAATGTCAATTCCAGCCATTTGCCCATTTTTTTACTTTTATTTTTTATTATGTTAGTCACTATATAATACATCATTACTTTTTGATGTTGTGTTCCATGATTCATTGTTTGCGTTGCCCAATTTTTAGACTGAGTTGTCTTTCTGTTCTTTACATGCAGGAATCCCATATATATTCCGGTTACAAATCCTAGTATTTTCTCCTGGTCCATGGCTTGTCCTTTCATTAGGTGTCTAATAGAAAAGTAGTTTTTAGTTTTGCAGTTTGTTTTTGTTTTGTTTTGTTTTGTTTAAGATTTTACTTATTTATTTGAGAGAGAGAGCATGAGGGGGGTGGGGAGGCATAAGGAGAGGCAAAAGCAGGCTCCCCGCTGAGCCGGGGGCCCAATGCAATGCCATTCAATTTCCAGGACCCTGATATCATGACCTTAGCCCAAAGCAGACACTTAACTGACTGAGCCACCCAGGTACCCCAGAAAACTAGTTTTTAGTTTTGGTGACGCCTTAGGGCTAGAATATGCTCCGAGACCAGGCAGCAGGACTAAGCTGTGTCCTAAGCCATGTTCTGTGTTGGAATATTTTCTAGAAAGAAGGTACGTGGGGATCCCAGTAGGGCTGTCATTCCCTTCAAGTGTGTCCTGTAGTATTTCAGAGAAGCTGAAGTCACATGGATACTTAGGCCTTGAGTGAGCCGTCCTGGTGTGCTCTTTTGAAAACGACACTGAAAGGGTCACAGATTCTCACTCTTTCCAGTGAGTACCAGAGCTCACACCCCGAGTGGGGGAGGGGTCGCGTGCTCAGGTGTGGAGAAGAAATGGCCTTAATTTCTTCTAAATACCAGTGGCCTTTGCTGCTGAGTGAAGATATATAGTGAAGAGTCCAAGATCTTCCATATGTGCATATCCTTTGACCCCATAATTCCACTTGTAGGGATCTAACCTAGGGCTGAATCCATGGTTATGTGCAGAGTGTCAGTTGCAAGTACATTTATGTCAGCTTTGTTTCTATAGCAAGGTATTAGGACCCCACCTACAATCCTCTTACATATAGCCGGAAAACTCCATATAGCAGAATGCTATGAAATCATTTAAAGTTATTCCCTATAATACATATATTTACTGGCAGAGACATTTCACAATATTGTATATGAAAAGGGCTTCAAAATATTACATACAATCCCATTTTATAAAAAAAACTTATATACTTATATATATGCATACATATATATGTATGTATGTTTGTGTGTTCTGTTTATAAAAGCATGACCCAGATGGCTCAGTTTGAGTGTCTGTACAACAAAAGTAATTTTTAAGTATACCTATTCCTTTACTCGTATTTGTCATATACATGAAGGCGATTATATTATGCACTGTAATACTCACAAAATTCTCTAAATTCCTCTCCTGTTCCTTTGTCATAGGTGCTTCTGCACCTCTCTCCAGAATCCCAATTAAAAATCCTGCAGCCCACACCCCTTCTGCCTGCTTGTTCTCCCCCACTTCCTATTTTCCATCACAATAGCTGGAGAATCTGGGTGGCCTGCTTGGGGCTGTTCTTGAAAGGGGGGAGGGGAGAAACTACAGGGCCAAGCCTGCATTCTTCATTTTGGCCCAGGATGGGAGCGTGGGGGTGGGGATTGATGAGGAGTGGGGAAGTGATGGCAAGGCTCCAGCCCCGATAATCTTCCTCCTATTTCATATGCATAGAAAACATCTGGAAGGATACGCACAAAGGCCAAAATGTTAACAGTAGTTATTTCTGGAAGGAGGATTAGAGGGATTTTAATTGTCTCCTTTTTGCTTATCCATGTTTTCTAATTTCCTACCATGAATAGACATTCCCTGATTAATTTGTTAGAATTTTTATTGAAGTCTATCTTGATTAACTTGGAAAATAGCTTAAAAAAAAAAACCAAAAAACAGTTCTCCCATGCTTTGGGAGGTTGGAGAAGTAAGCATGGTAAACTTCAAGTTAAAGAGGTTTAAAAATAAAATCTCTGTCCCAGACACAGCCCCCAACATTTACCCAAGTCAACCATCAGCCCACACTGGGAGGTTTGTCTTTGCTCCTGTCTCCCCCTTTTTGACAAATAAAAGCAAAATGTATTTTCAGAAACGTGCAAATTAGAGAGAGGGCTTGGGGCAAGTTAAGCAAGTTACAGTAGCACAGAGGTGATATGCCTTATCTGGAAAATGGGTACAGCCAGATGGTCCTCAGGGATGGGTGAGGCAACACATGTGGAAAACCCAGGACTCTTCCTGGGGCAGACAGAGTCCAAGAAACAGTAAATGTGAGAACCGGAAGGTCCTTCCCAGATCAAAGTTCAGCTCCCGCATCTGACAGCTGAGGAGCCTGAGGATTAGGGAGTTGATGTGACTTGCCTGTGGCCCTACAGCTCATCAGCAGTGGAGTAAACATGTCAGGGAATGTGGGTCCTTTAGCTTAACCTCAGGTTCTACCCCATGGACAACTGGACAGAATTTCTTACTGGTTTAATATCACTAAGCTTTTTGAATATGTATGCTAAATTTATAAGAGACAGAGGTGAAATGGGCTCAGGGAGCATCCAGATTTGGGCAAGATGGACATTAAATAAGCACATACAAGTGCGAGGAGGGGGAAGCCCAGGGTACAATGACAGTTCATCTTGTTTCCATTGGTAGATGTCCGGAGACTGAAAACCAAGTGAGAACAGTAGGAAAACAGAAGGAGGCTAGAGCAAACCTATGAGGTCACTTGGGGTATAACTCTGGTCCCTCCAGCTAAAGGGAAGCCCCCTTCCATACGAAATGGAAGCTCTGGGGTGGGAAGCAGAGGTCGACTTCTGTTGGGGTATTATGGGGTGGGTGCAGTGGAGCCTGGAGAAAGTGTCTCCACCTCCTCATCGAAGGCAATATCTTTCCCACCAAACTTAGAGAACCCCCAAGCTGGCACAGCCACCCCCACCCCCACTCCCGCCGCCGCCCGGGCTCCTGGGAGAGTGGCAGAGCAGGGAGTCGTTGCCAAGAAGTATATTTTTGCCCTGCTTAAAGCACAACTATAAATTCACATAATAGATCCACCAATATGACTGGAAATGCATAGGACAGCTCAGGGGTGGGAAAAATCATAGCTCCCCCCAGTGCCATTAATCTTACACCTGGGAGCAGGTTGGCCTTAAGCATGCATTATTTATTAAGGAGATGGGAATGTAGGGAGGAAGGGCAGTGTATGGGAGGCAAACAGCACTGATAGGGAAATGTAACAGGCAACGTGGTGCCGCAGGATGTGGGAGTGATGGGAGCTGGGAGAGCCAGGCTCTGCCACCGCCACCCTGGGTGACTTTGGAGAAGTTACTTCAACCACTCTGGCCTTGACCACCCCTTCTGGAAATGGGGCTTGGATTCACTGGTCTCCTAAAGCCCTTTCAGGGTCTGAAATTCTCTCCAGAATGTTCTCTGCATCATGAAGGCAATTTGTTTCAGAAGTTGCATTCACCAACCTAGAAGGTGTCAGCAAACCATCAGGGAGTACATTTCTGGGCCTTTCCCTAAAGATCTCCATTTGATAAGAGTCCCTGGGGGCATGCACCCAGGTAAGAAACGTTTCTGAGTTTATTAGGGCAAAAGTAATTCTGCTTTCTACTCCATAACCCATTTTTGCTTGTGTTCCTATAAAAATAGTATTCTCAATTCTTACTGTAGATGTTTGTTGATAAATCTAGATCTGAAGGTTGACAGAGAGCCTCATCTTTTTTTTTTTTTTAAGATTTTATTTATTTAGTTGACAGAGAGAAAGAGATCATAATGAGGCGGGCGGGGGGCGGGGGCGGGAAGCAGGCTTTCCACTGAGCAGAGAGCCCTATGCAGGGCTCTATCTCAGGACCCTGAGATCATGACCTGAGCTGAAAGCAGAGGCTTAACCCACTGAGCCACCCAGGCACCCTAAGCACCTCATCTTTTGATCTTGAACTACAGCCAAGCCTTAACTCTGGGTGATAAGATAGATTACAGGAAATGTCTCTTGCCTTCTTGGTGTTTTCTGCATTTTCTATTTCTTCTCTAATGCACTTACATTAATTTAATACTAATGGAAAGTGCCTTTACGTTTTCAAAATAGGAAAAATAACAAATTTCTGACCCTCTGTGTACCGATTTTAAGGAGCAAGAGACTTCCCTTTATGAACGAGTTCCCTGGTGACATTTTCTCGTTGTGCTCTATCTCATGTATCCAAGAGACTGATGCATAGTAATTCCATGAGAAACAGGTGCAGTTGAATATATAAAAGTAATAATAACAACACTTATGGTGACGACGGCGGCCGTCGTGTTGCGCCATATGCTACTGTTCTAGTCTCTGTATGTATCATCGTCTTTAATCCTCGTGAGACCCCTGGAGGCAGATGCTACTACTATCCTCACTTCACAGATGAGGAACTCAAGTGACAGAAAGGGAAGTAACTTTCCTGGTTCGAACATCTTTTATGCCCTGTCTTGTGTCTTCTCAAAACACCTTTAGATCTGGCCTCTGCAGCAGTAACCTGATGGCCCTAGTGGTCCCTTAGCTTTTACTTCTGCCCTGAGGCTACTCTGTCTCTGTTCGGTGGGACACCCATGGGAGCCTGTTGCTCCCTACGCCTGCAGAGATCTCAGAGTTCAAGGACACCTGCTGGAGCCAACTCTTGACTAGTTGGGGATGAGAGCTGGCGGACAAAATTTTGTCATACGGTCCTAAAGCGTGTTCTGCCTGGTTCCTTGGAGGATCCCCAGAGAGGTTAAGTCTGAACTGCCCATGACAATCACTAATTTAATGCCTGCCCTTGATTGGCTTTTTTTTCCTTCCCCCAGTTTACTCATTCTAGGCCCTGACTCCTATTCCCTGGAATTGTTTTCCAAAACAAATGATCTGTAAATAAAGTACATCTCGGGTCCTGCTTTTTGGGAGAGCCTCAGTTAAGACATTGCCCCAAGGTCACTGTTAAATTCTGGCACCCAAGTGGGAGAATATTCATTCTCTATAAAATAGTAATAAGCACCCAGAACCAGGATCTAGATATCTAAATCTTTTTCATGGATGTGTGTGTGTGTGTGTGTGTGTGTGTGTTTAGGAGTTCACAGGCACACCCCAATAAGCTTGGGAGTGGGATAAGTACACCAAAGGTTAATGAATTTTTAGAATTTTTTTTTCCACTCTTACTTAACCGTATTGACTAATTTTGCTGAAGTGTGTCACTATGTATGGACGGAGAACAGGCTGGTAAACTGATCTGTGCTGATTTATTCTCACGGAACCCTCGAACTCTTCTAGCAGACAGTAGTAGCCATGGACATGCTTGTGTGAATGTGAACTATCCTCCCACAGCCTCGCTCTCAGGCTGTATCACAGAAGCAAGTCTCAGACCCAGAGACCCAGACACAGGCAGACTCCTTAAATAAGCATTCATTAGCAGGCGAGCATGGGACGGTCCGTGCAGCCTGTCCTGAAAGCTGGGGATGCCCCAGCCTCTGCCTACTCGGGGACTGCAGCTGCCCCCCAAATGAAAGTTTCGCTGGAGGAAGGCAGGAGAACATTCTAGAACCGTTGGCCTCCTGAGCAGTCAGGAGAGTCTCTTGGAGGGCTGGCTAGAGCACAGTTTGCTGGGCCTTGCTCCAGAGCTTCTGATGTAGTGTTGTCTACCATGAGATCAAGGATCTAAAGGCAGGATTTTGTTGCTCTCTCCAATAAAACTGGTGTCAGGCAGCCAGTGATTCCCTAAATGGCTGGACACAGGACCATTTAGGGAGTGAACCTAGAGTCCAGACCCTCAACCTTTGGGGTGTAGACCACTAGACGCTCTAGATTCTTTTACCTAAAAGGCACAAGGGTGGAGAATGTCTCTAAACATAAATAAACATAAATGGTATTCGCTTAAAGTAGTTTTAGGATACCATTAATGCCATCATTGAAAAGCCATTTCTCATCCTCCTTACGCCAGTTAGCAAAGCCTGCTGCCCCACTGGAGCTCCAGAAAAGTGAAACGCACACGGAGAGCTGGCCAGTGGCATTCTGAGCCCAATGCTAGCTGACCACCCCTGTGGGCTAGATTCCTGGCTGGGGCAGCGAGGAGGTGCTAACAATGAACACTGTCCCTAACAGCACCCGTCCCAGCTGAACATTTTAAAGTGCAGACAGCATTAAGGGGAAGGAAAGTTCATTAACAAATCAATGGGCGTGTGTTTGATCCCGCAGACGGAGCCTGAGATCATAGAGGAAACCAACATTGACAGGGTGAATGAGCCCCGCGGCTACGGCAGGTCAAGGCAGGTGAAGGGCCACTCAGAGACGTCCACGCTCAGCTCCCAGCCCTCCATCGACGAAGTCCGGCAGCAGATGCACATGCTGCTGGAAGAGGCCTTCAGCCTGGCATCTGCGGGCCACGCAGGCCAGAGCCGGCACCAGGAAGCCTACGGCTCAGCGCAGCATCTTCCCTACTCGGAGGTGGTGACCAGCGCTCCGGGGACCATGACGCGGCCCAGGGCAGGGGTGCAGTGGGTGCCCACCTATCGCCCAGAAATGTACCAGTACAGTCTGCCGCGGCCGGTAAGTCAGACGTCCCTTCCCCCTACCCCAGGGGTTCAGCTCTGTCCGATGTGTTCCCGCAGGGGTCTCTGGCCTGGGATGTCTAGGGGAAAACCACCTGGGGATTTGGAGACAAACATTTCTTGGCTCTATTCCCATCCTCCACCCACGATCCAAGACTAAGCCTGTGGGTGCACACACACAGGAAGCCCTTACATCAAACCGTAATACACTGCAGAATGAATTTCCTTTTCGACGATCCCTCCTGTGAAGGCTTAACCTCACTCTTCATGCACTGGTGGTTTCCTGCATTTCCCAGTGTGGGGACCCATTTTTAATGTCGGGACACATTAGGGGGCCACGGGCCTGGTGGTTCAGCACAGAGGCTCAGGCGACAGGAGGTTTGACTCGGAGTCCCTGCTCCACTACTCTCTAGCCTTGGAGACATCACTTAAATTCTCTGCAGGTAAAATCAGCAAGAAAAATAACCTGATTCCTAGGGTTGTTGTACAGATTAAGCGAGTTGATCTATCTGAGGCTCTTAGAAGAATGCCAGGCACACAGTAAATGCTACAGCAGTGTCAGTCATGCCTATTTCGTTCACTGGTAAGTGCACTTCAGGATCGGAGAAAGCGCCCAGTGACTGACAGCTTCCATGATTTAAACCAGAATTTTAGTTAGCGTGCATTTCACTCATTGCCAGAGCATCTACAGATACTTTTTTAAAAAGATAAACTGTGGACCGTAATAAACAATGCACTGTACATGTGTAGGTTTCATCCTTGTAAGTCTCTGCCCTGTTCCCGAGGGTTACTCATTAACAGAGATTTATAAGTAGTCGTTGTGATGTGTGATGACATAACAAAAGCCAACAGTTACTGTTTTACTGTTATTACGTTTTGATCATGTGTACACGTATGCTCTTGATCATGCTAGCTCATTTATTTCATCCTTACTATGTATGGACCACTGAGGCCGGTATTAGTTTTTCCCTATTTTACAGATGAGGGAACTGAGGATTATACACATGTTCAGGTCCCACAGCCAGGAGGGGGCACCGCTGGGACCCAGACTCAGGCGGTCTGCACCAGGGCCCGTGTTCTTAACAAGCATGCTCTTCTCCCTCGTGTGATGTTACCTTGCCTCCTCGTCCGTCTTATTTCTTTCATCTGCTATAGACTATTTGGGACATCCATGGGCTTATGGACCCTTGTGATAATTTCATGCCCCTACCCTCCACGGTCCACACCACACAGGCACTTAATAAATCATTGCTATGCTATGTAAATAAGTAGCCTGCACACTGTTATGAATTTCCTTGTTGTTCTCCTTTGCTCCAGACTCCCCCCTCTCCTCCAAGTCACTGAGATGTCTCCCCTTGACCCTGCTTCTCATCCCTCTCCTTGGAATGTCAGTGTCTAGCCTTAACCTTTCCCAGTGTCTAAGCTTTAGCAGGAGAGACAGGTTTATTTCGAACGGAACCTCGAGGGTAGGGTGGCTGTGTGTGGGGGACCACCATCCGCAAGCGTTTGTCCTTAGTTCAGCAGGTGCAGAATTTCTATCTTGTCTATTCACTTCATGGATATCGGCTCCTGGGAAGTTGACTCACTCTGATTAGGCTCCCAAAAATGTTTTATTAAGGATTCGAATTTAGCAATCTGCAGTGAGAAGCTGGCTGACCACATGGGCCAGAATACTTAACGTTTGCGGCTCAGTGTGGTCTTTCATTTGGTGAAAGCCAAGCCGAGGACAGTAAGACATTGTCAGAGGAAGAGCTAGTTATTATTGGAGCTCTCTTCTCCATCTGTGGTATGCAAACCTGGAGAGTACTGACAATGAAGGACAAAGGGTAAACACCAGCCATCTTTTTTACATCCCATTTTCTGAGATATGGGTAGAATACAATGCAAAATTCTTAAAATAGTTTTCAATCTAAAATAGAAGACTTGGGGACCATGCCCAGCTCTCAGGAATCTGAGTCTGCCAGATCAGGGAAGTTTGCTGGATATCCAGAAGCACGACCTTCCAGAAGAGTGTCAGCAACTGTGAGGCCAACACAGGCCATGCTCCCATCAGCCGGAGTCCAGACATTCTTTTCTCAGAAAGAGAAAAATCCTCACCAAGCCTTACAGATCCATCGCCTTTAAAAGATTTTCCTTTGGCCATCATGTTACAGTTTGCACAATTATAGTTTTCTAACTGTCCATTAAATCAGTACCAACCTTAATGGGGGAAGAAGGGTTTTTCTCACTGAGATTTAGAAAACACCTGAATCTTACCACATTTATACACAGCTGTTAAATGTCTGATCCCTGGGAAGGGTCACCTGTGTCTGTCTGTATTGATTCATACTGACTTCAGTTTCATGGGCTCATCCTTTTTGACCTCTGTACATTGACCCCATCCCTGGACTTGACCTCAGCCTGGAGTAGAAGGGCACACAGTGGCTGAATGACGGTAGCCAGGGGCTGCAGCTCTGAGTCTTGGATTCCTCGTCCATGAAGCGGTGGTGATAAGACGGCCTTGGTGAGGATGAAGTGATGGAAAAAGTTTAGCACCTGCTACTTGTTTGCTGGTATTAATCAGAGGGCTTCCAGTGATGCCCAGTACCTCAAATTGCTTGATCAATGGTAGTCATCATTGTAAAAATATTCTACCCTTTTCAGGGAATTCCTCTAGTTTCATCCCTTCCCCTGACCGATTTGAGACTCTATCATTTCCTCCTCCTGCTCTGTTAAATTCCTTTATGGGGTGGCTCCAGTGCCCCAACTAGGGGTCCCAAAGAAGCTTCACTTCTGTTGGAAGATAATTCTCAAGAAGAACTAGACCCCTCTGGCTGGAGGCCAGACTCTGGGGATCCATAGAGAGATCTGATTTCAGAGCGAAAAAATCTAAACCACCAGGAAGGGTCTTCCAGCTGATGATGGGATCCACATCCACGGGGCCTCAATTTAACAAAACCATCTGAAAATTTCACTGTGGGACATAGGGAAGCCTAGATCATTCTGTTTGTCATAATTTGGGGTTGGCTATGGTGCCGAGAAGGGCAACAACATCACCATTCTAGGCTTGAAAAATAAAGCCACCGAGAGAGAGAGAGAGAGAAAACTGGGAGAGAACTGAGAAATAACATCGCAGAGAGATGGGCCATCAAACCAGAACAGTATCAAAGGCGCTTCTCTTGTGAGGAAGGCTTCCTCTTTTTTGCTAACACATGGGGTCCCTATTTTCATAAAAGGAAAAAAATAGCTAACGAAACACAGTAGAAATAATGATTCTTAACCCGAGTTCTTGCTGAGCCCCCTTGTGCTACGATAATGTGGGAATCCATAGGAAAGGGGGCAATTTAGAAGGATAACTATGATTACTTTTCAGCTTCCAAAAGGAAGCACTTGGAGCTCCGTTGGAGGATCATTGGAAGCTAGTAGTTTTATTTTTTTTTTTTAAAGATTATTTATTTAGGGGCACCTGGATGGCTCAGAAGGTTAAGCCTCTGCCTTCAGCTCAGGTCATGATCCCAGGGTCCTGGGTTCGAGCCCCGCATCGGGCTCTCTGCTCAGCGGGGAGCCTGCTTCCCGCCCCCCTGCCTGCCTGCTTGTGATCTCTCTCTCTCTGTCAAATAAATAAATAAAATCTTTTAAAAAATTATTTATTTATTTGACAGAGATCACAAGTAGGCAGAGAGGCAGGCAGAGAGAGAGAGAGAGAGAGAAGGAAGCAGGCTCCCCACTGAGCAGAGAGCCCGATGTGGGGCTCAATCCCAGGACCCTGTGATCATAACCTGAGCCGAAGGCAGAGGCTTTAACCCACTGAGCCACCCAGGTGCCCCATGAAGCTGGTAGTTTTAAATGAGCTAGGCCAGGCTGATGGCATTTATATCACGGAAAAGGTTACTGCCACCAGACTGGGACCTCGGGGTTGCAGTTTGGGGAACTCTTGATCCATTTTAACCCGAGTCTGTGAAGGGATGGACTCGACACCTAACAACCAATCAGTTTTGCCGGCGGCCCCTGATGTGTCAAGTGGAATGAAGACATCCTTCGTCCTTCCTGTTGGTGTCAAAGGAGGGGATTCAGAGCAAGGCAGGAGGGTTAAAACCGCCTCCCCACTACAGCCTTGCCAGGGGCAACTAACAGTAATAATTACAACAATGTCAGCTGCGGCCATCTACTGAGTTCCCATCACGTGCTGACACGAAGCTAAGTGCTGTGTAGACATTATTTCTTCGAATCTAACTAGCATCCTGCGAGGTCAATATTGTTATCCCCATGTGCTCAGCGAGGAAACTGAGGCTCAGAGAACTGAAAAAACACACCCAAGGTCACACAGCTGTTGAGGCTAGACATGGGGTAGGAACCCAGAGCTGTTTGACTTCAGAGCCCACACACTTTCCACCCTTTGGCCCAGTGGGCCTTGGGGTGTCCTCCAGACTTTGGGGAGACTCAGATCCCCAGAATATCAGAATGTGATCTCCTCATAAGGAAGCTGACCCCGAGAGGATTTCGCCCATTCCTATCACTGCCACTGGTAGGGAGACATCTCTATTAGGATGAAATTGAGAATTTCACACCTTTTTTTTTTTTCCTGTTCTCCCCTCAAAATCAAAACAAAACCTCTGTTGATGAGATACACAGACCTGTCAGGTATGAATCTGCCTTCGCCACAACACTTGACTTTAAGAGATAATTACGTTTCTTATGTTTCTCAGAATCCGATTTGAATCTGTTCTGAGTTCGCATCTGGCCAGGTGGGGTGGAAAATTCAGTGTCAGTTTTTACTGGGCTCCCTCCATTTCTGGTTGCTCCAAAGTCATTGGTGGCTGGGAAACAGTTGGAACACCAGGAGAGGATCTGTCCCCCGCACTGTTGGTTGGTGGGTCACTGTCCAACTCTCGGAAGTCCTTGAAAGCAGGTCACACTGTCACACTGTCCTATAGCCCCAGCATGGGGATCTTGCCTCTGGACCACCCTGAGGAAAGCCCCTTGAAAGTCAGCCGAATACCCAACATCCAACAAAAGCACACCCTCGAAGCTTAGAAAAATCACTCAAGTGAATAAAAACCAGTTTATCCAGGAGGGCTGCATGGGAAGGGAGAAAGGGAGGCATAGGACATGAAGTCTGGAGAAAAATTGGCCCACAAAACTCAGGAGGAGCAGGACATATACTTTTCTTTAGTTTTCTCTTCTCCATGTGCCCAAAGCTCTATTTCAGTTCAAGGTCTCCCTCCCTACCCCTGAGTTGAGCTATTGCGGGGTCTTACATGACACAAAGCCTGGTGAAGGGGTGGGAAGAAGACATCAGAATCTGGTTTCAGTTTGTCTTCCTCTGACTACTCTGGCTGGTGTCCCTGAGGAGTCCTTGTTTCTATCTAGTCTCCAGCTGTTAGTCCAGGAGGAGCACAGCTGGATCCCAGCCTTCTGTTTGCAAGCTCTGTCCGGACCCCTCCCCACTTCCTGCCATACACACAAACACACACACACACACCCCCTATCCCTCTCCCCTGTCTAGCATCTTCCTCATATTAGCAGTCCTCCCACTCCCCCACACCCTACCCCCTCGAGACAGGACCTAGAGCCCCTTCTCCACACCCATCAGCATCTAAGCCCTCTGGCTTCCCTCCAACTCTCCCCCCTTCCTAACCCCAGGGTGTTTACCTCATCTAGAGGCAAAATAGTCTAAAGGTGCCTCTCCTTCCAAATCTCTTCTTTTAGAATCAACTTTAGGCCTTGGGTGCTTTGGGGCTTAGGTTTTTGATATTCAAAAGCCTCAATTCAGTAGTTTCGCTCTTGAAACGCCAGTGAGAACTGGCTTCTGGGCCATCTTCAGTGGCTGTGGCTATGGCATTCCTTCCCTAGGGCAGGAAGGCCGGGTGCCCTTGCTGCTTGGGGTAGGAGGAGGGCCCTGGATTCCAGGAATTGTGGGGAGAAGAAAGTGTTGCTTACTACAGCTACGGTATCAAAGGATTACCCTGTCTCAGAAGGAAGTGGTTTTCCTTGTGGAGGACCCACTGTGTGCCAGATGTCACATTAACATACAAAATGAGTCTTTCAAACAGCCTTTGGCCTGAGGGTCTCATAGCCACCATGAGCGGGTGAAGAAGGTAGGCACAGACAGATGAATTGCTCATCGTCAAGCAGCTGCTAAGGATCAAGCCAGGATTCAACCCTGGTTTTGTCTGATTTCAAACCTGAGCCCTCTGCACCACACCACCCTTAGCTCAGAGTTGCAAGGCAGTGGCCTTAACTGGCTATGGGATTTTGGACAAGTCTGTTGACCTCTCGGCTTTAGTACCCGCCTTGGTTAAGGCAAAGGGTATGGTCTCAATGTCTCCTGCTCTCTTTCCAGCTTGAAATTTTTATGAGTCCCAAGGCCTTGGAAACCTTAGATAGGACCCTAGCAGTAGCCCATGGTAAACTGACAGACCAAGATAAGCCCTGGGTTTTCACCATGGGGTTAGTCTTCAATTACCAAGTCCTCTGTTTTCAACTAAGTACGAACTGTCCTTCTGGAAGATTTTAGTTCCTACATCAGGACGTAAAGCTCTGTGCAGCCCCATGTAGATGCCTGTTTTGCCTGGAGCAGTATCGTCAGTGTCAGCACAAGGCACTGGAGGGGGCACTGGGCAACACAACCTAGCACTGTTCACAGGTATGGAGAGACTGGTGCGTCCACTTTGACCGGGGGCTGGCTTGCTGGTACTGGATAAAAGCCTCCAACGAGGATGGGTCGACTGTGGCCTGTCAGTCCTCCTTCCCGCACCAGGCAAAGCCTGAGACCCTCTGCCCTGTCCCTCCAGCTGCAGGCTGCCCCCTTTGACCTGTATCCCTGTAGTACTCCCCTTGAGCACTATAACTAGTAACTAAGGTTACTAGAGAGGACAGCCTTGACTCAATGCCACCACCTCCCAAAAACATTGCAACTGAAACTTTGAGCAAACTACGTAGTTACCTTTTCCCCTTCTACTCTTATAACCAAACTTCTAAGAAGCCTGAAGAGTGGCCCAGTCTAGTCACATCCAGGCTCCTTCTACCTCAGAGACCTCAAACCTGTTTACAAGACTGCCTTCAGTTCTGAGTCTCTGATCTCCTTCCTAGGCAGAGGGCAGGGATCCCAAAAGACGGTGTCCTTGGGTACCAGGCTGGACATCTCATGGCCACTGTCATGGAACAGGGAACTTGGAACCAGACAGCAGTTTTGAGCAATAGCTTCCAGTGAAATCCCAATCATGACGCTGCGAGCAGGAAGCCAGATTTCCAACTACGTAACAAGGGAAACCAGAACGTGAGGGCTCAGAAGTCTGGGGAACCTGCACCGAGGGAGGGAGGAAGACATAAGGGAGGTCATTCTCTCAGCCCCCAAGCACAGGACACAGGCTCTATTTTTTATATGACCCCTGTGGCTACCACAGGGCCCTGAGGATACAGCCCAAAGGCAACGGTCTGATCTCCTGTATCTGGAAAAATCTTCCAAAGAAAGGAATTCCCTTGGTACTTATCAAAAGTTCAGGATATTTAATCCATTCTTTGGTGAACAGGACAGATACAGGCATAGAAAGGCTTTTTCTTGGCTGAAAAAACTGTTGAGCATAGAATAAGCCTTCCAGGAATCAGGGATAAAAATAGGTCGTCTGTCTCCTCTATCAAGTATTGTGAGAGAGGCTAGAAGAGAGAAGAGGGGCTCCAAACCCCTTTCTCTATTTTGGGAAAGGCATGTCCTTACTTGAGGGTTGATTGATAATAAGGAAGTACAAGATAATGAGTTTCAAACTCTCTACAAAACCCTGGAGTTCAGGGAGGTCCCAAGTTGTCATCATGCTGGTCAGTGAAGGGTCAAATTCACCAGCACCCCCTCACCAACTTCAACCACAGAAGCTCTGCCCTAACCTGGGTATGTGTTCAGGTTATGTTGTAATGATTTCATGGCTATAGAAAAGTTTGCTTGGAAGCCAATAGCTACTCCAAGGCCTTATTTCACAAGGAAAATGACAAAAAATGAGGGGCAGAGACAAACTGACATGTACAGAAAGTGAACAGCTGAATCAAGATGAGAATTTGGGTCTCCTGACTCCAGTTCACTCAACATTCATTGAGCAAATACTGATTAAGCATGATTAGGTGCAAAACATTTTGCTTCATAAGGTCTGGGTACCATGGTTGCTGACACCCAAGGAGCTTAGGATCTAGTCGAGCTTCAGAGTTTGGCTCCCTGAATACGACCTTAGCATACATCATTGATTAATGCTCAGAAAATGGAAATGCGGGCACCTGGGTGGCTCAGTTGGTTGAACCTCTGCCTTTGGCTCAGGTCGTGATCTCGGGGTCCTGGGATCGAGTCCCGCGTCGGGCTCTCTGCTCGGCGGGGAGCCTGCTTCCTCCTCTCTCTCTCTCTCTCTCTGCCTGCCTCTCTGCATACTTGTGATCTTTCTCTGTCAAATAAATAAAATATTAAAAAGAAGAAGAAGAAAAGAAAATGGAAATGCAGCACAGTAATGGAGCTTTCCAAGTTGACTCAGCCGGTACCCCTAGATCTGGGCAAATGTTTTCTTTCTTTCTTGTTCTGGAAAGTGAGCATTGCTGGTACACTCCTAGGCTGACAGTTATTTTCTTTGAGCACTTTGCATTCCATGGTCTTCTGGGTGATGTTGAGAAGTCCAGTGTCAGTTTAAATGTCATCCCTTCATAGATGATATGCCTTTTCCCTCTGTCTGCTTTTAAGATGTTCTCTTTGGTTCAGCAGTCTACTGTTTCGGTACAATGTTTCCAGGTGTGTGTTTCATTTATCCTGCTTGGGATACATTGCACTTCCTGAATTTAGTAATTCATTGATTTTATCCATTCTGGAAAATTCTTAGTCATTGCTTTTTAAAATATTGCCTCTCTTCTTCTCTGGGACTTTGATTAGCTGCATGTTAGACCTTCTTACTCTGTCCTCCGTATTTTTTACTGCTCTTTTACATTTTCTGTCTTATCTCTTTGTGCTTCATTTTTGGTAACTCCTTCAATTCCATTTTCTAGTTTATTAATTTTCCCTTCATCTGCGGCACCTCAATTTCTTCATTTCCCAACGTTGAGTGTTTTCTTTCAGTAAGTACATTTCACCTCTGAAAGTCCTATTCGTTCTTTTTCAAATTTCCCGATCATCCCTGAGAATATCTCTGCCTGGTCATTTACTTTTTATAAACATTTTTTACCTTTCTGTTTTCTGTTTTAAACTTAGAAATCGCAAACTCTTAAGTCCTTAAAGATCTAAATCTGTTGTTTGTTTGTTTTTCTCCTGACTTTCACCTGTGTTTTCTGGTCTTTGATTATGAGCTCCTTTCTGCTCATCTTAATCTGTGCCATTCCTGAGAGCCTGGATTAGGGAGCTTGCCTCCAAAGAAAACTTGAAATTGCTCCTGCCTAAGCCTGGGAGCACTACCAGCCTGCCTTCGTGGAAGGGACCAATGTCAGCCCCTCGCAGGTTGGTTCTATCTCTGTTCCACTTGCCAACCCACCCCCTTGCCTGTCCCAAGGCCTGATCTCTTAATCATTTACCAACATGGCACTTGTCTTCCAGGCAACCCACCTTTCATATTTGCATACTTCTACTTCTGTCTCTGTTTTCAGCTCATGGTTTGGTTTTAGTTTGCTGAGGTGTGTGCAGGGTTGCAGGGAGGGAAGGGAATGGGTGGTGCATAGGGTCCTTGAGGTTTCTCTTACATCTTGCAATTCCCGCTGTGCATTAAGAGGTATGTTTCATCTAGGATCTAGTTGTTAGCTCATGGGTCGGCCCTTACAAGTATGTAGTCTGCTAAAATGCTGCGGGGGAGAAGACCTCATTCAGTTCAAAGAACCCTATTTATGGATTCCCTCTGCTGCTGCTTTTTGTCCTGATGCCTTCAGGCTTAAAGTCTTGTCATCCTATTCCTCAAGAGATCTAGCAGGCATGATACCTAAAGAAAAAGATGAATGAGAAGCACAAGTTAAGCTTTGTCTTCCCAGACAGCATTTCCAGATTTTCTCTTGCTAAAGGAGGCTGTGGCTTGGCTCTCTGATCCTGTCTATCTCTGCCTGTTTTCCTTTTATCCCCTCACGTGTTGATTAAAGTCTTCACTTTTGTGACAGTTCAAATCCTTTCATCTTTGAATAGTGCTTTATAGATTGTGAAATATTTACACTGACTTGCCTGATCTTCCTAGCCACCACCCCCCCCTTGGAGCAAGGCATCCTTGTCCCCATTTTAGAAGAGGACAGTGAAGCCTAGAGAGGTCCTCCTAACTTGCTTAGGGACATAAAGTCTTATTTGTCCCCAAACCAGGACTTCCACCCTTACTTACTGACTGTAAACCCATGGCTTTCACCCACTAAACCTGCTTTCCATGAATAAGAAAGTAAAATGCAATCAATGATTCATTCATTTATCCATCTACTATTTGTGGATCATGTGTGATATACCAGGCCCCGTGGCAAGCATCAGGATAGAGATGACAATAAAGCCCCCGCCTTCATTACACTCTACCTGGTGGCAGACAACAGAAATAAGCAATGATATGCCAGAGAATGACAATTGCTATGACAAAAAATAAAGCAGAGTATGGAGACAGAGTAACTGGGCCTTTGGGGGAGCCTGGGGCTGGCTGAACGAGATGGAGGAAGGAACCCCGGGAAGACCTGGGAGACAGCATCCCAAGGAGAAACAGCAGCATGTATAAAAGCCAGAGGCAGGAAAGCACTTGGTTTACTCTAAGATCAGCTCAGGGACTCTATGACCACAGTGGTTCAAGCATAGGGCGGCATGGTCAGAGATGAGATAGAAAAGGGGGCTGGGGGACTGAAGGAAGAGCTAAGGGCAGAGTTGGAGGAAGGAAGAAAAATCTGACCTGGAAGCTTGCTTTCCTTTTTCTTTCTTTCTTCTTTCCTTTTTTTTTTTTTTTTTTTTTTAAGATCTTTATTTTTTTGAGAGAAAGAGCACAAGCCGGGGTGGGCGGGTGGTGAGGGGCAGAGGGCAGAGGGATAAACAGACCCGCCACTGAGCACAGAACCTGACACAGGGCTGGATCCCAGGACCCCGAGATCACGACCCACGCCAAAGTCAGACACTTAACCAACTGCGCCACCCAGGTACCCCATACTTCCCTTTTCAGTAAGAAAAACCTGTGTGTTGATCAACACTGTGTTTTAACATATCTTCCTCTGTTGCTTGTCCCTTTCACAGGCATACAGGTTTTCCCAGCTTCCTGAAATGGTCATGGGCTCTCCCCCTCCGCCTGTACCTCCCCGGACTGGCCCTGTGGCTGTTGCTTCTCTCAGGCGGTAACACATTCCTTTCTTGGCCTTGTCTGGAATGTCTGGATAGGATTTGGTCCCGGGTACTCTGACCTGACAGATTTCCTTCATGCCTGCCCCCATTCAGGGTGCATCCCCTGTATAGATAACCATGTGCTTGGGACACCCCAAGTACTACGAAGGAAGTGGGGGCACACAGAGGGTTGACCAACTTTCTTTTCATTTGAAATGGAATGTCCTGTAGAACCTACAACTGAAGAAACCTAGGGTCAACCAACCCATTCCTTGACCTGCAACATCTGAAAATTATTCCAACTCAGGCCACTACAATGGCCGCCTCCAGTCTGGGCAGCTCTAGGCACGTGTGTGTGCCCTGAAGCCCCTTTGTCATTTAGGGGTGGTGTCCAAGAGGCCAGCGAGTGGCACGTCTAGGTACCCACCCTCACTCTTGACTCCCAGGAGGCTGAGAGCACAGGAACTCAGATATGTATAAAAAGATAAACTCAGAAAGCTACAACTCAGATAGGATAAAGATACTGTCTTTGTTCTGTAATGATATGACAAGCCTGTGTTTTAAATAAAGATAAGCAAGAAAGAAAAAACCCAGTGAGCACTGAGGGATGCTGGAATAGGCATCGGGTCCAGGATTAAGAAACAAGGGTCCAGGATTAAAGAAACAGCTGGGCCCCGGGGTTGGGACAGGCCAGTGCCCTGGCCCTCCTTCCCCAGCCTCCCCCTGACATGCTAGCCACACCCTATCTGGGGATCACAGGTCTGACCTTTGTGGAAATAGTGAAGAAAAATGATTCCCCCCCGGAAATGACCCTGCCCTAATTTTCCAGCGGTTTCGAACACCAAGCTGTGTGTAGACACCAGCTCCTGACCGCAGTGAGGCCAGGGTGGCGTGGGAAGCCGCAGACCAGGTTCCAGCCTAACCCGCCGTGTAACCCTAGGCGAGTGGCCTCAACTCGCCGGCCCCCTGTTTCCTTCTCTGTAAAATGAGGGCAAGGGTCTAACTGATGGCAGAGACTCAGGGATTCCTCCAAAGGGGCTGAGTGTATGGAGAAGAACCCGGGGATTTTCCTGGGAAGGGTTTTCTAAACTTGTAGCAGATACCTGGGAGAGTATGTGGGAATCCAGGGAAGTGGGGGAGCAGCCAGGAGAAAGAGGGGGGGCAGCGAGAAAGGAAAGGAGACCCCACACTACCGAGCCCCCAGCACCCACTCTGAAGCTGAGTCAGCTCATGCCGGCCTCTGTGTTTCACTCTCCCTGGGCAGTGATGGGGGCTTTAATTACTGCTGAGAGCTCTAATGGGACAAGCTTCACAGCAGTCATTTGTGGCCCATTTGCTAAGGGCCGGTGTCCCTTTCTTATTTCTTCTCTCAACCCTCCATCTCTTCCCACGCCCTTCCACATTGTCTGTCGTCTTGCCGGATACCAGCAGGTCACTGCTTTCCATTTAGGCTCAGAGGATTAGAGCAGGGAGGAGCCTTGGATGGGGGTCATCCACCCCCCTTTGTTTCACAAACAGGGAAACTGAGGCTCAGCATGGGGAGGAAGCTGGGACCCAGACTTGGCCTCTCTGCCCAGCTGCCTTGCTGTGGCTCTGTTCTGTTTCAACAGTGACAGACCCTCTGCCGCTCAGAGGGTGGCCATATGGGCTGGCTGCCTGCCACCTGCTGTGGCCGCCTTTGCCTCCTTCCACTTTAATTTTAGGAGAGCCTGAAGTCCCTCTGTGAAGGGGAGGATAGATACTGGCTAAAGCACCCTTTATTAGAGGGGGAGAGGCTGGCCCCCGTGGCGCCCAGGCAGCTCTCTTCTTGCTGGCTTTCTGAGCACTAAGTGGAAATACGATGTGTTTAATGGGCTGGACTCTCTGCTTGCATGTGGGACCAAAAAAAAAAAAAGTGCTTGTCATTCATAACGCTTAGAAAGTGCTAGGCTCCTGGTTCCGGGAGCAGCCCGAGTCTTGGGCTTCTTGCTGCCAGCAGCAGCAGCAGCAGCAGCAGCAGCAGCAATAGCAGGGAACGTGGTCCTCGGATGCCCTCCGGGGTCACCAGCCCTGCTTCGGGGCTGAGGGGGTGGGTGTGGGGGCGTGCACTCCAGACGGAGGCTTCTCATTGGCTGATGATGATGTCATCCCCTCCCAGGCCGACAATCCCCCTGCTAATACCCAGCGCTAATTGCCTGGCTTATTTTTATGTGGAAATTAAGTGGGCTACTCCCCAGAGACACAAGAGCCACCCTCAGGGGAACACTGACCTTGAATATCTAAAAATGACTCCAGCTCGGTCCACCACCACGGCCGCTCCAGGTCTGGGCCCGCTGGCCTCCTTTGTGCCTGGGGGGCAAATCCAGGCCTGAGGACCGCACCCTCGTGGGGCTTGGAGGTCACCCGCAGCTCCCAGAGGTGACCCCAGAGGTGACAGGCGGGCGGGAACTTCTGGGTGGTGCGGCGGCGGCAGGTGTGGGGAGCGGCTAACGCAGCCCCTCTGCGCCCGCAGGTCCACCTCGGACGTGGGCAGCAAGACCAGGATGGCCGAGTCTGCCGGGCCGGAGCCCGCCCAGCTGCACGACAGCGCCTCCTTCACGCAGGTGTCCAGAGGCCCCGTGTCCGTGGCGCAGTTGGATCAGTCGGCTTTAAATTACTCAGGTGGGCAAGAGGAGAAACGCCTGAAAAAAGCCAACGCTGCACCCCAGCCGCACCCCAGTGCTGTGTGTGTGCTCTTTGCACTGCCCTGCCCCCCACTTCCACATTCGCCACCTGCTACCTGTCATCCTCAGCAGTTAATAAGGCGACTGTATGTCTGACTTCAGTAGCCCCAGCCTGCAGAGCTATTGTTCTGTTTCTTTAAAGAAAAATCTGAAATATGACAAAATAGGAAGAAAAATGTTATAGGCAGAGTATCCATTAACATTTGCCAGACTTCAGGGTTTCTTTGTAATTATATGTATCTTTAAAGCATTACAGATAGAACTATCCAGCCCTATATCATTCCCCCTCTTCCCAGAGGTAATCTCAACCCTTAAATTGAGGGTGTTAACTTTTTTGCTACATAGGTATGTATATGCAGTTGTGTCTGTTAATGCTGTTGGTATTTTACATGTACACAAAGTGACATCAAACTGTGCCTTTCCCTCTGCCTTTGTTTTCTTGACTCAGCTTTGGGTTCAAGATGGGTAGGTATGTGTAGCTCTAATTCATTTGTTGAAACTTCCATATGGATTCAATGATACCATGTGCCACAGTTTTCCTTTCCCCTAAGGAAGGACATGTGGGTTGTTTCCAATTTTTTGCTGTTACAAACAGTGCTGAAATGAACATCAAGGTTTATCCACGCCCTAAGTGGTTTTCTCAGTCTTTTGAAAGCACACCTTCTAGGCTAAAACTGCAAGCACTAGGTTGCCAGCACTTACTAAAGCGTTCACTGTGTCCAGAAATTCAATCAGTGGAATCCATCCCTTTTGGCTCCTTTTCTTGCCTTTTTAAGCATACCTCTTTCTCCTAGGAGAAAAAATATCTGGACACAGAGATGTCCCTTCTTGCAGTAGGTCCGGGGCGTTGGGATGGGGCTGGAGGATTTGCAAGGGGAGTTGCGCCATCATTTCTCTAGAAAACCTGGTCTGTGTCCCAACAGATGGGCGGGGCTAGGACTGCAGGTGGAGGTCCCCTCCACACCTCATGACCCCCTCTCCCCATACCAGAGCTCCCCCTCCCCTCCACCATTTCCCAGCTTCCCCCAGCTTGTGCAAAGGCCAGCCCAAGAGGTGGGGCGCTGGTCTAATCTTCCCCACGCATCTCCCCCACACCAGGTAATACAGTGCCGGCAGTGTTCGCCATCCCAGCTGCCAACAGACCTGGCTTTACCGGCTACTTCATCCCGACGCCTCCCTCATCCTACAGGAACCAGGCCTGGATGTCCTATGCAGGAGAAAATGAGCTCCCAAGCCAGTGGGCCGATTCGGTGAGACCCTTGCTGATTCCCTCACAATCTTACCTGCTGGACACGCTCGAGGGAGAAAATGGATGAGAGGTTGAGACAGTGTTTTGTTATCTCAACCCGCTTCCCACTAACCAGGTGGCTAACGTCTGTCATTTGAGAGGAGACAGAGTGGTCAGGTGGGATGTCTTGTGACAGAGGGACTTGAGACCCACCTTCCAGTCCAGGTTCCACTTCCTAGCGGGTGACCTTAATCAAATAAATTTTTATTACCACTATAATTTTTTGAGTGTTTTCTATGTGCCAGACACCATGTTAGATATTTTATTTGTATTACCTTATTTAACAATTCCCATGATGTGGAAACTGAGGCCCAGTCAGGTGACCTGTCTAGAGTCACACAGTTGTAGGAAGATGCTAAGGCCAAAATTCAAACCTGCATCGCTCTGGCTCCAAAGCCTTTATTAATTTTGTTCCTTTTATTTTTTATTTTTTTAAGATTTTATTTATTTATTTGAGAGGGAGAGAGTCAGCATGAGCCAGGGGGAGGAGCAGAAGGAGAGGGAGAAGGAGACTCCCCACTGAGCATGGAGCCCAATGCGGGGCTCGATGCCGGGACCCTGGGATCATGACCTGAGCCGAAGGCAGATGCTTAGCTGACTGAACCAACCAAACATCTTGTGTTCCTTTTAGTTTTAAAATTCTGTAAAAATTATAGATGAAATACCAGAACATATAGTTTTAGGAAGTCAAGATTGAATTACTCTGCAAGTAGATCCTAAGGCATTCCACTTGACTTCCAGCAAAGGACCGTCTTATCAGGACCCCTGGTTCCATCCTCCATCATAAGTAGGCGTATATGGCACAGTGGATCTGGCCTAGCGGACACCAAAGAAGGGTAGCAACACGTTGAACCTGGATAATCACACCCAAACCTGCCTCTGAGTCACTTGTCAAGGGCTGCTAAGGGAAAAAAAAATCAAGCAAATAAAAAGAGTACAATGATGGCCTCTAGTGTGGGTTGCCCCATCCCTCCATGAGACCATCCACTATGATAAGAAAGGCAGGAGGTCTCCCAGGCTCAATCTGAGGGTTCCCTAATACTGTGTGTCATTTTAGGGTTTGGTCTCAACATTTGAAATATATCCTAGGTTTAGCAAACATGCTGACGCCCAAGGCCCAGATCATTTTTCTCCCTGTCCAAACCCCTGGGCTCCATACTTTCTACCTTCACGGGTTCAACTCAGCCTTGGTTCTGTTCTTATCATAGTGATGCCACATCTGAATGCCATCAACGGGGTAAAGCTAACCTATATAAATTAATTTTCCTGATAATTAAAGCTTATCCTTTTAATTTTCAAAGCACTTAAAGTATATGCTATCTTACATTAAAAAAAATTCTAGAATGAATTTATCCTTCCTTCCTTCTTTAAAAGAGGAACACAATTGAATTTGTCTCTAGCAAATGATCCGACATCATCATTATGCCTTACTATACTTAAATGACATTTGTAAGATGTGCTCTGATGGTAGGATGATTGCCAATACCACACATCTCCCAACTACTATTTTTGCAGTTACTACAAGCCTCAATATGTTTTTTCTCTTTTTTTCAACCTTGTTCCCAGCCAGACCATCTATTGCTGTCAGTGTCCCTGCTTCCACAGATATACTCACCCTTAAACATGCTTTTCCTAATGGGCTGTTATCTGCAAATGAGGCATATCTGAACACATTGGAATTGTTTGTCAAGTTGGAGTAAATAAGCTTTAAGAATAACTGTAGGGAATCCCTATTGTTAGGTCTACAAATCTTAATGTGAGACTTTATGGCTTCTGTTTTGGTGGTTTGTGGGCCTTTCGCTTCCTTTGTCGTGCTCGGCTATTTTAAACAGCTGAAATCACTGGGTATGTGTTGATCAGTTCAGAGCTTACTTGACTCCATAATTCCACTTATAATCTAAACATACTGTGTGCTTTTCAGAAAATAGATGATACTTAACTTGTGACAATTAGGCAGTAAGCCTCCAGCTTTGTCGGTTCATCCTCTGCATGGAAAGTTCCCTGTGTACTCTGCAGGAGTAAGTGGAAATACCTTCCAGAACTTCGGCCCTTGCCCTCAAGATAATAGCTTAGGCAGGTTTAGGGCCCCTTCCAGAGGCTTTGGGGTTCACAGCGCCTTAAAGATGAACAGGAACCCAGCAAACCAAAACCCAGCCTTCCTAACAGGATGATTCGACCATCCTGGGTCCATCCCTCTCAGTGCAAAGGAGAGTTCGTCTCCTATTAGTTGTATTTAAGAGGCACATGATCACTGTGGCTTAAATGGGTCTTTCCTGGAGCCCCATTACCGCCTACAGTTAAGCAGGGTGGAGGGTCCACACATGGAGCATAGTAGCCAGGAACCACAGCAGGGGGATTTCTTGCACGTGAATGAAAGTACAGAAAGCTGTACTCCGCTCAGAAGGGAACCAGTTCTGAAGGCTCAGAGGGACCAGTTGTCAGCTTGAGAAATTGGGGCAGGGATGGTGTCCACTTCCACATCCAGATGAGAAGGAGGATCGACCCCCCCCCCCCATCATTTGGGTGTCTGACCTTCCTGATCCCCAGGTATCCAGACATCCAGAGCTAGCTCAGACCAAATCACTTCAACCTAGGCCTGACTAATAGAATTCATCCTCGGCGCTGGATGGAGAAGGTTTGGGAGAGGTGTGCTGTGATCAACAGGTGATGCCTGTCTTGGGCACTGCCTGGGAAAGGAGTAGCGTTTGCCAGCCCCAAATTTTGGCGAGCAAGATGTGATGGCTCCAGCCTGGATCTAATATTAGGGGAGAAAGACTTTCTCATCTGCTCATCTTCTCCACTCCACTGGAGTGGAAGTCAGGCATCCCTGGCCTGTGCCAGCCACTGGCACCGAAATGCTTGACGCCAAGAGCTGAGGGGTCTCTAGAGTCGGACACTGACTCTCAGCTCCAGCTGAACTTGAAATGCAGGGAGAGGGGATACAACAGCTTCCCTCACAAATATAGGGCACCTTCTGGTCATCCTTCAGTGATTTTCAGACCATGTTCCTTAGAACCCCAAGTTCTGAGAGACTCCCTACTGTGTACTATGCATAATTCTGGGCACCGGTGCACAGTGACCAGCAAGACACCATTCTGCCTTTACGAAGTTGATGGCCCAAGATGGGATGACATCATGAACGATGACTGACTCTAGAGAAACTGCCTGGAAGCACCTTCCAGGGAGCCCTCGGCTAATGTAGGGCAAGGGAGGCTGTCCTGGAAAAAGTGACCTTTGAGCTGAGACCTGATGTGTTGGTCCTCTGTCCTGGTCTTGGCTCTGTTTCCCCACAATCGCTTATACATTCCCAGCACTTGTGGCCCAAGGACACAGACAGTTCGACCCTGGTTTTCAGGGTTTTGTACAGGTTTTCGTACAGAAATATGTACTGCCCTTGTGTGGAAACACCCACCATTAGCACCCATTTGCCACTTTGTCTTTCTTTGCCAGGTCTTGGGAAATTGAAGCCTCAAACTTTGGGACATCGATTCTACCACTTCTTCCCTCACTCAGGCCCTAACCTAGCCCATTGATGTAGCCTCAGAACTCTCTCGACCTCCAGTGGGTCTATTTCCAGTGTCCTTTCTAAAATATAGGCCCCTCCTCTGCCTGACACCCACTGGTGGCCCCAGGCCAGGCGTCAGGCGTGCATCTCAGAAAGCTGCCTGCTTGGGGCGGGGGGGCTGTCAGAACACCTCAGGCGGGAGTGGAGGGAGGCTGCTCTCCTGGGGTACATTCGCCCGTCCAAAATCTCTGACTCATCACCCAACCCCATCCTACTCCATCCTCACTAGGGAGACCAGTGTCTCTGTAAAGAATAGGAACATGCCGTATTTCTGAGAAGCGTGCCATAGAAAACTGAACTCTGTAGCCTGGCATTCGGTGGCTTTCTGATCCGGCCCTGCCTGTCTGTCTTCCCTGAGCTTCTCCCATACCCCATACATCCTCTCTGGTCAGTCCAAACTCTTCGAAGCTTCCTGGACACACCGTCCTCCACACATACCCCTGTGCCTCTGTCTTTGCTTTACCTCTGCTAGAAAACCCCTCCCATTTGACCTCCTGGCCACAGCCTGTTCGTTCATCTTCCAGACCCAGCTAAGCTGCATCTCTCTGAAGGCTGCCTGACTCCCCACACGTGTCCCTTCCCCACAGCACTCTGTGCCTCCGTTGCCCACAGGCACGCATCCCACAGGGGTCTCTCTAACATTATGGGATAAAAAGGCCTTTTGTGAGTTGTTCTGGAGCACCATCCCCAACCTGTGGCACTGTTTTTGTGGGAAAGTTTATCTTGAATTCCAGATCACTGACGTGTCCTTATCACCAGAAGTATCCGTATATGTAAGCATCAAAGTATGTGTCTCCCACATTGAATAAAAAGAGAAAAAATTTCAAGGAACCCAGGTCACATCCTAGATCTGAGACAGTGCAGGAACTAACTCCCAGCCCCTGGCATCAGACAGAGCTGCTCCAAGCGTGTCTCAGTGGCCTGTTAACCATGTCACCCACAACTGTGGCACTCTGCTTTGGTGTCCTCTCCTGTAAAATAAGGACCACAGTATCTGCCTCTGAGGCTCTTGCTTTGAGAATCAAACGAGATAAGGTGTGGGAAGCCCTTAGCACAGGGCTTTCCTTTCCTTTCCTTCCGTGTCAGCAATCCCTGAGCTCTTTGCAGTCCGTGAAGAACAACACTTGTTTGCTGGATTGTGCTCATGTTAAAAGCTAGGCAGGTAGATTCAGGTGTAGACTCAGGTACATGCCAATTGCTTGTAGCGAGGTTCAAAACCCCTACTTCATTCATCCACCCAGTGTATCCAGTGAGTCCAAATTACCTGTGTTCTGAGCAGACTCCAGGTTTTATATATGGACAATGGTGCATGGTCTCCATTTTCTTCTAAAGCTCTTCCCTTGGCTTCAGTCCCCACCCCTGTGTCCAGTACCAAGCGTGTCCTGTGACTGGAGCCCCTTCCTAATCCTGGACCCTTCCCTTCTCTCCTGATACCCTCTGCAGGTCCCCCTCCCAGGGTACATCGAGGCTTACCCCCGGTCACGATATCAGCAGAACTCTCCATCCAGACTCCCTCGCCAGTACAGCCAGCCTGCAGGCATGCACCCTAGCCTGGAGCAGGCACCGGGGCCATCCACGGCGGCCTCTCAGCAGAGCCTGGCCGAGAACGACCCGTCGGACGCACCCCTGACCAACATCTCCACTGCGGCCCTCGTGAAGGCCATCCGGGAGGAGGTGGCCAAGCTGGCCAAGAAACAGACAGACATGTTTGAGTTCCAGGTCTAATACCTCCACCCCGTGGGACTTCCAGACTCCGAGGAAACAGTCTTCCGGTGCCTCGGCCTGACCTGCTGGGACTTGAGGCACAGACCCTGTGGGAGTCATTCTCCCCCTCTGAAAAGGTGAACACTGGGCTTCTGGGCCACCGAGGACACTCTTGGCCAACTGGATTCTTGGCTTCTTCTGCTGATTGTACATCAAGAAGTCCCCACGTGGGACCCCATGTTTGATAGTCTGTGAAGTTAAATGTTTGAACTCTGGGTGTATTTCCCTACGGAGCCTTAGTCACAAGAGACACTAACTGATCTGCAGATCCCTGTCCAAGGCCACTTTTTAATAAGTCACCGGAAGGGGGAGAACATTGCTCTGTCTTCGGTGAGTTCTGCATGTTAACCCTGTTTCTGTGTTAAAGGCGATGTAGGCATCTGATTAAGCGCCAGACCACACACTCTCTCTCATTCAGCCGTGACTGTAATCATTAGTCACCTCCGGTCCGTCAAGGAGGCGTTGACTCCAGCCAAGAAACTCGAGCCCTTTTCTTTTAAAGGTTCAGATTCAAAGTCAGATGAATTGGATGAAAATCAGTACTGTCTATGACTCCACCTATAAATAGTCCTGACCCTTTTTTCCTCCCGTTCATTTAACAAAGGCTGAGGAAGAGAGAAGATTGAGGGGGAATGGTGGGTTTGGGTTGACAGATTTTTGGAAAGGTGTTGTCGTTTTGGAACTTAAGTGCCCTGCAAGGTCGTATCTAACTGAAAGAGAATGGATGCTAAGAGCTTTGAGGATTATACAAAAAACCAGTCATACATCTGAGGTCTTTCTTTGCCCGGCAATGAAGGTGGCCTGAGAACAAAGCTTCTCTCTCCTTTGAGATAAGAGAAATATCAACGTTTGCAGGAAAACCTCTGTCTCTTCAACAGCGATGTCCAGCGTGCATTGCCAAGGGACAGAGAAGGACAGAGTAACTGATGCCTCTTCCGAAGCAGAAACAGTGAATCCCCAGTCTCCCCCTCCCCTGGCTGCAGCCTCTGTTTATAGAAGCTTCTGAATGTAGAAAATCTGTTGATTTACGTTTAGATGTAAATACCATTTTTAAAAGTGTATGGAATTTGCCAGTTCCCTCTGTCCCCGCCCCCACAGTCAACGGATGCAGGAGGACATTGGCTTACTTTAGGACCGCCACGTGGCAAATGGCACTCCCTGGAATGTTGAGGCGGTCTCCAGAGCTCTGGGTGGACACTGCCTCGCAGCCCCGAGGCACCAGCTGCTGACTGTCAATGCCTAAGCAAACCAGCCACCGACTTCAGGTGGCCCCAAGGAGGGAAACTTCTGGCTCCCTCACCAGCTCTGGTGGGGGCCTCCTTGGTGTCTGTTGGAGGATGAGGTCCTGTCCTGCCGTCACCCATGACCCATCTAGCTTCAGCTGTGTCCATGCCTTCTGAGCCCATCTTGCCATTTTTCCTCATGAGTTTCTTTGGTCTTTACTGAGAGAAGGTGGAAATTTAAAAGTTGAGAGACGAGTAGGAGTGGAACTGATTAGAATGGAGATTCAAACTGTCAAAGCACAGACTTTTCAAAGAAGCTGTTTTTATTTCCCAATGGCAAATTGCCCTTTCTGGAAAGTTCCAGAGATGATGTGTCATGGAATCCCCCCAAACAAGTCTCTTGTTCGGATGATATTAGGTAGTGTCCTTTTGGTATGCTGGTCGATCTTTCATAGTGTTAGTTTTTTGTTACTTAAAAAAAAAAAAAATCAGCTATAAATAAAATGTATTTTTGTAATTTCCATGTGTATATATGGTATATTTCTACCAATGGCCAGTTGTTGTAGTCCAAAACCTAAATCAGCTTGCAAAACACTGTGGATGCTGTAAGATTTTATTGACAGATTAACACAACGCCTAAGTCTATCCAAATAGGTAGTCAATGCACTTGAATGAACAAAGAGCCAAAGAAACTCAGCCTTTTCATGCAAATGGTATGAGTCTGATAAAGTCAGCCACATTGTCCCGCCTTATCAATAATATTAATATTTCATCAGTGCAATGATATCAACCCAGTACTTTGTCTACTTGGTAAATGCCTGGATATCCTGTATGTGAAAATGAAGTTTCAAGACCTTAGTGTGATGAAACTAGACACGTCAAAGCCGGTGTCCGAGCTTTGCATGTTCCAGTGACTTACGGAGCATGAGCCTAGAGCTAGTAGTGGTGTGGCTCCAGCTTGCTCAGAGGACGGAGAAACAAATCATTGCGGTCTTTGCAGAACCCCAGGAAGTACTGAGTTTGTCAACTGAGATGACTAAAAATATAGCGTGCTAAATCAGACACACTCGTAAACTAGACACCACAGGTTTAAGAAAAGTATATGGGAGGAAAACCTTAAGCTGAAAAGAAATCAATCTGTTCATGATTTTTCCAGCACCAGGGAGACAGCTGCCATTTTTAGATTTTCTGTGACTGGTAAATTATGTGGTCCCTTCTCTGAAGAAGACTCCTGACCTCGTGGAGGGGACAGATGCCTGGACAGCTGATTGTGAGCAAAGACAGATGGGCAGAAGTGCCTCATGGAAGTGAAAATAGAGTTCTGTGAGAGCCCAGAGGCTCTATGTTCTTCCTGACCTTCCAGATGGTTGAAGAAGCCATGAAGGACCTTGGCAGTCTCGGAGAAGACTTTCTGGAAAAGCAAAGCGACCTGCTTGAGGATTCCAGCCCAAGCCGCTGATTCATGATTCAACTTGCTTTCCATTTCACCACGCTGCCTGCACGCTTGTCTGTGATGCGTTTCTTGAACTGTACTAGGAAGTTTAAACAGTAGACCAGGGTCAGATGAGGGACGCCCTACATTCTTGTGAAGAGAAAAGATGACTGGATATGTAGAGGACTTCAGATAAAGTGTATAGAGGACGACGCGTTTGTGGCATAATAAACATTTTTCAGAACTTGTTTTGATGTGAGTTTTCTGCATTCCTGAAAAGAAATGCATTTTGGCTTTTTCCAGAGAGTCATCAAGGAAATGGTGTTCTCCTCAACTGCTGATGTTCAAGACTACAGGGGTGCATTCCTCTCTTAGTGCCATGGATCCAAACGAGCAGGGAGGGAGGCCATGACCACGTGTCATGTTGGGGCCACAGATTCTTTGCTCTGCCTTAGGGAAGGCTGCCCCATGTGCAGAAGCCTGAAAGTCTGTCGTGTGCCCAGGTACCTAGGATCTGAGATGGCAGTGATCACCTACAGCACCAGAAGTGCTCTTTTTCAGGGTGTGCTGTGGGCTTACTGTTGTGTCCCACCCCCATTCATATGTTGAAATCCTAACCCCAACATGATGGTATTAGGAGGTGGGGCCTGGGGGGGATAGTTCAGTTATGAGGGTGGAGTCCTCATGAATGGTATTAGTGCCCTCATAAAAGGGATCCCAGAGAGCCTACTGCCTTCTTTTTATGCCACATGAGGCTACAGTAGGAAGTCAACAGTCTTGCAGCTCTGAAAAGGGTTCTCACCAGACCCGGATCCCACTGGCACCCTGATCTTGTAGGTCTGGGCTCCAAAAGTATAAGAAATAAATTTCTGTTGTTTAAAGGTCACCCAGTCTGTGGTACTTTGTTATGGCAGCCTGGGCCACCTGAGACCGGGTGGATTATGTTAAGAATCAATTCTCTGGTCCCAGAGATTATATTGTTTATTTGCTAATTTAAAAATTCAGCTGAAAGGTGTGTCTTTTCTTAGTAGTCTTGATGGGAGAATGGATAGGAAATTGTTAGATCTGTAACTTAAAAAAAAAAAATCAGAGTACAGATGGAGGAAGATAGGAATTTAAATACCTAACTAAAAAGAAATGTTTCTCTAACTGGCAGAAATTAGAGAAACGGATCAAAAAGTTAAACACTGATTGTAGAAAAATAAGCTTTTTTCTACATGAGGCGCCTTTTTCTACTCAGGCACTCAATGTTTAATGAATACAGTAATAGATTCTATTTCTAAGGTCTGAAAACATAATTTAAACTTAATCTCTTCCTTCTACCACACACCAGAAAATAGTTTGGACCTTGCTTACAAAATACAGCCAAACACTTTTAGGGAAATAGAGTAATTTAACTTGGAGCAGTAATTGACTTGGGTCCAAGTGGTAGAAATTAAATTCTCCCCTGCAGTCCAGCCTTAAAGGTATTCTAGTCAAAGACCTTTGCAAGGACTAGAAACCTATTCAGACTAGCTCTAAAGTGTATGTGTGGGGGGGGGGGCGGTGATGGAGAGAATACAGGGCCATTTCACAGACACTAACCACAGCACCCATACGGGAAAGGGCTGGAGACAGCTAACTCATTGTTTTCTCTCGCATCCTCTCTCCATATGGACTTTCCTCTGTTTCTCTCTGCATGTCAGCTCAGTTCTCTTGCTTACATTGGCGTCCTAGCATTCCCTGTTTTCTCATTATTGTATATGTAGCTGAAAATCCATCCCAAGACCCACTCCACACCACTTTGTCTTTCCTGTACCCATCCCTCTCTGACTACTGTCTCTGTGCTCAAATCTTGAGAGTCTGGTTGGTCTAGCTCATCCGCCTTATGGATGAGCCAGCCACCCTTGGGTCACGTGCCTCTCCGCTCAGCTGTCACCAAGGAGGCAGAGTCATGTAAGACCAGCACAGCCCCCTGGACTGACCCTTCTGGTAAGAGCCTTTGTTGGGGGCTGGTACACAGAGGAGGAGCATAAGTGGACAGAACCTTCAGAATGAAGAAAGGTCCTCAGGACTGGAATTGACAGGCACTCTTAGAATACCACGCAGCTGGTGAGCAGCCCCCGTGGGCACTGCCACAGAGCAGAGAGGTCATCCTTGACCTTTCCATCATGTGGGCATGCACCCATTTGAAACCCTGGGGGACGGGTCAGCGCTGCCCCAACCACGGGTCATCCCCAACTACTGATCCTGGGTCTGAGAGCAATTTCTGGTCAAGGCCCAGGAAGCCCCACACCTTGCTCAGCAGACAGTAAATACTTGTAAGTTGAATTGCATGATCTTAGCTCAGGTGCTGTGAATGTAGCTCACGGCCACCCACTTGCATGGATGAGGAAGCTGATGAGCCTCTCTGTAGAGCCTTTTGAAACAAAATTAGTTTTGAATTGATATTACTGTGGCTCTGCCCTTCCGAATATAATAAGTTAGTGTCCTGAGAATTGGAAGATCTCTTGATTTCTTAAGGTGAATGATTACAGAATAGAATCCTATCCTATGGTAAGTGCTAAAAGGGAGGGGCCTTCTGGGAAGGAATATTCAGGAAATGGAATGAATAGTGCCAGAAACAAATTCTTTTAGACAATGTTAAGTTGCTTGATTATGCACGTTTCACAGACAGGGGAATTTGTGATGTGGCGGAATTTGTCTTCAGAGGTCAAACCTATACTTCAGTGAAAACCATTATATAATGAATTCTAGAAATTGATTATTTTCATTCTCCGACCTTGGCCAGACTTTTATAAATTATAGAAGGAGGCTGTCAGTGTATTTTACATAAATTAACTGTGACCTCCCCTGATTTCCTCCATTTCTTCCTTATGTCTAACTTCACCCCCACCTACAAACAGAGAGAAAGTTTGTACCAAACAGAATCAGAGTATCATTCTCTGGTCTGGAAATTTTGAAAAAGGCATAAAGAGTCAAGGTTTAGACAGCTCCCTTTAAACCGTTCTCCGACTCCTCATCTGTGAAACGAGCACAACAGCATCTGCGCTTCTACCCACCCATGGTGGGCGTGAGGAGCACGGGGCAGATTGTATACAAAAGGCTTTGAAAAGTATGTTTGAAGGTATCCTTATTGAAGCACTAGCTTCAGTCTTTTCTAATGAAATACTTTAGCTCTTTCCATCCACTAAACTAATTTGTCACATATTCTATAAAATTTTTTAAAACCTCCATAAAGTAAAAAAATGAAGATGTTCCTAAGTTTGGAACTGCCCCGAAAGCCAGCCTCATCCTTGCTGTATTGTGTTGTTGTTGTTGAACAATTTGGGGGCCACACGAGCACGTGTATGTGCACTGTCACTCCGAGTGGAAAATCCACCCCCACCAACCGCATCACACACATGTTAGGCGTTAGGCAAAGACAAGTACTGAACGGCAGCTCAGTTCTTGCTGTCGACACTTAATGCTTGACTTTCTAATTAGCTTCCTACATCCGTGGCCTCTGCCAGGAACAGAGCGTTCATATGCTGTTAGAATTTTTTATTATAAAATAAAAAGCAAAGATTTTCATACCCCAAAACCTGCCTGCTTCTCATTCTGCCTCCCTCATATGGTGAGATGGAATCCCCTTCACAGCCCAACCACGCAGCAGTACCTGCTATGAGCTATCAAAGCTCCGTGGGACCACTTGTGGTGTCAGAAGCCATCCCAGCCTGAGGCATGAGCTCATGAACCAAGAAGAACTTCTCCCTGGCCATCCACAGGCCCCAAGGGAGCAGTTCCAGCCTATTCATGATTGTGTCCTTGGAACAGATGGTGTCCCAGGGCAGAATAAGCCAATATCTGGTCATAGGCCCTTCTTGGGGTACAATGAAGTCCCATCCAGGTCAGTGGCTCCCAAAGGGTCCAGGATGACATGGGTCACAGACATAAACTTCCAAGGCCACCTACTTTCCCTGCCTTTGCTAGTCCCAGTGATCATGTCTGCCTTATGTTCAGCCCTATTGGTGTGTTATATCCACGCTCTGCCCTCTGACGTAAGCCGAGTGGACAGGAAACCCATCTGACCCACGAACTAAAATTCATTGGCTGACCAGCTACAAAAAAATGTAACTCAGCCCATGGGGCTAAGCCAACTGCATTCTCTCTGTAAGAAACACCAAGACACAGAATCTATTGGCAAGAGATGTTGAAACTGACCAGTCAAGACCCAAAGGCCATGATGGGCTGTAGGCAAAGCAAAGGTCTCAGAGAACAGAATACTGAGTAAAAAGAAGCCTGGAGGCCAAGAAGACTTAGAGGATAGGTAAAAAAGTTTATCTCCTATAATGAAAATAGACAAATAAAAACCAACTCTGAATGTTTCAGGGGAGTCCACGTGTCCTAGTGAAGAGCCACAACCCTGAGCTTTTGGGCTCCACTGAGATTTGGGCAGCTTGGACTGTAAGCATGTTGTTTCTCACAGGAGCCCCATCTGCTGAAGCTCTCCACCAGTATTCATTCAGATGTACTCAGATGCCGAAGGAGCAACTTTTACTCCCTTCTCTGCCTCTCTGCCTCTCTGTAAAGAGGACTCACAGATGCACAAAAAGTACTCCTCAGAGCCACCGTCCTGCTGTAGCAATGAGGAATAGACTTGGAGCTTCCACAAGATTCTGGCGTGCTCTCCAAGGTGGAGAGTAGGACCAGGGTGCCCCTTTGCTTTTTCTTTCCTCCTGGATCCTGGCTGCTCTTAACCTTCAGGGCAAATGAAATGATCAAGCAAAGGGAAGTAATGGTGCCTACTTCAGTCCCAGGAATGGCAGGCAGACACAGACCCAGGGAGCTAGAACAGACACATGGCAATCCCTAGCCTTTCCTTGCTGGGGTCCCCCTCAGAAAGAGGAGAGCAAATTTATTCCAAAGGACCATCTCCAGACTTCTTTGAGTCACTGTCATGGCACCCAACTCATGAGCTCTGCTGGCCCCTGGAAGCCAGAAAGAACACACCTAGGAAGGAATGTGGAGCCAAGTCGTCAGTAGCCAATTACCTGTAAAATGTACACAGATAGTTGGTGGGAGACATAATTGCTCTGAGTCTCCCTGTGATCTCTTGGAGGTATGGTTATGGCAAATACTAGTCCGCACACTTGGGCACTTCATTTTAACAACATTTCAGTGTTCACATTTATGCATGGACAAACTCAAATTTAAGGAGAGGCCATGTGACTCCTCAGAACTGAAATAAAGTTTCACAATAGTTTCATTGCCAACCCCTCCTCCAAACCAAAGAGCTCTGGCAAACTCTTGAAAGGAAAGGCACTCCAGGCTCCCTGGTCTCTGAAATGGGTTATATGAGCTTGCTCTAGATCTGATGGGCCTTTACTGAACACACAGAGAGTTTGCTTTTGTCCTTGGTGCCCACTCCATCACCCAGCTCCTCAGTCCTGGTAGCTAAAGCCTTTGGGAGACCCAGAGGGCCCGTGGGAGCCCCATCCCTTGAAGCCACATGTCCAGTAATGCCAACACAACCTAATGAAAAATCAGGCTACCACCCAGATGTCTTGCTTATGGGACATTTGGAAACAGCAGGATTTGGGACGTAAGGTCTATGAGTAAGCCAGACGTTGGATTACATTATTCACGCTTCACCCTACTCTGTTAGGATTCATGATGGCAAAGCCAAAATCTGTTGGCCTCCTCCTGGAGTAGTCCCTTTCCTAGCATCGAGAGAGAGGGCCTGCCAAATTGCACAAATTACTTCATATATTGACATTCAGGTGCTTTGGAAACCAAAAGTTGGCTTCTTTTTAATTTAAGATTATGTCTCCAAAACTGGTAGGTCCCAAAGTAGCCTTCGGTGCATGGGGGACCAATTCTTCAGAATGAGTCCAGGTGAAGAAACCAAAGGCTGAGACCAGAAATTAGATGTCACAAGTGAGCAGAAACGAGGGCTTAAGGAGGGCCACTGGGCCGCCTTTCCAACAGGGGCATGTATTATGGGCACACTTTTATCCTGTGGATCATTCACCTTTCATTTAACTGGAACTGTAGGGGAAGCACTGATAGAACCTTCCACAGAGTCACCCATTCAGTCCCTCATTGGCTGAGCGAACATTTCCTGAGAACCTACTATGCGCCAGACTCCGGCTAAGTGATGAGGATTCACCTGGGAGCAGGACAGAGTGCCTGCCCCTCATGGAGCTCAAGGTCAAGGAAGATTGATCCCTGAGACAGAGCCCAACATATGAAGAACCATCATTCATTTGGTGGATTTTCTACCTCATCAGAGGTAGGCAAATTAAAATCCAAACACAACCACATGAAAACCAAAGTCCCCATCTTTCTGGAAACATTTATGATTAGAAAGGATAGACTGCAGGGCTATCTTCCAATGACGCTACACAGTTTTCCTTACCCATGACCTTTAACTAGTTAGTAAGGTGCCTACAATATCCCCCTGGAGACTGAGAGCAAATTGCTAACTGCCAAGAATCAACAAATGTTATAAACCCAAATTTTAGAGCTGTCACCATCAAAGGAAATCAGGAGCCCAAATTGTCAGAAAAGGAATAACCAGTTTGGGGACTGTACTATGCAATCCAAATGAAAATTTCAGGAGCCATATATTTTACAAATGAAACCACAGTACACCGAACACTCTCATTTCGCATTGTTCATATCAATAAAGTGCCGTTCAGAATGCCCTGGATTATTAATGAATGGGTTTTGGTTTCTGTTCAACCTCTGAAATACAGTGCTCTATGGAGCAAATCTCAATAGACGAGCCAGGTAGAGCTTTGCGATGAAACCCTTTCTTTGCTGCATTTGTCTGTTGAGCTTAGTTGAAATTATGTTTGTTTTTTCTTGGCAAATTTGCATATGAAATAAAGCACGCTGTCTTACTGTAATTTTCTTTCTAAGGTGTTAGTGGATGTCTCTTCTCTTACTTAATATTTCTTTCTCCATTCCCCATGAGGAAAAGATTTTAACAAGCATTTACAAATTCTCAGAATATTAGAAATCACCATGTGATGGAAGGATATATCTTGGTATTTTTGAAATTATAGGACCCCCAGCCTCTTTGAGTTGGAAGAGAATTCAGTGGGGAAATTATCCAGCTTTGTACCCCGCAATCAACACAGTATAAACCTCATGCCCTGTATGCATGACATTGGCTTACCCCATCAAAGTGTAAGCAGAATTAGGGCTTCTGCAAGGCAGGTATTCAAAAGGAGAGCAGGAGGGGAATGAACAGGAAGTGGGAGGGAGATGGAGAGTGTTAAATATGACTTGATACTTAGGGCAAAAAGAAGTAATGTAGTTACCATGGGGTGGAAGTGGGGGAATTGTCTTGATTTTGAATTACACAGGGAGTAAGAGGACAGAAAATCTTTTTTAAAGGTTTTACTCTTGCTCAGAATCTATACCATACCCATTGTTATCACATGGGTAAAGGGATCCCCATTTTAGGACTTACAATCATCCAGACCTGGCTTTGAACCTCACTTTCACCTCATTCTAGTTTTTGAACAAGTCATGTCCCCTCTCTGAGCCTTGTCTGTGAAATGAAGCTAAGATCTAGTCCCTGATGTGATTGCAGTGGTGGGAGAGAATGCCTGGCTTACCTCTGCATGGTACTCTATAAGCATGATGGATTGTTGGTATTTATTTGCCTCCTTGAATACTTCTAGCATCAGGGAACTCATTATCTTCCCAGAACCAACACATTGCCCATTGATCACCCAGAAGGGGTGACCCTTATGCTCAGCCCCTTCTAGCCACTCACTGTAAACAAACTCTCTCTTCAAAAGCCCAGGACACCCATAAGTCCCCAGAACAGAGGCGAGCTCAGGACACCCGGGCAGGTAGCAGTGCTGTGAAAGGAAATGCCCTTCACCACCTGACCAAGCCAGAGAACTCCCACAGGTTCCACATGTTCTTTGGATGACAGCCCCACCATGCCCAGGAGTCAGTCTTCAGAACAGTCAAAAGACTAACTCATCCCGGGCTTTTGACCCTAGTCCCATCAAGCAAGTCCCTGAAAAACACCTGGACTTGGTGTATTTAAAGGTCTGGCAGCAAGGACAGTTAGCTCTGTAAGAAGGACGGGGGACTCACTACCAGAACCAAACAGTAAGCCTGTGGAAAATGAGACCGCCCACATAATTGCTCAGGCACCATGTTGTTCAAGTGAAGCTCTCCTGCACTGAAATCAGGAGAAACCTTGCCTGTTCCTGCTTGAGAGTCCAGAGTTCGGGTGGTTAGGCTATTAGCTCACACAAAGGTCCTTGATAGCAGCTGGCTGAGGTGGGCAGAAGGGGAAGAGGAAAAATATCATAGTTTAAAACCAGTTACCAAAAAATGAGCTGAAGGTTTAAGTGATTGGGTTCTGGAGCAGCTTGGCCACGTCCTACTTCTACTTGTCTTGGCAGTTCTGTAAGTGGTGGGAAGGACATCCTTCCTCATGGGTTGGGCCTGGAAATATTAGTAAGACTCAGGGTGTACAGTGCTGAGCGCAGAGCCTGGCTCAGAGGAGTCCATCAGTAACTGGTGGCTGATAGTTGGTACTGGTAGGTATGGCATTACAGTGGGGGTGGGAAGAAGCCCTAAGAGTGTCTTGAAACCCCATCAGCCTCTCTTGTGCTCAGACCCCAAGACAACATTTCCATTGCTAGAATTGGCCACATCAGAGCATATTGCTCTCTCCCTAAAACAGACTATAAAATTACACCAGTCCTTGAAATGCACCAAAAATAAACGGTCTCTTCGGGATGGATGGAGAAGGGTGCAGTGAAAGTTCAGGTTTGCTCACTGTCCTCTTTCCCGTGCTGAGGCTCACACAACCTCCTTCCACAACAGGGCTGCTCATGCACACAACCGCACGCGCGAGGACACACACGCACACACGCATACATGGTGTGTGCGCACGCATACACACACGCACGTGTACATGGCGCATGCGCACACATGCATACAAGCTCACACATTGAACCTTGGTCAAGTGGGGCTGTCCTCATTGTCCTGCGACTCCTCCCACATCACCCAGAGGCTTACACAGAGGGAGGAACTGCCACCTAGAGGTGGCGGATAGGCTCCACCGCTGACCAGCTCTGTCCCCTTAGGCATCACCGCTCTGAGCTTTGGTTTCCTCATTATAAAGAGATGCCACTTTCACCCACTCCCCCGTCAGTTAACTCTGAAAACAAAGTCTGCGTGAAACCCCAGATTTTCCAAACTCAACACGATCCAGTCAGTTAAAGGGGAAACTGTGTCTCTGACCTCTGTCTAGACCTGAATGGTCCAATACAGCAGCCACAAATCCAGCTTAAACTGAAATATAATAATTAAAGTGAAACAAAATTTAAAATTCAGTTCCTCAGTTGCACTAGCCACATGTCAAATCTCAATGGCCACATGTGGCTAACGGCTTCCATGTTAAACAGCACAGATTTAGAACATTTCTACCACTGCAGAAAGTTCTACTAGACAACATAGATCTAGACCACCCACCCATTCATGGATAACAATAATAACAGATAATAGGCAAATAGCAGTCCACAGATAAATATCTTTATTTTTATATATTTATGTTTGATTCTTTTTATATGTAAGTAGGTATAAATGTATGTACTTATAGACTGTTTATCTGCCTATTTATCTATTGTCATTTATCTACTTGGTTGGACAAGTAGATAAATGACAGGAGAGAGAGGAATAACTGAGAATACAGTGTAAACGATGCTATAGACTGACATGTGCCACCCCCCCACCCCAAAACCAAAGGTCAAAGCCTTAATCCCCAACGTGCTGGTATTTGGGGATGGAAGCCTGTGGGAGGTAATTAGGTTTAGATGAGGTCATGAGAGTGGGGTCCTCAAGAGGGGAAAATTGTGCCTATAAGAAGAGGAGGAGACACTAGAGCTCTCTCTGTGAACTGCAAGCCAGGAAGAGAGCTCATCAGAAACAGGAATGGGCCTGCACCTTGACCTTGGACTTCCCAGCCTGCAGAACTGTGAGAAGTAAATGTCTGTTGTTTAAGCCCCCAGTCTGTGAAATGTTGGCATCACCGCCCAAGTAGACCCACACAAACAATAAATATCAGTGAGTTCAGTCTGGCTTCAGGTTATTCATGTGAACCGGACTTTCATCTTCAAACTGGGTCTGAAAAGAGATCCTCCACCCCTTTCACCCCATACCCGGCACCCCTGTCCCTGTGGGAGTAAAATGGGGCTCTCCACAGGCAGCCCCCTGCAGCCTCAGGGAAAGGCCCCCGGCTGCACCTGTGTTTATTTTTGCAGTGAACCACGCCAATGGCCACAATGTGTCCTCCTCCCTCCAGGTTTCCAAACTGGATTTTCTCCTGGATAATCATGAACAAGCTGATAAATGCACTTCTGGATATGAGAGGACTGGAAAGGGAAGGGGGATCTGTTCCATCCCACTTCCAAGTTCAGGCTGCCCCCTAGTGGTTCCCCCCCCCCACAATCATGACCAGAAACCCTGATTCCAAACGTGGCCAGAAAACCCTACCAAGCCAAGTGATGGTGTCAGGTCCTGAGCTGAGCGGTTTTAGGCACATTATCTCAATAATTTTGAAACAACCCCAGGCACACGGAATTGCCATGTACATTTTCCCAATGAGAAGAGGCTCAGAGAAATTAAGCACCTGCTTCATTGAAAGGAGGCTTGGATGAATAAATGAACGAATGAGTGAGTACAATGAACACAGGCTTAATTGACGGGCAGTGTTTTCAGAGTGATGGATGCGCTGCATTCAAATAAACTCTGAGATGAGATAAATAGCCCTGGGTGAATGGATAGATGGGCTCACTGACAGGTCCTCCTCCCTCGAGAGGAATACTCCTTCCGGTCCCCGCTGAATCATCCAGGGACTGTTTGACCTTGACTGCCCTGTCTCTCCACTCTCCTAGTGGACCTACCTTCCATGACCTACCTCCAAGCCAGCCACCCCCTCCCCCACCCTCACTCTTCCCGGAGGAACTGTGATAGGAAATTGCTCACCGGGAGGGGTCCTGTGAACCTGGAACCCATCGTGGTTCCTGTGAGTCACTGAGGAGTGAAGTTAGGAGGATGCCACGAAGGAGAGGCAGGAGGGCAAGGCAGGAGGGCAGGGCAGGAGCATGGAGCCGGAGATAAGAGGCCGGCTGCTGGATTGGCAGGAGGCCCAGGAGGGGACAGGCAGCGGCTCCTCCATTCTGAGTGCCTCTGAGGGGGCTGCTGGCACAGGACCCCAGCCACCGCCCTCTGGGACATGGAGAGAGAAGGACGCGAAGTCTGGGGCTGGAGGGGCAGTCATATTTTCTGTCCAAGCACTGGTGGCTGGCGTGGAGCTGGCAGCACCCTCATTCCTTTCCTCCTAAAGGCCTGGATGTCTTTTTATTTATTTATTTTTTTAACATTTTTCTTATGTTTGTTTCTATTGCTTGTAATCAGAGAACCTTCCTGGTAGCCTTCTTGTTATTTAAGTAAGCTTGTTTAAGGGGCCCTCTGTTTCCCCACAACCAAAAGAAACCCAGCCCCCTGATATATTTCCCGGATTCCCCTCTAGTAGCACTTCCACGCCCTGGGGTGGACAGACGGAAGCGCTGGGTGGTGACCACAGTCCTCCCTTGGGGGACCCACCTGCAGAGGGGCTCAGCCCTGGGCTTTGCTGCAGATGATGCCGCTTGGGAGAAATGTGGTTGGCCCTCTCCAGAAAAGACTCAAACCTCCTCCCAAACTGCCTCCAGGCCCCACTCACCTCCTTATCACTTCTTGTAGGACTGAGCCCTGGGGGAGGACTGAGCCCTTGGGGCCCTGCAAGCTCGAAGTTTCTCCCTCCCTGCAGGCAGGCCTCCTTCCAGGTCACAGCCCACAGCCACCTCCACTCCTTGCACCTGTAGCCCAACAGTGAGACCAGAAAATAATAATAATGACTCCCAACTGGGGCGGTCTCACATCTGTCATATTATTTCTTGTCCTCCACCCAACCATCCTGTGAGAGCAGTATCTCCATTTTACAGATGAGGATATAGGCTCAGAGAGGTTAGGTGACTTTCTCAAGGTCACATGTCTGGAGACAGAATCACTGGTTGAAAATGCCAGTGAGCCATGAGGCGCCCAGTGGTGTTCACCTCCAGGGAAAGCTTTGAAGCTGTGATTGGATCTCTCTTCTGTTCTGAGAAACCAGGTTCCTGCCTGACTCCTTTGGCCATAGAGTGGGGCCCAAATTACCTGCATTAAGCAGAAGGAGGTTTTCCCATTTCACTTGAATTTTCTATTTCTCTCAGGACTAACAGATCTGTGGATGAAAGGGATGTGATATAAATAGCTACTTTCACGCTTAATCAAGTTTTGTGTTCCATCTTGCTCAAAATGGTTCCCACTGGAGAGGAGGGACTTCCATCCCCCACCTGCAGGCTGTTATCTCTGTACTCCCTTATACCCTAATTACCCGAAAGTAGAAGTCACAAATCTGATTGGCCAGGGTCCAGAACGTTCCTTCGGCACCATATTACCAGTGGGCAGGCTTACTACATCTTAAAAGTCAGTCCCCATGTGCTCCATGAAAGCCTATTTATTTCAAGGTAAAGCCTGCCTTGGGGGCAGGACTAATCAGGGTTTTTCCTGCCTCCTCAACGTTTACAGCTGAGTGGGCAAATGGGGCCAGAGGAAGAAAGGGGCCTCATTTATACCTTCAACCCAACTTCAAATGCTTCAAAGCAGCTTTCTCTTTAGCTCAGTTATGAACCAAGTGGCATTTTCCTCATTTTTCTGGTGGTGTGCTAGTAAATGTTTAACACCCAACTCTTTGGGGGAGTGGAGGTGGGCAGGAACAAACGTGATTTGTACATTCGCCAATTTCCGTGGTGTAAAAACTCTCACGATGGTCAATATCCTATGCCAATGTGACACTCTTAGGAAGTAATACACGTTAGTACACTATTAGATAGTATTTCCACCAACTATAGCCGTGCCATGGACATCACCTCAAGAACACAGGGAAATGTAAAATGAAACAAAATAGGCTGTGATGGATTTTGAGTATTCTTTAACTTAGTTGTAAGTACAGTCTAATTGTGAGTTGACACAGTTTAATTTTTAATAATGGCTGTATTTAACAACCAGCTGACAAAACTCCGGAATTTTAGCAGTTGGTGCTCACGAGCTATTCAAGCTGGCTCGAGCATGTAAAGCCTTCAGCTATTATTCTTCGCATATGTTCTTCTCTCAATCAGGACTCCTATCATTTTCATCTGCCAACATCCTTTTCTTTGGCAAACAGTCTCTTCCATTTTGTGCTGGGGGAAGCTCTCTTCCCTCATTCCCTAAAACATGCCAAGAGTAGTGCCTATCCCACTAGGTGATGATGAGATTGTTTATATCGATTGTCTTCCTCTGCACCTTCAGAGGTGGCCAATCTTGTGCACATGGGGGGTTCAAATGGGGGTAAGGTTAGGGGTTAGCAGGAGGCCAGTGCTACTGGGACTGGAGAGGGAATGGGAAACAGGCCCCCACTGGATGTACCGCCCTTGGTTTCCCCCCCCCTCATTAAAATTCTCCAGCCCCTCTCACTGGCCTTGCCAGCCAGAAGTTTCTCAGAGTGAAGGAGGGAGCTTCTCTAACAGCAGCCAGCCCCAGGGGCAATAGGATAGGAATCGAGCCCCACATGGGGCTCTCTGCTCAGCAGGAAGCCTGCTTCCTCTTCTCTCTCTGCCTCTCTGCCTACTTGTGACCTCTGTCAAATAAATAAAATCTTTTTTTAAAAAATCAGCATTAGGGGCGCCTGGGTGGCTCAGTGGGTTAAAGCCTCTGCCTTCGGCTCAGGTCATGATCTCGGGGTCCTGGGATCGAGCCCCGCATTGGGCTCTCTGCTCAGCAGGGAGCCTGCTTCCTCCTCTCTCTCTGCCTGCCTCTCTGCCTACTTGTGATCTCTGTCAAATAAATAAATAAATAAAATCTTAAATTTAAAAAAAATCAACATTAAAAAAAAGGGGGGAGGAGATCTGCCTTTTTCCTGGGGAGGGGAGACGGGCCTGGAATCCCTGACCAGGATGAGAGGACTGCTATGGGTAGAGCAGAGGTTACAAACTCTACCGGACTGTCCAGCCTTTATTTTATTTGGTCCGAATTGTGTTCTGGAAATATCTGAATTCATCGCTAAGATTTAGAAAGCAGGAGCTGTGATCTGGCAGCGTGTTACCCTCCTGGCTGGGCAACAAGCAGTGGGAAGTCAGGGTCAGCTGCTCCACACACCCCCCACCCCCGCCCCGCCTCTACCCCCACCTCCTCCGCGCCTCTACCCACCCAGGCTCCCCAGCTAGCCACTCTCCACCTGGCTCCCTGTACCCCTTTCACAGTTTCCAGCTGGGCCTTGCAGGCATGCACATTTGCGTCCTCAAGCACACGGGTTGCTGCACAAACTTTGGGGCAAGGGTCTGCAATTTACCGGGGTTCCGGGCACCCATTCCCCCATCTATCGGCATCTGCATGCTCACCACGGACGGAACCTCCTGTGATTGCAGAGGGACCGTCTCTCCTTCCACGTAACTCCGATCCTTCCACTGTAAAGTAGGTCCCACCTCTCTTGTCCACTCGAGGACATCATTCCACCCAGGCCTCATCGACAGCATCACTTTTTCTCCCTCTGCCCGACCACAAACAAGCAGTAATTTCTCCCTTAATAAAGACCTCTCAACCCCGCTTGCCCTGCCAGTTATTGCCCTAAGAGGCCGCTAACCGCCTCTCAAGAGTCTTCTCCACCCACGGTCTCCAATTCACCTCCACCCCCTTCTCTTAAAAGCGACTCTGGTCAGGCGTTAAATCCCCCTCACTAAGCTAAAACTACTCTTGACAAGGTCACCGACACTAAGGCCTCCTTGTCAGCCCGAGGAGGGCGTCTCAGGCACGTGGTGCCGGGCGATCGGTGCTGTGGGTCAGAGCTGACCACGCCCCCTCCCAAACACCGCCTCCCGCTGCGATTCTAAGACGCGGGGTTCGCTCCTTTCGGTTCTCTTTTGCAGGAAGCCCAAATGTCACAAATTCTTTGCTAGGATGTACGGTGGCTGCAGGCAGAATGAGGGCACGGGGGAATCCAGATGCCAAACGTCAAAATGTTACACTGTTTCCTAAAATACTTCCTTCTTTATTCGTGCGCTTGTGTTGCAGAGCTCTTGCTCCTTCTGGCCAGAGAGACAGCACCTGGCGGCAGGGGTGGTGGCAGTGGTGAGTACCCCGCAGGCCATAGACACCTCTGACCCAGCAAGGGGGAAAGAGCGGCGGGGCCTGGGCCACACTGGGCGGCACCACCGCTTCTGGCTTAACTGCATTGTTATGAAGCCTCCTACTTGCTTTCCATGCTTCCTGCCTTAGTTTATTCTCACCTTAGCAGCCCAGGTCAGATGCGATCACTCACTGAAAACCCTCTACTCCATACTCCACTTGGAGTAGAACCCAGAGTTCCATGTTTGCAGAGTCCCACTGGGAAGGACCCTCTGCACTCAGCCCTACCATGCTCCCCTCACTCCTCCTGCTCCAGCCACCTGGGTTCTTGAGGGCCTCAAACACCCCCGTATGCTCCCACCTTCAGCCTTTGCCCTGGCCCCCCTGTGCCTGGAACGTTCCCCCAGCTGTCAAATCTCAACTTCCTCCACATCTTGTTTACATGTTACCTCTTCCAGAAATCATATTTGAAACGCCGCCTCGCTTTCCTCTGACCCCTCCTGAGCAACCTTGCTCTACTGTTTTTGTTTACCCCTTGGCAGGTCATCAGTGATATTGTATTATGATCTACTTACTTGTGTTTATTGTCTAGGTCTCTCCCACTCCCAATTTTGAATCTCGGAGGGCACATAACAAGCCCTTCATATTTCTTGAATATGTGATTTTCTAGGAAGGACCATAGCTTTGATCAGATTATCAGAGTTTTTTGGGCCCAAAAACTATTAAACAAAACACTTCCCAGGTCTAAAGCTGTTTGAGAACAAACCGTTTGTTTCAGGCTTTAAAGAACCTTTCTGAGCAGGGAAACAGCAAACCAAATACATATTGCCCTTGGATTTTCCCAATTCCTTTCACGTGGCAGTGTTGGGTGTCCCCTCCTATGGTCTCAGCAGCTTCCAGACCCTGTGAGAGACCTTCCCCAGCAGCAGCACAGAGAGGAGACAGACCATGAGATTTACCCCACAAGTGGGCACTGTATGTGGAGCACATGCTGGGAGCAGTGAGAACAGCAGTAAATACAGAACAGAAAATAATGATCTTTGAAATGACAACAAACGGGACACATTATCTAAGCACTAACACCTAAGGAGGCGGCTGCCCAGACTCTGGTGGGCAGCTCCTCAGGAGAGAGAGGCTGACTTCTTTCCAGGCTGCCTTGTCTTCAGTCCTTGTAACTTTTCATCTTTCAGTGCCTTCAAGAATTTATCTGCAGGAGAATAAAACAAACACAGCTGTAGTAAAGATAAGGGCTTTTCTAACACTTCCAAAGTAAGCTTCTGGGAAGCAATTGTGTGTTCCCTGCATGAACCCAAAACCCAACATGGGTAGGAAAAAAACCCTAACAGACAAAACATGTTTAAGTGAAGAATATGTAGTAAAGAAATCCAGGACTTAGACAAGCCTGTCTTCTACGAATTCTTTCCATGGCTGTGGGGAAAAGGACCTTACAGGGGATGCCTGATGAGTTGGGGACAATTCTCATGGTCACATTAACCTGAACATTTAGGTTATTTCATACTCCCCTTCCCTGTATGGCAGGGGAGCCAATTTAACCTGTTGTTTTTGTTTTGTTTTGTTTTGTTTTGTTTTACAATAGTGGGGATGGTCTTTCTAGAGCAATATCCCCTCCTCCATTGGTATACTATAAGCCTTAGTCAGAACAGGTGATGGGAAGACAAAGTCTGCAGAACAGCTTATGGCTACTGAATATTCCACAGTGTGATAGGTCCTTATGGGAGTAGAATCAGACTTAACTTTACCCTCCAATGGGAAGGATCAGTTAGCTTGCAAGCTAGAGGAATCCTGCCCATATCGCACACCTGGTCTGTCCTGGTCCAGATTCCTAAGACTTTAAACCTACAGTCAGAGGGCAGAGCTCAGGACCCTGGTGAGACAGCTTCCAGGATCAAGGCCAGGGTTCACAGGGAGGTTTCCTTTCAGCACTGAGAAGTGGAGGGCCCCAAAGCCCCTAGATGATCTGTCCTTGGGCTTCCTGAGTCTCGCACAATTCCCATCTACAGACCTAGGTTGGAGTGTCTTACCTACAGACACACCAACTGACCTTTGCTTCCACCTCCTCCCATTCAGGACCAAAGTTGAAAATAAACACTAAAGCTCAGGTCTGTAGAGGTAGGGGGTGTGTGTGGTGGGTGAGGGTAATATTACTACCACGGTGGGGGTAGGGGTGTCACGGTGTAAAAGTTTAAAGTGCAGGATGGGGGCTGTGGTGGTTTGAGTTCTAGGTTTGGAGGCTCATAGTCCAGATTACCAAACACGCTCAGGATTGAAGGAGGGTGGAGTCTGGGCCAAAAGTGTTCATGAAATCCTGACTGTGGTGAGGGTAGACATGGGTTGAAATCCAGGAAGGGGGTTGACGGGGCGCCGGGAGGTGTGGCTGGGTGCTGGAGGAGTTGATCTGGGAATCTGGGATTCCTGGGGGCTGGAGTTTGGGCCGGAGGCCACACTGCAGGGGAGAGGTTTAGGAAGGCTTGGAGCCAAGGAGGGAGCCAAGGAGCGAGCCAAGGCAGGCTAAGAGGGGACTCGGGCAAGGTCACGCACAGCGCTGAGAGTCGAAGCCGTCCCCAGTGATGGTGAGCAGCTCCAGCTCCTTAATCCGGATCTCCAGCTCGCACAACTCCTCGGGGTGGGAGGCGGAGGCGACCCGGGGGGTCGTGGGGCCGGGGGCCAGTGGCGAGGCAGCCACCTCGGGCCCCGGCGGTGGCGAATAGAAGAAGCGCAGAGGCTCGTAGGGGATGGAGGCCAGGCCGGAGGGCCAGGGCGGAGGCCAGGGACGCTCGCTGGGAGGCCCCAGGCCCGGTGGCGGCGGCGGGGGCGCCGGAACCTGGGGTGCCTGGGGCAGGGGCCGCCCTGCCACCGCCCCGCCCGCCGCCGCCCCGCCCGCCTTCAGCGGCACGAAGAGCTTCTTCCAGATGTTGAAGTCGCTGAGAGGGGACGAGGAGATGCCACGATCGTAGAGGGAAGGGAAGTAGAGGGGCGGGGCCGGCCGCTGGCTCATGGTAGGGCTCTGGCTGCCGCGCCGCCCCTTCGGCATCTTTTGAATGGGAGGCTGCGTGGGAGGAACCCCGCGCCGGGAGACGCGCGCCTCAGCCCCGAGTCGCCGGGATTCTGAGGTTCTACAGGCCACGCCCCGACGGAGCGCGGCCCCGCCCTTTCGTCCAGCCCCGCCCCGAACGGGCGGAGTTCTAAGGTCCGGCCGGCCACGCCCCAGAACGTGCCCCGCCCACTGACGGCTGGCTGAGTCCTTGCAGTGGGAGAGGATGGGGAGAGCGGGAGGTCTGGGAGTCTTGCAGGCGCGCTCTCGTCCGCCCTATCCGCACCCCTGGTTTTCCGCTACGCTCGGCGATCGCCCCACATCCACTGTCCTCCAGCCTCCGATCCGGTCCCGCCCCTCGACTCTTCCCAACGCCCCTACATTTCCACAGGCCTCGCTCCCCTGCTGTTGCGCCCCCGGCCCTACCTCCCATCTCACATCTCCCTTCCCCACAGAACCTCAGACAAGAACAGGAAGCAGGGAGCTGGCCAGAACTGCAAAAATACATTTTCCAGTCTTCCTTTCCTTTCACAGGGAGAAAAATATTTCCTAGAAACCCGCCCCCTGCCACAGCCTTAGCACCTCTCGCTGCAAAGTATCTGGGGAGATGAATTTTCATCCTCTACAACAGGAGGCAAAGGAGAAGAGGTTGATGGGGATCGGAGGTTAGAGCCAACGCATGTTTCTGCCAAATTTCCCAGTGTTGTGAAAGATTCTAGAGAACGGGACCCTGGTATGAATTTGTAATAGATCTGAAGTAGAATGTCTTCGATGAAATGCAGTTTACTTTAGTTCTTTTCCAGACACATTATTAGGCGCTAACAGAAAACAAGCCACCAAAATAATCCTGCTGAACCCACCTCGAATAGCTTACCCATTCTTTAAGAGGAACCTGTACATACTGTCCAAGAGGCTTGTCCTGCTCATTTTACCTGAGTAGCCTGTGTTATTAGCCACAGACTGAGGGGAGGTAAATTTCCTTGAAAGCCTCCCCCTAGTGATTATTGGTGTGAATGGACAAAGGTGGGTGGGGGCCAGCCAAGATCTGAGTCAGTAGGAGCTCCACTGGCAAATGCTGCATACATGCATTGGCTCTATACATATGGTTCATATAGGAGTCTGTGTGTGTGTGTGTGTGTGTGTGTGTACATGTATGTATGTGTGTGTGTAGATGTTAGGAGTGACCTGGACAGTTAGATAGTCAGGGCCAGGGTCCCAACAAGGAAATATGGAGTCAGAACAGCTAAAATAAAACAGCACTGATGGCCTGTTTTGCAGCTTAGAAAGGACCACACTAACATTTTGCTTTGCAGCCTTTGCAGAAATGACTTCTGCAAAACGTCCTTAAATAAGACAATTAACCACAAAGCGTTTGGCAATATCAGAGGCAAGGGACAGTTAAGACACACCCACAGACGTCAGCAAAAAAAGACCATCAGCACAGAGACATTAACCTAATAAGTGGGCAGATATCTGACTAAAGCCCTCATTGGCATGACTCAGCACATTGTGACCGCTTAAGACAGCTCCACGAAGAGCTCATAGAAACCCTTAAACTTAGACACTCTGGGAGTAACCCACTCACGCTCCCCTCCCTCTCTGGGAGCTTAATACTCTTGCTCAATGAACTTTGCTTTGTTGCCCACCACTCTTCATCTGGTCTACCTCTTCATTCTTCCAAGAGGCATGACCAAGAACCGCAGGCACTAAGGGGACAAAAATTCTGTAACATATACAGCGGAACAGCGGTCACTCAGATGTCCAAGCTGCATATCTTTGGGTAAGTTGCTTGACTTCTAAGAGGGTTTCCTGTAAAATAAAAATAACAGCACCAGGCTACCTCATACAGTTGTTTGTGATGATCCAACAGAAGACAGAATGATGTGTGTGACTTACTTGGAAACTCAGAAACTCTGTCCAAGTGTAAAGAGCAGCTGTCCCCACGGAGGGGCTTGTCAAGCCGAGCAGGTTTGTCTTCCCCGTACTTAAGTGCCAGCTCCTCTAGGACAAGAATTCAGCCTATGATGTTGAGCATATAATAGAGCTCAATAAATATTTGAGAACTTTTAAAAAAAAGATTTATTTATTTGAGGAGGCGGGAGGGACAGAGTGGGAGGGAGTGTCTCCAATAGACTCTGTGTGGAACCTGACATGGGACTCCATCTCATGACCCAGAGATCATGACCTGAGCCAAAACCAAGAGCTGGGTGCTTAACCGACTGCACCCCCCAGGTGTTCCTATTTGAGAACTTTTTTTTTTTTTTTAAGATTTTATTTATTTGACAGAGATCACAAGTAGGCAGAGAGGCAGGCAGAGAGAGAGGAGGAAGCAGGCTCCCTGCTGAGCAGAGAGTCCGATGCGGGGCTCGATCCCAGGACCCCGAGATCATGACCTGAGCTGAATGCAAAGGCTTAACCCACTGAGCCACCCAGGCGCCCACCCACCTGATTTTCAGACCTAGAGCCACGTCCTTCAACAGACCTGTATCTGCGAAGAAGGACCTGGGTGAGTGTCTCTCAAAGCTGGTTCCAAGTGCAGGCAGGAAGCTTGGGTGTCAGAAATCGAATCCCTTCGGCCCCAGCAGGTTGGCACTTAATGGGGAATTTGAGTAGCGAGGCAAGTGCTGCAAGAGCTTTTGAGCCCAGGGAGGGAAAGAAAGTTTCTATTTAAAACAGATGTAAAAACAAACAAACAAACAAAAAACAGATGTAAGCCTGCTCTCTGTTTTCATCACCAACTTGACGTTACCAGACACGTGTTTGCAGAACAAATTTGTAGGGTTTTGCCTTAACCACTGCGGTTTGTTAGTAACCCATAAGGACTTCACCTCACTGGGATTTGCCACAGTGCATGCTCATTGTAGCATTTTCCCGTTGTGCAGTTGTTAGAGGAAACCGCCTTTCTTTTAATCTACCACTTGTAACATCAGGATTGTTTTATAATTAGGCCACCCAGGATAAACACAATTCAGATTACCCTGAAGTTAGGGCGAAAAGTCTGTAAGCTTTTTCTCTTTGAATGGATATATATGAATAAAAATGTGATTAGATTACATCATTTAAAAAACATACTGCAAAATCGCTTTCCCTTCTAAGGCTCTTTAATATATAATAAGAGTTAACATCACTGATCATGTTCTATGGCCAGGTACTTAGACGGCCTCATTTTAATCTTGCCAATTTAATGAGGAAGTACCATTGCTATTCTCATTATATAGATTAAAAAACCGAGGTTCATAAAGGTTCATCCACACAGCTCAGTACATAGTAGATCCAGGAGTTGGTCCCAGGTCTGAGTCCCAAACTCTGGTTCTTACCACTACTGTGATTCTGTAGAAGTAGGAAAAAATCTTTTCCTCTACCCTCTTAGGTTCAGTAGCTGGGTCATGTGGATTAAACCAACATAAAACAGATTAACAGTAGATAAGATTTATTTTGCATGCACTTGGGGCCTCACAGAAAAGGTGTGAAAACCCAAAGAAACATTTGGGCTTGAAAGCTGATAAGCCATTCTAACAAAAGGTGATAAAATTGTAGACAAGGGACAAGACAAAGAAAAAGAGGGTTGGTCTTCTAGAAGTCATAAATTGTGGGAAGGTGGATACATGGGGGAAACTCACTGAAGATTAGGGTTGTATAATAAAATTAGTTTATTCAGACTCAAGTCAGTGCCATCTCCAGTGAGAATTATCATCTCTTTTTCCTGGTATGGGAGTGGGGAGCAGATACCTTCACCAAGGGAAATTGATATTACCCTCACCAAAGGAAATTTATACCCTGCTTTTAGGCAGAAAGGGAGAGGACAGAACTTCTCCTGTGTCTTTCTCAGTTGCCTTCAACTTACAATAATCTGTATCCCAAAGTGGCATATTTTGGCGTGCTATATTCTGGTCCCCTCAGTTCCCCAAACACATAACACTAATTTAAAAGTTCTCAAATAGGGGGACGCCTGGGTGGCTCAGTGGGTTAAGCCTCTGCCTTCGGCTCAGGTCATGATCTCAGGGTCCTGAGATTGAGTCCCGCATGGGGCTCTCTGCTCAGCAGGGAGCCTGCTTCCCCCTCTCTCTCTGCCTGCCTCTCTGCCTACTTGTGATTTCTCTGTGTGTCAACTAAATAAATAAAATCTTTAAAAAAAAAGAAAGAAAGAAAGAAAAGAAACCAGGTGGGTTTGCCAGGACTGAACCTCTGAACTGAGCTCAGCTCTCCAGGGCCAGGCCCAGTGGGAAAACCTCGGGTCTCGTCCGCAGGGGAAGGGCCTTTACTGGCACAGAGGAGAGTGGGCCAAAGACAGGCCTGGTGCTCTCTCGAGACTCATCTATCTCCCATCTCAGGAGAAGGGGGGCTGGCATGTTACCCTTAAGACAGGTGACACAGTTGGGTGGGGGTTTTCTCCCAACTCTCTCATGGCGGTTGGGGTTTATAATTTCCCCCTGCCCAAGCCTTGTTCAGCCAGGAAGAACATGGGTTGTTGGTTCCCTCATCATAGCCTGCTGGAGATAAGAAAGCTTCTTCTGGGTTTGCTCCCCTGGGCCTCCCACTGCCCTTCAGCACCTTAGCTCTGCATCTAGACGCACGGCTGGTGGTCTCATCCTGCCCAGAAGCCCAGCCCCTTTATAGGCACATGGTGATTTGCCAAGCCTGTTGTGGCTCCAGATGTCTTTTTGGGACATGTAGTGCTTGTGGCTCGGAGTACAACAGGGTTGTGATGGAGTACACGTGTGTGTCCCCACAAATCTCTATGTTGATATCCTATCCCCAAGAGGAAGGTGTTAGGAGGTGGGGTCTTTGGGAGGTGATGAGCTCATGAGGATGGAGCCCCCATGAAGGGGATTAGTGCCCTGAGAAGAGGCGCTCCAGAGATCTCCTTTGCCCCAACTGCCTCGTGAGGACACTGGAAGAAGATGGATGTCTGTGAACCCGAAAGTGAGTTTTCACCTGACACTGAATATGCTAGAGACTTGATCTTGCACTTTCCACCCTCCAGACCTGTGAGAAATAAATGTCTGTTGCTCAAGGCCCCCAGTCTATGGTATTTTGTTATTGCAGCTGGAATGGAGGCTTGAACCCACAACTCTGTGAGTTGGGGGAGATCATGTCAGCTCTCTGAACTTCCATTTTCTTGTGGATAAAATGAAGACGACATCGATGCCCCAGGTTTGGTGTGTTTGATGAAGATATGAATAAGCAGTACCTGGGACATATAATAGGTGCTCAATAAAGACCAGCTATTGTGATAATACAGTTGTGGGTGGATTCTTTAGTTCACCATTAAGCCCTGGTAAACTGATGAGGAAAATGGAGCAGGGAAGGGGGGATGTCACTTCTAATGTCACTTTTAACCAAACCCACTCTGGATAATTTAGCAAGGCCTAAACTCCGGAAACCACAGCTTGGTTGTCCCGCCAAGGACAGTGAAGCAAACTCACCAAGCGAGGCTGTTGCATGTCACGCACTTGTCTTAACTCCATTAATATTCTTAATGACCAAGCACTAGGTGTTATTATCCCTATTTTCCAGATGAGAAAATAAGGCATGGAAGGTTAAGCACCTCATCTGAGGGCCTGTGGCTGGTTAGCAGCAGAGCTGGCATTCTAAACAGGGGGGTAGACCCCACTGGCACCTCCTCCGGCCTCCCCATGGGCCCCCAGCCCTCAGGGCAGGGTCACAGCCAGGCATCTGGCCCATGTCCTCTTCCTGGCAGTGGCCTGGCTCTGCTTGGAAGTTGCCTGTACCACAATTCAAGGGGCCAGCTATTCTGGGAACAGCCTCTCCTTTATAACTCATCTGAATTAACCATTGTGTTGGTCTGGACCTGGGGGCCAGGCATGCCCACTTGCCTTCACAATGCCTACTACTTATAAAAGTTTCTAGAAAATACAGTTCAGTCCTTATTCTTTTTCCCTGGGTCGACGTGTCCCTCTGTACTTGCAGAGTGAGCAAATTGTTTAATAAACTGGAGCCTGAGAGGCAATTTAGTGGAATGGAGCATACAGGGGCTTGGAAGGTTGACCAGCTCCAACGAGCTGTGCAACCTTGGGTAAAATCGTTGTAGCTAACACTTACCGCTTAGTATTCCGCGTTCTCTTGTCATCCTGACAGCAACACTTAGAGGGTAGGGCTGTCAGAATTTTCTGAGCACAAGCAACAGAAGTTGACACTGAGAATTTACACGGAGGGCTATGAGAGAGGCCGTGGACTTGAAAGCTTAAGAATTAGGTTTAGGAGGAGCAAAAAGCAAGACAACTTCAGGGTCAGGAAGCAGGGGGATCAATAGCTTGTTCAGTGTGGTCCTCTTTTCAGGTAGGGGTGGCCATGAGACACAGTTCCAGCCAGATAGCTGGGAGATTTCTGGGAAAGACTGTACTCTTCTTGATAAGAGTGATAGAAACAACTCAAGCTTTCCCTTGATCTCCTCTTCCTGCCTTGAACTTGGATGCAATGCTGGAACTTCTGCAATTACTTTGTGATCAGGAGGGAAGCCCAGACATTGTTGAGCAGCTGACCTGATGCCAGCCGCTGCTTACCTGCAGACTGTTTATGCAAGGAAATCAGACTCTGTCTGATTAAGCTACTCTAAGTTGGGTTGTCTGTTACTTGCAGGCTTCCTATGGGGCTCACACCTTCAACCACAAACATTTTTTTTTCAGTCCTTGCAGAACTCCACCGGAGACTTAAATTCCAGGTGAGAACATGCCCAACTTTTGGCTGGAGGAGGGTAGGCTACTTTTACTAACAATCCAAGCAACACTGCACTTACAGAGTAGAAGGAATTCCCTAAAAGGTGAGTATGCTCCTGCTACCAGAAGGTGGGGGCAACAGAGGCTGGGAGGCTGAAAGTCCACTGTTCCTGAGGATAGGTGCCGTGGTTACAGCTGGTGATGACACAGAGGCTCGGGTGGTGACATAGTAAGTTCAAAGCCTCTGAGCTAGTCGGTCTCAGGGGCCAAGAAACAGACCCTTCTAGGACCATGCTGCAAAGGTACTGCCTTTAAGTAAAGGACTGTCACGGTGGGATTTTATTGTTAACCCACCTCTTGAAAAAGGGCCAAAGCTACATTATTCACCTCTTATACACATGTTATCTCCATCCCAATCTTTAGTGTGCTTTTTACCTGCTCCCCATAGCTCAGGGAGGAGGGTGGTTTAGTTAGCAACTGTCAGTTAACCCTTTTCACTAGTAGATGTCTTGGTGGGGGATATTTGTCTGCAAAGAACAGAAACTTTCTCAAACTAATTCGAGCACCCAAAAAGAACAGAGGGACATATGGTGCAGATGGACCTGACTTTGGGGATAGACAGTCAATACTAGTCATAGTTACGGAGAAAAATTAAGTGAACTTGTACACATAGTGTTTGGCATAGTGCCCAGCACACGGTAAGCCCTCAAGTTGTGACCACGACACTCCAGGGTTGAAAATTCAGTGCCGTCCCATTTTGTCTAGAGCAGTAGAGTTTACGAACTCTCAGTTCCACTTCTGGCATAACACCGTGTCACACCAATGCACGAGAGCTGTTTGCTTTGGAGGAGGACCACTGCGTCTTAGCAGCATTGACATTGTAGGTTGCCTGACATATATAAAACCTGAAGCCAGATTGGGTGGCGTTAGTTGAGCCAGCATGAGTATGGTCTGTTTATGGGATCGACCTAATGGGGTCGGCTAGCTTGCAGAGAGCCAAGGACGGCGAGGATGGGGATAGCAACACCCTCAGGGAAGCCGATCGCAGAGATGAAGGTCCTCACTGCACAACATAAGAACTGTGTTTCCCCGTTCAGTGCACCTGTGCCGTGCAGGATCTGTGCTGTCTCCCTATCCCCCTGCCCCCGTTGCCCCTCCTCTCCCAGAGGCTATGGACCTGCATGGCTGCTGGGGAAAAGGAGAGCATCCTTAGCCACAATGGAGCCTCATAGGTACCCAGCTAGAAGTTCTGTGATTATTTACTTTACTCCAAAATAATGTGTATATAAATAGGAAGCTTTAGTTTCACCAAGAATCTTAGGGTGCATAAACGGGTATTAAGCAATGTGAAAATAAGATCTCTGGTCATTTTCTACTTCTGCCAAAGCCAGTGGAGGGAATGCAACAATGTGTTCACTGGAGATTCTCAGATTTCTTTCGTTTAACCACCCCAGACTCCGGACTCCGTGTAACCTGTGTTTTTATTATAGCCCACTTCCTGCCAGAAACTTTCCAAATGCAAGATCGCAAGCCTCACTGCTAGGAGCAGGAAGCCAGAGTTCAGAGAGGGTCCAAAAACTTGTCTAGAGACCTAGCCAATTCGTGGCAGAGACAGGATCGGAACCCGGGTTTCCAACTACAAAATCCACGCCCTCAACTGCTATTATCCTAAAATGAAATAATTACGAGGCAGTGGGCCTTGGAAACAGACTGTGGCAAACTGTATTTTGGAATTATATCGTGTTTTCAGAAAGGCCTATCTGGGTTCTATAAAGCTCACCCTGTTGGCTAACCTCACTGTTCAGTGAAAACAACTGTATTTAACGTTTTTGTTTCTAAGAAGAGGCAGGAATCAATCGCTTCAAAGCAAGAAAGCACCCGGCTCTCCTTCCAGGATGTCCCCCAAAGTCACGTTGGTATGTGCTAAAGGTCACAGGGCAGTGGAGTGGCTAACTTGGGGAGCTGAGTGTGAACCCTAGACTTTCCAACGTGTAACCTTGGTCACTGGGAGCAATTCAGCTAATTTCTCCAAATGTAGTTTTCTCTTAATCAAAGTGAGATGATGATAGCACAGACGGAAATACATGTGAAACCCAGAGCAGAGAACCCCACACCATCAAGTTCCCCTCAAGAGAGAGGATGTCTGGTCCGTACTACTTCTGGTAAGCTCTGTGCCTTCCCAGCCCATTAAGAATCTCTTAGATATGTTAGCATTAGTTCAGCTCTGTTTGCAGACAAACCTACCCAGCATGAGCTGGCGGACTTTGACCACTGACGAGGGACTTGCCATGTGCAGGATGATACATCAGGCCCCAAGGAGGGTTCAGACATGTAAAGCAAGGTTCATGCTCTCAAGAAGCTCAAAGTCCTGGGGTGCCTGGGTGGCTCAGAGGTTAAGCATCTGCCTTCAGCTCAGGTCATGATCCCAGGGTCCTGGGATGGAGCCGTGCATGGGCTCTCTGCTCAGCAGGAAAGCTGCTTCTCCCTCTCCCCCTCCCCCTCCTTGTGTTCCCTCTCTCGCTGTGTCTCTGCCAAATAAATAAATAAAATCTTTAAAAAAAAAAGAGAGACCCAAGGTTCAAAACATGTGGGCTAGGCAGGCTCTTATAAGGACACACACTACCTGTTAAGTCCCACTACAAGGACACGGGGGAAATAGACCCATACCTTGAGGCTCAGTACCATCAAGATTAAGTTGGACAATGGGTCAGCATCCTTTGGGACACGAGGCGTTCCACTTACTACCCATTGGGTGTATCTTGCATCCATACCTCATTCTCTGAGAGAGAAGAAAAATCCCATGTGGTTAATACCACCCAATATTAAACCCAACATGAAGGTTCCTATAAAGCCATACAAAGGCTGTTGACTCCCCACTCACCTGGTCTTTGCAGTATTGCCTTTGGGTCAAGACACCCAATGCTCGGTCCATGGCGTGAAACATAGTAAAACTTTCTGCAGAAAGAAACCTCAAAGCTTAAGGCCATTTACTGCAACCCTTGCTGATTTTAGCTCCCAGGAGCCCCCTCCCCAACTCCCCACTAAACAGCGCTCAGATTCTGCTTTAGAAAATCATTCCTTTCTTCGTGCCCTCTGGCCCCAGTGTGGGCACAGGACCCAAGACGGCAGCCAGACAGTCCCCCCCTGGAATCCGAATGTTGAGAGAACATCCTGGAACTGCCCAAACCCTGGCTTGCTGTAGTCTGGTTGGATTCTCCCTCAAAGGCTCCCCCAGATTCTTTTTTCTGCATAAGTGAGTCAAAACTGGTTCTGTTTCCTAAAGGCCTCTGGGAGAGGCACTGCACTGCTCAGCCAGGGGCCTTGCGCACGGTCAGGACCTCCCTGGGCAGAAGGCCTAGTGAGGAAAGAGTTCCCTGTGGTATTTTGTCTTGGACAAGAGAATGAAAGACGATGTGAGAAAAGACACTGGGAACCCAGAGCACCAAGACAGTGCTAGGTTTTGATGAGGAAGTCCCAACGTGTGTCTGTTCGAGGTCAGGCGTGGACAGGAGGAAGCTGACAGACACGGCACAGACTCTCTTTCTCCTGCTGCCCCTGGGCACCCGGCAGACACTGCTCTCCTTCTGGGCCAAGAACCACACCCATGCACTTGATTACATTTTATTTTCAGAAAGGCATCAGTCATTCCAGCCTGTTATGCAGATTACATGAGCAAGGAAGTGAAAAAAATGTTAATCCTGAAGTTCCACCTTCATCTGCAAAAAGCCAAGCTGTGCTGTTGGAGACAGCCAAGATGATAAGAAAACAAGTGTCCTTCCATCCGCTGGATCTTGCGAATTATTCAGCAACAGCCCCAAGAAAAAGGCAAAACTATTCCTCAAAAGGTGTACCACTTTTTAGGAAACCGGGAGTGCTTCCAAAAGCCTCAACATTGGTTATTATGCTAATAACCTTGACAAATGTCTCCTCAGCAAATTGTGCTAAGTCAACCAGGGGGCAACGCAGGCCAGGTGTCGGCTAAACGCACCCCTGCTGCTGTTCACGAGGACATCTGGAGGCCCCGGCTGCAGCCTGAGAGGATCCTGCCGCCAGGTTCACACAGCATCCAGACGCAAATGAAGAGACTTGCTACCGCTACTACTTAAAATAGGAACCCTTAATACTACGAGTCATCTTTAACAAATAATGTCCCAACGTTCAGTCTTTAACTGCGTGTGACAAAGCTAAGATACTCCACCAATCCAATACAAAAGTTGGGGGGATAGTTTTCACACATCATTATTAGATGCTGTTAAGTTTCTCTACTGCAGACAAGCAAAGCCCATTCACAACCGAGCGATAGAGGAAAACTCAGATTTTAGCCACTGCTACCTCTTGGAAGACAGACCGGGGGGGGGGGGTTTCAAGGCCCTGCCATGTGGAAAGCTCCCCTCTGTCCCTGCCAGACACCCGCAAGTTGAGACTACAAAGGTCACTGCGATCACCCAGCACTGAGAATCTCACGGCCCCTCCCTGACAGCCCACATGTGGGAGCGTGGTCGGGCCTGCTTGGCAGTGCGGATGCCATAAAGGGAGAGGATGAAAGCATTCCCTGGGAGAGGCTATTGAAAAGAACCCCCTGTCCCAGTACCATCGCCCTCCCCGCCAGATCAGAGTACTTAATAACCACCTCCAAGCCATCGGAGGGGAAATGACCATGACGGGGCCCTGCAGAGGATCTGAGGTACTCAAGCTGTCCCTGCGAGGCTGCTCTTGCGAAAAGCCAAGGAAGAAACGTGCGGCGGAGCTCAGATCGCACGCGCTGCACCCTTTTACACCGTGTCCCTCCGATGGGTCTTCGCTGCCCACAGGACTGGCCTTCAACGTCTCTCAGAGTCTCTCTCGTCACCAAGTTGCCCAAGCTAGTGTTAGTCTTGCCCAACGGGACAAGTGAAATAAAGCCTTGGGCATGCAGCAGCCAAGGAAATGAGGAATATACAAAGACACGGACAGTTTAGGAGAAGGCCTCCCAGTGTTATTTAGAGACAAAGCGTCAAGGCTGCCGCCAGCAGGGGGAACAGCATCAACGCTGTCATCCCGGAGACCCTGGCACTCCCGTTGCACAGGTCCTTCTGGCAACAGCTGTACTCGAGCTTTTTCAGCCCCAGGGCTTTGGAGATGGCGAGGTAGCTGCAGTCATCAAACTTCCAACACTGGCGGTAAAAAACTTTTGGATCTGTGGGGGAAAGACACACACAAGGGTAAGCAAGCAAGCGGGGACAGTTCTGTACCTGCCTCTGACCTCTCGGTTCTATTTCCTAGAACAGAGCCACTTCCAGCAGTAGAGACATCTGGGTGGGAACGGGTATCCTTGTTGGGCTGGAAAAGGGAACAACTAGGCAAATGATGATACAGCTCAAGGCGGAACTTTTCCCTAATTCATCAGAGCCCGGAGAGTTTGTGCTGCAACAGCCAATCAAGCTGATGTTTTATTAGAGGTTTGATACGATTTTTAAGCCCATTTGCCCTTTGATCCAACAATCCTACTTCTAGAATTTACTCTAGGACATCACTTGTGAAAAAGGTTAAGAGAGATGCTTGAGAATGGTCACGGCATCACTGTCTGTCACAGCAAGAAACTAAAAGACAAAAATCAGTCCATTACTAAAGAAACATTTGAAGAAATCAGGGCAGAGTTCCATACAATGGAAGTCCAGGTAGGTAAGGAAGGACACAGTCCTGCATGTGTCAAAGTGGAGTCTGAGTTTAAAGAAATGTAGGAAAATGGATAAATTGGACTCCATCAAAATTAAAAACTTTTGTGCCTCAACGAGCACTATAGGAAACAAAAGACAACCTGCAAAAAGGGAGAAAATGTTTGCAAATCATATAACTGATGAGTCTAGTATCCAGACTATAGAAAACACTCTCACAACTCAATAATGAAAATACAAACATGAGCAAAAGATGCAGAGATTTCCTCAAAAAAGATACACAGATGGCCCAGCAGGACAGGAAAAGATGTTTGATATAATCAGTCATTAGGAAAATACAAATTAAAACCACGGTGAGTTTTCCTTCACACCCGATATGACGGCTTTAACCGTCATATCGAAACCAGAAAAGAACGAGGGTTGATGATGGAAGTGGAGAGACTGGAAACCTGTTTCCACCATTGGTGGGAAGGCAAAATGGCACTGATTCTCTGGAAAAGTCTGGCAAGTACTCAAAAAGTTAAAAAACAGAGTTACAGATACATTATGATCCAGTAATTCTACTGCTGGGCCTTTACCCAAAGAAAGCAAAAACACCAATTTGAAAAGATACATGCACCCCTATGCTTATAGCAGCATTATTTACAATAGCTAAGACATGGAAGCAGCCCACATGTCCACTGATAGATGAATAAAGATGTGGTACACACACACGCACACACACACACTCACACACACACTGGAATATCATGTGGCCATAAAAAAAGAATGAGATCGTGCCACTGGAGACAACATACATGGAGGGTACTATGCTCTCAGGGTACTATACTCAGTACAGACTGAAAAAGACAAATCCTATATGATTCTACTCATAAGTGGAATCTAAAAAACAAATAAATAAATAAATAGAAAGCAGAATTAGACCTATAAATACAGAGAATAGACTGGTAGTTACCAGGAGGGAAGGAGTGGGTGGTTGGTAAAAACGGGTGAAGGGGAGAGCGAGATATAGGCGTCCAGTTAAGGAACACATGTCATAGGGAATTCAGTCAACGATACTGTAACAGCGGTATAAGGGGACACGTGATAGGTACACTCGTGAACACAGCATCACGCACACACTTGTCAAATCCCTAGGTTATACACCTGAAACTATCGTAATATTGTGTCAACTATACTCAAAAAAAAAAAAAAAACAAAACCAAAAAAAGAGTTACCATATGACCCAGCCATTCCACTTCTACGCAGGGTCTACCCAGGAGAACTGAAAACTATGTTCACACAAAAGCTTGTTCAGAGCAGCATGACTCAAAACAGCGACCAAGTGGAAACCCAGAAGACAAGTGAATGGAGCAACAAAAAGTAGAGTGTGATTCAGCCACAAAAAGGATTGGAAGTCTTGATACCTTCCATGGCATGGGTGAGCCTTAAAGGCACTCTGCTTGGTGGAAAAAACCAGTCACAAAGGCCACAACCATTGCATGACTCAGTTTCCAGTAAATTCGGAACAGGCAAATGCACAGAGACAGCAAATAGATTAGTAACTGCCAGGGCGTGTGGGAGGGAGTGGAGGGGAGGGACTGCTAATGGGTGTGCAATTACTTTTCGGGATAAAAATATTCTGGAGTTAGACAGTGGTGAAACTGGTGCAACTCTGTGAGTATACTAAAAGCCACTGAATTGTACACTGTAAAATGTACGTTTTCTGGTATAGGAATCTGATCTTGATAGAATGGATGCAGACCAGGATATAGAACAGGGGCCATATGCATAAATGAAGTCTATGTCTGGGGGTAAATGCATTCATTTTCTCTGGAAAGATTCCTTAGGATTCTTGGGGTTGCCTTCCCAGAAGACTACCCTTCATTTATATATTTCCATATGAATTGAGATTTTTTTTTTAAAGTCATCGGGTGGATTTATTTTCAAAATATTTTAAACTTCATTTAAAAATCATTAGATGATTCAGTAATACAGGAAGAGTTTCCCAAAAAACATGCCATTATGGCCCCCAATTTCTACACACTTTGAAAAATAAAGGCCCAAAGTATCTATGCCAAGTATCTTATTGTGGTTTTTGAATATTCAGAAAAATTATGTTAAGGGAAAACCAGTGTGCTGGTTGAAAAGCATTATGGTCAATTTTCCTCTCCAAAAAATAAGTGTGCACCAAGATGGCGTGCTAGCTGCTGGACACACCCCGACAGAGAAGGGACAGTGCTGGCCCTGGGATCGCTCTCTTATTATCCTCTATGCTGGAAAGAAAAAAACACAGAAACAAAAACAAAAAACCCATACAAATGCCTATTTCCTTCTTAAGGACTTGTTGTAACTAACTTAATTTCATTCATAGCTGGGAACTTAACTATATTTGTAACTGCCCGTGCAACTGTTCCATCTTCCGCCTCAGAGGGGACGAGCATTTGGGCTGGCTTCTGACGAAGTCTGGTCAAGTGGCAGAGGCCACAGACTGTTCCAGGGCCTCTATTTTTGATAAGTACTTAAGCGGATGCTTCTAATATTGAACTAGAGGATGCTGTTGAATGGCACGAGTTACTGCCTTACGTGATCCTAACGAGGAACTGGAGCTGGAAAAACATTCACGTTCCCATAATTTTAACTGGAGGCGCCTAACAGCCTGGAGAAAGCTGACAGTGGTTGATTAATAATTGCTACCAATGAATCATTTACTCGTGGCCTGCAGTGAGCCAAGGATTCTACTTCAATGATCTCATTTGCGTAACAACCTGCGATGGAGAGCGCCTCACCAGGCCACTAGCAGAATTACCCAAATAAAGTGGATTATCAGAGGTCCCTGGAATGTTAGAGTTTCTCTCTGCTGGGCACATCATCCCTGATCTCTTTGAAGACTGCAGTTTGAGTCTAACATCACCAAGAAACAGTCCCTCATTGTCCTTGGCAACTCTACGCCCACCCCTGATTCAGGAGGTTATCCCGGCAACGATCACTGGGTGCTATCACCAAAGGCTTATGCCAGAGTCTAATAAGCACATGGTTTATAGATCTGGGACTGGCTGGGATGCCAGTAAATAGTGGCTGAACGAACACCCAGCACCTGCCTCTCTCTTCTAGACTTCATCTGTACAGCACCCACATAACCCTTTTCTCCTCTATCTATCCACTGACCCCGGGAGAGAAATGTTCCTTTCTTTTACAGCAGGGGAGGGGGTGGGGTATGGCTAGAGCAGTGGAGTGATTTCTCCACTGGAGTACCTGACTTTTGACTCATGTTTGTGGGGACAGTGTGCCATGCATCTCCCAGGTGACATTAATCCGAGCTGGAGGGGGACTGAGGTGCTCTGGTAGGATCTGTCTTACTGTGAGGTCAGAAATTTCTCTATTTCCAGAACTGGTATTATCCCATGTCAAGCTGATGTCTTGGGACTTAAGTTCATAAAGAAGAAAAATATTTAAGATTCATATTATCCTTCTAAAAAATAGATTTTATTCTTTAGAGGAGCTTGAGATTCACAGCAAAACTGAGCAGAAAGTACAGAGTTCCCATTTAGCCCCCTGGGACCCCTCCCTACCCTAAAGAACCTGTTCTTAGCATCCCCCGCCAGAGTGGTCTACTTGTGACAACTGACGAAGTGACATGGATTCGCCATGACTGTTCAAAGTCTGTGATTTACACTGGGTTCACTCTGGGTGTCGTATGGGGTTTGACAAAGCAGGACAAATATCCACCAATACAGTATCCTACAGAGTCGTTTTATTGCCTTAAAATCCCGTGTTCCACCTTTTCATCCCTCCCTCCTTCCTAATAACCCCTGGCAACCGCTGACCTCTTTATGGTCTCCTTGTTTTGCCTGTTCCAAAATGTTCTACAGCTGGAATGATCCACGATGTAGCCTCTGCAGATTGGCTTGTTCCACTCACTAATATGTATTGAAATTTCCTTCATGTCTTTTCATGGCTTGATAGCTCGTTTCTTTTTAGTCCACTGTCTGGATGCACTACAACGTACAGTCCATTGACCCATTCCCTCACCAAAGGACATGTTGGTTGCTTCCAAGTCTTAACTACTACAAACATCTGTGTGAGGGTTTTTGTGTGGACATGGGTTTTCAATCTCTTTGGGTAAATACTCAGTGACTACTGAATCACGGGTGAGAGTATGTTTAGCTTATTAAGAAATGCCAAGCTGTACCATTCTGCCTTCCCGCGAGCAGAGAACAAGAGCGCCCGCTGCACCACATCTTTGCCAGCATTTCTGGATTCTGGCCACTCTGAATAGGTGTGTCTTGTTATTTGCATGAATCACTTTTAAAAGCTGAACAATTCATTGTAAGATGAGTAAGCTCTGGGTATCTCATATATAGCGTGATGGGGCTAGTCACTAATACTGTATTACGTTCTTGAAATTTGCTAAGAGGGCAGATCTTAGTGTTCTCATCACACACAAAAGGGGTAACTATGGGAGCTGATGGATGTATTAATGAGACCTCTGCGGTAATCATTTCCCGGTGGACAAGAGTTTCAGATCATCACACTATACACCTTAAGTATACATGATTTTTACCTGTCAATTATACTTCAATCAAGTTGGAAAATTTTTCGATAAAAGTTTAACAATCCAGTAATTAACACTGGGATTTGAGAGCTGGGAAAAAATTCTGGCTCTACTCTACCTCCTCTCCTCGACCATCCAACGTACACATTTCATAAATCAAAAGCCACAGTCAGAGAAAACTCTGGAGGCAGGACAGAGGTTGGAGTTCAGAGCTCCTAACTGTGAATCTAATTCTTTCTCTACACATAATATTGCCTTTATTCTCTCATTTGGAAATTACACTTCTTGTAGTGGGGAGGTCCAAGAGACACAGATGATCAAGGTTAACTTGACGGATGTACTCACTCATAACTGGTCTTCCAATATCTGTGGAATGAACAGCTACATTCTATCCAGGGGCCTTACTGTGCTTTCCGGATTAATAATGAATGATTATGCTCCTCTGGAAGCAGAGGACCTGTCTCCCAAAAGAATCAAGGACCTCCCATATAGGAATCGGAATCTTATCCACATTCCAGGACTTTCCATCAAAATGATCATCAGATCATCCAGTCTGACAGGATAATGCTGATGTGTCCTTACTTATTGAGGGATTTCTCCTTTCTAGGGAAATTAATCTTCTCCACCTTTCTATCAGGGTTTTCTGAACTTGTGGGTCTCCTGATCCTTTTGAGTCTAGCGGACATGTTCAGCTTATTCCCTGATGATGCCCCTAGAAGGACTTTGTGGTAGAGGGTAGAAAAATAGAATAAGCATGAAGGGTGCTTTTATTTTTACTTCTTAAATGGTAACCGTTACTTGTTGAATGCAGGTCTCATGAGAATGAGTGTGACACACATTTTTTTCCCGTGCCCTCATCATCCCATTACCCTGAGGAGATAGGAAAGGGGCGCCCTCTTACCAGCTTTGACCAACAGACACGCATCATGATTAACTGAACAAACAGCGGTCTTGTTGCAGGTTTCAACGTCAATACAGGTGTAGCATGTCAGGCTATGACCTAGAGTCAGGAACAAAATCTGTCAGTGCTTGTAAGATCACCAATGACTTGTCCTCCTGACAGCAAAAGAGAGCCCACCACTGCCACTGGTCTGGGGCCGAGGTCAGAAACTCACGGCATGCTTCCCTTCCCACACAAACCCGTAGCAGATACATTTTTCCAACCTCAAACTACAGTTCCAGCAGCATTTTTTGGACCCTGATAGAAGTGCAAAAGGAATCTCCATATTTCAAAATCCATATAACTGGGACACCTGGCTGGCTCAGTCGGTTCAGTGTCTGCCTTCGGCTCAGGTCATGATCCCAGGGTCCTGGGATCGAGTCCCACATCCGGTTCTCTGCTCAGCAGAGAGCCTGCTGCTCCCCCTGCTTGTGCCTCCCCCCACCTCTCTCTGACAAATAAGTGAATAACATTTTAAAAGTAAATAAATAAATAAATAAAATCCACATAACCAGGCAATTGAGAAGATTCCTCTTACCTTCAACTAGAAGTGATTTAAAAACAAAAAGGAAATGCTTAATCTGTAATGTAATGAGATATTAAAAGGAAACTATCAGGAGAAAAAACTAACAGAATTCTATAAATGCCTTCCAGGCCATGACTACGCTCTGTTTGATCACATTCTCCTAGACTGATACTCAGTTATCCGGTAGTACCTATCTGTGTGAAAAGACATTTTCAAAAATGAAATCTGTAAAATCTCATAGAAGAATGTAATGTTAAACCCAGACCAAGTGTGGGTTTTAGAACCCAAGAGCTGACTCGTAGTTCTAAGTCCAAAGCCTACATTCATCACACAGGGCAGGGGAATTCTCCAGAAGGCCAGAAGAAGGTGGCTCGTCACTATCTGAGCACCACAGGAATCAAGCTCTCTGTAACATATAAAATGGCCACACTGCCTTCCCCGGTGTGAAATCCCATCCTGCACGGGGCCCTCTGACTTATGAAGGTTCCAGATTAACCTTTGAAATGTCAGTCCAAAAAAGCTCCCCTGCTCGCTTTGTTTGCAGATGACAAGACAGATGCCTGCAGAAGTGAAGGGGCTCACCCATGGACACCCGAAGGACACCCAAAGCAGCACAACGGGAGCCAGCCCCCACACCCAGGGGCTGGGCTCCGACAGCCCACTCTGTCTCCTCCCTCCCACTGTTAGTGTTAGTCGTGCCTATGTGAGAGGGGAGCCACCATGGGAAGGGACGAAGATGTGATCTTTCTGCAGTCCCCTCCCTGTTCCAGATGCGTACACGTGCATGGGAGGGGAGGATATAAGAGGGAAGAATGTTCTAGCCTGGATACTTGGGAGGGACACCTGAAAAGGCTGTTCTGAGGACTGACTTCTCCTGGCTAAAGCCAGACCTCATTTGGCTTCTAGAGAACCCGCTGAAAACAGAGGAACCAAAGCTCACCCTTAACTTTTTGTGGGGCAGAGATACAGCTAACGTGTTCATTTGGGGTGTGCAGGGATCCCGTATACCTCCAGGCTAAGTTCTGGATCTTGGCAGAATTGTCACGAGAGGTAGGCTCTGTGACCTCCAGCTCTGTGTTTGAAGAGAAAACCAGATCTCCCACGTTACAAAGGGAGCGTTGGGACTCAAACCCAGGCCATCAGTTCTGAAACCCGAGTGTGGTTTAACTGTGACGTTCTTCTAACAGTCCAGAGCAGGAAAGGAAAGGGCACAAACTGTGAGGGGATCCGACTCTGGGCTAATGGAGGTGAGAGGGAGGATTCCCTGCATTTTCCTCAGAGCCCAGGCAGCAGCCAGGGAAGCGTCTCCCCGCGTGGGCTCGAGTTCCGGACGGACCCTGACTCTCTGTGGAAGGGCTGGGGACCTGTCACATCATGGGCGCCGGCCCCACACCCAAGCAGATGCCTACTGGGGAAGACTGGGCACGAGGAGGCGATTCTAATCACAGGAAATACACCGGGCAGAAGAACAGAGATGAGCATGTCGTGAGCCCCATCACCACCAACCCCAGGTGCCAGTAACAGAGGTGGGGAGGACAGGTCATGAGGGCTCTTTTTTCTCAGAAAGGGAAAGCATATCCAAACGTGTCCTTGGGCAAATTCCTTCTTTGCCTCAGTTCCTTCAACTGTAAAATGGGAATAACAACAAAGATCCCTCATGGGGTGGCTGGAAGGTTTAAGCAAGACTAGGCTTGGCACCATCCCTAGGACACAGAAAAAATTCGGTATAGGGTAGTTGCTAACGCTAACAGTATCTAAGACATGAACGGACGCGGCAGAGATCTCTTCATTGCTCCTTGCATTGCTACTTCCCTTTCTGCCTCTCCCCCACCAAAAAAAACCTCTGAAAAACTGGCCGAACTAACCAAAGGCAGAAAAAAACATTTGATCCTTATCATGAAGCAAAGCAAGTAACACAGCTGTTCCTTTTTTTTTTTTTTAAGATTTATTTATTTATTTGAGAGAGAGAGTGAGCAGGGGAAGGGGCAGAGAGAGAGGCAGACTCCCCACTGTGTGTGGAGCCTGATCTGGGACTCAGTCACACGACCCTGAGGTCAGGACATGAGCTGAAATCAAGAGTTGAACATCTAACGGACTGAGCCACCCAGGCACCCAAGTAACAAAGGTGTTTCTACCATTAAAGAACTAAGACTCGGGAACATGCAACTACTTCCAGGAACCAGGGAGGGGTGGCTGGGAAGGAGTTCAGAGCACACTCTGGTGCCAGTCCACTGGGGCTCAAATTCGGGCTGCACCACTTGTGTGTGACATTTTACAAATTATTTCATCTCTTTGGCCTTACTCTGCTCATTGCTAAAATGATGGCAAAAACAGGACCTACTTCACAGAGCTGACATGAGGATTCAGTAACCAAGTGCACACAAAATGCTGAGGACAGCAGTAGGCACATGAATGCTGCGAACGGGCTGCTGCCACTGCTTCTAAGATCGTCATCGTTGTCCTCATCATTATCATACAGCAGTCGCCCCCGTGCAGAAGGAGCTCAGCACTTTAAAGCTGGGGCCCACTGGGGTCGCCAACAGCTGGTGAGAGGGAGAAACTTTAGCTGCTACGTGTACCCCCAGGCCTGCTCTCCCCCGAAAGCTACTGTCACCCAGGATGGGGTGTCACTCAGGAAGGTGCTCCAAGGAGAGCAAGAATGTCATGTAGGAAGGAACTGTCACACAGCCCTAGACCTGTCACACTGGAAGGCAAAAGAAGCAAAGCCAGGTCCGAGGCCAGTGGCATCCACTCCGTCTCCCTGAGGCCTAAGAAAAAGGAAGCTTCTGACAAGGTGACCTGGATGCTCTAAATCCATGGCCCCCGGACCACTCACCTGAACGGCAGAGCACAGCGAGGATGAGCAGAAGGATGAAGCCTCCTTTGCTTCCCATTGTGATTGTCCACAGAATCTGCAAGGAAGGGACACAGAGGGTTGTCTTGCACCACAAAGGACTGCTGGCTATTTCAGAAACCAACAGGAGGAAGGCCTGGAGCCTTCAGGAAACATAAGGAAGGAGTTAGCACAGAAAAAATTGGTCTGGGTTGCTATGAGCCAAGGTACTTTCCTGGTCCCTCCTCTTGCCCCCAGATCTCAGGTTACTGAAGAAATGCTCCCCGTCCTGGCAAGAGGGGCAGCTACCGGGAGTCAACGCAGAGCGGGCCAAGTGTCAGCAAGAGCCAGGCCCTGCTCCAGCTCCCACCTACAGTGGCCAGGAGAAAAGAGTTACCTTTGACTAAACTTCAGTCCCTCCAAGTTGCAGTGGTCGTGATCATGCAGTGGGGATAATGCTCTCTTCCCCATAAGGGCTGTTGAGTCAAATGAGAATACGAGAAAAATAATACTGCGACTATAATTCCCACCGTGCTGGCCCACCCCAAGCTGCTGGCTGAGCATGGGGGCCTAGCAAGGGCCATCTCTCCAGGCCACGCCACTAAGTGTGTCAGACCAAAGCGGTGATCCTGGAGGGCACTGGCAGGCTTTCTGCACAGAAGAGGAAGCAAGGGTTCAGCAGGCCCAGAAGCTCTGGCTCCCCGTCTTAGCAAGCGTGATGCAGACAGCGCCTTGTTCACCTCCTCCCCTCTGGGGAAGTAAAGAGGGGTCCTGGTAACTTCGATGACCAGTGCCCTTACATTAATGCCTACGTGTGTGGCAGTGAGCATCAGGGGAGGAAACGGGAGGGCTGAAATGACTCAAACCCTCCTTTCACCTGACAAGGAAGCTAAAACACAGAGCAGTTTCTTGTTGTCTAAGTCTAAGCCATGAGTGGCAGATCTAAGGGGTCTCCCAATCCCACCACTACTTCCCTGACCCCACCCCAAAACAAGGAAGCAAGAGCGCCTCTAAACCAGGGTGCCCATGCTCTCCTCCTCTCAGCCCCACAGGCCGGGACAGCCCGGGGCTCTGGCTGGGTGAACAGCCCCCACCTTGTTAGGAATGTCATCTCTATATCTCTGAAGGTCATCTGCTGCTCAGAAACTGATCAAGGTCAGGGGAGGGTTGAGAAGCAGAAAGAACAGGTTCTGGCATTACCCAAAGTCAAAAACACAGAGGAGGTCATGCCTGGATGAAAGAGACGGGTTGCCTTCCTGGGTGGGGGACGCAAGAAGAAAACCAAACAGAGCCCGGCCTTCCTTTACAAGTTGAGTAACGTCCTCTTCCCTCTGGGGTCTTCAATATCTACAACAGCCTATGAATGGCCACCACCCCCCATGCTGACCCTGCTGGGGCTTAGCTGTCCTCAGCAACCCTGCACAGTGAGGACGTGAGGTGGCCAAGGGCAGCGGTGGAGAGCTCGGACGCTGGCAGACCAGAGGCCTGGCCCTCAGGGCCAGCTCAGTCACTGCCCCCCCGAGCCACTTTTACCTCAGCTGTAACAAGGGGTTGCAAAGGCGCTTCCCAACACCATGAGGATTCAATGGGATAAAACAAGTTAAACGAGTACGTGCTTGAGATACAGCCAAGCACAGGGAAGCGGTGGTTGTCACCCACAGGCCTCGTGTCCTGACCCGGAAGTGCATGTCTACCGCACCTCCCATTTGAGAATCTGAGTAACCGCAGGTCTTTCTTCCTGGCCCCTGACCCTGAGAGGTTGGGGCCCTGAGGTCTCTGCCCCCTAACGGATGAGGAAGAGGCCTCACTCGGCCCCTCCTGCTGGCACCCCGTGCCCCCCACCTGGAGCCCCAGCCACTTTCCCCTCACCAGTGAGTGACCCGGGCCTCAGCCCCCTGCCAGCTCCCCACTCCAGCTTTTCTCGCTCAGGAGTTTCTGGGGAGAGAGAAGGATTTACATGCTCAAGTGAGGCAGGGCTCAGGTCTGTGGAGAACAGCTGCCTGCGAGTGAGCAAGGAGAGGAAGGAATCCATCTGAGGGGCAGGAGCTACTCGAGCACAATGGCTACAACATCCAGTGTCCCCCCTGGAGGAGGTGGAGGGAGCTCCCGACCCGGCTCAGGAGCTGGAGAGGCATCAGGCTGGCGGGAACTGCTGGAATCAGGTCCGCCGGAGTGGCCATTAGCGTGAATGACACTACCACGACAGACAAACAGGGTGCCACACCACAGGGAGCAGGGTTCCTGGATGGACCTCATGACAAAGAACCTCTCCTAAGAAAGGCTCATCTCTTAACAAAAGCAGAAAAGAAGCCAAGAACTGGGGAAGGGAGAGGCTTTCTAGTCTGGTCTGGAGAGTTCAATCATGGCATCCGGCAGCTCTGGCTCTGCCACTTCTATGGTTAACTCAACCTCTGAGCTGCTCTTCCTTCAGCCAGCCTGGCGATAAGGACACAGACCGCAGGGAACAATGCCTGGCACTCGGGAGGCGCTCAAAAAGCAGTTGCCACTACAGCCTCACTGCAAAGTCGTGAGGTTAGCGGGAGGAAGCAGCTGGGTAGGGAGGGGGTGCTGGGGGGTGAGGGCTGGGGGAGGGTGGGTGCAGTAGGGAGCCGTCGGTGAGGAACCCAGACAAACACCCTGAAATGAAAGGACCGCGGACATCTCAGGCCCCAAACATCGAGCAGCTCCCAGCTTTTTGGGTTGGAAGGGGTGTCAGGTCTTGGTTTCAACATGCCACCCAGCTGGCTGAGGGTCACAACAGGGTGACTTGGCTGCAGGAGGGCAGAGATCGTGGAGGAAGCAAGGGGCTAGTGTGTGGATACCAAGGGGAAGTTGTTCAAACTGAAGTAGGACCAAGTCTTCAACAACAACCATGACAAAAATATACCATTTCCTAGGGCAAAACGTTGTTATGGAGTTGGGGGCGAGAGAGGATGGGAAAGACCTGGTTGTTTTCAAGCGATTTTATAAATGCCCCCCAAATGTTGACAGTAGAGGATGCTAAGCAGGATTCCTTATGATTTCTTATTTCTCTTCCTGACCCTTTGCTTTCTGCCATACTTTCCTCAACCGTTCTCTCAGGAGCCAGGCATGACTTCCATAATCAGAAATATTGGGTAAATCTGCCCATAATGTTTCCCTTCGGGGAGGCATCTATCACCTACCTTTTCACAAATCTTTTTTCTTTTCTTCTTTTTTACAGTAAGTCTTTAGAGCCATTTTATTTTAAGATTTTATTTATTTATTTATTTATTTGGGGGGGAGAGAGAGAGAGAGAGAGAGAGAACAGAGTGGGTGGGGAAAAGCAGACTCCCCGCTAAGCAGAGAGCCAGGCACGGGACTTGATCTTGGGACTCTGAGATCCTGACCTGAGCCAAAAGCAGACGCTTAACTAACTGAGCCACCCAGGCGCCCCTTGGCAAATCTTTCTTGGAATGAAAACACAAACAAACTGAACCTCCTGATTTCAAATACTTCCCCCTGGTCTAAAACAGCCCCCACTGGACACTTTAAATGATGCACGTTCATCAGATGGTGGCTGAGGCAGAGGAGCTGGACTGACTCCTCCAACCCACCCACGCCAAATGCTTCCATGCAAGTTGCAGCCAGAGGGCCTCAACGCTCTCTTTTCCAAACATGTGAACTCATCGAAACAGCCGAAGTGCATATAATGACTGCAAACAGACCACAGCCACTCTGAATAAGGTCCACTGAATAAAGATGGGTGAGCCCAGTGGAAACACCATTTTGGGGTTGTAAAACTCACCTGAAGCCAGCCTCAGGGAGTTTGGACAGGTTTTCCTGGGAGGTTCTGCACTTGACTCAGAAGTTCTGGCGTCTCATCACAGGATGAGGTAAACACTCCTTACTCACTCAAGGATACATACCCATTGTCTAAAATAGCAAACATCTGGCAACAGATGTGCCTAGAAGCAAATGAGTCTATAATTCCTTGGGAGGAGTGCACAGCCATGAGGAATTAAGTATTAAGGAAAAAGCCAGTCTAAAAGATAAGTTATAATCTTATTCCTGTTTCTTAAAGATACAATGCTTAGAATACAGTACCACCTTTTCTGAACATTTTCGGAACCTGTGGTTGAAAGAATGGTAGAACTATCGGTAGCTTATTCATACCGAAATATATTCTCTTAACAGTAGACATTTTTATAGAAAGAGTCCTCGAAATGATAGCAGGGTAATAATGTACTTATGAACAATTTCACTTGTCGCTTCTAAACTTTTTATTTTTCTACTACTGAACCTGATTAGGTATAAAACATACATACCACCTTTCAGAATTGGCTTCTTTGAGGTTAAAAAAAAAAAGGTTTCATGTACACATACTCTCCTGAGTCTGTCTGACAGCAATTATTTTAGTCATACTCTGTATTTGTAAAACATGAGGCTCAGGGGATTTTCTAGAAGTCCTGAGAGGGCGAGACCTACATTCTAATCCCACACTGCCGCCAACTCACGCGACCTTCAAATAGTCCAACAACCCTTTACTTCCACTCCTCAGTTGTGAAAGGGCAATATGGTTTTATATAATGATAAAACATAAGAATAAGACTTGAGAAGTTCATAGCCCAATGTGGACCAAAACATAGCAGGTTAAGGAAGAAGCAAGTGGACAAATGCATGTCAGCCTGATCACTATTTACTCACTCGGATCCACTGAGACATAAAAGGAAGCTAAGACATTGCAAGGTGATTTACAAGCACAGGCATTCCCTGTCAAGTTCCCGAAAACGTTTTGGGTAGCAAATTTATGGATATTGTGAGCCTAGATTCCATTATTCCCCCAGATGCCATTATTTTAAAAGGAAAACAAAGACACGTTACTGTCCATCCAAAAGCCCCAACCAGTCCTTCCAAATATCCATCCATTTAAACGAGCCACAGGAATTTAACTATAAAGCATTTAACACACTAACTATTTAATGATGTAACTGAAACAAAAGAAAGGAATTCACTAGTGAGTCTCTTTACTACTGTGAAGTAGTTTCAGTCTCGACAACAACTGTCTGCTGGGAGCAGGTGTCCTACCAGGCACTGCGTTAGTGACCCGCTGAACAGGCAAGGCCCTGCTCTTGGCAAGCTACCAGAGGTGGACACCAGCTAGCGCTAAAGACTAGCAGGAAAATAAAATAAGGACACAGCACTGGTTCTAGACCTTGAGTGGCCAAAAAATCATCTGGAGGGCGGGTAAGCTCAGATGCTGAGTCCCATCTAGAAATTCTGACTCTTCAGGTTTCGGGACCCAAGATTCTGCATTTCTAACCAGGTACACACTGAGAGCCACTGGCTTAGTGGGTGACCTGGGACAAGGGTCAGGCTACTTTAGATCGGGTTGGAAGCTTCTCTCACGATGTTGTGAGAGAAGCTGTCCGTTCTGATTAAATAATTAAAGGTTGCTTCTCCTTTTATGGGCCCGTGTGAGGACACTGGGTCCGATGTCACTGAATGCCAGTGGTAAGCAAACACTTCTTTCAGTGAGCAAAAGTTATGGCCAGTTGCTGCGCTGCTGTTTGACGTGGTAACTACACCGAATCCTCACACAATGCCGTAAAGTAAATTTAATCCCTGTCTCCCTTTATCAAAGGAGGGAACTGAAGGTTGAGGTAGGGACTGAACTAAGGCAACAGTGGTAGATAGGATAAATAACACTTCTCTGGAGAGATGTCCATACCCTAATCCCCCGGCCACCTTAGATGGCAAGTGACTTTGTAGAGGAGGTTAAGGTTACAGATGGTTCTGGATTATCCAGAATCACGTGGGTGATTACAATGAAGAGGATGAGGAAGGCAGCAGTGTCTGTAAGAGAGATGGGAAAACAGAAGCAGCAAGAGGGCCTCAGTCTGTGGAACATGCGACTCTTGATCTCAGGGTTGTAAGTCTGAGTCCCATGTTGGGTGTAGAGATTACTTAAAAATAAAATCTTGGGGTGCCTAGGTGGCTCAGTTGGTTAAGCAACTGACTCTTGATTTTAGCTCAGCTCCTGATCTCAGGGTTGTGAGGTCGAGCCCTGCACTGGGCTCCATGCTGGGCGTGGAGCCTGCTTAAGATTCTCTCTACTTCTCCCTCTGCCCCTATTCACCCTGCTCACATATTCCCTCTCTCTCTTCAAAAAAAAAAAAAAAAGCCTCCAGAAAGGACGCGGCCCCAGTGAGGCCTGGGACAGACTTCTGACATAGGAAACCGCAAGGTTGATAAATCTGCATTAAGCCACCAAATTTGTGGTGATTTGTTTCGGCAGCAATAGAAAACTGGGACATAGAGCAGCATTTAAACCCAGGTCTGAGGTTAAATGCTCTGGAGGAGAGACTTCTTGTGATTTGAGCTTCTGAAATAAAATAGTTAAGCTGAGGCCATGGAAAGGAGACTTTACATCAGCACGGTTGCAAGAGACTCCCAGCAGTTTCGTCCCTGCTTCGAGGACCGTGGTGCCTTAGAGGCTGATGAACGTTGTTAAGGCTAGAAGTGTCCTTAAAAATAAAACCCAATGTGCTCATTTTCTGGAAAATTCTCAGAGGCCCAGGGTATGAAATTACCGTCCCAAGGCAACAAACTGTGGCAGAACCACACAGGGTGGACCCACTTCCATTCAGCAGGGGCTGGTAGCTCAGAAGTGGGGCTTAGCAATACTGTCAGGAGGCCTGGAGCTTTGCGTACTTATCCTGGCCACACACCACGCCTGCAGGGGCCATGTGCGCAGAGACGCCCAGACAGAAATCAACTACTCAGTTCAAGAAGTCACTGCATCAGAAGGCAGAGGCAAAGAGAAAGCCGCCTTCATAATGGCCAGCCCCTCCCAGCCACCCTGAGGTCCTGCTGGCAGAGATGACCACCCCAAAACTCTTTAAACCACATGAATTGGCAGCTTGCCTCAGGAGGGCCCCTCTGCCATCTGTTCCAGGGCCGCCAAGTGCTGGGGAGCTTTCCCAAGAGGGCCTCTTCTGAGAGATCCTCCTCTAGGCCCTGCCCTTTGAGATTATGCTCGCACAGTGGAAGGTTCAGCGAAGATCTGCACAAAGATCGGGGGCTTAGGTAAAAATATGTCTTCCCCTTTGGAAAACCTCAAGCACCTCTGGGCTTGGCTTTGTTTGTGGCAGCCTGGCCCAAAGATATAGCTCCAGGAATTTTGAAAATCTGCTTCTTTTCAAAAGCTTGGACCTGTAGCTGTGAAAGACGAATTCCATTACACACCAGCTCTCATCATTCCAAAGCCCTTTTAATGTGGGCTTTTATCTTCCAAACCATGCAGCATAATGGGCTGTTCTCCTTACATGAGGGTTCGGCAAAAGGTTTGCTGTTTTTGTTTTGAAAACACAGGACCCCCAAGTTACAGGCCTGTGTGGATCTGAGGGAGGCTACTCCCTCCCTACCCTGGGATTATACACTTCCCACCACAGTAAATAACCACAGTTTGGGGAAATGTTGCTTCCTCCTCAGTGAACATTCTGAGCTTGGTGTGGGTTTCTTGGCGGACTGGGAGTGAGATGCCCTGGTGGGGAACAAGAACAGCTGCTGTGGGGTCACAGCAACAGTCCCTAAAATATTAACAGCCATCACTGTTCTCCACAAACAGGTGCCACACTGATTTCCACTAATTTTCTCCGTTAGTTCTGATAACACCCTATGAAGAATGGGTCTATTATTTTACTGATATGAAGGTGAAGCTGAAGAGCTTGCTCAGGATTACCCAGCCAGTAAACAGCAGAGCCAAGGTTCAAACCCGGGGGTATTGGCCGGCCCCTAAACACTACCCTGTGACACACGAACTTGGTAGGGAAGTGCAAACTCACCACTTCTGTTCACTGCACACCAGGCTTCAAATTGTACCTGATTCTAGGCGGCTTCCAGAGGCAACAGATTAAGCCAGACAAGGCCGGACAAAGTGGTGGAAAGAAGTGTTTCCCTGTGAACTGAACACCAAATCATCTCTGGGTTAACCACTGACTTTGAAGTCTCTCCCTCCCTTTCAAAAATTTATTATCACACGCTAACATGGCAGAGGCGCTGTGTCTCTAAATCGGTAAAATAGGGGCTGATTTGTTTAGAAAGAAGTGGCAATATTGCAGGTGAAAGGGGTGGGGAAGCCAGGTCTCCGCTGGGGCCCCCGTGACCTCTTTAGGAAAGTCACCACCCGGTGAGAACAGGATTTTTTAAGACTCAGCTGGTCACAGCCGTCGGCGCCTTCAAAATGGACACAGCGGACGGGAAAACACCCTCAAAAAGGATAAAATGATCGGGGCCAGCGGAGGGGTGTACTGTTTCACAAACGGGGCCTCCCGCGGGCACAGTGTCAGGAGCAGCCGCCAGCACGAGTCACAGATGGCCCCGCTCGGTGTGCCACCTCCGAGAGGCCATTTCCCGGACACGGGGCGTGTGTGCCAGCGAGGGGGCAAACGGGACACGGCACCTTTCCAGCATCCGGGGAGAGCCTGCTTCTCACCAGCAACCACAAAAAACCACTAGCTAACGTTTCTTTAAAACCCGGCTGTCAGACTCCGGGAGCGGTGGAGCCCCGCCCAACAAAACGCCACACCAGACTTGGACTTAAAATGTCTACCTTTCGGCCCCGTCCTTTTCCCCAATTCCAAATTTGTACGTTTAGACCACGCCTGTGACCACTCGCCTGAGAGGGGAGCGGGCTAACCTCCTTTCAAGGCGCGATTCCCCCTCGCTAAGCTACGACAGCTTCCCTACAGTGACGCGACGGCAGGCGGCAGGGTTCCGGGAAGATACTGCCCGCGCCATGGAGGGCACCGCGCGCGGAATCTGGGGTGTTTCGGGAAGAGCGCCCTCTTTCTCCCCCGCCCCCCGCCCTTCTCTTTTTGTTAAACAATGGAAGCCAGCTTTCCGCCGGGCTCCCTGGGGAGTCCCAGGAAGGCCACCAAAGGCCTCGGGTGCAGGGATGTTGCGAGCCGCGGGCGGCTCGGAGGGGTCTGGAGAGGACGGCCGCAGCACCCGCCTGCTTCGGGGGCCTCCGCCCGCCCGGACCCAGACGCCCGGGCCGTGAGCGCACACGCCGGCTTAAGCTCGCTGGAGCCGCAGGCTCGGGCTGCTGCTCGGGCCCTTCCCCGCCTCGGACCTTACCTTCCCGCAACCGGTTCCCGCTGCTAACACCGCGCTGTTTGCGCGCTCCGCCCCGCCCGTCTTTATAACCTGGGTGGGCCGGACTCCGCCCCCTCCCGCAGGCCCCGCCCCCACCGAGGCTCCGCCCGGACCCCAGGGCAGCGGTCTGGGAGTGCAAGGTCACCCGGGTCCTATCGCAGTATGCAGACCCTTGGCACTTACGCGCGCTCTCAGAACACCCGAGCGACGGCCGGGCAGCCACTCCTCGCAAGGTGTCAGGCTCCCCGCCCAGGTTCAGAAAGAGAGGGAGACCTCGGCGGGCCTGGGTGGTTCAGTCGGTTAAGCATCTGGCTTTGGCTCAGGTCATGATTCCCAAGTCCCGCCCGTGGCTCCCTGCTGCTTCTCCCTCTGCCTCTCTCTCCGTCTCTCATGAATAAATAAAATCTTTAAAAACCAACCAAACAAAAAAACTGTGACTACGAGTAGATTGACCTTTAAAATCCCCAAGACAGAAAATTTATAGTGTCCTCCTCCGATTTTTTACAGGAAACAAAAATATGTAACTCCATGAATTCTGATGTTCCCTTCATTTAAAAATATAATGTTTCAAAAAACTTTCTTGTGCCCGTGCCAAGTTCCCACTTTGGCAGGGCTGGCTATCCAATCCGGCTTGCAGCCCGAGTCTCCTTTGAAGATTTTAATTTATTTATTTATTTATTTATTTATTTATTTATATTTATTGAAGCTTTTGCTTATTTGACAGACAGAGATCACAAGTAGACAGAGAGGCAGGCAGAGAGAGAGGAGAAGGAGGCTCCCTGCAGAGCAGAGAGCCCGCTGATGCAGGGCTTGATCCCAGGACCCTGGGATCATGACCTGAGCGGGAGGTAGAGGCTTTAACCCACTGAGCCACCCAGGTGCTCCCCCACCCATAGTCTCCTTTTTTTGCATGAATGCCTGAGATACATTTTATGCAGGGAAATCATATGATAACCAATTATGACATGTGCCTTCTACCATGACCTACCATGACCTACCAAGCTACCTCTGGTGTCTTTGGGATGTCAGGGAATGAAACTTTCCATTGGTGGTGCCCAAATCTTGGTTTTCCTCTCAATGAATGGGAGTCTCAAACCAGGACTTGCTTTGATATTTAAAATGTGTCTGCTTAAAACAGTGAATACATGCTATTTCCTTGTTTACAGAACTCTTTCACATGCATTTTCTCATACACATCCTGTTAGCTGTTAGCTAACCTGTTAGCTGTTCCCTCCTTGGAACTCTTGGATTCTGAGATGCCACGCTCTCCTAGTTTTGCTTCCAGCTTCTTGATTTTTCAGTCTTGAGACTTTTCCACTACCTCTTCTAAATCCGGTGTTGCCAGGATTGGACTGAGTCCTTTGCTGTGTGCTTCCTCGGAGAGGATACTGCATCCGCTCAGTTTTGCCTTGGGGATATGTATGTTTGCAGATCATTTGCAAATCTTTATTGTCCATCCCTGACCGCTCTCAGTCTTCATATTCACACCCAACTGATTGCTGGAATCTGTATGGCCTACAGGCATCTTGAATTCAAAATATACCCAAATCTCATCTCCAGTGTCCAACTTTATTTCCTGCATTTTCTTTTGCATAAATGAAGCCAGAAACCTGGGAGTCACCTTTGATTTCTTCTACTTTTTCACATCTGATCACCAACTCCTACTTACTTTCTTTTGTAGATAACTGTTTCATCCTCTTTTCACTCTACTCCCACTGCTACTGCCCTAACTCAGACCTGTAAGCATGTCTTACTTGTGGAATTCCAAGTTCTTCCCAGCAGGTCTTTATGCTGCCGGTGTTAAATACCCCCCGCCCCCCTTCTCTATCCTCCTCATCACTGCTGGAGACCTGGTTGGTTTACCCCTCCAGCCCTATGTTTGATTTTACTTTCCATTTAATTTGTCCCTTTTCTCATTACCCTTCCTCATCCATCTATTTCTGGGATAGAATATGACTGTAGCTGCTATATTGCAACCACGAGGTAAACTTCTATGATTAAAGCCCTGTGCTAGGGATGGCAGAACAGAAATCTGGAAGGAATCTGGAATGAAGACACCACTGGGCCACTGTGTCAGTCCTCAGCTACCTACCTCTGGCTTTTCACAGAGAAAAATAACCCTTAGCTATTTGCTGCTGTTTAGGTATTGGTCTCATCCTAATTGATACATCAAGCTTTAGACAAAGAGTCAAAGATGGGTGGTGGTCTCACCTCAGAACCAGAAATGGCCTTTGCTCTACAAAAGGGTAGACTGGCCAACTGTCAGAGCCCTTCTATGTGTGAAAACACACTCTTGCTGATGAAATAACACTTGAGCGTGTTATCAACTAATCAATCACACCTTGGTATGAAGGACAGGTCATTCACTCAACATACTAAGACAATGTGAATTTAGATGAGAGGATATATAAGCCTGAAGTATTCTAAGGAACAAGAATTGAATGAGGTTGCAGGGAAGATTTGGGGAATCATGAGTACTCTGGGAACTGAGAGGAGAGATCAACCAGAAAAGACAAAGAAGCAAAAATGGCAAGGAATCCTGGGAATAGCTTTAACTTTCAATTTTAACTAGTTTTAAATTATTCTTTTATTGGGAAAGTTTATTTAAAAAAAATCAGTAGGTTGATTTTTTTTTTTTTTAAGGAGAGATAAGCATAATAGATTGATTTGGTAACCTGATGATAAAATTTTAAAACGCAGGAACTACTTACTCCATTTCAGAACATTCTGACATGTGCCAATAGGAAAGGGTCTTCATGGTGCCTGGGGGCAGCTGCTTAATCCTATATACACGTCTGTCTTCCTACAGTTTTCCCTACAAAAGAAACATTCTTCCGGCTCCTGGGTGGCTCAGTTGGTTGGGTGTCTGGCTTGGGCCCAGGTCATGATCCCAGGGTCCTGGGATGGAACCCTGTGAGCAGGGATGGCTCCCTGCTCAGCTAAATAAATAAGATCTTAAGAAAAAAAAAAAAAAAAAAAAAGTACTCTTGGGGAAAATGGAAGGTAGAGCATATGAAAGGATATAGTCAAAGCCAGGAAATACTCTGGAATGCCCTCTGGCAACAGAACAATAAATTTAGATTTCCTTTTTCATCCTGACAGCAAAGGCTGATTAGTATTAGTTTATGGAAAATAGGCAATTACACAAGATACAGGATCAGAACCAAAATTCGTTTTTAAAATGTGAGTTTTTGCCACTTGGAGGATTTCATTCCAAACTCTCAATTATATAATTACAAAAAAATCCATGTTTCAGGAAAACATACTTAATCTTAACATAAAATTCATGTCACTTATCACAAAGTTAGACAGTCAAGTGTATAAAGGAAAAACAAAACAGGAAGCAGTATTTACAAATTCAGACTACATAAGACATTGTGAAGACTCTTGTTAATAAACAACACAATACTTTTACACACTACATTTCAAAAATGATGCATCTGTGAACAGTATGATAAAGGTCATAGCGTTAAAAGACTTTAAATTAAATTCAAGGTTGTCATGTTGAAGATTTTAAATTAAATTCAAGGTTGGCAGAGTTGAAGACTAAATGCAAGGCCAAGGTCATAGTGATGAAGACTTTAAGTTCAAGGTTGTAGTGATGAAAATTTCAAATTCAAGGATAGATTGTCTAAGAAAGGACAAACAACTAGCATTCAAGCTATTTAGTTAGTTCCCTGTGAGTACAAAATATATAGGAATCACTCAATGGATTAGCCTAATTACAAATTATGTTCATTTCTAAATAAGTCACAACTGCAAGAAGTCTTTTCACAGAATCATTCATAGTTTCTCTCTCTCCTTGTGTAGATATTTCTGCTACCGTTTTCAATCCTTACTCAAAACAATTCCCTCCCATCTCCGTATTTGTAGAAGTATAAAATATTGTGAAACTAAGAAATGTCTCTTCTTTAGCTAGAGAAGTATTCTCCCTCTGACTGCTACAAGAGAGAGAAAGAAAAAAAGATTCCCATTTTCTCCTCTACCTCAAAACACAAAGCAAACCAAAACAATCCAATTCCTAACGTGCTGTCTCATAGAACCCAGGGCATGGAACAATATCTCATGCTAGTTTTCCTGCTATACGTGGAGAACAATTTAATTATTTACATTATTGGGAAATCTCTTTAACAACTGGATTCATGCCAGCGCTTCCATCAGGACGGCCTCCCTAAAAAAGGCGAGAGCAGCGGCGTCTGCGAATGGGCACGTCAAAGACTCTCCTCCGCCTCTCTTCCTCATCCTCCTCGTCAGACTCGTCCATGTCCGCCGAGTCATCGTCGTCCTCGTCTTCCTCCTCCTCCTCTTCCTCCTCTTCCATCTCTTCATACTCATCAGGACCCATCTCCTTGAAAGAGAAAACAATCTTTTGATAAGAACTTCCATCAGTTTTTTATACTTATTTTATACAAATTCTTTTATCTAGAATCTAAACAACAGGACATGCCAAATAGGAATTTTGAGAGTTGAACCGTGTATTTTCATAAATGAACATGCTGATGCAAGATTCTAGAATGTACATCCATAGAGCACATGTTTTAAAAGGCTCGAGGTGGTTTTAATGGTCAATTTCATTAATTTCATTAATACAGTACTTCTATTTTACATGACAGTTGATAATTTGTACAAGGCAGCCAACAGGCCATTTCCAACAACCCGAGATAAAATTTTACTGGATTTATTTTAGTGTATTAAGTAACAATTCTTTATTAATCTAAATGCTGACATAAAGAGGACTCAAAAATATTAATAAGGTATGACCTCTACTGGTTACTTTTATGTATTGTCAGAAGTCTAATAGACTTCTGTTGAACTCCTACTATGAAGACGCAGTATTTCAATTTAACCACCAGGGGCACTTTGAAATTAACTTGCTCAAGGCTCTCAGAAGAGGGCAGGCAACAAGGAGGCTGAACATGCAGTATCTGAACATCTCATGGAAACTTCACTTCCGCTTAAGCAGTGTCTCTAATGAAGTTTTGACTTACTCTGCTGTCAATTTTCCCCTCTCATACATTTGAAGACTTAATTGAGAGGAGTTGCTGTATTAGAGAGAGTTCTGAACAGCAAGGAGCACCTAGCTGGTATGTGGGAACTATTGGGAAACATGGGATGTGTCATCAGCAGTTCTTTTCCTGAGGCCTTTATGGCATCACATATCCAGCACTCACTACCGCTCCGATCTCATCTCTAACCACTCCCTCCCCCGGCCTCTGCACTCCAGCTACACTGGCCTCTTGCAGTTCCTCACACATGCCAAGCATTAGTATATTTATGTAACATCAGTGTTTCAGGGCCTTTGCACTTGCTGTTCTTTCACCTGGAACATTCTTCTGCCACATATATCCCCCTGGCTCCCTCTACTTCTTTCAAGTCTCAACTCTAATGTTGCTGAGGCCTATTCTTGACAGATCTTTATATTAGAACCCAACAGGACACTCCTTATATATCCTTTACTCTGATTTTTCTCCAGAGCACTTATTACTACTTGGTATAACCAGATATTTGCTATCCTTGTCTCTTCTAACTAGAATGTAAATTTCAAGGCAGAGATTTTTTTGTTTTTGTTAATTTCCTCAACTTTCTTCTTTTTTTTTTTTTATTGAGGTATAATTGACATACAACATTACACTCATTCGTTCCAGGTGTACAGCATAATGATTTGATATTCATATATATTACAAAATGATCACCACAGTAAGTCCAGTTAATATCCGTCACCGTACATAGTTACAGAATGTGTTTTTGTGATGAGAACTTTTAAGATTTATTCTCTTAGTAACTTTCAAATATGCAATGCAGTGTTTATTCACTAGCGTCAGTGTGCTGTATAGTATATCCCCCAAGGCAGACTCTGGCTGTATTGTTCACTGCGTCTTCCCCCGCACCTCGTTGGGACTCAATAAATACTTGCTGAGCAAGCAAATTAATTAATGTGGGAGAAAAAAAAAATTGTTCTTTAGGAGCTGTCAAAGGATTGTCACTTAGGATTTATTGTAACACTAATAACAACAACATTAACAACAATCAGAGAAAATATACATAAATATGACATGATATTCCATTCTTTTTATTGTTTGATTTTTTTTTTTAAATCTAGGGAATGAGGACTTTAAAATTCAGTAGAAGGTTCGAAAGGGGCAAGGGGGAGGCTTAGGAAATCCTAAAATGTTAAATTCAGGTAGTATGATCATTAGTCATCTTACTGAAGAAGAAAACAGAAAAAAGAAGTTAAAGAAGTCAGTGTGGCTGGAGGGAGACTGCTGATGATCTCAGATGAAAGTGTACATATAGAAGCAGCAGATGGAAAGAGGCACACACGGTAAGAATGGAATAAATAAGCAGCAGGAACCTGTGAACTGTCCAAAAGCAAACAACAAACCACCTAGAGCAAGAAAAGGCTAAAGACCAACCAAAAGTATATTTTGCAGTGACATTCAAAGTATAAAGCAAGAGGAAGTATCAAGTACAATAATTATCATACGGTTAGGGTACAAAAAAGGAGAACAATTCAGTTTCCATATCAAGAAAACGAATATTTCAACAGGAATGTTACAATACAAATACAACACCCCATACAAATACAATCCCCACTGCCTCTTTCATGTTGATTAGAAGTAAGTCCAGAATTCTCATTTCTTTGTATTGGTATCTCATGCTTGAGAGAAACATTTTCCATAAGGCAGGTCAAGATTTTATATGCTTATTTGTGGTTGGGAGGAAGTTAAAACTCCAAATAAGTAAGAACATAGTTAAGAGGGTTGAACATGTAATGAGTTTATTATTATAATTTAAAATTATAAATTTAAAAATTATAAACTTTAAAAAAAGAGTAAGTAAATACTATAAAATTTCTCAGTTTTAATTTCTAATATGATAAATATTGATATAACCCACATCAACAAGAGTTCTTTGGAGTCCTCAATAACTTTTAAAAGCTTAAGGGAGCCATGAGACTGAAAAGTTTGAGAACTGCTGTCCTATATTAAAGACTACTTTATACCTATCCTAACAAACATTAAAAACAATTCTCAACAGGATCAAGCTGACCCCATAGTAACTTAACTGTCAGCCCAAACAAACCTCAACATTCTTTACACTTTAGGTCAGGAATATTAGCAATTTTAGGATAAGAAATATTATCAAAGAGAGAGATTTCATAATAATAAAAGAAAGAACTTCATTAAAAAGACATAATTATTCTAAGCATATTTGCATATAATTATAGGGCTTCAAAACACATGAAGCATAGCTGATAAAATTAAAAAGAGAAATAGACAAAATTGTAATTGTGGCTGGAGATTTCAACAATCACTCTTCAGAGAACAAGGACCAAAAAAAAAAAAAAAAAAAAATTAATATATAGAAGACTTGAGAAACAGTCAACTAATTTGAACTTTCTTTATAGGCTAATATTCCCACAATTAGCAGAATATACATTCTTTTCAAATACACAGGAATTGTTACCAAGATAGACCATAATGCTGGGACATAAAACCTTTAAAAGGATTAAAATTACACATAGTGAGTTCTCTAACCATAATAAAATTAGAAATCAGTAAACAAAAGTTAACTGGAAAACCTCCAAATGTTTGAAAATTTAACACATTTCTAGAATAGTTACAGATCAAAATTAAATTACAAGGGAAATCCTGGAATATCTTGAATTAAATGTTAATGAAAACAACACATCAAAATTTATGAAACACAGCCAAAATAGTGCTTTAGAGAAAAGAAAGGCCTAAAATCAATAATCTAAAACTTCTACCCCAAGAAGCTAGTAAAAAAGCAAATAAATCCCAAAGTAGGAGGAGAGAAATAAAGAAAACTTCAGAAATCCATGAAATAGAAAATGAGCAAACAATAGAGAAAACCAGTGAAACCCAAAGTTGTTCTTTCAAATGACTAACAAAAGAGATAACCCCTTAGGTAAACTCATCAACAGAAGATGTAAATTACCATTATTAGGAGCAAAAAAAGGATATGTGACTATAGTTCTTGCAGCCATTAAAAGGATATCAAGGGACTATTATAATTTTATGCCAATAATTCAACATTTAGACAAATGGACAAATTCTTTGAAAGACACAAATGACCAAAAGTGAAATAAGAAGTAGGAGATATATGAAAGAAATTAAACCCCTATTTCAAAGTTTCTCACAGAGAACTCTAGCCCCAGATGGCTTCACTAATGAGCTGGATCGAACATTCATTCATGGATGATACCAATCTCAGACAGAAACTGGACTAGTCAAAAACAAGAGACTGTTACAAGAAGTAACAAATTTCTGGTACTAGAAATATACAGTAGAGAGCATTCCTGCACTGGGAGGAAAGCTAAACTTCACTTCCAAACCCAGAGGGTAGATCCTATTCACCGGATATGCAAGCATTACGGCCTAAAGTCTCATATCATCCTTCTCTTTTCAAACTGGGGTTGGGAATGTATCAGCTCTGGGTCAGACTAATCCTATGTCCATCTTCCCAGGAGCCAGAGGGCCCTTTCTGAACACTCAACACCTACCACTCTGTCATATTCTGGGTATATGAGTCATATTTTATTCCTATTGTATAGTTGGGGCCTCATGATTCTCTTCATTCGTTTTATAATCTGTAAGATTGGGGTACTGCCATTATCATAAGTAGTCCTAAAAGTGAGATTTAAAAATTATACCGAGTTGACTTAGGAAATGATCCCAAAGAGAGAGGACTACAGAGGATTTAACGGGTAGACTTGCACTTTTAGTAGTCTCTCTCTACGATAATTGTATTATTTTATAAAATTGGTATTTTTAGCAAAAACACTACAAGAAATTGCTTTTCTAATCTTAATGAAATTAAATAAAGCCTATTCTAACTGGTCTAGTGTGGCGTTTCTTATTACGCCACAGAACTTTTTTTTGAAATGGTGGAAAAGAGGCTGAACCTTTAAAACCAGGAACCTCTCTACATGATACTATGATGGCGGATACGTCTCATTATATGCTTGTCCAAACCCAAAAAACGTACAACACCAAGAGTGAACTCTAATGTAGACTATGGACTTGGGGGGATTATGATATTCCAATGTAGGTTTAACAAAAATACCATGAGACTGGTGGGAGACTGATGTTGAGGACGTCTGTGCGTGCATGGGGGTGGGGGGTATTTGGAAAATTTCTGTACCTTCTGCTCAATTATCTGTGAATCGAAAACTGCTCAAAAGAAAAATGACATTAAAAACAAAAAAACAAACAAAAAACAGCTAAGCAGAGTAGAGTTACTCTGACTGAAGCGTATGGAGTCTAGCTTACTTATTATCCACCACCCCCACATATTCACATGGCCCCCCACGATATTTCCTCCGAATCTCTAGGGTTCTCTGGAACACCATTTATACACCATTTGTCTGGCTAATCAACAAAATCCCTCTGTGGAGTTAATTCTACAAAGTCATGGAAATCAGTCCCAGAGGAAAGTTTAACTCACCAATCGGGCTATAGACACCCTGAATGTTGGACAAGCCATATGGAATCGGGGAATAGCAACATTAAAGATCTTGTCTTTAAAGTAAAGAAAATGGAAGGTATAATATCCTTCCATATATCCTGATGTTGTAGAAAATGTGGTACAACTTGTATATTCATATACCCGACCTGGGCTGATGATTGGAAATTCACCTGCAGAGAAAACAGTAATAAGAAACCGAAGTATAAAATTCAGTGCTTCATTACAGCAAATAAGATATGTCCTCTATGAGATTATGTAACCTATGTTAAAGTAAATGCACAATTAGGAAAAAAGATCTAAACTGTCCCAATAATCAAAATCATGTAAAAAGCTGACGGTCAATGACAATCAGAACTAATGATGATTGAAATCCACAAATAAGAACCTGTGCTACTGATTTTAACATTTCCCCCAAATTTCAAAAAGATGATCAATATGAAATTTATTTTCTCTTTCTGCCCTATTATTCCTGGTAACTCTATAGAACATGGTTATCCAACTTAAAAAGGAAGACAAACTTAAGAAACAAGGAACTCAAGTGATCCACAGAATGAAAAATCAACCCCTGAATGTAGGTTTGCTATAATTTTAGAGAAGTTCATGTTTGCTATAATTTTAGAGAAGTTCATGTTTAAGGTAGCAAACTAATAGAATAATGATCGTTACACATTATATTTATGAAGCAAAGAATGGGAGTTACAAGAAGCCCAGAATCTATGATATCTTTCACACTGTAAACACAACTATTAACAGATACAGTCTTGGAGCACCTGTGTGGCTCGTCAGTTAAGTGTCCAACTCATGATTTTGACTCGGGTCATGATCTCATGAGTGGTGAAATTGAGCCCGTGCTGGGCTCCAGGCTTAGAGGGGCGTCTGCTTGAGATTCTTTCTCTCCCTCTCCTTCTACCCCTCCCCCCACTCATTCTGTGTGTGTGTGTCTCTCTCTCTCATAAATAAATAGATATTAAAAAAAAATAGTCTTATCCACTAACTACATCATGCCTTTTCCAAGCTGTATATCACATATATGCTCGTCTTACAGGTAACTGATCTGTAAAGCAAATCCTGAGTTACATACATACCAACTACTCCAGGTCCTTGAACTTCTTCTACATCACCTTTAGCATTTGTTATTCTCCAGTAGCGACTGTCCAACTGACAAGCCTTCTCAGGAAGTGCATCCTTTGACATTTCAATCCTGGAGAAGGGAATGGTGTGGAGACACACAAATCTGGCCTGATTTGGTTTCTCTTGCTTAAGAGGTATACTACTTAGACTGACATCTGTGTTAACCATCTATCTCTGTAAGTTCTCAAAGACAGGGACCTGATTAGCTTGGCTCTCCCACAGAAATGCCTTTACTCAATTTGCACACTTGACTTGCCGTGAGAATCAACAATGGGGACATAAAAATTTATGAACACATTGGTGGTGATAATTTTCTGCTTTTCAAGTAAAGATCAATGTACAAAATGCTTTCCAGAATAAAGTGCAATAAAAAATTCTGATTTTCTTTAAAAATTTGTTATTAAAAAATGAGACTGAACACATTTTCCTTTTTTCCTTAACTTCTAGAAAGCTCAAAGGAAAATGTCACCAAACAGTTAGTAGGATTACATTTTGACTCTTTCCCAGTACTATTGTTTCCCCCCTTTCTCTAGGAATCTGCTGTCTCTTATCTTCATTTGGAGTACCCTATAAGCAAGGGTCAGTGTTACTATTCTAAGCATGTTTCAATCTTAGACAGGATCTGAGTTAAACAATTACAATAACAAGCATCTGTACATGTGTAACTGAACCTATCAAAGGCTGCACATAATACCAAAATCCTAGGATGCTCCCCGGTTAGAATACAGAGCAAAAAAATTCCAGTATGTATATACACATGTATGTGTATTTTTAAAATATCTGTAATATATCATAAATTATATAAAAATACATCTAAAAACAGAGTATCCTTAATATTTTAAAGCAGTGAGTTATCTTTATGTCACAGCACAAAGTACATCTAATTAAAGTGAATTTAGTGTTTGTTTTTTATTTAACCAAATCCAATGCTTAACACCATGCCTGATATACAGGCAGCACCTGATAAATATTTATTAGTGTTTTAATCAATATAGGCAGCCTCAGTGAAATTTAAAATGCACAGCTTTATCTTGAACAATTTGACAGCTTCTCCACTTGATCTTAGCCAAAAGGCCAAGAAGCGATTTGATAGCTTCTAAATGCAACTCTCAGAGTGAGCTTTCGTGAGGATTATAACTTAGTGTCTACCTCACTGGCACAATTCTTTAAACATAGAACTTTTGCATGAAATAACTTAAGTAACTTGGAGGTTACTGTAAACTCAAGGTACTGGATTACACTAGATTATAAAATTATACTTTATAAAATGATATATTATTATACTAGGTTATAAAAAAGTTTGTTATCCACCTTCTTCCACACCTCAGCAAAAGGCTGTCTTTCAAAATGTGTCTGATGGGCCAGGTCAAAGGGGGCAATAACAACATATTCACAGGCTGCACCCCATTTTGTCTCTCACCTGATTCGGTATGTGAAGAAGTAGTGGGGTGGGTGGACAGAGCTGAGTTCTGGCAGAAACGATGTAGAAACTGAAACGGTTATGTCCCCAGTTGTTGCCACGCACTCTGGATCATGAACATACCTAGATAATTTTAAAACATTAAACATTTTTTAATCAACTAACTTCAAGTCCATAGGATAAAAGATTTTTTAAGATACAATGCCAAATAGCTTATATTTTACCTTACGATCAAAAATTTAAAACATATCTGGGAACTTAAATGGGAATTTAAAGGTAAAGTCCTGTGAAGCTTAGAAGAAAATTATAAATTACAAGGTAACGAGAAAACTTTGAAGACTTCAGATCAGTAATGATAGCATCAAGGCTCAATAATCAGTGGTTCCAATAATGATTCAGCAATTACACTGGAAACTAAAAAGAGCTTAAGTCAGTTTTCAGAGCCAGGAAACTTTTGGGATATCTGAAAACCCTATCAACGGTGGCTCTGACAATAAGATGTGCTGGTATGTTATTCTGGAGACCTCTAATTTATAATTAATCTATCATTTCTGCCAGTCAGGCTACTGTGAACCAATATCACCTGCAGTACTATCTATAATACCTGGATGTTTCATTTATAGAAGATAAATAATATTTGCCCTGAGTTAATGGTTACTGACTTGCTATTCATGATAAATCCATTAACTGGCAAATAGCCTGTTTCCAACCCCCCAAAAGAAACTATGTATAAAAAGAAACTATAACATAAAGCCATAACTTCAAAATCAAAATCAGTTTTTCCTCTGGATCCTTCAAGATAAGAAAAATATTGGCTATTCAAGTATTTGAATGTGGCTTTGAAGTGGGACTAACACAGTGGCACTTAAGATAATGAGAGGTTCTGTTATTTATCTTCTTTGAAACTTCATCTCAAGACATGTAACTAATGGTATTTTCTGACTTACAATCATTTTAATTCAAAAAGTCCTGAGGGAAATACCTGAAAATTTGGTCTCTGATAATTGGGAAGCCACCGGATACAACATTGTTGACATAAGAAGTAAACCAGTCGGTAAAAGTAGCACCTATAAACCAGGAAGGGGTGGGGAGGAAGAAAAGGACAATAATTTTTATAAAATCTATAAAAGAAACAATGACAATTCCTCTATGCTTAAGATACAAGATCAAAAGTAGAAACACTTAAAATTCTATGGCCAATTTCTGTTCTCAGTTCTATCCATCACACTCCCAAATGCCTTGCTAGGGAACCCTCCATCTACCTTTTCAAGCTACTTTTTACACTTATAATTAAATAATAGATTTTTAAAATTTATTTTGTGCTGGTACAAGAATGAAAAGCCTTCTTCTGTCTATAGTTTCTAGAGCATACGGAACAAAGGAGATACAGATACAGCTATGTCTAGGAAGAAACTACAGGAAAAATATCAACGCCATCCTCAGATGATCAAGGTATATACCCTTGGCCCAGGTACCTCCTGACTCATGCACAAAATTCTGGCAAAAGCCAGGCTCAGTCCGGGCATCTAACAGGGGTACGGCACTGTACAGTTCTGTGTATCAGAACAATCCCAAACTAGTCTAGTTGCACCCTACAGATTCAAATGCACAGTGGTCCTCTATATTCTCAGTGACCAGCTCAAAGTCCAGTCCAGACCTGACCACACATCCGTCCATGCTCTAGTGAGTGGATCAATGACAAGTATTTATGTGAATTATGTTTGCCCCTTCTAGGTAATATAATGGAACTTTCTCAAACCCCACATCTATTGTTAATACAACTCAGTGCCCAGCACTATCAGTCCCTGAATCAATGTTTTTTCAGTGCATTTTTCTGTAATCTTGTTTCTATTAACACAGTTCTCACACTCTGCCATGGAGCTGAACACTGGAGCTAAATTTACAGTATTTACTTACTCTTCTATTTAGGGAATAATAGAAGATACAGTTTAAGGGTTTATAGCTTTAAAATTTTAAAGGCATCAGCTGAGAGGAGGTAAACTGCAATATCTGGCTCTTTTCTCGACATCTACTAATGAATGGCCAATTCCAACCCTTTCATTATTGAATGTTCTATTCAAATGATCACCTACCATCTATCCACTCTGAATAAGATACTAAGGAGGCACATGAATAAGGTCATTAAAATTCAAAGAAGCTACAATTGTGTTTTTAGAACTAGTGATTTCCCTGTAAAGTTTAAAACATCACTTTGTCTATTTCATGGGAAAAAATGTTACAGTAAAAAAAAAAAAAACACCACAAATTTTTCATGGTTTACATAAAAATGAAATTGGCATGGTATATTTTAAGGTACCTTAATTTATAATAATACACATCCAAGTGTGTTCTTTAGAATGAGGACAGTCTTTTCTATGCAGTCTTTACAACTCAACTTACCTGAACACAGATTCTAGTTTTTTTTCAAGTATCTACTAATAATTCATTGAACACCAGGAGTTTCCATTTTGGGTTTTACCAGAAATTCCAAGAGCATCAAACTTTGTTGAATCAAGATGCAATTTACACATTTCTAGGTAGTTTACCTTTTAAAGTAAGCCTGTATCTTGGTTTGTCTTTGGTAGCACTGGGATTTTATCAAGGCAGCTTAAAGGAAGCTTTAAGCTTTCTTGTCTTTCCTCCCAGCACTCATATCCCATCTCATCTCTCCTCCCTCAGTGCATCTCAAATCTTCTGCTTTGCTTTCTTATTCCAGGCAAAATTCCAGCTATCAGAATAGTAGTCATCAGATCTTAGAACTCTGCTGTAGTGGTGGGGACTTTCATACCATCTCACACCAGCACCAAACCAAGAGTGAGCAACTCCCAGAGCTTAGCGGGCACTTACCTAAGAGCTCAGGCAGCCTTTAGTCTGTACATTAGTAGCAACACTGTTCTAGAGCCGTGGTGATCATCTCTGAAGGTCTATGCTATGCAAAGATGCCAAAGAGGGCAGTGAGCAGGGGCAGAAGCCCAAGGGGGCACTTAACTTGGAAACCATACACCAACACAAATCAGGGGGAGCTAAAAGCTAGTGGCTAAGTTAAACAGCTTTCTATAGGGTGCCTGGGTGGCTTAGTTGGTTAAGCAACTGCCTTGGCCTCATGTCATGATCCTGGAGTCCCAGGATCAAGTTCCTCATCAGGCTCCCTGCTCAACAGGGAGTCTGCTTCTCTCTCTGACTCTCTAATGCTCTCTCTCCCTCTCTCTCAAAAAAATAAACAAAAATCTTAAAAAAAAAAACAACAAAAAACCCAGCTTTCTATAACTTTGTACATAGGGAGAATTTCCTGGTGTTGTGAAATATACCATAAACCTGGAATGTGTCACAATATGGAAAAAATGGAGACTAATATTCTGTTCAAGGTTCCAATTAGGAGATATAATTAGGGGTGCCTGGGTGGCTCAGTGGGTTAAGCCTCTGCTTCAGCTCAGGTCATGATCTCAGGGTCCTGGGATCCAGCCTGCATAGGGCTCTCTGCTCAGCAGGGAGCCTGCTTCCCCCTTTCTCTCTGCCTGCCTCTCTGCCTCCTTGTGATCTCTCTGTCAAATAAATAAAATCTTAAAAAAAAACAAAGGAGATGTAATTAAGTGCAAACACCTCAGCCTACAAGGCCCCTTTGCTATGAATATATAGGGATGTTTAATGTGTGCCTTTGAAAACAGAATGGATAGTCAGGAAGCATCTCCTCAGCAAAACCTAAGCAAAACAGGACTGGATGAACAGCAGAGGGTTCAGGAACAGCTCCCTGGATAAGCTGTAACTGCATACAATCTGGACCGTTCTCAAACTCCTATGAGAAATACCTCTGAAGTTCAAGAAAAAAGAGTTGTGCCAAAGAGGTCACGGAGCCCAGTTTATACTCGTCTCTGAAGATTGCTGTTCTGAGATCTCTAGTGTGATTTATCAGTATTTTCCCATAATGGGCACCACAAACTTTATAGATATAAAGTGTTTTAATCTGTCTCCAATTAGCTATTAACATGATGGATGGAAAATTCACGTATGTGTAAGGTAACTATATACATACTCACAGTAATTCCATTCATTTCCCTGTTCTACAGCAGAGTCCTAAGAGCACACGATTATATAGGCCATGGGTTTTTTCCAGGTAGAAAACAAATTTCCACAAAGTACAAGGGCGATTCAAATCAGAGCCTAGATACGTACTTTATAAACCAGCAAGCTTTAAGAAAGACAAGTTTAAACTGCCAGCTGATCAAGTAACTGCAAAGTTTTTACCTATTTAATTTTTTTGACCAGGAAGAAGAAAGGAAAAGGAAGACCGTTTTTTCTCCTACCTATGATAAACATGTCAATAGCAGCTGGATTCCGAGCCATTTGGTCCTAGGTGAGAAAAAGAATATCATAATAGAGAAAAAGACATTTTACTTACTTTCTCATTGTTCATTATCTGTATCTTTCCCTGGAGACAAGGCAGAATAGACAAAAATAACAAGTGTTCTAAATAACACTCGGACATTACTCATACTTTTCAGTTCTTGCTCTTACAATTTCTATATTTAGGTCCTTTCTAGAAAGTCTTTAGAAGAGTGCCAGGCACTTCTCAGTAACAGTTAAAACACTTGTGTACTGCCATTACTGTTACAGCGAACTAAAAAATTACCCTTTAAGTTAGGAAGTTACGGTAAGAAGATATACAGCCTATTAAGAAAGGACTTTAGACTCAGAGTCAAGAGACCTGAACAATTCTAGGTTGGTCACTTCTCTCAGTAAATGGAGGGACCAACCCAACATCTACAACCTTACAGAGGTATCAAGTCAAAAATGAGATAAAATACACAAAAACACTTAGGGAAAAAAATAAAACTATGAAAGCTCTTTAAATATTTTCAATGTTACATGGAGTCCCATGTCTCAGGTATCTATGACTTTCAATTTCAAATTCCTCTTTTAAGTTAAAAGTTCACATTTTGGGAAAAATGAAGCCCAAAGATCTACAACTGAGAAATTACAAAGAATCGAAAAAATAAGAAGGAAACTAAATACATATTCTGTGATCATATTTAAATTGTAACAAAAGCCTCCTAAAAAAAGGATCCATACTTTTCCACAACTCAACTATCTAATGAAGAGTTTAAAAAGTTTCTATTACACTCAGGACTTGAGTCAAATGACGTTCAAAAGCTAAATTTTTTGTTAGAAATTCAGTCAGAAATGTGTATCATAATTACTTCAGCAAATCCCATTACTTTTTCTAAAATTTAAACTGCCTTAACACATATCGCTGCCATCCCTGTGTGTGTGTAATGGTTTGTTGTTTGTCCATGGGTAAGATTTTCCTTTGGCGTTCTTTCATGTCAGAATATTATGGCCGAATATTAGCCCTTTAATTAGATGGGTCTATAATGAAATTGTAGAATGCTCTATACCCATTCTACAGCCCTGAAAACTCTTAGTGCACACATATATACACTCATCAGAACACATCTGACAGCCGCATTTAAACAGACTTCCTACTTACTGGACACTGGTAGAAAACTTCATTTTTGTTTCGGCCCTCTGCAGCTTCCACTGCTATGTACTGACTCAGACCAGTATGTATGCAAAAAGTTAACGGGAGACAGTACTTCAGTCCCTGTCTCTGCTGGAAGCCTCCAGCAGCTGTATCGACATCTAACAAATCCTCTGAACGATAGTGGTTGGACAGCGCCATACTCCCCAACAACCTGAGAGCACAGACAAAACTTTAATCAATTCCCGTGCCAAACAAACAGCTGGGCTTCATTGTTTTTGATGGATTTCCTAGACAGCTTTGTAAGAACTGATTAACATGTCAATCGCCAAAAACATTACAATTTTTTTACATTCAAACTCTTGAGTGGAAAGATTCTGATTTAAATGAAAAGCCTGAATGTCTAAAATGCCTAAAAAGCCTTTTTAAAAGAAAAATAGTTTTATTGCTTTTAAGACTATCTTGCCGTGATATACTGATTTGCTAGTGTTTTGCTATATATGCACGTGTGACTATTTTAAAGTTTAAAGGGGTAAAACTCTGATACCTTTATCTTGATACAACTTTCAGCTTACCCTGCCCTCCCAGACAGTATCAATGTAAATAAATCTAAACCTTGCCCAGATTTCCATAAACTTGGGATGCATGGGGTCTAAACTAATCTCACTGTATATACATGAGAACGAGGTACTGGTCCTTGATGGAAGAAATCCTAGATAGGAGTCCTATCCTAAAGTCTCACAGTGTGGACCGTGGGTAGACATAAATCCCGCATAGAAATTATGACCTGTTTGTCCTGTCAATTCCGGGCAACTATTTTAATAAAGTTCTCTCTTATTTGCTCTTGAAATATGACAATTTTTCAATTTTTGTCAAGTTTCAGTTCAATAGGGAAAAAAGGCTAGAAAAAAACAGCCAGTAATTTCAGCTTATTTAGTCCAAACTGCCCAATATTTGATTTCTGCATACAATCTTAAAATCTCAGTATGATCACCCTGTATTCCCTCAACCCTGATTTAAGTGGTGAACAGGGCCTCATTGGATTCCTCACAACAAAGAGACACCATGTTCCATTAAGAACAACACAAAGTTCTCCGTAAGTTCTTACGAACATTTGATAAGTGCAACGTCTCTGAAATAGCTCAATTTCATAAAAGAACAAAAGGAGTAGGTCCAAAGTATATAGCTTTTAACACTGCGAATAAATCTGACAGCTACTGCATGTCTGCTTTTACCAAAAGGTTCCACAATGAATACTTCCTCTTAAAAATAGGCCACTCAATTACAATTACTATTTGCCTGAATAGGACAAAACTCTATGTTCTTTAGTGTATACAGCTCTGAATAAATTATTGCTTTTTATATGTATGGTACACAGAATTTACATCAAGCTCTCCAAAACAATTACGTGGCCTATAATAGGATAAAGACCTCAAGGGTTCTGAAGAGTTTTAGTGAAAATATACTTGCACACACATCCACCCTATGTACCACAGCACCCACCCCAACCCCAACCGCAACCAGACTTCATTTTAAGTATAAGGATGCATTGACAGAAACGTGTTGTTATGAGATACTTATTTGGGGAAAATAAAATTCAAGCAACAGATTCTGTCTTTTGGATGCTTACAAGGAAGAAGAGGGAATTCCTATACTCCTGTACTCCTTTAATCTGTTAAGATAACTACAAACTGTATTTTTAAATTTTTATTCTGGGAAATGATGTGTTACCAATAACCCAAATGGCAAACATTCTTACCCAGGAACCACCAACTTCTGCCCATTGTGGATACGATATGAACATCGATAATCATCAGGAAGCTTGCAACCAATCTGAGCTTCCACAGCATCTAGGTCCTCCTCTCGAGCGCCCTCTGCAAAGGCACAAAAAAAGCAAATTCTGAAGAAATAATAAGCCTTATATCTAAGGAGAAATACAATCTGCTGCTAGCAGATTGCTAAGTGAAACAAACTTAGAGCAAATGAATTCTGTCCAAAATGTACTGTTGAAATACAGGGAAATAAATGGAAAATTCAGGGCGACATTATTTCACTTTAGCTTGGCTCTGACATCTGCAACACTGAGAATGAAATTCTTCAATTTCCTCTCAACAGAGAAAACACTGGCACTTAGTGAAATATGGAAAGGTACACAGCAGGGAGATCCATTGTAATTATCTCACTTTACGACGCAAACTTTAACGTATACCTCATTTTTCTTAATCGAACACACTCACATTTAAAACACACTCTATTAAAAAACAAACAAACAAAAAACCTCTCCAGAAGGTCTCTAAACTGATGTTTTTGAGAGCCTTGACATAGTCTCTTAATGAGAAATACAGAACATGGGTAAGTATGGGTTCATTCTATGGGAAAGCCACTAACTTAAATCCAATTTTGCGTGTTTGTCAGCCTGCCATCTGTTCCAGCTTTAAGAAGCAGGAAGTGATGACAAATACCGAAAGAAGAGATTCATTTCCAGTAATGGTTCACTAGGTGGTTGGAGCAGACCTCTTGCTGAGAACTAGAAAAACAACAGAAAATTGGTTTCAAGGCTTCTGGAGAACCTCAAAGACAGTGAGAACTGGGGGAGAGAGGCAGTCAGAAGAACACGGAAAATGAAAGGTTAGCCGGGCCTTTGGTGCAAGCCCGTCTTGGAGGCAACTGCCAATTCTGACAGTGGACCTGTGGCTGAGAAGCTGAGCAAAACTTAACAGCAGCAGTATGGGGAAAATTTTCCAAATTTTAGAAGCACTATAAACCCTGCGGAGAGTAGTTTTAAAGAAAATCGTATCTAGGCACATTATTGGGAAACTGCTGAGAATCAAAGACAAAGAGAAATCTTAAAAGCAGCCAAAGGGTAAAAGCCATATAGTCACTTTGAAAGGAACAACAATAAGAGTAACAGCTACATTCTCAACAGAAACAATAGAAGCTAGAAGAATGACAGCTTCTAAGTGCCGAAAAAAAGAACTGTTGACCAGAATTCTATATCCACTGAATAGTGTCGATGAAATAAATACATTTTTGGACAAAAAAGAAACCTGAAAAAATTCAGCAATAGCAGTCCCTCATCAAAACAAAACAAAACAAAACAAAAAACTAAAATCAATTCTTCAGGTAGAAGAAAAATGATCCCAGATGAAAGCATGAAGAAGATGCAGGAAGAAATGAAGAACAACAAGAAAATGTAAAAATGGAGGTAAATCTATAATAAAAATGAACATATAAAATACTAATAATGTTTGCAGGGATAGAAAATATGTCCAAAATTAAAATCACAAAAACTATAATCAAAAGGCAAGAGGGTGACAACTGGAGTGAGAGTATTCTAAGGTTCTTATTGACCAGGAAGTGGTAAAAATACTAATTTCCAATAGATTTTAATTAAGTCAGAGATGCATCCTTTAATCTCTAGAGTAAGTCACTAAAAATGATAAATAAGAAAGGGAAGTACAGAATAAAAGATAATTAAGAAGAACAGATAAAAAAGGAACACTTACTTGGAAGTACAAATAAAAGACAAATAGGAATATGGTATATTCAAGCTCAAATACATGAGTAATTACATTAAATATAAATAAGCGAAATTATATAGTAATGAAAAGACTGACAGACCAGATAAAAAACACAACCATGTATAAGAGGCACATCTTAGAGATGTAGACACACAAAAGAAAGTTAAAATAGCTGTACTAAAATCACACAAAATAGACTGTAAGGCACAGAGCATTATCAGAGGTAATGCAAGGCTTTTTGAAATGGCAAAATGGTGTACCTAATAACCCAACTTCAAAATATATTTTTCAAAATAACAGAACTAAAGTGGAAAAAAGATATATCCACAACCATAGTTACTAGTTTTCTATTGTTATGCTATTGGCAGCTTAAAACAACATGCATTTATTATCCCACAGTTTCTGAAGGTAAGAAGTCTGGGCATGATTCAATTGGATCCTCTGCTCAGGTCCCACAGGCTGAAATCACCACGTCAACTGTGGCTGCTATCTCAGATTATGCATCTCATGATGCTTGGGGGTCCTCATCCAAGTTCAGTGGTTATTGTCAGAATTCGTTTCCTTGCTGTTGCAGGACTGGGGCCCTTAGCTCCTAGAAGCTACCTGCCATTATTCTCTATCACCTGTCCCTCCTCACAACATGCCAGCTTGCTTATTCAAAGCCAACAGAAGATACCCAAGCTTCAAATCTCTCTGCCTTCTGGAAGGGCCCAGTTTTTAAGGGCTCACCTCATTAGGTCAGGCCTGTTCAGGATAATTTCCCTTTTGATTAATGATTAACTCAAATTCAACTAATTTAGGACCTTAATTACATCTGCAAACCCCATTCACCTTTGTCATCTATTACCTAATAACAGAACTGAAATCAATTATATCCACAGTACCACTCACACTCAAAGGGAGGCTATTATTATACCAAGCAAGTATAGCGGGAGTAGGAATCTTTGGAGCTAGCTATCTCAGAATTCTGCCTATCACACTGGTAAGTTTTACCATACCTCTCTCAGTAACTAATAGAACAAGCAGACAACAATAAATAAAATAAAATAAAATAAGATAAAGTAAAATCAGTAAGACTGAAAAAGATCTGAACAAGGTTAACATTTTTTGCCTAATTATATACACAGTATTGAATCCAACAATTGCAAAATATACATTCTTTTCAAGTGTACATGGAATATTTACCAAGATAGATTATATGCTAGACCAAAGAAAAATCTCAACAAATTTCAAACAACTAAACTCATATTGAGTATATTCTTTGATCCCAGAAGAACTAAAGTATAGATTATATTAAGAAAATTACTTTGAAAAACCCCCAAATATCTGGAAATCAAGCAATACATCTCTCTATAAACCTGTGGGTCAAAGAAGAAATCAGAAAATATTATGAACTGCATGTTAATGAAAATACAACATATTAAAACTTATGAGATGAAGCTAAAGCTATGCTTAGAGGGAAATTTATAGCAAAAGCGTTTGAAGAAAACTAGAAAACCTGAAATTTTATGATCTAATCTTCTCAAATCAAGGAAAATGCCACAGTAAACTCAGAAAGAAATCAGATAAATTAATAGAAATAATAAGAAATGAACATAGAACTGACAAAGGCTAAAGCCAGTCCTTTGAAAAGGCTAATAAGATTAACCCCTACCTAGTAAGACCGATCAAAAAAATAACACAAAGAGTACAAACAATATTAGAAATGGAAATGTGAGATCACCACAGATCCAACTAGAAAAATAGTCAAGATTGACATAAGAATAAGTAGAAAATCTGAATAATCCTATATCTAATAAAGAAATTGCATCTTTAACTTAAAACCTTCCCACGAAGAAAACTCCAGGATTGAATGGCTTCAATCCATTCTATGAATGGATTCTATGGATAATTTAAGTAAGAAATAATACCAAGCTTACATAAACTGTTGGAGAGAAAAGAAAAAAAAAAAAAGTAACACTTCCTGACTTGTTTTCTTTTTTTTTTTTTTTAAAGATTTTATTTATTTATTTATTTGTCAGAGAGATTGAGAGCACACAAGCAGGCAGAGTGGCAGGCAGAGGCGGAGAGAGAAGGAGGCTCCCTGCCGAGCAAGGAGCCGGATATGGGACTGGATCCTAGGACTCTGGGATCATGACCTGAGTCAAAGGCAGTGGCTTAACTGACTGAGCCACCCAGGCATCCCCTGACTTGTTTTCTAAGGCCAGTATCATCTTGATACCAAAACCTGACAAGAACATTCCAAGAAGGAAAAACTATAGGCCAAAGTTTCTCATGAACACAGATGTAAAAATCCCAATCAAATACTAGCATATCAAATCCAACATTCAAAAAGGATATTACAGCCAAAGTAAGTTTATTCCAGAAATGCAAAGTCAGTTTAATATTCAGAAAATCAATGAATGCAATTCAGTACATTAACAGAATCAAGTAGGCAAATCACGTGATAATCACAAGGTTGGAAAGTCATTTGACAAAAATTCAAGTATCCATTTAAAACACAAAAACAAAAACCCTCTCCACAAACTAGGATCAGAAGACACTTTCTTCAATGTGATAAAGAATATCTATTTAAAAACCTACAGCAAACATCATTTTGAAAGGAGAAAGTTGAAAGTTTTTCCTCTGTGATCAGAAAGGTAAGGATACTCATTATCGTCATTTCTATCCAAAACTGAAGGCCCCGGCCAGTGCAATAAAGCAGGAAAAAAAATGACATGAAGATTGGAAAGCTAGAATTAAAACTGTCACTATTCAATGTTCTTAGGGAAATGCAAATTAAAACCACCACTACGTATCCACTAGAAAGGCTTAAAAAAAAAAAAAGAATGACAACATTAAAGTGCTGGTGGGAATGTAAAGTTTTAGAACCCCTTTGGAAAATTAATAGTATCTTCTGAAGTATAATATAAGCATACTTTACAACCCAGGAAACTCAATCCTAGATATTTACCTGATGGAAGTATGCTCATATGTGCATCAAAAATTATCTGCAACATTATTTATAATAGCCAAAAAACTAGAAATAACCCAATATCCATCAACAGTAGAATGAATCTATAAATTATAGTCCACCTATATAACGGCAGACTATACTTGCCACAAAAATGAACAAGCTATTGTTCACACAACACAGCCGAATCTCACAAACAAAACAGAAATAATTCACACAAAATACATACTTAATCGTGCAAATTATATAAAGTTCAAAAAGAGAGAAAACTACTCAGTGGCATTAGCAATCAAGATAGTGGTTACTTCTGAGAAAGGAGGAAGATTCTAGGTACAGAAAATCATTCTACTTCTTGACCTGGAGGGTGTTACAATGGTCAGGTTTATGTTGTGATAATTTACCAAGTTGTACACTTAGAATCCACACACATTTCTGTATGTTAGTTAACATCACTAGTGATGGCATGTGGATATCATGTGTCCCTAGGTAGGATGTGATAAGAGGGGCACTTCATCTCTGTGGTAATCTTTCCAAAAACCCATTACCCCAATCTAATCATAAGTAATACTTCAGACAAAGCCACTTTGGGGAATATTCTACAAAACAGCTGATGAGTATTCCTTCAAACTGTCAAGATCATGAAAGACAAGGAAAGACTAAGAAAGTGCCACACATCAGAAGACACAAGGAGGCATGACAATTAAATGCAATGTGGTATTCTGGATTGAATTCTGGAATCCAAAAAGGATATTAATGGAAAACGTGGTGAAATCCAAACAAAGTCTGGAATTTAGTTAACAGTAATGTGCCAAGAAAGACAGTAGCTTTGAAAAACGTCCCACAGGGAGGTATGTTACGGGAAACTGAAACTGGGTAGGGGGTGTACAAGAACTCAAGAACTCTCTGTACTGTCTTTGCATTCTGTGATCTAAAATTACTCCAAAAATAAAAAGTTTATCTATAAAAACATGTAGTACAAAAGAAAACAAGCAAACAGCTGCCTGAGCCAGAAATTGATGAGGAAAGAAACTAATATTGGTATAGTTAGTGCTACATGTCGGACATTCAACACAGAACATTAAGAAACTAAGAATTTCTTGAGGAGATAGCTGGACAGAAAAAAGTAAAACCACAACAAGAGAAAAATATAAAGAAATATATCTTTATAATACGGCAACATCAAGGTTTGGAGGGGCATCCTGCTGTAGGATAATTCGGGAGCCAACCAGACCAGGTTCAAATCTCACTCTACCACTTACTAGCTCTGTGATTTCTGGCAAGTGATTTCACCTCTTTAACCCCGTTTCATCTGCAAAATGGGGGATAATAATACTACCTACTTGAGACAATTATCAGGGATGACTAAAGTAGCTCCCTCTGCTTAATAAAGTGCTTTTTGGGCACTCAATAAATGTTCATTTACTTTACTTTCCCCTTAGCCTACTTTTATGGAAAACCAGGGTACAGGTTACCAGGAGCCAAGAAACCTAGATTAAAGTTCTATCTCTGTCACTTACTAGTTATGGGACCTTGTGTAAGTCATCTGAAACTCTCTGAGCCTGTTCCCTCACCTGTAAAACAAGGGAACCAGTATAAATCAGGGACTGGCAAACAACAGCCTGCAGATCAAATCCCAGCCTGTTGCCTGTTTCTGTAAATAAAGTTTTCTTGGCATACTGCCATGCCCATTTGTTTAGGTATTGTCAATGTCTGCTCCCCTGTAGTAACAGAAGAGTTGAATAGTTGTGATAGAGACTCTCTCTCTCGCAAAGACTAAAATATTTACTACCCGGCCATTTAAATAAAAAGTCTGCCAAACCCTGGTCTGAGTATCTCAAAGGCCCCTTTCAACTCTAAAGTTCTAAGCCCACACATAGGGTAAATACGAAATTCTAAGACACATGATATATACCATTAGATAATTCCAAAGTACTCTGTAAAACTTTCCCCAAGACCAGTGCCTATTTGCTTTCCAAGTTCCCTTTCTATCTCTGCCATCTGCATAACCTTGAGACTGAGTCAGGGACTGTGGCCCTTGAGGTGAGTGGCTAGTTCCTGATTCAGTCCAGCAACTCATAGGCCTGGCACCCCTAGAGTCCCCAGCATTCTAGATATCAAACAACTTTTACCCCATTCCAACTCACAGCAAAACCCCCCAAAGAACTGGCACCTCGTAGTAAAACAGAAGTTACCAGGGAAGTCTCTGACAACCTCATCCCCAACCACCAGGTACAGAATAGTGAGCAGCAAACCTGGAAATGCCAAATGGAGGGGGAGAAAAAAGGAAGAAAGAAAAAGAAACTGCTCTGTATCTTTAGTTTCTTCCTTTCTTCTAGCTCTGTGCCTAAAAGGAGAACCATGCCTACAGTTTCATATTCTAAACATCCTAATATTGGACTAGCTCTCTCAGAGTCCTAAGGCTCTCTGGACAAAATGGAATCGGTCGTCTCTCCCTTCAATTGTTAAAGACCACAGTCTTTATTCAAATCCTAGCTCTGCCTTTTATTTTGTGATGGCAAACAACTTACTTAGTTTATTATGTCTTAGGTATGTTACCTATGTAATGAGAATAATAACGGTCTACACCTCATAAGATTTTGGCAAATTAAATGGAATAATATGAAGTACTTAGCTTAGTGTCTTGCTTTGTGTATAATAAAAATAATAGCTATTATAAACCCTTACCTCTTTTACTTATCACCACCAAATACCTATTTTGGGAATTACTTTCCTCTTAAAATTATTTAACCCCACATACCAAGTAGATATTATTCTTTTCCAAAAAAAAAAAAAAAAGAAAAAACTATTAAAGATATTAATCAAGGATACTTTCCTTCAAGGATACTCTCTGCCAAATCACTCTTTTCCCTATCTCCTAGCAATTCAGTTCAAAGTACCTAGTCATGCGATCCTGGTTTGTGTGAATTCATGGTTGCATGCGAAGTTACAGTGGAGATATGAAACGTGAAAGGAATACCGTTTCCAAAGGGACCTTAGTTCAAAAGGAATACATGGGAGAACGGATCCCAGTTTCACTTCAGCAAAACCAAAACATGTTTAAAATTCCTTTGGAGAAATCTGAAAAAACTTGGGAGGCTAAAGCAGGTAAGCAGTGATATATCTGCAATCTGTTTATGTCCTTTCTTATTTGTTTGTTTTTAAGATTTTATTTATTTTGAGAGATACAGATAGTGAGAGGGAGCAAAGGCGGGGAGCAGAGACAGAAGCAGGTTCCCCGCTGAGCAGGGAGCCCGATGCAGGGCTCATCCCAGGACCCTGGGATCATGACCTGAGCTACAGGAAGACACTGAACAACTGGGCCATCCAGATGCCCCAATGTTTGGGGCATAAATTAACAAATCAAATTAGTGGGAAATAGCTTGTTAATATGTCTTGCCAGAGTTGGACAGTAACAGGACAGTAGAAAAACCACAAATTCTGCGGTCAGATAGACCTTAGTTCAAATCTTAGTTTGCACTATTCTGTGAATGTCAAAATAGGAATGAAAGTTTTCCTTACTTTATTATGCTGCTCTTACGCTCTGAAAGACCCCAGGTCCTTAATATTTGGTCTTTCTAAATCATTAGACTATCAAACAAAACTTTACTTGCCCTAAAAATAAGAAAGAGGGTAAACACAGCAGGCTGTTTTTCAATGAAAAAAGGAAAAAAAAAAAAAAACCTCCTTTGAAAGAAATCACAATAGTTATCCTCAAGCAATCTTAGCATTAGTGAGCTTATTACAAAACAAATGTAAGGACAAAAGGAGTTCAGCTTTCCCTTCTAATAAATAATCACATGGGTCCCAAGGCAGGCAAAATGGGACAAGCAGTAGAGCAAGGGTCCTTTTAGCAATATAGGTGTCCTATTTCCTCGGCCAAATGTGAATGGTGATTTACAGATAATGTTGGTGAATTACAGATTAGCACAGATGATAGAAACCCAAGTTATTTAACCTATTTATACTATAGTTACTAAAATGAAGGGAGACCCTGCATTGCCAGTACCTTTCAGAGATAAAACCATCCGAGGACATCTGGGCTCCAAATATTTCTTGAGATCATCCCAGGCCTTTTTAATAGCAGCATAATGGTCAATGTATCTTCCTACATCAGAGTAAGTATCTATGAAGAGAGATTTCCAACACTGATTCTTCTGTGTTTTCTCTTCCCTAAATAGATTTTAAAAAATGAGATTAAAAATCTTTTGAAATGAAATTAAACACTTACCGACATACTTTATTGGGAGTTTGTGCTTACTTTTGCCTTCCTTTTCATTTAGTTTAGCTACAAATGAAGACTAGATAGCAAAAGTGATATATACATCAAAAAACTTAACAGGAGTTATTGATGGCATGGTGGGATTATAAATCACCTATTTTCTTACTTTCTACTTATTCTTTTCCCTAAGTTTTCAAATCCTTAATAAAATATAATGTGAATTGTATAGGTTAAAGCATACAATTATAAAGCTTAAAACACATAAGTAGTTGTTCTATTTTAGAAATTATTCGGAATTTAACGATATAATACTACTAATCTATCTGCATTGGATTAGCCAGGAAATCATATAGCATTCACAGTAATCACATGATTTAGTATCTCTATTTGGTACAATTCCACAAACATTTATTGAGTGTCTATTTAGCCATTGAGGACATCAAAAATAAGGCACATTTTTTCCCCTCAAAAATACATACATTCTAATCAGGGAAAAAGAACGAACAGTCAATTTAAGAGTCAGAAGTGGTATAGGATAAGGCAGCCACAAAGGGCCTTCTGGTATCCTGCTAATAAGGTTGGACCTTATCCTTAGGGAATGGAGAGCTACTGAAGGGTTTTAACAGGGGAGTAGAAAAAGCAGAATCGTGGTTGTGATTTGGGAGGTGTGTAAACTAGAGGCACAAGAGATGAGTCAAGACAGTTTTGAGTAGTCCAGGTAAGAGATGATGAACTGAACTACAACGGGTAGCTATATGAAATGAGAAGGAAAATTCAAGAAAAATACAGAGGCTAAATCAGATAGCCTTCATAACTGAATGAGTGTAGGGACGGAAAGGAGATCTAGGATAATTCCTATTTCTGGCTTAAATGCCCAGGTAGATGGTACTGCCAAGAAGACTGGGAATGCAAGAGGATCAGGTTTAGGAATGGTGAGAAGAACAATTCAGAGTGTTGTTTTGCCTGGGAGGTGGGGTGGGGGGGGAGGGGTGGGGGGGAAAGGGAGGGGGAGGAGTTGGAAGGGAAGCATCTTTTTATTAATCAAAGTAACATATATACATATTATCAAAACCAAAAAGTACCAAAAAACTTATGATGAACAGCTAGTCTCCTAGTCGAAGCCCAACATCTCAAAGGAACATTAGTGATTACTCCAAGTTATGTCCGTAATTCTAGATGTTCATGCCTTTAGACGTGATTTATCAATTTTACATCTATCTGCTGATACCCCAAAGTAAAAGATCCGCTCATGGCAATAATTAAAATGTCTTCTTCCCCATTCTTCCTTCTCCCAGTGTTTGACAGCCCTGTTACATTTAGTTCTATTAGGTAGCTTGCAGCTCTAAATAATATACTTAGACCTCTACTTCTTGCTTTGCCAACTTGTCACTACTTGACTTCCCTCCATCTAAGAAAAAGATACTGGCAACCCTACCTTTCCTTTCATCTTTCCCAATTGCCACCTCTGTCAACTACACTTTGATTCTGTCAAAGTTATTAACATTTACTGAACTCAGAAAGCCCTTGTTAGTCATCCAATGGAAAGGTCCAGAAGGCGGGTGTAAGAGCTCGGTGGGGATTTCAGGGACGGACATTCAGGTTTGGGAGTTAGGAACAAGTGAGCAGCCACCATAAATGGCAACAGTGCATGCGGAATTCATAGAGGGAGAAAAGTAGTGGCCCAAGGACGGAAGCTTGGAGAACACTAGCATTTACTGGCAGGCACAAGAAGAGCCATCAGAGGAGATAAAGAGACAAGGGTAAGAGAGGAGAATTGGGACAGACTAGTGTTATGAAAGCTAAGGGCCAAATTTCAAAATTACATTATTTCCTGAATACTCACTCAGATATCAGCCAGTATTTTTTGCAATGTCTTCTCCACAGCGGATCGTGACTTGATAGCTGGCTAAGTCTTCGACTGACATAGCAACAACTGGCAATAACCAGATTCACGGTTAGTATAAAAGAAAATAAGAAAATAATTTAGAAATAAAGATGAAAATATTCAATGTTGTTTTCTTTCATTCCTTTTGCTCTTCTTATTTCCTACTTTCTACTCTTATAATTGTAAAACAGTATTTTCTAAAACCTGCTTAGCGTGATAGCTAGTATAATTACTTTGTGAGTGGTGAAATCTTAACTATTTGAGTTCACAAATAAACCCCAAAACCTCTGCAAATGTAATTTTCATATGAAAGTCTATAAAACAAATAAACCACTGGAGTTAATTTCAAATCGAAGAGTTTTCCTACACTTATTATTGGGACGATATTTCCATATACAGGAAAGAATGTTAATCAAGTGTACACAAAACAGTTTTCTTTTCATGATCTGTGACATATTTGATATTAAATACATAAGCCTTTTGTCTGTTTCATTCCAATTTTTTCTTAAAAAATACTGCAGCCAAAATCAATCTTAATTACAGCAACTATTGGAGAGCCCATTTATAAAATACATTAGATTCACAATAGTTCTAACTCACTACCTGTAGTGATCCAAGTTAGTATCAGCTGCTCAAAATCATGGAATGTTGGAAATAAATAATTTTCTTATTATACAGAGATTTCTAATACAATAGGGCTCCAGTCCTGTAATGCCTACCCTACCTAATTAATCTGCAAAAAGAATGAACGTAGGATTAGGAAAATGGCTCTATCCTCTCAGAAGAGGAATCACAAGTTATAGAAAGTCAATACTCAAAGATCTCAGTTAGACAATAGGTAATCAATTAAGTGAATCTTAAATTATATGGGATTTGTCAATGCCACAATTGGGGCATGTTAAAAACCAATTGATGGTAACAACAAAAGAACCTTCGTTCGATTTTCAGATTTCACAAACATCATCCTCATCCTTTTCTGCCAAGCTCAGGATGTACCCAAACAAACACTTGCAAACATAGGAATCCTTCCAGTTTTGTCCATTTGAAGTCCATTCCCTCTTTTCTTGATCCTCCTCTCTCTACTGTCCCAAGATGTAAACAACAAAAAAATCATCTCTGGAATAAGCACCAAAGGAGATTTTGAGGCACATGAAGGGTGAGAACAACTGTTCTAGACATTCTGACTCGGTTGGCTTGGGGTAAGATCTGTATCTCGGGCATGTATGTGTCTGCTTAAAAAATTGTCACATGTAATTCTGATACACAGTAAGGGTTAAGAATTAATAGTATACAACAAGTCACCCTGGAACGGGGGAGATCCATGTTGTGCAGCTGATTATTACACAACGATCCCAACAGACTACTGGAACCCAACCTGATCTAGGTCAGTAAATATGTATCAAAAACTTTGGAGCTCAGTGATGGGAAGGACATTTGGCAAAGGGGAGCAGCAGTACAGTGCAGGAAAGAAGTTGCAGTCCACTGGAAACTTTTCTGTAGATAAAATTTGATGATGTTTGTGATGGTTAATTTTATGGGTCAACTTGCCTGGGTCAAGGAGATACCCAGATAGAGGGTTAAACATTATTTCTGTGTGTCTGTGAGGGTGTTTCAGGAAAGGATCAGCATTTGAAATGGTGGACAATGTGGGTGGTCCTCATCCAATCCACTGAGGGCCTGAACAGAACAAAGAGGTTCCTATCCAAAGGATTTAAAATAAAATCAGATATCCCTCCTCTTGGCTCACAGGGTCCTGCATGATCTCATCAGTCTCTTCTCAAGGCACTCTGCCTGTGAGTCACTCCTTACCCTCCTGCAACAGCATTCTAGCACCCGTCCTGGCTATGCTGCTGTCCAATCAGCTTCTGAACACACTGTTCCCTCTGCCAGGACTGCTCTATGCCAACCTTCATAGATGGCAACTCTTTCCAATTTGAACTGATCATCCCTCTCTCTCATTCCTTTACAGAGCAATTGATTTCCTTCATGACAAACAGCATCTCTTGTAATTATGCACTTTGTTTTCCAACCTTGCCCACAAGAGTGTAAGCTTCCTAAAAGGGGCCTTATCTGTCTTGTTCACTATTATATTCCCAACATTTAATCAGCTGGTACATAGCAGGCACTGAAAAAAATCTGCTGAATAAATGGTGAATACGAAGATAAACAAGCCAGTCTTTACTTTTAAGAAGTGCACCATCTATCTGGTATGGCAAATAAACTCTACAGGGGAAGGAAGAAGAGAGAAGAATCCGGAGAAGGAAGAAATTCCATCTTGCCAGGGTGAAAAAAGGTGGGCAAGGCATTACAGACAGGGTCAAGAACTTAAGCCACAGAACAAAAAAACTAAGTGTGTGGTATGCTGACAGAGGTCTGATTTGGCTAGAGTGGATTTTGCCAAATTGATAAGCTCCCTGAAGTTTAGGTTATAGTTTGTAAAAGAACAAGGAGCATCATAGGTTTTTAAGGGGACTGGCAGAGAGATCTGTCTTAGAAAAATCACGCTGGCAGCAAGGTACATGTGTCTATGTGTGTTAGATTCCTAAAGGGCCATAGTGAGAAAATATTTCAGATGAAAAGTCTGCTTTTGGAACAGGCTTTTCCAAAGAAAAGACAAATGTTATTTCTCTGCTTTATGTACAAGCCTGAGGAGAGAAAAATCAATTTTCTTGAAAGAAAAAAAAAAGTTACAGGTACTACATAAACAGCAGTCAGAAACTGGGGTTATCCCTCTATCACCACTTAGCTAGGCCAACCAACAAATACCAATAAATCTAAGAATACTGTATTTCTAAAAGAATTTCTGATAACACAGGGCACAATCATCAAAGGGTTAAAATCCAAATGGTAATCCAAAAAACAAAACGAAATGAATCTTGCCTACCGATCCTTAAGAGGGCGATTTTGCCTCCTCTGCAAATATACATGGTGGCACAAGAAAGACACAGCCATGCCACCAGCTGTCAAGGGTGTAAACAGCGCCATTTCTTCCACCATACAGTGCCGAGAACTGAAGGAACTGGGCATTTAACCACCCTTACCAGCAACCGGTGTTTATTTTTGGAACGGATGCTAGTAATGTGGGAAACCCAAAACGTACGGGAGAGAAGAGAGTCACCTGTATCGCACCACCGGAAATCACTACCAAAACACAAAATCCAACATGCAACCGTGAGGAATAAGGCTGGCAGCAAAACAATGATCAAGCACTGATGTCCGAAAGTGAGCCCTGCTAGATATTATGGGGCCACGGAAGTCGCACCTGAGGGTCAGGGGGTCGCCGGGCTCCTTCTCTCGGGCGCCCCACCTGCCCGCTCCGGCACCCGACTCCGCAGGCCCGGGCCCCAGCGGAAAAGAGCGCTTGGCCGGGACAGAGGCTTTTCCAAAGCGTCCAGGTCTGGGCCAGATCCGGCGGAGACCAGCGGGACGGTGTGCGGTGGGCACCGGTTCGGCGGGGCGGCATAGGGGAGCAGTGCCTCCCCACCTTACAACTGGGCCTCGCTGAGGCCTGGGAGAGAGGATCCTCGTCGCTCCTCCGGCCCAGGCCCTGGACCCGAGGTAGACCTAAAGGCGGGGCCCTTTCCGCCCCCGTCTCGCCCAGGCCCCGGGGTGGCTCCGCAGGATCTGGGCGGCCCGGGCGTCACCTTCTGGCTGACGCGGGAGTCTGGGTCCTGTCGGTGAGCCGGGCCTCCGTCCCTCCTGCCTGTCTCCCCCCCGCCCCGTGACCCCACCCCTGCCATGCGCGTCGTCCCATTACTTGATTAGGTCCCGGTAGTCCAAGAAGGATAAGATGAGGAGGAGGGGATCGGTGGGCAGCGATTCTAGGGTCAGCGGCGCTGACTGGGTCTCCATGGCCGCCATCTTGCCTGGCCCGGTGCAGGCCTGGCCCCGCCCCTGCCCCGCCCAGACCCCGCCCCCCGCCGCCACCGCCCGAGCCGCTCCCCAGCCGCTCGTACAGGTTTGTTATGTAACCGCCTGGACAGCCCCGCCCATGGGGCGGGCCTACGGGCGGCTCCAGGCAAGGTTCCGTCCCCGCCCCCCGGCTCAGCGCTGGTGTGGTCGGAGCCCACTGCAGCTGGGAGCCGGGTTCCTCCACGCTCCGCCAGCTCGCAGGCTGATAACCCCGCACTCTCTCCTCCCATTCTGATCCTTAAACTTGCCCAGCCCGTAACACTTTCAGCCTTTGTTCCCCGGCGTTCTGCCTGGTTCTGCCTAGCCCTGTATGCGAAATTTTACACCCGGTATCCTCGAAGCCAGGCTCCGAATCTCATCCCAAATCCTCTCCGTCCTTGGTCCCCGGATCCTTCGTTCGCTTCTCTTCGTTTCTCCCTTCAGCCTCCCTCGCCCTGCTTGCTCCACTTACAAATTGGGGAAATGATGGTAGAGGGCATAATTTTAACCCCTTCCCTGAGTGATAGGTGTACAGGAACTGAATCTTAAAGTCAGCCGCTCTCAATCTGGTGTTCACGGTGATTTTTCAGCCTATTAGGGCAATGCAAAGTGTATAGTAAATGCATTTTTACCCTCAAGGTTCAATCTCCGAGGGTTTCAGTACCATGGCTGTGAGATGAGCCGAGCCTGCCCTTGGGTTTGAGGCGCGGTGATGGCTCATCCTTAGCTTTGCGTGTGGGTTAAGTGTCATGCATGCATCACGAGCTAAATTCACTTACCTGAAGCCATCTTTCCCCTTTCATTTCCAAAGGCCGTCTGGTACAAGGTACTTTGGTGAGCCCAGCACTGGACATCACGTAGGTCATTTCGTTTAGAAGTGAAAATGCACTAGCTAACTATGCCTAAATTCTATGAGCCTGTGGACTCATCTCTAAAAGCCCTCCCTCCCCTTAAGTGGTTTATGGATGGCCACGAAGCATTATTTGTGTAAAGTACCTGGCTAGGTAATCAATATTAATCTCAAACCTATGTATAAAACCATTACTGGGGCACCTGGGTGGCTCAGTGGGTTAAGCCACTGCCTTCAACTCGGGTCATGATTCCAGAGTCCTGGGATCGAGCCCCACATGGGGCTCCCTGTTCAGCAGGAAGCCTGCTTCTCCCTCTCCCACTCCTCCTACTTGTGTTCCCTCTCTCACTGTGTCTTTCTCTCTGTCAAATAAATATATAAAATCTTAAAAAAAAAAAAAACAACATTACTAAGTTTTCCAAACGTTTCAATACCCTGGCTGGAGCTTCCTCCCAACTATTTGGAAAAGTAGAAATAATTCCACCACCCACCCCAAAACACTCCATTTCCTCAGTTCACCATACAATTAATGCTTCATGATTTTGTCTATACTAACTCCTCTCCCCACCACACATGTGCTAATATTTTCCCATGTACTAATTTTTTCCATAGCTATGTTTTGATCCTGAAAATCTTGCTCTCAGGGTGAGGTCTGGCCTCCCAGTGATAGGGTTTTGGAATACAGGGAACATTTAATGGGGTGGAGTCCAAAGCTGAAAGCCAAGAAAGAATTCTTGAGACAAATCTTTGGTGCAAAATGGTTGTTTATTAAAGCACATGGACAAAACCGGTGGCCAGAACAAGCTGCTGCACTGGGGTTGTACAGGTGGCTGATTATATATTATGGGGTTGTGGGAGTTAAGGAAAAAGGAAGGTTTCAAAAGACTTTCATATGCTGAAGAGGACCTACAGGATACCAGAGGCCTTGCTCTTGGCACATTAAGGTTGTTTTTCCCCTCTAACAAGGCATTAACATTAAGATAGATGGGAACTTCCTGGAAGGGTGCCACACAAGTCCCACCCTAGAATTGAGGGGTTGGGGGGCGGGTGTAGGGTGGCAGCTTGTGCTTGTCCTCAGCCAGGCTCCTGCTCCCTCAGCATTCTACCCTGAACAGTTTTGACCCTTAAGTATTTCAAGTTTGAAGGTGGATGGTCTCATCTTCTGTTAACTTCTTCCTGCTGAATAGGGGCATAGAGACGTCCCTGCCTATGGGTCAACATGGGTCAGTTGAGGACTTGATATACGGAGGAGTTGCTAAAGTCAGAGGCAGCTGAGTCCAGGAGAGACTGATGAAGTGGGTCTTCCAGAGTAGAAAGGACCATCTGTCTGAAGTTACGGGAGTGAAGAGTTCTAGACACCAGGTGGAGACACATAGGGGAGAAAACAGCAGAACGTGGTTAGTTTAACAAAAAGCTCAAGAAAGAGTCCTTTGATGGTTGACAAAAAATCCTTTTCTAGTTCAGGAGTTTAATCATTAAAGGGGAGAGACGGGGACTATTTCCAGGGCCAATTTGAGGCGTACCTGGGTGGCTCAGTCATTAAGCATCTGCTTCGGCTCAGGTCATGATCCCAGGATGGGGATGGAGCCCCATATCTGGCTCCTTGCTTGGCGGGAAGCCTGCTTCTCCGTCTTCCACTCTCCTCCAGCTTGTGTTCCCTCACTCACTCTGTCTCTGATAAATAACGAATAAAATCTTTTTTTTTAAAGATTGTATTTATTTATTTGACAGAGATCAGAGAGGCAGGCAGAGAGAGAGGGGAAGCAAGCTCCCTGCTGAGCAGAGAGCCCTATGCGGGGCTAGATCTCAGGACGCTGAGATCATGACCTGAGCTGAAGGCAGAGGCTTAACCCACTGAGCCACCCAGGCGCCCCATAAATAAAATCTTTTTAAAAAAATAAAGTGCCGGGCACCTAGGTGGCTCAGTGGGTTGAGCGACTGCCTTCAGCTCAGGTTGTGATCCCGGACTTCCAGGATCGAGTCCCGCATCGGGCTCCCAGCTCCTTGGGGAGTCTGCTTCTCCCTCTGACCTTCTCCTCTCTCATGCTCTCTCTCACTCATTCTCTCTCAAATAAATAAATAAAATCTTTTAAAAATAAATAAATAAATAAATAAAATGCCAATTCGGGTAATGTCAGAAGCCCAGAAGTATTTTGTGATGATCTGGAACATATACATAGTATTTTGTTTCTGTGATAGCGCAATTTCCACCTTGTGTTACAGGCATTAGATTAAAACATCTAATGCCATTCTATTTCATACAACTGCTTCACACTCTTGTGTTTAATTATTTAATAGAGAAATGCTCTTTCTGGTGTCACTTAGGACATTGACCTAAGTGTACTTAAGAGTTTCCATGGGCCAAATACCCTCCAGTCCCCAAGAGGGAATGAAAATGGATGTTAGTCGGTCATACCAATGAGACATAGAATGTGTTAATCATTTAAATTTGGAAGGGGCTGGGTTGGTAATGGTTTTAATAATGTGTCTGTGCATTCCGGCAGAACTCAGAGTACAGTGGCCTATCCAGCCTGGGGGAAAGCCATGGCCACAAGTTAGTCACTTAGCCACTGGGTCTCAGCCAAGAGCCAGTCATGTGATACTGGGCCTTTCAGGGTAGTCAAGATTTCAATGGCCATTTTGGAGAGCCATTCTTTACATGTATAATAATTTCAGGCCCATATCTGACTGGGGAGTTACAGCTTGGTAATCATCTCCTTTTCTTTAAATTGCTTCATGGACATGTTAAGACTGGAAAGGCATATTTGGAGTCAGTATAAAGATTAATTTTTAAGGCTTTGGTGAATTGCAAAGCACCAAGTGAACACTACAGCATACCCAGCTTTTCTTATTCCTTTTTCCATGAAACTTAAAACTAGGCTTGCCATCAGTAAACCAACTGTCATCTGTATTTTCAATAGGGGCATCTTTAATCTGGTCGATTAGCATAAACAAGATCTGTAACCTCTGAACAGTTATGCTCTATAGAAGCTATGACGTCCAGAGGTAAGGGTAGCTGGGTTTAAAGTCTGACAGGTTTCAAGTATTATTTCAGGTATATCTATAAGGATAACCTGGTATTCTGTAAGTTTGCCTCCTGTCATCTACTGGTGGCCTTTGGTCTCTAGGAAATTCTGGACCTGATGTGAAGTCATTAGAGTCAGGACTGTCCCATAATTTGAGGCTCCTTTTACCAGGAGCACTGTTATATGCTTAGCTAAAGCTTTGTTTGCAGTCATACCTCAATAGAGGGGGGACTTCTAGAATAAATATTACTAAGGGATGAAACCATTAAGAAGCCCTTTTTGTTTGAGGTCCAGCCTCCAGCCTTAACAAATATCCTAATTACAAAGCATCACTGGCAAGTGGGAAAAAAATCATCAGGAGGTAAGGGGGTTCGCAAGTGCACCATCCAATCCAGTCATGAAGATGTGGGGTCATCCATTTTCTCCATAAGTCCATAGTTAACCCGATAGAGTGGGGTATGCTTCTAGCTTTTAGAGAATGATTTCATCATCCCAGCCATGTAGAACTGGTCAAGGGGATAGCAAGTTATACAATTGTTGGACAATCAATCCCATTTTCCAGTTGTTTGGATAATCATGCCTATGGGGGGTCCTGTTATTAGCCCCACAGAGTTAACAAGCAAGATGCTCTACACATGAGCTATTGTATAGAAACAGAAAAGCTTTCTGTAACATTTACCTCAACTTGTCCAGGATAAGCTAACAACTAAGGACAATCAAAACTAGGATTTAACATCTGCAAAGGTAGGTTATTTGAACAATTTTTCTCTAAAATAGCCCTCATTTCCAGAGATAGCCAAATCGGGACCAATTTATTTGAAAAACAAGTCCAGTTTTAACAAACTTGGCCTATTTCCATAAGCTCAGCAAGAATGATAGATCATGTTGATCTTTTAGAATCTGCTTTGCTGAAAAACTTTTTATAAGGAATCTCTAGGTTGAACTTTTAGTAGCCTCTCCAAGCCTGAAGCCGAGCCAAGTACTTGCCATCAGACCCGCCTGCAGCACCTGTAGATTTGGGTGAATTCGTCTTCCTGAGGTCCCTGCTCCTGCCAGCAAGTGACATTCTTTACTCAGCTGGTGAGGTTGCTGGGAACTATAAGCAAGGTATCAAGCCAACAGTTCCAAGTGGCTTTCAGGCTCCAGGTTTCATAAAACCAACCTCAATTCCTTGAAGTTTTTTGGTCATATCGGAGTCTATACATATCTCTCAAAAATATGACATTCCAGTCAAAGCCTTGGTAAAATAACCAATGTTTCCAACGGTGTCTTGTTACAAGAACAGATTCTAATTGAACCTATGCAGCAAATGGCTAGGATCATCATGGAAGAAAGAATACTTACTGAGACCTTCTGAATTTGAGGGTTCAGGTAGAGAGAAAAGTTAAATGCTTTAATTTGCTTACAAATGATTATTTTATCGTGTTTCTGTAAGTCATAGACATCTTAAGTTTTTCTCAATCTGGAAGAGTAAACATTAGCGAACCAGCAATGTTTTTCAAACAAGGATCACAAAACTGTAATTCGTCTTTTTAGTTCATTTAGTCCTATGTCACTAGTTCTTGTTCCATTGGAAAGCAGTTTTAGTTAGTTCTGGAAATTCTTACCCATTTTTTGAAGATATTGAACACCTGTATTTGTCCTAAGAGTCCTTTTTATGAACTTCATTTAAGATGAATCTCATTTTCCAAGAATTAGGACAATTATAAATGACAGAAACTCAGCATGGACATGGTTCAAGATCTGATGAGAGTTTATAAAGGAGAGGACAAGGAAAGATTATTTCTGTGACACATAACACTTCAACAGCCAAAATATCCAGTAATGATGACCTTGTATTAACACACTACAACTTTAGGAATTGCACATTATCTTTAGAATAGTTACAGCATTTACCCAAATATAACCTAAGGCTTATTTGTTTAACAGTACTTCTGGAGTAACTTAGCATACCAAAGAAAAAAGCCTGAAGAGTTAAAGAGAGGGGCACCTGGGTGGCTTAGTGGGTTAAGCCTCTGCCTCTGGCTCAGGCCATGATCTCAGGGTCCTGGGATCGAGCCCCACATCGGGCTCTCTGCTCAGGGGGGAGCCTGCTCCCGCCTCTCTGCCTACGTGTGATCTGTCAAATAAATAAAATCTTAAAAAAAAAAAAAAAGAGTTAAAGAGAATTCATTTACAACTTAAATCTTGGGAAGTTTGTCAAAACCTTAGAAAGTTAAAGCACATGCTTGCATAGTATTGCAGATTACAAAAAAAATTGTATTTAACCAAGGTGACAATAAGAGATTTGAAAGGCTAATATGTAAGGGTTCTGTAGTTGTTAGCAAAACCTACCTCCTTTAATACTGTAAGTTTTAACCAAATAATGGAAGACAGGATAAAAGGCAGAACATAGAAACTGGTTTTCTGGACAGACAAAAAGAGGGAAAAAAACCTTTGTTTACCATTTTCTTATCCAGAGCATATTAACAATTCAAGAAAACTTTGTCTTTAGAACAGAGAATTTTAATCTTATACCAGCGAACCTTTAAAATCCATTTGTTTCAATCTTAGCCAGTCCTGACCGCACCTAAAAATTCCTTTCCAAAGATTTCCCTTCACAAATCCTCCATTACAACTTTCCTTTGCATTGTTTGTCCCATGTTGTTTTTCCAAACAACCGTCTTACCTTAGGATAAAATTACCTTTTACATTCAAAAATGCATTCCCATTCCTTGTATCTTTCTTACATTATCTCCTACTCTTCTGCATACAGACTTGCTCCCCTTATATCTATCAGTCTTAATTACATTTAGGTTTGTTTTTTTTTTTTTTTGAAACCTTAGTCTCCAGTGAAGACTTCGTGAACTGTTACACCAGAATTCTTCGGGCGGCAAATTTGGGAAATCAGTTAAGCACAAAGCGTGTTTGCCAAAAGATTTTAACATCCTTAGTTCTTTGCAATACGAGATCAAAAAAGCACAAACCTATGTTCAATAATCAATGATTTAGTATTGTATCCTATTTGGAAAAGGCCTAGATTTCCAAGGAATTTAATTCCATTTACCATCCAATGAAAACTTTCAAGTTTCAGGTTACTAAAGACTTTGAAAACTATTTTAACAATTACCCATGAAAACTTTGAGACAATAGAACATTTCAGTCAGTCACGCTAACAAATTGCAACAGAGATAACTCGAGTTTGACCTTCAGTATACCTCGACAGAGTAAGAAGTTTCACGTTTAGTGCAGCTAACTTTAAAGACTCGTCTATCTTAATTAAACCAACGCACAACTTGGTTTGAATACCAAATTATGTTCCACCTGGATCCTCCCCCTCCCCATTGTCAATTTTTACCCTGAGACCCTGGTGGGGAGATCTGGAGTGGGCGGTGTTAGGTCCAGGGGTTGAGCTTCTTGCTCCTTGACAGGGAAGGGAGGAGGGGGCAGGGTGCCTGAGACAGTGAGGATGGTACAGAAGCCAGTCACAGAGGCTGCACCCAAGATGGTACAGAAATGAGAGAGGGGGAATGGGGAGACAGAAGAGAAAAAATGTTGCCAGCGGGCAGAAAAGAGTTCCTGGTTCAGTTTCCCATCAGCTCCAACGGAGAAGCAGACGCCATGTTTTCCCACCAACAAGGCAGAGAAGATAGGCAGTCCACGTCAGGTGAGAGAAGACGGAATTTCCCCCAAAACAAAGGGAGTTTCAGCAGCTGTTTGGGAATATTCCTTAGAGTCACGTCCCAAGGTATGCAAACCACAATTGGCTCTAATTACAGCCATTAACCCGGGAAATGAGTGAGGGAGAAGTCCTCACATCTATTCAGAGGAACAATGAGAGACTGAGTCAGAGTCCCCTTTGCTAGGAATGGCCTTCCTCCAGCAACCTGGGTTTGGTCGGAGGCCTATTTAGAAAATTATCATCTCATATCACTAGAGTTTACTAACAAATCAGCACTTTCCTAAATTTTGCAATCCGAATTGTTTCCAATGGGTTAAAAGGCATCCCAAGGATGAGAATCCCTGGGGACTGAAAAAGCCCCCATCCCATGCTAGAAAGGGTCCATTACTGAAGAAAATTCCCTGACTCCCGAGTGGTGTCCCATGCGCAGGGGAAGTCAGAGGTTCCTGATGTCAAAGCGATCCAAGGTATCCCTTAAATTGTGACGATCGATGCTGCTGTTAAAGGCCCCTGTAGGAGGGAGACCTGCCCTCCTCTCGCTTCCCCACTGCACTCTAGACTACGATGGGTTCCAGCGAATGGACCAAAATACTTTGCCTTGAAGACCCCACCATGTTAAGCCATGGAAAACACTAGAAAAGTTTTACAAGGGGAACTTACCCTATTTTGTAACTCGAGTTGTTTGTAGAAGTCATTGACAGGAAACAGTAAAGATGGAAATCCATCATGGGCTAAGCAACATTCCAACACACATGGTCCTTAACAGCCAACTTCCCTAGGAAGAGGTTCCGGGTTGGGTTTTAATTCCATCGGGTACTGGTTTCCATTGGCTCTCCGTGGAGGTCCCGAGGCTGGAAGTGGATAGACCAGGATGTGAAGGGGATCACATTAGATCAATCAAGAGGAAACCTCACCTGGGAGTCTTAAGATAGACAGCTATGGCAGCCACTTGGATGGCCATCCCGAGCCCAAGACAGAAAACTTTGGGTAAGGACAGCAGTAAAGAGAGGGCATCAAGTTTCTGGGTCTGATTACCATTCTGGTCAGGGTACTAACTTCTAGCCAAAAGGCAGACTTTCTCCTCCACCATCGAGTAAACATGGGCTAGACGGAAGTACTCACCCATTTGGCTCCGAAGCTCAAGAGTCTGGATGTAAAGACTCAAAGCCCCATGATCGGTCGCCATACGATGGGGTTTGCTATATAGGTGAGGTTCAGTGGTGTGAGGTCTGGAGTCTGTCAAGGATTCTTAAGACATTGTTGGTACAAAATGGTAGTTTAATGACAGGTACAAAAGACAGGTCAGGATCCACCGGCCACTACGGTTGTGAGGGGTGGCTGCTTATATACTACGGGGTTGGGGGAGGCAGAGAAAAAGGGAGGTTTTGAAAGAACTTTCGGATGCTAAAGAGTACCTACAGGATACTGGAGGCCTTGGCATTGGCAAGTGAAGGTTGTTTTTCCCCTCTAGCAAGGCATTACCATTAAGAAGGTTGGGAGATTCCCGGAAGACTGGCACACCTGGGGGTGGGGGAAGTGCTTTGTCCTCAGGGTGCCTTCTGTTCCCTCAACATTAGGGCTCCGAATTCCTAAAGATAGCAAACAACTTGGTGGGAGATCGCCTTTCACCTGCAAGCCAACCACTCCCTTTACCTATCCCTCACACACCAAGCCAGTATCTCCTCCGAGGGCCAGGTACCAGGCAGCTAGAGACAGAGACCCTTAGAGCCCAAACAAAGCCCACCATGTATTGTTCAAAGTAGGCAGTCCTAAGCTCTCTTCTCTGCCCTCCCCTACCTTCCCACTGGAAACCCCAATAAAGTCCCTGGGATTTAGGAAAGAACATTAGGGTTTGAAGCCGATGGCCAAGAAAATAATTCTTGAGATGTCTTCGGTGCAAAGAGGTGGTTTTATTAAAGCATGGGGACAGGACCCGTGGGCAGAAAAATGCACTGGGGTCATGAGGAGTGGCCCATTCAGACTTCCAAGTTGGGAAGGGGTTAGAGATAGCGTAAGTCTCTAAGGAATTTTGGAAGCAAGATTTCCAGGACCTTGAGGGGGCTAGCTGTTGTTGGGAAAAGGTCATTTATCATTTATTACCAACTAATGAAACCTGAGTCATGAGTCCCCTCAGAGGTATATCGGGGGGCCAGGTGTTTGGGGGGGTGATTGCCAACACGTATCTCGGAGGGTTTAGAGATAAAGGAAATTTCTAAAGGAATTTTTATATGTTAAAGTAGACTTATAGGATGGGGGGTGCGGGGGTGGTCAGGCCAGGATTGTCTTTTGCCCTTAGCAAAAACTGCCAACATGCAGGCAGTTGAATCCCTAGAGGAATGTCACTCTCTCTGCCTGTTTCAAGGACTTGTCAATGGGCTGTAGGTAATAAGAAAATGTGATAATTCTGTCTTCTGCCTTTATTTCCCACATCGCCTTGCCTAAACTTTCCCCTCGCTCCTTCTTCCGCCTCCTAAGAAAGCCTGAAGCTTCCACTGTGGCCCTGAATGGTGGAGAGGACCCCCTTCTCTAAGGAAATGTAGTAAAAATCTTTTTTCAATGGCATTGGCCCCTCCTCACTCACTCACCTCCGTAAGTTCAAATCCCACCAATAGGAACAAGAACACTCACCTAGGAAAAACTGTAAAAACTGGAACAAAACAATCTCTGCTCACATCTCTGTAATTCCAAACGATGTATGCACACATTTAGAGCATTTATCGAATTGGATTCAGGTCAGATGATCCCTATTTGTCTCTCACCAGACTGTTACGCACTCAGTCTTTTTTATCCTTGTAACTCTAGGGCCCAGCGCAGCATTCAGCAAGTAGAGAGTTTAAATGCCGGTTGAGTGGATGAAGACAGAATGATCATTTCAGTTTGCCAGGGAACCATATCCATTGTCTACAAGTAAATGCTTATAAAGGGGCTTGATGCTAATTCATGTTTGTCTTTATTTCTCCTTCAGATAAGCTATTGAACTTCTTTCAAGTTCAAAAACTGGGGGGAGTTTAAAGTACACTGCATTCCCTTCTGTTGCCCTATTGTATTTTCCTTTTGGCCTTGCTCCAGTTATGACCTAGTGAGAAGACCACGAGTACTTTACCCTACTGCTGTGGCTGAGATTAAGGGAGACGAGAGAGGTACTCACCTGAGGCACACTTACAGGGGTACCCAAAAAACCCTCAATCATCAAGGTAAGTAATATTTGAATGCAGTATTTTTTTAAACCAAAATTAATGCCAAAATCCATGATGAACCAAACACCAAAATGCTAAATAAAAACAGGATTCCACAGAGCTATTTAAGCTATACTGGAACCTAATGCTGCGGGAGAGCTAGATTCTTGTCTCACCAAATCAAAGAAGGAAATCTCTGGGACCAATGAGAGTGAGTAAAGTGATAGAAGTCACAGCATAAATTCTCAAGATTAAGAGAGGTCTAGACGAGGTTGCCACCAATGGGCTTCAGGGTTGGTCTTTTATAGAAAACTAACCAGGGCACTTCAATCCTTTTAACATCTCTATTGATATCACCACTGAACAAGGACTAGTGGTAACACCTTCAATGGCTTACTCTCTTTTTAGGGTCTGGTTATTCTTTGTTGGTCGCAGGGGGTCATCACAAAAAAGACACCACCCCACCCACCCAGGGTAGGGTAGTCGGGTTTGTTCCCTTATCTCTGGTTTTCCACACCTCTACCTCTTTGGGATTTCTGGAAACCTGATCACAAAGTCCCCACCTATCTTTCCCTACCTAGCCCCTCCTGTGCCTTACTCACTAAGGCTAAAGGAAAGAATGTATGCAGAAATACATGTTTTTATGTCTTTTTAAAGGTTATTTTTTTTCCACTGAAGGTTATTTTTTTCCCACTGCTCAGGGGGAGGACATGCTTCTCCCAGGTAGTGGGGTCCAGAACTCCTGCTATCCTCTCTAGCCCCTCTTTCCCAGGCTGCTGTTTTGGATGCTACTCTTTACATGGAACAGAAGGATCTCACTAAAATAGTATTCGCTTGCTATTAATATGCCTATGGTAGATCAGAAAGCACAAGTGGGGGGCACCTGGGTGGCTCAGTCAGTTGAGTCTGTCTGACTCTTGGTTTCAGCTCAGGCTGATCTTGGGGTCCTGGTGTGAGCCCGGCATCCAGCTCAGAACTCAGTGAGAGTCTGCTTGTCCCTCTCCATCCCCCTCTGCCCCTCCACCCTCCATTAAAATAAATAAATAAATAAATAAAAGTTTACTTAAAAAAAAAAAAAAGAAAGCACAAGGTTCTGAAAGAAGAGTTCACCCATGGCATTTTTTTTTTTTTTAAAGAAAAGCTCTCTCAAAAAAAAGAAAAGGAAAGGAAAGGAAAAAGAAAGAAGAGTTTTCTCTACTCTCAAGACTAGATAACGCTTGAGAAATAAATACACTTACATGTTTTCTTTAGGACCCAGTGTCACTTGGGTCTATGGTGTAGTTTTTAGCGCACAATGCCCGACTTACAGACAATCCCAGTGCGGTTTCATGGGCTTCTAGGTCCCCATCCACTATTTTGGTAAATCCCTCACTCAATTCACATCTTATCCTGGGCGAAGGTCGGGCTCAGGCCTATAAAGTATATAGCACAGAGTGCCTGCTGCTCCAACTTTGATGCCCTTATTCTTTCGAAGGTGAGAGAGATGCAGCCCCTAACTGTTGGGCAGGGGAGAGACCGCAGGGTCTCTCTGGAGGCTCATTTTCTCCCTCACGGTCACGGTTTAGCGGCTAGCTGCATCAGCAAATGTGAGTGCGCTGAGAGGCAGGACGAGGTCACCAGATACTGAGTTCTAGAGGCTTCCGCTGAATGGTGGCCTAGCTGTGCCCCGCCCCCCATATGTAAAACGCCATAGTTTAGGGGCCCTTTCTATTAAGCACTTTCTGGGACGTGTCCAGTCTTCTGCCCAGCCTAGTGCACAGCTCAGCAGGGATTATGAGAGCCCTGAGCTGGCAGCAGGGATGGGGAGTGTGATGGTCTCTCCCCCTTCATCTCTCCCCACCCCCTCCTATTGCAGCCCCTCCCCCCAACCTTTCGTATTTATACTTCATGGTAGTGGTGGTGTGTGTCCTGGGCCCCTGAAAGATAACCAGGTGAGTGTCACACTCCACTTTGTCTTGCTAAGTGTTTTTGGAAATGGCCTTGTCCAACTGGGCAGCCCAGGGGCAAGAAACCTTCTTAGGTGATTGGGGCGGGCGGGAAGGGGGTTGGAGGCCTCTGTCCAGCCATAGAGCGGGCCTGGGAGAGGACAGAACAAGCTTTGGCGTCAACACTCTGAGCTGTGGTGAGGCAGCCTGGGCTTCTGGGAGCCCAGGAGATGAAGAGGCAGGAGGACCTGGTTGGAGCCCGCCAGACCCCGACTGACCCAAACAAGTGTGCCCCCGAAAGAAAAACCTCGGGCCCAAAGGCTTCTGCCGATTGCTCAAAAGGAGGCCTGGCCTCTGCAGGGCCCAGAAGAATTCAGGAGTATATGCTTATGCTTTCCGGCTGAAAGCAGGGAGAACGATAAAATTACAGGGATGTGTGGAAATTAGGGGTTGCCACTGCAGCTCAGAAAGGCAACCCAGCCTGATGGCTTGATGCAAAATCCGGAATGGATTCGCGGCTCCAGGGCAGCAAAAACACGGACAGACCCCCGGCTAATGAGAAGGCTGGAATGGATGTAAGAGATTGATAGATTGATTTTTAAAGATTTTATTTATTTATTTGACACAGAGAGAGATCACAAGTAGGCAGAGAGGCAAGGAGGAGCAAGCAGAGAGCCCGATGTGGGACTCGATCCCAAGACCCTGAGACCATGACCTGAGCCAAAGACAGAGGCTTAACCCACTGAGGCACTCTGGCGCCCCCAAAGCGTACAACCTTTCAATTACAAAATGAATGTGTCTGAGAATCTGATGTATAACATGATAACTTGGGGCACCTGGGTGACTCAGTCTGTTAAGGGCTTGATTCTTGATTTCGTCTCAGGTCGTGGTCTTAGGGTAGAAAGATCGAACCCTGAGAGCGATGCTGGGCTCTGCACTGGGTGTGGAGCCTGCTTAAGATTCCCTCTCCCTCTCCCTCAGCCCCTCTCCCCCTTGTGTGTGCACAGTACACACACTCTCTCTCTCTCAAAAAAAAAAAAAAAAAAACGGGAAAAACCTCACTCATGATAACTGTAGTTGATAATATAGTGCTGTATACTTAGAATTTACTGAGAGTCAAACTTAAGTGTTCTCAGCACCCCCAAAAAGATAAATATGTGAGGGAACAGATATGTTCATGAACTCGATTACGAGAATCCTTTTACAATGTATATGTATATCAAATCATCATGTTGTACACTTTAAATATATTACAATTTTATTTGTCAGTTGTACCTCAATGAAGGTGAAAAAATAAAAAGCTAAAATGAGATAATAAAAATAAAATACTAATACAATTTAAAAAGATTATACTTATACTGTTGAATAACTTGTGCTTTTTTATCAAATTGTAAACTCTTTTCCTTCTTAGCAAATATTCATCTACATTATCATTATTAATGATTGCATTTATGTTCCTTAATAGAAATACATCATATTTTAGGTAATCAGGCTCCTATTGGGAAATATCTAGAAAATTTCCAATTTTTTATCCTAATAAACAGCATTGTGACAAATACCCACGTACATTCATTTTTGTGAATTCTTTCATTTACATTCATAGCATAAATTTTAGGTATGGGACTGCTGGGTCAAATTTGCAAACTTTTTTTAGTTTGTCCCCTATTTCTAAATGGCTCTGGAAATGGGCTACAGACAAAACATTGAGTTCTAGGTATAGAAGTAGTACAGACCACATTCTCTGACCCAAATACAGTAAAATCACAAGTGAATAATAATCTGAAAAGCCCCACCATTTTGACCTCAAAAAGCAAATAAATAAAAATATCCTCTAAAAACTTCTTCAGTCAAAGAAGAAATTAAAACTGGTATTACAGAATGGTCTGACAGTAATCCCAACCAGAATGGCTTACAATAAAATGTTTTTTTTTTTTTTTACCAAAACTTTACCAAGAAGCAAATGTACAACCTTAAGTATTTTCTCTATTACCAGGAATACAAACAGACATACATGACATTCTGCTCAAGTTATAAAAGAACAGTTACACTTAGGGGAAGCCAGATATAGATAAATTAAGGGAAAGACATAATGGAAAGAATGAGGGATAGAAATAGTGAAATTGATCAATAAGTTCCCTATCTTGCTCTATGTGTGTGTAAGTGTTTGTGCATTTGTGTGTGTGTGTGTGTGTATTCATGTGTGTTCAAAGGAGCAGGGGCCACATGGAAACGTCCCACATTTTGCTGACAGGTTTAGGAGGCAAGGCAAATTCAACCCAACTGACACTCACAGCAGGATTAACTGGGATAATGTCAGTGTCAGTAGAGAGCCATGAAAGCACAAACGTGGACGTGACTAACGGTGGGCAGGTCAATGAAGGAAAGCATCTTATAGAATGTGACAGCTGAACTGACAATCGTGGGCTGGGTAGGATTTTGCCAAGTAAAATGCCTATAGAGAGAAAGTGAGGACTAGGTATAGGAGCTTGTTTTCAAGGCACTAGAATTTTTTCCATGCCTCATCAGTTCCTGACATCTATGGGACGATTAACTATGCAGCCTTATCATTTTTAATTGTGTGCTTTCTTATAGAGCTGGTATTCTTTTGATTCAAGTAGCCTATTTTTAGATCCTGCTTTATGTTATTAATAATTGCAGCAGAAAATGAACTTCATAGAAATTAAATGTCTTTATTTCTTATCTGTAATTAGCTATGATGTGAGCATGCAAGATACATTCAAAATCTACTCTGTTGAGGGGCGCCTGGGTGGCTCAGTGGGTTAAAGCCTCTGCCTTCAGCTCACGTCATGATCCTGGGGTCCTTGGATCGAGTCCCGCATCAGGCTCTCTGCTCAGCAGGGAGCCTGCTTCCCTTCCTCTCTCTCTGCCTGCCTCTCTCCCTACTTGTGATCTCTGTCTGTCAAATAAATAAATAAAATCTTAAAAAAAATCTACTCTATTGGAAGGATATGTTGCATGGATCTAAGTGTATTCAAGGAAAGGAGAGTCTGTACGACTGTATGGAAATGTTTTCATTAATTTTCAATTTTTGAGAATTCCTGAGTGGCTCAGTCAGTAAGTGTCTGCCTTTGGCTCAGGTCATGATCCTAGGGTCCTGGGATCGGGTTCTGCATCAAGTCCCACAGTAGGAAATATTGCTGGATAGTCACATGCAAAAAAAAAAAAAAAAAAGGTGGATCCTTGCTTCACACCACATACAAAAATTAACTTAAAAAATTAATTCAAGGGGCTCCTGGGTGGCTCAGTGGGTTAAGCCGCTGCCTTCGGCTCAGGTCGTGATCTCAGGGTCCTGGGATCGAGTCCCTTGTCAGGCTCTCTGCTCGGCGGGAAGCCTGCTTCCCTTCCTCTCTCTCTGCCTGCCTCTCTGCCTGCTTGTGATCTCTCTCTGTCAAATAAATAAATAAAATCTTTAAAAAAAATAATTCAAAATGGGTCAATGACTTAAATATTAGAGTTAAAACCATAAAGTGTACAGGTAACTCTTCATGACGTTGGCAATGGATTCTCAGATATGGCACCAAACCTATGAGCAACAAAAGAAAATATACAGGGGTGCCTGGGTGGCTCAGTTGTTAAGTGTCTGCTTAAGGTTCAGGTCATGATCCTAGTGCCCTGGGATGGAGCCTGTTCTCCCTTGCCCACTCCCCCTATTTGTGTTTCCTCTCTCGCTGTGTCTTGCTCTTTCAAAAAAATAAATAAAATCTTAAAAAAAGAAAATATAGATATATTGCACTTCATCAAAACTAAAAACTTTTTTTTTAAAGATTTTATTTATTGATTTGACAGAGATCACAAGTAGGCAGAGAGGCAGGCAGAGAGAGAGGAGGAAGCAGGCTCCTTGCTGAGCAGAGAGCCCGATGCGGGGCTCAATCCCAGGACCCTGAGATCATGACCTGAGCCGAAGGCAGTGGCTTTAACCCACTGAGCCACCCAGGCACCCAAAACTAAAAACTTTTGTGTTTTAATGGATTCTATACAGAAAGTGAAGAGACAACCCATACGATGGGAGAAAATATTTGCAAAATATATTATGTATGTATGTTTGAATGTATCTACCTACATCTCAATTACTCAATAATAAAAAGACAGCCCAACTAAAAACTGAGTAAAATATGTAAATAGACATTTCTCTAAAGGATATACTTAAGTGGCCAGTAAGCCCATGAAAAGATGTTTAACGTCATTAGACATTAGGAAAATACAAATCAAAAGCAATATCATGGGGTACCTGCCTGGCCCAGTGGGTGGAGTGTGGGACTTTTGATCTGGGGGTTGTGAGTTCAAGCCCCACGTTGAGTGTAGAGATTTCTTAAATAGAAAAAACCCCTATAATATCACTTTCCATCCACAAGGATGGTTATAATAAAAAATATAATTACAAGTATTGATGAAGCTGTTAAGAAATTGGAATCCCCCCAAAACTGCTGGTGGGAATGTAAAATTGTTCAGTCAGGTTTTTTTTGATAAAATACATTCTTTAGTCAAAACGAGTTTACATGTTGACACTTAAGGCTAAACTAGAATAAATCTGTGCAAATTAGAACTGTATTAAGGACCAAGCAGATAATTACTGGTTCATATAATGTGATAGCAAGAATTCCTGCAAAATAGGAGATCCAACTCCCATGGTAAGATCTCTTAAACAGTTGGGCAGTTCCTCAAGAAGTTAAATACAGAGTTATTATCTTGGTATTAGCTAGTGATCCCACACCTAAGTATATACCCAAGAGAGCTGAAAATAAACGTCCACATGAAACTTACACATGAAGGCTCATATCAGCATTATTCATGATAGCCAAAAGATAGAAACAACCCAAATTTCCATCAATAAATAAATGGATAAATAAAAGGTGGTCTGTCCATACAATAGAATATTACTTGGTGAGAAAAAGCAAATGAAAGGAAAGAAAGAAAGAAAATAAAATGAAGGACTGTTCTACGAGGTGGATGAACCTTGAAAAACAGTATGTTAAGTGAAAGATGCCACATCCTGGGGTGTCCAATACAGGCAAATCCACAGAGGCAGAAGGTGGATTTGTGGTGGCTCCAGCGGGAGTGGAGACTGATTGCTAACCGGTACCTGGTTTCTTTGGGGGTGATGAAAGTATTTTGGATTTAGGTTATAATTGCGTAACCCTGTAACCATACTAAAAACCACCGAGCGGTGCACTTTAAAAACAAAGGGATCATTTTCTCGTGCAATTTTCTCAGCAAGCAGCTGGAGATCGTTGGAGAAATTAACATGCAGCGCTCAATATAATGAAAACTGCCTACCTCTGTGTCATTCATTACACGCTATCTTCATCTCTGTCACAGCCCACAGTGACGGTTCAGCGGCTCTCCTCAACAGGGTCTACTGTCATACTTAAGTCCCTGCGCTGGGTACCGTCACGGCCCCGTCAGGCTAAGACCACCGGGGACAAACGAGTAGTTGGACAAAGTCAGGTTATTGGCCTGTTATAATGAGAAAAACCACATAGTAGAGTTATTCTGGAGCCTCTCCAAACAGGGAAAAGTAGTGTTATTGTGGAGTTTGGAGGAGGAATGGAAATCTGTGAAATTCAAGTGAAACAGTATTTCAGGTGCTTAAGGCAACACAGGGTGAGTGTCAAAGTGTCATTATCAGGTCTGGACCATGAAATGGACTCGGGATCCTATTCCCTTGGAAACCACTAAGTTAAGATAAGTGCGGACGCTTGTGTCCAGACAACTTTATTGGAACTTCTGCACCTGGGTTGTACCCCAAGTTTGCTTCTTTGTGTCAGACCATCTTAGTTCCTCCAGGCAAGACTGGGATATTTTACTCTTACTGGAATAATTTCAAACAGCAACATTACTGGGAGTCTGATTTTAGAGGAGAAATTTTCTCTGTAACCAAGAACACAGTAGTCACTCTAAGAAGGGGGCCCAAAGGTGCTTTGCAGTCGACAGTGTGTCCTTGGGAGAAATCATGCTTACTGTGAACTCTGGGCTGTCTCTCTCTGTGTCTGTTTTCCCAGCCTGGTGAATGGCATGGCTGGTTTTTTCCTTCCTTATTTTTGAGGGGGTGTTAAGGATTGATGCAAGGTTGTTTGTGCTCCTAGACCTCTAGAGGCAAGAAAGGCAACACTTTAAGGAGGGACCAATGCAGGTTCCCCTGGAGGTTTGGTCCCTCTGCCTTTTAGTGGTTTTCAAAGCCTGGTTCAGCAGGTCTGAGTTAGCTCTGCTGAACGACAGGCTGGACCCCAGAGCTGCCTTGTTTCTAACAAGGCCATGCAGGGAACTCTGCTGTTACTGGATTCCAGAATGTTCCTTAGGGAGATACACATCACCACCAAGCTCCCACTACAGTGACCAGGCCAGTAAGGCCCAGCCTAGACACATGCTTGGTCAGGAGCTGAGGGAGGTGGCGGGAGGAGGTCCTGCCTCTGCTCCTAGGGGTCCTGGGAACCGTATTCATAACTTTTGAGTGGCCCCAGTGAGCTGGGCACCCTTGTCCTCTTGCGTGACCTTCGTGACTAGAAAGGCACACACCCATTTCGTCTCTAATTGGTAGAAGTGGTCATTGCGAGCTCGGCCACCTTAGGGGTGGGAGACATTTCTCCTTAGGAAGTAAGGTAGGTCTCAGGGAGGGCTGAAGACTAGATACCAGCGTCTCAGGTATCTGCAAACCCAGCGGTGGGTGAAGTGGCCTCATCGTGCAGGAATCCAGCTGCTTGGGGTCTGCTCTGAGGTTTGGGAGGGGAGTGGAAGTGTAGCAGGAACTCCACCAGTCCATATGGCAAGGGTGCCATTTGGAGAAAGAGTAAACTGACTACAGAGGGGAAGACCCAGTAGTGAGACGGCTCATTGCCGGGGATAGCACGCCCTCTAAAAATATATTTGGTGAAACAAGAAGTTGTTGATAGACTCCAGAAATTGCCAATTTTCAAGTTACGTCTAAGGCAAACCCTGCTTTCCACAGGTTCCAAGAAATACTGTTCACCCATTTCTGCACCTTTCTTTTCTTCTCTCCCAAGAGGGAGAAGATCATGACCCTCTATCTTTCCCTGATGGGCAAACTGTCTACAACTCGGACAATCACAGTAATGGTGATGACAGAGAACACAAAGCGAAGGCACTCATGTGCCCATAGACTGCCTAGCTAATTGTAGGTCAATACTCAGTAAATACTCATTAAATCGTCATCTGTGGCAAGTCATTGCACAAGTATTTACTGAGTGCTAGTGAATAACGTGATTTTGTGAGATGCCTGATGAAGCTGTAAGGGGACCTCAGCCCCGCCCTTGATGTGTTTTTGTTTTCTGTTTTGTTGCTGTTCTTGCACTGTAAGGAGAGGCATCACGCTTCACCTGCGGGAAGGGGGTGGGTAGTAGACAGCCCCAGTGCTCGAGTTCCCGTCAGAAGCCCCGGACACTAGTTTTTGCTTTGTTAGGAACACGATGTTCCTATGATCTCGGATGAGTTACTTGAATGTCTCAGGATCATCTGAACAAATAAGATGGTCAAACTCGATTTTTATACCTTATTTATTTTTAAAGCTTTTGTTTATTATTTGACAGAGAGAGAGAGAGAGAGCACGAGTGAGCTCACACACAGGCAAGGGGAAGGGCAGGCAGAGGGAGAGGGAGAAGCCAGCTTCCAGCTGAGCAGAGAGCCCAACTGTCCTTATGCAGGGCCCATCCCAGGACCCTGGGATCATGACCTGAGCAGAAGGCAGACACTCATCCAACTGAGCCACTTAGGCGCCCCTAGACTTTCATACGTTAAAGAGCTCTGCCAACTGTAGAGTGTGGTTTGGGCTGAGACACAGTGAAAGTGACTGGATATGCAAGGATGGCCTTCCTGTTCTACTTAAGGTCTAAATTCCAGGATTGGTCTACAAAGTCTTGTTCACCTTCTTTAAGGGTGGTCAAATCTTCAGAAACCCAGCTTTTGAAACCTAAACTCATCCGAACTGTTTTTTGTTATTGTTGTTCATTTTAAAGATTTTATTTTTTTAAGTAATCTCTACACCCAACATGGGGCTCGAAACTACGACCCCGAGATCAAGGGTCACATGCTGTACTGACGGGGTCAGCCAGGTGCCCCTGGAAAGGTTAATTGTAAGAAAGCTGAGTCATTTATTGCTTTTTCTAGGACAGGAAACCATCAACACTAGCCAGAAAAAATTGCCATGGTTTCTTGCTGAGGAAGGCATCAGACCTTTAAAAGTAGCTGATTCCAGTCAGCCGCTGTCATCACACAAAAAGCTCTTGTGAGCTGACCTGCCATGTAAGAAGTGAGTAATGTCTTGTCTTCCCTCCCCTCCACCTGTCGACCACGTCAGGGCTCACCCATCCTCATCCTCTACCTGGTTTCCCACAGCTTCATGTAAAGCGTTAGCCAGACAGATCAAGGTTGAAAGGTATTTTTTTTTTTTTTGCTGTGACTGTTAAATTTTAATTGAAGGTTAATTGATTTTTCTAGGAATGAGCCTCTAACCGTGGCCACAGCTCAGTGATACTGACCCACCCACTGTCTCTGCTGAACCGAGGTAAACACAGAGCAGATAAGGCAAACTGAGAATCATCAGAGGAATAAGGCCAACGCAAATTTGCAAGCAGAATGCATTTGCCAGTCATGAGAACTTGGAAAATTATCGCTAAGCCTTCTTAGCCTTTTCAAATTATGTAAGGTTGAATTTTGGGAGAAAGGCTTTCCAGACCTGGATCAGTGTGTCCCCGCTGTGATTCAGAAGATCCAGGAACTCTGAGCAGCTTGGTAACCCCACAGCCGAGAAGAGCAGTTCCCAAACTTTTATGTGTGTGTACTACTAGGATAGTTGTTTTTTTTTTAAGATTTTATTTTATTTATTTATTTGAGAGAGAGGCAGTGAGAGAGAGCATGAGCAAGGAGAAGGTCAGAGGGAGAAGCAGACTCCCTGTGGAGCTGGGAGCCCGATGCGGGACTTGATTCCGGGACCCTGGGATCATGACCTGAGCCGAAAGCAGTCGTCCAACCAGCTGAGCCACCCAGGCGTCCCTGGGGTAGCTTGTTGAAACACATATTCTAATTCTTTGGTCCAGGGTGAAAATTGAGATTCTGCATTTCTAACAAGCTGTCAGGTGATGACAACGTGGCTGGTCTTGGGACCTTATTTTGAGTAGCATGATTCCGATAGAATTACCTGACACTGGGAAGGCAAATGAGCACAAACTTTACCTGTGCGTCTGACCAGGAATGTCTATGGCCGGGCATAGGATTTTATGAAGCGAAGTGCTGCCTTTGACCTCTACTGTGAGTGCACCACAATTCAAGTGGTGGGGTAAACGCATGTATTTTTTTCTTAAAAACAAAGCTGAAAAGCCATGGGCTCATGGGCAGCAAGAAGGATATTAGACTCTAGTGTTTCTAGAAAAAAGGTGGAGATCAATGATATGGCAAGGCATTGATTTTGTTGCTATGTCTAATGTATGGATAATGCTATTAAATTAGCCTAAGGCGTCAATGATTTCTTTTTATTTATTTAAAAGATTTTATTTATTTGACAGAGAAATCACAAGTAGGCAGAGAGAGAGAAGGAGAAGCAGGCTCCCCGCCGAGCAGAGAGCCTGATGTGGGGCTCGATCCCAGGACCCTGAGATCATGACCCGAGCTAAAGGCAGAGGCTTTAACCCACTGAGCCACCCAAGCACCGCAACTTCCTTTTAATATAAATGAAACATAGCTATGCTGACCACATTGAAATGAATTTTTTCAACTTGACTTAATGATAGGAAAATTGGGGATGATAATGAGAAAAGACAGTGCTTCTTTTCAGGTTGGAGTCATTCATTCATTCAACAATGACAATGTATTGAGACCCTTGTGATGGGCCAGGTGCCGTGGAGGACCCGCTGTGCTGGGAGCTCAGTCCCTCCATGAAAGTCTGACATTCACTGGGAGCATATTGACCCCAAACAGCTCATATTAAAATGAATTAAAACTGTGATCCTGGAAGGAGAAATTAAGCATGCTCTGGGAACACTGAAACTGGGGCACATGACTTAATGGGTATGTGAAAGAAGACTTCCCTAAGGTGATGTTTGAGTTGAGAGCTGAAGGTTTGTTTGGAATGATCTAGGTACAGGTGTTGGTGTTGGAAGGCACCAGAGGAGGGAAGGAGGTTGGCCCATGTGTGAGGTTATCCATGTGTCAATACACGGTCTTCCCCCATCTGGGGCTTGATTCAGGGAGGCATGGTGTAATTACTGCTGATGTGAAGACCCCCAGGACTTTCATATATATGCCTGGCCTGGGTTGGCCTCAGGTGGAACTCCTTGAACATTTCTCCTTCTCAAACCCTCTTACACCCAGCCTGCGGACCCCGAGGGACATGGTTCACATTTAATGCAGATATGACTGTCTCCAGAACTAGTCTTTGGGGGTGCTTTGTTGTAGGGAAAAGTGGGGATGGAGATCTCTGTGAGTCTGTGTATGCTTGGGTCATGGAGAAGCTAGGTTTTCTGCTCCTCTTTCCTCTTCTCTTAATGACATTTTTCCCGCCCCAGGTTCAAAAACACAGATGCTGTGGAAATCTGCCTGTAGTGAGATATCTGGCCACCAAGAGGCAGCACGAGACCATAGCTTTTCCGGAAGATTAAGCAAGTTCCAATCAGCAAAGCAGGATCTCGGGTTTCCAATAATGTCTGCATGTTAGAATCACCTGACGAACTTTCATAAAATCCCAGGGGCCTGGGCTCCATCTCAAGCCAGTTGCATCTTATATCCCTGGGAAAGGGGGCACAGACTTTCAGTTTCTCCAGTGATTCCAATCTGCAAAGAGAGTTGACAACCGCTCATGGAGAACACCGAATCCTGAAAACTGGAATCACCTAGTCTACCCTGATTGCCCCATTCCACAGCTGCAGGAACTGAGGCCAGACACAATAGGCTTAGGAGTCACTGGAAAACAGAACCCAGGATCCTCACATTCAGGCAGTTCTGATTCCTGTCAGGGCTGTGTGGTTCCCTGTTCAAGGAGCTCCTGTTGGTGGAAACCTTCGGAATCCATCTATAGAAACCAACAGGAGAGCAACCCCAACTCTCTGTGGGCTGAGGTTCAAGGCCTGTGTGCTCTTGGATACCAGGGGAGTGAGGGCAGCTACAGTCCAGGAGGGCTTCCGGGAGATGAGGCAGGAGTAGATGATTGGCTGGGTTTTAATGATCCATGGATGGTAGGGGCCCAGGACAAATGATGGCCACTGCTGGGGTCCCCGAGCCGGTATGAGTGAGGCAAAGGTGAGGCCCTGCAGAAAGTGGGAATTACCACTACAGAGAGACACAGAGGCATAACCTACAGAGGGAGGGACACCCAGGAGGAGGAACTGGGGAAACAAGGCCTTTCACAAAATGTTCTAGATCTCAGTCTGGGTACAGCGAGGACACACAGACAGTGTTTGAGCCTGAGAGAGTCACAGCAGAGCGAGCCTCAGAAAGATGCCACTGGGGGTGGAGGGCTAGAGGCCCAAAGACAGAGGGCAGCATGTGTAGGGACCCCGTCCAGGGACTCCTTTAGGATCATCCTTTTCCGGGCCTTCAGAACGTAGACAGGATGTGACTTTTGGAAGATGTCCTAGCAGGACTGGCCGAAGAGAATGTAAATAGAAGAATTGCCCTCAGCGGCGGCTTGTGGCCGAGGACGGGGATGGCAGAAAAGACCCAAACTAAACAGAGTCCCTTGGAGGGTAGCAGGGGCTGCATTCCAGAAGCTTCTCAGACAGTTTATGGGAGAGTCAGAACTGCGTTACCCCCAGAGGAGCAGGACAGAGTGAGGGAACCCCTGGCTCCCCTCCTCTTTTCTAACCAGGATATTCTTGGGGATCCTTAGAAACTCCACCTTGAGAAAGCCCTGGAAGCCCAGCACCAACCTTCCACCCTCATGTATCTTTAGGCTTTATGACACGGGGGCCCCTCTTCACCACAGTGTTGTCCAGCCTGCTTCCCGCCAGTCTGGCCCACCTCTCTGGGGGATTCCGGGCAGCTCAGGAGTCATGTGCACTACATGTCCCTTCTTGTCAGATTTCTCCCCAGTAAACCCTAGTCTGTATTGATACCAGATGGCACTGGTAGGGTGCACCCTTGTCCTTCTTCCATGACATCTGGTCCCCACACAGGTGCATGCTCCATCTCTCCCAGTGCTGGATGTCTTTGCAAGAGAACTTGAACCAGGCATCCCCAGGGATGGGTGGGTAATATTTTGCTTTCAATCGTCCATGTTTTTATATGGGGGGGGGAGGGCAGGGAGGAGCCAAATAATACTGTCTTCTATTTGCAAAGCAAGACAAACCTTTCAAAACATCATCTCTTTCAATGTTCACCGGAGCCTTCCAGAGTCAAGATGTGCCTAAGGGAACTGCTACCTAGGATGACCGCATCTACTCAGTCCAGCCAATCCCATAGGGAAAGGGTGTTCTTTTCTCTAAAGAACTGCCCAGAGGGTAAGCTTTTTCCTCACATTGGAACCTGGGCTGCACTATGAGACAGGAACACCTAAACCACTAAGTATCAGGGAGTTATTCCAATAATTATGCAGGTTTGAGACTTTACTGACACCAACGTCCTTTGTGCACTCTGGGATGCTATAAGCAATCAGCTGGTGTATTCGTAGACTCTGGATCGTTTTTCTTTGGGGGTCTACCTTCCCGTGTCTATTTTCCTGTTAACCAGGAAGATCTGGCAGGTCTTGAAAAAGTCACCTTCTCAAGGTGACATCATGGCTTTCTCCTTCCTTAAGGAAGGTTTGATCCCCTTGTCTTCCAAATCACACCAGTCTTCCACTTGGCTTGGGGTCCATGCGGCTGTCTTCACAGAATTGGATGCAGGCGTTTGCCCGCACTAGCTGCTCCCTGGGAAGTTTGGTCATAACTCTCAGGGGTTGAGGATTCCCCTTCATTTTCCCTTTCTTTTACAACAGCCAGAAATCTTTTATTTTCCTATTATAAGACTTATTAAATTAGGGTCCGTGGAATCAAATACACATATGGCCTCCAAGGGGGTCAATCCAGTGAAATTTACACAAAATTTTATTTTAGAGATTTTATTTATTAGAGTGAGAGAGAAAGAGAGCACAGGCAGGCAGAGTGGCAGGCAGAGGCAGAGGGACAAGCAGGCTCTCCCCACCCCGAGCAAGGAGCCTGATGCGGGACTCCATCCCAGAACACTGGGATCATGACCTGAGCCAAGGTAGCCGCTTAACTGACTTAGCCACCCAGGCATCCCTACACAAAATTCTATATGTGCATGTTTCACTAAGGGAAAATGACTAAGAACTTATGGCCGAGACTTTGCAACTGTTGAACAATCCTTGGCAAAGGTTGGTTTTTCTCCATAGTAATGGCGACAAGGTGACGATGTCTGGCATCTCCAGTTTTATTTAACATTTTGCAAAAAGGCAGAGATTGGCAAACTTTATTTGCAGATGACATGATCATGTACATAGAAAATCCTATGGAATCTTGAAAAGAGATCTACTAGACTACTAAGTGCATTTAGCTAAGTCACAAAATACAGGGTCAATATTCAAAAATCAGTTCAATTTCTATACACTAGTGATAAAAAACTGGAGATGGAAAAGTAAAAAAAATACCATTTATAATAGCATCTACAACACATATATTCAGGGAAAATTTTAATTATATGCAAAACATGTATAGGGAAAACTCCAAACGTGCTGAGAGGAAATAAACGGAGATATACACCAGGGTTTAGGAATGGGAGGCTCAATACGGCTAGATGGCCTTCCTCCCCAAGTCGAGTTATGTATTTGATGTGATCCCAATCAAAATCCTACCAGGGTTATTTTTGGTCTTTTTCTTTTTTTTCAGAAGTTGGCAAGCTCAAACTTATATACAAATTCAAAAGTCAAAGAATAGCCAAAAAATTGTGGAAAAGAACAAAGCTGAGGGATGTAATCTGCCCAATTTTAGAACTTAATGTAAATATATAGTTATCTAAGAGATTACAGTACATTCAAGTATAGAAATAGAAATCAGTGGAATAGTCTAGAAATGTGTATCTAATACACACGTATGATACATATAATACACTGTGCGCACACACATACATACACACACTTAACTGACTTTCAGTTAAAGTACCAAAGTAATTCAATGGAGGAAACGGCGTATTCAGAAGATACTGCTGGCAAATGGTATACTTGCTTGGAAAAATAAGTGAATCTCAACTCTTTTTTTTTTTTTAAAGATTTTAGAGAAATATTTATTTTAGAGAAAGAGCATGAGGGGGAGGGGCAGAAGGAGAGGGAGAGAGAAAGAATCTGAAACAGACTACAGGCTGAGCACAGAGCCCGACTGAGGGCTCAATCCCACAGCACCGAGATCGTGACCTGAGCCGAATCCAAGGAGTCAGACGCTTAACTGACTGTGCCACCAGGTGTTCTGTGAATCTCAACTCTTAACTCACAAAACCACAAACTTCTTTTTTAAAAAAAAATTAGAGAGAGCACAAGCACAATTTTTTAAAAAATTAAAAGAGAGAGAGCACAAGCAGAGGGAGAAGCAGCCTTCCTGCTGAGCAGAGAGCTCACTGCGGGGCTGGATCCCAGGACCCTGGGACCATGACCTGAGCTGAAGGCAGAGGCTTAACAACTGAGCCACCCAGGTGCCCCATAAAACCACCAAACTTGTAAGAGAAAACATAGGAGAAAATACTTGTGGGTAAGCAAAGATTTCTTGTGGAGGAATAAAAGGCATGAACTATAAAAGCTGACAGCTGGGCTTCATCGAAACAAAGAATTTCTACCAAAAACATTAAATGAAAAGGCAGGGCACCTCGATGGCCCCATCAGTTAGGACCCCAACTCTTGGTTTTGGCTCAGGCCATGATCTCAGGATCCCGAGATCGAACCCTGTGTTGGGATCTGCGCTCAGTGTGGAGTCTGCTTGAGATTCTCTCTCCCTTTCCCTTGGCCCCCCCTCCCCCAATAAATAAGTCTTTAAAAAATGAGAAGGCAAACTCCGGGACTAGGAGAAAATCTTTGCAATACACAGATCTGCCTAGGGCTTGTACCCAAAATTTATAAAGTCCTCGTATAACTCAATAAGGAGACAAACCAACCAATGAAAAATGGTGTGGTAAGGAGGATTCTGTGGTGACCCCAAGGACCACCCATGTCTTTATATAATCATCTCTTCCTTGAGTATGAGTGGAATCCGTGAATATTAAGGATGTCGTTCCCGTGATTAGCACATCGTATTATATGTCAAAAGGCATTTTGACAGATATAATTAAGGCCAATCAAAAGGAAGATTATCTCAGGTGGGCCTGAGATAATCAGATGAACCTTTGAACCAGGCTCATGAGGCGGCCATAGATCTTTTCCGTTGGCGTTGGAGCAAAACACCAGGAGTTCTGTAGCCGCAGGGAAAGGCATTCTGCCAACAACCACGTGTGCTTCGAAGGAGGCCTGAGCCCCAGGTGGGACTCTGGTGCTGCCCAACACCTTGGCTGCAGCCTGGGAGACCAGAGGGGAAGACCCAGCTCAGCTGTGCCTGACCCACGGTCACTGTGAGTCAATAAACATACTTGGTTTTTTGTTTATTTTTCAGTTTAACCTGACAAACTTGCGATCTGTAGAAAGCTAACACAATAGGCAAATGATGAACATCCACTTCACAAAAGAAGACATGTGAACAGCCAGTAGGTCCATGAAAAGATGGTCAACAGAGGTCATCACCAGATTAAAACAAATTGCAAACAAAATCAAAGTCCCCGGCTGGCGCCCACGCGTGACTGATTTCAGGCAGAGGGGGAACCCAGGAATAGGAAGTACAGCCTCTGGAACTTTCATGGGCTGCTATGGAAATGCCAAATGTTCCAACCATGGTGGAAAACAGTTTGGAAGTTTCTAGTAAAACTAAACGTACCTTATCATATGGCCCAGCGATTTGTGTTTCCACACAGGGACTTTTACAGGACTGGTCACTGCACTTTATTCATAATAGCCCCAAAGTGGGAACGGCCCAGTTGCATGTCAACAGGCCCATGTGTGAACGAATCGTGCTCTATCCATACACTGGGATGCTGCCCAGCCAGGGGACAGCTTTTGGGGGTGATGGTAACGGTTTAGAACTGGACCTTGGTGGTGGGGGTGGTTACGTGGGGGTATACATTTGTCAAAACTCATGTAACTTTACACTTACCACAGGTGCATTTTATATACAAATTCTACCTCCATAGGGTTGACTCTCCCGGCATGATTTTACTTGCTTGAAGATGACCCTCTGGAGAGGAGACTAATGGTGCAGGTGGATAGACGTCAATTGCAGGAGGGATGTCCTTGACTAGGAAGTAGGGTAGGGTAGGGTCCAGCACTTACATGGAACGGGTATTGATACAATGGGGGAGGGTTTATTTGTTTATTTGGCTGAACAGAAGCAATGTAGCCGCTAAGAGGAGAGAGGGGGCTGGGGCACTGGAGGTTAAGGGGAATGGTGAAAAGGGTGTGCAAGTCATTTTAGAGAAAAAATGGACCTCAGACCTGCTATTCCTCCCTGCCCCCACCCCCACCCCATTCCCCTTGGGACTCCTTTCCCACATTCTTCTTTCCCACCCTTGTCTTACCGAAGCAGCCTGGAGGGGTGGCACTTTCAGCTTAACTCTTAAAACTCGTGACCATCATTATGGAAACTCCAGGCCATGTAGCCCCTGTGAGACCTCGTGGGAGGTGGGGGGCGGGCAGGAGTGTGCAGGGGGCTGCCTCCCCCCACAGTGTTTAAAGTATCTGGAGAGCTCTGGGGCTTTGGGGAAGCAGCAGGCTGTCAGAAAGCAGCTTGGGAGTGGGGAGTCTGCTTCTTGCTCTCCCTCTGCTTGTGCTCTCCTGCTTTTTCTCTCCATCCCCACAACAAATAAATACTTTAAAACAAGAAAAAGAAGAAGGAAATGCCTGTTTCCAACAGCCGCTTAGTTACAGAGGTGGACTTACTACACTTTTAAATATTTTTACCTAACATTTTTTAAAGCTCCCTAAATAATTATTGGCTCAAAGAGGCTTGGGAAGCAAAGGACCATGGCCCTGGGGCAGAGAGAGACTAAAGCTCAGTTGGACCGCTCTTGACAAGGCTGGGCAGAGCACTGAGGCTCTGAGAGGTCATCTCCACCAAATGACACCCTGTTTCTCCCTGGTGTCAGGAGCTCTGTAGGCGGAGGTGGTACATGAGGCCGGGCGTGCTCCAGGAGAAGTCAGAGTTGTGGTGACCCCTCACCCCCTACCCAGAGTCACCTCAGCCCTCCCAGGTGAGACGTAGCCAGCTTGGGCATTCAGAGCCTTTGCAGCTGCATTTTCTTCCCCTTTGAAGACAGAGAGACAGGACAGGACAGAGACGTTTTGTCATGGAGGGCAGTTGTCACGGTTCCCACAGCCTGGCACCTACAGAGAAAAAGGGCAGTATTAACGGAAACTCTATGCAAAACAGCTTCTCTCCCAAGAGCATGCAAGATATGTTATTGTCTGAGCAGCTGCTGCCAAACTGTGGGGAATCTGCTCATTGAGTTGATCCCTACGGGCGGGGCAGGGGAGTGGGCCGTGCAGGGACAGACCCAACAGAACTCTGTCTTGGTCTCCCGCCACCAACCAAGGAGCACCCTGTGCCCTAGGCTTCTTCCAGAAGGTCAGAGGAGAAGAAGGTATGAAATAGTCATTCAGAAGAGTGGGCCAGAGAGGATCCCTCCACCTCCGCTGTGCCTGCTTGAGGTTAAAGACCACAAACTCCATCATCAGGGTGGGGAGGTTTCCCCATCTGTAGGCAGGAGCAGGCTGAGAGCTGAACTTGACTGGCATTGTCACTTGCCAAAGGATCCCAGGGAAGGGATCAACCTTGGAATTAAGCTGGGTGTGAAAAGACAGGAGGAGGAGGTGTGGTGGGATTCCACCCCAGGAAAAAAAATGTCCAATCTGCTCTTTCTTCATTCACAAAGTCTGCATTGAGGCACCCCTTCCACAAGGCTGTGAGCATCCTGGGATGTACCCCGTGGGCTCCTGAATGGAGCCCTGGACATGGCAGGTATCGCTGAGGGGTGTGACTGGGGCGTGAAGGGCGGTTTGCGGGTGTGATGTTGACAGAGAACCCCGAGGCAGCCCCGGCTGGGGTGGGAAAGTGGAGCCAAGCACCCTGCGGCCACTCCACCTTCCCCAGCATCTCTGCAAATCTACCTGGGTCCCTTGTCCCCTGGCCATGAGCATCTCAGATGTTCTCACGAAGGCATGCTTCCTCTCCTGCTGAGCTTGACTGTTGCCCTATGGGACCCCCTAGGTAGTTTCCTACTCTTCGAGTGGAAGGAGCAGGGAGCAGAGGCTGGCTTTGTTGTTTCTCAGGATGAAGTCTCCCCCAGGAGACTCCTTACACCCCTGCGAAAGGGCCACCCAAGCTCCGTGGCCCTGGCTGCAGAGGTCTGCCATCCTCACCCTCATTTCTGCAGCATACCTCTCTGTCCATGCCTTTGCAATGCGGGGGTGGGGGGATGCTGTGGCCCCTCCTTTGTATGGGGCCAGCCAAGCCTCAGCTTCCTGTCCACCTCCTCCCCTGTGCGTAGGCTGCAGGGTCCTGTTGACAAAGATCAGCCTTTTCTTCCAGTGAGGCTCGGGGAGGGGGAGTTGCTCTCCAAGCTCGGCCCATCTTCCATGCTGACTGGGGCTCCCTCCCAAGTTTCTCGGCTCAGTCTCTGGCATTTAGAGCAACTCTTGTCAACCTGTCTCCCCTCCTCTTGGACCGGCGGTCTCTGCACCCTGCCCTCTTCTGCCCAGGGCGGATCCAGAGAGTCCACTTGACTCCAAACTTCTCAGCAACCCCTGTCCATTCACTGTGCCCTCCCCACACTGGGATTCCCCCTGCTCCCGCACACCTGCTCCTTCCCACTGGTGTCTAAATCAGCTCACGTCTGGCCCATCTTAAAAAAATAAAACAAAACCTTGACCTCATTTGTCCTAGGTTGAGCCATCTTCTGATTCCCCCACACTGTACCCAGACTTGGGACTTTTATTTTTGAGCTGACAGCTCTCAAACCATCACCTCCTTCCCAGAGCCCATCCAAAGCACCACTCACCAACCACAACTCCTGCTCGACATGACCACCCAGAGGTCCCTTGGGCGCAGTAGAGCCCAGCTTCAGAACTGTGCTCTCTTCTCTGCCCACACAAACCCCAGTACCCCCCTACCTCCAGCACGACCCTTGCACAAAGGTATACATACTGTCCTCACAGGTGCCAAGAGTCCGGGGTCCCTCCCTGGCCGATTTCTTCAGTGTGCTATTCTGCTACAGGACGCTCCCATGTCATCCCGGTTTCCCACCTTCAGCTGTGCACACGCTCCATTCATATCCCACAGAGGAAGTAGAGGCAGCTTTCAAAATAAATTATACCATGGCTCTCCCTACTGAAAAAGACATTAATGGGGTGTCTGGGTGGCTCAGTCATTTAAGCGGCTGCCTTCATCTGGGGTCTGCCCCACAGCGGGCTCCCTGCTCAGCAAAGAGTCTGCTTCTCCCTCTCTGACCCCCCTCCCCACTTGTTCATTCTCTCTTGCTCACTCTCCCTCAAACAAACAAAACACATTAATGGCTTCATTAACCTCATTAAAATAAAGTGCAAGGTCATAGATCAATGGAACAGAATAGAGAGCCCAGAAATAGACCCTCAACTCTATGGTCAACTAATCTTCGACAAAGCAGGAAAGAATGTCCAATGGAAAAAAGACAGCCTCTTCAATAAATGGTGTTGGGAAAATTGGACAGCCACATGCAGGAAAATGAAATTGGGCCATTTCCTTACACCACACACGAAAATAGACTCAAAATGGATGAAGGACCACAATGTGAGAAAGGAATCCATCAAAATCCTTGAGGAGAAAACAGGCAGCAACCTCTTCGACCTCAGCCGCAGCAACATCTTCCCAGGAACATCGCCAAAGGCAAGGGAAGCAAGGGCAAAAATGAACTATTGGGATTTTATCCAGATCAAAAGCTTTTGCACAGCAAAGGAAACAGTTAACAAAACCAAAAGACAACTGACAGAATGGGAGAAGATATTTGCAAATGACATATCAGATAAAGGGCTAGTGTCCAAAATCTATAAAGAACTTAGCAAACTCAACACCCAAAGAACAAATAATCCAATCAAGAAATGGGCAGAAGACATGAACAGACATTTCTGCAAAGAAGACATCCAGATGGCCAACAGACACATGAAAAAGTGCTCCATATCACTCGGCATCAGGGAAATACAAATCAAAACCACAATGAGATATCACCTCACACCAGTCAGAATGGCTAAAATTAACAAGTCAGGAAATGACAGATGCTGGCGAGGATGCGGAGAAAGGGGAACACTCCTACACTGTTGGTGGGATGCAAGCTGGTGCAACCACTCTGGAAAACAGCATGGAGGTTCCTCAAAATGTTGAAAATAGAACTACCCTATGACCCAGCAATTGCACTGCTGGGTATTTACCCTAAAGATATAAACGTAGTGATCCGAAGGGGCACGTGCACCCGAATGTTTATAGCAGCAATGTCTACAATAGCCAAACTATGGAAAGAACCTAGATGTCCATCAACAGACTAATGGATAAAGATGATGTGATATATATACACAATGGAATACTATGCAGCCATCAAAAGAAATGAAATCTTGCCATTTGCGACGACGTGGATGGAACTAGAGGGTATCATGCTTAGCGAAATAAGTCAATCGGAGAAAGACAACTATCATATGATCTCCCTGATATGAGGAAGAGGAGATGCAACATGGGGGGTTAAGGGGGTAGGAGAAGAGTAAATGAAACAAGATGGGATTGGGAGGGAGACAAACCATAAGTGACTCTTAATCTCACAAAACAAACTGAGGGTTGATGCGGGGAGAGGGGTTGGGGTTATGGACATTGGGGAGGGTATGTGCTATGGTGAGTGCTGTGAAGTGTGTAAACCTGGCGATTCACAGACCTGTACCCCTGGGGATAAAAATATGTTTATTAAAAAAAATTAAATTAAAAAAAGTAATAAAAAAATAAAAATTAAAATTAAAAAAAAAAAGTGCAAGGTGCAGCCAGTCCTTGAACCTTCTCCGCACACCTACAGTCCAGCCCCGCTCTACACCTTGCTCCCTTGCCCTCCCCCCCCACCCCGCCCTTGGCCCCGCCCACACGGTCAATCTCCCGAAGCCCTAAGGCTGCGGCAGGGCAGTGGGCACCTGGGCTGAAGGGCTGTACAGCCGGGCTTTCCAATTCCAGCTCCACATCTGCCTCGCCCTGGTCCCCTGTGCCACTCACTCCCTGTCTATGCGCCTCTGTCTCCTCATTGGTAAACTTGAGCGGGTAATGTTTCCTCGCATGTGGCTGCCCTCGGGTGCTCAGTAGATGTTCCCTGCTGCGGTCGGACCCCACGCTCCTTACAGCCCTGTCCTCCCTGGAACTTCAGAGATGGTGCCCTACCGTGCTGCTGGGAGCCTCTCCAGCTGCTCTTGCTCCCCCTCTCACGCCCTGGGCGCTGCCTGGCATCGACTCAGCCCTCACCTGGTACAGAGTTACCTTCTCCCCATTTTACTCCATCGGTAGGTGTTGCTTTCACCGAAAGTAGCCAGTCAACAGATACACGTGTTAAAGCCCAGCGGTGATGCCCACCCAGGAAGACACAACCAACCAGGGGCATAACCAGGGTTCAAATCCAAGCTGTCGGGCTCCAGACCCTTTGCTTGAAACCCCTCCACCCATCTGTCTCCGGCTTTCCAAGTACTCTAGGCTGGGTTACGGACTCCTCCTTCCCCCTTGAGCAACTCTCCCGTTCCCTGATGCATTTACTAACGAAGCTTTGTGTATTTCTTGCCCCCAGGCTCAGTTCTATCCCAGCCCCATGTCTGAGCTTGCCGGACACCGCCTCCTGTTGGGTCAGCCTTTGTCTCAGAGAGCCCCAAACTTACTTCAAACCCCTTCCTCTGCTATTGATCCAGCTGACTTTGCAGCTTTCTGGGAAAATTTCTTTCATTCAGCCTTGCAGGCTAGATTCTTGTGAGTGTCCCTACCTCCTTCGCCAGGCTGTGAGCCCCCAGAAGGCAGGACCCTGTCCTTGTGGTGCCTCTCTCTGCCTCGAGTACAGTGAAGGCAGATGAAACTCTGTCTCAGATCATATCCGGTCCTGACTTCCCTCTCTCCATGCAGGAAACTATTCTGTATCCTTTCTTTTGGCCTCTGGAATTTTTCCACTTGCCTCATCCCTCTCCTGTCTCCCACATCCTGCTGCCCTTGTCAGGGCCACCTTCCAACTGTCTCAGATTCTTCCTGGCCTCCTCATTCCAACTGCCCAACTGTCATCCAGCCCTACCCCCTCACTACCGGGCCTTTGCCCTGGCATCCCTGCCCTCCCCTTATTTTGAAATGTTGCCCCTAATAACCTAAAACACAGTAATGGTTTTTGCTTTAAAAAAACAAAACAAAACACGTATGTGCCCTGGGGCACCGGGGTAGCTCAGTTGTTAAGTGGCTGCCTTCCACTCAGGTCATGATCCCAGGGTCCTTGGATCGAGCCCTGTGCTGGGCTCCCTGCTCAGCAGGGAGTCTGCTTGTCTCTCTCCCTCTGCTGCTCCCTCTGCTTATGCTCTGTCTCTGTCTTTCTCTTTCTGTCAAACAAAATAAAACACACACACACACACACACACACCACGTGCCCTGAATACAGCTGTGGGTCACCAGTTTATTGCCTATGATGAGCTGGAGCTAGGAAAAGAAAGGTCTTGAGGAAAAGGAGTGCTGTGTTCAGCCTCCACAATGGGCCCCACGGTCACTGCCTTCTGGTGTTTATGCCTCTGTGTAGTTTCCTTCCACACTGTCTCAAGGCTGGTCCATGTGATTGGAGTATATGGCAGAAGTATGACAGGTCACTTTTGAGGTGAGGTTATAAAAGCCACCTCTCTCTCTCTCCCATAACTTGTTCTGAGGGAAGGAAGGACACTCAGAAATGAGGCCTTCTGCCAAAAGCCACATCCCATGAGGCATCCACCTCCAAAGCAGATCGTCCCGCCCCAGTCAAGCCTCCAGGTGAGGGCAGGACTGACTGACGGCTTGACGGCAGCCCCACAGGGGTTCTGAGTCACAGAGTCCCCTAAGGCCGCTCCTCAGATTTCGGCCCTCAGAGACTGTGTTACTGAAAGCTCCTGGATCTGTGGGTCATTTGTTACGCGGTGGTAGATAACTAATACAGAAGATGAGATCCACTCATGGCCTTTGTCATTTACACATCACTTTGGAGCTGCCGTGATGGGTCAGGTACTAACCTGAGCCCTGGGAATGCGGCAATGAACAAAGCAGACCAAGTCTTTAGTGTCCTAATGCTTTTCCTCTGGTCAGGGGAGGGAAATAATTAAGAGGAAAAAAGATATGCCAGAGGGTGATAAACGCTAAGAAGAAAAACCAGTATAAGGTTGGGGTGAAGGGTATATATAGGCACGATATTCACATTTTACCCAAGTTGGTCAAAGGAGGCCTCTCTAATCAAATGCTATTTGAGCAGAGACCTGAATGAGATGAGAAAACAGACAGAGAAGAGCGCAGAGACAAAGGGAACAGCGGAGTGGATGGCTCAGGACCCCTCACTTCTTACCACTCCTTTGCTCATCCTCAGGAAAGGCTACCTCGTGTCTGGCCTAAATTGCTAGCTTGTCCTCCCAGGAACCTCCAGCTCGTGCTTTACCTGACCACGGTTTCCTTCCAACAAAACTGCCAAAGTGATCATACTAAAACCTAAATGAGATCAAGTCACTGCTCCATGTAAACCCTATAAGGATTCCTCATTTCATTTAGAATAAAAACCAAAATCTTCCTCATGGCCTATAGGGCCTGACACGATGTGGCCCATCACCGACATTTCGGCCCCCTCCCCTCCTAGTCCCTCCCTCACTCAGTGCCTCCAGTATCCCACCCCAGCCACAATGGCCTCCTTGCTGTCCCTACAACTTGGCCAGCAAACTCCTGCCTTCGGGCGTTTGCTCTGGTGTCCTTTCTGCCTGGAATATTCTTCCCTCTTCCTCACTTCCTTTAGTCTTTGCTCAGATCCCAACACATCAGTCAGTTTTATCTTGACCATATTATTTAATTCGGCAACCTGGCCCCCCACCTATAGGCCCACTGTCCCTAAATATGATCGCCTTTCACTTTTCTCCACAGCACTTACCCCTGTGAATATTAAGTGATTTATATTTTTAGTTTGCTATGTATTTCAGACCACTAGAAGATAGGAATGCCCTTCTTCTGACTCCCTGAGGCTTTCCAGGTACCTGTGTTCCTGGCACACAGGTGACACTCTATAAATATTTGTTAAGTTAATTAATAAATGATTGGATGAGTGTTCCTCTCTCTCCAGTGACCGATTTGTGACCTTGAGCAAGAAACTTCTCCCTGGGCTTGTTCCCTTGTTCTTTCTCGAGAAAAGGACGATATTGGTCCCTTTTGGCTAGACTATCCACCTAGACAGTGGACAAAAGACACGGACAATGAGAGCTCAGTCCCAGACGTCTGCCATTCAAAATGTACTTGGGAAGATGCCTGGATGGCTCAGTGGGTTAAGCCGCTGTCTTCAGCTCAGGTCATGGTCTCAGGGTCCTAGTCTCACATGGGGTTTCCCTGCTCAGTGGGGCATCTGCTTCTCCCTCTGGTTGTGCTCCCTTCTTCTCTCTCTTTGACAAATAAATAAATAAAATCTTAAAAAAAAACAACCCAAAAACAAAAACAAAAAAACAAAATGTACTTGGGGGGACAAAAATCATGGGAAGAAAGTTTTTTTTTTGTCTGGAGTAAGTCACCAGCTGGGTCATTTGCCAGACCCTTCCCTCACACCCATCTTTGCAATACTTCAGGAACAGATACCCAGTCAAGTAAAGGAGGCTTGGGTCCATTAAGAAGAAACTCTGATACAGTACGATGCCCCTCATGAAAATTAAAACACAGAAAGCCATATGACATAGTTCTCTTGCCTTCACATCTGTGTAGGAAAGTACAATATACTGGATATATTGGGGCACCTGGGTGGCTCAGTCAGTTGAGCCTTTGGCTCAGGTCACGATCCTGGGGTTCTGGGATCCAGCCCCACAGCAGGCTCCCTGCTCAGCAGGAAGCCTGCTTCTCCCCCTCCCTCTGTCCCCTACACCCCGCTCACGGGCTCTCTTTCAAATAAATAAAATATTTTTTTTTAAAGGAAAGTAACAATATACAATATAACAATATACATGGGAGTCAGTCACCAACTCCATGAACTCCTGTCAGGAGCAGAGACAGCTCTTAGGAGCAGACTTATTTAATCTGAGAGAGAGAAAGAAGTCTGAAGCACATTATTTCAAAATATCAACATTGGTTAAATCTAATTGCTTCTTGTTTTTTGTTTGTTCTCTGTGTGACATAAGTGATCATTCACAGCCAACACTTTTTAAACACCTGGAATAGAGACGTTAGCCTACCGCCTCTCCCGTGACAGCTCAGGCCCACGGCCCCACGAAGGCGCAGCTGCTTATGCTCCCCAGTGCCCAGTGTGAAATCCAGGGCCTGAGAGCCTCAGGAAACAAAGGCGAGGGGCCGAGCCCCATGGTCAGCAGCCCCTTCTGTGCTTCCCTTATGGGCCCCCTTCCCCTGAGAGATGAATGCTTGGAGGTGATCTCGCTGATCTCAGCCAGAAGAGATCATTCACTTCTCTGTGAATGGTGGTGTGGGGAAAAGGCCAGAACACCCAGGGTCTGCAACATCTCTTGCTTCACCAACCCACAAATACGGACTTCTTTGTGTTCTGAGAGATTAGACAACAGGTGGAAGCAGGAATGACAACTCCCCGTCTGAGCATGTGGTGCTGTGGGAACTGTGAACACACCCGGGCTGGCCTTTTTGCTGAGTGCCTCACTCCACAAATACGTCATCACGGCTGGGTCCTCGCTTGGTGCGTCTGGTTTGGTGGAGTCGGTAACAGACTGCAGAGGCTTGAAGTGCTCAACCTGCCTGCTTCCCTGTAGGAGAGGTGAGGGGACCGGGGCTGAATCCTGTGGAGGTTCATTTTATTTTATATTACGTTTTGTTATTTATTTGACAGACAGAGCAAGATTGAGTGTGAGAGAGAGAGCACAAGCAGGGGAAGCAGAAGAGGGAGAGGGAGAAGCAGGCTCCTCACTGAACAGGGACCCCGATGTGCGGCTCAGTCCCAGGCTTCTGAGATCATGACCTGAGCTGAAGGCAGACGCTGAGCTGACTGAGCCACCCAGGTGCCCCGGAGAGGTTCATTTTAACTTCCAGCTTCCCCGGGAGCACTTCTGGCTCGTCTGGCTCCTCCCGGTGGCCAGCCTGGGCTTACCTAGCTCTTTAGATTAAAAAGCATGTGGCATCAAAGAGAAGGGATGATTTGTCCCAGTCTCTGCCAGGGCCAGCTCATGCTTTCCCCTTGTCACTGTCCTTGCCAGAGCAGGGGAAGCGAGACAGTGCATGTCCTGGGTCAGAGAAGGGGCACCACTGGGCTGGGGGCATGGGCAGCCAGAGTGGGAGCCTGAGGCCCAGGATGAGTTGCCCCGCTCTATCTCATAAGCCCAGGCCACCGTGGGCAAGGTACTTCCCCTAATGCTTCAGTTTCCCCCTCTGTATAATACATCCCTCATAGGTCTATTCCCATATTTGAGTGGCCAAATAAATAAATAAATAAATAAAATAAAAAATAAATCACGGAAATGGCTTGCAATGGTGCCTGATTTGGGGATGGTCACTGCTGATCCTGCTAGAGGTTTGTAGACATAGGTAAGGTAAGAAAAGATAACATAAATATAAATTTCTTCCTCCCAGCTTCCAATCTTCTTGAACACTTCAAATACCACTGACCTCTGTGTATGTCCCATTTGGGACTAACCCAAGAGACCATCTGTAATTAAGAGGCAAGTAGGTAGACCCAGGGGTTCCTCTCCCAAAAGAGACACAGCTTGTACTGGAGGATCCTGTTTTCCTGTCAGTTTTCTCCTCAAATGACTTCTGCTTCCCCAGCTGACTCCAAATATTCCAGATATATTAGTCCGATCAGATAGAGCCTCCCTACCTGAGACAATGGCAAGCTGAGCTCTAAGCAGGGGGTCTCCATAGTCATTATGAAATACCAGCCAACCAAATATACATATTATTATATGCTATGTAATAATTAGTAAGTCATATCATATGTAAATATTTTATGTATAATAAAAAATTCTCCAAGTCCCAGAATAAATCTTACAGGGATATTTTAAGGGATCAGCAAGAAGATTAGTGTTCGCGTTTGGTAAGGGCTTAACAGGACGCTTGCTAACAGTAAGCCCCCCATAAGGTGGAGCTGCTATATGCTACTATTAATAACTATCATTGACCATCTTTTCCGTCATCATTATCAAACCGGAGCCAGAGACTTCAGCTATAACCACCACACTGAGACCCGAGTCCCCGAGGCTGGACGAAAGGGGTGAGCCTGCTGCTAGAGGAGGAAGTGCGCCCCTCGCTGGATACACCCACCTGCTCCCGGGCACCCTGCAGCTCCAAGAGACCCGACAGCCTTTCTCTAGGTCCTCCGGGTCAGACTGGGACAAGGGGTAGGGGTTACCCGGTCCCCAAACGTTGCCTCTTGCAGAAGAACGAGTCCCTCTCCGCGTTCGACCTGCAAGCGCCATTCCCCCGCTGCGCTGCGGGGCTCGCTGGATCTTGTGCTCTCCGCTCCGGCTTGGGGATCCCCAAGCAGACACCAGGCGAACCCCGGTCCCTAGGATCCCGCGAGGTAGCGGACAGACGCCCAAAAAGCACCCGCAGCGCGGGGCGGCAAGGGCAGGGGTAAAAGGAGGAGCTGCTCCCCAGGCTTGCGTCCTCGCTCCTGAGCACCAAGTGGTATCACCACCCCCTCCCGGAGCCCTCTCGGGTATTAAGCCAGGCTCCCGGGCGGCTGCCAGCCCTGCGCCCTCCGCTCCCGGTTTCTCTCCCCGCTTCGCCGGGACGAAGGCACGGGCGACGTCCGGCAGGTGGCGCTGGCCGCGCTCGGGGACCCGACGCCACCTCGGGGGTCCCGGCCCGGCGGTCCGCCCGGTGCCGCCGAGGGGGCCGCAGAGCAGGGCGCAGGGCCCTCCCGGCCCCGCTGCAGGGCCACGCGGGTGGGAGCCTACGACGCCGGGGCCGCAGGCAGGGGTCCCCCACCCCGCGCCGCCCAAGAGGTGGGTGACCATCGCCCATCGGTACAACCGCGGCGCTGCGGCTGCGTTACCTCCGGCGCTGCTCATCGCAGGAAAGCCCGAAGCCGGGAGTTTGACCAGGTGGGACCCGGCGGCCTGCGCTCCTGCCGCCGGGGGTGGGGTGGGCGTGCAGCAGCGGAGCCCGGCACCTCCCACCCGAGGGCAGCCGGGACGCCCCGCCCCGCGGACCCCTGCGCGCAAAGCCGAGCCGCGGCTGGAGTCTGCGCCCGGAGATCAGGTTACTTGGCTTCTGGCTTCCCCGATGTCAGGTCCCTTAGGTTCCCAGCTCTACCAAAAGACCCCGCCGGGTTTCGCGGTGCCCCTGGGCTCAGTGATTCCGGACGGGTCCCACAGCAACATTGGCGGGGAAGGAGCACCCGCTCTCCGTCAGCGCGAAGGGTTTCAGAAGGATCTCAGAGGACGGGGAAGGGACATTCTCCCCGCACTGGGAGACCCCTCACTTCCTCAGCGACACCTCACCCCCAGCCCCAGCTCCATCTACCACCATGAGCCCCCCTCCCCCCCAGCACACAAACGACAGACATCTCAGCCCCCGAGTTAAGCTTTCATAGCCTCTTACAAATAGCTGCTCCTTGGCCACCTGTGAGCCTAGGGTGTGCTCACCTGGGGGGGGTCTCTAATCCGGAGATGGTGTAGCTAGAAGAAGGCAGAGCCTGGCGGTAGGTTGCTGCAGTTTGGATCTGGAATTCCGAGGTCTAAGCAGCCAGAAGGGAGGACACAGCCTGGGGGAACTGACCCCTTAGTCCCCAGGATTTCTACCCAGAGGGAAGGATGGTGAGTCTAGAGGACAGCGGGGCTCAGGAATGTGTGGGTCTCTTGCTGGGTTTCCCATCTCAGTCTTACCTGAATGTCTCCTCCACCTCCCCCAACCCCATCCCACCCTGGATCTCATTTTTCCCTCATTCCTCCGTCCTTCTTGGTAGCCACCATCTCCTGGATCTCATTCATGTCTCCCTGCCTGTCTACCAGGTGGGCTCCACTTCTCTTCCCTTAGTCACACTAAGGGAGTCCATAACAATAATAAAATTCCACACTTACTTCATACCTGCTGTGAGACAAAGACTAAGTGCTTCACATAGATTAATTTACTTAATCCCCATAAAAACTCTATGCTGTAGACACTACTACACCTTTGTTTTTAAGGTGGGGAAACTGAGGCAGCCAGGGATTAGATCTTTGTCAAAGGTCACCCAAATCTCAGAGCTGGAGCATGAACCCCCGCCATCTGGCTCTGGGGTCTGGTCCCTTAACCACCACATTCTGCTGTTTCTGGGCTGGGTTTCTTTTTTAACTTTTGGATATAACCAAGGCAGCAGAAACTTCATGTGGATTTCAGAGATCTTGAAGCAAGTTTCACCTCCTCTCTGGATGCTGTGATCTCTCTAACTCTGTGGCCCTATTTGTACCCCATGTGCTTCCAGTTTGTATTTTACTCCAGCATTTGCTGGAGTTCTGTTGCTAAGGTTCTGTTTGAACTTTCCAGTCTTGTCTCACATGGCTTTCGAAGAATTAAGAGAGTGGTAAGTCTGAGCAGTGCCCCTGTGAAGCCAGAATGTCAGAGGAAGGGAAACCAGTAAGTGGTTGGTTACCCAAAGAGAAGACAAATCTGTGGCCCCCAGGGTCTGCTAGTGGCCCGGCCTTCTTTCTACAGGTTTGTCCTTCACTTCCCACCTTAGAGAGAGAGTCTGGCTTTGATTTTGTTGCAGAGGTAGCTTTTTATGTTCACTTTCTATCCAGTGTTCTCTCACCCCTTGTGGATTAGAGCCGCAGGTGTGCCCAGCCTCTGTGAGTCTGTCCTAGCCACAGAACTCCATTTCCTTTAGGGAGAGAGCTTCTCGGGCAAGATCAGGGCCAACAGGAGGTCAGAGTTCAGGGACTATGGGATGAAGTCGAAGACATTCTTACCCCAATCCTCTCTCTGTGGGAAACATGGACCCCTGGAAGAAGAGTTGGTATGGGCCTTGGAAAGGAGGTTTGGCAACAACATACGTTGGCTGGCCACATTCTGCTCTGGTTATCTCAATGTAGATGGTAGGTTCTGTCTTTGGACCAACTGAGTTCTGCCATCCTCTCCCTCCAGTACCACCCATTAGTGGTAAGACCCATTAGAGAGTAAACTTTGGAGAGGCCCTGGAAGCCCAGGTCCCCGTAAGTGTTGGGATCTCAGCTTCTATCCCTAGCATATCAGACTGACTTGACTTTGAAATATCTTTTGGATGTTCAGAGGCTGGCACAGTGCTTTCTGAGATTCTGTGGGTAACCCGAAGTGGGCAGTAAGGTTATCGAGCAGGGTAAAGGTCAGGATAGATGTCTAGGGAGCTTGGCTGAGGCTAATTTGAAATTGGGTCCCATTTCAGGGTGATCTTAGGTATATCAGACTCCAACGGGGGGTCACTGCTATTTTTGTTGCTGTTACAGTTGTTATCCTGATGATTCAAGTTTAGAAAAAGAACCAGAGTAACTGTTACCTGTCTATGTTTATGGTAGATCTGAGATGGAACCCAGGACTCTCTGGCGCCTGGGGCCACACGCCCAGCCACTGACCCCTCTGCTTCTGTCTTGCTGCCCCAGAGTGAAGTTTCTTCTCTACTTTCAATATCAGCTACATCCATTACCTTGAGCCTATGCCCTTCATGTCCATTAGCACCTCTTTCTCTTAAATATTGAATCCTTCCCTCTTACCTCTTCCCCTTGCTGACAAGATCATGCTCCTTTAAGGTTAAAAAAAAAAAATCCCTTTCCATTGACTCTACCACTCAAGCTACTGTCCCACTTCTTTCCTTTCACTACCTCCTTTTACTTCTTAAAAAAAAAAAAAAAAAGTAGCTCTGAAAACTCATCTATGCTGCTAAGAGTCACAAAATCAGCTCTTTGCCGACTTGTATACTGTGTACACTTTGCTGTATATAGCATACCTAAAATATACATATCATGTATATAAAACACAGCAGGAAATGTTTTATTATAAATATTTACATATAAAAGCATAGTAACATACTAAGTATATATATTTGTACTATATATATTATATATATATGGTTTGTGTGTGTGTGTATATATATATATATATATATATATATATATGTATTTGTACAATAAAAAGTTAACAGAAGGAGAGAGGGAGGGTAACCTAATTAACTTCCTCCTCTATTCCCTCCCCTCCCTCCTCTCCCAGTCACTATCCTCCCTTGAAGTCTGGCTTTCACGCCCACCCTAGGAGGTCACCAGATCCAGTGGCCCCTACCAGATCCTGCTTCCTCCCTAGACCCTGCCACCATGCTTTCCTGACCTTCCCTCCCATCCTGGATGCCCTCTGGGTACTCCTGCTTCTCCTCTGCTACTCTGATCTCCACCCAGAATGCCTTTTCTCTCATCTCCTCTTGCAAACCTTCTGCATCCTTGTTAAGACCTAACTCAGCTCACACCTCCTTCTGGAATCCTTCCCCACATCCCCGAGTTCTGCATGCTCTGTGCTCACCTGGCCTGTTTTGGGTAATTCTGGAGCAGAGTTTTTCTCATTCATTCAACATATGGAGGCCCTTTATGAGCCAGGTACTGGGGCTACTTGCTGCCCTGTAGTAGTTACTGGTAATATTAAAATTTTCTGTTATTAATTGCAAGGAATGTATAGACTCAACTCAGTATTTTAAGAGCATAGGGATTGTGTAATGGGGTTTTCTTATCACCTTGTCATTTAGCAATTTGTCCTCTTCTGAGAACAGAAAATATTAATGGATTTATGACCACTGTTTCTAAGCAAAGCATGCCAGAGGTTGTGTTAACCTTTTCTAGCAAGATGCTTGTGAATTTGCACTGAAGACTTATGACTAATATGTGTAAAGCTCCCTCCCCCCGCCACCCCGACCTAAAGTTCTTTTGTTCAGAGATCCTGGGGGCTCATCCCTAATTTTAGAAAGAGGTTTTTCCGTTTGATCTTTTGCTTGGGCTCACCCACTCCTCTACTCCCACTCCCTGTAGGGTCAGTGGTTTTAGCCACAAGGAGACCAAGTGCAACTTTGTCCTCTGTCCCCCCGCTAGTGACAAAAGTCCTGAACTCCTAGGGTGACTTGCTGGAGTGAGTTGTCATTCTGCAGAAGTCAAATTGTAAGTTGTATCCCCCTCCCATGATTTCAGCCCACAGTATGAACAAGCAATAGCAGGTTGGGCCCAACAATGGTTTTACAATCAGAATTTTTCTCCTTTGGCAGAAATTTGAAAGCAACAGGAATAAAATCTAGATAGGGATTGGGGCAGCCACATAGGATTGTTACAGTGGGACACCACACATGTACTCCTCGTCTAAGGGGACACGAGTCACATCAGACGTCTTTATTATTCTGAACATTTTTGTGCATTTATTAATATTGCTTATTGCCAACATGGGGGACTGGTATGTTTATTACAACTTCCCGGCAGATGGCGGTAAAGTGTCTGTTTTAAGAGGATTAATATATTTTGTTCTGCTTCCGTGCACAAAGGAAAAATGAGTCAGTAATCAAAACCCACCACAGATCTAACGTCGTCTGAAAACATTTCTGTTTCTAAACAAGAAACCGCTTTTCTCATTGATATGCTGATAGGTGAGTATTTAAAAACAAATCCCATTGTTATCAGTACACCCGCTAATTTAATGTTTCACAGTGCATCAAAACGTCTGCTGTTCGCTGTCCTCAAAAAGGTATTGCTGAGTTCCCAGTGTAAATCTACAAGGACTTTTCATTACTATATGAATCACCCTCAAACTACATATGGTCAAATAATCCACAAAATAAATTATATGCACATAAATTAGAGAGATTACTATTTAAGGATCTGGTAATTACATAATAGCAATTGCCTATTGTTATGATATTCTGTTAGTAAGAACGTTAACACTTGATGGTGTTTAGCAGCTTGTTACTTATATATTTTGTATGTTACATACATGTAAATTCTAAAAGAAAATACTCATTATTGACTTTTTGCTCAGACACTATGGAAGAGTTTGAAAAATTAGTTTCAGAATCAGGAAACAGAGGAAAATGACAAACAATAATTTAGATCATTGGGTACATTTTTGGGAAGGATGGATGGGGGTAGGGACAAAGGCTGCTGGATTAGGATGTGAATTTACCATCAATATTTATGCCAAGTGTAACTGGTTAATTTTGAGGAAAAGTAGAAGGGGGGAAAAAAAAACAAACATTAAACTGGATATTACCTATCCAGGTATCTGGCTATGTAATTTGAATATTTTAGCAATTTGAGTATTAACAACAATCTGGTTGAAATTTGTCCATCTTTTATAAGAAAGTTAATTTTTCATTTAAATATATTTTCATTAAATTTTATCAAGTTTTCACCACACTCTGTCAAATTTAACTACCATTAGCACAGGTAGAAAGTTTTCAGAAATTATTTATAAATTCTAACTGGTCATCAAAACCCTCGTATGATTCTATCTTTGTGATTTCTATGTTTTAACTGTATTGCAAATTCTTCAAAGATGGGGAAAGAGATCAACTGAGGAATGAAAATGTGTGCAAGGATTGGCAGTATGTATCACATATTACTAATGAACAGAAGGTAAAATGCATTTCAACAATAGTGTGAAGAATTCAAAGTCAAAATGTGGTTTGAGAGACAGTATAGTGAGAGAGAGGCAAACAAAGATACCACGCAAATGAGAAACCACACTGGGAGACACACTTTTTGGCAGGTCTACATCAAGGGAGAAGATTACCCAGGAAACTACAATTACAATGATGAGAATTGCCTTCCTTTGGCAGAAATGATACAGAATTCGGTAACATAAGGGGTACATTGATTCACAAATAGTATTACACATTTTTAGGGCATGAAACATAAAACCATGTAATTAAAATTATGGTAGATGCAATGAATGAATTACTTTTGAAAAAGGTATGAAATGCAAATATTATTTTATTTTTAAAAAGATTTATTTATTTATATGAGAGCACGTGAGAGAGTAAGTGAGAAAAGGAGTGCACATGAGTAGGTGGGAGGGGCAGAGGCAGAGGGAGAAGCAGGATCCCCACCAAGCAGGGAGTCTAATGTGGGACTCGATCCCAGGACCCTGGCATCATGACCTGAGCTGAAGGCAGACGCTTAACTGACTGAGCCATCCAGGCGCTCTATTTGATTATTTAAGATACAACCCCTGGCATAAGCCATGTAGAACAGATAATGCAATTAGATTTATGGACTTCCAAAAAATTAATATATAAATATTTGGACAAAGGAGTAAACAAGATGACAAGACCAAAAAAAAGCATATATGTATTTTCAGAACACTACTCATAAAACCTGACTCAAGGAGAAATTGGATACAGCAATGCCACAAGTATGTGTAGAGAACACAATGGGTCACTATAGAAGATTCTCAGTATTTTCTAGGGCATTCTGTTTTTTGTTTTGCATCTTCTTTACATTTGGTATTAAATGATGCAGCAAAAATCTACTTCGACAGCACTGAATTTTTTATATCATCCAAGAATTATGTAACTACTCTTTTTGCTTCAACCAAATGTTGGAGGATATTGAAAATGCATTTACGGAACATAAAATTTAAAATCATTGTTGAATATGAGATGGGAAAATTGAGTAGATGCCATCTTGCTACTAAAACTTAATTAGGGGGAGTACGCAGTGCATACTGATGATATGAATAGAAACATAGATTCTAAAAATACAAGTCAAAAGTGTACTTATGAAAATATCCTCTTTAAGATGCATTGCTCAGGACTAATTTGGAGTGAAGGTAAGATTAATGTTACAGTAGTCCCTCCTTACCCATGGCTTTACTTTCTGTGTTTCAGTTACCCAGAATCAAGTGCAATCTGGAAGCCAGAGATCCTTCTGACTCCTCACCAGGTCAACAGTAGCCTAAATATGTCACAACACCTACATTATCCTTTTCCCTTCTTCTCATCACTAGACATTTTATCATCTCACCTCATCCCAACAAGAAGGGTGAGTCCAACACAGTAAGACATTTAGAGAGAGAGAGACCGCAGTCACATAACTTTTATTATAGTAAATATAAACTTTATCATAAGCGTGTATGTATAGGAAAAAAAACAGTGTATATAGGGTTCAGTACTATCCATGGTTTCAGACAGCTACTGGGAGGTCTTGGAACCTATCCCCCTCTGGATAAGGGGAACTACTTACTACATTAGCAAAATTAGACAGGAACCCAAAGTCAATGAATAATCATTGCCTTGAAAGCACATAATGGGCTAAGAAAATCATTCAAGAAAGGCTTATATTGCTAAAAGAATATCATGTTTCTTTCAGAATCCTACATCAGTACTTCTCAAATTTTCATGTGCATGCAAACTCTCCCGGGATCTTATGAACATGCAAAGTCTGATTCAGTAATTCTGGGGTAGAACCTGAGATTCTGCGTTCCTAACAAGCTCTTAGTGATGCCCTGATCCTAGGCACTTGGAGGAGCAAGGGTCTCGATTTCTTCTATGATTCGGAGAATTACTATCAATAGGAAGTACCAACGCCAGGCGAAAATGTGCAATTGAAATGGACTGATGAGCATTATTAAATATTAAATAATTAATTCTTCATCAATGTATGAAAAACTAACAATATACGATTAACTTTTTTTTTTTTAAGATTAGCTTTTTAAAACATACTATCTCCCATCAAAATATTGCAGTGTTGGGGCACCTGGGAGGCTCAGTCAGTTAAGCCTCTGACTCTTGATTTCCGCTTGGGTCATGATCTCAGGGTCCTGGGATGGAGCCCCGAGTGTGGCTCTGTGTTCTGCATGGAGCCTGCTCTTTCCTGTCCCTCGGCTCCTTCCATGACTTGCTCTCTCTCTCTCTCAATAAGTTAAATCTTAAAAAAAATTGCAGTGTTTTTGTGACAATAATTTACTGGATCCATTTCCAAATAACTGAAATTTTCAAGGTATAATTAATTTTGCCAGCACACTATCGGTGAAAAATGTAGCATCTCAAAATTAAAGATGTTAAAACACGTAAAGTCCACACTTCCATAAGACTATCCATCTGATGATCATTTCTATGAGATAAGAGCTATTAAAAAAAGTAATAATTAGAACTGTCAAAAACAGTTTTTTCTGGGGCACCTGGGTGGCTCAGTGGGTTGAGCCTTGGCCTTCAGCTCGGGTCGTGGTCTTGGGGTCCTAGGAGATTGAGCCTTATGTTGGGCTCTCTGCTCGGCGTGGAGCCTGCTTCCCCCTCTCTCTCCGCCTGCTGCTCTGCCTGCTTGTGATCTCTTTCTGTATCAAATAAATAAATAAAATCTTTAAAAGCAAAAAACAAAACAGTTTTTTCTTCCAAGACAAGATGTCTATTTTACGACAGATTATTAGATCTAAGTGACTTTAAGCTTCTAATATTATAAACATTTGGGTTTTCCATTATTTTAAGATGAATAACTTACTTGTGTATTTCATACAGAATAACTTTCTCTTAAGTAATTGTTATTGTTGAGAAATAATTAATATAACTTTTTTTAAAAAGTAAACTCTGCCCCCAACATGGGGCTCGAACTCATGACCCTGAGATCAAGAGGGACATGGTCTACTAAGTAAACCAGCCAGGTGCCCCTTAATAGAATTTTTTTTAACTTGAAGAAGGAGTGTCTTTTCCAAACTTGTACAAAATGCTGTAGGACCTGGTGGTGGCCCTGCTTAGAGCAGTGTACTTAATAAGGAATAAAATGATCTGTGAAACCCATTTGCCCAGTTCAAGGTTTTGGTACCCTGAGATTCCAGTCTGGTGTGATTAAAAGAATCGAAACATAATCTGGCTCCCGCATAGATGGTTGTACGTTTACCGATGGTACTAAGGAAAACAGGCTTCTCGGTCATGAGTCTATCTCCAAGATACCCAGGAAGACCAACCACCAGGATCTCATGGGGAAAATAGGAATTGTGAGCCTCTGTGGCATAGAATCCTTGAATGGAAAGCTAGTCCAGGGCTTGGGCTGGTATCAAGGTAATCAAGTTTCTCCATTCTCTTTCCAGCAAACCACACTCCAGCCATGTGAGTAACTCAATTTTGCCTCTCTCCTTCCTCTTTCTCTTCTGCTTTTGTGACTTTCTCTGTATGGGTCAGTTCAAGGAAGAGAATCTGACTCGATTAATGCCATCATTGCTGATCCCTGCAGGACACAGTTTACCTAGAACCCCAGACTTGTGCTTGTAGAGAACCTCTTGGCAACTCTTCTATGCAGGGGGCTGCTGGTGGGACTATGTAATGAAGCTTTTGGAAGTAGTCCTTTTGTTTAAAAAAACACCCATGAGTGTCTGTCTTTGGCTCAGATCATGATCCCAGGGTCCTGGGATCAAGTCCTGCTTCAGGCTCCTTGCTCAGCTGGGAGCCTGCTTCTCCCTCTCCCACTCCCCCTGCCTGTGCTCTCTCTTCTCTCTCTGACAAATAAAAATCGTTAAGAAAAAACAAAACATCCTTGTTATGGCTCCCTCGTATTCCAACAAGGAATGAAGCATCATCAGCCGCTTCGTTATTCTAGGACAGTTGTTCATTTTAGCCAGATTTTCTCTGTATGAAAATGCTGGAAAGGCGGCTGTGGACACAGTTCAGTGCTCTGTGCTTCGGGATTTCCATCCCCAGGGCTGACCCAGACAGCAGAGGCGGCTTCCGTGTCTAGGCCAGCGCCCACAGCTGGGACTCTGTCTACACGAACGGAAGCTCAAAGAGGTAGAAGAGCTGGCCTGGGGATTTTTTTTTTTTTTTTTTTTTTTTTTTTTTTTCACACATGGATGGGAGGGAGCTGGTGGTAAAAGGTTACAGGATTAGAGAGCTAAGATGACGGGCCACACCTGGAGGCAGTCCTGCACGCTGAATTTACAACAGGAGCCTGGGAGTCATATAAATGAGTAATGCTTCGTGATGCTCTTTTCCAAGCCAGCTGCAAAAATTGGCAGGGGCCCGTCAGCGTGCTGTCGATGTGTCTGGAATTCAAATAATTTGATTCTGAGATACAATGACAATGGGAAGCAAGGCATTACCTTGACAGAATGATGGCCGAGACAGCTGCAACCCATATTCATGGAAGGTGTGGTGCTAACAGCTGTTCTCTTGCGGCCCCGCTGCCCTGAAATCTCTATCCTGCCTCGTTGCCGTTGCCCTTTCCTCAAGGGCGTTAAATTAAAAAGTCATGTAGCCGGTAATTCTTCCCTCACCTCCCCCCCAACCCCTTTCTCTAGTCCAGGCACTGAAGAACGGGGAAAGGGAAATAAAAGCCTTGACTGAAACGGATATATCTAAAAAAAAAAAATGCCGCTGACATTAGACACATCTCCGAGGGGCACATTTGAATATCGGTGGCCGTGCACCATGCAGCAGAACTTGCTGCTGCCTCTTTTGAATTTGTCTTTGTTGGCTGAACACGGTTGTATCTTTCCCAGGTATAACAGCTAGGAGGATTCGGTCAGGAATCACGGGAGATTTGGTGAGCTGGGGGCCTGTTACCTTTCAAATCACAAGGCACCTCTCGGGTGCAGGTTGTCTTGTGGGCTCGGGGAACCGATCTGCAGGTCTGGATTTATTTTCCTCATTATAGCAATCATGCTACCTCTTATGTGTCATGCGTTCGGCTTTTCTGAAGCACTTAAAAAAAAAAAAAAAAAAGCCTTTTTACCTATGGCAGAGCATTCTGGAGAAGAACCCTGGACAGGGACTGGGAGCTATTGACTGGGATTTCACGTCTGTTCTTTTAGCCTTTCTGTCTCTGGATTTCCTTTTCTCCATCTAGAAAAGGCAAGTGTTGGTCTTGCCCTGCAGGCGCCCAGTTCCCTGATCCTGTTCTCACTTGACAGATTATTACTAATAGGAGGCTGGACAGTTCCCAGGTATCTTGACTCCACATTTCCTATACCTACAAAAATCCTTAACACTTCCTTAAGATGAATTTGGCAGATTTATCATTTTGACTTTTTATTAACCTAATAATTAGTTCTCAGAATATGAACACGTAAATACTAATTGCAACCAGGTATGTAACGTTTACTATGTGACAGGTACTGTTCTAAGGCTTAATTTATTTTCACAACAAACCTGTGATGTAGATGGGTGGGAATTTTACTGTTCCAATTTTACAACTAGAAGAAATAATTTAGAATATATCTAGTTCCTTTTTTTTTAAAGAATTTTATTTATTTATTGGGGGGGGTGGCAAGAAGGGGAGAGGGAGGAGGAAAGGGAGAGGGAAAGAGGGAATCCCAAACAGGATCCATGCAGGGCACAGAGCCTAATATGGAGCTCAGTCTCCGACTCTGAGATTATGGCTTCAGGGGAAATCAAGAGTCGGAGGCTGAGCCATCCAGGTGCCCATATCTTGTTTCTGCTATAGAAGAACATTGGAAAGGGATAATGAGTGGATAAAAGTTTATCAGTACATTGGTGTGTGTTTGGCTTCTCTCACTTAAAGCAATGCTTTTGAAAAAATAAATGCTTTGGTGATCCATTGCATATATCAGTAAATACTAATTCCTGAGTCGTCTTCCATTGTATGCCTTCTTTAGCGAATGCTGTTCAAATCTTTTTCCCACTTTGGTTGAGTTGTCCCATATTTTTGAATTGTAAGAGCTCTTTATATATTCAGGATTCAAGTCCTTTATCAGATACATGTTTTGCAAGTATTTTTCTCCCAGTCTGTACCTTGCCTTTTTAATTTCTGAATGGTATCTTTGAAAGAGCAAACTTTTAAAATGTTGATAAAGTTCAACTTTATTTATATTAAAAAATAAAATTTTTTATTTTATGATTTATGCCATTTATATGACACCTAAGTAATCATTGCCCATCCCAAGATTGCAAAATTTTCTCCTATGTTGTTTTATAGAAGTTGTATATTTTTATGGGTTACTTTTAGGTCTACGATTCATTTTGAGTTTATATGACATGAAAGACTGAGACATCTCTTTCTATTTTTTGGGGGGGGGTATAGATTTCCAATTATTACAGCACCATTTGAATTACCCTACTGAATCACCTTGGCATTTTGTCAAATCAGGTGACCATATACATGTGTGTATTTCTGGACTATCTACTTTGTTCCATTGTCTATTCTTACACCAATACCTTACTGTTTTGACTAGGAAGTAGATGACTAGGTAGTTTTGTTTTTTCCCAGAATTGTTTTTTATTTGGATCCTTTGCACTTTGTGCAAATTTTAGAATTACTTTGGAATTTCTAAATTCTAAAAAGCTTCCTGGGATCTTAACTGGGATTGTGGTGAATGTACATACCAGTTTGGGTAGCGTTGACACCTTAACAATATTAAATCTAATAAATTAAATTTATTAATTATTATTAACTATTATTAAATTTTAATAAATTAAAATTAAATTTAACAATATTAAATACCATGAACATGGTATTGTTCTTCATCTACCTGGGTCTTCCTTAATTATTCTCAGCAATGCCTGGCAGTTTTCAGAGTGTAGGTTTTGGACATTTTATTAAATCTATCCTTAAGTATTTAATATTATTATGCTATTTTAAATGGTATTTTAAATTATTATCAATTTCTCACTACTCTTTACTAGTAATTTTTTTTTTTAGATTTTATTTATTTATTTGACAGACAGAGATCACAAGTAGGCAGAGAGGCAGACAGAGAGAGAGAGAGGAGGAAGTAGTAGGCTCCCCAAGGAGCAGAGAGCCTGATGTGGGGCTTGATCCCAGGACTCTGGGATCATGACCTGAGCAGAAGGCAGAGGCTTTAACCCACTGAGCCACCGAGGCACCCCTGCTAGTATATGTAAATATAGTTGATTTTTGTATTCTGTTACCTTGCTACATTTATTAATTCTAGTTGGGTTTTTTCTTTCTTTCTTCTTCTCTCTCTCTTTTTTTTTTTTTTTTCCTGGAGACTCCTTCACATTTTCTACATAAATAATCATTCCATTTATGAAAAGACAATTTTACTTCTTTTCTGACTTACATGCTTTCTGTTTCTTTTCTCTTGCCTTATATCATTGGTCAGAAGCTCCAGCGTACTATAGAATAGATGATAAGATAGTAGGCATCCTTGACTTGTTCTCAGACTTAAAAGTATTCAGTCTCTGACCACAGGGACCTCCCCATGGAGCTGTTTGAACGTCTTCATGGCACTGCAGCTGGTTTTCTCCACGGCAAGTGAACCAAGACACTCCATGGTAGAAGCCACAAAGTCTTTAATGACCTAACTTCAGAAGTCACACTGTGATTTCTGCAACAGCCTGTTGGTTAGACCTGTTAGCCCTACTTGATGTGGAAAGAGATGACATAAGCGAGAATCACTGGGGGTATTTTAGAGACTGGCTATGACAAACCCTTAATCCCAATGTCCATACTTAATAGTCTGTAAATGACATTTTGAGTAACAGCTTCCTAGAGAAATCCACAATAAGTTCCTCATTGTGCAAATAAGGGATCTAAGGTCTGTTTAAAGACGCACCTTTAAGGTTTTTAATGTCCATTTCTGTGTTCTTGCTATCACATTACATTATCTTGATATCTGTTAACTTACAGTATATCTAACGGGGTGGGCATTTATTTGCCTTGAGCCGCCATTAAATAATGGAATGAATGGGGTGGTGTGGGAAGTCTGGGACACACAGAAGCTGCTGCTGGGGGTTTTCTTAGGATCACCATAAAGCCATCTTCAAGGTAGCCATCAAATAGGATAATTTAGTGAACGCAGTTCAAAAGCTCCACAATGGGACAATGGAAATTGATTTGATTTAGCTTCAAAGATTCTATTAACTCAGAGAAATGATGATTTTATGGGAGAATTCATGCATAGCTACTGGTAGAGAACGGAAGTGACCTTGCTGCTTTGAAACTTCAACTCAGTTCTTAGATCTATGTACAAAACGTGATAGCTTAGATTCCTGGTCCTATCATACACACCTTTCAGAGCCAGATGATTAAATCTTGATCTTAATTACAAAGGAAATGCAGAATTTGTAGTAAGCTCATTTTAGAAGTTTGAGAAATAACCTGTTTCAGAAACTGGCATTAAGTGAATCCTCCTAAACACATCATTCACATTGTATGTGTGTGTTTGGGATCATTGCTTGCTTGAGACACATGACTTTTATTCCTAAGGTCAAAATTACATTAAAATTGTGGCAAATAGATAGCAGTGTATCATCGACTTTTAAATCTATTTTTCCTCTCTTTAGCTCTCCTATTCTTCTCCTAATTGAACCAAAAGCCCACAACAAATAAAGGTTAAATTCCTGAGATTTTTTTTTAGAAAAACTTTTTATTTGTAAATAGTCTCAAACTTAGAGAAAAGTTGCAAGAATAAAAATACTACGCTTGTGTATCTTTTATGTAGATTCACCTGTTAACATTTTACCCCATTTGCTTTATCATTTATTCACCCTCCATATGCACATATATATTTTTCTCAATCACTTGAGAATAAGTTACATCATTATCCTTGCCCCCTAAACATTTCACCGTGTATTTCCTAACAGGAGGGATATTATTTTACATAAGCACAGTGTAATTATCACCTGAGTAAATTTAATATCCGTGCAATACTTTGAACTAATCTGCCCTTTCATATTAAGATTTTATCAACTGACCCAATGATGTCCTTCATAACACTTTTTTCCCCTCTAGAAATGGATTCAGTAAAGGGCCATGTATCATATTTAGTTGTCAGGTTTCCTTAGCCTTCTTGAATCTGAGACATTTCCACACCCTCTCTTTGTCCTTTATGATATTAGCATTTTTGAGGATGAAGTTCACTTTTGTCCCTACCCCCTTTTTTTAGAGAAAGAGAAAGAGAGAGAGAGCAAGCATGAGCAAGGCGGGAAGGACAGGGGGAGAGAGTCTTAAGCAAGCTCCACACTCCGCGTGGAGCCTGATGGGGGGCTCCATTTCACAACCCCGAGATCACGACCTGAGCCGAAATCAAGAGTCCGACACTCAACCAACTGAGCCACGCAGGCACCCTCTTCTCCCCCTTCTTTTTAAAAAATTCAATGTTCATCATTTTTAGTTTGTCTGGTAATGTGTCTCCTAATTCAGGTTATCCATTCTCGAGCAGGCTACTAAAATGAACGAGGTTGTGTCCCTTACAGAGTGTCACATATGGAGGCATACAGTGTCCATCTGTCCCTCATTGATCACCTGGTCAAGGTGTTATCCAATCTCTCCACTGTGCAATTACTGGTTTCCCCCCCTTACCCTGAATAAGCAATATACAGGAAGGCACTTTGGGACCATCCAAATATCCTGCTCTTTCTCTGTTGACATATAGCAACTGTTCATGATTCTTGTTTGAGTCTGTCATCTTACTATGATAGATGCAAATGATGATCTCCCAGCTCCCATACAGTCTTCACATTTAGTAGATGGGACTCAAGATTCTGCTGTGAGCAAGAGTCTTCCCTCTTCTCCATTTACTTACTATTGGTATGAACTCACAGAGTTTTATTTTCCCCCAATGGTTTACAACTCTTAATGGTCCTTCATTATTTTGTTAGTCAAATTCTCCCAGATGTGGCCATTGATAGCCCCTTCAAGCTGGCTTCTTTGTGCTTGGGACACTCCTATGTCCACCCTCCCCCTGCCCCCTTTTTAGTACTTCCTTGCTTGCTGGCATAAGGAGATGTTCCAGGCCCATCTTGCTCCGTCCCTCCTTCCCCTTCCCCCCAAGATTCCTTGTTTTTTTATTTTGATTTGCCGCTCAGTCTCAGAATTGCAGGAAAACTCATGTCTATGTATTTCCTCCCAGGCGTCAGCCCCTCTCTGGGCAAAGCCTACCACTACCATGAAAACTCTGGGTTTACCTGCCTATTTGCCCTGCAAGGTCAAGGTCTCTGAGTCTTTGCTCTAGCCTTGTCACCCTCTTCCTGGTCCAGGGTCGTTTCAAATGTGATTTCCTCTTTACTCCAGATAGCCATGCCCGCCAGGATTTAATTGTTCCCTTATCTATGTTTCCAAATCACTTTTTACATATCTTTTTTATGGTGCTAATCGTGTCCTATTACGCTTTGGTTACATTTCTAGCTAGACTGAACTGAAATACTTTCAAATAGCCCAGAGAGAATGGTATGAATTTTCCCTATTTTGCAGATGAGAAACTTGAGGTTCAGGGAGGTGAGCCCGAGAAAGAGACAGCAGAGCACAGGGCGAAGGTCCTTGGTTGCAACCTTCTCCTGTCATTTATTAGCTGTGGGACTGTGTGCAAGTTACTAAACCTGTCTATGCTTCAGTTTCCCAGGCAGGAAAACATGGACGATAATAAGTACAAACCTACCACCTACAGCAGTTGTGTGGATTGAAAGAGTTAGTTTTTGTAAAATCCCTAGGATAGCGCCGGGCACATGGTAAGTGGTATGTAAGTGTTTGTTAAATAAAGTCATGTCCCTGTAATTCATATCCAAATCTTCAGAGGATAAAGTTCCTACCCACCGCTCTATTTTCACTTTGTAGGATTCCGATATTCCCCGAGAAGCAGGGGTTCTGTTAGAGACAGCAATGAAAGGAAGCTGGTTCAGGACACAAGACATTAATGAGGTGAGAGGAAGCAAAATGTTCCTGCAAACTGCTGAATTAAGGGAGAGACCAGAGGAGGGAGCAGGTGTTCTGTTCTCCTGACTCTGGGTCTGGGGCCCACGGGTTACACACTCAGGCAAGGACAATGGGTAGACTCCAGGAGCTGGTCCCTCATGAGGTCTCTCTACATGTTTTTCCTCTCAAGTCTATTGTGGGTTAGACATTTGGGGTGACTTGCCACAGAGACCCTGCCCATGCATTCACAGTTCTGCAAGATGGTACCATTGACACATAGAAAATATTCATTGATTTATTGAGGTTGGCAAAGCTATTGGCTGGGTTTTTGAATCTTGTGTTGTACTACAATAAGGATTAAGAATAGAGTTTACATTTCCAAAAGCAAGAGTCATTTTTATTTTGCTCCAATAACTGTCCACAAGATGGGGTGCCTAGGTGGCTCAGTCAGTTAAGGATCTGCCTTTGGCTCAGGTCATGATCCACGGGTCCCGGGATCAAGCCCCATTTCAGGCTCCCTGCTCAGTGGGAAGTCTGCTTCTCCCTCGGCCGCTCCTTCTGCTTGTGCTCTCTCTCTGTCAAATAAATTAAAAAAAAATTAACTGCCCACAAGATAGTTACAGCTGATATATATTATTATTATTATAATGGATGTTGATATGGTTAAAAATGGGGGATTGCATTCTAATTGATCTGGTAGATGACAGTTGTCAGCTGAGTGACAAAATTATGTATAATTCCATGAGTAAACAGTGCTTGTCTACGTGTGGATAAGTTACTGGTTACCTTCTGTGTCAAATATTAACTATTAACAACTTAAGAGTGCATGATCTGCCTAACTGTGGAATGTTTGTGATAGCCATTCTCAGACATGAGTGTGCGTCAGAATCAGCTTTAGGGCTTATTAAAACACAGATTGCTGAATCCCATCCCCAGAGTTTCTGATCCGTTCTGTCTGGAGCAGAACCCATAAATCTTCATTTTTAATTAATAACTTTTAATAATGTTCAATATTCTAATTTAAAAATTTAATAAATCACTTATTTCAAGTGATGCTGTTTACTACCGATTCAGAGACCACAACTCAAGAACCACATCCCTTCTGTTGACTTAGAACAAACATCCCCCCACTGGCAGCAAGTTACCACCACCTAAGTTGCAATGCAATATAATTAGATTTCTTTTAAATAGGCCACCATCAAATTTCCCAACCATTTCTAGCATTTTATAGACCAAGAGCCATCACTTAATTATTTCACCTTTAGAAGAAAAAAAATACAAACCTAAGTGATGGAGGTTTTAAAGCAATACCAAAGCTAACTGGCTGTAGCATTAGATACATATTTCTGGTGTCTTGGTAATTAGACACAATTAGACTTCTTGGTGCTTGCGGATATTTTTATGAAACGAAGTATATCCATCCAGGTATGTCTCTCTTTGAGTCCATCTTAACTAGCGCGCTGAGAGGTGATGGCCAGCAGGTGGCGCTCTGAGTCAGTTCATGGGGCCCTAAATAGGGTGAAAGGCGAAGGCACCAACCAAGATGGCCTGCTTTAAATCCTCAAAGTAAGGTCCTCTTAACCACTTGTCATAAAATACCCTGAGACACACGTCTTGGAAAATCGAAGTGTCAAGCTCAGCATCTTTGCCACATTTCAAGCTAGGTAATTACCTTCTCTCCCAAAGGGAATCTGTTTTATGTATTTGTGTCCTTTCTAGGTTACAGGTTTCCCAAAGGCAATGATCTTGCCTTCCGTTTGTTCTATACAATGAAGTGAAATACACATTTTACAATAACAATTTAATTATTCTACATCCCTCTGAGCTACATGATGACCTGTTATATAATTGCTAGTAATACAGAAACGTGCCTGCCTTGTCTAAACCCTAGCAATAAATGGCAGTTTTTATTTGACCTAAAAGTGAATTGCTTATTTACTTCTCCTTTACAGTATGAAAAGCTATTTTCCTGCCATCCCAAATTATGACTCATAATCAAGTAAACAGCACTTCATTTCAGTCTGTCATTTTTATTGTCCGCAGTGCTTTAACTACACACAACAAATACTTTGATATAATCTAAGATAATAAAATAGTTGAACAACTTTTGCTTTTAGATTTACATTTGTATAGAAACAATCCGTGGAACACCTCACCTCCAAACCAGAGTGTCTAAAAACAGTGATTCATTAGCATTGCTTTAAATAATTGTTTGGTTAAAAGTTGCCGTTTCCATCCTCAACTGAAATGTGTCTCCATGCAGTTTCCCTTGGGTGCAAAGCTGAAGGCCTTGGGGAGGTGGTCACTCTCTTCTCTGTCCTTGCCTTGTGTGGAGGACAGTGATTAGAGCAGGGTTGTCATAAAAGCCAGGAAGAAAAGAATTCAATTGCACATCTCTAGTTTTCAAGGGTCAAGGTCCTAACGGGTCTTTACACAAGTCCCTTTCTGTAGCTGTGAGGTTCTAGGATGATAGCATGTGCCTGCCTGTTCCCGGATGCTCCTTTTCGTCACTAATTGTGTCAGTTCCTATGGAGGGGCAGTGGCCATTGTCCATAAGTTCTCCCTAAAGGATGCTCATTTTGTCAGATTTAAGCCTTGTCCCTTGTATTATGTCACTTGGATGCTGTGTCATGGTGCCCAGGGAGGATCCACCATCCTCTAAGAAATGCCTCATCCCACCCTCAAATCCCCAGAGTGCCCAAGAATGAAGACCCCACAGAGACAGTGACTTCAGTGAAACACGCCGCCCAGAGAGGCTGGGGGACTCTGGCCTAGATCATTCCATTGATCTTAGTCCACTCGTAGATGTCCTGCTCGCACACTATGTCGGAGTTGATGAGGAGGTATCTGTCGCCCACACAGAAGTGCTTCTGACAGGCGGCACATTTGAAACATTCCAGGTGATACACTTTGTCTTTCACCCGCATTGTCATCTCGTAGGCACGGATCCGCTTGTCACAGGACGCGCAGAGACCGTCTTGGCCAAAAAGCCTGGGGGTAAAACAGAAAGAAAAGCTAAGAAGACATTGGCAGACAAAACTGGCAGAAAGGACTTGAGGATGGGTTCCATATGGGAGGCTCACTTCCAACCTGTCAGGAAACCAGGAAGAGGCGGGTCTGGGGAAGCTCACGGGGTCTTTCCCAAAGGGAAGGGGATTCTCTAGGAGGAGGCTGCAACCCGTGGGCATCTGCATTTGGCATAACCTGCCCCTTTTCTTAGCTTTCCTTGCTCTAGGCTGCCCTGGGCCCCTTTGTCTGTGGGGAAGTGCCTTAGCTGAAGTGATTTGAATTAAGAGGTGAGGCATGTACTGTGTGTCCCCTCCCGGGGGAACTTTCATTTTAGAAGGAGAGCTGGAGTAAATCCCTGGGGGCCGTCTGAGGAGGAACTGAGCAGGAATGCAGTGAAATGGGCATCTTTCTGGGGTTCCCGAATTCTCTCATGGCAACAACCACTGATCCCACCCGTGGAGAGGGCTGGTCTGCATCTCCTCCCTAAGCTAAGATGGCCGCCTCCGCATGACTGTTCTCTGGGGCCCCAGCTTCTAGGAGACAGAGGGAATTCGACAGGAGATACTCGGTGCAGATCTGGGAGACCAATGGCCTCTTTCCACATTGAACAGAAGAGCTCGCTGCAAGGTCCTTGGCTGTCCCAGTGGCATGAATCTCTGGAGAAACTTCTGTTCTGACACTGAAATTGAGACTCCCCTAAGTCTCAGTAAGTCACTTATTTCAAGCAAATATTCACTGTCAAGGTAGGAGAGGTGATAACGGTGGAACCCAGGGCAGTGGCTCGTTCTCAAGCTGTGTTCCTGGGATCAGCAGATTTGCCTCACCTGGGGGCTTGCTAGAAATGCACCTTCTCAGGTCTCCCAGTTGAGACCCTCTGGGGGAGAGGACAGTGTGGTCAGGGGCCCTTCCACGTGAGTTTTGCAATCAGCCCGGAAGAGCGAAATCGCGCGTATCCAGGACCAGCCCTGAGGACGGGGTGAGCATAGTGGGACCTCGGGTCCCTCTGAGCTTCTAAAGTGGCAGTGATCCAGCATCTGCCTCACTGGGCTACGAAAAGGATCACCCGAGCACTGTCAAAGCACAGACCATCAAAGGCAAAGCCCCCAATGACAGTTTTAGCACAGGTCAGGGTACTCAAAAGGCACCGTCCTGCTACAGGAAAGCATTTTCACATGTGCCTGATAACACGCCCCTCCCACCTCCAACCTTTAGGACAGTCTTAGGTTAATACTGCTTCTTACCACACGTTCTGAGTCACCTCAGGATAGTGGAGAATGGATGGGAACATTCTGGGAGGCTGGAGGGAAGACAGGCAACTGACACGTTTGGAAACATTTGGGCAGAATTAATGGAAGCAGGAAGATGCCCTCTGTGAGTAAAGGGCTGGTGGTGAGAGCCTGGGCCAGTTAATTTCCCTCTGAATTCCGCTTTGCATCTGAGGATCTCTGAGCATTTTTTTTGAGGCACCACCTGAGGGCAAACTCTTTGGGGGGGGAGGGGAGAACATTTTCTCCCAGCATAGCAGATGGCCGAGCTGTAGGAAGCTGCCACCTTGGAGGTCACAGAGTGGAAAGCCTGACTGTTCAGTAAGTTGAGTTTGAGACTGAGTGAGGATAAACGACTCAACAAAACAGCGTCCGTGGCTTGAAGCCAACACGTGGGGTGTGTGACCCTTAAGGAAGGAGAGCATTTATTAAAGGGAAGTTGGGGGTAAATTACAGTGCACATCAGGCAGTTAATGAGGGGAAGGACAAAGGACTTGTATTTGGGAGGCCGGTTCTAGTCCCTCTAATGAGCCAGGTGCCCCGGACCAAAGGACATCTTCTCGTCTGATGTCTGTGTCATAAGCTGTAGAGCACGGGAACTGGAAGAAAAGGCCTCTGCAGCCCCTTCCAGCCCTGGTAGCCTAAGATTCTACTAATAGGAAAAATAAGTCAGGACTTAACATCTAATTTGAGCATTCACCTCCAGCACCAAGAATTAGTGTCTTGGGCTGGGTATCCGGGAAGCAGACCCCGAAGAGAGGAATTATTAAGGAATCATTCTCAGGGGAAGCCGGTGAGAGGCAAGGGAAGTTGGATAGAAGGGGAGGAAGGCAAGCAAATTTGCAGTCTCCAGCAAAGGCCCTCAGAGAGGAGTGCCAGGAGGATGGCACAGGGACTCCGGGATGTAAGTTACGTCTCCGAGTCTGCCTGGCTCCAGGCAAGGTTGCAAGGTTCCTGCAATGCCAGTCATCGGTCAATGGCCAGTATTAAGATCCACTGGCAGTGTGGAGGCAGTGGGTACACTTTGGCTCTAACAGATGCAGATGTTGGGTGTTGCAAATAAAACCCTTGGAGGGGGTGCATGGCACACAAAGGAGGTAGAAAGGGGTTTGACGGAATCTGGGGGCTCCGCACTGACATGAGCAGCTACTGCTAGGTTCCCAGCAGCACAACCCACCAGCAGCAAGCAGAAGCTGGGTTTAGATTCTGCACTGGGAGCTCATGAATATTTGAGTCTAAATGTCTGAAAAGGACTGTAACAGGCGGGTCAGCCATGGGCAATCCTCAGGAGGGTGAGAAGTTCTCCCGGGAGGGAAGAAGGACTGAACTCCATCACAGGACCCCCCCATTTATTCACTCTTGCCTTTTTAAAAGATGCTCCCAGATATATTAAGAATGCAGGTAAGCAAGTCCATGGCTAAAGGACCATCCCTGAAGCAAAAAAAAAAAAAAAAAAGGTTTTTCTCCTCTGTCAAGAGGTGTCAATGTCTTAAGCTTTCTCCTGCCCATTTTAATAACAATAATATAAATATTAAAGGATGGCTGGAAATGCCGGCACTAACAGAGAGTTAATTAACATGTTGCCTAGGAATGTAGCAGGGAGAAGAATTATTTCATGTCACCAAGACACAAGTTAATTAACACTGGGTTCTCCCAGACAATTTCTTTCTCTTCTTTTTAAAAATGCAAAAGATGAACAAGCCCGGGCGGCACCGGGTTTATTCTCGAACGTTACAGAAAACCACAGAGATAGGGAGAAGCCGGAGCTCCTTTTGACCTGACTCTATCTGCACTTCATTTAATAAGATTCAAGTGATTTGACAGGGATGTAGTCAGGGGGCCCAATGGGAATCATTTACCCGTCTGCTTTCTGCACTGACTTGGCAAACTGGTAGCCGGCAAAATCAGGTCTCTATTTATCCCAGTTCCATTTTCTTGTAACTTAATAAAAAAATGGACCAAAATTATAATCACAGTCATTGAAAACTCAACTTATTTTCTCCGAACCACCAAATGTGCAAGGGCTTTATCAGAGAATTTAGGGAGGGGGGAAGCGTATCCTATCTATCTCTGGGTAAACAGATAAGCTTCCTTCACCGTGGAATTGCCTGCATTTTTTTTTTTTTTTTAATGTAAAAATGTTCTGAGGGCAGGTTTGGGAGGAAGAGGTAGCCTGGCGGCCAAGGGCAGTGGAGTCTAAACGAGCTTCTGGGTTGGGTGGTCCTAATGCTTTAGGGCTTCGTGCTCCACGGACCCTTTGCCACAGGAAGATGGCAAGAAACTGACAGCTACACAGCTGAGCAGATCTGACAGTAGAGGGCACAGAGTTACCTCCACAGCAGCTAATATGAAACTGGAAATGCTAGAACATTCCGGCCAAAGGCACTCATTGAGTGCCAGAAAATTCACTTGGCCAACAGTATGACCCAGAGCATCAGAGATGTCCTCTGCTCCTGTCTCATGGGGTGTTGTAGCATTCCTATTTTTTTCCCTCCACTCTCTCTATTTTTTTTTAAATATTTTATTATTTATTTGACAGAGATCACAAGTAGGCAGAGAGGCAGGCAGAGAGAGAGGGGGAAGCAGGCTCCCCACGGAGTGGAGAGCCCCATGCAGGGCTTGATCCCACGACATGAGCTGAAGGCAGAGGCTTTAACCCACTGAGCCACCCAGGCACTCCTTTGCTTCCACTCTTCTGTCTCTGTTCATTAGGCAGGAAAGACTTAATGTCGTGAGGGTTAGTTATAAGGGCAGCTAACATCTATCTGATATTCACACACCAAGCCAAGTAGTTCACACGTATTACCTTATCGAATCCTCACCTCCTCCCTGGAGGTAGGTGCTGCTATTACCCCCATTTTTATAGGGGAAGAAATAAAGTCTGAGGAACGCTAAGGAACTTGCCCCAGGTCACAGTCGGAAAGCTGTGGTGCCAGGACTTCAACCGACAGCTGATCTCAGAGCCTTTGCCTTGTCACAGTCAAAAGCTCGGGGCTTTTAAATCACATAAGATTAGAGTCCTACAAAAGAATCTTTTATAACCTATATATGTATTTTGGAGCATTAAGTGCACCCCTAAGAACCCATCATCCAGCTGTTCGACCCCAAGCCTCCTGGTTGCTGCGGAGCGCTCTGTGATTCCCTCCCGGGCCCCTCTCCTGGTGTGCTCCTCAAAGGAACTACTGTAGGGAATTTTGTGTTCACCATTGTCTCACCTCTAAAAAATTAGTATTTGACATAGGAATGTGTCCCTGCGACTATGCCTCTCCAACAGGAAGAGATGCCGAAGACTTCTCTGCATGGGCCAGCTGAGACCCAACCTCTGGCCCGGACATCTGGGCAGGTGGCCGGAGCGGAAGAGCTAGACGGAGACTCAGCTGTCCATGGCCTTTCGCCCTCCCAGCTCGGGGCCCCTTGGGGTGTGGAGGGAGGGTACCTGAGATAGTCCCTCCGGCAGAGCTTCCTGCCCAGCTTGTAGTAGAGGCGCCGCCCCACCTCGCCCAGCCGGCACCCGCAGAGGTCACAGCTGAGGCAGTCCTCGTGCCAGTACTGGTCGATGGCCTTCAGGAAGTAGCGGTCCCCGATGTTCTGCTGGCACCCACCGCATGTCAGCAGGGACGGGGGGATCTGCAGGACCTCATCCACTGGCTCCCTGGAAAGAAGACCCGCGTTAGCGATAACCTTGGGATGAGCACCAGGGGTGAGCCATCGCTCTCGGCTGAACAGGACAGTTTCAGTTCGGAGACAGCAGAAAGGACGGGGCTACATATCCAGAGGCCAGATGGCAGAGGGGCCCAGCTAGCTGGGTCAGGACAGGAGAAAGCGAGGCCTTCCACCCTCGATGCTATGGAAGGAAATGCCAGTGGCTCTGCACCCCGGCCCCGAGCCCTACACTGTTCTGGGGCCCTCTGCCCTCTCTTGTTTTTATTTCTTTTTTCCACCCTCCCTTCCTACTCTCCTTCGGTCTCTTCCCATTTCTCCTTCTTTTTCCTCCTTCCAGGCCTAGACTCAAGGGCCCTGTTGAGCCCCACAGGAGGCACTCCCGGCTAGAAAAGAATTGCCTACCCGGAAGGCTCAAAATCTGCAAGTTCCCTGTTGAATCTCCGTGCCATCCTACCCCAAGCCCTTCCCAACTGCACGGAAAGCAGAAGTGAGGAAGAAAGAAGAAACTAATCAAAGATTATATTAGGTTGTTTTCTTGGTTCCAAATAAAAATTCCATCAGGTTATAATAGAAATTCTCATTATTATTTTAAAATTATATATATATGTATATATTACATATATATATATTTTTTAATTTTTTTAACAGAAATTCCACATTCCATCCTTATTACTGAGTGAATCCTTGAAGAAAAAGCCCAGGTAGTAAGGCCATTGTTAGACTTATAAGGGACACTAAGCAGACCTTTCTGCATGTGAAAATATTTACAACAGCAAAACCGATTTGGACAAAGCTGATTTAGGAAAGAAAATGAGGAAAGGGTAATGATTATTTTCAAGAAAGTGGAAGGCGATTAAACAGATTGAAATCTCCATTCAGGCAGTTGCTAATAGCGAGCCTGTGAGATGTGTTTCTTCGTTAAAAAGTCAGATAGGATCTGCAGTCCTCTTGGCTTCACTGGAATCTGGATACTACTGTTTTACATTTTTAAATAAATATTTTTATTTGCCGAAAGAAAATAAAAGAGAGTGGAAAGAAACTATTCCCACACCAAATGGAACACGGGAAAAACCTAATACCTGTTGCTTTGTAACAATTAACAAGTAAGTGCTCTTTGAATCTTATTCAAACACAATTTTTTTTTTTAATCCATTATGTTTTTTAAAATGGAACACTTCCAACCATGGGATTCCCAAAGGGAATTTCCTTCTCTGTATCTTGAGGGTATAAATCTATCTCCTATTTCTAGCTGACAGTGACTTGCCAGGTGACCTTGTGTCCTGACTGGCCCGGGCCCACAGAGCTCAGCACCCATTATACTGAGGGAAGATGAGACACAGGTAATTTGTGTTGATCACATACTCTGACAACTTCAGGTGCCTCTTTCTAGAAAGTGCACAGCTCCCTGAGTACTTAGGAATACTGAAGCCAAGTCCACGCTTTGTGGACCAAGGGTCAGTGTCCTTCATAAGATGATCCCTTCTTAGAATTAGAAAATGTGAAACCCGAGTCAGTTTTCTTTTAAACACTCAAGACTTTAAATAGTTTTAAGAATTCACTGAAGCCTCACTCGCTTTTCTTTGTTTCCACAGGTTACACCTAAGTACTTCCATTCTCCCTTCTGAAAAATAATATCCCCAGCATTTTCACATGCGTCAACTAAGAAACGCATGTCTTCTCTTTCCACGGCCCACAGTCTGACTTCGGGCTTCCAGAAATACTCATGCAACCTTGACCACACTCGATGGCCTGATGGTGATGCTGCCAACCATCTGTGAAAAAGGAGAATCTGCACTTTGCTGGTGCAAAACTGCCTGGAATTAAAATGAACTGCTCTTGTTACTCATAAGTAGGTGGTAGAGGAAATCTCTATGTTCGAGAATTCTGGCTGGCTTTCTGTCTAAAGGTTTCATTTGCAAATAAGTAAGTAAGTAAGTAAATAAATAAATAAATAAAATGTTTCATTTGCAAATGCCTATAAGCAAACTTGTATCCCTACCTAGGAGATGCCCATAGTCATGACCCAAGTGGGCTTTAAGTAAATACACAATGAGGCACCTGGGAGGACAGTGTTCCGCTACCTTAGAAATGTTAAGCAAAGAGCCATTGTGACGGTCCAAGATGAGATAGGAAAGGACAGGATAAGATATTGGCTCTATCTAGTCTTCTGTAATTAATGATAATATCACATTGTGTTTCCATGGATATTCCAACGTAATGAATAAGTGGGATTCACCCTCAAATAAATATTTTATATTCTCCTGGAGCCTACCCCGAATCTTATACCTGAATATCACTTCGGCCTGGATTTCTGGGATCCTTGCTCAACAATTTCCAATAAAAGAAGGGAGTGGGAGGTGCTACAGTAATTTCCCAACTAGCTTGTCCATCTCCAGGTAGACCCCGTCTTTATGGGGCACACGGTGAAATGAAGGATGAGCATTCTTCAGCAAATGCCTGCTGTACTCTGAGGCTAGGATGTTTCCATTTTCTAACCTCAGTGAAAAAGCACAAACTTTGAAAAGAGCAAACCTCCTTCAGGGAACTGAAACCTCCAGATTTATCTCCTAATAAAAGGATTAGTGACTAAATTCTGCTGATCGAAAAGGCATTAGGCACCAATACATCCCGTTTACTCTGCTTGCATTACTAGGGTCTTGCCCAGGCTCTAAAAACTGAGGGCGAAGTTCTAATTCTAGGTTTATAAAAAAAGTGTGCAAACCACCCTTTAAACCCGGCGTCTGCGGAGATACATTGTTTTAAAAATGAATGTTCTTTTTCTCCCAAGCATTTGTTGAAGGAAGCTGTGTTTTCCTTAGAACAGACCTGGCCCCTTATAGAACAGGGGTCTGAACCTTCAAGATTGAAGAGTGATGTTTATGTTCTCACCGGATCATGGTACTTCCTGTATTTTATAAGAGCATGCTGAGTGTTTATGCTGGTAACTGAGGGTAAAGCCCAGGTATATAAACACCATAGATGGCTGGAACTGGGGGAGGGAGAGACTTCAATCAGGAAAGCACTATTCCTTTAAAGCAGGAAAAGAAAAGAAGAGAAAACAAATGCCTCTTAAAAGCACAAATGGACAAGTCATTAACCAGCTCCTTTGGTCTGTGTAACAAATCCCTTCAAAGGATTAGATGGGGACTTCAAAGGAATAAAAATTCTCAATACCAGACAGCTAATGAATCTTAAAAGGGCATTTGCGCTGACGGGAAAATGATATCTTAAACAACCCTTTCTCCCCTTGTTAACGCTAAAGAATGGATTGGAGGTATAGGTTGGGAACAGGGGAACATTCCAAACCAGTACAAAGCTCAGAAAAGACATGCGGCAAATGTTCATTAGAGCTCTCGTTCCCTGACCCCAAACCCCTTTGAGACTGTGATAAATGCTAGAGCCACTGCTCTCTCAGAATTCACCTATACACAAAATGGTGCACTAACTTTTGAGGTTCACAGGCCCCCATCAGTGGACCCCAAATTAACTCCGGATTTAGGAGCTCGAAAGTCTCTGGAGGCCAGGGAGAGCTCCTAGGTGGACGCTCGGACCCCCTCACCCGCCCGTCCCTGGCGCTGCTGGCTGCCGCTCCACCTGCGCACCGCTAAGGGGGCCGTAGGGGACTCGGGAGGCCTCCACTTGGAATGTCCCCCCTTCCAGGATCAAGTGGACAAAGAGAATGGGGACCGAGGAAGCGAGAGGTGAGAAGGGAGCAGAACCAAGCCCAGAACGCTCTCGGGACTGCACCTGCGCGCCTCCGAGCTCCCCCCTGTGCCTGTTCCCGTGTAAACTTTCTGGCCCGCGGTGTCTTTGAGGTGCGTCCCAGGTAGCCGGGAGGGGCCCGCAGAGGTGCCAGGCCGAACCCCTCTCCCTGCCGCGGGGCACCTACCCCTCTCCCACTGTCCCCAGAGCCACCCGCGAGTAAGGGGGGAGCCCCGCGTAAGGCAGAGGGAGCCAAGGGCACGCTGCGGGCGCGCACCTGGAGCCTTGTCGCCCGCCGCCGGCGCTACCCTGCAGCCCCAGGGCGGGAGGCCGTGGTCTCCGTGGGTGGCAGGGGCAGGGGAGCCACACTTACTCAGACGGGTCCAGGCTCTTCCTCTCGATGGCCGAGGACATTGGGGAGGGAGGTGGCGTGCCAGGAGGCGGAGGCGCTCCCTTTGTGGCGCGGGGCTGGCCGGCTGCCGGGGCTCGGACCCCCTCGGGTGCTCGGGCGCCGCCGCCACCGCCGCTCCTGCGCCTCCTCTTGCTCCGGCGCTCCGGCGGCGAGCTCGCCCCTCCGCGCTCAAGGACAGTCACCGCGCTCCCTTCAAACGCCAAAGAGAGAGAGCGAATCACCGGGCTGCCGGCGCGCCGCGGCCGAGGCGGGGACCGGGGCGCGCAGCCTGGCCCCGGCGGCTGCAGCTGCTGCTGCTGCTCAGGACTTAACCTTCCATCCCGGTCCCGCCGCCGCCGCCGCCGCCGCCGCCACCGCCGCCGCCAGGTCCGGCTCGGCTCGCGCGCTGTCACCGGCTCCGCGCCGCCCGCGGGGATCCTGCGCGCCCGCCCGGCCGCCCCGAGTCCCTCGCACCTTCGACCCGGGTCTCGGCGCGCAGCTCGCCGCCGAGGGCAGGGAGGGGGCGGCGGCCTGGGGGCGGGGAGGGGACCGTGCCTCTCTCCCCGGGCTCCCTCCTCTCTCGGGAAGGTCTATTTTCGCTCAGCTTCCCTCTGTCTCTGGTTTCATTTCCTTTTTCCTGATCACGATTCAAATACAATAGAAGGAAATCACATTTAAAGAGACAGCTGCCCGGTCCCCCCCCTTTTTTAAACGGGGCTCCTGGGGATTAGCAATACAAACAGCAGCATCAGGACCGACTTGGCTTCTTAAAGGGGCCAGCGTCGGGGGTGGGGGGAGTCGCTCAGTGAACACGGCTCCTTCGGGGGGGGGGCGGCTGGGTTGCGTCTAAATCATTCTTTAGGGCTTCCCCTCTTCGGCGTTTCCCTTTTGGTCAACTAAGCCTGAAAGTAACCAGCAGGCCGCTCACGGAAGAAAGACAAGACAAGAACGTGGAATAAGCACATACAGAAATGCACGCGTTCCGGGTGGCTTTCGCGGCCGTCCGGGGTTCGAGGTCCCAGGTCCGCGGACACAGCGCGCGGGGGTGCCCCGGTCAGCGCGGCTCTGCTGGCGGCCGGCTTGTGACTGCGTCCGCGCTCCAGAGAGGCGGCTGGTGCTGTGCGAGCGGGGACCGCACGGGCTGGGTACGCCTGAGCAGCGCCGGGGGCAGCTAATCCGGGGGGGGGGGGGGGGGGGGGGGGGGGGGGGGGGTGGTTGGGAGGGACCACGCGGCCCTGAGTCTCCTCTCCATCTGCTGGCGGCAGAATTCCATCCCTCAGCATCTTTCACAGATCGGACTCCTGCGGTGGAAGTGCCCCCATGGAAAGTGCCAGTAATACTCCGCACAGAGAAAGTGCCTTTCCAACGATCAACAGCAATACTTGGGCGGCGATTTTGCCCTGGGTCTGGGAAAGAAAGAAGCCAGACTTGATTTTGGAGTTCAGGCTTCCTCTCCAACCACAACGGCAAAGTCTAGGAAGAGGAGGAGGCTAATAGCCTGTACAGAAAAACTTTGGGTCTCATCAGAGTTCCTTGAAAATTACTGTGTTCAGAAATTATTGTCTTCAGAAATTATTACTAAAGGTCTATTTGTGCAGGATGCCAGGTACAAGTTTGCAAGCAAAGAGGAAATTACCAAGGACTTTCAGAATCCATAGTTGCATGTTCATAGACATTTTATTCCCATTTTAAAGATGACGTTGAAGGACTTGGAGTTTACGGCCAAATACTGGTGGCTGATCACTTCATTTTCTCTGTTCAGAACCAATCCTCCCTGACTCTCTACAAATGAAAACCAGAATTTACTATTGCCTGCATGTTTTTGTCATTTTCTTGTCTCCCTGTGTCCAAGGTCGGATCACTAATGGGTATAATTAAAATTATAAAAGAGAGAGCGCGTGTGTACACACATGTGTGACCAAGGAAGTTCAAGGCCTTCAGTATATAAAAAGATATCCTGATCAGACCCTTGTTTTTAACCAAAACAAACAAACAAGAAACAAAACAAAGCAAAACCCTAGACATTTTAGGCAAGCCTAAATTATGTGATAGATATGTAACTTACCCCTCTATAAACAGAAATGAAAATTAACCTAAAGGTCCTGATTAGCAGTTTGCCTATGTAGAGCCAGTCAGTGTCGTGGTTAAATGCCAAGGACTAACTGGCTTTCACTTGGGTCCTTATCAGCTCGCACGGCCTAGGAGAATTACTTAATATGAGGAGACAGTACTGGGTAATTGGTCTGGAGTCAGTCTAACCCACCATTTCCCATCTGTGTGAACCTGGGCTCACAGGAAGAATTTAAACTCCCCAAATCCTCATTTATAAAGTAGGGGTACCAGAACCTAGCGAATCAGTTGTTGTGAGAATTAAATGAGTAAAAGCATGCAAAGCGTGGCACGTAAACTTATAAGGCAGTGGGAGTGATAACAGGAGATTAAATGGAAAACACTCAACATACATTAAGTGCACATAAAAGGGAGCTGCTATGTTATAGCCAAAGACGTCAGTGGGAGAGTTTAAAAAGTCCTTGAATTCAGCAATTCCTCTGGGTATTTATCCAAAGAAAATGAAAACACTAACTCGAAAAGATTACATGCACCTCTGTGTTCATTGCTGTCTGCTTTACAATCGCCGGGATACAGAAGCAACCTAAACGCCTATCAGCGGATGAATGGATAAAGAGGATGAGTGTACACACACACACACACACACACACACACACATGCACACATACGCACATGCACACGCACATGCAATGGAATATTATTTAGCTATAAAAAAATCTTGCCATCTTCGATAATATGGGTGAAGCTTGAGGCCATTATGCTAAGTGAAATGTCAGAGAGTGACAACTTCCATATGATCTCACTTAGATGTGGAATCTAAAAAATGAAAAACAAGCTCTTAGATACAGAACAGATTGCTGGTTGCCTGAGGGGAGGGAAAAGGGTAGGCGAAATCGGTAAAGGTGGTCAAAAGGTACAAACTTCCAGTTATAGATAAATAAATCCTAGGGTTATGATGTACAGCGTGGAGACTGTAATTAATCAGAGTGTGTTGCATATTTGAAAATTGGTAAGAGAGCAAATCTTAAAAATTCTCATTATAAGAAAAAAAGATGTGTGACCGTGGTGATGGATATTAACTAGACGTATTGTAGTGATCTTTTGCAATATGTGCAAATATTGAATCATCTTCTGCACCTGAAACTAATATATTGGTGTATGTCAATTATACCTCAATAAAAGATAAATTAAAAACTTAAAAAATAAATACAGAGCTTGAAATTCAATTTGGATGTGAAATGGGGGTTTAAAATAAGAACTTCCCACCCAAATTTAAAAACAGTTCCCTGTTTTGTTTTGTTTTGTTTTGTTTTAAAAGAAAACGGAGCTGGGGCACCTGGGTGGCTCAGTGGGTTAAAGCTTCTGCCTTCGGCTCAGGTCATGAGCCCAGGGTCCTGGGATTGAGCCCGCATCGGGCTCTCTGCTCAGCAAGGAGCCTGCTTCCTCCTCTCTCTCTCTCTGCCTGCCTGTCTGCCTACTTGTGATCTCTCTCTGTCAAATAAATAAATAAATAAATAAATCTTTAAAAAAGAAAAAAAGCAAACGGAGCAGGGTCCCCTCATCTCACTTCCTATTGTTCCTAAACATACAAGCATTTTCCATTTCAGTGTCCACTACCTTGGTGAGTGGATGATATGTTTGCATGTGCTTACTTCTATTAAATCTGACAAGTTGCCACCTTCCTTGTTACAGTTTTGTACAGGACTTAAGTTAGCTGTTAAATAAATATATCCTTGAAGTGACCTCTGAACCACGAAGTTTGGGGCATAAAGTTTTCCTTTTAATAATATGCTTCTGTTTGACCCCAGTATGTAAAGAAAGAGAGATTACTGCCTATGACTTTGGGTCAGTTTCTTATCTTTCACAGCTCTTTGGGGAGGACTTCCTTAGAGAAAGTGAATATTTGAAATGGTATCTTAAGATTTCAATTTCACACACAGTGGTTGTAAGAAATAACTGCTTACCGGTGGGATTTCATTTCTATTCAACGGGCAATTAAATTGCTCAAATTTAAGCTTAACATTTAGAATCAAGTCTCAAAATGTGTTTTTATTATGAATAATTTTAAAGCAATCATGACCTCATTGTTTCTTTCCATAGCAAACCTCATGCCTTCTGCAGAAGAGGCAATTTGATAGTTCTTGAGAGTTGGGAAAATTTGCTCTTGAACCCTAGCCTGTGGGATTGCAATTTAATTCCGTCTCCGCATCCCCACCCCGGACTCCTTGCAAATCTTGAATACCTTAAAATTTAGAAATTTTAATTTCTAAATTAAAATTGAACGTGAATGTCGGAAGAAGGCCAAAGCAGTCTGCATGATGAATCTGACCCCGGGTGGATGACTTTTTTCCTGTTGGCATTTTCTATTCTTTTTGCTTATTACATGTATAGTTGTTTTCTAGGGAAGAGCAGTTTCAAGTGACTAAGGCTACATTTCTTTGCTCAAATGGACTTCTAATAGAAATGAAAATGCAAATGTCGTTGGAAAAATGCCAAGAATGACAATTTACTTCTTTTATTTTTTTTCCCCAATCGTCAGAAGCTAAGTTGTATCCCATGCCTGTTAGCGGTGACATTCACATATAGCAACCGAAATAAAGATTTGTCTTAACATGGCTTCAGTCCCCATGCAAGTCTTTAAACTATTCCTTTGTCACAGACATCGGGCTCCCAAACTCATTTCAGGACATTTCAGCTGGTGGATATGTTTTCAGAGAATGTTAGACCGATTAGTAATCTTAGTGATAAATAAATCAGGTTTCTTACCTAGTAGAAAACAACCCCAGAAAGTCTAAAAAAAAAAAATCCATTTCAACTGAGGCTCAGGAGAAGGAGTGTAGGTGTTTGACACAGCTCGGCTGTTTGTTCGCTGTGTGATTTGAAGGAAGTTACTTCACCTCTCTGAGCCTCAGTTTCTATATCTGTTGAATGTCAAAAATCTGCCTGTTGTAATGCTCAGCAGGGCCAGCACTAGGGTGAGGTGGCTGCCATGCCCGTTCACCTCACGGGAGTTTCGAGAGGATTCAACAGCGTCAGGTGTGGGAGAATGCTTTGCACAATGATGGTGCACAGTAAATACCCAGAAATAACGGCTATTGTCATTACCCCCATCTTTCAGACGTCACAGGCACTGTATCAGGAAACAACTAGCTGGTCTCCCAGCTCATCAGGACAGCCACTAAAGAATGCTGAGGCCAGAAGCTGCAGGAAGAGCTCAAGTGAGTGTAAGACATCAACCAGCCCCAGGCTTGGGGGACCCCCATCCTTCAGCCAGCAATGCAGGACTGTGCCCATTTAGGTTCCGGACAAGCTGCTGACAGCTTCATTGCTTCTCTACTACATTGCTTACCTCAGTTGCATCCCTGATTGTATCTAGCCGATTTCCCCCTTTCCAACAACTTCTAGACTGGCTTTTACAGCTAAGATGAGAGGCACAATCCAGTGCTGAATCATTGCCCCCCAGTGTCACAATTCCACAGCAAGGTCTTGGCAGACGTAAGCTCCTAGCATGTTCTAGAGGAAGGGACCTCAACAATGTGATTCCTTGGCTTGCTCTTGGGAGCGGCAGGGGTTCAAAGGAGCCTCCCTAGAGGGCTCTGCCCATCCCTGCGCCGACCTCAGCAGCACCATTTTTGTGAACCTTTGATGTGCTGCCCCACATCTCTGGACCTTGGTTGCTGCATCTGTGGGCAATTCAGAGTCCCCATCCCATGGCGCCGTTATGATGATCCTGAGGAATGAAACACATAAGGTGCTTGGGAAGGAGACCGGCACATAGTAAGTTTCCAAGGAAGATTTTCCTCATACAGACAGATGCCAGCTGTATAATACTTGAACACCCATTTATAATTCAGGACCTTTGAGGGGCAAGGCAAATGAGACCTAGAGTCAACGGCTCTTTCTTTCACCTCTGCCACCAACAAAGCCTCCCCCACCTTGGGTACTGGACCTTGACCTTAATTGCTGCTCCAAGTGAAAGCAGGGAGTCAGAGCTGGGTGAGCAGACTTTCTGAGCTGTCCTTGTGCTCTTGGGTCGTACAAGCTGTCTCCTCTCTGTAGCTGCGGGGGAGGGGGGCTGCCCCACCTGAGTGACACTCGGCAGGGCCTGGCACGTGGCACGTTTGAAATCCAAACTCGTTCCTGGGGTCTAGAAAGCCTTATACAGTCTGGTCCCCACTTCTCCTGTGACCGCACATCTCCCTCCCACTCTGGGCTCGAGCCACACTGACTTTTTTTTTTTCTATTCCTTAAAACAAACCAAGACAATTCCTTTTGGAGGGCTTTTGTGCTTGCTTTTTCCTCTGCCTGTGATGTTCTTCCTCTGGATTATCCCATGGCTCCCATGTACTTCATTCAGGTCTCCGTTCAAATGTTTTATCCTCCTAAGAGCCTTTAAAAATTCCGCTTCTCATCATTCTTCATCCTCTGAGCCGCTTTATTTTTCTTCCTGGAATCATCATTACCTCCACTTCACTACATATACATTTGTAGATTCTTATGTGTTTTGTTTTGGCCTTTCTTCCCAGCTAGAATGTAAACTCCACGAAGATAGTAATTATTTACGACTTGTTCCCGGTTGTGTCTTCAGCACCTAGAATGGGCCCAGCACATGGGAGGCCCTCGATAAATATTCACTGAGTGAATGAATGTACAAATGGTCACCCCGCTTCCCTCCCGGCCAAAGCACGCTTGCGCCATGCTCTCTGGGGAAATGTTGAGAAGGAACTTGAAAATCTTGTCTTCCTTGAGCATCACTTTTAGGAGAAGATAAGGTCTCGGATGCCATTCAGATTTGCGCCCCAAAGTTGGTTTGGGAAAGAGGTCAGGCTCCTGGCTTCTAGGAACCTTCAGATGGGGGTAGAGTCAGGAAGCAAGGACACTCTTTGAAGCTGGCCTCTCTACTGTGGGGCCCCCTGCCCACGAGGAGATGTGGCCAGAGTGAACCAAAGTGTAGGAAGCAGACAATTACAGGAGAAAAGACAGAGACTTTGGAGATGGACAGGCTTAGGTTTTAGTCCTGGCTTTTTTAGCTATGTGGTTTTAGGCAAATTACTTGACAGCTCTGAGCCTCGGTTCCATCACGTATAAAATGGGGCTAATTATATCTTCATCACGGGGTTGTAGGGATAAAATGAGATCTTGCACGTCAAATGCTTAGCATAGTGCTCAATGGATGGCAGCTATTATTAGAATTAATTAAGCAAAGAGAACCTCAGAGGAGGATAGTCAACCGGGGCAGGGCTTTCTTGGCTGAGCATAGGTGGATGACATTAGGTAGAATATGGGCTCAGCTCAAGCAGGGTGGGGTCAGCCTCTGTGCCCCAGGAACCCTTGCCTTATCTTACCTGCTCTGGTGACCCCCCCATGGGACAGGTGGGTGGGGCTTACAGAGACCTGGCTCAGCCTCAGGCGCAGGAAAACAGCGTGAAGAGACGGCATCAGGAGCCTGCCTTGGCCACTAGCTCTTCAGAGTTGGGGGTCTCTGGTCTGAGGCCTTTCATCTAGACAGGCTTTCCACCAGAAGGGGAGCTGAGGTTGCTTCTGGGGAAGCTGTGTTTTCTGGCACTAAGTTTAGCTGAGGGCACTAAGCCTGGCTGGGGAAGGCAATTCTGACTTTCCATCAGACTGCCAAATTAACCCATCTGGAAATCCCATTTTTTTCATTGCCATCACCCTGCTCAAGAATTTGCAATGGCTCACAATTGCCTGTGACCATCGACAAGGGGCCTAAACTTTTGGGACCCCAATGTTCTCGTTGTTATAGAGGGAGGAGGTGGACTAGAAGGTTAAGCTGCAGTTCTGTCCCTCTAGCAGGTCAAGACCAAGCTCTCCATGCTTCCATTGAGGTGTGTGGTCCTATGATCCTGCCCACTCCATTGGTTCAACTTTATATCCCACAGCTGTAGCACCTGAACTTTCCTACCCAGCCAGGCTGCTCCTCCTTGATCTCAAACACCCTGCCCATACCCATTTTTATGTCCTATCTTATCCTGTTCTCTCTCTCTGTGATGTCTGCTTGGTCTGTGATTCCAAACTTCGGTGCTTGAATAGTAGAGTGGTAAAGAATAAAGGCTTTGGAGAGAAATAAACCTCGTTTCCAGCCTCTGCTTCCCAACTTACTACCTGGGTAATTAATCTGAGCCAAATCTCTGAGCTTCAATAAAATAGAGATGATGATAAATCTAGGGTTCGAAGGAGTAATGGAGATGATGTGTCCAGCAGGCCTGTGTCTGGCACACAGTCAGTGTTCAGGCAATGGCAGTCATTACCGCATCCCTAGTCTTCTCTGGCTCTTCCAGTTGGGTCCATCACTCTGGACCCAGCTCAAGCTACATCTTTACCCTGGAGTTCTCTCTGTTCCCTGAAACTCATGGTGGCCCCTCCCATCCTGAGTTCTCATGGCTCTTGGCTCTGGGGCCGGATCAAGGCGTTCGTCAGACTCAACCTCGCAGAGCAGTGACTTCATGTGTGTGCAGTGTCTGGCCACCTCAAGAGTAGAGATGCCATGGTTTTCATTTTCACCAGCTTCCAGGGTACTGATAGAAATTTGGAGATACTCAATAATTCCTTTTGAATTAAAGCCTTCAAATATCACATCCATGTTAATCAATTTCCCAATTCCTAGATTCACGTGGACATTCAGGAAGGCATGAGGGTCTTTACATTGGAAACAGAAGTCTCCCCAGAATCAATACTGAGGATGGCCCATGCTTTGTCATATAAAACTCTTAGAAGAAAACCTAGGGGAGAATCTACATGACATTGGATTTGGCAATGAGTTTTTAAACATGACATCAAAAGCACAGGTGTCATATTTTATTTCCAACTAATTTAATTGTTAAATTAAAAATAGATAGGTTGGGCTAGGTCAAAGCTAAAAACCTACATACCGCAAAGGACATTACCAAGAGAGTGAAAAGGCAACCTGTGGAATGGAAGAAAATATTTGCAAGCTCTATAGCTGATAAGAGGTTAATATTCAGAATATAGAAAGATGTTCTATAATTCAACAACAAAAAAAAACCAAATAACCCGGTAACAGGCAAAAGGCTTGAAGAGTCATTTCTCCAAAGAAGACAGACGAATGGCCAATCAGCACATGCAAAGACATGCAACCTCACTAACCATTAGAGAAATACAGATCAAAACCACAGTGAGATACCACCTCACATCCACGAGGACGACTCTTATCCCAAACCAGAAAAGACCAAGTGTCTGTAAAGATGTGGAGAAGTTGGAACCCCTGTGCACTGTTGGTGGGAAAGAAAAATGGCCATTGCAGGTCCTGTGGGACACAATATGTAGGCTCCTCGAAAATTAAAAACAGAATTGCCAAATGACTCAGCAATTCCACTTTTGGGTATATACTCCCCCCGAAATTGAAATGAGGAAGTCACACAGATATTTGTATGTCTGCGTTCATAGTGGCGTTATTCCCAAGAGCCAAAGGATGGAAGCAACCCAAGTGTCCATCCACAGATGAGTGGATTTTAAACAAGGGACATGGGTGCCCAAGGAAATATTAGTCCACCTCAAAAAAGAAGAAATCCGGACACAGTCTACAACCTCCATGAACCTTGAAGACGTTCTGCTAAGTATAAGAAACCAGTCACAAAAGGACAAAGACCGTATGATCCCACTCACATGAGGCACCTAGAGTCATCGGATTCATAGAGACGGAAGGTAGAAGGGTGGTTGCCAGGGGCTGAGGGGAGGAAGGATGACTTTTCAATAGGTACAGTGCTTTGGTTTGGGAAGATTTAAAAAAAGCCCCGGAGATGACTGCTGGAGATGGTTGCACAATGGGAACGTGCTTCCTGCCACCGAACTGTGCCCTTGAGAATGGTTAAAATGCTAAATTTTATGGTATGTCAATTTTACCACCAAAAACACTGGTCAGAGTTCAAGGCCATCTTGGGCGCCCATCTGGGCTAACATGCGGGATTTTACCTACTATTTCCTGAAGCTCACAACCTTCTTGACCTCATCTGTGGGTCCATTTAACCCCAATGTTATGGTGAAGCCAGTTTCGTGTATCCTAAGACAGACTTCAGGTGCCCTGGTGGCCATCCCTGCCCACTTAGGTCTCTGTCAGTGGTCTTGGTCCCTGCCTTCCCAGTGACTTTCTTTGCAGGAGCCCACTTGGCTCCAAGGAAAGGGGAAAAAGGATGCAGTTTGTTGTTTGGTAAAACCACATCTTTAAAGGAACTCAATGCTCGTATAGATATCTATCTGTCCTCTCCTCTGAGAATCCGTCAGTTAGAATACAACAGGCATGGGCTCCACTTTGGTGGGGGGCGTTGGCAGGAGAGGGGGGTGGTGTCTTGTGTAAGCAAAACATCTTTAATGTTCCTTCAGGCCCTTTCCAAAGGCCCAGGGGGCTGCTAGGAGGCCAGCTCAGCTCGTCTCAAGCTTTCGGGCTACAATACTTCCCATCATGCTGCAGAAGGCCGCCTTGGGTCATATCTTGCAAAGGAAGAGCTATTAAAAAATATTCCATTTGTATTTCCTACGTTGCCCTCCATCTGGAAATATCTTTTATCTGGCAACTTTTGCAAAGGGAACTGAATCTTGAAGGAGGTCCTGGTTCTCTATTCTTCCAAAAAGTCATTTCCATCCTAACCTTCACAAGGGCCAAGTCATCGTGACTTGGTCTTGGAAACAAGAATGGCATGGGACAGCAGCAAGTTTTTCAGGCCTGGAGGCATCTTTTTAACCCTGAAAACACCCACGCGGAGGGCAATAGCAAAATCTAGAGAATTATTATACACACTCTCAGCTCAAACATTACTTCTTCCAGGAACCCCCTGCCCCCACCCTCCATGACTAGATGAGGACCCCTCCCATCCCCCCATCTGATTTCACTTGCAGTCTGGATTGCAATTTGTAATTCCACATTTGGGGATTGATCGTTAAGGTACAGTCCAGCTCCCCACAAAGACGCCAAGCGCCTTCTGCTCAGAATTGAATCCAAGAGCCTTAGTATCCTACACGTAGTAAGCACCCAGTAAACATGTACTCTAAGAAGGGTCAGTGTCCTTCCTAAGGCGATCCCTTCTTAGAACTAGAAAATGTGAAAACCAAGTCAGTTTTCTTTTAAATACTCAAGACCTTAAATAGTTTTAAGAATTCACTTAAGAATGAACGCGTGAACAAGTGAATGAATGAAACTCACCTTGCCTGCCTCTCCGCCAGTTATATCAAGTCCTGGTTGAAAAATATCTCCTTCTCAGAACTGTTGTTACTGAAAGAAAATGACAGGAACCCTCTGGAAGGGAGCTAGAAGCAGAATGGAGGGAGGGAGGCAGGGTGGGGAGGAGAGGTCTTTATCGTCAGTTAGAGAAAGGTTTGCACGGGTCCTTGATAAAGTAGGGACAAATGTCCCCAGGGCCCTCCGATAGCTGTGTGTCCTTGATAGTGTGGCTGGGTGGGCATAAGAGCAAAGGGATGGATTCTAACGGTTTCTTCACTGGTTGAAAAGGCTGCTTCCTGCTGAACTTTGTTTTTCTCCGTTATAAACCAGCTCAGCCTATAAATGGGAAGGAGTGGCCAGCTTCTCCCAACGTGCAGGGTGGGGGGTGGGGCGGCTTGTGTCTCAGGAACTGTGTGGCCTTTCAAGTTGGGTGCTCCCGCCGGAGGGACATGGCGAGGGTTCTGCCTGTGTCTCATACTTTGCAAATCTCACATCACTTTGGGTCACAGAAATCCTCCCCCCATGCCTGAATTAGACAGGGCAAGTAGCCAGGCTCCCAGCTGATAGGGGAGAAAAGGAGGCCAAAGCCCTTCCAAGTCTTAATCCTGCTGAAACGAGAGGGCCCTAGGACACTTAGTCATTGAACCCTGGCATTCTTGCTCAGAAGAAGGTCTTTAGAGAATTCATTTTCAAGAGGAAGTGTTTCATTAGGTGAAAATCTACTCAGAGGCTGTATTAATTACATAGTAAATAGCTTTTGTGGGATTTGTCTTTTGAGTAATTCAGACAAAAGATTACAGTTATGGATAGATGGGCCTGCTGCTGCCAATGATAACTACCTTTTATTGAGCATGTATTATGTGCCAAGCATTTGATATGTTTTATCTTATTTAATCTTAAGAACAACCTTCTGAGATCAATGGTAGTAGTATCTCATTTTATAGGTAAGGAAACTGAAGGTCAGAGAAGTTCAATAACTAGCTCAGGGTCACACAACTACAGAAGGACAGGAAATGGGATCGGAACGTAGGTCTTTGGACTCCATACTCTCACTCTTACTCACCATGTCAGTGTTTCCCAAATTTCTGACATTTGCTTATTAACTACCCATGTCCACAGGCACACACCAAGTTGACCAGATCAAAGTCTTCAAGGGCCTCAGAGAGTCTCTCTCTGGACACCAATCTAAAGTAGACTTTTCCCCAGACACCAACACACCACTATTTTATTTTCATCATGGTACTTATCATTACCTGATATTTTCTTTCTTTTTTTTTAAATTTTATTCATTTATTTGACAGAGAGAGAGATCACAAGTAGGCAGAGAGGCAGGCAGAGAAAGGTTGGGGGGGAAGCAGGCTCCCTGCTGAGCAGAGAGCCCGATGCAGGGCTCAATCCCGAGATGATCCTGAGATCATGACCTGAGCCGAAGGCAGAGGCTTAACCCACTGAGCCACCCAGGGGCCCCCTGATATTTTCTTATTTGTGTATTTGCTTATTGTCTTTCTTTCCCCTGAGTGAAGGGACAAGGTACTCAAAGTTTTGTCTCCCGACTGCTAAATAGAGGGTAGTACCTTGTAAGTATTCAATACATATTTACTGGATAAATTAGCTGACATCATAGATATGCCCACTAACATAATAATAAATAGTAAGTTATATTAAGAAGGATACTGAGTCTGGAGCCAGGTTCTAGGGGAAGAGAATCATTATTATGCACCAGTGTCTCCCAAGGCTGTGGGATGTGGAAATGTTGGTGCATGGGCCATCCCAGAGAAAGAAACTCAATCCCAAGATAATTAAGTGCTAGATGACACAGCAGATCAGTGGGAGAGCCAGGTACAGCGTAGTCCCCCCCACCCTTCACGGATCTTTACCTTTTCTCTGAGAAGTCAAAATGAGTACATATGTGATGGAGAACTAGTGCATGATTAATAGCGAGGGGCTGGCCAGAAATGCAATCTGATTGACTTAAAGAGAAATTAGAGTGGGGACAGGAATGGAAAGCTTTCTGCAGGAAGGAGAAATTTAGTTGCCCCTTGAGTGAATATCTGGGAATTTCCTTTGTGTCAGACTTATACTCTGAGCTTTACCTAGAGTGGGTAATTGCTTTTTCTTTGCAACACCCTAATGAATTAAGTAGCGTGACCACAACTTTATGGATGAGGAAACTGAGTCACAGGCTAAGAAACGCTCCGGGTCACAGAGCTGTAAGGACTGATTAGGGATTAACAGCTAGGGATTCCAAAGGCAGTTCCCCTCACCAAGCCTGTAAGCAGAGCAGGTGTGCCCAGCAGCAACAGCCCCAGTAAGGGTCTCAGCATGGGTTCAGGGTTGGTGCTGTGTTTCCTGGGTAGCGATAGAATAATGACAGGTTCAGGTTTTCTTTTGATATAGTTATGGTCCAAAATGGCAACCTGTTGGCCAAATGCCCCACACCTGAGCCATGATCGCAAGCAACTCAAAGGTTTGTTACCGTCTCTGGCATTGGCAAAGCCGGGGGAGTCTCTGGGTGAGGGGCCCAGTGACAGGAGGACTCCTTGACACTTGTGGGAGTAGAGAGCCTGATCCTGGGGACACAGACATAGGTCAGGAGCCCACCTGTTGAAAAATACAGGAGGCGGTGGAGGGGGCAGATTAATTTCAGGCTGGCTTTTGTTAATCTGCTTGTCTGTGGGCTGTACCCATTTGACATAGCCTACTCAGCATGTCACGTCCCCATGCTGGAAGAAGGGCCCCCTGGGACAAGGTCATGTCAGCCTGCAGGGTACATCCAGTTCCTGGGAAGTTCAGGGTACTTCATGCAAAATTTGGTTTGGGTTTGGTGCTGCATTTGTGGGGCGATTTGGATGACTTTATTTATCCGTATAGAGCAGGAAGGTCCCCTGAGAGCACGTGCTCCTGGGCAGCCAGCCACCTGGAGCTGGTGCTTTATGTGCCGGGCGGGCCCTTAGGGATTTTTGCCCTTCAGCGAAGCCCTCAAGGGCCACCTCTGTTTGTCACATGGGCCCATAGAACCTTGGACATTTCCTCTGCTGCCTCTGCTATTTTCCTGGTGTAATCGAGTTGTGAGCCCTTAGTCCCAGTCCTCGAGCTCTAGATGTCACTATTATCTATAGGCCGGTGGATAGGAAAATGGCTCATCACTTCCGATTAGGGACTGGGACCATCAGAGTCCCATCACGGGGAGGTGGGTAAATGGTGAGGAGGAGGTCAGAGTTAGCAGAGTGTGTGAGAGAGTTTGGCCACCAGGAGGGGATTATCTAGGGGAGAGGCACAGGTGGACCAGCTTCCCTTTGGGGTTTCTAATCACTCACGTTTCTTTAATATGTGGACCAGCATAGAGCCACGGGTCTTGACATGCCGTGCAGCCCTAGGAAGACACAAACACGTCCTTATGCCTTTGGATAGTTGCATGATCTGGACTCATGGGCCAGGGACCAGACTTGATACTATCCGTCAATGTCCTGTCCATTCTGGTCCTGGACAGCACACGGTAAGACCTAGGAGCCTCGACCAGTAGCATTCCCACTGGTGGTTTTGTGGGCCTTTTTCATGGGCTTGAGGTCATTCAGCATGGTGCAAATAAGAGGGTGGCTTGCTCCTGGGGTCAGAGCATACCTGACATTGCGGGAGGTCTAGCCATTGGGATGTGGCCTTGACCATGTATACATACCTGGGGCTAGCCATAAGCAGTAGGCTTGCTTGAGGAGGTCTGGGAGTGGAAGTGGGGTTCATTGTGCCCTGTGGGGAGGATGGGGGAAGAGAGAGTTATAACTTTGGGGGTCTGTCTGGTGTTCACCTCTTTACTGGTGAGTGAGGGATCCCCGTGGGGAAAATGCCTATGTTCCAGCAGGAGGTGTTGGAAGATGATATGGGTGATGGGGTCGTTATCCTCTGAGAACCATTGGTGGGCTGGGCCACGGTCATCATCTGACTCCCTGGGCCAGAACAACGCTGGAGCCACATCCAGGTCATGGAGGCATGTGTTGGTACTGGGAAGGCTGTCACGATGATGCACAATGCAGGAGAGCTTGAGGGGACACTGACCTACACGCTAGGCAGCCAGCTGGCCATGAGAGCTGGGGCAAAGACATCCTGGGCGGGGGAGCGCTAAGAGTGCGGGACCATACTCCATTTTGTCTCTCCTGGTGGCTGCTTGGGGTAATGAAGCGTGCCTGGCCTGTGGTGCTGCAGGAGAAGAGTTATGTACTCCACACAGATAGAGATTAGACCGTGGGTGCCATACTGCCCAGGTGTCCTGGCACGGGGCGGCCCAGACCGAGGCCAGCAGCCCGATCAGGCACAGCCGGCTAGTGAGAACCTAAAGGTTCGACGAGAATATTTTCCAGTGTTTAGACTCCGCATTCAGGGCTGCATTCTTTTTTTTAAGATTTTATTTATTTATTTGACACAGAGAGAGGGGGCGGGGGGAGAGCAAGCACAAACAGGGAGAGGAGCAGAGGAAGAGGGAGAAGCAGGCTTCCTGTTGAGCAGAGAGCCCCAAGTGGGACTCAATCCCAGGACCCTGGAATCATGACCCAAGCCGAAGGCAGACACTTAATCGACTGAGCCACCCAGGTGCCCCAGGGCTCCCCTTTATAAGGCTGTAGGGCATCCATACCCCCCAGCTGTGGGTAGCTGACCTCGCTTCAGCGCCCTGTCATGGGATTAGATAACCTCAGGTATGCTATTTTAGAATAATGCAGAATAATGCTTTGGCATTTTGCCTTTCTCCAAGAGCCACATGGTGACGTGTTAGTCCAGGTGCTGCTAATACGTCCCTGTGAAAAGGGCCTGAAATTAACCAGTCTTTAAAGCTATCTCAAGTCCCATCTTGGAGGATATTTGAGGGGATGGTGATGCCTGCTCTCTGGGCTGGTAGAAAAGTAGTATCGGGGATTTCGCCATTCTGTCTATGGCTAATAGGTCCCCGGCGATTCTCTGCCTTGGCTCCAGTCACCAGCCCTCCATGGACTGAGCTCAGGCAGGAAAAGGATAGAGTAAGGGGGGGAGCCCAGGAACCGTGCATGGCAGGAAGCTGAACATGGGAATCCATGACCTGGAGCCTGGGTCTCGCATCAGAACCAGTAAAGGCAAATGAAAGCATTTTATTCTAGGTGACGGGTCCCTAGGGGCAGTTCTCGAGGGAGATAAAAGCAGTATAAGGAAACTGATTTGGGAAACCCTGGGCCATTTTTGCAACTCTAAAAGAAGACACATGGTTGTGGAGTCCACGGGACCGGGTGGGAGGGGTGAGCCAGTCATAGGCATCGGTGTCTGCCATGGCTGGGGCCTCCTGGCTGGCCCAGGGAACCTGGGGTAAGGGCCTATGATCATCAGTTTGCCACTGGGAGTTCAGTTAGGGCTCCCCAGTCACTCTGCTGGGAGTGACATTCTTCCACGCCCAATTCTCTCTGCACAAGGATTCAATACTTCTGGGAGAGAAGTAGAGAAGGAGTGGGAATGGTAAGTGCAGCACCATATTGGGGGAGACCTTGAATGTCAGCCTCTGAAAATGTGCCTTTAATGAGCTATTGATCCTTTGAGGGCTTTCAAGCAGGGGAAGGATGTGACTGGCGTCTCATTGGGTTGGATTGGGATGAGAGGGCAGGATTTGGGGCCGCTCCTTGAGGACATTCAACATCAGAGAAGGGTTGGAGAAAGGTGGTATGGGTCAGAGGGAATGAGCAGGTGGACAAGGGCAGGAGGGACACTGCATGACTGGGCAAGACTTGTCTGCAGGAGACCAGGGAGGAGCAGCCGGGGCAGCTCCAGAATCATCTAGAGTAGCCCCACAGATGGAGCACTTACTCCCTGCCACACCTGACCAGGGGCAAATATATAATATATTATTTATTTTCCAGTAAGTGGGTTAGGTACACATGACTAGCCTCTTGCTCCTGCCCCATCCATACAAGGCATTCTCCATGCAGCTGCTAGAGGGATCCTTTTATAACCCATGTCACGTCACCTCCCTCCTGTGCCTGTAGCCTTTCAAAACTCTCCTGCTTGCCCAGAGCAAGACCCAAAGCCCCGTCAGGCCCTCCATGCCTGGTCCCACCCATTTGCATGTCCTCTCTCCCCCACCCCTCACCTCTCTGCTTCAGCCACACAGGCTTCCTTTGTCATTCTTTTTTTTTTTTTAATTTTATTTTTTTTTTCAGCATAACAGTATTCCTTGTTTTTGCACCACACCCAGTGCTCCATGCAATCCATGCCCTCTCCAATACCCACCACCTGGATCCTCCAACCTCCCACCCGCTGCCGCTTCAAACCCCTCAGATTGTTTTTCAGAGTCCATAGTCTCTCATGGTTCACCTCCCCTTCCAATTTCCCCCAACTCCCTTCTCCTCTCTAACTTCCTTTGTCATTCTTCAACCTCTAGTTCTGGGGCCTTTGCTCCTTCCCTCTCCCTGGAACATTCTTCCCCAGGTGTTGGGTCTCCTTATTAGAAATCTTTACCACCCAAATAAGACACTGCCTGGCCTGACCACTCCACTGCCTTTCCCTTCACACCACGTATCACCACTGGACATACATTGAACATATGTTTGTTTGCTGCCTTATTAGCCTAGCCTCTCTCTCTCTCCCTCTCTAGGTTAGAGTTTGCCATCCAGACGAGCAATGTTTGTTGGGTTCACATCTATGTATTTCTAGAGCCTAGGATATTTCCGACCACATACTGATACCCAATAAATGTTTACTGAATGGATGGATAGTATTATAATCCTGATTTGATGGAAGTGGAAACTGAGGAACAGAAGTGGTAAGCAATTTGTCCAGGGGACAGCCAGTAGTGGCCAAAGCTAGGATTCAAGCCCAGAAAAGTCTGACCGTAAAGATGGTTCTTCTCCATTAGGATACAGCACCCCCGAGGAGTTTTAGACCTTGGTAACAAAGAAATCATGACTTTTCTTGTTGTCGTTGTTGTTTTTTTAAGATTTTATTTTTTAAGTAATCTCTACACCCAAAGTAGAGGCTTGAACTTACCACCCTGAGATCGAGAGTTACATGCTCTATGAACTGAGCCAGCCAGGTGCCCCAAGAAACCAGGTTGGTTTTTTTTTTTTAAGTTTTATTTATTTATCTGAAAGAGAGAGAATGATAGAGAGTATACGAGAGGGAGAAGGGTCAGAGGGAGAAGCAGACATCTCGCTGAGCAGGTTGCCCAATGCGGTACTGGATCCTGGGACTCCAGGATCATGAGCTGAGCTGAAGGCAGTCACTTAACCAACTGAGCCACCCAGGCATCCCAGAAACCAGGTCTTTAATCAACAGACATGGGGCACTTCTAGGGGAAGAACAGGTTTGGAAGTTGATGGGGGCGGGAGGAATGACAAATTCCTTCTGGACTCAGGTTTTCCTTTGAGTCTCGTTGGACCCAAGTGTCCATGGGTGGCCCTTTGATCAATTTCCTGTATGCCAGGTGCTGTGTTAGACATTAAGGACTTAAAAATCAACAAGACACAATCCCCATCGTGAGCTCACCATCCAGGGGTGGAGTGTCAAGGGCTGATTTCCTGAATTCATGGAGCAGGAGCTAACTACCAGCCGACCAGAGCAAGGAGCTGGGCGCAAAGCCAGACTCCGGGCCAGGGCCCGGCTGAGTGGCAGCTTCTCACGACCCTGTTCATGTGTTCCACAGTTGCTGAGCTCTCGGGTTGTGCCAGACGAAGTGGTGACATTAGAAATAAAGAAATGGGTCAGATAAGGGCCCATCCTCAGGAGCTCACAGGAGCAAGGAGGAGGCAAATACCTCCTTCTTACTGATTCATTCACCAGCTAGGAAACGAGTGCCCACCATGCGCCAAACATCCCTAGGCTCTGGGTGCAGGACAATGAACTAGCCCTACCCTCAAGGGGCTGACAGCTAATGGCAAGTCATGAAGTGATATTACCAGTACTGTTATGAACAATAACGACGGTGACTAACAAAGCCTGAGCACCAGCCACTGTCCAAGCACTTACCCGATTTATTTCATTTATTCCTCAGGGTGACCCTGCGGTCGCCCGTTACCGATGAGGACACTGAGCCTGCCATCTCCCTAAAAAGTCTATGATTTTCTGGGAGTGCAAAGGACAGCATCACTAACTTTACTGATAAGGTCAGAAAAGGCCTTCCAGGAGATCGGGTTTTTCAGGGGGGATCTAAGGGAATAAGGGTTTTCTCTAATCAGAAACACTGGAGCAGGAGTCTGGAACAATGAAAGCCCAGCACCCACTTCAAAGGGTAGTTGTGACACGTCTGCAAGAAAAGACGCGTGGAACCCTAGCCCTGTGACTGGCCCAGAGCAGACACTCTCATGCATGTGCCTCCCTTCACTGGTCTCCAGGGTGGTAGGAATGTATGACTCCTGTCCCCTCGCACCCTGGTTTTTTAAAGATACCCTTCAAGTTATAACCTTCTTGGAGGCTGAGGCCTCTCTGAGGCACTCTGTTACAGAATTCAAATGTGTTTGAAGATGCTAGCGAGGGCAGTGCCCCAGCCCCCCTTCATTGCGTAAGTCACACACTCACACACACGCACGCACACACACATACACGCACGCACACATGCACAGAATTGCTGGGGAGATCATGGTAAACACCAGCCCCAGCCTCTCTTTTGGATCGCAATAGCTGTGTTGTCTCCCTTTGTGGCTGGTGCAGAGGAACAAATTAGATGGTAAATTAGTAGTTCCTGAAGACACTAGCAAGCACCCTGCTCACCCAGTGAGTGTTTGAGTCCCGGGGGCAGGTCGGAGGTGGTGGCTCTCCACTTCTCTGCCTATGAACAGAAGCTCTTCCTCCCTCAGACAGAAGCCGGACTGCCCAGAACACCCGGGGCGGGGGGGAGCTTAAGGGCTCATGCCCCTTTCAGAATAGTTTTCTTTTATTTATTTATTTTTTAAAGATTGTTATTTATTTATTCATTTGACAGAGAGAGAGACAGCAAGAGAGGGAACACAAACAGAAGGAACAGGAGAAGAAGAAGAAGGCTTCCTGTCAAGCCAGGAGCCCCATGCAGGGCTCGATCTCAGGATCCTAGGATCAATACCTGAGCTGAAGGCAGATGCTGGGCGCCCCCAAAATAGTTTTCTTTTAAAAGACAAATGAAGGGCACCTGGGTGGCTCAGTGGGTTAAGCCTCTGCCTTTGGCTCAGGTCATGGTCTCAGGGTCCTGGGATCGAGCCCCTCATCGTGTTCTCTCCTTGGCGGGGAGCCTGCTTCCTCCTCTCTCTCTCTGCCTGCCTCTCTGCCTACTTGTGATCTCTCTCTCTCTCTCTCTCTCTCTGTCAAATAAATAAATAAAATAGTTTAAAAAAAATTTAAAAGACAAATGTAATGACCCCTTCTGGCCCTCTGAGGAAGGGGAAGTTCCCTTGCTCTGTATCCATCAGAGCGTTGGTCCAGCCTACTCACCAGCAGACGACGCAGTCCTGAGGGCTTCCTGGATCGGATTGTGGTGGCCTGTCCCTCCCACACCCTCTCAGCTAATGGCCCTGCTTTGCACCTCTTCCTCCCCAGGAGGCCCTGGCACCTTAGTGCCCGCTCCCCGTGCCACCTCATCTCTCTGCCAGGACACCCGCAGGCCCTTGCGCACAACAGAGCCTGCTCCATGGCCTGGGGTTGGAGTTGGGGGGCGGGGGTGTGTGTTTCCTTCTTACTTCTGCTCTAGACCAGTTGTGAGCTGAGCCTGTTGCAAACCCCCGGTTTGGAGCCCTGGGCCTGGCAGTGGCCCGATCGTCTCTCCGATAGGGTGGAGTCTTTGCTCTTACAGTGAGTTCTCAGGCCAGACATGCTCTGCGCAGAATCCCTAGGTCTTTGGGGGGTGGTCTTCTGCGCTGTGCCCAACAGCAAGCCCCAGCGGGCCCACATTCTAACTCAGACCCCCAGCCTCTGGTTCAGAAAGTAAGAGAATGCTCCGGATCCGGTTGGAACCGGCTCCCGCTGACCCTCCACATGCAAGAAGCCATCTTTTTTTTTTTTTTTTTAAGATTTTATTTATTTATTTGACAGAGAGAGAGATCACAAGTAGGCAGAGGCAGGCAGAGAGAGAGAGGGAAGCAGTCTCCCTACTGAGCAGAGCCCAATGCAGGGCTTGATCCCAGGACCCTGAGATCATGACCCGAACCGAAGGCAGAGGCTTAACCCACCGAGCCACCCAGGCGACCCAAGAAGCCGACTTTAACCTTCGTCATTCATCACTCTCTTTCTCCCCTGCACCATCAACCAATACTTACTTTTCCCTCTTGCTCAGGGCAGCGCCGTATTTATTACTTCAGTAAAGAGACGCCATAGGCTCACACAGACCTGGGTTTGAATCCTGGATCTGCCACCTACCAGCTAGCCAACCTGGGTATGGGGTATGCAGTCTTTCTGACCCTCATCACCCTCATTTCTAAACCAGGGACCTCTGTATCTGCTATGCCGAGTTGCTGGATGGGTTACACGAGATAATGCAAGGAAAGGGTTTGCACAATTGTCGCTATTGCGTAAAGCGTGCCGTATGGGTTCACCCGGCGAGAATTTCAGGCCTGGATTTGATCACCTCCTAATTAGATATTAAATTCTAAGATAGTTCTTCCTTCGAACCCCTCGGGGCCCTGAACAATTATAGGCATAGAGAAGTCACTCGTAAGCCGTAGAGAGCACTGGATAAAACAGACTCCTGTAACTCCTTTCCCTTGCCTTTCCCATCAGGCTCTTATCAGCTGCTCTGCTGCCCTGTCTCTTGGATCCCGGGCTCTGGGGCCACTCCAGGCTCTCCTTTCTCCATGCTCCATCCCCTCGCGCTCACTGGCTCTTGAAGGTCTGGTGTGCACGTGACTGTTGCGGTTCCCGAAATGGCTGCTTCCTGGCCTGGGCCTTGTCTGTCAGATGCCTCCCGCCACCAGCACCATCTGTCTGAGGGGCCAGGCCCCATCCCAGGGTGACAGCTCACCAGGCCTCACCCCGAGTCTCTTCCAGCATTAGCAACCCACCCTGGCCCAAAGATATCTTTTATAGCTGATCTCTGGCGGCACCTCCTACCTTTCAATTAGGAGCTTGTCAACACCGAGGTCATCACTCTTCCTGCAGCGGCTGACAACACAGATGCCCACCGGGGCTGCTCTGGGAGAATGAAGCAAATTATTTCCACGGTGGAGGTAGTGCTGAGCACAAAAGTTGGAATCTGGGCAAATCTGAATATAGTCCAGCTTCCTTCTGCCGTGTCTCAGCCTCTTTGAATCCTCAGCACCAAGCTCAGGGCTTGGCATACAGTCGGTACTCAATACAGGAACATGCACGAACTGCAGAGGCCAAGGAGACGTTTTCTCGCTAGCGGATTCCCTGTCTCCATGCTTGTTGATATCCAGTTCATTTCCTTGTACCTGCAATTCAGAAAGTTAGCTCATGACCAATACATCATAATGTTTTCTCTGCTTTATTTCCGTGCTTGAAAATAGATTGATACCAGAGTCGAGGACTGCCTGATCCTTTTGTCCACCCTCTTCCACTTTCTCTGAATCTTAGGATCATGGCGAAGCTGTCTGATGTTCAGGGCCATTTTCAGAAACTAGAGCTGGAGTTACGACACAATCTAGCATTTTTCTTATCTGGCAGTGTGGTCTGGTGGTTTACGCGGCAGCTCTGCAAGTGGGAAGTCTGGTTTTCTATTTCTGGGGCTCAAGGGAAACCATGCAACAACAGTCTTTGCAGCCCCACTCACTCCTGCTTTCTCTTTCTCTTGTGCCCTCTAATGAGTAGGACCTGGGATGGCTTAGCCACGGCAGTTAGTAGTTCAACAAGGAAAGGAAATGCACCGCCCTTCTGGCCGCTGCTTCAGCCTCTGAGGGGTGGTAAAGAGAGGAAAGCTATAATCCAGGGACATGTAAAGTGAGGGTGGTACCCAGGAGAGTGGTTAGGGGCAGAGAGTACGAGGATGCAGCGATGGCAGATGGGACCACAGCAAACTAGACCTTCCCTTTTGCCCCAGTGCGGAAGCCTGAAACCACGAGGGCCCTCGGGGGTGGGGAGTTGGGGATGGAGATCCCCTCTACACTAGCCCCCACCAACTAAGGAGCACCCTGTGTGCTGGAAAAGGAGGCGAGAAGGAATCACCCATGCTTTGCCCTCCAGGGAGCAAATCCTCAAGAAAGCCTTCCTGAGGGGTTATCTGTGTCCAGTCAGCCTAGCAGAGTTAGACACACAATGTCCCGGAATTCCACCACCCCCCAGACTTAAAAATACTTGGAGATTTGAATAGCCTTGAAATGGATAGAAAACGTTCGGCATTTGATCAAATTATCCCACTGGAACTATGCAAGTTCTGGGCTCTATCTAGAAAGAATAGGGCAAGCTGGGGAGGAAAGCGTCATTCAGCATGCCATTTCCTTCCTCATTTCTACCCCACTGATCTGTAGGTCTCAATTCCTGCTACTGTAGTTGCTGTTTTAACAACCAGGAAGCTATGAGACCTTTTGGGTTATCTTCAGAGTGACACCCTACAGAAGGTTTTAGGCTGAGCCTTGGGCTGGGCAATCTGATGGCATTTGTCACAGGCTGACAATTGCTTTGGGGTTCTGAGGGTTTTCTCTCTCCCAGCATGGTTCAGATGGTGAGTTTTCCTTTTCCAGGTTAATGGCATGTGCATTATTCAGAGCATCTGACTATGGTGGGAATAGGGTGCTTTGTGAGATCCCAGTGGTAACGCAGAGGCCAACTATGTTGCATGGTTTGGGGTGTTTTAAAGAAAAAAATGGGGGCACGTGGGTGGCTCAATGGGTTAAGCATTTGCTTTTGACTCAGGTCATGATCCCAAGGTCCTGGGATAGAGCCCCTGAGTTGGGCTCCCTGCTCAACAGGGAGTCTGCTTCTCCCTCTCCCTCTGCCCCTCCCCACCCCCGCCACCCTCCTACTCATGCTCTCTCTCTTTCTCAAATAAATAAATAAAATCTTTTAAATAAATAAATAAGAAAAAAAAGAAAAATGATCTCTCTGGAAGGGCAACACTAAGGACACAAGCATTGCAGTTAGAAAAACCTGGATTTGCATTCTGGCTCTGCCCCTTACTTGGGCAATCCATTTCCTCTCTCCGCCTCTACTGTTCATCTCTAAATGGGGGCGATTAAGATCCTCTTCAGGCCCTTGTAAGGATTTAATAAGATATACAACTGGTATAACTGCTGGCACATAGTGAGTTGTAATTTATTGTCCCTCTGCCCAAAATGCACCGGAGACTTATTTTTAAAATATTAAAAGGCAGGTTTTCACGGTGGAGATTTCTCTCCAGCCTGTTGATGTTGATGGAGAAAAAAAACAAAACAAAACAAAAACAAAAACAAACAACAAAACAAAACAAAAAAAAACCTTGTAATTGGCAAAGGCTCTCAAAGTGTCAGAGCCGGTTTTAGGATGGGGATCACGACCAGTGATGTCTTCCTGTTAAGTGGAGCCTAACGCTAACTAACCGAGAAGCTCCACCAGACAGCAGCGAAGAGCCAAGCTCTTGTCTTGTTTTCTTTCTGATGTGTTTACCATCTTTACATATCAGACAAGGTAACTTAAACGGGGGCAGACATGTCTGAACCAGTCTGGAGGACCCATGGGGCACCCTCTCCCACCCAGGACTGAATTAATTGCAGGACCAAGCTCCCTGTCCCAAGGAGAGGCAAAGTTGAGTGACATTCATCTCATTCAAGGACAAGGACTAACTAACAGTGGACAGAGGGAGGGTGGAGGTGTTTCTGAGGACAATTATGGCTCCCCCAGTGGAGTCCTAGGCCAAGAGAACTGTAGTAAAAGGGAATGAAAATTGAATCAAAGGCTTTTCCCTGAAACATCTGCAGGCCAGCAAGACACAAGGTCCTGGGGCCAGCTGCTTGGTTGTAAGCAAAGATGGCCCTGATGGCTTCACAAAAACCCCACGGAAAGGGCCAGTTTCGGTTGCCTTGGTTTCAGACAACACTACCCAATCTCTTTTTTCTTGGTTTCCCATGGAATAACAGTTAAACTTTGCTTAGTTTTTATTTGGGGGCAATAAAAATATTAGTACTTTACGAGACTACAAAATACATCCAGAAAAAACAGAAGCCCGACGCTCTAATCCACATCTCTGAATCAAAGCAAGCTTGTATCTGTTTTTAAGAGATCTAACTAAAACAGATATTAGTATTTTGTCAAGATTCATTAATAGGAATTGAAGTAGATTATATACTGAGGATAATAATATGTAGAAGGAAGCCGGGTCCAATGTTAAAGTCATTCACAGACTCTCTCACACATCCATTCATCAAACCCATTCCTTGAATGCCTATTACGTGCTGAGTGGGATAGCTACGACGTCTTTGTGCCCTCAGCATGTGTGAGTCCACAAAACATTCCTGGGGATTTGCTCCCCAGACTATTGAGGCTGTGGGGGGAGGGGTGGACAGGTCTGGAGCCCCCCCAAAGCAGGAACCACAGGAGTTCATCAAATCCTGCTGGGTTCCTACCTCCAAGCCTTTATTTGCAGGCTGCTATGGTTTGGGACCACAACGTTCATCTGTAAAACGAATCGGCTCAACCAAATGATCTCAAAGATTTTTTTTTTTTAAGATTTTATTTGTTTATTTGACAGAAAGAGATCACAAGTAGGCAGAGAGGCAGGCAGAGAGAGAGGGAGAAGCAGGGTCCCCGCTGAGCAGAGAGCCGGATGTGGGGCTTGATCCCAGGACCCTGAGATCATGACCCAAGCCAAAGGCAGAGGTTTAACCTACTGAGCCAACCAGGTGCCCCAATCTCAAAGATCTTTATTTTGTTTAATCCTCTACACACTGAAACTCTCAAGTCCTTATAAACAAGCAATAATGAATTATGAATAGGATGTATTAACCGCAGCTTCTGTAACTTCGGGATCCAGTTTGATGGCTTTAGCTGAGAGGTTTCTGAGAGGTTCCACCTCTCTCATCCCCTCTGTTGCTCTTTGCGGCCGGATCAGGCACTACTTTGCTTCAGGTCCTTGCTGCCCGGTGGATTTACAGGACCAGAAAAGATAGCAATTCTGGATTTCTAAGAGAATTCACCTGGTTTTAAATGTAGGCTCATAATTCAAAAATATTTTTTAAACCCTGCCTGGGCCAACACTGTGTATCTTTAAAAAAAAGGGCGGGGGGAGGCACCTGGGTGGCTCAGTGGGTTAAGCATCTGCCCTAGGTTCAGATCATGATCCCAGAGTCCTAGGATGGAGCCCCACATGGGACTCCCGGCTCAGCAGGGAGTCTGCTTCTCCCTCTCTCCATCCCATCACCATTTGATGTGTTGACTCTCGCTCTCTCAGAAATAAATAAATAAGTAATTTTTTTTTTAAGTTAAAAAATTAAAAACAAACAACAACAACAAAAAACAAATCAGCCTGCCGACTTTGACCAATGCTACCAGTAACAGACAACACCCAGCATGCCCGGCCTGAGCCACTCCCCAGGTGTGCTCACCTGGCCCAGGAAGCAGGAGCAGAGAGGAAGCCAGACTCTACCCGAAGACAGATCAGGGAGGACAGAAACTTCAGAGGAAGCGGGGCTGCCAGCCCACGTGATGCCTTAGGAAGAAGTGGAAGAGGCTGCCCGCCTTCCTCTCAGCAGATGTACAGCTTAGAGAATAGGAAACAGGTTGCATCTCAACCCAGCTCCTGCAATTGACGGCACAACCATGACAAAGGCCGGCATGGGAGCTCTTGTTTTACGGAACTGCCCGAGGTAGGGCATCAAGGGCTCCCCCCACACACTTAAAGTTACCGTCAGAAGTTCAATGGCTCAGCTCTCCAGTATCGTAGCCACCAGCCGTCCGTGGCTGTCTAAATGTATATTGAAATGAAATAAAACTAAAAATTTCATTCCTCAGTCATACTAGCTACGTGTTAAATGTTCAATAGTTACATGTGGCCAGTGGCTGCCATATTGGAAAGTGCCAATATGGAACGTTTCCATCACAAAAAGTCCTCTTGTGTTGTTCTATGGGATCCCTTTCAGTTCTGTTAGCCACTTGTAAATCTTGATCAGCTTACCTTCCTCTCCTCCCTCTTGCTGCTCCCATCGTGGGCTGCCCTCTCCAACCCTTCAGATGAGTCATCATGTTCCCAATATTCTGGGTCATGTGCAGTCACCCTACTTTTTGTTCATGTGCTCCCCTCTTCCTAAAATGTCCCTCCTTTACCGATCACTACCCAGGTCATACACTGACCTCCAATATCCCCTGGGTAATTATTGTTTTCTCTTGAGAGCTTCCAGAGCGGCACATTCATCTCACTGATTCTAATCAGATGTTTGCCTCTCTTGTCTCACCTGCTCGTCGCGTGCCCTGGATGGCAGTCACCTGCCTTATTCGCCTCTGTGTCTCCAGGGCTTAGGTGCCAAAGACCTTCAGAGCTGCATCTCTGGATGGAAACGTTTCCTGAACACTATCATGTAGACTCCGTGAGTGACGACTGTGTAATAGATCTGTACATAAAATGCTTTGAGCTTTGCAGGTGGTACACTGCATTCACCTTCTCTGAGCCTCGGAGCACGGGTAGATGGACACTATTTCCCCCAACTCTCGGGTGAGGCAACAGAGGCTCGGAGATGGGCCGTCATCCAAGATGACTCAGAAATGACCAAGCAACATTTGGCCAGAGGTTTTCCTGCCTCTGCTTTGAGGGAGTGGTCTGGGGACGGAGCCTGGCAGACCAGCCTTGGCTTCATAGAGCTATAGGACGGGAGCTAGGACAAGTTGCTCCGGGAAAACGAGGGTTCAGGGCAGCTGCTCATGGACGTGTGCCCCTTTGCACCCACACCTCCTTCTCCTTCCCCAGAGGGAGAACCTGTCGTTGGGACGCTTGCACAGGTTTCACTCCTCTGGGTGTGACTGGACCAGGCCAGGAACCCCCATTTGACTCCTCCTTTTCCTCCCTAATGGCCATGTGTCACTTCCCACTAACTCGGGCACAGCAGAAAGGCCAGTCTGACACTGGCTGGGAGAGAAAAGGTGTCCCCAGCCTTCCCCTTTGCCTTAACTCCAGGTCGAATGCTCTAATCTCCCCTCTGTCCTCAGAGCCACCATTTCCACAGCAGACCTAGGTGAGCTGGGTAGTTTTATGATGACATAAAAAAAATATATTTCTTTCCAGCAAGAAGCTTGAGTGTCATGACTAACTCTGGGCATCTCATTACTGAAGCTCTTCCTGCCTAGGGAGAGACATTTTGTACTCAAAAATGCATTAAAAAGAGTGGACAGAATAGGGGAAGGAAGCCCAGGTTGAAAGGCACAGCCTGTCCCCACCGCCCCACCCAGGCCCACCTCTTCCTTCATAGGCAGCACCGAGGAAAGACAGCAATCATTGTCAAAGCATGAGTCTGACCTCCGGCCACGTCCATTTCTGTTTTTCCGCCCTTGCCCTCCTTCCTCTTTTCATTCTCATTTTCTTGCTTCCTATTTCTCTCTTCTGCACACACCTTCAGTCTCTGTGAGTTCCCCAGGTACTGCGTGGCCCCTCGGGGGTGCGCTCCGTGCAGAAAATACTTTGATGTGTCTCTCACGCCTCAGCTGACCACCTCTGCCTCCCTCTTCAACCTACTGCAAAGTCTCTGCTTGATGCTTTGAGGTCCAGAGTCTATGAGTACAAAGGGGTCAAATGATGAGCAAACGTACACGCGGGAGGAGGGAAACACCGGCATGAAACGAGCCAGGTCAATTTCTTCCTTGCAGATCACCTTCCTCTCCAGCCCTGACCACCCAGGTTCAGGCCTCCTGTGCTATTCTAACCTTGGCAATCTGATTCTGAGTGCTGGTGTTCCTGCTTTCTCCCTGCACGGCACAGTGGCTGAGCCTGATCTTTAGGTGAGACCCAACCTGACAGCCTGTTGCCTGTTCTCAGCCGTGCTTCTGCTTGGTTTGAAGTGTTCCACCTGGGACTGCCCCTCGCTCTGTATAAGCCCTTTATATGACCTGAGCCTCTTCTAAAACAAAGCCCTATAATGTAGAGGTGAAAAGCACAGCCCCCAGCATCACACTAGCTGTGTTGGAACCCTAATTTTTGTCACTTACTAGGTGTGTAACCATGGACACATTATTTTGCCTTTTCACGCTTTCATTCTCTTATCTATAAAGGGTAAGGGTTATAATACTCATCTCATGCAGGTGTTGTGAGATATAGAAAGGGTTTCTAACCATGTCTGCAACATAGAAATGGCTCAGTAGATATCAGCCATTATTATTGTTATTTTCACTAATCTCCAAATAGGAAAACATTTCCCTTTTTTCCTAAGATCCAAAAATTTCTTTAAGAAGGTTTTCATGGGGGACCATCCACTGAAGGATTCTGAATTTCCTCAAGATTGATGATAGGAGCCACGAAGGACGGCTCCTCCCATGGATCTCTGGGAAAGCCACAATACCTCTCCTTTTTTCCACCTAGATCAGGACTCAAGATGTTTTCTGTCCATGAGTGGCCTTCAGGCCTGTGCACTGATTAGCTACAGACATGTGCTTTAAAAGTGATTTCATCCTCAGAGCTACAAATAGCACCAGTCTTCCCACTTTCCAAGGCCAGAGAAGGGTCACAAGGTCAGAGCTCTAGCACAATTCTGGAGAATATTCCCCTGGCCTGAGGAGGTCCAGAGGACACTTGACTGTCCCACTCCTGGTTGCTATTCCCCAACCCTCACATCCGATGACCCTACAGGGGCTGATGGAGTCTCCAGATGACTGCTGAGCAGGGCTGCCTGTGTGAGCAGGTGGGACTGAGGTTGGGAGAAGAGGGAAAGTAGGAACCAGAAACTCCACCAGACTAAAGAAATGGAAACTTCTCTCTTGGGAACTTGACAATTAAGTCCAAAGGAGCTTGCTGAAAACCAAGGAGCCCAGCCCGATGGGGCAGGCAGACTGTGTATGGGAGATGGGCGATAACAGAGATCAGACAGCAGAGAAGTAAGAGAAGCCAATAGCAAGATGCATATGCAGAAATTCTGCTAAAGAGGGGCATCTGGGTGGCTCAGTCAGTTTGGCGGCTGCCTTCAGCTCAGGTCATGATCTCACGGTCCTGGGATGAGTCCCGAATTGGGCTCCCTGCTTGGCTTCCCTGCTCAGCTCCTCTCTCTGTTTCAAATAAATACATAAAATATTTTTTAGAAATTAAAAGAAAAAAAAAAAAAAGGAATTCTACTCAAGTGCCCAAAGCTGCTCCCCCACCCCCCAACACACATCTCCTGTGGATATGGAGCCAACATCAGGTTAGAAAAGCCTAGAAACCAGCCCTAAGTGAGGGCGTATGCAAGTGGGACAGCATTTGTAGCCCGCTGCTGGGGTTTCGAGCTAGGGCTCCAGTCTCCCCTCCCCAGGTTCTAGAAGAGTCAGGGAGATGAGTCAGCACCACAGAGAGCATAGAAACATAAAGTTATAGCATAGCACTTTGACCTGAATTACCCAGGATAGTTTGTCTTCCTGGCACCCATCTCCTTATTTTGGGTAATAGCCCTTGATATTACCTTGGGAAGCCGTGTCCACCATACTCTCAGCTCCACGTCGAGTCCTCACATCCAGCCCCCAGAGTAGGCCATGTGACCCCAACTGGCCAGTCACTGAACTCTGCCTCCCTGGCCAATGAGATTGGCTCGGAGCAGACCAGTCACCTTAGGGAGCTGATGGTGGCTGTAGCCGTCTTGTCACCATGTGGAGCGGAGTCTGAAGGATGAAAAAGAGCAGAGCAAAGGGGAGAAGCAGGGGGAGAACAGGTCATAATGGCATCGCTGCCGTCCTAGAATCCGCTAACCTCCTGTCCCTGGGTGTTGCACTTGCGTTTATCGGTAAATTCTCTATTAGTTTCAATCAGTTGGGTTTGGCTTTATTATCATTTTCAAACAAGGCATCCTAACCGAAGGCTAAGACTGCCGAAGAGAACGTATTTCCAGAGCCCACTTGCGCAGTGATATAGATAGTCAATTCCTGGTTTATTCTGAGGCCATGCTCCCATTGGCACAGGGCTGGGGTAAGGCTCAAGGGGCAGGTGTCTGCCATTACTGTGGGCCCCCTATCAGGCTTGGGTTGGCAGAACACACACAGAAAACCAGGGTCCTCCTGATGCCTTAGATTCTGCTTTCACATCTCCATTTGCCCTCGAAGGAGTTCAGTAGGCTGCTATCCTTTTGGACCATAATGGTTCTACTTCGCCTTAAAAAAAATCTGTATTGGGGCGCCTGGGTGTCTCAGTGGGTTAAAGGCTCCGCCTTCGGCTCGGGTCATGATCTCAGGGCCCTGGGATTGAGGCCCGAATCGTGCTATCTGCTCAGCAGGGAGCCTGCTTCCCTCTCTCTCTCTCTCTCTGTCTGCCTCTCTGCCTACTTGTGATCTCCATCTGTCAAATAAATAAATAAAATCTTTAAAAAAAAATCTGCATCTATATATTTATATCTATGTCTGTATCTGTATTTATCTATATATGTATAGATAAAAACTCTCTTTTTGCATGGAAGAACTAAGGCCGAGGAAAGTATAAAGATGATCCTACAAGAAGGCACATCCCTGGGATAATCAGAATGAGAACCCCAAACCCTTTGAAACCTTTTATGACAAATACTAAAAGCGTCTGTCGCTGTTCAATCTCTCTCTACTGTTCCTTCTTATGGGCCCCAAATTTGAAGACCTAGTTGCCATATGTATTAGTTAAACTAGGATAACCGCTGAAACAACACACTTCCCAGTGTATAATGACTCAACATAACTGAAATGTATTTTGTGTTCTCCTACTAGCCCTGGATGGGGGAACAGGACAGGCTTCTGTGCAGTCATGCAGGGATCCAGGCTGATGGAGGTTCCGTCATCTTCAACACATGAGCTCCTTTCAATTTCAGCCAGCTGGATGAGCAAAAGAGCTCATCCTTGTGTGGGAGGCTTTTATGGGTCAGGCTTGAATGTGACGCATGTAACATCTCATTCCATTGACTGGAGTTCAGTTCTATGACCATAGCTAAATGCACGGCAACTGAAGTGTCATCCGTCTGTGTGCCCAAGAAGGAGAGGAAAACCTAGAGTCCACAATCACTGTTACCGCGTCTGATGTTCTTTTCTGAATTCCGAATGGCACTTTGATCTTGCAATTCCTTACTTTCTCCTTGTGGATCTTCGCGATGTACAATAGAGTTAAGACTAGAAGACCAGCCCTGGAGAAGCTAATTATTTCTTCCTTGTACATTCAGCCAATAGTCAATAAGTATTTGTTGAATGAAGAAATGAATTCAATAAGATAAAAAGAAATGGAGCCTGTGAAAAAGACTATTAATGTTTATCAGACCCAGCAGTTTTAGTTAACAACTGGTGAAAGTGAGATAGAACTTATTTTGCCCTAGAAAGCTAATTGTCTTAGAATTTTTGCATAAGTTGTTTTATTTCACCATCTGAGTTTCAATAATACATCAACATCATAAGAAAGGAAATTTTTAAGAAGTAGAAACAGATGGAGATGTTCTTTCCCATTACACTCAGCTATTATCAAGCACCTCTTTGGCAATCCTTTGTATGCTTAAGAAAACTGCATTCTTTTTATCTCTGGGGCCTCCAATATGCGAAAAGTCCTGGGTTCTTGTTCTCAGCTTGTTTCCTCCATGGCGGCTAGAGCTTGGATGTGGAAATTCCTCACCAGGGCTTTCCAAGAGCAGGGCTTCCTCCCACACTATAGAGACTTAGACCTCATTTTAAAAGCATTTGAGGGATGCCTGGCTGGCTCATTCAGGAGTCAGTAGTTGGGGTTAAGAGTTCAAGCCCCACGTTGGGTGTGGAGAGGTCTTTAAAATAAATAAATAAAATTTGAAAAATAATAAAACAAAAGTTACTCGTTTAGGTAAATAAATAAATACATACATACATTTGACCATATGCTTTTCCAAGTGTTTGCATAGCCAGGGTTTTTCTAGAAAAACTTATGCCCTAAGGTGGGCACAGAGCTAGACTAGCCCCCAGTTCCTCTGCTTTTCTACTAACCCACATCCTGAAGGAGCACTGTTTTATTCGTCTCTGATAAATCTCTCCCTCCCCACCCCTGTTTTCTATTTCAGAATATTTCAGAAATAGAAAACTCCTGTTTTCTATTTCAGATAAGAAATAGGGGGGAAAAGACAAAAGGTCAAGATCAAGATTAAGATGTATCTCTTTTCCCCTAGACAGCAGAGTCTGTTTCCAACTCTGAAAGCGTTCCCCCACCAATAGATGAGTAACCTGTTCATTCAACTTCCTGCCCACGTTATTTGTCAGTAAGAAATTTGCATGGATTTTCCTCATTGTCAATTAAGAGGCTTTCCATCATTATAGGCTGTCCTAACTGGGAGTCGAACCTTTCCCCTCTTAATGTTTAGAAGTGTATTTTGAATATAATAGAGCAGGGTTTTGATTTGTTTTTTAACTTACCCCATGGTTTCCTCACTTCTGTAATTACAGTTGAATCACTTTTTGGCAATGTATCACTAGGGGCTTAAGGAAAGAAACTGGGTTGATTTCCACATAATGATCCAAATGAAAAAGGCTGAGAAATGAGCCCTGAGCCACTAAGCCCACTGCAGTGTACATAACAGGTTTATGTTTAGAAGTGGCCAAGGCAAGTTTTCCTGATTTTCGAGCATAAAAATAAAGCATTTTCCTGTGGGTTATTTCTAACCTGCGAATTTTTTCCATAGCCAGATTTGCCTTGACCTCAGGGGTGAAACTTGAAACTTCAGAAAGAAATGTTTCTCACTAGCAGTTCCCATGATGCTATCAATCCCATTGTAGGACCAACAATTAATTATAACAATGAGAAAGACATTATTCATCCAGGCCTCCCTTCCTGTTCTTAAATTCATAAAACTCCCTGCCACACGGACAGTTGGTGTGTGTGTGTGTGTGTGTGTGTGCGCGCGCGTGCGCGTGAGCACATACACGCACGTGCTGAAAATAACCTGATTATAATTATGTGTAAAGTACACAGTGGAAACCTCTAAAAGGAAAAATAGCAAATAATTAAAGGAGTTACACAGGAGGGGTGATATTAACAGGAGATGGGTCTTTTACTTTACCCTCTTTTTCTAAACCAACTATATTGCAGTTTTAGTACTTAAATAAAATTAATATCATTAATTCAATGTAAAAAGTTTTAAGTACTTTACTTTTCACTGTTTATTGAGGGCCTACTACGTGCCAGGTTTTATTCCGGGTGCTAAGAATACAGGGAGAATAAGACCCGGTTCTTTCATGGGAGTTCTAGACAAGTACAGGAGACAGGGCATAAACAGGTAATTATATGAATGTATTAATTAACGTATTCAATAAGTATTTATCGAACACCTACGTTGTGCCCAAAATGTTCTGAGCGCTGTGAATCAGCAGGGAACCAAGCAGGCGAATGTCTTTGACTTCATGGAGCTTATATTGGAATTGATTTAGACATTTCTAATTAGCGTAAGCATCAGGAAGGGAAAGTACAGGGAATCTGACTCATCTAAAAGGTCAGAGATGATGTTCCCAAGGAAGTGACATCAAATAAAATAGGGTTTGGTTTTGCCCTCCCAGGCTGAGAGATCTCCCCTAGGCAGGACAGGAGTTCCCCTAGGTGACTGAATTCTGGCCGGCGCTCCCATGCTGAGGTCTGTCTCACAGTTTCATCTGCTGTGGACTTGCCTCGTGCAAGAGGAGCTCCTGGCCCAGAGCTGGCGGTGGAGAGGGATTTGGAACCAGATTTCAGTGAGTCGCCACCATCCATTTGTGCATCATTGTGTCTGGAAAGTCCTGATACGGAAACCAGCAAGGCCATCCTTGCCTCATGGGCCGACAGTAACTAATGGACCCTCTCCTTTGCCCAGATGGGAAACCCGGAGCTGAGAAGACAAATCCAGCAGGAGCCAGAGGGCCCCCTGCTTCACTGGCCAGGGGAAAGCAGCTGCTCGATTTCCGGTCTGCCCCATCAGACTGCAGAGCTCTGGGTCACCAACCTAAACCACTTAATGCACATCACGCCCAGGTCTACTTGGAAATGGCTAAGGCACTTAAATGGAACGTCCAACCTTTGTCCTCAGTCCCCAGACCACAGGTAAATATTTAGGTCTGTGTAGTATCGATCACGCCTCCCACCGGCACCAGGAAAAACGCTGTGAAGCAAGTCAACTTTCCAGTGACAAGGAAGTCATTCCCCTAATCCGCTCTCACTGGACAATCAGGTTGACAAAAACCATTAAGTTTTCTGAGATTAGAAATTCACTGTCAGAGGGAGCCATGTATAGAGTTTTCCACTCCATTACACCCAGGACAATAACCAGAGGCCAAGTGACAGGAAAAGGCTGGGGTCTGTCTTTTTTAAAGTTTCCTGTGTCCTTGGGTGGATGGAAATAAATTAACAAGTGCCTCCCTTTTGTAGGACATGGGATATATATTATCTCATTAATCAATGCAACAGCCTAAGAGAAGAGTTCTGCTGATTGCATTTATCAGAAGGATAAGCTGGGGCTCAGCAGGTTTGGGTCGCTAGCTAAGATCTCCCAGCTAGTTAAAGTGACAAGGGGCTGAGGATCAGCATCGCGGGGCCGGAGGGGTCCAGAGGCTCATAAACTTCTTTCTTCTAAGCAGAGCCACTCTTTAGCCATTGTGGCCTGGTTCCCTCTGAATGATGCCACGGCTCTGGGGGCACCTGAGTGGCTCAGTCAGTTGACTGTCGGACTCTTGATTTCGCTCAGGTCTCAGGTCAGATCTCAGGGTCATGAGATCGAGTCCCACGTTGGGCTCCACACTCAGCACCAAGTCTGCTTCACGATTCTCTCTCGCCCTCTCTCTCTCTCTCTCAAATAAATACATAAAATCTTTAAAGAATAAATAAATAAGTTGCCATGTTCTGAAGCAAGTGGAAGTGGGCTGGTGCCGTGGCAAGGACCACAGACTGTGGCAGATTCATGTCCACGTGTCAACTCTGCATCTCACTTTGTGACCTGGGGAAGTTTCTTCACCTCTCTGTCTCCTTCTCCTCCCTTCATGAGGAGATGATAACCCCAAAACACCTATCCCTTTAGGGCTCTGGGGACTAAATAATTTCCCACATGTAAAGCTTTTAGCACATTGATTGAAACAGGCAGGTCCTGAAAGGAATCCGTGAGGAGTAGGGACTGTTTCAGTTACGTTTTCCCTCTCAGTTTCTATAACAACATTACCAAAGGCTTGGGAAATAGAAAGAAGAAAAAAATCACCCATATTCATAACTACTATTATCATGATGGTATAGGCCTTCCAGTATTTTTTTTCAATGCACTTACTGTTTTCTCCACCGACAGGAGGGTTTTTCTTTGCAGTGTCCTGTTCTTTATAGCTTACTGTTATACTCCAATCATTTATTCCATTCACAGTCTTTATTTTGATAACTGTAAAATAGTCCATCATATGGATGTGCCACAATTTACTTCTTTGTCCCTACACTGGCTGACATTTTTAAGTTGTTTTCAATTTCCCACTATTATAAATAATGTTGGCATGAACATTTCTGTGCATTTAGTGTTCGTACATACCTCTCTCTCAACATTTACCACACTGGATCACAATGCTCTATTTATATGGCTGTCTCCCTGAAGAAGACTTGAATCCTTTATCCTATTTTCCAGCTATAATAGCTGTGGACCTCCCCCCCCAAAAAAAGACTCAAAGTTTCTGGAAGGTAGGTTTCTTCTTCATTGTACCTCCAACGTGTAGCTCTGACACTGAGTCTGTTTGTTGACTCAGAAACTTTCCCCGTTTTGAATTTTGGTTTTCGATATTTCTTTAGGCTAGATTTACAGAAATGGAATTAGGGGTTAAAGTATATGCCCTTTGGGGGGAGGTATAGGTAGAGAAAGGGTCTATAAGCAGAGTATGACCAAATTGCTTTCCAAAGAGGTTGTACTAATCGACCCTGCTACCAGTCTGTGACTTCTCACTGTCCATCAGCTTCATGTTTTTTGTGAACAAATTAAGGGGGAAAAAACTTCTAGAGATAAAAATAGCTGAAACATTGTCAAAGAAGAGAAGAATAAGGTGGAAAGACTTGCTTTTTAACACTTATAAAGCCACAGTAATTAAGTGTACGTGGTATTAGTACAAGGACAGACAAATAGACCAGAAAAATAAGACCAAGAGTCCATAAACAGACCCATACTTACACATAAATATTTGCTCTATGACAAAAGTTTCCTCACGCAACAGTGCGGAAAGTGCCCTTCACTAAATGGTGTTGGGAAAATTAAATATCCATAAAAATGGAATTAGATCCCTACCCCAACACTCTGCACAAAAAGTCAATTTCAAGTAAACTAAAACCTAAATGTGAATAGTAAAATAATAAAACTTTGAAAAAATAAAGGACAACATCTTCATGATTTCAAGGTGGGGAAAGGTTTCCTAAACAACGTACAAAAATATTTGGTAAGTTAGACTACATTGAAATGAAAACTTCTGTTCATTTAAAAACACAGTCATGGGGCGCCTGGGTGGCTCAGTGGGTTAAGCCTCTGCCTTCGACTCAGGTCATGATCTAAGGGTCCTGGGATCAAGCCCTGCATCAGGCTCTCTGCTCAGCAGGGAGACTGCTTCCCCCACTTTCTCTCTGCCTACTTGTGATCTCTGTCAAATAAATAATATCTTAAAAAAAAAAAAAACCCACACACAATCATAAGATAAAAAGACAAGCCCCAGAATGAGAGAAGGTATTTGCAACACATATCAACGACAAAAGAATTGTATCCAGAATCTGTAGAGAAAAGGACAGGTAACCCAAAAGGGGTAAAAATTTGAACAAGCATTTCCTAGACCAGAAATCCAAATAGCCAATAAACACTTGAAAATACACTTAACATTAAACTGTAAAAGACCAACAAGTAAATCAGTCTCTCCCAAATCCATTCAACTCTACTAAGCATTGAAGCAACCACATACAGTACACAAAGAAATTGGCAAGGCTGTGTGCCAATAAAACTTTACTGATGGACATTGAAAGGAGAATTTCACATGATTTTCATGTGTCATGAAATATTATCCTTCTTTGAATTTTTTCCAACCATTTAAAAATGTCAACTCATTCTTAGCTCATGGCCCATACAAAAGAAGGTGGTGGGCCAAGTTTGTTTGTAGGCTACAGTTTGCCAACTCCAGCTCTCCAGTGCTACTCAAGGGGCAGTCCAGGGATCGGCAGCCTCATTAACACCCCAAAATTTGTTGAAAATGAAAATGCATGGGCACCACCCTAGACTTGCTGAATCCAAGTCTTCAGGGAGGAGGACCAGGAATCGGCATTTTAACAAGCTCATTTTCACACACGCTGAAGTTTGAGAATCACGGCTGTGGAGACACATAAGTGTGTGCTCAAGGATTTACTTATGAGAATGCTCAGAGCAGCATTATCTGTAGTAACCTCAACCTGAGAAGAACCCAAATGTCCAGGAACTGTAAAATATCCAGAAGCAGCAAAATAGGTAAGTGCAATAATATTCAGGAATGAATGTGGACAAACTAGAGCCTTGTGCAAGATGGATAAAGTCTAACATGATAACACGGAACACAGAAGAACGAATGCTGACACAAAAGAATATGGACTCTATGATTCTGCACAACAATGTGAAGTTCAAAAACAGGCAAAGTAAATTGTACCATTTGGGGGCGAATCCCTAAGTGACAAAACAATCAAATGAGGCAAGGAAGTTATATTCATTAAAGTCAGGATCATGATCTTTGGGGAGGGTGCGGAAGAAGGCAGCGTGTTTAGGAACAGACCCTTGAGAGGCTTCTGGGGGGCCGGCAGTGTCCTATTTCTTGACCTGGGTGATTGCTGAGTAGTAACTCACTTTATGATAATTTGTTAAAGTGTGCATTTATGTTTTGTATACTTTTCTGTAGGTAGGGTGTGATGCATTTCGTGATAAAAAATAAATAAATAAAAAGAAACGTTAAGAGTCAGGAGTGGTGAGTTTCTGAGCTAGCTCTGTGTGTGGAACCTGCCAGATCCACTTCACACCTTGACTTCCCACTTGGCCGATTCCCTGTAGCCCACCCAACTGCAAGCTGCAAATTTATAGGCCAACGGAGCCCAGATGGTTTCCTGTGATAGCTGCTAGGGGCATAATAATGAATACACGTCTCCCCACACGTTCCTGAATGCGTTTTGGCAGGATTTTTACTGCAGGCAGTAAAACCTTGTTACAAAGTCCCTCACTGTCTCAGGGGCTTGGCCACGTTGTGGTTGAGGCACATCGCCTCTTGTTATAGGCAGCCCGTCATCCTTGTCCCACATAGCATCCCTGAGAGCTGGCTTTCTCTCTATTGTCCTACGAGGCTGTTTGATTGATTGTTACTAATAATCATTGCATTTCAGGAACCCGGACTCCTGTCCTCACAGCTGGAACTTCCTCTGTGCACTAATTGGAAAAACATCCTCCGGGAAATGGGGCATCTTTATTGAGTCAATCTTTGGCGATGACTATGTCAACTGGCAAGATGAGGTTTATAGCACGGAAGTGAAGTCTCTGAAACCTTCCAGTGCACTGGTCCCAAGCCTCGATCCAGGAAGCCACATTGACTTGACCCAACTGCCAGATGGAAAACACTAAGGGTCACCTTAGTGAAGGGCTAGCTTGAGAGGCTGGATTCAATCCATAAGTTCAAGAGCCATCCCAGCTTGTGGTCCCCAATTTTCTTCCCTTCCTTCCTCATTAACAGTATCCCTGAATATTAGCTGCAAAATTAAGACTACATTTCCCAGACTCCCTTGCAACTACATAAAGTCACATGAGGAAATTATGACTAATTAGAAAGGAAGCAGAAGGAGTATATGGAATTTCCATGAAGGGTCCTTAAAAAAGGGTATGCATCCTTCTTTTCCCTTCCTTTCCTTGTTTTTGACTGGAGTATGGCTAGAGACTTAGCAGCCATTTTGAACAGTGAGGTCACTTTGGAAATGGAGTCCAGGCCACTGGGAAGCAAAGCACTGTACCTTCCCGGACTCTTGCAAAAGAGAAACTTTTAAATCTTGTTTAAGCCATTACTTTGGGAGATTTTCTGTCATTTGTATTTGAAAGTAATCTTAACTGATATAACAGCATTTTTAAAAAATTTTATTTAATTTTTTTTTCAGTGTTCGAGAATTCATTGTTTATGCACCACACTCAGTGCTCCATACAATACGTGCCCTCAATAGCATTTTTTATGATGGTAAAGAAGTAGAAGCAACCTCAGTGGCCCCTAAGAAGGGATTGGTTAAATTTGTTCACTCATTTGCTTACTCATTCACCACATTTTAAATGAGTGCCAACCACATATTTGCCTCTGTTCTAAGCATTGAGATATAGTGGTAAAATATATATATATATATACATATATATATATATATATAGTCTCTGCCCTTAAGAACTTTGTTGGAAGATGAAGCAAGAGGCATAAATAAATGGACAACCAAAATATAGTTTAGTTAGTGGAATCATAGAGGCTGAGTAGTTTAAAAAAATATTTTAGTGAGATAAGGAAAATGTTCATGGCGTATTGCTAAAAACAGTAGGTTATCAAGAGTATACAAGGTAAGTCTGATGTGTAAAACAACATACATATTTGCAGAGAAAGAATAAAACGGATGCATAATTAGTCTGAACAACTTGAACAGCATTTAGCAAGCAAAAAAGAAATAGTTAATGAATGAATTTATTTCAAGGTGGAGGGACTGTTTTTTCTTCTGTATTTTTATTTATATATTTTTTAAAGATTTATTTATTTGAGAGAGAGAGGGAACGTGAGTGGAGGGAGGGGCAGAGGGAGAGAGAGTCTCAAGCAGAGTCCTTGCTGAGTGCAGAGCTGACGTGGGACTGGATCTCATGACCCTGAGGTTATGACCTGAGCCGAAATCAAGAGTCTGCCAGTAGGGGCGCCTGCGTGGCTCAGTGGGTTAAATCCTCTGCCTTCAGCTCAGGTTATGATCCCAGGGTCCTGGGATCAAACCCCGCATCAGGCTCTCTGCTCAGCAGGGAGCCCGCTTCCTCCTCTCTCTGTCTGCCTCTCTGCCTACTTGTGATCTCTGTCTTTCAAATAAATAAATAATCTTAAAAAAAAAAAAAGAGTCTGCTAGTTAACTGACTGAGCCACCCAGGTGCCCCTTCCTTGGTATTTTTATATACTTTCCAAATGTTACCCCCATAATATGTATTAACTTTAGTGATAAGGAAAAAATATCAACATGAGCAAACTACGTGCATTATGAAGTTCAGGATCAAGATGAAATGTGTAGGGTCATGATTTTAGTAAGACTGCAAACTAAGTTGTGTCTTAAAAAGGAACTCAGGTCTGAGGTCTGAGGTTGGCCTCTCCCTAGGGGGAGGACACTAGAAGTGTCTGGTTCTCTGCCCCGTGCCCTGTCTGGAAGCATGCAGAGAAGTTTGCCCAGGGCTTTGTTCTACATTTTTAGTGGGGCAGGACCCACTGCGGCCAAGTTATTAAGCACTAGCCCTATCACTTCTCTTCCCATGGCTCCTCTCTGCTGGGCCTCTTGCCCAACCATTAAAGCAGCTGTTGTTGTTTCGTAGAGGCTAATTAACTCCACACTGCATGAAGCCAGACGCTAATTGGCCCACTCACTTAATCAACTTTAATGTCTCTCTTCTGGTGGACCCGGCTGCTGCTTTTTGTTCCCCTGATCACCAACAAATGCAGGTCCAGAGGAGCGGCTATAATGGCCACCAGTGGGCACAGGCAGCCTCAGAGCTGTCCCTTCCCACAGGGCAGGGACAGAGGATCATTCCAGCCATCGGCTAGCTCGGCAGACGTACTCCTAAGTTCCCGATCACCGGAGCATCTTGGGACCTGAGCTGATTGCTTCTCTTCCAAACATTGCACCATGATATGAGTCATCAGATGGTTAGTTCCTCAAGGGAATTGACCTCATCTCTCTCTGTCGCTGACACATATTTAAGGCTCTAAAACCTAACTAACACTATTGCAACTACATTTTCCTGAGCATCTTTGTGTTGTAGATGCTGTGACAAGTCCTTTCCAAAGCAACGTGAACACAACACAGCTCAGGTTAAGTAGGCAGTACATACTCTTAACTGAATGAACAAGAAACATCACTCATCCCCACTTGTCAGATGAAGAAACTGAGGCAATAGTAATATTTACAAATGTGATCGCAATGAACATGTCTGTCATTTCAATCACAGCTCTGAAAGATTAGGACCACAAATTATTATAATCCTCATTTTTGGGGATAGCTAGACAATCCAGAAAGAAAAGTGACTTTCCTAATGCCATGAAGTATGGTAGACAGAAAAATCCCAGCGCCCACTTCCAAGATATGTATATCCTGTGAATATGTTCCCTTACAGGGCAAAATGACTTTGGTGATGGATTAAGTTAAGATATAGAGATGAGGAAGTTATTCTGGATCATTTAGTTGGACCTAATACAATCACAAAGTTTCTTATAAGAGGGAGACAGGAGGCTAAGAATCAGAGGAAGATGTGAGAATCGCAGAGGTCAGATGGCTGAGATGTTAGGTTGCTGACTTTGAAGACAGAGGAAGGCGCTATACGCCAAGGACTGCAAGCAGCATCCAGAAGCTGGAAAAGGGAAGAAAATGGACTCTGCCCTTAAGTCACCAGAAGCAATATGACCTTGCCAACACTTTGACTGTAGACGTCTCTAGAACTGTCAGAGAATATATTCATGGTGTTTTAAGTCACTAAGTCTGTGGTAATTTGTTACAGCAGAAATATGAAACCAATACAGATTTTGTTACAGCAGCAATAGAAAACAAATACAGACGATAAGTAAAAGAATTAAAAGGCTTGAATTTAGGCATCATGACATGAAATCCCTTTCTGACTGAACTGATAAGATTTCCCCCTACCTGATCATTACGTTAGCCTCCCTTAAGATGAGGAGCAACTGTGCCTGTGGGTCTGTGGGCCTGGCCTCTCCTTGAAGCCCAGCCAGCCCTCGGCCCCCTTCCTAGTCCATCCCACCCTTCTTTTCCTCCCTCAAGCATCTGAAACCCAGCTGCTCAATATCCCTCATCTGGGAGAAGCCATGGTTCTGTCTCTGTCCCCAGATTGGCTTTGCCCAGAGCAGAATGCATCACAGTCCTCGTGGGAGTTTGGTTTCGGGACCCCGTAGAGCAGCGTGGTTAGGCTCTGACATCTGAATTCTGCCTACCTCTCCTTACTTTCAGTGTGCCTCTGTGTCACCTGTCACTAACCGGGTTGTTGGGAGGCTGAAATGACGCAACCCACATGTCCTGCTTCACACAGTATCAGGCAATGATGAGTACTCAGCGGAGGTTGGCCATAATAACACCCAACGCAGACTGAGCTCCTGGCTGGCAGAACCAGACCCGAGGCTCGCTCCTAGAGCAGCGGTTTGCAGACTGGGGCATGCATCAGATCCACCTAGAAGGGGCGGGATCCCACTTCTGGTATTTCTGATTCAGTAGGTCTAGGGTGGGACTTGAGAATCTGCATGGCTAACACCCTTGCAGGCAAATGGGGATGTTGCTGTGTCAGGGAACATACTTTGAGAACCACCGATGTAAAGCATAGAGGCAAGTGTTGTCCTTTCTATGCTATCCCCATCCCCACCCCCGTGCCCAGCACGATGCCTGGTGCATAACAGCCATGCAACAAATATCCGTGGAATGGATACATTTTTTCCACCGTCTTCCTGAGGCTTTAAATGTCCAGCAGGTTGCCCGTCTCCATAAAAGAATTCCATTCTCTTTTTTATCACCATCATATTTACTACAACTTGGCGCAGACAATCTCCTCTTCATAGACTCCCTGTTTTCCCCTTGAATACCCTCCATTTCCCCAGCGAGTGTCTCTCCTCCGGATCTCAACCTTTTCCATTAACTCCATGCACTGCCCAGCCTGTTCCAGGACATCAAACTTTAATTTAAACAGAAAATAATCAATAAGCTTAGCAAATTGCCCATGGCAACCTCTGCTGAGTGAATCAAAGGGTTTTATAGGTAATTTAAAGGGTGTCCTCACTCATCCCTCAAGGTAAAGCTTAGCACATTGACAAGAGCTCTTTTCCACTCTGGCCCAGGATGCTTTGGAAGAAAATAGAAGAGAAAGGACTTAGGGGTGGGGGTGTTTGGACCAGGAAGGAAGGGTCTGTCATTTAGGATTAAAAGCTTCTGAGAAAAAGAGCACTGACGTCTGATAATGAACCCAATGTGAGAAAGGGTTTTGTTTTTGTTTTGTTATTGTTGTCGCTTTTCGTACAGGCCAGAGAAGCAGACTCTGGATAACTTCGGGAAATAAAGGTACTGTCAGGCAAGGAGGTATAATTGACAAAAACGGCCAAATTGCTGGGTCTCAGAAATATTAGAAACCAGAGCCTGCTCTCTTGAAGGTGTTGTTTGGGGATGCGCCTGCATTTTGCTCCCGGATTTGTATTCTGAGAGAGCATCCAAGAAGCTGGACTGGGTCACAGGGCCCTCCCTTGGTTTGGGGGGATGAGGCACCATGATGGACAGTCCCACTAGGAAAGGAAGTAGAGAGGAGAGCTAGTTTTCCAAACCAGTGCCAAGGTAGAGAATCTGAAGAAGGGCTGGCAAAGACATGTTTCCACCATAGAACTTAGTGGTTTTTATCTTAGTGGTTTTGACTTATTGCTTTCTCCAAACAAGAGTGGCCAGTCTAGTCATGTTGATGAGATTCTGGAGACTGGGCAGGACTTGGAAGGGCCATCCAGTGCGTGGCCTGGTTATCTACCCAAGCCAGAGAGCTGCCCCTCATTTTCTGAGAATGGCCCCAGACTCCTCTGAGAAGATCGTCCAACTTCTAAATGCTTACAAACAGGACAGTTCTCTCTTACAGGCTGATACCAAGTATTTGACAACCAGCACACTGTGGGAATGGGCTAATCCAAACTGTCACAGCAGGAAACACCCTGAAGACCAAACTGATCCATGCCAACTGACCATCAGTCCAGTGCCCCCTTACCCTAAGTGGGACATTGACAGCCTGTTCTCATCTCCACAATGGGTGCCCAGAACCGCTCCTCATTCCTTGGGAGAAGCACTGGGGTCTTCTTTCCTGAGTTTCACAGACCCATGGCTTTGTCAGGGACTCCAGACTTTAATGTGGCAGCTGTAGGACTGATGCTGCCTTCTTAACAGAGCTGCACTCAGTGACACTCAGGCGGCTCCTTTCTCCTGAGGACTAAACTCTTTGCCTGAGTTCAAAACCCAGCTCTGCTACCTACTGGCTCTGTGATTGTGATTTACCCTTTCTGAGCCTACTTGTTCATTTGCAATAAGGAGATGATAATAGATCCTGCCTTCAAAAGGTTGTAAGAATTACATGAATTAAAGCTTATAAGGTGCTTAACATTATACCTTGTTCATAGTAGGCACTCAACAAATGCTGGCTGTTGTTATTACATTAACATTTATCTAACTTTTTTTTTCAAGTATTCATATTTCTTCTTTTTTTTAATTTATTTTTTTGATAGAGAGACATACAGCGAGAAAGGGAACACAAGCAGGGGGAGTGGGAGAGGGAGAAGCAGGCTTCCTGCAGAGCAGGGAGCCCGATGTTGGGCTCGATCCCCCTGGAATCATGACTTGAGCCCAAGGCAGACACTTAACAACTGAGCCACCCAAGGGCCCCTTAGCATTTATCTTCTGAAAACATCAAGGGCACAGTACCCTTGAAAACCACATGTTCAGTCCCTTCCTTGGACAGAAGGACAGTGAGGCCCTGGGAGGGTAGTCATTTGCACAAGGCCACACAAGCCAGCTGGTGGAGTGCTGTGTGACCTAGCCTGTGGCAGTCGAATGGGTGACATCTGTGCACAGTGGTCTATGGACCTCATGCGTAGACCAAGAACATAGGTACTTCTAGGACTGGCATTGAAGGCCTGGGAGATCTGAGCTTGGAACCTGCCTTGCCATTGGCTACGAATTTCACCTAGCTGTCCCAGAACCTCCTTGCCACCCCTGGCAAGGGTGGGGGTAGGGTTGGGGGGTTAGCAGGGAAGGTGAAGTTGAGAGTGAAAGACTCCAAGAAGCAGAGTCAGAGAACCTGGCTTTTGTCTCTAACTTGGCTTTATGCTAGCTCCAACCTGCTGGGAGGAACTGGCATTTCTGACTGCCTTTATTCATCTCAAAGTATTTTTACATATTCTATCATATCATTTAATCTCCACTCCACCCTATGAACTAATTATTATTATTAGTCCATTTGAGAAATGAGACAGAGGTTAAATGACTTGTACTTCATCCTTTAAAAAAAATTTATAATGGAAAGTTTCAAACATGCATAAAAGAAAACGAAAATAGGATCACAAACCTCCATTTTCTATTCACAGCTTCAGCAATTACCCACGTATGGCCATTCTTGCTTTATCTACGTACCCCCACCCCAACGTTGTTTCTCCTCCACTCTACAGCAAATTCTAGACATCATAACATCATAACATTTCATCCATAAATACATCACCAAATGATAAGGACTCTTTTTTTAAAGATAACCAGAGTACCATAGTTCTTTTATAATATCAAGTAGCTGTTCCTCTTTTATGGTTCTTTTTTTTTTTTTTTTTTAAGAAAGAGAGGGAGAGAGCAGGGTGGGGAGAAGGAGAGAGAGAGAATCTTAAGCAGACTCCACACCCAGTGCAGAGCCCAACGCAGGGGCTTGATCTCACAGCTCTGAGGTCATGACCTGAGCCAAAATCAAGAGTCGGACATCTGACTGAGCCACCCAGCTGTCCCTCTCTTTTATGATTTTTATAGAATATCTTAATTGTTTTCTTAGAAAAGCAGTCATCTCTTTTTTACTCAGCATCATAAACATTTTATCATGTCGTTAAATATTCTTCTAAAATATAATATTTAAGCACGCATGATATTGATGAATCTGTTCATTTGCTGAGTCAATCATGTTTTCAGATTTATATTATTTCCAAAGTTTTACTATTAAAAAGTACTTCCAGTGAATATCTGTGGTAGACTCTAGGTGTCTCCAAATATCCATACTCCCCTCCTTCTTTAGGATAGAACCCCCGTTTATTTGGTGTGACAAAAGATAAGCTAGAAAAATTTCATTTCCCAGCTTCTCTTGACATTAACTGAGGCCAAGTGAGATCTAAGTAGGCATTTCATCGGGTCTCTGGGAAGGCTGCTGAGAGGAAATTGACTCAGCTGGGAAGTATTCCATTTTTGTCCTCCTCGCCTTCCTTCTTCTTACTGCCTGAAACACAGGTAGACTTTTAGTGGTCCAGTGCCATCTTGAACCATTCAAATGGAAGATACACTCTAAGGTGACAGAGCAGGAAAAAAGCAACCTGGATCTTTGATGACCCCCACATCAGAGGTCTGCTTACTTCCAGACTTCCTTTGGGTGATAAAGTCATTGCTCTTTTATTTAAGCTTCTGTAAGAGCTTATCATTTAGTGGGACAGGAGAGTAGAACGATGAGAAGCCTTGAGGCTGGCACATGGCGGTCTTCTCCCAGAACAGCAAGAACATGGTGTGGCTGGAACAGAGTTCTAGAGTGAAAAAGGGGCAGGTAGGAGGTTACAGAGGAGTCAGGCGGGCCATGGTGAAGACATCCATTCTAAGTGTCCTATGTGCCTCACAATGGCATGCACCTTCTAGAGTTTTCCTGAGCGAGTTACGCAACAGTTTCACCATAGCGCCCGCCACATGGTAAACATTTATTATGTGGTTGTTACTGTTGTTGTGGTTATTAATGACAGGGCGAGAACACCGAAAGAGAATGGGACCAGGAGTCAGAAAAATAGGGCTCTGCTACTGGTTTTGGAAGTTACCAATCTCAAGACACTAGCTAAATATCTTGTAAGACCAGGTAAATGACTGCCAAATTTATGGGAGCCTCAAAACCCTCTCCTCAAATGGCATATTGAGTAAGTCAAGCATACCCAATAGACATGAGCAGAGTGATTGTGGCAGAGGGGTGAGTGGAGCCCTGAGTACTGTTGCTACCTGTTGGGTCTTCTCCTCTTCCTTACCATGGTGATCCCTTGGGGGGGCTTCTCAAGGCGCCGCAGAAGAACCACCAGACTGAGGTTGAATTTCATGAGTCACTCGGAAAACACAAATCAAAACCACAACGAGACAGAGCACGGAGGATGTTTAGGGTAATGAAGCTCCTCTGTATGATACTACAATGGTGGAACATGTATCATTGTACCTTCGTCAAAACCCAGAGGATATACAACAGGAAGAGCGAGCATTAATGGGAACTCCAGGCTGTGAGGGATAATGGCGCATTGGGGTAGGGTTGTCAATTGTTAGAATGCACCAGTGCGGTGGAGGACATCAGAGCAGGGAAGGTTGTGCGTGTGTGGGGATAGGATGTAGAGAGTGACACGCTGGACCTCCCCTTCAATTTTGCTGTGAACCGGAAACGGCTTTGAAAGATTAAAACTTAAATTAAAACATTTAAGTTTATTAATTTAAAGACCTTTTTTTTTTAACAAAGCACAACGAGATATCACTTCATACCCACAAGGGGGCTGTATTTAAAAAAAAAAAAAAAAACAAGACAAAACAAATGTTGGAAAATAACAAGGGTTAACAAGGATGTGCTGAATGTGGTACACATATGCAGCAGGATAGCATTCATCAATAAAAAGAAGTCATGACACAGGCAAGAGCATGAATGAACCTCAAAAGCGTGATGCTAAGTGAAAGAAGCCTGACGCCAAAGGTTACATCTTGCATGATCATTCACATGGAATACCCAGAACATGCAAATTCACAAAACAGAAAGCAGAAAGCAGTGGTTGCCAGGAGCTAGAGGAAGGGGGAGGGGGCTAGGGACTGACTGCTCAATGGGGCTAGGACTTCCTCTGGAGTGATGAAAATGTCTTCGTACTAGATGAAAGTGATAGTTACGTAACGTTGCGAATGTACTAAACGTCTCTGAATCGTACACTGAAAATGGTTGATTTCATGTTATGCAAATTGTACCTCAGTTTAAAAAACACCAGAGTAGGAGCTCTCTAAATGCTTTCCAGTTCTAATGCTCTTGCTGTCCTGCCGCATGGCTATGTGTTCTTCTGTAATTTTGAAGTGGCTTGGTGCCTGCTAGGACCCAAGAAGAATGCCGATAGCCCTTTTACCATTATCCCCTGAGCCCTAAGGGGGGCTTTGAGGGAAAAAAAGCACCAAGGAAAGGTAAGTTTCAGAGGGATTAAGTACAGAAAAGGCCAGAGCATGAAACACAAACAAAGTATGAATATAGCATAAACAGGAGTGGGGGGTGATAGGTACTGTAATGGAAGGTCCCTGAATTTGCCAGACTACCTCTGGGAGTAATGGAGATAATTATGCAGTTGGGGGATTAAGTAGGGACCTATCTATCCCTACTCAAAGCCAAAGGGTTGGGCTCTTCATGGCTTACAAAGGTTGAAAGAAAAGACCCCCCAGGACTTCAAGGGGTCTGCAGAAGGATCAGAAGAGAATTCTCGATCTATGCTGTCTAAAATGGTAGTCACTAGCTACATGTAGCTATTGAACACTTGAAATGTGGGTGGTGTGAATTGAGATGTGCTGTAGTATAAAATACATACCAGACTTGGAAGTCTTCATTTAAAAAAAAAAAAAAGAATGTAAATATCTCATTAATCATTTCCATATTAAGTCTATGACAAAATGATCATATTTTATATATATTGGATAACATATATATTATTAAAATTAATCTCATCTGCTTTTTTTTACATTATTATGTGGCTACTGGAAATTTTAAAATTATGTATATGGCATTATGTTTTGCTCGGATAGCTCAATGGACCATTGTGTTACTCCTCCAGGGCAGAAGTGGCGCTGTCCAGGGTCTCTTGGCAGAGATCACCCAGCCTCAAGCACCATCTGGGCATTCAAGCTCCTCGAATAACTGCTGGGAAAATGTGGGCACGTCTTATCCCAACACAGCACAACAAACAGAACCCATTAAGCAAAGCAAATTTTGCTCGTGGCCTGGATACAGATAGAGGTGCAGCAAAAGCTTCTAGTCTTTTTAAGCAATTCCATTTGCTCAAAAGGATGGTATGGCCATAAGCATAGTGTCGGGCATGAGGGAGGTCCCGGCATGCCCTTCCCCAGCATCTCAATATGTCTCTCAGAGTCCCAGAGGGTAGATGGACTAGCATTTTTGAAATCGGCCAGGAAAATTGTGAAATGTTTGTTCGATGGCAGGGTAAAAATTGTACATTTTTTATCAAGATAGAAAATAAGAACAAAGATCCAAACAGCCAGTCCCTCACACCGCCATTTTAGTCGCAGTCTGCCTGTGCTTTTGGCTGTGTTACAAAATGAAATAAATCCCTTTATAATCCCTCACACTGGCTCCAAAAAAGTATTTTCACAAGCACCAGAGCAGACCCTTTGGGCATTTCTTCCCACAAATGCTCATCTCTGCTCAAATCTCTTCTCCACCCCACGCCCCACCCCCGCATCACATCCTTTTCCAATATGGCGAACTGAAATGATTCTAGCGCTGGTTATGTCAAATGGGGATGGGGGAGGGGGTGAATATAAGGAGGGGTCCAAACAGGAATCCCTCTCATAAGCTCAATATCCTCCCCAAACTCCATGATCCTTCCCAGGTCACTCACCTTTGTAGGTTTCTTCTTCCAACCAACACATCAAATTTCCCTTTCTCTACCTGGCAATATCCCCCCCACATTGATGTTACCTAATACTTCACATAGTTCTTAGGGTCCTTGAGCAGCATGACCCTCCTCCTTAACCTTCACCCCCATACCTAGCTCAATATAACTTCATGTAACACTCAATAAATATTTGTTGAATGACCCAATGAAGTTGAATCTGGTATTTGCCAACTCTGATAAAATAGGAGAAATCAATGTCAGCTTTTCTAGCTAGCTAGAGAAACAGGACAGCTATATAAAATGATCTGAAGGAAAAATTGCATCCAACACTTTCCTTCCAGGTCTCTGAAGGAGGCTGTTATAACAATGGACTATAAATACAGGGTGAACGCTGTATCTGTAAAGAAGCAATTCGAACAGTGGTCTGGAAGAGCCAAGAAAATCCAGCTTCTTCTCCCTGAGTATATACACAGGTGCACTGTGTGGAATGAAATCCACTTAACTTGATTTTATGGACAGTGATTCATGCAAACTCAGTTCCAAACTGCTCAGCATGGCTCAGTTAAATAAATTACAGCAGGAGTAAGCCAGCCAGCAGTAAAGGCAAAAGACAGAAAATAAACTTGAGGTTGAGGACTGAAATTTTAGGAGTGCCTGCTGTGCCAGAATCATCTTTCTTCTGGGGGTTCTGAAAGGACCTCAGTGGTCTTCAAGGTCATGGCCCCGATTTGACTGATAGGGAAACTGAGGCCCACAGAAGACAGAGTACATGTCCACAGTTATTTCAAGAGTGACTGGCAGAATCAGGACTCCTGTGTCCTAGGTCAGAACATTTCTTCATTTTCTCAGGCCCCTGAATGTCTTGTTCACTGTCCTAGTGCTAGGCACATCAAAGAGACTCGATAAACATTTGTGGAATCCATGAACGGCTGAATCTGCCAGGCTGGAGACAGCGAGTCAGCCTGAGAGTTAGAGATGGGAGAGAGATCGAAGATGACCTTTTAGAATAAATAACCCTGTGTTTAGGGATAAGAGGGGTCCTCCCTAGATGCTCAGTGTTCCAACTCCCATCTGGGGAGACACAGCCACTCCCTTACTTTAGACTCCTCTCTGTTGCGTGTGACAGGCCTGCCACAGGGCTCCTTCCCTCCCATTAGTGACATTCCCTGAGGACCCCAGTTCCTTCCTTCTGGACTAGGGCATCACTGCCCAGGAATGGAGATACATCAACAGGGATGAGTTTGCCTCATTAACGCCTTAGCACCTACTGGCCCTCAGCACACAACAGTAATATAGTGACATCCTTGGGGTGTTCCACGAGATACCATTGCATCTTTATAGTAAATTACCCATGTCTTTCTTTTTTTTTTTTTTCTAAGCTAGCTTGAATTATCTTTCTTCCTTGTAACCAAAAGATTCTTACACAAAATAAAGGCTCTTAGTCACTGACACAGTGGATAGATCAATTTAAGGGATGGCAGTTTTCCAACATGGCTATAAATTCTTTGACAATTGTCCCATCAAGAAATGAAACCTACCTACCCTCCCCTTGAATCTGAGCAGACTTGCGACCGTCCCAACCAACAGAGCATGAGAGATGGGAAGGTACAGATGAGTCCTGAGGATAAGCCACGAAAGGCCATGTAGCTTTTTTCTCATTCTTGGTGCACTGACCTACCACACAAAAGGCCTGACTGCCATGAAGCCACTGTACTGTGGACAGGCTGCATGTTGCTGTCAACAGTCCCCAGCCCAGGCACTAGCCATATGTGAAAGAAGAAGCTTCCAGATGGCTCTAGCCCCTGCCATTCAAGTCCTCCCAGTTGAAGACCCAGGTATCCTGGAGCCAACCCACCACGCCATCTCTAAATTCCTGACCTGTGGAACATACCTACAGAAGAAAAAAAGTGGTGATTGTATTATATCATTAAGTTTGGGATAGTTTGGTATACAACCGTGTATAACTGAAACAGAAGGCTGTAAAGGACAAAGAGAAAGGCCAGGAGTATGGAACATTGTTCAGCTGGTGTTCAGAGGCGGCTTCACGGAATTCCAGTCATCAGTCTGAAGAGACACCAGGCTGGTAGCCTTGGGGCAGGGACGGGGTTTGGCAAAGATGATTTTTTACAGAGAAACATTATCTTCTTTGGTCTATACCTGGGCATCTCTGGGAGGAGGCCCTCTTGGTAAGATGAGGAAGCTAACAAAAGGAACAACCAGACTGCTCTTCGAATGTGCTTAATGGTTCCAGCTTGCTTTCTGAGCCACAGTCCTCAGGACCATGAGCATCAGATGGGAGGGGAGGAATTGGAGTTCTTCAAATTCTCCCCTCCCTGGAACCTGAACTCTTTTGGTTGCAAGGGATGGAAACCCAACTCAACTAGTACAACCAATGTATGAATAATACGACATGTAACTCGTCATCAAAATGCAACTTTAAATTTTCCTCAGCAGATGTTGATGGCATTACTCTATCCCTAAGTGGTCCAGCAGTTCAAGGCTGCTGTTGGAATGAAGTTGGATACTGTCTTGACCATCTTCTTATATATACTCCCGGAGCATAGTTCTCTACATGTTTCAGTGAATAGACACTTTTCTTAGGTGACAGCTTGATATTTTGCTGTGCTGAGGACAAGTTATACTGGAGTGTCTCCATCTTCATGACCGTATAGTTAATATTCTGTCCATTAGATACAACCATGATAGTATGTATTATCTATCATCACTATCATGCTATACAACAAATAACCACAAAACTTCAGTGACATATAGCAATCAACATTCTGCTCACGAGCCTCTGGATCAGCTGGGGGGTTTCACTGGGCTTAGAGGGATCATTCACACATCTACACTCAACAGTAGGTTGGCTTAGGAGGCTTGGCTGATCTTGGCTGGGCTGCGCTCTCTCTCACATCTGGAGCTTTGCGCAAACTTTGTTTCCCACATCTCATTCCCCATCAAGCTGGCACAGGCTTGTTCCCATAGTGACAAAGGAGCGAGAGGTAGAGCAAAAGTAAGCAATGTCTCTTGAGGCCTAGGCTTGAGACAAGCACACCATCACTTCTACCCCATTCTATGGGCCAAGGCAAGTCACAAGATCAGCTCATGCCCGAGGGGTGGAGAAATAGCTTCACTTCTCAGCAGGGGGAGATGCAAAGGTAAACTGCAAAAGGCATGCATTAGGAAGAATTAGAGCCATCTCTGAAATCGATTTACCGTATGACATAATTTTATTTGTAAAATTTAGCAACATGCTAACGTAAGACAAGTTTGCAGAACACTGGAATGCCAAAGTACACGGGTTGAGAACTAGTGCCATAATGATTGAGAACTAGGAGTGTAGAGTCAGAAAGCTGGATTCCAATTGCTACACTACCATTTACTAAATGAGCTTGGGCAATGTTCTTAGCTTTTCTAAGCCTTAGAGTCCCCACCTAAAGAATGGGCACAATAACAGCCATCCAGATCATAAGGTTACAAAAATTAAGTGGGAACATCCACTATGAAATGCTTAACACAGAGTTTGCCATAAAATACATGTTTGGTAAGTAATAATAATAATTACTAATTTCACCATAAGGAGCCAAAGCAGGAGGTAGACCGCACAGATCTACCCTGACACCATTGTCGCTATCACTCCATTCAGCTCACCGTCAGGAAAGCCACTGAGTCCTGTTCAAGGTGGTGGGCAGATTCACGGAAGGGAAAAAAAAATATATGAAGGAGCAGTGCTCATACTCATTCATTCATTCACTCATTATATGTCCCTATGTGCTCTCCAATTTGTCAAAATACTGTAGTTTTAAAGTGTGCTGGTGTTAGCAAATAATTAAAGATGTGTCCAGAGTTTTAGTCCCAAGGATTTTTAGTGCATTATTGCTAATAAGAGCAAAACCCAGAAAACACGGGAGACTGACCAAATGACTTATACCTTTATATAGCGAACTGCAATGCAGCCATTAAAAAGTACCGTATAAGATACCTAATGACAGAGGCAGATGGGAGGAGGTATTGCTTAGAGAAGCACAAACGGTGTGTGGGGTGATCAGCTGTTTCTGGTTAGCCCACATCACTAGAGCAATTGCAGGTTCACTGTGGGGATCTGATCATTCCTTTTGGATCCTTGCTGATTCAGGAGCTGGAAATCTGGGCAGCCTCTTCTTCCGCGAAAATATCATTTTCCAGATTTCAATCATAGAGTGCTTCAGTCTCCATCTTATCCTAATTCTAATCGCGAATAAACATATGACAAAGTGCTCAACTTCATCGATTATCAAGAACAAGCAAATCAAAATCATCCTGAGAAACCACTACTCATTTAGCCCTGGCTACAATAAAAAATACATTTCCAAGTGGTGCCGAGGAAGGGGTGTGGTGGCAGCCTACATACAGATCGCTTTGAAATCGGTTTGGCTGGTGCTATAAAAATCCAGTGTGCACACCCGCTATGTAACCCGGCCGTTACTCCCAGCCGACCCTCAACAGAAATGTGTGGGCATATACACTGAAAGACACACACGGGAACGGCAGTATTTCCCATCATAGCGGACGGACAACCCAAATGTCCATTTATGGTAAAACTGACTGCTTGTCCTATACTCGTTCCTATAGAGTCATGAAAATGAATAACGTACAAGCAACAAAGCCAGGCAGAGCAAAAGGACCCAAATATAAAAATATCGCCCTGTGGCCGTGCTGCTGTATGCATGTAAAAGTAGTTCCATTTATGTAAAGTTTAAACACCGAAAACGGTAGTCTTAGAAGTCAGGGTAGTGGTCAACTTTGGGAAGGATGAAGCGAGCCGTGGTTGGGGAAGAACGCGAGAGGGGTGTCCCAGGGGCTGGTAATAATCTATTCCTGATCAGGTTGCTAGCCCCATGCTATGTACTTGATGGTAACGTAGTGAGCAGCACACAATAATTTGTGTACTTTCTTCATATGTAATATTAAATAATATTATATTAAATAATATTAAATAAATAAATATTTTTTATTTATAAAAATTTATTTTTTAAATAAAATAAATTTAGGGGGTACCTGGGTGGCTCAGTTGGTTGAGTGGCCAATTCGATTTCGGCTTGGGTCAGGATCTCAGGGTCCTGGAATCGAGCCCCATGTCGGGCTCCATGCTCAGCGGGGAGTCTGCCTGTGGATTCTGTCTCTCCCTCTGCCCCTCATCCAGCCTGCTCTCTCTCGTTCTCTCTCTCTCTCTCAAATAAGTAAATAACTAAATCTTTTCAAAAAAATCAAATCAAATCATTTTAACATGGCTCTTACAATAAGACATTTAGAGCACTTTCTAGGAGTTACTGTCTATCAAACTGAGGTTGGCTGTCTTTGGGATTCCCCAGGGGACAAGAGAGTGTCCCTCTGAGAGTGGCCCGAATCCCCAGGACACTAGGAGTGATGCATAAACAACAGGCAGAGTCCGGCCCCTGATGCAAGAGCCCAATCCAGCAGCGAACTCAGCCTAACAGACAGCCCAGCCAGGGAATTTCTTTGAGGAGCCCGAGAAAGGTGGGAGACCCACCCAGTGGGTACAGGAGCCCCTCCCTCTGCCTGCCTTGGAGATAGTCAAGCTTTTAGCCTGAACAAAGCCCTTCCCAACCCCACTGAAAGGAGCTGTTTGTTTCCAAAGGCCTGGTGGAACAACTAACTGTAAGCCAGGGAGAGGAAGTTACACAATGGATGTTGAAATGTAGGCTTGTTGAAAAGTTGTCACTGGAGTAATGAATGCCCTATTTCCTGTTTTTTTGCCGAAAGTTAAACGCTGGGCATAATTAGCCAGTAAAAAAGCAAGCTTGGCCGCAGAACAAAAAATAGCACATTTTGGGAGCCCAGGCCAATTAAAATTGTTTATGCAGCCATTTAGCAATATTTTTCTCCAAACTATTATAACCGGGAAATATGCAGCAGGAGACCGTAAGGCAAAGATCCTCCGAAGAAAAATGGCCCACACACTGATCCTTTAAGCAGCCTGCTGTTCTCGGGGGATTTTATAAAAAGAATGAACACTTCCATCCTCCTGAACTCCCTGGGCCTCCTCAGGATCTTGAGAACAGCATCACTCACCCTCTGTAGCAGGCAGCTGCTGGCGAGGTTCTGAAACCTGCTAAGGTTAAGATTAGCCAAGCTCCCCCACGTGTTAGAGATGCCAGCGACTACACACTCGGCTGCCTGCTGCCGTTCTTTAAATCATCCGGCTGATGCCGTCATCCGACTGAGCGGACGAAACGTTTTTGTTCAGAACTGGACAGCCTGGCTGGTGTCAGGATGCGTTGCTAGAACTCAGCGAAATTGCCCTGGGCAAAGTTTGTCAGGATGCCCGCTCCTCCCCTCTGCGTTCTCTTTCCAGCACTTCCTGTCTGAGTCTCTGACGATCTTCCACATCAAGCACGCAGGTCCCATTTTCCTTTCTCTCCAGCCTCCATGTCAAAACCCACATTTTAGATCCCTCACTTACACGAAGGTGTGATGGACTGATAACAGCTTCAGAAGCCGTCACAGCTTCTCACTGAGAGAGGATGCTTTGATTATGAAATTTCAGGCACTGAGTTAAGGAATGGGGTGAACCCTTGGCGGGGGCGGACAGGGAACCTTCCCAACATCCCCAAAATTTCGCCCTAAGAAAATAGGCTATTTTACTCAGCCTGCCAGGTTAACCCACTTGGCCGAATGCCTCTGTTGGCTGACAGGAAAGAGATCTTTGGAGACCTTCCCTTGGCTGTAGATATTGTCCCAGATACCTCCGCACAGTTAGTCTTAGCCCGGCCCTCCCCCGCCAGGGTTCTCAATCTCCCCAGACCTGAGGCATCTCGAGGGGAGTGCACCTCACCTGGGAGGCTAACTGCGGAAAGCCTTTTGCTGCCCCTGGGTTGGACAGTGAGTACCTGAGCAGCGGAAGAGCCCTCGCTTGTCTTCCTGCTCATGTTCTGTTCACCTCACATTTATTCATTCGTAGCTAGGATTTATAAGATATATACATGGATCCAAAATGATCATTTAGCTTAATATTAAGAGTTCTCCGTGCCTTAGTCCCAGCTTTCCCGTCTCACCCTTTCTCTGATTAGTTATTTTCCTGAGTTTGCCAGGACCGCCTTTCTTCCAAAGCCCACACTGTACTTTCCTACGTCTTTGCTTTGTTCAGACTCTGTTCCCCGCCTGAGCTCCTTTTTCTCCTGGTACCCAAATCTCTCCCATCATGCGAGACTAACCTGAACCTCCCTTCCTGTCCACAGAGCCATCTCTGACCACTTCTGGCCACAACGGTCCACTACATGTCTGAACTCCCACAGCATTTATTCCCTCAGCCTGCACATGGCCTTCAATCAAAAACTCCCTTTGACATGCCCCGTGTTTTCTTGAACATTTTCTCTTCCGGTAGAATGTGTAGCCTTGAGTTGGCCTCCTCCCTCCGGCTTATGGGCACTGGAGTCAGGAGGGGATCTCTGGTCAGCAGTTTCCGGGTCAGAACTAAATGAACTTCCTGGCAATGGACCTGCCCCTGGATCCCCACAGGAATTTCCTATCGACACCCCCGCCCTCTGCCTTCCGTTTCCTCTCGTCCAGGCCTCACTTCGGAATCAGGACTTTCCGTGTGAGTCCTTCCATTCTCTCTCACATCCATCCCATAAGCATTACAAGGCTTCAGATAAGAACCCTTGATGAGATCAGCTCCTGGAGACTCTTCTGGTTCTACAAAGACATTCAGGTTCCGTGGCTGTAACTCTTTGCAGTCAGCCAACCAGTGACCTTGAAGGGTCATCAGCCCATTGTCCCTCCCTCCCTTCCTCCCTCCCTTCATTCAATATTTTCTACGGCATAATGTGTGCCATGCTCTATGCTGGGCCCCTAGGGCCAGCCCCTGCTGGACTTCTTCAAGAAGCTGGCAATCTAGAAGGGGATCCAGGCAAGTTAACAAGCCCTGACAGTACACAGTCTGAAGGATGGCAGATGTTTAAGGTAGCCCATATGGATGAAATTCGGTTCTGTCGAACAGTATCTGTTGAGAAGCAGGATCCACAAAACTGTTTGTTCTGTAGACCTTTCCAGAAGCTGTAGTTCCTTTATAGTGCACCCAAGTCTTCAAAAATCTCCTGTTTTTTTTTTTTCCCATTGCCTGTTAAACTTAGCAACAATCCTTTAAAAAGAGCTGGTCACAGCACTTAACAGGATTCTTCATGTATCGCAAGATAATAATTGGGTCATGCTTCTAGTATTGTACCAGGAGCTTTAACTTTGCCTAGAGTTTAAAATGATGCTGGAAAGTAATAATTCAGGCGCTAATGGTCCTAGCTATCACTGACTGAACATGTGTCCAGCGCCAGGTGCTTTTCACTGGCCTCGTGGAGAGATCTGAAGGCCAGACGGAGCTTTCTACCATACCCAAGTCATGAGCATATCCTCTGGGCCTACGTCCCTCAGATGTCTGTTCCCCTGGTGAACTTCTCTTATCCTCTTCTGGTGTCATCCCTCTCCTTTGGGAGGGACGAGCCAGCCAGTTGCCCCATCCTCCTTCGACCAAAACCTCATGCCTCCGACTTGACTCCACCGACATTCTCTCCCTTAAACTTGAACTTTTGGATGCGTCCCTGCTGCTCATGTCGCCTCACCGCTGAGTTCTTCAGTTTAACTTCCCATTAGGCCCTACTCTGTTTACACGTACACCGCTGACTACCGCGGCTTGCAACCAATGATCCACAACCCAAATCATCGTTCACTGCAACCTGGTACCGTCTTCCCATTCCTTTGTTCCAAAGCCAACAAGCTGATGCTGTCTGGAACTTGCCAGTTCTGCTCAGCACTCCGTGGAAGGAGGAGAGGCTCAGATGCCAGGGCCATGGACCGTGGGACGCTAGAGAAAGGAACTGTCTGACAAACAGCAAATGTGCCAAATGAATGCTTTCAGAGAAACGAGGGTTGCCTCGTATTGATTGCAGGCCCGCTAATGGTTCAGACTGTGAGGCTGGGCGTGACAGCTCAACCTTGCTCAGTGCGGTAATATACCGCCAAGTCAGGCCTATTTTCCGGTGTCAGCAGGGAAATGGGAGACTATTAAGGACGCACCTTATCAGGAACTGAGCTCAGTGTCACTGGGGAGACGGTGGCAATTAGCAAGATGGAAGCCATGAAGCAGCGCCAGCTCCAGGCCAGGTGCGGAAGAAATTAGTAGGAAACCTCTTAACTGACAGGTCAGCGTTGGCCCCTACAGGGAGAGGGCCCTGAGCGAATGCTGATGCTCCCTTTTCTCTGGCTGGAAAGATCTCCACTCCTTCTAGTTGCCTTCGGATCTGCTCTCTGCACACACATTTGCTGGGGGAGCGTCTATCTATCCAGTCTCCCTGCCCCAATTACAAAAGCAATAATGACCCCTCTCATTTCAATGACACTCTCACATTTAGTGTATCAGGCAGGCCATAGAGTCAAAGGTCCAAGCTTTGGAGACTGGAGTGTCTGGGACAAATGGGCGAATAAGCCAGCCACTCTTTCCCTCTCGGGCTCTCAGGCTGGAGGGAGCCATGAGTGAGCCTGTGAGGGGCTTTCTTTTGAAGAAATTACTACACAGGTGTCATCGCTTTTCTGCTCTCACATTCTAAATACACACAAGGTCAAGGAAACGGATATGACCTGTAAGCAAGGAGACCCATTTCCTGCTCTACTTGAGTTTGCTGTGTGGCCTCAGAAAAATCCACTTGCCTCTCTGAGCTTCGATTTTCTCAACTACAAAATGAGGCTATTACTAAATGATCTCAGTTATTCCAGGTCCTCCAAGAAGCAAATGCCAAGAACGATTGAACATGCTAGGATGTTATGAGGAAAAATGCCTGTGAGAGAAAATGTGGAGGAAGTTGAGAAAGGCTGAGGGAGCCCTCTGACCAGGATGCTAGTCTGACTCTGAATCAAGAGGCGGGAGGAGGACGCTTTCATGGAAACATCTCAGACCAGCCCTAAATCTGAGGAACATTTGGCGAGGCCATCGGGGAGTCATCAGGCCAAGACGGCTGTCAGAGGAGTCCAGTGTCCAGTGGGACAGGTCTGCCTTAGCACCTGTGCTGTTCTCTGTCTGCTGGGAGCAGCCAGTGGGAAGTGTGGCCTCGGAGTCAAGCCAGGGATGGATTTCAGAGCCAGTACTGTAGCCTCCTGTGGTGGGAGTTCTACAAGGTGCATTCTTTTGGCCACAGGAAAGCACCCCATATGCTCTGCTGCCTGGTGTTCTCAGAACCCTAGAGACAGGCCAGCAGACCCGGGCCCATGTCACCCTGAGGGGGTCCGGCTGGGCAGTGTGACTAGCAGCTGCTCTCGGCTGCTCCCTGAGGGCAAAGTTGCCAGGATGTTTGTGTCCACGTGACACATTGGGATCAAATGCTTCCTGTCTCTCCTATTTTTGGCCTTGCTTTGGTCTTCAGAGAAGGGAAGTCGGGGCTCCAGTTTCCCCGCTGTCATCTTTGTTTGAAGTGAAGCCAGACAATAGAGGCCCTACCCTGATTACGTCTGTCCTGCCCTTCCTGGATGCCCCCCAGCCTAGACCCACAGTGCACAAGGCCACCCAGCCACACGTGGGAAGCTGTATGCCTTTGAGTTCTGGACAGGTCTGGGCTCAGAAAAACCTAGACTTGAGTTTCTGTTCCCAGTCTTCCTGGCTGCGTAACCCAGAACAAATGACCACCTCCATGAGCCCTGACACTCTCTTCCATAAAAGGAGAGAAATCCTACCTCTATCTTAGGGTAATCGTGAGAATTCAGTAAGATAAGACACATAAAATCTTTAGCCCAGCATGACACCTAGTATGTACTCAGTAAATGACACATATTTGTGGCTTTCCCTCCTAAACACCTGCTGTCCATATCATCACAATTGCCCTCAATATTATCCTCTGGTGAGAGACCGTAAGTTCTCGTAAATTTCTCCTGTGCCCAAGAAGCATTCAGACAAGAGCAAGAACACGTAGAAAGCCACACTGAGATTAGCGGCTAGGTTGTGGGGCTGGCTCGGGAAGGTAGTCACAGTCGGGGCTGTCTCATTCATTCCGTGACTTCTACAGGACTTCCCTCTGGTGTCCACACACCTGGCTTCACGAGTTCATGGGCAATGTCTTAGGCCCAGTACACTGGGATGTGCAGAGATGGTGGTTCCAGTCACTGAAAGAACCAGAAAGAAGAGTGCGGGTTGGGGTGATGACAGACAGAACAGGAGGAAGAGGTGGGCTGGCAAGGACGGGTGATGAAGGGCCTTGTAAACCCTATTAAGGAATCAGACGTGATCCTGAGGGCAATGGCCGGTGCTCTTGATGGGTTTCAAGTAGGAGAGCGTTGTAATCAGATTTGTCTGATGGCTTCAGAACAATTTACCCAAGTTAGCCCCCTTCCCTGGGGAAAACCTGTGCCCTAGAGAGGAAAATATGAAGAGAAAGGATTGGAATTGCACCCACCCCTTGAAAGCACTGCCCGCTCCAACTTTCCCTGACCTGTCCTCCATCTGACAAAGGCCCCGCGGCCAGCTGGAGAGGAGCCTTGTTGATTACTCACAATTCCCTTCCCGAGAGGACAGGCGCTGATGTGTTTTCTCTTGATAACACTGGCTCCTTTCGAGCAATAGGACTTCCTGTCTGATGGGAGAGCAATTACCGTACCTCCAAAGAGAAAATGCTTTAAACAAATCCAGTTTTAGCCCTCCATGATAACGGAGACATTTGCTCCCTGATCTGCCATTAGCCCTGAGTTTAAGGAAGAACGGGGACTTAGGACTCCCAGTGACCAGAGAGAGGTCTCCAGATCTGTTTGGTAAAAGATTCCAGGGGCCAAAGGGAGAGCGGATTTTTCCCCAGGGAATCTGTTCCTGCCACCATACCAGCCTGGGCCTGGAGCTCCTGGCGCTTCTGCTCCCCACCTCTCAGCGGGGGCCAGAAGCCTGTGAAGACCAACGGGTTGCCTTGAGCAATTCAGGGCAGGTAGGTCCAAGCTGCTCTGGTCACACTCGGTGGCCCTTGGTCTGTTTACATCAGCAGATCATAGGGAAATCTGCATGGAGACAAATTGTTACCCAACAGCCATCTGTGAAAACTGCCCTTTTTCATACCTTAGGAGAACATGAACACTGAAAATTCCATCCCTAGATGGGCACTCCTGCCAGAGATCATCAGTTGGTTTCACTCTCTTTCCCGTGTCAGCTAGAATATCCCTCACTCCTTGCTTGCTACTTTAAGACCCAGAGAGGGGCGCCTGGGTGGCTCAGTGGGTTAAGCCTCTGCCTTCAGCTCAGGTCATGATCCCAGAGTCCTGGGATCGGTCCTGGGATTGAGCCCCGCATCTGGCTCAGGGGGGGAGCCTGCTTCCCCCTCTCTCTCTGCCTGCCTCTCTTGTGTCTACTACTTGTGTCTACTACTCTGTCAAATAAATAAATAAAATCTTTTAAAAATATATTAAAAAAAAAAAAGACCCAGAGAAAGATAAGTGAGGGATCGTAATTAGTTAACATTTGCATAACAACTGCAGTATGCCAGACCCTGCTCTAAGTGCCTTATGTACACTCCTGCAGTGTAATTCTCCCAAAGATCCTATGGCACGGGTACTGCTTTTTCTCTTTTCTTTGCTTTTTTTAAGTAGGCTCCATGCCCAGCACAGGCTCCATGTGGCACTTGATCTCACGACCCTGAGGTCATGATCCTGAGACCAAGATCTGAGCTGAAATCAAGAGTCAGACACTTAACCGACTGAGCCCCCAGGTGCCCTGACACAGGTGCTATTATTATTGCCATTTTTAAATGAAATAACTAGGGCATATTCCAGAACCCATGGACGTATTATGGCATGGTGAGGGCAGGGAGTCAGTTTACAGTTGGAGTGAAGTCTGCTAACCAATTGACCTTGAGATGGGGAGAGTATCCTGGGCTACCCAGTTGGGCCCAATGTGATCCCGAGGTCCTTTATAAGTGAGAGTCGGGGCCAAGTTTGAAGATGCGATCCTGCTGGCTTTGAAGGTGGAGGAGGAGGACCACGAGCCCAGGGACTTGGGGGGCCTCTAGGTTCTCTCCCAGAGCCTCCAGAAGGAAAGCAGCCCTCTACTGTTGATGTTAGACCCTGGAGACCCATTGGAGGCTGCTGAGTTCCAGAACGGGAAGATAATAAATTGGTAGTGTTTTAAGCCATTAAGTTTGTGGTCATTTGTTACAGCAGCCACAGGAAATGAACCTACTGGTATTGAGTGTACAGTAGTAAACACAATAAACACAGGCTCTGCCCTTAAGAGCTGGCTGGATATTGCCAGGGTTTGCGGACTCCGGGTTCGGTCAGCAGTTCCTATAGCACATTAGGCAGTGGGAGCTCTGCCCTTTCTGGAGCCCAGGGCCCTGCTAGTGGTGCTCCGTGCTCTCCTTGCCCTATTTAATGTAGCTCCTTTAGCTTAATAGAAGATATTGAGTGTTTTCTAGTGTTTGGGACCATCCTAAGCGTTTTGCATATTTACCTACTTTCGTCCTGACCACAGACTCTGAGAGATATTTTTTATCCCCATTTACCAGGTGAAGAAAGTGAGACTCTGAGAGGGTAAGTGACTTTCCTAAAGGCCCATGACAAGTAAGTGGCAGGTGTGAGCCTCAAGGCTCTGACTCTAAACCCACCCACACTGTCAGCCAACAGCTTCTGTTCCATCCCCGGCCCTCCGTTCTACCACCCCCTCCCCCTGGCGTGGCAGCCCGCGCGTGCTGCCACGCCGGGGCAGAGCGGCTCCACCCCACCGCCCCCACCCCCATTCACATCTGAAGGGCGTCACAGAGCCCCGAGCATGGGTTCCAGTAAGAGGGTGGGGTCCCCATTCGGGCAAACGCCATTCCTACCCATGAGCACACAGGGGTGTTTTTCAGACAGAAGCCTGGCGGAGGCTGAGATAAGCGTGATTCATGAGGGGCCGTTCTGGATAAAAACCGTGGGCAGAGCCAGGGGACTAGGGCAGCTCCGAGTGGTTTTGGAGACCACATGCCAAACGCAGGGTGAGCCATGGGCTCTGTTTCTCCCAGAGCTCTGGATCCAGAAATGGCCCAATGGCTCTATGCCAGGCCTTCACAGCTAGCTGGGCTCATGTGCTCCAGTCCCCCACCCCACACCCACCCACCCACCTTCATCCACCCAGTGAGGGCAACTTGATCTGGCCCTCAGCAGACTGCTGCTTGGAAGGGGAGGGCCTGTGTCATTACTGACAGTCACGATTTATTACCTGCTCATAAGCTTTAAAGTGATCTCATGTCACCCTCATGATGATCATTTGGGGTCCATTCTCCTATCATCACTTTAGGAACAAGGAAACCGAGGCTCCAGAAGGGGACTGCCCAAGGCCACACAGCAGCCAGTAAACATAGAGCTTGGTCTCTCCTTGTTCCAAAGCCTGTGCTGTTGCAGAAGTCAGGGCCTCGCTGATCATTAATGAGGTTGCCTGTCTCCTTACCTAAAAAGGAGATGGGGGGAGGGTGGGGGGCCCTCCGGCTGCTCCCACTTCTCAGGTGGGCCTGGCTCTGAGCCGCCAGCTTGGGAACCCTCCACGGGACCGCCCGGCCAGCAAAGGGTGTGTGTCTGTGGGGAGAGCGGCGCTATCGCAGCAAAGCGGAGTGGGGAGGAAGTGACTCAATCATCAAAGGCCTGGTCTTCCTCGGGGAACTGTCCCTAATCACAATTAGCCCGCTACAATAATACCGTTTCAGAGAGACTGTGAGCCGGGCCCCTGTGTAGCCATGTAAACTGCTTCCTGTATCTGCCAAGCCCAACAGCACTGGGCAATTAATAGAAGCCAGCTAGGCCTCCCGCTCTGATAAGGGCCGGAGCAGCGCTCCTCCTGGCCATGTTGTTCTAATGACGAACAGCCCCCCTCCTGCAAAGTCATTCTCTCTCCTCCCTGGCAGTGCAGGGCCACAGCGGCCCCGGGCCCCCAGGAGGCCGGGAACAGCCACACACCACCTTCTGCTCGGTTTGACGCTTCATAGAGATAAAAACGACTTTCATTCTCCCTCTGAACAAAAAGTCATGATCACCCCAGGACCCTGGTGGGGAATGGATGATTTGGGACAGAGCAGAACCCCTGCAGCCTAGAAGGAGGACCCACGGACAAGAAAGCACATCATGAGGTGGCTCAAGAGAAGAAACTAGAGAAAGTTCATACAGCGTAACCTCTAGATCATCCCAGGATTCCAGGATTTTAAGAGACACCTCAGATCCTTATAATAAACTGCTTTGCAGGGCATAGTGAAGGGCTTTCGAAAATGACCTAGCCCCACACAAGTTCTCTGTGGCTCTTGGGCTACCGTTGGAAAGCAACACTTCACAGGCCCAGGGCCTCCCCAAATTGGCGTGAAAGTGCTGCGACATGACGGTGACCCACGGGGCCAGGCCTAGATGTTGCCTGACTGGAGCTCCAGGTCCAGTGGAGTGGAAGCGTGGCAAAACGTTGGAATGTAAAAATGGTGCAGCCACTATGGAAAACAGTATGGGAGTTCTTCAAAGAACTAAAAACAGCAGTTCCACTCTGGGTATTTATCCAAAGGACGTAGAAACAATAACTTCAAAATATATGTACCCCCATGTTCATTGCAGCATTGTTTACAATAGCCAAGACATGGAAGCTGTCCAGGTGTCCAGCGAGGAATGAATGGATAGAGATGCTTTATTATTTATTTATTTAGTTAGTTTGTTTGTTTGTTTGGCGAGCCAGGGAGGGCCAGAAGGAGAGGGAGAGAGAGAATCTCAAGCAGACTCTGCTAAGCACAGAGACCCTAAAAGGGCTCATTCTCATAACCCTGAGATCATGACCTGAGTCAAAATCAAGAGTAGGACACTTAACCAACTGAGGGCCCTGGGATGGTATTTATATATATTATATACATACATATACGCACATTACATATATACACATATAACATATACGTATACACACATATACACATATGTATGTATAAAATATATATTAGAGAGAGAGAGAATACTATTTGGCCATAAAAAAGGAAATCTTTCCATTTGTGACAACATGGATGGGCCTTGAAGACATTAGGCTAAGTATAATAAATCAGATAGAGAAAGATAAATACTGAGTGACCTCTCTTCTATGTGGAATCAAAAAACAAAACAAACAAACAAACCCAAGTTCATAGATACAAGAGCAGATTGGCGGTTGCCAGAGGCCGGGAGTGGGGATAAGCAAACTGGGTGAAGGTGGTCAAAGGTACAAACTTCCAGTTATAAAATAAGTAAGTCCTGGGGATGTCCTGGATAGCGTGGGGACTGTAGTTAATGCTACGGTATTGTGTATTTGAAAATTGCTGAGAGAAGATCTTTAAAGTTCTCAACACAAGAAAAAAATCTGTGGGGACTTGGTTGGCTCAGTCAGTAGAGCATGTGGTCATGAGTTCAAGCTCCATGCTGGGTGCACAGCTTACTCAATTAAAAATAAATAAATAGGGGCACCTGGTGGCTCAGTGGGTTAAGCATCTGCCTTCAGCTCAGGTCATGATCCCAGGATAATGGGATCGAGTCCCACATCAGGCTCCCTGCTCAGTGGGGAGCCTGCTTCTCCCTTTGCCTGCCCCTTCCCCTGCTTGTGCGCTCTCTCTCTCTAATAAATAAATAAAGTCGTTAAAAAATTAATAAATAAATAGATAAATAAATAAAATAAAAACAGGAAAAAACTGTAATTGTATGTGATGATAGATGTTAACTTGGCTGACTGTGGTCATTTCACAATACAGAAATATCAAATCATTGTGTTGTAGACATGAAACTAATACAATATTATATTTTTTATGATATGTTAACTAATCTAATATTAACTAATAAATGTTAGCCAATGTAATTTGTTAACTAGTATAATATCAATTACATCTCAGTTAAAAGGAAAACACGCTGCTCTTCCCACTTTACTATTTTCTTTTTGGTGACCAGCACCCTCATTTCTTCTCAGTGGGCAGGACGCACTCATCTTCTTACAAAGGATCAAATGTCTGCATTCTCTTGGGTAAAAGTTGACTAATAAGTTTGACTCGTTTGGGACACTTAAGCCAAATTCCCAAGAAGTCACGGCTGATTGAGTCGAAGGTGTGATTCTGACTCTCTTCTCAAGGGAAGTGACTGCTTACGTAGCTTGCTCACTTTTCTCCTCCCAAGAACAATGCAAATGAAGGCAAAGGGATTTTTGCCCTGAGCTGGGCCAGATGAACCTTTGGGGAGGAGGGAGGAGAGAGTGAGGCCAGAGGATGTGGGTGTTTTAAAATTGGCTCTCACTTTGCAGGAAGACTCTCTCTCAAGGTGACTTGCAAATTGTACTCAAATGTCATAATTTCCCCCAGTTTGGGTGTTTGGTGTTGTTGGTTGCTGCTCTGTGTTGGGGCCCATCTTGATGAATTTTCTTGGGAGAAATTTCTTTCTTTTTTTTTTTTTTTAAGATTTTATTTATTTATTTGACAGAGATTATAAGTATGCAGAGAGGCAGGCAGAGAGAGGAGGAAGCAGGCTCCCTGCTGAGCAGAGAGCCTGATGTGGGGCTTGATCCCAGGACCCTGGGATCATGACCTGAGCCGAAGGCAGAGGCTTTAACCCACTGAGCCACCCAGGCGCCCCTGAGAAATTTCTTTTAATGGTCTAATAGCGTTTATGCTCTAATAGGAGGGAGTGGGGAGGCAGAGGTAAGTGGGGTGCTATAACAGAATGGGTCATAGTTTGGTGGTTAGGACTGGAGCTCTATACTTCGTAGCTGTGCAACTTGGGGCAAATTATTTAACTTCTTTCACTGTCAGTCTCCTGGTCTCTAACAGGGTGGTAATTATAGGACTTAATGCCCAAGATTGTCGTGAGGATTAAGTGACCATGCCTACGAAGTAGTTAGTTCAGTCCTTGGTGTGTATAAGTGCTGGAGACCCACATATTGAGCTACTGATGGCTTTTAATTGTTTGTTATATTAGATTATCTCTCTCCTCTACTGGCAGCATCCAGATCTCTGTCACAAACCGCAGGCCTATTGGGGCACCTGGGTGGCTCAGTGGGTTAAGCCTCTGCCTTCGGCTCAGGTCATGATCTCAGGTCATGATCTTAGGATCCTGGGATTGAACCCCCATTGGGCTCTCTACTCAGCAAGGAGCCTGCTTCCTCCTCTCTCTCTGCCTGCCTCTCTGCCTACTTGTGATCTCTGTCTGTTAGATAAATAAATAAAATCTTAAAAAAAAAATAGCAGGCCTATGAAACATTCCTCACTAGCTGTTAGAATGTAATCTATGACTGTACCAGGCCAGTCTTGAATACCTCCAGAAACAGAAGACTCACTCCCTGACTGGGGTGGCTCATTTCATTTTCAGAAAGTTCTGGTTGATGGACATTTCTTCCTGTCATTGAGTCAAAGATTTTCCGTTTGGAGCCATCATTTGGTTCTAGCTGTGTTCTCCAGAACTATAGGAAATTTAAGTCCCATCTCTGTGGTTTTCTATGTGGAAATGCTTCAAATATTTGAACAGAGCTGGCACACCCCTTCTGAGATGTCTCTGTCCAGAAAGCTTGAGTCCTTCATGAGGCTGGCTACTCTCATTGGAACCTGCCCTCCCTCCCTCCCCACCACATATCACTTTCTCTCTAGCGGAAGGGTGAGTTCAAAGAAACCAGAAGGCTCGTTCAGTTAGCTGGAAACACATTGCAAGTTTCACTTCTTTTGGTACGGAGGTGAATTTCCATGTCAACGGCACCGAAACAGCTGGAGGTGGCTGATAAATGGGAGCTGGCTTTAGATATCAAGTGCTCCCCAATGTCCTGTGGCTGGTAGAGCATTTCTTTCACCAGAAGTACTGGAGGTATCTTGAATGGAAAGATGAGAGGGCCCCTCGGAGGTAGAGCTATGCCTCAGTCCCCCTAGGCCAGGCAGCAGGTGGGACCAGATAACCGCTAGATAATGGCCTCAAGGAGCCACAGGAAGGCCCGCACTAATCTCTTGGGCCCTGTTGTGTGAGCATCTGGAGTCTGGGCAAGGGATACTCCAGCCTTTGAAACTTCCACTCATTCTTTGGCATATGACAGCTGCTTCAGAAGATAATATTCGGTCTCCATCATATCTAGTTCAAAGGGGATGGTTAATCTTGACTTTCAGTTACTACCTAATGAAGATTTTAATCCAGACCCCTTGGCCCAGCAACATGCCACACAATAATTACTATCACATATATTTGAGCCTCAAGTTACTTTGTCTAGTGTTTTGCACTGTCCTGCACTCTTGCACTGATACCACACTCACGACGCGCTGACACCAGATGCGGGCTGCGGTTTATGCCCACACCAACTACTTCTTCCACACCAGCCAGCTGTCCTGCTGTTCAGTTCAGTTCTGACACTACCCACCAAAGCTACACATTAAGGACTCAGTCCCACAAGACTGTCCCCATTTCAGACGTCAGCGGCAAGTCCCAGGGTGCCCCCAGTACTTATGACTGACTTATAAAATGGGGTTCCCCAACCCCCTCTTTGGGTTTGATAATTTGCAAGACCAGCATGTAGAACTCGGGAAAATACCTATTTATGTTTACTGGTTTATTATATAAAAAAGAATATGCTAAAGGACACAGATGAATAGCTCAGTCGCATGTCGCTGGGCCAAGGGATCTGAATTAAAATCTTCATTAGGTAGGGAGGGTTCCAGGCACGAAGCTTCTGTCACTATGGAGTTGGGGTGTGTCACCCTTCCTGCACATGGATGTGTTCACCATCCCGAAAGCTCTTTGAACCCTGGAGGCTTGAACACATTGGCATCATCAATCATTCATTCAACCTCCAGCCCCTTCCCGGAGGATAGGAGATGGGGCTGAAAGTTCTAAGGTTGTAGTCATGGCTTGGTCTTTTGAGTGACCAGTCCCTATGCAGGACCCCATCAAGAGTCACCTTATTAGAACAAAAGACATTCTTATCACCCTGGAAATTCCTAGGGACTTAGGAGCTCTATGTCAGGAACTGGGGTCAAAAAACAAATATTAAAACAAAAGATCCTAATATTCTTATCATTTAGGAAATTATGAGGGTTTTAAGAGCTTTGGGTTGGAACCAGAGTCAGAGGCCAATACATATATTTTCTATGGTTTCATACACATCCCGGGCACTTTGAGAGCAATTATTCATTCATTTGTCCATCCGTCCATTCATTTAACAACTTGTTTCTGAGTCCCAGTTGTGTGCCAGGCACTGTGGTGCACATGGGACTATAATGGTGAGCAGGACTGGGGGCGCCTCGGTGGCTCTGTCAGTTATGTGTCTGACTTCAGCTCAGGTCATGCTCTTGGGGTCCTACGATAGAGCCTGGTAGTGGGCTCCCTGCTCATCCAGGCATCTCCTTGTCCCTCTGCCTTCTGCCCCTCCCTCTGCTCATGCTCTCTCTCTCTCAAATAAATAAATAAATGAAATCTTTAATAAAACGGTGAGCAACACCAGCCACATTCATCCTGGACAGAACTTAAGATCCAAGTGGCAGAGAAAGAAATTAATTATATAATCATTAACATGCCACAGAACAACAAACCATTTGAAAGATTATAGTGAAAAGAAGCAAAACTCTGTTTTAAAAAATATTTAACTAATTAATTTATTTAGATAGAGAGTGCGGGAGAAGGGGAGGGGCAGAGGGAGAGGGAGAGAGAGAATCTCAAGCAGACTCCACACTTGGTGAGCAGTCCTACTTGGGCCTCAGTCTCCTTACCCCGACTGAGATCAAATCAAGAGTCGGGTGCCCAACCGACTAAGCCATCCAGCAGCAAAGTTCTGAAGAAGCAATTCACAAAGGATCTAATCTGGGTTTGTGGGAATCAGAGAAGACCGGAGGGTACCCAAGGAGACAGTGGATATCCAGGTTCCTCTCCACCCTCCACATTTCCCAGGGGCCTCGTGGGGTCATCAACACATAGTAGGTGCTTAATAAATATTTGTGGATACAGGAACATATATATGAACTAACCATGTTTTGTAGTGTGTTTTTTCAGCCATGTCGTTCTTGATTAAAGCGATAGCCTGAACGGAGTTTTGTATCTGGGTAGTTCTCTAGAGAGGATGTAATGCTTTCACATGCCTAACTTTGTGGTCCTCAAACACCCTTGAGTACTGGGAAGGATGGGTATTATTCTCCGTGTTTCATGGGCAAGAGAACTGAGAGGAAGGAAGATGGTGGGTAAGGCACGCTCTTGTGTCCTGCAGTCCTAACACATACTCCTGCTCGTAGCACCTGTGGAGGCCCATGAGCAAGCCTGGAGACAGCATCTCTGCCATATTTGTTCCCAGGCCTGGGGCTCTCCTGAATTAAAGTTCCCCCAGGGCTCCAAAGTGACACTATCTGGGCTTGTGAGAACAGTGGCCTGCATAAATACATTCTGAACCAGTGTTGGCTCCCTTAGGAAGAAGGATCTTGTTCTCTACCTTGGCAGGAATCTCTCTAAACTCAGCAAGTCAACCAATAGTTATTCTGTGTTTACTCATTGAAGGCACTGCCCTGGTGTAAATAGGCTTTCATATCTTAATAAGAGGAACCATCTTCCAGAAATTTCTGTTTTAATATAATGAATAAGCACAGCTCCCATGTGTTGAACCCTCAGTGTATCCAGCCAACGTGCTAAACGCTTTCGGTGTATGGAGTCCTCGAGACTCTGTGTCATGGGTAGTGCTGCTTCATCCCCACGTGATGGTTAGCCTCTGTGTCAGCATAACTGGGCCCCGGGATGCCCAGGCATTTGGTCAAACATTATTTGGGTAGATCTGTGAGGGTGTTTGGGGTAAGACTAACATTTGAATTTGAGTAAAGCAGATGGCTCTCCTGAAAGTGGGTGAGCCTCACCTAATCAGCCAAAGGCCTGGCTAGAGCAAAAGGTTGACCTTCCATTAGTAACAAAGAACTCCTCCTGCCTGACTGCCCTAATGCTGGGACACTGGTCTTTTTCCAGCCCTTGGACTGGAACTACACAGTAAGCTCTCCAGGGTCTCTAACTTGTTGAACCGTATCTTGGGATAGGTCAGCCTCCATAACCACATGAGCTAATTCCTTATAATATATCACCTTTATATATACATATCTATAAATATATGTGTATACACACACACACACACACACACACACACACACACACACACACACACATATCTGTATTGATTCTTTTACTCTGGAGAACCCTGACTAATACATCTCCTTAACAGACAAGGAAAATGACACCCTAGCCCTTCCCCTTACTAATTCCCAAACTCAGCCCATCATCTTCAAACCCATCTCCAAACCCCACACCCCTGGGATCTGAAACGAAGCATCCCTCTGTCCTCCCTAGATTTCCTTTATCTCCTGGGTCTGAAGAGTCCCTGTCTTTGAACTCTCTAAGGATTCCCCTCACTTTCTGCACGCCTGCTGCTGACACTGTCTTCCCGATCCTGAACTTCTTCCATCTGGGGAGGGAAGGGTGAGGGTGATAAGGCCTGAGGGGTTTCCAGAGCTACAAGCCATCCTGACAGCAACTGGTGGAAATCTTCCCCCAAACTCAGCTCTTCTCCCTGCCCAGGCCCTTGCAGTCATCAGTGGCTTCAGGCATGAGGTCCAGGGCCTATACCGCTTTGGTTGGGGCGGGGGAGGCAGTTCTAGGATAATGTTTTCAGGCTAAAATATGTTTTCATGTATAACAAAACGGGGGAAAAAAGAATTGCAATTAATAAGCATTCAGAAAGTTAATTTGTTCAATTTTGGTGTCTATAAAATTTCATCTCAATTGAAAATAACTTTTAAGTTAGTTTTGTATAACTTTGCATGAATTTCTGAAGACACATACTGATGGCTGACTGATCACGGCCAGTTGTGAAATAAATGCGTTAAAAGAGAAACGGAGGTATCTTAAAAATTGGGGGCTCACCTGAGCAAAAATCAGTTCAAATCAGGCAGCTCCCAAAGTGGTTCGGAGTGCTCCTCCAACAGGACCTCGGGGCAAGACTTCTGTAGGAAAGATGAGGAAGCAAAGCAATTATTCGACCAACCATAGCTTCAACGATCGCCTTGCTGGGAAAGCCGCGTTGCGGGCTTCTGATCGGTGCTCCGTAGATTTCAATTTTTTAACATTGAGGCATTTACAGGTTGAGGTTGCTCTTTGCTTATAGAGGCTGCTAAAGCGTAAGAACAGGTCGGTCTAATGGTCTCCCGGTTTAATTAATTTAACACATGTATTTGGAACCAAATAATTTCGGAAGTGACAATTATCAAAACCTTGTCTGCTTTTTCTCCAGCAAAGGTCTGTATGTTTAGTGTGGAACGGAAATGCCTGGGTCCTATAAACTTCTCAAGATATTCCTCTTTATCTCAAGATTTCTCTGCTTCAATTCCTACAGTCATGACCCCTCCCCACCACGGACCCCCTGCTCTTTTGTACTCACCTCTGGTATTCAAAGCTCTCCATAACCCAGCCCATCCTGAACCTGACCTTGCTTGCTATCTTCTTACCTTTCTTTCATTCATCCATTCACTCATTCAATAAACTCAATTGAATCATGTTTATTCAATTGAATCAATGATTATCATGGATATTTTATTTGGCAGACAGAGATGACAGTTAGGCAGAGAGGCAGGCAGAGAGAGAGAGAGAAAAGCAGGCTTCCCGCCAAGCAGAGAGTCCGGTGTAGAACTCGATCCCAGGACTCTGGGATCATGACCTGAGCCCAAGGCAGAGGCTTTAAACCACTGAGCCACCCAGGCGCCCCCTATCATGGATATTTTGAGTTAAGCATGGTTTTTAACTTAAGGACCTGGCCCAGGCTCTCCAGAAATAGCAGACTAGGGGGTAGCTGGGGGCCTGGAGATAGCCAGTAAGCAAATAAACAAATAGATAACAATTAGCCACCAGCTCTTCTTAAAGAAAAATAAGTGAAGGTAAAGAACTTGAGGGCAGGTGCTCTTTTTAGGCAGGGTGACTGAAGAAGTCCTCTCAAGAGACCACATGAAAACAGAGACGTGAATTAAGTCAGGGAGCCAGCCAGGCAAAGGTCTGACGGGAGTGTTCCAGGCAGAGGAACAGACAGTGCAAGGGCCCTGAGGTAGGCATGGCCTTGGTGGGTTGGAGAAAAGGCAAGGAGGTCATTGCAGCTGCAGCAAAGAGAACAAAAGGAGAATGTTAGAAGTTCAGGTTAAAGAGATGGGATGGAATAGGCAGGATATGAAGGACTTGGTCAAGACAACTCCTCTGCTTTCCAGTATGTTCCTTCAGATGCTTAATTTGCAAATGCTCCCATTGTGTAGGAGGCACTTAATGGTTTACTGGTTCATTGAGCAGCAGCAGCAGTTTGCAGAACACCACAGGGCATCACAGATCTGCCAACACCTCCCTCGGACAGACAGCTCTGTGGGCAGGGACCAACAGGCACAAATTGCCCCACCACCAGCCACTGCCTGCCAGTTCCAGCAAACACCTTCTTGGCCCCCCTTGGCTTTGCTGCTTGAAGAGTCCCACTTGCCATTCACCAGTTTCCTCTGAAATGCCCCTTGCCCCGTCTTCGTCAACTACACAGCAGTGAGCTTAATGTCTTTCACCTTGGCTTGTACTGTGCTGGATGGACCAAACTTGATGTCTGCCTTCCTCTTGGTAACATCCTCAGTACTCGTGATTCTGAAAACACAGAGTTAGCGGGAAGTAACCGAATACAGTATGTTTCACAATCCTCCTGGTTGAGAAGTCTGTGGTGAACTGTAAATATTTTCCCCATGAATGGAACTTGTTTGGCTTTTGTTGAAAACCGCTAGGGGCTTGGGGGAATATGGTTAAACTTTGCCACGAGATTTCTACTGGGTACCTCTCCGAGGCACTGGGAGAGCTGTGAACAAGACACTCCACATCCTTTTGGAAGGAACTTCTATGGGGGAGGAGGAGAGGGATGGAGAGAACAGCCAACAGACAGTAAACAATAAATGATGAAGCCACACTTGCAGAGTGATCAACAACACAGGGAAACACGACAAGCTGCTGGAGATTGGGGGTGGGGGTCAGGGGTGTGGCCAGTACCTTGGTTTGGGTAGCCCGGTGGGGGGGGGCCGCTGAGAAGATGGCTTCTGAGATGAGATCTGAATGGAAACAGGGAGCTGGCCATGAGTTTCTGGCAGACATAAGAAGTGCGAAGGCACTGAGGTAGGAATGGCCTTTGGTGGAACAGAGGAAAGGGGATGCCTGGGGCCAGGCTGTATAAAGTCCAGAGGGCCTTGGTAAGAGGCTTGGATTTAAGTGTCATAGGGAAGCACTGTAGGAGTTTTAAGCAAGGGAATGATTTGCTTAGTGTTTTAAAATGTGGCTGTCAGGTCAAAGGGCCATCAACACTCAGCCTTATGTCTGCACAGTGGTTTTCCATTTACAAAGGCCTTCCTTGTTGGCGATCTCACTACCAACACGATACTGAATGAGATGAACAGAACGCATCCTGTTTCATGGATGAAAAACTGAGGCTCAGAATGGTTTCAGTGACTAGAGCGAGATAAAATAACTAGTAGGCGACAAGGTTCAGTAGAAAGTACCTCTTGCTTCTTAGGAGATGTTCCGTGGGTCTGGGTTGAAAGGAAATTAACCAGCAGCTCCAGTTTTAGCCACCTGCTTCCTTACCATGGCCAACAAACAGCATGGCCACACGTGCTTTGCTCCCTTAGGTTGTGGCTTCTCTCATCTGGGACTAATCCCCAAATCCCTTTGCCTTCCACCTACCACTCAGCCCCTTCTTGACAGTTCCAGCCAGAGGAGCGTTTTTCCCTTCCAACCATGCCTCAAAATGTGGAGGAGGGTTCTCAATTATAGGTATATCTGTAAGTCCTTGTGTTTATCTCATAACCGTACTCTGCAGACACCCATCTCCCCAACCTCTGTTAGTACCCACAAATACACACCTAGTTCCTGTGATAGAGTGAAGCATGGAGGAAAGGCTCCATATGAAACAGAATTATTTCAATGGAATCAGAATTATTATATCCCGAGTGCTTTCTGTCTTCCAGGAAAGGAATTACCAGTATTTTCCCAAAATCATCGAATTCTAATAGCAACTATCTTGGAGAAAGGTATTATTATTATTATTATTTTATACACAAAGAAACTGAGGCTCAGATAGGTCAATAAGGAGCAAATGACTCCAAACCCAGTGCTCTTAATCTCTACCATGCTTCCTTTCTACTGGAGACAGAGGATCTCTGCTGGTTCAGCCTTGATATTTGACCCTTTGTTACGAAAAGTAAGAGTCTAAAAACCAGTCAGAATGTCTTCTTCAGCAAGCACATGGAAGAGGCTTGCAAAACTCCCTGAGATGAGTCACCGATCCATTGGTCCCTCTGTCCATCCTGGTGTCATGGTGACCCTCTTTCCCTCTGGTTTATGCCAAGTGTTTGAAGAAAGGATAGGCACATCCTGCAGATTGTTGGGTGGGGTAGAGGAAGGGTGTGTGCAGGGTGTGTGCTTAATTCTGCCCTTCTCTTCCCCAAATTAACTCCTTTGCGCCTCTGGAAGAGACAGAAGAGTTTCAGGTAGGCTATAAAAACAGACTCTTGACTGTCTTCTCTCATTGTCATCCTTGCACCATGTCACCCATCACCAGTCCTGAAAAAGTAGCTGTGAACTGGGTCAGGTTGGGCCTCTGCCCCACTGGTCACCCTCAGGAGGCAAAGTATCTTTCAGTAACTTGCAGTCTGTCACTCATCTGGATCAAGCATACCCAGGAAAGCGGAAATGACTACAACTGTGTGCACAGGTGCAAAGGCGTGCACAGGTGCGAAAGCGTGCACAGGTGCGAAGGCATGCACAGGTGTTTTCTTTCTGCACTACACCTTGACCAGTTCCTAACCTCTGGGCCTCGGGCTCTTCCTTTGTCTAATAGGACAGGATTTTCCTTTTCCTTCACCTCCTTCATCTTCTCTAGTGCAAAGCCTCTAGTATGGAAGAGCTATTTAGTAAGTCCAAAAGATTGAGACCTTACGCTAAAACATATCAAAATAAGACAATGATCACAGAGGTGGGCAAGCTTAGCAAGAGGCAGGTTTGTTAGTCCTGGGGCTACTCCGTCCTAGGTTTACTCATGTTAAACAGAGGCCACCAGCGAAAATGCCCAGAAGGACTAGGCTGGTCATACCAATGAGCAAAATCGGAGAGAGTAATGTCTCCACAACAAGGCCTGGGGGTTCTTAATGAGCTAAAATAAAGCTCACAGAGCTGCCTAAAAGGGCAGGCATGACTCAGCTTAGAGCTTATTGTCACATGAGAACACAGGTTCAGTGCTGAGAGATCGTTCCACTTTCTAGTTTTTATGCCAAATCTTATTTTTAAATATGACCTACTATGTCAACTTTTTAAAAACAGTGTGGGTCAATAAAACGTGCTGTGTTGAAGGGACGTGCTTCCCTCCTTGGATTCCTCATAAGAGCAGACATCTATGGCGGTGTCCCAGTCTTCATTCATTCCTCCCCAGATGGGGAGAAGTAACTTGATGGATGGTTTTGGAGGAAGGAACTGGGTATTCATAACCCACCACCCTCCCCTCCCTTTCCCTTGGGAGCTGCCCACCCACAGTGTTCTACCCCGATGAAGGGCAGCCTACCCCAGTCCAGCACAGCTAAGTCTCCAACTCTGGGACTCCCTCCTCTATAAGCCGTATTCTCCAACATCAGCTTCATCAGTAAGGTGACACATGACCTCCCTCAGTTTCTCTTTGGTCTTACTTCCCAGTCAGTTCACCAACTCAGGCAGAAAGAAGAAGCCCTCTTTCCTGAGTCATCACTAGACTCCAAGAGTCAGCTCTGGTCCCAAGGTATATGTTTGCTCCCTCTTACTACAAACCAAATTTTTGGATGCAGGATTAGGGCCCGCTAAATTCCACCAAGACAAGGGCAGGATCCATGCTTAGGACCTTGAGAGGCTTCTGGTGATCCTCCGGGATGGCATTCGGAGAGATGGGGGGATGGGGGAGAAGATGGAGCAAACTGTGGGAAGTAAGAGAAGAGGGAGGGGAGATCCAGAAAGAGGGCAGCCCAGATACCCATCAAGGGGAGGACAGGATGTGGACTGCAAGGTGACTCGGTGGGAAAATGCAAGAATGCTCTGTACCATCTTCTGAACACCATTTGCATTCAGGATCACTTAATAGTAAGTTTATTTGCTTTTAGGGAATGGTCTGTGCTTATGCACCCTTCCAGGGAGGCGACACAAAAATAGTAACACCTCCCATTCCTCTTTCACAAGATTGAAAGGCTCAAATGAGTTATCTCTGGAGAATCTGACCATAAGACCTTGTTATCTGTATCATAAACACCATAATTCAAGAAGCCAAGAAGAGTCAAACTTACCAATTCTGAAACGCACTGTCCAATACCCCAGAGAACTAGATTCAGATGTTCTTTTCTTGAGGATGATTTAACGGCCGTTGGGAATAAGAGAAACTAATACCTAGAAAAAGATGTTAAGTAGCAAAATGAACCACTTTGAGGCCCATTCATTGAACACTGATTGAGCACCTACTATATGCCTGCCACTGGTCTGAGAACCAGGCGTGCAAAATTGAATATGTACTCTGAACAAAGAGAGTTTATAGTGGTCGCAATTTCCGGCAATTCAATGTGCTGTGTTTTTGTTTTGTCTTATTTTAACTGAAAGTACATTTTAAAAGAATGTTTGGGAATTATAGCTGTACAATAAAATATGTTTTGTTCCACTTCCTTTAGCTGTTACTTTATGACAGCACCGACCTCCTGACCAGAAGCAGAATTCTGGCCTTTCTAAATAACCCATATTGGCTGGGCTTAATGGGTTTTCAAAATAAATGGATTGGATTTCTCAACCTGTCAAAATACAGAGCATGAGGGCTCTTTTGAACTTGAGAGGCCTGCTCTGAGCACAGATTCTGAGTCCGCCGTCTGAGCAGGGGAGCTGAAAGCCAGTTTATCAGCAACCTGTTATTTTTGATGGAAGCAGAGGTGACCGGGACAAAGAAATGAGCTCAGGGAGGTCAGACTAACTTAAACATGATGTCACCTGGGGCAATCAAGGCATCAGCTGTCTTGCACTTTCTCAGAAGGGAATTTTAGAGGATTTTAACCCAGGCAGAAACCTAAGCCTCACCTGACAACTCCCGCAAGACCATCTCTGGGAGGGGGCCCAAGCAGAGTTGGTAGCAACAGGAGGACGATCACAGGTGCCCATGGTGCAGGGTTAGCTATACAATGCTGGGCTGTGTTATCATTAATGATAGTAGCATGGAAAGATACTCCGATGTTAGACGAGCTTGAATTTGTACCCCGGCTCTCCTGGTTCCTAGCTGTGGCCTTGAGCAAGGCATCAATTTCCCGGTCTGCGAAAGGTGGCGGAGAACAGTACCAGGTTCACAGGACTGTCAAGAGGGTCGAACACAACAACTAGTAGAATAATTCCTCGGGTAGAGGGAAGCCCAAGCTAGCGGCTCCTGACAATTAGTCTGGTGGCCTCGTGGTCATATCCAGGGTCTCTGTGAGGTCGAGAGAGTCTCCCTCTAGATTAAGAAATGCCCCAAACTGGGTCAAATGGAAATTGTGACTTCTGCCAGTGCATTTTTGTGGCTTTAGACCAAATCTCATTCAGAGATAATGTATAAAGTGGAATTTGAGAACTTTTGTGACTAGAAGGCCACGGCACAATGACCCCCTCCCACTTCCCCACACCCAAGGCCCTGCTCTCTGTGTATGAAAGACTTGTAGGAGTGTTTAAGACTTGGCTCTTCGTGTCTTCTCCCAACTGTCTTACATGTAGTGTAACTTTTAAGTACCTGATCCTAAAAGGAAAAGGGGAAGAGAGGATCCCAGAGACCATTTACTATGTGGAGGAACAGCTAAGCCCTCCCCAGAAGGGGGTCTCCTCTCCAGGAAGTATTTTTATTTTGCAATTAACAAAGGCAAAGAGAACCCTTTCCAGAGTATGTTGTTCCCTCAAGGCCACAGGATTTAAACCTCCCTGCCACCCAAGCTTTGCTGTGAATGAATTATAGGAGCCAATTATTCTGGGAGCACGCACTGCCCTTGCCGGAACGGACTCCACAGAGTTCTTTGGTGCCTTTCTCCGAGGGCGGCAGGGGGTGGGGGGATGGGTGGGGAGAGCTCTTGTCAAGGTTGGCCAGGAGCATCTTATAGGACTCAGCACAGACCCAGAGTCTCCGTAATGGTGGGTGGGGCTGGTGGGCGAGAACAGGAAAGGAAGGGAGGGAGAGAGGAGGCAGCACCACTAACCGCAGCTGGCCACAACCAACAGGCTCATCCAAGACCCTTGCAGAGCGGATTTGGGGATCACGGGACATTTATTGGAAGAGGGCATGGGAGAGTCCAGCTTTCGCTATGCGGTGTAACAGTACAGGAACCCACTGGGATAATCCCACATTTCCATTTCTCTGGCTTCAGGTCCTAGCAGATCATTAAATGGACATCAACAGATGTCCCTGGTGTTGGGAATGACAGGATAGAAGGGTTTCCCAGCCAGGATGTGAAATAAATTGTGGAAAGAATGCCCAAGGACAAAGGGAAGCGTCTATCAGCACCAGGCCAGTCACCAAGCTGGGAGCTACAATGGCATGAAGCAGAGAGGGTTGATGTTGCCAGCTGATATGCTTCTGTCTAACCATTACCATGAATTGTGAGCCAGGGAGCAGTGTTGGTAGCTTACTGAACCAGAAAGGGATAGTCCTCAGTGCTCCTAAGTTTTTCTTCTTTTTCTTCATTATCACCTTGACCTTCACCACCACATTGCTATCATCGTAACTGATCATTTTTATCATCATTCCTTGTCCATGCACAGTCTCTCACAATTTCCCAAGAACTTCTGCATTCCCTGTGATAGTTTGATCATCACAGTAACTCTTTGAAGGGGACAAGGCAATATTAGCATCCCCATTTTCCCATTGTGTAAACCAAGACTTGGAGAAAGTAAACCGCCGGCCCTGAGTCACGCTAAAGTTCAGGTCTCTTGTATACTGTTCATTTACAACACTACAACTTTACTCTGAGAATGATATCCAAATATTTAACAACTGATAAAGCATGGGTACTGACCAGTCAGGCCAGAGACCAGTCATACACAGAGATCTTCAGGCCACTGATCTAAATACCATGTCTTTGTACCTTCTGGTCCAGCCTTCTCTTCCAGTTCACATTAAGTTCTGTTCCCAAATAAGACTGAAAGACGAGGTATTTAGAGGTGAGATAGTGGGGTTATTAAGATAAAGCAAAAGCAGGGTGCCTAGGTGGCTCAGTCGGTTAAGCATCTGCCTTTGGCTCAGGTCATGATCCCAGGGTCCCACATGGGGTTCCCTGCTCAGCGGGGTTCTGCTTCTCCCTCTGCCCTCCATACCACCTCTGGTTCTCACTCTCTCAAATAAATAAATAAAATCTTAAAAAAGAAAGAAGAAGAAAAAGATTTCAATCTTGTCCCCTTTGACCATGAGTGGGGGAAGTAGTTGGGGGAGGGGCATGGCTATAACATGGGTTTGTGGGGTATAGGATGATACCACTCATCAGAGCTGGAAGTTTGGGTTCAGGCCAAGTCTTTAGGGTATCTTGTGGGAATCACGTGGCTTTGACAGAAGAAAAAGGCAGGGGGCAAAAAAGGAAAAAGCAGGAAATAGAAGTCACGTGGAAACAGGATTGGAGTGGGAACCAGTTGGGAATCCAAGGAGAAACCTATTTTCCCACTGGGAAATAGGAGGGTCTGCTACTTGCTTCTCCTGGTGTGGGGCATGCAGACACAGCAGGATGGGGGTAGACAAAAGGGAACCCACGTCTTCATCAGAGCTAAAGGCAATGTGCGTGATCTGAACTCAAAAAATGAATAAATAATAAATCAGGTTTTCACTTTCTCAGAAGCTATGCTTCCCATTTTTTGTTCAAGAATGTTACTTACTCTATTTTTATATCTAGCTTATAAATTATTCTTATGTACTATTCTTTTATTTCAGAAATAATAAACATTCACAGTGAGAAAAAATTAACATGGATAAGGGGGGGGAAAATTAAAATCACTTCTGGTATCTTTATCCAGAAGTAACAATGTCTGAATGTGCTGATTCACACGTACTTCCAGACCTTGTCCCATGGATAAAACTCTCATTGTCAGAGTTCTGATGATTTATAAATACGTAGTTACTTTATGCCTTATGTTTTTTCTACCTATTGGTCTTGAAGTTTAGGGATATTATCTTTGTTCGACAATATAGACAATACCAGGAATCTGAAAGTATTTTACTGCATAGGCATCTTGTTGATATCATAAAATCAGAGGCAGAATAATATTTATTAGAAATATCCCAACACAGGGCTCAGAAACAAATCGCTTTTGCCTGAGCAGCATTCTATGTTTTCAAAGTGGCCATGTAAAACAGAAAGCCCATTGGAACCATATATCACCACTACATAAACAATAATAACAATTCTTGATTTATATCTTCATATTTTCTGCTTTGTTCTTGCAGAAAAGTTGGTAAAGGCTGATTAGACTGTTACACCTACTTTTTTTTAGAAGATGAAAGATAGGAGAAAATATTACCACAATGAAGGGAGAGGGGGAACCCAAAGGAAAATCTGTTTTTTAAAAATCTGGGACTTGTCAGCATGATACACAGCTCCGAAGATTAGAGCAAAGCAAAACAAATGTATGAGTTATTTCTTGGATCAAAAGTTTCAATCATCTTTGGGCTCACTTCTTAGGTATTTGGCTATCTGTAAATGATAAACAAGATGGCAAACAAATTAAAAAAAAAATCCAGAATATGAGGCTTTCAGGTGAAATGGTCTTTAACCATGTTCCTGGCTATGGTCTTCATCAAAAGAATTTCTATCAGCAGGGGGAGCAGAGCTTAACATTAAGATGAAGGTATGTTCTTTTTTATGATTATAATCCCACTGAATTGATATGAAGCAGAAATGTGTGCAGAGATATGTCACCAAACAAAGGATCCCAGTTCTTCCATTTAAACAGGGAGTCATCTGTAAGAAATTATTCTGCAGCATTTTTGACAACATAGGTTATTACTTCTTATAGAATTTCTACACAGAAGGTGCTTGGTTAATTACATTTTGAATGCGGTGCAGTTTGTAAGTTTCAGAATACATTAATTTGGAATATTTGGATCCCGGCATGTTGTTGGGTTTTAAAAAGTCCAGCTTGGGGTGCCTGGGTGGCTCAGTGGGTTAAAGTCTCTGCCTTTGGCTCAGGTCATGATCTCAGGGTCCTGGGATCGAGCCCCCCATCGGGCTCTCTGCTCAGCAGGGAGCCTGCTTCCCCGTCTCTCTCTGCCTGTCTCTCTGCCTACTTGTGATCTCTGTCTGTCAAATAAATAAATAAAATCTTAAAAAAAAAAAAAAGTCCAGCTTGCTGTGCATTGAGATTTACTTGCCCAGAATTGAACCATCTACTCTCTGAGTTAGAAAAGAAATCCTGTTCTTACAGAGCCTATATCTTCATTGAGGGGGAAAATCTTATTCATTTGAAAACACAGGAAAAGACCAGGAGAGCTCAACATTGAACTGCTATTGAGAAAGTTTCAGGGAAAAAAAAAAAAAAAAAAAATTTGTTGTGAGCTAGAAAGCTAAATCTCAGCACTGATTCTTATATGCTAAAAACAGTAAGGAGAGAAAGGACAGTAAGAAAAGAAAATAACCACAAAAAGTGGAAATGGCCCTTCCAACTCTGTATGATCATATTCCATGAAAACAGGATATAAAAGACAATCCAGGCAAAAGGTGATGAAAGAGGGAGATCATAGAATTGGCAAAAGTGGGGGCACCTGGGTGGCTCAGTGGGTTAAAGCCTCTGCCTTCGGCTTGGGTCATGATGTCATGATCCCAGGGTCTTGGGATAGAGTCCTGCATTGGGCTCTCTGCTCAGCGGGGAGCCTGCTTCCTCCTCTCTCTCTTCCTGCCTCTCTTCCTACTTGTGATCTTTGTTTGTCAAATAAATCAATAAAATCTTAAAAAAAAAAAAAGAATTGGCAAAAGTGGAAGGGAAGCTGGGAATGGAAGAAACAGTTATAATGCCCCCTTTCTCTTCATTTCTTCAAGCAAACATTTATGGAGCATCTGTTCTGTGCCAGGCACTGTACTAGGTGTAGGGGATAAAGGTGAATAAGACACATGTGGTCCTGGTCCCCCTGGGACTTCAGTGAGGGGAGAGGCAATAGTCAAATAAGCAGATAAACAAGGCAAATACAGCCTTTGTTAATTACTGCGAAGGAAACAAATACAGAAATAAAGGGGGTGGGTGGGGTAACCTAGAGTAGTAGAATGGTCAGCAAGGGTCTTCCTGAAGAAGGCACTTTTACACTGAGGTGGAAAGAATGGCAGGAGCCCCCAGAGAAATTCTGTTTCCAGGGCAGAAACGCTCAGCAGAAGGAGTTTGCATGACTATGAACTGTGAGAGGCCCCACACCCACACCCTACCAGGCTCCAGCAGGAGAAGTGGCGGGAGGGGGCAGGGGGCGTTGAGATGAGGATGAAAACCTTGGAGTGAGGAACTTGGATTGTGTTCTAAGAGCAGCGGGAAGCCAGTAAAGAATTTTAAGTGAGGGAGTCACAGAGTCTGGTTTGTTTTTGAAAGATCACCCTGGCTCCTTTTCACACCATATACAACAGTTAACTCAAAATGGATCATGGACCTAAATGTAAGAGCTAAAACTAGAAAACATTTAGAAGAAAATGTAGGAGTAAATCTTTCTGACCTTGGATTAGGCGATGGTTTCTTAACTATGACACTCAAACACAAGCAAGCTAGGTAAACAGATAAGTTAGAGTACTCAGATTTAAAAACTTTCATTTCAGAGTACACCGTCACAAAAGTGAAAATACAACTCACAGAAGGGAAAATAATATTTGCGAATCATATCTCTAATAAGGGACTTGGATCCAGAATACAATAACAGAAAAACTCTTACCACTCAATACGAAAAAGACAAATGATCCATTTTTTTTTAAATGGCAAAAGACATGAATAGAATTTCTCCAAAGAAGATAGACAAGTGGCCCAATAAGTACATGAAAAGATGTTCTGCCTCACTAATCACTAGGGAAATGCAAATCAAAATCACAATGACGTATCACTTCACACCTAGTAGGATGGCTATTTCAAAAACAAAACTAAAAACAAGAAGAAGAACCGCAGTAATAAAACAGAAAGGAAAATAGTCGTTACCAGGGACTGAAAGGAGAAAGTAAGGGGCTAGGGTTTCAGTGTGGGAAGATAAAAAAACGTTCTTGAGATGGATGGTGGTGAACGACTCTGTGAATGTGCTTAAAGCCAATGAACTGTAGTAGTTGAGGACGGTAACTTTTATGTTATGTCTATTTTACCGCAATAGTGGGAAAAGTGAAAAGGGGAAGGGACAAAGGATTTGAACACACATTTTTCCAAAGAAGAGATGTACATGATCAATAGATATGTGAAAAGATGCTCAACATCACTGGCCCTTAGGGAAATGCAAATCAAAACCACAATGAGATACCAGTTCACACCCTCCCAGATGACTATATTCAAAAAAGCAGACTGTGACAAGTGTTGACAAAAATGGGAAGAGATTGGCACCCTCATACACTGATGATGGGACTATAAAATGCTGCAACCCCTTTGAAAAATGGTTTGGCAGCCCCTCACACATGCCAAACACAGAGTTACCGTGTGACTCAGCAAAGTCCGGTCCTAGGCATGCAACCCAAGAAAATTAGAAACATAAGTCAACACCAACAGAACGTATGTGTGATAGTCAATGAGTAGAAACAACTCAAATGGCCGTCCACTGATGAATGGATAAACAAAATATGATCTAGTCATCCAATGGGATGTACTCTTCCATGAGAAGGATAAAATACTGCTACACCCTACAACATGGGTGAACCTTAAAACTATGATAAGAGAAAGGGTCCAGAAACAAAAGACCACATCATTGTTTGATTCCATTAACACAAAATGTCCAAGTAGGCAAATCCGGAGAGATGAAAATTAGATTCATGGTTGCCAGGAGTTGAGGAAGGAGGGAATAGGAAGAGACTGCTAATGGACCCCACATTTCTTTTGGGGGCCATTAAAATGCTCTCAAATTAGATAGTGGGGATGGTCACACAACTCCGTGAAGACACTGAAGCCCACTGAATTGCATGCTTTTTTTTTTTTTTTAGTTTATTTATTTAAGTAATCTCTACTCCCAACATGGGGCTCAAATTCATAACCCCAAGATAAAGAGTTGTGTGCTCTACTGACGGAGCCAGGCAGGCGCCCCCAAATTGTGTCCTTTAAATGTTATGGTATGTGACTTATATCTCAATAAAGTTGTTGTAAAAACCAACCAACCAACAACAAAAAAGATCACTTTGGCTGCTCTATGGAGAAAACAGAGCAAGGATCCTTGAAAGAGAGGATTGGAAGCAGGTGACCAATTAAGAAGCTATCAGAGGGGCACCTGGGTGGGTCAGCAGTTGAGCGTCTGCCTGCCTTTGGCTCAGGTCATGATCTCAGGGTCCTGGGATGGAGCCCCACATGGGGCTCTCTGCTTGGCGGGGAGCCTGCTTCCCCCTCCCAGTCTGTCTCTCTGCCTACTTGTGACTTCTCTTTCTGTCAAATAAATAAATAAAATCTTTGAAAAAAAAAAATGAAGCTATCAGAGCCATTAAGGCAACAGAGAACAGCAAATCACATGGGTGGGGAGTAAAGGAAAGGAGGAAGCATGGGTTTCAGCTTAGGTAAATGGGTTATTAGGTGGTTCCACTGACCACCCATCCAAGAGAGAGAACTGGGTTTGGGTCTGAAAGGGAAAATCTACACTAAATCATAACCTAGTCCAATGAGGTAGGTACAGTTATCTGCATTTATAACTGAATAAATGAGGGTCAACAAAGTTAAAATAAACATCCTTATAATCATAAGGGCTGTGATTAGCATCAGCCTGACTCTGACACCCATGTTCTTTAATGCATGCACTATGAGGAAAGATTTTATTTCTCTTTCTAAAATTTTTTTAAAATTTCATTTACTTATTTGTCAGAGGGAGAGGGAGGGCACAAGCAGGGGGAGCAGCAGGCAGAGGGTGAGGGAGAAGCACGTTCCCTGATGGAGTGCTCTTTCTAAAATGCAAACCTGCCCATTTCATTATCTGCCTTAAAACCCTTCCGGGGTTGGGGGGATATCCTTCAGGGTTTCCCAGTTGTGCTCAGGATCAAGTTCAAGCTCTCAACACAGCTTGCAAGGCCCTTCACTATCCTGACTCTCTGTACCTCTTCAGCCCTTCTTTACTCTCCACCCCCGACCCCTGCCTAAGCATCACACACCCTTACCCTGTTGGAGAGTCACACTAAGCTATTTTCAGTCCCCTAATGCACCACGCTCTTGCTGACCTCAGGCCTTTGCATGTGCTGTTCTGGCTGGAAGAGCCATGCCCGACGTTGCATAGCTAACTCCTACACATCCTTCTGTGTTCCATTGCTCTCCAAGTCAGGGCTAGGTTCCCTTTGAAGTGTCCTATGGCTCTCTGCACAGCACCCTCCCCCCACAGCACAGTGGAATTACAGGGTGACCAGCTGAGCAACCACCTGAGGCAGCAATATAGAAGAGAGAATAAAAATCATAGGAAATGTAATGAAATCAGAAAAGTTCTCTCTCCCAGAATCCTCTCAGGGGGACTTACCAGAATATTCTTTACAACTACATAGTGCTATTAGGCCCATCCTGTATAAATGAAAAGCGAATTGATAGATCGATAGAAGGATAGAGGTATATTTTACATGTATCCGTGCTTGGTCAGCATCGGGGTTGGATTTCCAGTTTTGCTACTTCTAGTGACAGGACCTGCCTCTTAGGTGTGTTGGGGGGGGATCAAAAGAATTCATGAAGGAAATTATCTGGCATGTTACCCAGGTGCTCAATCAAGGCTATCGGTATGTATTGGCTAACTGGTTCATCTCAGATTCTTTAAAACCTGGGTCCTACGCCCAGTGTATGCGGCCACGCCTCTGTATCACATCGGCCCACACACCTGACGCGAGACTTCTGGGTTTCAATCATCATTCCCTCCCAGCTCTGCTTCACATCCACACCTGCCTCTATTAGGAAAATTTGCTTGGCCCCAGTGTCAGGCTCTCAGGTTGACAAACCCACATCGCCACCTGGAGGACAGCGTGAGACTCTGGGGAAGAAAACCATTTCCAGGCACCAGCCAAAGAAACTCAGCTGTCTTTGCGCTGGTGCTAACGAGGCCAAGTTCACAGGTTCATCCCCAAAGGGGCCAATTAGCTTTACACACAGCGACACTTCAGAGCACAGCCCCAGCCTCTAACCCTGATTCACACGCATGTTGGTTAGAAAGTGGATTCATCAGGCCAATCCTATTTTCCATAATTTCTTAAAAACCCATTTTTAAGGCCATATGGAAATAGAGAAGATGAGCAAAACCTGCTCCCTACTTTAAGGACTCCTCGCCTGCAGGAGTGTTTCCCCAGATGATTCTGGAGGCATCAGTGGGAGTTATGAGGATAGATGGCCCCACAGTATTAAATTAGTTTGGGACACACTGATTATATCCAAGTCAGGCAGGTTCTCTACACAAGGGCTTCTCAGAGCCACTCACATGCTAATATGCACAGTTAATCTTCCAACAAGGAAATGCGCATGCAGTGTTTCCCAGATTTGGATGGCCATAAGACATCCCCCGCCCCGATTTGTAAAAAAAAAAAAAAAAAAGAATAGTAATGAATCTGCCGGCCCTGGGTATGGCTGCTTCTTCCCCTGGAACATCTATTTTAAGAAGCAACTCATCCATGGGGAAAAGTTCACAGTCTATTGCTAGATTAAAAAAAAAAAAAAAAGAAAAAGCAGAGTATAGTATCCCATTTTGAAAAGATAGAACAAAGACGTCCATACACTCAGGAGGAAAAAAAATTGAAAGACATCCACCAGAATGTTAACATTGGTGATCTTTCTGTTGGAGTGGCTGTTGTCTTTCTATGTTCTTTTGGTTTTTCAAGTTTTTTGTATAGCATATACATGTAATTTTTTTTCAAGCATATATTTATTTTAGAGAGAGAGAGAAAGTTTGGTGAGGGGGGGACAGATGGAGAGGGAGAGACAGTCTCAAGCAGACCCCATGCCGAGTGTGGAGCCCAAGGAGGGGCTGGATGCCACCACCCTGGGATCACGACCCAAGCTGAAACAAAGAGAGGGACGCTCGACCACTACACCCCTACCTATCAATTTTAAAATGAAACCCACAAAGCACATGCTCTGGGACAGTATGCCATCTTCCGAAGACTATTATTATAGAATAATAGCAAAAGCTAACACTTTCTGAAGGCTAAATGCCCGATGTATGAATTATCTAGATTATCTTGTTTAAATTTCAAATAAATCACATGAGATGAGGTACTATTTATTGTCCCAATTTAGAGGTGGAAGATTAAAGAAAGAGAAACAAATCCTCCCGAACCAGAATCTGAAACTATTACATTCCTCTTTGCTGTCTATTCTGCTCCCCAAGAAATTCCCCCCCCCCACACACACTCACACACACACACACGCACACCACGGAAGAGAGAGATGACACTATTCCTCTCGGGAGAGGGACTCTCTGAAGGCAGCGATGCTGTCGCATTGCTACGTGGCTCCCAGCTGCTATTGATTAAATGCTCACCGGTGCCCAGGATTATTCTCGGTGCTTTGATATATATAAACATGGAAACTGAAGAGCCGCTGGGCTCTCCAGGCCCTTTAAGATCTGACCTTCTGCAGTACTGTTTGGGCCATACTCCCTCCTCTTTCTCTCACTGGCCACCAGAAACCCCAGGAAACTATTTATTGGGTAAAGCCATTCAGCCCTCTCCAGCCACTGGAGCCACATTCAGCACCGGTCCCTGGTCCCTCCGTGGTTAACATGCTCGGTTAAACAGCAGACTTTCTACCAGTCGGGTGCCAGTGCACCTTCTCTCTCTCTGTCTCTGTGTCTCTGTGTCTCTCTGTGTCTCTCTCTCTTTTCCTTCTCAGGGAAGAGGCCCAAATGAAAAATCTATTTCCTCACTGGTATGAAGCAGCCCACCTCCCTTAAAAGGCAGAAGTGTCTACAGTCCGCTGGGGTTTTAAATACTCTCTTTTTGTCCATTACCAAAGTAGTTTCTTTCATTAGTTCCATTTTACAGATGAGGAGCCTGAGGTCAGCTGATCTGCCCAAGTGGCCAGGCAAGTACATGCTGGACCACTATTTGAACCAGGCCTGTCCAGCAACCCCTGTCACCAAGATTTAGAGGAGAACGGGCCCACTTTGAGCGGCAGGACACAGAAACTTCCCTGAAGACGTGACTCTTACACTATGAAAAATAAGTCAGGCTGACTCAGTTTCCCTACAAGGGAGAAGCTGGTTAGAACAGACTGGATTGGAACAAACACGTGATCCTTCGCCTTCAGGTCAAGAAATCCGCTCCCGAAAACCTGTCGTACAGGATTTAACTGCTTCCCTCACTGACAACAATAACCCTCTGGTAGTACACCCCTCCTTTGTCTCTGTTCCCCGCCCCTACGCCTCTTGCCTTCTTCAGAGCCATGAAACCACCCACATTCGAAAACCACTTCATTATGCCTAATTTTTAAAAAATGATGGGAGATCTTTTCCTTTATGCGGCTCGGGTCTAGAGGAAGATGACTGCTAGACTTTTCCCCTCCCTGGATGGCATTTTTACCCCGCTCCGAGGTCCCAGGCTCCTGCAGAGTTGAACGACCCTGTTCTTTTTGCCTTTCTGCTGCCTTCCAGGTAAGCCAGCAGCTGAATTTTCCCTGCCAACTGGGCCTTAAAGGGCAATCAAGGCTCAGGGCAGAAGGCATCACAAAGCAATCTTGGACAATGTGGGTTGTTCATGATGTCTGCAAAATGCCACTAGCACCTTTGACCAAACGTTAATACCACACGACGTTGACATCTTGTGACAGAGCCCGGAGTTTGAGAAATGGGGCTCTGGGTTGATTGGGGTCCGAAAAATAAATCTTTTCTATTGCCACGAAGCAGTTTCAGTTGCACAACTGAAATACCAGCCCTTTGGAAAAGCTATCAAACCCACTCATGCAGGTGGGTAATATCATCACACAGACCGCTTCCTAGATGCCCGGTGTTCGAGGCACGGTGCAGAGCGAGTTGAGCAGACACAATCTATTATGCGAGACATTTCCAAGGCAGGATATAGGTTTCTGATACTGGCAAGGAAAAAGGTTCGGACGAATGCCAAAATGTCCCTCCCAGAGGCCAGCATGGTATGTGTATAAAGTAACTAACGTTTATTGGGTCCCCTTCCATTTGCCAGGTCCATGCTATGCATCACATAATCTTCAGAGCAACCTTTGAAAGAGGGGCTATTGTCTCCCCCTGTTTTACAGATGAGGAGAAACAGGGGCCGAGATGGTAAGTAACCAGCCAAGATGATCCAGCTCATAGAAGACAGGGTTCAATTCCAAGACCTCCTAATGACATGGTCACACCCTTAATCACTGCATCCTACCTGTAGGAGTCATGTCTAAAACTTACTCCAGCCTGGATTTGGGGATGTTGGAGCTGGCTAGCCCAGGATTCCCATTCTTGCTTTATCACTCAATTGGACCTAGTAAACAACCTCTCTAAACTTGAGTCTCCTCGTCCCCCAAAAGGTAGCCATGTTCATGCTTAGCTTTCAGGGTTGTAAAGAAAGACTTCTGTAACTATACCTCATCCAAAGACTTACAGGGATCAGTCCCAGAACCAGAGTCGTTTTGCACAAGAGGAGCAGTAAGCAGAACAGGAACAAAAAAACTCCTACGTCAGTAACTTGTCTGATTCATTGACAAAGCCTCTAGCCCATGGCAGACACGCAGTGTAGTAGCTATTGCAATGCTTATTTTTATGGACTTTCAAGTTATGTCTTTAAAATAACTAACTCAGTTTATCAATTTAAATCAATCTGCTTCTCTACCCCACCCTCTGCATTTTCAAAGACTCTGAGTTGTTTCTCCTCATTTGTACTGAAAGAGCATGAAATGTGTAGTGGAAGTCCCGTTTTGACTCCATTTGACCCTCAAGCTGCGTTCCCTCAAAATTCTAAATTGGGTTGTACATATTTGGAAACCTGAACAAATAAACCCCTAGGACCAAGAGGCTCCTGAAGAAGAAGTCAGGAGGTGAGGCCCGCCTACTGGCCTGGTGTAAGTACAAGGACAACCTCAGGGCTGGAGAGGGAGTAGATCTGTGACACAGAGATTTACCACTGGCCCAGCTCATGGGAATTTCTATCCGATCTGGCTCAGCGGTCCCTACTTCTTCCCTGATCCTTTGTCTCTACAAGACACTTGTCTTGCTATATTTTTTAAAGATATTTATTTATTTATTTGAGAGGAGAGAGAGCACTGGGGGCGGGGTCGTGGGGTAAGGCAGAGGGAGACAGAGACAAGCAGATTCCCCGGTGAACAAGGAGCCCAACCTGGGACTCCATCCCAGAACCCTGGGATCATGACCCCAGCTGAAGGCAGACAGATAATCCTAAACCATCCAGGCGCCCCGCTATAATTTAACCTTCACAGAGCCGCCAGAGGGGTCTTTCTAAAATGTAAATCAGATCCCATCAACTCCCCCGCCCAATTTAAAACATCCAATAGTGTCCCATCGCGTGGTTCAAATCCAGACTCTACCACGGCTTACCAGATCTTACATGATGTTGCCCTGACTACCTCTCTAAACCCATTTCTTTCCACCTAACACTTCATTCATGACACTGCAGCTACAATGACCTTCTGTCATTCCTGCCTCAGGGCTTTTGCCTTTGGTGTTCCTTCTGCCCAGAGCACCACCTTAGCTAAAACAGCCTCCCCAGAAACTCTTATTACACTGTCTTATGCTATCCATCTTCATAGTACCTACCAGCTCGGGAAATTAGCTTATTGGGATATAAACTCCCAGTATTGGATATAGGAGCTGGTGAATAGTAATCCTCACTGTTCCCTGTGCTCACCCTCTCCCCAGGTTTCTTTTTTTTTTTTTCAAGATTTTATTTATTTATTTGACATACAGAGATCACAAGTAGGCAGAGAGGCGGGCAGAGAGGGAGGGGGAAGCAGGCTCCCTGCTGAGCAGAGAGCCTGATGATGCAGGGCTCGATCCCAAGACCCTGAGATCATGGCCTGAGCCGAAGGCAGAGGCTTAATCTACTGAGCCACCCAGGTGCCCCTCCCCCCAGTTTCCAACCCCTGTTCTACACCTTGGATTTCAGGACGGCTCTGCCCACCTTGGTTTGGTAATCCATTTGGATTTCCCCCTCTGACTTTCTGACCTCAGCGCATTTGGCTCTTTTGATTCCATTTGACTTTTGGCTCTGCAGATTCCTTGGATTTTAGCATCACTCAGAGCTTGCCTTGAGAAGCACTTCCTCTACCGTCCTAGGCTGGCCCCAAGCCCACTTCTCAATGCAGAGAGTTCCGTCTGCTAGCTCAAGTTCGAGCAGCCGTGTGCACTGGCTCTCAGGACCGCACAGGAAGTCTTCACCTGAAGAAGCCCACTTTGACCACTGGACCTTGAAGCACTTATAGGAAAAACAGAAACACACACTGCTCCAAGGGAGGCGAGATCCCTTCTCAAAGGCTTTCTACACACCAGGGAGCCCAAACCACTGGGCAATCCAGAAAATTGGACTGGCAGGATGTGACTGAAGCTTGCCTGACCAGAGCAATTGTCTGGCCCCGGAACAATGCTTCCATCTCATCCTGGGGGCAGCCAGCTGAGACAGCCCATTACACATGGCATCACACAGTGATTCCCTGCCACACACAGAAAGCGGCAATAATAAAAACCACCACTTCTACTATCCTTTACTAAACTCCATAATCAATACTCAGTGTCAGGTACTTTAGGTTTATGGCCCCACTTAATTTTCGCAATAAAATTAAGGTAGATGACTACCCCCATTTAACAGATAAGAAAATCAAGGCTCAGAGAAGTAATTTGCTCAGGTGAAGTAATTTGCTCAAGGTCAAAAAATAACAAATGAGTGGGACTCCAAAGTGAATTTCTGACTCCAAAGCTCAGGCTCTCAATTCTTACACTCTAAGTATGCAATTATGGGTCTCTTTATACACACACACACACACACACACACACACACACGCCAAATTACATAGTCCTCAAGAGCTAGAATTTATTTCCTGTTCATCGTTCACATAACACAGGGACTGATTCTTCACGAATGGTCAGCATATTTTGCAAATGCATTCCTAATACTATTGCCTTAGTGTTCTAATTTACGTATACTATAATTAATAGATTAGATATAAATATAATTATATGGATATAAATATCCATTGCCATAACACTGTCGGCTTTCCCCCTCCCTACTACTGGTCATTTAGACTACTTTCAATTTTCAGTTTTACTGTACAATACAGTAACTAACTCTTACTGGAACATGGAGTGAGAAGTAGAAGATGAACCTAATGAAGGAAAAGCAACAATGCATCTTTCATGAGACTATTTGGGGTCGGGGGGAATCCAGTGTAGTCATATACTAATTACACAAAATAGAGAAATAAGTCTGGGATTATGATAATAAAATTACTAGTCTTTCCAGTAATCTTAAATACCACAACTTTGGCTAGAAAAGCTCTTGTGTTTAGCGTATTATAAAATACACAGTTACCCTGGTTTAGGCAAGATTCAAAATATTTTCTTAAGTAAATATCAGGGATGCCCGGATGGCTCGGTCATTAAGCGTCTGCCTTTGGCTCAGGTCATGATCCCAGGGTCCTGGGATCCAGCCTGGCACAGGGCTTCCTGCTCAGCAGAAAGCCTGCTTCTCCCTCTCCCGCTCCCCCTGCTTGTGTTCCCTCTCTCGCTGTGTCTCTCTCTGTCAAATAAATAAACAAAATCTTAAAAAAAAAAAAAAAGTAAAAATCAGTCTACAGAACAGAAACGTCAAGATTCTATAATTTAGAGGGGAAAAAACCACCTGGGTGTCTTTTAGCACACTGAATTTGGTTAATAATGTGCCAGAAGTATTAAAACATATATGCAGCACTTTTGGTCTGTGGTTCATGATAATTTGGTTTCCTAAGTGCTTTCACTGAACAGCCCTCAGGTACCCTCTAGTGGATGAGATGAAGAACGGTTTGGGGCCAAAGGTACCATTTGTCATCTGTTTGTGTATTATACACCTAAAAGTAATCATAACTTGTGCGTCTGGGGCTACGTGAAGGATATAGAAATCATGGTTGTTTTAAAAGAAATATTTCATATATTTAAGTCATCCCTTATGGCAAACTTGACTTCTAGATTTATTAGTACTAATAGTTTTTTGGTCTGCTGGTTTATTGTATTTTAAATAACTGTTACTTGTCCCACTCTCTTTTGAAACATGAGTAAAAAATTAATAGGATGGGGTTGTTAGTCATCTTAAATAGGTCATTAAATATCCTTTCAAAGAACCCATAGGTAAGTTAAAGAAAGTTATTAATTTTTACACAAATGCAAAGAATTTGAAAAGGCGTAGTATAACCCAGTAATAATTTCAGCTTTAAGGAGATCTCAAAATGCCATAGGCGGAGAAGAAGATCAGCATTTTCCAAAATGTGGTCCCAGGAGATCCTAGTTCCCGGATAACGTTGACTGGGGGGAAACAGGGGTTGTCTTTTAGTCTGGAGATGTTTCAGAAAATTAACTCACTCCTCTTGTTTTTTTCCCACTCTACTCTTACATTTCGGATAATTTGCCTTTCTATGCTGCTTGCTCACCCGGCCACGTGACGCAAGCTTACAGGCCAGCTTTGCAGGTCAGGTTATCATTGTGGACTTAAACGTCAGCAATTGTATTTACATAGAAATACCTACGCATGTCCTCCTGAATACTGTAGTTAGTTATCTGCTAGTGGGTTAGTGAGTGTGGTCATAGCAAACTTATTAAACTCTTAACACTGTTGGGGGGTGGGAGGTGGAGGCAGGGAGGGAGTAGGAAGGGATTTCACTTTCAAAGTTGTACTTTCCTTAATATTTAAAATTTTTTCAACAGGCATGTTTAACTGTTATAATCGGATATATATGTACACACACACACACATTAATTATTGTATTCAGTTGTAGAGTTTGAGAAAGAAAAGCATTTCCCTAGCAATGGCTCCAAACGCACTTTTGTAATTCCACGTGTTCAGACTAATCCCATCTGTCCTAAGCACAGCCCACCGACCGATCCTCCTTGTTCTCTGCAAAAATCCGGGGGGTTTGCTTATACCCAAAAGGCAAGACCTGGCTAGGCGGTCTTGCCTCGTTTCTGGGGCTGAAGCTTAGAGCGCCCCCTTGAGGCGTAAGGCTCCACAGCGCTACCCAGATCTGGTGGTTTCAGAAGCAGCAACCCACCAGTCCCTTGAGACTGTCTTGTCACTGCTGGTGTTGTTCCTCCCCACAACCTTCAAGCTCTTTGTAGAAATAGTGTCTCTCACTGAAAAATATAAAGATCCTCTTCACCAGGCCCTAAACTTCTTGCTCAGCCTCAATCCCTCTCCCTCTTCTCCTCCCCCAACACCTTCTCTTTCTCTGAGCTCATGCACACATGCGGGTACACACACACACACACACACACACCCCGCACCAGCGGCATCCAGTATACCCCTCCCCCCAGTTACCACTGTGCTGATAAAACCAGGTTTCTGCATCAGTAGAATGAAGACCAGACCACAGGTTGAGATGAACTCACTAGAATAAGTACCTTCCCATGGGGCTCTCTGCCTGGGAGCTGGCCAAGCTCCCCTCTCCATCTCATTTTCCACTTTCTTCCAAGTAACACAAGAACCTCATCTCGAGGATGTAATGATAAGTCAATGTTTATCAGACACTTAACATATGCCAGGAGATGCGCTCCGTGTTGTATTTTTATTTATGATCTCACCGAATCTTCACCACGGTTCTCTGAAGTGGTGCTATTCTTCTCCCCACGTTATAGACGAGAGCACTAAAGTGCGGAGAGCTTCAATAAATGGTCCAGAGTGATACTACATGACTGCCCAACCACTTGCAAGAAAGGCACATGAAACTTGCATGGTGTGATTCTGCTGAAACCATTTAATCAAGGGCTCTTCTGTCTGCACCTGGGATTGGCTAACCTCAGGCTCCGTGCCCTGGGGATGTGTGTGCTTCTTGAATGGCCAGAGTGCCCAAGGCTGTTGATGCTATAGATAAACAGTGCATCATCTGAGAATATCAATTTTCCTTTCAGGTTTCTAGTAGGTGCGTATTTTTTTATGGTAAGACCTTATGGAGTATAATGCAAAATTTTTGTCTTTTTAGGACAAAAAAGGTAAACTTAAAAGCACCCTTCTAGGGAAGGGCTGCCACACGGATCCTCTAGAGTTATGCTCTCCCGCTTTACCGATGTATATCAGTAAATACACACATGTATATCGCCCGTGGACAGGGCTGCCTCCAGGGGTGTGAGACCTGCGTAGTCCCACCCACACTTGGTTGAATGCTTTGCTGCCCCTATCTTGAAACTCTTACTAATTTTTAAACTAAGGGCTTCCCGTTTTCATTTTGCATCAGGCCCTGCAAATTATCTAGCTGGTACTGCCCGAGGATCTTGTTAGAACACCGATCCTGATTTGGCCCGTCTGGGGTGAGGCTGAAATGCTGCAGATCTGACTCCCCCAGCCAGTACCTGCTGTTGTTCCAAGGACCACACTTAGGGTGGCAAGACCCGACCTTTCACTCTATTCCACAGTTTGTAATACTTAACTGGGAAAGTTTGAGAAGCAGTGGGGAAGGGGTACGGTGACTCCTAGTAGTCAAAATCGTAATAGTTAAAAGCATGGGTCTTTACTGCCACTTACTCTGCACCATGCCGTGAATTACTTATTCTCCTTATGGTTTATTTTTCCCATCAGCAAAGTGGGAATGATAACACCACCTTAGAAGATAGTTGTGAAGATTAAATGTGTGAAATATCTCATATTCAGAATGTTCAGTAAAGATCTCTACCTCAGGGTACCTGGGTGGCTCAGTCGGTTAAGCTTTGACTCTTGGTTTTGGCCCAGATCATGATCTCAGGGTCGTGAGATCGAGACACACGACAGGTTCCACACTCAACATGGATTCTGCTTCCGTTTCTTTCTTCCTCTCCAACCCCCCAAATAAATACATAAAATCTTTGAAAGAGAGAGAGAGAGAGAGATCACTACTTTAATGCTGTAAATGGTAATTAAGTGTAGACCATGGGGGAAAAGAAAACATGTCGGATGTCTGTTTCTGCAATTCTTCAACTTGCCAATCTCTCCTCCTTGCAACCAGGCAAATACTCTTGGAGGAAGCAATTCTGCTAAGGAAATGTATAAATATTGTGTATTCCTTATGGGAACCTACTTCACCATGGGAAATGCTATCAGTAACAAGACTATAAATTCTCTATCAGTATGCTAGAGCTGCCATAATAAATACCACTCACGGTGTGGCTTAAACAACAGGAATCTATTTTCTCACAGTTCTGGAGGCTGAAAGTCCAAGATCAAGGTGTCGGCAGGGTTAGTTTCTTCTGAGGCCTCTGTCCTCAGCTTGTAGGTGGTCTTCATCTCCCTTTGTCTTCATGTGGTCTTCCTTCTGTGAATGTCTGTGTCCCAACTTCCTCTTCTTACAAGGACACCAGCCATATTGGATTATGGCCTCATGTTACCCTAAACACCTCTTTAAAGTCTCTATCTACAAATATAGTCACATTCTGAAAAACTGGGGTTAGGACTTCAACACGTGGATTGGTTGGGGGGGGGGGGGGCGGGTGGGGGGGAGAGACAAAATTCAGCCCACAGCAGATACATAGGACAAAACCAAACAGAAGTAGCATGTGTCAGTGGGACCATAGGAAACCCATTCTTGATTTCCGCATTCATTGCAATTTACCTTTTTTTCATAGTTGAATATTATGCACTGAGAATGAGGAGGTCTTCCTTGGCCAGAGGGTCCCACAGAGTTGGCTCGAAATCTCTGCTCTGTTACTGACCACCTGAAGCCTGGGCAAGTTACTTCATGTTGCCTTAGCATTCTTTCCTCTAAAATGAGGATCACGATAATGACTACCTTATAGGGGTTTGGTGAAGATGGAATGAGGTAACCTATGTGTAGCAGGTCTTTTCTTTCTTAGCCAGCAAAAGAATCTGCTGGCATCTTGGCACAGATTACCTCTGAAGGAGTCTTCAAGGTTTTCCCTACTTAAGGAAATGAGTGAAGGCCTCCTCGTAGGCAGTGCTCTGGGGAGCATTTAGGGTCAGTTTGCAGAGTAAGCCCCGGGACTTTCTGGGAGAGAAAAGATTGATTCCTTTCTCTGTCTCCAGACCTTCTCTCTGAAGGTTGGAGCTAGGGAGATAGATGGTCCAGAAAGAGGAGGGTCAAGGGTTCCAACTGAGTCAAGAGATGTGGGACATGCGGCCTGCCTTGGCAATAAACCCAGAAAGGAAAGTATCGGGTGGGGAGTCTGGGTCCTTTAAGTGTATATGCTGTAATCGGTTCTGCCTGCCACTCCACACCAGTGTTATTTTAAGATGATAACCCTAGGGACGCCTGGGTAGCTCAATCAGTTAAGTGTCTGCCTTCAGCTCAGATCATGATCCCAGGGTTCTGGGATCGAGCCCAGCATTGGACTCTTTGCTCAGTGGGGAGTCTGCTTCTCCCTCTGCCTGCCACTCCCCCTGCTTGTGTGCTCTGTCGAATGAATACATAAAATCTTAAAAAAAAAAAAAAAGATAACCCTACAAATTCAGCTATATTAGGAATGACAAGAGCCTGTCAACTGAGCATAACCCAGAGGCACCCATTTTCTTGAAAAACTGCTAAAGAGGAACAGGCTTGGTGAGCTGAGAGCCCGCCCTTGCAGCATCTCAAGCAAGGACCCAGCTGCACGTCAGCTGCATGGCTACCATCTTGCGAAGTTGTTGGGAAGTTGGGTCTCATCCTCACCATGGCGAAGCAGCCTGGCTTCTGGAGGATGTGGCTCCACGGGGGGATAAAGCAAGAACTGCGGGTGATTTGGCTCCGAGCCCCCTTAAGGGAGTGTTGCCCTGGGGGTATACAGCCCATCCTCAAAGAGGAGAGTCCCCTACAGTGACTGGGGCTACTACAGGAGCAGAGAGCTGGAGCCCAACCCCCGGCTTCTGAGGCACCCAGTGCCCTTCATTGCAGGCAATTCACTGAAATAGGACCAAACCCACTTAAACTCCTTGCCCCAGGACACATGTCAGGGTTCCTGGACAACCGAAAGAAAGGCAGGTGGAGCCCAGGGGACAGGTGACAGGACTTCTGAACTTCCAGCTCTTACCAGCAGGTGGGGCGTGAAGCAGCAGCCATCTGGGAACCAAGACCATTGGAGCCAGTAAGAAGGAAGGAACCTTCTGGCACCAAGCACAGTCTCTCTAACAGAGAGTAACTACCCTAAAGAAAAAAAGTTATTATTATGGGGAAGGTAATCACTCACATGATCCCACCATTCTGTTTTCACGAAATGGAAAGAAGAGAGGGACTGTCTCCCTACTAGCAGAAGAATGCAACTCTAGGCAGGAACCCAACTTTTCCTCTCCACCTTAAAGGATTAGGAGAGGGTGTGAGCAGTCTCTAAGCACCCTGCCTTTCCTTGTCACCTCTCCTTCTACCCTTACTCCTTAAGATTCCAGTTGCCTACTATAGCTATAACCATAGCAACCCAGCTGGTGGGAAATTATGGAAACACCTACTCATCCTTATGGATTCAGGTAAGTCTTCACCTTAGTGGTGAAGCCTCCTTCAATTCTTACTTCAGCCTCGGAGGAAACCATCCCCCTGCTGCCATGACTGGGCTGTCTCGTGCCCCGTTGTCGGAGAGCCCTTTATGTCATGGTTTCAGGAATTGGCTTGCTTGCTCGTCTCTATCACAACACCATGATCTTCTCGGGTGTATCTGTGCCCCCAGTGCTTGGATTAGTGCCTGGCACACAGGAGCTGCTCAGTGCCTTTCCAGTCAAGGGAGGAGGGTAGGAGACCGGACTGTTGTGGCTCTGGTGGAGGTGGGAGGCAGGTTGTCATAGGAGTGGCCGAAGGGATACTAGCAACACAACCAGGGAGGAGATGGAAATTGAGTCCTCAGCCAGCATGCAGGCTGTCAAGGAAAGCCACGGGAACTAAGAAACTAGAGAAAAACAATGGGGATAAGAACTAGAGTAGAAGTGGAGGAAGTAGAATGGAGCAGGGAGGGAGAATTGAAATCTAGATCAGTGTGCAGCCCTTGCAACAGGTCAGGATGAGGAGGTTCAAGACTGAGACTTGGTGGGAGGGGGCTCAAGTCCTCTTCTTAACTGGTGAGGACTGTGTAGTGGGGGGTGTGGGGGGCTTGCAGGACCGCACAGTTTAAGCAGAGGAAAACATCTGTGCAGAGTTCCTCTCCATTGGTTCCAGGAGGTGGGACAAGAATCGATGCAGAGAATATACTTCCTAATCATACTTTTAACCTTTAACCTGCTCAACTACAGACATCATCTCATTTAAAAGCACTAGGAACTGATAGCCAAGCAGTGCTGGGTTCAAATCCCAAGTCTCCCGCTTATTAACTACGTGAAAAGGAAATTCTGAAAAAAATGTGTGTCAAGGGCTTAGCACAGGACCTGACAGAGGGAGATATTTAATATTAATTTTGTCCTTGGTGTGGTTCTCACTTTCCAGTGCCAGCCAGAGATGTGTTTCTGAAATGCTTCCTCCTGAATCCATTTTGATGGCCTTAAATCGTCTCATGATCTCTCTCTCTCTCTCTTTTTTTTTTCCAAATGAGGTGTGAGTGCTCCATAGGATTGCACAATTCTGAATTAGTACGGCGTCTCCTTCCGGGGTCTGCAGAAGCTCAGGTGGGGACTTGTGCGCTTTTGAACTGTATTCTTCTTCCTTCCCTCATCTGTTACCTGCTGGCTGCGATCTGTGCCATTTTATTTTCCTGTTCTTTCACCTTTGAGTGATGAGGCAATAATCATTGCTGCGGGAGTGTTTACTCAGCCCGGCTCTTCCACCTGCCTTCCGCCCGCAAATATACTCTTTGTTCCCCAACTGGAAATTGGGCTGTCTTTCATGAACACAGATGACACTGTGACACTCTTCACCTTCAATGGGCTTTGTTGGTTTTCTTACAATAGCACGGGGTTGTGAGCTTTCTGCAAACTGTTTCACTTGGGATCTCAGCCTTATTAGTAAGAAACATGATTGGAGGACCGAGGCGCAAGCCTGGAAATTTGCGCAATTACAATTCCAACCTTCGCCATAAAACTGTCACATATCAAAGGATGGATGGATGGACACAGAGACAGAAATTTCAAATCAGAAATCTCAAGGATGGCTCTCTTTGTATGATAACCATCTTCCACGAGGAAGGAGGGAGTGGTCTCTTCTGTATTATGTCGTTAATCTACTCTCAGTGACCCCTGTCATTTGTCACTCCTTCAGAGTAATAATGAGATTCTGTAAACACCCGGCAGAACGCAAGGTGCTTACGGAGCCACCTTTCAATTTAGGGCCAAAATGAAGGGCAAAACACCCATGTTTTCCATTGCCCTGTTGAAAGATATTTGCACATAGCCATCAACACTTTTTGTGCCTTAAAGCTGGTCCCGGGAGAATGAGCCATACAGTGAACACGGTCAGGATATCCCAACTAATTCAAGTCTGCTGAGGTTTCATTCCCCAATGGAGGTGGGTTCTACACGGATCTTGCCACTTGTGAAATGTGGGACCCTAGACAAGTCACTGAGCCTCAGTTTTCTGGTCTATAAATTAGAAAAAATAGTAATAATTAAGGAGAGAGGGCAATTTACCAGAAAAGACAGAACAATGATTCTGCACAAATGCTTGTAAGATAGGTGGTTGCAGTGGAAACATTTTAAGGTCTTTGTATTTGTTTCAAAGGAAGATAAAGCTGCTGATGACCCCCTATACTTTGTTAAGATTGTTACACCTTTTGTTAAGTAACCAGCACCAGAATGAAAATAGAATATGTAGCTTTCTGGGGCACCTGGGTGGCTCAGTGGGTTAAAGCATCTGCCTTCGGCTCAGGTCATGATCTCAGGGTCCTGGGATCGAGCCCCACATCGGGCTCTCTGCTCAGTGGGGAGCCTCCTTCCCTTCCTCTCTCTCTGCCTGCCTCTCTGCCTACTTGTGATCTCTGTCAAATAAATAAAAAAAATCTTAAAAAATAGAATATGTAGCTTTCAAATGAGTAGAAGAGAAAAGTGTCAGAGGGGAGGAGCAGAGAGAGGGAAGAATTCAGTCAACTTAGTGGAAGGCAGGAACCCAATAAAAAGACATAAAGAGTCGTTTCCTAAAAGACTGTATTTATTTATTTTGGGAGAGAAAGCGTGCATGCAGGGGCAGGGGCAGGGCAGAGGGACAAGCAGACTCCTTGCTGAGCACAAGCTCCATGTGAGGCTTGACTCCTCCACATCCCTGAGATCATGACCAGAGCTGAAACCAAGAGTCAGATGCTTAACCAACTGACTCCACATCCCTGAGATCATGACCAGAGCTGAAACCAAGAGTCAGATGCTTAACCAACTGACCCAACTGTGCTGAGCACAAGCTCCATGTGAAGCTTGACTCCTCCACATCCCTGAGATCATGACCAGAGCTGAAACCAAGAGTCAGATGCTTAACCAACTGACCCACCCCAACAATGAATGATTTTTTTAAGAAGGCAAAATAAGAGAGCAGATAAAAAACAATATAGATCAACTATAAAGAGAGAGAGGATTATTATGTAATGATAAAATGAATAATTTGCCAGGCAGTTATAAACATTTCTGGACTCACATGAACCTACTAACACAGCCTCCAAGTTCTTATAGCAAAAATGTACAGAATTTCAAACAGAAATTAATTCCCAAGCACAGCTGGAAAATTTTAATATACTGCTTTTAGTAACTAATAGATAAAACAGACAAAAGAGAAGTAAGAATGCTTAAAACGTGAACAATTTTAATCAAATGACTTGAATAGAACTCTGTGCTCAGTAATTCAATATTATACATTCCTTTTTTTTTTTTTTAATGTGTGTTTCTTCCTTTCCTCCTTTCTTTCTAAGATTTTATTTATTTATTTGACAGAGAGAGATAGTGAGAGAGGGAACCCAAGCAGGGGAAGTGGGAGAGGGAGAAGCAGGCTTCCCACCAAGCAAGGATCCTGATGCAGGGCTCGATCCCAGGACCCCGGGACCACGACCTGAGCCAAAGGCAGACGCTTAACAACTGAGCCACCCAGGTGCCCCTATACATTCTTTTCAAGCATACGTGGAACATTTACAAAAACTGACCCCAACCTAGACCACAGAGAAGTATCAACAAACACAAAATAGTTTATATCATTCAAACTACATTATCTGTCTAAAATACAATGAAATTTTAAATCCTTTAGCAAATATCACAATGCCAAACTTCAAGTTGTATTACAAAGCTGTGGTAATCAAAACAGTTTGGTACTGGCCTAAAAATAGACACATAGATTGGGGCACCTGGCTGGCTCAGTTGGTAGAGCATGCAACTCTTGTTCTCAGGGTTGTCAATTGGAGCTCCACATTGGTGTAGCGATTACTTAAAAATAAAATCTTTAAGGGGCACCTGGATGACTCAGTCAGTTAAGCGTCTGACTCTTGATCTCAGCTCAAGTTTCAATCTCAGGGTTGTGAGTTCAAGCATGTTGGGCTCCCAGCATGGAGTTTACATTAAAAAAAAAAAAAATTAAATTTAACAATTAAATCTTAAAATAAACCCTAGACACATAGATCAATGGAACAGAATAGAAAATCCAGAAATAAACCCACAATCACATGGTCAATTAATCTTTGACAAAGCAGGAAATACTGTCCAATGGGAAAAAGACAGTCTCTTCAGCAAGGTGTTGGAAAAACTGGACAGCAACATGCAAAGGAATGAAACTGGAGCACTTTCTTACACCATACACAAAAATAAACTCAAAAGGAATTAAAGACCTAAATGTGAGACCTGAAACCATAAAAAGTCCTAGAAGAGACTGCAGGCAGTAATGTCTCCGACATCAGCCAGAGTAATATTTTTCTAGATGTCTCTCTTGAGGCAAGAGAAATAAAAGCAAAAACAAACTATTGGAACTACATCAAAATAAAAAGCTTCTACACGGTGAAGGAAACAATCAAAAAAAACTAAAAGGCTACTTACAGAATGGGATAAGGTATTTGCAAATGATGTATCTGATGAAGGGTTAGTATCCAAAATATATAAAGAACTGATACAACTCAACACCCAAAACAGCAAACAATCCAATTTAAAAATGGGCAGAAGGCATGAACAGACATTTCTTTAAAGAAGACATCCAGATATCCAACAGACACATGAAAAGATGCTCAAATCACTTACCATTAGGGAAAGACAAATCAGAATTTCAGCGAGATCTACCCCCTCATACCTGTTAGAATGGCTAAAATAAAAAACATAACAAGTGTTACTATATGAATACATATGAATATAAGAACATTATTCAGCCATAAAAAAGGAACAAAATCTCGCCATTTGCAATAACATGGATGGAACTAGAGAGTATAATGGTAAGTGAAATAAGTCAGTCAGGGAAAGACAAATACCATGATGATTTCAAACAAAACAAAATGAGCAAAGGTAAAAAAGAGAAAGTCAAACCAACAAAGAGACAAGCTGATGGTTGGAGGATGGTTAAATAGGAGATGGGGATTCAGGAGCGCCCTTGTCGTGATGAGCCCCGGGTGACGTGTGGAGTGTTAAATCACTATATTGTACACCTGAAACTAGTGTACACTGTATGTTCATTACACTGGAATTTAAAAAAAATGAAAATGAAATCCTCTAGCAAAAGCATAATCAACTCCCCATCATACTCTATTAATAAAGACAAAAAATTTCACTTTAATATACATTTAAGACATTTAAAACATCAGTTAAGAAACTATGGTAGGAATTATTAAATACTTAAGACAAAAATCACACCCAAAGAACTATAGATCAAACAGCCTAAAGCAGTTTTTTAAGGGAAATGTATAAACTTGAATGCATGTATTAGAAAAAAAGAAAGAATAGAAATTAATTTGTCATGCAGCTAAAGCAGTTATGAAAAGCAGCACAGAGAGCATGACCAAAAAAGAAAGAAAAAATAGAGACTAAAAACTGGCACAGAAATTAATGAAATAGAAAATAAGGAAACAAGAAAGAACAGCACTGCCAAAGCTTTCTTGGCGGGAAATATTAGTATAATAACAACCTTCTAGTGAGATCTAATGGGGTTCTGGAATATAGTTGAGGTTCAGTGGGGTGAGGTCCAGGGCTGACGACCAAATTCTTGAGACGTCTTTTGTGCAAAACAGTAGTTTATTGAAACGCAAGAACACCACCTGTGGGCAGAAAGAGCTACTGCCCTCAGTCTTGAAGAGTGCTGGTTATATACTCAGAAATTGGGGGAAGTAAGGAAAACCGGAGGTTTCAAAAGAACTTTCATATGCTAAAGAGGACCTACAAGATAATGGAGACCTCTCCATTGTCAAGTTAAGGTTGTTTTCTCCTCTAGCAAGCTGCTAGCTTTAAGACAGTCAGGACATTCCTGGAAGAATGTCACAAGCGTCCTACCCAGGAGTGGGGGTTGGGGGTAGGTTTCAGGATGTCGGCTTCTGCTTTGTCTTCAGTTTGCCTTCCGCTTCCTCCTCAGATCTATTAAATAGAAAGAAAAGATGTAAGTGAACAATATCAGGAAAGAAGAGGGATATATATTACAGTATATTTGAAAAATAATCATAAAATGTATTAAACTTTATGCCAAGATAGATGAAATGTAGAAGAAATGAACGGGTTTCTTTGAAAAGTATAAATTACCAAAAATGAGGGGCGCCTGGGTGGCTCAGTGGGTTAAAGCCTCTGCCTTTGGCTCAGGTCATGATCCCAGAGTCCTGGGATTGAGCCCCACATCGGGCTCTCTACTCAGCAGGGAGCCTGCTTCCACCTCTCTATCTGCCTGACTCTTGCCTACTTGTGATCTCTTCCTGTCAAATAAATAAATAAAATCTTTTTTAAAAAATTACCAAAAATGAGTCAAGAAGAAATAGAAAACCTCAATGAACTTTACAATAAGGGAATTAGACCTTGCGCGCCTCGGTGGCTTAGTGGGTTGAGCCTCTGCCTTCGGCTAAGAGCCCCGCATCGGGCTCTCTGCTTAGCAGGGAGCCTGCTTCCCCCTCTCTCTGCCTGCCTCTCTGCCTACTTGTGATTTCTTTCTCTGTCAAATAAGTAAATAAAATCTTAAAAAAGAAAAAAGGAATTGGACCATTAATTTAAAAATCTATGATAAAACAATGAGAAATTATATTTTAGCAGACTGATAAAAATCTGATACATCTGATAATGCTAAGAGCTGTCAAGGATGAAGGGAAAGGGATATCTCCAACTTAGATGATGGGAATGTAAACTTTTTGCAACCATTGGGGAAAGCAGTTGACAATGTCTTCTAAAATTATAGATTTGCACATACCCTATGACCCAGCAATTCCACTTCCAAGAATTTGTTCTAGAAAAAGTCTGTCTGTCACGTGTCTAAAAGAGCAGGTGCACAACAGCAGTCATTACTGTATCTTTCGATATGGTACAAAACATAAATTTAGGGAAATTTCTATCAGTAGGAGACTAGACAAGTAATATGCATATGCACAGAAGACATTATCTAGTAAGTGGAGTGAGTAAATTTAGATGCATTTCAATGGAGAGAAATCTTAGAAATGTAACTTTGGAAAAGTTATGAAAGGACACAAAGTATGACATTATATAAAAGTTTTAAGTACACTCAAACCAATACTATCCATTGTAGATTCAGATAGAGAGATAAATTGATACAATTTTAGAATCTGGATGGGATGATTGGAACCAATTTCATTACAGTGGGTTCTCTGAGGAAGGAGGGAGGGAAAAGGGATGGGAAAGTATCCAATCATATCTGTATCATTGTATTTCTTTAAGGAAAAATACACATGAGGGTGTCAAATCTGGGCACTACATTCACGGAGGTCTCTCTATTATCCTGTGTATGCCTTTTGTATGCCTGAAATGTTTGTGACATTAAAAATGAATAAGGAGAATAGTTCGTGCTCTGTCTTCTTGTATGAACATTAGAGATTTTTTAAGTGTTCTGTAAACAACAAAGCCTTACACAAATGTGACCAGTGTCCTCTTCCACAGGCCTGACCATGGCTGCCTCCCAGGTGGCAAAGGCTGAGGCAGAGTCGGGGAGCCAAGCCTGGGCCTCTCTCACCCACATTTCCTACAAGGTCAAGGTGAAGATCAAGCCAAGTTCTGGCTCAAGCTCAAGTGGCTTGTGGAGATGGGTATAATCAGAAGTGTGGAGAGCTGGCATCAGGAGCTGAGAAAGGGAACCAAAAAGAAGGAAAGTGTACTGGGAAGATGAAAATGAGAGCGTCAAGATCTAAGCAGGCTGTAAACAAATTCTAGACATAAAGGCCAGGATTCACAGCAGGTTTTTACGTGGGTTGTTACGCAAAAAAGAACATTAGGGTTCAAAGCCAGCAGGCAAGAAAGAATTCTTGAGGCGTCTTCAGTGGAAAAAGGTGGTTTTATTAAAGCACGGGGACAGGACCTGTGGGCAGAACGAGCTGCGCTGGGTCATGAGGAGTGGCCCCTTCATACTTCCAAGTTGGGAAAGGGTTAGGGATAGTTTAAGTCTCTAAGGAATTTTGGAAGCAAGGTCTCCAGGACCTTGAGGGCACTAGCTGTTGTTGGGAAAATGTCATTTATTACCATCTAATAAAACCTGAGTCACGAGACCCTTCGGTTGTATTTTGGTGGGCCGTATGCTTGGGGGATGATTGCCAACACGTGTCCTGAGGGGTAGAGATAAAGGAAGTTTCCAAAGGAACGTTTATATGTTGAAAGAAACATACAGGATCCTGGGGTGGGGGAGTGGGAGTCAGTCTAGGATTGCCTTTTGCCCTTAGCAAAGCACTAACATCGAGGCAGTTGAGTCCCTAGAAGAATGTCACTCTGCCTGTTTCAAGGATTTGTCAATGGGCTGTAGGAGGTAAGAAAATTTAATAATTTTTCTTCTGCCTTTTTTGTCCCACATCAGGTTGGTAGATCAGATCTTTGTGAAGAATAGGGCAGACAAGGGGTAGAATTGTTTTTGTTTCCATAAGATGTGGTACCTTGCGGTCTTGTAGGGTTGGTTTCACTTGTTCAGGCAGCTTTGATGATGTCTCTGGCTCTGGAGCCTCAGGCTGCATGTCTTGGTTACGTCTGGCTTTGCATCGCGGAATAAAACGGGTTGTATTCACTACGAGTTAAAGATCATGGGCTCTAGGGTCAAAGATACTGGAGTTTAAGTCCTGGTTCTACAGCTTACTAGATGTCTGCACTTGGAAAAGCTGTTGAACTTCTCTGAGGCTTCATGTTTTCATCTGCGAGATGGAGCTAACGAAGGGCCTTTGCCACAGGGATGTTAAGAAATGAGTTAGGCGCGTGGTGCCGGGCCCATGGAACACTTAACGGGCATCAACCATTTTCTGTAAATACAAACTCCAATAATAATTCCAGCATTCTTCTACAAAAAGTGCCAGTCATCTAAAAGCAACAGTGCGTTTCACCAAATGTGACCTTTTTCCTATTCCAGAGTAGTGTCAGGAGAGGTGATACTCGTTACCGAATGAAGGGAAAGAAGGTTGATCCTGTCCAGGACACCCCTTTGCAAACAGCACATGCAGTGACATAGGATGTCCAGACAGCAGGGCCTGGAGCAATCTCCTTTAGTTCCTGTTCTAGCTGGGTCTATACACGGAGATGACCAAGGAAGTTGCTTGAAGAAAAAAAAGAAAGAAATTAAAAAGAAAGGCCTTCTGGGGCTGGATATGAGGTTTGCACAAAGTTATGAATGTACTAAATGTTGCTAATGTATTTTACTACAATAGAAAGAATGATGCACATGTAACCCCAAGATCTGCCGGCAAATCCACCATATACAAAAATTGGCCTACAATCCCGGTAAACTACAGAGGAGACAAGTAATCCCTTGGTGAATTGACCGAGATATGTAAATGACATAAATGTATTTGTGCGTAACAGACAAGAGTATCCCGTGTCAGACAAGGGACTTTCAGTTTAACGAGGGGAACCGCACCCCGGCTCTACCTGACATCTAAGAAGCAGCATGTGTGATCCAACTTCAGCTTTCTGGGAATAAACGAAACGTGGCAGGTCCCAATGGGGCCCCTTTCTTGCTGTGGTCATGGTCATGCAGTTCTTTGTCTATCAGAGCGGTCCGGCATAGGACTCTCAAAAGTCTTAAAAATGGCCTAAAACTTACCCACTGTTCTTGTCTCCAGATTAAGGTCTGACATTCGTTATTCCTGGCTTCATTAGTCTGAAGATGAAATGAAGACGTGCTGAAGAGAAGGCTTCTTACATAGAGGATCTTTTGCTGTACCTTGCGGGGTTTCCAGTACAATCTCACTTGGATGGGGACGTCACTGAGACCTTCGGGGACCTGCGCAGAGGGAGGGTCTGTGGGGAAGGGGTTCCAAGTGTGCCTCAGTTTCACAGAACAGTCATCTGCTGAAGGCTTATGCTGAGCCCCACACTTTGCTGAGCTCATCACAAATGTCATCCCAGTTCATTTTCACAACAGTCCTGTGAAGGCCGGTAACTGTCATCATCCACGTCATATGGGAGATGCACCCAAAGCCTGGACAGTTAGACTTTCTCGAAGTTACATGGCTAGTAAACAGCAGTGCCGACATTAGAACTCAGGATGGTAGGACTCGGGATCTCAGGCTCTTAACCCCCAGCTCTCCAGCCTCTCTGTTTCACCTGAGTGGAGCAGTGAGTTTCACCCACTTTTCTCCACCTCTCTCTCTGTTTTTCTCTGGGCTAGCTCTGTTCTCAAGCAGACTTTTTCCACACTGCAGGAGGGGTGGCCCCAGCAGCTCTGGGCTTGCGGGATTCCTAGCATCTTTGGTTTTCGGAAGGACGCGAGGTATAAGGGCCCTGGGAGGGCTCTGCAGTAAGCACCCCGCACAGTGCTCACCAACAGTGCTCTTTTCTGTGTGAGCATGTGGCGCCTCCCTCCAGAGGTGGAATCCATTTCTTCGCCTCTCGAATCTGAGGTGGTTTTCTCTGACCAAGCCAGTGTGACAGGAGTGTCATTCTGGGACTTCTGGGCCTAGCCTCCAGATGACAACAATGACAACCACCAAACACCAGCAGCTTTGCTGTCGCTGTCATGCCATAAGGAAGTCCAGGCCATCCCACCGGAGAAGGTCCCATAGGAAGGCCCTGTGAGGTGAGATGCCGCACAGAAGGCCCACAGAGCAAAACTGAGGCATCTCAATGGAAGGTCACCAATGACCATGGCCCAGACCTCCCAGCTTCGCCCACCTACCCATAGAATGCAGCTGTGTGCATAAGCCCAGCCAGCACCACATGGAGCAGAAGAATGCCCGGGCAACCCACAGAATCATGAGAAATAATAAATCATTGTTTAAAGGTGCCAAGTTTGGGGATGGATGGTTACGGGTTCATTATCTTGGTGTAAGCAGCATCGCATCCCCAGGGACACGAAGGCCTCTGATTAGAAAAGTAAGCTTTACCTGTGTCCTCCCTTGAAACCTCGGTGGCTGCCCATAGAAATGCCAGGTAAATGGAAAAAACCTATGCCCACCTGCTTTGTGTGGGTTTATATCCATGTAGTAGTACAAGCAAGGACTTTGGGGCCCAAATTCTTAGATTAGAATACTTGGTTCTTTTTCACTTTTGTTTCCTTTGCCTTTGGAGACATATCTTGAAAGAAGTTGCTGTGGCTGATATTGAAGAGGTTACTACCTATGTTCTCCTCTATGAATCTGATGGATTCCTGTCTCACGTTGAGGTCTTTTATCCATTTTGAGTTTATCTTTGTGTACGGTGTAAGAGAATGGTCGAGTTTCATTCTTCTACATATAGCTGTTCAGTTTTCCCAGCACCATTTATTGAAGAGACTGTCTTTTTTCCACTGTATATTTTTTCCTGCTTTGTCGAAGATTATTTGACCATAGAGTTGAGGGTTCAAGTCTGGGCTCTCTACTCTGTTCCACTGGTCTATGTGTCTGTTTTTATGCCAGTACCATGCTGTCTTGGTGATCACAGCTTTGTAGTTAAGCTTGAAATCAGGTGACGTGATGCCCCCAGTTTTGTTTTTCTTTTTCAACATTTCCTTAGCAATTCGAGGTCTCTTATGATTCCATACAAATTTTAGGATTATTTGCTCCAGCTCTTTGAAAAATACCGGTGGAATTTTGATCGAAATGGCATTAAAAGTATCAATTGCTCTAGGCAGTATAGGCATCAAGATCAAAAGCTTCTGCACAGCAAAGGAAACAGTCAACAAAACAAAGAGGCAACCCACAGAATGGGAGAAAATATTTGCAAATGACAGTACAGACAAAAGGCTGATATCCAGGATCTATAAAGAACTTCTCAAACTCAACACACACAAAACAGATAATCATGTCAAAAAATGGGCCGAAGACATGAACAGACACTTCTCCAATGAAGACATACAAATGGCTATCATACACGTGAAAAAATGTTCATCATCACTAGCCATCAGGGAGATTCAAATTAAAACCACATTGAGAGGGCTCCTGGGTGGCTCAGTGGGTTAAAGCCTCTGCCTTCGGCTCGGGTCATGATCTCAGGGTCCTGGGATCGAGCTCCGCATCGGGCTCCTGCTCTACAGGGAGCCTGCTTCCGCTTCTCTCTCTGCCTCTGCCCACCTGTGCTCTCTCTCTCTCTCTGACAAATAAATAAATCAAATCTTAAAAAAAAAAAACAAAAAACACATTGAGATACCACCTTACACCAGTTAGAATGGCCAAAATTAGCAAGACAGGAAACAATGTGTGTTGGAGAGGATGTGGAGAAAGGGGAACCCTCTTACACTGTTGGTGGGAATGCAAGTTGGTGCAGCCACTTTGGAGAACAGTGTGGAGATTCCTCAAGAAATTAAAAATAGAGCTTCCCTATGACCCTGCAATTGCACTACTGGGTATTTACCCCAAAGATACAGATGCAGTGAAAAGAAGGGCCATCTGTACCTCAATGTTTATAGCAGCAATGGCCACGGTCACCAAACTGGAAAGAACTAAGATGCCCTTCAATGAACAAATGGATAAGGAAGATGCAGTCCGTATACACTATGGAGTATTATGCCTCCATCAGAAAGGATGAATACCCAACTTTTGTATCAACATGGACGGGACTGGAAGAGATTATGCTGAGTGAAATAAGTCAAGCAGAGAGAGTCAATTATCATATGGTTTCACTTATTTGTTGAGCATAACAAATAACATGGAGGTCATAGGGAGATAGAGAGGAGAAGGGAGTTGAGGGAAATTGGAGGGGGAGATGAACCATGAGAGACTATGAACTCTGAAAAACAATCTGAGGGTTTTGAAGGGGTCGGGGGTGGGAGGCTGAGGGAGCCAGGTGGTGGGTATTATGGAGAGCACATATTGCATGGAGCACTGCGTGTGGTGCATAAACAATAAATTCTGTTATGCTGAAAAGAAATTTAAAAAAAATAAATTAAAAAAGAAAAAAGAATACTTGGTTCTGCCTCTTTCTGAGGAACCACTGTGAACAAGCCATCTCACCTCTCTGTGTCTTTCTAGAAACTAGAAATAACCTCAATTTTTCATACAAGGTTCTTTTGTGAAGATGAAGTGAAGTTTATTCCACAAACATTTATGGAGCTTTTTCAATAAACCTGACACTACCCATTACATTGTCAGCTCTTAAGAGAACAAGCTCTTTGTACTATCACTTTTTTCTAAAGGTCCAAAAATATTTATTGAATGGCTGCATTGTGACAGATCCCGGTGACACAAAGATGAATGCACAGTTGATTTCTGAAAAACTCAAAGGTAATGGGAAAGAATGTATACAAAAATGTCACTGTTATGTAATCTTGTAAATACTGTGATTCACGAATTCATTAATTAGACTTACTGACTCTCCCTCCTCATTCACAAGAGGATTTGCAAAAGCTTAAAAAAAAAGTCATCAGATATAAAAGGATAAAATAGAGGTGAGAAAATTAGGGCAAAGGGAAGATAAAGGTTGAAACAGTGACTTATTAATCTATAACTTAATTGCAAAATTGATTGTTTTTAAGCTGGTAGTTTCACTTAAGATAATTAATCTATCCCTAGTGCCAAGATTTCTAGAAGCAATAAAAACTGTTAAATTAGCCACCTGTAGTTTTGCCTTAAGCAGATCGGCTCAGATTTCACTGTATGTTTCAAATGACTTTAACTGGTAGTAAAGGTCTTGGAAACACTGCCCCTCCCCCAGCTGGATTAAGTTGGTTAGTTCAGTCAAAGAATGTGACCATTATGTACATGGTGATCAGGTGGGAAGCAAGCAATGGAGACTAGTAAGTAAAAACTAGAAAGCGGTTAGTAACTACAACCCAAGCTTCAGACTCCTGGCTTTATCACTTACTAAGTATGTGACCTTGAGCAGGTGACCTTTCTAAACCTCTCAGTAATATAGGTGAATAACAGTACTTACGACGAGAGGTTGTTATGAGAATTAAATGAGATAATCTGCGGAGCATACAGTGAAATTTCATAAATGTGAACTATGTAAGTTATCACCCTTGTCGCAGAGCGAGGATGGATTGTGGAAAGCAGAGGGTCTCTGGTTCATGGGCAACTGTAATTTTACTGTAAGTCTGAGTAGGGGGGCAATAATTAGGACACTTTGGTAGCAAGTGGAATGGAGTTAATACTGGTAATTTGAAAATTATCAATGTGCTTTTATATTTAGCTTGTCAGAACATGTGATCTTCCCCCTCGGCTTCCTGAAGCATCCTTCTGCCTAGGGAGATTAAAACTGTTACAGAGGAATGCAAAGAGGACGTCCAGATCCTGACACTAGAAAATAAGACTCTAGCTTTGCAAGTCAGACTACTAAGGGAGGACTGAGTTGCCTTCCTTCCTCCATCTTTACTTATCCAGGTCTGGGCTTGTGGCATTCCATAGAGGAAGTCCCGTAGGAGGAAAGCCTGCCCTTTCCTGAGCCCAGAGGTATTGTAGGAGGAAGGTTAAAGGAGTCAAACCAAGTGTTTCAGTGTGAGTCCCAGTTTTCTGTCTCTAGGCCTCAGCAGGAGTCTTTTGCCCTGCTGTCCATTTGGGTCTCTGGGAGGGAGACACCACGATGGCTGTTTTGAAGCCCCGAGGGGAACAATCACACCCGTCCATGAATTTTGGCAGCTCAGCTTGATCAGGCAGAGGCAGTCTTGAGCTTTAGGTTTTCTGAGCTGTTCTCCAGCTCTGAGGGGCTGCAGTAAGCCTACTACGCAGGAGCGAGGCCGCTCACTGCATCCCGGAAGTTGGTGGGATCCTGGTGGGGTGGACCACTGGCTGGAGGACAGACCAAGGATGAGGCAGAGGGTCCGCGGCCCGCAGGCAGGAGCAATGAAAGGAGTCCAAGACAGCACAGGGGAGAATGGACCACATTCTCCACTCCAGCCCTCCCTTATGTTGCTGAAAGAAGCCTGTTCTGTGTCCCCTTGGACAGACCCCTTACCACTCTGGGCATAGATGGGGTAATCTCTCAAAAGCTCCCTCTTATCATGAAATTCTATGATTCTACAATTCAAACCAATGTCAAACTTCCTCCTAATGCATACAATTTGTAATATTAATACAACTTAATTAAAGTCATAGGTAAACATAGTATTCCAGGAGAGTTGTGACAGTTATGAGGCCTCATACTTAATGCATTTCAGACATATTGCCTCAACAAAAATGTCCTCTGTCATTATATTCAATAAAAGACCTAACCGAGGGATGCCTGGGTGGCTCAGTCAGTTAATCGTCTGCCTTCCGCTCAGGTCATGATCCCAGGGTGCTGGGACCGAGTCCCTCATTGGGCTCCCTGCTCAGTGGGGAGCCTGCCTCTCCCTCTGCCTGCTCTGCCTACTGTTCTCATGCTTGTGCTCTCTCTCTGACAAATAAATAAATAAAATATTAAGAAAAAAAGATTTAACCGAATTAGCAAACTCCTATTTTACGGATTGCAAGAGCAGATATTAAAACTCTGTATTCCTTACTGCTCAGCCCTAAAATGCTACAAACCACTGATCTAGGCAACAATATGATGACTCTCAAAATAATTATGTTGAGCGAAGGAAACCAGGCACAAAAAGGGACATTTTGTAGGATTCCATTTGATTAAACTTTCGATGATGACAGAAGGCAGATCCGTGGTTGCTTGGAATGGGGGTACACAGAGGGGATTACCAAAGGGCCGTGAGGAGACTTTTGGGGGTAATGGATGTGTCCACTATGTTGATTATTGGTGATGTTCTCATAAGTGTATACATATGCCAAAATTTAGGAAATTTGTATGCTTTAAATAAGTGCAGTTTACTGTGTGCCATTTATGCTCCAATAAATGTTTTGTTTTTAAATATTTTATTCATTTATTTGACACAGAGAGAGAGAGACAGGGAGAGAGGGAACACAAGCAGGGGGAGTGGGAGAGGGAGAAGCAGGCTTCCCGCTGAGCAGAGAGCCTGATGTGGGGCTCAATCCCAAGACTCTGGGATCACGACCTGAGCAGAAGACAGACACTTAATGACTCAGCCACCAGGCAAACCAATAAATCTCTTTTTTAAAAGATTAAATTTTACAGAGTAAAAGAAACTATATATTCCTTCCTTTGTCAACTTCAGTAGGAAATACATGCTGAAATGGAAATGTTGACCCTCTCATCGCTTCTCAGCCTTTTGGCTAAGATCGAGTGAAAATGTTGACTCTTAGCTATTATATATAAGGAGGAAAAAAAGTGAAAGAGTGCATCTGTATATATAAGATATATAATATATAATGTGTAATGTGTAATTGTAATATATATGTATATTACATTATATTACATATAATATATGCATATTATATATATATACTTATTAAAGTATATGATCAAGTAAGGCCTCGCCCTTTAATGGTCACAACACTGAATTCAGACTGACTAGACTTGACTAGAAAGTTGTCATCCCACAAAGTAATGAAATGTTAAATCCTTAAGAAGCCATACTTTTCTAAAGTATACATAGTTTGAGATACTTAAACCTCAAGGATTTAAGTAATAATATTATCATTTGTTTAGGTTTCGCTCAGTCAGCCCTTGAGATGCTGTTTATCTCCTTTGGGATGCTCTACCTGCAATGAAAGTAGGCCGTCACCAGTGAGCAGTTATTTTATTGATTAGTCTCAATTTTAGCCAACAGGTGTAAACAGCAGGTCTTCCACCTTGGGTGTGGCTAAGTAAGAGAAAGCAGCAGAAATGAGCACTGACCTTTAAAAGAGCAAATCAAAGTTCTTCAAACGTATGCTTGTCAGTATTGCTCATGTTCATTTATTTTAATTTTAAAGGCAATTTTAGAAATTAATATAGAAGTATAATTTGATTCTTTCCATGCAAATTACTAATTGTTATATCTCTTAGTCCTCTTCTTTAGAAAGTTTTTTTTTTTTTAGAAAGGAAGAAGGAGCAGGGGAGGGGCAAAAGGAGAGAGAAACCAAAGCGGGCTCCACACCCAGTGCGGAGCCCAGCCTCACGACCATGGGATCATGACCTGAGCTGACATCAAGAATTGGATGCCTAACCGACTGAGCCACCCAGGTACCCCAAGGAGAGTTTTTAAGAAGGAAACACTGCAATTCAAAGAGAGAGCATGAGAAAAGCATGTCAGAGTAGCAAAAACAAAAATCCCTTGTTCTGGAGAAATCTGTGGATTCAAAAAGATTAGCAGAAGATCAGCTCAATTCATATAATGGCATACACATTTTTAGTGGAACTTCAAACTGCTTTTTGTTTTTGGGCATTAGGCTAGCGGACAACGGGATTAAGGCCATGTGCATTAGACTTTGCTTGTGTAACATCCAAAGCTGACTTTGGATTCTGAAGTTGACTTTTCTCTTAGGGACAGTGAGGCTGTTACAGCTGAGGTTCAGGGCACATAGTGACTCTGTATTTCTAGCTCCATTTCAAATTCACTGAAGGCCCCCTTCATTCTGGAATAGTTGGAATCTTGAACTTGTAGGGTCAGTGACCATCCATGTTTCATTGTCCTGTCATTATACGAATAGAAGTGGAGAATGATGCCAGAAGACCAGCACAGGAGAAGAGCCTGCTGGAGTATGGGTGGGTTAGAAATACAGAGGAGATCATTTTACTGGGGATGGTGGGTGGACCTCCTGGTGGGGAGGTAAAGGGCAGGACAAAGGGTTTGTACTGGATGTTTCCTCCCCTGGAGAGAGCCCCTAGGTTTTTTGTTTGTTTGTTTTGTTTTGTTTTAAAGATTTTATTTATTTATTTGACAGAGAGAGACACAGAGGGAGAGTGAACACAAGCAGGGGGAGTGGGAGAGGGAGAAGCAGGCTTCCAGCCGAGCAGGGAGCCTCATGCGGGGCTCGATATCAGGAAGTTGGGAACACAAGCCAACCTAAGGCAGATACTCAATGAGTCACCCAGGTGCCCCTAACCCCTAGGTTTTACTTCGAGGGAAGCACCCCTCTCCCATCACTAGCCATGTTTGGGTGGGATTGGCCCCAACTCCATTTTAGAAAGGGCTGTATTGGCTTAAGCCACCCTGGGACCCTTAGTCACTGTGGTCTTTTTCAAAATAGGCACACAGTGCAATTGGAAGGCAACTAGATGCAAGGAGGCACTGGGTCAACTGGGTGGGGGTGGTGAGGACAGTTTGCTTTCCCTGCAGTGGGAATATCACTGAAGACTCTCTTCCTCTGAAGAGTACTGATAAGGACTGCATGCCTGAGCCACTTGGATTCCAAGCTCACTTAGGGTCCCTGGACACCTCACCCACTTGTTCAAAATCTACCTTTGCCACAGTCCTCTCAGAGGGCTGTGTCTGCAGATGTCTGTAGGCGTCCTGCCTTGATGGGAGCAGCTTTTATTCTTTTATTATTTCCAGACCACTTGGGCCCCAGTAGAAAAAGGGCCACTGACTCCCAACAGGGCACTTGCTCCATATAGGCGTTGTGCTGAGTAATTCGTGTGTATCATCTGGTTTCCTTTTAGTAGGTAATACTCTTTTTCTCCACCTATTTTATGGGTGGAAAAGATGAGGGTTAGAGGAGATAAGAAATTTGCCCGGGTTCATATCGGTGACAATGTCAGGGGCCGGGCCTTGAACTCTCTCAGGGCCACACTGCAGGGTAAAGGCTATGGCTAATACTGTTAGTTATTAGTGGGAAAAGCCAAAGAGGCTGGTCTAAAGTCTCTGAGGCCTAGGGAAGCTGTAGCCAACGTTTCCTCGTCACCAGGAGAGGAAGGCAGAAAAAGAGGAAGGCAGAAAAACAAACATTGCTTAGCAGCACACGTCCTTCTGCATCAATTCTGTGAAACCCCAGGATCATTTATTTCTGATTAGAAACTTCCCGACCAGCTCTGCTTTGGGGAAAGGAACTGAGATTTCCTCAGCTCCTGTCACTTTTGCACTGTCAGTGTGTGAGCTAGATGTGGGGGTGGGACCAGGGGCAGGACCAGAGCCAGCCAGAAAGGGAGACTGAAGAGAAACGGGAAGGGTTCCGAAGGACTCTCTGAAATAAGGGGGTGTTTTTTTTTTTTTTAAAGATTTTTTAAAATTTAATTGACACAGAGAAAGAAAGAGACAGAGAGTTCGAGCACAAGCAAGGGGAGAGGCAGAAGCCTGATGCGAGACTCGATCTCAAACCAGGGAATTGTGACCTATGCTGAAGGCAGACGCTTAATGAGTGAGCCAGCCAGGTGCCCCTGAAGTCGTGAGTTTTGAGCAAGACAGTGACTTTGGGACAAGACAAGACTTTGAGCAAGACAGTCGTTAAATATCTGCCTTCGGCTCAGATCATGAATCCAGGGGCCTGGTATCGAGTCCCGCGTTGGGCTCCTTGCTCAGCAGAGACCCTACTTCTCCCTCTCCCTCTGCCTGCTGCTCTGCCTACTTGCACTCTCTCACTGCCTCTCTGTCAAATGAATAAATAAAATATTTTTAAAAACAAAAACAGTGACTTGGACAATTGTCTGAAGGACAAACGTGAATCTGAGATGTAGCATGAGTTGAGCTCCAAGGAGGTGGCCTGGGAGCGCCCCAATTCTAAAATGGGCAGATTCCACGGCAGAGAATGAGAAGAGACTGGTGCCCAGATCTCCCCCATATGATAATGGCTTTGAAATTCTGTATCTCTTGCATCACATGTCAACAAATTGATTCCTTTGACAAACATTTACGGATGTCCTGCTGTGTGCTGGGCACTGTCCTAGGGGCTAAGGGTATAAGGATAAACAAGAGAGACCCCCTGTCTTCAGGGAGCTTATAACTTAATGAAGAAAATAAATATTTGAGAAAATAAAATATGGTACACTAAGTCCTAAATTGGAGCTATGTGAAGAATTCTGACAAAGAAGCTTGAAAAAGATAATAATATTGGGGCTGAGTCTTGAAGGATAAGTAGGGATTTTTCAAGGACATTATAGGAAGGGAAAATTCTAGGGGAAGGAACTGAGGTTTGCAGGGGTGTAAAAGAATGTGGTCTGCCTATAGATGAGCGTCATTAATCTGTGAGGCTACAGTGTCTCAAGAAGGATTTTGTGGGGGTGGGGAGTAGTATGGGAGAAGTAAAGCCTCAAGACAATTCAGACGTCAAAAGGACATTAATGTGGAATAGATTTGTTTCTCTTTTTTGAGTTGACTGAGAGGTAAGATAGCAGGAAGTAAGCTGTGATATGCACAAAGGTCTATCTGTCAGGGTATAATCAGGGAAGAGAAATCACATAGTCATTGCAACAGGAAAAGTACAACATAAGAAATTATTAACTATAACAGGAATCTTCAGTAATGAATGATTAACTAGTAAGAAGTAAAGAGAACTCTAAATATAGGAATAGCAGTTCTATTATCTATGTTATATCTAATAACAATTAGCTCTAAGGTTTAGTTAGAGCACTGAAGGAAGAGCCCTCATGGCCCCCGGTTGGGACCTTATTGGATCTGTTTGTTTATTAAGTAGGCTCCGGTATACTCAGCATGGAGCCCAACGTGGGGCCTGAACTCATGATCCTGAGAACAAGACCCAAGCTGAGATCCAGAGTCAGAGGCTTAACCAACTAAGCCACCCACGTGCCCCAAGACCTTGTTGGAGAGGGTTTGGCCAAGGCTCACCCGATGGCCAAGAAGTCTCTTGCCCCGTCCATCTGCCCTCTGGAGTGCACACCACTGCCTGAGAGTGGGACCAGGGGAACCCGGCTGCTGGGCCACCGTGCACCTCAAGGATAGGATGCTAGGGAAGCCCACCAAGCAACTGGGGTTGGTCACTAGGGGAATCACCTGTGCTGCGGAGCCTGGGGTTGGAGGAGGGTGCACGGGAGCTCAAGTATGCTGAGGGAACCAAGAAATAAAATCCTGTTCTCCTCTAATGTCTCTCCAGCACCCTCTACTGACAAAGCTCCAGGGTCAGCAGGTGGCGGACAAATACTAAAGGCCCAAACCCATTTTCACAGACCGGGCCAAAAGGTGGAATTGGAGCTCAGAGGCAAGACATCTTTAACCGGCATTTAAGGACAGCTGAAAACACTTTGGACATACTCTGAGGAAATTGTTTCCGAGCTAAATTCGCACTTTCAAAGGGTCGAACCTAATAAAATCTTATCTAGTGGTTACAAATCTGTCCTGGAAGATTTGTACCAGCACACCCCACTTTCTGTTGTTAATATGGGAGAAAGTTGTTTCAATCTGTATTTGTCATTAAAAGTGGTGTCGAAAGGGGCGCCTGGGTGGCTCAGTGGGTTAAAGCCTCTGCCTTTGGCTCGGGTCATGATCCCAGGGTCCTGGAATCAAGCCCCGCATCGGGCTCTCTGCTTGGCAGGGAGCCTGCTTCTCCTCCCCTCTCTCTGCCTGCCTCTCTGCCTACTTGTGATCTCTGTCACATAAATAAATAAAATCTTTAAAAAAAAAAAAAGTGGTGTCGTGGACCTTATTTTTGGATGGTAGTTAAGGATATGAGCTTTGGAGGCGACATGTCTGGGTGTGGCCATGTACTTGACTGCCTGGTGCACACAAGTATTATCAGATGGCTAATAATAGCAGCTCAAAGACTGATAGCTGCTATGATAATAACACTTAAAATAATTTACTATATGTTAGATGTAACAATGGCTTGAAAATATCATTTACTCATCTAAGATTATAGATCAATATTAATTAAATCTTGGCATTTGGCAGAGACTGGTTATAGACGTCATGAAGTCATAGCAATATGGCAATTAGCATGCATCTCTCTTTTCTCTGTACTTCTGAAATGCCTTATTTGTGGACCTAATATAGAACTTATTTCATTCTCTGTGGCATCGTGATATGACAGAAGATGGTTTTCACAATGATTTCTTCATGAGGAATACTGTTTAGTCATTTTCCTTTTCCCTCCAGACTTTTAAAAATTATGTATTTTGCATAGTAGACACTCAGATAATTGTTAAAATGGAATTTTTATTTTGTCAGCAGTCATTCCTTATTCTTGCATGTCTTGAAATTCTTACAAACTCCTTATAAAGCTGTGAAAGGACAAAAGGGTTTAATAATCCTGTTTTACAGAAGATTCTGAGACTGGAGTGTCACCTGCCTAAGGTCACATCGCTAGTGTCAAGACAGGCCCAGGACTAGAACCTCAGTTTCATTTATGTGTTAGTCATTTGTCAAATATTGAGCTAGGTGCTGTGCTGGGCTCTGTGGTTCTACGAATTAAGCACAAAATCTTTGCTTTCAAAGAGTTGGCAATATACTGGGGTGGGGGCAAGTAAAAATAATCCTGTGAATACCAAGCAGTGTGATAAGTGCACTACAGGAAAATGTGGGCTGATGCTGAGCTGATGTCCAGACTAGCGTGATGGCCCAAATATGGAAATATTTTTACGTCATTGTTTAATAGTCCGCTGCCCTGCTACTGTCTCCCAGACATTTCCATGATCCAGAAACTGAAAGATTAATGCATGCGTATCCAGAACTCCGTTCCAGTTGTTGGGATCAGGCCGCTGTTCTGATTATTTGTTCCCAAAGCAAAGTCAGGTTTTTATATATCTTTATGTAATTTCAATATCACCCCTGGAAATATGCACGAAGAGTTACAATTCGATGGGATTATAACTCAGGAGAGGGACCTAATTCAGAACAAAATTTAGGGTGCCTGGGTGGCTCAGTCACTTAAGCGTCTACTTTTGGCTCAGGTCATGATCCCAGGATACTGGGATCAGCCCCGCATCGGGCTCCCTGCTCGGTGGGAAGCCTGCTTCTCCCTCTCCCACTCACCCTGCTTATGTTCCCTCTCTCACTGTCTCTCTCACTGTCAAATAAATAAAATCTTAAAGAAAGAAAAAAAAAGGACAAAAAGTAAAAAAAAACAAAACATTTTCAAGAACTGTAAAAATACTTTTAAAAAATCTGATTATAACAGAATTTATGAAATCCATGTGTTATGTAAGATGATAGCGTGGGGTAAACTGAGTGTAGAATACAAAAAACGTTTCTGTATTATTTTTGCAACCTCCTATGCATCTTTAATTATTTGAAAATAAAAAGTTTTTTTTAAACGTGAAGGAAGCCTGTCTACCTAGGTTGGTATTGTTAATACAAAGATATTCAATATGCCATTGCAGATGGAATTCTGCTTGTACTGAATTAAAACACACAAATTTTAGTGGAAAAAAAAGATCAAGTCTAAAATAGACCTGATATATTTCATGTCACCAGTTTGCAGTATAACACAAGCAAATCTTTCAACAGTCAAATATAAAATATAAAGGACTTAAGACTTATGGAAAGTCCCTCCTTCTGAGGATCTCCATCACAGAGGCCCCTTCCCCATGTTGCCCGTGGCACCTACGGCATGGCCCAACCCTGGAAACGCAGGCTGCCGAGCAGTGCTGGGAAACACTGACTCACAGCTGCTGTCACCACTTCCCTCTGCAATCCACGTGGAGAGCTCGGTCAGGAAGGTTCTAGAGTCCACCACGTGTACAACCTGCAAGTATTCGGTCCAAGCACGGATGCAGTCATTATCCGTAAATTCTCCCAAACTAAAGGCAGACCCCACCACGCAGATGAGGCATGATAGTCCACAGGACTTCCCCTTTACTCTCTGAACAGTCTAACTGAAATTACTAGAATTTTAGAAAGCCATTTCTCTCTCTTCTTCAAAGTCACAGGATGGCTAAAGACAAGCTCAATTTGCATTACTAGACAGAACACGAAATCTCAGTCGATGGCATCAGTGTACGGATATAAGGTGAGCTGCATGGCTTTCTTAGAGATCAGTGGATGAACGCTTGCCTTATATAAACATAAATAAAGAGCCCGTTGTGGTGAGTTTCCCAAAACCAAGAAGTCAGCTCCAAAGGCAACTCCAGAAGCTAAAACAAATGATAGCTCACTTAGATGAACTGAATTTACACACAGCGTATACACGCACACACACGAACCCCTATATACACAATTGTGCACATACACTTACATATTTTAGTCTAAGATTTTTCTTACTATATATATATTTGAGTTCTTCTGGTACCCCACAAGATAATAAAAGAGAGCAACATAAACACACAGTTACAAATAAAGGAAATTAAATTGTTTTTAAAGATTTTATTTATTTGACAGAGAGAGATCACAAGTAGGCAGAGAGGCAGGCAGAGAGCAGGCTTCCTGCTGAGCAGAGAGCCCAGTGTGGGGCTTGATCCCAGGACCCTGAGATCATGACCTGAGCTGAAGGCAGAGGCTTAACGCACTGAGCCACCCAGGCACTCCAGAAATTAAATTTTAAGAGTATCTTTTTAACTCTCTTCCTAGTGCATGTAAATACACACAAATGAACACATACATGTCACTCCAATGCAACTACTAAGTAAGGTGCATAAAAATCATACTTTAAATGACATATGTGAAATTCCCTATCTGCCAAAGTGCAGATGTGCTGACGAGAGGAGAGGCTGGGATGGAAATAAGCCGCAGGAAGTTAACATTTGAAGGTATGGTAGCTCTCTCCAAAGATGTCCCCCATGACCCAGTATTCCTAGTAGTGACACCTCCACGTAGTCCCCTCCCACGGTAAATCTGGGCTGGCCCTGCTCCTTGCTTTAACCCATAGAACACAGTGGAAGCAACGCTGACAACAAAAGCGTTTTGTAACAATCAGTTGCTATAGAGAATTTAAAATAAAATGTATTGGGGTGCCTGGGTGGCTCAATCGGTTGAGTGTCTGCCTTCTGCTCAGGCTATGATCTCAGGGTCCCGGGTGTTGGGTTCCCTGCTCAGCAGAAGAGAGTCTGCTTCTCCCTTTGCTTCCTCCGCGCCTCCTCCCCGCTTGTGCTCATGCTCTCTCTCAAATGAATGAATGAATGAATGAATACATAAAATATTTTAAAAACAATAAAATAGAAAGTATTATATATCTTATTGTCTGTTGTGTCTATTCATCTTTTATAAAGTACATAATACAACAACACATACCTATGTGTGTATCTCACATGCACACAGACATACACACAGACACACACACACACACAGCTTTCCCCCAGGAAGCCGGTTGTTGCACATTCACCAGCACCACTGGGCTTGCCTCAACTCAGCATGTCTTCCTGGAGCTGTAATCATCTGGAAGAAAACTAAGTCCTCAATCATCTTACTCTGAAATTCAAAGTTACTAAAATCTGCCAGAGGGGACTTGGGTGACCCTTTGATGTCTGTGATAGGAAGCACAAAAAACTCACTGCGATAAAAGTCCCCGTGAGGATAGAAAGAGCTGGGGGCAGTGGGCTCGCTTCAGCATCACTCGAAAGCAAATAAAGGTCCCTGGTCTATGAGAAGCCCTGGCCCAACTTCCCGAAAGGCAAGCTTCCAGGGAACGGCGGTGTTGGGGACGCTGAGCTGCCATGGCTCAGGGAGCTAGGGGTGATCTGGACGGAGAGCACCTTGGCATCAGGACCATCAGCCTCTGTCCCAAGTCTGGCCCGCCAGACTCTCAGCAGGCAGCGAGACCTAGCTCCGGGGGTCGGAATTGAGCGGAAACTTCTCTGCACACAGCACAGGTTTCCACTGGAGCCAGCGGGCAGCATCCGGGAGCACACGCAGAAGACTTCAGGCTCCAGCAGGTCAGTCTGACTTTCAGCTTCCGGAACCAAGCTGTGCTAATAATGCCCCAAGTCCCAGAAGGCTTTGGCTCTAAGTAAAGTTTTAGTGTCAGATGAGATTTATTTTCTAGAGAAGTAGCAGAAGCTTAATTTTAAAAAGGAAGAGGGGTGGGGGAAAGCGGAGGGAGAGGAGAAGGAAAAAAACCTTTTGCCTGGTTTTTAAAGACCAACATTAAGTTGTGTTCAAATGTAGCACCTCGGCAAAGTACATGACATTCATCCTTAAAACGGAAGTGGAGTGGGGGTGAAGGTTCTCACACAGCCACATCTAGGTAGGTCACCGAAGGGCGATGTCCCAGCTTATAGGGGAGCTTGCCACCGAAGCCGGAGGTGGGGAACTGAAGGTAGAGGGTGTTTCCTAAATAAAGGAAGAAGGGACTTTAAAATGTGTGGTCTTTTCAAAGACCTGTTTTCTCGCCCTCTAAATCTGAGGCCCAACCACAGACAGAGCCCGAGTTACCAAATCATAGCTGTAGATCTCAGTTAGGTCATTCCACGGCTCTGAGTCAGGGTTCTCTCATATTGGTAAAATACACCCACCTCGCTGGATTATTGTGCAGGTTAAATAAGAATACAGATGACGTGCTTGGCACACAGCAGACAGTCAATAAATGGTAACCAGAATTGATTCTACTGAGACATTTCCATCAGCATTGGATTAGCTTCGTACTAGATTTTTAGGTCTAAGAAAGTGTTCAGCTTTATTTAGGGTTCATGTCTTTAAATTCTTCTCTAAAATTAAGAATTGCTTCGGGGCACCTGGGTGGCTCAGTGGGTTAAAGCCCCTGCCTTCAGCTCTGGTCATGATCCCAGAGTTCTGGGATCGAGCCCCGCATCAGGCTCTTTGCTCAGCGGGGAGCCTGCTTCCATCTCTCTCTCTCTCTCTCTGCCTGCCTCTCTGCCTACTTGTGATCTCTGTCTGTCAAATGAATAAATAAAATCTTTAAAAAAAAGAAAAGAAAAAAATTAAGAATTGCTTCATTAATGGGTTTTACAGAAAAGTAATAGAGGGTGTTCAATGAACACAGTTTACCTGGGACTTAGGAAAAAACAGTTCGATATGTAGTCCTATAGAGATACGATCATTCATGTTTTTTTCTTACCTAAATTTCAGGCATGGTGGATAGAAATAAACAGCCTCTAAAGGACTGTGCAAAGCAAATTTATGAGAACGTGGATATTTTGGGGGAAAGTACCCCTGGTGATTCTGATGTCCACTCATAAATATTTATTCGAGTGAATGGATTTCCACTCCTCTAAACCCCACAGTGGAGAACCTCTGGGAGCATGTTCAAATTCTGTTGCCAAGCTGTGCTCACTTGCCCTAATTTCCAGTTAACTTTAGCATGCCCAGAGGGTACATGGCACAACACTTTTAGACCTTCTAAGGACTTAGCAGCCAGATATGTCATGATAGGTCCTTGGCTCTGCCTGGGCTTGCGCTGCTCTCACCTGAGCCAGAGCACACAGTACTTATGGGTGGCCCTGCTTTGTTCCTAGAGCCAATGAAAGGGAAGAGCCCAACGTAAGTCCAGTGTCATCTTGAGAAGAAACAGAAGTGGGATTCATTTTGCACCTTTCACAGGGACTAATATGTTAAGTTAGTATAACTTGGGGTCCTTAGCCTCTTCGGGTGACCCTGTAGAATTCTTTATAACCCCTTCAGGACATTGGTGCTGGGATGAGAGTTCCACCTTCAATCCCCAGAGAGCTGGTTTGGCTCTGACTCAGGTGCATGCCTTTCTCTTCTGTGGTTCCTGCATCTGTTCAGACTGGGCTTCTGGCTTCTTCCTGACTCATCTGCTAGGGTTTCTGCCCGAAACATGTGACTTCTCCCTTTACTAACAGGCTAGCAGCAAACGATGGCCAGCGGTGATTCATGGACATGCGTGGTGTTCCCTGGGAACTTCATAAATGCTGGGAGGGAGAGAAATCTGACAGATACCATAACGTCTTCAAATCAACGAAGTCAGGGTCTGGAGCTTGGAGGGTCTGGAGTTAAGGTTCAAAATGATTCCCAGAATTCAAGCCAAGTATCAGTGAGGTTATTCCAAATTTCAGTTCCACAACACTCCCTCAATGTTTTCAGGAAAACCCTGGAAACAGTTTGAGTCCCTGCTAGTCAGTTAGGGAAGGTCTTGGAGCAACAAGTTGAGCGGTATTGGTGGCTTAGGGGGCGTCGGTATTGGGATGTTGTGACTTCATATATGTACCCCAGCCTGTGAAACACAAGACCTAAGAGCTATGGGCGGTTCTGTTGTTCTGATCCAGCAGTCTATGCCTGGCAGACCCTGGGTGTTTCCAGCACTATCACTGCTTCTTAGTAGAGCCGACACCTGATTGTATCACTGCTGAGACTTCACAATCTGAGCCTCAGCAACTCCACGGGGTGCTGTTTTAGGTCTCCAGTTTTACTGGGCATAATAGAAATATTCTTCCATTAGCAAGATAGCACTGCTCTGTGCTAGGATCCTGAAAGGGATGTTCCATAAGAAAGATTTCTGGTGGGGGCACCTGGGTGGCTCAGTGGTTTAAGCCTCTGCCTTGAGCTCAGGTCATGGTCTCAGGGTCCTGGGATCGAGCCCCACATCGGGCTCTCCACTTGGCGGGGAGCCTGCTTCCCCCTCTCTCTCTGCCTGCCTCTCTGCCTACTTGTGATCTCAATCTCTCTCTCTGTCAAATAAATAAATAATCTTAAAAAAAAAAAAAAGATTTCTGGTGTATTCTCCAGGACCATGCTGACATCATTTGAATTAAGACCAGATCCTCACCCCCACCCCACACTGAATACACTGAGGCCACCAGGGTCAAGCTGATACCCCCTAGAGTGAGGGGAACCAACCCCTCTGTTCATTAATGCAGAATCTGCCATCCTCCGGGAGATGGTTGGGACCAATCTCCTCTGCCCTCCCTATTCCTGTCTCCCATGCCACATTAGTCACTGGTTTTACATTACCTCCGTGGTCTGGAGGTATGGTCCTTGGATCAGAGAGCATTCACATCACTTATAATACAACTTGTCATACAAATTCTCAGGGGGTCCACCCAGATCTAATCAACCATAAACTCTGGGAGTGGGTCCCAACTGTCTGTGTTATAACAAGTCCTCCCCCAGGATTCTCGGGCACATTAAAGTTTGAGAATGCCAGCACTGGGACACCATCACCATATGCTCCATATTTCTGTGTTCCCTGCTCCCCTCGCTGCTTTCCAATGTACCCCCTGGAGCAGCTGCTCTGTGATCAGCAAATTCACCTTCACCCTCCACATCTTCCAGGAATGTTCTCCATACCTCCTTGCATTAACTGAAACCCTCTTCTCTTCTAGAGAAGTCCTTGGTGGTGGTGGATATACACTCATATCTATTTACTGCAGGACAGCCCCTTGTCCTTCCTCTCCATCAGTGTTTCAAAGCCACTACTCTCATAAAAACACCTACTCCATTGAGGCTCATGTCCTGTGGTTACTCCAACTTCCCCCCTTCTCATCATTCAGGTCTTTTGTACCAGGCTCATCCTCAGTCACTTTGAAGTCTCTTGTGATGGAGAACACCTGAGTCCCTCAGTTTCTTGACCACCTTATCTCCGATGACCTTCTTCTTGGTCCTCTAACATGGACTTGCACAGGACCCATAGAAACTGTGCCCCTCTGCTTTCCCTCTAAAATCACAAACACAAGCATCCCATTCCTGACCACAAATTCTTGCATTACCCTTCTGCTTGACTAGCTTTTCCCATTATGATCATTTCCCAACCTCTTTGGAATATCTAATTCTAAACCTCCCCCTTTAATTCTCTTCATCTAGTCACCTCTTTTGTTCCTTTCCCAGCTTTGATGGGATGGCCTATCATTTTGTCAGTCTTTGGCATACATCTTCATTTACTTGTCTTTCTGACCTTCTGTCTCTACTCTGGCAAAATCCCATCATAGTTGACATCAGCCATCAATAAATCAGATATTGAATAAGCACCAACTTCATGACAGGTACTTTTATAAGCACTAAAGAAAGATGCAAAATGGACAAGATGGATCATGGCCCTGGCCTTGTGGAGTTTATCCCCTATTGGAGGGTAGATGGGGGATGAAAAAAAACAGGCATAGAGATATTTAATATATGTCAGGGTCATGATAAGTGCTTCCAGGAAAAATAAGTGCCAAGAAGGGAGACAGAAAGTAATGGAAGTGGGAGGATGGGGAGAGGAGGTGGTGCTAATTTAGACACCATGGTCTGAGAAGGCATCAGGAGGAGGTGACTTTTGAGCAGAGACCTGAATAAGCTGAGAACCAAGGTGTGGGTGGAGGCTCCAGAGAATAGCAGGTGCAAAGATCCTGGGGTGGGCATGTGCTTCATCTGTTAGAGGAAGAACAAGGTGATAGCAGGACTGAAATGCAGACAGTAGAAAAAGATGCGGTGGGAAAGGTGCCCAGAGGACACATCATGAAGGCCTTATGGATCCAAATGAGGACTTGGGAGTTTGCTTATTCCAGAGGAGCCACTGAAGGGTTTTACACCTTTGTCTGAAATGGTCTGACTTTCCTTGGAAAACATCACTCTGGGGACTGTGTAGAAATTATACTGTGGGGAAGGCATGAATGGAGCAGGACACAATGAGGGAATTCTGCTGTGATCCAACTGGGAGATGAAGGTGTAACCATATAGTTTCTCTGTACTTTTCCCTGAAAGTGTAGTCCCTGAACCAGCATCATCCATATCATCTGGAACCTTCTAATGCAAATTCCCAGGCCCTACCCACCTCATCGACCTACATTTATTAAACTTCTGATCTCTTACATATCCTCTCATTCTCAGAAAATAACTCTCACTTCATACTTCACAGTGGGGGGGGGGATACATCATGGAAGAATTCCTCCATTTCTGCCTACCATATCTATAAAATTATATCCTTTCACTCTTTTCATACGAAAGAGGTATCCCTGCTTCTAACTGTGGCCTCTCTGTCTTATCTGTGTTTATGGTTCATGCCTGCTCAGGTCCCTGTCAACATGTTAAAAATAATTTCTCCCCACCTCTACCTCCAGCCCTCACTCGGTCCAAAAGCTGAACAAAGATCTTGGAAGAACTGCTACATCCATTCTCTCTGTCCTCTGGTCTCCCTCCCTTCCCCAACCTACTTGAACCTGGCTTTGGTTCCCACCCTTACACAGAAAGATCTCTCACCAGGTTCCCAATGATCTTTTGCTGCTAAAACCATAGATAACATTGAGCCATGTCACAAAAGTGTATCTGTGCTTTGTGTTATTAGAATACTTCTGCATGAGATTTATAAAGAGCTGTCACCACGCCAAACCCACCCCATTACATCTTCTCTTTCCCTGTCCCAGACCCTCCTCCTTAGATCCCCATCACCTAGTAACTGAGGGGTTAAGCCATCACAGCAAGGGTCCCCCTCGCCCAACTCCCATATCAGGCTAACAGACTTTTTGATTGGTTTGTGTGTTACATTTTTTAGTATAACTCAGCTAAAATCAACAGATTTTCCAGGCTCCTTCTTGACTGTTCAGAATCATTTAACACACTCAAATATTTGAAATAGTCTCTTTCTCTGATCTCTGTGATCCCACACTCTTGATTTTCTTCCTGCACTTTTCAGTTTGCTGCACTGACTTTCCCCCATTGACATAACCTTTAAATGTTGATATTGTTCTGGATCCTCTTCTCTTTGAAATCTCAATAGATCTCACTTATTCTCACCTCATGCTTTCAATTACCATCTGTATGTGAATAAATTCTACATTAAATGTTTAACCAAACCTCTCCTCTGAACTCCAGACCTGACTCAAATATCTGCTTAGCATACCATTTGGATGTCTCATAAAGTCTACAAATGTTACATAAAATTGCACTTCCTAGCTCCTAGCTCCCCATCTGGTCCTTCTGCTGAGTGTGTTCTACCATCCACCCAGATGTACAAATCAGACAACGAGGAGTCATCTGTAACTCCTCCTTTCCCCTCACCACCCCCTCATCTTCCATCAATTATCATGTTCTATTTAGTCTCTTTCTCTTTTAAAAAAATTTATTTATTTATTTATTTATTTACTTGTCTAGAAGGAGAGAGTGCATACACACATGAATGGGAGGAGGGGCGTAGGGAGAGGGAGAGAGAGAATTCCAAGCAAACTCCATACTGAGTGTGGAGCCCAACGTGGGGCTCAATCTCATGATCCTGAGGTCATGACCTGAGTTGAAATCAAGAGTCAAACATTCAACCAACTGGAGCCACCCAGGCCGCCCCCTATTTAGTCTCTTTCTAACCTACATGGGATATATATTAAATCCATTCCATTGGCTTCCATATCCCCTCCGGTCTCTGGTTCAAGCCACCATCCCCTCTCACCTCACTGATCATAGAGGCCTCTTGGATTCCTGCATCCATATCTGCCTCTCTCCATTGTATTTTCTCTAAAACAGCCAGAGTGATCTTTTGCAAAATGCAAATCTGATTAAACCAATATATTCTGTTTTACTCCCCTGGGATTCAAAATGAGGTCACATTCCTCTTAATGTTCAAACCAGATAAGCTAGAGCCAGCCTTGTCTGCCTGGTGTTATAACTTCAGATTCCAAAGGTTCAAATTGTCTTCATAGATGGAACAGAAAAAATCTGCTTATATTCTTTTTGACTGCTTGGCTGTCCGTAGAACATCAGAGTGTACTAGTCCTCTGCCCTAGGATAGTCCTTGCCCATTGGAGTATGATCTGTAGTGACCAGGCACTGATGTCCACCAAATACCCCAGGGTAATCCTTACCCAGCAAAAGAAAGTGTTTTGATGGTCTAAGTCTAACAGTGTTTCAATTCTGGAAGATGGGGGAGGAAACCTTGCTTTACAAATGTCATAGTCCACTACGATGGCTCAATGTCACAGTAGGCATGGGACCCAAATGTTAGAGCTCTTCCCTTCCTCATACACATGGACAAGGAGAGATGGTGGGTGTCAGAACCCGCTTACATTTCCCAAGACAAAGCCATAATACCTTTTTGAATTTGTGCATGCAGACTGATTTGCTCTCACCCAGGCCTTAAGACCCAAATGCAAAGATGTTACCAGAGGCCAGCAGCCTGAGCCCCAATACTAATCAGAATGGACCTGAAGCCTAACCAGTCAGGGTACAGTCTACTTCTATTGGAGAAAGAAGATAATTTTCAATCTAGATGTCCTTGACACTCTCTAGTTCCTGTCTTTAGTAGATGGTCTGACTCCTAACTCAAGGTAGAAACACAGGAGAATCCCAGGAGTTGCCTTCTCCCTCTGTCACATATAACCGGTCACAAATCCTTGACGATTCTACCTATGAACTCCCATAGAGTTCAGCTCTGACACTTAGTTCAAGCCCTTCTTTGTTCTTTTACCATTTTAATCATTCCTACATATCACCCTGGCTTGACTTCCAGGCTTAACCTCCATATTGCCTTTGTTGATCTTTCTAAAATATAAATTGATCCTGCCCCTGTTCTGTTTAAAGCTCTTTAATTAATCCCCTTTTATCTACTGCAAGGATGGGATTCTTAGTCTGAGATGCAAGAAGTAGGAATCAATGGATGGGCATCAGAGGAATTGTGAATGATGCACAAAATTTTGTACGTGCATTTCTCCAACGAGATAGCTCATGGTTTTCATCAGAGCTTCAGGAGGATATATTTCCATAGAAAAGCTAAGGTCTACAGTTGAAGCTCAAGCTGTTTAGCTGGGGTGAAAAGGATTTTCATGACCTGGTTGCTACTGACCTGGCCAATCTTATCATTTGCATCTCCCTCCTGCCATCCCTCTCCACTTAACACTCCAACAATATAAAACTGTTTATGATTGCTAAAACATACCTTACGATCTTATGCCTTCCTGTACTTTTGGGCATCGTGCTCCCTCTGCCTGCAATGCTCTTTTCTTTATCCCCTCTCATCTGCTTGTAAAATTTACCTTTCAAAATCTGGCACTGGCAACATTTTTAGAGAGATTTCCCTGGTTCCCTCCTATAAAGAGTTAACCGCTCTGGCTTATGAGCCACGTCTCTTTCTTGTACAGGCGCCCCCACCCCGCCCCATCCAGCTTCTTTGATTCAACATTCTGTGCCTTAGGCTCACTCATGTTCCTAGTAATAGTTTGCTAATTTTCGCTGCTGTATGGTATTCTGTTGTATAATTTATCATTTTTTACTACTGACAGACATTTGAATTGTTTCCATTTTCAGCTACTAAGAACAGGTTGCTATGAACTTTCTTATCCCTGTCTTTCAGTTACCTTACATATGCATTTCTATCAAGTATGTATCTAAAAGTACAATTTCTGGGTTATGGGGTATGTGATCATCGAGCTTTAGGAGCTGCTGCCAAATACCGTCCTAAAGTGGTTGGGTCAATTTCAACTCCCATCAACTGTCTGAGAGTTCAGCTGCTGTACATTCTTGCCACTACTTGGTCATTTCATTTTTAAGTTTTAGTCATTTTGGTGATATAATGGTACACCGAGGTATATACTATACTGAACTTTATTTATGTAGCGGTCTACTCTTCTCAACACTGATTTCCTTGAGGCCATGGGACTATGTCTTAGGCAGCACTGTGTACCGACAGGTACAGTGTCTGGCACGCTCCGGTGCTAAGGAACTGTTTGTTGAGTGAACAGAGTTGGAGAAGCGAGAAGGGGCTGACAAGTCTTCCTAATGCGAAAATCAAGCTTTTAAGGTGAATGACTGTCTATTTTTGCCTAACTTTGAGTCAAGTCCTAATCATCAGACTTGTTCGAATGTCCTTCCCCTGCCAGTATTGTTCTTCTGGTACTTTCTCAAGGAATCACTATCTAGGTACTCCTTAGCATTCATTGAGAATTTATATACCAAGGCAGTGACAATTCTGACCATAAAGTTAAAAGACACCTTGAAATATAACTGTATTTCCCTACTTTCTGGCAAAATCACATCTAAGTCACCCAAGGCAGAGAAGAGGCTAATCCTTATTTACAGATGTTAATCTTTACTTAAGTCCATGATTAAAGAAGTTAATCCTTGTTTGAACCTTGTGAGTTTAATGCACATCACTTTTTCCCGAGATAACAGTCACTAGGATAGCTTTAGTAAAAAAAATGGATAATAAGTGTTGGCGAGGATGTGGAGAAATGGGAAGCCTCATATGTGGCTGGTAGGAGGGTAAAACGGTGTAGCTGCTTTGAAAAACAGTTTGGCTGTTGCTCAAAAACATGAATGCAGAGGTGCCTGGCTGGCTCAGTCGGTAGAGCATGTGACTCCTGATCTTGGGGTTGTGAGTTCAAGCCCCGCATTGGACATGGAAATTACTTAAAAAAAAAAAAGTCTTTAAAACAAACAGAAAAATATGAATGTAGAGTTACTACTTGACCCAAATATTCTTCTCTAGGCATATATCTAGAAAATTAAAAATGTTCACACACAAAGTTGTAAACAAATGTTCATAGCAGCATTATCCATAATAATCAAGAAGCGGAAACACCCCAAATGTCCATCAGCTGATGAATGGAATCCCTACAATGGCATACTACTCAGTCATAAAAAGGGATGAAATATACGCTAGAACATGAGCGAACCTTGAAAATATTCTGCTAAGTGAAATCAGCCACAGAGGCCACATATCATATAGGGCCATCTATATAAAATGCCCACGATAAGCAAATTCACAGAGACAGTGGTAGCTAGTGGTTAGTTAGTGGTTAGTGGTAGCTAGAGGCCGCAAGGAGGAATAAATGGGGTGTAACTGCTCGTAGGTACATGTTACTTTGGGGGGTGATAAAAATGTATTAAAATTAGATAATGGTAATGTTTGCATGACTCTACTAATACGCTAAAAACCACTGAATTGTACACCTTAGAAGGATGAATTTTATGGTATGTTAATTGTATCTCAATAAAGCTGTTATACAAATACCTCGAACTATTACACTTACTTTTTTGCATAATTTGCTTCTTTCCTGAACTATTTGCTATAAGCTTGTATTATTCTTGCAATTTCAAGAAAACAAAGGTTTTTAAAAATACGGGTGACCCTTGAATTGTGGATGTAAGGACCTATTTAGCCAGAGTGACTCCATCTTGGTTAAAAGCCATTTTGTTGTTGGTGCAGTAAAACTTAAACTGACCCTGCCCCCCTCCCCCCGAGGAACTTACTGAGAAGCAAGTCTGGCAAACCAGTAAAATATGGCCAGCTAGTTCCTAATAACAGAGCCCAGAATACAAGGCCAGGTCGGCCAGTTCTTGATAACAGAGCCCAGAACACAAGGACGAGTCGGGCCAGGTGGAGACATCCAGTCAGTAAGAAACACACATACTTTTTCCCTAACCACCAAAGAATGTAAACCCTGCTGTTTGGGTGCCAACCTTGAGCACCAATTCTGACCAGAGTAATAGGTTAGGTCAAACAGCTACTATAGGGTAAATTGTAATTCAATTGGCCACCTGTGTGTGACCTAACATGACTATAATCTCATTGGCCACCTATGTGTGGCCGGACTTTTGCTCTATTAAAGGTAGTCTGTAAGATGGGGAGGGGTCGCCCTCTTCGGAGACGGCCCTGGCTGGTCAGTCTGACATCTAATACTTATCATAAAATAAAGCTTTAAATAACTCACTTTTTCTCAGTCTCGTTTTGTTTAATGACGGACCTAACAGTGGGACCATGACCTGAGCCAAAGGCATACACTTGACTGAGCCATCCAGGCGCCCTAATATACACGGATTTTTGATTATGCAGGGGAGGGTGCCAGCATCCCTAAATTCCCCATTGCTCAAGGGTCAACTGTATATTTATTATGATTTGTATTTTATTCCTGTATTATTACCTCTTCTTTTTCTCTCATTGAACCAACCATACCGTCCTAAAGGATCAAGTATATGATTAAGTAGGACAGGGCTGCCACAGGCATTTGGTTTAGATAAGAAGAACCTACGTAAAAGTTTGCTGGTTTCGTTGTCCTCTGGAAGCAACGTCTTAATCCAGTACGACTGGCCCAATCAATGTCCTCTCTTATTTTTCTCTTCTGATCTCTTGAAGAGGAAAATACGAAGCAAAAAAAGATGCATAAAACGTGGTATTAGAGACTACTACTGTCATCTTTGATTACTTTTTAAAATTTCGTCTTCCCCTTAGTTTTTTTCCCTTACTCCAATGATTTTTTAAAAACTTAAAAATTCCTCTAATCCTGTACTTCTCAAAACGCGGTTCCCAGTTGAGCAGCACCCACATCACCAGAGGACTTGTCAGAAATGTAAATTATAGGCTTCAGGGACTTGAATGGGCTGGTACTGGGGGAGCCCCCCAACCCCCTAACCGACCCCCCCCCACCGCCCGCGAGCTGGGGGGCGGGGCTTAAGTAGTCTGCCAGGTGAGTGTGGAGTCCGCTGGCTCAGTTCCTGCCCCTCTTCCCAGCCATCAGCTATCCAGGCATAATGCACATTATTAGTAGACCGCTGCAGATCTGCTGAGTCACCTTTCTTTCCCTAACCCTACCTTCCCTTCGCCACTCTGCTTGGATTCTTCCCTCAGCCTGTTTCTCTCAGCATTTTCTCTCCCATCTTGGAATCTGCTCTTGCCCAAATCGCAACACGTGTTTCTGTCCTTTCCCACATACCTGGTGATTGTCAACATCCCCTACTTAAGAATCCCTCACAGCACGTCCCCAGGGAGAAAGAGAAGAGGGTAACCGTGAGAAGAAAGATTTTTGTTTGAACATGTATGGTACTTATTCTGGCAAAAATAAGTATGCTACTTCTGCGGAGCAGAGACTGACAAACTTGAATGTGCAGAGGGGAGTTTGTGGTTTTTAAAATGCATGTTACTAAGCTTCAGATTCTGGGCTCCAGATGCAGTATCTGGGTTGGAGTTCAGGAACCTTCATTCTCACAAGTGCCTCAGGTGATTTGGAAGGTGTGGACCTTGCCCACTTTGAGAAAAACCAGGTAAAGCATGAGTCTTATGGGGTGGGGTGGGGGGGCTTCCATACCTCTCCCCTTTGCAGACAGAGTCTCCACCCACTGGAAGTTTCTACAAAAAGAAAGTAACACAGGACCCACATCTTTTAGTGACATTTTCCACGTCGTTAATTTAGCAATGGAGTGCTCAGGAGACTTTTAAATCAAGTACTTAGACTCTCAAAAAGAAAAAAAATGTTCTAACACCTGAAGGGTAAACTGTTAATGTAGGGGCAGTTCTGCTGTTAAGTGGTAAAGTCATTCTTGAAATAATACATAACCTAAATAATTGTAGAAATAATCCTGAATAAGCTAATTATCTTTGCACTTATGTTCTCCTAGATATAACTTTGAGATACATAATGTTTTATTCCTTCTAAAGTTGTCACTTTGGAGGAAGTTTTCTCAGATTACTGTTCACAGTGGGTTATAAGTATTAGTGGAAGAAACGAATATATATATTATATATTACCTGAGAAAAGATCATGATTGTGCATCAGTTGCCAAGATGTGAGATGATAATCTGTTTACAGTTCAGTGTTACATCCTTCCACATTTTCTTTCTTTAAAAAAAAATTTTTTTTAAGACGTTATTTATTTATTTGAAAGAGAGAACACAAGCAGAGAGGAGGGGGCAGAGGAAGCCCAATGTGGGGTCGTAATCCCAGGACCCTGGGACCATGACCAGAGCCAAAGGCAGATGCTTAAATGACTGAGCTACCCAGGCACCCCCTTTTTAAATTACATTATTTTTTAAAAAGATTTTATTTATTTATTTGAGAGAGAGAATAAAAGAGAGCATGAAAGAGGAGAAAGTCAGAGGGAGATGCAGACTCCCTGCTGAGCAGGGAGCCCGCCGTGGGACTCGATCTTGGGATTCCAGGATCATGACCTGAGCTGAAGGCAGTCACTTTTTTTTTTTTTTTAAGATTTTATTTACTTGACAGACAGAGATCACAAGTAGGCAGAGAGACAGGCAGAGAGAGAGGGGGAAGCACGCTCCCCGCTGAGCAGAGAGCCCGATGAGGGGCTTGATCCCAGGACCCTGGGATCATGACCCGAGCCAAAGGCAGGGGCTTTAACCCACTGAGCCACCCAGGTGCCCCTGAAGGCAGTCACTTAACCAACTGAGCCACCAGGTGCCCCCTTCTTTTAAAATTATTTTTAAAAGATTTTATTTGAGAGAGTGAGCGAGCAAGAGAGCGAGCACAGGAGCAGGGTCAGAGGGAGATCGAGAAGCAGACGCCCTGCACAGTAGGGAGCCTACCAAAGGGTTCAGTCCCTGGACTCTGGGATCATGGTCTGAGCCCAAGGTAAACATTTCACTGACTGAGCCACCTAGGTGCCTCCTTGCACATTTTCTTTCTTAAGACTCCTCCACCCCATCATTGTCATCCCAATATTTTTACTTGTGAAGTACTGGAGGAAATGACATTTTTGGCCCCATACAATAGAGCTGCCCGATTTCAGCAGTATCAGTATTTTGGTCTGGATAATTCTGTGCTGTCCAGGGAATTGCAGGATTAGAAGCACCCTTAGCCTTTGCCCTCTAGATGTCAGAAGCACCTGCCCTCCACGCCCTCAAGCTGTGACAACTTAAAAATACCTCCAGACATTGTCAAATCTCCTCGGGGGAGCAAAATTGCCACAGGTTGAGAATCATTGAAGTCGAACATTAAGTGAAGAAAACGTACAATTCACATGGTAACTCTATGGAACATTTTAATACCTGCGGTCAAAGTAATTTTGCTTTTATGTTGAAAATAGTGTGTAGCTTCTTGAGAGTGTTTAATTAGAAATGACAGTATTTTGTGAAATCCAAAAAAAACTATTCTGGACATATTGTACCTCTACGAAATATGAAGCATATCTCTAAAAGTGAGATTAAGTTAAAATTAAGGGTGGACACATGAAAATGTAAGTGGACAAGAATGTTATCTCAGTATGTGAGAGGTAGTGTGGACCAACAACAATAATAATAATATCAATACTGTGCTGATATGCTAATACATTAGGCAATATTGACCAAACATTTGTGCCAGGGGGCACCTGGGTGGCTCAGTCGGTTGAGTGTCTGACTCCTGCTTTTGGCTCAGGTCATGCTCTCAAGGTTGTGGGATCGAGCCCCATGTCAGGCTCCTCGCTCAGTGTGGAGTCTGCTTCAGATTCTTTCTCCCTCCCCCTTTGTCTCTCCTTGATTTCTCTCTCTCTCTCTCCCTCTCAAGTAAATAAAATCTTTAAAAAAAAATTTGTGCCAGGCATATTATTGCTTCTGAGAACGCAGAGATAAGAAACAAAACAAGTGTCTTCTCTCGAAAGGCTCAGAGTCTAGTGGGGAGACTCAAGGACATGTGGATGAATAATTACAATTCTGAATTATCATTTAAAAGGGCAGAACTGGGAAAAATTTTATAGCAATGTTTACAGTTCATTTGTAGTAAAATGACTGGAAAAACAAATTAAGAGGCTTTAAAAGCCTTAGCTGTGTGGACAGTTCATACCTGGGCTAGGTTTCTGTCACTCTGACACAGAGAGGTAATGTAATTCAGATGAAATTTCCCCTCTTTTCCTTATCATAAATAAACTTGGCATTAGTTTATTGGGTGATTGAAGTTGAAGCAGGTGGACTATATTGCCAAAATGATCAGGATAAGTAGTTCAATTATTCACTTCACTTGCCTATGAAGACTTCAGCATGCTGTGATCTAATGAATGAAATGAACGCCAACTTGGGAGATTTGTGTTAAAATGTTAATTTTTTAAATAAGATTTTATCCACTTAGGGGTGCCTGGGTGGCTCAGTTGGTTAAGTGGCTAACTGCAGCTGAGGTCACGATCCCAGGGTCCTGATATTGAAGCCCACTTCTCCTCCTCCTTCTGCCCCTCCTGTCTGCTTGTGCTCTCTCTCAAATATTTAGAGAGACAGTATAAGTAGGGAGGAAGAGCAGGAGAGTGGGGAGCCCAATGTGGGGCTTGATCCCAGGAACCTGGGATCATGACCTGAGCTGAAGGCAGCTGCTTAACTGAGCCACCCAGGCACCCTCAAAATACGTTAATATTGACTATAACTTTAAAACCAACATTTTTAGAGTGTTTTCCATTTACAAGCATATCTCATTTTATTGTGCTTTGCAAATACTGAGTTTTTTTTTTTAAATTGAAGGTTTGTGGCAACCCTGTGTCGAGCAAACAGCATCTTCTTTGGGTCTATGTCACATCTTGGTAATTCTCAATATTTCAAACTTTTTCAACATTATATTTGCTATGGTGTTCTGTTCTGTGATCAGATTGTGACTTGCTGAAAGCTCAGATGATGGTTTGCATTTTTCAACAATATTTTTAAATTAAGGAACATACATTATGTTTTAGACCTATTACTGCACACTTAATAGACTACAGGATAGTTTTTATATGCACTGGGAAACCAGAACATTCACGTAACTTGTTTTATTGCAATATTTGCTTTATTGTGGTGGTCTGGAACTGAATGCAGAATATCTCCAAAGTATACCTGTATAGACATATGCTGCTCTCCCAGTGGTTTGCTCCCACTGGTTTACTTTTTCTTGTTTCTTTAGTGACACAATGCCCCCAAGCTACTGCATGGCTTTGGATTAGAAAAAAAGGCTAAAAAAAAAAAAATAAAATAAAGGATTAAAAATCTACATAAACATAGCTTCAGTCCTGTCAAGTAGGAAATAGACAAATTTGGTTTGCTGGGACCATGGCATTGAACTGGGGAGGAAGTCAGACTAAAGACATTGATTTGCCTTAAGATGTATTGGTCTTCCTGGACTTGCTGACCTGAATGCACAACTATGAAAATGTCTGAAACCCAAGGAAATGGGATTGGGGTCACTGTATTGTAGGAAGTGACAGCGTGGGCAGGTAGCATATTCACCAAACATTTCTGGTTCATCTGGCTTCCTGCAAGGCATTTGACAGGGTAGCACCTCTTGGTTGTGGGATCATGTGATTCTTTCTGGCCAATGGGGTGTGAGCACACAGGTGGCAAGTCTGGGCTATTGACCAGAGATACTCCCTACTTCGCTTTCCTTATAATGACCAGCAGCACATGAGATATGGCTTCTTCATCAGCCTGAATCTACTTACAGTGGACATAACCCTCTGCTGAACCACGGTGGATACATATTTGTTTTTAGCAAAAAATTGGCTTCTTCCAGCATGAGTATTTTAGGTTTTGTACACCAGACTCTCTCTGTCACAACTATTCAACTCTGCTCTGCTGTGGCATGAAAGCAGCCGTAAGATATACATGGATGGGGCTGCAACACTCCAAAAAGCTTTACATAAAGGCCACTTGACCCTGGGACTATAGTTTGTAGACCCCCCTTTTGTCACAGACCTTTTAGGATTGTTACTGCAGCGTAACGTAGCCTATTTTGATATACTGGGGCTGTGAGATGGCCCCCCAAGTGAGATCTTTGTCACCTGTGTTGTCATCTTTCCTGCTCCCTCTCCATGATCTTTCCTTTTTCCTGGAAGAAAAGCCTAACTTAGCTAACTGTGGGTCTTTATGCTTCCATACCTGTTACTGTATCATGTGCCCATGAAAGGCACAAGAGGCCTCTCTTTCACAGAAGCCCTCTTCAGCTCAAACCTGAATCCTTCATTAGCGGTCTCCAAATCATTGGTTTCCATACTTTAGAATTTAAACCCCAGAAGGGGGTTTAAAAAGCAAAAACAAAAACAGGGTGCTGGGCTCCACCCCTGGAATTTCTGGGCACAATTTATCTAGTAGAATATTTCATGTCTGATCTTAAAGACATTGGTCAAGTTCTAAGGAATAAAGTGGTGACTTTTTCAAACTTCTGTGCGCACAGACGATCTTGTTAAAATGCAGATTCACACAGTAGGTCCAGGATAAGGCCCGAGATTTTGATAGTGATAGTGGTCAGGGTGAGCACACTAAGAGATACAAGGGGCTAAAGGATTCTAATCTTCCCTTCTAGCCTCTAGGTGTAGCACAGTACAAGTGCTTCAGTCTTGAATAACCTTAGGTCAACTATGACTTCTCTCACACCTTACAATTTGTTAGCAAATACTGTTGGTTCTATTACAATATGTAAAGCATCCAACCACCAGTCACTACCTTCATTGTAGCACCCTGACCTAGGCCACTCCCATCTCTGGGCCATATTATTTCAAACAGCCTCCTTGTTGGGCTCCCAGCTTCTCCTCTTGCCCCACTCTTCCTCTTAATCCAACACACGTGGTAAATTCTTTTACACAGCAGTGAGAGGATTTCTTTAAAACCCAGGGTGATCCAGTCACGCCCCTGCTTAAAATTGAAACTATGTATGCGGTGCTACCCATTTCACTTGGCAAAGGACAAAGTCCTTACCATGGCCTGGCAGGCTTCAAAACACTGTATCTCTTTTTTGTCTTTGACCTCCTCTCCTACTCTCTGCTTTAGTCACTGTGGCCTGCTTGCTGTTCTTGAACCCACCGAGTACACTCCCATCTCAGATCCTGAAACTTGGGTGTTTCCTCTACCTGGAAAATTATTCCTCCAAGATAACAGCTTGGCCTCACACCCTTCTTTGCCTCAAGTGCCAATAAGGCTTTTCCTGACAACCTTGTTTGTTTTTTTCTTCTGTACCATTTCACTATCTGACATTTACTTTTCTTTTCCACACTTAAAACGAAATCCCACAAAGATAATTTTGTTTTGATCACAATCCCTAGCATTAAAGAGTTCCTAACACATACTAAGGTGCTCAATAAATATTTGAACAAATAGCTAACATACTTTGCCACTAACTGGAGTATCTTGAGCCTGGAGGCTGCAGTTGTTTTCCTAGCCTCCCTCAGGATACACTGTTGCCAGCCAGAATTACTCATTTTATTCCCTAGAGAATAGTGGGGTTTGCTACAATCCTCTTCAAAACCCTTCTTCAGAGAATTTAAATTATAAATTGGTCATTTGCTGTTGTCACGCATTATGTGGCTGAGATCTCTCAGATTATGTTCCTTTAATACATTTTCTTCCAGCACTTGGCTTTATTGTCTGTTCACTGTCCACACCCATCCCGCCCCTAGTTTAATTGCAGGACTGGAATAATTCTCTTGGAGAAAAAAAAATTTGTTTTGTATTCATTCAACATTCTCTTATTAAAGAGTATTAGGTAAATCCGAAACAAAAATTAAACAGTCTAATTTGTACTATTCGGGCTTATTGGATAAGTGTCATTTTAAGACAGATTTATTTTTAACCCTAATCCATAGTTTTAAGATTTTTAATAAGCCATCTTGCTCATTTCCAGCGCGTTCTACAGAGGACTCCTAGGTTACCTACCCGGTGATTGTTTTGTGGGGAAAGCAGAGAACAGTCTTTTTTTCAAAAGACCTTTTGGGATGTGAGAGTTTGCTTGCTCTACACACAGAAGGAATTCTAGAAGCTGGGATGGCACCACCCACCCCACGCACCCCTTACTTGCAGAAACCTTTGCCCCCCCCCCCGCTCCCCGCCGCCAAGGGCTCTTTACAGGGCAGACGCCAGCTCCGATCCAGCTGCTTGACACCTATTGTCCCCGTTTGGATGTCAAGCGACTTTGCCTGAAGGACCCTAGCCTCGATTTCGCTCCAAACTCAAGGCGCCGCTCCTGCAGCACCGCCGGGGCCGTCCAGACCTACGCTTAGCGGCCGCCCCCCAACGACATAAGCTGGAGCAGCGCGGTAGGAGGCCCGGTGGGCCCTTCCCCGCAGGCGTTCGCGCTGGGCAGCCCGAGCGGCCGCGAAGGCCCCCTCCCGCAGCTTCTCCCGCCCCCTCCGCCCCAGAGGGCCGGCTGGCAAAGTCCCTCCCGCTCTCGGCTCTCCGCCTCACTAGCAGCGGCTCTCGGTGCTGCGGGGATAGGGCGAAGCGGCCTGCGCCCACGGAGCGCACGACACTGCCCGGAACGCACAGCCACCCTTGCCCCCTCAGCCGCCCACTCGGGATCTCCAGCGGCCTCCGCGCGCGCACGGTGAGCGCCACCCGGACCGAGGCGCTGACCGGGAAGAGGGCCGCTGCCCCGAGTGTCCTTTACCTCCGGATCGGCTGGACCTTCTCGAGGGGCTTGCTCCCCAAGTCTCCCCTACCCCCAACCCCAACCTCCCACCCCGGTTATTACCAGTGCCCTTCTCCACCCTTCTCCACCCTTCTCCGCCTTTTAGCCCCGACCTCTCCTCCCTCCCTTCCCCGCCAGGTGACGAGTGCCGGCCCTCCCCGGCGGGGACCGTTGCACTGGCCGTTGGCGGCCGGCGCTGCGAGGCCCCGCCCCCGGCGCGAGCCTCGGTACCCCGGGGCGGGTAGGCCGAGCCGGCGGCCCGCGCGGGGGAGGGGCGGGGCGGGGGGCGGTGCGAGGCCGGGCCGGGCGCCCAGCTGGCGGGTCGCGCGCGCGTTCTCGGTCTCTTCCTGCCCTCGCGGCGCGCGCCGGCCCCATCCCCACCCCCACCCGCTCGCGCAGGCTCCCGCCGGCTGCGCGTTTTGTCCCGCGTCTCGCCCCGTCCGCCGCCTGACTCGCCGCTCTTGTCCTCCTTCCTCCCGCTTTTTCTTCTCTCCTCTCACGGTCTGAAGATGCCCTCGGCCACCAGCCATAGCGGAAGCGGTAGCAAGTCGTCCGGACCGCCACCCCCGTCAGGTTCCTCCGGGAGTGAGGCGGGGGCCGGGGCAGCTGCGCCGGCTTCCCAGCACCCCGCAACCGGCACCGGTGCTGTCCAGACCGAGGCCATGAAGCAGATCCTCGGGGTGATCGACAAGAAACTTCGGAACCTGGAGAAGAAAAAGGTGCCAGGAGTTGGCGGGGACGGGAGGGTTGGATGCTCCGACCCTGACTGCCGGGGCCTGCCCTCTGCTCTCCCTGGCGCATCCCCTCCACTCACCCCCACCCCCCATGCCCGGCCTGCTCAGTCAACGGAGCGTGGAGCCCAGAAAACGGGCTCCTAGGGGAGGTGCTTGTCACCTGACCCGGACGCGGCGCTTCCCCCCCCCCCCCCCCCCCCCCCCCCCGCTCGGGCAGCTTTATTACTCTCCTCCGGCGGTGGGCCAGGCTTTTTGGCCTTTGGGAGTGGGATGCGTGAGGGCGGGGGGCTGTCCTGTCGCCAGGCTGAACTGAGTGATGCCCCTCTCTCTCATCGAGGCCCGATTTCTTTGACAGAGGGCCAGCGGGGAGAAATGAAGGGGTCCGGGTGAGGGGACTGAGGGCTCAACCGACCGCCTCGTGGAGTTGGGGCGGCCTACGTTGTGTCGCCGTGGGGCTGGTCCGCTCCGTTACCGTATACCCGAGGCCTGTTCAGTGTCTCCTCTCCTCTCGGGAGGGGGAAGTGTGTTTAGGACCATCTAGAATTGGTTCTCTGTCAGGCCCCTTTGGAGTGGGGCTTCGATTTGCTGCCCACCCCCCGCCCCCGTCTGATGGGCGCCCCCACGTTTCCTTCTTTGTTTCAATTGTCTAGGTGCCCCCTGAGCCTCACGCTCAACTTGACCCCGGGAAGATTTTCTGCAGCGGCTCTTTGCCCCACCCGGACTGTAAAGAGGGATGGGAGGGAGACTGCCACGATTGAGATTCGTTGGGGGGCGTGGGTCCGGGTTAGACCGAGGGGATCGCCAGGTCTCTGGGCACATGGAGAGAGCGTCTAACATGGCGGCGGCTGCGAGGAGAGGGAAGCGCTTTACAGGAGCTGCATTGTGAGCACAAAGCGAAAGCAGAGGGGGAGGGCAGAGACCAGGCAGCCGCCCCGGCTGGCCTTCGTCGTCCCCCTCCTCCAAAAAACAGTCGAGCCACACCCACAATTTTTTGGATCCAAGTTGGCATTCTAGGTCACACCGTGAGGTTGATCTTCAAGTAGGTCTTTTGTTTTATGCTCTCAGTGCAGGACATTGTACCAACTCTGTTGAGAGCGACACGTGTGTGTGTGTATGTGTGGGTGTGTATGTGTGTGTGGGTGTGTATGTATATAGAGAAAGGGTCTCGGTAGAGTGAAAAATTCAACCTTCAGTAAGACTGGAGGTGGAAAGGAAGCAAATCAGTAGAACAAAAAATAGGGTAATTACATCTGTGACTGTTCTGCAAACTTTTTGCCTTTTACCTTAAAAATAAGAACTTTGCTTGGATAACTTCCGCTTGTTTGCTTCTGGTAAAACATATATATTAGAACATTTTGAATTTTGACGAAGTCATTTAAAAATGTTTATTTAGCCACCTACCTAACAGTGTTACTTAAGATGCTGAGACTTATTTAGCTAAAATTTGGGCCATAACAAATAACTTGAAGAAAATGGTGTAGGCCATAATTATTTTAATTGCTTGTTCTAGGATTTATTTTCTATCTTGGGAGTTTTTACACATTTTTAGATTTGATACTAATCTCATTTTTCTTACTGGGAATTTTACTTGAATTTCTTAGATTTTATTTGAAATCAAGAGATGCACTGCTTGTAAATGCCTACCTTATTGGTGATATTTTATTTTGATAAACAAGTGTGGTTTATTATAAATGAAAGATACTAGATTTATCAATAGCAATAAAACAAAAAGTATTTTACTTGTAAAGTAGCTACATTTAAATATGTAATGGAATTAGCCTGCCCAAGGCTAGTATCTTCTGAGTATGCCCTCTGATTTAGTTTTTGCTACTCTATTTGAACTTGAGACTTAGGTATCTTTTTAAAACATCTTACTGCAATAAACAATCCTGTCAATTTGGTTGATACCTGAGTGGCTTAATTTCCAAAATTCTTAGGAAATGCCTGTTTTCTTTTAGGATAGGAATCAAAAGGTAAATAGTAATGATGTAATACTGTAAATATAGACATTTGAATATAGATACATATATTTTAATGACTCAAAAATAATTTTTCAAAGTTCTTAGTGTAAAGGCAGGCACTGGATTAACAGCCAGTTTAGTTGTGAGGTGACTGAGTCTAGTGCTCCAGATGCCTATGGGAGTTCAGTTTATAAGCTCTATGAGGACATGACAGTGACAGGTCACTCGTGTGTGCATTTATATTATATATATATCGCCTAACACCCGCCCCCCAGCCCCCCTTTATACAGGGGAAAGTAATGTAACTATTATTACAAAGATAATAGACTAGGCTAGTAAGTACTGGAAAAATTCCTTGTATGGGGGGGAGGGGGAGGACTTCACAAAGTAACAAAAAGTATTTCATGTCTTCCCCCCCCCCCCCATCTTCTCAGTGTTTTGGATCAAATTACAGTTACGTGAGGTTTTCTTAATAACTCACAGAATGAGCTACCTACTTGTTAAATAGTTAAATCTTGGCAGTAATGATGTTGTGACTTAATTACTATCGAAATTAAGTTTTACTTTTTGAGAAACTCAAGGCATTTGGATTTTTCTCTAAACATCCAGTTTCTAATTTAAATTGTATTCTATATCTAGAGGATTTACTGTATGAAAGGATTTAACTGTCATTTCTCGGTAGTGAGTGAGCATTTCTAAAACACCTAAAATAGGATTTTACTTTACAAATCAGTTTTGAACCTTTGTGGAAATCCTTGTGCAGTAAAGTAAGATGATATTTATACCTGGATTTCCTTTTATTTCAGTCCACATAGCAACTTATATTTGAGCTGTATTTCAGACTTGACTTATTCATAAGTCTTTTGGACAGAATCTTTTTTTAATGGATTCTAAAATCAAGTATCCTGACCAAAATTAATACCAGATATATAGTGTTACTTAGTTTAAGAGTTGGAGAATTGCAATAATATTATTGTATTTCATATAAAATAGAGAGTTATTCATTAATTTTCTAGTAAGTTGAGCCATGAGAGGAAAGCTAAGCATCTGTTAGTGAGAATGCATGCTTAACATTAATGAAATATGATCCTTTTATGTAATGCAACTAAATGGCCTGGTAGTTTTTGAAATTTGGGCTTATAGAGACTATGTGTGTATTTAGCAAAGAGAAGAAATGGAGCTGTAATCAAAAGAATGAAGTGCAAAACTTCATTTACAGATCTTTGAACTTTTATAAGTAATAATCAATTGACTGATTGCCTAGTCAGTTTGTTGGTATAGAATTGGGTTCTAGGCTATGCAAGATGGTACTTTGAAACCAAGCCTTAATTTTAATTGAAGAGAGAGCTCATTTATATGGTAAGATGCAATCATTTTAATGTAGAATAAAGGATGTTTTAATAGATGACATTTTAAAATTTTATGCTTTTTGGAAATATAAAAGGTTTAGACACTAGTGATTTTGGTAGGTGAGAGATTAACCAAGTGTTCTGTTGCAAGACAGCTTGACAGCTTTGTAACCAATATGTGACCATAAGTGATAGTCAAAGTGTACTTACTGTTTTACATACTACTCCCTAAAGTCCTTTTGTTCTTTATATCTTTTCAGTAAATATACTGAAAAAGGATGCTGTCATTGTTAGAGAAAACATTTCTTTGCAGAGCACTGCAGTGTGCCTCTACTTAGAATATTCAGTGCAGCTGTTGTACAGAATTTCTGTTAAGTATTTTGAAATAAAAACATTCTTAACTATTTTGTAAGTAAAATCTTTCTTAGGGCTAACATCTAAAGTTTTTCTTGACAGAGTTAAAAATCTCTGATGTATTTGCTTCTCCCGTTGGTTGCATGAAGTATTTCTCTGCAATGCAGAGGGCAAGATTACTTTGTTTTGCATTCACCTTGTTAACAGGGGGAAAAAAAGCATTTGTAATCCTTTATTTGCTTCTCTCTGCCTTCCTGGGTGTGGGGTGTGTGTGTGTGTGTGTGTGTGTGTGAGAGAGAGAGAGAGAGAGAGAGAGAGAAGTATTCAAAATTTGAATTTAAAAAGGAAAAGATGTTAATTTCCTCATGTGATAATACGGCTATCTTTTTCTTGCATGAGTAGAATTCCAAGTATTGTAATGAGGATGAATTGGTTTAACCTGAGCATGTTCTTTTACTCTAGATAATTCCCATGTGGCAAATATTTCTGTCCAAATACATTTTGTGTGACTTAGAGATTAAACATACAATTTGTCATTTTATGTATTTAATATTTAGTTTACGTTTAGGAAGATTAGTACTGTTTCATCTTTAAAGATTACTTTCAGATATTAAAATTATAACAACATGGTATTAATTTTATTACTATATTGTTGATAGAATCTAAGATATAAATCCTTAAAGTAATTTTAGGATTTGGTCAAATTCATTTTACAGAAATGTAAATTGAGAAGCTCGGGTAAAATGACCCAGTTTGGAATGAGTGAATTCCAAAGTCTCTTGTATTATGAGGGTAATTAGAATTTGTAATGCTCTGCAACATAAGTAATTTTTCATATTTAAGCTGATCCTTTAGAACCAAGTGAGGCTTTTTACATTAAATCTTAATTAGAGTTCCTCTGTTTTAAAAAGCTGTGAAAGCAAAAGGACAAAGCTTTTTTATATCTTCATTGTTAAACCTTTATTAATACCTTGTTAAATTTGTGTTTGTAGGCTGTTCAGTCCCATTGTATCAGGTATCATTGGGACATCTGTATTGTAATGGAATGAATTTTTAAAGTCTAAATTCTGAAGTGTCTATGCATAGTTAAGCCCTGAACCCGCATTTGCCCCTCTGGACTCAGGCTTGATATGATTGTAGACCAGATAATTTGGGAAAAGCATTACCAGTGGAAGGAAGTAGGAAGGAAGGGAAGTCCTCCTTTCCATCTTAATTCTTGTATTTCAAGCTTCTGCGTATCTTTTAGTAATAGGTCCCCTTTTCTAGGGGCAATGAATTGTATGTAGCACTAGAAAAGGATGAGAGGAGTAGCAGAAGAGACAGCCAAAGTTGGAATTGTAAATTGCTTGGCTTCTGTTCTTTATATCTCGCACTAGCTACACTGGTGCTTTTGTTGGATAGAGTATGAGTGTAAAAACATACATGAAAGAGACTATAGGGCAGAGTTCAGAATTCATATTTCCTTAGGAAAAGGAAAGGTATGCTTGGCCATGTTCAGCTAAAGTAGTCTGTTTCCTTTAATGTCCTGTACTGTCTGTATCTGTATACTTCCTTGACATTTTGGTATTGTCTTATGTTCTTACCTTTTGTGTTTTTCTGAATAAGTGGTTAAGCTCCTCTGGGGCAGAGACTATGATTGATACTACAGTGTGCCTTATGCATGGGACATGCTAAATAAATACTTGTTAGTTTGACTAACTCATTATATAGAAATATTTGTAGCTTCATCAACAAAATCCTGTTCAGATGGATTAATCCATGAGGGAGAAAATGTTTTTTGTACAGAGCTATTTACTGCAGTGTTTTACTGAAACGGATTTTTTCCTGAAGAATTTTCTTCTCTTTTGATTCATTTTTTAAGTCAGTAGCATAGATGGGTAGGCAGTTACAGCACATTTTAAAATCTTGGTACTATAAGCATGATTTGTAAATAGTCTTAGGAAGGAGGACATTGATGAATCTTGGTATTTGAACCATTGTAAATTTTTAGAAATTTCATTGCATTTCCCTTAATATTGTTAATCTAGACATAGAAGTAACTAAAATACACTCTTAAATCATTGAAAAAAACCCTTTTGGTCTCCATTTTAAATGAATTAAAGTTCCCATCTTTTTATATAACTCTCAGCAGTGTGTATAAAATCATTCAGTTGTACTTACTCATCCTAATGAGTAGTTTGGTTAAAACAACTAATAATTCAAAAGATATTAAGATTATCAATAATCATTTGTTTTTCATATGCACAAGCTTTTAGACTTCTTAATATAATTCAAAGTAGGTGAGGCTGGAACTCTAAAACATTATACTAGGGTCAGCTGCTTCCATTCATTCAGACTTAACTGCATAATTACAGCCATGGACAAGGAATAAGGATTTTTATAGGACTACTTTTTATCTTTTTTTCCTTTTCAGTGGGACTGAAAGTCTTACCAAATTAAACTCCTGGTTACTTATTTGCTTGAAAAACTATCTTACAGTGGGATCTTAGATAACATCTAGTTTAGCATTCTCTTACTCTTAGTGTTGAAGAAATCCTGAATTCTTGACAAGTACTCAGTTTCGGCGTTAATCAGTCTTGTAGGGCCTGGTAAAATGCTCATTTCTCAGTCTGTTTCATTTTTGGACAACTCTTTAAGGTCTTGATGTTAGAGTCAACTCTCAACCCACCCTTCCCGTATTTCTGGAACAGCTCAGACTTCTGCTACATGAGAAGACTTCCAGCATTTGAAGAGCTGTTACGGATCACCTATGGATTGTAGTATATGTTCTCTCTACCCTTCTTTTTACAGTTGGAAACTTGTTTCTTAATCTCTTTCTGTTTCCTGTGAATTTTACTAGTAACTAATTTTCGGTTGAATTGGTGGAGGGTGAGCAGGAGGCAGTCAGCTGCCCACCATTACGTGGGCAAAGTCAGAATTGTTATTTCTAGGTGAAAAACAGGGAATGTAGGGATTGGAAGCTTGAAATAGGATATAGAAACGCCACTGATGATTCTAGAAAGTGAGAAGAAAAGAAATCCTTGTCTTTTGGTTTTTCATTTGTCTTTCTGTAGGTTTTCAATACTGTAGAAGGGATTTATTTGGCCTGGAGACACAAAATAATTTATAGATAGGCGTTCTTACTATTTTTGTTATTTTAGGCTTCGTTTTTAACTTTTCTGTTTAAGTTTGGAGATTGCTTTGAGAACAGAGGTTACATAGTTTCCTGGATAGCCAAGCTAGTTTGTTTTCAGATGTTGTCCCCTCCTAATCTTTCTTGTGTGACTATTTATAATTGTCTAGTTAAAGAATTTTTGTTTTTTTGGAGTCTCTCTTTTCTCTTTCTTTCTAATTATGTAATTTGAAAATGTTTTCTTCATTTATAGAATTTGTTGGATAGAAGAGGAAGGAGGAAAGTTCAGGATAGCTATTTTGGATATTTATCTTCTGGCACCCGCATAGCACTGTCCTGAAATTTTTAAAAAACCATTTCAATAAAGTAACTTTTGTGGTCATGAAAAAAACCTTAGGGAAGAACAGAAGATCTAGTTGTATTGTGATTCAATAGTATAATAGTACTCTGGAGAAAGGAAGGGAGGAAAACATCAGGGCAAAAATGAGATGTAGCAATGGCTAGAATCCAGAGTGACCTAAAGGAGGAACATAATGAGGCACAAATGATTTTTCTGAGATGGATGACCTTAGGCAAGTTATTAACTGCCCTGTCTTTCAGGTTCTAGTTACGTGAAATATGATTGGTAATATCCCTTGCTGGTAGGGTTAGCTGCCTGATACTTTAAATTTGAATGTCTGTCACATAGTGAATACTGTCAACTATTAAAAGCAACAAACAGGAGATAGGGTGGGAGTGGTCAGCACTTCTTGGGAGTAATTATTTCTTAGGACCATGGTGTTTTTTTTTCCCCTTTTCTCTCTCTTTTTTTTTTTTTTTTTGAAGCGTACACAAATAAGCAGCTGGAGAGGTAGACTCTACACCCAGCAGGGAGCCTGATGTGGGGCTTGATCCTAGGACCCTGGGATCATGACCTGAGCTGAAAGTAGACACCCAACTGACTAAGCCACCTAGGTGCCCCCACATACTGCCTTTTGACATTTCTGGGGTATAGTCCCATCTCTATCCTATGGTTCCCCTTTAAAGACTGGGTAACCTGTGAAATGGCTGTATTTTTATCTTGCTCATATGTGGTGCTATAAATGAACGTTTAATACTCTCAGAATGTTCAGTAGTTTGAAAAGGAACCCTAAATTGAATTTCAGGATAGAATTTAAGAGGTCAGGTTTTTGCTACCAGTATTGTGATAGACTTCTGATGAAGATATCTTTTTATGCTAGGAAAACAGCTCTATTTTCCAGAAAAAAATACTTAATATTCATTTTATGTGGATGCTATGAGTAATTGACCAGTTTGTTAGTTCTAGGTGTTAGGTAGCCATGTTCTAGCTTAGGGAAGAAAAAAGCTCTGTTTGGAGCTGTCTGGAGCCCTTTGCTCCTGTACTTGCCCCTTTACATTCATTGGAGTTAATGTTGGATCAGTCATTGTGAAAAGCAAGTTATTTGCTTATTGATACAGTTCATACTGCAAATTTAACCCCAAATGAAGAGTTTTTCTACTTGGACTTTAAGCCATTTGAATGGGATGTGACAATAGGAACGAAGCCAGTTATGATAGTGCCATTCGTCTTTGAGTTATCTGCTCTTGGGACTAGAGCAGATACCATGTCTTTTTTTTTTTTTTTTTTTTTTTTAATCTCTGAAAGCTGTTTAGGAGTGAGCTGGGATTGCAAGCCACCCTCATTTTGAAAGGCAGAAAATTAGACCAATTGATTGTCCTAAGAGGCTTTCTGTTGCTAGTGTGAAATTTGGCCCTCATCAGTATGTTTAATTATAAAGCACTCTGAACTTCTGGACAGTGCACGGTTTAATAAAAGTACCGTGAATGGAAGATGGTAACTCTTCAGTGTTCAGATCATAAATGGGTCTTATGTAAATGGCTAGGTTAAACAGATTCATAAACTGGTTTAGAAAACCACCATTCAACAAATTTTCTGAATTTGTTTAAAGCTAAACCTTTAAGTAACCAAATTGAGGCTACCATATAATGATTTTTATGGTCACAATTTGTATTAGATGTTTGATTCAAAATAATTTATTTCTGTCTTCTACTGGATTATTACAAGGGAATTACAATACATTTGATCAAGGTGACTGTTTCTCAAACTTAAGCACATGTTGGAATCATCCAGAGGGCTTGATAAAACACAGATTATGGGGTCCCATCCCCAGATGCATCTGGGGTGGTGCCTGAGAACTTGCATTTTTCTTTTTCTTTTTAAGACTTAATTTTTTTTTAAGTGATCTCTATACCCAATGGGGTTTGAACTCACAACCCTAAGATCCAGAGTTGCATCTCCACCAACTGAGCCAGGCCCTCCAGGCACCTTGAGAATTTACATTTATAACAAGTTCCTAAAGGATGCAGATGTATTGCTGGTTTGGAGACCACACTTTGGAAATCACTGGCTTGTAGATCAACACAGGGTCTCTGCTATGTACAGATCTAGTTATATGTAATGGGCAACAGAGGTCCCCCCTTAGTTCAAATTCCATGGTGATAAAAGACTTACATACCCAAGCAGCCAGGAGATCCTGTATTATACTGATAAAAACAAAAACTAGTGTCCTTTAGTATAGAACAGTTTTTTAATTGTCCCTGCAGTCTTATTAGTAAGTTTGAGTTTCCTCAAATGAGGGCTATTTATTAGGAACTTTGACCAGACTTAGCATCTTGCTTTTTTGAAGATTGGGCCAGGATAAGGGGATAGGGTATTTATAACAGTAGTATAGCAAGTGTTAATGGCTGTAGAGGAACAAATGTGAAGCTTTAATGAAACTTTTGTTTTATTATGGTTAGAAGAGTTTTAGATAAGACCCATAGTTTCCATTCATGTAATTAATGACATTTTTTGATTGGATCACTAAAGCTGCCTTAATTCAACTCACCAGGTATAAGGAAGTGTGGTCAGCTTTTGAAAATCCCCTGTTAAAGAGCCTTGAGATTGTTCAATTATATCATTATTTTTTAACATGTTTCTTCTGTTACAGTAAACTGTCATTTCTTGTGGTGTCAGTGGCAGCCCTCCCTTTAAAAAATCATGGCTCTTAAATTATTATAGATTGAAATATTTGAAACCTGTTATAGCAGTATAAAAAGCAGAAGAAATAGATGTATGATTTTTAATGAAAAAAAAAACCTTTGTTTTGGCAGCAAAGTCTTTGCATAGTTTTTGGTGATGGTATTCAATGAAGATAAGTACTGTGAAGCTGAGTTTCACGTAGCAGCTGCTTTCCCTTTCTTTTGAGTTCCCTTTCACCATTTTTCCAGTTACTCCTGTGTGGTAGATTACTCTAAAACTTACTCCATTTTTTGATGCACAGAGTCTCTCTCTCAGGGGTTCAGACAGGCACACAGTGGAGTTGGTATCTCTGCTCTGTGATTCCTGGGGCCCCAGGCGGGAAGACTAAGGCTTGTTCACTCACATGTCTGATCCCTGGGTTAGAATGATTCTCATACTAGTATTGCTAATCTTATATAAGGCCTCTTCATTGGCTTGGCTTCCTCATAGCATGGCAACCTCAGGGTTACTGGACTTTTTACAGGATATCTTGGGGCTCCAAACACAAGTGTTTTTAGTGACTAGCAAACAGAACAGAGATACATTGCTTTTATGATATAGCCTTGGAAGTTTACAGGATTGCTTCCATGTGGTCTGTTGGTAGAAGCCCACTGGATACAATTACAGGGGAATTGGACTAGTTCTGCATGGGGCAGTGTCAGGGTCACATGGTAGAAGAGTACGTAGAACTGCAAATGTAGCCGTCTTTGGAAAATGTAATCTGCCATAGAAATTTGGGATGGATGAATACTAAATTTGTTACTGTGTAGAAAATTGGGGTTTTTCTGCTTTAGGATATCTTGTCCTGGTATAGGACGGTATAGATTCCTATTCAAGGATTATTATAGTTAAAGTCCTGGCAGTATCCTGAAATCTGTCATTCTTACTATCTTCTATAGTATGAAATTTCAATTTTTTATTATACAAACTGTTCATCGCAAATTATCTAAGTGTACAAAACAGAGCAAAAGGAAACAAGTTCCACCTATAATTCTACCACTCAGGTACCATTCTTAACAATAAGAAAACTTGTCATATATATTTATATATGTACATGTTTTAGGATTTGATTTGACATCCATTTTAATTGGCATGTATGTTTTAAGTTCTTAAGACATTAAATGATAAAGCTAAGCCAGGTATGTAAAACTGTACCTTATGAGGGGTATATAGTATACTCAACTCTATTACTTTAGATTTAGCAACAGCTTCTTTGAAAAATGTATAAAAAGGGAAGATAATAAGTGCCACGTATAAATTAATAGCAGTTTTTCTTTTGCCTAATAGTTAATTCAGAATTTTTACTGTAGTAGCATTACATTTCGGGCTCTCTTTCCATTCTTATATCTTCTATTATCTACATATTTCTAAGCAGGAATCCTTACTATAATAAAATATTATTATACCCTAAGTCATCACCATTAAAAGTAAATCTTGTTTGGTTTGTTATTTCTTTTAAAAGAAAAGTAGCCTACTCTTTTAAAAAAGAGGTGAACTGTCTTTATTCATCCTCAAAGAGTGTTCAAAGGCAGTTGAGCATATCTTTTGTACCTGGAATTAGGCCTGCTGTCATTTTTCAGCAGTCAACCTTAGACAAATTTTATACCTTTCCAGCTGAAGGTTATTTTGTGAAATAATCCACCTAAGAATACAATTGGATAGTTTCAACAGCCTTTAATGTTTTAATGTTTATCTTGGTTTTATTTACCTCCAAGATAACTAAGGGATTGTTACACCTTTTTTTTTTTTTTTGGAGGTTTTATTTATTTATTTGAGAGAGAGCGAGAATAAGCAGGAGAGGGGCAGGGCGTGATACCAGGACCTTGGTCTCATGACCTGAGCCAGTGGCAGATGCTTAACCAACTGTGAGCCATCCAGGCATCCTGTTAGGCTTTTTAATTTAGGGTGGAATGGTTATGCAAGTTGACTGTTTCTGGTATAAGGAAAATGGATCATTTGACCTAAAACTAATTAGTATTGTTTTTAAATTTATTTGACCCTGAATGCATTTTATTAGATTTTGTATTTTGTTTCATGGTTAGTTTTATTTTTGCTAAGGGTAAGGAACAATATATGTTCATAATTTATTGTGATTATATTAATTAAAAATATTTTTCCCCCTTGGGGTCTCTGGGTTGCTTAGTTAAGTGTCCCAACTCTTGATTTCAGCTCAAGTAATAATCTCAGGGTTGTGAGATTGAGCCCCAATGTCAGGTGTAGCGCTGGGTGGGGAGTCTGCTTAAGATTTTCCCTCTCTCTTCTTCTGCCCCTCCCCCCCTTAAAAAATTTCTCCCCCTTAATTTAGGTTTCTGTTTACTCCCCCTCCTGACCTTTAAAACAATAACTTAATTCTTGACTTTTGCATTACCTGGATATCTTTTCTTTGGGGTCTTAACAAATAGTTGTAGTCTGGGAAACTGCCACAGTTTTCATTTTAGTGAAAATAAAGATGACTTTAAACCAGAGGTTAATTTTCTGTTCCTACTTTCACACATTTAATTCCGTTTGTGAGAAAATAAAGCAAAGTCTTTGACTGGCACACTATCCAAAGGGGATGGAATAACTGAAGTATCATGTTACTCAAAAGGAATGGATGAAGCACATCAAAGATAATAAGTACTTGGGTCTAATCAGGAAAAATACACTCTTTTTCTATGACTTAGTCACAGGATTTCTTTCTTTTTTTTTTTTTAAGTCACATGAATTCTTTTCAAGGGGCAAGAGAGGGACAAGAATTCAACACTATAAAATGTCTATGTCTGTATGCTCCTGTATAAGTAGGATTGTAACCAAATTGTATCCCGCACTCATGTGGGTAGGAACCATTTATTCAGGCCATCTGATGGATATCTTTTTTTGAGAAACCTAAAGAATAAGCATTGCTGTGTCAGATCATTGGCTTATAGTACAAAATTTGGTATCATTCAGCAGGCTGGAGTACCTACGTTCATTTATTTAGCTTACTGTTTATTAAATAACTTAGTTTATGCACTAACTTACACTGAAATTAACTAGGGGTGCCTGAGTAGCTCAGTGGGTTAAGCCTCTGCCTTCGGCTCAGGTCATGATCTCAGGTTCCTGGGATCGAGCCCTGTATTGGACTCTCTGCTCAGCGGGAAGCCTGTTTCCACCTCTCTCTGCTTGCCTCTCTGCCTACTTGTGATCTCTCTCTCTCTGTGAAATAAATAAATGAAATCTTAAAAAAAAAAAAAAAACCCACCCTGAAATTAACTAAAAAGCAGTTTTAGGGCAAGATTTGAGACAAACTTAGAGGATGATATGGGTTTGTATTTCAGCATGGTTAGGCTGGTATGTACTTTAATGTGGGGCATAATTTTTTTTTTTTTCTTTTAACATAGGGCAAGCTTGATGATTACCAGGAACGAATGAACAAAGGGGAAAGGCTTAATCAAGATCAGCTGGTAAAGATGCTACATTTTATTAAGGATTGTATGTTTGCTATTTTTAATAAGAAAATTAATTTGTGGTTCTTTGTGTTTTAGTAAAATTGGGTTTTGTCTTTATTATTTTAGGATGCCGTATCTAAGTACCAGGAAGTCACAAATAACTTGGAATTTGCAAAAGAATTACAGAGGAGTTTCATGGCATTAAGTCAAGATGTAAGTAAAAGACTATATATATGTTTATGAAATATTAAAAGTAAGGCAGAACATTTTTTTTTTTGTTTCTTTGGGCTTTAGTCCTTGTTTTACTGTTGATAAGCTCTCTGCGAGTTGAGAGGATTGTATTCAGTTACACCTAAGATGCTTTCTAGTTCTGTAAAGTTTAATGTAACACCTGAAAGATGCCTGAGAACCAAGGTTTCAGATATGAGAAACTTAATATAGTAGTTACCCTAAAGATTTCATTGTTAAAAAAATTAGCTTATTTATATACACACATGCATTTATTTTCTGTATATTCCTTGTATGTATGCACATTTATTTTTCATATATTCCTTTATGCCTAATGACCATCTTACAATCCTGTTAACTATCAGAAAATAGAGTCTTGTTTTTATATTTGGTAATCACTGTCTCCATTAGGGATCTTAAGGAATGTGGCAGACTGGGATACATTCCTCTTGTATCAATTTGTGATCCACCAAAGTGGTGTGTTTTTCCCAACATCTTTGGATCTGATAGAAGTCTTTGGGAACAAGACAAAAATTATATACAAACAAAGGCAAATAATTTGTTGAAAGTTGAGACCAGAAAATTCCTATCCTGAATTGGTTTTAGCTTATTTGGAGAGGGGTTAACAGCATTAAATACAAAGTTGCCTCTGATTTTGTAAAATGAATAAACAAAACAATTTGTTATGTGAGGAGAGACATTGCAGTACAGAGATAAAAAATTCTGATTCTGGAACCAGTCTGTTTTGAATCCTGATTCTCCCACTTTTACTTAGTAGTTGTAGGACTCTGAGTTACTGTTAACTTTTAGTTACTTGTCTGTCCCTATAACATTCAGGGTTTTCCAGAGAAATAGGACCAGGAGTATCAGAAGAGAAGCAGGGAGAGGCTGTCAACACTACTTCAGTTTACTGATCTGTAAAGTGGCGATAATAATGGCCCCTGCCTCATCACAGAGTTGTGCTTGGAACAGCATTTGACTTACAGCTAATATATTTCAGGCACTTAATATCATTATTACTTATTAAATTTGATTAAATGTGGAAAATATTAATGATATCCCTCCAAATGGAATAAAGGAAGCTTAATTTTACACCAAAATAGGGAATTGTTCCACTTCACCTAGGTCAGACCCTTAGGCTTGATGAATCCTGGCCAATTTGTTTTTCTGATTTCTTTAAAAAAAAATGGATCATAGAAGTAGGATTGCTATACAGTTTAATAATACAGTCAATTTCTCAGGCTACTAACACTGTATAAGTGAAAATACTTGCATTCTCCTTTGCTTTTGATTTAACACTGATGTTTGCAGGAACTTTTTTCACCAGGCATTTAAATTCATTTGCAGTCTTTATTGAACTCTGATCCTTTATTGCACCTTCCCACAGTTAAACACCTTTTTTGTTTTGCATTCAGGAGTTCTTGGGGCACCTGGATGGCTCTGTTGTTTAAGCATCTGCCTTTGGCTTGGGTCATGATCCCAGAGTCCTGGGATCGAATCCCAAGTCCAGGTCCTGGCTCTGTGGGGAGCCTGCTTCTCCTTCTCCCCCCTGCTCATGCTCTCTCACTCACTCGCTCTCTCAAATTAAAAAAAAAAAAAAAAAAAAGAATTCTTTAATGTTGCTCCAGCCTACCTTTTTGAGTTTTCGTATTCTTTACTTGAACTCACTTTATCCAAAGTGGCATTCTTTATCTTCTTATTTCTTTTGCTTTCTTTACTTATTTCACATTCCTGCCCGTCCTCCTGTATTTCCGGCCCCTGGCTACTGGCTGCCTCTCTGTCCTAAAATTGCACATACACAAACACACCCAGCCTCTGCTCCCCAGTAAGATGGAAGGCTTATCTATCTTAGGAGTAGATGTCACTTTCTCCTTGAAAGCTTTCTGTACTGCCCTAGCTTAGATTTCATCTCTATGTTCACATGCTACTTACTGCTAAATATCATTTAATCTGTTACCCTCTCTGCTGCCATCCTAAATTTGTCTTCTTGTAGACTACATTGTTCTCCTAGGTCTCTCTTTCCCATATCTCCCTTTACTATTCATTTTGTATGCTTTTATTTGGTTTTCTCTCAGTTTATCCTAGTGAGGCTTGAGAAAGGGGGAAAGGTAGGAAGTAAAATACTTTTTAGGACTCTTGAAAAGAGTGACTTTTTTTTTTTTTTTTTTAGAAGTCTGACCTTTGACCCCAGGCTGGCACTATGCGTGAGAAAAAAGAGACCTACTGGGTCTCCCTCTACCTTCCCAGGAAAATATAAGACTAGCAGAAGGAAAAGAATAGTGGGGAAAAAAATATGTGTACTTAGTATATATCTCTGTTCTTCTGCCACCTTCTTTTTGTCTGCCAGTATACCCTTATTCATAAAAACAAGTTTCTTTTTCTTTTGTTAATTTGTTACTGTTTTTAAGTAAGTTCCACATCCAACATGGGGCTTGAACTCATGACGTTGGAGATCAAGAGTTGCATGCTTTACTGACTGAGCCAGCCAGGTACTCCACAGTCACTATTTTTTTTTAATATTTTTATTTATTTTATTTTATTTGTTTTTTAAGATTTTATTTATTTATTTGACAGAGAGATCACAAGTAGGCAGAGAGGCAGGCAGAGAGGGAGGGGGAAGCAGGCTCTCTACTAAGCAGAGAGCCCGATGTGGGGCTTGATTCCAGGACCCTGAGATTATGACCTGAGCCGAAGGCAGAGGCTTAACCCACTGAGCCACCCAGGCGCCCCATAGTCACAATTTTCAGTATGTTGGGATAATACAGTACTAATGTGGATAGTTGGGGATGAGGAAGGCAATGGTGGGTTGTGGCATCCCACAACCCAGTCATCCCTGTGAGTTGATAGTAGATATTTAAAATGAAAAAATTTGGACCATTTTTCCATAGAAGAGATGGATATAGGTAAGATTTTTTATTGTTGCTGTGTTTGGGTTTCTTTTTTAATTGACTCAGGACTTAATTAGAAATTTTAGTTTTTATGCTTTTTATTATGAAAAATGGCAAAACTAAAGAAAGGGATATAATGAACACCCCTATATCCACACTCAGCTTCTATGATTTTCATCTCATGGCAGTCCTATTTCATACATACCCACAACTACTCCCTTGTTCGCTCTCAGCTAGGTTATTTTGAAGCAAATCCCAAATACATCCTTTACTGGTAACATTTCAGTAGTATAATAGTTTATAGGGAGGGGAGGATGTGTTCTAAATTTCTAACAACTGTTTAAAACAGATAATGTATTAAATATTCTTACTTGTAATTTGGGAATCCTCATTTTGTGTGTCCAGGTCACATACTCAATGAGTAGGTCTTATTTTTATTGGACCTGAAATTGGTTGAACTGTATTAGGAATTTTGTGAAATTATTTTCAGTGTCTTATGCTTACACTTTTAATGCAGATTCAGAAAACAATAAAGAAGACAGCGCGTCGGGAGCAGCTTATGAGAGAAGAAGCAGAACAAAAACGTTTAAAAACTGTACTTGAGCTCCAGTATGTTCTGGACAAATTGGGAGATGATGAGGTGAGAACTGACCTGAAGCAAGGTTTGAATGGAGTGCCGATATTGTCTGACGAGGAATTGTCATTGTTGGATGAATTCTACAAATTAGCAGACCCTGAACGGGACATGAGCTTAAGGTATAGTTATTTGATAGTAGAAACTTCTAAATGTTGACTTGACAACTAAAATGTAATTAATTAATCTTTAAATTACTATTATTATAAGGTTGAATGAGCAGTATGAACATGCTTCTATTCACCTATGGGACTTGCTGGAAGGAAAGGAAAAATCTGTGTGTGGAACAACCTGTGAGTATTACCATAATTTTTTATTTTGTAACTAAGAATCTTTAAAAATTAGTTTTCTGTTTAAAAGTAATGTTAATTGAAGAAATTTCAGAACTGTGTAAATAACATTCATCTGCTGTTTACTTTTGGTTTATTGGTTTGTTTCCTTTTTGCTGTGTGTGTGTGTCAGTCACAAACACCAATCATAAATCGGTAGAGATGGGAATCCTAACTTACCATGGTTTTGTGTATAACTTACTCTGCTTGAAGTTGGACAGATTAACACCAAATAAACTTTTCAGAGTTGTTGGTATTAGATAGGGGACTGGTTTTTTTCCTTATTGGTGAAATTTTATGAAGAGTATTTTCCATACCTCATACATTTTACTCATGATCCTTGCTTTCATTTTTGCTTAGTTATTTTTTAGACTTCTGCTAATTTGAGGATGTTATTTTCTTTGTATTTTTTTAAAACCTTAATCGCAAATGAACGGTGCACATTCATTTTAAAGAAAATAAAAGGACATTTAAGTTTCACTACCAGGGTGCCTGGGTGACTCAATGGGTTAAGCCTCTGCCTTTGGCTCAGGTCATGATCTCAGGGTTCTGGGATGGAGCCCCACATCTCTGCTCAGCAGGGAGCCTGCTTCCCTCAGTCCCCCCCAGCCTGCTTCTCTGCCTGCTTGTGATCTCTGTCAAATAAATAAATAAAATCTTTAGGAAAAAAAAAAGTTTCACTACCTCAGTAAATTAGGAATTTTAGGTTTATTTCCTTAGTAAATAAGGGAATAGGTTCTTATCTTTGCTATTTATTAAGTTGATTTAGGAAAGTAGATTTTGAACATATTAAGATGAATGTATCTGTGTTTATACCTTATTTTTAGCTGTTTGGTGGAAAATTGGATAAAAAGCTTTAATTGGCAAAACTGTATGATGTAATTTGGAGTGTATTTTCTTTAAGGAAATAGGTAAATCAAATATGGGAACCAACCTTTTTGTATCTTTTCATGTAAGAAATAATTTTCTTGGTTTGTCAACTTGCATTATTTACTGTATTTCTTCATTAAAAAAATCATTTGCTTCTTAATTTTAGATCTGCATCAAATATGTACTGAATTTATCATTTGAAGTTCAAATAGAAATCTACTGTGTGTATAAACTTGTTAGCTTAAAAAGTAGTTTTAGGTCAAGCCTGATCAAATTTTCATGAACGTTACTGAGGAGTAATGAGGGTTAAATGTCTAAGCTTATATCTTACTTTGGTGTTATTTTCTACCTAGTTTTGTTTATCTTAAGAATGTAACATCTTTATTGCTAATGAAAAGTTACTAATGAACTCAAATTGGTGTTTTTATGTGCATTTAGTTTTCACAAGTTTTTTAAAACAAGTAATTCTTAGTTACGAGGCTCTGATGCAGAGGAAGGGAGATGTGAATGTTCATTCAAAAACTTGTTAGTTTTATTGTTAACAGGATTAACTATATTGTGATAATGTCCTTGACGTTTTATTTATCTGTAAAGTGACCTATTATTAGGGAATAGATACATTCTACATACATAGGTACATTCTGCATGTACTATATAAGGCCAGGAAGTTGAGATTAATTATTATTATTATTTTTTTTAAGATTTTATTTATTTGACAGACAGAGATCACAAGTAGGCAGAGAGGCAGGCAGAGAGGGAGGGGGAAGCAGGCTCTCTGCTAAGCAGAGAACCTGATGTGGGGCTTGATCCCAGGACCCCGAGATCATGACCTGAGCCGAAGGCAGAGGCTTTAACCCACTGAGCCACCCAGGCGCCCCAGGATTAATTCTTGACACATACCTTCACCTGCTGCCCTGCCCCCTTATATCCAGGTGTATCAAATTCTGACAGCTTTCCCTTTTAAATACGTTTTGAATCTATCTACTTCTTTTTCTTTTCCTTCTACTTTTCTGCCTGTCTCTTGTCTAATGCAATCTCTTAACTTAGTCCACCCTCCCATCCTTCTTTAAATTCTTTTAATGGCTTTCTTATATTATATTTTACATACAGTTGTTTTTAACTTAAAGATCTTGCATGTTCTGGCCTTTACCAGACTTGTCTTTTCTTCATGTTTTTTCTTGCTCCCTATGGCTCAAGCCACAGCACATGCTTTCATTTTCTTGTATTTGGCACCCTTTCTCTTCATATAGGGCTTTTGTAAATGCTTTTGTCTCTGCTTTGAAGCACTTCTCTTCTTTCTACTACTCATCTTCCAGATCTGTGCTCTTGAAGCACTTATGAGGAAAGCCTCTCAAGTTTCCTGCCTAGGTCCAATCCATTGTACCTTTGTGTAGTACTTTTCACAGATGTGATTTTACTGTTTTTGTATCTGATAATTCTTCTCTATTAGACTATAAACTTAGGGCAGATACTGTATCTTTTACAAATCTTGTTGTAGCCCCATTGCCTACTGCATTCATTGCCCAGCATATAGGTAGGCATTAAATATATACTAAATGAATAAATAATAACTGTCAGCTTTTTGTTTTGAACTAACTTCCTTTAAGTGTGTAAAGTTTAATACTAATAGGTTCTTTTTGTCCTCTATCATTCCATCGTTTCTGTTTTTGGTGGATTTTATGTTTTTTATATGTATGTTTCAGTATGGGTTGACAAGTTTTTTTTCTTGGAGCAGTATTTTGTAGCGTGTTGAATCTTACTCAAGTCAGGCATTCTGAGATGGTCTAACATTATAATTCATATTCAATTTCTAGATAAAGCTCTAAAGGAAATTGTTGAGCGTGTTTTCCAGTCAAACTACTTTGACAGCACCCACAACCACCAGAATGGGCTGTGTGAGGAAGAAGAGTCAGCTTCAGCACCTACAGCTGAAGACCAGGTAGCTGAAGCTGGTAAGTACTTGGGTGGATATGAGCTTTAGTTCATAGTCCTGGTTTTACTTCTTTTGCACAAGTTCAGGCCATACATTTACTTAGTTACATAAGCACATGGAGGTTTTTAATGAAACTTTTGCATGACAAAATATTAAATGTGTATTAAGAGTTATTCCAGAGGTATTAAGTATCAGTCATTTAGGGGCACCTGGGTAGCTCAGGCCAGTGTCCCAGTCTTGACTGCATCTCACGTCATGATCTCGGGGTTGTGAGATAGAGCCTGTGTCTGACTCCATGCTGGGTCAGGAATCTGTTTAAGAATGCCTCCCTTTCCCTCTGCCCAAATACCAGTCATTTACTTACTGGTTCAAATGTTCAGTTGGATCACTGTTACAAACCGATATTTTTTTGTTGCAGTATTGCTGGGCTCTTGTAATATAGATGAGAAGAAATGTTGTAGGGCTTTTTAAAGTACATTTTGGCTGACCTGCCCAGATTTTATCGTTGTTTACCATGCTGGTATATGAAGTGAGTAGTATGAGGGCACATATGTGCATGTGTATGTTTTAAATGTTGGGGTGATTATAACTCCGTAATCATCCCCAAGTGTAAAGATCTCAATGGAAAGAGATTTTTTCCAGTTAACTTTAACACTTGGCATAAACTAATAAGTAGGTAAGCACTCATTAGGAGTCCTTTTACGATAACTTAAGTCTGAGTATCATTGGAAGCATTGTCAGAGCATAAATTTTGTAGTGGTTAAAAAGCATGGATTCTTGAATCAGATTGCCTGGATTGAAATCTTGGCTTTGACACTCATTAGCTGTGTAACTTTGGGCAAGTGACTGAATTTCTCTGTACCTCAGGTTCTCTGTTCAGAGAGAAGTATGTATCAGGTATCTGGCACATAGTAAGTGCTTCCTACAATGTTAGCTATTAGGTTGAAGCTACAAAGGAAGATTGCACGTTGGTGGAATTTATGGTTGCAGATCAACATAGGGAAGTCTTTTCTCCACATTTAACTGCTTTCACCAAGGATTAAAATAGAGAGGAAGATTTCAATCTGTATGCTGCTTTATAATATTACTTCTTAGGCTAGAGAGAGAAGTTTTAACTTAGCTCTTTTACTGGCATTATACCTAATCCAGGATAACTACTCTTGAGCCTGATTCATTCTGGAGTAAATGTAAAGAAAACTCTTTCTAAATACATTATTATAAGAATGATTAAAATACAGAAACTTAATGCTAACTATAACTTTGTTAATAAGTTGTGGTTATTTGATGGTAAACTAACTTTTTTGGAGTTTAAAAGAATTGTTAATTTTTAAAAAAAATTTTCTTAGGGCGCCTGGGTGGCTCAGTGGGTTAAAGCCTCTGCCTTCAGCTCAGGTCATGATCCCAGGGTCCTGGGATTGAGCCCCCGAATCCAGCTCTCTCAGCAGGGAGCCTGCTTCCTCTTCTCTCTCTGCCTGCTTCTCTGCCTACTTGTGATCTGTCTGTCAAATAAATAAATAAAATATTTAAATACAAATTTTTTTCTTACTCTTCATTTATATCATCTTTTAACGTCTTAGAACCTGAGCCAGCAGAAGAATACACTGAACAAAGTGAAGTTGAATCAACAGAGGTATAATTTTTATTTAATGCTGGCCTTCTTTTTCTGCCTTTCACGCAGAACTCTGAAACGTTTACTTTGCTTTGCAGTATGTAAATAGACAATTTATGGCAGAAACACAGTTCAGCAGTGGTGAAAAGGAGCAGGTAGATGAGTGGACAGTCGAAACAGTTGAGGTAAGAGTTCTCTTGGGTGCGAGGTTGTTGTCTTTTTTTATTAGTAATTTTTATCTCCTAAGAACAAATTAAGATTGTATGTTTTTAGTACATTTATTATCATAACAAACTTATTAAACTTAAAAGATCATTATGTTTAAGAGATTATTTATACTTGTGGATGTTTAGTAGAATCTCTAGTTGATCCAGCTATAGAACATATATATAAAGTTATATGTGTGTAACTTGGGTTTATTAAAGTACATGATTTGTATGTTGTTGATACCAGGTTGCTTTATAAAAATCTGGGCACCCACATGGATAGCCTTTAGAAAAGGCCCACCTTCCAGGGGAATATGTTGGAGTGTCATCTTAGACTCCTTCTCCCTAATGCTCTGGATTTCTCTAGTGTTTCTTAATTCTGTTTCTCAATTGACATTACCTTCAGGTCCTCATGTCTAGTTCAGGTGCCCCTTTCATATTTCTCTTTCCTGAGTGCTCCAGGCTATCTTACTCATTTTTATAGGCCAATTACTAGAATAGTTTTAATTAAGTTACTTTTACTTGAAACTTTTGATGGTGCTGTGTAACCTATAAGATAAAATCAGAATGTCTTACCAGGTTGGTCCTTGCCATCCTTTCCATCCTCTTTTTGGTTGCTTCTTTTATATATCTGAAGTACAGAAAAAATAGCTTTCAACTGTGAATAATAATGCTTTTCTCTTTAATATTATTCCATCAAGATCATTCTTCAAAGGTGTGTTAGTACCTTTAGCTCTTTATAAATGTGCCAAAATGCACTGTTGATAGGTTGAGTAAAGAACTTGCCCTGTACTCTAGAAAGTTACCTAGTTTGGATGAAAATAGTGTCCCATGAAGCGCTAGCAAGACAGTATATGTAATTGGTGAATTATGCAAGGCAGTTCAGAAGTATTAGAGGAGGGTTAGAAGAAAAATAGATCTAAGAGATCTCTCTGTAGAATGGTGATTTGTGTAAGAGGTAAGCAAACCTCCTGGGCCTTGACTAAGTAGATTTGGTGTATATTTTTAGGGGAGTGAGGTAATAGGTATATATTAGCATGAATATAGGGGTAGAAATATGAATTATTAGCATTTTTTAAAAAATTGAATGTTAGGGATGAAAAGTATGTGTTGGCATAGTAGAAAAGTTTGGGAAGTAACAGTGCTTAGTAGGACTTTTTGCTTTTTATTGGGAGAGAATAGTATATTATCTTACTTAGTACTGTGCCAGTATGGTTTGTTCTTAAGTACTTGATAGGTAGGGCCTTTCCAAAGGCTATTCAGATGGAATTCTAAGGAATTTTTTGAGATATAGATGTAGATGACACATCAGTTGGTCTTCTTAACAGTTTAGGTAGTGATTATCTCACTATTGCTTATAAGAGAAGTAAGCTTATGATTTATCCAGGCTCACCAGGTATGACTTGCCCAGGATTAGAAGCCAGACAGAACATAAATTTAATATAATAAAAATTAGTGAGATTTCCCAGAAGTGGGGAATTACTAAATAGTAATCAGAAGAAATTATTAGAGGTAGGTAAAAGGTAGGTATAGTGATCTTTGGCTTTTGTAGCAAGTTATATAAGGTGATAGGGCCTCATCCTAGAGAGAATGAAACAGTAGGAACTCAAAGTTTGATGATGATAACAACTAACTTTTCTTGAGTGCTGACTCAGTCAAGTATTGAGGTAAATGCAGGTTTAATTTCTTTCTATAGAAGGCATAGCAGTTTTAAGCACAGTACATTCTTTTAGGAAGCAAGCACGGGTAATCTTCGAAAGCAGGTTATAAAGTAAATCTGAAATGCTACATAATCGTCATGTGGAATTGAGAACACTGTAGAAGTGACAGCACTCAGTGTTAAATTTATAACTATGGTCAGTTTGAGAAACTACATTAAAGCCTGCTACTTTGTTTATAGTATAGTGCCATATAGAGTTTGGGGGACCTGTCATGGTAATGAATGGAGCTCTTTCATGCTCCCAGTCTGCATCTCTCCCCTTATTTTCCCCTTTAGGTGGTAAATTCACTCCAGCAGCAACCTCAGGCTGCATCTCCTTCAGTGCCAGAGCCCCATTCTTTGACTCCAGTGGCTCAGGCAGATCCCGTTGTGAGAAGACAGCGAGTCCAGGACCTTATGGCGCAAATGCAGGGGCCCTATAATTTCATACAGGTAGGTGCAGTTGAGTCAAACACTAACTGAAAGTTTAAGTGTTTACATTATTTGATTTAACTCCATTATATCCTGACTTGCAGGATTCAATGCTGGATTTTGAAAACCAGACACTTGATCCTGCCATTGTATCTGCACAGCCTATGAATCCGACGCAAAATATGGACATGCCCCAGCTGGTTTGCCCTCCGGGTTAGTAATGGTGTATTCTTATGTGAAAAATACAGGGCCGGTGCTCTCAGGTTTTGTGAAGTATGTGAAAATTAATTATTTCCTTTTAATGTTTGCTTAACTTTTGGATCTTGGGTCTTTTAATTTGGTAAGAAATACTGTTGTTCCCTGTAATATGAGTAACTGTAGTTACGTTGCTTCTTTTTAACCTTTTATTGTCATACATAAACTTAAGTACGTGCAAATGTAGTTTGATGAGTTTCACAGACTGAACACACCAGCACCCAGAAATGGGACATTACCTGTACCTCAGAAGCCTATTTGTGTCCCTTTTCAGTCACTAGTTTACCCTCTCTTTTGGCTCTGTGGGAACCATTTCCTGATTTGTAACATTACAGACCAGTTTTGCTTATTACTGTAATTTATGTAAGTTAAATTGTGCTTGGCTTTTTAAATTTCAAAATTAAGCATGAAAATAATAGAGGTGTCTTTCTCTGAAGGGTGTTTGCAGCTTTTTAGGAGAATTTTTGAACATTTTATTACCTAAATAAAAATGAGATGCAACAGTGAGGTGGTTAAGGGGATGCTTAAGAGGAAAGGGGAAGATTGGCCTATAGACAGTTGAAGTTTCTGGGTGCCTGGGTGGCTCAGTTGGTTAAGCGACAGCCTTCGGCTCAGGTCATGATCCTAGAGTCCCTTGATTGAGTCCCGCATCAGGCTCCCTGCTCAGCAGGGAGTCTGCTTCTCCCTCTGACCCCCTCCCTTCTCATGCTCTCTCACTCTCTCTCAAGTGAATAAATTAAAAAAAAAAAAATCTTAAAAAAAAAAAGACAGTTGAAGTTTCAAACTTGTATTACTAGTCTTACACCGTTATTAGAAATAGCACTAAAGAGGATTGGCATCTTGTACCTGGTTAAGTGGTCCATTTTTCTCCAGGACCGTCAGTCATTTTGAGTCTTGGTTTTTTCCCCCCAAACATGTCATTATTAAGGGTACAAAAGTGGGACTGTATAAAGTAACATACTTAGGGGCGCCTGGGTGGCTCAGTCGGTTAAGAGTCTGCCTTCAGCTCAGGTCGTAATCCCTAGGGTCCTGGGATGGAGTCCTGTGTTAGGCTCTTTTCTCAAGGGGCGAGTCTCATTCTCCCTCTCCCTCTGCTGCTGCTTTGCCTGCTTGTGATCTCTCTGTCAAATAATAGATGGATAGAATCTTAAATAAAATAACATGTAATATCATGTAAATCTTCAGTGTCATAAAAGGAATTGCTGAGGAAAGCATGTTTAATGACACTGTTAGTTTGTTAGTTAGGATTTCTCCAAAGTAAAGGAAGCTCATATCTAATATTTCTACCAAGAGTTAGAAAACAAATTATGGTTAGGCCTTATGGAAAAGAATCAGTTATTAGTGTTCATTTTCCAAGTTCTACCAGAGAAAGACCCCACATAGTTTTAATAGCTGAAAAGTTGTGGCAGGATCAACATATACAGCATTGATAGAACCTGTAAGCCATTTAGATACTCAGTTAATGCTGAGTTCATTAGCCTCCCTTAGCAAAATGGGTGATTTCTAAATGACTAACCACAGATCCAAATTTTTGATTCTTTAACCATGGTTGGGGAAGGGAGTAGAAGACTGGTGGGAGTTGACAGTTTACACACTGAATTGAATATAGGTGTTTTAAAAGCATATTCTTATTTTTTCTTGTGGAAGCATTATGACTAGAAGGAAACCAGAAAAGCTCACTTAAAAGCTAAAATCCTAACGATACTTTTCCAGTTTATTTTCATGATCACTAAAGTTTTTTTAGGATTTGGCTATAAAAGTTTTCTCTGAAGAAATTTGATTTTTGGATTAACAGTGGATTTTTTGGGGTCAATTTTACAGTTCATTCTGAATCTAGACTTGCTCAGCCTAATCAAGTTCCGGTACAACCAGAAGCTACACAGGTAAGAGTGACAGAAATACTGCTGTAGGTTTGTTTTTAATTAGTTCTTGGGTCTCTTTCATTAATGGCTCATGAAAGTGAGGTATGAATTTTATCATTGTCCAAGTCTGTTGTGGGTAGCTGCCAGCCTTTATTTCCATGTTACATTTACTTTTGTTTTAATAACTTAAAAAACATTGTTTTTGTTAAGTCTCATGTTTACAATAATTTTTTAACTTTGAACTGAGTAGAATTTGAGAAGACATATTTAAATGTCAAAATTCTAAAATTCAGTGTCGATATTGCCATTTAGAAGCATTTGTTGGGGACTTCATAACTGGACTTGGGTATATTTAACTTTCAATTTTAATATTAGATGTATTTTTTGCAGTTAAGTTTTATAGTCTCCTTAACAGGTATATCTGTTTCTTAGCCCTGTGTTACAGTTTATAACAGAAAGCAGCTTTGATTGCTTTGTTTCTGTGTAGGTTCCTTTGGTTTCATCCACAAGTGAGGGGTACACAGCATCTCAACCCTTGTACCAGCCTTCTCACGCTACAGAGCAGCGACCACAAAAGGAACCAATTGACCAGATTCAGGCAAGTTTCTGTTACTAGGTAACATAAATTTGATGAGGCACTTACTCATGAATTGGGTGCAGAGGTAAATTACTATTAATATTGTTACTCTTTTTGGACCTAATGCAAGCAATACAGTATTTTGCTTTTATGAAATAGTTGAATTTCTTAACATACTAAGTCTTGGATAGTAGACTTGGCTAAATACAGTTTATCACTAAAGTGCATCTATTCATTTTGTGTTTAGGCAACAATCTCCTTAAATACAGATCAGACTACCGCATCATCTTCCCTTCCGGCTGCTTCTCAGCCTCAGGTGTTCCAGGCTGGGACAAGCAAACCATTACATAGCAGTGGAATCAATGTAAATGCAGCTCCATTCCAATCCATGCAAACGGTGAGTAATTAATTGAACTAATATTAAATGCCTATTGTGTAGTATGATCATGCCAGAGTCTCAACAAAAAAAGTCTTCATTTACCTTTGTATTTGAGTTTGCATCTTTCCAAACTGTAGAGTATATTTAATTGAACATAAACTCTAATTTTTTCCTGATCCCAGAGATAGTATTTGAGTCTTAGGAATTATGTGCTCACATCTTTGTTTTTTATAGTTTCATCCCTTTTGGTTTGATTAATAAAAGTAAATGTGCAGAAAAGTAGACTACTACAATATTTATATATAAATCATTACCTAGATTTAACAGTTGTCTACTTTTTTCCATATTTGCTTAATCTTTTATTTTATGGACATTTCTCATAGTAAATTTCACATGTTATAGTTCATTGTGGTTTTTCAGTTTTTCATCTCTAAACCGCAGGGTTTCTAGAAAATGCTGATGAAAATACCATAATTAATGGGACACAGTTAAATTCGTGCTCATGGGAAAGTTCAGAATTAAATATTAAAGTAGTAACTTGCTAAAAATGTCAATAAAAATAAAAATGAAGTATTCAACTCAAAGTTAAAGTTCATAGAATTAATTTCTGTTAGTGACATTGTATCAGTGGTTTGCATCTTTAAAAAGCTTTCTCATTTATAATTGCATTTCCAAGCTGCTATTTTTGTGTCTTTTTAGATTTTCATCCCCTCTTATGCTCTCCTTTAAGTGCTGTGTGGTGTGTATGTCTGTATATTAAAAATATATATACTGTATATGTAGAGTGAGTGTGTGTGTGTGTGTGTGGGACTATAATGCGTTTACAGTTGAGGTAAAACCAGCATTGAGGTCTGCCTTATTAAAAATAGGGAAATTATTAGCGTAAAGGGATGATGTAATCATTTACTTTATTTACTTACAGGTGTTCAATATGAATGCCCCGGTTCCTCCTGTTAATGAACCAGAAACTTTGAAACAGCAAAATCAGTACCAGGCCAGTTACAACCAGAGCTTTTCTAGTCAGCCTCATCAAGTAGAACAAACAGACCTTCAGCAAGAACAGCTTCAAACAGGTAGGAAAACCAGTGTCTCTTCCTTGGCTTCTTGCCCTCCAACACAGTTAACTGATGGTGGTAGGAGAGTTTAGATTTTTAGAGTGTCAGGGTCCAAGAATTTTTGTTTTAGTAGTAGACCTTACAGATTTTTCATTACAGAACCTGAATTCAATTGAGTCCATATTTATTTTATGTGCCTGTACTTTTTTTGGAGGCCTTACACCAATTTTCTTTTGATCAGTAAGTGCTCATAATATCCCTTTTTCATTCTATGATTTTAGTGGAATTAAGCTTGTTACTTAAATTATGATCAACTTTGATTGCTAATTAATTAAAGCCAAATAGTGTGATACCTGGTAGGTAGTAAGTCAGTTAGTTATACAGTTAAGAAGCAGTAAGGAGTTGGCTTGGTTGTCAGTACACTAGTTAGAATAAAGCAAGCAAAAATCCCATGGTAGCTGTCTTTGGTAGACTAGGTTAAAACAAAGTCTTTTGTTGGCAAGTAAGGTCATTCATAAGTTGGCTGGTTACCACACCCATCGTAGTAATGTAGCTGGGGATTTCTTAACTTTTGTAAGGCATGAAATAACTGCTTTAGGTCTGTGGTTATTTAGATCCCAGGTTGTTTAATTGGAATCCCATAGCAAACTAGCAGACCTTTCTAAAATCATAGGAGTTAATAGCTTAATTTTATCAGACTGATTTAAATTACTATGAGATCTTTTAATTGTCCATATTCTTGGTAGACCTGGATCAACATTACGGATTTTTCAGTACTAAATTCTTACATATTTCCTATAATATTAAGCACCAGTAATTAGTAAGGAGTTTGAATCAGCTATAATCTGATATTTATCCATTACGCTATTTGTGTTCAGCTGCTGAGGGATAAAACTGGGTTTCATGCCCTCATGCTCCTTTAATTATTGCCATGTGCTCATAAGCATGTCAGCACAATGTCTAAAGGCCCCAAATACACCTGCTCCATAGCAAATTGTACTGTTTAGTCAGGAACAACATGAAAAAGGGATAAGGCAAGAACCTGGCTATTATTTATGGACTTGGAGTTTATGGTATACAAACACTTTAATAGAAATTCTGTTTTTTAAAAAGAATTCTGGTATTTTCATTTTTTTTAAAAGATTTTATTATTTATTTTTGCGAGAGAGAGAAAATGAAGATATGAGCCTGGGGGGAGGCACAAAGGGAGAAGCAGACTCCCCACTGAGCAGGCACCTGATGCAGGTCTTGATTCCAGAACCCTGGGATCATGACCTGAGCCGAAGGCACAGATGCTTAACCAACTGAACCACCCAGATGCCCTGATTTCTGGTATTTTTAAATAAAGATTACACTTTAATTGTACCACTAAGAGTTTTCTTGCAGTGAGATTTGACCAAGACTAATAAAATTCTTACTGATAAAAAGTTGAGTTGAAAATTCACTTTTGACCACTCTACATGCATGTGAATGAATCTCTTCAGATAGAAAATGTTACCTGTAATCATGATAGTTGCCTGTAATTTTAAATTTGGGGAACGTAGTGAAAGGCAGTCTATAGAAAGATCACACTGTGAATAGTATAATTGGTCCATTAATTACATAGTTCAAAAAGGAGCCACCACTCCTTCTCCTCCTAGGCATACTTGGGCTTACTCACTCCAGATATCATTCTGAACACTGATAAATGTGTTTGGGGTTTCTTCAGGATATAAAATATATCAGGTGAAGTTTTTCAAGAGTCACACCACCTCTTCTGTCTGCCTAAACATGGGAGATTTGGGCTGGCAAGAGGCTGCTGATTGTTTTTGTTCTTGGGGTGTAGGCCTTCCTTTAGTCTCTACCTTCCTCACCTTCCAAAGGCACTGTTTACATCCCGTTTTGTCTCCTCTATGAATTATAAACATTGGGGTAGTATCAGAAAGATACCTCAGGATTTAATTTTTGAAGATTTTTAGATTCTAGACTTCTCCCCATTGTGGAAGGAGGAAGGGGTGTGCAAGGTTAGCATAAACCTTTTAGAATCTTCTCTTCACCTCATCAGGTTGAGTGCCAGTGTGAGTAGTATTTAACTGTCTTTTAAATTGGTTGTACTTAAAAGGACTTGAAGTGGAATCAGGCATTAAGGGGGGTATAAGCTGAAGGCCTCTGCTGATTTATCTTTATAATTGACTGGATTTTCCACCATATGATTGCCTAGGTGTGGGAGAGCATGGTTTTGTATGTTTCACTAAGTAGCAAGGGCAATTTAAAAGGATATGAAAACTTTTACCACAAAGGAACTTTTTAGTGAAAAGAAATAATTAAATGATACAAAATGATAATTGTACTGTTCCAGTATGTAAGATATTTTGAGTTATTGTGGGTCTCTTGTGCTAATAGACAGGTGCCTCTTAGAAGATATTTAATAATACAGGTTTTGTTTCATTTGGAAGGATAGAATTTTGTGCTCTTACACATTTGTGTGCTTCTAAAGGTTTGGAATTATTGTTGGATAATTATATTCTCTTTAGCTAATTAATATATTGGTAGGAGGAAAATAGGGATTTAATGACTTAACTAATGTATAGTGATCACTATTATTAATATGAAAATTTAAAGACAATTTGAAGAGGAAGTACAAGGCACCTCTTAAACCAGAAACTGAGAGAACAGTTTGTAATGAGCTATGTGTATGCGGGGTGTGTGTGTGTATAAATTTTTTCTTTTTATTATAGTGGTTGGCACCTACCATGGTTCCCAGGACCAGCCCCATCAAGTGACTGGTAACCACCAGCAGCCTCCCCAGCAGAACACTGGATTTCCACGTAGCAGTCAGCCGTATTACAACAGTCGTGGTGTGTCTCGTGGTGGTTCTCGTGGTGCTAGAGGCTTGATGAATGGATATAGGGGCCCTGCCAATGGATTCAGAGGTACAAAAAAAAAAGCAGCAGCAAATTTATGTTCTTTTTTTAATTTATAAAATACATAGAAATATGTTGTATGGTTTTTGGGAAAGATATGTATCTGAGTTAGTCTCTTATGTACAACTTAAACGTTTTTTAGTATGTTACAGGCATTTATTTATTTAATTAATTTACTTATTAAAGATTTTATTTATTTGACAGAGATATAGCGAGAGGGAACACAAGCAGGGGGAGCAGGAGAGGGAGAAGCAGGCTTCCCGCTGAGTGGGGAGCCCGAGGTGGGGCTCAGTCCCAGGTCCCTGGGATCATGACTGGAGCTGAAGGCAGATGCTTAATGACTGAGCCACCCAGGCGCCCAGCAATTATTTATTTTTTATAAAAGATTTTATTTGAGAGAGTGAGAGAGAGCACAAGCCAGGGGAGGGGCAGCAGGTGAGGGAAAACAGATTCCCTGCTGAGCACGAGCCTGATGTGGGGCTCCATTCTAGGACCCCAAATCATGACCTCAGCTGAAGGCAGGTGCTTAACCAACTGAGCCTGCTGAGGCGGTCCTGTTTTAGGCATTTAAACCGACAAAATTAGGAATGAATTTTTTTAGGTGTCAAATCCCTGACTTCTGTGTCCTCTAGGTGATACTTGTTTCCATTAATTATCAGACTTTATGGGGATTTTTTTGTGCGGGGGTGTGTGTGCATGAATGGGTAAAAGTGTCATCTTCCAAGTAAGTTAATACTCAGAAATTCAGGAGCAGATGGGATCAGGATTGGAAACTAGAAATTAGTTTAAATAATTAGCATGGCTTACAGTTTTTCAGTTCTTTTTTTGGTCAGTAGTAGGAAATAAAAATTCCTTGTATAGATAAGAAAATTATGTTCTTGTCCTAAATTTTAGGAGGATATGATGGTTACCGCCCTTCATTCTCTAACACTCCAAACAGTGGTTATACACAGCCTCAGTTCAGTGCTCCCCGGGACTACTCTGGCTATCAGCGGGTAGGTAGAAGTTGCTTTAAAATACAAACCTGACCTAAATACACCAATGAAGTGGACTGATACGGCTGTTTGTACTTTAGTAATTAAGTAATTTGGGGCTGATTTTTTAATTTTATACAAGGTACTTCATTATGGAAAATGATAACTTTTTCTTAAGCACTCAGCATAGTTGCTCATTTAATAGAGTCTTGAAAACAGAATGATTTTCGTTCACTGTTTGTGGGATTGCAAATTAGTGCAGCTACTGTGAAAAACAGTGTAGTGTTTCCTCAGAAAATTAAAAATAGAATTACCATATGACCCAGTAATTCCACTACTGGGTATCTACCCAAAGAAAATGAAAACACTAATTCAAAAAGATACATGCATTCCTGTGTTTATTGCAGCATTATTTGTAATAGCCAAGGTATGGGTGGAAACATCCCCAATTATCCATCATTAGATGAATGGATAAAGAAGATTTGGTATATATAATGAAATATTATCAGCCACAGAAAAAAAAGAGAGAAAAGGAAATACTGCCATTTGCAGGAAGTGGATGGACCTAGAGAGTGTGATGCTAAGAGAAATAAGTCAGAGAAAGAAATACACCACACGATCTCACTCATACGTGGCATTTAAGAAACTAAACAGAGGTGGACAAAAAAAACACTTTTAAGTGGAGAATAAACTTGGTAGTTGCCAGAGGGGCGGGGGTGGGTGGGGAATGGGTGAAATGGATAAAATTTTTGAATTACCCTTTTGTACACCTGAAACTAATATAATACTATATGTTAATTATATATGAATAAAAATAAGTTTGTGTAGGAGAAAAAAAATGATTTTTAAGAGCAGAGACATCTCATTGAATATTGAGAATAACAAGTACAATTACAGAATAACTTCTCTAGCTATATTATATTGAAATGTGCAAAAAATAATAAGGAAGAATTTTGTGTTCTGTGTCAGTAAGAATAGATAGATGATGAGTAAGCATTAAAAAATTACATTTCCTTCAGTACTAACTAGCTTGTCTTTTAGGATGGATATCAGCAGAATTTCAAGCGAGGCTCTGGGCAGAGTGGACCACGGGGAGCCCCACGAGGTAATATTTTGTGGTGGTGATCCTAGCTCCTAAGTGGAGCTTCTGTTCTGGCCTTGGAAGAGCTGTTCCATAGTCTGCATGTAGGTTACATGTTAGGAATACATTTATCATTACCAGACTTGTTGCTAGGGATTAAATGAAATGCTCTGTTTCTAAAACTAATCTTGAACCCAAATTTAATTTTTTGAATGACTTTCCCTGTTACTATATAAATTGTCTTGAAAACTAAAACATTTCTCCTCCTCAGAAAAAGTGTTTTTCCAACTGCAAATTATTTTTCAGGTCCTAAAACCTGCTAAATGTTTTTAGGAAGTACTTACTGAAACATTTTTGTAAGACATTTTTGGAATGAGATTGAACATTTATATAAATTTATTATTCCTCTTTCATTTTTGAACATGCATATTATATTTTAGGGTCAGAAATCCTTTAATGGCCAGATAAGCCATAGTTACATTTAGAGAACCATTTAGAAGTGATAGAACCTAGTTGAAACTTCAATGCCTTTGGATCACTAATAGCGATACAAGTGTCAGATTATTTCTGACTTCTAAATAAAACATCCAAAATCCTAACTAATTTATTGAACTATCTTTAAAAATTGCAGGCTTAATAAGTTTCTGATTTTGTCTATTACCAGAGGAAAACTGCTTCCTATTTGTACAGGAAGTCAACCTGTGTAACAATTAGACAGGTAGCATTTTGTATGATCTGAATTTCTAAATGGTTCTCTGATTTAAGGGAAGTTAAATTGAATAGGTTTCCTCTAGATATTGGCCATAACATGTATAAAATGTATATTAAGGAGGAATTACAAAGTACTTTGATTTCAATGCTAGTAGAAGCTGGCCAGCAAAAAGGTGCATTTTATTTTTAAATTAATGGATCACTTGGGAATTACTGACTTGAAGTATCAAAGGATATTTGCATGTGAATGTGGGTTATGTTCTTTCTCATCTTGTAGTATATTCTATGAAAGTTGAGTTGACCGGTAGCTAAAAATCTGTTTTAACAGCATGTAAAAAGTTACTTTATCTGTTACAAGTCATTATACAATTTTGAATGTTATGTAGTTTCTTTTTAACAGTTTAGGTAACAAGGTCTGTTTTTCATTCTGGTGCTTTTATTAATTTTGATAGTATGATGTTACTTACTACTGAAATGTAAGCTAGAGTGTACACTAGAATGTAAGCTCCATGAGAGCAGGTACCTTGTCTGTCTTTACTGCTGTATCTATTTCCAACGCCTGATGACAGTGCCTGGCACATAGTAGGCACTCAATAAATACTTGTTGAATGAATGAATGAATGAGTACTGGTGGAATACTCCATTAGCTCTACTCTTCTTTTAGCTAGAGAACGTGAGCAAATTTGCGCATGACAACTTCCAGGACAGGTGAACACTGAAGAATTGACTTCTTAAACCTAATAATGTGGTGACAAGCTGCCCACATGCTTCTTGACTTCAGATGAAAATCTGCTTGAAGGCAAAGCAAATAATATTTGAAAGAAAAACCAAATGCCATTTTTGTCTTCTAGGTCGTGGAGGGCCCCCAAGACCCAACAGAGGGATGCCGCAAATGAACACTCAGCAAGTGAATTAATCTGATTCACAGGATTATGTTTAAACGCCAAAAACACACTGGCCAGTGTACCATAATATGTTACCAGAAGAGTTATTATCTATTTGTTCTCCCTTTCAGGAAACTTATTGTAAAGGGACTGTTTTCATCCCATAAAGACAGGACTACAATTGTCAGCTTTATATTACCTGGATATGGAAGGAAACTATTTTTATTCTGCATGTTCTGTCCTAAGCGTCATCTTGAGCCTTGCACATGATACTCAGATTCCTCACCCTTGCTTAGGAGTAAAACATAATACACTTTACAGGGTGATATCTCCATAGTTATTTGAAGTGGCTTGGAAAAAGCAAGATTGACTTTTGACATTGGACAAAATCTATAAATCAGCCCTAGAGTTATTCAGTGGTAACTGACAAAACTAAAATATTTCCCTTCGAGAAGGAGTGGAGTGTGGTTTGGCGGAACAACTGCATTTCACAGCTTTTCCAGTTAAATTGGAGCACTGAACGTTAGATGCATACCAAATTATGCATGGGCCCTTAATATAAAAGGCTGGCTACCAGCTTTGACACAGCACTATTCATCCTCTGGCCAAACGACTGTGGTTAAAAACACATGTAAATTGCTTTTTAACAGCTGATACTGTATAAGACAAAGCCAAAATGCAAAATTAGGCTTTGATTGGCACTTTTTGAAAAATATGCAACAAATATGGGATGTAATCTGGATGGCCGCTTCTGTACTTAATGTGAAGTATTTAGATACCTTTTTGAACACTTAACAGTTTCTTCGACAATGACTTTTGTAAGGATTGGTACTATATATCATTCCTTATAATGTCCATTGTCTGTCACTAATCCTTGAATCTTGCTGTATTGTCACCTAAATTGGTACAGGTACTGATGAAAGTATCTAATGGATAATCATAACACTCTTGGTCACATGTTTTTCCTGCAGCCTGAAGGTTTTCAAAAGAAAAATATCAAATGCCTGCTGCTACCACCCTTTTAAATTGCTATCTTTTGCAAAGCACCAGTATGTGTTTTAGATTGATTTCCCTATTTTAGGGAAATGACAGACAGTAGTTTCAGTTCTGATGGTATAAGCAAAACAAATAAAACATGTTTATAAAAGTTGTATCTTGAAGCACTGGTGTTCAACAGCTAGCAGCTTAGGTGGTGCACCCCATGCACTGTTAGTGCTTCAAATTTTATGGTTATCTCCAGCAGCTATTTCTGTAGTTGCATTTATCTTTTGTCTAACCCTGATTGAATTACCTTTTTCTCATGGAGGCATTTATATTCAAAGTGGTGATTCCTTCACTTAGATGCATAGGGAGAGTCACAAGTTTGATGGAGATGACAGTTTAGTAATTTATGTACTGTTGGAATTTGTGCTAGCAGTTTGAGCACTAGTTCTGTGTGCCTATGAACTTAATGCTGCTTGTCATATCCCACCTTGACTTCATGGAGAATTAATCCCATCTATTCAGCAAAGGCTACTAATACTAAGTGAATGGTATTTTCTGTGCAGAAATGGAATTTTGTTTTATTAGCCTTTAGCTAAGGAATTTTTCCAGTAGGTGCTCAGCTACTAAAGAAAAACAAAAACAAGACACAAAACTATTCTCAAACATTCATAGACAACTGGAGTTTTTGCTGGTTTTGTAACCTACTAAAATGGATAGGCTGTTGAACATTCCACATTCAAAAAGTTTTTTGTAGGGTGGTGGGGAAGGGGGCATATCTTCAATGTTTATTTTAAAATAAAATAAGTTCTTGACTTTTCTCATGTGTGGTTGTGGTACATCATATTGGAAGGGTTCTGTTTACTTTTGCAAACAAGTATTTCTTTTGCTAGCACCTCCCGTTGTGTGCTTTAAATGACATCTGCCTGGGATGTACCACAACCATATGTTAGCTGTATTTTATGGGCAATAGATAAAATATTCATGGTTTACTGGGTAATCCCTAGATGTGTATGCTTACAATCCTATATATAAAACTAAATTTGCTATCTGTGTAGAAAACAATTTCATGACATTTAAAATGGAAGTAAATAAGTTCTTTATACTAGTGATCTCTATGAATCAGTTTAGAGATGGGATGGGGAGAAATGCGTTCTAGGTTTCAAACTTCTATGCATTAGTGTAGATGTTGTGAATGTGTAAAAGGTGTTAGCAGTTTTATTATTTCTATGTATGTTTTTAAAGAATCGTTTGTTCTTTTGGAAATAGAATTTTTTTTTTTTTGGCATTCTATCATCACAGTTTAAATGTTAAGCTTTTGTGTCACAATTCAGACTATATTTTTCAAAGGAGTGCCTCGTTATGAGGCAGAGAACTTTTTAAAAGTCCCGTTAAGGTCTGAGTTTTGGTACTAAGCATCCTGCATAATATGTGAATACTTGTCCTACCTACAGAAGGCCTTTTGTTTGGTCAAATGATTATTTTAGCAGAGTTGCAAGGAAATGACTGTCACATGTGTCACTGTAGCTTCTTGATACAGTAAGACTCCACATTATAAGGTACTTTTTAAATGTACAGTATCAATCATCTCATGTGGATAATGAGACTCCTTTTTTTAAGCTTTAAGTAGAATGTCATTGATGACCTTGGTTAGAGCAGTTTTGTTTCTAGATCCTAATACCCTAAAGAATATGGAAGGGTTTTTGCAATCACTGTATCCTGATATTAAAACAAATATCCTTTAAACATTTTTAATCAGTTAGCTTCTACAGTTCTTTTGTCTCCTATATATGCATCTCTGTTATGGTGGGAAACTTTTCCACTTAAAGGAGGCATGAAAATTTGTGTTTATTCTCAGAAGCCTCAGTAACTGAGGTGCTCTGTGACAACCAGTTCATAAAATATAGAAGGCAGTTGAGTAGTTTCCTCAGTGTCTTGGGAAATTTGTACTGTTCATTATATTTGCAGTAATATATCTAATTAGGGGAGTGAGATACAGGGAAGCACTGAGTTCAAACCCTTCTTCATTTCATCTTTAAGTTCCTGAATTCTCATCCTACTTGAGTTCTTATTAAGCACTTTTAAGTTTTACTGACTATAAATTATTTTCAAAGAATCAGTATTGCCCTTGAGCCTATCCCTTCTGTATAGTCAACGGGGAGGGAAACCATCAGGAAAATGAATGTAAATTAGTTAAGGCTTATCTCTATACCTTTTCCCATTCTGGGGTTTATAAAAATGCTGGAAAAGACTATTTGTCTTAAATTACATTAGATTAAATATTAAAATCTGATTCTTTACTGTCCTTGAGTGAAGTCTACATTAGTTGTGTATACTATCCAGCGAAGCTCTGAAGTGCTACTTATAAGAGGAGAAGGAAAAAGCTTAAAAGAAGTCTCTCTGGTAGCCTTGTCTTCTAAAGAGACTGGACTACCATACCTTCTTTCAGTCAGGATCTTAATACCTTAATTTAACAGATGTTGGCAAGGTCTAATCAGTCTCATGTGGAAGAGTGGCTCATTGAGTATAGACAGTGCAAGACCACCTGATCTAGTAAAGGCAATTCTCAGTGTTGTATTTTTATTTATAAATACAAGTTTTCTTTAAGTACTGTGTTTATATTCGGGAGACACTGTATTAAGCCACTGAACGAAGGCTTCATTAGGCAAATCTGGGTGTCCTTTCCGAGCATCGTGGCAAGCACTAAGTATTCAGTGGTGACAAAAATCACTGTGGTTCCTGCTTTCACTGAACAACCTCATCAAAGATAATGATGTGGTGACACAAAAACGTACCAATGCCATGATGGAGCAACGTGATTGATGACAAGTATAAAGGCCGTGACTCAGATAGTTTATGACCTAGTCAAAATGATCAGGAAAGACTTTGGTGAAAGGGATAATTGAACTAAGACTTGATGGATGAGGAGTAATTAGGCAGAGAAGTGGAGAGTAATGTCCAAAGGTGTCATCTCCAGTGATTGAGAAGGCTGTCTGCTCAAGTGGGAGAAGGGTGGGTGTTAATAGTTAGTTGCTGAAGAAACAGGTAAAGGGTACTATAGGGGGCTTTATAGTTATGTTCCATGTTAAGTTTTGTCTCTTAACAGTTGGAAACTAAAGGGTTTCTAAACTGTGTATGGGGCCAGGGGTGGGTTAAAGGATGGTCACCTAATAAAATTGCCATTTAAAGAATACACAATGCATTGTTGAGAACAAAATACATGGGGCTAGATATGTCTATTGGAGTAGCCCATGTGAGAAATTATTATAACATAAAGTGGAGGGTGGTAGTGAATGGCTTCTACATGTTTCCTGTCTCGCTGGCCACTACTCAGTAATCAGTATTCTTTGCTGGGTAATCCACTTGTGAGACCTTGATCTCCAGCTAGAATCTTTCCTAGGTGATCTCATCTAATCCCAGGACTTTGAATACAATCACTTTAGTTCACTTCTACATACTCCTAGGTCCCAAACTCCCGAAAACTCCAGTCCTAGTCTGTAATCTCTATTTGAATGTCTTGAGTGTTCCAAATTAATCTCTTAATTAACCCGCATTCATCCATTTGCTTAGGGCAAATACTTCGGCTACCATTGTTTTTTCTTTCATACATACCCTGTATCTAGTCCTTAAGTAACCTACATGATTCTACCTTGAAAATGTATCCTGAGTCATCTAGCACTTCTGACCACCCCCACCACTAGCTTAGAGCAGGTAACTACAGTAGCTTTTAATGCATGGCTGCTGCTACTCTTGCCCTTGTGCAGTGATTTTTGCACAGCAGCCAAGCAAGCCTTTTCTGAGGGCAAGTCAGATTTTGTCACTTCCCAGTTCCCCAAACTCCACTGGTTTTCCCATTACACCTAGAATTCTAAAGTTTGGTCCATGTGCATTCATTATTTGGCCTAGTTTCCTACCATTTTATTCTTGATCATTGTAGTCTGGCTATGTTGGCTGCTTTGCTACCTTGCCAATTAGGCAAATTCCATCTAGAAATCTATGTGTTACATCTTCAGCTTGGGAAGGCTTTTCACTCAAATATTTTTATTTTTTTAAAGATTATTTATTTGACAGATCACAAGCAGGCAGAGAGGCAGGCAGAGAGAGAGGAAGGGAAGCAGGCTCCCTGCTGAGCAGAGAGCCAGGACCCTGGGATCATGACCTGAGCCGGAGGCAGAGGCTTAACCCACTGAGCCACCCAGGTGCCCCATCACTCAAATATTTTTAATGCTCATTCTAAATTCAGGTGTTTGCTCCAGTGTCATTGCCTCATAGGCCTTCCATGGCCACCACTAAAACATATCCTTTGTCACTATTCACTTGCTGGATACTTTTTTCTTTTTTTTCTTTTTTTTTTTTTGATACTTTTTTCTTAATGAGCTTAATTATGCAAACTTCATGAATGATAGGAACATTTTGGTCACCTGATCCCTTGTGTCTGGCATATTGGCATTTTTGTTGAGTGAATGAGAAAATGGTCGATATTGGACTAAATGGGTGGTGGTGATGATTACATTATAATTGTATGTGTCTTGATGTGGGGAAGGAATTTCAGTGAGGAAGGGAAGATAAGTTTGGCTTCAGACATTTTGAATTTGAGGTATCCGAAAAATGTCAAGCAAGCAATTGGGATTTACTTGAAGGTCAACGCTCTGGCCCAAAGACAAGAATGTGTAAGAATATATATGTGGTTCTTGTGCTTGGGCGAGTTTCACCTGGGAGCTGGTGGGGTGGGAGGGTGAAGGAAGAAAAGATGTTAAGTAATTTATCAAGAGCAGAGCCCCAGAGCTGGTTTTCAGAAGAGCGCCATCATTTGATGGCCAGATAAAGGCCTAAAGGGAGCTTACAAAGTACCCACTGTGGTGGATGGAAAGCCTACTGAATTCCCGACAGGTCTACAGGGTCGTTTCTGCAGGTGGGGAGGGTCAAGTGAAATGAATCGGGTCTGCTGGTCGAGTTTCCTCATTTTGTCACATTAAAGTGGGAAGTTATTTTAATAAAAATCGTCAAAATCGCGCACAGATCCCTGGAGTCGGTAATCTCATAAAACCAGGCTAATAAACAATCCTGGTCCACTTACCATGTGCTGCCCTGGACCCATCTGGGAACCTGGGCTAGTCCCAGTACAGTGGCAGGGGCTGGGGGTGCGGACACCTGTATGCACATTTTCCCCTTCGAAGCCAAGGTATTTTGAGTCTGACGAGCGGCACCCCAGCCACCCGAGTAAAAACGGAATTTCCCAGCCGCGTTGTCTATTTGGGCTGCAGCTCCGCCTCGCGGGCCTCTGACGTCATCACACAGAGACCTGGTTGAGAAAGGTCCCCGCACACGCGTGCCGCCGTGCCGTTAGTGCGCTTGCGCACGCGCCGATTTCTAGGGCCTGAGCAGGAAGAGCTTCGCGGAGCGAGACCAGCTCGGAAAGCTCGCTGTTCGGCATCCGCTAGGGGCAGCCCACTGCTCCCTTCTGGCTGCTGGAGTAATTCGGTTTCCCCACGTGCTTCCGCTTGGCTGCTGGCTGGGATCCGCTGGGCTCGGGGCGCAGGTAGCCAACACGGGATGTCTTGGGGTGGGTGTTGAGGTCGGTGTCCATGTCTTTCTTGGGCCCAGAGGTGACCGGCTCGAGGATGAAGTCTGTGTATCTATGCAGATGCCCGGCCCTCGCCTCCTGCCTTCCCGCACGGGCGCTCCTAGATGACAGATTCCTCTTCCCGATTGGCGGCCACCCTCGGCGTGCTTCTTGAGCGCTCTCGGGGCTCGATCTCCACCTTCTAGGGACCTCTTGCTAGGGGTCGGGTGAGGGGGTGGGTGACAACACTTTCGCTTTCCGCGGAGCTTGCCCACAGTTCCTGGTATAGGCGCTGGGCATAAAACAGGCGCTGGGCGTTAAACCGAGTCCAGATCTTCCCATGATTTAAACTGTTTGTCTCACCCCATTCTTTTATAGTCTTTATTCAGCAGTCACATTCAAGACTTTGTTTTATTTGCTAATGCCCCTAGAACGGGTAACTAGCACACAGATGCTATTTTGTTAGACCAATAGATGAATGAATGAAGAAAAGTCCTCTTTCTCTTCTCTCAGGGCCCTCTTCATCCATTAAGCCTTCTGTGCAACTCCAGCCCAGAGTAATCTCAGACCTTCATCAGACCACTGGCTGTACTGTTATTTTTACACCCAATTTTTCTGTCGTAAGACCGATCGTCCCTTATCTCTTTTACTTGAATATTTTCTCCAAGGAGAATGAAAGCTCCTTGAAGTCAAGCCTTTATCTGGCATTGCTTCTGGGGCTCCCCTAGTAACTAGGGCAAAAAGCAGCCCCTAATAATTAGTTATTGATTGATTAGTGTGTGATCGTTTTGTGACAGCTCAGCGGAGGTGATCGTTGAGCTGGAAAAAGCTTAGGCTTTGGAGTCTCTCTTCCTTGAGATACTTGAGTTCTTTTATATTTGCTCCTTTCCTCATGAAAAAAGAGCCATTGGTTGTAATATAGTGTTGGATATTAAGATAGAACTGCTAAAATCCACATTTGGGTTGGAGGTTAGAAGGATGGTTATGGCATAGTTAAGGCAATTGATGAACTTTACGTTTAGAAGCAGCAAGCCCTGGACTTCCTAGGTAACCTGTCATTCTTACTCTTATGTTGCAATAATATAATTGATATTCCTGATGTTTCCTTGGTGTATTTATTGCGGTAATGATGCAGTATTTTGTTATATGTAATCACAATAATTTTTAAGGTCTCTCTGTACAGACTTCAGTATGTTTTTCCCTCCCTCGAGGAGACAATTGGGACACTTTTCTTTTCTTTCTTTCTTTCTTTTTTTTTTTAGATTTTTATTTATTTATTTGACAGAGACATAGTGAGAGAGGGAACACAAGCAGGGGACGTGGGAGAGGGAGAAGCAGGCTTCCCGCTGAGCAGGGAGCCCGATGCAGGGCTCGATCCCAGGACCCTGGGATCATGACCTGAGCTGAAGGCAGCTGCTTAATGCCTGAGCCACCCAGTTGCCCCTGGGACACATTTCATCACAATAATATTCATTGATTTCCTTTCCCTGACTTTATTAGTAATGCATATGAATTAAAAAAAAAAAACAACAGAACACCAAATAACAAAAGAACAAAATAAAAACCATCTGCAGTCTCTCCATTCAGAAATAATTACTTTTTGGTGTTTCCTTCTAGGTCTGTTTTCCCTATATGTTAGGTAAATGCATTTAAAAAAAGAAGGTATGCTTTGTCTTGCGATGTCTGTCTTCTCATAAGTATCTACATCCATATCCTTAGATAATTTCTGAAAGTTATTTTGAAAAACTTTTCTTGAAAACTGCCTTATTATCCTGTAAATATGCCATCATATATTTTAATCATTCTGTTTTTTGGAGCATTGTTTCTGGTTTTGGAAAAAACCTCCTTGATAGGAGTATGAATTACAGCTTCTCTTCTGACTTTCCTGCTGAGGAAGCATATTCTTAACCTCCCAAGCCACAGTTTCCTAATTTTAAAAATGAAACTGACATGTTCCCTAGGGAGCAGTTGGAGAGTTAAGTAAAATGATACTTACAAATGTGCCTAGCACAGCCCCTGGCCCCACAGGAGGCCACAAGCTAATGTTACCACCCAGAATCTGGTGTTCATGTACAGCTGTGTTTCCTTTCTCTCTGTTTCAGCGGTAATCGTTCACGATGCATCGAAAGAAAGTAGATAACCGAATCCGGATTCTCATTGAAAATGGAGTCGCTGAACGACAAAGGTCTTTGTTTGTTGTAGTTGGAGACCGAGGAAAGGATCAGGTAGGACCTGGTCAGCACTTCCTGACTTACTTTGTGTCTTATCCCAGAGTCAACTTGTTACTGGCCGTCTGAGGTTTCCGCACATGGTAACATTAAGGTCCCTTTGACCGGTTTTCTCTGAGTAAGATGCCTAGTGAGAACCTCAGGGGGTACTGAGCATGAGGTATGTGTGACTGGGCTTCTAGCCCCTGCCTAGGCACTGCTGGCCTTGGGACCCGGGGTGCTTTCCTGTCCTGGCCCTTGGTTTACTTTCCGGATCTTTCAAGTGAGGTCTTGGGCCTGGCAGTCTCTGAGGCCTCTTTGGGCCCTGAGATTCCCTGACTTTCTTTTGGCAGGTGGTCATACTCCATCACATGTTGTCCAAAGCGACAGTGAAGGCTCGGCCTTCAGTGCTGTGGTGTTACAAGAAAGAGCTGGGCTTTAGCAGGTAAGTTTGGCCCTTTGAATGTCCCATACCACTTACAATTCCTGCTCCTTAGTTCATTGCCAGGCAGTGATTCCCAGATCTAGTTTTTCAGGGATCATTAGGGAGGTGCTACCTCTGAGGACACTTCTAGAGATAGAAAATGATAGCACAGATGTCCTTTCTGCGTTCCTGACAGTAAGTTTCATTTATTTTTTTAAAGATTTTATTTATTTATTTGACAGAGATCACAAATAAGCAGAGGCAGGCAGAGAGGGAGGGAGGAAGCAGGCTCCCTGCTGAGCAGAGAGCCCTATGCGGGGCCTGATCCCAGGACCTGGGATCATGACCCGAGCCGAAGGCAGAGGCTTTAACCCACTGAGCCACCCAGGTGCCCCGCTGACAGTAAGTTTCAAATCCATTTCATGCTCTATAGAGGACCGCATCCCAGTGCCTTGCTTTCTGCCTCTGAATTTTTTTACTTTTCTAAGCTGATCACACCGATCTAATGCAGATTCCTTCAGTTGCCTTTTCTCATCTCAAATTTACTCTGCATTTTCAGTCTCTTTTTTTGCCTTTTGTTTCTGAGGAGGATGTGCCTCATCCCATGGCCTCTCCAAACCCCTTTATGAACGCTGCATTTCTTCTCTCACTTGTTTCAGGACCTGCATCCTCTTTCCTCTGCCAACCACTCCATACCCCTTTGAAATTTGCTCCTTTTTCCTGTAAATGTGCTCAGCTCTCCAGTCTCAGGAAAAAAAAAAAAATGATGAGCTGCCTACCCAGTTTTATCTCTCAGGCTTTCATTTTTCTCTCACGTTTATTGCTGTGAAATAGAAACCTTGTGCACTTCTAGTCACTCTCTTTTTTAACTGGCTTCTGCTTCGATCTTTGTGACCAGATTGTGCTCTGGGAAGTCACTGACAGCCCAACACCTCATGCAGCAGCTTTTCTCCCTCTTTCTCCTTCCTCTCAGAGTTCTTTCTCCACTGGTTCACTGTTGTGTTTGACGGTTGGCTCTCCTCTTATTTTTTGAAGCTGCAGTAGTCAGGACATCTGGTTGAAATAGCACACCTGCGCCACAAACACACTTAGGCCCAAAGGGAGTTCCTTGAGGTCTGCACGATACCTACAGGAATGCGATGTTAGCCCTGCCTTAGCTGGTGTAGAGCCATAGCCCGGATGCTCCCAGTGCTTGCCTGTCTCAGTTCTGCTCGTCGGCCCTGTTCTTTCACGCTACAGTTCCACCATCTGTGTTCTTTTGTCCCCACGGCTGAAAGAGCTGTTGAGTGTTGAGGTCCAGCAATGTTGGACCTCTGTCTTTCTCCCCAAATTCCTGTGGCAAGATGCCCATCCCTGGTCCTAAGGAGGTGGGGTCAGTCCATCTAGTGGAAATCTGGTAGCTCAGCTCGCAATTCTGTGTCTGGAAGAGTTTGGGGTGCCAAGTCGTGTTTCTTGGCAGATAACCCACTCGGTGGTCACGTCAGAGGTGCGCTCCTGTCTTGGCCTCAGTGATGCTTTCTCAGACTGCCTTCTTGAGCAGTACTCTATTTCTTGATCTTACCTCCTACTATTTGCCCAGCTTGCGTGTGCGTTTCTGTCCTTGAGTCTCTCCTTTCTCCTTTATTCCCAAATGTGTTTGTCTCTGGCGTTGACTCGGAAATGGAAATCTCCAGCTCAGGCTGCCCTGTGCTGTGGCCACTCCTGGCGTTGGCCCTGCCGCCTCTGTCTGGGATGCCACTGCCGCCTCTCAGGTGTCCCCTTCTGAAACGTTCCCCACTCTTCAGGGCCTGTCTCCTTCTCCAAACTTTCCCCCAAGCCCTGGAGTCACATGTTGGGGCACCTCTACCCTCTTTGCTGCCTGCCGTCTTCCAGTGCTGGTCACCCTCCATTCTCCCTCCCCGGGAAGATGCTCATTTGCGCCCTGGTCTTATTTTACTTCCAGGTGGTAAGTTCATTTAGTTAGGAGGCCTGCTTATCTTTTTTATATTTTCATATTTTCAGATGGTCTGGCATACTAGTAGTAGGTGCTCAAGTGGTATTTGTTGAGTTGAATGCGTTGTTTAGCAGACTTTGAGCTGCTTTCAGTTGTACTTAGTTCCAAAGACTAACTTTGATTAGTTCCCATCCTTTGGTCTTCAAGAGACTTGATTCTGCCTAAAAGAAACTAGGTTTTGAGTGAATTGTCTTGCTGTTCTAAAAAAATATATATAGATGGCGTTCTTGTAAGAAACATGAATACAGATGAATCACATAGTTGAAGATAAAAGCGCTCATAATCTCAGTACATAGGCATTGTTAGCTTTTAGCTGTCTGTCACTGTGGATTGTTGTAAATCACAGTAGGTATTTTGTTGTATATATTCTTTCATAATTGGGCAGGTAAGCATGTTTAATATAGATTGAGGATAAGGCCTGTTGCCTGTCAGCAGAATGTCAAGTTTCGGGGCTTGTTGCACTCCCTTGCAGTTGGTTAACGTCAGACGGGGCAGAGTTAGGTGGTTCACAGTGTTTGGGGCAGATTTGCCTTTCCACCTTAACCCCTCCATCTTCACTTGTAAGACTCTCTTCTGTACCTCTTGTAGCTCCCCCAGTCCGGTCTTGAGGTGACAGAACACCAGATTAGCTGATGCTTGTAAGTCATGGGGTAAGGCATGAGCCCAAAGTGACAGGGACGGTCACCTTGCCCAGTGGCTTCTTTCGCAGATGAAGAAATATGGGCCCAGAGGGAAGGCCTTTGTTCTAGCTATTCAGTTAGAGAACTGTAGTAACATTTTCATCAGTTATAATCCTTAATTCTGGAGTTGTCCTGTTTTTCTCTCTTTCTGTAGATCAAAGAGTTGAATGACAGTTGGGCGGTCAGGGTTTTTAAGATAAAAGAAGTAGTTCAGGATTCCTGAGAGCTATCCAGATCCCATCCCAACCCTTATATCCTCTGTCAGGACTGTCTTAAGTCAGGGCTGCCCTTGAGGACTTGATCCCACAGTCTGGGGAAGAAAGTAGATGAATTCATTTATGAAAAATGAATAAACTACCTGTGGTCACCCTGCCTTTCTCAGGTCTTCTGGGGAATCTGGGGAATGGTACCGTGTAGTGGAAACATGGGCTTGAGACTATGGTAATGAGGTGACCAGGGTTGATTTCAAACTCTGGTCTAGCCAGATGTGAGCTTTAGGTCCTTCCATTACTTTCCTTGGGAAGTTAAGTATCTGCAGAAGGTGCCAGGGCAGCATAGCAAGGCCCCCCACGGATTCACCTTGGCTCCCTCCACAGCCCATCCTCAACCTCTCTACGCTTTCCTTCACCTTTAAAGGGCGGAGGTTAGCCCTGTAGTTGCCGAGTTTCCTTCACGCTCTGAAGGTCTGGGTGGGTGATCATTGATTGGCCTGTCCCCTGCTCTCACCCTTAATAGCCTCTCTGGTTAACTGGCTCTCCTGGGGTGTGTGTGTTGGGGGTGATTGCAGTCACCGGAAGAAAAGAATGCGACAGCTCCAGAAAAAAATAAAGAACGGGACACTGAACATAAAGCAAGATGACCCCTTCGAACTGTTCGTGGCGGCTACAAATATTCGCTACTGCTACTACAACGAGACCCACAAGATCCTGGGCAACACATTCGGCATGTGCGTCCTCCAGGTGGGTGGCTTCCCCCGGCCTGGGCCTGGAGTCCTAGCACGAGTATTCCCCGTGAGAACAGCTGGGCCCTAAGGAGGAAGGCTCACCCACCCCCTCCCCTGCACATGGTCAGTGGACACTTGGCCACTTTCCAAAGCAGACTTGATAACTCACCCCGTATGAGAATGAACTTTTCCACTTCGGGCAGCACTTACCTAGAGCTACCAGAGCTGGCACAGATGCTCCGTCACAGCTGCTTCTAACCAGCTGAAGGTGAGAAAGGAAGTGCTGTGAACCCCAAGTGACCCCATGTCCCCTGGTCCTTCCTGGAACTAGCTGGAGACTTTGGTGAGCAGGGAGCAGTGGGACCTGTTTTCACCGACAGGGTGGAGTCCTGTGTGCACTCAGGCGTTCTCCCCAGACCGCTTGATTGCCATAACCACCAGCAATACCCTCCATCCCTCTCTGTCCTTAAAATCCCCTCACTGTGCCCCTGCACAGAGAACTACCTGGTGCTTTTTTTCACTGGTATTATTCTCTTGCCAGTCAAGTTAATAGACGAAATTTCATGTTTTTTCTTTGTTTTGAGCTCTGATGGTCTGTGTTTTATCCTTTTATTCCTTGACACTGTGACCCCCGCATCCCCCCAAAAAGAACACATTTAGGCTCAGACCCCCAATTTTGGTCTGTGTTTATAGTATGCATGTAATACTGTGGTAATATACGTTATAAAACGTACCTTATAAAATGGAAATTAAGAAATGAGGGAAAAAAATCATGAATTGGGAGTTTCTCTTTTTTCTTTCTACCTTCCAGTGGGTTGTCTCATACTGCTGGCTTGCACCCCACCTTGGAGACGAGAAGAGAGCCTCTTCTCACCCCACCGTGGATTGGTAGCGAGTGTTCTTAGGCGGCCGCTGTTACTGGTTGCCATGAAGAAGGCTCCCTTAGGCAGTGGCTCCCCCGTGTGGCACAGTTGAGTCTTGTCAGACAGGTTTTGTCTGTGAGCACATCAGAAAATGCGTGTGAGGGATTTGTGAAATCCAAGTGCGAATCAATGAAAGTGGGAGGATTTCTTCCCAAATAGGCTTTTGTCTGAGATTCTTAGACACACTTGACACACAAAACCAGGCACCCCTTTTCTCCAGGGCCGGGCTCGCTTCTCTGCCCATCGGGAAAGGGTGGGTGTATGTGTGTCCACACTGGTGAGTTGGGTGGGGGCCATGGTCTTGGGTTTTTGTTCTGAAGCCCTCCTCCTACTCTATCACCTGGCCTTTAGTTGAGCTTCCCTGGGGGTGCTCTTGGCATGACCAGCCCTATCCAAGGTTTCCTTCTTCCAGGATTTTGAAGCTTTAACTCCAAACTTGCTGGCCAGAACTGTGGAAACGGTGGAAGGTGGCGGGCTGGTGGTCATCCTCCTACGGACCATGAATTCACTGAAGCAGTTGTACACGATGAGCATGGTAGGTGTGTGGTTTGTAACCGAACTCAGGCGGTTCAGACCAAGCTGGTTTTTGCTGTTGACCGCTTTCTTTAAAGAACTTCCGTTGAGCAGTTCCAGTGAGCGGTGGCACAAGCTCTGAGCTGGGAGCTTTTCGACTGCCAGTAATGAGAAGGTCACTGTGGAGAAATGTCAGTGGCCCTGACTGTGTCTTGGCCTCTGAATTTCACATTTGATTTTGGGTATTTGCGCATTTCTACACCAGTGAGATTCGGGTGAGATGCAGCTGTTCTGTAGTTCCATTTCTGGAGTGGTATTCTGCAGAGAGCCCTGCCAGTGCCTCATTCGTGTATTGCAAAAAAAGGGACCAGGCACAGACATCCTCACCAGTCCTCATCCTTGCGGATGATGAGGGAACATTTGCCAGTTCCACCCCCAGTTTGGCAAGAGCTTTGACTGTGGAAGGGGTAGTTTCCATCCAGAGCCGAGGACATGGTTAGGAGTGGGACTGTGTCTCAGTGGATGCAGAGCTGTCAGTAATACCCCGTCAGTATTGCCACGTGGATGTTCTTAGTTCTTAGGTTTTCAGTCATGCCCATGGCCCTACTCGGGATGGAGTTAGGATTAGCCTCAGGCTTTCACGAGCTGTGTTTCTACGGTGACCTGGACTTTCCTCAAACCTTAGTGGCTGCTTCCTGTCACCACTGCTGTTCCCATCACCTGCCTCTGTGGCCCCTCTGGCTTCCTCCGGTGTCCTGAGAGGCCCACGCATTTGCTGTGGCCACTGGGATATCGCAGGGCCCTCTTCCTTACCACATTCAAGTCCTTGCTCAAACACCACCTCCTCACCCCCTATTTGGAATGCGTGACCTGCTTTGTTTTTCTTCAGAACATTGGCCAACTACCTGAAGTTACATATTTATTTGTTTATTGTCTGACTTCCTGTGCTTACGTCTGTGCTAGTCTCTAAACTTCATGGGATCAGGGACTTTGTTTTCCTTGCTGGTGCACTCCCAGATGCTGGGAGAGTGGCCGGCATTTAGTAAGCACTCGTTAAATGCTTAAATGTGAATGAATGAATGACCTTGTGCCCATGTCAGTTTGTTTGCCCTCCTGCCCCCTTTCATATGGTTGTCTGCTCCTCACCTCAGAGGGCCTTCTCTCTCTGCTGCAGGTAAGTAACTGCCCCCGCCATTTGCTATCACTGCACCCTGGTTTTCATTTGCAGCATTGGCCAGAATTTTACTCATTTCTTTCCCTCCAGCCATCAGACTGTAGGCTTCATGGGAACGGAGGCCATGCTTCGTTAAACACCAGTGTATAGCCAGCGTGTCTGGCACACGGTTGGCATGTACGTTTTATTGAATGAAGACATTTTATGGTGATGGATAAAATGTGGAAAAACGCCAAAGTTGAGATGAGGGGAAGTTTGTTGTCGTAAAAAAACACTACACCGAGAGTGTGCTGATCCCAGTTCCAGCAAGGAGTGGTCCGACCCTTGAGCACAGCAGATCGCGTAGGGGTGGATTTCCAGCAGCTGCTCTGGCGCCTTTTATCCCAGGGCTGTTTGTTACAACGTCTGTGCAGAGACCCGGAGCCCCAGCGATACTGTGGGATGTCTTTGTTCACGGATGTTGTCTCTTTCAGGACGTGCATTCAAGATACAGGACCGAGGCCCATCAGGATGTGGTGGGAAGGTTTAATGAAAGGTACGTCTGAGGCACATTCCTCGGGCCCTTAATTGTGAGGAGCCGTGGCGGGAAGCATATTTTTGTCTTGGACCCAGCGGAAAGCTGCGCTGTTGTCCGAGGGCAGGTGGCACGGGTGCAGAGTGGTGAGAGCCCGGACAGCAGTGGTGGTTGGGAAGCCAACTGGAAGCAGTGAAAGTGAGTGGGGGGCTGGGGCTTGAACCAAGTCCTCCTCCTCTCTGGCTTCTCACTTACTCTTCTGTCAAAGGGGTAATTTGTCTGGGTCACCGTTTCCCAAAATGTGTTTCACAGAATGTTAGTATTTTGAGAGGGACTTGATGTCAAAAGGGTTTCTGGCCAGTTGTGTCTCGGAAATGCTGATAGGGTTTGTCCTGTGTGAAGATTCACGTTGGCCTGTCATAGCCTCTGGAAGTCTTGTAGCAGCAGGGACCTACTTATAACTGATCATTTCCCAGATTTATTTGACCACAGAGCCCTTTCTTAGGGAGCACTGGTTAGCAGCCTGTGAAGCTCCATAGGAAGCTGTGGCCCGGGTCAGTGGTCCTCGTCTAGAGCAGTCTTGCTCACTGGGGACATGTGGCAGTCTCTGGAAACATTTCTATTGTCATGACTTGTGGGACACTGTTGGACGGGTGGGGGGGTGCTGCCGGCGTCTAGTGAGTAGAAGCCAGGGATGCTGCTGACCAGCCTGAGGTGAACAGAACAGCCTCACAACCAAGAGTCTGAAATGTTGCTCGTGCTGAGGTTTAGAAGGCCTGGCCTCGAAACTTGGGGCCTTTCCAGTTTTCATCGTCTCTGGTGCTTTCACTCAGTAGACGGATTAGGTTGGGAGCTGGCCGCCTGCTGCCAGATGGAACAGAAGGAAGCCTGTGACAGGAGCCCGTGAGGCTCGCTCCTTGTGCGGGGGGAGGCCCTCGAATTCTCTAGCCAAACACACGTTTTCCTACCCTCAGGAGTGTTGGTGTTAATTTCTTAAGGGAGCTTTTCTGTCTTCTCCCTTGTCTTTATTTTTAACTCGTGGCAGAAGGTAAATTTGTTCATGTATGGGTTTGTTTCCCTGTGTGACTGGTGATCATTTGTGGGGTGGGTTTGGAGCTCCCCACTGGAGGATGGCCTGAGACAGCTCGGTCTTTAAAGGGTGAGCGTGAGAGGGTGTGGGAAGGGCCGTGTGACACAGGGAGCAGTGACGGTTGTGCACAGTAGGAGTGCTTACACCTGTCTCTCGAGACAGTTCTGGGTGCTCTTGTTTGCTGTCTAAAGCACGTTCAGGGCGCGCCTGGGTGGCTCAGTCTGTTCAGCTGCTGCCTTCTGCTCAGATTATGATCTTGGGGCCCTGGGATGGAGCCCCACACCGGGCTCCCTGCTCCACAGGGAATCCGCTTTGCCCTCTGTCCTCTCCCACTGCCTTTTCTGTCTTGCTCACTCTCTCTCAAATGAGTAAATAAAACCGTAAAAAAAAACAACAACAAAAAAAACATCAGGTGCCTTGTAGAGGAAGCTCAGAATCCTCTTGCCCTGCCCTCCAACTGTGTTTTGGCTTTCTGTAGCTTTCTTAGAGCTGTGCGGGCCAATGACTTTCCTGAAGAAAAGCCACACCTTTGTTATGTAGGCACTGCCCGCCTTCCCCCCCAACACCTCATGACCGTTTTGTTCCTCAGATTTATCCTCTCTCTGGCCTCTTGTAAGAAGTGTCTCGTCATCGATGACCAGCTCAGCATCCTGCCCATCTCGTCACACGCTGCCAGCATTGAGGCCCTACCTCCCCGGACCCCAGTGAGTCAGCCAGCCGGCCAGGAGTCAGGCCGAGGCCGTGTTTTCTGTGGAGACCCTCCCGTGGCAGTGGCAAACCTTCTCCTCTCGTCTCTGGCAGGAGGAGAGTCTTGGTCCTTCTGACCTGGAGCTGAAGGAGTTGAAGGAGAACTTACAGGACACCCAGCCGGTGGGCGTGTTGGTGGATTGCTGCAGGACCCTAGACCAGGTGAGTGTGGCATTCCGAGCTTCCCTGCGCCAGGATGGACAGTGCAGGGGAAAATAGAACGTGCAGAAAGCTACAGAAGCCACACTTGGACAAGTCAGGACAAATCAGGACTTGGCTCCTCCTGGGGAAGGGACCTTTTCTCTTGCTTTAACTTGTGCGGGAACATCAGGGCTAGTCTCTGTCATCTGCGTTCATAACAGGTCCAGGCATTACCTCCCCCTCCACCCCACGTCATCAGTTCTGGGAGTGGAGGGTCTGGGGCTGTGCTGGGGGAGATGGATTGAATTTAAAGAGGAACCTCCCTGGCACTTTTTCCAAAAGAGGGTGATGTATCTGTATTCTTCCATTTTAGTTACGTTTTAATGACATAAAGATTTTGCTTCCGCTTTGTGTAGAAGTGAGAGGAGAGCCTGAGGTCCCTTGTGCCCTGGTTCCAGAGTGAGGTCTGATGGGGCCCTGTGCGGTGGTGTGGCTAGGTGGGCTGGGAGGGAGCTTCCAGGACGCATTTCTGTGCTCACCAAGGTGATCAGGGCTGGTACCCTCAGCTTCTCTAGTGGTTCCTGGGCTGTGCAGGACCTGACTGTGCCCAGAGGGCTTCACGCTGTCAGGTGTGTTCAGGGTTCTGGTCCAGCCTGAGCCAGAGGAACAGTCCAGGCCTCTTGGCACTGGGCTCTGCCCTCATGATGGAAAACAGCTGCAGTGACACCTCCCACTTGGGGTGGAGGCCCAGCAGGCTGATTTCCCTGCTTCTTCTAGAAATAGAATTATTGGCCACATAGCTCTCTGTGCAGCCCAGGCTGCAGGCTCTTGGCTTCTTTGAGCCACTTTCTCGTCCCCTTTGTCAGAGGGAGGAAATGAGCGAGAGGATGGAGAAATGACAGAAGAGGGAGAAGGTATAAAAACAGTAGGAACGTTGTAAGAAAATACACAGAAGAAACATCACCAAGTATGAAAGAGTGTGCTTTAAAAATGGAAGATGGTGTTTCTACTTGGCAGTCCCCCTCTGCAGAGACAACTGCCATTAACAGTTTATTGTGTGTTCTTGAACTTTTCCTGTGTATACAAATGGAGATTTTACAAATATGTGAAGGGATCATGCTATACAGTGTAAGTGGTCCCCTAGTAGGCATTTGAGTTGATTCCAGCTTTTTTCCTATTATAGACAATGCTGTTAGGATCTTTTTTACAGATATGCACTGTCTCTACGATAAGTTTCCAGAAAAATTGCTGGATTAGAGTGTGTGTGCATTAAAACGGGTATCACACTGGTTCATGGAACCAGCAACAGTGTGAAAAACGCATTTTTTTCCTACACCTTGCCAGCACTGGCTATGGTTAAACTTCTAAGTCTACTAGTCCTGTGTTACAGGGACACAGAATCACTCTTTTGATTTGTGTTGCTTTAATTATGAGAAAAGCAGGTACTTTTTTCATATAATTACTGGGCATCTTGGTTTGTTCGTTTTGTAAATTATTTCGGGGGGTTGGTTTTTCATTGTAGCATATTGTTTTAGGATGTATTTTCTAAAAAGATTTTTTATTTTTTTTGAAGATTTTATTTATTAATATGACAGACAGAAATCACGAGTAGGCAGAGAGGCAGGCAAGGTGGGGCGGGGGGCGGGGGAAGCAGGCTCCCTGCTGAGAGAAAGCCCGATGCGGGGCTCAATCCCAGGACACTAAGTTCATGACCTGAGCTGAAGGCAGAGGCTTAACCCACTGAGCCACCCAGGTGCCCCAAAAGATTTATTTATTTGAGAGAGAGAGCACGCACATCTGTGCAGGGGAGGGGCAGAGGGAGAGAATCGTCAAGCGGACTTCCTGCTGAGCAGGGAGCCCAACGTGGGTCTCCATCCCATGATCCGTGAGACCATGACTTGAGCTAAAACCAAGAGTCAGACGTTACCCTTAGAATGCAGTTTTAGTCCAGATATCTTACCCTTCTGTTATGTTAGATTTTTCCTGGTTATGTTTTGTCAGAATTTAGAACTTCTCAGCAGGAAGCAACAAACGAACAAAATACAGCGCTCAGCAAAAGCCATTAAGAAGAGTAGGACGTGGATCTCTGAGTGTTTCCATCTGGAGAGACTCTGGTTTCTTGAAGCGCTTTCCCTTCCTTCCTTTCCATCTGCCTGGGCTTGTGTCTCCTCAATGTCTTCTTCAGTGTCACTGCCTGGGTGTGTCAGGCAGCTTCTTTAGGACCAGACAGGCCAGGCTGGACCATCTGGCCTTCTTCCCAGTTTCGGCCTTTTCCTGGGCAGATCCCAGGCGAGGAGTAGAGTTTGGCCCCCAAGTAGTGTTGTGGTTCCTCCTCTCATTCAGTGCCTCTGGACTCTTGCTCTCCTAGGTGCTAGACATGACCCTAGGCACTGGGCTCTGCAGTAGAAAGGAGGGGCACACCTGCTTTGTGGAGCTTGTGTTCTGGTGGGTTGAGTCTGACATTGAGTCAAGGAAATGGGCCAATCCTGATATGTAGTAGAAGGTGCTGTGTATGATGGGGAAACACACAGTGTCACAGAGGGATCAGGAATGTAGGAGATGGGCAGAGGCTGTGGTTCTGGGGGCCCTGGTTTAGAAGGTGATCCTTGAGCAAAGCCTTGAAGGAGTTGGGGAAATGAGCCTTGGGGCCGTGGGAGGGAGAGTGCTTCTGGCGAGGGGCCACCAAGGGCAGAGCTCTGATGTAGGAGTCTACGTGGTGTGCTCGGGGACCAGCAAGGAGGCTGCCTGGGTTGAAGCGGAGTGAGCGGATGCGAATAGGGGGAGATGACAGAGGTCATGCGGCAGAGCCACGTAGCCCTGAAGGGCTTGGCACTTACTGAGAGGTGGGCACTCGAGGTAGGTTTTACATGCCCAGTCTCAGCACAGCTGCTGGAGGGATCCCCAGGCTCAACTTTAAAATTTACCCTCTGGCTGCTGTGTTGAGTCTAGACCGTAGGGGAACAAAGGCGGAAGCAGAAAGACTAACTGGGAGTCTCTTGTAATGATGGGGGAAGACTGCATGGGGGCTTTGAGCAGCATGGCAGAGGAGGACACAGGTGAGGGATCGTAGGATTGGTATATATTCTGAAGGTAGCATTGATGGGCTTTGCCGGTGAATCAGAGGTAGGGAGAAAATGGAGAGGCTGTTGGCCTGAACAGTGGGACAGTTAACCGAGAGAGGGAAGACTGTAGATGGAGGAGGTTGGTGGGGAACACCCTGGGTTCCCTTAGTTCAGTTTGAGAAGTCCCGACAGACATCCCAGTGGAGACATGTAGGGGCAGTTGCATGTATACAGGAGTTTGATGGGTAGGGAAGAGGTATAGAAGTGGGTGTTCCCAGCATCCAAGTGGCATTTCAGGCCCTGAGACTGAGAGGAGATGACCAGGCAGTGAGAAGCCCAAGTGCTGAGCTTTGCCTCCTGGCCTGCTGGAACAGGTCCCCTTTGATTTAGCCCCGACTTCCCCACAGTAGTGGCAGTAGGTGACTGAAACTTGGTCTTTCTCCCAGCTCGCCTAATAGGGTTCTCTTTTCACAGGCCAAAGCTGTCTTGAAGTTCATCGAGGGCATCTCTGAAAAGACCCTGAGGAGTACTGTCGCGCTTACAGCTGCCCGAGGAAGGGGGAAGTCTGCGGCTCTGGGATTGGCTATTGCTGGGGCAGTGGCTTTTGGGTAAGGAGCTCTCATTCCCCCGCTTTGGGAAGTCTGAGCTCTGAGGAATAAGTGTGCGGAATAGGAGTCAAGGGACTGGGAGACTGTCCCTGGGGCTGTGTGAGCTCCTCTGTGATTTCTCTAGGTTGTGGGTTCCTGTCTAGACGCAGCGACACTGTTTCCCCCTCCCCTGGTGGTGCACACATGTGCAGGCATGTGGACACATACACCAGGACCTTTGTGATCACTATTTAAAGTTGAACAGACAGACAAAGTGGGACAGATGTACAAGAGGAAAGAAACAAGAGTAAGAAACTTTAAAACTCTTCAGGAGATGGGAATGTATGTGACTATCTTTGCTGACTGCAGAAAGTACACATTTGACATTTTAATGGTTTTGCTCAGTCGAACAGCTTGTTTGCTCTTGAGGAGCTGCCTTTGAGTGTGATGTTCCTTTCTGTTCTTTTGCCCTGGGCGGGAGGTTTATGCAGTTGCCAGAAGAGCGTGTGTTTCCTGCTTCACAGGCAGAAATAATGGACCTAGAATTTACCATGTCCTCATATGCGTGGTCTTCCTTGGTGCTTCTACTAGCTCTGTAAGCATTTCACGGTGGGATAAACCTAGGCCCAGGGAGTTTCAGTGAGTCACTCACGATTCCCCAGCAGGTCAGTGCTGTTAGTGCTGGGGCCAAGGGCAGCCCCTGACTTCTGGTCTGTCATTCCCGATGCTCCGGTGGGGCTGGTCAGCACCTTTGCCTTTGGCACTCTACACTCAACCAGGCCCCCTGCAGGTTGGCTGCGGTCTTGGCCAGAGCTCCCATTGAGCTGTTGGGCCTCACGGTCTGAAACGCTCTCAGCACAGCTAGCGATGAGTGAGGCCACCCTCTGGTCCCAGGACACAGGCTCGGGAAGCAGTGCGTACCTCTCGGTAGCGCGCCTTCACAGATGTCAGGAGCGGGCTGCCGGGACGCACCGCCTTCTCACTGTTCATGTGTTCTTAGTTTGGGGCAAAAATGTATGTGGATCTGGAGTTTCACTTTTCCTCCCTAGAAAGTGTTCTTTTTTTCTTTTTTTTATTTTTCCTGCCGTTATCTTTGGTAATCACCTGTGGGACAGGGCAAACAACAATCTCTTCTTTCCTCTTACATTCCCTAAACGTCCCTTTTGGATGTCCTGATTCCTTAAAAAAATTGTCCTTTTCTCTTGTTCAATAGGTACTCCAATATCTTTGTTACCTCCCCAAGCCCTGATAACCTCCACACTCTGTTTGAATTTGTCTTCAAAGGATTTGACGCTCTGCAGTATCAGGTAGGAAATGAGGATAAGGATTTGCTTTGGTTCCGTGCTGGGCTTACGTCTAGGTGAAGTCTTCGGAATGCCTGCTTACTTTAGTTTCTAAAGTTTGTCCTTGATTTGACTCTCTCCATCAGGAGCACCTGGATTATGAGATCATTCAGTCTCTCAATCCTGAATTTAACAAGGCCGTGATCAGAGTGAATGTATTCCGAGAACACAGGCAGACCATTCAGGTGAGGCTTGTTCTAAAACCCTGCTGTGTGAGGCCAGTGTTCTTCTGTATCTAAATACAGCCATTTGAGATCATTTTATGTCATGTGTAATTGGGTGTCTTGTGTACGTGTTGCTGCTCTATGATAAACCTGATCCAGATTTTCAGGCTCTTGTCAAGGAAAACCTGGAAGCAAACTCGCAAACGTATGTAGCCAGGTCGGAAGGTTATCGTTTTATCCCTTGGAAATTGAGTAAGTGGGATCGTGACTGTGAACCAGCTAGAAGAACTACACTCGCTGTCCGACACCAGGTCTGATTTTCCTTAGTTACGGTAGGTTTTGAGATGGTGCATCTGTAACTAGAACAACAGCCTCACCATTTAAAAGAGAAAGAGAACTTCGGAAGATGTACTCTGAATCTTTGTGGTTTAGCTAGTGCCCTATTTTCCGTTTTAAACTGTTTCCCTGGAAGCTCCATAAACCTCCAGTGCTCTGGAAGCCTGAATGGCGCGCACGTGTCCAAAGGCTGCAGTTTTGTTCAGTTGTAGGGAAGCATCAGTATGTCAGGCTTGCAGAAGGGATGGAGGCCCCTGGGCTCCCAGCAGAGGAGGCTCATCGATTATTTTCGGTCTTGGGGTGGGAAGTGGGCCAGGTAAACTTGGCAGTTTGTGACCTTTCTGCCTGTGAAGGCATATGTATCCGCCTGGCAGGGAGCTATACCTTTCATCAAAGGTTCAGATTGTAAATAAAAGTGTCTCTGCCTTTTACCTAAGGATCTTCATTTTTTCCTGCTAGGTCTCTTTCTAGAATCCTTTCATTCTGTACATTTCTTCCCATTTTTGCCAGATTCTTTCAGCCTCCCTGAAAGGGAGGAAGTCCGATGGTGGGGTGGGGTGGAGGGCAGGCGACAGGCAGTGAGAATACAGAGACCTGTTAAAACTCAAGAAAAATACACAAACCAGAGAAAGGAAACCTTTCCTTGAAATGCCCAGGCTCGGCCCTTTGCTCTTTGGATGTGTAATCAGAGACCGGCTTGTATTGCCAGAGTCCCTTTGTCTCCAGGCTGGAGTTTAAACACAGAAGAGGTGACCTGACTTTATGAGGCTCCATTTGGGTCCCTTTGAGGCCTCCTTCTCCTTGCTGGAAATTGAGAAAAAGACGAATATTAGATTAAAGTTGGCTACGCCTCTCCAGGGGGCTGCTTTCTGCTGTTTTTATGAGGTGCTTGTTTAGTTTTTTCCCCTTAAAGAGTCCAAGACATGGGGCCCTATTGAGGGTGTGTGTTTGCTGTTAGAGTTGAGTGGGGCTGCTCTGTCCCTGACCCATCATTCCACTTCCAGCAAAGCAGTTAGATGATCTTACTTGTAAAGAAATACTTGAGAAAAGTACGGAGGTCAAGGTTATACTCAGAATCCAAGCACGTAAGCCTGCGAAATATTGACACTTTGTTGTTTGCTATGTTTATTTCATATTTTAAAGTCACTTTTATTTTTGTCTTAAAGATGTAAAGCATCAGAGACAAAATTGAAGCCTGTCTTGGGTCCCTCCCCATCCCATTCCTCCTTCTGCCACTCCCCATAGGTAACTCAGCTCTGGGTGGGTGTGTTTCCTTTCATTTCCTGTGTTTGTATTTTACTAAGTAATTAGGTATCCATGAACAATAACATACTGTACTTGTCCTTTTTCGGCCTGCCTTGTTACTCAGCATTTGTTTTCAAGATTTGTCCAGATGAAAGCTTGCAGCTCTGGTTGATTTTCAAGCATTTTATGTTTATATTACTGTTTGTTTATGTTTCTAGGAATGGAACTATTCGATTTAGGGTATGCACAGATTCCCCCCTTTTCTTTGTTTTTGCCAGATTCTCCTTTAAAAAAGTGTACCAGTTTACCTTCCCACCAGCATTTTTAAAAAAATTTTTGTTTTCCTCAAGTTCTTACCCACACGGGGTGTTTTATGGCTATTTTCTGTGTCCATGAGTGAAATGGGACCTCCTCGCCGTCTCTGGCATTGTGCTGCTTACTAGCGAGGTTGCGTGTCCTTATGTTAGTTCAGGTTTTCCCTCCTGTAAAATACCTCTTCGTGGCCTTGCCCAAACTTTAAAAATAGCAGGAGGCCCTGAAGAAACCGAAGGGGTGGTTTGCATGCGTAAGGATGCCAAACTTAGGGCAACTTTGTGGTGTTAGGTAGCCAAGCTCGTCATACAGTTAAGGATATGTGAGTGTGTATGTATTAGGAAGGCATCTTTGAGTCTTAGAAGCGTCCTCTTCAGGGCTGGGAGACGTGGCCTTAATGATGACGGTGTCCAAGCAGGTAGCCCAGGACCCAGTGTGTAGGAGGTGCTTGAGACACCTGATCGTCCCAGCAGCGGTGGGACGATCAGTGTGTAGGAGGTGCTTGAGACATGCTGCTGGGATGAGGCTGTGCCTCTGGCTCCCTGGCCAGGGCGAGGCTGCGGAGAAGCATGGGAAGATGAAGAAAGGAAGGGGGAGCCCCGCCTATCAGTACTAGGCCAGACACCAGCCAGGGCATTTTTCCAGATTTCCCCGATGTTTCTCCCAAGCAGCCAACAGATGGGCATTTCCTCCACTTTACCAGACAGGAGTCTGAGGCTGCGAGGCTGAGTGACCCGTCCGGGGGCACGTAATCGGTGGTTGAACTTCCGAACCCAGGTGTTGGGCTTCAATCCCATTCTGTTTTGTCCTGCCAAGAAAAAGTGGAAAGGAGGAATGAGAAAAGAACCGGGAAGTGAGAAATAGGACAGAGAGGGGCCTTTATGAGGCCTTGCAGGGATCACAGCTGTGGCCCTGGGGTGGCCGGGTAATAACATAAACTTTTCTTCCCCACAGTATATACACCCTGCAGATGCTGTGAAACTGGGTCAGGCCGAGCTCGTTGTGATTGATGAAGCCGCTGCCATCCCCCTGCCCCTGGTGAAAAGCCTCCTGGGCCCCTACCTTGTGTTCATGGCATCCACCATCAACGGGTAAGCACTAGGGTGGGAGTCATTGCTCCCGTTGTAGGTTCTTGACCATTAGCGGGCATGAGTGAACATGCCTGGATCAGGGTAGGTGGTCTGCTTCTCGAAGCCAGAGTCATAGGAGCTGCTTTGGTCTCTCCTGGCGCATTGGAGTCAGACTCTCATTAACGAGTGGCACCCACCTCTGGTCTCATGGTAAAATGGGCAGCACGAGACTGACGAATTTCATAACTCAAATGGTGAGGGTCTCATCTTGTCTCTAGGCCTGATTAGTTTTCAGAGAGCACCCAGCAGTACTGATGTCACTCTTAGAGCCATGCGAAAATACCGTGTGACAGCAACTATCAAATTAGCATTAGATAGCAGTCTTTTTTTGGTAAACATTTATTTATTTGAGAGCAAGGTAGGGGAAGGGGCGGGGGGGAGAGAGGATCCCTAGCGGACTCCCCCCTGAGCGTGGAGCCTAACTCAGGAATTGATCCCACAACCCAGAGATCGTGACCTGAGCCGAAACCAAGAGTCAGATGTTTAACCAACTGAGCCCCCCTGGTGCCCCAAGACAGTAGTCTTACAGTGGCTCAAGAGCTTTGTTTAGATACTTGAAATATTTAGTTCATGCTTGCTGTGGAACCATTAGGAAAAACAGGCAAGCAAAAAGAAAAGTTACCAATAGTATCACCACTGAGAAGTAGCTTCTGTTCGAATTTTGTTACACATTTTCTACACATTTACTTTACTTCTTCATTTTGAACAAGAATGTGAACATTGTTTACATATTGGTTTTAGTTTGCTTTTTTATGTAACAATATATTGTGAGCTCTTTCCAGGTCAATAAGTATCTGTCTTCAATATTGGAAAGATTTCTTTGTGTGAATCACATCTTGAAGAGATAATCCTCTGTTAACAGATATATTATTGTGTCTGCTTTACTATACTGAAAATATTTTAAAACATGGATTTTACTTTTTTTGAGAACAGTTTTATTGAGATATAATTCATATATTAAGCAGTTTATCCACTTCGAATGTGTAATTCTGTGCTTTTTAGTATCTGCACAGAATTGTGCAACCAGCCCCACAATCAATTTTGCATTTTCATCACCCCCAAAAGAAAAACCATACCCTTTACCTATCACCCTCTAATCCCCCTGCTTTGGGGAACTACTAGTTTACTGTCTCTATAGATTTGCCTGTTCTAGACGATTCATGTAAATGGAATCAAACAATGTAGGGTCTTTTGTGACTGGCTTCTTTCACTTACCATGTTTTCAAGGTTCATTCGTGTGTCTTGTGTTGGGATTTCCTTCCTTTTAATGATCAAATAATATTCCATTGAATGTTTATACACATTTTGTTTTTCCATTTACTTGTTGATGGACATTGGGGTTGTTTCTGTCTTTTGGCTGTTAGGAATAATGCTTCTGGGAAGGTTTTCTGTGTGGACATGCTTTCAGTGCTCTTGGGTCTATACCTAGGAGTGAAATTCCTGGGTCAGATAGTAGCTTCACATATGGTTGCTTGAGGATTCACCAGATTGTTTTTTAAAGCAGCTGCACCAATTTAAATTCTCACCTGCAGCGTATGAGATTTCCAAGTTTTCCATGTCCTTGCCAGCATGTGTGTTACATGTCTTTTTGATTATAGCCATCCTAGTGAGTGTGAAGTCGTGTCTCGTTATGGTCTTCATTTGCATTTCCCTAATGGCTGACGATGTGGGTGGGGCATCTTATCATGTGCTTATCCACGGTTTGTGATCTTTGGAGAAATAGCTATTTAGATCCCCTGCTCATTTTTCTATTTGGCGTATTTGTCTTTTTATTACTGAGTTGTAAGTTTTCCTCATGTATTCCAGGTACCGGTGCCTTACATGATTTACAAAAATTTTCTTCTATTTTTTCCCCCACTTCCTTGATAATGTCCTTTGAAGTGCCAGAAATTGTTTTGTTGCTTGTGCTTACTTGTTTTTCTTCTTTTTTAAATAAGTAAATGGAATTCTTTTGAGAAAACTTTGTTATGTGTGGCTGGGAAGGAGAATAAAATACCTCAACGTTCCGATTTTTTGATCATTCTTTAAAAATAGTATTCGAGTAAGAGGAAGTATTTATATGGTCTATAAATATTATCATCGTACATACCGTGAGGTGATGTAATACTGAACAAAAAAGAAGACCCACTAAGCAGTCTATCTCCCGCTCCGTCCCCCCACCCCTGACCTATGCTGTGACTGAAGGAGGAAATACAAATGAGAAGAGTCCGTTTGCTGACCAGAGTAAAGACAATTTCTTTTTTTCCCCCAAATCTTTGTTAGTTGCTTTGTCACCTTCTCAGTGGAAGTAGGGCTGAGATGAATTACTGAGGTGGTGTGTTATTCAGTCTTGATTTTCCAAACCAGAAGCACTCTCTGCCTTCCTTCAGGTGCATCTGCAGTGGCACCTCGCTCACTGACCCTGAACACTGTCTAGTTTGTTATGCTGAAGGCTGTATTCGCCTCCTCTTTCCAGTCCTTATTTTCTTTTTGGTTCACAGCATCGTCCCGTGAGGTATGAGGCTTAGAGGGGGTGAGTTCCTTGCCCAGAGGTGCTAAGTAGTCACGCCAGACTTGAACGCCGGGCCCACCGGCCCCCAGCTGAGGCACCCTGCTGCCTTGCCTCCTGTGGGCGTGTACACCCTCTGCGGGGAGTCCAGACGGCAGCAGGGAGAGGAAGGGAGCTCTCCATCCTCTCCTAGCGGGTGGATTTCGGGCGTCCTGCCTGATGGCCTTTGCTTTTGCTCCTAGCTATGAGGGCACCGGCCGGTCCCTGTCCCTCAAGCTGATCCAGCAGCTCCGTCAGCAGAGCGCCCAGAGCCAGATCAGCACCACCGCAGAGAACAAGGCCACAGCAACAGCCAGACTGGCCTCAGGTACCCCCAGAGCTCTTGACGGGCCTGTCCACGCCAGGTCCCCGCACACCTTGTTGCAGGATCATCTCCTCATACCAGCCTGGGTGGTACCAGCCTGGCCAGCCGTGGGGCACGGAGGCTGGGTCCCCAGAAAGTGGAGTTGCTTTCCCCAGGGACCAGTAGGCCAGTGACCTGTTGGGAGCCTGACCCGGGCCTTCTGGATTGGGCCCTGGTTTGTCACCGCCTCAGGGCATGGTTGCACTGACTTAGTGGGATCCCTGTGGGATCAGTGTCCTGGCAAATTGAACATCCCCCGAACAGTTTAAAACCACTCAGTTTGAATTCTCCAGCCATATTTACCTGGGCCTGTGACTGAGGGAGTAGAACATTTGCCTTGCTCTTTTTGACGAAACGTATCTAACAATTCTCATCGTGTGTGTGTGTTTCGGGGAGCAGCGCGAACCCTGCATGAGGTCTCCCTGCAGGAGTCCATCCGGTATGCCCCCGGAGACGCCGTGGAGAAGTGGCTGAACGACCTGCTGTGCCTGGATTGCCTCAGCATCACCCGGGTAGTCTCGGGCTGCCCCCTGCCCGAGGCCTGCGAGCTGTATCCTGCCTGCGCCTGCGCCCTGTGGGGGAGGGGGCGGTGAAGGCGCTGAACAGAAGGCCTCGGCCCTTTGTTCCACAGGCTGCTGCTCCGGGGAGAGGGGAAAGTTGAATGTTCTCCATTTCCTTGCTGTTCCTTCCCTACAATATGGGGTTTCTCTGAGGGACGCGGGGCTCCTCCTTCTGCTGGGGGCGATCTGTGTATCCACGTCCCTTCTGGAAGCAGTCCTGTTTTGGCTCTCTTTGCTTTGTTTTGGTTGCTTAACTCCAGACCCAGCTACTATGTTAATAGAGATACCCTGTTTTGCTACCACAAGGCCTCTGAAGTTTTCCTGCAAAGGCTTATGGCCCTCTCTGTGGCTTCTCACTACAAGGTAACCGCAGCCAGCCAGCCCTCGGGTGCACTCGGGTGCACTCTAGCGTTCACGGTCCCTTTTTTGGCTTTTCGTATCTTTTACTACCTGATGGCCCCGGTGACCGTTGTCCTGGGACTTAGATGTTCTGCACTGATACTGCTGGAGAGATTGCATTGTCCATTGTTCAGACCCGTCTTGGGCTTCCAGCCGCGCAGAGCGTGGAATTCCTGCTCGTAGCTGGGGAGAACGGAGAGCTTTGCCGCTTTTAAAGTAGGGTCTTGTGTTTCTCACTTGTCTGCTACACAGATGGGCTCCGATGGCGTAGCAGCGGTTACCTGGTGGTACTGACCGACCGAGGCCACTCTTGTACCTCTGGGCTGTATTTAAGGAGCACCAAATGAGAATTTAAAATATTTGAAAGTCTTCCAGAGTGAAGGGCATGTTGGGAAGGACACTTTGTGAGGCTCTAGGTAGCATTGTTATGAACACCCTTCGAAGGAAGGCTGAAGAGTTCGGTGTTAGAAGTGGTGATAGGTTTTGTTGAAGTAGCAGCCTCTTCTCAGGAAAAAGTTCCCTTCTCAGCGGTGAAATCCACGGCGCTGACGAAGCAGTCCTCTGCCCTCCTCCGCAGCCTCAGCACTCGTGTAACGATGACAGCAAACATTTGAGGCAAAGTCCCTCCTAGGCCATTTCGCAGGGTCTCGGGCTGGCCGGCCAACATACTAGAAAAGCGCTTAGCCGGGGTTCAGCTCACAGCCTGGCTTGGGCGAGGGCGGTACTCCAGTCAGCCGATGACTCCGGAGTGGCCTCTCGAGTAAAGAATAAGAGGAGCGGTTCTCACGGACTCTGTTTGTGCCCCACAGAACTCTCCCAATGATCTCCAGATGCTTTCTGATGCACCTGCTCACCATCTCTTCTGCCTCCTGCCCCCAGTGCCCCCCACCCAGAATGCCCTGCCGGAAGTGCTTGCTGTCATCCAGGTATGGTGGCCGTTATTTGGGGACGCACTTAGGAATCAAGTGTTAATGACTCAGTAGCTGGGGTGTGTCGGGGGAGGTGTTGATTCCCGGGGTGGAGCCAAGTGGCTGGGTGATTTGAGGCGGGTGATTAGGGTGCAGGGAAGGAAATCACCCCTGCCGGAAACCCAGAGCCTCACTGTTGGAGGAGAGGTGAAGGTCGGAACTGGCCACTCGTATTTTGACCTAGGGTTTTTCCTAAAACAGAACTTTTTTGTTTGTTTGTTTTCCTCCTTTATTATAAAAGCAATACTTGTACTTCTAAAATTAGAAGGAAAGGCTTGGAAACAATAATGTTTTTAATGCCTGGCATGTACTTACACATTTTTTTCTTTTTTTTTTTTTAAAGATTTTATTAGAGTGTGTGCGCACACCCACACATGCAGGGGAGGGAGAGGGACAAAGCAGATTCCCCGCTGAGCACGGAGCCCAGTGTGGGTGTCGATCCCGGGACTCTGGGATCCTGACCTGAGCCAAAGGCAGACGCTTAACCGTCTGAGCCACCCAGGCGCCCCTACTAATGCGTTTCTATGTTATTTTTCCTTTTCATATACATGAGATCGTATGTTAGGAAAAAGGTGGCCTTGTCAGGGGAGCTGCAGAAGAACATTGATGATGTTCTGTGAATGGGCTCACTCCTGCTTCTGGCCTGTCTGCACTGTCCTGCTTCCCCCGCAGGTGTGCCTTGAGGGGGAGATCTCTCGCCAGTCCATCTTGAATAGCCTGTCTCGAGGCAAGAAGGCTTCGGGGGACCTGATTCCGTGGACGGTGTCAGAACAGGTGGCGCCCATCCCCTGATGTGGCTGAGTGAGTGAGGCCGGCGGGGCTGGAATAGGTTTTTGTGGCTCACTTCCTGCCTTGTGTCTCCCACACAGTTCCAAGACCCAGACTTCGGCGGCCTCTCCGGTGGAAGGGTTGTTCGCATTGCTGTTCACCCGGATTATCAGGGGGTAACTCGTCCTCAGGCCTCTCAGACCCGCCGGGCTTCATTAGCTGCAGCTGTGCTTCTGACGGCTCCCTGGGCCGGGTGTATGTGGCTGTTTGGGTGGATGGCTAGTCAAGGAGTAGGCAGTTCCAGGTACTTCTCTGCCGTGGAGAGTTTGCCCGGGGCCAGGGATTGGCAGGTGGACAGGGTGATTGTATATGCTCGCTTTTCTTCTGTGAAGACAGGGCACCCGTGAATCTGACCTACTTTCCACAGTTAGCTCCCGTCTCTTAGAAATCCCCACTGAGGAATCCGCTGTGGAGACGTCCGTTTGGGGCTTGCTGATCTGGGGCCCAGCCCTCCTGCTGCTCAGGCTAGATGGTGTGAGAGTGGGAGTCATAGGGTGCTCGCTCTTAGGGCCTCTGCTTTGACCTCATGGAGGGATTTTATTGGTTCTCTGCCAAGTGTAGTTTGACTCAGAACGAAGGCTTTCTGGAAGCAGTACAGGGGCGTAGAGGTGCTTCTGACAGATTGAGAAGCTTTCTTGTTCTCTTGTCTGTTTCCCTCCGTGTTTGCTCCCAGATGGGCTACGGCAGCCGAGCTCTGCAGCTGCTGCAGATGTACTTCGAAGGCAGGTTCCCTTGTCTGGAGGAAAAGGTCCTGGAGACGTCACAAGAAATTCACACGGTCAGCAGCGAGGTAAGCCTCTTCTGGCCGAACGCCTGGATGCCGGGAGGATGGGCCTCTGGGTCTTCGGGAGCAGCAAGAACTGTTCAGTGCTCCGGGCCCTCTGAGCACTCGCAGATTTCCTCCGTTTTGGAGAAGCAGCGGCTTCTGGAGGCGCTTGAATGGAGAGCTTCAGATCAGCCTCAGCAGCATCACCTGGAAACTTTTTGAAAATGCCCCGAGCCTTGCCGCAGGCCTCCTGAGTCAGAGGGCGGGGAGGGCCCCGAGATCCGTGTCCGCTTCAGCTCCGCACTCGGCGGCCTCCTCCTCGGGTCACTGAGCCCAGACTCCGGGAAGTTGTGTCTCTCTTGGTGACGTCATGAATGCCGTGAACTGCGACAGTTTTTCATACACATTGACTTGATTTTCACAGTATGCCTGTTGGGGAGGCAGGCAAGGGGCTTGTGATTAACAGCTGGCTTAGAGGCCGGTCCTGCCCAAGTCACAGGGCCACCTGGCGACAGAGCTGGATCTTCAAGGACCCTGTCTCCGTCTCTTCCTCCGTGCTAAGGCATTTTAAAACCGTGTAGCTATTTTCCTGAATTTGAGGTGTGGAGCGGTGTGATTTCATGCGTGTCCAGGTGTTGGGTGTCCTGGGGAATGATTGCTGGACCCAGGGGTTGCCTGAATTTTAAAAACCAGGGAACAAACAACAAACCTGTCCCAGTTTTTGCTGTGTTTCAGTCCAAGCCTGGCATGGTGAGGGTGCTCGGGAATGCCACTGAGCTTCCTCTTCCTCCGCTGGGTGGACTGTGTTCTCTTCCTGGCATCCTCCAGGCCGTCAGCTTGTTGGAAGAGGTCGTCACTCCTCGGAAGGACCTGCCTCCCTTACTCCTCAAGCTGAACGAGAGGCCCGCCGAGCACTTGGACTACCTGGGTGTGTCCTATGGCTTGACCCCCCGGCTCCTCAAGTAAGGGTTTGCCTATCCTTCCTTCCTCGCGTCACCCCGTGGCCTCGGTGTCCCGAGAGTGAGTGTTCCGTGGGTTGTGTGTGTCTTCCAGCCAGTGTGTTTGTCAGCCATCCACTGAGTACCCTGCCTGTCTTCACGTATCAGCTGCTCTCCGAAGGGGCACGCACTGACCTGCTCATTTTGTATCTTCGCAGGTTCTGGAAACGAGCTGGGTTTGTTCCTGTTTATCTGAGACAGACCCCGGTGAGTGAGGCAGAGGAGGGGTGTGGGTTTGTGGTTACCGTTGGTGACAGGTCTGTCCTTACACAGGCCCTGCTACCTCTTTCTGTGGCTCTGAGCACGTGTGCCCCTGCCTCCAAGAGGTTTGTTCTGATGACACTGAAACGGCCGGCATCCCTGAAAGGCCACGCAGTCCCACGCTTACTCCCACACTGTGTGGTGCACACCTGATGTGTGCTTGGCCTTGTTTGTGCTTGAGTATAAAGAGGCAGAGGTGCACATGGACTTGTTCATCAAGGAATCAGGAATCCAGCAGCCTGGGGGGCCTCTTGGAATTTGTAAAAAGTAAAATGATGTTTTTAGGAACTGGTTACAGGTGGGCAGACTCCAATTATGGGCTGGTCTCTGAGGGAGGAATGTGACTGTGGGGCTGACGGAGCCGTGGAGGCTGTGGAAGGGGGAGTTACTGACTGGGAGATCTTAAAAAAGAAAATCATGTATTTACCACCTGCAGTGAGCAAGACAAGCCATGACGCTTATTTTCTGACGAGTAGAAATAGGCAACAAGAAATTAAAGAAAACGACAACTTTCCAGATCATACTAGGTGCCGCGAAGAAAAGTAAACATTGAACTTGCAGTGGACTGAGTGGTCGGGCTTCTGAGGGGTGGCCTTTCAAACTGGTCCCTGAGTCCTCAGAGTGGACTGGCCGTGCACGCATTCCTGGGGGAGAAAAGTGTTTCCTAGCAGCAGGTGCGCTGAGCACAGGGCCTGAGGCAGAAGTGAATTGGTGGTTTGAAGGAGATGAAGGCTGGCGAGGCTCCGGGTGGGGCAGTGAGGTTGGGTGGGGCCTCTGTTTGCTTCCCGTCCACTTGGAGGAAGGTGTTGAGGAACTGTGACTACCATGTAGTCCGCGGACGGTGGTGGCCTGAGAGTGAAGGCAGGGAGGAGGGTGCCTGAGACGGGGTGCGGGCTGTGAGAAAGTGGTGAAGACGGACAGAAGTGGTGGAGGCCAGGCGTGTTTGGGGGTCGAACCGACAGATTGGATTGGAAGATGAGTGAACCAGAAGAATTGAGGGTAATTCGTGGGTTTTTGGCTTGAGAGTCCGGGAGAGAAACTGGAAGGTGGAGGTGCTGTTTGCTGAGAAGAGTCTCTGGAGGAGGGACAAGTCTGGAGGGGACAGCGGGAATGCTCTGGCACAGAGCGACGTGTTGTCAGATACCTGATGGGAATGTGGGACGAGTGGTTGCCCACGGGAGTCTGGTCCTCCAGGGTGAGTTTGGGGCTGGAGATGGACACCTGGGAGTGTGGTCTCAGCAGACTATGCTGCCTGGGTCAGGGACTTTGTTTTCTTCAGAGCTGTAACCCCAACACTTAATAACATTTACCACGTAGAGTACTAAATAGTTTGGTTCAGTGAATGAGTACATTTTTAAAGTTATTGAAAACCGGTACTGAAAGCTGAGAAGAGGGTGCATCCTGGACTCTCCAGCCTCCAGAGGGGTAGGTTAGAAATGGGAGTGGCCTTGAGCTGAAGGAGAAAGTGGGGGGAGGTATCCGAAGCTAAGTTTAACGAGTGTTCCAGGAAGGTGGGGGGCGCCTGGGTGGCTCAGTGGGTTGAGCGTCCAACTCTTGATTTCGGCTTAGGTCATGATCTTGGGATCGTGGAATCCCGCTCTGCACTGGGCTCTGTGCGAAGCTTGGAGTCTGCTTGAGATTCTCTCCCTCTCCCCTTCTCCTTTTGCCGCTGCCCCTATCTCTGCCTGCATGCATGTACTCTCTCTCTCTCAAGGAAAAAAAATGGTAAAAGGGGGAATCTGTGGCTGTGGGAGAGCAGGTAAGCGAAGACAAACAAATGGCCAGTGGACTTGCTGGCAGTGGTGACTAGAGGGAAAGCAGCTGCCGTAGAGCTGAGGGATCATCCCAGCTGGAGAGAAGGGGAAGCGAGGGAGTAGATAACTTTAGAGGAAGCAAGAGGGAACAGAGAAACCAGGTAGCTGCAGGGACATTGGCATTAAGAGGAATTTGTCAGATAGAAGATTCTAGAACATGTTTGTTTGCTATGGGGTCTGATCTTGTAGAGACTGCACAAATAGCACAGGTGACAGGGGTCTGATTGCAGACTTTGAGGCAAGGGGAGTAGGACCCCAAGAGCAGAAGTGGCCACCTCCTCCTTCACAGCAGCAAGGAAGGCAGTTTGAGCACAGAAGGTGTTGGTCAGTTGCTTGAGTTGGTGTTGGGTGAATGAAGTTCTCTTCTGGTTCCTTCTGTTTCCCCAGGGAGGGGGACTGTCAGCTGAGAGAAGGGGTGTTGGAGGTTCGTTTTGTTTTGTTTTTTAAGCATACAAGGCCCATATCCAAGGATGGTGCCCATTTGAGTATTTAAAGTGGGCCTGGCCAAGACTGCTGGGTGTTGGGCTGCCCCGTGTGGGCACAGAGCAGCTCGCGCACGGGCTGGGTCCTGATCAGTGAGTTCGGTTGAGGCCGGGCTGTAAGTCTGCTGGTCAGCTGCCAGGAGAGTTCAGACCACTGAGCTCAGCATCGACCGTGGCTTATTCCTTGCTTTTGTGCTCTGCGCCGCTCATTGGTGACATGGTGTGGGTGTTTTGTTCTATAAATGCTCTTTGGTCGAATTCCATTAGATAGTTTTATGGTGTGGGCTTTTGTGGTTGTTACAGAATAAAAATTTAAAAAGCCATGCCCACTATTTAGCACCGAAAGAAGCTTGCATTTGCAAGCTAATTCGCCAGTTTGGGAATTCTAGGTTTGAGGCATGGAGTTTTGTAGAGTTCCAAAAACGTGGACTGGATCACTTGGAATTTAAGCCGTAATGACTCGGAGTTCAGAATCTGACCTGATGTGTGCAGGTGGCTCACTTCGTGGGTCCAGAGCAGACAGCGTTCTCGGATGATCTGAACCGCTCTGCTCTGCTGCCGTGGTACCTGCTAGGAATTCACAGAACCGGGTGGCCTCTGACCACTGTCATGCGGGAAGTGGGGCTTTGTGGAAGGTGCAGGCCATGTGCAGAGGGCCCTCTCCCAGCTGGGAGGAAGAAAAGGCCGGGGCAAGCATCACATCTTCCCGCTCTGCCTGCTTGCCCTTCAGCAATGACAGATGCTTCAGAAAAGGGCGCTCTTGGTGCCAAGTAGGCGTTTGTGTTTCGCAGAATGACCTGACCGGGGAGCACTCGTGCATCATGCTGAAGACGCTGACTGACGAGGAGGAGGCTGACCGGGGAGCCTGGCTCCCGGCCTTTTGGAAAGGTAAATCGGAGGGGAAGGGGGGCAGCGAGGTAATAGGCAAGGGACCCGCGCGCCTCTGACTGTGTGTGATACTGCAGACTTCCGAAGGCGGTTCCTAGCCCTGCTGTCCTACCAGTTCAGCACCTTCTCTCCCGCGCTGGCTCTGAACATCGTCCAGAACAAGAGCGTCGAGAAGCCGGCACAGCCTGGTGAGCAGCGGGCGGGCACGGACGACCGGTGGGGGCAGATCTTAGCAGGCTTCGTGGCGGGAGGAGGTGAGGTGAGCATGGTGGTCCAGAAAGAAGGCTGGATTAGGAATTTCAGGAATTGAGGGACAGGTCCTAGGCATCTCCCACTGACACCCCCCACCAGACTCTACCTTAGGGGCCCCAGCTCCCTTGGTACCTTCCGTCTGTGACTTTGCAGATGGGATCTGGTTTCAGATATTAAATAGGGTCATCCAGGTAGTTAATTTTGGAACCTGATTTAAATCCTGTGAGCTTGGGTAACCAGCTCAGTTCTGAGGCTCAGTCTCCTCATTGATGAAATTGTAATAAGAACATGGGCCCCTTGGATGGCTCAGTGGGTTAAGCCTCTGCCTTCGGCTCAGGTCATGATCTCAGGGTCCTGGGATCGAGCCCCGCATCGGGCTCTCTGCTCGGCAGGGAGTCTGCTCCCTCCCCCCACCGCCTCTCTGCCTACTTGTGGTCTCTGTCAAATAAATAAATAAATCTTTTTAAAAAGAATATGGGCCCCAACCTGACGTGGCTGACACATGGGAGGCGCTTTGGGCATATAAATCCTGTTTGAATATTTAAAAGTGGACCTATAGTTTTAACAGCTGTAGGTTTGTTTGTTTTTTTTCCAGTGCTCATTATGTATGTGTGTCTTTTCTTTTTTCCCCCAATTATATTTTGATGGAAAAAGCTGTGTTCCTTATACTGGGCAGAGCACACACTTTCTGTGAAGCTGGGTCCCGAGGAGAAGGACCCAGTGGAGAAGGAGCGTTTTTTGGTCTGGTGTGTTGGCATGGAATGCTGAGCAAGGGGCGCGTGCCAACCGTCCCCACTCCCTGGGTGGCCCAAAGCTACCTCCTCCCTTGCAGGATGAAGGTCAAGGCTGTCTGGGGCTGTGTGTTCTGTCAGTGGGCAGGTGCTTTCAGGCGGCTCCTGTCCTGCTCTGGTTCAAGGCCCCGTGGAGGAGCAGCTGTTGGCATGCCACCTGGGGACCATTGTGTGTGTGATGTGGGGATCGTGTCAGACCCTGCAAGGGCGTCTGGCCTCCTGACCTGTCTGTTGCATGTACAGCGCTGCGCCGGGAGGAGCTGGACGCCCTCTTCCTCTCCTATGACCTGAAGAGGCTAGAGATGTACTCCCGGAACATGGTGGACTATCATCTCATCATGGACCTGATCCCGGCCATCTCCCGGATGTATTTCCTCAACCAGCTGGGGGACCTGTCCCTGTCGGCAGCCCAGTCGGTAGCTTATCTGCTGTTTGTGTGCTGGGTGACGGCTGGGATACTTGGATATAATTTTGTGCATTTAATTCCTTGTAGTTCTCTGATCAGTGGGTAGCGTTCTCCCCATTCTGTGGCTGGGGACACTTGGACTCTGAAGGCGGTCACGTGCCCGGCCATACAGGTAGCGCGTGGAAGAGCTGCACTCTGAACCCGTGCCCTTCCCACGCCACCACATCGCCTTGATTCTGACTCTAGCTTAGCAGAGGTCAGGGGCACCCTGAACTTCTCATGCGGTTCTTGTCAGGATCACCAGTCTGGGGAGCTCAGGAGGGGAGAGCACTTCTTGGTGGTTTCAGTAACGGGATGAAAGAGGAGAAGCCAGAATAGACCGTGCCAGTCGGATTTTGATCCAGATGGCTTTGGTCAAAAGACTGACTGGTTCTCGGTGCCATTTGAATGGGCAAGGGCCTGTCCCGGTGGCCACGTCAGCAGGTACTCCATCCTCCAGGCTCTTCTCTTGGGCATTGGCCTCCAGCACAAGTCTGTGGACCAGCTGGAGAAGGAGATCGAGCTGCCTGCAGGCCAGCTGATGGGGCTTTTCAACCGGATCATCCGCAAAGTTGTGAAGGTAGGAGCAGCTGGGGGTGGGGTTTTGGGCAGTTTCCAAATAATTTAACAGACTCGCTCTCTGCCTTAAGAGAAATGGATGTAACATTTGGCCCTATTTGTTGCAGGTATTTTCTCTCTCTCTCTCACGCACACACGCACGCACACACCTAGCGGCGGGCTTCAGCTGTGTCTCTGCTGGTCTTTGCTTTCTCCCAGAGGCCACACTGTTAGGGATCTGCTGTCTCTCTAGTCTGTGTTCTTGCCCCCTGTGCTGCGTGAAGTGGGTGCCGAGTGACTCGGGGGCAAGGGGCTGGGAGCCGGCTGCGGCTTCATCTTCCGCGCCCGGCCGTCGTCTTGCAGCTGTTCAGCGAGGTGCAGGAACGGGCCATCGAGGAGCAGATGGCGGCAGTGAAGGACGTGGTTATGGAGCCCACTGTGAGGACCCTCAGTGATGACCTGGTACGTTCCCACTGAAGGCCTGGCACTGCCGGCCCTGCAGCCCTTCCCCTGGGGGAGGGGTGCTCCGCCCTGACCCCCGCCAGTGGTGGCCTCCGTGCTCTGTGGGTGGAGCCAGCGCAAGCTCCCCTCTCCCGGCCTGGGTGCGCCCCGGCTCCCTCCTCGACGTGCGAGTCCCATCGGGTGCGTGCGTGCGTGCGCGTAGTCCAGCAGCAGCTGCTGACAACTTCTTGTTTGTCCTTCTGGACTTTTCCAAATGCACATCTTATATTCCTGTGTCTTTGGTAAGAGCTGTCCCTGACGGTGGGATGTGTGCTGGTCACGGAGATCTTCTGTCCCCTCCCCTTTCTTCTGAGCTTCCTTCTCGGCTTGCCTCTGACCAACTCTGTCTCCGGGGCTTTGACCGCAGGATGAGGCAGCAAAGGAATTCCAGGAGAAACACAAGAAAGAAGTGGGGAAGCTGAAGAACATGGACCTCTCCCAGTAAGGCCCCTGAGTGACTTATGGGGAGCGAAGGCTTTCAGGACCCTCAGAACCTGCCTGTGGGCCTCTTCTGACCCCCTTCCGGGCGTCCTGGCAGCTGTGGCGTGACACCCTTCCAGAAGCACTCACTGCTGAAAGCTTCCTCCTTCACTCTTTGCAGAACTTGGAAGGATTTTCCTTCAGGCCTCTCAGGGAAGAGGGGGGATGCTGATTGATGAGCAGCCACTTTTAATGGCCACTTTGTGGTTGGCTCTTGCATGTGAATGTGTTTGAAGAAAGGATTCTGCTGCCTAAAGCAACCAAACCCCTTGCTGTGGAACCCTTTGTGTGCTAGGACTCCTCGTCCCCCTCCGCATGGCTGTCCGGGTGCTCCTGGAGGTGGGAGTGAGTGACTGCAGGGGGCGGGGGGGGGGGGGCGCCAGGAGGCTCTCCTGGTGGGCGGTGAGTGGGAGTCCGGGCAGGCCCGGTGCCCCCCAGCTCCAGTGAAGCGCCCGGCTGGAGGAGCTCAGCTCTGCGCGCGGCCCCTGCCCTCTGGCTTGCACTGACCCGCCGCCGGCTTCCCTGGCAGGGTGTGTCTGAGGAGACTGTTGTCACTGTCTTCTTTTAAGCAGGCTCTGAGATTTCCTTTTGTTAAATTTTGTTTAGATACATAATCCGTGGGGATGATGAAGAATGGAATGAAGTTTTGAACAAAGCCGGGCAGAATGCCTCCATCGTCAGCCTGAAGAGGTGAGGAGGGCCCCGTGACCTCTGACAGGAGAGGCTTTCTGGCTTTTGTGACTCTCTGGTGACTTTCACTAGGAGATCGGGCTTGAAGCAAAAGCTTTGAGGGACAAGTCACTGCTCTTTTTCCTTGGAGGGTCGCTGCTTTGGTATCCAGTCTCCTACAGCTGAGGCAGGGCCGTGGGGCTGCTGTGGGCTGCAGTGCGGTGTCCCGTGCACCCTCCGAACAACAGCGTGGCTCTTCTGTCACCAGCGCTGCTTTAAAGATGAAGTGACCAGGGCTGTAGGGTGGAGGCGGGCCTGGGACGGGGACCAGGTATGTCCACTGGGAAGGCTGGAGTTTTACCTCCGGGCCAAAGGTTCTCCAAGGCTTAGGGCTTGGAGTTCCTTAGTGTCATAAAAATTCAGGGCCCCCAAAGGGCTTTTGTTTATGTGGGTTGTATATCTCGATATTTCCATTGTTAGAAATGAAAAACAAAAATATTCATCCAAAATTAACAGTCATGTATTTGTTATTGATTTATTTTAAAAAATACTCCCCCGCCCCCCCAAATCTTAGAGTGGTACAGTTTTAAGATTTTATTTATTTATTTGTCAGAGAGAGCACGAGCGAGCGCGTGCACAAGCAGGCAGAGTGACAGGCAGAAGCAGAGAGAGAAGCCGGCTCCCTGCTAAGCAAGGAGCCCAATGTGGGACTCGATCCCAGGACCCTGGGGATCATGACCCGAGCCGAAGGCATCGGCTTAACCTACTGAGCCACCCAGGCATCCCAAGTGGCACGGTTTTCCATTCTGCAAAGCGGTACTGTCTGGCTTAATGGAAGGCAGCTGGCTCATCTGCCTCTGCCTTCCGTCTGGTGCCACCACATACCTCGTGGCCTCTGGAAGACTAGCGGCTGTGAGAGCGCGGAAGTGAAAGGCGGCTGGTGTGTTTATATTGTTAGGAAAATAGTTTCTACCTTGGGCCCACCTGGAAGGGTGGAGGGGATCCCAGGAGGCCTGGACCCTGCTTTGAAAACCGTCTCCTCCAGTTGCTCTTCTGCACGGGGGAGCATCTGTAGATAATGGCTCCTCGGGCCAGAACCTTCCTCATCATCCCTTGGGAAGGGAGTGAGGTTTCCCTGCCCTGGGACTCTGGAGATGAATGTCCACGTGTGGTTTGGGGTTAATAGGGAGGGGAGTTCTTGGCATTGCCATAGGAAGGCATCCCTTAGAGGATATATTTAAAAAGACGAGTCTTGTGACTCTAGCAGCTGAAGTTCCCAGAGATCATGATGTTGTCCTCTGCAATCTCCGTAAGCTCCTGTGTGGTCTTGAAAGTTCCAGCGTTGATGTCAGCCATACTCCCCAGATGCTCTCAGATGTGGCACGAGAGCCCTGTCAGTGTGTCCTAGTTTCTGGTTTGGACGATACGGCCGGGGCGAGCCTGGGGCCCACGACGGCTCCAGCCTTGAGCGGGGCTTTGAGCGCTGCAAAAGGCCAGGGCACGTGCTTGGTGTGGCGACTGCTGGGTCCTCCCTCCTCAGAGCTTGGCTTTGCCGGCTGTTGGTTTGGCTCTTCCTGCTGGTGAGGGGCCTCCTGGCTTCCCTGCCCTTTGTGGTAGTTCATCTGCTTGAGCGCTCTGAGTAAATCGTGCTCTTGGAGGTAAAGACACTGATCTCTATCATCCTGTTTTTGAGGTCTTGCTTTTTTATGTACCCCCCCACATCCACGGGAGGTCACTTCATTGAGGTGATGTTAGTGGTCCGTGGGTAGAACTGTTCCGTCTCTCCCCAGAGGGAGGTGTTTGTTCCTGGGGCAGAATGCCGCCGGAGAGGATCTTTACCCTGTGAGGGGGTCGGAGGGCGGCGGCTGCTAGTGACTCCAGCATGGAACTGCCAGGCTTCCGCCCGCCGGCCCAGACCTGAGTTACTGCTGCTTGGGTTTCCCTCTCCTTCAGGGGAAATAAAATAATGCCACGTCGCAAAGTGTTAAAGGTTCTCCTGGGAGTCTCCTACTTTGTATTAGAGACTGTCCTCGGGGTCCTTGGGGTAATGTGTCTGGTTTCCAGGGTAATCTCGAGTGGTGAGCAGCGGGAGCGAACCCTCCTCCGGACACCGGAGATCTCCCTGTGGTCCCGGGAGCGGGGGATGACCGGTGCGCCACAGAGAGCTCTGCTTTCAGGGGTTGGGAGAGAGATTTGTTCCCCTGTCCGAGGAAGAGCCCGGTCAGGGCGGGAAGCGGGTCGGCGTCCCCCAGCCCAGTGCCTGGCATGCGGGCAGCTTGCAGAGAACATTTGTGCCGAATGTCATTAATGTCCAGAAGGTGGAAACCCTTCCGGACAAAGCAAGCCTAAAGCCAAGCAGTCTGAACGATGGTACCGATCTGTGGATTTCATTTTCTTTCTACTCATGGTTTTTTTGTTGTTTGTTTTTTTTTCTCCAGTGACAAGAAAAGGAAGCTGGAAGCCAAACAGGAACCCAAACAGAACAAAAAGTTGAAGAAAAACAGAGACCCAAAGAACAAAAAGGATCGGAAACTGAAGCAGAAGAACTAGGAAGAACGTGGGCACCTGCGGCTGCCGTGGGACGAGAGCGCCCTGACTCTCTGGCTGGACCGGGCAGCGGCCTGGATTGTTAAAGGCAGCAGGAGCCCCCACCGGCCCTGGAGACCAGCCAGGAATTCAGTCTGTGGCCTGAGCTTGGCTTAAGGCGACATCCTTTCCTTGCTGGTCCACCCAAAACTCGATGGTTAGGCAAAGCTCTGGCACTGCCAAGGACCGGTCTCCCTCCCGCACTCCAGGCCTCTTTTCCCCTATAAGTTCCTGTTTTGCTCTGGGCCCAGCTGTGTTAGCTCCTTCTCACACGTGTCGACGCCGCACTGACTCTCATCCCCTCTGAGGCATTAAGCACACAGCTTTTCGGTGATGCTCGGGACGCTGCCAGTGGAGCCCTGGGCCTCTCGCCGTGGCCTTATCCAGACACCCCAAGGCCTAGAGCAGCAGGAGCTCTGCCTGACCAGGTGGCTGTGGCAGGTCACTGTTCTGTGCCCTGGGCTTTGCCGTAAACCGTTCCACTCCTGCCTCTGCAGGACCCGTGTCCCAGAAAAGCCTGAGCTCTTAATTTAAGAAGAATCTGGCCTTGAGTCCCCCAGGTTGATTATTTCATCTATTTGGGAAAAATCTTAGGGCAAGACCCTTTCGCTAGCCGGGGGGAGGGAGGGAGGGATAGAGAATCTATTTTTAATAAATAACAAGCTGGAAAGACCCAACTGCCTCTGAGTGCTCATTGACTCCACAGAGCTGGGGGTTGGCCCTTGCCCTGTTTCTTCTGGAGGACCTTGGATGCCGGGTAGACTTCGGAAGGTGTTAGTGCCAAGGCCAGGGAGGGCAGTGGCCAGGGCTTACCAACCCAGAAGCCTGTGGGAGAAGTGGCCGGCACCCACCGTGCTTGCGGTGGTCCTTCTGAGGGACAAGCTGTGCTCCCTGTGGCACCTGGCATAGCTAGCTGGCTTCCGGGTGCCACAGGCTCCCCCCTCCCCCAACCCTGGGCTCCTGTCCGGTCGTTTGGTTCCTTCCTTCTGTTGGGGACAGAAATGATGTGGTGGCTTCACACATACTTTGGTTTGTGTGTTTGATAGTAACAGTGCTGGATTTCAAAGTGATAGTGTTGAGCCTGGAGGGCCTCTGCCGGTTTCCTAGGGCTTATTCCTCAGCCCTGTCTCGGAGTGCGAGCAAAGCTCCGGGTACAGGTCCGCTCAGTTGTGTCCTTGTTCTGATCCTGTTTCCGGTGCCGTACATGGCCGCTGAGGGCAGTCCTGGCGGCATCAGTCTCCAGCTTCCGGGCTCACTCTTCGTTTTATCTGGAAAATTCACATTCAGGCCTTGGTTCCTGATCTTCCTTGTTTTTTCATAGAATTGAAAAGGACTGGTCTTCCATGAGTCCAAGGACCCTTTCCTCTGCCATGATGTGTAATCCAGGTTCCCAGAAGTCTTAACACATGGCAGGGAAGGTAGGGAAGCTTCTGGAGCAGAGAGGATTAAAGGCACACTGCCCGGAACTCACAGCCACAGCAAGGAGAGCAGGCTCTGCCTGGGCTAGGGACCCCTGTACCTTGTCTACACAGGCCTCGGGACCTTTTGTCTCCTGGATCTGCAGGTGTCTGCCCGCCGACCCCCTGTCAGGTCTGCAGAAAGGTTTGCTGAGAGGGGCAGTAAGGACTAATTTCTGATCCGCTTTTTCCAGGTGAGTGCCTGAGCCTGACTTTCAAGGAGGATTTTCTTAGGAGAGATGCTTAAAAGCAAAGTCAATCCCAGATGGTCAGAGCTGGGTGGTTTCTTTAAACTATCCAGCCATGTCATCCCATGGTTAGGGGGGCCCAGCCCTTGAGTGGCCTCTCCAGCCCCGAAGCCTGGCTCATGCTCTGCTCCAGGATGCAGGGAGAGGTGCCCTGAAGCCAGACCTCCTGGCTTCAACCCTGCTCTGTCCCGAGTCTCGCCGTGACCCGGGGCATGTCACTCACCTGCACCTGCTGTCCAGTCAGCCTCTGTAAGATGCAGCTGGCAGTGATCGCTCACGCCTCCTGGGCCGTTGTGAGGAGTGAGTGGAGCCAAGTAAGAGGAGCAGACCATGGTGCCTGGTAGGCGGCAAGGGCTCCAGAAATCTCTGTCACGTGCGTGTGTTCATATAACCAGGTGAGCTGCTTGGTGACACACAAAGTGCTAAGACTTCGTGAGACCGGCTTTGTTCTAACAGCCCGAGCGGAAGAGCCCTACTTGGGCAGCAGGAAGGTGCACCTGGCGGTCAGACCTGTTGGGCCGTTCGGCTTCCATCAAGGTTGTTCTTCGCCTCTCTGAGGCCGCCTTCCTCTCCGCACGCAGAGGAAGCGAACATTCGCCTACTACCTACGGTCCTGGCCCTTTTCTTGGCAAAGCGAATGTTCCGAAGCAGGTCTCTGCACTTGGGGTTGTGATCGCGGGTTCTCCTCCGAACCTGACAAAGCACACCTCCCCCAGACTGCCATCTGGCCCCCAGACAGAGTGACATCTGTAAAGCCAGGCTCTCGGGAAATGTCATTGGTGAAATGAATTCAGAAAGGCTGGCTATGAATGCTGCTGTCACCGGGACGGGAAGGGGCTCAGGAAGCCTGAACAAAGAAGATGCCTAAATGGGTTTCATCATCCTCCAGGCCCCTGGCCCCGCAGCCCCCTGGCCCCCCCGAGCCCCGCGGCCGGGACGGGCTCCGCACGGCCTGCTCCAGGGCTTCCACTGCTCGTCTGGCTCCAGCCTCCCCAGAGGACTCCAGAGTGACCGGGAGGTGGACACAAAGAGGGCTGTGGAGGCTGGGGGAGTGGAGGAGTTAAGTGACCGCCACCTTGGAAAAATGTAGACTCATTATCTGAGGGCCGTTAGACCTGGCTGCTTGCTTGCCTGAGGGTCTGCAGGCCTCAGCCTTGGGGGGGGAATACCCCGTCTGTGGGCAGCTGCTTAAGGGGGAAACGTGGTCTGCAGAGGGGTGGGGTGGCAGCAAATGGAAGGCCCGAGGGTCTCCTGTGGTGCTGTAGGTGGTTCGTCTGGGGAGTGTTTCCATGGTCCTGGTGTCTGACTGGCACTGGGTAACCAGCAGAGCAAGGAAACGGGGAAGGAGTGGGAAGGCTGGGGATCCTCATGTCTGGAGAGGGTTTCCTTTGGGGACAAGGCCCAGGCTGCAGCTGCTAAGCGCCAGATTGTCATTATCTGCAGGGTGGTCGCAGGAGACTGAACTCCCTCTGGTATAGAACTTGCTTTCAGTCCCTTGTTTCCCAGGGACTCCTGTGAAGGACAAGTTTATTTTCTCTCCTCCAGCCTGCCTTTGGCTGCTAATATCCTGAAGAGGGCAGCTGGAGGAGAAATGCCCATGCCTCCCCCTGTCCCCCTCATGCTCTGGAGCAGTGGCCCTGAGGAGGAGGCCCAGCCACCAGGGCTAAGGTAAGGTGACCAAACACCTCCACTCCTGGTCCTCCTAGTCCCCTTGGAAGAATCTGATTTTTATTTATTATTTTTTAAATAGATTCCATGCCCAGCGACGTGGGGCTTGAACCCACGACCCTGAGATCAAGACCAGAGCTGAAATCAAGAGTTGGATGCTTAAAGGACTGAGCCACCTAGGTGCCCCTCTATTATCGAAATGCTTTCTTAGTGTGTTCTGCTACTTATAGGCTCAAAGGGGTCCCATCCCTCCCTTACATTGCCTTCCCATTAGCCTGCCTGCCCAAAAGAAGGCGGCTGAGCTCTCTAGGTACTTGACTGAGGCATATCCTATAGGGGGGCACAAGGAGTGGGGGTGAGACCTGTGAGGAGGGTGGACACAGGCCCGTGGAGGGAAGGGTAGCCACTCACCCCTGAAACGTAGACATTGTGGATGGCAAGTGCTGGGCAGCGACAGACCCCGGAACCAACCTCCCAGGGGCCTCTGCCCAGGGTGGTGCCAAGGGGTGCGCCTCCTCCCTGTGACCCCAGAGGGCGCCATGGGTCCATGCAGGGTCCCTTCCCCACCCAGGCCAGGAGCCGAGGCTGGGCCTCAAGCTGCCTGACCTGGGCCCTGTCCCGCAAAGCTGGGCATCAGGCCTTTCCTGGACTGACACCAACTGACCCCCTGAGGTCTTGATGTTGTCCCTCAGCTTCTGAGTTCCAGCCTATTAGTTACTGAACCACAGCTACCCAGGCCAGTGTTTCTAGCGACTGTAGAAATTTTCCTGCCTCAGGTAGCAAACATATAAAAAACCTTTCTTTCTGCCTGGACTTCGTACCCAAAACAAACTATAACCCGTCCCAGAAGACCCTTGGGCCCGAGTCACCGGCTAACTGTCCTCTCTCCATTCCCAGATGGCACAGACCAGCTTGGGCTCAGCTGGGCCCAGAGGCAGCAGCCACTGAGGGACAGGTGCCCCCTCATCAGGGAGAGAAGGCCCGGCCTCCACCTCGCCGGCCACACAGGTTTGGACCACACAAGAATTGCAGACGTTAAGACAGCCCTAGTAGTAGCTCCCACGTGAGGGCCCTGGGGGGTGGCCTGGGCTCAGGGAAGACCAGAAAAGCCCCTGACAACCAACTTACTCCTGGCAGGGGCTCCCATCACTCCACACAAACCCCTTTTCTGTCCTCATAAATGGCACATAAGTATTAAACACAGGAGAAGGATTTTATATCCTCAGCTACCTTGTTTGACAGAAGAGGAAAAGTAGGGCCCAATAAGGGCCAGCTCCAGGCTCAGGTTCTGGGTGAAGAGTGAGTGTGTGTGTGTGTGTGAGTGTGAGTGTGTGCGGGGGGGGGGGGGGGGTGCAGGGTCGTTGTAGCTGGAGGGGCTGGAGGCCTGAGTAACCAAGGAGTTAGCCCAGCTCTGAGCAACCCTCTAGCAGGAGTGACAAGACCAAGGTCACTGTTAACAAGTGTTTATTGTTAATAAAACCATGGTACATTTACAATAAGTGACATTAATGTATAGTTACAGTATCATACAATATTACAGCAATAAAATAACGCCTATTCCTTTGTACATCCAGCTCAAGCAGCTAGTCAAAAATATTTTCCAAGACTGTAAGCCTCTGGGGGCTTTTCAAGGTAACCAAAGTGACGCCTCCTGCAGCGCCAGGGCTCTCGGTGAATAAATAGTTTTGAAGGTGCAGCCAGACAGCCCAGAGAAGGCTGGACCCAGAGCAAGCCGTCCGGATGCTCCCCCAGTGTCTGGTCCATAAATACGACAGGCGTCCTGCCTGGTGCTCGGCTCCACCTGGGAAAGCGCGGGGCTATGGGCCTGGGGCAGGCAGGACAGCTGCAGGTCCTCGGCTCGCCCCACCGCCCCACCTGGACCCGAAGTTCCCACAACCGGTGCCCTGCTTCCTGAGCCCCCGGGGCAGCCTAACTCTAGGCTGGGGGCTCAGGATTGGCCTCTAAAAGCAGCAGCAACAGAAGCTGAGGCCAGCAGGCTCGCCCATTCCACCCCGCGCACTCCATGCCGCCCTTGGCTCAGCCAGGAAGTCCGTGGGCATCAGCTGGGGAACTGCCTTTTCACACTAACGGAGCGGGGTGCTCCCCCGAAGGAGGGCCTCTGGAGGCCTAGACGTCAAAGAAAATCCGGCTCTAAGTGACCCTCTGGGCAGGGATCTTCAGACCCTGGAAGGCTCACATCACAAAGGCACAGCCTTGAGGAAGACGTTCAGGGATTCGGGCAGCCTTTCTGATGTGGCCTTGAGGGGAAGAAATAGCAGTTTCTGCATGAAGTGGCCTGGGGCCCCGAGTCTGTGTTCTCCCCCTTCATCAGGATGCCCACGCCCCCACGGGCCCTAGCTGGGACAGTCTGCGCTTGGGGAGGCCTTGGGACTGTGAGTGCTCAGAGCCTCCTGGGAGGCATGGTTTCAAGCAGGGGTCAATCAGGAGCAGCCACAGACCTCCAGGAGAGAAGGGGCACGCGAAGGTGAGTACAAGGTGGCCCTCAAGGTGCAAACAGTGTGGGGGTTGGGGGTAGAGGGAGGGGCTGCCTTTTGGCCTTCTCTGCCCATCGCTCATCAAGCAAACCGCCCCGGGGCAGAGGGGTTGAAGGCGGCGCTGCCCAGTGACAGGAGGGCTCCGAGCACATCTACCTGCCCAAGGACAGATGGACGCCAGAGGGAAGATCTGCAGAAAGGGGGGAAACTGAGTCCCATGAGCCAGACTCCAAAGAGGCCTACAACCAGTGCCCCCATCCCACCCCCGCAGCGGGGCCCCGACCCATCCGCAGGCCCCAGGTATGTACTCGTTCCAACGCCCCCAATAGCACCTGCTCCCACCCCCCAGGGATGCCTCAGCCCTGCTGTGCTGCCTCCGCCCTCAGACCCGGGAGGTGATGTAGACCGAGTGAAGGCGCTCGGCCAGGGTGCTCTGCAGGTCCTGCAGGGGGTCCAGGCCCTGCACCTTGCTGTTGCGGCCGTAGATGAGCTGCCGGAAGGAGTCCTGCTCCAGCAGGGCCTTCATGTGCTTGAGGAAGAAGCCTTCACAGAACAGGGCCAGTTCAGGGGCGTTGTGGATCTGGGGAGGGAGAGGGAGTGTGAGAGCTGCGGCCTTTGCACAGCCCCACCCCGTCCGCAGATGTCGCCCAGGGGCCGGGGGCTTTCCCCTTATCTGGACTCCTTCCATAATTCTCTCCTCCGGATGAAACTAATCTGGGCTCAAATCCCAGCTCCACCACCAGGAACATCACCGTTCTTGGCGCCATTGTTTTCTTTGCCTACTTCCCACTGCTGCCATTACTGAAGGGTGGCCGTCCTTGTGGGGGCAGAAGCTCCCTTAGCAGTGCCGGCGACGGGGAGCCCAGCCTGAGCCCGCCACTTGAGCAGTTCACCCGGTGGATGCTCAGTTAAGATTCTAACTCCAAATACCAAGTGTCCACTCTGGGCCAGGCCTCGGACACCAAATTCTGGGGCGAGGTCCCTGCAGTATGCTTAGAGCTGATGGTTCTACTTTGGGAGACACAGAAGCCAGAGAACCAGGTAAGGTCACAGCAGCTGGTGGGCAGCGCTGTGAGGACAAGTGGCAGGTGCCTCATGGTAAGCCGGGGGCTGTGGTGGCAGCTAAGAAAGCCACGGGGCAGGTAAAGAGATGTGGGAGGGGTCCTAAGGGGCCGGCCAGTGTGGTATTAGCCTGCCCGCAGAGGAAGCTTCATGGAAGGGAAGCTTTAAGTAGAGAAGTGACAGTCTTAACACTTGTTGAAGACCCTGGAGCCTGCAGAGTGACAGCCAAGCAGGGTAAGGCGGGCCCAGGTCATGGTTTGGAGAGGGGAGGCTGGGTGGCTTGGGGCAGGGTGGGCACAGTGGACATGGAAGAGAGTGGACAGACTGCTGATGTGTTCACAGGGAGGAAGCCAGTCAAGATGGGGCAGGTTAAAATACATGTAACTCCCAAGTTTTGAGCATGAGCACCTGAGCCAGTGGCTGTACTGTGCACCGAGGGGGTAAGGTCACAAGAACAGGAACAGGTTGGGGAAAAAACCAAGGAGGAACCTAAGGAAGTGATCTAACACAGGGAAGCTCAGTCCTTTGGCCCAGGCCCCCCAGCCTGGGAAGCCCGCCTCCCGGGCTGCGGGGAGCACCGCTCACCCCCCTGCAGTCCTTCCCGAGGCTGCTGAGGCCCCGGAGGAGCCCAGCCCGCGGGATGCAGCAGGCAGCGTGGCGCTCACCTTGGCGTACTTGTAGGTGTTCACGGCACTCTCCACGCTGAGGGTCTGAGAGCACAGGATCTCGCAGTGTCTCTGCAGGGCATCCAGCTGGAACAGGCTGGCAGCCGACAGCAGCTGGTGGGGGAGGCAGACGTGGCCTTGGATGTGGGCAGCCAGGCCTGTGGCCCAGGCATGGGGGAGCAGAAAGCTGCTCCGGGCAGCGTGCCGCAGGCCCTGGTTTCTCCTAATCCTCAGGGCCCTGCCTGCCTCTGCAGGTCAAGTCCGAGGACTGATTCTTTCTGTTCTAGGTCACCTAGGTACTTGCTGGGACACTTTGGAAGGCACGGGACGGGGGACAGACACTGGATGGGATTCCTGACCTCAAGGTTTTCAACCTCGAGCTGCGCTCTGTGTAGTGACTAGCATGGGGTCGTTTTCTAAGCGGTGAGGAGGTGAGTGGGAGGCTGGGCTGCCTTTGATCCTGCTGGGCTCATTATCCAGACACAGAAGCCCTTCCTCCCCCTGGCCCCGCCCCCCCAGGCCTGGCCCAGAAGGTGGGTGGGCAAAAGGCCCTTCCTGTCACAGGAAGAGAAAGGACAAGCAGGGAAGGAGGCCGCCTCCTCTCTCAGCTCTCCAAATGCCCTGGTCCCTGAGTGCCAGGAGCTGGGCACAGGGCACAGGGCACACGGGCTCCCAGTCCTCTCCCCAGCGCTGAGGCCTTACCTCCAAGATGTCAGCAGCTGGGATGTCCAAGGCTTCTGTCCCTCCGTAGTACAGATACTGCATCATCATCTGCGGCAGGAAGAGGCCCCATGAGAACACCAAATGGACCCACAAGTCCCATGTCCTTATCTGCCCCCAGCAGAGGGCCACTCTTCGCCTTGGGCCTGGCTGTGCCCTCCATCCCTCCACAGGGGGACACACACACACATCCCCCAACTCCCTGAAGCTATAGTTTGTGTCTGTGCAGTTTCTAGAAGTCAGTCCAGAGATTCTCCCTCCTGGTTGCCTGCATGTAGGACAGGCCTCCTTCCAGGCGGTGGCTCTATACTGATCCTCAGGACAGCCCTATGAGCCCAGAAGGGAAGGTACTATTCACAGATGGGGAAACCGAGGCTCGGGGGGCAGGTAGGCAGCATGGCTCGAGTCACTCCAGGCTCCTGATCCCCGCACCAGACCCCCAGGCCGCACACTGTGCATTTCTCTCACCTACATTTTAAACGTGGGCCTGGGACGGGGGGCGGGGGTCCTGCGCTCAGAAGCTGCTTCCAACTTTCCTGTCTGCGCTGGGACTCCAGTGTGGAGGTGAGAGCCAGACCCTGTCTCCCCACCCCCACCCCCGGATTTGTTCCCTTGGATGGCAGGCCCAGAGCTGGGGTTGGGATCTGCTCCAGAGGTCACCTTGCTGCCCGGCCCAGACCTGTCCGGGGCTTATGGGAACAGAGGGCCTAGGATATCAAATGAGGTAGCCCAGGAGTGGGGAACGACATTCGGTTTTGCTGAGGTCTAAGTTAAGAGCTCTGCCATCACGCTGGAGTCCAGGAAGTTCCCCGCTGGAAAAAGAAAAGCGGTTCGCACTGGCTGGCTGCAGAACCCGCCCCAGCGAGGAGCTGGCAAGTGTGCAAGTAAACACAGCTCCAGCCGGCACAGTTGGGCTCTGTTAGCAGCACGGCCCCCGGGCTACAAGAGGCACCAGAGGGTCTAGGGAAAGGAGCCCAATCCCGGGGGCATGGGTGTGTGGAGATGGCCTGGCCAGTCTGTCCAGGTTCAAGGTCTGTACCCGAGACCTTCGTCTACCCCCCAACCACAGATTGGTGGGCGCCTACAGGCCTTCCATAGCCCCTGCTGGAGCACATACACGGTGCTCTGCGTTATGTGTCTGTCCCTCCAGGAGGCATGTGCCTCGGGGGGCCCCAGGCCTGGGCTTTTACACCACCCTCTGGGCTGGGCTCGGAGCCTTGGGTGAGCCAGGGCAAAAGCCCCTGGCCCAGGGTTGGGAGTGGAGTGGGTGGGTGGGCACGAGCTCCCAGGATCAGAGGCTAAGGGGTGGCCTCAGGGCAGCCCCTCAGCAAGAGGGGAAGCAGGGGTGCAGCTCCCCTTCCCAGCCTCCGCCTTCAGAGGCTGGTTTGGACAAGGCGCACCCCACGGTGGCCCCTGGAGCTCCCTGAGGTCACCTGAATGAGTATTAATCCACGGAAGTCAGACCAGAACTGCTCCCTCGGAACCTTTTTGAGAGAACTGGGTGGCCGGCAGGCCTGGATAGATGGGTTTTGCTCAGCCCAGCAGCCCCCAGGCAGGACAGGAGTCATAGGCCTCCCAGCAGGCTGCCCGTGGCCCTGGGCAAGGCCTGGACAGGATCAGCTGCAGCGGGAAAGCAGTTTGCTTCTGGGCTGAATAGGAACCCAGGAACCCAAATGCAGGAAGGCTGCAGACACTGCACGGATAGGACTGGGGTCAAGCCAGATAAGACCGGCAGGGCTGTTCCTCACAGGCCTGGGTTTAGTTGGCAGTGACCTTGGCAAATGTCTAGACCTGCACTAATGCCACAGCCACTGGTCAAGTGTAACTTTCAAGCATTTGAAGTAAGACTGGTCTGAATTGAGATGTGCTATGTCAGATACACAGTGGATTTCAAAAACTTAGTATGAAAAAGACGTAAGATAGGTCATTATTTTTTATATTGACTGCATATAATATCTGGGCTATAAAGAGTTAAATAATATATTATCAAAATTAATTTCACCTACTTGCTTTTGGTGGTTTATGTGGCTACTACAAAATGTTACATTCCACAGGTGGCTTGCATTACCCTTCTCTTGGATGGCCCAGCTCAGAGCTCCTTGGGCCTGTTTCCTCCACTGGAAAGCACATATCATGACGGACCTCCTTCCCTCCCTCCCTCTCTCTCTCCCAGGGCTGTGGAAGCCAGGGAGCTACTCAGGGGCTGCTCTGAACCCTGCAGGCTTTGTCAGGAAGCTCTGGCGGAGGACCGAAGAGGGCTCCGAGCAGCCCAGAGAGCAGAAGTCTGCATCTGGAGGCTGCCCCCCACATGGGGCTCTGCCATGGGGGTGGAGTTCTCAAGCCACAGAGCCCACATTTCCCAGGCCCGTGTGCACTGTGGATGGTGGATCTAATGTTCCCAGGGACTCTCCCCGCAGCCCTGAGAAGCCGTCAAAGGGGCTGAGGCTGCTCTGGCACGGGCCTCCCCAACACTGGGCAAGCGCGGCCTCACCAGGCAGCTTCAGGGTGGTGGTCCCCTGGGGGCGCACACGCGCCCTGCTGCCGCCCGTGCCCTGCCCTCCTGCGTCTGACTGTGACCCCCACCTCAGGTTCGAACTCACCCAGACACTGGGCTTCTTAGCCAAATGAGTTTCTTGAGCTGCCGCCTGTCCAGGGAGTTCGGATCAAGGGAGGGAAAAGAGGGAAGAGGAGATGCCCCACTTCGCTGCCGGGCCAGACCCTGGGCCTTACCTCTTCCCTGTCAGTCCCTGGGCCGGTCCCCTCTCCCCCCACGCACCTTCCTCAGTCCCTCCTCACCTTCATCACGCAACTGGATTTCTCTGCAGCCTCCTACATGGTGCCCTGGCTGGGGTCGAGAGCTTTGTAAATGCCAACTGGGCCATTCCACACAGCCTGGGTGTGAATCCTGGCTCTGTCACTCTCGCTGTGTGACCTCAGGCAAGTTCCTCAACTTCTCTGTGCCTCTGACTCATTTACCCACAGGGAATAACACACCCACCCCTCCTAGGACCATGCTGGGCTCCGAAGCTTAACTGATGAACACAGGCAAAGCACTTGGAACCACGCCTGGCTAAGTGTTAGCCCTGAGCACTTTTCAGGAAGATTCCTGTGTAGGTTAAAGGTCAAACCCTTCATGCGATGGCTCTCAGGGCACCAGACTGGACTAGAGGGTATTTCTGGAGCATGTTGTGGTCTCTGCTTCTGGAGTTTGGCCTGCACTATCCCCCTGCCTGGAGCTTGCCCCTGCCAGCTGGGTGCCCCAGACCCCGGGAGGCGCTGTAGCTGGGGATTAGATGCCCCTTTCCTGCACTCCCCACGCTGTCCCCACACCTCTCACTCTCGGAGTCCCGTCTCCTAGAGGGCAGGTCCTTGTCCTGTTTACTGCTGTACCCACGGTGTCCAGGGACAATGAAACGCTAACAGTAAGTGGGTGAAGACCGCATGAGGGGGGAACTAGGCCTTTTTAGATGGCTCCTCCCTGTGCTCCTGTGACAGTGACCCGTCTCACTAGGCCACAAAGCTGTCCTGTGCAGAGCTCGACCCTGGACCCCACACCGGCCACCCCCTGGCCTCAGTCCCAGCCCCTGGGGGTCGTCCCTGAAGCCTGGGGCCCACCACACAGGCTGGAGACCTAGAGTCGCCACTTCTCAGAAAGGAGCTCTCAGCTGGGGCTCGGCTGACATCCCAGCCAGTCTCCTCCCTCCAGACTCTCTGGCCACGACTGGCGGCCAGCCTGTGGAGTGTCTATCACGCAACCTCCGAAGTTCTCCAAAGCTGAGGGACCAAAAGCCTGACCTTGGTCTTCCACAACCAGGATGGCCCAGCTGGCTTTTTCTGCCTGGCCTGCCTGGCTGGGGTCCGATGCTGGGCAGGACTGGTGCAGCCCACACTGTGCTCCCCAGAGTGTGGGGGCCAGCCATCTGGGGGCCCGCTGAAACACGGGAGGGCGGGGGGGCTGATTTGCAGTCTGTGCTGTGGGGAGCCCACCGTGAGGAAGGAGGGCTCCTACAAGCACGTGTGGTGGGTGCCGGGCCTCACGTGTCTGCCGTCTGTCTGCCCAAGCCCCTCGCCCAGCGGTCAGAGCTCAGGACTCGTGAACGAGGCTCTGCACTATAAGCCCATGCTGGAATGGCCACTGTGGCCTGGGACAGACCTGGATGCTCCAGCCGACAACGCATTGAGTGAACGCAGAAGGCAGGGGGCATGGAGTACAAGATGGCCAACTCCCAGCTGCCTCCCAGCCAAGACGGACAAAGCCAGGGGTTGCTGGGGGAGGCCACCCCTGCCCTGAGAAGTGTGCAGCAGCACGGAGGCTCACACACCTGGAAAATGTGGTACTTCATGTCGCTGATCTCGATGGTTTTGCCTCTGTCGCCGTCTTGTTCTGATTTATTGGTCATCAGCGTCTTGAACCTGGAGCAAAGGGGGTGAAACAAGGCGGGTCTTGCACATGACTTTGACTTCGTCACTGGGCAGTAATGGCACCATCCATCACCCGACTGGTCACCGGGAGACAGGACATTTTTAAAATTACTGCAGCACTCCCAAAATAATTCTCAGCAAATGGCAGCTTACATCATGCTGGGCTGACAGCCAGGCTGGGCCCCGATCTGTCCCCACTGCCCCCCATCAGTGACTGTGATGACTATGGCCTGAAAAGTGACTCTTCATTCCAGAACATTTTCTAATAATCAGAAGCAGTACCTCGACTAGGAAGAATGCTACTGCAGAGCGTCTCCTGGAGAGCTCTGGGTCCCACCCCTACTGCCCCCTGTCCACAGGACCCATCTCCGCAGGGCAGAGGCTCCTCTAAGGAACCTGTGTCACCTCCCGTCTACCGGAAGCCTCCCCTGCCCATCCAGGGCCAAAGCTGGAGCCTGTTCCCTGAGGCAGCCTACCTGTTAGAAGCTGTCACCAGCAGGACCTTGTGTGCATAGAACAGCTTTCCTTCCACTAGGAAGGTCACGTCGGACATCTCCTTGTTATTCAGAAAGTGAGGATCTATGGCCAAAGGGACATAAGAGACATGACCAAAGGCCCCCCGGGGGGGTGGGTAAGCATTCCGAGAGGCCAGGGTAGGGGTATAAAGGGGAAGAACAGAGACACTGAGGCCAGGTCCTCGGTGCCAAGAATGGGGAACAGGAGACCAAGATCTGTGGGAGACAAACAGGAAGACAGATGGGAGGGGGCTCTGGAAAGGATGAGGGGTGGGTGGCCACGGGGCGAGCCTCACCTAGCCTGGCAGGCAGGGTCTTCCGGATCTCGGGGATGCTGGGCACCGGGCTGCTGCCATAGCAGTGCGTGAAGATGGTGGCCAGCTGCTGGGTGACCGCGTCATTCTGCCGGGCAAAGGAGAGAGGCGCGGTGAGCCCGCCGGCTATGGCCATGGTGGCAGACACAGTGGGCTCCTTTCCCAAGGTTCGGAGCAGCCACCGGCCTTTGCTTCTCCTGGATCTGGCCTGGTGGGAGATGCCTGTTCCTCCACCGCGGAGTCCCCAGGTGGCTTCTCTGGTCGGGCCCCAGCCCTGACAGCTCCCCGGGCTCTGCAGCCGGGCCGCGGCAGTCAGGGTGTGGGGTGTGCGGAGGGGGTCTGCGTCTGTCTGGCCGCGGCCGGGGCCCGGGTACCCAGCCTGCCCGGCGCTCGGGGCGGGGACCCGCTGACGTCACTCACCTTGCTGGTCTTGAGGATGTCAAACATGAGCTGCAGGCCCTCGGTCACCAGCTCCTCGTTGTACTCCTCCTCCTTGATGGAGCTGAAGTCCCGCAGGAGGCTCTGCACCACCGAGTAGCGCGACTGGGAGAAGGAGGTCCTCAGAGACTCGATCCACACGTGCAGCTTCCAGGGGACGCCTGGGGGGAGGGTGGGCGGTCGTCACCTCTGCGGTGCATGGACCCCAGAGCCCACTGCACAGTGACCCCCTCTCTGGGCGGGCTCCGGCCCGGTTCCTTCAGGCCGGGGTTGCTCTCGAGCCAGGGCAGGGGAGCTTCATGGACCCTGACTGGCCCTGCCGAGAGGTCAGAGGGGACTTTAGGTGCCCATCAGATAAGGCAGGGGAACAGCTCCGGCCCGAGCGCAGGGCACCCAGACGGCTCAGCCTGGGGCCACGCCCTCCCCACTGTTTGTGGGGCCCCACGACTACTTACTGGGAAGACCTATCAATTACGGGGGCTGGCCAGGTGACCTATCAAGCACGGACACCCGGGCCCACGCCTGTCCAGCACTCAGGGCACTGGCATCCAGTGGCATGTAATTACTGTGTACCAGCTCCCTGGAGGGTGTCAGTGGGGCCATAAAGTAACCTAAAACTAGTTTGTGGAAGTCATGACAAAAGCTAGTAATTTCCTTGGTAATTAGTGAGATAGCTTCTTACCCCCCAGTCTCACTGTGGAATAAAAAAAAAAAAAAAAAAAAAGACGATGGCATTCCCCAGGGACACAATGACGTAGGTAGCATTAGCATCCTCGGTGTTCTGCCTATAGCTAGGAATGATGTACCCATCTTACAGGGAGGAACACTGAGCCTGACTGGCAGCAAGAAGAAGGTATAGCCTCCACTCCCCTGGCCCAGGCTGGGCACGTGTGTGTGATGGCTGCTGGGACAGTAAGCCCAACTGCCCTCCTGCATGCAGAGCTCATGGAGAGCCGGCTCCAGGCCTTGCAGGATGTCACGGTCTTAGACGAGACTCCACAGCATCAGTGACGACGGAACGGCTGGGTCTCACCCAGGTCTGCCTGTCTGAGTGGCCTCCCTGGAGGCAGGAGCATCCACAGACTCACAGACCCGAGGAGCGAACGAGTCTGGCCACGTCACAGGACAAGGCCAGAAACTGGCCTCTAACTGACCAGAAACGTTGACTCCTAGTGACACAGATGTTTCAGGGGCCACACATCCCAGGCCACAACCAGGTTGGGGGCTGCAAAGGGAGGGGGGAGCTGAGGAGGCTCCAGGGAGGAGGAAGGGCCTGAGGCTGGAGGGCTGGGCCATGCCCTCTCAACGCACCCCAAGGAGGACCCCCAAGGAGGACCAACTGAGGTTCATGGCCTCTCCTGCCCCGGCCAGCTGCTGTCAGGCCCACGGAGATGGAGTCCCTCCCGATGCCTGTCTGCCCTGTGGCCTGTCTGTCCCTGTGGGCCTAGCACTCCTCCCGTCTGCTAGAGAGTGGTCGAGTGCTCGTGTGCACACGTGTGTGTGCGTGCATGCGTGGGGCCTCACCCAGTGCCCGCAGCTCCATGGTGATGTCCACATAGCCGTGCTCAGCGCTATAGTACATGGCCTCCTGCAGGGCCTTTGTGCGGGTCCGGCTCAGCCGCACGGGCCCCTCGCTGCTGCTGCCCTGGCTGGAGGTGTCGCTCTCCTCCACGCCCTCGGCCAGGATCTCCTCCAGGGACAGGACGTCTGCTTTGGCCTGCTGGGGCTGTGTCAGGAGCTTCCTCAGGACGTTCCTGCAGGCCCAGGGATGATGGAGGGGTTGTGCCTGAGGTCCTCACCATGGACGATGCCCACTGGAGTTGCCCTCCCGAGCCCCGTGGCCTTGATGGGCTGGTGTGGGGCACCTGTGGGCACTAGGGGCTCACAGCCTTCCCCTCCCAGGCAGGCTGGACCGGGGCGCCCAGCACCCTCCATCGTAGCCACCTGAGCAAGGCAGGGGAGGGTTCAGAGGGACTGGCCCTGGTGAGACACACCCCTGCCCCTGTCGCTGCCATCCGGGTACTACTTAGTCATGGGCTTTGGGGCCAAGCCGGCCCTGCCCTCCTGGCTGTGTGATTTCAGATGGGTTGCTCTGCCTCTCTGTGCCCTGACTGCTCTGTCATCTGTGGAGTGGGGTGTCCACGTCACCCTCTTCCAGGGTTAACGGGAGGCCAATGGACAGCATCGGATGTAGAGCCTGACACGTAGCAGAACCCTGAGGTGACAGCCAACCATACTCGCGGGAAGGGTCTGAAACCCAGGACATGTTCATATGCTTTGTTTCCCGGCCTGCCATGAACAATAACGAGCTGAAGTCAAGAAGCTGGTCACACGGACTCCCGTGTGGAGAATGCTGGACTTGACAGAGCACATTCCCGTGTACCGTTGCATTGCATTAACCCTGTGAGAGCCCAGGGACTCCACCGCTCATGGCTGATGACTGCATCGCACTCAAGGTCACGTGGGGCAGGAGTGTGGACCCAGAACTGCTGGTTCCGTACCCCAGGCTCATTCTGTTACATCCTGTGGCCTGGGATGGCTACAGTGGGGGGCAGGTCCACAGGTCATCTGGGGGTGCTGAGCCTCCTCCCAGCAGCCCTGCCCAGCCAGCTCCCCGTCTGTGACAGAGGTCACGCTGCACCAGGCAGAGACCCTCTCGAGAGACCCAGGATCATCCTGCTGTTGCCTTGCTAGCTCACCGAGCTTACAGAGCACCTCACTTGTGTCGTGCACTGGTATGGGAAGGTGAGCCGGCCACCACCCCTGCCCCCCAAATCCCATGTTCCAGAGAGAGAAATGGGAAGCAGATGTGTGGACAAGAGCGTGTCCGCACACGGTGAAGAGGCTACAATAGGGGAAACCATGGGCCTTTGGGGGAAAAGGCCTAGTAGCACAGGTGTGCAGTATGGCACTGGGGGACGGAGGGGAGTGTGAGTTTTGGTGGCTGAGCAGGGACGGCATCGGCAGGGGCCAGAGAAGAAAGCATTCTAGCGAGGAGGCCACAGCAGGCACACTGCTTTTGAGAACAGCACTGGAGAATAGGAAGTAGTTGTCCAGCCCACCCTTCCCTTCTGGCTCCTTTTCTGGCTTCTAATAACCTCCTCTCTTGTCTCAGTCTGCCCCCCTCCGCCCAGAGCTGCCGGATGGCTCTGGTCATAGCCTGCTGCCCGCCCTGCCACACCCCTGGGCAGGCCTGGCCCCCACAAAGCAAGGTCTGCCATCTGCTCCCGGAGGGGGATGTGATTTCCAACACAGCCGCCAGGAGGCTCTTCGGGGCAAGCTTATGCTGTGCGAGGCCCTTGGAACCCCGGGAAATAACTACCCAGAGAACACAGAGGGGACGAGCGTGGGAGGGGACGGCCCAGGGTGGGCCAGAGCGTGCAGGGGAGAGTCTACAAGAAGTAGGAGACCCAATGGCGGTCCCAGCTCCACCAGGAGGTCGGGGGCCATCCCCACCACCCAGTGTCTCTGGGCCTCCGACATCTGAGGCCTCTCTGTTCTTTGAGGACCTGTATCTTCTTTCTGGGTGGCTTCCACGCAGACCCCCCATCTAGAAAGATCTCTAGCTCTTCTGCTCCCCATGGGGGACTTGGGCCCCTGAAAGCCCGTTTCATGCTCCTGTATCACACGGGACAGGAACCCCAGGTGCGTACCTGTGGCCATGGGCGGCCGAGTGGCTGAAACAGTTCATGTCCTCATGGAGGGAGGAGGCCATGCCATTGGCTTCGAGCATGCTGAGTAGGGGGTCAGCACCTCGGCTCAGCAGCAAGCTGACCAGCTCGTAGTTCCCTGGAAGGCAAGCCGGACAGAGGGTGCTACCACTGCCCCTGTCACCGTGTGCCTCTACGGGCTGCTGTCCAGTTCCCGAGCTCCATAGAAAGGCGGATGAACAGGGTAAGGGGGAGTCCCCAGGGGCCCAGAAGGAGGAGTATCCGGGCTTGCTTCAGGGACCTGGGCATGTGGCCACAAGTCTGGCTGCTGGCCCGCCTGGGCGGACCCCTTGGCGTGGCGGGAGGGCCCCTTGCTGGGCAGGGCAGCTGCCCGTATACCTACCAGCTGCGGAGGCCAGCTGCAGGGGGGTCTCTGTGTAGCTGTCCTCACCGCCACTCACTGCGGAGCCCTCCACGTGGGCCCCGGCGTCCAGCAGCAGCTACAGGGCACAGGGCAGGACAGGGGGCAGGACACATCAGCGTGGTGGGGAGTGGCTGGGATGTGGCAGGGGAGGCTTTGGGAGAAGGGCCTTTGGTTCCCTCTAGGCATGTGGCCAAGACCCAGCTCACCTGGGCAGCTGAGGAACCTAAACTCTGGAACTTGAAGTTACCCTCCAGGCTTCAAGTTTCTAGAATCTTCACGTCCACTTTGTGGCTTTGGATCAAGGCCCTGAGCTTGTGGGGGCCTTGGAGCTGTTTTTCGAATGCTTTCCTATGAATCGGTTGCAGCGACCTTTCTAAGAACTTAGGCAAGTGAGCAGAACAGAAAGTATCACCCCCAGTTTACCAGGGGAAACTGAGGCTCTGGGAGCCAGCAGAGGTAGTGGGAAAGGGAGAGGTGTTAAAGTCAGAAAGAGCTGAGTGTCAGTGCTGGCCGCTAACCAGTGAGTGACCTCGGGTGGGGAATGAGCTCAACTCCTGAGGCCTCATTCTTCCTCATCTGAAAAATGGCCAGAGGCCTGCCTTGCTGCCATGCTGGGGATGAAACGGAATGGTGCTGAGCCCACAACAGGGATCATAACCAAAGGCGTCATGGGGTCTCACCAGAGGGGTCCAGCAGGCAAGGTGGGGAGGCACGGGGCCGGGGCAAGACCTCGCTGTCCGGGACGCCTCTCTCCCTTCTGGCAGGGGCAAGGTGGTGCAGGGCTAAGAGACGCCAAGCAGTTCCAGCCGAGCCGGGCCTGGCTTTGCCTTGGGGCAGGGGTGGCGTCCGTGAAGCTCTAGCAGGTGACTCTGAGCTGCACCTCACCTTCCCTGACCGGCTGCTCCGGAGGGAGCCCTGAGATCCTTCCTGGGTTTCTGACAAACCCACAGCCTTCTCCAAACCCAGGGGAAACCCCGCCCGCTGCACACCTGCAGACCAGGCATGGGGGCCAGGCTGACCGCCAAGCCTGCGCTCCAGCATGTGGGAGGTGGGGAATGGCTGTCGGCCGGAGGCTCTCATCAGTCAGAAACCAGCTGTGGCCCTGCTGCCCGAGCCGGTGCGCCAAGGTGGGGGAGGTGGAGGCCTGCCTGATGGGGTGAAACTGGGCCCCAGTCCAGGCAGGTCTGGGGCACAGCCCTGCCGGCCGGTCTGGGCTAGGCTGGAGCTCTGCTCAGTGCTCAGGAGGGCAGGAAGCAGCAAGCAGGCAGAGGACGGCAGCTGGCCTAGTGCAGACCCACTACCGAGTCACTGCGACAGGCAACAGCCGGGCACGGCCCCTGCCCTCAGAGAACCTGCCGTCTAGCAGACAGTCTGCGAGGCAGACGCATGAACTCCCAGGAAGGAGTGTGCAACCCTGTGTACCCCGGTGGCCCGAGGAGCAAAGGAGTCTGGGAGTCGAGTGGCAGAGTGGCTGGTGGCCTAGGTGGGGTGAGCCGCTGCTCGGCTCCACTTCTGGGCTGGAGCCCCACCCTCACCCCAGCCACAGCTATCTGGGCCATCGTGGGCACGACAGGGCGTGGCCTGTCTGGCCAGGTGAGCTGTGCCGCTCTGAGTCCTCTCAGGAACTGGGAAATCCACAGACTAAGCCTTGAATGGGGATGGGCAGAACAAGAAGGACACCCTGAGACAGGGCCAGGGAGCAGAAAGGGCTACAGGTGGGGAAGATGATCGAAGGAGAGAAAAAGGAGCCCACATGCCATTCCAGCAAGCCCGGAGACTCCCGGACCGATACGGAGATGCCTGCCTGGACCTGGGTTTGTTCCCTAAAATTCCACACATATCCTTATCCTAAACCCTCTTCCTGAGCCAAACCGTGGGGGCAGGGGGTCTGTCCTGCTGACTTGGAGAGTGGCCCAAAGCAGCACCTCTGCTCTCTCGGATTCCAGGCAGGGCTACTTTCGGGGCCTGCCCCCCCCCCCCCGGGCAGGTGAGGGCTCCCTGCGCACGTGGCGGACACTCACCTGCACCACAGAGATGTGCCCGTGAAGCACAGCGAATGTCAGCGAGGTCCAGTGCCGGCTGTCGGGGTGGATGGAGGGATGTCTGGGAGAGTTGCTTGGAACCTGGAAAATGCCACAAAGGAGCCGTTTTTTTTTTCGTGTGGGCAAGTGCCATTCCTGGGCAGGTGACCCAGGCACCTGAGCGAGGGGGCGCGTCGGCAGAGGGTGACTAGGAGCCCCTTTGAGTGCCTTCTGTTGCCCCAGTCATGTCTGCATGAAGGGCCCCCCCGCCGCCCCGCCGTAGACAAGACTTGGCAGGATGATCGGTGAGCGCCACCCATCCTAGGTAGGGACACAGCAGGGATGAGGCTGTCCCGGAAACAGAACCGAGCCCATTCTCTCTGCCCTGCTCCCCGCTCTCGGATGGGAAGCCCGGGTGAGAGCAGAAGTGCCCTGAGCATCTGCGTTCCCGTTCCTCCCAGACACCGCCCCGGCGCGGCTGCTGGAGACTGTGGGGTGCTCCCTTGCTGGGCCGGGTGCCCCGCCGCGCTGCTCACCTGGATGTCCAGGTTGGCGCCCGCGTCAATCAGCATCTGGACCATTGCCTCATCCCCGGCCGCGCAGGCGTACATCAGCGGCGTCAGGCCCTACGGGAATCAAAGATCAACGCTAAACCCTCCGGGAACAGACACGCTGCCACGTCATCCACAGGCCTTGGTCCCACAAACCACAGTCCGGGCTCCTGCTGGACCCAGCTGCCCATCCTGAGCTCGCCCTCCTGCCCCTTCCGGGATCAAGGGACACACAGTCCATGAGGCGCGAGCAGGGGCCATTTCCACAAGTGTGGCGGGACCCCAGAGGGGTGGAGAGCAGGGGCACTGAAGCCAGACTTGGCCAGACGAGGCCCCCTCTGCCAAGGGGAGCTATAAACTGTGTCCAGGTCACTCGTCTCTCCCTGTTTCTTCTTGAAAACGAGAACAACAGTATCCAGCTCATAGGCTTGTTGTAAAAAAGATGAGTGACTGTGTGTGAAGTGCTTCGTCCAGAGGAAGGCGACCTCAGGAGCTAAGAAATCACGAGCGCAGTGAGCCCGTCACTGCTGTGGTGTCACCCGGCGCTCTCCTCACCCACCCCTGGCCCTGGGCATCTCGGTCACCCCATGAAGTGGTTTATGGCCAACATCTCCTCGAGTCACCATAACACCCCTATGAGGGAGGCTCTATTGTTATCCCCATTTCACAGACGAGGAGCAGAGAGAACCGAGGCCAGGTTGCACGAGGAGGAGGAGGACCTCACACGGGACCCGGATCCGCCTGAGCCGCAAAGCCGCCCCTCGGAGGCAGCTCACGGAGCGCGGCCACGGGTCTCACTCGGCTCTCTCGTGCCACAGAGCCAGGACGAGCTTTTCCAGAGGCCGAGGCCCAGTCCCTCCCCGCGTTTCGAAGCACAGCTCGCCGGGCTGCCTCCTGGCTGGGAGTCTGTCTCCGGGGCCAGTCATAGCACAGGCGGCGGTGGAAAGTGTTATTCCACAGCTGGATCCTGGCGAGCGTGCGTCTGGAGCCTGCGATGTTATTTATTAGGTTATTTGTGTGTAGACAAGATCTCCTTACCTCATAAATCCTTGCCTAGTGCCCAGAGATTAAGAAATGGCCTGACATTCATCACGGGTGAGAGAGCTGTTTACCCACAGATCATCCCATAAACACCAAGGCACAAACAGGATCCAGCATTCCGAGAAGAGCCTGGTGGCAGGAGGGGGCCCTGGCTTGCTGTCAGCCCCCTCCGCACTCACTGACACGGCTCTCCACGTGTCTGCACGTGGTCCAGCGTTCGCATTGGCTACGAGTCCCAGGAGGGGAAACGACCTTTCTGTGGCAGCCCCATCCCCCTCCAGGTCCGTGGGGAGGGTAAAGCTAGCAGGGCCGACGGCCAGAGCTCACGGATAACCATCGCTGTCCTCGCATGGATGCGAGACCCAGAACAAATGCTCACTGAGCCTTTCTTATGTGCCAGATGCAGAAGTGTCCCTGAACCCTACAGGGCTGGGGCTGCGGTCCCCCGTGGGTGGAGGCCAGGAAAGTGACCCTCACGGAGGTGGGGCAGCTTGTCCACGACGCCACGGCTATGACAGGGCAGATGGCCCCGGGCCTCACCCTAGCGCCCAGAGCGGGAAGCGGATGCCCCAGGATGAAAGCCCCCGCAAGGCCCGGGGAAACTGCTCTGACAGAGGCACCCAGCCTGTGGCCTCCTTGCTGCCCTGCCTCGGCCCCCCAGCCCAGCACACAGCCTGACCATCCCACCTCTGTGCTCCTGCTCCCAGTCACCTTCTCCCTGGAGCGCTGCCCCACCGCTCTCTGCTTCAGCCCTGCCCTCCCACTCCCGGAGGCACTGGTCCCCAGCCGTCCTGCCTGACAGTCACCCATCCAGGTCCACCCTGGTCTCGTGGCTGACCTGGCACATTAGCACACCCCGTCCCATGCTGGCACCTCACGGGACAGCATTCCACACAAGCCCTCTGCTGTCACGGAGCTTCCCCCCTACGTCTGTGTGGCCTTCCAGACCACAGTGCCATCATCTCTGCAGTGAGGACACACAAAGTGGCGTCAGACAAACCAGCCTGACAGTCCATACGGGCAAAGAGCTTGGAGTCAGACTGCTTCTGACCCCGGCTCTGCTCCGCCCTGGCTGTGTGACCTCACATAAAGCAACTTCTCCGGACCTCAGTTTTCCTCATCTATAAAATGGGGACGATAATAGTATGACTTCCTCAGGCCACCGTCAAGACTGAATGAGTGCATCTGGGCAAAGCACTTTGAACGGTGCCTGGAACATAGCCGCACCCTACAAACGGCCCCCCTCATGGCCAACCCAGTAAACAGAGCAAACAAGTCCCCCGAGTTCTATCTCAAATTGTGAATCACTTCCAACGCTTCCTCTTCTGGCTTCATTTTACTCTCTAACGCTTCTCACCAACACACTCGGTATGCTATGTTCGTATTTCTTAGCACGTGTTTCCCCGACTAGAACGCTAACTCCATGGAGGCAGCAGGGTTTGTGGGCCTGGCGCGGAGCAGCCCACGAGGCACCCAGGGCACACGCCCCAGTGACTAGTTCTCACAGCCGGTCCTCCGGGCTTCTGCCCAGCCCTGCACAGCGTCTGGCCTTCCAGCCGGGGGAAGCAGAAGCTCCTGGACAGGAGGGTTCCCTGGCAGTGCTAGGAAGGTCTTGCAGCTGACAGCCCACCAGCCCCGGGCAGGGCGCCATGTGGGAGGCTGCCCACTTCTCAGGAGCACCGAGCAGAGCAGCTCTCAGATTTGGAACAGAAGGACTGTGCCACCCCCTCTCGCCATGGCAAGTTCCCTCCTGTGTCCCCCGTGCCTGGCTAGCAGAGCTCTCTGCACGCACCTGTTCGTCCATAGTGTTCACCCCGTCCGGGCCCAGGGCATCGATGGCCTGGTTGATGAGGTCCGTCCTGCCGCAGTTGAGCATGCGGAAGCCCAGGTCCTGGCTGAACTTCTCCGTGGCCGCTCGGGCGTCCAGCCTCCGGAAGGCGCTGAAACAGCACTCGGGTCTGCACAGACGGGACCCCGCGATGCGTGATCAGGACTGTGTGTGAACGCCCGGGGCGAGGGCTTCGCCTCTCGGGGAGGCGAAGCTGATGAGGGGCGGGATGACAGGGAATTACAGTTTGATCAGCAGCGACTGGCCTTGTCATGCTCAGTGACATGAGGAGCACAGACTTCTGCTCTTCTGCAAACATGTTAGAGAAGAGCTCTGAGCTTCTCAGAGCTGTCCACTGTCAGGAAACGAGGTCCCCTCAGAAAGAACCCGCCAGGGACTCTGCCTGAGCCAGACGCAGCTCTAGCCTGGGCCACAGTGCTCGCCTGTACGCCTTCTGCAGGGCAAAGGCTGCCCTCGGACTATAGGATGGCCACAGTACGTTCCAGTCCTTGGCTTGCATCTTCTCAAGGCTTCCCGAGGAGACCCAGAATTACCAAACAGATGGTGGAGAAAGGCCCAGAACCCCATGACCACCCCACTACCATCCAGCCATCCTACCAACGAGAGTCACAGATTAAAAACTGTGTCTACGAGATGGCATGGAGGCGCTTCCATGGGGGGCTTCAGCCTGGAGCCTTAGCTGGGCCAAAGTGTTTTCCACACTTTTATGTCCCAGAATGACATTTTTTTAATGTCCCAGAATGACATTTGGGAATCTGCCATGGAGAGAGAGGAGGCTATAACTGGGGTTGGGGCAAAGGCTAAAAAAGAAGAAAGAAAAGAAAAGAAAAGAAAAGAAAAGAAAAGAAAAGAAAAGAAGCAAGTCTCTCATACGTCAAGGATAACCAGCAGAACATTCTCCAGACTAACTTTTGGAGACCAGTCCAATATAAGACAGTCATGCTGGGAAGAAAGTTAAGAATCTAAGGCTTGGGGCCATGTAGACCTGGGTTCAAATTCAGACAATTTTCTAGCTGAGTATCTGTGGGTGAATTATTATTCCTCCCTGATCCTTGGTTTCTCCATTTGTAACATGTGCATTACAGCCCCTCTTTCTGTAAATTTTTCACAAGGACCAAGATGACACATGTACAAAGGAAGGGCTCAGCCCAGTGCCTACACCAAGGAAGAGCTCAGAAATAGTAGTGTCAGATATAGGAACAGAGGAGAGGACCCGCCTTTGCTGATTACCCCCTAAATATCCCACAGAGCCAGACTGTGCGGGCTCTCCTGCCCATATCCAAATGCGTGTCTGCTCTGTCACCCGTGGCTGCAGAAGATGCACCCAAAAAGCAGCCAAGGTCTGGAATGATCAGTCTAAGAGGCATGGCACCCACAGAGCAAGCCTTGGGAGGGGCCCCTTTCCCCAACTCCCAGACAGGGGGCTGTGCTGGGGGCTGGGCGTGGAGCCCGGGGCCCTCCAGCCTCACTCCTCCCCCGTTCCGTACTTGAGTTGCCGGGGCTCACAGTCCAGGCCGGGCAGCAGCAGTCGGGCGGCCTGCCGGATGTCGCCACTGTCCACGGTGAGGCTGCGGCGGTGCTCTGCGTAGGTGATGGCCACACGCATCCACTCCATCAGGGGCGGCAGCAGCATGAAGGGCCTGCGAGGCAGCAGAGAGAGAGAGGGTCAGGCAGGTGGGGGTGGGTGCCCTCCAGCACGCATGCTCTGAGCACGGCTACAGAGGCTGCTCACCCCTAAGCTTCAGGCAGTGAGGTGGGGGGGGCTTGCTCCTTGCCCACACAGAGACCCCAATTTGTCCCCTTCCGTAGACACTGTCATGGGTCAGGAGAAATTCCCATCATGGGCCACGAGCAGAACCCAAGGGCCTTCGGTGACCCATGAAAGGAACGGTTTGCCAGCCTGTCAAATGGAGGACTCCTGAATTCAGCCAGGGGTCTCTCTCTGCAGGAGAGACTGCCTCCTGGGTAGTGGGGGGCATGCGAAGGGAAGAGTCCCACAGACGCTGGCTCCCACCCCAGCTTTGCCCCAAGCAGCTGTGCTCCATCACCACAGACCAACACAGCCTGAGCCTGCTCCCGGCATCTGTGAGATGGGCTGTCGTGAAGCTGTGTGTCGTGACGTATGGGGCATAGTTAATGGTCACCCCCCCTTCCTCAGCCTGCACCTGGGCTGAGGTGGGCCTTACGTCCCTTCCTGTGGCAGACCGGAGCTGCCTCAGCATGCCACTCCCTGTCCCAGGAGAGCATAACACTAAAAACCCAGGGCCACAGTGACATGGGGTGGGAGGTGGAAGCAGGGAGAGATTTCTGCCGGGGAAGGCCTCTGAGTTGCCAACTCCAGGGGGCACCACTCACAAGGTTGTCCATGTGTCACCAGGGGGCGCCATTCACACGGACTGTGACTAGTGCCCCCTAGCATTGAGCAATACCGCGGGCACAGCTGCTCAGGGCCAGCCTCTCCCTGCCCGGCCCTCCCATCCGCATCCTGCCAGATCTGGATTACTGCTGGGGAGGCAGGGTCCGCTCCGTGTCCAGAGGGGCTTTCCTCCTGTCCTCTAACCGTTCTGGCCAAGTCTCCCGTGGTGAAGACCATCTTGGGAGACCACCTCACAGTCTAACCCATCTCGGTGCTGTGGGCGGCCCTGACGGCCAAATGACTCAATGGACAACCAGCCTGCTCTGCCCGGAACTTTCCTTGTCTGGTCACAAGGATGAGGCAGCCCTGGCACTCTGCCCCTTGTGGCTGTTCTCTTCAAGGACAGCCCGAGTCCGCCTCTAATTCCTGTGTGTGCTCCCCGCCCTCCTGATGCCTGCCACTCCTCCACACCCCACTCCCTGGGACGCCCTGGGCTCCGGGAGCATTAGGTGTCTGCTGTCACCCGCCGTCTTGCCCCTAGACTCACAGAGAGGTGCTGTGACCAGGAAAAGGATCTCTATTCTCTTTCCTCAGCCACTAAGTCAGTCAACTGGAATCCACGAGAGACCCTCAGACCACTGGTCTTAAATTTCCAAACACTCAGGAAATCATCAGAACTTTTAAGGGCTTCTCTCCTTGAGGGAAAAGATGCTTTTTATTTATTTTTAAACAAAATAAGCCGATGTGATCTTGAAGGTGGTTCATTTGGAAGTTATTTTGATGTTCTGGGCCCATCGTTTCAGAAAACCTATCTGGGTCTGCGTGTACCACTAGGAGTGATGAATAGTCACGGGTGGGGGAAGCCCAGCTGCTCTTGGCCTTCAAGAGTGTCCTGGACCTCACCGGACCCATCTCCAGTCCTGGATCCTTCACCAGGACACACCAGACCACCACATACCTGTGGTTCTCAAGCTTCCCCTGCCCTTCCTACCTCCTGCAGAGAACGAACCTACTCTCATCTCTGCCTATCCAGATCCTGTTTATTCTTCAAGGCTCAGTTCCAATACTTTCTCTTTCCAGAAGCCCTCCTGATCCTCTCTCCCGAAGAAAATAATCTCTTTCCACTCCAAGATCCCTTTGAACTTGCTCTTCCTGCAATAAACGTGTCTCATCTTCCTGACTAGACCCACTGTGCCTCAGGACAAGGACGATGGCCTGCTCATGTCTGTGTACTCCCAAGTATGCCCAGCACAGGGACTAAACAGAATAGGTCCCCAATAAACATTGGACCAATGACTAAAAGTAAGGCTGAGTGTCAGGAACTTGTTATGGTGTATCTAAGCTTTCATTTCTGGACCAGCTCCTGGTTCTGCCCAGAAAAGAATGGCATATAATGTCCAAGGGCATAGTGCTGACTTGCTAGAGTGGGGAAGCCAGGAATCCATGGGGGAAGCATACAGAATATAGGAAGTTCACGAGCCATTTGTGAACTCCTGCTTATAGAACTTTGATTATAAATACCCATTTGAATTCTCCCCAAATAGTCTTGGATTTTCCAATCCTGACATTGCAATGCTAGAAGGCAAGCTCAGACACATATTTCTATATATATCAGTCCTTCTGATCCAAGGGGAAGGCTTTATCTAAACCACCAGCATTGGGACTGAAGTGTAAATGAAACCTAGTTCATGGATTTGCCAGCCACTCTTCCCTGTTGTGGCCAACAGCCAAGACCAAGTGCCAAGTATGGACACTGAAGCTCTAAGCAGCATCTCCCAGCTGCACTAGGGGAAATCCAAGAGGGAACTTGGGGAATCACCAAGTCTAATCAGATGCTGTCGTGATTCATCACGCTCCGGGCCTCTGAGAGTTCGGTACATGAAAAAATACGGCGTTGGTAACCTTGGTGGGCAAGTACTGGGGATTGGCTCATTCAGCCTCCATTATCCCATCTTTGTTGGAGACATAAACCATTGAAAACTATACTTCCCAGACTCCTTTGCAGCTGGGGTTCTGGAGGCAAATCAGGTTTCGCCATTAAGATCCAGCTGCAAGAGGTCTGGTGAACAGGTGTGCGGCCGAGCCCATGTTTGTGCCCCCTTTGCCAGTTTCATGAGACATGAGGTCTAGTTCTTCTTTTCTTACAGACCCTTCTAGTGTCCATTTTCCACCTGGCTGAGAGCTTCAGGGGCTGTGTGCTTCAGGAAGCAAAGACAAAGACTTCTTTCGGCTTTAGTCCGGGATTGCATTTCCAGGGGCTATCTCAGAGGGAGCGGCCCCGGCTGGAGGAGTCTTGTATCCTCCTTGGAGGCTGGGCCTTGAACCTGCTCCTTGAACTCTTCCATGATTCTGTTGGCATCTGACTCCCTGCATTAAATCCCTTCCTGCTTAAAATACCTAGAGTGGCTCTGTTTCCTGAATTGAACGCGGACTAGATATTCTCAACATACAGAAATCCCCCAGGGTTAAGAGGGTCCCTCTGCCAGTGTCCTCCTGTCAGGGCCAGCCCCCACACGGATGTCTTCAGGCCTTTTCCCCTGGCCTACCCAGCCCCCTGTGGTCCATGGGAAGATAAAATGACAAGCAATTCATAGACTTTCTCAGTAACATCCTTCCCTTGGTCTGTGGGTTCCAGGCTACTACTTCCTTTCTGGTAATTTCATCTAGCCCACTGGACATGCTGAGAAGCTGGCCTGTATTCCTGGACATTCTGGAAAATCCCCATAAAAACTCCCATTTGGACTGGCTGTGGCTACATCCTACCCGCAGGGTGAGAGGGCCCCAGAGGGGCAAGGCTGGGAATATTGACATCTGCATTGTCCCCAGGGTCTCCTGCTTTGTCCCCTCCCAACAAAAAAGTCGGTTTCTCTCTTCTTGCCATTCCTCTAGGCTGAGCTTGGCCACAAGCCTTTTGCTGCCAGGGCAGGTGTCCGCTGTGCCAGAGGGGGAGGAGGCACGGCTGAAGGTACCCCCTTTGGCTGGCTCCTTTGTCGCCGAGTGCTCTCTCAAATAAATAAAATCTTAAAAACCAAAACAGAAAATATTCGAACGTGAATATGCCAGTTCGCATCTCCCAACAATATCCCAATATCAGCTTCCTTTGATATCGTCATCACCTGTAACAGAGCCTCTGGAGAAGCTCCCCGGGACATATGTGAGAAGATGAGAGGGAGAAGGCAAATAGCACTTTATTCTTATGAAAATAATTTTGACCCTGTAGATTCCTGAAAGTCTTCAGGACCCGAGGGGTCCCCAGAACACACTTTGAGAATCACCACCTTAAGACAAGGCTATACTTGGGCAGAGTGTGTGGCTGGGGTTCTGCCTCTGGCGGCACACGGCCCAGCCAGTTCTAGAATACTGACTTGCATGCGCCTTCCCAGCCCAGCGAACTGAGGCTCCTACCCCACTACCCCGCAGCCACCTAGAAGTGGCTTCTAGGTATGTTCCGTGGCAAGAACCTCTTTTGCTGGTATTCCATTGACTCCACGTGACAATGGCTCTGTATGTACTCTGCAGTGATCCAGGCTGTGGGCTCAGGTGGGAGCCTTCTGGGTTGGGATCCAGCATCACTAGCAATAAATTCAACTGTGATCGTGTGCACCCTCAGCCTCGTCGTCCCATCAGCCAAATTGGTATAAATAACAGGACGACCTCACGAGAAGTATGTATGGAAGTGCTTAGCCCAGCATTTGGCAAACGGCAAGTTCTCAATAAAGGTGAACTATTATTACTTTGTTAGCGTCTGTTGATAGAGAAAACACATAACAGCAAAATAGGCTACAGGAATCTGATCCTATCAAATGCCTCAACTCTAGCTCTTCAAGTGGGGCCGACTCGCCCCTCCCGGGTCCTCCAGCAAGTATAAACACGTAAAGATTGCAAAAGCCTGCCAGCAAACTGCCCATCACCCACTCCATCCCCAGTCAGAAGGCAGACAAAACAGATGCAACACTGTGAGGAGTGGGATCTGGAAGCTGTTTCTGGCAGTGCAGCCTCCTGGCCTTGGCGGTCTAGGATCGCACTCAGGGAAGGGCCACAGCAAGGTACAGACTCACCGACACATGATGTGGGGCGGGGGCAGGGTGGGTGGGCATGGAATACCGGTTAGGGACCTATGCCCCTGCCCGCCCAAATGCTGCTGAAACCATCACCTTCATGCACACCAACACATCGGGTGGAGCTGCCTCTGTGACAAACCAAGCCATGTAAAAGGGCCACCGACTGGCTGCATGTGTCTGTGTGTGAAAGACAGCGGCTACCACCATGAGGGACAGTCCGGGAGATGAGGCTTCCACGTGAAGAAGTGGGCATGGCCTGACTCTTTGCTAGGGGAGGAAATGGCAACCTCCTGGGGCCAAGTGCTTCACCCAAGGTCACAGAGCCAGTTCAGCAGCACCACAGAGACCAGCCCCACGTGCCACACAACTCAGTTTCTCCTTGTGTCTCTAAGTTAATCATATACTTGAACCTGAGCTTATCAAGCCAAGGGTCTTCTAAGGCCCTTTGACAGGACAGGCCTGCAAAAACCACTTTTTCCCCCTTAAAAAAAAATGAAAGAGAATAAGCTTCTTAAGGCCTTGGTTTTTAAGAGGTCCCTGCAGCCTGGAAAAAAAAAAAAAAAAAAAAAAACCCGGCCCCACTCAGCAAGCATATGATTTATTGGGATTACAGCCCTATAAGCAGTGTCTTAACAACATGGAACAGGAAACGACTCTAATTTCCAGCTCAAAGCAGGCTCTGTTCTTCTCGAGGTGGGCAGCGGCCTCGGGGAGGGGGCAGGTTGGCAGAGGGGCACAGGCCTGTAACTGGAGGCTGCCTGTGCCCCTGTCTTCCCCTGGCAGGCCTGTCCCCTCTGTGCCCACCCACGAGGATCCGGGTGTGAGCGTGCAGGCAGGCCCCGGACGTGCCTACCAGCTGGGCAGGGCCTGGAGACCTGGCCTAAGCTCAGCCCTGGGAAAACCGGCCTGTGGTTTCTTCCCTTCCAGCCTTGGCAGGGAGCGCAAAGGGCTCTGGGCATGGGCCTGGCTCTGGGGGCGAGGAGGGTTTGGGGAGGTCTGTGCCTCCTTTGGCTTGCTCCCTAATGAGATTGTCCCATCCCCCGGGAAGCTCAGCCCATCCCACCTGTGAGCATACTTAGTTCAGGAGAGGAACCTCACAGTGGCCAGCCAGACGGTCTCGCATCCTCAGCCCTACATTCTCCCCCTGACTCTGCCCCATCTTCGCATGGAGCCGCTGCCAACAACAGGGGTTTTCTAGGGCCATCTTCCTGCCGCATCCCCCTTCTCCTAGCCCCTGTTCCCATGCCGCTCCCCCCATGCTGTCTGGGTAGGGGCCAGAGAGTGGCAACTTCAGGAACTAGCAAAGAGGTCCAGCTTTGCCCAGTCGAACGACGGCTCTGCAGGCAAAGACTCCTCTGGAAGGTCAAGGTCAGCTCTACCATGATGGCTCTGAGGGCTTTACCATCGGTTGTCCAAGATTTCTGAGAGCCACGTGACCTAAAACACCAAGGTGAACCATCCATGCCGAAAAAACCCCACTGTGTCCCTCTGAAGTCAGATGCGGCTCCCAGCACAAAGGAAGCAATTCTAGTCCGGTTCACATCCTGGACTAATTAATTTTCAAGGATTGCTTGGTAAACCAGAATGGTTTGGCAGGGCTTGGAGTCAGAGCCGGGTAAGAACCTCCTCTGACCCCCAGGCCTGTCTTCTCCAGCAGCCACGGTGCCCCAGCACCTGGAGCTGACCCGTGGCAGGGTCTCCATGTGTGGTCAGAGGACTGCCGTCAGACAGAGCTCAGGGCTTGCTGTGGGGGAAATACTCTTTTCTTATTAAAACTCATCTGTTAGGGATTAGAGACCTAAAAAACCCTCTATTTGTCCAGATATACAGTTGGATACAAATTTAGACTATAATCAAGTCATGATTAGCTGTCAGCCATTTCTCTGCCTCTTCCCAGGGACTGCCCATCAGGATGCCCGGGAGCCTAAGAGTGGGCAGTGGGATGGGAGGTCAATCAGGTGACAACTGCAGCATCCTGGCTTGGCTCCCAAGGCATGTGGGGAATAACAGAGAAACACTAACAACTACGATTTCTATAGTTTGCAAAGCACCGGGCACTATTTTAAGCCCCTCACACCTATTGACTCACTTAACACTCATAGAAATGTTACAAAGCAGCTACTAGAATTACCCCCATTTCACACAGGGGGAAACTGAAGGCCAGCGAGGTGGACCACCTTGCCCCAGAACATGTACTTCGGTAGGTGGCAGAGCTGGGATGAGGTCTCGAGCTGTAGATCCCAGCCCCCGGGGTTCCCACACGGAGCATTCCAGTGTCCCTCAGCTTAGGAAATCGGCTCTGGTTGTCCACGTTCTGGACCCTTCCCCATCTCCCTCATCTTAGCGATGGGGAGTTTTAGGCACAAGAGCCATAGCTTTTGTCACCCAAACCGGCCCGCTTCCAAGAGGAAAACGGAGTGCTATTGCCAGTCACACTGGAGAGCAAACTCTCTCAGACAACCCAAAATATCTGGCCACCCTAGCTCCTGGGTGAAGCCCACGGCAGGCTCCTGCCGCCCCCTCCTGCCCAACCTGAAGCAGCTCTCCACTCTGCCCCCCAGCCCTGCGGGGCTCGCCCTGTCTGTCATCGGTTCACCTGAGTGTTAGCTTAGCTGCTTTCTCTTCCGACTACAATCCCTCCAAAGGCGGTGCCTTTTGCTCACTGGCGTTCCCTCAGGTCCGTACAGGGGCTGTTAGTAGCTCAGTCTCCGAATCTGTAACTGTGTGGCATGTTCCTCCCTCCTGGCAGCAAAGCCCTCCGGCTGTGACCGTGTTTTCAGGGCTCTGCTCTCCTTCCAGAACTCTCTGCGGGGCTCCGTGTGCTATGAACAAGGGCATCAGGCCTAACTCTACAGGCAAATGAGCTCGAAAATGGGGACCAACTTCATCTTTCATTCTTGGAGGCTTGAGTTGGCTTGGGTATTGGCAAATGGCTGCCTTCGATGAAGAAAATACTTCCTAGATAAAAAGACAACCGGGGTGCCTGTGTGGCTCAGTCATCAAGCATCTGCCTTCAGCTCAGGTCTTGATCCCAGGGTCCAGGGATGGAGGCCCACATTGGGCTCCCTGCTCAGCAGGAAGCCTGCTTCTCCCTCTCTCTCTGCCTCCTCTCCCTGCTGTGCTTGCTTTCTCTCTAAAATAAATAAATAAAATCTTAAAAAAAAAAAAAAAAAAAGGACAACGATTTCACAGGAGAGTTTTCGACCCCAGAGCAGTGTCCTGGGGCGGGGCTCCACGGCCAGGGCACCTTCTGGGGGTTTCAGGGTGGGGGGTGGGGGTTAGCCTGGGGCCCAGGGAGGACACTGGGGGAGGCTTCTTGGGGAGGGAAGCAGGAGATGTGCTTCTGCACATGTCAGTGTGTCGCTGTGCCCCGGGGGAGGGGACAGAGCCATCAGTCTTCCCTAACTGGCTCTGCGTCCAGGGCGGCATCTCAGTGGGCTAGCCTGCACACAGGCCACCAGCTCACCGCCCTCTGTGGCCCCGCAGGGAGGGCTCTGCCAGCTTCGGGGAGCCTGGAGCTTTGAGGCCTGGGACTCTGGTGGGCGGCGGCTGCTGCCCAGGCCCCTGGCGGGGAGCGTGTGAAAACAGGCCTCTCTCCACGTTCCTGGAGTGCGGCTGCCTTGGCCCGCCCGCCACACCTCACCTTCGAGAGACCCACCTTCTCCACTTCTGCTCTGCGTCCGGGCCGGCTGACAAGAGACCACAGACTCTTTTACCGAATGGAAGCCAGACCCCGCACGGGCCTCCAACCTGTTCACACACACAGTTGGGGACCCTGCCACCAGCCATTGGGCCAGCTTTTGGAGAACACCATGGCTTAGCTGTTCTGCGTCCTTATCTCTCAGACACCCAGGGCTCGGAGGGGGAAAGGGCTTTCATGTAGGGTCTCTGGACAGATTCATCTGAGTATAATCAAACAAAAGTTGCCTCCCCCTCCTCCACAGTCTAAGGCAAAAAAAAGATAACCCATTCACGTGGTCAGGTAAAGAGTTTCTAGAAACTTCTAAGAGGAGGTAGGGACCTGGTTCTTGAGGACAGGGGGTTAATTCCTGAGTGGCAACGAGGGGCTTTGACCCACGTCGTAAACAGCGGTGCACCCAGCCAGAGGACTAGGGAAAGATGGTGCTGACTCCCAGGACTGACCTTGTTTTCCGCACCCACATCCCAACTGCAACTTGGAAAAAGACTCTGGCACTGACTTCTGGGCAGTAAACTGCATGGCTATGATTTATTGAGGAGACTCTGCTCACATGACTCTATTTTTTTTTTTTTTAAGATTTTTTAATTTATTTATTTGACAGATCACAAGTAGGCAGAGAGGCAGGCAGAGAGAGGAAGGGAAGCAGGCTCCCCGCTGAGCAGAGAGCCCAATGCGGGGCTCAATCCCAGGATCCTGAGATCATGACCTGAGGCTAAGACAGAGGCCTTAACCTACTGAGCCACCCAGGGGCCCCACATGACTCTATTTCTAATACAGCCACCCCGCAGGGGAGGTACAATTATCAGTGTGCATTTTACAAATGTGGAGATGGAGACTGAGGCTTTGAGGGGTTGGGACACAGATCCAAGGTCACATAGCTAGCCACTGGCAATCTGTAAGCTTTAAAAGGTAAAACAAACAAGCAAACAAAGATTCTGGGGTCCTTTGCAACACCACATTAACACACACAAAATGTTCTGAGCCCAGCAGCTGGCTGACCCCAGGAAAAGCAGGCAGGCAGACAAAAGGCTGGCCCCCATGGCTCACCTAGGCCCCCCAAACTCCAGCTTCTGCACCTGTGGCCTCATCAGCCCTCAAGTCAGCAGGGAACAGGAGGCTGGGCTGGGCCCTGGAGCCTCAAGGGTAGTCTCTAGACCTCTGAAGACACTGCCTCCCTCCCCAAATGTCCAATACAAGAGCAGCCAAGTGGGGGCAAGGGCCAGGTGGCTGTCCTGTCTCAGGTGGTTGCTCCTGCAGGAGGAGGGGCTCTGTAGAGCTGTGTGGCAGGCATGTAGGAGCGGCTGGAGAGCAGCCCGGCCTTCCAGCACACATCATCTGAGCTGCTCTCCCGTCCCCTCAGTGCCTGGGACATCAGCAGCTCAGCCCTGGAAGCCACCTTTAAGAAAACAAAGTCTGTTCCCTGCAGAGCAGGGACTTCCAGCACACCAAGGCTCTCCAGAATCCTGGCGATGTTGTAGACAAAGGGGACTGTGGCTGCCGTGTTACAAAAACACTGCCAGTGAAGGAAGCCCCCAGGCCCAGGTGTCCAGCCTTTTTTCTGCAAGGACCTGTGGCCCCAACAATGGGGCAGGAAGTGAGATGCAACAGGCAGCCCCTGGGGGCACCTGTCAATGGCAGGGCTAGGATCCTGCCCGGTCTCCATCCCCCATTATCTGGCACCACCACTTCCTTTGTCTGCCCCCAATCCCTGGCTCATTCCTTGTCAGATGCTGGACAGATGCCCACAGTCAGGCTGGCTACCCTGAGCCAGCGAACTCCCGTCTGCCGAGGAAGAGGCCCCCAGTGGCTGAGAGCGGGCTGCCTACATCACGCTGCATAGAGGCAGTGCTCCCCAGAGACCCGGCTCTCAGGGTCCTGCCTCTTCTCTCCCGGGAGGCGCGAGGGGCACGGCAGCCCCGACGATGCTGCTATTGTAATCAGGCCTCCCTGCCTGAGCCCGATCTGCCTCTTCCTAGCTGTGACCTTGGCTGGCTCTCTGACCCTCTCCAGGCCTCGGTCTGCTCATCTGTAAATGGGAACAGTAACAACCTTTTCTGGGAGCTCTCCTGAAAATCTATCAGAGGGTGCTGCATGTAAAGTGCTTTACAGACTGTGAAGCTTCGACTACATGTTCCCAGCCCATGTGAGATACATCAGATCGTCTCACTCCCCAGCTGAGACCTGGTAACCACAGCTCATCTCGTGGGGGCACTGGACCCAACCAGCAAGCAAGGGTCCAGAGTACCCCAGTAACGCTGGAGAGGGTCTGACGCTGAGTCCGCTTGGTCTTTGAACCAATGGGTGGATAAAATCCAGTTTTGTTTTGTTTTGTTTTTAAAGATTTTATTTATTTATTTGACAGAGAGAGAGAGAAAGACCACAAGTAGGCAGAGAGGCAGGCAGAGAGAGAGAGAGGGAAGCAGGATCCCCGCCGAACAGAGAGCCTGACGTGGGGCCCGATCCCAGGACCCTGAGATCATGACCTGAGCTGCAGGCAGAGGCTTAACCCACTGAGCCACCCAGGCACCCCCCTCCAGTTTTTAAAGTTGTTTTCAATCCTTGGGTGGTAGGTTGTGGTGAATCTAAAGTTTGTACACATCTCTGTGCAAAGCTGTCCTCACTTAGCCTTTGTGACATCTGGTCTACCTCATCTTCTCTCTGAGTTTCCTGGCTCCCTGGATTCTGCCAGGCTGACTTGAAGGAATTAAGGGCAGGAACTGAGGGCGTGCATATGAGAGAGGAAACATGCTTTTTTTTTTTTTTAAAGATTTATTCAGTTTAGGGGAGGGGACGAGGAGGGGGGGGGGGGGGCGGAGGGGGGAGGAGGAGAGAGAGAATGTCCAGCAGATGCCCACAAGTAGGAGGCTCCACAAGTGTGGAGCCTGATGCGGGACTCCATCTCATGACCCCGAGATCATGGCCTGAGCTGAAACCAAGAGTCGGCTGCCTAACTGAGTGAGCCACCCAGGGACCCTGAGACAACATGCGTTCTGAGTAGACGTGATTTTTTAAAATTCCCCATTGTTTCTGGATTATTTATGCATTCAACATGGCTTGGTTGTTTAAGCCTTCCCTAAGGTTGACGGAAACAGTAACTACACAGATAACAGGGGCTAGCACATCTGAAGAGCTGACTCTGTGCCTTAAACGTGTGACCTCCCGTGACTGCCACAAGAGCCTCTGGAAGGAGATCCAGTCATTTTCCATTGAAAGCTGAGAAGCAGAGGCCAGAGAAATGAAACGAGCTGCCCCAGTCGTCCGGCTCAGAACCGGCAGAGCAGAGACCCCACGCCGCAGTCTTTCTGACACGAGTCCAACCTACAGGCTCTACATCCTGCTTCGTTAACTGAACAAATTCGTTAACGGCCGACTGTGCGGCAGGGACTGTTGTCTGTGCAGGGCACGCAGTTGGAACAAAGCCCATCCACAGTCTATGGTGCTCACATTCTGGAGGGTGGGGAGCAGGGGGTGGACAAGTAAGCAGACAGATACGCAGCAGCCAGGCATCCCCAGGCTCAGGAAGGTGCTCTGGAGGAAAGCAGCAGCGGATAAAATGATGGGGAAGGACCAGGCACGGCGGGCTGTAAACAAGCCCCTTCAGAGGTTACTGGAGGCTCCAGTCTGGGGGACGTGGGGAAACAAGTACTAATTCACCCAATCACTATCCTGATTTCTTGGACTTCCACTTCGGGTAAGCAGATGGGAATTTAATGCATAGAAAGGGGGAGAGGAAAAGAGAGAAAAGAGCTTGATGTTGCAAATCTTCTTGAAATGGTATTTAAGGGAACCCTAAGTCAGTAGCATCAAGCCCCCACTGCCATCATCTCTATTATTTGATAAGAAAACACTTTCGCAAGCTGAGCAAAAGATTAACGAGCCTGCTTCTTCACACTGAGCGCACAGCCTATCCGTGGTGCTTCCTATTTATGTAAAGTGCTCGGCAGAGGGGAGACGTCCCCCCTTCTGCATCTGGAATGGAACAAAGAGGCGTCTCTCCTCGCTTTATACCTCTCCTGTACAGGCAGTATCCCCCCAGGACTTGGGGGGTGCCCCTCGGAGGCAGAATCCGGAAGCAGAGGAGCCAGCAAAGGGGGCTCTACTTTACACAGGGGGGAAACTGAGGCTCAGACAGGAAGCTGGACTCTCTCAGATCCCAGAGCCAGAGGGGCAATGGGGCAGGAGCTGGACTTGACCCTCAGATGCCTCTGAGGACGTGCCTCTCCCCGGGAGAGCTCCTCCAGCCCCACCTCGATGGACTTGCCTAGATCCGCCGTCACTGAGAACTTGAGAAAGCAAACACCAAATTCTCTCCACCGAATTCTTATGACTTTAAAACGTAGATCCAGCTGTGTCATGAAATGCACACTTTGAAACAACGAAGTCCTTCTGTGACTTTTGCTGCCCCTTGCCCCTTAGGCTGTCCCCATCTTCCTACGGCTGTCCTTGGACACCCAGTTAAAATCCCGGGCTGCTCTGCACTCCCTGACCCCGCCAGACTCCTTGAGGTCCCCCTGAATATGCAGTGAGGATGATAGAGGCTTCCGTGTGCCAGGAGCTGCTCTAAGCGCTCTCGGTATACTAACTCAATGCCTGTGATAACCCTGTTGAGAAGAGACCAAGGCACAGAAGCTAAGTGATATGCCCGAGGCCTCCCATTCATCAGCGCAGCATGAGGGCCGTCCTCCACGGGATCGAGCAGTGGGCTGCCTCTTCCACTGTCTGCTGGGTTTTGCTCATTCTTTGTCTCTTGTCTTGTGCCAGCCTCCTGCGTGAGGCTGGAGACTCGGTCACGGAAGGCACCCTTCTAGATTCTCTCATATCCCTTCCCTGCTGATGGGACAGAAGTACCGGGAGAACCATGGGTTAATAAGCAAAGCACCGAAGCCGGTGTCTGCCACTTGGTGTGCGCTCTCTGAATGCTGGCTCTCTGCTCCGGGCAGCGTTTGCAAGGAGACCTGTCACTAGTTGCATTAGTAGCAGGAGTAGTTAGGTTAGTAATAGCAGTAATGTATTAGTAGTATGACTAACAGAGACCACCTGAGAACCGCATTTTAAGAAATGCCATTCGAGGTCAATGAAGACAGCCGACTCTGGGTGTCAAACACGTGTCATCTCAACACGTTTCTGACTGTTACAATAATGAAGAGGGTGGCAGCTGCCATTTAATACATATTTTTTTTAATACGTATTTTTAATGAGCCAGCCACTAAGCTTAGTGTTTCACCAAATTATCTTGTTCACTGCTCGTGGCCATCGTACTTTTGCCATTTCCCCAGCGAGGAAACTGAGGCCCAGAAAGATAAGCTGGCCCGCTGTACTGCTGGAAGGCAGCAGAGAGAACACCTCCCAGGGGACCCGATAGGCTCCTGGAATCTTTCTCCTCTTGGGTGGGGTCTGAAACCCCAGGGGTGGACTTTTAGGGGACTAAGGGCACCTATGGTGGGTGGTGCCTTGGCTGGCTCCATCGCTTTCAAATTCTGCGCACATATTTGCTGGAAACTTCCTTGACTAGCTTGACACATGGAACGGAGCAGCCAAGAGCTGGGCCAGACACATGCCATCTTCTACCAGGATCCTACCGGAATGAGGGTTTCGTCCTTGGAGCAGACCCCAGAGCCTCAGTAGAGCTAGCATTCCGGGAACTGTGTCCTCAGATGACTATCAAACCAGCACTTTGGGGCCCCTGGTCCTGTCTTGGGGGGCAGAACCACAGACCAGACTGCTCCAGGCCGGGGTGTTGGGGTGCATCTTGGGAGGAAGGCCACTCCTCCTAGCATCAAGGCAAGCAGAAGCAGAGCTGGCAGGGCTGCCCGGTGCCTTCTGCTCCCCTCGCTCTCAGAGGGGTCTGGGCGCTGAGTGCGGAAGGCTGGGTTGAGGGCAAAGAAGAACCAGCCAATCCCAGGAAGCCCCATGCCAGAGGACAGGACCAGGACCCACCAGGCCACAACTGAGCCCTCTCCTTATCACGGTCCCGGCTCCCCCACAGCTTCGTCCTGCCACCCGATTCCTTGTTGTCTACCATGCAGCTCCTGTCTGTCCCCGCTAGGGACCACACTCTCCCCTCCCTTGCATTCTCCGCATGCTGTTCCCTCTGCCCAGTACAAGTGATCCCGTTAATGATCATAGTAGCTCCTATCCGGCATTTACTGTGTTCCAGGTACTGTTCTAGAATGTTAGGAATATGAACTCACTTAGACCTTGCACCTTAGAAGGGACTGTGAGGACTGCGTGTTGGTGGTCTGCAGAACCGAGCTCTGGAGGAACCTGCCGGCAAGGGCTCTACAGTCACTAAGCGGGAAGTCCGATCGGAAAGGCACGTGTCTAAAGAGCAGGGCCCTCCTCAGACAGGGCTCTGGCAGGCTGGGACGTCATGACACCAGATACTTCAGGCTCTGTCTCCCATCAGACTCTGGCTCGGCTCCCATGTTCCTCCTGGCTTAGCATCCTGGGCAGCGGCAGCTCCCAAGCCTTCGGAGTTCGCTTCCCTCCATCAAGGGGCGCCGGGCAGGGCCGGGGAGAGGGAAGAGGCCAGGCTCCAGCAAACACGCCGGTCCATGGACAAGGGGCCTGCTGTCGATCCTAGATTCCCAGCGAGTCCTCAAAGGCCTGGCATCCCTGCTGCTGCCGCCGTCAGATCAGGTACACCGGGGAATGCCACCTGCTGAGACCGGGCCCTCCAGCACCCGAGGTTTTGAAGCAGAAAATTGGTTTACCTTCCGTGTATCTCAGCCCCCTCTGCCCCTTGAACTATCTGTCTCCTTTCCAGCAATCTGCTGGCAAGCTGGCAGACCTCCCGCCACTCCTGTATGTCCGTGCCACCTTCCTGCCTGCTTCCCAGATGTCTCGTCCCCACGAGGATGATGGCCAAGGAGGCATCTCCACCCAGGACGCTGTTGCAGCGAGCTCGTCCCTCTGCCTCCAGGCACGACTAGCAAGGACCGCACTTAGCCAGATGGCTGTCCATTCTCCTCCAGACCTCGGGGGAAGGAGGTTCCCCCATCTCCATGGGCAACCCTGGATCTCTGACAGCAAGTTCTTTCACTTCTCAAGTGTGGGCTCAGGCGCTGACATGCCCTGCAGGGCGGCAGCTGTGACCGTTCCCGTGTGTGAGACCCTGCCTCGTGTCTCGCCGGCGCAGCGAGGCGGAGCTGCTAGCAGGAGAGGGGCCCCGGAAGGGTGCGGGGAGTCCCCGCCTGTGAGGCTCTGCTAGGTGGCAAGGGACGGGTGCTGGGAACAGACAGGAAGGTAGGGGGCCAGCATGGCCCCGGGAGACCCATCAGGTGTCTTGAGAGTTTGAGGACCAGGGCTAACCATCTGGGCACGGCAGAGGGCAAGGGCTGTGAGGTTGGAGAGACATGGTTCAAATCCCTGCCCGGCCACTTAGCAGCTGGGTGCCCCCTGCAGCCTCGAGCCCTTGTTTGTAAAACGGAGGTCATTCCAGCACCTACCCTGCTGATTCGTGGGGCACAAAAGAAACACAAATAGGCGGAAAGGCCTTTTCAAAGGAAGAGCTGGCTACCTTCTATGTGTTATCTCACCTCATCCTCCCCGTTTTCCAGGTGAGGCGTCTGGAACGTGGAGGGGCTTGTGTGGGAGGTTGGACCAGAATCAAGGCCTCACCCCAAAGCCTGGGCTCCAGAGCCCAACTGTCCCTCGCAAAGCTGCCCCCCTACCCACCGTGGCTCCTGTTTCTGCTGCTCCCTCCTCCAGGCACCTCCCCTCCCGCACCCCAAGCAGGAGGCTCCGGGGAGACGGCCCCTCCCGGGAGATACTAAAGCCCGACTGAGCGGGGCCGACGCAGCACGTGACTTAGCAGGGAGGCCGTGAGGAGCTTCACACAGAGGGAGGAACGCCTGTCTCACCCTTTAGCAGCAGGGATGGGGTCACAGAGTGCCCCGTGGGAAGGAGGAAGGGCCATTTCCTCCAAGCAGAAATCTCTGAGCAGAGATGTGAATGGCACCATCAATGTTACCGTGTGGCCAAACCCAAGCCACCACACTGGGCTCCTCAGCCCCTGTGAGCAAGGCAGTGGAAGACCCCTATATCCCCGCAGACCTTGAAGACCACAGGCCCCGAGCCACCCGGTCCCTGAACCAGAGGCCTCTGGGACCCCGTTCAGCCATCATACCGGAAATCAGAGGCTCTGGATTCTGGCTGGGTGGACTTGGCCCCCACATTCCTCACGTGGGACAGAGGCAGGAACTTCAAGAGTCAATGAAGTGGGGGTAGAGGAGACGGAAGGAGACAGACAGCCCTCCCCAGACTCACAAAAGCAAAGCCCTGTTGCCCTAGAGCCAATTCTGGCCATAAGTGTGCATGGAGAGGAGGTTTCCCCAGAGCTCTGGTGAGGATGCCAGCATGGCGGTGCCTTGAGGAGATGTGTGGCATTGCCTGCCATGGAACGAGAGCTTGGTGGCCCCCAGGAAGGGGCAGCCAGGCTCGCTGGGGCCTGCCCCATCCAACGGAGTCCAAGTGTGGCAGGATCCAAGCAGCCAGGAGCCGGGCCACCACACAGCTGTCAGGCTGTCTGCCAGCCTGGGTATTTTTAGGGTGTCCTCCTTTTCGTGCCCAAATCTAAAATGTCTGGATACTTTTTTCCTAAGGGTGGTTCCAATTCCCCATGTATCTAATACTCATTTGAATGATTCATGGAAAAATGCCTTAGCTACCAATTCTTTTGTGCCACAGACAGTGTGGATTTTAAATAATGAGATATCTACACACACACACACACACACACACACACACACACGTATAGTAGCTGAGCTACTACAATTGCATCCAGACAACAACCCAAGTCATGCAGAAACTCTGCGGCTGTGCGTTAGAGCACTGGGGGTGAGGAGTTCTCCCAGGAGGAAAGCCAGAGGACAGCCACAGACAGCCAAAGGGTTCTGGGCGCCACGGCTGCAGAGGAGCCCCTCCCTGGCCTGCCCCATGGCCAATGGCCATGGTCACCACCAGAGGGCCAAGAGGCCTAGGCCACAGCAGTGGACCCAAAGAAGTTTTCTCATCTTTTCCCAGCCACTTTTGCTTGGGTGATAAGGCATTGTCTAGCTCCCTGGGGACCTCACCAAACAACCAGCGAGTCCCCCCCCACCCCTCACATGTTTTCCTTGCCCTTTCTCCCTCCCAGCCCACTCTGGAAACCACAACAATTTCTGCACAAAGCAGAAACAGCTGCGACTTAGGGCCTCTGCTCCGGTTCCCCTTCCTGCTGGGTGCTTCCTTTAGGAAGCCTCCACCCGCTGCCTTCCTGCTCAGGGTCAGGCCCAGAGTGACTTACCTGGTCCCTGCATTCATCCTCCATCACCAAGACAGTGACGATCTAATAATGACATTGGTCATAATCACAGCAGAGGTAGCCTTTACTGGGAGCCTACTACGTGTGTGTCCCTGGGCCACCGTTGCTTCATGCCACCTGTCACACACACAGTCGTTCGTGTATAGTGGTTGTGAGCAGAGCCTCTGTGGCCTTGGCAAGTCACCAAACCTCTCTCTGCCTCCACTTCCTCATCTGTCCAGTGGGGCCGTGAAGCCCATACATTTCCTGTGGGCATACTCAAAAGCACACAGCTGTCAAGCACTCAGCACGGTGCCCAGCACCTCCTAAGTGCTCAGGAAATGTTGATTGTCACGATTCAACCCTTATAATGGCTTCACTGCCACCGTTTACAGCAGAGGAGGCTGACACTCAGGGAGGCCTGAAACCTTGCACAAAGTTCTCAGGGTCCATGAGCGCTGTTCGTGCACAGCCTGGGCCGCTGCATTCTCAACCTGCAATGTTGGCCACAGGTCTACAGGATATCCCCTATTTCCACGATGGCCGTTTTGAACGAGCTGGGACGCATCACAGCTTTGTTTTCTGTGACCGTGGGGGCACCAGAGAAGTGGGCCTGGCTGCGGAGCAGGTGCGAGGCCCACAAAGTTGATGAGATCCGACGCCTCTCCAAGGCAGCAGCCCGATGGGGTGGGGGCTCCTTCCTCCTCCATGTGGCACAGAGCACCCCCCACTGCCTGGGCTCTCTCCCTCTCTAGGGACTGCTGAGCGGGGGAATGTGTGCCGACCGTGCTTTCTCAGTCAAGGGCAAGTCTCTCCCGGGACCTTTAGGCACCCAACTCTTGAGCCCCTGGACAGAGCCTGCCAGGTAGCCATCTGGCCCACCAGGTGAGAATTATGCCAGCACATATGATGTTCTGGGTGAATCAGAAAAAAGCATCCTCTCCAGGAAGACAAATTTTACAAGCCAGCCCTGTGAGTAAGACTAGACAAGGCAACGAGACAAGGCAACCTGGTCTTCAGGCTGTGTTTGCCTCCCACTCGTGCCCCTCACTGGGTCCCCTTGTGCAGTGCAAAACCTTCACATCCGTGCTTCTCAGCCCTGTTTCCAGCCAGGAAGAGAGAGCAGCAGGCCTGGGTCCCGCGGCTCTTCAACCACAAACCTGCCAGAGGCACGATGCTCTCATCTGTGACTTGAGTGGCTGGGGCAGAGCAAGACTTAGGTCCCTACTAACAGTGGGAACGTTGGCCTCACCCTGATCACAGGGCTGCCATTGACGGGGGGCCTGTTCCCAGCCAGACGCTGTCCTTAGTGCTTCTCCTCAAAGCCCGCACTCACCCACTAGCACCTTTGCAGGCATCTGTGAATACCAGTGTTTATAAAGGCGCGCCTGAATGCCAGCGAGCCCAGGAAGCGAGTGTTAGAGCAGGAACACCCGAGACACAAGCCACAATACATTCTGAGCCTCGACGACCCCAGGCCGCGCCCACCTGGGGTGAAGGGCATGACTGCAGGCCAGGGCCGGGCCCGTGTGGGCCACAGTCCACCCGCGGAGCAGACTCGGCGGGACCCTTACCGTTCGTTGTTCAGGGCCATCCTCGGGGGGTCCAGGTTGGGGTTCTCCATGGACTCCATCTGTGGACAGCGCAGGAAGTAGTAGAGCGTGTGGAGGGCGTCGGGGGACCAGGTGATGGGCTGGGGCGGCTGGCGGGCCTGGCGGGCGGGGCTGGAGCCCGGGCAGAGTGGCCGGCGGCCCTGCATGTGGTGCATGGCGCGGGATACCAGGTCACCTGCGGGGAGGGTGACGGGGGTGGAGGGAGAGAAAAGAAGTCTGAGGTCACCACCCCCATGCTTCCAAGGCTCCTCGCGGCTGCAGAGAAGCGGCTCCTCTGCAGTGGTGCGTAATTACTGTTTACCCCGGAGCCGGCAGGCAGAGGTGGGAACCGTCACCTAGACACGCAACAGCCATTTCGGTTTCCTTTCCCTGCCAGTCTCGCCCCAACTGCCGAGCCCCAGACTTGGCAGGGCCGGTCTGCTTCAGAACTTATGCTAATGTGGTTTCTCTTTCGACATCTTCCTCTCTCCACCACCCTATGGGCCTTTCCCCAGCTCTTTGACGGAGGGAGTCCTGGCCTCTGACACGCAGAGCCCCGGGGTGCGGTGGCCCTCCCCCGTGCCATCCTGCACCAAGGCCAGGTGCTTCCGCAGGACAGGCCCCTCCATCTCCAACACATCAGGTTAGGTGACAGTGGCCACTGGCCCCGAGGGCTCACTGAGTGCCGAGTATGCGGTTTCCCAGAAACGGGCTTCCATTAGATCCTTTTATAATAGTAACACTGGGGCCCAGTACTATCCCCATTTTACAGGTAAAGAAATGGAGGCTTATCTGGAAAACAAATCCTTAACTGACTCCCTACATTTCCCCAGTCACAGGGAGGCCACGGTGCAAAGAGCTTAACCAGCCGAAGTCCTGTGCCTAGTAAATGGTAGGGTCTAGATTTGTAGCAGGCCTCTTTGACTCCAAAGTCCATGAACTGAACTGTGACCCAGGCCTGACCCATTAACGTCTGTGGGGTCCTTGGGTCCCCATATCCTGCCCAAGTCAAGTCTTTTGAATATCCTAGTGGCCTGGGACAGGAAACGTCCCATCATTGTGTGAGGCCACAATGCTGAGACAGGATGGGCAGCACAGCCCCCTGCACCTGCGGGCCCCTGCCCCCTTCCATTCTCCTCAGGCCTGAGAACTGACGGGGGCCTTGACCGGGGACCAGCTCCCCTTCAACCTGTGGCAGTTCCTTGGAGATGGCCCCTTCCAGAGAAAGCCTCTGGACAAGGCTGGCCCTACGTCAAGAGAAATGAGCAGGTTTTCCTCTGGTGAAGGGCATTCGGGGAGTGGCAGAACCAGCTCATTTATTCAATTAATCTTTGTGATTCGGCCTCCGTGAGTCTGGTTCTCTGCTCCACGGAGTCCCCAGCACCCTGCACGGGGTCTGCTGCCTGACGGGTGCCCCCCAGACATTTACAAAATCAGGAAATCTCCTCACACAATCATTTCACTTTAAAATACAGCTTCTGGTGGGGCTCGACTTGAGTCCATTAGCGGCCAGTTTCTCCTAGGAGAGCCTCAGCGACGGTGTCTGGCTTCCAAGCAGGGAAAATGACACCCCTGGAATTGGAGATGTCCACTGGGAAAGAGACCTCCACGCCTCCCTCCCCTTCCTCTCTCCACACCTGACTCTGCTCGTCCCTGCGATTTTAGCCCAGCTGGGGGGTACCTCGTGACTTACAGACACCTGGCTCCCATCCCCAAGACTGATTTAATTGGTCTGGGCAGGACCCGGGCATCCTCTTTTGTAGACGTTCCTGCGGTGAATCTCATGTCCAGTGAGGTTATGAACTTGCCAGGTTAACGGATGAGAGCCCAGATTCCAGAGTCAGACACGCCTGGCTTCCAGTCAGGGTTCTGCTATTTCCAGCGATGGGCCTTACAGAAGTTTCTCATCAGTGCCTCCCTTTTCTCATCTGTACAATGAGATCTACCTATCTAACCTCAGAATTGTGAGGATTCAAATAAATAATAAGTGTGAGGCACTTATCATCATGCTTGGCACACAGTACTTGGTACAGATGAATTACAACACCATTATCATTGCTGTCCTAGGACCATTACTCCTCTATCCTCCAGGCCGCCTGCTGCAGCGCTCTCCCTTCCAGGGTTCTTTTCCACGCAGTCAAGTCTTACCCCACATTTCTCACCACAGGCAGGATGGGAGGAGTCTGAGCCCGGAGATGTCAGGTCCCACCCCGCCCTCGGGCTCCCGGGTGGCAGAAACTGCCATCGACAATCGCCAGGCCAACCCGCCTCCCAGCAGCAAGTTGTGCGGCTAAGTTGGCTGCTATCAGCTGAAACCTGGCTTCCATTTCTCCAGGTCAAAATGGCATAACTTTTGGCAGCATCGCAGGACCACAAGGAGGAGAAGTGAGAGAGTCCCCGATAGCATCATCAAAGAGAGACCTTGTGGCAACACTTCAAAGACTTGACAAGGTAGAAGCCATTATCGTTAATTATGTTTATGATCGTTTTATTGTTCTTGGTGTAGAACCCTTTTGGCAGCACATTTCCAGCCAGAATCAAGGAATAAATGGAAGGGACCCTTAAGCATTCCCTGAAAGGGAGCCGGGAACAGAGAGAGGCCTTCCAACGATTTGGGCCAGGGAAGGGGGGAGTGTGGGGGGCAGGGACCACGGGGGAGTGTGGGGGGCAGGGACCACAAAGGAGGCAGAAGGGCCTCAGGAGAGGCAAGTCCCCAGCCTCTCGGCTCTGGGCTCCGGGCCCAGCTGCGTGCCATCGGTCTCTCAGACCAAGAAGCAGATGCCCATAGACAACTATGAGGAGGCGCAGAAAACTCACACTGCTCGGTAGCCCCCCTTACGGCCAAAGCCAACCACTCACCCTAGGTGTTCTCCCCAGGGGAGACCTTCCTCCCTGCCACCTCATATCTTCTAGGCTCGAGAGATGGGAAAAATAGACTAGATCTCATCTAATCTCCACAGCCTCCCCGTGGGGGAGGTATTTCCATTTTACAAACAAGGAAACAGGCTCAGAGAAGTTAAAGGACTTGTCCCGGCTATACTAGTAAGAGAACGAGTCAGGAATCAGCCCGGGGACCCTGAATCCCAAACACACGCTCTGGGTTATGGCTCCATGAGAGTGTGGTCTGGGCCCTGGGACAGGGCTGCAAACTGTTATTGTTTGTTGTGGGGTCACAGCAAGCTAATTTTAGAAACTGAGAGCGACCTTTAGAAGAGTCTCATGGCGATTTGACAGAGTGATCTTTTGTCTCATCATTTTAAAAAAAACTGGCTTGCATGTTATGTCTTTGGTTTCATGTTTCCTGACATATGTTTTCTGTTCTATTTTTACAAAGGTTTCAGTCCGCAACAGGGTCAGAGCACAGAATCCGGGCCCGTCACCCCAGCTGCCTGGAGATGCCGTGGCCCGGACTGGCCTGCACTCTTGCTTTCGTGCATGTGGGCGCCCAGAGCCGCTTCAGAAATGTCCTCGTACTTGAGAATCAGCTGATCCTAAGCGGGATGAAACCTAAGCCTAAAGCCCAGAAACGCCCACAAGGCACGGGAAAGTAAGCTGGCGCTGCTGGCTGATCAGGAGAGCCTCGGGGAGAGGCACCGTGAGCTTCTCATCTGTCCAACCCTCATTATGAGCCACCAAATAAAAACAGCAGGCAAGAGTCTGCAAGGTGACTCTGCCTTTAAGATGAGGCCTATGCCATCTGGCTCCCTTTACAAAGAAATGCTTAGTCTTGTTTATCTCGTATTCCCTCCCATTTACCTTTTCACGGGGAGAAAAGGACAGAGAAAAATACAAGTGCCTACATTCTCTGTGCAGTTGGGCCCAAGACAAGAGAGAAACTTCCAGCAGGCCGGTCCTGGCTGGGTGTAGTGAGTTAATGTATGTTAAACCCACAGTAAATTTTCGGTACGAGGAGCTCAGTGCCAAGTATCAGTGGCCTCATTAAGTTCTTTAGTCTCGGAGAGAAAATCTCCACTACCAGCCTCCACCTCTGTCTCCTCCCTCTCTCACTGTGGGTTAGCAAAAACCCTGGTTTCAGGGTGGGGAGGTGGGGCAACGTGGCTTGTGACCAGCCTCTTTGGTCGCCTGTGAAAAGATGCGAAAGAGGAATGCTTCTTCCCTTTGCCCCAAGGATCCACTGGGCCAGGATGTGGACCCACACTAGGTGGGTTTAGGAGGCAAACACTGGACAATACAGAACTCATTCCTTTACACACACACACACACACACACACACAAATGGCATCAGGTACTATTCTAATCATGGGAATACAGTACAGCAGGAATAAAACAGAGAAAATCTAGTCTCATGAAGCTGACATTCTAGTCAAGGGAGAGAGATGAAAGGCCATTTACAAGTGAATCCATGATACATTTTAAATGGTGACTGTCCTTTGAATGAACTAAAGTTGTAAGGAGGGAGACCGAGGAATGAGAATGGGGGACTCATCTACACAGGGGATGCTCAGGGAAGGCCTAATAAGGTATCATTTGGGCAGAAGCTTGAAGAACATGAGATGAAGGGCCAACATAGTTGGGTATGTGGGGGAAATGGTTACAGGCAGAGCGGAAAGCCAGTGCAAAGGCCCTGGGGAGGGAGGATCCTGGCCAGGACGCCAGGGTGGCGGGAGCACAGTCCATAAGAGAGGAGGAGTAGGCGACGAAGCCAAATCATATACTGGATTTGGGGTGGACATGGTGAGGATTTGGGATTTCACTGAGTGAGCTGGGAAGCCATGGGAGGATGGAAGGGACATTGAGCAGATGAGTGACTCAATGTAATTTGTGTTGACATGGCCCTAGATTGGGCTGAGTTGATAGAAGTGGAGGTAGCCAAAGGGGCAAACTAAAACTTGGGATGTCTTTAGAAGGTAGAACCAATAGGACCTGAACGATGACCAGCGCCTCCCTTGAGGAAAGTTTCTGAATGGCTCTCCCTTTGCCTGGCTGTGCATTATCATGGGCACAGAGGCCACCATGGTAAAAGGCAAAGGACCAGACTCCAATCTTGATGTCAGCTATTAGAGATGTTGGTGTCTGGGCTACTGGCCACATCTAGGAAGCCCACAGCCCCAGGCAAGTAAAAGGGTGGCCACTTGAGCCAGACATACCTGAGCCCACTTCCTACAGAGTGCCGGAGCAGCCATGCACCAGCCCTGACTTCTGTGATGCCACCAGGAGAGAGAGCTGGAAGTCCTGCCTTCTCATCCAGCCCTAGGATGAAGCTGCTCTGTGACCTTGAACCAGGTACTTTCTTTCCTGTTCTGGGAAGGGGGAGGAAGGGGGAGGGGAAGAAGGATGGAGGGAAGATGCTGTGTTCTAAAGAAGCAAACGGGCTGCTATTTGCCATTCAGAAAGCTCCAGGACATCACAGGAAGGGCTAGAGCAGAGTGAAACTGCACCTGTTTCTATACCACGAGTTTCGACCCCTGTGTGTGTCCCCGCCCGCCACTGGCCAGTCTCACGGGGCTGCCAGGCAAAACTAAAGAGGAGCATGCCGTCTGATTTCTTAAACAACTGGGACAATGAGCAAGAGATTGGGGGATGCACGCAATTCCCTACCTAGCACGTTCCTTTAAGAGAAGCAGCTGCCAAACAGGAATGACCCAGTCTGAGGGGTTTCCAGCTGTGTTCCGCAGGGCCCTGAGGTCCCAGGGGAGGCCCAGGTGGCCCTGCCGTGGCTGTGGCACCCCAGTACAACCAACTTCAGCCAGAGGAGCTCAGCTTTGATCTCCCGTTTTCTACACTGAGATTTCCGGGGGTGCTTTAAGAACAAGTAGCAGGTGTAACTGCAGAGCGCTGCGGGCCGGGCGGGGGAAATGGATGAATGACTCAGGGTGGCTATAGCACGCCGAGCTGCATGACGACGCAAACTCCCCCTGACCGCTGCCCTGTGGGAAGGGGGCGCAGACGCACTGGGGCGTCTGAGAGCCAGACTTATGTCCACGCTTATGGGCCTCCCATTTGCAACCTCTGGCCTAGAAGGACCTGGCTTTCAGAGACAGCATGAAGGAGGAGGAGGCCGGAATCTAGAAGGTGAGCTCTTCCCTGACTTCTCCCTTAGAGCCAGCTAGACCAGGATGCACCACACTTACTCAGCTCTGAGATGCTCCCCACGCAGGTGGCCAGGAGGGACTGCTCCAGCGTCCGGAGCTCCAGCTGTGCGTAGGCATCGGCTCGCTCGTCGTGGCCCAGGGACCCACCGTTGTAAGGACTGAAGTACGCGGGGAGGGAGAGGACACCTGTGTGGAAATGGGTAGACAGGTAAGTTCAGGAAGGAAGCAAGGGTCCACAGGCCCAGCCCTGCAGCTTCTGGTAGAGCGGGGTTGGTGGGGGGAGGGTGGTCAGGCAAATGTCAAAGCTGCACTTGAGGACATCTGAGTCCTACAGAAGCCAGAAGGAGGAGCAGCCCCCTTGGAGAGGTGGTTTCTGGGAGCTGCATGAGGAACTGGGCTGCCCCAGTTCCTGGGCCATAAAAGAATGCATTCACTCCTTTGCTTCCTCGCTCACTGAATACTGAGTGTCTCCCTCCGCCCAGGCCTTGTGCGACATTCAGGACGCTGGGGTGACAAAGAGACCTGGCTTTGCCTTCATGGATCTCAGGAGCTGTGAATGTCCACCGTGCCCACCCCAAGGGTGGGACCCCCCGGTGGGATCCCCCCACACCCTGAGTCCTTTCACTGCCTCATGCTGCTCCCATTTCCACTTCCACCAAGAAAGGGATGAGGACAAACCACAGAGAAAGGGACACGGTCTTCTCTGCTCCAAGAAGGGGATGCGTCCCAGGCACTGGCCAAGTCTAATTAATGTTTTTCATTAGCACTTCAGTGCTAGAGGGACAGAGCTGTCAGAATCAATCCCAGAGGGTGACAGCCTGTAAATTTCTCCAGCTCAATGTGTGGCTTCTTAGAAAGCACCAGAAAAGCAAAATCAGACCAGCTTAAAATTACATGTTGGTTCTTAAGAGCCCGTGGCCACAGAGATTCCCAGCCTTTGGCAACTGCCGTTTCTTCAGTCAATGCGTCTTTGTCTGACACCCCCTTGAGCTTATTATTATTATTATTTTTAAAGAAAAACACCCACAGGAATTTAATCGGTCACTTTTGGGAAGACCTCTTAAAATTTCTTGAGATAGCTGGAGAGCCCCTGGGATGTGGCCAATCCAGGGTAGAACCGCCTAACTTGCACACAGAACTGTAAAGAGGAAGGCGACCGCCAGGGACAGAGAATGGTCAAGACAGAGCCTTGGAGGTGGGACGTTTGGGTTCCTGATCCTGGCTCTGTCACTTAACCAGCAGTGTGATCTTGGGCCAGTGACTTCCCTTCTCTGTGCCTTGGGTTCCTTGTGCGCTAGCTAAGGAGAGAGCAAGCACCTGGTTCATGGTGTAGCTGCGAGGACAAAGTGGGCTGTGGGTGTCCGTGCCTGCATCAGCCACGTTAACAAGGAAGGGCTCTGTCAGGAGCTGTTGCTAGTATTTCTATGTGCCAGGAACGGAGCCTTCATCTCCATCACGAGCTTACTCTTTCTACAAGGTTGGCACTGCTGTCTCCAATTTAGAAACTGGGGGACTGACGTTCAGAGAGTTTGAGTCACTTGTTCAACTTAGTGACAGAGCCAGGAGCTGAATCTGGATGTGATGGGCTCGCAAATGGGTACACGTCTCCCCCCACTTGCAAGCACACATCCGAGGAGCGCCCCGCTGCGGCCGTCCCAGTGCGCGGGCTGATACTGCGCGTTCCCACTGCCCGGTTCACCCAAGGAGTCCCCCACTGCATCCCACGGGGGAAACACACACAGCAGTCGTCCTCTTTCCCAGACCCTGGCAGTGTTCTCTGACCGCTCTGCTGACAGTCCGCCCTGCTGTCCTTGCCTGGCCTCCCCCTGACCCCGCCTCCTCCGCGCTGCCTCACTGCCCCCCCCCACCAAATCCCATCACCCCTCCTGCGTGGCGGTGGCCCCTCCTATCACATCTGGTGCTGACATGGTGAGGCAGGGCATCAAAGCACTGTTTCCAGTGGGAGAAGGAGGAAAGCATGGTGGGGATCCCCCTACCCCCCAGCCCCGCGCCCCGAGGCAGAAACTCTCCCTGATGGCTGAGTACCCAAACACATTAGGAAGAGCTGGCTCTGAGCATTAAAACAAGTAAAACAAAAGAGAATTTGGTTCCCCCAACACACACACACACACACGCACACGCACACGCACACGCACACGCACACACACGTTCCAACCCATAGCACGAACATTTGGGAGAGTTTCCACACATCCATGGGTCCTGTGCAGGCTCTGCTCCCCCTCCCTTCTTCATTATTAATCTGCAGAAACAACACTGGGGACATGTGGATCAAATTTACAGTGCTTAGGGCAAGGGAATAGGAAATTCAGCTGATTTGTCAAAGGATTCCCAGAGAGAAATATTATGTCAATGGATCCAGTAACAGGAGCCGGCAGGTCCATTAATAATAGTTCCCATTTTCCTAGTCATCGCCCACCATAGGGGCTTTCACTTAATATCGTGGCAAAAGTAATTATGAACCTATTATTAATAATAATAATGGATGGCATCATAGCTTTTGCATAGTGCCTCTTGTTTTTAAGAGACATTCAGCATTGAGCAACGTGTTCTCCCAACGCGAGAGGCAGGGCACTCACTGTCAGTAACGGCCACGGCCGGCTGTCACTGAGGGCTTCTCGTGTGCTGGCCACTGTAATAATCCCCCAAACTGCAGGATGCACTCTGCGCCCATCTTGCAGATGGGGAAACCGAGGCCGCCAGAAGACTCTTCCAAGGTTATTGAGGGGCAGACACTACTGGGTCTAGAATTTCAATCTCTTGGCTCCAAAAATGCTGAAAGGAAATGATGCCCTGACTGCGGCCACCTCATCCTTTAAATGGCCCCAGGAGATTTGCAAGAAGAGGGGTTCCATTCTGTGTGAGCCTGGGGTTGGACAGGAGGAAAGAGAAACTATGACAAGAAATGGGACTTTCCTTTTAATGGGTCCCCAGGCACCTCTTGCCAAGGATCCCTGGAGGCCTCCCATGGAAGTCTGCAGACGGAGACTGTGCCCTTATTCCCTTGATCTTTCCAGAATGCAGCTCTACAACTTGGGTTCCCCACATCTGCCCCTACGAAAGCCTTTTTTTATGTCAATCTGAAATTCACAGAAGTTGTTCCTCAGCAGCTCTCACTGGAGATGGAAAATCTTTACGTCCTCTCAACACTTTAAGTCCTTCTTTGCCCCATGCGCACTCCCAGCTTTATGACAGGGCCTGTCCAGCACAAGGCCATTCTGGAAAAAGAGATGTCACACCACACACACACACACACACGCACACACACATACACCCCAAAAGAAAAGAAAGAGCATCTCTCTCGTTTTTTTTCCATTTTTGTAAAATCCTTGGGAAAAATTGTTTCCATCCAGATCAAAAAGCAAGCATGTTGGACTATTTCCCTTGATGAGTTAATAAGGACATCCCTGATCATTCCCTATTGTACTCTGTGAAAGTGACAGAGAAAACCCTCACATATCACTCCCCTCGCTCCTGCGATGTGCCCTACGGAGTCGGAAGCAGTAGGAAGCAGTCACCCTTTACCCCCCGCGCCTGTACAAGAAGCATCTCTCTTCAGACACTGTTCCCCTCGAATGTGCTCTGGCTGCATGTGAAGCTCTGTATTCCTCAATCTATACACAGAACCCTCACCTGCCCTCACTCAATTTTGCTCAGTCTGGTTGCCCAACTCCCGAATTTCCAAGCTCATTATCTCATTCCCCAAAGCCGCGGCCGCCTCCTCCCTTGTTCCCTCCCGAGCACAGTGCCACATCCGCCCAGTTGCACAAGGACAGCCCGTGAGTCACCCCTATCAAGCCCTCCCTCTCCTCCTCCACCCACCTGATCCATGGATCAAGGGCAAACCTCACTGCTTTGACCACCTGGGTGTCTCAGAACCCCACCAATGCCATGACCCCAGCCCAGGCCACTCCCTTCCCTCAGGAGACACTCACCTGTCTCCTCCCACCAGTCTTGTCCCGTCCCTGCTGTCCCTTACTCAGCTCAGTACTCCTCCTCACTTTCGCTCGGTACTCTTCAGTGACTCCCCACCGCCCCCCAACAGGGGCAGATACCCTTCCACAGCTAACAATGGAGCATTTTCTTTCTCTGAAATTTAGGGACCAGCTCTGTTCCACCAGTGAATGGGGGAAATCCCCGGCACCTCCCAGGAAATCTCGGGAGTCGAGAAGCCTATGCATATCTGATCCCTGTGTCTCCAAGTGTTTTTTGTTTGGTCCTTTGGCTCTGCGCCAGCCCCAGCCCTGGGCTTGGAAAAGCAACACGCTTTCTACCCAAGAGATTCTCCGTGGGTGCCCAGAGAGGGCACCACTGAGTCAGGTGGGAAAGCCACTGAGCAGAGGCTGGGAATCCTTGCCGGTGGTTGCCAACCAGGAATCAGCCTGGGTTTCAGTTCCCCGGGGTGCCAGCTCCTGCAAGCGAGCGGCCAGCCCGAAGCAGATGGACAGCACACGGGGCTGACAAACCAGACTTTCAGTGCTAAGGCTTTTCAGAAGCAGGGCTCAGGCCAAAGGCCAAATCCATGGGGATGTCATTCTCTTCTCTATGAAACACTAGGGTAGCGTCCTGGCTTCTCAAGTCTTCTCTGGCACGGACCCTGCGCTCCGGCTGGCCTGTGTGCTCCAGCACTGATGCGTAGCGCTCAAAACCTTCTCCCTGCCTTCGTTCCACTACCTAACCTGCCAAGTGTCCACAGTGGGAACAAATAGACCCTGTGATTACCACTTCCCATGGTTTGATTTTCCCCATCGCCATCCTACCCCCTCCCCAGTACACACACGCACAACTTTAAATGTAAAGAAGATGTCTTTTTTGTGAGAAAACTGGATAGATTTATGGTTTAGCTTTTCTGACCAGTCATCAAAAAACCATCAAGACTGTAATATAACCATACCCCACCCCAACTCAAGAAGCGATTACCAGCCCTCTCCCCAGACTTGTAAATGGCCTTTCTAGGACACGTGACTACAGTGGGCCCAGATCCCTGGCGGTCCTGCGTCTCCTGCCCCTGCCCGTGATGCTCCCCACTTGATCGGACCCTCCAGCAACCGACTCAGAGAGGCTCCTTTGTGAAGGCAGCAAAGGCCACTGCCCGTCTCCTGTTTCTTTAAAATGAAAACCGGGATGCTGAGGATTACTCTTTTATTACCCGTGTGAGGAAACTTGGCAGGGTATATTCTGCTGGTTTTCTTAGGAGCTGGAAGCTTGGGTGGGGTTCAGTCCATAAGCTTCTGAAAATAAAAATTACATTGCCCCACTGAATGGTTTCCAAATAGCCTGTATAATCCAACACTTTTTACTTTTTTAAAAAGTGTTTCCATTCTCTGATCTGGAATTTTATATAGAGCACGCTTAATGCCCAGTGTTGGATATTAGTCATACTGAAACAAAGTGCTGAAAAGTTAAAGCATGACTAGTTTTCGGAGAGACCCAAATGGAGCACAAGGACAGTCAGTTCTAGGAAAACTTCACTGAGTGGTACTTCTCCTGACATTCTGAGTCCAAGAAAAGGTTGGGGGTGGGTGTTGAGGCAGGGTTGGGGGTGGGGAAGGTGGGAAGGAAATAGGAAGGAAAAACCTGGCAAACTGTCCATCATTCATGTAAAACTGATTCATCAAGAATAATGGAAAGCTCATTTAACTCTTGGCCAGAAGCCATCTGAAGATGTGACCATAATGCCATGGGGCTCGAGAGTTCAAGCAGGAGAAGAGGAGAGCCCGGAGGAGACTGGAGTGTGGTCTGAGTTTGGGAAGCAGGTTTTAACAATGGGTTAATAATGAATGGAGGGGCGCCTGCGTGGCTCAGTCGGTTAAGCATCCGACTCTTGATTTCAGCTCAGGTCACGATCATAGGCTTATGAGACTGAGCCCCATAGCAGGCTCTGCCCTGGGCACGGAGCCTGCTTGATTCTCTCTCTCCTCCTCCCCACTCCAAAAAAAAAAAAAAAAATAATAATAATGAATAGAGATGGGCTACCCCAGAGTGAGTAGTACTCTAAGCCAGGAATGGGATGAACCCCAGCATTTGAACCCACACAAAGGCCCCAGTAGGGGTCTTATTACTAGTAGCAGGTAGCTAATCCTATTACCAGTCCCACTGAGGGACATGGAGGATTAGATGGCCGGGTCACTAGGCTAAGGTCACAAAGCTAGAAAATGGCAGCAGTGGGATTCAGAGCCAGCCTGTCCGACACTGGAATCCACACGGGTCGCCGCCACGGCACCCCCTCCCACGTGGGGCTCTCCCCATTCAAGCCCAGGGACAGACACTTGCTTCTGTGCACACTGCTCCTGTTAGCAGTGTGCTTTCCCTTTTTCAGGGTCAGGAAATTAAAAGCCAACAGTGGTGCTCTGGTTCGCACCTGACTCTAAGTTATCGGGACACCAATGGCTAAAGACGGTCATCTGGTTCGGTCAGGCCCAGGGGAGGAGCTCCCTGTGGAACAGTGAAACAATGCACATTTATGGCCGCCTGGGAGCCGGGGCCAGAGAAGCCAGGGCAAGATCAAAGGCTGCTCAAGTACAACGTGCTCATTGCCAGCATCCCCAATTCTCTTTAAAAAGATGATTAAAAAGAAAATGAGGAAAGGCAAAGCTCACCATGAATTCTGGGCTGGCATTCAGCTCCCTCTGGAACCCGTGACTGTCGTGGGCCTGCTGGCAGAGGACCTGCTTGGGGCGCTGGCCTCGGGACTGCCTCCTTCCCCTCCAGCTGGCAGCAGCACCTCTGACCTCAGGGCTGACTCACCCAATCCTCAGGGGACCCCAAATGGGGCCACCATAAAACAATGACAGCCCGACAAAGTAAGGTGGGGGGTAACCCCGGAATCTCCCTGAGGAATGCTGGCTCCCTGGCATCCTGGCTGCTTGTTTCATTAAGTTACCGATCAGTTCTGTCCTAGACCTGGAGGATGAGTGCTGGGAGCCTCGTAAAAGAGCAAACAAGTAGAGATCACAGATTGCTGCTTAATTTGGGGGAGTAGTAAAAAACCTCATAAAATACAGTCTTTTCATTGCCATTTCTCCTCTTTGCAAGAGAGTGAAATTAAAGCCAGAGTAACCAAGCAGATCAATTTCAGGAAATTAAACCTAAAGGTGAACTCTGGAAAAACCAGCAATAGTCACAACATCAGGCAGCACGGGGCAGAAAACGCAGTGACCTACTGAGCTTTTTCCCCTGGAAAAACATCTCCATGGTGTTTAGAGTACTTTTTAAGAGATTCTGGGTGGCCTCTCTGCAAAGCATTGATGTAACACATCAAGAACTTGAGTGACCAGGAAGCATGAATCTTGGAACTGCTGCTTCTTTAAAAAAGAAGCCGTCACATGATCGTGGTCCTTTGTCAAATGCTGTCTTTGACCCACACTGGGTGAGCACATGAATTCCTGTGAGCCAAGGCCAACAGAGAGCTACTTTTGTATAAAGGCAACACATTCAGTATGTCTGTGGGTACACACAGTCATCACCTGAAAATATCGGCTTTTTCCCCCCATCAGGGCACACGGTCACCCAGGTAAGAGTGGCTCTCTCTATATTCTCTTTAAAAATGTTTTGAATTACCATGCTTTCTAATTTTTTTTTTTTTACAATGCATAGGATTTATTAGCATAGTAAAAAGTGATTGTTATAAGGGAAATGGGGAGCGGGGAGAGAGAGGGAGCCTTAGAGAATGAGGAAGGTGACCAGTGCTTCTTCTGAGCAAAGGAATAGCCATAACTTCAAATATGGCAGAAAATTAGTTATCAGAAATTAAATATTTATATAAGAAAACAAGCAAACGTTAAAAAGAAAAATACTATAAACTAGTTACCTGTAAGGAGCACAGAATGGAAGTCATCAATCATAAAAGATAGTTGCTGATTTTTTTAAGACTTTATTTATTTATTTGAGAGAGAGCGGTAGTGCACACGAGCAGGGGGTGGGGCAGAGGGAGAGGGAGAGGGAGAGGGAGAAGCAGGCTTCCCGCTGAGCAGGGAGCCCAATGCAGGCTCTATCTGAGGACCCTGGGATTGGACCTGAGCCAAAGGCAGACACTTAACCGATAAAGCCACCCAGCTTCCCTAGATAGTTATTTCTGCATGGGAGAATTTAAGATGAATTCTTTTTTCTGGGGCACCTGGGTGGCTCAGTGGGTTAGGCCTCTGCCTTCGGCTCAGGTCATGATCTCAGGGTCCTAGGATTGAGCCTGGCGTCGGGCTCTCTGCTCAGCAGGGAGCCTGCTTCCTTCTCTCTCTCTCTGCCTGCTTCTCTGACTACTTGTGATCTCTCTCGTGTCAAATAAATAAATAAAAAAATAAAAAAAAATAAATAAATCTTAAAAAAGATGAATTCTTTTTTCTATTAATCTTCATACTTTTTTCCTACTGATTAAATAAATAATGACCACATGTATTTTAATAAAGACAAAACCATTATTATAACCACTGTGAACTCATGGAGCTAAAAAAAAAATTTAAATAAAAGGAAAACCTGGTTGTTTAATAGAATTATTACTACAAAAAAAAAAAAAGGTAAGAAGGAAGGATATTCCTTTTGGAAGAAAACCAGGCAGAAACCGTTCTACATTGTTAATGAGGAAGTTACGATTTTGTCTGCATGCCTTATTCTAAAAGAATCTGCCCTCTGGGAGCCAGCGCTTTTGCCTGGCCAGGCAGTGGTGACTCTGGGTGGCTCAGGGGCTGTGTCCCCATTCGGACTCATGGGGCGTCCTGATAACCTGTCCCAACTGTGTACCCACCACACTGAGCCTGTGTGATCATGACGCAGCCTTTACAGTGGCCCAGACCTCCTGCTCCCACCACGACGGGTAAAGGCTGCAGTGTGGGGGTAACCAAGGACAGGGACAGCCAGGAAAATCTTCACACCATATGACCAGAATCACCAACTGAGAAAAGTAGCCTGGCACTACCAGCATTGGTGTGGGGGTCCCAGTGGGCAACGAGGGGTGGGAGAAGAGGCAAAACTTGGGTGAGGTCCGGTTCCTGAGCCACATCTCCTGCTAGGGAGCAGCGCTGCCAGGAGGAAAGAGAGGGGAGCAGACAAGTCTTCAAGAGTCAGCCCGGAGGGGAGGAGAGGGATAAATAAGCCAAGCACCTAAAACACACACACAAGTCACCCCTTGGGGGGGTTAAAAAAGAGGCAACTATCACAAGGTCCAGGGCAGATGGCCAAAGCATTTATTAACAGATCATGAGTCCATTAGTCAGAAATTTACTGCGCTAGAGTTCTTCTAACGAATATAACCTGCTTCGGTCGGCTTTGGGTCCCATTCCAAAGGCTTTTGACTGTTAGACTCTCTAGATGATTTAATAGCATGAGTCAGAGAGAAGAGGATTTAAAATCCAGCTCTGAATCTTATTAGCTGTGTGACCTTGGACTAGTTACTTAACATCTCTGAGCCTCAATGTGCTCATCTGTGTAAAAGGCTGGATAGCTCCTAGTTCACAGGATTGAGGATTAAAAGAAATTTAGCAAAATGCCCGACACATATAAGTATGTAGTAAATTCCCAGGCCGATGGCTTTGGAATAAAACCATCAGATACCATAGTAAAGTACCACCATTAGGAGGAAGGGATGGACCCGAAGCCAATCTATCCCATTGTTCTTCCAAAGACCACTGTGGTCTATGTAGATAAAAAAATCATGCTTTACTCATGAAAGATGTGTTATTTATTCTGCATTCGTTCACTTACTCAATTATACAACAGCTATTTATTGATGACCTAATCATGCACCAGAAGTAGCTATGCTCTGGGGATAGAAAAGTGAACAGAGAAGGTCCCTATCCTTGATGTTTGCAGTCTAGGGAAGGAGGGCAGATGGTATACCTACCAACCAAGTCAATATTGTGTGGAAAGGGCTACAGTCAGCACAATAAGCCCAGAGGAGGGGTGTCCAAGCCGGACCATCCAGGGCTAGTGGTCAAGGAAGGCTTCCTGGAGGAAGGGATATCTCAGTTGATGACGAGTACATGCCAGTCTAATGAAGGGGTTGGGAGGGTCTTCCAAGGAGAAGAAAAGCCTATTTAGGGTCTGGGGCAGGGGTAGGTTGGTGAGATGCCCGATGGGACTGGTCATTAAGTTGTGTTTGCAGAGCAAGGACATTGTCTGTACTAGAGTTTGTGTTTATTTGCAGCAGCCTGGGGGCTGGCTAACAGAGATGTTGCCCTCTCTCCACCCACCCCTGGAGCCAGTATTAATCCAAGGGTTTGCAAACTAAACAGTCAGAGAGTAAATATTTTGGGCTTCACAGGTCTTGGTCGCAACTGCTCAACACGGCCTGTGTACTGCACACATACTCTGCGCAAACAAATGTGCATGGCCGTGTTCCATGTATGAAACTATAAACACGGATTTGCATGTCATCTCATCTTCATGTGTCGTGACATAGTCTTCTTTTAATGAACTTTTTCCAACCATTTAAAAATGTAAAACTCATTCTGAGCTTATGGGCCCTATGGAAACAGGAGTCAGGTGGGATGTGGCTCTGAGCTCAGGCCTGGGGATGCCTGTAGAGAGATGCCTGGAGGGACCTAGAGGGGGAGGGCAGAGCGATGGGCAGAAAGTGACTGGCCTTGGGGGAGGGGCCTCGGGGGTGGGAAGGCACCACTCGCTAGAGTCCAAAGGGCTGCAGCTCTGTCCTGAGGGCAATGTGGACCCACTGAAGAGGTTCAGGCTGTTGAGTGAGGCGGTCATCCACACATTTCGGCAGAGAAATCAGGCAGTGCCGTGGGAACGGCCAGAGGGAGCCCTGGACCAGAACCCTCAGCAGCTGACAGCAACACCTTCTCGGCCGCGGGACTTCTCGGTCCCAGACCCAGCCTGATCGCTGCCCAGGCTCTCACCGCGACAAAGCCCTGCATCTCTTTCAGCTTCTGTGTTAAGCACTTCGACATCAAAGACAGAGGTAGCAGATGGTACTTTTTACAACTAGAATTCAGCAAGGTACCATTTTTAAGGCCAAGTAAGTGAAAACTGTATTTAACGACCTTTAAAATTGGTGATATTCCTAGGTCAACCTGAAGCAGTTGGCACGTTTCAATCTATCAGGCACAAAAAGGTAACTCACAAAGAATGGGAGAGTTTTTACAAGACGTGCCTTGAAATCTGGGTCCAAACAAAGTTACCCCAATGCTGAGTGCGTTGGGGACACCAGGGCCCAGAGGCCGTGATGCCCCCTTCGTTAGTCATACAGAGCGCACGCACACACACACACACACACACACGCACACACCCCACACACGTGGAGAAACAGCTGCTTGCAAGCAGTTAAATCCTGGAACAGAGAACACATTCTCTTAGGCCCTGGGACCCTCTGTGTCAAGGTTAACTGATGGCTTCAAATTTGAAATAAATATCTGAGCAGGCTACGGAAATTTTAGCACGGTGCTATTCCCATGACTCATTCACTTATGCAAATATCCCTTGTGTGCCCATTAATTACCCTGAGCTTGGCACTAGGAATACAGAGGTGAATAGACCCAGGATCTTGCTCTAGAGGAGAGGAAAAACATGTAGACAAATAATTAAAAGGCAGTAGGATACATGTGGCGGGGAGGGGAGGTCTGGAGTCCATACAGAAGTTTGGACCAAGTCTGAAGAGAGGGCTTTTGCTACGTGCTGTCATGAGCTAAGGAGGAAAAATAACAGGATGTTTCAGAAAGCCCCCACTTACTCCAAGACACCAAAGGGATTTTACAGACTTTCTGAGAAGCAAAGAGCCCCTGGTCGACCCAAGGCTGAGCAGCCTCATGCAATACCACAGTGGGCTGAAGAGCATGGAGGAGGTACAGGGAAGGAAGCTCATTTCTAGAAAGAAGGTCTCTACAGAGTTGCTCATTTCTGGGCTGAGGACGTCCAAACCTCCCTTGGCCACTCCCAGGATCTTGAAGGACACCAGGATCTCTCCCTACTAAGATGTATGAAAACAGTCACCGGATGCTGGAAACTGTGCCAACGCTCTCAGTGACCTACCTGATGCCGTTCCTTCTTTCTAGCAAAATGCCAGAACTATTCTGTCCAGAACAGTCACCCACTCTGAGCCCCAGGGGATGCTTCCTTGGCTTCCCTATAGCCGTGCAACATGGTTTTATGGAACATAAACTCAAGACTTCAGGGTTCTGGAAAAAGTTACTTTTCCCGACCTAAGGGGACAGGCCACCCAGCTGGCAGAACTTCTGCTTTTCTGCCGACCTCCAATGTGACACACAATCCAAGGAAGGTGCAGCGGCAGCCACTGTGCACTCAGGAGGCCGGCCACCTGTGGAGAACCGTCCAGGGCCCACGGTCCTGCAGTGGTGGGGGTGCAAGATGAGAACCAACGCACTCCGGATGGCAGAGCAGAAAGTTCCAAGAGCCTGGGTCTGCGACAGCCTCATCTAGCAGCTAACTACCAGTAGGAACAGCCAGTCTTTGAATATTTTACCCGCTGCAGTAACAAAGTTGCATAGGCTGGATGGCTTACAGAAAGTTGTTTTCTCACAACCAGGGAGGCCAGAAGTGCAAGACCAGGAGCTGGCAGGGCTGTTTTCTCCTGAGGCTTCCTTCTCGGCTCATATGCGACCGTGCTCTTCCTGTGCCCTAATCTCTTCTTACACGCACGCCAATCACACTGGAGGAGGACCCAGTCATATGGCCTCATTTTACCTTCATTACCCACAAAGGCTTTATTTCCAAGTACAGTGACAAGCTGAGGTACCGGGGGTTAGGACTTCAACATACGAATTTTAGGAGGGACACAATTCATACTCTAAAAGTCGGGTTTCCTGTGACGTGCCTATGAAGTGATCTCTCTAATACAAAGATGATTCCTGTAAATCACATTTCCAAAACTATTTTTATGCCACAGAACCCCTGTCCAAATGAAATCATGTGGAGAGTCCTACGATAAAGCCCTCTCCCCACTCCCAGGGCCCCCACGTCTCCGTGAAGGGCGGATTTCTGCTCAAAGCCCACCGTCCATTCTGGCTGGCTCTGGAAATGCCCCTCAGACCCCATCAAGAACAGTGCGGTTCTGGTCCACAACACCGAGCTCCCTAAGGGCTTAGGGGGGCAACAGCAACTCCAGCCCCTGCTTAGACCCGACCGGAAGCTTCGTGGCCGAACTCCCCGGCAGACCATTTGGCCACTACGAGGTGAGTATCTGTGCAACGCCACTCCCTGCTCAAGTTCAAAAAGGCAGGTAAGCAAAAAGACAAAATAAAAATCGTGGTAACTTTACCACCTGGAGATAATCACCACTGACATTACGGTTTCATATTCTTCAGGCTTTTGAACGAGCACCTATGCTTTGAGTGTACATCTATACTTTAAATAAACCTTTAAAAAATAATTTTTGAGGGAGAGAGAGAGCCCACACGCACGCAGCAGGGAGGGGCAGAGGGAGAGAGAATTGCAAGCAGACTCCCCACTGACCATGGAGCCCGACTCAGGGCTCAATCCCACAACCCCAAGATCACAAGCTGAGTTGACACCAAGAGTCAGACACTTAACCAACTGCGCCACCATACTTTTAATTTTTTTAAAATGAACCCTACCGAATAGTTTAATAACCTCCTTTTCACTTACCATTTCATGGACATTGTCCATGGCCCCAAAGAATGTTTCTAATCATTGTTTTCAATGGTGGCAGCCCACGCCATTCTGGAGGCTCACAGCATTTACTGCCATTATTTGGGGTGAATCAGGAGGGACCCTTCGAATAGGACTTCACAGTGAGCTGTGTCCCCCAAGTCTCTTCAAACCCGGTGCTCCAATGCCTTCATGAGAAGAGCCCGCCACGTGCCGGCTCCACCCAGGAGGTGAGGAACCGCCTCTCCCACGGGGGACCCGCCAGGTGACCTTATCAGGGCCACCTCACAGACATCAGTGAACAACCTCCACCTCTTTCTTCATTTGAAAACCAGGTCTTACCAACAGGGAATTAAAGCCCCAGAAGGTTGTGTGATTTCCTCACACATGAGTCTTTGGATGACAGACTCCCTAGCAGAGGCCTCGGAGGGCTGGCTGTGGGGCTGTGTTCCAAGGAGAAGCACTCGGGGTCTCTGGCCCCCTGACACCTAGCTCTGGACTTGCACACAGGTCCAGCCCAAAGGGATCCTTTTCTCCCCTGGGAAGCCTCGGACTCCCAGGGCTCTCCACACAGAACCTATATGGGAAGATCTCTTGCTAGCAAGGTCACAGGTTTCGGGGGGAAAGACAGCCTCCAGCAAGCCTCTCTGGGAGGGAGGCCTTTCCTTGGGGAGCTCCTTTGTCTGGCTGCCTTGGGTACGGCAGCGTCTCTGCCTGTCTGCAGAGCGTATGTGACCCCGTGCACTTAAACTACAACTTTGGGCTTTGGCCGGAGTCCCTCGCTGTTTGTTTTACAAACTCCTACTTAGAGTCTCAAATTAGGCTCATTAAAAAGCCAGCTCCCCATGGGGCTATAAACGTCACGCGGACAAGCGGAGAGTGAGTTTACAAGGCTGGCATGAGATCTGCCCACCAAGAGCGCCGTGGACCCAGTGGAAATAGTGAATCAGACTTTTTGGGCAAGACCCCTTTCCCAGGCCCTCCCCGACCGAAGCTGTGGTGGCAACGGACCAGAAAAGAGGCAGCTCGAGGAAGTCCTTTTAAGATATCTGGGCTGGCTTTCTTGGATTTGAGTGGCACTGACAGAGGGGTCCGCTGCTGCCCCCAACCCCTCTGCTAACGCAGCCTTTCCTCACATCTTTGCATGTGGTGCCCCAGTTCTGTTTACACCGTCCCCCGACAATCACCATAGCAAGCAGAGGCCACTGCCATCACAGCCCCCCAACTCTCACTCGGGCTTGGAACGATGAGCCTTCTCCTCCCAGGGCTGTTTCTCCTGTCCCCATCCCAGCTCTGTCATCTCTGCTTCGAAGCTTCTGCCCCTGGCTGGGGTCACACCCGCAGGCAGCAGGTCTAGGTGAGTGGAAGGAGAGAAAGTGTCTCCTGCCCCCCAGCGTTGGGCTCATTCTCGCAGCAGCAACCTGTCGGCATGCCCCGAGCTCCCCTGAGGCTAAATGAAGCAATGTGTCGCCTGGGAGATCTTACTCTCCAACCCCCAAGCCACCCACCAGGTGGCCAAAGTGAGAAAGAATCAGTATCTTTTAACCTCCTTGATGATGTTTCAAGAGATACTTTCTCCATCCCAGGGCTTTTCTAAAACACACAGAAACAACATTTCTCCTACCTTCACCCTCCACCCCGCACATAAACCAGAACACACCCCATGTTTATGTAGCTGAGGCTGGAAGAAAACACACGACCTCCAGCCCTCCTCATGCTCACCTGCGGTGCAGACTTAACGTGTGGCCATCATGTGATCTATATCAGCCCCCAGCACCCAGTAGCTGCTATCTATAGTACCTCCAGCACCCAGTACCTGCTATCTATAGTACCCCCCAGCACCCAGTAGCTCCAGCTGATTGGGGCTCTGACATGTGACCCGTCTAGCCAATGTGCCAAGTGGCTGCTGGAGGGCATGGTTCCAGGGACCACAAACTCACTCCTTCCTGAGAGAGCTTGTGTGTAGCTCCAACTGCTAGAAAGTTCTTATTCAATCTGATTCCGTCTTGTTGCAGCTTCTATACTCCCAGTCCTGTGTCCACACCAGGAAACCTACCCCATTCCCATGACGGGGGGCTCCCTCCATCACAAACTCCCCATGGGACACGACTCCACCCCTTCTAGATCCAGGAGCCCAGGACTCCTGCACAACTCTGGAGTGTGTGATGTGTGTGTGTCTACCTGGCTGTTTCAGAGTCTGAAATGCTCACAATTGCAGCCTCAATATTGGTGGCCTCCCTATCAGTAGCCAGCCTCTTTCTCCCTAGCAACTGTCCCCCCCACTTCCCAGAGCCCGCCCCAACAACAGTGTAGTGGTTGGGACCCCAGGCCCTGCGAGGCAGGCAGGTCCAGCCTCAACTCTTGGCTCCACTGCTTACTTGCCATGTGGCTTAAGACAAGCGGCACCTTCTAAGCCTGTTTCCCTGCCTGTGAAATGGGGATAAGACCCACTGGCAGAAAGCAAGGAGGATCAGCTAAGACCACACTCATACAGGCTTAGTACGGTGCCAGGCACAGGGCGGGCACCCAGTGGACGGAGGCTGTCCCTGTCCGTGCCACATAGGCTCATTGCGACCGCCACTGCTCTCTGCTCTTCTCCCAAGTCCTCAGGCTCAACACAGGAGATCTCTGTGGTCCAAGGTGGGTAGCTTACGAAGGGCAGACACGATGTTTTTTCTCTCTTTCCTTCCTTCTCTCTGCCACTTCTGCAGGGCCAAGTAAGTAAGTATGTAAGTAAGTATGAAAAACCCAGGATCGGAGAGCACGAATCGGACACTTGCAATATTAAAGCAAACCGAGAGATGGCTTTGGGGGATGTGGAAGATTAAAGAAAGCCACTGTCTCTGTGACATCTGTCCCCTCCAACAGCAGGTCTGGGGGGGCAGGCATCAGAGCACAGGGGCTGGCCGCAGGCTGACGACTCTGCCACAGACAGCAGGGCAGAATGGAAGAAGAGAGGGCGTGACCGCCTGCCTCAGCCCTTCCCAGCCCCGATCCTGGACACAATGCAGAAGATGGGTTCTGGAAGTATCTTCAAGGCCCGGCCGCCACGGTTCCAGTGAGGTCCACTGGCTGTAAACAGCGGCTCCGCAGACCACAGAGCCCACCCTCTTTGCCTCTAGCTCTCCTACGCCTTCACCTTAAAAAGAAACAGAGGGAGAGAGAGAGGGAGAAGGAGGGAAGAAAGGAGAAAGAGAGAAAGGGAAAGAGAAGAAAGTGTTTATCTGAAAAATAAACACGAGGACTACATGACTGCTTTGAACTTAGAACCCTTGTGACATTTCCATTAACTAAAATTCTAGAAAAAGCCACTGCCTGTTTGACTCTTAGTCTTCAAATAAACACTGGGAATGGCTTGGCAGGCTGAGCCCTCCAGCTGCCCCACCCCCAGGAGCCCGGTCTCTCAGAAGGGGCGGTTTTAATGGAGGGGCTCTCCGCGACGCTCCCCTCACAGGAATGACAGCCCCGCGTCCTCGGGGAGGGATTAACAGCTGCAGACCGGAGGCAGACGCACAGAGGGAGTGCGGGGTCAGAACGAAATGTCCCAAGGAACCTGAGACGGAACGGTGTCCCCATTTTACCACGAAGCAGGCCACGCAGTAAGATGTTAAGCCACTTGCCTGACACCACCTGGCTAGGAAGCAAGAGCCCATAGGCCTCGCTGCTCCGTTACAGGAAATCTGGGCCTAGCGTTTACAAGTCACAGTTGGTTGTTTTTGTTAACTTGAGATACAAGTCATATACCATAAAACTCATCCCTTAGGGGGTCCCTGGGTGGCTCAGTCGGTTAACCATGTGTCTGACTGCTGATTACAGCTCACGTCATGATCTGAGGGTTGTAAGATCGAGCCCTGTGTGAGGCTCTGTGCTGGGCGTGGAGTCTGCTTAAGAGTCTGTCTCTCGGGTAGGAGAAGAATAAATGAAACAAGATGGGATTGGGAGGGAGACAAACCATAAGTGACTCTTAATCTCACAAAACAAACTGAGGGTTGCTGGGGGGAGGGGGGTAGGGAGGGGGGGTGGGGTTATGGACATTGGGGAGGGTATGTGCTATGGTGAGTGCTGTGAAGTGTGTAAACCTGGCAATTCACAGACCTGTACCCCTGGGGATAAAAATATATTATATGTTTATAAAAAATTAAAAAAAATTTAAAAAAACTAAAAAAAAAAGTCTCTCTCTCTCTCTCCCTCCACCCTTCCCCCCTCAAAAACCCCCACAAAACTGAAAACAACTCATCCTTTTAGAAAGGTACAGTTCAGTGGTTTTCAGTATAGTCTCAGTGTTGTGAACCCATACTCCTATTTAATTCCAGAACATGTTCATCATCCCAAGAGGCACCCCATACCCCTCAGGAGCCACACCACACTGTCCAGCCCCACTGCCCCCCCCACCCGCTCCAGCCCTGGCAACCGGGAACCCACTTCCTGTCTCGCCAAGCGCCTGTCTTGGATGGTTCGTAGAGACGGAGTAGCCAAGAAGCAGACTTCAGTGTCTGGTTTCTCTTACGGAGTTTAATGTTTTCAAGGTCCATGCAGGCCACAGCACGTGTCAGCCTGTCACTCCTTTTGTGCCCGACTGGTCTTGGGTTGTACGGGTAAACCATGGGTCGTGTCCCTCTTCGTTTGCTCCTAAACACTTGGTTTGTTTCCGCTGGGGGGCTACTGGGGAGAATGCAGCTGGGAACTAGCACATGCTCGTTTTTGAGGTTTTCGGTTTTCCCAAGTGTATCTCTAGGAGTGAGACGGCTGGGTCAGAGCGTGCTCCCATGTTCCACTTTTTGAGGAATGGCCAAACCGTTTTCCACAGTGATGCCATCATTCTATGTTCCCAGCAGTGGTCTAGGAAGGTTCCCCTTTCACTTGCCTCCTCACCAGCGCTTGGGACGGCCTGTCTTTCTAGTTAAAACCGTCCCAGTGGGTATGAAGTTGTATCTCGTTCTGTGACAGCTTTTTTTTTTTTAATATTTTATTTGTTTATTTGACAGAGAGTTAGTTAGAGAGAGAGCACAAGTAAGCAGAGCGTCAGGGAGAGGGGGAGAGAGAGAAGCAGGCTCTCTGCTGAGCAGGGAGCCTGATGTGGGGCTCGATCCCAGGACCCTGGAACCACGACCCGAGCTGAAAGCAGCCGCTTAGCCAACTGAGCCACCCGGGAGCCCCCTGTGACAGCTTTTTAAAAATATATTTATTCTTTGGCAAGGATTCAGTGCTCGAACGGGCTTCCTTAGGAGGCGGGCCGTCACCGAAGATACGGAGGAAGCACGGAGGAAGATACGGCAAGCACGTTTAATAAGAAATTTGTCTTAGGAGGTTAGGGTGATCGTAAGAATGGAGCTTCCTCGCCAGATTCATTTCAGATTACTTCTATTATAATAATAATGCACGTTTACTTCAGAAAAATATAGAAAATATAGTCCAGTGCGAGGTAAAAAAATAAAAGTCGCCCATAATGCCATGACTTTAAGAAGTATTGGTCTATTTTTTAAATATGCAGGGTTGTAGCATTTCACTTATTCCACAGCGAAGCATTTTCTCCAGGCCATTAAAGGTCTTCAAGACAAGCCTCTAAATGTCTACACGGCCCCTGCCATCTGTTGCAGGATCCGCTAGCCTGCTTTGTTCCAGGTCTCCTGTAGGGGTTCACTTTCCTGTCTTCTGGAACCAACCATCATTTAGCTCACAGCATCAGGACCTCTGGTTGGAAAGAAATTCCTTCCAGGGTGGGGGTGGGTGTCTGTGCAGAAGCCCCTGAAGAGCCTGTAGGATGGACAGACGGGCATGTGGGTGTGTGTACACACACATGCATGCACACACACACAACACACGTGTGCACGCACGTGCAGTCCTTACACCTTCCTGGGATGACCATTCTGATGAGAGAAAGCAGGGAGGGTGGACCTGTGGACTTGGGGACACCAAAAGTCCCCAAGCACTGAAGGCCAGTGAGTTCACAAAGCACACTGAGGGGCAGCAAGCTCAAGAAGGGAGAATTTGAGCAGGCCACACGGAGGTTTGAAAGCCAGGTTAGTCCCTGACCCAGGGATGTTGGGCACATCTTCAGCCTGTCAGTAGTAAAATGTGGCCAACGACACCAAAAGCACCTTGCAGGGTGCTGGGAGGGTCCAGTGAGAGCCTACGGCAGTGCCTGGGACACAGAATGGGCTAGAAACAGTCCCTGGGGCCAGGCAGGGAGCAGAGAAAGTCCTAGTAAGTTAGCAATGGGGAGGTCTGCCCCCCAAGGGCTCCTGAATGAGCAGCCCCTCCCTAAAGCATCTGTGACCATTTATTTGCCAGTTTCCAGCCCCACTCACTCCATAAAGCAGAGGCCACAGGACTCTTGAGTGCTGTCAACCTAAAGTCACTGATTTGGCAAGAGGCTTAGACTGCCTCTTCTAGCCCCTTCCCCCTCATTTCATCACAAAATTTTAGTACAGATGTGGTTCCTCTTTTCCTGGTTTCAGAAAAGCTTCCCCATAGCATGTCCCAGACAGCCCAGGAGCAACAAGCACCTGCCACCCCTGACCCTGGGTTCTGATGCCAGACTCCCATAAAAGGACCCAGGGTCCCACTGGAGAAATGGCAGATTCTAGGAATGGGGCAGCACAAAAGATGAGCCTGGAACATGTAGCACCAGGGAGTACGAGAGGGGCCAAAAAAGAAAATGACAGGGCATGTCCAAGGACGCAGGAGCCCACCCAAAGAGTGGCCCTCACTGGAACACTGCAAACAATAAAAAATAACATGGCATTGGATAATCCAAAGTAGAAAATACACATCCATGTGTCCACATGATTAAGAATGATGGAATGATTGAAAGGGAAAATACACAAGAAAATACAAAATAAATTCAGCTCACTTATATAAATGCATCTCCCTCCAGAAGGTGGGGCATAAATTCGTTCCCCTGAAATGTGGGATGGGCACAGTGACTTCCTCCTAAGGATAGGGCATGGAAAGGGCTGGGGGAGGAAGTGTACTTTCACAGCAGAGACACCCGGAAAACAGTATCTCAGCCAGGTGGTCGGGGTTGACGTCATCAGTGATGAGTCTCCTTGACATCACAGACCCTTGACAGGACATGAGAAGCAGGGTCCCTGACCTCTGTGACCTTCTGCCCCCCCAAACCTGCAATTCCCGCTTAATCATTAGAAAAAACTCAAACCCAAATTGAAGGATATTCCACAAAATACACAACCAGGGCTCCTCTAAATGTTAAGCTCACCAAGAACGAGGAGAGTCTAAGAAACTGTCAGAGCCAAGGGAACTCTCAGGAAACACGGGACTTTAAATACAACACAGGATGCTGCGACAGGAAAGGACCATTAGGTGAAAATGAAGGAAGTCCTCCTGGAGTATGGACTTGAGCCAACAACAACGTATCAATATTCATTCATTTGTTGTGACAAATGTACGATGTGACTCTCTGAGATGATAATAGGGGAAATGAGATGCAGAGAATTTGGGAACTTGCTATACTATTCTTACAACTTTTCTGTAAATCTAAACTTCTAAAGTTAAAGGTTTATTATGTTAATAAATAAGTAAATTCTTAAACAAAAAAAATGTGCCAGAAACATGTGTACTTCCCAAATTCCTAGTAAGGTGACCTGTCCTGGAATCCCCAAAATCTGTCTAAAATCTGCAGACACTTACCTCATGCGACACTTGCAATACTTGATTGCATTATATCTATTGATCTGTAAAGCCATCCGTTCATAAACATTTTTATTCAGCCCTTACTGGGGGGCCAGGCATGGTGCTAGGCCTAGAAGATGTAGTGGTGGAGAATTTGGTGTTTTCCCCTTTTCTCTGGGCCGGGGGCCGGGATGGGAGATGCCCTGTGGGATTAATTGGCTTGGTCCTTCTGTGACGGGGAAGGCAGCTGGTGTTTAATGGGTGAATGTTCAGCCCCTCCCAGGGACTTTGTGCACCTAGTGGGCACCTTTGGATGACTGGGCATTTAAGAGGCTGGTGTCCTTTCGGACACTTTGGATTGCTGTATTCATTTTTTTCCATATATATATATATTTCGGATTATAAAGGTAAATACGGTTGTTCTTTAGAAATCAGAAAGACAACATAAATTTTACTTTATTTTTTAAAAATTTTAAAAACATTTTTATTTATTTGACAGCGAGAGAGGCAATATAATCAGGGGGAGTGGGAGAGGAAGAAGCAGACTCCCTGCTGACCATGGAGCTCGATGATGTGGAGCTCGAACCCTGGGATCACAACCTGAGCTGAAGGCAGATGCTTAACAACTGAGCCACCCAGGCACCCTGACAACTTAAATTTTAAAAAAGCAAGTTTCCTATAATCTTACCTTCCAAAGCTAACTTGTTAATAGAGTATAAACTTTTCCTTCAAATAGTTTTTTGTGCATATTAACATATCAATATTTCTTCCACAGATAGGTAAAAAATAATGTCATTACAAGCCTAACAACTAAACCCTATATTTTGTGGACATTGTTTCAGCGATTAGACTTGGCAATACATACGTACGTGTGTGTGTGTGTGTGTGTGTGTGTGTGTGTGTGTGTGTGTCTGTTCTTCTAAGATCTGCACACTGCACAGTTTTCTGCTACATCCACCTCCCCACATTTGGGCTGCGTCCCCAGCAGACACCCCCTCCCCCAGGCCCGAGCCTTCTACAGGCCCATGGGGACTTCCCCTCCTATCCCCTCCACTAGGCTCCTCCCCTCCTGGGGTGCCCCCAAACCGCATGCAGAGCAGCTCCTGGGAGGAGGGGCCTCAGCAGGCCCTGAGTCACGCATTGGAGCTTCTGCAGTGAACCCCCAGTGCCGAGCTATCTGTGGCCGCCCTGGCAAGGCCCTGAGCACTGACTCAGTGAGCCAGGAGGGAAGGGAGGGGGCTCCCATGGCAAGCAGAACTGGTAACAGCTGATGAGAACACCCTGACCGGAGGGTGTACCAGAACAGAGAACCACGGTGAAGGACCCAGGACTTCCCCAGCAGGGAGATTCCCGAGTTATTCTCCCTGATAACAAGGTAGCTGCTTCCACCCGGGTGAGGCTGAGGCTGAAGCTGAGTCAGGGGGCCCCCCTGGCTGCTTTGGCCCGTGGAGGAAAGACACAAGTCCCTGTGGTCCCTCAGAGTGCCAGCACTGCAGGACTAGCCTGAGGGTCAGCTCTGGCTCGGCTTCTTGTAAAATAAGACCAAAGGGCTTTGCACATCATTGTTTCCTTGCAAACACAAGGTCACCCGGCAGTGCTGAGGATGGCGGGGGGGGGGGGGGGGGGGGGGGGGGGGGGGGGTACGACGTGCGACATCCAGGGGGCTACTTCCGCCCACTGAGGCACCCAGGCTCAGCCCCTGCCAGCTCCAGAGGCCTCTGGGCATCCCGGCTCAGGCAGGGAAGGGCACCCTTGCGGCTCCCCTGAAGCACTGAGACACCGACCGCTGTGCTTATTAAGGCTATTTGCTTAAATGTTCAGTGTCTGGTGCTCCCCTCCAAGGGCAAACTCCTTCTGGCAGGAGTTGCCTGAAGGATGGTGGGCACGTGATAGGTGCTCAGTAAATATCTTTGGAGGGAAAAATATGGATGTCATCAACTAGCTGTTCCACTGGAATCTGGGTAACTAGTATCTGACGGCTGCTGGACCTCAGTTTCTTCATTTGTAAAATGGATATGGGACCTCCTCTCCAGTGGGTAGGGAGAATTAAGAGGGCAAATGCACATAAGCCCTAAACCCAATGGTTTCACCTGACATTGCAAGAGTTGAAGAAACCAATACACGGTCTCTTTCTGTTACCAACATCAGAGGGGAAAGGATCCTGGACCCCTCAGTAACCGGCCACATCCCCAGTAGTTAACGAATTCGCCTTTGTTCAACCAGCTCCTCAGGAAGGGGCTGGCAGAGGAAAAGGCAAAAGGAACCAGTTGGTGCCTGTGACCCTACCTTCCTAAGAGGATTTGCCTATCAGAGTCCTGGATGGGACCCTGTCTGAGTAGGGATCTTGCCATTTGGTTCATAAACTGTAAGCCCTGGGTCCTAGGAAGCAGCAGCAAACAACCCATCACCGATTGCCGGTTTGCAAACCTCTTCCTGATCCAGCTGCTCAGTCCAGCTAAAGGCACGCATTAGCTGTGGGAGGTCAGCCATTAGCTAACTGAACATCTTTGTGCCCCAGGTAATGGGCAGAGCCAGGAAGCCAGAGAGGAACCTGTCCCCCGCGCACCCACCCCCCCGACGCAAACGATGCAAACGTTCCAGGCAGCAAAGCCCTGAACAGAGAGCTACATGCTCGGGGTGAGCACAGCCCCTACCCAGGGGCTGGTCGGTCTCTGGAAAGGAATGGCAGTGTTGTCAGGCAAGGCCTGCTGGGGACAGCTCTGCAATTAAGAGGAAAGAGGTCCTGGCGGGAAGTCCCTGATGATTCTTGTTGTGGGTTGGGGGTGGGGAGGGTGGGGTATAGATAGAGGCTGGAGGGAAAAAGGGTAAGAAAAAAATAAAGAATTGAAATAGAGGGAGCTCCTTCCCTGAAAGAAGAGGTCAACTGGAAACATCTCTTCCTGAGAAATCTAAAAATGCGTTTTGAAATGGCTGAGAAGGTATGGAAACGTTCTTCCTTTTCTCTTATGGAAGTTTAGAGAGTTCAGACTTGTCTTACACCTCTGGCCTCAGACACCTCTGGCCTCGCGTGAAGGGCGGAACACATAGGATACAGTTTCACGTACTTTTCAAGAAAAAAGAAATGCTTTCTGATTTGGACTGGTTCATCCGAGGGCTTTCAGAGAAGCTTCTGTGCAGGGCTAGAGAAGGACCCTGCCCCTCCAGATTTCCCAGAAGGCAGCTTCTTGCAAGGTCAGGGTGTGTGTTGGGAGAGGGGCGGGGTGGGGGGGGCGGGAGGGGGGAGGATAGGTGATCCCCTCCCCCACTTCAGGATATGCAGCAGATTCTAGGTAGTTAGAAGCAGAGGGGACCCCATTCTCTTTTGATCCCATCCCTGTACCCCTGCCCCCATTTACTGATTTACTCTGGGAGGCCTCAGGGCCCAAGGCCCGGCCTTGATCTCCAGAGAAAGCAGAAGTGATTGAGATGCCCATACATCAGGCTTGTCGGCAGGGCCCAGGAGGGAGGAGGGGGGATAAACAGACAAAGAGCGAGGAGGGGGCGATAAACGAATTCACATCAGCTGCAAAGTGCCTCCCCTTGATGGATTAGCACCTTCCTCTGCCCTAATCATTCTAGACAGCCTCAGTGGCTTGGGCCAGCCAGGGCCATCTGGGAACCCTCAGGGATTTGGACTCTCAGTTCCATGGAAATGTTTGGGCGGTTATTATCTGTGATCCTCAAGTTTAGGAGCAAGTTGAGTGTAAACATAAAGACTTAATATTTAAATTGTACAAGGGAAGCAAACTATTTAGAGTCATGGCCAAGAGCAGGGGCTTCGGGGACAGATCACCTACCTCTGAATCATTGTGCTCCCATCTGTAGGAGTCCACGGCAACACCTCGGTGGGTTTTTAGGGAAATTAAATGTGCCGATGGATACAGAATAAATAATATTGGTAGTTTTTATAACTATCACCATGACTGGACCCCATGCCATTGCTGGATGTGCTGATTTTACATTGTTTTCCTGTTATCTCTATAAGTTCCTTTGCCGGATTATTCATGGTTCTTATGATCACCACAAGATGGTCTTTGTAAAGGATACTCTCCCTTTCTGAATTATTATTTGTATAAATCTGAGCTTGCCCAAGTCAGGCTGGTGTAAATGGGGGACTCCCATTTAGAAGAAGAGCCCCAGGCTGCACAGCTGAGAAGCGAGGACACCCTCCAAAAGGTAATTGGGATCTCCAGCTCCTTCCCTAAATCCCAACTACCTATAGGAAAAGGGCCACAGAGGTATAAATAGCTGTGAAGGCACCAAGAAGCCCCAGTGAAAACAAAGTCTCAGCCAAGGGAAAGAAATCCTGGAAACGCTCCCTTCCAAGGATAGGCCAAGTCCAGCCCACTTGTATTTCTGTAGCTCTCATCTCATTTGGAGAGGAAAAAGTCTGGCCTTGACTTTTTCAGACACTCTAGTTTCCTCAAGGGGGACTCGCAGAGAGCCAGGGCACCTCAGGGTCAGGCGCCATCAATTTCCTCTGGCATCTGAGAAGGAAGGTCAAGGTGGGACAGAGCAGACCACCTCTACCCAGAAATGTGCTGTCTTCCCTGAGGACATCAGTTTCCATCTTCCAGTCTTCCCTGGCACTACCTGGTCCATGAGACGGTTGTTGCTCATGTGGCTTTCTGCAGTGGCCTAGATGATCTCCCTGCCTCTCTTTTTATATTCCATTTCCAATGGAATATAAATAGAAGGACCCTGTTAAGACCAAGAAGCCAAGTCCGTTCATGCCACTCCTCTATTGAAGCCCTCCTATGGCTCACCCCTTGTGTGCCCTCCTTCCACCCAGCACTGTACTCTGAGTAGGTCTTTAAATTGGTTTCAGAGCCCTATATTGTCTCCTCACCACACTGTCCCCTTTGCTGTTCTAACAAGACAGACATGATGCAGCCACAGGGCCTTTGAAAATGCTGCTCCTTTTCCTGAAATCCTCCTTTCCCCAGGTATCTGCATGGCTGGCTCCCTTCCTCACCTCTTTTAGGGCTTTTCACAGATATAACTCTTCCAGTGAGGTTTTCCCTGACTTGTATCTGCCCACCTCCAGCTCTCCTTATTCACATTTCCTGCAATATTTTTCTCTACTATGTGGCACACCATCAAATAAATTATGCATTCTGCTAAATTATTTTCTTCATGAATATAATCCAATCCCCATGAGGCAGGGCTTTTGTTTGTTTAAGTCCTTGCTATATTCTTAACATCAAGAATAATGCCCAGGATATAGTAGGTGCTCAATAAATATTTGTTGGATGAATAGTGACCCTATGACCATATTTATATGAATCCATGCATTTGCATAAATATTAATCCAGGGCCTACCATATGGTGAGTACTTAACATACACAATCCCATTAAACCTTTGTAACAGCCTGTGTGGGTTAGGGGTGAGCTCTACTTTATAAATGACAAAGCCCAGCCTGGAAGCTAAGCTAAGCGACTTGGCTTATCGTACCCTCATGACTCATCGTACCCTGTTGCTGATCAGTGGCATCCGTTTTCTCAGCTGACTGGAAGCTCCACGAGGGCCAGGGCCACATCTGGCCTCTTCATCCCCTGTCCCCGGTGCTCAGTAAATTTCCATGAAATGAGTACAATCAGATAAAGGGTTGAGGTGGGGGGAGTCACTGCCTTGCCTTTTATCTAGCTCCTGGATTTGGTTCCCACCTACAGAGCTGTTCAGAAGCAGGGAAAGCAGTTTACCCTGAGGCTGAGCCAACCAAGAAATCACGCTCAGGCTTCTCCATCTTTCCTATCCCACCCACCCCCACTCTGGGCTTTTTGCCAGCAAAGAACAACTATCCAAACAAACTGCAAGACAGGCTTTTTCCTATAACTCAGACCTATACTGTTGTTCAAGGTAAGTCTGACAAGAGTCCATGGAAAGAACGGATATTTGGGGGCTAACGGCAGTTGTCACTCTCTCCCCGCCCTGGGCCCCCTCCCCCACCATCTCCCCACTCTCTTGGCAAAGATCCACCAGAGACCCACCGCCAGACAAAGGGCGGGAAGATGTTCTAGTCTGAATGGACCATTTTCCCAGAGAAGCAAGTAGTCTAGGCTTTTTTTTTTTTTTTTTTTTTTTTTTAAATATTGGATAAAGATCCAAGAGCCTGGGGACTGAATTATCACTTAATAGTTAGGTGGAGTTTCTTATTTCAGTTACATAATTTCCTCACCACAAAATAGTTTAATGGACACAGAAGATTTGACAATTCATATGAAAATCATCATAACCTCAATGGCTACTCATCACAGTCTATTTTTTCCTGGGCTTCTGAGAACAGGGGAGAAGAAAAGGTTGCATGTGTTTGTGTGTGTGTGTGTGTGTGTGTGTGTGTGTGTGTTCGTGCGCGTGCGCACGCCTGCCACGCCTACCCCACAACCCTGCCCACCGAAAGCTGGAGGCAAGAGAGCTGTCAAAGAATGCCCTCCTTCCCGGTGCCGGAAACTTCCATTTGAAGCACCACGCCATTTGCCAGCAGGGAAGCCAAGCGGCTGACAGGAAGAGCTCCAAGGGGGGAAGCCAGGATTCCAGGGAATCTCTAAGGATCCCCCTGACCGAAGCATGTGGGCTCCCAAGCACTGGGCTTCACTCCGTCCGCTGGCACCCATGCCCCTGAAGAAGGGTCCCCCAGGACCCCCACAGTCAGCACTAGCACAGCAGGGACAGGGGAGATTCTGTAATAATAAACTAATACGCCATAGATGTTCAGGTCACTCTGTCCCTGCGCCAGATCTACTGAAACATCCTGCCCTTGAGCGCCTGGGCTGAAATCTTCACAAAGATCAAGTTCACAGGGTATGGGCGGCGAGAGACAGAGACAGAGACAGAGAGAGGGAAGAGGCAGTTGCCTTTTTTTCTGGAAGAGCGGCCTTATAGTACAATGGGTCAAAGGGTTTGAGACCCAGGTGGTTTGAGTTCTAGTCTCAGCTCTCCCAGTTACTGTGGGACTTTGCGCAAACTAACCGCTCCATCTCCTCATCTGTACAGTGGAAATAACAGTTAGTAACGTCCTTCGTGAGGCGTTGTGAGGGTTCAGTGGGCTCATACCTCTCTTCTATGGCCTTACAGAGGCGAAATGGAAAATGTAATCAAACAATCATGCCTGCGCTTCTGGGGAAGGGGGTCGGGAGAGGAGGTGGCGTTTGCCCCAGGGATAGACCAAGGGTGCCTCCGTCATGTTCTGAATTTCCAGCTGGATGACATCCCCACTGCCCACGTGCCACGGCAGGAGTGAAGAAGTGACAGAGTGGAAGCTCCTGGAAGGACACCATGAACGACACACGGGCACCTCTCTGCAAGTCCAGGTTGGAGCCAGGACAAGGGCCCGGCAGGACTGTCTTGTAGCTCCTAGCCAGAATTCCAACACTGTGCATGTATTATTATTTTTAAGAGACTCTGTCCGTCTTGTATTCTTTAGATAAACTGGAACTGAGGCTGCATTTGCTTCTAATACGTAAACACTCGTCCCCCTTCCTCATCTGTGAAAGGCACCAAGCTGTCAGGATCCAGGCTGAGTTTCCGTCAGAAACAGGTCACAGCCCCCAATAGGCTGCTGGGAGAAGCTAAGCCCTTCGAGGCGTCTCTCGTGAAGTCTCCACAAGGGCGATCTTGCCTCCCAGCCTCTCATTTGCCTTAACAAACCAAGTGAATCAAAAAGCAGAGAATACTGCTTGGGGCCCTACATCGGGAGTCTCTAGGCAGCGTCACTCTTGACCTTAACTAAGCTCCTGGAAACCCCCACCTCTGAGGCTGCCTTATGACAGTGGAAAGAGTGGGCTTTGCCTTTTATAAATGAAACCGAGATTCATTCAGGCGCAGGTCTGTAAAGTGCCTCTGTCGTCACCCGTGAGTCAGACCTCGCCACGCCCTATGGTCCCTCAGGGGCTCGGGCACAGCCTGGGACACGTGGGCAGTCGAGATGGGACAGGTGCCGCTGCTGTACCACGCCACAGGGGAGAGCGAAAGCTCCTGCAGGACCAGCTGTGGTTCCTATTTTGGGGGGCAGGGAGGAATCCCGTAAAAGAGCTCTCTGCGGTTGTGACTGCATTCACACACACCCCCGCCCCAGCCATACCAGCCCCAGGAAGGACCAGCACAGCATCCTGAGGGGAGGGGCTGTGGACTTGTGGGAAGAGGGACCAGCACGGTCGTCTCTGTCACAGGGCTGTGTGACAGATCTAGCTAGTCACTGCAGGCCGTGGAGCCCTACTTCTGCCCCGAGCTAGTGGTTCCCTGTGCAGTGCCTAACTTAATCTCTACCAAAGTCCCTACAGGATGGGCACAACCACAACCTTCATTTTCCAGAAGGGGGAACTACAGCCCAGAAAGAGGTCACTGCTGCTAAGTGGAGGCCAGTCGGTCACTTATAGGGCCTCCACGAGGGCCTGACCCCAGCAGAACCAAGGGTTCTCCCGGACTAGGGCATCTCTCCTCTCTCCCCTTCTCTCTCCCTGCCACACCTCTCCTCATCATCCCTGCCTGCCCAGCTCACAGGTAACCTGTCACAGAGCCTGATGGGGAAGCAGACTGGAGGTGGGGCACCTGCACAGGGGTCCCTTTGGAGGAGCCGATCATCATACACAGGACAAAAAGAGCTAGGAGCTGCAGACGGGGAGCCTGTGGTCCCCACACCTGGATGGGTAAGAGAGGTCTGCTTCTGCCAGGACTAGCCTCCTGCCCTGGGGTAAGTTACCTCACCCTTCTTAACTCCACTTTCCTCACCCATAATCCTCTCCACCCCCCCAGAAAGTAACCACTAACATCTACTGGCACTCACTGAGTACAGCACTCTTGCTAAGTACTTCCCGTTTGGTATCTCATTTAATCCTCAAAAATAATGCTGGGAGACAGACCCTCTTCTTATCTCCATTTTCTAGATTGTTACTATCTATCTGTGAAAATGGGAACAATACTGGTTCTCTTATGAGGCTTCTAGGAGGACTCAGTAAGATCATTTATGAAATGCACAGGGCACAGACTCAGTGTTTGGAAGGTGAATATTCAAAGTCCCTCCATGGACAGCTGTAAGGTCAAGCAGAGAGTCAGACCAGAATGGAGCCCTGAGACATCCAATGCGGGTCGCTCTTCAAGGACACACCCCAGTCCCAGGTATCGACCGGTGACTCAGCAGAGGGCATGGCACTGCCTTATAAAAAAAATCATCCTGGAAACCCCCTTCTGATCCTTCTGTACCCTAGGACATGAGTGGATGTGTCTTCAGAAAGGATGGATTTTGAAACATCGGCTCCTGAGCCTAACAACGCATGCAATTCTCAAGCCACTTCTGTTTCTGCACCAGCCCCATGCCAGGCCCTGCACTAGCTCTGGACCTACAGAGAAACGTGATCAGCTTCTTTCCTGGTACCAGCCTGGGTACCGGCAGACCAGGCCTGCCTGGGGAACAGGGATGCTGACCTAAGGAGATTCATTGATGACCAAAAGGGGTATTGTGGGGTTCTCCCCCCTCTTTAAATCACTTCCAGTTGTTAAATGAATAAACAACTCTAAAATACTTAGGAGATAAGAAGACAATCTATCAGGACTCCCCTGACCTTTGAAAGCTCAAAGTGAAAAGGGAAGCAGGCCTGGGCTGGCTGTGGGAAAAGTAGATAAACAGCAGTTTCACCCGCAACACAAAGGGACTGAAAACCCTGCACATTTTTGTCATGGGACTAGAATAATCCACAGCTGGGCCCCCAGCACAAAACGGAGGCAAATAAAGCACACAGGAGACGGGGATATCCAGGGGCCTTCATTATAACTGAATGAGCACTTGCTCTGCGCCCGCCTAAGCCATCCACAGAGATCACCCCATTTCAGTTGCCCTCCGCACAGAGGGTGGCAGCAGGGCTGAGAGTCAGTCCGGCCGGGTGGATGTAAAGAGTCACTCATACCCCCCTCCACACCCACCTGGCCTTGTTGGCTGGGCGAACGTAGGCACACTGTTTAAACGCTTTGGGCCTCGATTTCCTCATCTGTAAAATGGGTGTACTAGGTTCTACCTGTAAGACTGCCGTCAGTGCTAAATGAAGCGACACACATAAGGCTCTGGGCAGATCGGGGACACAAGTGTTCAGTGAACATGAGTTATTGATCGATTACCATGACTGTGAACAGCCCTGTGACTGACACACGTGTCATCTAGAGCACACACACCACTAGGCTGAAACTCTCAAGGTCGGAAGCTACTCATGCCGGGTCCAGTTTCCTCTCCAGAAGGGAACTGTTCATGGCCCTGCCTCCCAGCAGCCACCTCCCCCACGAAACCATACTGAGGGGCTGCTGAGTCTTTTTTTCCTCCCCCATTCGGAAATCACTGCCTGAAGAAACCACCCAAGAGTGGGAACCCGTCTGGGGGGTCTGTCCAGGGAAGCAGGCCGCAAAGCTGCCACTGGCAATGCTCGGTTGGGCAGACCCGAGGCCTGACCCTCAGTTACCCTGGGCTCCACTGTGAGCAGCAGCCCAGAAAGCTCTTCCGAGGTGTTGAGACACGGGAGGCACTAGCTGGGACTGGCTGTGCCTGAGACCCCGAGTTGTCTGTAGCCACAATGCCCGCCTCTGGTTTGTTTGTTCTCCTCCTCTGACTCAAAGGGATGAGCAGGAGCTGACCTGGGTGTTAGGCGCAGGAGGGCTGTCTTCAGACCTCAGCCCTGGCTCCTCCCTGGGGTGCCTCACACACTTCCACATGCCTTAGGCTCCTTGACCCAGTGCAGAGCCTTCAGTAAGACAAACAGAAGCCTTCTGGTGGATGGCTTCTTCTCCCCTGAGTGCTGAGCCACATCTGGGCCGCCACTGGCAGAACCTAGAGCCAACCTATGGATAGTGAGGGAAAGGCTGGTCCCTGAGGTGGATCACGGGGTGCTGCCCAGGCCTCCCTGCTACTATCACACCTGGGACAGAAGGCCTTCCGGTAGGCAGTCACCGAGAACGAATGACTGTCCGGCAGCTGCGGGTGTTAAAACTGCAAACAAGGCCACAGCCCTCCCCACATGAGACTTACAATCCCAGAGGAAAGAGACAGTGACCAAAAAGTTCTAACAAGGTCATCCCAAGCCCAGACTTAACAAAGCAGTCAGAGTCACTGCTTCAGCACATACCTCAGACCACCTCGCCCCTCTTTTCGAAGCCCTCCAAGGGCTCCCTGTCTCACTCAGAGTGGAGTCCTGAGAATGGCCTACAGGGCTCTGTGGGGCTGGTCCCAGGGCACCCCAGATCCTAGTGCCCCATGTCTCACTGGAACTCCTCAGGCCTCTGGGCAGGCTGTCCCTTTTGCCCAGAATATTCTTCTCCTAGATTTCCACATGGCAAGTTCTCTCACCTCCTTCCAGCCTGTGTTGTCATTAAAATCCACCCGACTATCCTATTTTAAACTTCAACTCCACCACCCGCCCTCCTGCCCCTCCTTCCCCCTTCCCATCCTCTCACATACTATATACACTTACTGTCCCTCACAGCTGGTCGTCGTCCCATCCACCCCCACTCCAACCCCACAGGAGCATGAAGGCAGAAATGTGGGTTTTATTCTCTGACATACCTCAACCACCCAAGACCATGTCTGGCACATTCCAGGCACTTGGTAAACATCTGTTGAATGAATAAGTGAATGAGTGAATGAATGAATGAGTGAATGAATGGATGAATGAATACTATGACAGGGTATTGAGCACTCAGAGAAGAAAAGATAATTTGATCTAGGGGTCAGGGGAAGCCCTCCCCACCCCAAAGCCTGAGGGGAACTGAGGAGAGGGAAATAAGGGTAGAGAATCATCTCCTGACAGCCAGTCTCTGCCCTAGGGAGTGTGAAAGTGTTGTCCCTGCCCCCTCCCTGAGAGGGACAATTCCATCTGTAGAGGGTGACACCCAGGCCTGGTCCTGGCCATCCTAGGTATTTCCAGCTACCTGGACAGGCAGCTCCACCTCAGAGAATGAAGATTTCATCGAAGAGAGCTCCTCCTGAAGCCTGATCTTTAAAATCTTTTGTCAGCCAAATCACCCACGAAGATTCTGAAGTCAACTACACCAAGTCCAACCCTGGCTATTAGGTTGAGGGGCAGAATGGAAGCATCCAACAGAGAGTTAAAAAGAAATGATATTTATTGAAAGCACATTATGACCCAGGCACTATTATAAATTGTTAACCGGTTTCATTCCTGATGAACTGGGCACCTCCAGTGCGGTGACAGCCAGATAATAACAGAACCCACCTCACAGTGTGGTTCTGAGGAGCACGGGAATTACAAGTATGACGTACTTAGAATAGTCTATCCCTCTAAGTCTTTTCCACTATGTAATTGTCCTCAACAGAGGAGAAGACTGGACCACAGAAAGGTGACATAACCTGGCCTAGCTTCCACAGCTCATAGGTCAAGCCGGCATTCACACACAAGCCGTCTGGTTTCAGAGCTAATGTTCTTTACCCTGTGTTGTATCGTTCTCAGAAATCAGGCTCCTCATGGAGCACTTCTTCTAAGGGGGTAGAGAGGCTCCTCAAAGCAGATTTCTCTCTGAAAATCAAATTGTACTTGGCCTTATTTGTTGGACGTTGGCTAAAAGATCTGGCAGCCAGCTATGGCTAAAAATCCCAGGACATACCTGCTCCCCTTGAAGGCTGCCCACCCCCTTCCCCCCAGGTATCTGGAGCCACTGCGCTCTTCTGGACCACACTGTGAACTGGGAAAGAATCCCAGCCTCCGATACTGCAGCTACAGAAACACATGGACCCCAGCAGAGGAGAAAGGCCTCCCTTCTGCTGCGGCGACAAGTGTCTGTCACGTACATATTGGTCTTTGCCATCAGTTCCTGGCAGCGTGTGACCATTAGTAGCCCTTCCACACAAATGGCAGCAGAAGGGCAGAGGGGCTGGCTGGGGCCCCAGACCTCTTGCTCCCTCCTCCCCAACACCGTGACTCGGAAGCCCTCCTGTAAAAAAAAGAAACATCTTCACGTTCTTTAATTATGGCTTCATTTCCATTCCATGTGCCTAGAAGCCAGGTCGGCCCTTACTCAAAGGAGGAATTATTACAAATCAGAGAGACAAGTGGGGTCACTTCGCCAGCCCACTTCAGAGGTGCACCTCTCTTCCTTCAGAGGGAACCCGAATGCACACAACACCTCCCCTCAGGGTGTTCAAGAAAGGTTATTTAGGAAAGCAAAACAAGTGACTTAGTTCATGGGGAGACGTCAGCAAAATCCATTGAAGTCGTCATGATATGATGACTCCTTAAAACTGTAAAAACCATGAGGTGTCACAGAAGTAGCAACACCATGAGGTGTCACTGGCAACACGGATTCAGTGCCCAGCTGGGGATGACCCGTGCGGTGCTAGCTTTGGCCGCGGACTGGAGCAGGGGCCCATACGGAGGCTCAGCAACGCCCTGAGGCCGCGAGGGACGGGTCTCAGTCTGGCCCTGAGGTCAGCCATGGTCAAGGCGGGTATCACACAGGCACCAATGAGCAAGCAACTGAAAAAGTTGCACAAAAGTGGTGAACTACTGGTTTTACAGCCAAACCACCCATGGTTAGGTAAAAATTTAAATTAGATGCTACAAAAGCAACCAGGTTACCGTGTCATTGCCCCAAATAACGCCCTGTAGCTTCTCAGAGAGTCAGAAGCATGTTGGGAGTCTCCTTCAAGGCCACAGGGTTAAAGCTAAGGTCCAGAACATGGGCAAGAGGGCAGGCCACCGGGGTGTGTCACGCCACCACCTCCGGAGGAAGGGAAGGCCTTTTGGGCTTGAGCCCACCTGAGCACCAAACTTGGAGCTTTGTCCCCCTCAGGTAATTCTTTCATAAGCCCTGTCAGTGCATACCGGGGGCAGAGCAGAAGCAGCCTGTGTCCCAGCCCTGCCCTCACAGAGCCGGCAGCGTGGCCAGTAACACAAGGCCTCACCTGTGTCCAGGGGTATCCATGGCCGCTGATGGCACCCAGGGGCCAGGATGGCTTCCCGGGGACTCAGGGACAACCCAAGCTGACCCTGGAAGAGCAGGGAAGCTCAGACAGAGAGAGGCAGGGGTAAGGGTGATGAGTGCGAGCTGCCCCGGAACAGAAAGAAGAGGGGGCATGAGGGGCAGGCGTTCATGAGAAAGTACGGCCAGGAATGCCGGCGAGGTAGATGGGGGCAGGGAGCCTGACTGTCATCTCCTGGCCATAAGGGGACACGGAAAGTGTCCGTGCAAGAGAAGTTTCTCCAGGTCTCCTGAAAGGCCTTGCAAGTACCTTAGCGCTCCCGGACTGAGTTCCGTAGGGGCAGGGGTCCACTCCTGGCACCCATGGAAATGCCCCGCACACATCGGTAAATACTTGAAGAAAGCCATGACAGATGGGTGCCCAGAATCCCTTCCTTCCCGGTCCAAGGAGGTATGGGTTTCCTGCAGCTTCATAGACATCAAATGGCAGGATTTTAGGCAACTGCAACAAGTCCTCGAATGACCCTTAAGGTCAGCTTTCTGCTCACATGGGGATGAACTTTAGTCCTGGGAGAGGAGGGATGGACGTAGAAAGGGACAGTCACAGCAGAACACGTCCTCCCTCCAATCCCCGTATCATTTCCTCCTAAACCCCGAAGCCATGACTGAGAGTTGCCCTCACAGAGGGACAAGGGCAGCCCCGAGCTTCCTTCCGCAACCCGCACCTCAGGGGCCTCCCTACCAGCGCTGCGGCCGCCCTTGCTGGGATCCTGCCACGTGTCAGGCTCCGTACAGACTGCCCTCTGCTCACTTCATCCTCGGGAGCGGTGGCTACCATCAGCCCCATTTTAGAGATGAGAAAGTTGAGTCCAGAGAGGCTAAGTGACTTGGAAGGTCACCAGGCTTCTTGAGGCAGAACTAGATCCACACTGGTCTCACAACCAAGTACATGTTCTTAATCTCTCCACTTACCCCTCCATCCGAATCCCTGACGTTACCCCAAAGAGGAAGGGAAGGAGGGCAGGTGCCTGCAGACTGGACAAGTAGAAGCCAGTGGGCTAGGAGATGAACATTCCACCCCGGCTTAGGAGTAAGGGCTGGCTCGGCCTGGCCCTGGCAGAGGGAAGCGGGGAGGGGCCTCTTAGATGCAAGGAGACTGGCTTCTCCCTTCCCCTATGACAACCAAACCAAAATAGAGGGGGCGAGGCTGCCAGTGGGCGTGGGAGCGCATCAGCCCCAAGTGATTCATGCCTCGGTGAAGGGCGAGGTGCCTGCTCAGACAGCCCCACACTGTTTCTGTCTGTGTGAGAGCGGAAGGGTGCGAAGCAGAGCCCTTGGTGAAAGGGAGATGCACAAAGCACGGCCGGAAGCTGGCACGGACGCCCCATGCCTCCCCCAAGCACCCAGGGGACACGAGGGGGACTGGCTCTGTTGAGGGGACCCTGTCCCCTCAGTCATGGTTGACCAGGCTCCCACTCCCATGCCTAGTAGGGGAAGTGCTCTGGGCCGCAAGAGAGACACAGTCTTACTGAAAGGGTAAAAGGAGAATTCTTCACTCGGTGTATCTCGTATTAGATGCATTCTTGTAAGATTCCTTGACTTTTTTCCCCCCTGGGACCAAGCACAATGCAAGTAAGCGACCATGTTAGTCTGAATGAAGCAGAGCACAGACAGTCGGTGTCTGCCTCAGAAGGGACAGCAGAGTTGAGGACACAGCCGTCCTCATGAAGCAACGGAAGGGCGCAGCGAGGGTATCTGTAGCATGAGGAGGGGGATCTACGGCAGACTGAAACCCCGGTGGTCCAGAAGATACAAACACACTGAAATTGCTCCTGATTTCTGCAGTTCCGCCTGTGTTCCTGGGAACTCAGCAGGCAGCGGAGAACAAACTTTCCTTGCTCCTTTCCATTCTCTGTGCTCCCAGGGTGTGGCATGCGGGGCACGGGGGATCTGAGCCCCGTCTTCCCCCAGGAGCCCCCCTCCCCACCCCGGGCTTACCACACATCTGGAGGGGAGCCTCTCATGAGAGAAGCAACACTGACGGTCCCACATGGTGGTTCCGAGTTCAGGCTCCAGAGGTCTAGAGGGGGGAGACGAGCCTGGCTGCAGACACTCGCGGAGGTGAATGGAAAAGAAGGCCACCTGATATAGCACCGTCCCCAAGCTGGAGCCCCACACTCCATACCTGGGGGAGGAAAAACTGGAGCCACTCAGGGGGCCAGATGCCGGGTGCCTTCCATTTGCCCACCTCCTTTTGGTCTTTCTAGGCAGTTTATAATGACACTGCTGGACTCCCTTCCTTAGTCACAGCGGGAGGGGCCGTTTGGATAGCATGACCCGCCCCCAGGGGACCACTGACCCTTTCCCGGAGAAGTGGAAAGGGAATCTAGAAAGGTTCCCAAGCTGTGCATTTAGGGTACACACCCCAGCCCCAATCCCCAACTGTGCCCTTGTTTACAAAGAAGCTCACAGGAGAGAGGAAAGCAGGAAGGAGAAAAGGGGACATGGTACATCCTGCCGGACCTTGGGCCCAGCACAACCCAAGTCTCAGCTCTCCTGCCCTTGGACTCTGCCTGCTTCCAATTACACTTTTCGTTTTGTATTTCCACCTCATACTCAAATATGGTTTGTATAACTTATGACTACAAGAGTCCTCCCTTATGTAGTGCCGGGGCCAATGAAACTACCAGCTGGGCCAGAAGAGCCCAGGTGGCCTCCAGGGAGCCATCCTGCCTCGTTCCAGGTGGCCATCATCTGACCTGTGCACAGCTCAGGGCTGACTCCATCCCTCCATCCCTAGGAGGAAAGGGGCTTCCACAGCTGCCCACAGTGGAAAAGCCTCCTGTTAGCCCTGCCCCTGAGCTCCCTCCCCCACGTCCCAGCTAATGCCCATCCCCACACTGGTGGAGACTGTCCCGTTATCTCCTCAGCATTCTTCCCGGATGACAGCAGGCTTGCCTGCTGCGAAACCAAGCACGGTGGCCCCTTCTAGGCTGGAAGCATCACTCCCACCCCGTCTCTCATCTCGTCACTGGCACCTGGGCCAGGGGACAGTGGAGGCCTGGGGTTCATCACTCCCATCCTTCAGCAGGACTGGGAGCACCGCCCATTCGGCCACTGCCCGGCCCAGGCCCTAGTACACAGAGGCAGCCCCGCTCAGAAAAGCCAGCCCAGCTTACTAAAATAGCCAGGCTGATTCCAGGGGAGCCCCAGAGGAAGCAAAACGCCCGCAGTTATCTCTGCTTCTTCTAGCCTGGCACGGTACCCCTCCTCCCTCCTCCCTCCCCCACCCAGTGGAAGCTTACCGCTTGCTTTACTCTCCCAAAGGCGGGCTACCTCTTTGGCATTTGGGGCACTAGGAACAAAGCTGCCCAGTCTGGCCATCACCTCCTTGGGCTTAAGACGACCACACTCCCTCCTTCAACACCCCCTTGGTGAAGTTCACCTGTCCGTCCTTACGTAGGTCGTGAGGGTGCAGACCGTGTAGATATGTATTTTCCCTTATGGCGTAGTGGTGGAGTGATAGGACCCACAGCTTAACACGTCATGACTTAACTAACAAGAAGTCAAATGAGAACTTAGGAAGTGCCAGGTACCGAGCTGACTGCTTGGCAGACACAATTTCATGAAACCATCATGGCCACCATGTAGGGAGGGTTCTGCTATGTTTTCTGCGTTACAGACGAGAAAATGCTTACTCAGAAAATGCAGGCCACCTCCCTAGTCCTACGGTGACTGAGAGAGCCGGGATTGAATCCCCCTTCCCCATGCTAAACTTCCCTCAGGACTATAAGTGCCCAGCCCGCATTTCTTCTGACCTCAGAAGGACAGGCTTCTATTAGCGCCTGCTTGCTCATGCTGGTAAACAATGGCGCTGGGGACTATGGTGGCCACCAGCCATGTGTGTGGCTACAGGGCACTTAAAGTAAGGCCAATGAATATCAGGAACTAATTTTTTACTTTCATTTAGTTTCAATTAATTTAAATTTAAATCACCCCATGTGGTTAGTGGCTACCATTCTGGACAGCGCAGATATAAAGACATATTTTGGGCAAAGTACTTCCACAAGTATCGTATCATCCCATTTTCAGGCAAACAGGCAAGTAAAATTAACCCTTTTACAGATGAGAGCCAGGGATTTGTGCAAGTTGAATTCAACACTTCACTCCAGGCTCTCAAACGACTTCCATCATGTGTCCTTTACTCAAACTTGACCTCTGACCTGAGGGCCAGGAGAAACGGTCTTGACTGGGCCCCACTCTGGCCCACCAAAACAGACACATCACTTTCTCACCTTCCCCTCCTTCATGCTGAGAAATAAGAGGGGCAGATGCACATGGCAGAACGTTCCAGAAAGCCTAGGGTATGGTGTCCTCAGACCAAAGGGACAGGTAGTCAGGATTCAAGGTCCTTCTAAGCTCCTGTGTGGTTGCAAGTCACCTTTATAAAGGTGAGGAGAATGAGGCAGAAATTAGATCAATTCTTTTGCTTGTCCACCAGTCTTGTCTCAGAAGACAAAATGAGGGGGGAAAATACTGTGATCCCACATTCTGGCCTCAAGGACATTCCAGTGCTTCGGCAAATGAAACCCAACTCCTGACCATTTCCTTTAGGATCAAGCCAATCCTCAGGACATCGCCATTCAGCCTAAAATGGTATAATCCGCTGGGTGGGCACTAAGTCCTTGCCAAACACTCTGGCACCCACCCAACACTCATTCCCACTCCTGGTCCTTTGTGAAATCCAACCCACGAGTCGCAGCAATGATGCCCATGCCACCGTCAGCTTATAATCTTATACCCACCTATGCTATAGCCAGGTTACAGTCTCCTGGCGGGCAGGGGGCATCAAGAGGTGGAAATAAATCACATGAGAGACAAATAGAACACAGGAGTTTCATAAAATACAGACAGAAAATAAACTACTAGCCCAGCCACTAGTGACCAGCACAATGTTATGTTTTTCCCCCTGGTCCCTGGTGAATGCCCCTAATTCTGGGAAAAGCTCCCTTTCGTCTTCTGAGTCAGGCTTGAAGGAAGACTGCAGTATTTCAGCCTTGGGTTTTTAGCAGGGAAACAAACCCGGTTTTGTCATATAATTTTCTGCACCTCCACTGTAATAACACATCATTTGTGGATCTATGCTAAAGCAAACACCATATGGTGGCTGCGTAAAAAGCTGTCCGGGGTTCTGACCTTCGAGATGTAAGGGGTTTGTTTGGGAAAAGGAGGCTGAGTGGGGGGAGAATCAAGATGGTAATGAGACACGGTGTCGGCAACCTGCACCGGGTGATATTTGGAGCCTCAATGTTGGAAAACCAGGCTGGTGTCAGGTTCCAAACACTCGAGGCAAAATGGCCAATAATTCTTTTTTCTTTTTCTTTCCCCAGTGAAAAATGTTTCATGAAGTCTATTTTCTCAGTGTCTTACCACAACTCACTCACTCTCTCTCTCTCTCACACACACACACACACACTCACTCTAGTGGGGAGGAGCCACGGGCTATCCAAAAGGAAAATGAATCCTGAAGCCTCAGGCTGGCGAGCTCTCTGTTTTGGGGAATGCTGGGGCTGTGCAGCAGCAAGAACGAGCCCGAAAGTGCCCCATCTGCAGCCCAAGGTTTCTGGGACGGCTCTGAATGCTGACAACAGCCCAGCTCACGCAGACATGGGGCCACTCACAGGAGGCTACTCTCTCCTCAGCCGAGTGGCTTAAACACAGACCCATTTAAGACATTTAAAAATTCTAAATACACAAGATAGTTCTGTTATTCCTCACAGATAGTTCTGCTATTCAGGAGCCTCAACGGTTAGCGTGAGGCACAGCTGGCCCCGCGCGGTGGTTTTCTAGAAGGCGGGTCTTAGGACTGACCTCTGAATCCTGACTTGAATCAGCTGAGGCTGTCGTGAACACACAACGAGGGCGACTGCTCCAGAATGAACGGACACCCTGTAGGTCCTCCCACTGGAGGGAGAAATGAAAAGAAAAATGAACCCGATAGCCGCGTGTGTCTCCTGGAGACCTGGTTCTGCGGCATGAGAAGCAGAAGCATGAATGAGGCTTTGAGAATTGGTCCTTACCAAAAAGCAACTCAGAGCAGCTAAGTCCCCAGGAGCCCCTCTGGGACTCCAAGAGATGAAGAAGAGTTTTTGGACGAGAAGTGAACACAGAAGCCAGCCTCGGAAGGAGCAGGCTTGCCCTCATAGACCCAGAAGGGTTGGCTAACGGCAAGAATTTTCCGTTAATGATGAAGATGTTATATCCATGCAGTCCAGCGTCAGGGTCACTAGTCCCATTCTGGCTGTGGGCACTTGCTATGTGGCGCATGTGCCTGTCTTAACATTAACTGAAATGTAAACTTCGTCACATGAGGCGAGTGGCGAAAATACTGGACACCACCATCAGATCCAACCTCCGATCACCGTTCATGAGAAAGCCCCCGGACTGCCTTCAGCAAAGTGCTCTGACAGTTATTCTTTTTCTTTCTTTTCAAAAAAGAGAAACGCTCAGCCAAGCTCACACCTTCTAACGCCAGGACATCCAGCCACAAAACCTAGGAGGCCAACCCGGGAGCGGCCATCTTCCAGCCTAGACGGCCCCTGATGCGTGGCCCTCAGAGGAGACGTTCTCTGCCTGAGGGTTACCAGTCCTGTGAAGCCACCAAATCCCTCCACAGCATATCCTGCCAATCGTGGGCCACGCTGCCTCACCTTCCCTGGCCGGCCCAGACTCCCTCATGGGGTGAGACCTGCACAGAGGCAGAACCCCGGTATCCTTCAAGGCCTGCAGGCAGATTGCTTTAATGACCCCAAAACCCCACTGTCTCAGAGCTCCCCTCAGAAGCCCCAACCCGTTTTGCCCAGTAGAAATCTCAAGGGGTTTTTGTTGTTGTTCTTTTTTAAAAATTTTATTCTAATTCAATTAATTAACATAGAGTGTATTATTAGTTTCAGGGGTATAATTTGGTGATTCATCCCTTGTATATAACACGCAGTGCTCATTACATCACGTGCCCTCCTTAATGCCCAACACCCGTTACCCCGTCTCCCCCCCATGGTCCCCGCCAGGAGCCCCGTATGTTCCCTTATAGTTGAGAGTCTCTTAGGGTTTGTCTCTCTCTCTCTCTAATTTCGTCTTATTTTATTTTTCCCTCCCTTCCCCTATGGTCCTGTTTTGTTTCTTAAATTCCATATGAGTGAGTTCTCTGACTTATAAAAGTCTCAAGGTTTAAGACGAAGTTCCATGGCATACCTATGGATTGCCATGTTGGCCGGTAAGTCTAGATCACCCATTTCGGCTGGGATCGATCATTATTAGATGATCCCTCACACGCCTTCTCTACAGCTCATTTGAATAAGGACTAACACCAATGTCTGACCCACTTTATCATTGATTTTTTCCATTTAATCCTCACAGTGAGGGAGAGGCACAGGAAAGAACTAACATGTCTGCTTCATAGATGAGAAAAATACAGCTGCCAGGGGTTTACAGAGGTGGAGTTAATGACCCAACCCAAGATGGAGGATAATCTCGTGTTGCTCTGGCAAGTTACTTAGCCTCTCAGGGCTACAGTATCACGTGTCAAATGGGAATTAAAAAAGCACCTGCAATCCCAAAACTTCTATAGCTAGTCTGGGGAGCGGACAAGAACTACCACAGAAACTTCTAGAAGATGAACAGATTTCTTTTTTTTTTTTTAAGATTTTATTTATTTATTTGACAGAGAGAGATCACCAGTAGGCAGAGAGGCAGGCAGAGAGAGAGGAGGAAGCAGGCTCTCCCAGGAGCAGAGAGCCTGACGTGAGGCTCCATCTCAGGACCCTGGGATCATGACCTGAGATGAAGGCAGAGGCTTTAACCCACGGAGCCACCCAGGCTCACCCCATGAACAGATTTCTGATAGCAGGGAGGGCAGGTTGTAGGATCCTCTCCAGCTCAGCTCCATTCCTTCCCAGAAACAAGTAGCCCTCTTTTGTCTGGGCAGGTGCAAATTCAGCCTTTTCACATTTAGGGATCTGCGGGGTATCTGTCTCCTTCCCTCCCTTTCAGCAGGTGGGCTCTGGCTGAGAGTCTTACAAAAGGCTGACTGGTCATACTCCTGAGCAGTTGACTGTCACCAATCAATGGCTTTTCAGAACAGGCTGGGTGAGTCACAGAGCACGGCTATCCTTGACCATTCAGCTCCCCTACAGAACTGTTTAGTCAATGACTCCCCAGGGAGCTTCCCCAAAACAAACTTCAAGAAACAAAACAACAACAAGGAGAAAGATCTCTGCTAAATGTAAGGCTTTGGAGAGATTGTTGTTGATGGTGCTCTGCCCAGGTGCAGAGCAGACAGAATCATAGCCACAGTCCAAGCACCTTGAGGCATCCCTGGGACATGCCCAGAGGCCTGGGGGCTGATGAGGACTGTGGTCCAGTGGCACAGGCAGAAACAAGCCGAATACAAAACGAGGATTTTCTGATCTCCATAGCCCACCTGATCCCAGCTGATGAACTACCTGCTGGCAAGGGGGTGTGTCGCCTCCTGAATAATACATACTCAAGGTCCCAACCGCCGATCACAGGGTAATCCAAGGAGCAGGCTCCCAAGAGGACACGTCGGCGGCACACACCACTGAGCCGGGGCCTCAAGGACGTGGCAGAATTCCCAGATCGGGCTTCTCCCCCCGACCCCAAGCGCCGTCCAGAAACACTCCTGTCCCTTTCTAGGGATAAATCCACACTGATAACAACAGGGTAACAGTGTTTCCACATGGACACTTGGCCCAGCACTGCCTCTTTGGAAGAATCCTATAATAGCAACCCATTTCGTGGGGGTTTCTCAACTCTTCGAATCCCTCCATTTACAGATATGAAAACTGATCCCCATGGAGATCAAGTGTCCCCACTGAGGCCCCGCAAAAGGTGAGGGCAGAGCTGAGGGGACGCTGAGGCTCCCACGGCTCCATCTCCGCCAAACACCTCATCTGCCCTGCGTGGGTTCGGAGGACCCTCATGTTTCCGTGAGAGACTCCACAGGGCACGCTCACAGCTCCCGTCTCCATTGCTCTTGCAAGGTTCAAGAATCTGAGGGATTCTCTCAAGGAAAGACAGCAGTAAATGTGAAAACGAATGCGGCCAGTGCAATAGTTGTGGGTATGAAAAATCCAGACTGACCTAAAAGATAAATACACAGATGCCTCTTTGCTCTACAAAACTATTTACCATGGGCTTCCAGTAAGTGACCTGTTTTTCTCATGCATTTGAAAGAAGATTTAACTTACAAAAATCCTCCCCCTGCCAACATTTTTGGGTTTATACCAACTGCATTATGGGAAAAAAGTACCTTTAAAAACAAAAACAAAAACAAAAAAAATACTGCCAGCTCTTTATTTCTGAGAAACCAGGGTTGTGATAAAAGGACCATGAAGGGGGCGCCTGGGTGGCTCAGTGGGTTAAAGTCTCTGCCTTCGGCTCAGGTCATGATACCAGGAGCCCCGCATCGAGCCCCGCATCGGGCTCTTTGCTCGGCAAGGAGCCTGCTTCTCTTCCTCTCTCTCTGCCTGCTTCTCTGCCTACTTGTGATCTCTGTCTGTCAAATAAATAAACAAAATCTTTAAAAAAAAAAAAAAGGACTATGAAAGACAATGGCTACTGGCAACGATGAGAGTCCCATTCTACAGATTCACAGAGAGGTCAGAAGAGCATTCTATAAACCCTGGGAGAAAAGAGGCCTCAAGAAACCTGATGCTTCCTTCACTGTAATGAGTTAAGCCACTTAGATCTCATGCATAATGGGCGTGATGATAAATTTATAATTATCAGCATTTTCACTCTTTTAAAATGCTCTCACATATTCTCCTCTGGCGTCCCCCAGCCGAGGCACAGTCATTTTCACAGACTGGTGAATAAGCTGCATTCTTCTGGCTTTTAACAAACACCACACAGTGCTGTCTGTACCACCCCCCAAATTACATCAGGCTTGTTGCAACACAGCTGCAGCTCCGGGCTGCCAGCCCTTCTGGAGGCCTGCGCAACTTCCGACTTGGCAGGGTGGGCTATGGTTTTCACAGACCCGTCCAGCCCCAAATACCACCGCACCCCTGGTACGGCAAGCCGGGCCCCCAGCGAGAGAACAAGGTGGACTCAGTCCTCATCAGAAGAGGCCCGGGGCATCTCATGCTCATGACCATTCTTGCACGGAGAAGTAATGCAACAGGTCCGGAAATGCAACAGGTTCTGTGCTCGGCACACAGTAGGTTCACAGTAAATGGCGGCGTGGGTTGGGGCCAAGCATAGCGTCGATGGGGCTCAAAATCACTTCTAGCCGGCTTTTTCCATCAGCTTATGCGCTGAGTGATGCAAGGGGCTTGTGCTCCCGTGATCACTGAGCCCAGGGCTCCTCTGCAGAGGAGGGACCTGAGGCTCCGAAATAAAGGGAAGTGCCCAAGGTCACACTGCTGTGTGGGAGCCAAGATTTAGAGCTTGGTCAGCCCAGCTTTACTCTCGCTCTTTTCGGAGCCTTCAAGGGCCCCAGACCCGGCATAAGAGGTAAGACAAAGGTGGGGCTGGAGACACGTGTGTGTGTGTGGGGGGGGTGTGCGCTCATGCAACAGAGCACACAGGAACACGCAGCAAGGCTGTGCGGGTCTCTTTGAGCTGTACCTCCAGCAACCCTGCAAGCTATCCCCAGCCCATCCCCCACAACGTTCCCCAACCCCCCCCACCCCTCAGTCATGTCTCTTCCTCCATCAGCCCTGATACATTACAAGCCCCCACGGCAGGGACTGTTTCTTCCTTTTAGCTTTGTTTGGAGCATTGTCCTAGCGAGGCTCAAATAAAGGGCTATTATTAATGGTGGCAATAATGCAATATTGTTTTCTCAAGGGCCTCCACAAAGGTTGGCCAGACCCACGCCATGCTACTTCCTGCCAGCTTTCACTGGTAGCTTTCACCTGGGCACCCCCGGCTGCCCGGGGGCGGAGGGCGGTACCCAGCGGTGCCCTCCACGCTGAGCAGCCTCAACTCTGTCCCTTTAGCTCCTTAAGGTCCCTGACTATTAGACGAGGGTGGGGGGGTGTCCAATCTAGCGCATCAGAGTGCTGGCAGAGGACAGACAAGGCAGCCGCAGGGGACCAACCCAGGCCAAGGAGATAATGCTCCCCAGCTTGGTTTTGAACGGAGCTCACTGGCAGCTCGGGGCACAGAGTGAAACAGCCCTGGGGACCAGTTCAGAGTAGGGAGTGTTTTGTAGCTCTGGTTTTCATTAGGCACTTTGGGCCTGTGGAAGCTCGGCGGGGCTCAGGGTTTCTCTCTTGAGAGACGCTGCCTGTGATGAAGGAGGGGATGTGGAGGGGAGCCCTCGTGTGTTTGGGCTCATGGGTGGGGGTCCACATGTGCCACGGTGTGTAGGAGAGGCAGGCTCATCCTTCACATTCTGGAGCTTTGGGCTTCAGCTAGGAACTCATTAACAAAGGTTGTGGGGGAAAATCGCAAGGTTTTATTGCAACAAGAGCCACCATCAGGAGGAAGCAGGGTGGGTGCAGAGGGGAGGTGGGGTTTAAACAGAAGTTCTTTTGCAGGTTCAAAGCTTTTAATTAGCACAACTCTGGGGACGGAGCCCTCACCTCTACCCCCACGCTTATAAACAGCAGGTCTGTTCTTGCTTTACTTTTACTGTCACCCGTGACGGGCCCAGGTCACCAAAGGAGCTGGGCTCTTCTTTGAGCCTTTCGTCGGTATGGCTGACCTGTTCTTAGAGGCTGGAGAGGCAAGCAGGTGCTGGGACAGGTGTGGCATGCCCCTGTCATGTATCAGTAGATCACGAGTGTCCTCCATGGAGAGAGCTCAGATCTAGGCCCAGTGGGGAAACAGACCCCGAGCCTAGACTTGCTCCCAGGTGCCCCCTCCTCCAAGTCCAACAGCAAGATCATGCTCAGAAACTAGAGGCACAGCCATGATAACCACCCCCCCTCCTGCCCCCAGCCCTTCTGCTAACAACTGCAGGGGCGGCTGTGATCTGGAGGCTTAGGAGGGAGAACAGGAAACAGCCTGCTAACAGGGGGATCGTAGCAGGTGCTGTGGGCCCAAGTAGCTCCCCTTCCTACATGGACATCTTTGTGGATTGTCTTCTGATGGGCTTTCTCTGCAAGATCCATGGTTTATAACAGAGAAAGTTTCCCACCTTCTCCTCTGCGGGAAGAGGCCCAGGCCTTACCAGGCTTCTCCAGCAGGACCAACGAAAGGGCTCCAAGCCCTCCTGATCTCTGAGCAGCAGCTTGGAGAGGAGCACTGGATGGGGAGTACTGGGCGTAGGGAGCCACAGCCTGGGACTCTCCCCTTAGCCCTGATTTCTTCCTCTGTGAAATGAGCTTCCACGCATGCTACGTCTACGATTAAATGGCCGCACATCCAGAGCATACATGGACTGTGGCTCCTTTCCTGGGACCGTGGACAGGAAGAGGCATGATCAGAGGTCTGGATACTGCTGGCATCTGTACAATATGCTGGGGAAGCTAGAGTAGACGGATGGCCCTGGAAATCACGTTCAGTGGCCCTAATCCACGGGAATTTGCGCAGCTCCTCTGGGGAAGATCTTTCAAACTTGTTCAGAAAATTGTCTTCTTTGACATTCTGCTCCCAACATTTAGTTGAGTTGGTCAATTTCTCTATCTCTTTCAGTCCCCCTGCTGACACTGATCCAAGAAACCCAAACAGAGAACTCAAAGCCACGAGTCAGCTCTGACGCTCTCCCTGAATAGGACCAGTGGCGGGTGTCATGGGCCAGCCACTCTTCAATGCTCCTTGGGATGCTGAACTGCTCAGAAGTGTGTCCCAGGGCCATTGCCTTGGGCGGAATCAACACATCTTTGGGTCTGGCTCTGCAGGGCACCAGCCTCCCCTTCCTGGTCTGGTTCCTTCATCCTTAGAATAAAGGGCTTAGCTCCATTTTCCCGTAAATGTTTTTCTAGCCTAAGATTTCACAAACCCTGCACCTTTCAACCTCAGTCACCAGAAGCTGGGGATCATCATCCAGCACAAAGGGCCAGGAATGAGGAGATAGGCTTTGCAGAGCCTGCTCTCACCCTGATAACTGTGGACTTCAAGTCCTCCTCTCTTATGACTCAATTGCTTTATCTAAGGATAAAGGGAAGGGCAACAGGCCTGTCCTTCCTGTGGGAGAAGCACGGATAAAGGAAGGAACAGAAGCGAACGCAACCAGTTTGAGAAGCTGGTTTTTTGTAGTCTTTACAACCTGAGTTGCGCCAACGGCCCCCATGCTCCCTTTCTGTTCTCTAACAGAGGGGAGCAGAGGAGCAGAGCAAGGCTGCACCAGCGTTTCCACAGTCTACGAAGTCTCCGGCTGAGTCCTCTGACAAAGAGGGGTCCCTTCCGCTACCAGCCCCAAGAAGACCTACCAGCCAAAGGAAAATGCCCTCTTTGAGCAAGGAGGAGAGACCGCCGATTGAGGAGTCCTGAGTCCTGGGATCGGGTCCCACCTCTAGCACTTACTCATGTGACACTGAAAAAGTCCCACCCCTGCCTGTGCCCTGTCTCCTCGACTGCGAGCTGAGCTAGCCTACTGGAGCGGTCCCTGCGGGCCGACGCCGTGCACTCCTCCTATCGAGCGGGCAAACAGTAGTGGGTCTTGTTATTTCTGAGCAAAGGCTCTAATTGTTCTCTACAGCATGAACTCCTCTATCTAAAAACCACAACGGCCTCCCTCCCCCGGCCGCCTCCTTCCTCTGAGATCCGCAAGACGCTTACAGAATATTCCATTCTTTTTCTGCAGTGCTTGGGCCAGAGACTCTGATGACTAAACCATTGAATTTTAATATGCTACTGTGCTCCCGGGAGGATTCCTTCATTTCCCAGCTCCCACCGCCCCTGCTCCCTGCGCCCTCCGTGGCCATGTGGTAGTCGTTAGGAGCAGTTTGATGAAGTTTCGGCTTGCTGAGTAAAGGAGAGACGGGGGAGGGCTGCTAGTGAGGCATGATAAATGGACACAACAGGCCAGAGAGCCACTCAAAAAATAAACATAAAGCTGCTTTTGAGTGAGCCCACTAAAAACAAATTCCAAAAAAGCTTCCCCTCCTTTTCATGAGTGTGGGGGGTGGCGGTGGTGGCAGTGGTGGCAGTAGGAGAGGGAGGTTCTCTTGATGGAAGGGAACACAGCTCAGGGAGAGAAACAATTCTCTTTATTGGCAGCAACCAGGAAACGCGCTCCGGGCGCTGCCAGCCATATGTCGTGAGTGCCGAGCCTTCCAGAGCTGAGGCTGGGCATCTAACTCTCGGGTGTCCAGGAGGCAGCAGCCCTCAGGAGAGCCAGCCAATGCTGGCAGAACTCCATGGAGAAACGTGGGTCTCCACATCCCCCGGGGAAAGAATCAGCTGGTCGAGAACAATCCAGGTGGCTCAGCCTTGCTGACTTTCTGAAAGCCCTTCACAGTCCCAGCGGACTTCCTCAAATTTTCTTTCCTGGATCCCAACCCCAGCCTCTTGCCCATCCCCAATGCCCTTATCCCCTCCCCCACCAGCCTCCATTGCCACCAGGCAGTTAAAAATCCTAGCCCTAAGCTCTGAACACAAACGGGGGAGCATGATGCCCCCCGTCACTGCAAGTGTGCAGAGGCGCGGCAATGATATAGTGGTCACAAGAGAAGCAACACATTTTGTTTTTGGAGATTGGTACTGCAGGAGGAAGGGATGCACTGACATGCGCATGGGATTACGCTTCTAGACTCTCCAGCAACAGTGGGGACAGAGATACAGGGGAAGTGAGGTGAGATCAGTAAATGTTGAGTCTGGGTAATGGGTACGTGGTCGGAGTTCTGCATACAACTCTTTACATGTGTCTGCATGGTCAAAAATATTCGCAGTAAAGAACAAGTCTTGAACAAAACGCCAGCCTTTCAGTGGTAAGAATCTCATTTGCAAGCCGGGTTTCTTCACAAATCTGTGACCTCGGAACGTCAAAGCAATCTTCCTAGCATGGGGGAGCGCGGCGTTTCAGAAAGCTTTTGGTGTGCATTTCACTTACTTGTTACGCAAGAGCTTGGGCAAGCGGGAGCTGCCTAAGAAGGAAGGATATCGATGTTCTTATACTTTCCAGGAGGCCTTGTTAAATCACCCCCCATGCTGGGGTCTTATTTGGGACCTCTCCCCAAGGATCTCTTTGGCACATGATTTGGATGCGCTGGAAGATGGCTAAGAGAACGGATAGTTCCCTCCTCTTCCATTATTTCACAATTGTAAATAATACACAGGTGTATACAAAACACACCCCTTGCTTTTTTGTTTGTTTCTTATTTTTTTGTTCAAAGTTACCGACTGAATTTTCCTCTTACACATTTGAGAGCTCATGCAAGCAAGTTCCGCGGACGCCAGGAGAGAAGTGAAGTGCTCAGTGCAGCTCCTGGATGGAAGAACAACAGGGAGAGGAGCCGTCGTCTCGGAGAGCGCACCCTTCCCTCTGGGAGGAGGCTCCGGGCCCCCAGATGATGCCTCGCAGCAGCTGGGAACCTGAAGACCTGGGTCTCCGTCCTGCTCTGCCGCTGGCCCAAACCTCAGGCTGGCGGCACCTCTGTTGCCGCATTTGTAGAATGGGGTTAACGCCAAGTGCCTTGAAAGGCATCAGAAAGCTGCACGGAGGGTGGGCAGGCTGCCCGCTGAGTTTCCTAGGGTTGCTGTAACCAAATACCACCAACGGGGTGGCTTCAAGCAACAGAAATGTATTCTCTTACATGTCTGGAGACTACAAGTCTGAGATCAAGGTGTCTGCGGGGCCATGCTTTCTCCGGGAAGAGTCCTTCCCGGCTTCTTGCTAGCTGCTGGTCGCGGCTGCCAGTCCTTGGCATTCCTTGGCTTACGGACGCATCGCTCCAGTCTCAGCCTCCACCCGCACACGGTGCTCCTCTCCCTGCGTGTCTGTGATGCAAGTTCCTTCTGCTGATAAGGACACTGCTCGTGTTAGATCAGCCACCCATCCTACTCTATTAAGGCTCCATTTCACTTAATTACATCAGCAACAACCCGACTTCTAAGTAACATTCCACCGTCACATTCTGAGGTGCTGGGGGCTAGAATTTCAACATATCTTTTGGGGGACACAGTTCAGTCCTAACGCCTTTTTTTTTTTTTTAAGATTTGAGAAAGAGCATGAGTGAGAGAGCAGAAGCAGAAGGAGCAGCAGAGTGAGAGGGAGAAGCAGACTGCTCCTTGAGCAGGGAGCCCGAAGCGCAGCTTGAGCCCAGGACCCTGGGATCATGACCTGAATGGAAGGCAGAAGCTCAACGGACTGAGCCCCCCAGGCACCCCAGCCCTAACACTCTCTAGCAGGCTTATCTGAGCGGTAGCGGTGTCTCCTGTCAGTCTGTGCCTGAGGGCAGGAAACTGCCCACCAGGCACGTTCGGTGGTTAATATTCTGGAGAAATGCCCATTGTGACAAGAACAGCCTCTTCTCCTTTTGCGGTTTTTGTTAAAAGGGGATTGGTTTTACAAAAAAATGTTGTGGTTTTCATCAGGAAGTGCCCCTAGCTGGAGCCCAGAGAATGGGAGCGTCACTCCACTGCAGTTGAATTAAGAGACATCCTTGGCTTTGTCGTGAAGGGCAGATCTGCTGTGGGCTGTGGAGGATGCGTCTGTGTGGCTTTAGATCTGAAAATATTCCTGGGGCCACCTGTTTGCAACACGACCTCAGTCTGGCAGGGGGAAGACATGAAGAAAAAGAAGTGGGGGATGGAGTCAACTATCCTTCCATGTTCTTCCCTAGCAGTTGCTAAGTTTTTACTGTAAAAGGTCCGATAGTATGCTTTGGGGGGCCATCTGGTCTCTGTCACTACTACCCAACTTTGCCACTCTACGGGGAAAGCAGCCACAGACAATACATAAACAAAGGGGCATGGCTGAGTTCCAGTGAAACTTTATTCACAGACACTGACATTTGACCTTCATAGAAATTCTATGTACCAGTAAGCATTATTTATCTTTTACTGTTTTTCAGCCATTTCAAATGTAAAAGCCATTCTTCGAGGGCAGGGTATGTCCCAGCACCCCAGCTTGCGGACCCCTGATCATCACGCTGCCAGAGAGATGAGGTGGTATGTTTTCCCACAACACGCCCCTGCTGTCATATGACCTCATTTTTCAACACAACTTTGCACTTCACAGCATATTTTCATAGGATCAGGTGACGTGATCCTCTTATCCACCCTGTCAGTGGGCACTCTAGACATTATCCCCACTTTATAGATGAGAAAACAAGAGGTTGCAATAAGTCAAATGCCCAGTTAGCAAGCGGTAAAGTCAGACTGAAACATACAGGTCTTCTGACTCCTTGTACGGTACCACGTCACCCAAATGTCCACCAAGCCAGCCAAGCCCCCACAGATGCACACATGTGTCCGCAGCTCCCCGAGTCAGCAGTTGTCATCTTCCCGTCACTTTTCTAGGAATTCTCCCATGACTGGGGTGTTGGTGCAGAGCAGAGAATTCTCTTCTAGAATCCTAGCTTCCTAATGAGGATGGCCAGGTGTAACGCTGATCTTGGAGGAGGATGCACTTGGAGCAGATCCTGCTGTTTCTTGCTGCACCCACACACAGTAAGGAGGTGAGTCTCAGGACTGGGCAGGGCCCGATTAGCTCCTGACGCTTTTAATCGGCTACACCGTTCAAGGCAGTTTTCCTTCCTCGTCTGTGTCAGGAGTTGACAACAAGATGTGTACGGGGTCAGGCATGCGAGGTAAATAGGTGATATTTGGGGGGATAGAGGCACACAGCAAACTGGAAAACATCTGCTCCATCAGAGGGGGCCGGTGCTACTCAGCTTTAGCCAACTGTTGCCAGATCAGGAAATCTCCAAATTTTAAATGACAGCATAAGATTTTTTTTTTTTAAGGAGTATTAGGTCAAAAGATACCTGTAGGCCTCTGCCTGCGGCCTCTGCCCTGAAGCCTGTCTCTAAACTCCAGGCAGGTGACACCACCTTGTAGTGCATGAAGCTGACTCTCTTTTCCCTCAAAGAGCCATTAGCAGCAGCCAAAGGTGTGGGTGGGTCGGTGTTTGGAACGGAAACAAGGAGAAACAAGCAGCCACATGACCCTGAAGATAGCAGTACAAGGAAATAAAAGAAAAAGGCTTGGTGTTTGGAAGTTCATGAACACTGAATTATTCAAGGCAGGTTCAGCCCAGGGCAGAAATAGAAAATAAGTCCTTGCCATGTCCCTATTCAAACCAAATTCAACCTGACGGTATCCTGTCACAAGACACCTTTGATGGAAATGAAGATGATAATCACTGATGCCCTCCAGCATGGTGATTGATAATGTTCCCCCTCCAAATCGCAACAGTGTCCTTGAATCCCAGCAAGGGGCCTGGCTTGGGTCCAGCATCAGACTCTGGATCCGGAGGAAGGAGCTCAAGGCTCAGTGGGCACCCTGCTCCCAGTTTACACTCTCTAAATACTGATAACTTGCCTTTTGCACCATGAGCCATGGCGGGCTCTTTGATGGTAGAACCATGTTGTGGTCATCCTTGAAACCCTGGCATCCTCGGTGCCAAACCTCTGCAGAGGTTTCGACTGGCTAACTCAATGCTGTGTGCAGCGCCCAGCAGGGCCCATGTTTGCTGAGCCAGCACGCGGAAATCAACACTCATGGAACATTCATGCACCAGGTGCATTATTCCATTTGATATTTGTAATAAAGCAAGGACGGACTATCATTGTTCCTACCAAGCAGATTAAATAAAAATTTAAAAAACCAGTGCTAGGAGTTTAAGTGACTTTCTTAAGGTAAAAAAATAACCAGTGCTAGGAGTTTAAGTGACTTTCTTAAAGTACAAAAAAAAACAAAAAACAAACAAAAAAAACCAACGAGAGGTCAAGTGGGGATCGGAACCTAGGTCTGAGCACACAAAGTCCACTCTTGCACTGGGATGTACAACTTACAAGCCCTTATGCACTAGTGTCAGAGCAGAAACACCTGTTATGCAGCCCCAAGGACATACCCTCTAAGGGCTGTTGAGCCTGAGTGACCAGCACGTCCTTCATGGGAAGGAAGGGGACTGCTGGGAGGAGCAGTGGGGAAGGAAAGAAGATGACGGCACTTGACTGATTGGACTCCTCCTCGGGTCTGCCACAGACTGAACAAGTTCTGGGGCTGTTCCCCCAGGGATCTTGACAGTGCAGCCTGACACAGTAGCATGTGACACAGGGCAGCCACGCCACAGCCCTCTAAACCTTGCTATTTTCAAAGGTGCATTCTGCCTTCACACTCTGGAGGCAGGACGGCCCCAGGGCCTCATGACTTGCTGGTGATTGTCCATCCCTGTTTAAGTTCGCCGGGCCTCAGTTTCTGCATCTGTAACTGAAGGCGGCAGAGCACACACACCTCTGTGGGTTGTTGGGAGGATGAGATAAAATAATGTCTGTAGAGTGCTTAGCACAGTGCCTGGCATACAATCAGAACACAATATAACATTGCCAGTGGCCTGTTTGCTTGTTTGTTGGGACCTTTAATTTTGAAATAATTATAGATTCACAGGAAGTGGCAAAAATCGTACAGAAAGGTCCTACGTATCCTTCTCCTAATTCCCCTAGCTGGACACATTGTACAGAACTACAGTACAACAGCAAAACTAGAAAATGGACATTGCAATAATGTGTATGTGTAGTTCTATGTCATTTTAGCATATTTTTGTGGTTTATTTTTATGATCAAAACCATTTTAGAATTTATAACCATCATGAGAGGCAGCATAGGACTGTGGCTAAGTGTGCAGCCTCTAATTGCAGGCCATCTGGGTTCTAGAACTGAGTTTGGCCATTGCTGGCTGTGTGACCTCCTGCAAGTTATGTAAGTGCTCTGTGTCCTAGTCCCCTTATCTGTCAAAGGGGAACAACAAGAATAGAACTTCTCTGGCAGGATCGTTAGGATTAAATAACGTAATATATGTTAAGTTCTTAAATCGTGCCAGGGAGGCACTGCAGAAAACACTCCATGAATTTTAGCTATTATTATGTTCGCAATGTCCCCTATTTCTGGGACCCGGGAAGGGAGGTGGGGGAATCATTCTGGCCTGCCTCTGCCATGGAGCTCAGACCTTTCTTCCCCATTGGTTGCTGGTCAGAATGCTTTACAGAAGTTAGCCAAGGAAAGGCCAGGCGTCTGCTTTTGTTGCTGTTTTGTTTTGGAATAAACCTTGTTGCTCTCTGGAGGAAACTCAGGCAGTCTGGGCCTGAACCTGCTTTTTGGAAGGCCCAGGGTCTCTGTTGTGGAACCCCGACGGACTCCAGGCTCACTGTTTTGGAAAGTCAGCTGGCAGGGAACATGGGAGCTAGAGCTGGCTGGCCCGACTGGCCTTTCTACCTCACGAAGGACTGCACTTGACCGCGGATCGCAGTATCCCAGAACGCCCAGGCTTTCTCTGAAAGACTCCTCCCTCCATCCAACTGGCGGCCCCTGGATGGGCTTCCTGGCGGAGCAACATTAGCAGACCTCAGAGGGGGCGGATGGAACAATGAGCCTGTGGGAGGAAAGCTGGTCATGGCCTCACCGTCCGGCTTCAAGGTCAAAGCTCCTAAGGACTTACATGCCCTTACGCACTAGTATCGGAGCAACGATGCAAAAGAGGAAGGAGATCAGACACGTACAGCTGCACGGGGGGCAGCACCCCCAAACAGGCTGTTGCTACAGGAAGAGGGGCAACCATCACGCTCAGAGCTCCATTTATTATCACTTCGTATTAGACACGCTGAGCTGTCAGACCAACATAAGATGTGGGACCATCACCCCATTTCACAGCAAAAGAAGAAAAGGTTGGAGAGGCTCAGAGCCCATAAGCCACAGAGCCGGGGCTTAAACCCAGGCTTCAGAAATCCCATGCGGGAGCGCTCAGAGCCACCGGGCTGCACTCCTACTCCGCGGCCACAGCTCTTCTGGTCTGGCTCTCATTCTGCCCTGCATTAACGCTGTGATGCATGCCTGGCTCCGTCCTGCTTACAGCCTTCTAGTATGATATGACGCATCCCTGCATGAGGTGGTGGATTGGAATGGTTGCTCTATATGAACAAACAAAAACCGGCACACGTCAGTTGGACACCATTAAAAATAAAAGACAGGTCTTTTGTTTGCTTTCTTTTCTGGATTATTATTATTTTTTTTTTTTTGGCCAAGCAGGTCTGTGTTTCATCTGGGAGATAAATGGTCAGACCAGTGGATGCACAGAACCCCGTTTCAGTCTTGGGATCCGCGACCCATGCTGGCTTGGCCTCGCACAATATTGGGCGAAGGTGCCTTGAAAACCCACGATGTGTTCATGCCCTGGAAACCTCTCCTGCTTTCCCACTTCCAGTCGGCTCTCATCCTCAGACTATGTGGGGGGATGACGTCAGCAGGGAGAACTGGACCAGCCGCCTTGACCATCTCACTCCTGCCTGGGGCCCCAGCCCTGGGGCTGCTGAGGGGAAGGACATCTCCAGGTGCTGGTGAGTCACCTGCACTCCGCACTTGCAGGGTCAGTTCGAGGGAGCGCTCTCATTGCGCGCCCTGGGCCGTGTCTGGGAACCAAACAAACCATGGGGGCTGAACACGCCCCACACTGCCGCCTGCACTTCGAAACCAGCAGGAAAAGCAGATTCCATCATTTGGGATCTATTTAGCTTGGATCCATGACAGCATTCCTTACTCAAGACCTGAGTGGGAACAGGGCCGGAGTCCATAGGTTAAGGCTCTGCTGAGGAGAGTCAGAATCGTAGCCATGGTCCTCCTCACCCCCTTGGAGCCTGGGCTATAAACCAGGACCAAAACATGTGGTGGAACCCCCCCCCCCCCATGAAACACCCGCCACCCTGCCTGCTGTGGAAAAAGCACACGCTACATTTTCTCCAGAACCATCTGGCTGAGGGGAAATTGCAGGGACAATGGCTTGCCACAAGCCTCCCCTGAATATCAGGCATCATTTTCCTTTGATTCTGCACTCGGAGGGGGCTAAAACAGCAACACGACCTTGATCTCCTGCCTAGAAACAGCCACGAATGACCCAACTGTAGCTCCTGAGTCCGGAAGTCACCCCCACATCGGTGGGTCTCAGCTCTGTGTCTCCTTTTTGTATCATTTCTCATCTGCTTTTCCTAAGCTGGTATGGCCAGTCTTCCCTGGTCTGCCGGATCTAGTTAAGGACAGCCGTTAATTATGCACAGCAGGCTGAGGAATGATAATACATTCTACCACCCTTTCATGTCAAGGGCACCAAAACTTTCAAGCCTGTTGGGTGAGCTGCATGCACTCTTCCTTCTATCAGGTCAGCTGTGGTCTTCACAGGGGAGCAAAGCGAGGGCCGGAGCAGGAGACTGTCCCACTAGGAGTGTCACAGGGGGCCACTGCCAGCCGGTGGAGAGAGAAGACTTCACTCAAGCACTCCGAGCAAGGTCGCCGTCACACTCTTGGACAGACACCTCTTCACGTTTCACAACAGTGGCTTGTTGAGATTACAGAAAAGAGAAATGGCCTTTGGGCCTTACCAACGTGGGAGGGCTCAGAAATAACAACTCAGGGGTCTTCAGAATCACACTGAAGGCTCTCCAACGAGAAGAATGACATATCCAAGTGGGGAAAGAAAATTGACATTAAAGGGAGCTATGTCCAAAGTCCTGACTCTGTGTGACTAATAACTCCCCAGACCATGCTGCTGAAGGGTCCGGACCAATTTAAAAGTTTTAAAAAGCATTTAAAATAGACCTTCCTGCTCCCCCAAACTTAATCAGTTATTCTTGGCTGCAAATAAAACCGATGCTGGGACTTACTTAGAGCTGTATTTCATAATCCGGTTACTATTCTTAAGGGAAAATATTAATACATAAAATCCTTCTTAGCTATATATATACCATGTGGAAAAAATATAGGGCAACAGGATTCTTACACACACACACACACACACACACACACGCACACCCACACTCCCTGGCCCAAGCCTGCCATTTCATCTGCTTTATTGGCATGCACATCTGGATTATATAAATTTCAAGTATGGTTTTTGATATTAGTACCGCTTAGGGTTACAATACTCGACAAATCTCGAATGCCAGGATGTCAAATCAAATTAGCCTGACCAGCCGCAGGAGCAAAGGGGTGGGTGGGATGTACAGTTGGAAAGGCTCGGATAACAAACAAAAGCTTGCAGTCGCTCCATTGTTTCTTGCTTTGTCGGCACAGGGGTTTCGGGAGTGACCGATGAACTCTCAGATCCAGGATACTTGTGACCTGCAGATCCCCGTTTCCATTCCTTACGAGACAGTCGAAGGAAGTGAGCAATGAGGCTCGTGGGGGTCTGGTAATTCATCCCAATTTCCATGGTGCAGCACTACGAGGACACTCACATTTTCAAATGGTTCGTGTCAAGGCAATTCCACTGCAGAGCAGTTTTGTGGGTTAGTGCTATCCCCAGAGACACAGAGTATATGGAAAATATTTTTCGGGACAAATCTATCACTCTCCATCTTTCATACTGCTTTAATCTAATACTACTTGATCTAACTGTAACAGCTAGATCGGGGCTGGCCCGGGAGATGCCCAGCTGGCTGAGAGCTGAGAGCCTTTAGCTCCAAGGGGATGACTTGAATGCATAGCCCTAGTTCATCCAGGGTCTCATGAAGAGCATCTCTGAAATTTCAAATTTTACCTTTACTCCTCCGGTTCAAGTCTGACACCCTCACCCCCCAATGGAGCATCTTCTGGTGGGTCATGTGTGTCTGGGCCGGTCAGACATTGAATATTTTATGATCAAATCTAAAAGTGGCCACAAGAAAAGTACCCCATACTTTTGTTTGTTTGCCAAGTACTTAGAACTACTTGAATTAAAATCCCACCATTTTCTAAGTGTCTTACTAAAAAAATTACAGATTCTCCCTTAAGATTCTCATATTACTTCTTACAAAGTGATTCTATCACTTATTATAAATCTATCTTTTCAGTGTTTTTTGCCTAGCCCCTAGCAACACTTATAGATGTTACATGAAAAAAAAATGTGTTCATGGTGAATTACCGAGGTTGTTCAATGTGCTGGCTTCCATAATGAGGGAATGGCTGAGCGTCACCAGTCCCTGTGGACACACAGTGGACAGAATCACAGCACCATGGCTTCCCTCTGGCTTCCCACAGTGACTTGTAGGGTCGGAGCCTGTCGGAAACATAGCCTTATGGCCAGCCAGGTCTCCCAAATGGATGACATGCTAGTCGGAATGGACATCACACAGGCGCATTCGTGAGCATGAAATCAGTGCGTGCACAAAGCTGTGTGTTTGGTCTTTCCAAGCACGAGACTCAAGGCCAACTTGGCAACACTTAGGCGATGGGCTCCGAGTCAGGTTACTCAGGCTCTGGAGATGCCCCATGATCCTGGTCACTGTGGGATTGCAGCGTGGACTCCGAAGGCCACAGTGGACCTCTCAGGGGGCCTCACGTTCACGAATGACTTGTGAAAGATGCAGAAATGCAGCTCTATGGGAGAGAATGGATGTGTGCTCGGAGGTCCTGCTCTCTTCCCAGTGTTCGGACAGTCACCAGGGAAAATGAAAGAGAAACCAGAAAGGTTCCTTTTACTTCAAAATGAAACCTAAAAAAAATGCACAAACCACCTATTTAACGCAGGACAGCGAGCACAACGGAGGCACCGTCTCACTCCTTAGCAAGAGCACCGTCGCGTCCTGAAAGCTCACTCCTACCATGTGCTATGCGTGGGTTCCATATGTTAAACTTCACTGCCTGAACCCTGTTAGAAGTCTATGATTGAGCCCATTTTACAGATGAAGCAATGAGGCCAGAGCAGTCAAAGGTCCAGAGACAGAGGCAAAGTCAGGATTTGAACCCAGGTCTACCGGGTATCATAGCCTGAGCGGCCCCCACCTATGCACCCAACAAACATTTAGGAGTCCTTAATCTGTACTACATACTGTGGGGGCTAAATGGATCAGACAGGGATTCTGCTCTGAGGAGAAAGAAGATATTAAGAGGAAAGGCCTGAGGTTTGGAGATTCCAACTCCAGAATGCACTAGCAAGCCTTTCAGAGAGAAAATGCCTTCTATACCCATCAGTATTCTCAACGCTTTTTATAGATAAACCCATTTGATCCCCTCGAGGGTCCAATGCGGTAGGTACTATTATGCCCATTGTACAGATGAGAACACTGAGTCAAGAAATGGTTAGAAACTTGCCATGGGTCACACAAGCAGAAAGGACGGAGCTGGGATGGGACCCTGGCACATGCAGGCTTGAGCACCATCCCAGACATCATGGCAGAGGATGGTGAGTTTGGAGCTAAGACGGCAAGTCAAGTCAGGCCAAGTTACAGGGCTGTGTCTCTTGCCTTTGCCTGCTGGGCTGGTCGGTCAGAGAGGAGAACATCACACAGTTCTCGCTGTAGCCTGTGAGGAATGCTCCCTGCAGAAACTTTCAGCCACCCGGCCCCTTCCTAGCTCCAGCAGCTGCCCCAGGGACCCCCTCTTCTTCTCCTTATCATTTTAGAAAGGTGTAGCTCTACGGATTCATTGACAATCCATTGACAATGATTGTTTTTCCAGCCCAAGTCTGGGAAGCACAATAGCTGTTCTAAGCCTTTTGACCTCAGAGCCCCTATTACTAACCTAACAGGCATGTCTAGTGGGCTGTGCCTCCAGATAATGGTCCTTGAACCCTACAGAGTAGACCACATTAAGCCCCAAAGACCAAAGGACAATGTAACCATCTCCTGTTCAGTCAGATACTAAGGGGGTTGGTTTATACAGTGACAACGTATAAGTGACAACGTTGTCACTTCTAATCCTTGCAACCACCCTGTTTTCTATACAAGTGACGTGACTTACCCAAGGGTGACGCAGTAGTCATTGGAGGCAGAATGCTAGGTGAACAGGGGCAAACTGGAAATCCCTGGGTGCTTTCCCCCACACCACCCTGCTTTTCCAAAGACATGCATGTCACTGAAGAGAGCATAACAAAGACAACGGGAAATGCCCTAATTGTGATACAGATAGAGCAAAAGAAAAGAGCTTGTTTCAAGCCAGGAGGAGCCATAGCTGCTGTGTATGGGAGAACAGAGGGAAGAATGGGACAAACAGCTAACAGCCTTCCAGAAACGAGAACCTCCGCCCCAAACCACAGTCTTGGCAGCAACCTGACACCCCGCAGAGTCCTTTCTGGACCTGGAGTGCAGTACGCGCTCCCGCAGGCAGGTTCAGACACCCCTTCCACGTGTAGCCAGAGCTCTTCAGTACACAGCAAGGACACAGCCAGAGTTCTCTAGGACCTTCCTACCGAGACTGCCCACCCTGGCTCCACGCAGGCTGGCTCTCAGATCCATGTCTGCCCTTTAGTGTGGAGGTCACTCCGCTCTGCGGGCTGGGCTCCCAGCTCTGCGTCGGCTTGAAACCACCTCAAGTTCCCCAGCACAGCTGCCCACACCCCAGCCTTGGATCTGTTCTGGCTTCTACCAAAGTGGCTGTGGCCCCAGTACAGCATCAGGCTTTGCACCGCTTACAGGAGCTTCTGCCCCTCCCCTGAGCCCTTCTGTCAAGACAGTCCTGGAACTCTCACCAGCGCAGGGCCAACCGTGCTTTGAGATCCTCGCACAGCCCTTTGTGTCTACCTGCTAGGCAGGCCACCGGCCCCGGAGGCCAAATAATTTGTTTCCTTCAGAAAACCCAGATGAGGGGTGCCTGGGTGGCTCAGTGGGTTTCTGCCTTCAGCTCAGGTCATGATCTCAGGGTCCTGGGACTGAGCCCCGCATCAGGCTCTCTGCCCAGCAGGGAGCCTGCTTCCCCTTCTCTCTCTGCCTGCCTCTCTGCCTACTTGTGTTCTCTCTCTCTCTCTGTCAAATAAATAAATACAATCTTTAAAAAAAGAAAAACAAAAACAAACCCAGATTATGCCCAAGAGCCATTTGCCCCCTATCACCCTACCCCACCCCCCCACCAACCTCTTCCAGCAGACCAACAGCTTACTCCCCTGAGCTCCAGATGAATGGGTATGGGCCACATCCCAGGAGGGAGGAAGGTCTCAAAGTCCACCTTCTGGCTCTTGGAACTTTGGGGCCTCTTTTCAAATCTTATGCTTTTTATATGTATTCAGAAAGTTATCCTAAAGTAATCATTTAGACCATGTGCAAATATTTTGTCACAGAAGAAGCTCATGACAGTGTTGATAAAACAGAGAAAGAAACTGTAAACCAAAAGGCCCAGTCGCAGGTGAAGAATTATGTAACTCCATTACACAGAGCACCCGGTAGGAAGAAATACTTGGCAGGGCATTAAGAACCAATACGTAAGAGACTTAGACTTACTGACTTGGAATGATGTTTATAGCTCATTGAACAAACGGATTATAAAATAGTATGCAAGCGAGATCCCATTTTTGTAGGAAAAAAACACTTCTGTGTGTGTATTAACTTTTTTTTTTAAAGATTTTATTTATTTATTTGACAGACAGAGATCACAGGTAGGCAGAGAGGCAGGCAGAGAGAGAGGAGGAAGCAGGCCCCCCGCTGAGCAGAGAGCCCGATGTGGGGCTGGGTCCCAGGACGCTGAGATCATGACCTGAGCCGATGGCAGAGGCTTAACCCACTGAGCCACCCATGCGCCCCTAACGTTTTTTTGTTTTTGTTTTTAAGATTTTATTTATTTATTTGAGAGAGTGAGGCAGAGAGTGAGAGAGAACACCAGCAGGGGAGGAGCAGTGGGAGAGGGAGAAGGAGACTCCACGCTGAGCAAGGAGCTGATGGGAGGGCTGGATCCCAGGACCCTGAAACCATGACCTGAGCTGAAGGTAGACACTGAACTAACCGAGACACCCAGGCACCCTGTGCATTGACCTTCTGAAGGCACTCTCCAAATGGCCAGATTATAGATGACTTTATAGATCATCAGAAAGAAGCACATTATTTTTAAAGTTTATCTACACTGAACATATTAGTGGTACAAAAACCATAAAACATTTTCTTTTGATTGAAGAAGCAGCATGTGTCCATTTAAAAGTGTGAAAATATATATGGAAAACCAACAAAACAAAACCACCCTCCCGTAAATCCAAGCTTCAAAGTTTCAAATCAGTGCAAAGGCAAATAGTAGTAATTTAGGGCATAGATCAAGATGGAAAATTGTCACTAAATGCCAGGCAGCCTAGAGAGTATCATCACCAGGTGGCCCCAGAGGACACTATTTTTTGTAGGTGGTCTTCCAACACCAAAACATTTTCCCAAGGAACGAGGAAAAACTGCCTGGAAGTTTAGTCTGCAGGGTCAAGACCCACATTTGGTTCCTTACAGTCAGTAAAGATGCTCCAAACTGGTTTTCTTGTTTCCTAACGAAGTCCCCTCTGATGCCAGAAGGAAGGGAGAATGGACTCTTCACCAGCCAGTGTTCTGGGGGTAAGTTGCGGGGTTCTCTTACCCCCTACCCCGGTTAATAATGTCCTCATACGGAGCTTCTCAAACTGCCCCATATACGTGATCCCTGAGAACTTGTCCAAGTGTGCACTTGAATTCAGCAGGTCTGGGGAGGGGCCAGATGCTCTGCATTGCTCACCTGCATTCCCAGGTGATGCCAAGGCTGGTCCAGGGCCCACAATTTGAGAAGCAAAGCCCCGACCACGATTCTCAGATCGGGGGCTTGGCTCAGCCCAAATCCCACCATTCAGGAGGGCAGAAATGGCTTGGCTTTTGGAAAACTCTTACCTCCTTGGGTCACTAGTGACCAGTTAGCGAGTGATCTAGATGGCACTCTGAAGGACCTTGACGACTTAATGCTCCTATCAAAATGAGCCGTTTGCCACAGTTTCCTGAGGGAGCAGTCCCTATGCCTGAGCTGCCCTACAGAAACGTAGAACCAGAAGCACCCTTGGGTGCCTGAACCAGGTGGGCGGTACCAGAGAGTCCATTCAGAAGCAGGGCTCTCATGAAAGCAAAAACAAATCAACCCCAAATAGTCATTCTGATTGGCTGCTTCTAGAAGGAGGGTGAGAGGCCACACTTAAGGGTAGTTAGAGAAGGATGAATAGGAAGCAGGGAAAGGACTACTGTTAACAGGCAAGGTAGGGAGAGCAGAGGACATAAAAATGGTAAGAGATGGCCCCAAGTAGCCCGCTGCACCCGTAAGCGTGTCCCTGAGGGCCCTGAACAATAGCAGCCAGTGCTGAGCGTGCACAGCCCCCACCCGACAACGTCTAGACCTGGAGGGGCCTTAATGAGGCTGGGTGGTGAGGCGACACCATTTTTCATCCCTGACACTCAGACGGGCAGTCCTCAGCCCAGGACCCTGTCTGGTCAATGAGCCCCCCAGCTCGGCTGTGTATAAACACCTTCCCTCCTCCATCAGCAAGGGCGGCAGGTGCTGGAGATCTGGTCACGGTCAGTTGGACAATCTGATAATGCCTTCCTGGGGTCGTGGTGGCCCGAACAGACCGGCATAATTAGACCAGGCAGAGGGGCTGTCAGACAACCCAGGCGGAAATAACAGGCCTCTGCCAATCAAAGGGAAACCCAACCGAGGTGGCGGGTGGGGAGAGGGGGCATTCGTTGTACCAGTGGGTGGTGGGGGAGGGGTGGCTTCCCCGAGGCTGGCTGGGGACTCTGGCGGGGGCCTTGGAGCTCATTATGCGAGCCCCAGAGCTAGGCAGGGGCTATCGATCACTATCGGGGGGTCTCCAGGGACCCGTCATTATGCAGCAGGACCTGGCGTGTGCTCTGCTCTGGCTGTAACCAGAGGAACATGGCAACGCATACTTGCTGGTGGGAAAACAGGTTGGCCTCCCCACCAGCCCCTCTTTTTTAATTATCTTGAAGCTCTTTAATCTGGGAAGGTGCAGCAATGGGCAGTTACTATTAAAAGAGCACAGCAAGTTTGCTGTTTACAAAGTCATTCTATCCATGTCATCTCAGGAAGGTCAGAGAGGGGGATGGGGCTTGCGGGAGCCTGGCTGGGAAGGCGGGGGCCCACCACCCCACCCTTTGGTCCTGTTACACTCACCCCGCCACACACGTGCACAGACGGCTGGATTTAATCGGGGATCCTCGCCTTTTCAAGAGCTGGGCAGAGTTCAGCAGCCCCTGTCCTAGCCCGAGGGCATAGCATTGGGCTGGCGGGTGCCTCACTGCTTTTTAGGAGCAGGGACCCAGGACACAGTGAGGCCAATGCTATCCTAATCCTTTCATTCCATGTTTTCTGTTTGATTAGCCAAAAGTTGTCCCCCCCGCAGCTTGGATCTGGAACGGATGGGAACCCGATGGGTAGCCTCTGTCCTCGGCCCGTGTTGACCTTGAAAAGCAGAAGGCTGACTTTTGGCCCATCCTCCAAATAAATTCGACTCCATAACCCAACAGTGCTAAAGGTTTCTTGGGGAAAATCAAAGGAAGTTCACACTACACACGGACAGGAGAAAACTTCCCCTGGCCTCCTTTCCATGCCTGTACTTCCTTCAGCCTTCCTTTCCCAGTGCCCACCGAGGTCCCCACCATCCACCACCATTTCTGTGTTGTTCCTTCTCCCGCCCTCACTCACAGCCAAACAAAAGCCATTGAACTATTATTACTCTCAAGGTGTTCCCAGGAGGCTGAAAAACATATTCATGGGTATGATACTGTGTGGAAACAGCCAGTCTCAAAATGGTACATACTATAGGATTCCGTGTACAAGATACTCTCAAAAGACAGACCATCATGATATAGAACGGAACAGTGGTTGTCGGGGGTTGGGCAGGGGGACAGGGTGACCACAAAGGAGAACGAATGGGAGCTTTGGGGAGTGATGGAACTGTTCTAGTATCTTGACTGTGGTGAAATGTACACATGCATTGAAACTCACAGAACTGTACACATCCGCAAAAGCCAACTTTACCATATGAAGATAATTAAAAAAAAATATGTACCAACAGAACTGGTCCCCTCCTGGGATGAGGGTGGAGAAATTCTGCAATTATGAATGATGGACTGATCCTAGTTGCCAAATAGAGCCACTTCTTCCAAATCCTGCCAGTGTCGGCTTTTACACAACACACACAGCTTCTCTGCCCATGCCAGGGCCTCAACCTGCAGTACTCAGCTTGGGGGACCCCATTCATCATATGCAACGTGAGTGGTACTCAGAGATCTATTTAATGGAATGCCCTCCCCACCCCACCCCCACCCATGGCTGCCTCCTACAATCAGAGGAACATTCCAGGCCTAACTTATGGACCTCTGGCTCTGTCCCTGATCTCTCAGCCACTCTTCCTCCCCTCCCCCCAACACTAGCCTTCTTTACTTTCCTCAGATGCACTGAGCTCGTCCCCATCTCTAGAACTCTGCCCCAGCTGTGCCCCACCTGTAACCCTCCTCCCTTCGCCAGGCATAGCCAGGGCCTTCTGTTCCCTCAGGCCCCAGCTCCAACGTCTCCTCCCTGGAGAGGCCTTTCCTGAGCCCTTTGCATGCAGCACGATTTCTCTGTAGCTTTTTTTTTTTTTTTTTTTTTTTTTTTTTCTGGTTCTGGAACATTTCACTCTTGCTTGTCTGTCCTCCCCACAAAAGAGGGAAGGATGTATGTCCGGCAGGCAGAGAACCACCTTGCTCACCCTCATAACTACACCACATCACCTAGGACAGGCCCAAACATGCCCAAACACAGTGGCTAGACCATGAAGATGACAGAGCTTGAACAAAATGGGGAAAGGATTGCGGGGTTGGGGGTTGGGAGGGGGTGAGGAGGAGCAGTGAAATCACAAATCTATGAATTCTCTTTTGCCCTTTCCCAAAAGTTTTAGACCCAAATATTTCATCCCCCTCCCCCCCACATTTCGTTATTGAAATTTTTTCAAAAATACAGCAAAGTTGAAAACATTTTGTGGTGAACTCCTGTGTAGCCGCCGCACAGACTACAGCCGTCACTTATATTTTGCTACACATGTGTTATCACAGACCTGTCCTTCGGTCTGGTCCTCTATCTCTCCTTTAACCCAACTGACTTTTTCTCCACTGATTACTATTCCATCATCTAAAAAGGTCCCCACGGCATAAACAAAGAAAACAAGCCGGAGATGAGAATACTCCTTGGAGCTGCCCCAAGTGCAAGAATAACCGTGTTTTTCCAGTAGCTGGGACCCCTGGCCGCCAAGCCTCCCTTCCAACTCTTCTGAGTACGCTCCCTGAGCTCTGGAGCCATCAAGCAGCACAGAGCATGAGGTGCATTCTTTTTCCACCGCCTCGTTAGTCTCCTTAGTCTCCTTCGTCATTTGCTTGGCCCCGGGGGCTAGGGGGAGGCGGGAGGAGGTGGTTAAGGACTCGAGGGTTCACAGGGGGATGACAGTGAAGGACGACCCTCAGCCACGTTTCCAAGGTCACTGCCCTGGAAGCAGGCTTCTGTGTTGTTGCTGCGGAAATCGCTCCCCAGATGTGCAAGGAAGGGTGCAGCCGAGTATCCTCGGAAATGCTTTCCTTTATCGTCCAGACATGAAGCCCAGCTTTCCTCTGGGTGCTCCAGCATCTGATCCTGGCTGCATCAGTGACCTTCACAGTCCCTCTGGTGCAAATCTATGATCAGTCAAGCTCTGATGAGGATGGACAGAGCTAACCCAACACGACCTTGGACTTCTAGGCCCAGAACAACCTGCTGGTCACTTCAGTAATGGCGGCCTCAGCTTCCCCAAACAGCTTCACTGTTCCATCTTGGTGGATGTTCAGAGTCTTAGGGAAGTTAACGGATCTTCCCCCACTCACAGGAAAAATAAAGAGCCATGTCAACACAGGACTCTGCAATTACTTTTAGGGGTTCACCAGAGCATATCCACAAGGCCTCTAAGTTTGAGCAGCTGCGGTTAATGCCAACGCAGGCTGACTGTGTGCTGGGCTCTGTGCCAGGCACTTTACCTACACTGTCTTATACAATCTCATGACAACCCCTTCATCGTCGTCATTACCCCATTCTCAGGGGCAGACCAAGAAGCATAAAAAAGGCAAAGCAATTTACCTTCCAGAGCTACACGACTGGTAGGCAACAGGCTTGGAGTCTACCCAGACCTGACTCCAGGACCATCGAGAAGCTCACGGGCTTCTTGAGATGCCTCAGACGAACCATACTCAGGCCATAACTTGAAGCTACCCTGACCCCAAGTCTTCCTTCCCATGCAAATGGCTTATTAAAGTCAACAGATGAGATAGTCTATCCTGGCAGGCCAGCCAGAATGGGCGCTGGGCATGAGCCAGGAGCATGAAGCTCTGTGCCCTGAACAAGGGAGGCCTAGGGGCAGGTCACTAAAACCTGAGAGATGGCGAATCAACCCACAAGGCAAAGACTATCCCATAAAGAATCAGCTCCATAACAGATGTCAAACTGTACCCATGGGCCCAATTCAGGCCAGATGTGTGTTGTTTGGCTCATACAACTTAGCCATTATTATTTTTTTTTTTTTTAAGTTTAAATTTGAATAGCTTTTGGTCAGGGCCTGCAGCTGACTGCATAGTGTTCACTATTCCCAACTGTCCTGCCTCCACTACCTTCATTAACAAAATGAATGGCCTAGACCCTGAAAACATTTGAGCGGGACTCCTAAATCACAGAGAACCGGTTGTATTGACTCCTACAAAGGAATTTTTGATACTGGCCCCCAAACACTTCTCTTCCTGCTTTGAATTTTATAAGCCCCCAAACCCCTCACCCCAGACTTTCTTGGAATGCCCATTTCCATGTTTGCTCATAAGCTAACACTTCTCCAAGCATACAATAAGAGTTGGCAAACAAGTAGATGAATGTTATTAGCTCAATCCACTTTTCTCCTGAGGTCAGAAGAAAAGGAGTGAGTTAATAAAAACACGGGGGTATTACAAAGTCATTACCAAAATTTTCATATACAGAACTAGAACTAAAAAATGATTCCAGGGGCACCTGGGTGGCTCAGCGGCTTAAAGCCTCTGCCTTCGGCTCAGGTCATGGTCTCAGGGTCCTGGGATCGAGCCCCGCATCGGGTTCTCTCTGCTCAGCAGGGAGCCTGCTTCCCCCCCTCTCTCTGCCTGCCTCTCTACTTGTGATCTCTCACTGTCAAATAAATAAATAAAATCTTTAAAAAAAATAAAAAAAAATAAAAAATAAAATAAAAAATGATTCCAAATGGATTCATGAGAACAGTGGTTAAAAACACCTGGTCTAAACATAACAAAACCAAACTAACGTGATCTTCTGCTTTAGCTTGTGTTTTCCCTTGGCACTAAGAGTTCAAATATTTATGTAAGTGAATAGCCTTTTACAAAAATACAGCAATAGAGAAAATTTGTTTTCTGCAACGGAAGCACATGTAATACGATCCCACTTTTGTTTTAAAGACGTGTGCTACGTAGACATGAAGACAGGAAGGACGCCCAAGGAGACACTGCCTCATACCTGTCAGGACGGCGACTATCCCCAAAGCAGGAAATAACAATTGCTAGCAAGGATGTAAAGAACCAGAACCCTTTGTGCACTGCTGGGGGGACTGGAAAATGGTACAACCACTATGGAAAACAGTATGGAGGTTCCTCAAAATATTAAAAATAGACCTACCATGGGATCCAGCAATATCTACTTCTGGGTCTGTATCCAAATGAATTGAAAGCAGGGTCTGGAAAAGATTATCTTTGTACCTGTGTTCACAGCAACATCGTTCACAATAGCCAAGAGGCTGGAGCTACCCAAACGTCCACCAGTGGATGAATGGATAAATAAAATATGGCATATACATATAACAGACTATTATTCAGCCTTAAGAAGGAAGGAGATCTGAAACAGGCTACAACAAAGGTGAACCCAGAGCGCATTATGTCGAGTGAAGCAAACCAGTCACAGAGGCAAGTACCGTTATGATTCCATGTATATGAGGTAGCTAAAGTCATCTAATTCATAAAAACAAAAAGCAGAATGGTTGCCAGGGGCTGGCAGGAGGGGGAAGAGGGGAGCTGTTAAACAGATACTGAGTTCCAGATTTGCAAGACTGAGAAAGTTCTAGAGAACTGTTTCACAATATCGTGAATATATTTCATACTACTAAACTACCTAAACATGGTTAAGGAGGTCAATTTTAGGGGCACCTGGATGGCTCAGTCATTAAGCATCTGCCTTCAGCTCAGGTCATGATCCCAGAGTCCTGGGATTGAGCCCCACATCGGGATCCCTGCTTGGCGGGAAGCCAGCTTCTCCCTCTCCCATTCCCCTGGTTTGTGCTCCTTTGCTGTCTTTGTCAAATAAATAAATAAAATCTTCCAAAAAAAAAAAAGATGTCAATTTTATTTATTTTTGTTACAGTTGAAAAAATATATTTAAAAAATGAAAATAAATGGATGAATACTGCTGAAGTTTGGGTGTGGCTCTGGGGGGTAGGATCATGGGATATGGGTGTGTTCTGTTTTGCTTTCTTTTTTTTTACAATGTGACTGAATATTATCAGACAAAAATCAGTAGAATCATCCCCTTTGCGAAAAAGAATGTCAGGTTTAACAGGGTTCGAAGGCTAGGATAAGGGATTATATACATGAATAGGGACGTACAACACTTTGCTTAGGGTAGCTGACAAAAGAGACTCCACCCAAAATATCTGGGCCAGAGTGCTGGCCATTAAAGTTAATGTTCATTTGAAAGACAAAGAGCAGGAGGGATCCAAACACACTCATAAAAGTTTGCATTATAAATAAGGGCACATGACAGACTGAATGAAGCATTTTCTTCCCTTTTCTCCTTTTTTTTTTTTTTTTTTTAGTTAAAGTCTTAAACACTGTGGGGACCCTAGTGATTCTAATCTTTATTTTGTTTCTATCTCAAACAATGTTCCTAAATGCTCTATTTTTATATTCAGAGAAGACCCTGCAAATTCCTCACTTTTGCATAGTACCATAACGGGTTTATGCACGTCTTGAGTTGTTATATATCTAAAATCAGAATGGGGTTTAAAATCTACATAGACTCTAAATACAGAACTTCTTTTTTTTTTTTTTAAAGATTTTTATTTATTTATTTGACAGAGAGAGACCACAGGTAGGCAGAGAGGCAGGCAGAGAGAGAGGAAGGGTGGGGGGAAGCAGGCTCCCTGCTGAGCAGAGAGCCCGATTCGGGACTCGATCCCAGGACCCTGAGATCATGACCTGAGCCGAAGGCAGCGGCTTAACCCACTGAGCCACCCAGGCGCCCTAAATACAGAACTTCTGATTCTCTAAATCATTAGTGAAGAAAAATAGCCCTTACGTGAAAGAAATATTACCCTTACTGCAGTACCAGGAAATTTAGTGATATCTGGATTAACACTTTAAAAAATTAATAGTAACATGTATAATGTGTTACAAAAAAATAAAACATGCCCATCAAACTCAATGGTGTGGACAGTATGACTCAGAATAGGGCTGAATTTTTAAATACGGATTTAAAGAGAAATACTGGGTGAAATGTAATCTGTTTACAGCCCACATATTTAGGCATGGACAAAATCATGAAACGATTAAAGCCTACAAACAACTGGATGAGGGCAAGTGTCTTTGCAGAGTGGGACTGGATTTGGGTTCAGTACCATTTGATATCAATCATCTACATTTTCAAGATGGCAGCCTGAGTTAAGGGTTACACTGTGGCCAAGGGAGTAGAGAAGGCATGACTTTCCCTTGTTAAGTTTCTAATTCCTCCCTGACTCAGCAGTCCATGCCAGTCCAAGTAACCCCAGGAAAATAATTTCTAGACTTTAAAAGTGTGGTTCTAAAAATAAATAAATAAATAAATAAAATAAAAGTGTGGTTCTTCTCTATAATAGATGGTAGTAGTTAAAGAAAGCGGATATTTTAGGCAGTTCATTAGCTACATAGGGCAGATATGAAAATCATCTATAGATCATCAAAGACAGGTGGCCTTCAAAAAAGCTTCAGAAGGGAAGGAAAAAAAAAAAAGTGGAACAAAAGAAAAGTGTGTGCCAGATAGGACAGAATAATTGCGACTTGAACACAGACGGAGAAGTGTCTCCGGGAATTCCACAGCCAGGACTAATAGCTAAAATTACCAGCTTAAACTATTTCCCATGTTCATTCTCCGAAGTGCTATAAATGGAAACAGTTATAAATTTTTTTCCCCAATAAAGTGTTCATATTCTTCTTTCTAAGACATAAGAGACTCATGCTCATTTAAGACCAACTGAGGAAAAAACAGAATTTTGCAGCCACTGTGCAAAACCCCAAAAACCTTCATCTGCGGGGTAGAAAAGGGAGCAAGTGATTCCAGGTTTCTCTGGCTCCCCGCACACAGGGGGACTGGAGCCTGTCCTTATGTGCGCATATTAATGAGCTTCAGCTCTAAGTCAATGCCACAGTGATCCCCAAGGAAACTGACTAAGTGTTCCTAACAGCCGGCTAAACTTTGGGAATTCAGAGGACAATAGTATCTTTTTCTAATTGGACCAGAATCCGCTTTGATGTCTTCATCCCAAGTGGACCAGCTTCTGCTTCCCAGCCAGCCTCTCATGCTGGAATGAGGGGTCTGTAAACAACATTCCCAGCCTGGAGACCCCTTGGTCAACCTGGCCGGCTGACTGTGGAAATTCACAGGCTCGGACAGACGGACAGACGCGGCTGTGTGTTCTCTGGGGGTGTGACAAGGGACCGAAGAAAACTGACCCTCCAATGGATCTTGATCAGATTCATTTTTTACATTGTTTTTAATGTTATTATTTAACACGAATAGGCTTTCATTTGGGAGAAAATGATTTGAAAAGAAACCTCCCTACTTGGGGCTAAATTAGAGTTCGGGTTTTTTAAAAAAAGGTTCTTCGAATGGCTCACACAAACCAAACAAAGGTACCATTTAAACCTGAGCTCAGCAGATTCCTACGTCTCAGACGCGGGCCACGTACACTAATTCAATGGCTCCCAGACCCAGCCTACACACTTTGCAGGTCTACGGACCCGGGGCGGTCGGCAGGCAAGTCTAAACAGACCTTAAATCAAACAGATATTTCATTCTGTTTGCAGCCCTGGTCTGCAGTCCACTGGATCAGGACCGGAGCTGCGTTCCTTTTGTTCGTACAGTAACCCTGCTCCCTCCCCAGTAACGAAGGAAAAGCCACAGCGGTCTGCAGCAGGGCTGGGAATGATTTAGCAAAGACACGCTTGGAAACTTTTAAAAGGGCTGCAAGAAAGTTACACGTTTGGTGGCACCAAGATGATCTTTCCTACTTTGCAAATTGGTAAAATGCTGGCATTAACCTGAGACCAGGCAGTAGGCAGGAAGATCCTTTCAGTCATGGTGAAGGTGGTGGCCAGACCCGGGCCACTGGTCTCCAGTCTCAGAGACCAGCCTGTTAAATTGCCTTTGCCCCAGTGGAATATGGGATGCTCCGTAGAACACTTCCTACACTAACGAGTGCCAGGGCATTTGAGAGCAAATGGACAAAGTCCTCCCTTAGGGTCTTCCCTTCCAGTTGGGGTCGAGGGGGTCAGGGACGGTAAGCAAATATACATAGCAGATAGCAGTTGTCGATATGAAGAAACATTAAGCCAGACAAGGAAATGGGGAGGGACAGGGGAGTGGAGCTCCTCCCCCCACTGCCCAGGGAGCTAGAAGAGGTGGGAATGAAGCAGAGACCTGCACCAAGGGAGAGCGCCTGTGACAATGGGCCACCTGGGCAAAGGGAATGGCAGGTGCACAGCCCTGGGAGTGGTAACAGAGGAGTCACCCAAGAATACAGGGGCCAGATCGCAGAGGGCTTGGAGGCCACTGAAGAAGCTTGGATTTGATTTTAAGTGTGATGAGGCCTTTGGTCAGGGGAGTGGTCAGGTAAGCTCTGGTTCCTAGGGGGAGTGCTTAGGAGGATGCTGATGTTGTGGAAGGGAGAGAAGACAGCAGACTAGATTAGAGCAACGGCTTGGAAATGGAGGATTCTTTGAAGGCAGAGCCAGCAGCCTGGCTGGAGGGACTGGATGTGGGATAGGAGAAAGAATTGAGGATGACTGCTAGGTTTTTGGCAGAGGGACTAAAATACGTCTCTTGCAGATATAAGGAGCTCTAGGTGAGAAGTGTGTCTGGGAAGGTGAATTCAGGACCTCAGTTTTGGGGCATCAAATCTGCGACATCTGATGGGAGACTGAAGGCAGCAGGAGAAGAGCCGGGGTCAAGGGAGGCAGTCCAAGCTGGAGGTACGATGTCCCAAGGCCGAGCACTGGAGAGCGCACTGGCTCTCTAGGCTCCCGGGGACGGAGGAAGAACCCACGAGAGGGCCTGTGGAGGAGAGTAAGGGTGCTCTAGACACCAGCAAACAGCCTGTTCCAGGAAGGAAGAGTGACCCTCTGGGTCCAATGTTGTACACGCACAGTGGAAGAAAGAGATGGGGGGGAAGGACAGAGCAAATCTGGGAAAATGTTCACACTGGGGATCTGGGTAAAAGGGAGAGGGGAATTCTTTGTTCTACGCTTGCATCTCTACTTCTGAAATTCTGTCAAAGTCAAAGTCAAAAGGAAAATGGTATTTCTGAGAGATCTGGCCAGATGAGACACATAGACTGGGCCAGAGTCTGGCCATCCAGGAGCTGCGGCTCCCTCCACAAGGACAACCCCAGTGAAATGGAACAGAAAAAACTCTGAATGTTGGTGGGCCCAAGAGAGAAGGAGAGGGAAGAACATGGTATTATCTAGAGACCACATTTTTCAGGGGGTTTTCCTGTAGATTGGAACACAGAGATAGGAGGGGGCCGTGGGCAGGGGGTCAAGTAAAAAAAAAATTTAGGAGGATATCTATGTAAGACAACGTCTTTGCTGAGGAGAACAATCCAGCAGAGGTGGGAGAACTATAGGAGCAGAGCTCTTCCAGAGGCCAGAGCTGGTGGGGTGCTCAGAGAGAAGTGGAGGGTTGGCCACAGACAGGTAGAGGAACAAGCCGTCAACTGGAGGCACAGAAGTATGTGGAGACAGATGCAAGGAGGCCATTCCATTGGCAAAGGCAAGAGAAGGAGAGTCCCTTCTGATTGTTTCTGTTTTCTCAGTGATCTATAAAGCAAAGTTAGCAACTGACCAGAGAAGGGGACAGTGTTTAAGGTTTCAGAAAGGAGAGGAGGTGTGGGAAAATGAAAGAGGGCGTGGCCTGCCAAGCAGAGCAGAAAGCTCAACTGAGGTATGTGGCCATGAATTTAAAGTGAATCTAATCAGGATGATTGTGTGCGTGTTCTTTTCCAGAACGTTCAGCAGCTTGGGTGCCAGTGGGCAGAGGGCAGAGGGCAGTTTAACCAAGGTTAAGATGGAGTGATGGACAAGGCAGTGCTGAGAGCGCCGGGTCCTGAAATCTAACACGGGTGGGGAGGGAAGGAAAGGAAGGAAGGGTGTTCATGGACTGTGGGATCAAATCGGTTGGAGGTCCCACTGGAACAGAGGCACCACTCAAGTGTCAGGGCCCAAGAATTAAGCCAGAAAGACAGGAGGTGGTGGTAGGGAGGGAGAAAGAGAGAGAGAGAGGACTTCAGAGATGCTATAGTTAGTGGTCATGACGGGGCCCAGGGCAGGAGTCCAAGAGCAGGTGGCTGAAGTCAGTAAAGGACAAGACCGTTGGGAGTGAGGAGGTCCGGGAACCAAGAGAACAGTGTTCTCTGTGGGTGCTGATGCTGCCCGGAATTGGGGGGGGTGGGTGGTCGTGGCACGAAGGGCAGTGACCAGGGGCTCCCATCTTTGAGGAAGGGTGGGGACCTGAAGATGTGCAGATCAGTGAAACAATGAGTAGTAGTAGCAGGAGGCATAATCCACAATGCCTGAGGCTTTGAAAGAGCTGGGAGTTTGTTTGTTTTTGTTTTTAAGGGGAATGGGGAGGTAGGTCTGGAAATGACAATAAGGAGCAAGGGAGAGTTCTGACCTGTGTCCAGGCCCTGTGTACGCAGTGTGTGGGAGAAACAAATAGCCTCTCCCTGAGAAGCTGTAGGTCAGTAATGTCCTCCAGCCCACGGGGAGGTTTCGATGACAACAAGATGGCAAAGGAAATGTTAAAAAAAAAAAAGGCAAAAAACCCCCCTGGACTTCTGAACAATTCTGACGATGCTCAAAGATATAGTAAAATTTACCACTGTTCGTGAGTTCGCATATACAAATAAAAACCTAACGTCGATACAACTAAAAGCCTCGTGTTAGGACATGTGGACAATTTAGCCGTCTTATAGATGGCTCACCATGAAAGGAAACACCTTTTATAATGGGATTTCCCTAAGGAAGATAGTTTAGTCTTGTTTTATGTACCTATCTGTCTTCCATCCCTGCTGTTCGCCTCATGCCTGGCCCAGCACAGATGCTCTGCGGGAACTCAGGAACGGATCTGCTTTTCCTTAAAAGTCCCTTGTCTCTCTGAAGCCTTTGTACCTCGGGCTGGTTCTTTCTCCCGTCTCCTGAACTACGTATTTTTTAAGTGGTTAACGTGAAGAACGTCCGCCAAATTCTGGTTAACTTTTTCTAATGTGCTTTGGAGTAGAATATCCTAAAAGGAAAACATAACCATATGTTCAAGCTGAGTGTATATAGACAGTCTGTCCAACTTTTGTCATCTTACTCGGACTCAGAGAGGCCAAGTGACTTGTCCACGATCACACGAGGTACGTGAGACACGGAACTGGAACCCAGGACCCCTGGCTACCAGGCACTCCAATATACGCCACGTAACATGCTGCCCATATGTCAGGGCACTACGACTGACTGGCCTCCCATCACTTGTGGCATACCCTTGGCATAAAACTCAGGTCTTAATTTCTACCTTGAGAACACTGAAGGTTACAGAAAGAAACTTGGGTTGAAGTGGGGGAGGCGGAAATCTCTCTCTCTCTCTTTTTCCTTTTAAATCAATTACTTTAAAAAGCCATGTTAGCTGGTGCAACGACTCTAGAAAACAGCATGGAGGTTCCTCAAAATGTTGAAAATAGAACTACCCTATGACCCAGCAATTGCCCTACTGGGTATTTACCCTAAAGATACAAACGTAGTGATCCAAAGGGGCACGTGCACCCGAATGTTTATAGCAGCAATGTCTACAATAGCCAAACTATGGAAAGAACCTAGATGTCCATCAACAGATGAATAGATAAAGAAGATGTGGTATATATACACAATGGAATACCATGTAGCCATCAAAAGAAATGAAATCTTGCCATTTGCGACGACGTGGATGGAACTAGAGGGTATCATGCTCAGCGAAATAAGTCAATTGGAGAAAGACAACTATCATATGATCTCCCTGTTATGAGGAAGTGGAAATGAAACATGGGGGGTTAAGGGGGTCGGAGAAGAATAAATGAAACAAGATGGGATTGGGAGGGAGACGAACCATAAGTGACTCTTAATCTCACAAAACAAACTCGGTTGCTGGGGGGTGGGGGGTTGGGAGAGGGGGGTGGGGTTATGGACATTGGGGAGGGTATGTGCTATGGTGAGTGCTGTGAAGTGTGTACACCTGGCGACTCACAGACCTGTACCCCTGGGGATAAAAATATATTATATGTTTATAAAAAATAAAAAATTAAAAAAAAAAGCCATTTTACTCTCCAGTCTTCCCATAGAAAACCATGCTCGGCTTGGATACACCAGAACAAGAGTTGAGTCTTTCCTATGTGCAGCTGGGCCTGCATAAATGTTTAAATTAATGAAGATCCCTGTTCTAATTTCATTCCTGGTGCTTCTCACCCTCTTTCAAATTCCGGCCCTTGAACGGTTTGAGTGATTGAAGATGCAGCTTAAGGTTTCATAGGAGATTTTCAGGGACGTCTGCATTAATCCTCTGTTCCATGCAATGTAGAAAACATTAAGTAAAATTGTCTGAAGTTAAAATATGTACTTAATTCCCACTACGGGGGAAGGATCTTTTTAGCAGATGTTTTTCTGGAATGGCTGGTGATTGTAAAATAGGAAACACCGAACGAAACAAAGTCAAAGTAGGTAAGGACGATGGACTGGGCAGGGGTTTGGACCGGGAGGCAGGAATGGCATATCAATTAAATTTCCAGACTCCTGCTTATGAAAAATAAGCTGTCTTCAGATCATTTCTAGGACCTGGCTACACACAGTGGTCATGGACCAAAGAAAATGAATCCAAATTGATGTAAAAAAAATAATCATTTAAGCAGGACGTTCCTGTGATGTTTAAGCCAGGATCTCCAAGGGTATCCGGTTGCCTCGCTTGGAAGGACTGTGTTTGGGAAGTCGTGACAGTGTTGTCCTCGTGGAAAACAATGAAGACAGTTGTCTGCCAAGCCCGAGGAGGCTGCTGCTCTGCAGATCCTGCTTCATCGGGGGCCTACCGGCCCCCCACTCCCCCAGGGACAACGTAGGCTGGGAGCGAGCCCTGCCTGAAGCCTTCCGGGGGCTGGGCCTTTTCATTCGCAACTGGCTTTTCCTTTCCGAGGCTCAAGCTGACATCAGTGATACTTTGGGCCCTCGTGCCAAGGGCGTTTGGAGTTTGCTGGTCTGGGGCTCCCATTCTGTATTGTCCCTAAACTAGAAGTAAGCGAGAAGCAGGAGATATGGGAGGCAGCGGAGGGTTGCTGAGGTTGATATTCAGCCTCCACCACTTACTGGCCCCGAGAACCTTTTTGTGCTCCAGTTTCACCTGTGTAAATCAGGAATACTATTACCACCTGCTTCATAACACCGAAGGGAATAAGTGAGATTAGAATAAACCAGATGGCACCGTGCCTGGCACACAGTGTTCCGTGCCTCTTGTTGGTATGTGGGAGGGCCCAAGGGCGGGATGCAAGGACCTTCAAGGTAAGAAAGGGGTTTCTTTCATGGCTCTTAAAAATATATTGTTTCCTTTTAGCACAGCAATTCTACAAGCCCACTGAATCTCACTGCCGTGCTAGCTCAGCATGAGTACCCAGACATTAAGAATCATGTCACACTCCCGTCTCACAAGTTGCGGAAACCCAAATCAGACTGCATTCAGCTTTGGGTGGTGGGAGACATAGTGAAGGCCTTTCAGTTTCCACAGCCATGATCAGAATGAAATGTTCTCGTATCAGGCGTTTCACATTTTAGAATTCAATTACAAAACCCTACCATTTAGCTTGTTAGGCGGGCTGCTCCACCCCAGGAAGAGTGACAAAAGACAATCTCTACAGCCAGGCTCCAAGTTCCAGCGCTATAAATCACTGGTTATCAGATGGAGTGGAACTCATTAATATAAACGAGAAGCCTGAAAGGCACCCATTAGCATGCTATTAATTTGTTTGACGATCTCCGGCATGGCAAGAGCTAAAATCGTTAGGCTGGGCAATACTGCATCTCGTACAGAAGAATAATCTGGTCCCATTAATTTTTGTCTTGGGCTTGCCAAATGTAATTGGGCATAATCAGAGCTCATACATCCCCTCATAGCTTTTCCATCCTTTCTTTTAAAAGAAGAAAATGGGGGGGGGGGGATGAGCTCAAAGTCTTGGTACTCAATAAACATAACTAATGAGAAGAGGTTTCAAGTTGCGACAGTCCCCGTAAGGACTGTAAATGCTTCTACGCTTTTGTTTTCCTTTCTCTGCTCTTTGTTTATTTGTTTCTCATTAAAAGAATGGGAATCATAAACTCTTTTCTGGTTGGGTTAACTTTACTCATCCTTCCTTCCAACCATCCATTCATCCATCCTTCTACCCATCCATCTCCTTCATTATGAGTGGGGGAGGGGAGGATCCATTCTATCCCAGCGGGTAGGTAGATAGGGTTGTCTTCGATCTTTGCCACTAACAAGGAAGCAAACGGGAATGAGAGAAGATGAAGCAGCTTTGTCTACCGTCTCACCGTCTCTGTGGTCTCATGTCTTTCTGTCCAATCACAGGATATTTCTGTAGCGGGTTAGTTTCCCAGCTTCTAAGGCTATTACAGAAAAGCAGCTCACAGCCTTGAAGGCCTTTGCTGGTGTGTCTTGGCTAACCTGGGTCACTGTGGTCATAAAGGACACCAGAGAAGAGGGCACTCTTCACCTGCTCCTAAACACACCCCTTTTCTCTGATTGTCGCTGTTCAGAGGACACCCATCCACCTCGGTCAAGCCTGCAAATGAGTTGAAGACAAAAATTGTGTCTTCAGAGTGTTTCAGGCAATGCAGCTGCACAGAAGGGCCTGTGGACTCGAAATGGATCTGTCAGTGATCATCCTGACTCCACTGTTTCAAAAATCGAAATCAACAAATGTGTACTCTTCCTGTCCATCGAAAGGTGAGCATAAACAATGGGTAAGTAAACTGGTGTGGTTACATCTACTAGCAAAGCATGTAAGGCCTCACCTCAAAGCTAAAAGGGAGAGAAGAGGGACATGCCGGTGAGCTTTGCAAATTTGTTGAAACCTAATCATTTCAGCATCACCCTCCGTCTGCAAACCAGAGAAGAATCACCTCGGAACATTCAGAACTCTCCGGCTTCTCCTCATTGCAGGATATGTAACATTAGAAAATATTTCAACGTTAATACAAGTTCGGGGCACAAAATTTGCCAAATGTTAGAAAGAATAAAGAAATCAAAAATCCTGTGTGTTTCCAACTCCCTGAGATAATCACTAGTGACACTTTGGTACATTTCCACACACAGCTGACATATGTTTTTACAGACCTGCACCATGGCAGATAGAGTTTCCTGTTCCGCCCTCCTGCCCACCATGGCTGGATATTTGCTAAGCATTTCCCTAGGCCACCACATTTCCCTCAAATATGTAGTATTTAATAGATGTGTACGTTTCACCATATCCAAGTGTTGTGATTAATTTCGCTGTTCTCAGATGATATATAGACAGGGTTTTAATCTCTCCCTGGCTTCTTTACTAAAATTAAACCCTTATCTTCCTATCTGAAAGTCACGATCAGACAGATTCAAATCCATCAAGGGATATTCTATTGAGGGAAACTCGAGAGCAGGAATTCTTGCGTGAATATCTCCAGTAGGAGAAGGTCCACCAGCTCTCCAGCCACAGAGGGCTCAACCAGTAGCCAGAAAGGTTACCAAGGCCCGAAATCAAGTGTTGGTCTGGGCCCACCATTTCTGTTATCAGTATGCGCTGGTCAGTGGGGCTGCGGTCCTCCGACGAGTCTGTCTTTGTGGCCTTGAAAATATCTTCTGCAGCAAAGCAAGCTGTTCCCTATGGTTAGCTAATAACTAAGGAGTCTCCCTTGAACCCTTATATCCGAAGCCCCGGTCAGAAGGGAAGCTGGGCCATTGCTGGCAGTTTGGTTTACTACCCAGAAGGCAGCCCAGAGTCATGGGGGTGGGGGTATACTGGGCTAGCCAGGGGTCCCGGGCTGTCAAGCCTCCAGTTGTAAATGGAACCCTATCTGTATATCTGGATCTTGGGTTGTTGGTGCTTCTCCGGAGGCTAGGGTTCAGATCAGCACCTGATAAGACACCTCCAACTCCATTTCCTGGCTCTGGCAGATTTATTCCTGATGAGTTCCATCCCAACATTCCTGTCATTCAGGTCTTTGAGACAGAGGCCACGGGTCACTTTCTCAGGTGGGAACTGAGGAGAGAGACCACACAATGAACATCTCCCACTCCCCACAGTCCTGCTGGCTTTATGGTACGTAGGGAGATTGCAGCGGTCAGCTTACTTCATTGGTCAAGAGGAAGAGCCAGGGAGAGGCAGAGGAAGAGGTGTAAAGGCGACTTCCTGCACGGAGCAGGACTCCACCGCCGGCCAGCCCATCATCAACCACCATCCGATGGCTTACAAAGCCTTCCTTTCCAATTCTAACCTCCCATTTGTATTAACCAACCAAGCACGGGTTGCTTTACGCAGTGAGAAGGTCAGAAGCCGCCTCCCCACATCTGAGTCGATCTCAACCGTTTTCAAGGAATTCATGAGTGGCACCGTGTAGAAGCTTCCTGTCTAGCGGAAGAAGGGGTCGGATGTTTTCTTTTTAAACAGCCAGCTCAAATGTACTCCTCACCCTTTCCAGTGGTTGCTCTTGAAATGCATTTAACTGACATGAATGCAAATATAAACCCTTGAAGGAAAAAATCCTCTATCGGCTAAACGCTTACAGGAAACTAATCGTGAGCCAGCACAGTGGGCGGCATTTGCGATGGGTGAATTCACTTCATCTTCCTAACAGCTTCTCACGTGCACAGGATTCCCATTTCACAGATGAGGAGACAGACACAGAAGTCAAGTGACCGTCCGTGGACACACAGCTGGGAAGCGGCAGGGCCAGGATTTGAACCCAGGTGGTCCAGGCAAGAGGGTTCTAGGCCAACCGACGGCTGGGGCGGCCCTGCAGACCTGCGTTTAGGCTGCCATTCCCCCCTGCCAGGGCACAGGCCCTGGAGTGAGCTTGGGGCCAGGGCAGAAGCATGGACACATCCTCCCTCTGTCGGCCTCAGTCTCCGGGTGCCGTTCCCCATGTACTTTACAGGCCATTTAAGGGATTGTGGGGAGAAATGCTGGCCACGTGTCATCTCTGTGGGCTGCACGGACAGCAGAACCTCGCAGCTGTGTAAGGTCAAGAACCTCGGAGGAGTGTCTGGAACGGCGCACCAGTGTGGGTCACTGGCTCCCCCCTCAGAGCGCACGTCACAGGCTCTCAGACAAACACAGGCTCCATATGAAGACCCCGCGTGGCTGCGCTTGATCTCGAAGAGGCCCGAGGATCAAGGCGCTAAGCTGGGCGACCACGCCAATACTCAGCAACACACACCCCAGAGACCAGGCCCAGGCTCACACATGAGCTCATGGCAGAGTTCTCCTACAGCTCGCGCGGAGAGGCCTCTAGGGGACAAGCTTGCTCCCCCACGCATGTGCTCGCTTTCACACCCAGCACGTCCCCCGCCCCTTGAAGGAGTAAACCCTGCAGACGGAAGCGGCTGCTTCTCCCAAAGGCATCACCGGGGGTCGGTCACACCTCGCGGACCTCTTTCCCCAGCAAACTGAACAATGGAGTCAAGTAAGCAGTTGGGGAAATTTGGCAGAAATCCTGGCAGAAAAGAATGGTGCACCTCACGTCCACAGGTGGCCTCGAGGCTGGGTTACTGGAAACGAGCGGAATAAGGGAAAAGCGGCCGATAAAGATCTGTTGTCTCCGTCTATTTCACTCACCTGCCCTCAGCTGAGTTAGGGGACAAAAGATGTCCCGCGAGGCCCCCCGCCAGCTTTTCATGCTGCAAATGTCTAAACTTATGGAGCAACAGGAAGGCAAATACAATGTGTACCCATACGCCCTTCACCTCGATTCACTGGTTGTTACCATTTGGCCAGACGTCTGTTCTCCTTTCCGCTGAGCCGCCTGCAAGCTGCAGACTCGTGGCTTCCTGTGTTGGTACGCGGGGTGCACCTGACGCTCTTGGACCTCATGCAGCCGTTCTCAAGAAAGCTGGTTACTGACAGGGAAGGCTACCGGGTATCAATCCACAGCCTTACATTTACTCCTAAAAACGTGAAGAGTCAGCAAAGCCTCAATTACGCAAAATAATATGATAGGATTTGTACACTTTGGACTCCATTGCTCAGAGAAGAAAATAATTCTAAAGTGTATAAGAGTCCACTCTCGGGGCACGTGGATGGCTCAGATGGGTAAGCATCTGCCTTCGGCTCAGGTCACGATTTCGGGGTCCTGGGATCAAGCCCCACTTTGGGCTCCCTGCTCAGTGGGGAGTCTGCTTCTCCCTCTCCCTCCACCTCTCCCCCCTCCTCATGCTCTCTGTCTCAAATGAATAAATTTTAAAAATCTTTTTAAAAAAAAAAGTCCATTCTTTACGTACAGTTTGGCAACTAAAATAACTTTCATGTGATGATTAGGTGTTTGTGAGGTCTAAGCCAGTTTTCTCATTAAGCAACACTGTAGACCCAGCGAGGGAGATAAAGCTCAAAGTGAATGGAGCCCGTTGCACATCTAAGTTGTTTTGAAAAAAGATATTCGCTTGGGGCTGCTGAGTTGCTCGGTTGGTTCAGCATCCGACTCGTGATTTTGATCCAGGTTGTGACTCCAGGGCTGTCAGATCGAGCTCCACATTGGGCTCTGCACCAGCCATGAAACCTGCTTGATTCTCTCTCTCCCTCTCCTCCTGCCCCTCCCCCCTGCATGCTCCTGTTCTCTCTCTCTCTCTCTCTCTCTCAAAAAAGAAAAAGGAAAAAAAAAAAAAAAAGATTTTCACTTGTGTTCTTGCTTTTTGCCAGTCAGTAAAACTATTTCTCTTCAGGAAAAGAAAGACTGGAAAGTGAGCCATTTTTTCCTTAGTTGTTTTTCCTTTTTATAAACAAACACTACCTTATAATACTTAGAAACTTCTGCTACATGAGAACTCCGATGACCCCAATACGTAATGGGTGTTCAAAGTGTCTAGAGACTGAACCAAAGCTTGTCCGCTTGGTTTTCTAACCACAGCAAGAAATGACAGCTAATAGTGTAATAAGGGACTTACAAAAAAAAAAAAAAAGGTAGAATAAATCTTCAAGCAAGAAGACTTGGCAACTCAGTGAGGGGCCAATGAGTGTGAGACTGACTTTCTTGCATGCCTCCCTGAATGAATCACTCACTCACTCACTCAGAGCTTGGTATCCTAAGAACCCATAAAACAATGTCCCGAACCATCCAGACTCCTTTTTGATACTGCCTGATTAGTCAACAGTAACCAGTGCCTGAGGTGCCCCAAAGGGGTAACAGTCACTGGGTTACACACGAGGTCCAGAACAACCAGGGCACTTCTCTCAAATACTTGAAAAATAGGAACCGAGAAATGAGCAACCGTGTTCAGCTGAACCACATTTTCCCCTAGGTCTTCCCCGATCCCCTTGTATGCATGTCCTGCATCATGACACGTCCCAAAGCTCTTGGATAACTCACCATCTCACATACCCAAACCCTAGCTCTTCAGCAATCCCCACCGAGCAGAACTCAGCCAACGATGAGGAAATGAAGGCCAAGAGCTTCAATGCCCTGGGCCCCATTCCTGGCTCCAGCAGGAGGCCTCTCCAGACTCACACCACAATTCTTTCCTGTGTACATTTGGGAGAGTGATCGCCTCGGGGAGACAGGTAACGCTGTCCGGGTGGGAGTCTACATTCCCGGTGGTTAGAAATCCAGCCCCATAGTAGGTGATTCTCTGAGTTACAACATGGCAGAATAAAAAAGGTGGGTGTTTTAGACTCGGGGTTCTTGGGTAAGTTCCTGAATTTCTCTGGGCTCTGATTTCCTTATTCTGAAAACACAGTGTAAAACGTTTCCTTCGAGAGAGTATATGCTGAGAAGCCACGGGGCAAAGCGGTTAAGAATGTGGCTCTGGAGCCAGACCATGCGGGATGGAATCCCGGCCCTGCACCTCCAGCTCCATGACCTTGGACAAGTCTTTTCACTTCTCTGAGCCTCAGCCTCCTCACCAGCAAGAGGGAGGTCACAGTAGCAGCACCTATGTCAGAGATGGTGAAGACCCGTACTATGGGGACTACTGAGCGGATAAGGACGGTGGGCTTCGAACACCAGATACAGAGCAAGCACTCAGGGAGGTTCACTATCACTCATCATTATTACTACACGTACAGCGCCCAGCTTGTCACCACCTGACACTTAACAGAACAGATACTCAGAAGAGCATGCTGACTCCACGGAAGCTGGCTGGGTTTTTTTCCCCTCAGACCATAGCTTGTTTGAAGAAAACATAACTGCTAACAGCTTTAGAAGGGCTTAAGAATGTGCAAAAAAAGAGGGGCGTCTGGGTGGCTCAGTTGGCTAAGCGTCCGACTCTTGGTTCTGGCTTGGGTCATGATCTCAGGGTCCTAGGATCGAGCCCCACGGTGGGCTCTTTGGTCAGTGAGGAGTCTCCTTGAGATTCTCTCTCCCTGTCTCTCTCTCTCCTTCCCTCCCCCCACTTAAAAAAAATACAAGAAGAGAAAGCAGACGTGATTCAGGACTAAGTGAGGGGCCCCTGGGTATTGGGGTCAACACCCGGTCACATCTTGGGGTCCCTGGGTGAATCACTCCCTCAGAGCAAGCACGGTGCTGTAAGGAGACTCTGAGTCATCAAGAACGCTCATGTCTGCTTAGCTCACTCTGTTTCAGAAAACAGGAAACTGTGAAACACTTTTAAAAGACTCTGGTCGAAACAGCTGAGAAGTTTTATTGCCATGATAAGGTTCGGGCGCTTACAGCACATGGATGTGCCGCTTTCCCACCCGACCTGCGCCCCCTGGTCCACAGGTGGGGGTTTCAGCTGAGGCAGATTTGCACTGAAGCCAAGGAAGCTTGAATTTCAGGCAGACCCTACGTGCCCAGGTACCTTCCAGAACCCTCAGTGGGGTCCAGCACTGTGTTCAGATGGACATGTGTTTTTACAAAATTTGGCCAAAGCAAGATTACCAACACCGGTTAAGACCGCTGTCCCTTCCCGCCCCAACTGGTCGTCCGTCAGGGTCCATGGGCAGTAGGTGGGCACCTCCGGGAGCTGGGTGATGGGAAGTCAAGTTGGGGACACAGTCCACTAGGCTTGGTGGTTACATTTCCACACAGTTAAATTAGTAGCCTTCCCAGCGTACCAAGGACAACCAGATGCCTCCCTGTTGTCAAATGTGTCCTGACACAGGACTAAGGTCGTGTGAAGGTAGGACTGGGTACTACCATGCTCAGCACCAGAAGGGGACAGGAGCAAAGAAGAAAGGAAGCTCAAATGCATGGGGTCAGGAGCTAGTTTGTAAGAAATTCTTCTAAATCTCACCGCTTTTAAGTAAATATGATCACTGTTTCCCTAAGTTTAACAACAATCCTGTAAGTATTTGACGTCACCAACACTGAGTTATAAAGCCAAAATAAAATTTTCTTAACTATTAGTGATGCACGAAAAACAAACTTTTGATGAACTGTTCTAAAGGGAAGACTGATTTATTCCTCCAGAAAGGAGATTAAAGGCTCTGTTGTATGAAGAGGGGTTCAAAGCCCAAAACCGTGGGGGGAAAAGTCCTGTCAAGGTGTATCAGGCAGTTAATCAAATGACTGGTCTGGATTTTGTGACGTATCAGCTCTCATCAATCTGTTGTGGTATCTTTTCCAATCTAAGTAAATACCTGCTTTTATGCTCATATGCACACATATGTTGCATGTGTGATTTTGGATTTTTTTTTCCCCCAGGTTCTTCTTCTGAACTGCATGAACTTGAGGCCTCACTAAACCTACTCGGCCCCTGACGGTCGGCAGAGTGGGAGCTTCAGATCACGTAAGCCTGACCCCAAGACGGATGACCCATGTGGTTTGGGAGGCGTCTCCCTCCACCCACTAGGCCTCCGCTCTCATTTCTAAAAGGGGGATAAGCACTACATGTGAGTGTCCCATGCTGGTGAAACGAGATAAGGCCTAGAAGGGGCTGAGCTGCAGGGAGGACTCCAGGACCTCTAGATCCTGCTCACCTAAATGGGGATGATTTTCAAGTCCTCCTCAGATCCATTATCCAACTTGTTACTTCCAACTTTGTTTGGCTATCTCACAGATACCCCCGTCTCAGCATGTCCCAAACCTGGTCCTCTCCCCATGGGCCCCTCCCCGCCACCTCCATGAAAGCCTGCAGTATCTCCCCTGCCGTGAATGCCAGACACCTGAGTCCTGATTGTCACATCCCTCTCCAAGCTGCCAATATCTAATCAGCTTCCAAGTCTGTCACTGGGGTGTCCTTCAAACCACCTACTTACCTCAATCTCCAATGCTACCTGGTCTGAGTTTTCTCCCTCTCTCTTGGGGCACCGAGCGCCTCCACACAGGCCTCCTGCTCACCACCCCGCCCCAAGTACCCATCCATTCTCCAGCGAGAGCGATCCTTCTTTGTAACCCCAGTTCCGACCATGACAACCCCTGCCTCAGGACAGATACCACAATCCTTAGTCGAGCTTACCTCCCCAGCAGAGCCACTCTAGCCTTCAAGTCCTGGCTGATTTCTGATTCAGGGCCCTCATGCAGGCCGTTCCCTTTCCCTGTACAGTTCCTCCCCTCAAGCACCCACACTCAAGTCCTCCCCCTCAGAGCCTGGCTTCGGGAGACTTCCTTGACCCAGTGGGGTCAGGTGTCCATGGTTCGGGGGGCGCATGGTTCTCTTGTAGGGGGTGGGCTGCCTCGTGGCTACACCCTGTTGAATGCACAGCCCCCTGATGACCCTCACTGTCCCCCTGCCCCTCCCTGTCCTCAGTCCCCAGCACAGTTCCAAATCCACAAGAAACACTCAAAACCAGCTTTTAGAACACAGGCGTGCACAGGTGTGATATTTTCTGAAAGGAGGCAGCTCCTCAGTGGTGGTCCCTCTCCTAAGCCCAGGGCCCAAGGCAGGATACCAGTAGGACTTAGGATGGCACAGTTTTGACGGAAATTCCATGGAGAGGATATCGCTCTACCCACCAGGGGCTCCACGCACAGGCCTCTCCTTCACTGTCCTCTGGCCCTGACCTTTTCGGCCTGTGAGAAGGAGCTGCTTCTCTGCTCTCTGTCTCTGAACTTGCTCCGGGACCGTGGGCCTCAGGCCGGTGGACCCTGGCAGGCCTCGTGCGCGCCCAGAAGGGCGGCCTCACCCCTCGGAGAACCGCAAGCTGCGAGGCAAAGCTGGACAGGATCACGACACTTGCTTGCTGTTGCTCCAGCCCCAGAAAGGCACACTGCCGCGCTTCTAGATTTATCTGCCGCCCAGAGGTTTAAAAATACCCGAGGTGATGTCTCACCGTCCAAGCACCAGAGCGGCCGCGGCTTGGTCTTCGCTTTGAACCAACCCAAATCACTTTGCTGTAAAAGACGACCTTCTGCTCAGGGAGCTTCAAACTGACCCCTCAACCGCCCCCTGAAACCAGAGGAAGGCAGCGCCTCAGCTCCCCTAGAGATTCTGCAGTTGCCGCTGGTATTTTGAGAGAGAGGGAGAATAGTTCCTTCCGGGCTGGTAGCTGAGGCTGCTCTCAAGGGTTGAGATTTAAAAAAAAAAAAAAAAAAAAAAAAAAAAAATTTTTTTTTTTTTTTTAATAAGGTATGCATTTTCAATGTGGGCCAACTACTTACACACAGCCCTGGTTCCTAGCACCCTGTCTTAGGGTAATTACACCATTTCTCTTGCGTGGAAGCCTATAGTAAAAGAGGGAGCAATTGACTATTCCTCTCTGCTGGGGCAGGAGTTCTTCTTCTTCTTCTTCTTTTTTTTTTTTTTTTTTTTAAAGTAATCTCTACACCTAACATGGGGCTCGAACTCAACAACCCTGAGATCAAGAGTTGCGTGCTCTACCGGCAGAGCCAGCCGGGCGCCCCTGGGGCAGGACTTCTAATTGTCAGTTCGTTCAGAGAAAGTGACTCAAAATAATCCTCTGGAACGTCAGCTGGTTCTAGAAGCCTGGAAGGGCGTCTTCCAAGGGACTGAACACATCCAGACGTACCCAAGAGAGGTCCTGGTCTGGTTCAACACTGGGGTCCCAGGAAAACCCACGTTCTCCACTCACTTTCAGAGGGTCTCTGAGAGGTAAGAAACACTGGATCTGGGGGTCAGATGCTTCTGGCTCAACTCTGCAGAATCAAGCAAGCTTTCTCAACTGTGGGCCAGGGGTGGTAGCTACCTCTGGAGGTGGCCTCGGATGACAGGAATGAACCGTACACAGCAGTGGGGCTAGACAGATACTGGCTGCTTCAGAACTTGGTCTCTGGCTTTTGCGCCTGGTAAAGTGTTCAGTACGTCACCATTTCTAGATCAGAAAGAGCACTCTAAGATGTTCCCTGCATCAGACTGGTTTGCAATCCTGAGTTCCTGTTTCTTCTTTCCTCTCTCAGTTGATTTAAGAAAAATGAGCCTCCCCAAGGATATACCTTAACCTCACACTGCATAATAGCAGCAACTAATGTTTACTGAGCACTTACTATATGCCAGGAACTATGTAAATGTGTTTCGTGCATTATCACACTCAATCCTCTCAACAACCCTGGGTGACAGCTTCTTTTATTCTCACTTTAAGGAGGAAACAAGCTCAGAGAAGGGAAGTTACTTGGGATAGGTTACAGAGCTGGCAAGTGGTGCAGCTGGGCCTCCACCAAGCCTAAGTGAGTCTAAAAACCACGTTCTATAAACAAAACACCTTCCTTAGCAAGTGAGATATGCACACTAATGTTACATCTGTATTCTTGATTTGGAAATGGCCCAGGGACTAAAAGGGTTAATAAGAGCTCACTGTCAATGGGGCAACTTATACAAGAGCCCATGTGTTTTTGTTTTGTTTTGTTTTGTTTTGTTTTGCTCAAGGGTTCTGGAGCCTTCTGTGAAATGAGGTCTGCAGCTGGAGAGTGGCAGGCAGTGGGAAGAGGAGTAAGAGGATGACCAGACACCCCAAAGAGGCACTCCTGAGGGCTGGCTGACAGACAGAGCCTGCTATTGGCCGGCTGCTGAGCACCCCAGCTGTCTCCCAGGTAGGATGTGGTCTGACACATTCTTTCAAGTGTCTGGTAGCTCCTTGTAGGCCACCTGGCTCGAAAGACGAGCCAGCACCTGAGCGGCGTGCTGCGTCACGGCCACACTCACCAGAGAAGCCCCGCTTCCTGCCCCAGTGGAGCCAGCCACTTCCCTGGTTAAGTCAAGGCCCTCTTGTCCCTCATGAGCAGCCAAGGGCCATCTGATGGTGGACATCTGGAGAAGACATCTCAAACACCCAGAGAGATAGCAGGCATTGGTATCACACATGTGCATGTGTACACACACACACACAAACACACACACACACACACAGATGATGCTATCAGCTGTGCCTTATAAGTGGGAGAGATGCCACTGTGAGGACTTACCTGCCTCAGTTTCTCCTTCTGTGAAATAGGCTTAAAAGTAGGACTTTTCGAGTCTGGCAGAATGAGTTAATATGCATAAAGCACCCGAGTGGTGCCAGGTGCTTAAGATTCAAGCCTTGCTGGTTATCATCATTACTGCTCCGACCATGGCAATGAGTAGCCAGAATCCACAGACTCCCTGCATAAAACCTCAACCACTGCCCCCCCCGCCGCCACCCCCACCCTTAGAGAGGGACTTCCCCAGCACAGGCCCAGGGGAAGTGCAGGCCAACTTCTTCTCCAAGCTGGTGGGGGAGGAGGGGTCACAGGGACGTGACCTGGCTGACAGCACTGGGGCGAGAGGACTGCCGGTGGTGTGCCATACAAATAAACACCTGAGAAACAAGTCCTGACTTACAACAGCAGCAGGAGGAGGAGACTGATGCCCGTGACTGCAGAAAATACTCCCTGGGCCGTCTCTATGAGGGTGGCATTGATTCTTGGATATCCAGCACCCCAAACCCAGCAAGGCCAAAGCTGGATGAGCAGCCGTTCCACACATCCTGGGGGTCCCAGATTTTTGAGGCTGCTGCTCTTCCTGGATAAACTGAGGCAGAGCGGAGACTTCCGGAAGCCACTCAGGGAGGGAGGAAGGGGTCTGAGCTTATACTTCCACTTTGCCGAAGAAAGAGCCCAGGTATGGTTTCCTTGATGAAGTGTGTACACCCCAAGTCTGATCCAGCACCTAGTATGTCCTATTAGTCAGGTGGGGGCCGCTAGAACAAAGTACCACAGACTGAGGGGCTGAAACAACAGAAACTTATTTCTTCTCAGCTCTGCAGATAGGAAACTCAAGATCACAGCTCATCAAGGTTTGGTTTCTGGTGAGAGTTTATAGAGGACCTACTGCTGTCTCCCTGTGTTCTCACATGGTAGATTTCTCCCCCACACCCCTCCATTCTCTCTCTTATAATGCCACCAATCCTATCAGATCAGGCCCCCACCTTTATGACCTCATTTATTCTTAACTACCTCCTGAAGAACTTATCTCCAGATACAGCCACACTGGAGTGGGGGCGGGGGCGGTGTTAGGGCTTCAACATACGATTTTTTTTTTTTAAGATTTTATTTATTTGACAGAGAGAGATCACAAGTAGGCAGAGAGGCAGGCAGAGAGAGAGGGAAGCAGGATCCTACTGAGCAGAGAGCCCGATGTGGGGCTTGATCCCAGGACCCTGAGATCATGACCTGAGCTGAAGGCAGAGGCTTTAACCCATTGAGCCACTCAGGCGCTCCTCAACATACAAATTTAAGGGAGACACAATTCAGTGCCTAGCCTATGTGTTCAACAGTGCTTGTTACACAAGGAAAGGACTAGAAAGGCAACCCAGATGTGTGTGTTTTCAAGGGCCTACCACATGCTACACCCTGGGCTACCAAAACGGGGCATAACCTATCCTCCTCTCGGTGGCAGCCACAGGGGCAGGTTCTCATCTGAAAGGAGGACACGGAGGCTAAGAGGACAGCATCCCTGAGCCCCAGGTCTCATGGAGGGTGAGCGGCAGAGCCCAGCCTTCAGCCCAGGGGTCCACGCCTGGTGCCCGAACCCTCTTGGCAGGATGGGCCACATTACTTATGGGGATCAGGGTAAAATGAGAGTATGGAGCCCCTCATTCAAACATTAAGGGTTTCAAGGTAGTGACAATAAGTCAATAAGTCAATAAGTCAAGTGGGGGGCCCTTCCGAGTGGAGACTCTATGAGACCCCATAGGATACACCCCCATGGGGCCTGCTCTGCCACTAGGGGTTGGCTCTGAAAAGCTGAGGGAGACATGGGCTGTACAAGACATAATCAACCTCGCATTGCTCCTGACCATTTCCACTTTGCCACGTTCCAGCTCATCTCTCCAAATGACTTCTCCAGAAAGGCCATCAAGTATTATCTTACCCTCCTTTAAAAAAAAAAAAAAAAAAAGCAAAGACTGGAAAAATCTCTGCCAGAAGCGTTCAGAATTCCACATTAAAAGGAGGCCTGTGCTTTAGTGAGTCTGTCTTCTGGACTGTCTACGTTTACAGGAGGCCACGTGAGTGGCAGACACTCTGTGGAAACAAGCTTGCCGGCATTTGGAAACCTAAGTAGGACCAGATCCTTGGTTGAGGAGCCCCAATTACCACAGAGCGAGCTGTCCTGATTAAAACCAGTGGCTTGAGGTTCCTGGATTTCACTGAATAAACACACCCAGTTCGGGCTGACTTGATTTCTGCTGATGGAGAGAAGTGAGTGCATCTGAAATTACCTGTGTCCAGGGCCTTCCTGACCCCAGGCTCGGAGGGGTCTGGGATTTGGCTCTCTGAGGCTCTAAAACCCATCTCTGGGAAACTCTGAAACAATGGAAAGCTGTTTGGGGGCAGCCAGAAAAGCTTTGGGGAATAGAGCTCCAAATATTCATGAGGAGGAATGGAAACAATTAGACTGATTCCAGGGATGAGTTCTGGGTTCCCATTCTCCTCTCTCCCCCGCAGCCAGCTCCCTTCTCCTCCATGTCTCCTCCCCTTGCCCAAATCCCAGCTCACCCACAAGCCTCAGCAGATGCAGCAGAGAGGAAAGGGAGACTTCTGGCAGGCCACAACCCTGACGCTTTTTTTTTTAACCCACCAGGAGTCTGGTCCTCAGGCATACAGGTCTCCAAAAAAAATTTCCTTTTCATAGTAGCTAGCTGAAGCAACCAGCCTTCACTGGTTAGACTAGCTTCCACGGCAGGATGTCCGTGCTTCTGACACATGGCCAGACTCCCCAAACACCTGTGCCAGTCAGTCCCTTTACAAAGAAGGGACACGAGGTGGCATAAGAAAATTTGTCCAGGTCAGCTTACACAGCGACTTTTAACCAATCAGTGTCAAGCTGCTAATTAAATGTTCACAGTTAGGGTTGTAAGGTAAGAAAGAAACATTTTGCACTGTCCTAACACCTGACATGACCAGAACCAACTTCATGACCCAGTGGCCAGATTTGTTCAAAAAGAGCCAAAAATGCTGACAGCACTCTGCTTTAACCACCTAGCGGGACAGAAACTAGGGTTCCAGCCTTCTGAAGGTGCTCTGTGGGGCGCAGGGTGGGGACGGCTCTTGACCGAGGGCATGCAACATGAGCCCGTGTTCTGTGGTCAGTCCCAGGCTCTGGCCACACAGTAGCACTTGTCACATGCATATTAGACAAGTTGCAAACTATTCCTTTTTTTCCTTTTTCCATCATCAGTAATTGGGACCCTCTGGAGAGACAAGAACTCCTCAGTAGGTACGTACTGACTTTCTAGAAATGATTTCATGTTCAGCTCAGCTCCAGCCCAGCCAGTGGTCTGGACCTCCTGATCCCTTGGGAGCCAAAGATATCCTTTGGATCATCTCCTACATTCTGCTCATTTGCTTCCCTAAAACCGACAGGCTTAAGTCAGCGACCAAGTGTAAACATGTGTTTGCCACAAGTACATCATTAAGTACAAAGGCACCCGGCTGTGTGGTAAAAATGCCAAGGCCAAATTCCTGTTTCCATTGGTGCTGCTGCTAATCTGTGAGCTTCAGCACACACACAAATATCTGTAAATAAATATCTGCACATTCACCTTTCAAATACACCGCATACTTAAATGTGATAACTCTACCACAGTAAGACTGTATATGAAGCTTCCAGGGGGCGCCTGGGGGGCTCAATCAGGTTAACGTCTGCCTTCAGCTCAGGTCATGATCCCAGGGTCCTGGGATCGAGTTCCATGTGGGGATCCCTGCTCAGCCAGGGGTCTGTTTCTTCTTCTCCCTCTGTTCCCCCTCCCACTTGTGCGCGCTCTCTCTCTCATATAAATAAATAAAATCTTAAAAAAAAAATAAAATAAAGGGCTTCCCAGAATGATTCAAGCTCAGCTGGGTCTATCCTAATGGACAGCACGAAGGGCACAGAAAGGATCCATGTATGCTTAAGGTGGCAGTGAGGCTAAAGACGTGAGCCGTCTACGACACAGCTCCCCACTCCACACGCCCATGACCTCATCGGGGGAAGCCCAGAAAGCCACATGGGAAAGAACTTAAAGATCTGGACAGAACACTCAGGCCCCATCCGTATCAGCTCCAAAATGACTATGCGGGGGGGCTTGGGACAGGAGAGACCTCAAGAGTGTTTCATTCTCTGCCACCAGCAGGCCACTACCGGATCGACAGAGATAGAGTGACTCCGACCGCCAATAGAGATGCACGGAAGGCCTCCTGACATCTCATAATGTGCGTTGGTAGGTGTTCCATAAAAGCACAGCCTGTCTCGGGCAGATGACGCATGTCACCTGGGAGATTAGTTTCTACTCCAGAATCGCTGGACAAGGCCTGGCTCAGGCAGTCCTTGCCCTCTGATTCCACTGCCCTATGTTCAGATCATTATCACGGTCATTAGCATGTTATGACAGGCCTGTCTACCCTGGAGACTATAATCTTCCTGCCGGCAAAGGCGCTGGGACACGTCCCCTCTCCTGGTGCTGTATGGGGACTTCCAAAGGCAGCACTTGGCCCGCAGAGCACCCGACCACAGGTGTTGCCAGAGAGAACAAGCGTAACAAGCGACAGTAAGGGGAGGGACTCGCCAGCAAGATCGCCGATGGCTGATCTGTAGGGCAACTGAGTCATACCCCAGCCATTCCTGGAGAAGGAAGCACAGGCTCTGAGGGTTCAGGTGACTGGCCAAAGGTCACTCGGCCATCTGGTGGCAGAGCCAGGACGTGACTCGAGTCTCCGCTTCAAACTACACAATGGAGCAGTCATCAGAATTCCAACTCGGGTTTCAGGGCAATCGGAAAGAAGGCGGTTTTACTTCTTTCACGACTGTGAATCACCCAGTAAGTACGGAGTCCAAAAGCCCAGGGCATTATTTTCCAGTTAGTGCCAGCTGGGGAGTTGAGACTCCATGTTCCAAGTTGGGAGGTGACCCTTCATGTGATAAGGATCCAATACGCTGCTCTCAGGTTTTCCTTAAGCAGCTTAAGCACCGGCCCAAGTAATCCCTAAAACCCGGTGTTCAGAGAAACAAGATGTCTTGATGAAGAAATACCAAGAGGCATCATCTCAGGGCTAAGGAAGGAAGCTGGCATGCCGTTCCAGGGACTGCGCCAGTTACTAGCCTGAGTCAGCTACGCTGCCAAAGACACCTCTTCCCCAGACGAAAATTCTGGAGCCAGAAACTAGCATTGCCTTAGCAGGAGTGACAGCAAAGGCTCTAGCACCTGGGGACCACATTTTGTCACCACCCCCCCCCCCAAGAGTAACAAGAACGGCACTGGAGCAAAGACCACCCCGAACTCCAGGAGAAAAGACAGGCTGCGGCCTGGATCTGGTGGACAGGAAGCCTTGGTTCAATCCTTTCCCAACATCCCACCAACTTCAGGCGGTCTATCTGAGGTCAGGTGGAGAAGGTCACAGAGTCACCAGCAAGGTTCCGTTGGGTTTTCTTCCAACCCTGTCACAGAGGTACAATTCCCATCAGGACCAAGGGATGCCTGGGCTGGCCAGTGTCTAAGAGGCAGGGCAGGGGGACCTAGGTTCAGGATAGCTCCAAGCCACAGATGGGGCGTGGGCAAGAAGGGGATGGCTACCACATATTGTGCAGTGGCCTATGCTGCCGACTTTGGGAAGCAGTTCAGAAAGAGCTAGACCTGGGTGTGAGTCCCCTTTCCATGACTAGTCACCTCCTGGGAAGTTACTTCACCTCTCCCAGCCCTAGTTTTGTTATCAGGAAAATGAGACACCATGCCTTCTTCGAGAGCAGGTGGATAGTGAGTTCCTAGGTATGAAGCATAGAGAGCTTAAGACCTAGAATATACTAATCCCTTAATACAGGTTTCCTAATGATATTTTTATTCTTAACACACAGCTCATTCCCCAGGATCTCGATTCACAGGGCTGAATACGATTTGATGTCTATCTATCCCACGTACGTGCATGGGTGACCCAAACAGGAACTAATCCAGCTTTGAAGGCAGTGATGTTTTTATAGGAGGAAGGAGGAGACTTTCTTAAGGATGTTAAACTTGGGCGAACACTGAAATATTTTGCATCTCCTGGGCAAGCCATGTGTGAAGACAAGGCCCTAGAAATGTACTCAGTGGCAGAAGCAGTCCAGTTGGTAGGGAGAAATTGTCACTGGGTGATCTCCAAGTTGAATATCCAAGTTGAAGACCATGGCCATTTCAACTCCCCACCAGTGGAGACTTAGGACAATAGGTCACCTGATTGGACATGTCTCACCACCGCAGAATCTTTTCTCCAAAGCAGAGTAGAAATTGGAAGCCCAAGTTTTGGGTGGGTGGCATGGAGTGCCTTTTCCATTCACTCACCTAACTGTCACTAAGTACTTCCTCCATGAGTGCCTTGTGTCCACACCAGAGGGTCGCCAAATTCTCCCAACACATATATACCAGGCTAAATTTATTTCACCCAAGGCAAGGCCTGCTTGCTGCCTTTCCTCTCCCGAGGACAACAGCTTACTTCTGTTACCTAGTTTTTATCTTTCTCCCAGCCAGAGAAAGATCTCCCATGAATTTTGGCTTTACACCGTTCAAAGATGTTTCAGCTTGGGTTAAGTCTTGCAAGGAGAGAAGGGACATGTGCAGATTTCCCCAATCCACAGAAGTCAGACATTCATAAACATTTCTAGACAAATCACAGACAGTGGTATGCCAAGAGCTCAAAGGAAAAGGAGAAACATTAACCAACCAATTCAAAAAACCCCAAACACACACAGAGGTTTAATCAGGAGGGCAAGGAGAGTTTGAAGGTCAGTTCCCCTTTTATGATTCAAAGAAAATTAAAACTGATCAGGGATGACATTTCTTTTTCCAGAAAGTTGCCTGTGAACTGTATGTTTCATTGGGATGCTTCTGGGTATAAAACAACAAAAAGCAACAAAAAGTAGCTTAAGCAGTAAGGGGAAATAATAGCTCTTAAGTCATCTTGGGTAGGGGAGTTTCAGGGTTGGTTGGTTCTGTGGCTCAACATTATTATAAAGGATCCAAGTTATTTCCTTTTTTCCCCCCTCAGTCTGCATCAGGATGGTTGGTTCTATCCTATTTCCCTGCACAGCCACTGGATAGCTCCTACCTTAGTTCCAACATCCAATGATGTTGGAACCCACATGACATCCAAAAATCTGAAAAGAAGATGACCCCAAACTTGGGTCATCCCTTTGAGAGGAAAACACTTCCAGAAGCCCCACCAAGCAGACTTCCCTCAATGGCCTGAATGAGATCCAAGGTCCATTCCTAAATCAATCACTGTTCAGGGGACAAGAACCACAACCGGCAGGACAATCAGGACTCACCTCTGGGCCAGGAGGGAAAGCCCAGATGCCCAGACACATCATGTACCATGCTTCTGATTCCTGAACAGAGCCACAGTTCTGTTCGCAAAAACAAAGGATGGGGCGGTGGGGGGAGGGGAGACAGCAGGTTCTGGTGCCAGTCTGGGAGACAATCCAACAATATCTATCATAGCTCACAGTCCTCCTGGGGTCCTAAGGATTTAAACTATATATCAGGACACAGAGGGATACAAAAGCCATCCCAAAATGCAGGCCTGGTGTCAAACGCCTTTCTCAGAATTCAACCCATCATAAAAACATGTTTGGGTGAACAACAATGCTGGTAAAGAACTTGAACGGTGTGTGACAAAGAGTAAGTGGCCCAAGTTAGCTATTATTACTACTCTTACTACCAATACTTGTCATTGGATTATCCAACCTAGAAGGGAGGGGATTCAGCTGCCTGGTTAAATGTTAGATAAAGTTTACTGAATGAATGAGTAAATGACATAAACCAGACTTCATTACTTAGGCAAGTAATGTGGGATCTTGTTCGGAATCTGATTCACACTAAACCAACTTAGAGAAGATATTTTTGAGGCCAACAGGTAAATCTGAATATGGAGTAGGTCCTGGGTTACATCAAGGAATTCTGATGATGTCATTGGGACAATTAAATGTGAGAAGCTATGCAACACGTATGCGAACCCTTATTTCTTCAGAGGATTCAAGAGGAATTTAAGGATAAAATGTCATGATGTCTGGGATTTCATTTATTTCAGCCAAGTAGAGGCACAACCGTTCAATCTGGGTGATGGACATACAGTTGCACATTACACAATTCTCTATTCTAATATTTAAAAACACGTTGTAGCAAGGATCTAGTAAGTGAGGTATGCTATGATCTGAACTTGCCCTCGGAAAGCTTGCCATGCTTTCAGGCTGTTCTTCCTCGAGGCCCTTTGGACCTTTTCTGCCATCTTCCTGGGATGTTTCCCAAGATTTCTGGCTCCTTCTCACACTCAGACTTCTGTCCAGCTGTCACCTCCTCACATTGGTGTTATTCCCCCCATGATCCTTCTCTATCTTATTGGCCTGATTTTACTGCCATTCGGTATTCACTGCTACCTGGAGTTACCCTACTTGTTTACTAGTCACTATTTCTTCCATCCAGAACAATCTCTGTGAGAAGAGTGACCAGCGTACCCTACACAATCTTTCTCTGGTACCAAGCCAGCACCATGCGTATAGAAGGCGCTCAACTATGCAAATGAAGAAATCGAATGCTCTCTCTTCTTAAAGCCCTCATTAACACTAACTGGAATGATTATCATTTAATGAACAACTTATGTATATTGATTTACTCCTCACAATAATCCTAGGACGTCAGGTCTTGTGCTACGATTAAGATCTAAGACTTTGGGGTGCCTGGGTGGCTTAGTAGGTTAAAGCCTCTGCCTTCGGCTCAGGTCATGATCCCAGGGCCCTGGGATCGAGCCCCACATCGGGCTCTCTGCTCAGCAGGGAGCCTGTTTCCCCCTCTCTCTCTCTGTCTGCCTCTCTGCCTACTTGTGATCTGTCAAATAAATAAAAATAAAATCTTTAAAAAAAAAAAAAAAAGATCCAAGACTTTTAGTCTCTGCACACTAAAGGCGACACACACCTGACACAGGCTTCCAGCCCATTCCTGGGCCCAGGATAGGCATCCCTAAGAGATCGCCAAACTCTTTCCATGGAGCCCGGATTCAACAGAGCGCTGTAGGCTGTTGGAGTCATTCGATTTGGTCTGGCCCACAAGGTGAGGGCTACTTGCTATTCCCATACTAGGTCTTGCTATTAAAAAGCAGGTGTCAGTGTGACAGAGTTCTTCCAACAGGTCTTTCTGGGGTTCATTCTGCCTCTTCAGGAAATACGAAAACGAAGGCTCCAAACAAACTTGGCCTTGGCGAGTGATACTGCCAGACCACTGGATCAGCCTCCAGGAGGTTATTAAATAGTGCAGCCCAGCTGCCAAAGCCTTCTGAGGCCTGGCATGCAAGGAAGGGCTCCCCTGTGGGGACTGCTGGCTGTCCCCGTCACTTACAGATCAGTTTCCAGCTCTGCTACTCTGTCGCTTCCCACACCTTTCTGCCAAGAAGGCACATGGAAGCACAAAGACCAAAAACAGGAGTCAGGAGACCTACATCCAGCCCTGCCATCTCCATGGCAGGCTGCTTCACTCCTCCCACCTCCGATTTCATACCTGAAGAGAAGTCCCTTCTAGTTCTGACCTCCGATTCAAGGTCCATTTTCAGACCTTTGAAATTATGTGCATAACCCCTGCCACACAGAAGGTCTCCCATCAGTGTTTCTAGGAGGAGGAAAAGGAGTCTCTTCATGGACCACCAGCAAGCTCTAGCAGGGGGTGATCTCAACATGGTGATGAAGGCAAGATCCCTAGGACAGACTAAGAGTCTGCATACCTTCCAGTATGTTCTTCCTCCATCGAGACTCTCTGATAGAGGGAGAAAATCGATGGTCAAAAGTCTGCTGTTTACTGGCTAGGTGACCTTGGGCAAGTTAAATACTCTGTGCCCTAGTTTCCTCGTTTATAAGATGCAGATAATTACAGTACCTACAGTATAGGGTTGTTGGAATAATAATCTAATGCTGGTAAAGAACTTGAACAGTGCACGACACAGAGTAAGTAGCCCAAGTTAGCTATTATTAGCTAATTAGTTAAATGTTCGATAAAGTTTACTGAGTGAATGAATAAATGAGATAAACCAGATTTCATTCTTTCCACTCATTCCTCCCCTCTCTACACTCCCTGATTGATGGGTTACAATGACTTCCCCTAAAGCTAGATTTTACACAGAGGGTAAAGGGACCTATATGATGGTGAGCAGTCTACGTTGCACTTAAGTATCAAGATATGATTTCTCAGTTGATGTGAAAAGTATTTTCTTATACCTTAGAGCAACCATTTTATAAAACAAAACTACACAAAGCGATGGTAAAAAAATAAAATATAATAGATAAGATTCAATACTAAAAATTGTTCAAATAATCTAAAGGTAGGAAAAAGGAAAGAGGAACAAAAACTGAGGGACAAACAAAAAATAAGATGGTAGAACCTAGATCCAAATATACCAACAACTATATTACATGTAAACACACTAAGCACGCCAGTGGAGACAGAGATGGTGAGAAGAGAGAAAAAACAGAATCCAACTATATGCTGTTTACCAGAAACTCACTTGGCATATGATATGAACCAGTTAAAATGAAATGTAGAGAAATATACTATGTAAACATGTATCAAAAGAAAACTGCAGTGGCCATCATTAACATCAGATCAAGGAGACTTCAGAGCGAAGATAATTCTTTGGGACAAAGAGGGTCATTACAACACTGGCTTTCATATAAAGCATCAGAAAAGATGGAAGTTTCTAGTAGGATGAGGCAGAAACCATCCAGAAGACCCTCTTCTCCCACCCTCTCTCCCACCTCAGCTGCCCCAGAGCCCAGAGACATGACCTGGCTTTCCCCTCCCAGGCCTTAAGCTCATCTAGTTCTCTGTACTCACTCCCAGTTCCCTTCTGATCTCAATGAGCTTCTGAGGAAAAACCATCCCAACACATTAGTGACCTTGTTGAAAACACCATCCCCAGTCCAGGATTATACCCTCGTTCTTTGGGGTCCATTTTCAACTCGAGAGCATCCTGCTATGTTCATGGTGCTCAAGGTCCATGTTGTCAAGGATTTGGGGCAAAAACTCCCTCACTTCTATTCTCACATTTTTACCAAGAGAAACAATATAAGGGGGGCGGGGGGGGGGGGAGAAGCCTTTAAAAAGCAAATGATCCTGCCCAGAAGAAAGGGTTCTGGATTATGTTTTCTTCTACGACCTTGGCAGGATCTGGTTTAAAAAGCCCCTGGTGGTGTGCGAGTGTATGGTTGGGATGTGCTCTATCTGCCGTCTGGCCTCCCAGACCCACCCAGCTCCTCGCAGTGGAGCACCTCCAGCCCCCATGCTGTCTGTGCCCCCCAAACGTGTGTCATCCACACAATGTGTGAAAATACTGAGACTGCGTTGCCCTCCATAGCTCTGGACAATCTCTGGTCCCACCCAATTCCCGAGGCCAGATTTGGTTTGTGCTCAGACCCATCCCGCTGTCCAGGTTGCAGACAGGCTGGACCGGCAGCTCAGAGTCAGAAGTCAGACAGATGGAGGCATCACGTGGGTTAGAGAGGCTGGCAGGAGGCCCACCCAGTATCCTCCTTCTGGAAAGGCATTGGCCTTAGCAGTCGGGCAATCTTCTTTCTTCCCAGGCCTGTGGTTTCACGAGTGATGAAATCTGTTATCAGGGGAGAACTCATTTTTTGGACGGTGAGAAATCCTGCAGTGACAGAGTCCGTCCACGGCACTGGGGTGAGGGACTCGGGCTGTGCAGCTGGGGAGAGTCCACCGTGAGCCTGGCTTTGAGGCTCACTCGCCGTGTGACTTGAGGCGGGGTCCCTAACCCCTCGGAGCCTCCACTGCCTCTTCTTCAAACCCAGGACAGAGACTCCGCCTTCCCCTGCCTGTCGGGAGGATTAAATGAAACAGCATATGCCAAGTGCTTTGCTCGGGGGCCCGCACGGAGTCACTGTGGAATGAACAGTTCCTGTTGGTACCATCGCGGGATCATTCCTTCCTCCAGCAGAAAAACCACTCCTTTCATGGCCTCCTTGACGCCTACAAGATGCCAGCCCAGGGCAGGCATTCAAGGAGCCCTTGCTGGCCACACGTTCACACTATCTGGATCTAGTTAGCTACAGGCACTTCAAAAGGAACATTTAATAACACCCCTCCTTGTCTGGTTTAGTTCACAAATGGAACGCAAATTCGCCACCAAACCATCCAGGATTCCGAAAACCTGCGGCCTCAAGATGATCACACCTTCCACTGGTCCCCGCAGCTGATTATAAGCAGAGATCAGCAAGATGAACTTATCTGGGACACTTGACAACACACAGCTTAGATCAAATGGTCTCACTAAGCCTTGTAGGTGGCCCTGAGCCTGAGACCGACTGGATGGAAAGACAGGTGCCCTTTCAGTCCATCCGGCATCATTTAGGTGCCACTGGGACAGAAATCAGCCTGGTCACCAGCTATTTGGGACCTAATGGCTCTTTCCCTCAAACCTATAATCTGACTCTTGAAGACGCACTCCAAAGTGCTTTTCTTCCAGAGAGGAAAGGTTACATGAGAACAAATGGACGCTGGAGTCAGAGAATATAACAAAGAATAATTGCTCTAATAGCTGCAACAGAAAGACATCGTAAACTTCATGTCCACATGAATGGCCTGTTGAAGCTCTCTTCAAATAAAAGTTATCTTTGCCCAGCCTAATGTGGCAGATGTGTTTCTCCATAAAACTGGCTTTTTCATCTGACTTTTCCTCCCAGATCGCCCGGCCTACCTCTCCCCCTCCCAAGTCCCCCAGTGCCTTGTCTCCACGGCACCCGTTCTGCTCTCTGCTACGCAGAGCCCCCTTACAGTTCTGTGACCATCAGGGTTCCCGGCCCTCCCTTCCAGCCTGGGAACCGCGTGTGGGCGATGGACTGCAGCGCGACTGGTTCAACGGTGGGCCTATGACCTCAGTCAGGCCACTGAGACTCAAACCCAGGATTTTCGTTTGAGCTGCCAGGCCAGGGGACTTGTCCCCTTTGCTATTAGGCTTTAAGCTGAGGCTGCTGCAGGCAGTTCATAATCACGAGGAAAAAGATGATGGACAACAGAGCCAAGCCAGGAGCAGAATCAAGAGGAGGGAGCAAGCAAGAGAAAACAGGGCCTCAAAGACCCTACTGAACCCCAGATTCAAAGCATCCCTGAAGCCAATCTTCCTTCAGGACTTTTAAATAAGCCAGTGTACGTTCTTCTTAATTAGTTTGAAACATGCCTGCGACCTACAGAATCCTGACCCATGAGTTTAAAACAGAAGTGTACTTTTAAGTGGTAACGTGAAAGCTTCCTGCTTCAAGAAGTAGAATGAGCGTGGAATCCCAGAATCCCTCCCATCTGGCCATCCTGAAGAATGGGTACAGGGCTGGCCACTTCTGAGCAAGTGGCTGCTGGCTTAGAAATGCGGGTGACCTGGGATGCCGGGGGGCTCAGTTGGTTAAACGCCTGACTCTTGGTTACAGCTTCAGTCACGCTCTTGGGGTCGTGGGATCGAACCCCACATGAGGCTATGCACTCAGTGCGGAGTCCACTTCGGAGTCTCTCTCCCCGTCCCTGCCGCTCACTCTCTCTCAAATAAATAAATGAATGAATAAAATCTTAAAAAAAAGAAAAAAGTGCTGGTGACCTCACTTAGATAATGCTGCTCAAGTTAACAGGTCTTGGGTAATGACGAAATACAGGTCTCTCAGGAGACCCGAGGTCTGGCCCCAGGTGGGTCCCTCGTTGGCCCTGGCACCTCAAACACACCCTTGGTTCCTCCTGATAAGAGAATGAAGCCATCCGCCTGGAGCACAGGGAATGAGGGGCCCTGCCCCATGGCATTGAACAACACGGGCTTTGAGGTGGGCAGATTTGGGTTCCAATCCCTGGCCTGCCCTCAACTAGCTATGGGATCTTAGGTCACAGGCTTAATCTCTCTGGGCTGGTTTCCACGTCTGTAAAATAGAAATGGAGTGTTACCACATAGGGTTGTTTTAAGGATTAGACCTGGTGAAGTTTGTAAAGTGTTCAGCAATGTAGCTGGTCTACAGTAAAGGCTCAATAAATGTTAGCTATCATGGCGACCGAATGAGGCAGAACGCGAAACGACGTTGTAAAAACCCTAGGGTGCTGTCCCCATATTAGTATCACCTTCCCCTCACTCCCACGCTGGCAGTTAAGTTAGAATGTCACAGGGTGGGGTGGAGACAATCAACCCAGGGAAATGACTTCGATAAATCATACCTCACCCAGCAGAGAGACAGACAGCAGCCAATGGGGCACAGGGCTGCGAGCCCCGGGTTGTAACTGTCATTTCATTGATGGTTCAGCGCGGCCCCCAAGAAAGAGATCAGAGCAGTCCATGCAGAGCTCTCTCAGTAGCGACCTGGGAAATGTTCCTCTGGAAGCCTGGAACTGTTCCCAAGCTGTGAACAGTCTGGCCTGGTCTGGACTTTTCCAGAGCTACATCTGTAGAAGGCAAGATTCCCTTCCTGATTTTTTCTATTTCTTTTGACAACTGCACAGGGGGGATGAAAAGGTGCTTCTTTATGAATGAGAGATGTCAGTTGCTGAACCTGGCGGCAGAGATTTCCAGGAAACCCAGCCGTGAGGAGTCTGCCTACAGCAGGACCCCTCCTACCTTCCACTGGCACGTCCCGGAAAATGCGGGAGTGTGGGGTTTCATGGGGGTGGCGCGCAGGAAAGAGACCACGGTGAAAGAACCAAAAAGAGATTCCCTCCAGGTCTGGAGAAAGAACGCGCCCCCCCGCCCTCCCCGGGCTGCAAGGGACACTGGTTCTTTTAAAGTTTGGGAGCTTTTAAAAACACATAAGCCGCCTCAGGAGTGCTCTCCACAAACATACAAAAGGGTCACTTCAAATAACCCAAGGATTGCTTAATATGGAAAAACTTAAAGCTTGAAAATCAGGTCCATAAAACGTAAGGAGTCGTGGAAAAACAACCCCATTTGATTTTGCACTCCTCATGCAGGAAAATAGATAGATTGTTCTCTTACTCTCTTTCCTAACTGCAGCCTGTATACCAGCCGTGTGTGTTTTGGACTCCTTCCCATCCTACCATGATTTCCTGTCTAAGTCTGGGTCCCATGGTAACTGCAGAAATCTGGCATCCCGGCCCCACACGCGATGACTGGCCACGTGAGGGATGCCAAGCGGGTATCTTCTTCCACAACAAACACATCCCTCTTCGGGTTCTGTGGCAGGGCTAGTCTCTTGCTCATAAGCTCTTACTAATAAAGTCTTCGGTTTATAAATGGATCTCCCCACCCAGCCCGTCTCAGCCACCTCGCAGGGAAATGAAACTCTCCTGCAGAATCAGAGGGCCTGTGTATTCAACATTCCATCCACTGCCCAGGGCACAGAGGCTACAAGGTTGCTGTGGGGGAACAATTATCAATGGTCTTGCCACCAGCAAAGGCATCAAGCAGTTCAGTAAACCCAAAATCTCCTTTATGGGGTGGACGGATGTTATCCTTGGAGATGTGTTTCATGAGAGTCCCAAGGGTACGCTGATGGGAGCCGCATGTTTCAGACATCCAAGGGTTAACCTCTGTTTATATTTCCAATCCCAAGCAAACAACACCGGCTCCAGGGATGCAATGACCCTGTACCCCCAATCTGGATCGGCAGCCGTGGTCTTCCAAGCACAGTATCTAGCAGACCATGGTACAAATGCCTGTTTAATTCCTGCTTCCTGACTAGAAGCTTCTCCCTGAAGCGTGGGGCCCAGAACGTTTCACCTGTATTGTGACCCAAGACCTGATGTTCTGTAAATGTGTGTACAGTGTCCTGTGGGCAGACCTCGCCCTGGACCTCACCACAAATTCACAGACTCTGCCTTCATGGCCCCCACTTTGCCCTCTGTTCGCTCAGGCCCCCCGCCAGGCACATGGTTCTACCTCCTCCCCCGTGAAGACCTCTCCTCGGGAAAGGACAGGATAAAAATCATTGGGGTTAAGGTCATGTGGAATCACACATCCTGAAAACAGAGTGCACCCCCAGCCCAAACTCAGAGTATTAATTAGTGTCTCCTCTTGGCCTCAGGAATTGAATGAGAACCCTAGAATTTTAGGTAAACCCAGAAGATCACTTGGCTTTTTGTTTTTGAGGAACTGAAAGATGGCTCCTCCCACAGATTCTGAACCCTCAGTGACCACAACTCCTGGCATGTCAGCAAGAGCAGCACCCAAGGAGCCCCCACCCAGGGGAGCCAGTCCAGCAATGCCTCTGTTGATTTTGCTAATAGAACAAACAGACCCTCTTTGGAAAAAGAGAGAGAAGCAAAAACAGCAGAACTCGGCTTTCCTGCCCATTTCCTTTGCCTTATTAAGAACTGCTTCCAGTAAGAACCCCTGAAAACCACAGAGGGAACCATCTCAGAAGGGTGTTCAAGGGGTCACAGGGCAGGGAAGGGCGTGCAGGGCACAGGAAACAGGCCTTGCAGCTAGCGCGGAGGGGAAGACACAGGCGAGGACTCAGAAGTCCACCATGTCAACAGTCAACAATAAACAGCTTTACCTGATGAAGTGTTAACTGTTTTACAAAGATGAGATACACATGGTATCTCATTTGATCCTCTTAACCCTACAACACAAGTACTACAATTTCGCTTGCCAAAAAAAAAAAAAAAATGGGGATCAGAAAGGTTTGATAATGTTCCCACCCCTAGAAGTTCTGTAACAGGCAACATGAATGGATAGTGACAAAAGTCAGGATAATGGCTACTTGGGGGTAGATGCCGGGGGGTGGGGAGGGGTACTGATGGGGAAGGACCATGAGGGTACTTCCTGGGGTGGGCATATTTTAGATCTTGAGCTTCCCTTGGGTCAATTACACAGCTGGGTAAAATTTCATCAAGCTGCATGGAATTTAGGAATCTGTACTTTGTTCCCTTCAATTTAAAATAAAGAAAAATAAATAATGCCCATGCCTCCCAATGACACGGTGAAGATCTTGAAATTGAACTTTGGTGTCCTTAATTCCAAAACCTATACTCTCCTCTCCTTCATCAAACTCAGAGGGTGGCAAGATGTGAGGGTCATTGAGACCCAGATGCCACAGACCCAGAGGCACAGGACTAGGGTATCTCCAGCACCCTCCATGCATCCCCTCTGTCAAGGGAAGGAACCACGGGTACAGAAAAGCCATAGGCAAGGGTCGTGACGCTGGATGGTGGCAATGAAAGCAGAGAGGTCTAAGATCATACCAAGACAAACACCATCGGCTCCAACCCAAACACTGCCTTCCCTTGGAAAGAAAATCTCCTGCCGAACACAAACGCTCCTAAAGTGACTCAAATGAAAGCCCTCATATCTGGCACAGCTCGGACAAAAAACAGCCCCATCTTTGTTCGACTGTGTTAGACCCACACGGGAGCTGATGCCCAAGACCCGCGGCAAACCTAAAGAGAGAGGCAACGGAGATGACCCTACTGCTCCACACTCCCCACGCAGAGGCCACTGGGGTGGAGGTGGGAAGGCGTGGTTCCTGGGCATTTTGTGCAGATGACAGGCCATCTCAGAGGGTAATCGTGGTGGCCTAGGGAATGGTCCGGGTGGTCCATGGTATAACGACAGTTACCACCTACTGAGAACCCACTATGTTCTTAGTAGGATGCACAGATCGGATGTGTGGTAATCCGTGGTGCAGGACCATGTTTATTTTCTTGTGATAATGGGAACTCACCTCCAAAACAAAGCCAGAGCCTTGACAACTCTCCACAAGGAAGCCATTGGGTCCTCCCTCCCCGCACCAGTCATACACACCAACCGAGTTCACCAGCCACGCTCAGGAGAGCGTTTATGCACGTTTCTTGTGCCCAGACGCGCCCCTCTGATACTGTTTCACTTAAAAATTTTGTTTTTAACTTGACGAACGCTGTATCATGCCGTATGTCATCATGAGGTTGAGCTTTACTTTCATCTATTACACTGCTACTGTTCATTCGACCCCTATTTTTCTTCCCAATTCATTCGTTACCAGCTAAGCCCGTGATTTGCTCACGTTTTTGCCTTTCACCTTTACACCACCATGAGGCAGGTGCTGCTCCCATCCTCATTTTATAGATTAAAAAACAAAACAAATCAAACAGGCTCTGGGGTTTTCCCAACCTCACAATAAAAAAAAAAAAATCACCTTAGCTGGGATTAAACCCAGATTTGACTCTAAAACCTTTGATCTTTTCCACTGAAACACTCAGGATGTGCTCACATAGGAGTGGGTGCCCTCATTAGACTGTGGGAAGGGTCCCCAAGGGCCCTCACCTACACCCCCAATAGTCACCCTTGTCCTCATGATCATCATAATGGTTAACATACCAGACATTTACGTGTCAGATACTATCTTAAATGTCTTATGAAGTGTAATTGCCTTACAACTGCCTTACCCTGCAACTACCATAAGGGGTAGGTAGTATTATCCCCATTTCACAGGCAAACTAAGGCTCGGAGATACGAATTCATCAAGGAAGGGATTCATCAAGGAAGCCGCGGATCCAGGCTTCCAACCCAGGCAGCACCCTCAGTCACAGGGCTGTCTGCCTCTCAGGCTGCAGAGAGGGACAACCATCTGAGTGGCAGCGATGAAGAGGGATAGTGGCTGGGAGACCTGTGTGGAGTTTGCACCCTGGGCAGTGACTGTCCCACTCCCAGATCCCAATTGATTGATTTATTGAGGAAGGTGCCGACTCTAGGCCTGGGTCCCGGAAGAGCGGCAAGCAGGGGCTGGGCAGGGAAGGAGGAAAGGGGAGGGGGAAGAGAAAAATCAGACGGAAACACAGGCTCAGCGGCGACTGGCATAAGTTTACTGGCAGCCAGTCTCAGTCAGGGACTGGGTCCGCAGATGGAAAGAACCAGGCTCTGAAAATCGGGGCTGGAGGGCCAGGGGGCAATGCTGCAAGGAAAGACAGCATGGCAAACCCTTCTGGAAAATCTCACACTCTATTTAGAATACAGAATTCTTATTTGACCCACTCTCAAGAGCCTAAGGATTGGGATTAAAATCCTAGTCATCTTCCAGCAAGGGAAGCCATGGGCTTTGAAGTCTGGTAATTCTGACGTCAAATCCCACCCCTGCCGCCTGCTGTGTGTGTGTGTGTGTGTGTGTGTGTGTGTGTGTGTGTGTGTGACACTTGGCCAAGTCACTGTAATTGTCTCTCGGCCTCAGCTTCCTCATCTGGAAAGGGAAGATGAATGTGCCTCTATTTTATAGGTGGGCTTGGGGTTCCATGATGTAACCCGTGCAAACCGCTTGGAATCCTGCCCCATCTCAGAGCAGGCACTCGGTGAACATCAGCCTGGCTTCTTGTCACCTCAGAGTGTGGTCAAGAGGACGGAACGACAGAGCACCCAGTAAATGTCGGCAACGCCCCACCCTGCCCCCTCCCACTCAGCCACACCACATGTTCACCCCGCTGTGCAGGGGAGACGCTGACGCACCGGCCACACGGGCCTGCTCTCTCTTGAAGGGGCCTTTGCCCAATGCATACTCTGAAAGGTGCCTAGATCCAGGTGAGGATGGATTCACAAATCTGAATTACCTGGGGCGCCTGGGTGGCTCAGTGGGTTAAAGCCTCTGCCTTCGGCTCAGGTCGTGATCCCAAGGTCCTGGGATCGAGCCCCGAATCGGGCTCTCTGCTCAGCGGGGAGCCTGCTTCCTCCTCTCTCTCTGCCTGCTTCTCTGCCTACTTGTGATCTCTCTGTCAAATAAATAAATAAAATCTTTAAAAAAAAAAAATCTGAATTACCTGAGGGGCCTTTAGGAAACAGTGTTTCGGCCCCACTGTTCTAGGTTTTTACTTACTATGTCCAAGGTGGGGCCTGGAATACTTCTGAAAGTGCCCCAAGATGTTTCCAGCCCCCAGCCAGGCCTGGAAATGACTGATGCAAGAACTGCCTCCATTTTGGGGCACAGGAGACGTCTGGGCTTATGCTACAGGTATCTGGACAGACACCCCTCTCCCCACTGGAGTCTTTTGGCATTCCAGGGGCTCCCCTGGAATAACAGAGAAGACCCTGGCACAGATAACCAGCAAAGCAACTATTTGCCAAGAAGGGTCCTAGTTACCGATTAACTGTGAGTGATGGGTCAATGCCAGGGAATCCGTGCAAAGGACAAGGGTTTGGTCGGCCTGGGACGGCCCACGCAGGGCCCAAGTTACACAAATGACATCATGCTATGCAATATCCTGGCCCCATGTCCTTCCCTTCTTCTCTTAGAAGCATCTGCTTGAAAGGGGTGCCTCCCTCGGTAGAACCATCTGTGGAAGGAAGGTAGGGTAACCACCACCCTTGGTGGCACCTGGATTCCCCTCACTGAAATCCATCTTCCGAAACAACTGTGGTGACAGTTACTTGATTCCCTGAATACGGTTCCAAGTTATTTGGATTTTGTTACAAGTGGCAGATTTAGCACATTCTGGATGGGGGCAAACGAGTGGCAACTGCATAACGATATGGGCATTTCCCACCACAAATTCATCCTACACAACAAATCCAGCTCTGAGTCCACTGTTGGATGTGGCAGTGCTGGTCACCCAGCACAGCAGGAGGGAGGCAGGCTGCTGGTTACCCTGTGAGGACCTGACATGACCATTGCACAGAGTAGCACTTTTTACTCCCACTGTCCTCCAGGAAGGAGAGAGAGAGGAGCAAGAGAAAAGACCACATGGAGGCTCAAGATACACAAACTTGACCTAGCCATTCACTGGGAGAGCTGACACCCTCTGGGTCACTTCTTCTGACCAGACAGATAATACATCCTCAAGCAGAAAAGGTGAGCCCCATGGGAAGTGAAAGCATGCCAAATTCCATCTCCCGGAGGCAGTGACCGTGAGGATGGCCGGGAGCACATGCCGGTGGCTGCTAGGTGCCAGGCACTGGGCTGGGGCCTTGGTTTGGCGTCATCCCATTTAGTCCTCAGAAAAGCCCTGGAGGGTTCTAGGATTGTCCCCATTCTACAGATGGTAAAATTGAGGCACAGAAAGGTTCCATAATGAGCTGTATGATCTGGGCAAGTGAGTAGTGGAGTTGGTGTTTGAACCCAGGCCCTCAGAGTGAGGACATATCCTCTCAGAGGCCTCTACCCATCAGAGAGGCCTCTCTTGGTCCTACTCTTCTCAAAGGACACTCCTTTCAAAGCCACCTTCCTCCCAGATCCCACTAAGGGTTCTCGGGCTCAGGCCTCTTAGCAAAGATGCAAAAGGACCCCAGGTCCTGCAAAGTGCTAAAAATCTTAACCTCTTGGGTAAATGTCAAAGTTCTAAGGAGCCACGGGCTCTGGCAGCAGCAGCTCTCAAGTGGATACCAACGGGCCCACTTTAGGCAAAACGCCTCTGAAAAGAGCTCACCTCCAGTGGTGGAAGGAATAGGAGTTCCTAAAGAACGTGTGCTCAGAAGGGTCTTTAATTCAAACAAACAGCCTCCAACTTCTGACAAAGGGCCCATCTACGATCCAGGAAGCGAGAAAAGGCTTAGAGAACTCTGGAACTCAAGTTCAAGTCCTCCAACTCAGCAGCTGGGAGTCGCAGCAGAGATGGCAGCTGTGGCACCTGGGGAGCCTGTCTCCTGTCTCACCACCCGGGAAAGAAAACAGTATCTACTTCTGAAGGATACAATGTCGCTGCAGTGAGAAAATGTACAAAACTTTGTAGCACGTGTGTGTTCTTGTGTCAGGCATTCTAAGTGTTTCGTTCCTATTTCTTAATTTTGTTTAATCCTTACAAAAGCCCAAGGTATCTGAAAACCACACTTTCACTGACAAGGAAACCACTTCAGAGAGGCTAAGTGACTTGCCCTAGGCCACGCAGCTTGGAAACCGTAAAACCTGACCTCGTGTCAAGGGTCCAGAGGTTAGAGCCACAAGAATCAATGGCCTTCATCTCCACTTCCATGAATCTTCTTGTTTCTGCAAACAGAGAGCTTTGGAGAGGCTAGAGAATAGTTAAAATTTTAAGGCTTGTGAAAACCCAGAAAGCTGACCCCAAGTGACCGACCAATGACCCACTCTAAAGGCCACACGTCCCCTAGAACTGTCTCCGATGATGGAGAGGCCTCTCATCTGCCTTGTCCAATATGGTGGCCACCAACCTCTTGCGATGAGTGGGCACTGGAAATGTGCCTTGTGTGACTGAGGAAGTGATTTTTTAAAAAATCTCATTGAATTTTTACTAAATTTCCATTTAAATAGCCTCACCCAGTTAGTGGCCTGGTATAGAACAGAACTCCTCTCCCCCACAGCCCAGGCCTCCAGGGCACCACACAGCGAAGGCTGTAAGAAAACTCACACTTCCAGGGCAGGTCTTAGTGCAAATGAATAAAATAAAATAAATTCTTCTCACCCCAGAGCAAACACCATCACTATGATCTGGGAACTTTTGCAGCTGGAAGAGAGACATGACTGTTTCCAAAACAAACGGCCTCGCCTCATTTTTTCTTCTTTTAAAAGAAAAAATCAAATGTGCAGCCCCCTACCATTAAATTACTTAGGAAAGGTTGTCACTTTTTCTAGCGACAAATTTCTTTGGTTTACAGTGACATAAAGGCTAAAATATGGTAGAAAAGAAAAGCCAGAAGAATAAACAAGAGGAGGCCCAGCACTCTCTAAGGTGTCATAAATCAAGAGGAAATAGACTCAGGGAGCTAGAAGCTTCCAAACATTCTTCCTCTTGAACTATTTTAAGCAACCCACACATACAGTCTCTCAGAGGTTATTTCATTCACAGCAACAGATGAGAAGCAATGAGCTTGGCAGGAGATCTCTTTAAACATGCAGAGAACCAAACACCTCCAACCACAGCTCTCAGGCCTTCGGCTCGGCCACCCGGCCAAGCAAGGTCCCTATTTTAAGGCACTTACAGGACTCTGTTGTTCAGAAGCAGCAAGGGATGCTCTGGCCTTGCTTCAGTTCCTCTCGCCCTCCTGGACCAACCTATTCCTTTCTCCGCTCGGGAAATCACTGTATACACTCCCTCCCCACCCAGGGACTCTGGAGCCAGACAGACCTGGGTTTGAATCCTGCTGGGTCATTTACCAGCTATGCCACTTAGACTTCTCTGAACCTCACGGTCTTCCCCTGTGCAAGTGGGGTAAGATGAAGACATACCACTCCGGGTGATTTTAAGAATGACATGGGAGGATAGAGGTGAGGGATATGGCCTTGGGGCTGGTACCTTGGAGAAGCTCCTTTGAGGTAGGGACGTGCTGGGGGTCTGAGTTGAGAGTTCAGTCCATTGGCTTCTCTGGCTGGAAAGGGAACACAGAATGGCTACAGAGTAGAGAAGCTGGGGGAAGGCTGCCTGGGTTCGACTACAGTCTCTAATTCTTAGCGGCACGACCTTGGGAAAGTGACTTAACCTGGGACTCCGTTTCCTCCACTCAAAGATGGAATAAAATAGTACCCACCTCATTTACTAAAGGGATAAATAACTCTGTTATATCACTCGGCCCCTTCCACGCAACCCTAACAATTCAAGCTTCTCTTGGGTGTTCTCTGGTGATCCTTCCAGATGAGTGAGCCAAAGCAGCATAGCATCGGAGTGAAGGAAAGTCACCATCCGGGGTGGGGCAGAAATGAGCACTCCAGAACAATGATTCTTTTACCACCAATAATAGCTAATGTCTGAGTGCTCACAGAGCACCAGACTTCCCAGGAACACTTCCCACATGGTCTGGGCCCCACTCCAGGCCATTTACATCAGACATCAGAATTCCTGGAGGTGTGGCCTAAGACACACATATATACACAGGTGTGTGTGTGTGTGTGTGTGTGTGTGTGTGTGTGTGTACTCATGCACGTGGGTTTAAAGCTCTCCAGGTGATTCTAATGTGAACCCAGGGTCAAGAGCCACTGAAATAACCCAATGAGATAAGAACCATGATAAATACCCATTAAACAGGAGAAGAAAACTGAGGCTCAGTGACCAGATAACTAACTGGCAGTCAGGCAGTGGCTACTCTCTCACGTTCCACCTCTCGGCCACCCTGAGCTGTCATGCCCCTCAGGAGGAACAGGAGACCAGCCCATCCAACAGGCACTTGGACCCTCCCACAGAGCCTTTCTTCGACTTCTCCGGAGCCCCCTCTGCCTTCTCAAAGCACCCAAGAAGGTTCTCTCTGGGGCTAAATTCCTGACTCAGATTTGACCTCCACGAACCCAACGAGCCTGAAATGGAGCCTCACTTTCGAAAGACCAAGGGGTACAGGCCCAGGGTCCGATCGATCCACCGAAGACCTGGTCCAAATTAAACAGATCTTTTGTTAATGACAGGAAATGATTGAGTCTACGATCTTCATTAAAGCTGCTGGCTGCCCTTGAAGAAGCTAGAGAGCAAACTTGAGGGGCTCCTAAGGCCCTCAACCATGGAATTAAAAGACAAAATAAATCTCTCCTGCCGGAGGCCCTATCTGACCCTCCTGGACGGTGCCCACTAGCAGGTCAGACAAAGGGGAAGCAATGTTTCCACACATCATACGATTAAGGGCGTTCAAGGAGATCTGGAGGCCAACCTTTTGCTTGGCATCTCTACGCAGGAGTGTGGAACAAGCAACCAAACTCACACGCTGACCTGCGGCTCAGTCCGGCTTCTTCCACACACAGCTGTTCCATTCTAAGCAATGGCTACTCCCTCCTTTCAGGGGCTCAGACTACACACCTTATTGTCATACTGATTCCTCTCCAAACTGTTGACATAGCCCAAGGCTGTAACTTCAAAATACACCCACAAACTCATAACCTCCCTGCTGACTCCCAACCCAAGCCACCCTCCTGCCTCGCTTGGATCACTGCAAAAGCCTCCCAGCGGTCATGCTGCCTCTATCCCATCCTCAATGCTACGCTCTCCTTCCAACCTAGCGGAGGGGCTGATTTCGTTAAAGTACAAATCAGATTGTGTCATTTCTGTGCACTAAGTCCCTCCAGTGGCTCCCAGCAGACTCTGATTAACAGTCGAAGAGCCCCCCAGTGGCCTACAAGGCCTGACCTGGCTCACCACCCCTCACTGGCTCTCCAACCGAATCCCCCTGCTCCCCTACCCTCACCCCAGGCCAGCCACGCTCGTTTCCCGGAGCCACCAGCCACCCACTGTTTCCCCTGCCCGGGTCCTTCTGCTCCAGCCTGGCTGGCCTCACTGTGATTCTTACAGCATGCCTCCCTCTTCCTCCTTCCCCCCACCCCGGGCCTCTGTCCCCAGACCTGGGAGGGTGCCCAGCGCACAGTAAGCCCTCAGCAAATATTTGTTGGATGAACAAGTAGATGCGTCCCAAACCCAACTCTTGGCCTCTCCCGGGTTCCCAACCCCAACCCCTGTGACCCACGGTCTGTCTCCTCAAAGACCAACATGGTAGAAGGCACACAGGTCTCTCCTAGAATACTCTACAAGCACCCACGAGCCAGGTGGGGCTCCCTGGGATGGCTGTCCTGGGCCTGCTCCACCAGGCAGTGAGCTCCCCTGCTATTGAGCTCAGGGTCCCAGCATCATTCTGGCCTGCCCGGCTCGTCCCGGGAGGGTTATATCCAGAAGGACAGCTGCAAGCAAGTTGCCTGCAAAGTGTGTGCTCATGTACAGGAGCAACTTTTGAGGCTGTCTGTTCTGCCTCCTTCAGAACATTTTGTTCAACTTCAGCCTGGGGATTCGTCCAGTGCATGGGCTGGCAGGGAAGAAGGACGGTAAGCTGCCCCCTTCGCAGAGCCGCTCAAACTTTGTGGTTGCGGGGTAAACCGGGGTTCAGAACCCAAGCACCTTGGATTGCTGAGCTCCACATCCCAGTGCCTGGGGTTGCTGGCAGCCTGACATCATCCCCCCTTACTCTTTCCCTCCTCTTTGAAAAACCGGCCCTGCCAACTGCAACAAACAGCATTTAAAAATATCTTGCTGGATTATACAGCCCTGCTTTCTAAATTCCTCACAATGTCGGTCTCTGTCCCACATAGGAGAAACACGGGTGTAGCGTATTTAAATTTTTTTTTTTTTCCCTAGCTGCTCCCCTGCTATAAATACCCAAGTCTGGGTAGGCGGGCCTCCAACACCGACTGCATGAAGTCACCTCAAGGGAGCCAGTCCCACCACAGTGCCGGCCCGCCAGGGTCTGGGCACAGCTGTTGCGCACGGAAGTGCTGGGTCGGCCAGGAGAAGACAGAACTTATCCCTTCGATGGGGGTGGGTGGGTGGGGGGAGTTTAGTAAAATTTCTAATACATAATTGCAGTTCATCCCAATATGGAAAAGGCTGGTGTCTCGTCCTACCACCCAGACAGGGCTTCAGAGAGCACGTCCAGCTCCATCCCGGGCTGTTTCTTTCCCCAGGATGCTAAGCACAGGGCTTGACCTTAGGAAAAACATTTCACAGCGTCCTTGTGGGGTCTAGAAACATTATCAGAGACAGAAGGGCCCTTGGAGAATCTAGCCCGACCTCTTCACACAACAGATAAAGCAACGGAGAGCCAAGAAGACAGAGTGATTCACTCCAGGTCACAGAGGGGCCATGCTCCAACACAGAGCTTTCTAGATCCAAACCCTCAGCTCGCTGGACTGGACTGTCCTAGATGCTTGTGCACAGAGGGCTGCTTGGTGTGCGAGCTTTAGCTTGTGTTTATTAACAGCTCTCCTCACAGAAAATACTGATTTTCATATTTTAAAAGATACAGACTAAAAAAAAAAATTGTTTTTTTTTTTAATTTTTAACAAATGCTTGGCCTTGGTTTCAGGGATGATTTTCATGCACTGAAAGGCTTGTTTTGCCCTGAGTTCCAATTTAATCTCTCCCCACCCAAATCTTGTCTATCTGGTACTTCCAAGTTCAGTTTCCCTATTTAATTTTCCCATTATGGACCTGAACCCACCCTTTCTCCTCAACTCACTGCTGGAAAAAAATGGACCCTAAATCATTAACTATAAACAACTGTGTATATGTATATACATATATATTTCATTCATAAGCTCTTTTTCTTACAGGAGAATTCCTTCACTGGGGTCAGGAAAAGCACTAACAGCAGAGTTATTAGCTAGGCCATTGATGACCTATCACATTTTATTATTGTCAGCGGAATTCCACCAGACCCTAGGGAGTCCGGTCCAGATGGCGTGGAGTGATAGCATGGTTCCACCAGATCAAGCATTTAATAAGACTGAAATCTTTATTATCAATACTCTGGAAATGGAAGGTGACTAAACCTGAGAACTGACCCACTACTTTACAGAATGATTAACGCTAAACTGGAAATTGAACCTATCAAATCATACTCCTGACCGAAGAAAGTATCTTATCCTGCTTTATGTCCCTCTCCAATCTCCAGGATTTGAGAACCCTGCCTTGGCAAGAGTCAATCCAATGGCCTCATTTAACAGGACTGTCAGCCCTGACCTTCATTTGGTACTGGCATTGCTTTGGCCCAAACTGCTCTGTTTAGGGCCCTGGGACGAAAGGCTGAGTCTGAAGCCAAGTTGAATGGGAGAAGCAAGGTGAATGGAAGCCTGGTTCTTCATGCCCTCTTAGCCCAGGCCGGCTTGCTCAGTCTTCCCTCCTTCCTTGTACTGCTAGGACAACGGACAGTGGCGCGGGTGGGGGGTGGGGGGGTGGGGGGTGTGCCCCGGAGGCAGGGTGCCAGGGAGAGGGAGTGCCGGGGAGGGGGAAGTGCAGAGAAGGGTGTGTGCTTTGCTGAGGCCAAGCTTCCAATCAACAAAAGGGGTAACGGGAGGTCTGCGGCTGTGGTTAAGATGCGCTGGGGGAGCAGACGCACTCGATTTCTGAATTATAAAAATGAGTATTGGAAAGCTCTCTTCCTGCACTCTGGCAGGCTTCTTAACATCTGGATAAAAGATGTGGGAAAGCTGTCCCTTTTTGCTGCGTTATCTGCCTTGTTCTCCCCATCCAGCATCTGAAGTGTCTGGCCGAGCGGGGTTGCCTGCTGTTCTCTAACACACACACTTCAGCTTCCAGGTCTCTGCGTACCACGTTCCCTCATCTGGAAGCCTGTGTGCTCTCCACACTGCCTCCCCTTCCCTGCCACAGACCTGCCTGCCCCAGTCCCACTAGTCCCCATGCCACATCCTCACAAAGCAGCTCTCCCTCCCAGCCAGGCCTCCTCTTCCCCGCTTTGAACTCTGTCACCAAAAGCTTCCAGGTCCCCATCTATAGGGCAGATATGACATCCCCCTCTTAGAAGGGCTCAGGAGCAGAAGGGGAACAGCTGATGGAAAGCAATCAGCACCATCCTTGCCGACAAAAGCCAGCCACCCTGGACTTCCTTGCAAGGATCTGGGCATGTGCTTTGCCTTCCCTACTAGACCCCACGCTCCCTGATAGTCATGATCAATTCTTGCCCTCCTCCAACTTGTCTCCATTGCCCCGTCCACAGCCTGCTCTCAGGAAGAAGCCGAGTAATGAGGCCGGCGTGCACGTCTCAGCTTACTTCGGCTGTGCTCCCTCGCCTTCTCCTCCCAGTTCGGCATGGGACTCCAAACATGCTGCCAGAGCAGCAAAACCATTTAAGCTTTTTTTTTTTTTTTAAAAAAAAACAAGAAGACCACAAAGTATGTTTACATGACAGGCCAGCAAAACACAAAACACCTGCTGTCCCGTGGCTCAAGACTTGGCAGCTGCAACAAGCGGGGGCCAATATCCACAGTGGAATTGCTCCCTGGGGCCGGGAACCTGGCATGTGCACTGCCACAGTCCTCAGTGCAGGGGGCCAGGCAGGAGCTTGGGGTGGGGAAGGGGGTCTAATTTGGCTGACCTGTGCCAGCCGGCTTCATCTTGGGGACAATCATAACGCAGCAGGGTGCAAGGGTGCTTTTTCAGATTCCCTAACTTCCCTCTACCTATTAGTCACCAAGGAAATCCTTGTGGCTACTCCTTGTCACCCTGGCATTTGGGTCACAATCTCCCCCTGCACTAGAGACTCTCACTACGGCAAAAGCAAATAAGACTAGTACATTCAACATGAGTCTGCAAAAACACAGCAATAATTAGAATCAATAGTTTATGCACCAGAGTACAGAGTTCCTTACAGGGGCTTTTATTAAATCCTCAGAGTCATCCTGTGAGGCGGGTACTGTTTCTCAGTCCCCGGCGATTTTGCCCCCCAGGGGACATCTGGCAATGTCTGGGGATGCTTTTGATGGTCACGCTGGCAGTAGGGAGGGGACGGGATGCTGCGGGCATCCTAGTGGGTAGAGGCCCGGATACCACGAAGTGCCCCACAATCCACAGGACTTCCTCCACAACAAAAACCATCCAGTCCCACAGGTCAGCAGGGACAAGCTTTGAGAAATCCTGTTATCGAGAAGAAAACTAGGGCACAGAAGTGAACCTGCCCAGAGTTGCACAGCCTCTCAGGTAAGGCGCCAGGAAGGAACCCCAGGCAGGCTGACCCTGAGCTCTGCTCTTCACACTGACCCCAGCCGCTAGGCCACCCCTGGAGCCCCCACTTGGCACCAAGGGCAGTGCCCCACGCAGAAGAACCAGCCCCTTGTTTTCCTGTAGATCAACAGAGACGTGGAGCCACTGGCTGGAGGCATGGGCCCCAACTCAGACTTCAGAGCCAAAGCATTCCGGGGCCTGCTATGCAGGCTGCTTCTCTCCCTGGGCTCCCAGGGGAGATATTTTGCCCCGTGAAGGCTGTACCAGGAAATCATAAAGGCTCTTCTGCCAACTCCAGAGCCCGTGAGCTGAGCTCCCAGAGACCAGTGGCTGAAACATAGGCTCCCTTGGGGTGCCTTCCCTACTGGGTTTCTTCCTCTCCTGAACTGACTCACCCTCCGTACGAGTCTGGCAGCGGAGGCCACAGCTTTTCCATTGCGCTGGGCTGACTGCTCACCAAGCAGCTGACCTTTGCCAGGCCCTCCCTGCTCCTCAGGGGCAGCAACCGGGGGTCCTTAAGGCCCATGGCACCTGCGGCGTTCTCTCTGGGACAGCCAGGAGCACTGATGCAGAGTAAGGCAGACCCCTCTGGGGGCCCATCTGTGCCCAGATCTTGAAGCCCGGTTTTCACCATTGGTTAGGAAGACTCACTGGCCGAACCCATTTAGGGCGCCCGGACCCAGCAGGCTGCCAACCGATAAAATCTGTCATAAATACTGCTGTCACTAAGAGTTCGGTGGGGAGGGTCGCATATAGTTCCTCATGCCTTTATTCCCAGGAAAAGCACGGGCCTAAGGCTTGGGTGATCCGGGGCCTGTCCTGCCACATCTATGACCTTGCTGTGAATTTTGGGAAAGGGCCATCCTGTTCCATGGATTTTTATGGGGACCCAGTAAGGTCATGGATGAAAAATGTTTCAGGTGCTGCACAGAGCATGGAAGTGTGGAGACGGGCCCAAGCATCCACCCGCGTCCTGTCGGGCAAAGGCCAAGTACAGACAGTGGGACGGACAAGCACCAGCCCAAGGACTGGCACCAACTCTATGTCTCTGGCTTGCCTTGGAACTTAGGTGTCGCTCGTCCATCCCGGGAGTGTCTCAGCAGTGCCAGCCTTACTTCCTTCTCAGACGGGAGGCAGGGGGTGGAGCCTCTTCTGAGCAAGAGTCATCAACCAAGCTCACCCTCTGGGGCAGCTCTGGGGGCAAGGGAGGGGTAGGGGTGCTTTTCTTAGGGGAACTGGCTGTCTCCATCTTGCAACTCAGTCCTCCTGCGGATTTATCTGCTGCCTATTAGACTTCTGCTGTGACACCCCCACTTTGGGTATTGCACCCTGAAGAGCTCCCCTATTTACCTTTGAATTACAAATTAAACCCCTCCATTTACATCTACTCAGCACAGCTGGCCTTGGAAACCCTGTGAAAAATCAGGGTATCAAAGGTTGAATGAGGTTCCTGAGGCTTGGGAACCCCCCAAATGCTGCCTCTGTTCATCAAGAACTTGAAATTCTCTGCCACGGTATTAAAAGGGGGAAGATTCTTCCACAGTGTCCAAGGATTTCAAAGCAACTTTATGGAATTAAACATCTGTGCGGCAGAATCATTTATTTGCCCGATGAGTACGTACAGAGCACCTACTACGCACCAGATGCCCTGTGGGGTCCCGGGGAAACGACGAGCTCACAGTGGGGTGGGTGAGACAGACCGAAGCAGGAAATGATATGAGCATATGCTCTGGGGGCTGCAGAAACATGGAGGAGAGGCGGCTCTCTCAGTCAGGGGTGGAGGAGTCAGGTAAAGCCTTGTGGAAAAAGCAGAACAACTCCACCTTGTTCCTCTAACTACTCGAGGCTGGGTTGCAGTTCTCTGGCAGTCAAGGGGGAAAAAAAATAAGTTTTCATTTCCAAAGCTTGCTTTGTTCCAGTTTTACCAGCTCCCTTGGCTTCAATAAAACTGTCCAAGAGAAGCTGCCCTCCTCCCTCAGACTACCCAGGTGTGAAAACTGATTAAAAACCAACTAGCAGCTCAATTAACTCTTGCCCCCTTCGTTGACGATCTTCAGGGAAATCTCCTTATCATCTCCTTGCTAACAGAGTCCTCCAGGAGAACGGCACACCCACTGTAGACGCAGCCCTTGTACTTCTTGGCTGTAAAGGACATGGCTGGGGCTTGCTTCTGATAATAAATAACCAAATAATTCAGACAAGTCCCGAGTCCCTAGATTTTGCCTAGAGATTCTTCAATAGCAGTGGTACGGATACACTTCCTATTATCAGTGACATGCCAACGAGGCCCTCCTTGGCTGTCATTTAGATTAGCTCTAGTCACATTATCCCATTACCTTGCCTTTTTTTTTTTTAATAACATTTACTACTAAGGGTAAAATCCCTGTTTGTCACTGGTTTATAAGCTTCATGAGAGGTGGACCCTCCCCTCCTTCTCCCCTTAATCCACAGCACTTCTAATGCCCAGCAGTGGGCACAGGGTCAGTGCTCAGTAAATACTTATTGAATGAACTGCTACCCTTTACTGAGCATTTACTGTGTGCTAAGATCTTTAAATCTATTATCTCACCCAATCCTCATACCAACCTCATGAGGCAGGTGCAGTTATGACCCCTCATTTTACAGATGATAATGCTTAAGAAATGTGCCCTGGGTCACTCTTAAAAAGAGCAGAGGTGACAGAGAATGCCTTCCTTACCTCCGTGAAGGGGCTACTCTTGGGCACTTCTGGGTTACTGCTTTGGAGCAAAGACATTCTCAGCAAAAACCTCATTTCATATACAGGCTTGGAACTGAAGAGGATTTTCTCAAATGCTTTGAGCACTCATGAAAGCTCTTTCAGAAGAAACCCAGGACTGAGTCTCAGTATCAGAATTACACGTAGGGATAGGAAAGAACAGGCGCTGGCAGGGGGAGGGGGTGGTGCGGGCAGCGAACCGGAGAAGTTTCTATTTTCTGCCAGCTCCGTGCTTATAAATACTACGTCCCATAAGGAAGCCACGGAGATACTATCCCTTAATGACACCGGGAACACGGACATCAATACCGAATGAGCAAGTGATAGAGAGCTCCTGCTGCTCTGCGAAGCTGAGATCATGTTGTATAAACGCTACAGAACTTTTATCATCCATCCTGGGCTGAGCAAAACCATATTCGCCCAGCACTCTGAGTAATGGCCAGAGTAGATGGATTAGGACCCTTAAATTCCTGGTTGCAAGACATTAAAAGTTTAAGAGCCCCATATAGCTGAGTCAAATGCATGTGCCCATGCTGTATAATTAGCAGGCACAACAACAATAAAGCTATAATTGAAAGGGAAGACCAGCAGGACAAGAACACAAACCGGCACCCTCCTCCCAAGTGTAGCCACTTCTCCCTTGGTCTTCACCTGCGTGAACGGTAACCCTGCCAGCCTTGGGCTTCAGCGTGACACAGGTTTGGATCTCCCATTCCTTCCCTGAGCAATTTCTGCTACCCTCTGAAGTCAGCTTTCAGGCATAAGTAATTCACCGCTCCTCTACTAAATATTCCTTTCACTTTGTCTAAACAGACTTCATAAATCAACCTAGTTACTGTTTACGGAGGCCACCGGCAGGATCTCATGTATAAAAAATGAGCATCCGTGCTCCTAAGTGGAAGTGGAGGGTCGCCTTGCCTGCAAGAGACTTCCCAGGAGACCAGGGAAGGCACAGAAGGAGACGCTTGCTTGCTCGGGTTGTCCAGGGAGCCCTGCTGTCTGTCACGTGGCATCCTGCTGTCTTGACTAGCACTGCTTGAGAAGGATTGTTTGGAGTAAGGGAGGAGGCTCAATGATGGGGTCAGAAACTCAGCCTGTAAAGAAATCCCAGGGAGTGATGACCCTAGATAAGAAATGGCATTTTGGGGTAAGCCCTTTAGTGGAAGACAGCTGTGCTCTAGCAAATTCCTGGCTACTCTGCCTTTTCAGGGGACCCCGGAGAGGTAGCTGTTCTTCCTAGATTCAATTTGCAGTTGGAAAAACTGAGAAGTTCCTCTACCTGCTGGGTACCAGCTGAGCACGAAGGGCGTTTTTGGTTCTGTTTGGCACCTCTTGTTCCATTTTTGTCCTAGTCTGGTCTACAGGCTCGGGGCCTCTGTCTTCTCTCCTAGGGAGCTTTCCTTCTTTGAGCTCAGTCTGGGCCTCCCCTGCAGCCTAAAGTACAGGATTCTCCCCTGGGCTATGATGGTGGGTGGAAATTCCCCTGCCCTCCACTTCCTCTCCTGGAGCTCCTGTTCCCGGTGTTGATACCACAAACTCAGAAGGCAAAGCACAATTATCAGCTGTGACATCATCAACACAGATTCTGGGCTGACCTCAACTCTGACCTCAGAGGAGGAAAATTAAAAGGCAAGTGCTCTTCCATTCCAGGCATCTCCTTTGGTGGTGCCAGAATTAAAACCCAAACCAAGGAAGGGCTAAGCAAAGTCATGCTGCTACACACAAACTATCTTCAAAATGAGGCTTAGACGTCAGCTGCCTTCCTTGGAAACTGGACTGGTAAGAATGAAGCTGTTTCCTCTCCTCTGATGGCCAAAAGCTTCAACTCTGGAACCTGCCCAGGCTCCGATTTTAGCTTTGTCACTTAATGTCTGTGTAATCTTGGGTAAATTGGTTAACAACTGTGAGCCTTGGTTTCCCTATCAGTATAATGAGGATCATACTATAGAGTACCCACTTAATAGAATTGCTAGGATTTCTTGAATGAAGGTATGAAGTGCTAAGAATAGGGACTGACATCCTGTTAAGTGCTCACTTTAAATTTTAGCTATTTTGATGTTCAACCATGTTTAAAGTTGACTCCCTTTATCCCTTTTCAGCACCCGCCTGGCCTCTTCCACAGACTACTTGTTTGTCACTGAAGGCTGTCCCCAAAATGGCCTTCCAATCAGATTGCAAGGATGTCTAGCCATATACCATTCTAAATTTATGGTTTGCTGACTTCTGAAATTGGAGTCTGGTAGGCAGTTTGCTGTTAAATGTATGTCACACCCTCGCCTTACCAGGGTGAAGGTCAAGTGCTTCCCTTCCACCCTTTGCACTGAAGCCTTGTCATCCTTCAGAGAAATGCAACTACCCAGTGTGGTTCCTTTCTCAAACTCCCCATCATGCAGTTGCCCATCCCCCATCACCAAGTTTACTGGGTCATCATTTCTTTTAGGAAAGCCCATAAGGTTGTGCATTTACTATAACACTGAGCACAGACAGTTAAGAACCCACCACTACTTTCCTGCTTCTAGGAGGAGGCCTGAAGTGCATCCTTGAAGCCTGCAAAGCTCAAGGCAGCTGCACCTGATCCTGGGCTTCCTGCTCCCTTCCTTCCATCCCACTTATCCAAGGCTCAGGTCTTAAGAGTTTGGATACGCTGGCGGCTGCTCTTGGGCTGGAGAGATCTAGGGTCAGAGCCACAGTCCATCTGCTCTGCTGCTGGGGAAAGACCACTAGAGATCCAGTCAAGCAAAGGTAAAGAGCGGCAGGGCTGTCAGCTTTGTGGGAAAAAAGGTTCAGGAATGGCTTGATCAAGAGCCTCAATCACTAAACAGCATCCACATAGTGATGACTCCACAACCTCCAAAAGCCAGCCACCCCCAAGAACTATCTTTGGCAAGAACCATTTAATGAATTCTATCCTCAAAACAAACGTTTTCTCCCAGGTCCTGGCACACTCGCCAGCTTCGCCCTAGGAAATTCACCCCGTGGGTAGCCCAGGGCGGGAATTCTCTCCCATCTGTCCAAGGCCTGAGGCCCGCACACTTACCATTGGCGTTCTTGCCGCAGATGAGATGTTCATAGGGCTGCAGGACGCCCCAGAGCTCCGCGTCGTTGTTGATGACCATCTCCAGGGCCTCGGGGGACACCTCCCCGGCCCCGGCCCCTCCGCCATCGGGGCTCTGGCTGGCCAGCACCCTGGCCCGGATCTCCTCCACCAGGTTCTCCATGCAGGCGGTGAGCGAAATGGCCGCGTACTCGTGGATGCGCACGGAGATGCGGGTGTCCACCATCCAACGGAAGAAGCGGCCCACCGAGAAGGTGAGGCCACAGCGCGCCGACTTGCCCCGACGCAGCCCGTCGCCGGCGCTCATGCTGTACAGGGACAGCGCCTTGACCGCGGCCACCGCGCAGCTCTCGGCCAGCGCCCAGCTGTGCACCAGGCGCACGGCGCTCTGCACCTCGAAGCGGGTGCACTTGGCGTGCAACACGCTCAGGCGCTGCGCCTCGCGGGCCACGCGGATGAGCGCCCTGCGGAGCAGCCCCGCCAGGCGCCGCACCGCCTCGGCGGAGAATAGGGGCAGCCGCCGGCCGCCGGCGCCTTTGCGAAGCACCCGGGCCACGTCTCCCTCGGTCCAGGGGAACTCCTCCAGCTCGGGGAGGCGCGGGCAGCGGGAGAAGAGGTCGGCCACTTCGGGGTCCTCGGGCAGCACCGTGTTCACCGTGTCCCAGCTGTTGTGGCGGCTGTTCATGGAGCCGGAGTAGCACCACCAGGCCGCCCCGCGGTGCTGCTGCGCCGAAGAGTTGAGCGCCTGCGAGTTGGACTTGGAGGACGAGAGGCTGAGTGAGCGGCACGAGTCCCCGGCCCCATACCCGGAGTCCAAGGTCAAGTCCTCCAGCGTCTTGAGAGTGGAGCTGTACGTCCCGGCCATGGGGAGCCTGCCGGCGGTGGCCTCGCCGAAAGGGGGGCGCTCACAAGTCCATGCTCCCTTCCCCAAGTGGGCAGGAACAGGCTCTAGGCTCTCCGGGGCGCCCTCCTTCCGCTCGGCGGCCGCATCGCCCGCCCGGAGGCCGCGGGAAGGTGGGCGAGATTCTCGGCGGCCAGGGCCCCGCGCGTCCAGAGTCCGACGCGAAGCTGTCACTGGAACGGCTCCCGCCGCTCCTCCTCGGCAGCCCCCCTGGTCGTCCTCAGCCTCCCGCCAGCAGAGCGTCTGTCCTCCGCAGAGAAGGAATCCCGGGAGAACAGGGCGGTGGCAGAAGGAGGAGGCGGCTCGCAGCGCCGCGCGAGTCTGGGACCAGCCGGCGAGAAAGCGCTCAGCAAACTTCTGCGCCGCGCGGGCGGCCCGCACAGCTGGGTACCCAGCCGCCGCCGGCATGCAAATAACCCGGGGCGGCTCACCAATCATCGGCCGCGACGGGCAGGGGCTGCACCAATGATCTCCTCGAGGGGCGGTCACTATGCAGATTTCACGGGGCTGCGGGTGAAACCCCGAGGCGAGGGAGGCGGGGCTGGAGGCCGAGGGTCGGGTAAAGCGGCGGGGATGAAGGTGGAGGAGGGGGAAGAGCTCGCGAGCCCCCGGGAGCGGCGGGAGGTGCGAGCAGAGACCGGGAAAGGAGGCGTCGAAGCGTTAGGCTCCGGAGCTGACGATTTAATGAAAAATTTAAAGGAAATGCCACGGTGCTCTGCCCCCTGCCCCCCGTCCAGGCGTTGGGCGTTCGCAGCCCCTTTTCAAGCCCCCTTGCAGCCCTGCACCGATACGGACTTGTCGACTGTGGTCGCAGGGTTGGGAGGAGGGGTGTGGAACAGCCGCCTAGGGTAGGAGGCACCAGCCAGGCACCGCACCTCTCTCCCGGACTTTCTGACAGGCCCCTCCCGTTTCCTGAGATGAAACTCTCATTTGTGTTTAGTGGGAGGAGGGACGTCCTTCCTTGCTTCTCCGGAATCCGTCTGGTTTTCTTTACGGTGCTCTCCAGGTTCCAGTCAGACCAGATCTGACGAATAGACGGGCTCCAGGAGGTCTGTGGTCCCCCTGCCTCCCCACCACGGGAAATTACGCAGTTTTCTGAGCATTAACTCTGGGGAGAGGGTCCTAACTTTTATCAGAGTCTCAAAAGAGCCCGTGCCTTCCGCGTTACATTTGGACAGTACGACTGGCTGTCAGGTGGAGACATTCTGTCCGGGGTGTGTCTGAGTGTGTGTGTGTGTGTGTGTGTGTGAAGGTGAGAAGGGTGCTAGGTAGCACTGGCCTGCGCTCCGGCACCTGGCCGCATGCACCACCTCCTGACGGTGTGCCCATGGAGGAGCCCTGCGCCCCGCCGGGACTCGGTTTCCTCCGGGGTGAAGCGAGTGCTGACTTCCAAGCAGCGCCCTTGTAAACCTGTCTCCGGCCCTGCGTCCAGAAGCGGTCAGCCAGAGCGCTGTGGTTCCAGCAGATCCACGCCCAGTCCTCCCCGTCCGCCTGCTGTCCTGCAGCTATGCACACACACGTGCTCGAACGTGCACATGCCCCCTCCCGTGCAACCGCAAAGTGAAGGAGGAGATTGTGCACGCGGTGCCCCCAAGTCAGCCTCCCCCGCTCCTGAAGGGCTCCTTTGTGCTGTATCTTACACAGTTCCAACTTCGGGCCGTGAGTTGGATACGAACTAGAAATGTCTGGTTTGTCTCTTTACTTCTGAAATTAATGGCCCTTTCCCTGTGAAATTCCTTTTTTTTTTTTTTCCTGTGGCAGTTTGGCTTAATTTTTCCTTTCTGCGGGTCTTTTATTTATGCAATATCGCCGCCTCTTGGTCAGGAGAGAGAACGGAGTCAAGGGTGGAAGACACAAGTTCGCGAGTTCAAGTTAACAGAGGACACAAGGTGTGACTACAGCGGATGGAACTGAGATAAGTCAAAAGTGGGTATTGAGGTTCAACATGCCAAAAACGAAATGTGATGCAATTTAAAACTTATTAGCGGAAATATAACTTTAAAGCAAATGTCGCCCTCTAATGGACATTTAGAGGAAAGAAATTGCCCAAAGGTTGTTTTTATTTTTCCTACCTGCCTCCCTCCCTCCTTCCTTCCTTCCCTCCTTCCTTCTCTCTCTTTCCTTCCTTCCTTTTTTGTTGTGCACACCCTTAAGAAGCAGAGAAAATTTTTTAACTGGAAATTTAAAACAGGAACTTACTGAGTGGAAAAGTTATCTAGGAAAGAGTCGATTCCATTTATCTTATAAATGACTTGATGACATAAAAGTGTAAAGACAATCAAACATGCCTACAGACAAATTTCAGAATCTTGTGGATGTTAAGCCACTCGCAAGTATTTGTTCTGCAAAATTCAGCCATGGAAATTACTACTGGAAAAACAATTGAGTTTCATGAATAAATAAATTACAAAGAGAGAAAGAGACATATCAACTAGTTAGTCATAATGTGTGGAATTTATTTGGAATTTGATATTTTAGAATCAATAAACTTTTGACATTATGAAACAACTGGAAATCAGGAACATCGCCCAGATCTTTGCTATTATGAAATCGCTATTATTTTTTTGATGTGGTAATGGTAGTGTGGTATGTTTATTAAATACTCTACTTTTAGAGATACATAGTGAAATGTGTGTTGTAACTTTTTCATAAGAAAAAGGAAGAAAGTTCTTATGGGAAAATCTGGTAAAGGGACTAGAAAGTTATGAAAGTTGGTCAAGATTGTAGATCTCTTTTCTTTCACATGTTCACCAAAGTCTTCTATGGCCAACTTGAGGACTGGACATACAGAGTAAACCCAGAGTGTGTCTCTTTGTGTTACATGTGATGGGGGGAGAAAGAAACATAGAAGGTAAAGAGACATAGAAGAGAGAGAGATAGAGAGAAAGAAACATAGAAAGATAGAGATAGAGGACAAAATACATTGAGCCATGTTAGAAATTAACCAGCTGATTGATTTCAGTTAGTCATTTGGGAAGTTGGCAAGCAGGGTGAAAAACTTTGGATCCAGAAAGAAAAGACATGGCTTCTTATACATACACGTGTGTGCTTAAGGCAATCTGGTGGTAATGTGATTGTTAGGAATGAAAATTATATTAGAAGAAGGGGAAGTATCCTCCCAACCCAGGCCTGGCCCAAATATCATTTTTGGAGAAAAACAACTGTCATGTATCTGGACACATTAAAAAGAACATGATGAAACCATGGCAAATATTGGGAGAATTCCCAGTGGAGTGAGTAATTAAAAATCTGAGATTGCCCATGCAAAAATATATAAGGGAGGAAGCTTGAAATACAGTTTAGAAACTTTACCTTGGCTGATGTCTCATATTTTGTTATATAGTTTCTTACAAAATCAAAATCTATCTGGAGATTAAGGGATGAAATACCGTAGAATTTATCTTGAAAGCAAAGGGGTGGGGTGCCAGGGTGGCAGTTGAGCCTCTGCCTTTGGCTCAGGTCATGATCTTGGGGTCCTGGGTTCAAGCAGCGCATCGAGCCCCGCATCGGGCGCTCTGCTCAGCAGGGAGCCTAGCTTCCCCCTCTCTCTCGGTCTGCCTCTCTGACTACTTGTGATCTCTCTCTGTCAAATAAATAAAATCTTTAAAAAAGAGAGAAAGCAAAGGGGTTAAAACTAAGTAAACTAAGTACAGGCAGAACTCTCATATGAGAAAGGTCACTTATGTCCTTGACTTTAGGGAGTGACCAAGTTTCAATTTAGTTTGTGGATCGTTTTTGGTAAACTCTCAATAATATTCATTGAATACCTACTGGGTCTAGACTGTGCTAGACACTACAGAGGTGCATTAGACAAGGTTCCTGCCGTTGAAAAAAATGTTTAATATGCAGTGAGACAGGCATACGAGACTAACTATTCTGCAAAATATGCTTTGCATATTTTGATTAAGGGTCACTGTCAGTTCTCTGACTCACCACACAGCTGGGTGCATGTAGAAGAGACATGATACCAACACGAGGAAGAAAATACTCCATGCAATGCAAGGAGAGCTGGAAATGGTGCCAGGCATTGTAAGAGTGTGCCATGGTTAGTGGAGAAGTTTTGTGGCAGAAAATCCAGCAGAACCCTCATTCATGAAAAAGGAACCAATGTTGTGGAAACTGTGAGATGATACTTCCATTCCATGCAACCCATGTTAGCCCAGTCCTGACACAGAGTTGTTGTTTCTCTCTCCCCCTTTTCTGGACCTCATGACTAAAGAGATACACAGATCATTTGGAACAAAGAGCCCCCAAGATGACCCAGGGAAAAAGAAATCCACTTCTCCAAAGCACATTCTGCAGAATGGTGTTAGGGGTTGGTCTGTGAAACAAAGATCAGTAGTCACGTTTGGGAAATTCTGCATTCTGTTTCTCCCTCTAGTATAGTCATGAGGGATAGTATTTCCTTTCAGGCTTTTTCATATTTCCTTGAACCTAGTATATACCAGGCTTAACTCGGCAGAGTATTCCTCCTGCCCCGGGGCTGCTGCAAAAATAATTGGAACTTTTTATTTAGCTCAAAGCAGAGAAGACAATGACCATGTTTATGAGTTTGCTCATGCAGAGACGGTAAGGCAAGACCCTTGGAAGCAATCCAGATAAATCCCAGAACAGAGCAACGTTCCCCACTAACCAATGTCTAAAGCTGGAGTTTAGTGATCTGTTAGACACAAATGTGATTCCAAAGGTAGGTCAAAACCTAGAGCACTGGTCCACAGGGGAAAAGGAGGTGGTGTGGGTTTGGGCACTGGGGCAGGTCAAAAGGTTTACAGAATAAACCAGATGGGGGTGGGGTGGGGTGGGGTGGAGGTAGAGACTGTCCAAGGGGGGAATTCTGCTTATTAGGCAACTGGTTTCAGATTTGTTAGATGCTATTAGAGATGAAACCATCAGCACGTGGGGATTAAGGGCAAGAATTTTAGTGGATGGCCTGGAACTCAGAGCTGCATTCAAACAAGAGGACAGAAAACCAAGGAACAGCCTCATGGCGGTAATAATGCCACATCCCTACAGGTGAATATTCTGTATGTTTTTCAAAATGCACTGCCGTTGTGTTCTTCCGTCCTGGTATAGAGAATATCTACGGTGACATATGATATTCAACTCTGCAATATTTACTCAACATTCATCTTGTAAGACTCATCTGGCATTCTAATTGCATACCTGAAGTCCCAGCTCCCTTTCTTGAAGGTCCTGATTCAGGAAGCCTGGAGCGTGATCCAGGTAAAAGTATTTTCGACAAGCATTCCCAGAATCCTAAGGCATTTGTCTCTTAAACCTCAGAGTGCCCGAGGACTGGTACAAAAATGCTTATTCTTGAGCCATACCTGCAGAGTTTCTAATTCAGTAGGTCTGGGGCTGACGAAACTTTTTTTTTTTTTTTTTTTTTTTTTTTAACCTATGGGTCTCTGGTAATTGGAATGCACGGAGTCCCGACGTCAGGATGTTCAGAGGTTTCCAGCAGGTGGCGCTCTTGTGCGTTTTGCTAAAAATGTGTTTGTTAAATGAAATTCTTGACTTAGGGACTGGATCTTTAAACAAGTTTTAAATTTCCCAAGTGGATAGATTTGGGACCAGAGAGCTATTCCTATTTATGAATTCACTGCATAATCTGAAGATATTTCTGTCTTCCCTGAAGCAAGGATGCTCAATATTACAGGGGAGACCGCACACAGCTCCCAGTGCAGGGATAGACTGGAGGGAATGACCTTCAGAGTTCAGGGAGTGGTCTCTTCAGCTGTTTCAAGGCTGAATTGATTTGAAGACAAGGCTATGGTGGGAATATTCATTAATTTAGCACTAAAGCTTTAAAATTGAACCCCACTTTAGTCTTTTTAAAAAGCAGTCCAAAATCATCAACTTGGAATTGAAGAGCTTAGTGGGCATTAGGGATGGCCCCCTATTACAGATGAACACCAGAACACAGAAACTTTTCTTGACTCAATTTGGTCAGCAAACCAGAATCAGACACACGATTAATAACCAAGATTTGTTGACTTCTGCTTGGACGATCTTAGTTAAAAACTTTTTATTACTGAAAATTCCAAACATAGAAAGATAGAATTTGAGAATGAACCCTCATGGACCTATAACCCAGCTTTCAGGATTATCAGTTTATGGCAGCCTTGTTTGCACTGTCACCTGCTTCCCCACCTCCCAGTATCTTTAAAAGCAAATCTCAAAGTTCGTAACATCGGGCAATGTCCATGTAAGTCTGTGTGCCAGGCTTATTCAGTGGTTTGAAGCAGGCTTAATAAGACCCTTTGTTGTTGTTAAGATTTTATTTATTTATTTGAGTGAGAAAGAGATGGCATGAGCAGGAGGAGCAAAGGGAGAGGGAGAGAGAATCTCAAGCAGACTCCATGCTGAGTGCCGAGCCAGACGCAGGGCTCAGTCGCACGACGCTGGGGTCATGATCTGAGCTGAAATCAAGAGTGGTCTACTCAACCAAGTGCACCATCCAGACGCCCCATAACAGGAGCATTCTTTTTATTATTATTATTATTTTTTAAAGATTTTATTTATTTATTTGACAGAGATCACAAGTAGGCAAAGAGGCAGGCAGAGAGAGAGGAAGGGAAGCAGGCTCCCCGCTGAGCAGAGAGCCCATTTCAGGGCTCGATCCTAGGACCCTGGGATCATGACCTGAGCCAAAGGCAGAGGCTTTAACCCACTGAGCCACCCAGGCACCCCAACAGGACCAATCTTAATGTGAGCCCTGCTAGTGTCACATTAACAGAACATGCCCCAGGGTTGCAAATTACTGCCCCCCGATGCCAAGAAGACACTTGGAAATGTGAGTGCTGCTTTAGATTGTGGGGTTTAGGGTACACTTGGTGAGGTATTACTTTCCCCTCCTATGTGAAAATAATTGTTTTCAGGACGAACAGCCACTATTAATCTGTTTTCTTAATTTCTGAATTGAAGCCAATACACTCCCCCCTCCTTATCAAGGGGCTGTCTATAGGATTCTGAAGGGAGTAATTCTCTAATAATTATTTTTCCAGAGTGTGGTTTTTGGTTTTTAAATCATCACCCTCCCCTAAGTTAGAAAAGAAATATTTTTACAGTTTATATTAGGAATCTAGGATAGCAACTTTATTTATAATATTTGCATGTCTTTCTATATGTAAAATTTGCATTTGGAAAAATACAATGAAGATAAGTACTAACTATAAACCCACTAATTAACAAACTGTACAGAGTAGGAAGTAGAAGTTCTTTGCTTATTACTTCAAGCTCATGCTCCTTAACAATTGGGCTTTCCAGAATTTTCCCTTGAGCTTCACAGACAGGTCTTCTTCTGCACACATAAACACACACATATGCACACTTTTTTTTTCTTTTCATAGGGATGAATTTATATTATGCACATGTTCTGCAAGACATCATGTGACAAGATAATGTGGACATCTTTCTGAGTTAGTAATGTATTTTACTGCAGTCTTTCAATGACAGAACAATATTCTATTGCATGGTATACCAGAATTTCTTCAGCTAGTCCTTTACTGAGGGGCTTCTCTTCTTCTTTCTTCCCTTTTCCTCCTTCCTCCTTCCCTCCTTTCCCTCCATCTCCTCACCCTTTCTCTTTCCTTCCTCCCTTTTTCCCTTCTTTCCTTCATTCCATTTCTTCCTTTCCTCCTCTGCTGTACAAATAACGCTAATAAACTTTCTTATACATGAATCTTTCTCTCTTTTCAATTATTTCTATATGATAGATTCCTAGAGGTGGGATTATGGGTCACTGAGTATGCTCTATCTTTTTTTAAAAATATGTCACCAAATTTTCCCCCAAATGTTATACCAATTTATATGCTGCCTTCTCAAAGCCTATATATCTTCCATGCAGTGGAGTTCCTACTCAGCTTCTAAGTGAAACTTTGCCTAGTAGTCTAGCCCATATTAATTTGTAATTTATCTATCACTCAGTATCCTTGTCTGTTTCATACATGACTGTTCTGAAAACAATACACTTTGCTAGAGAGATTTATGAGCAAACGATATGCCTATTTCAAATGTTACAGGGTTTCACTTCTTGGAATTTGTGGTTAGGAAATTAGTTTAGCAACAACAACAACAACAAAATCCATTGCTATATTGTGATTCTAAAAAAGAAACGATGTAAATATCTAACAAGGCTTACATTTCTCTGCTTCAGACCTGGATCTGTTAATTCTCCAGAAAGCCCCAGTTCCTTTTAGTCAGGCCCCCTGGAATTATCTTCCCTGTGAAGCTTTCTATATATAATCTTCCCAAACCCTACCACACACCCAACCCCACTTCGGCTGTAATCATCCCTTATCATAGTGTGATGAGACTCCTGTTTACTTGCCCGATTTTTTTCATTTTACTGTAAGCTCCTTGAAGGCAGAAGTTTTATTTCATTTAACTGTGTATTCCTGGTTCCTACCTAGTGCAGGCCCAGGGAAAGCATTCCATATTCTTGTTGAATAGATGAACGAATGAAATTTATCATGTATGCCCAAAGTATGACTGAATTGTTTCTTGGGTGTATGTTTTTTCTTTCCAACAACATTACCTGGTTTTGGAAGAAGCCCATTTTATGTCTCTTGTTCTATGCCCTTTTTCTTCCAGAGAGTAGCACTGTTTAAACCCAGAAGAGGCACTCAATAAATATTTGTTGCATTAAACTCAGTTGACTTACACTGAATTATGCAACATTCATTGCTCAGAAACTGAAAGCTCTATCTCCTTGTGGGGCTATCCACAGTTTGCTTGTGAAGCTTGTACAGCAAAGGATTTGAAAATACATACTAAGCACTACAATTTAGAGCACTCTTTCTCCAAAGGGAAGAAGATTCAAGGTCAGGTAGATTAGCTGGGAAGAAACCAGTATTATAACAAGATACATCATTTATGACAGCAAACAGGAAAAGTCACCCCAAACACTTAGTCCATAGTTAAAAATTACTTAATAAAGTAGGTCTCCCAATTACCTACCAACCTCACTATAAAAATTCTATTTTCGGGGAGCAGGAGCAATAGAGTCAACGTTCTTTCTTCTTGCTTTTAGTTAATATGACAATTATACAAAGTGATGACTCGGACTGTGGCTGCCTTCATGTCCATATTCTGGCATCTTAATGACAAGAATAAATGCCATTTGCCTCGCCCACTCATCCATGATTCTGAAATTACAACCTGCCTTCTGAAATTCTTCAGGAGTAATTGATGTAACACTGCTGATGAGGCAACCCTGCTTTGCTGGCATCTGCTCCTGCTTCTTCTTCTTTTCTTTGGACTTTATTTTCTTAGAGCAGCTTTAGGCTCATACCAGAAATAAGAGATAGGTACAGAGATTTCCCATAGACTCCCTGCTCCCAAATATACATGGTCTCCCCATTACCAACATCCCTCACTGCAGGGGTATATTGGTTTCAGCTCATGAACTTGCACTGAGTATCATCACCCTGAGTCCATAGTCTTCACTGGGGGGTTCACTCTTGGTGTTAGACATTCTGTGGGTTTGGACAAATGTGTCATGACATGAGTCCCATCACTATAACATTCTACAGGATAGCTTTGCTGCCCTAAAAATTCCCTGTGTTCCATGTATTCATCTTTCCCTCCCCCACTGCAACCACTGATCTTTCTACTGTCTTCATAGTTTTGTCTTTTCCAGAATGTCATATAGTTGGAATTCACTTTTCAGAGTGTTAAAGAGCGGAATAAGAACTTGGCCCGACTCAGTCTGGAAACTGGTGACTTGAGAGGGGCTGGAGGAACTCAGGGTATATTCTTGGGAACTATGTGTTTTCATGCTTTATGATGTGACTCCTGGGTCATTTCTAATGTTTGATAAACTGGGGCACGCTGAAGCCAGAAGAACTAGGCAAGCTGTGTTGGAATCACTGTACAATTATGCCCACATTGGACCTGCCTCGGACGCCCTGGTTCATGGACATTGAGGGAATCTTCTTCCTCCTTGTTCGGCTTTTCATTTTTTTTTTTTTTTTGAATAAGAATATAACCCCCCGGAGAGCAAACTGCTCTTTATTTGAGCAAAATTAACATGCTGACAGTCCACTGGGAGTGGGTCAAGGTCACATAAAAGTTTGCAAAGCAGGAAATATACTCCTGGTTTTGGCAAGCTGCAGCTAAATGTGGCCCAATGAGGATCTTGCCAAGGGAACACTTAGATAGCGTGAGTTACAAATATTGACATTACGAAAAATAAAAGGTGGGGAGGTAGTATACAAATTATCCCAGACAGCCTGCAATTTGGGCTTCAAGAAGACATTACATTTCAGAACTAACCATAATCTTGTGTTTTATAGCATGGTGATACCCTCCAGCCAGCCACAGGGGTAAAAATCATTGAACTTTTACCCCTACCTGAACGTGCACCTGTGATCCAGTTTAATCAACGGCAGATAGTACTAAAACCCAAGACCACAAAACACAACAGAGCTGGGAGGCTTATATTGTGGTCATTGTAGCTAAATCTCACTACAGGTGAAGTGCTTCAAATGTTACAGGGTTTACTTCTTGGAATTTGTGGTAAGGAAATTAGAATGAGCTCACATATTTAGCAACAACAACAATCCATTGCAGTATAAATAATAATACCAGATGGGTAAAATAAATAATAGAACATCAACATAGTAGAATAATATATAACCATTTAAAATGACATAGAAAATAGCTTTTATTTTGAAATATGTTCATGATATATTAAATGAGAAAAGCAGATTATAAAACGTGTATGTTGGGATGCCTGGGTGGCTCAGTTGGTTAAGAATCTGCCTTCGGATCAGTTCATGATCCCAGGGTCCTGGGATCGAGCCCCACATTAGGCTTCTTGCTCAGTGGGGAGCCTGCTTCTCCCTCTGCCTGCCGCTCCCCCTGTTTCTGCTCTCTCCCTCTGACAAATAAATAAATAAAATCTTTAAAACATACAAAACATGTATATTTGGATCCCATTTTTGTTTAAAAGAAAAAAAAAACTTAAAATCCTGAAGTTCTAATAGTGGCTCAAGGTAGATAAAGTAGATGGGGTTATAGTTTTTAAGTAGGAGTTTTTTGTTTTTGTTTTTGTCTTTTGCTTGTCTGCGTTTAACAATCTTTCTGAATTGAGTATATATTGCTTTGTTATACCAAAACAATACATTTTGAAAATAAAGTTACAGGGCCTGGCTCTATTAAGTATTATGAAAATAAATGAATGAACCTAACGTTACTTAATGTCCAATTGTCCCCACAGAGCAATTTGTGCTAATGTGACATGTGAGAAAAATGTTTTAATAGCATATTTCACACTGCATTGTGATTTATCTGTTTACATATCTGCCTCCTTTTCAGCCCAAGCTTCTCCAGGGCTAGGGTTATTATTATTCATCTTTAGATCCCTAGTATGTAGGTTGGGAATGTAGAGTGTGATGAGTAGATGTTGAATAATTGAGTATATAGCTCACCAAAGAATGTTGAAAGATTTCAGCTTTAGTTTAAAAGCAGGATGTTCACAATCACACCATCTGTCTTGCTCTAACTTAAGCATGTAGTCAATGTATTTTTGTTAAAATAAACTTTGATTTGAAAAAAAAAAAAAAAAAACAGTGGCTCTCAAACCCATATGATGATCAGAAATATCCGGGAACTCTACTCTCAAACCAAATCAGAATCTGACATAAAGAATAAAGAATCTCCAGTTGTAAACAGGGCAAAAATCCAACCCACCACAGGAAGTCCTCAAGGCAAAGTTAAGAAAAAAGGTCAGGGGCCAACAGCTGAAGACAAATAATTTATAGAAATCACCTGTTTGTTTTGTGGGTTCTACCTCAAAGACCCCATCAAGTTTGGGATCTCAAAGTATTCAGGAAAACTGCAAACATAGCACATGATAATACTTAGTCCTTTCAAGAAGGATGAAGGAATAAATGCATACTTTCATGCATATTTTCTGGAGATCAAGTGAAGCATATTCATCAAAAGCTTTTAAAAATAGCATAACTTTTGGGGCGCCTGGGTGGCTCAGTGGGTTAAGCCTCTGCCTTCGGCTCAGGTCATGATCCCGGGGTCCTGGGATCGAGCCCCACATTGGTCTCTCTGCTCGGTGGGGAGCCTGCTTCCCTCTCTCTCTGCCTGCCTCTCTGCCTACTTGTGATCTCTCTGTCAAATAAATAAATACAATCTTTAAAAATAAATAAATAAAAATAGCATAACTTTTGACTTAGTAATTTCACTTCTGCAAATTTATCCTAAGGAAGTTATTGTGGATGTGCGTAAGAAAGTCACTCTAAGGATCTTGATCACAGTTCCATGCATAATACCCAAAACAAATGAAAGAACTGTGAAAATTAGTAATGGGAAATCTCTCTGAATTGGAGTGGGGAGGTTTCAGTGGTGGCGGGGGGGCGGGGGGGGCTCTCATACCTTACCACTCAGTAGTCAAGTGCAGACCCGACAGGAAGAGATAGACTTGACCCTACTTGGATTTAACCTTGCACATGGGTACTGCTCTATTGCGCCAGCTGGAGGAGGACAAGCTTTTCTTACCTCCCCATTAGTGGTTCAGCCAAGGAGAAGCCACCACATCTTGAACTTCCAGTTTCCTCCAGTGGACCTTTCTTTGTTCTGTTTTAGAAAGGTTATTTATTTGAGATAAAGAGAGAGGGGAGGGGAGAGAGAGAGGGAGAGAGAATCCTCAAGTAGACTCCACACTGAATGGGAGCCCAACATGGGACTGTATCAAAGAACCCTGAGCAAATGACCTCAGCAGATACCAAGAGCTGGGGTCTTAACAGACTGAGGACCCCCCCCCCCCCCCCAGTGGACTTAGTTCATAACAGCCCTTCCAATAATCCCCTTTTTCTCTTAAAAAAAAAAAAAAAAGCCTCTCTTTGTCCTCCCAACTTGCCTATGGTTTTACTGCAGCATATTTGTCCCAGATTGCAATTCTCTTCTATTTCCCAAACAAGCCCGTCTTTTGCTGTTAAAATAATTGTCAGTGTCTGTTTCTAAGGTTAACAGAACAAAAGAACTAGAAGAAGTTTGCTAGAAGTTTCTTTGGTTTGGTTTCTTTGTCTTTTCTGAGTTCCTTGTAGTAAACCTCTATTGCCTTTATAGTAAGAAGAAAAAAAAAAAGAAAATGAAGACTTTGACAACAACACACATATTAAAGCCTAAAATCAGTAAGATCAGAGGAGAAAGGCTCTAATTTTGGAAGCCAGCTCTTACATACCATTTACTATAAACTGCATATGCTATCACGTTATTATATACCGGAGAGAATCTGCCTTGCCCTGTGGAAATTGGCTTTGAGAGTTATCTGGGGTTAAGAACAGTGGGTGAAATTTATCTCTCAGTGTCTTCTACCCTACCTGGCCGGCTTGCTAAATTTAGTGACTTCCCCTGATGATTGATACTAAAGGTCTACTCTAAATGTCTGGAGATTTCCTGATAGATTTCTACTATGTTAAAGCCTAATTATCTTATTCGTTTAGCAGGTGGCTTTATACTTGGCAACTGCTAGCCCATCTTCAGAAACCAATCAATGTTAACACGATAAAGGGCCCAAGTGTGTGTTGGTGATGTGTCACACTTGAAGGCAACCTATGCATATAAATAGAGGTCTTCTAGAAATTACTCCTCAAGCCAAAGAATTCATCATTCTCATGGTAGATGTTTTGGACATTGCAGGTGAGATATTTTAGGCATTCATAGCTGAACTGGCTAAACAACTGCTGTTTAACCCTCTTAGCTCCTGCCAACTTCCCTAGCGAGGCTGCAAGAGCTAAATACTCCTGTCCCCAGCCTCCTTGCCTCTCAGGGTAGCTATGTGGCGCTGTTCTAGCTAACGAGATGTAGTTCGTTGAGGGCTAAGGAAGAAAACTTATTTTCTGATGCTTATACCCTCCCGAGCCTCCTCCTGCCCCACACTAGGTGCCTTCAACTTCATGCCTGGAGCCATTTTAGTGATTGGTGGCTGGCAGGACAAGTTCAGAAGAATCTTGAAGATGTTGGCCCGGAAATTACTGAACCAGCACCAGCAGATGCCCGTATCTAGATCTTTTTTTTTTTTTTAATTGGGAAAAAATAGTCTCTGTGAAGCCACTGTTAGCCAGTTGTCTTTCACTGTCAGCCAAAGCATTCCTGACGAATACACCCATCTTTAAAAACAAACCGCAGTTCAAGTTTATGGCTCTAGTTTTATCCAGAACGTTGGAGTGCAGTTCCAACACATACCAAGGCAAACAAAACCAAAGGTTCACAGCACTATGGAGTTTGTTCACAGCATTCCTGAGCACATTATACATTTTATTTAATTCCTGGTTACTTTAAAAAGAAAGATTGTAAGATTAAAAAATAGAGGGTACTATCTGAGATTCATCATGGGTAACAAAACGCAGTAGATAGCATGGAAAATTCTACTGTTTTATTGATTTGACAAAAACATTTGATAATGTTCATTTATTCAGACTCTCGGTTACTGTTTTTCAGTTTTGATAAATTCATTAGGTTCTTAGCGTTATATAATACCAGAGCTCACTGATCAGATCTGTTTTCTTTCTTACTCATCTCCCATTTTATCTTTTCCTCCACTCCCTTAAACCCGCCCTCCCTCCCTCTTTTCCTCCCCCAACCTTTTTTTGTAAACCACAATCCCATAGGGAAAAAAGAATAATATGTATAAGTATGATGTAATAAACAATAATGAGGCAAGCACTGGGGGCAAGATTCATGTGCCATATATCTTGTTTCTCCCCCTAGATTCATTGCCTACCTGCTGCTGATCCTGGACGCTGACCAGTGTGGACCAATGAGCAACTTTGCTGTATGACTCTCTCTTGGGTCTGGCTGATGGGGAGTCTCTGCTGGAGATCTGAGGAAGGAAAGAGAGTAGGGGTAGGGCATCTATTCCCTTGGCTCCCAGTGTGAGGCCATTTCAGGCTGGTTGTGTCTTTCCACTCCTCTTGACATGGTAGAATCTACTTAATTTTCCATCCTTTTGATTCCAGGAACCAATCATTCCCCTTATTTCGGCAGGCCTACTCATGGTAACAACTTACCTGCCGCTAGCCCCAGGTTGTTTCCCCTACACCTGTACCTTTGTAATTATTGTCTTATAAGTTAATACTCTTCAGATTATTCTATTTTAAGTAAACCTGCTGTTTCCCATTAGAACCTTGACTGATCGGGGGCCCCTAGGTGGCTCAGTTGGTTAAACGTCTGCCCTTGGCTCAGATCATGATCCCAGAGTCCTGGGGTCTAGCCCTTTTCCCTCTCCCTCTGCCTGCTGCTCTCCCTGCTTGTGTTCTCTCACTCTGTGTCAAATAAATAAACTCTTTTAAAAGCCGGGGGGTACCTGCGTGGCTCAGTTGGTTAAGCCACTGCCTTTAGCTCAGATCCTAGGACTCCAGGATCATGTCCTGCATCAGGCTTCTTAGTGAGCAGGGAATCTGCTTCTCCCTCTGACCCTCCCCTCTCATACTCTCTCTCTCAAATAATTAAATAAAATATTTTTTTTTTTAAAAAAAAGACCTTGACTGATCCAAAATAGATACCAATATATTGTCCAAAATAGTAGCAACTGCTTCATGTGGCTATTTAAATCTTCACTTTAGTGAAAAAAAAAAAAAGGAAATAAAATTAAAATTCAGCATTCAGCTCCTTGGTCACACCAGCTACATTTCAGGTGCTGAATAGCAACATACGACTACAGGTCTCAGTGTTGGCTGGGTCAGGTATGGAAAATTTCCACCACCCCAGAAAATTCTACTGGATAGCACTGATAGAATATTGACCATCCCTAGACATCCCTTTCTCCATTGGGCTTCTTCTTGCCTTTTTTTTTTTTTTTCATCATTTTACCACCTCTGTAAGCACACAAAACAGTATGTTTTAAGTTCTGCCAATATTGAACTTTAAGATGTAACTTGGCGGTGTGTATTTCTGCTGTCTTGGTTCTAGGCTGTTTTGCACACCCACTCATATTTAACTAATGTTTGGTCACCATCATTGCTATCTAGTGTTCCCTCACATGCATAGATCCCAGCACAGGAAGAACCCTTCTGCAGCTGCTGGATGTTCGAGTTGTCTCCAGCTTCTGGTCACGACAAACCACGTATATGCTTCATTCTGGATGTTTGTGCACGTAGGTGTATTCCCGCAGCAGAACTGGGTTTCTGGGCCACAGAGTGTGCATTTCTTCCCCTTTAATAAGTCATGTCAACCTGTCTTCCACAGCAATCGAGCCAATTTACACACCCATCAGCTGTGTGTGAAAATGCCTATTGCCTCACACCCTCAAACCACTTGGTATTTCAGGTGTCCTGATGTGTGCAGGGATATCTCCCTACGATTTTTAAATTGCATGTGCCTGTTTATCAGTGAGGTCAGTACCTTTTAGGTCCACTTTCATTTTTTCCCACATATATAGTTAAGTATCTCAGCATTATTTTTTTTTAAAGATTTTTTATTTATTGATTTGAGAGAGAGACAGTGAGGGAGAGCATGAGCAAGGAGAAGGTCAGAGAGAGAAGCAGACTCCCTGCGGAGCCGGGAGCCCGATGCGGGACTCGATCCCGGGACTCCAGGATCATGACCTGAGCCGAAGGCAGTCGTCCAACCAACTGAGCCACCCAGGCGTCCCTAAGTATCTCAGCATTATTAAAAAGACAAACAAACAAACAAAAAAACCCTGTCCTTTCCCCATGCCCTATGCTACTTATGTCTAAATCAAAGTCCATAAAGCTATGGGTCTTTTTTTAGGATATGCTTTTCTTATCTGTTGGTTTCTTTATTACTGTATCAGTTTCACACAGATTTAATTACTGTAGCTTTGATATCAACATACCTTGGTATCTGTTGGAGAAAATCCTCTGCCATTGTGCTTCTTGTGTGTGTGTGTGTGTGTGTGTGTGTGTGTGCTTCTTATTTAAGACTGTCTTGGATAAGGATGGCTTGGTTGGTTAAGTGTCTGTCTTCAATTCAGGTCGTGATCCCAGGGTCCTCGGATCGAGCCCCACGTTGGGCCCTGGCTCAGTGGGGAGTCTGCTTCTCCCTCGCCCTCTTGCCCCCTCTATTCATGTTTTTCTCACTTGATCTGCTCTCTTTCTCTAAAAATAATCTTTAAAAAAATAGATTGCTTTGATCTATTTTGTCCTTTGTATTACCATATACGTATGTTTTAAATTCAGCTTGTCAAATTCTAAAACAAAACAATACAGAACTAAACCCCCAAATTCTGTTGAGTGTTTTGGCCAATGAATATGGTATATCTTCCCATTTAACCAGGTCTTCTGTAATATACCTCATCTAGAACCTAGAATTTTATAATTTTCTCTGTAGAAATCTTGCATAATTTTAAAACAATTTGTTTCTAGGTACTTAGTAGTAACAATGCAATTGGTTATAGTATCACCTTGTCAGATTTTATTTTCTATTTGTTTTTGGTACAGAAATGTTGTTTATTTTTCTTTATTGACTTTGTATCCTAGCAACCTTGCTAAAATCTCTGCCTTCCCTTATAATATAAAATAAATTCTTTTGGATTTTTTAATGCCATTATTATATAATCTGTAAATGACTTTTTCTTTCTTCTTTCCTATTGCTGTGTCTTTTCTTTATTTGTCTTGCTTTATCACACTATCTAGGGCCTCTAGTATACCCAACAACATTAAGTAGAGGTTATGATTAGAACTGTATTTGTCTTCATTCCAGTCTCCAAGGAGAAGTCTTTAATGATACACTCAGCTGATTATTTGCTGGGTTTTTTTCCAGCTACCATTTATTCAATTAAGATTAAGGAAGGTTCCTTTTATTCCTGATTTTTTTTTAGTTCTTTTTTTTTTTTAAATCATCAGTGGATACTGAATTTTATAAAATCTTTTTTTTTGTATTCATTGAAATGATCGTACGTTTCCCCCACCCCCACCATTACTTATGTACCAGCCTGAGAAAATTAGCTGAAGACTTTCTAGGTCTACTTTGTAATAAAAGTATGTTACAACATGCATCTGTGGGTATATCAGTTTAGGCTCTTTTTTTTTTTTTTTAAGATTTTATTTATTTATTTATTTATTTGACAGAGAGACAAATGAGAGAGTGAGAAAGGGAACATAAGCAGGCAGAGTGGGAGAGGGAGAAGCAGGCTTCTTGCTGAGCAGGGAGCCTGATGTGGGCTCCACCCCAGGACCCTGGGACCATGATAACAAGCCAAAGGCAGATGCTTAATGACTGAACCACCCAGGTGTCCCAGTTTAGTCTCTTTAGATTGCAAAAATAATGCAGGCCAAAAAGGGACCTTACTGTCTCATTTAACCAAAACTTTGGCACAGGTGAATTTAGGCATCAAATTATGTCATCAGGATTTTTTCTCTTCATCACTGAAATTTATCTCTTAGTGTCTTCTACCCTACCTGGCTGGCTTGCTAAATTTAGTGACTTCCCCTGATGATTGATACTAAAGGTCTACTCTAAATGTCTGGAGATTTCCTGATAGATTTCTACTATGTTAAAGCCTAATTATCTTATTCGTTTAGCAGGTGGCTTTATACTTGGCAACTGCTAACCCATCTTCAGAAACCAATCAATGTTAACACGATAAAGGGCCCAAATGTGTTGGTGATGTGTCACACTTGAAGGCAAACTATAAATTTTTTCTCTTCTCTGTGTTGGCTTCCCTGCATCTCCTCTTCCCCTATCTGGGGCAAACGACTGCCAAAAGCCATGGGCACCTTCAAGCTTCAAGTTCAAGAGAATAAAGTTAGGTTTCTCTCAGCTTTCCCAGCAAAATTGTCACTGGCTGCAACTGGGTCATGTTCTCATGCCTAAAGCTATTACAATGGCGGTGTCATGCAATGACCTGACCCATCAGGCTTTAGTCATGAATCTGGGGGTGGCATCAACTCATCTGTAAGCATATGGATTGGGGGAGGGGCAGGATGTAGGTAACTTCTGAGAGAAAAACAGGAGTGTGGTTATCAGAAAGAGAATAAAAAGATTTCTTACACTAACCTAGATCTTTACTACTACCAGTATACCTGCTACATTTATTACAATCTTAACTTGCTGATTAGATTTTTGGTTTATGTTTAATTTGGATTATTAAGTGCCTGGGCATTGTGCTAAATGCTTTAGATGAATTGCTCCTATTATTCTCACAATAACCTTAAGAAGTAAGTACAAATATCACCAACATTTATGAAATAAGGCCCAAGTGACAGAGTTGAATGGACAGAACTGGGATTGAAACTCAAATCTATTTATCTTCAGGGTCTGGGCTTTTTACATCACCCAACACTGCTTTTCAAATCATCTAACTCTAAAATACAAGGATGCTGAAATTGGTAAATCTAATTTTCTAAATTTAAGCCCCTTTATCTCATTCCAACAGAATTTTGAAATATTATCCCTGAGAAATGTTTTGTAATATAACATACCCCAGAGGAACATATAAATGGAAGGATATAGGATTTGTCACAAAGGATGTGCTTCAACCAGAAAACTAAAGAAAACAAGGATCAGTACCAGCTTGCCCTGTTGCCCAGCCTTCGTCTGTGGCATGGGGCCATTTCTGAATTTAGGTTCCCTATGAATCAGCCACCTAATTCCAGAACATCATGTTAAGGAAGTATTATCTGGTTGACAATAATGGCATAACAAGGGAAAAAGTCCTTAGGGCCATGTAAACTGTTCCTGCCCTCACTTTCTCCATGTTGCTGCCTGAAGGGTAAGATTTTGTGGCGTCTAGTGCCTTGTGGTCCCCCATGCGTTGGAGCCCTTTATGTCTCACCATGACCCACCTTCTCTATGCCCTGGTTATCAGTGTCTGCAGAGAAGCTGCCTTCTGATAATCAGTATAATTAGAGAATGAAACTCTACTGTGATCCAGTTATCAGTGTACTGTTCTTTTCATCAAGAAAGTCTTATATTAAAAAAAAAGCTTATATTCTAACTAAAGTGGACTACATATCGTTCTGCTGTATTTCCCATCTAACTCAATGTTTCCTTTATTCTCTGTACCTAGAATGATGGGAAACTGGGTTAATTTAGGTTTGCTAGCACAAACTTTGCAAGGGCATAGGTTTTGGGGTTTTGTTTTTACTCATTTTACTGATGCACAGGTGTGAAGAACTGTTCCTGGCACATAATATGTACTGAAAAAAAATTAGCTCAAATAGTGTACTGAGTGTCACAATTGATCTGTATTCTGGAATAAGCTACTTACCTCATTACAGAGCAGTAACAAATAGTTCATAAATGGGCACATGTCCTTGGCCCTCAATTTCAGTAGCCCTGATCTTGTCCAGTGTTTCTCTATGTGTGACCCTCAGAAAAACATAAGCTGCCTAGCACAGGGTCTTTGAATTGGCAGTTTTTATGAGTAACCTGGGCAATTTTTATGCATATAAACATTTGAGATCCCTGGTCCAATATCTTATTTGATATCCAATATCTTATTTGATAAGGGAAGGGAAGTCCAATATCTTATTTGATAGGGGAAGGGAAGTAACTTACCCAGAACCACACATTTTAGGCTGTATTAGCCCTTGTTCCCTCTTCCTCTCTTCCGAGTGGTGTCCAGGTTTTTGTTTGAGCATATACCTCACTCACAGCCTGGGTGCTTTGGAGGAAGGTGAATAACATCCAACTCAACTTCAAGGTTGTGCCCTGAATGGCATATTTAATCCCCCTGGACATAGAGAGGCTTAGAAGTAAACACATGACCCAAACCAGTCCAATCAAGGTGAGCATTAGCATTCTCACATGGCATGCTGACGTGTCAGCGCTCTTTCTTTCTGGATAGCCTGGGATGGTCTTCAAGCCTGGAATAGTGGCAGCCATTTTGCATCATAGGGAAGCCAGGGACAAGATAAAACTGATGAGGAGGCAAATAGGACAGACAGGACGTGATGACATCACTGAGCTGCTGTTGAATCAGTCCAACCGGGACATAGGCCCTACTTATAGACCTTTCTGTTAGCTATGTGACTGATTATTTGCCTTTATTATTTAAGCCAGTTAATTTGGATTTTCTGTTACTTGCAACCAAGTATGTCCTAACAGATATTAAGATGTTCAAAGCAGAGAATTTAAGAACTTCAGCTTTTTGTGATTCAGTTTTATAATTTGTAAATTAATAGATTGGAACACATCAGTGGCTTTTAAATATATTTTTAGCCATCAAGCCCATTTATTTCAAGCAAAGTTTTACACAGAACATACAAATATGTAAACTAAATTTCAAAAAATCAACAAATGGACTCCTTACTCAGTAATTCTCATTACTGATGGCAGATATTTCATAGTTTCTGGAATCCATGGAAACTTTTATTTTCCTTGGAGCACAACTCAACCACTAGCATAGACAATAAAATGTGTGTAATATGTTATATATAATAATATATATAAATATATCTAAATAGCTGATATTTATTGCTCTAACTGTGTGCCAGGGATTGTGCTGGATGCTTTTTTTAATGCATGGCTTTATTTTAAATTCAGCACAAATCCATGAAGTAGGTACTTGTATTTAATAAAGGGGAATCATGATACCTGCCTTGTGGGACTGTAGGGAAATTCAAACATGAGCCTAGACTGCAGAGTGAGTGACTTTTCATTGAACTTGAACCTAGGAGAATGAACACCTGAAAACCTTGCCTATTCATGGGACTTTTAACTTCAAATCAGTAAATTTCCCTTGTATATGTGAGCCTTAACTGGCACAGATTCTTTCTGAACTTGAGCCTTGATATTCTCAGCAGCAAAAATGAGACTCAACTTCTGTTTCCTCTTTGACTCTGTCATGTGTGTCAGTTCTTTTGGCAACAGAAAATCATACCATCAGCAGCAATACTTGAAGAGTGAAAACAATAATATTTTCATAGACACCACAGAATGCCAAAGCCCTCATAGTCATGTTACTTTTAAGAGGAGTCACAGAGAGGTTTAACAGCTTCCCTGGGTTGCATAACTCATTAAGTCGGAGTTGAGATTAAAATTCAGTGGTCTGGGGCACCTGGGTGGCTCAGTGGGTTAAAGCCTCTGCCTTCGGCTCAGGTCATGATCCCGGGGCCCTGGGATTGAGCCCTGCATTGGGCTCTCTGCTCAGCGTGGAGCCTGCTTCCCCCTCTCTCTGCCTGCCTCTCTGCCTACTTGTGATCTCTGTCTGTCAAATAAATGAATAAAATCTTAAAAAAAAAAATCCAGTGGTCTCTGACTTCTGGGCCAAGGGTCCTCACACCTGATACTGCTCCTAATTGACCTGGCCAGTCTTGGTCTCTAATAGCCACTGCATTTAGCCAATAAGAAAGAAACTCTGGTGGGTATTAACAGCAAGTATGTTCCAAATTTGATTTGTCAGGACTTTCAATGATTTTGCGAAGAAAAGAAAATTTTGCACTCTGGTTTTCTGTGTACACAGAGGTGTGACTGTGGTTTTGGAATCTTGTTGCAAACCTTCATGCTGAAAGGTCAAGTACAGATCCACTGAAATAATACTTGGTAATTCTCTCTAGTTTTTGCCATTTCTCTATTAGGTAGAAAACTGATGTAATGCCCTCAACATTTTAGACGTTATTTAACTTGCTTGAGTGTTCAATAGTTCCTCACAGTGTGTGTGTGTGTGTGTGTGTGTGTGTGTGTGTGTGTGTATTCAGTGTATCAGATAAATTGTTGCTAAGGTATTACTTATCTTTGATTACATCCTCTCTAATGTGATTGTAAGCTTTCTGAGGATGAGGCCATCTTTTTATGAAGTACATACAGTCTTATCATATTTTGCCTTATATTTTGATATTTTCCAAATATTTAAATATCATCCAGATATTAGGTTAAGGCTCCCACTGTACATCTTTGCCAGAATTTCTGCACATTCCTAGTGAAATTTTATTCTGGCCAATTCCACCTCCCACAGGATTCTTGGTCTGGCTTGAAGCAAATCTTTGTAGGGACCTGTCCCTAAACTGCATGACCCAAGTCAGGGCAAGCAATAAGAAGGGAGGCTCACATACTATTTGCCTAAATATTTAACAAACTATTAAACTATTACATATTAAACTATAAAATAAAATTTATACTGTCCTCCTAACTTGACGAAGTTGCCTTCATAACAAACTATAAGGCCAGGTTGAAACAGAATTCTTGGACTTCTTCTGGTTCCCTACTGGAATTTGGCAGTGTGGGGAGAGCGAGATCCTGCCCACCAATCTCCCACCCACTCCTAGTACACCTCCTTCTTTTCTTCCTATACCCCTTCTTTTATCATCTCACACCATGGGCATTTTCATATGCAATCATGGACATCCCTGCATTTCTAAGCTCTGTCACCTCACCCTCAAATAGCCACTCCTTGGAGTGGACCTCAGTCCTGGTGATATGCATACCAGTAATGTGGGCTATAGTCAGGAAGATGGACCCAGGGACAAAGCTTGTGCTATGCAACCCTTTGAGCAGGATGCCCAGTGTATGGTCTAGAAAGGGAGAGAGTATGGTCCTCAGACCAGAAGCATCAACTCTACTTGGAAGCTTGTTGGATTTGCAGAATCTCAGGTCCATCAATGCATTACAAATGGCAAGATTTCAGTCCCTATTTGTGGCTGAAAAACATTCGAATATATATTAGATATACAAATATCTAATATATATACAAAGAGATATATATATCAAAGATATATATATCAAAGAGATATATATATCAAAGATATCTATGTATACACATAGATAATCTATATATCAAAGAGATATATATTTCTTTCATCTATATTAGGTATATATATTGGAATGTTATTCAACCACAAATATATATCTTTGTATATATATATATTAGAATGTTATTCAACCACAAAAAAGAATGAAATCTTGCCATTTGCAATGCATTGAGGTATATATCTATATCTATATCTATATATCTATATATCTATCTCACACAATACTTGTTTGTTTGTTTGTTTATTACTCTCTATACCCAGCATGGGTCTCAAATTCATGACCCTGAGATCAAGTGTTGCATGCTCTTTTGACTGAACCAGTCAGGCGCCCCTATATATACACCACACTTTATCCATTCATCCGTTAATGGATACTCAGGTTGTTTCCATATCTTGGCTATTATAAATAATGTTGCAGTAAAAACGGGGGGGGGCATCTATATCTTTTTGATTTAGTGTTTTCATTTTATTTGGATGAGGACCCAGAGGTGGAATTATTAGATCAGATGGTAGTTCTGTTTTAATTTTTTGAGGAAGCTCCACACTATTTTCCATAGTGGCTGTACCAATTTACATTCTCACCAAGAGTACATAAGAGCTCTTTTTCTCCACAGTCTCATCAACATTTGTTATTTCTAGTGTTTTTGATAATAGCCATTCTAATAGGTGTGAGATGATATCTCCTTGTGGTTTGATTTGCATTTCCCTGATGATTAATGATGTAGAGCAACTTTTCATGTACGAGCTCACTGTCTGTATGTCTTTTCTGAAAAAATGTCTGTTCAGATCTGCCCATTTTTAATCAGGGTTTTGTGTGTGTGTGTGTGTGTGTGTGTTTTGCAACTGAGTTGTAGGCATTCTTTATATATATGGATACTAATCCTTTATCGGATATATACTTTACAAATATTTTCTTCCATTCAGTAGTTTGCCTTTTCATTTGTTGATGTTTTACTTCATTGTGCAAAAGCTTTTTAGTTTGATGTAGTCCCTCTTGTTTATTTTTGCTTTTGCTGCCTTTTCATTTGGTGTCAGATTAAAAAAATCATCACCGAGTCCTACAGTAAAGAGCTTACTGCCTATCTTTTCTTCTAATAAGCTTTATGGCTTCAGGTCTTATGTTCAAGTCTTTAATCCATTTTGAGTTAATTTTTTGTGAACGGTATAAGATAGTGGTCCTGTTTCATTCCTTTGTGTGTCATAAATAAGCTATATATGCATGGGTTTATTTCTGAGCTTTCTATTCTGTTACATTAATCTAAGTCTCTGTTTCATTGAACTGCATGTCTATTTTTATGCCAATACCATACTGTTTTAATTACTAAATCTTTGTAATAAAGTTTGAAATTGGGGAGTGCAATGCCTCTAGTTTTGTTCTTTCTCCAGACTTCTTAGGCTATTCAGGATCTTTTATGGTTCCATACAAATTTTAAGATTGTTTTTTCTATTTCTGTGAAAAATGGCATTGGAATTTTGATAGGGATTGCACTGAATCTGTATATAGCTTTGAGTAGTATGGACATTTCAATAATATCAATTCTTCCAATCCATGAGCATGGAATATATTTTTACTTATTTGTGTAGTCTTCAATTTCTTTCATTAACGTCTTATATTTTTCAATATATTGGTCTTTCACTTCCTTGGTTAAATTGATTTGTAGGCATTTTATTCTTTTTGATGCAATTGTAAATGGGTTTGCATTCTTAATTTCTCTTTCTGATAGTTCTTTATTAGTGTATAGAAACAACAGATTTTTGTGTATTGACTTTCCTAAATTCATCTTTTTTTCTAACACTTTTTTAGGGTTTACTATGTATAATAACATGTCATCTGCAAATAGTGGCAGTTTTACTTCTTACTTTCCAATATGGATGCCTTCTATTTCTTTTTCTTGCCTAATTGCTGTGGCTAAGACTTCCAATACTATGCTGGATGAAAGTGCTGAGAACAGGCATCTTTACCTTGTTCCTGATCTCATCTGCCTTAGGGTGAAGCTCAGAGGGAGCTGACTACACCCGAGTTAAAGTGAAAGAGGCTCACCTGCTTATATTAAAACATCAACCTGAGTGCAGGTATCTAATTTCACACAGACACACATCTAGAAGCCTTCTGGAAAACATGGGGATGGAGATTGGTGAGCATCATCTTTGTGCTCTCTTTGCCATGGTCTAGAGTACCAGCACCTCCCAGATGGGAACTTTGACACATTTCTGGTTCTCTGAATTTTGTGGTTGCCATCTAGGGGCCCCTTCTGATTGCTTGGTTCTGGTGGCCAGGAGGGCTTTGCTTGCAGTTCCACAGGACTGTATCTATTTGCATATTTTAAATTTGATGTCTGAGGGTCTGGCTTCCGGTCAGCCTGATCTAGGTACAGAGGTCCTTTGGGACAGTGACAGGTCTTGGCACACCCTCAGCTATGGGATCTATTAGAAGTATAATAGGCTGCTTGGACAAGCACAAAGTTTTGAGAGACAACAAAGAGCTAGAGCAGGGTTGAAACACAGGGTTCATCTCTTAAATGAGTCCACTCCTAAGACTAGGAGACATAGTTGTTTCATTTCCTGTATAGAAACACATAAAGTCAACACATAAAGTCAAGCAAAATGAGGAAACAGGAATATATTCTAAATGAAGAGAAAACTTCAGGAAAAAACCTTAATGAAATGGAGGTGAGTAATTTACTTGATAAAGAGTTCAAAGCTATGGTCATAAAGATGTTCACCACTGGAAGAATGCAGTACAAACTATAACAAAGAGATGGGAAACATAAGAAGTATCAAATGGGGTGCCTGTGTGGCCCAGTCAGCTAAGCATCTGCCTTTGGCTCAGGTCATGATCCCAGGGTCCTGGGATCAAGTCCTGCATTGGGCTTCCTGCTCAGTACGCAGTCTGCTTCTCCCTCTCTCTTTACCCCTCCCCCTGCTTGCGCTCTCTCTCCCTCTCAAATAAATAAATAAATAAATAAAATCTTTTTAAAAGAAGGAACAAAAGAGAAAGTATCAAATAGAAGTCACAGAGCTAAAGAATTTTAAACTAAACTGAAAAATATACTAGAGGAGTTCAATAGCAGACTAGATGAAGCAGAAGAAAGGATCAGTCAAAGATATAGCAGTGAAACTACCCAATCAGAGCAATAAAAAGAAAAAAGAATGAAAAAAGTTAAGATAGCTTAAGGGACCTACGGGACATATCAAACAGACTATCATTCAGATAGGGAAGAAGAATGACAGAAAGTAGCAGAAATCTTATTTGAATAAATAATGACTGAAAGCTTTCTTAACTTGGGGAAGGAAAAAGATATACACCTACAGGAGCCCAGAGAGTTGTAAATAGAGAAACCCAAGGAAACCTATACCAAGACACATTATAATTAAAATGCCAAAGTCAAAAACAAGCAGAGAATATTAAAAGCAGCAAAAGAAAAACAACCTGTTACATCCAAGGGAACCTGATAAGACCATCAACAGATTTTTTTCAACAGAAACTTTACATACCAGAAGAGAGTGGCATGTTATTTTCAAAATATTGAAAGGAAAAAAAACTTCCAACCAAGAACAGTAGCAAAGTTATCATTCAGAAGTAAAGGATAGATAAAGAATTTTCCAAGCAAGCAAGGGCTAAAGGAATTCATCACCACTAAACTGGCCTTACAAGAAATGTAAAGGGACTTTTTTAATTTGAAAAGAAAGGGTGCTAAATAGTAATATAAACAAATATGGAAAGATAAATATCACTGGGAAGGTAAATATATAGTAAAGTTAGCGGATTGATCATTTGTAAAACTAGTATAAAGGATAAAAGACAAAAGTAGTAAAAATAACTATAATTACAATAATTAGTTAAGGATCCACAAGATAAAAAGATAAAATGTGACATCAAAATCATAAAATGTGTGTGTGTGTGTGTGAGAGAGAGAGAGAGAGAGAGAGAGAGAATAATACAGTTGAACCCCTATTTTAAAATCGATAACTTGAGGGGTGGGCGTGGATTGTTCCTCCAGCTAATCAATTGCCCTTTGGGAACGGATGATCTCCTAATTTCTGGAACGATGATATTGCTAACTGGAGAAAGTAGGTGTTAAGGTCTGTTGGGCAAAGACCATGACTGTTTACTAACTGTTGAACCTGCATTGCCTGCATATGTAGATGCTCCATAAAAGTTTTTTGAATGCTGAACAACTGAGGACAGGCTAGCCACAAAATTCAACTTTCAGTTCAGAACTAGCTCGACTTACAGCACTTACGCTATGACTCAAAATGTTCACGATCAGTGTGCATTTGGAGAAACCACAAAGAAAACCAAATTCAATTACCAGTTTCCACTGGTGTAAAGGGTGAGGATTCCAATACTCCAGCCTACTATCAATAGGTTAGATCACTTTATGACATACCCAAAGAGCATGACTTACACCGAAAACTCCATATGTTAAACAAAAGTCTTTTCTCAATGGAACAGACGTCTATTGTATCGATGTTGCCCTACCTACCTAACAATAACTGACTTCCTCAATGGATCCATTCTTTCTTTTCCCCTTACCCTTGGTCTCTACCATCATCACTCTTCCCATATGCCAGTGGCCATTTTCTGTGGGTCCAGATGTGAGATCAAACCCCAGGAAAAATTAAGGAGAAGATTGTGTTATTGGTGCACATTGCTCTCACACTGATGCAGTACAACTTCAGCTCCACCCCCAGAGATCCAGTTTAACTGGATGTTCCATAACAAGGCTGCTCAATGGGCTGGACACATCCCAGGAAGGGTGGGGAGAGTTACAAAAGCCATCTCTGCCCTTTGTCCAACCCAGCCAGTCAGCAGCAGAGGATATTGTTTTTCCTAAACTTCAGTTCTTAAAATAGGAGCACTTCTACCCTCAGAATTTAATATTGTTTAGCTCACAATTACATTTGGGGTGTGGCGGGGATTCACAACATTTATGCCAAGTATCTTTGAGGTTGGCCACATATTTGCCACTTAATTCTTTAAGTTCCTAACTCATGGGAAGTTGGAAATCATTATTGTAATTTTCTAAGGCAGCTTTATGTTTCATCATAACCATATTGTATCTTTAATGATTGTTTGGCAATGTTGAGATTGAGAGTTCCAATATGCATTTCTCAACAAAATAAATCATAATTAGATATAATGTTTTCTTTCTTTATTTTTCTGATGCCTGCCTTCAGAAATGAAGCTCAACACTATGGCATTTGACTTCCATTAACATTTAGATGAACCATACTGACGTCTCATTAGGTAACTTCCAAAGTGACTCAAAGACAGTTAATACTTCTTTAAGTAAACATTTAATTATGTTAAAGAATTAAAGAATTTTAGTATTAGTAATATTTTAAGTTCTGCTTGCATGCTTCACTTAGTATATGTGGAAACTATGTTTTAAAAAAGTTAATTTATTGCAGACCATATTGCTGGGACATGGCAGAATTAGAACCAAAATGTAAGGATCTTAACTCTCAAAAATCAGTCTCTTTCTCTACACCAGTGATTGATTCTCAAAGTGTTGTTCCCAAGTCCTTTTCAGGGGGCCTACGAGGTAAAGATTATCTTAGTAATACTAAGATATCATTTGCCTTTTTCACTTTCGTTCTTTCAAAGGTATACGGTGGAGTCTCCCAAGAGTTACATGACATGATATTGCAAGAGATGGAATTCCAAGACCGGTATGAGAATCTGATTGCCCTTTGTTATGTTAGGCATGAAAGGATTTGCTAAAATGTAAAATAATATCATTATTCTCACTAATTATCTTGAAAATAGTTCTTTTTCATAACAATATATCTTTTATATTAACATATATTAGGCTTATTGATTTTATTTTAAAATAAATAAAATAAATTTCTAAAATTTTTATCTCTCTGTGTGTGTATATGTGTGTATATATGTATGTATGTGTGTGTATGTGTGTGTGTGTATATGTAATTCCAGTATTAATAAAAGCCAACTCTTTAGGGTTCTCAAGTTTTCAGAGTGTAAATGGGGTCTAAGTCCAAAAGTTTGAGAACTCCTGCCCTATACCATGTTGGTTGGAGATAAATATGGATCAAGATAGGCCTATAATAGCTCCAGAAAATTTTCCTTAAAATGCATCTCATTATTTTGCTTTTTACAAGTTGTATCAGTCAGGATCACAGCAGGAGCTAGCACATTCTGATGGGATCACTAAGGGAATTTTCATGAAGGACCTATACAAAAAGTGTGATTAGAGTTAAGGGAAACCAAGGGGGGAGATTAAACCACCTGTGATTATCAGGTAGGCTTTACCACCCTGGGTTAGAAGAGGCAAAGACAAAAAAAGGTGGTTCCTGGAAATAATTACACTTGTAGCTGCAGGAAATGACTACCCTGAGGAGCTGTGAGCCTGGAAGGGTGGGTACAGACTTCCGGGGGTCTAACACTTACATAATTTGCAGTACCTTATTAGGTAAAAGAAAACAAAACAGCCTTTATTTCTTTAAAAGAAATCACAAGTTACAAACTTTGATAATCTGGTAAGTACCATAAACATCACAAAATCCTGGAAAATCACATATTTTACATGATAATATAAAACATACTTTTGATAACAACATTTAAAATTTATGAACTCTCAAATTGAGGAAAGCAACTTTATTTTATGTGGGATTTGTAAGATTTCAGGACATTTCAAATTTTTTTGTATCATGGCTAATACTAAGTACTCCTTGGATTGATGATGTGTAATAACCGTTCTTGCTGTGACATTGCATTTTGAATTTTGTGCCATCTTTAAGCTAGCAAGAAGTTAATAAGAACCTAAGTGATTGTGATTGAGTGATTGAGGAGGATTATCTCAAGCCAAGGGAAGGCATGGGCAATGCGAGCAAACTTCAGCAAAGGCAAGAATTCTAGCTTGGTAGAGTGAAGAGTACAGGTAGACAGTAGTGCGAGGTAAGACCCAGTAACAAGACCACAAAAGTGTGCTGGAGTCTGAAGGGAGGTGGGAAAAGAGTGTCAAATGTTGGCAAGAGGCTGGGGAATCAAAGGCTCACTAATGATCACCAGACATGGGAAAGGCAATACAGATCCCTAATATTAGAATCAGATGTAACTCTGCCACTTTTTAGCCTGTGAAGCCTTATGAACAATAACCTAACTACAAAGGGAAGTCACTATGAACCACCATAATTAAATTCCACTAAACCCAATAAAACGAGTCTCCATCTCAGTGTCTCCTTACCTGGATGCTAAAAATAACCACAGCCACTCCAATGACACCTGATAAAAGGATAGCATGATGGAAGGGAATTCAGGATGGAAAGAGACAATGGTTATATTCAGTTGTGACTAAAGTATCTTACTCTTTCTAATTTAATGAAAATACATTACATGTAAACACATCATGAGGACTCCTTCCAGAAGTCTGGCAGGAACATGCACACGTGAGGAACTCCAAAGTTTAAGAATCATCACCTTTAGCTCTGCAGCTGAGGTATGAATGTCTTGGACTCTCTCTCCTCCTAACCTCTCAACTCATGCCAGCCCCCTCCCCCACCAATGGCTGAACTCAGCAAGAAGCCAGGGTATCATGGGGCCAAGTGGATGATGAGGTCAAGATTCCTGAGTGTAAATAGAGAAGGGTGGAGAGTGGATCTGGAGGAGCAAACAGAGAATGTCTACTTTCCAAGTGAAGCAGAGAAGCTAACTGATGACCTGGAGAGATATTGCAATTGATCCAACTTACAGTGGGAACTAAAAAGAACCAAAAGTCCTACTGCTGAACAGCAGAGGTCTGGGGAAACAAGGAGACATATGCAGCAGTGGGTCCAGGAAATGGGAATTTATAAGGAACAACTGGAGAAACCATGTACATTATTGGATACTTGACAGTTCTTTATGGGCACTGTTTTTCTCTTCTTTAGATTCTCGAACAGGTCTGGTGATCACTGTGACTTGGCAAAAATCTCTGGTCACTTTCAACGGCAACTTTCAGTTATATGAACTTGAAATACTTTCTCACGACATCTATTTATGTTATTGTTTTGGCCAAAAGTTGAAAAGCTTGGGAGGAACCCAGGAGAAATGACAGACGACAGGAGAGAGAAAAGTAAAGTACAGAAATGAGACGAGGGGGCAGCCAGCACTATGGAGCGGTCATTGCATGGATCAGACACATTGGTGTGTTGCTAAGCACAGCACTGGACTCAGGTGGTGGTAAACCATTGGCATGCCACTCAGCCTGCACTGAAGTGTAAAGAACCATTTTATAATGTGAGAACCACTTGAGCCATATGTTATGTTACAGTCCTCCCTCATCTGTGGTAGTTATAGTCAGATGGCAGAGCAGAATATTGCCTTCGAGAGACAAATCATCCTGAGAAATGGATTCAAAATTCCTGAAAAGTGAGTCATAAGTATTAAAAACAAAGTTTGTGTCAAATCTTAGAAGGCAAAATGTACTTGAAAAAGAAAATGTGGGTGGTTTAATCTATTTCTATCCAATGTCACCCTGTCACACAGCAGTGAATCAAGTACCTTTGGGTGCCTGCTATAAGACGATTGATTTTTTCTACCTCTATTTGTGTGCCCATTAATGCTACTGATGCTGAGAACATGGATATAATGAGGTACCTGGTGGGGCCAATGGTTTTTGTAAGACAGTGAAATATCATTTGAAAGATACTACCATTATCTGTTTTCAGAAGTGAAAATTTTCATTTACTTTGGGTTAGATGTTTTGGGAAGGCTTTTGAATGGACTCCTTTATTTATACAATGACCTAAGTGGTAATACTCTAGATTAAGATGTCAAATATTACATTTAGGAGTATAATTTGAGTCCATCTTTAAAACAATGCCACTACAGACGTGTTTTTTCCTTAAAGCTTGAATTTTAATTCTCTATGTCTGAAAATGACATCTTAGAAGATGTGTATTTCTTCTTGTCCAAACCGATAGGAGCTTAAACCTGATTAGGACCTGAGACCAGACCATGTGAGGACAAGGCACACAGCCTGATTGTCTCTTTGCCTCACACTGGAGGACAGACCACAGTAAAGACCTGGCTGTCCTGGAAAGCTCACCCTACACTGAATAAAGGGGATCCTACATGGAATATCAAGACTACCAACGTTGGGAAATTCACTATATCTTATTATCGTTTCTTGTCTGAGTCGTAAGTTAGCTTATACTCCTTGTGGGGAGGAGGAAATAATTTTCCCCTTAAGGAAATATTTTTATTTCCCCACCATTGATCATCCTGGAGTAGAAAAGGAGACTTGGATCATGGGAGGGAAGGATTTTTCTCCCCCTTTTGGGAAGCCAGGACATCAAGAAGAACAGAGATCTTCTCATGTAGTTTGAGTGGGCTCCTTGCTACATGGAAGGCTTGTGGGTACTAGGCAGGACCAGTAGGTTTATTTTCGATCTGGGGCTCCAACTTGGAGCAGTATTTGAAATTACTATCACCAGTTTATGAACCAGGGTATAACAGTAAAAGCAACTTTATTTATTTATTTTTTTTTTAAAGATTTTATTTATTTGTCAGAGAGAGAGAGAGGGAGAGAGAGCAAGCACAGGCAGACAGAATGGCAGGCAGAGGCAGAAGCAGGCTCCCTGCCGAGCAAGGAGCCCGATGCGGGACTCGATCCCAGGACGCTGGGATCATGACCTGAGCCGAAGGCAGCTGCTTAACCAACTGAGTCACCCAGGCGTCCCAAAAGCAACTTTATTTTTGTTTCTCTAAACCCAGGTGTAGTCCTTCCCCACTCCTGAATGAAAACTTGGACAATCAATAGTTTTAGATAATAAAATGTTATGGTCACTTTAAGTTGTAAATTCAGCCTCAGTGTGGTATTTAAGTTTTTTCTGTTCTCCCAGCTAGGGCCTACTGCAGATAAGAACATATCATCTAGGAGAGATGGGAGTTTCTTCTCTCTCTCTTCCTCCTCTATCCCCTAGCTGTTCCACTAACCCCATTTGTGTGGAAGCAAGGGGAGGGAGGACAGGTCATGGGGATCAGAAAGGTCTTTCTTGGCCAGTACTATTGTTAAGAATGCTTTGGGCATTCTGGACCTGGCAGACATTTAAACGCAGATCTTTCTCCCATGGGCACTTTTATAGGTTCTTCTTGCTTCCCTTCAAGATCCCTTTGAATGTTTTTCCATTGACGTAGCTCTTCCAGATTCCCACCCAGCCTCTAGCATTCATGCAGTCAGTTTTATGGTTGGTGGTGGGTCCATTACTTCCCAGACACAGCTTTTACTCCACTGCCACAAGCTGCTTTCTCATATGTGAGTCATATATCTGTGTCTTGTGTCCCTGAACTTGACAGAACACATATGAGGTTCTTTGCTGGGGCCCCCTGGAGTCTCTCTCACAGGCTTTACTTGTTTATTGAGATCCTCCCAGCCCTTTTCTCTCATCACTTAGCACGAACTTAAAAAAAAAAAAAAAAAAAAAAAAAGATCTACTTATTTGAGAGAGAGAGATCAAGAGAGCATACAGGGAGTAGGGGCAGAAGGACAGGGACAGAGAGAATTCCAAACAGACTCCCTGCTAAGCATAGAGCTAGACTCAGGTCTCTATCTCACAACACCAAGTTCATGACCTACGCAGACATTAAGAGTTGAATGCTCAACCAACTGAGCCACCCAGGTGTCCCACTTAATATGCACTTAAAAAATTGATTTATTTCTTTTAGACAGAGAGAGAGAGAGAGAGCACAAGCAGTAAGGGCAGAGAGAGAGAGAATCTGAAGCCGACCCACACTGAGCCCAGAGTGTGACTCGGGGCTCAATCTCATGAGCCTGAGATCACGACCTGAGCAGAAACCAAGAGTCAGTCACTCAACCAACTGTGCCACCCAAGTGTCCCTTAATATGCACATTAAAAAAAAATCTGAAAATGAACATTTTTCTTCAATCATTGACCCTCTAACATTCTTTCTATTCCATTCTACTCTTCTAGAGCCTAAAAAAATATGTTTAGAGCGCTCTAAACTAGCCCTTATGTCTCTTAGTTTTCTATTCATGTTTTAATATCTTTATTTGTCTGTATTATACTATCAGCAAATTTTTGCACTAGCTTCCAATATTCACAAGTTCTTCCTTTTACTTTGTTCAGCCTAGGATCCAAGCCATCCTTGCCTTGCATGGTATCATGTTAAGAAATTTGTGCATATCTAACTGTGCCCTCAATGATCACAGAAGAATGCAAGTGAGGACACAGTTCTGATGTGCATAAGTTGGGTTAACACTACACTGTGCAAAGTGAGGACTGCCTGTATATCCAGTTCAACATGTTTCTATTTCCAGGACTATTTCTAATTGGTTCTTTTCCATGCCCATTAGTTTTGAATTTAAGTTGCCCTTTTCTTACATTTTCTTATTTTTTTAAAAGTATATTATTGCTTCACTTATTTTCTTGAATTTATGATATGCATTTATTTTAAAGTAATTTTGATAGCAGAATAACAGTTGCATTTTATAAGCAGTGAATTAATTTCTCCAATATATAGAGTTCATTGGCAGGTTATTTCTACTCATTCTCATTACATGCCCTAAAAATATTATTTGAACATTTATCTTGAGTAGAAGTTTCTTCTCTCCTTTGCTCTGTCCTAAGTCTATCCTGTGAATGAATTTCTGAAGCTGTCTTCCACTAGTTTCAGGACCTGAAATCAAGACTAGGAGTGCAATAGTAAGTTCAGGGCTCCTGTCCTATAGTGATAGGATTCAGTTATCCAGCCAATGCAGAATTTGTCAGCTCTTTTCCACATAGCATTTTCTCCCTCCTCCAACAAACACATGTAGTTTACAACAACTCCTTTCCCTGTGGGTAAGCCCTGCCTCAGCTCCCATTTCATACAATGAGGCTGGATATGAATTTCTGCTATGCATGGGGTGCTTTTGGTTCCTGTTGTCCAGCTCTGCCTCTCTACTTAAAGGAGATCATCCAAAGCATTATCAAGTCGCTTGATCTAATTTTGACACAAGGACCCCTCATGGTGTTCAGTTCTCTCAGATCTGGGTATAGTTCTGTGTGGTTAGATGAATTGCTGCTAATAGATGTTTGATCATCCCAATACCCCAACACAGAACAGTAGAGAAGGAAAGAATAACTATAATAAAAACAATTTAAACTCATTTAGAATAAGGCAGCACAGGAAACATTACACAATGGCCTCTGTTCCATAGCATGCATATCTTAATGGGCAGGAATTATAAGATTTCATTTTCTTGAGCAAGCTCATCTGGTTACCAATGGTGTCTTTTCTGGAGGGCACCCCTTGTCCATTGACAAATGTGGCCATATCTAAAAAGGACTTTGGAGGGGTGCCACAAGTGTGAGCAGTCCTGATAGGGGCCAGTGCCACTCCAAAGTGACTCCTGCCCAAGAGAAAGGGGAAGATAACCACACACACCAGTTTGACTGTAGCCCCAGCAGTGGGCTGGGGGCAGACAGGGGGTCTCGTTGTGGGCCACACCCACAAATGAAAGCCCCCCAAGGGGATAACACAGGCAGAGCACCCTGCAGTTCAATGCCACCACAGCTCTGGCAAATGCCTGGTCTCACCCAAGTCAAGCTAAGATGGCCCCAGACTGGCCCATTAACAAAACAAGGACCAAATCCTGCTCACAACAGGTGAAGAGAGTCACTGAAGATGACTGGACAGAAGGAAAAAGTAGCTCAGCCACAGCAGCAAGGTGCATGCCACATATTTAGGAGATACCTCTGAAGCACCAGGTTCTGGTGAACAAGGGACATTGCATTGTGGGGCACCACAGGACCTCTTCTTCATAAGGCCACTACTTGCAAGAGCAGGAGACAGCTGACTTTCCTAACACAGAGAAACAGAGACAGACAGACAAAATGAGGCAACAGAGGAATATATCTCAAATAAAAGAACAGAACAAAATCTCAACAAGAGAGCCAAATGGAACACAGATAAGTAATATGCCTAATAGAGAATTTAAAGTAATGGTCATAAAAATACTCACTCGAGGGATACCTGGGTGCTCAGTTGGTCAAGTGTCTGCCTTCAGCTCAGGTCATGATCTCTGGGTCCTGGGACTGAGCCCTGCACTGGGCTTCCTGCTCAACAGGGAGTCTGCTTCACCTCTCTCCCTCTCTCTCTCCCCCTCTCCCTGGCCATCATTCATTCTTAATTTCTCTAATAAATTAAATCTTTTAAAAAAGATAGTCACTGGACATGAGAAAAGAGTGAAGGATCTCAATGAGAACCTCTATAAAGGGATAGAAAACATAAAAAAGAACCAACCAAAGATGAAGAACTCAATAACTGACATTAAAAATGCATCAGGTGGAATAAATAGTAGACTAGAGGAAACAGAAGAATGGATCAGTGCCCTAGAGGACAAAGTAATGGAAAGCAATCAAGCTGAACCTGAGAAAGAAAAACAATTAATAAAAAATGAGAATAGGTTAAAGGAACACAGTGACACCATCACACATAACAACATTCATATTATAGGAATCCCAGAAGGAGAGGAGAGAAAAGGGAGCAGAAAATTTATTTGAGAAAATAATAGCTGAAAACTTCCCTAATCTGGGAAAGGAAACACAAATCCAGATCAAGGAGATGTAGGGAGACCCCAACAAAATTAACCCAAAGAGGTCCACACCAAGACACATAGTAACTAAAATGTAGTGATAAGGAGAGAATTTTAAAAGCAGCAAGAGAAAAGAAAATAGTTATATACAAGGGAAACCTCATAAGGCTATCAGCTGATTTTTCAGCAGAAACTTTGCAGGCCAGAAGAAAGTGGCATGATATATTCAAAGTGCTGAAAGGAAAAAAAAAAAAACCTGCAATCAAGAATATCCTATTGAGCAAGGCTATTGTTCAAAATAGAAGGAGAGATAGAATTTTCTAGGCAATCAAATTTAAAGGAATTCATCACAACTAAATCTGCCTTACAGGAAATGTTAAAGGTGACTCTTTGAGTGGAAAGACCATAAGCAGGAGTAAGAAAACTAGGAACCACAAACGTGGTAAAACGTATATCCAGGGACACCTGGGTAGCTCAGTCAGTTAAGCATCTGACTCTTGATCTCAGCTCAGGTCTTGATCCCAGGGTCATGAGTTCAAGCCCCATGTTGGTTTCCACAGCCAATTTACTTATTTAAAAAAAAAATAAATTAAGTATATCTATAAAAGTCAGTCAAGGGAGTCACAAAATAAAAGGATATAAAATATGACAAAATATACCTAAAATGTGGGAGGACAGGAGTAAAAATTTAGTGTTTTTAGAATGGATTCACAGGTGCCTGCCTGGCTCAGTTGGTAGAGCATATGACTCTTGGTCTCAGGGTTGTGAGTTCAAGCCCCATGTTGGATGTAGAGATTACTTGAAAATTAAATCTTTAAAAAAAAAGTATCAATTCAAACTTAAGAGACCATCAACTTAATATAGATTGTTTTTGCATAAGATGTTATATATAAACCTTATGGTAACCACAAATTCAAAAAGTGGTAATAGATATGCAAAAAAATAAAGTAAAGGAATCTAAGTATATCACTAAAGAAATCCAACAAACCATGGGAAAAGACAGCAAGAGAAGAAAGGAACAGAGAAAAACAAAATCAGCAGTAAAACAAGTAACAAAATAGCAATAAGTATGTACCTATCAATAATTATTTTGTATGTAAATGAACTAAACGCTCTAATCAAAAGACACAGGTTAATGGAATGGATAAAAAAGCAAGGCCCATCTGTTTCCTGCCTAAGATACTTATTTCAGAACTGAAGACACATGAAGATTGAAAGTGAAGGGTAGCAATACTTATATTAGATAAAATAGACTTTAAAACAAAGACTATAACAAGAAACAAAGAAGGATACTACATAATCCAAAGGGAACAATCCAATAAGAAGATATAACAACTGTAAAAAATTCTGTACCCAACATGGGAGAATCCAGATACATAAAAAACACCTACTAACAAACATAAAGGAAGTAAATGATAGTATGACAACAGTAGGGGACGTTAACACCCTACTTACATCAAAGGATGGATCCTCTGAACAGAATATCAATAAAGAAAGAGTGGCTTTGAATGACACATTGGAATGGATGGATCTAACAGATCAGAACATTCCATTCAGAACATTCCATCCTAAAACAGCAGAGAATGCATTCTTTTCAAGTGCGTATGGAACATTCTCCAGAATACATCACATGTTAGGCCACAAAACAAGTCTCAACAAATTCAAAAAGACCAAAATCATACCATGCCTCTTTTCTGACCAGAACACTATGAAACTAGAGATCAACCACAAGAAAAGAATCAGAAAAGAACCCAAATACATGGAAGTTAAATAATATGGTACTAAACAATGAATGGGCCAACCAAGAAATCAAAGGTGAAATTTAAAAAAATACATGGAGACAAATAAAAATGAAAACACAACTGTCCAACTTTGGGATGCAGCAAAAGCTGTTTTAAGAGGGAAATTTATAGAATACAGGCCTACCTCAAGAAACAAGAAAAATCTCAAATAAACAACCTTTTATTATTATTATTCTGTTACATTAGTCACCATACAGTACGTCATTGTTTTTGATGTAGTGTTCCATGATTCATTGTTTGTGTATAACAACTTAACCTTACACCTAAAGGGGGTAGAAAAAGAAAAAACAAAACCCAAATCAGTAGAAGGAATGAAATAATAAAGATTAGAGCAGAAATAAACAAAACAGAAACTAAAAAAACAAAGAACAGATCAATGAAACCAGTAGCTGGTTCTTTGAAAACAGTAATAAAATTGATATGCTTTTAGCTAGACTCAGAAAAAGAAAGAGTGAACCTGGGTGGCTTAGTCAGTTAAGTGTCTGACTCTTGATTTTGGCTCAGGTCATGATCTCAGAGTCATGAGATTGAGCCCTGAGTTGGGCTCTATGCTCAGTGCAGAGTCGGCTTGGGATTCTCTCTTTCTCTCTCTCTCTTCTCTCCCGCCCCCCGCTCTCTCTCTCTTTCTCTCGAATAAAATAAATAGATAAAATATTTTTTTAAAAAATGGAAAAAGAGAGAGGATATAAACAAAATCAGAAATGGAGGAGAAATAACAACTGACACCTCAGAAATATACAAAGAGAATATTATGAAAAATTATATGCCAACAAATTGGACACTATAGAAGAAAAACGGATAAATTCCTAGAAACATATAACCTCTGAAAACTGAATCAGGAAAAAACAGAATAATTGAGCAGACCAATTACTGACAATGAAATTGAATCAGTAGTCAAAAAAATCTCTACAAACAAAAGTCCAAGACCAGATTGCTTCACAGGTGAATTCCACTGCACATTTATTTATATATTTATATATATATTTATTTATTAAAGATTAACTTTATTTATTTGAGCGAGAGAGAGCATGTGAAAGTGGGGGGAGGGGCATAGGGAGAGGGAGAAGCAGACTCCCCGCTGAGCAGGGAGCCTGATGTAGGGCTCAATCCCAGAACCCTGAGATCATGACCTGAGCTAAAGGGCAGATGCTTAACTGACTCAGCCATCCAGGTGCCCTGAATTCTACCAAACACTTAAAGAAGAGTTAATACCTATTCTTCTCAAAAATAGAAGAGGAAGGACATCTTACAAATTCATTCTATGAAGCCACCATTACCCTAATACCAAACCAGATAAAAACAGTACAAAAAAAGGAGTACTACAGGTCAATATTTCTGATGAACATAGATGCAAAAATTCTCAACAATTAGCAAACCAAATCCAAAAGTACATTAAAAAAATCATTAACCATGATCAAGTAGTACTTATTCCTGGGATGTAAGTGTGGCTCAGTATTTGAAAATCAATCAATCTGAGAAATCACACCAAGAGGAGAAAGGATAAAAACCATGTGATCATTTTAATAGATGCAAACAAAGCATTTGACAAAGTACAACATCCATTCATGATAAAAATCCTCAACAAAGTAGGTTTAGAAGGAACATACCTTAACAAAGTAATACCATATATGAAAAGCCCATGGCTAACATCATCCTCAATGATGAAAAACTGGAAGCTTTCCCCCTAAGATCTGAACAAGATAAGGATGTTCTCTCTCACTACTTTCATTCAGCATAGTACTGGAAGTCCTAGCCATAGCAACCAGACAAAAAAAAAGAAAAAAAAAGAAAAGCTTCCACATTGGTAAGGAAGACATAAAACTTTCACTATTTGCAGATGACATGATACTATATATAGAAAACCCTAACAACTCCACCAAAACTGACTAGAACTGATAAAACTGAATACAGTAAAGTCATAGGACACAAAATTAATACACAGATATATGTTGCATTTCCATACACTAATAATGAAGTAGCAGAAAAAGAAATTAAGAAAACAATCCCAGTTACAATTGCACCAAAAAATAAACTTAACCAAGAAGATGAAAGATTTGTACTCTGAAAACAATAAAATACTGATGAAAGAAATTAAAAATGACATAAGCAAATGAAGAGATATTCCTTGCTCGTGGCTTGGGAGAACAGATACTATTAAAATGTCCATATTACCCAAAGCCATCTACAGATTTAATGCAATTCCTACCAAAATACAAACAGCATTTTTCACAGAACTAGAACAAATAATCCTGAAGTTTATATGGAAGTACAGAAGACCCCAAATAGCCAAAGAAATCTTGAAAAAGAACAAAACTGGAGGTATCACAGATTTCAAGATATACTACAAAGCTATTGTAATCAAAACAATATGGTACTGGCACAAAAACAGACAAACAGAATAGAACAGAATAGAGCCCAGAAATATACCTATGATTTGATTGTCAATTAATCTTTGACAAAGGAGGCAAGAATATGCAATGGGAAAAAGACAGTCTCTTCAACAAATGGTACTGGGAAAACTGGACAGCTTGCATGCAAAAGAATAAAACTGAGCCACTTTCTTACACCATACAGAAAATAAAGTCAAAATGGATTAAAGACCTACATGTGAGATGTGAAACCATAAAAATCCTTGAAAAGACCATAGGCAGTAATGTCTCTAACATCAGCTGTAGCAATATTTTTCTAGATATGTCTCCCAAGGCAAGGGAAATAAAAGCAAAAATAAATTATTAGGACTACATGAAAATAAAAGCTTCTGCATAGCAAAGGAAATCATCAACAAAACAAAAAGATAATCTACTGAATGGGAGAATATATTTGCAAATGATATATCTGCGAAGTGGTTACTATCCAAAATATATAAAGAACTTATACAACCCAACACCAAAAAGCCAAAGAAACCAATTAAAAAATAGGCAGAAACCATGAACAGACATTACTTTGAAGAAGATATCAAGATGGCCAATAGACACATGAAAAGATGCTCAACATCACTAATCATCAGAGAAATGCAAATCAAAAGCATAATATCACCTCACACCTGTCAGAACAACCAAAATAAAAAACACAAGAAACAGTAAGTGTTGGTGAAGGTGTGGAGAAAAAATAACTCTTGTGCACTGCTAGTGGGAATGCAAACTGGTGCAACCACTGTAGAAAACAGTCTGGAGTTTCCTTAAAAAAGTAAAAATAGAATTACCACATAACCCAGTAATTCCACTACTGGCTATTTACTCAAAGAATATAAAACACTAATTTGAAAAAATATATGCACTCTATGTTTACTGCAGCATTATTTACATTAGCCAAAATATAGAAGGAATCCAAATGTCCACTGATAGATGAATGGGTACAGAAAATGTGGAGTGTATATATATATATAGTGTATGTGTGTGTATGTATATATATATATATGAATAATATATGAATATTATTCAGCCGTAAAAAAGAACAAAATCTTGCCATTTCCAATAACATGGATGGATCTAGAGGGTAAATGCTACAGGAAATAAGTCAAGTCAGAAAAAGATGAATACCATACAATTTCACTCATATGTGGAAACAAAACAAACAAAGCAAAAAGAGATAAAAAAAAAACCAGACTCTCAAGCAGAGAACAAACTGGTGGTTGCCAGAGGGGTGGCACCTGGGTAGGGGGTTGGGTGAAATAGATCAAGGGGATTAAGAGTTCACTTATCATGATGAACAACTGAGTAATGTACAGAATTGGTGAATCAGTATATTGTACACCTGAAACTAATATAACAGTGTACATTAATTATATTGGAATTAAAAATAATAATAAATTTAACAAATAATAAAAAAGCTTTGGAAAGCTCTTGGTGGGGGGAGCTGCATGAATTACAAGATCATTTTATACCTTATGATTTAAGAGTTTGTGGATTGCCTTAATGTCTAAGTAATTACAGGCTTTTATTGCTTGCAAGGCATGAATTTCTCTGGAAATACACATCTTAAAAAAAAATAAATTTCAACCTCTTTCCATTTATTCCAAGGTCAAGTAACCAAAGATTAGTAAGTCTTCAACTCTAAGATCTGTGAGAATTTCTTTTTCCTAAGAATAGGTGGTGCTTTGCCCATCCCTCAGTCCTCAGTTGAACTTGGGTTCTGCCTTCATGTTCTATCACATGCGTAAGGAGTAAAGGACTTTTAGAGACAAAGCTGTATCTTACTCAGTCTCTATTTTCCCATGGGCCAATTTCAAATGAAGGTTTTCTGTTGCTTATTGAAATTTTATCTAAGGATGGAAGACAAAAATAATTCAAGAAATAAATGCAAACAACAGACCATGAGTCCAACCCAGCAGAAACTGATTTTCTCTTTCTGATCCTAGGGAGGAGGTGAACTTGTACAAGGAGATCGTTTAACCACTTATCTAGAAGAAATGGTCTGGAGTAAGACTACAACAAATTTCTCAAATAGTGAAAGAAACCTGGGCTTTGGTGTCAGGGTGACCTGTCTCAGAACCCTGGGCCTCACTCACTGGCCAGGCAAGTCACCTCCTCATTGCCTGGGCCCCTGTCATTGCCCCTACCCTTCCCGGGATGGTTGCAGGGACTAAATGACATGTGGCTTACAAAGGGACCTTGCAACATGCATCACCAACTGTCGGCACCAGCCCGTCTGCTTCTCCTGGCACAAGCTGCCTAATGAAGGAGCTATTGGTTAGGGAAGAGAATCTACTAAAATACTCAGAAATGCTTCCTACCCAGCACTGAGATGGGGAGTCAAAAATAAGAACTATTGGGGACTCCGAGAAGACATTCAGTCTAGTTTATGACCTCAGAGTACCCACTTCCTTATCCACCATTTCTCAGTAGGCTCTTTCTCAGACCATCATTTTTGAAATTGTGTTTTATATTAATGACATGAATTCTTGCTTCTTTTTGCCTGGGCAGATCCTCTGAGCACAAAAGAAAGTGGCCTGCCTCCAGTGAAACCAGCGAGGGGCAGCATGTAAATGAAAGGTGGAAGTGGATGTGAATGGGGGAGAAGGACCATGGAGGTCTGACTTTGAAGGCTGGTGTGAAGGATACTTGGCCAGCGTGGGAGTTCTGTGCATAGAAGGGAGGAGTTTTGTCATTCAACTTCTAAGAATTTCTCCTACAGGAAGACTTATGAAAGTATACAAAAGTGTACCATTACGAGATAGACTTATGACAGTATTGTTTATAAAAATGAACTTTGGAGACTACCTAATGCCTGTTACTCGGGGAATGGCTAAATATATGATGGTGTGTTTATCCTATAGAACGTTACGTGGGAACCTAGAAGAACAAGGTGTAGTTGTCCATATTTGAGTAACATAAGCAATTTTCAGATTAGTGTGCACCATATGATGAGAGCGGGGAATGGGAGAGAGAGAGACAATGAGCTTGGCAAAAGAGTGGGTCACGAAGGGGAAGGACTCTCACTTTTTGTACATTTTTATTTTGTTGCATCTTGTTTTATAAGAAGCACAGGTTATTCTTCTAAAGTAAACAAACAAAAACCCCTCTTGGCTGATGTATAAATGTATTAAAGTTCAACAAGTTAAAGGAGTAAGTTAAAAGAGTTGTCTCCACCCTGTACCTTGCCACATGTTCTTTATACTCACACATGACAATCCAGGGACACAGGTTAGAGGGGCGCTGGATCAGCAAGTGGGCACCCGTCATTCGGTTAAGATTTGGTGGCTGTTTTCTAACAGGAGAGGAGTTGCTGGAATGGGGTCGTTCCTGGAAAGGTCGCTTTCTCCTTCATCTCTTTTGGAATTGCTTAGAATGAACCATTCAATCTATGTATAAATCTGTTTTCTGTGAACGGGGCACACCACCATCTCAATATAGAGCTCATGGCTCTCTTGTCAGGAAGATGCTAGGCATGACCTCCGCTCGCAGCCCACTCACAGGGCCATAGGTGCCCAGCCAGCACAGAAAGCAGTCCCCTTCCCTGCAGCGCTGTGGGACAGCACTTCTGACTGCGGATGTTAGTGTCTGGTAGGCATGTGATCAGGGACCCCCCAAGAAATCTCACTCAAATCCCCAACATGCACAGTCTGGATGGAGACACGACAGTTGAAGTCTGGCTTCTCAGATTCTCTAGAATAAAGCACAGCATAATTTTCAGATTTCTCTTCACACAACCAGGCTAGCAATCTGAAGCTCTGGAAAACTGACATGTTCCTGTCTCTCCTTCTAGGACATTTTTTCCTTTACGTAAATAAAAAGGGAAAGATATGGGATGTATGTGAAGAATGCATTTATCTGTTAGGGGTTTTGTACTAGAGTTACAACAACACTGACATTCCACAGTGACGTATTTTCTAGGTGTCATTGTGGTTTCATTTTCAAAGGCATTAAACTTCAGCAAGTTTCATATATATTTGAGTTGCATCATTTATCGTGTTTTGCAAACGTCATTAAATGATGTGTTAGATGTAATGCCCGGTCCTCATCGATTCTGCTTAATGTTCGCTCTAGAATCTGTCCCCTGCCACTACTCTTCCTTCATTTTATCTGGACTCTTCTAGTGATCTTACGACCGCTCTTCTGATCTTCACTCTCCCCATTTTATGACCTCTTTTTATATGCTGACAAATTAATCTTCCTAAAACACAGTGGCTGGGCGTGTTTGTAAAAACATGGGTCTCACAGAACTTGAAAGAAGCCTTGTTTCCCAGACACCCTCCAATAACTTCCAGAGATCCTAAGTTCCAGGTAAACTGAATTATCCCTGCATTCCCCATGCAGTACCTTACTTCTACCCTGGATTATGTGCTAATGTAGTTATAACTGGACATTTTCTCAGACTTCACCAGCCTGAAGATGAATATGGAAGCACATTAGCATCAATGCCCTGGTCTCAGTAGCTTCTCAGATACAGGAAGTCCCATATATTGAAAGGAGAGTTGAGCTGACAGCCAGGCATGCTGCTGCTTCACTTTGCTGGGTGCCAGGGAAGCTCTCTGTGTTTCTTTTGGTGCCACTGGCTTCCCCATGTCCTTCTCATCTTGAGCCCTCCTGAAGCCACGGTTGACCTTGGCAGAGTGAGAAGGAATGGCAGAAAGAATGGCTCTCTCTCTCTTTTGTCACAGTCTATTGGTGGTATGTTAAAGCTGTTGTCTGGGCTCTACTATATTACAGAATATAGAGAAAGAATAATCTTTTATTTTGCAGTACTGTTGGAATTCAACTTGCACCCAAAGTCTGCCTCACAGCCCCCAGGCGATATTTAGAATGCCAACTTCTCTTTGATAATTCAGGTTTTTTTGTTCCTGAATCCTGCAGTTCATGCCTGGATTTTCTTCTCGTAGGAGGAGTAGTTCTGTAAGAGGTCTCTCAGGACCTCTGCAAAGAGATTTGGGCTGGACCTTGCTACCAGTTTACTGGACATGCCCAGAAACTCGGGCTCATGACTGTGCACTCAACTGCGGTTCTGGATAGGAGAAATTTGAGGCTTCAAGCAGGAGACTTCCCTTTTGTCTGCCCCATTACTCTGGCAGACATACCTACATCCCAAGTCCTACAGATGGACTCAGTTGGGCAGTTTTCATGTTTACAAAAAAACCGCATACACTGTGATAGCATTTACATAAAGTTAAAAAATATGCAGGACCTGTTCCCCAAATATTTATAGGACATAGGTGTTTGGCTGAACTATAAAGACAAGCAAAGGGGAGGGAGGAAAGTGTCAGGGAGGGATATACAAAAGACATTACCCATATTAGTAATGTTTGATTCTTTAGGCTGAGTGGTGGGTCCATGGTGTTTGATTTTGTTATTATTTATGATAATGTATATCCATTACATATATATGAATTATATCACATCCAAAATTTTAAATATGAATTGTGTCATAATTAAAAGTTTGTTCCGATTTAAGAAAACATCTAAGTATTGATTTGTACTTTGCACTGCTTTCTTATCCCTTTGCTTTGCTTTTTAGCACTCCTCCTCTTTGTTGTCTACTGTAATCTTCAAGTTCTGGAATGTTCTTTCATATTTGCCTTCTTTTTCTTATCTTAAGGGCTGACCTTCTGTTTTCTGTTATGATTTTTACCTCTGCTCCCATCATGACTGCTGGCTTCTTCATTTAGATTTTATCAGTTTGTTTTTCACCTCCTGGGGCTATACTGCCAGTGGTGAGCAGGTGAGTTACTTACTCCTCTTAGTTTTTGTTTTCTGGAACAGTTTTCTGTCTACATGATTCATTGTCTGTTAGAACAGACTTCTGGGTTTTCTATCCCCCTCCCTTTTTTTGGCTGATGTTTGATAAAGATACACTTTTAGATATTTTATGGAATTTTATGGACTACTCTGTAAACTTTTTTTGGAATTGGAGTTACAGCAGATTTTTAAGAGGTGCCAACAGCACAATGAAATGGAGATAGCCCCTAAGAAAAATCCTTTCTTAACAGTTTCTCCTTGGGAAATTTGTTTAGTTCTTACTCCAGCTAAAGAACACCTAGAGTGAGCATCTCTGTAGCCATTAAAAATGATCATGTAGATTATTATTTATTGACAAGGAAAGATGTTCATGACATATTAATGAAAAGAAATATAGCATGCACAATATACATAATCTATATATGATTTCATTTTTATTTAAAGCCTTCTATATCTAAGTGCATATATAGGCATAGATAGAATAGAAGGACATATACAATATTAATATATCTAATTGATAAAAATATTAATAGTGCTTATCTTTAGAGTGGTGGGATTTGGGATTATATTTTTGGTTAAGTTAATATGATTTTCTCTGTTTTCTAAAGCACTTGAAATTAGCCTATGTGGCTTTTATAAAAACTGGCCAATTAATTCCCATTTTTATTAAAAAAAAAAGGTTTTGGTGAGATTAAGAAATTTCTCTTCAAAAGATTTCAGGTTTTTTTTTTTTTTTTAAATCTGCAAATATACCTATCTGGAAGTATCCCTACTCTGTACCATTTAGCATAACATATTAGCATCTTAAAGTGAAAAAAAAAAAGAGTGAGAAATCCACATGGTATCTCACTGTACACATACTAAAAATGACAGTAAGTTATAGGTACAGGCCACATCACTCTGGTTGTGAGGGTAGGTCCTTCCCAAAGATAAGGGCACTGGGGGGAGAGCAGGATGGAGAGAGAGGACTGCAGAGAGGAAGGGCAGCTTCCTAGGGCTGCAGAGTTCCATCTAGGGAAACGGAGGTTTGTGAGCTTCTCCAGCAGACCCAGCAGAGTGCCCTCAGGGTGGAGGAAAAAGCCCCCCCAGTAGTTTTTCGTAGGGCAGAAGTATGCTCCTGATTCCACTGTTCCCACCTTGAATTCTAAGACACAAGTCAGTGGCCGTGGCAGTCGTGACCACTAGTGGTGTGGGATGTCAATCGAGTCTGCTTTGCCTGGGACTTTCCTGTTTTAGCAGTGAGAGTCCTACATCCCTGGAAACCCCTTGGTCCCAGACAAAACGGGGATGTTGGTCTCCCTGTATGGTGGGAACATCAGCAGGGGTCAGGAGATGTACTTGGCAGAGCCTCAAAAGGTTTTTAGAGGTTATGACAATCAGAAAAGAGAAGGTGGCAGTTGCCATGGTGACTGTGAAGAAATCTGTTAGAAGTGATGCCAAGATATGGTGGTGTCATTGGCAGCAGCAGTGATCTGAGCTGCAAGAGAAGAGCTGTGTGGACAGCTCCAGAAGGAAATTGTTGTTACAACAACAATTTGTTGTTGTAATGAGGAAATCAAATATGTTGGAATGGAGGTGGAGGACCAGGTGTGGTGGCGAGGACCCAAGAACTACATTGACAAAGATCACACTTACCTTACCATTCTTATCTCTCCGAAGCTCTTCAGTTGCCCTGCCCCCACACTTGGGACTAGGAAACAGGAATGGGTTCTTTCCAGACTTCATCTAGTTTTGGGGCCTAGAGTCACCTTTTGCTCATTTACACATCATCACTTATCTTTCTTGTTCACATTCTGTTAAAAAAAAAAAAAGTCAAGTATTTCTTGATTCACCATGTATTGGAACATATATTACAGAAAAAATTCACTGAGTGGTTTTGCCAAGGGAAAAAGTCAGGAGTTGTTACCTGCTCCAAATCAAGGATTGAAAACTAGCACATGGATAGGAAAGAGTAAGTCCACAGACCTATATGCTGGTTGAACAGGACCTGTGGTTCATGGGTCAAGAAATACTTTGCAGTCTGATGCCCTGAGGTTAAGTTTACAGTCCTAACAAGTTGCAGCTGCTGAGAACCAGTTATGACGAAACACACAATGTTCCTCTCTGCTCTCCTAGGCAAATGCTGCTTTAAACAGGACGTTTTCTAAGTGAAAAGGTCTCTTGGAGCCAGACTTTGCTTCCTCCACCTGTCCATTTTAATCCCTGCTTCAGCCACCATTCCCAGGACCTTGCTGGAACAGATTTTATCTTTTTATTCTGGACAAATAGTACTTTCCAAGTTGAGTCTTGATTGCTGTTTATGTTCCCAAATTTTCTTTCTTCCCTCCTCCCTCCCTTCCCTCCTTCCTTCCTTTCTGTCTTTCCCCCCTACCCTCCTTCCTTCTGTCCTTCCTTTTTTTCTCTGATGAGGACAGACTATTTAATCTCCATCAACTCACCCTTCTCTCTTTAGTTCCTCCTACGCTTCCTTTGCAGCCAGCTTCCCACAGCTACACTTGTCGTCCACCTGTGTGGCTTGGGCTCTCAGGGAGGTACTAGCTTTGACCCCCAGGTCATAATTTCTTTTAGATCCACAAGAGTGTTAAATAATGACACATCTGCATTGAATTATGATTCAGCCTTCCTGGCCCCACAACCACAAATCTGTAATGCCCTGGAGGGAAGGAGAGTCTGCTACAAATATTGGCTGTAGTGACAATGTTTCGATCTGCTTTTCATTTCCTAGATGTAGTCATAAACCCATGTAGAGGGTGTCTAAAATGGTTGGAAGTGGAGTTTTTGGAGGATCTGACATGGTTCATTTTTTTAATTTTAATTTTTTTTAAAGATGTTATTTATTTGCTTGACAGAGAGAGAGAGAGAGACAGCAAGAGAGGGAACACGAGCAGGAGGAGTGGGAGGGGGAGAAGCAGGCTTCCCGCTGAACAAGGAGCCTGATGTGGGGATCAGGGCTCTGGGATCATGACCTGAGCCAAAGGCAGACACTTAACAACTGAGCCACCCTGGCGCCCCTGACATGGTTTAGACGGGGCTCTTCAGGACTGCACACACAGTACTTTTTTTTTTTTTTTAATTTGATCTTATTTTTTCAGTGTTCCGAGATTCATTGTTTACGCTCCACACCCAGTGATCCATGCAATACATGCCTTCCTTAATACCCACCACCAGGCTCACCCAACCTCCACACCTCACTCTCCTCCAAAACCCTCAGTTTGTTTCTCAGAGTCCACAGTCTCTCATGGTTCATCTTCCCCTCCGATTTCCCCCAACTCACTTCTCTTCTCCATCTCCCAATGTCCTCCGTGTTATTCCTTAAGCTCCACAAGTAAGTGAAACCATATAATTGACTCTCTCTGCTTGACTTTTTTCACTCAACATAATCTCTTCCAGTCCCATCCATGTTGATACAAAAGTTGGGTATTCATCCTTTCTAATGGAGGCATAAAACTCCATTGTATATATGGACCATATCTTTATCCATTCGCCTGTTGAAGGGCATCTTGGTCCTTTCCACAGTTTGGCTATTGTGGACATTGCTGCTATGAACATTGGAGTACATATGACCCTTCATTTCACCACGTCTGTATCTCTGGGGTAAATACCCAGTAGTGCTATTGCAGGGTCATCAGGTAGCTCTATTTTTAATTTTTTGAGGAATTTCCACACTGTTTTCCAAAGTGGCTGCACCAACTTGTATTCCCACCAACAGTGTAAGAGGCTTCCCCTTTCTCCACATCCTCTCCAACATTTGTTGTTTCCTGTCTTGTTAACCTTGGCCAATCTAACTGGTGTGAGGTGGTATCTCAATGTGGTTTTGATTTGAATTTCCCTGATGGCTAATGATGATGAACATTTTTTCATGTGTCTGTTAGCCATTCGTATGTCTTCTTTAGAGAAGTGTCTGTTCATGTCTTCTGTCCATTTTTTGGCATAGTTATCCGTTTCACACAATACTTTTTGTTATTCAGTTTCTTTCTTTACAGATATGCTTCCCATCCCCAACCCCACTCCTGCCTTTCTTTTATACACTGGTACAGAACAACTAGAACTTTGACTTTGGTTTCACAATTTATGTGGCTAATTTCATAAACTATTGTGTTCCATGTCATACAGCATTTCTGAGAGTTACAAATAATTTTTTTTTTTTAATTTTAGGGCATAGGGCTTTGTGTGGGTATGTTTGGAAGGGACAAAGAGTAATAACATGGCAGAATATGATATAAGGAGGGCATATACTTTTCCTGGTACAGGCCATATACCTCCTGTGTCCCCAGCCCAAAGCCCTGCTTCTGTCCACAGTTTATGTTAAATTCCCCATCCATGCAGCCTGTGATTAGCTACTGTTAGATCCTTCTTTCAACTGTGAGGTTCCCTGTGGGGTTCACTGTGCTGTGAGGAGGAGTCTTGGTATTTGGAGAGGACTGATATTTTGGCACCCTTTGCGTATTGTGGACTTCAGCTGCCTGAACCCCGTGCCAATATCATGATACTTTCCTCTGCTCAAGATTTACTTTATGATTGATTTTTACTATAGACACTTGGATATCAGAAGTGAGACTGTTTAAGGAGTGCATGTTGCTAGAAATAGGGTGAATCTCCCACATAATTAACTTCACACAGGACTTGTATTGCCAGGGTTTCTGTTAACAGAACAATATACAGAATAATCTTTAAACTTCACAGTGTGATCATATAGCAATTTAGGTCATGTCTCAAACACCAACAAAGGTGACCATAAAATCAGGGCCTGTTTTGAAGATAACAGCAGATATTCACTAAAATAATCAACTAATTACACAATAATGAGAAGTCAAAAACAAATGTTCACTGGCAAGTAATTCCTTACCTCAGGATAATCACGTAAGGTTAGCTTACAGTACTTAACGTTGGATGATCTCAGGGTTTTATAAGTACTAATATATTATATTTTATGATATATATAAGCATTAAGAAAATCGTATGCCATTTCTCTGTGTAGCTTGATTGTCTGTGTTTATATTTTCTTACTTTTTAACTTATGTCTTTGTGTCTTAAATTGCTCCTACAAAAAAATCACTAGGTCCAAGGCAAAACTGTGACCTAGGTAAAGTTTGAATTCAATGGCTTCTGCTTCCTCCTCATTTTCCTTTTTCTTTGTTTTTGTTTTTTTTTTTTGTTGTTGTTGTTATTCTTGATATGTCTTCACCCCCACATAAGGCCTAAACTGGGCCCCATTTTGGGCCTTGGTCAGCTACTACATTACTTATAATTAAGGTATTACCTGAGGAAATATTTATATATGACCTCTCTGAGGAATGTATTTACATTTCTTTGGTAAATGTTTACTTTGATATATTAAAATTGCAGAAAGTTACAAAAATACTACAAATAACCCCAATTTACCCTTTACCCAGAGTCAGTAATTGTGTACATTTTCCTCTATTTGTTTTATCATTTGCTTGCTTCCTTTATTTGTATGTATGTATGTATGTATGTATGTATTTTTTCCTGAGCCATCAGATAGTGATTTGCAGACATCATGCCTCTTTACCACTAAGGGCTTCAATATGTTACTTTCCAAGAACAAAACATCCTCTTCTGTAACCACAGTGCAATGATCAAAACCGGGAAATTTAACACTGATACAATGTTATCATTCATACTAAATTTATATTATATATAAACATATAATTCATACTAAATTTATAGTTTATATTAGGTCTCATAAATTATCCCAATAATATTCTTTAAACCTTTCCACTCATTCCAGATCCAATCCAAGAACACACTTCCTACTTAAATGGCATAAAGAAGTCTCTTTAGTCTCCTTTAAACTGGGATAGCCTTAGAGTCTTTCTCTTTCATTTTCTTGATATTTTAAAAAAGTCTAGGCCAGTGATTTTGTAGAATGTCCTTCAATCTGAGTTTGTCGGATGTTTCCTCGTGATTAAATTCGGGTTATGCGTGTTTGGTAGAAGTATCACACAAGTGATGTGTTCCTTTTGGTACAGCATGTCAGAAGGCTTGGGATGGGTAGCAACACATTTCTTTTTTAACAGAGCACTCTTGAACATGAGAAAGCTTTCATGTCCTGAAGGAAAATATATTTAAAAAGGAAATGAGAGGGTATAACGTATTTGAACTATTTCCCATTCTTCCTTTCAAAGACGCTCTGGAATGGAATGTCATTTTCTTGTGGTCTTTCTCAATTATGTGGGCTTCACAAGTGGTTTGATATGTCCTTCCCAAAAAGCCAGGTGTGCAGGTAGGTGGGAGGTGGTATGTTGCTTCAGTTGTGTTCTAAGAATGTGGGACACTCACCCCAGATCTTCCTGTATTTCTACTTGCTTTGTGGCAGGCAGGACCATGTCAGAGTTGAGTTGTGGCTTCCGGCCTGGTTTGAATCCTGGCCCTGCCACCAACTAGCTATGTGACTTTGGGAGGTTACTTTACCTTTCTGTATCTCAGTGTCCTCATATGTAGAGTGAAGATAATAAGAGTTCATACTTTATTGAGTTATTGTAAAGATTCCATGGGTTAATATTGGGAGATGCTTTTAGAGTAGAACATGGGACATTGTAGGAATCATATACCTGCCTATTAAATAAATACATCAAACAGGTTTGAGCTTAACCAAGTCTGGCTTCCGCATACAGATTTAAGATCAGGGTCACGCACAAATGCAACACTTCGTAGTTTACACCCAGGAGACCATTAAAATACCTCAAGGACAGCAGCCCCGGAAAATCACTCAAGCCAGACATAATAATCCCAGTAGTTAACACGATGGCCTTGCACAGCCCTTGCAAGGGAGGGAAAAGATGAGGAAGCAGAGTGGACGAACAGCAGGAGGCAAAGCCAGTCTGGGTCAGATACAGAGGCTGGTGTGCTTGGGCAAACTTGGGAAAGGCTCAACCGCAGCTGCAAATGTTTGCTTGCTCTTCTCATACTACACAAGGGGTCACAACACCATCACTGATGAAGTCAAGCTTTTAAGAAAGAACGGAAGAAATCTCTTTAGATTTCTGTGGCCACAGCTGGGCTAACATAATGCTTATTCTTGGCACTATTCCCAATGCCCGTTCATCCTTCAAGATTCATTTGGCCATTATTTCCTCAAGGAAGCCTCCCATGATCTCTCAAGTTCAGGTTAGGTGACCTTCTTTGGTACCAATGCAGCAGCTCTATTTCCTTTCTCAGGACACTCTTCACATAGTGTTATTTCCTGGCAGTTTCTTGAAAAAGATTATTTATTTATTTGACAGAGAGCGAGCGAGAGCGAGCACACAAGCAGGGGGAGCAGGAGAGGGAGAGAGAGAAGCAGGCTTTCCGTTGAGCAGGGAGCCCAATGCAGGGCTCAATCCCAGAACCCTGGAAAGGCAGATGCTTAGAGCCACCCAGGTGCCCCTCCTCATGGTTTTTTTGTTTGGTTTTGGTTTTTTTTTTTTTTTTTTTGCCCATGCCTATCTCCTTTAGTGCTATATTCTCAAAGTCAAGCAGCAGAGCACAAAGGACACTGCAGACGTTCACTAGACTAAATCCCATGGGGGTGGTGGTAATGGCTGAGCAGAATATAAGAGGTGTTGCTCTTTCTCAACAATCTAATAAGATATGCACTGTATAGGCATCTAGAATGTAACTACTTACCTATCTTTAAAATTTTATTTCCAGTCCTTACTCTCAGTGTTGATGAGTGTCAACCGGCTCAGCTTTGCAGAACACAACAGACCATATGTCAGGGGACTTCAAATGTTCATATGATTTGAAACAAAGTTACTTCTAGAAACACGTCCTCAGAAAGTAAATACAAATACAGAAGAAGGATGTTCACTGTACTATTATTTATACTAGAAAAAAATTAAATGTTTCCAGTAAAGGAATGTGTAAATAAGGGATCAGTGTTTTGATTGCACATGTGCAACTATGAAAAAACACATACACACACTTTCAAAGAATATTTAATGACTCAGGGAGAATTTAATCACATAAGGTTAAGCAAAAAAAAGCAGGACATAGGACATGGTTGCTCTGTCACGGTGCTGGAGAGGCTGGCAAGAACGTGGTGGACAGGGAGTTTGGGGATACATGGCAAGGGAGTTTCTCATCAGATTCAGGAATGAGAAATTTGAACCACAGTTGTGGTGACCTAACCATTCTGGGGGGAGCGTTCCCAACGGACAGGCTTTGCATTTCAAGAAAAAGGAAGATTCAGCAAAATTACAAGAGGTTGCTATGGAAGAAGGTTCAAAGCTCATTAAGAATTCCTGTTCACAGGAGAGATGCCCTGACAACCTAGAACATCTCTAATTAGCTGAAGGCAGGCAGGCTCAGGAAGTGATTTAGAAAAGTTAAGCAGCCTCTATCAGCAGAACAAGGTGTTTGGACACTGCCGGGTGCACTGACCAGGTTTTGTGTGAAGAACAACGCAGGGTTGACCAGCCTCGGCCATGAGAGTGTAGCAAAAGTGTAGACTTCATTACTATTCCAAACAAAAATAAATCAAAAGAAAAAGCACAAGAAAAACATGAACAAGTACAAGCTAAGTGTGCTGCTAAGAAACAAGAGTATGAGAGGAGAAAATGAGAGAGACAAAGTTCAAAAGCTCTACAAAATGAAAACAATGCAAGTGTTTAAAAGACTGAGCAAAAAGACTAAAACGGGCCAAACCTGAATTTACAAATGGCATTATCTTTTTAAAAAAAACTATAAAAAAACTGTCAGATGCCTTGTCCTTAATCAAGGATTAAGCTTTCTGCTGTCTATTGAGTTCTTTTATGTATTTAATGTACTGCCCAACAATTAATTAAATTTATCAACATACACTGGGATGCTAAGCTATACTAAATATCATGTGCTTAGATATTTTTCTTCTTGTAAAGGAAAATCTTCCATATATGATCTATAGAACATGATTTGTTTCTTATTTATTTGCCTCTGAGGAAAGCTGGCTTGAAGAACAGAAAGAGCCCTGTATTTCGATGACAGGTTTAAGCCTGTAATACTTTTGTATCACGTGAAATTCAGGGGAAATGAAATGTTTTGAAAGTTTTAAAAAAAGGCAGCTTGTGGGCAAAGGCAGTGCCACTTTTGTAGTCCTGCAAATTTCCACTGTGGCCTAGGTGGGTGGGTAGGTGGGGGTCTTCACACCAAACATGTCTCCACTCTGCTTCTTGACCATTTGCCACTTTATCCTCCCCACCCCCAATAACTCAGCTTCTTGTGTCTCAGCCAGTGAGGAGAGGGCCCTCCCCCAGTACTAATGAGCAACATGAGAAGTGCTCTGTGCTACAGTCTTTTTGGGCAGAGGGTGGCAGTAATACTTCAGCTCTCATCTCCCTCAGGGGCAAGGGGGTGGAGGAGGACCCAGGGTCTTTGGGTGTGGGGGAAGGGCTCCAAGTGCCCGCAGGGCCTCCCCGTCTCTGATGGTGTGTCCAGCACTCAGATTGTTGTAAGCTGTTGTTGTTTGGTATGAATGAAATTGTCCTTACCAAACAGATTTAATTGTTGGAAAAAAAAAAAGCAGCACACAAAATTATATATTCTGTATGATCCATTATTAGTCTCTCTCTCTTTCTCACTCTCTCTCTCACACACACACATTACATACACGAGAGAAAATATAAGTAAAAAAGATATCTATTTATTACCACCTGTAGATAAGTGTTTATTTTACACATTATTTTATATTTCCAAGCCCCCATTAGTAGGCAGTCATTACTTTTAAAATCAGAAAAAAAAGAAGTTAGGTAATAATAAATTCCAAATTCTTATTTCCGTGTTTCCTTTTGCTCAAACACCCAGATCAATACATGGAACACGTGGCCTGGGGGAGAAAGAGCACATAGATTTTTTTCCCTCAGGATAGTTCCAACTATGGGCACTACCAGACACCAAAGGACATGGGGGCTATGTCCTCCAAAATAATTGTTCTTATTAAAGCAGGAGTAAGGTGTGCAAAGCAAAGTAGGGAGAGTAGAGGGTACATGTCACTGCCACATATAAAACCACTGGCACTTTTTGCAGATTCGGCTTCCCCGTCCTGTCTGCTCAGGCCTAGCCCACAGTGGGCTAGAAACACGCAGCTGTGGTAGAGTTCACCATCCTTCCCTCCCAGGGCACTCTGGATTGCAAAACATCTCTTTTCTTTTATACTCTGTTCCTTCTGCCTCCTCCTCCATCCCCAAGTTACTCCATAAGGCCATTGTGAAAAGAATGAATTAAAAATATGTGGAACATTCTCAGCTCCTAAGAGGGAAGCTGGAATCAGAACAGAAATAACAACCTTGGTGTCTGTTACTGTTCATGCTGTCCTGTGTACCTGTCTGTCAGCCAAGAAAACAGAATTCGTCATCTCCATTCTCTTCTTTCAAGCAAGTGATGAAAGAAAATTTATCAATAAAGGTGCCTAGCTACATGGCCAGCCTTTTCACTTCAGCGTTTATTGTATGGCCTACTTTGTAAGCTTGGTTTTAGATTTGATGATCTGAGGATTCACAACATTCTGTTTTGTGCCAGGACATTTTTTTTCATTGGGTTCTGAATAATCAGAGAATAGCATTTTCTAAATAACAATTGTATTTAATACCCACGAAAATACTCCTGTGTTTATGTTAATAAAATATACAAATCTGGGACCAAATTTGTTTACAGACCCAATCACTTGGAATTACCTTTAGGAATCACATAGATGTCATGTATTTTTTAACTAGGGATGATTTTTAGAAGTGTTTTCACTTAAACTGTATTAAGATTATAGTTGTGATGTCAATGAATATAATGCTAGGCGTGTAACCAAAATAAATTCATTGTCATTACTTGAAAGCACATACCTTATTTTAATGTACAAGATAGGACATGATATGAAAGTGTCTTGTTTCTCCATTTCTTTTTCGCTGGAAATTCCTTAGGAATCCAAACCAACACTAAAGGAAACAGAGGGGAAAAAAAAATAAACAGAGCAATGTTCACGTAAAGAACAAAGGTTAACATGTGAGGTCTCTTTCTATTTACTTTGTTGAAATTTGGTCACTGAAGAAAATGATTAATTTGATTTTTTCAACATTTATTTACTCAAGCTATGAGCTCAGGAGACGGTCAGGGCTAGAATCCTGACTCTCTTCTTAATAATGGTGTAATATTGGACAAGTTACTTATTTTAACCTCTCTATGCCTCAGTTTCCTGAGTTGTGGGTAGTGAAAGACATCACACAAATCACACAGCGAAGAGCATCTTCACAGTTAAGTGTAATGAAGGAAAAATACAGGGAACTGAAGATTGATTTGGGGGCTGCTTTTCAATGAACTGCAAAAGTTAAACTTTTATGACAGATTCTTGATACCAAGCTTTTGTAAAATCATGATCTTCTGAAATTTCCAAAGTCACATGCCCACCCATTATTTGTAGCTTTATTGAAAAAAAGTCAAACTTAAAAGTTGAGCACTCTTGATCTGAAGATTATGGCAGGTTTATATGTATTAAGGTGTTTAAAGAGAAATCCTAGCACCTGAAGGGGAGAATAATTCAGTCCATTTGATTACAATCACAGACGAGTCAATAACTTACTAAGCATTTAATTTTCCAACATGGCTCTTTAAAAACAGAGAGCCAAAATTCCTGGAATTTTTCAAAATTCTTATTCTTAGAAAGGCAGGATAGCCCAGTGGTTCAGGGCACAGGCTTTGAAATCAGAAGACTCAGGACCTAGGCTCTGACATTCTGCGAGTATTTAAGCTTTGGGCAAGTTCCTCCACCTCTCTTCAGCCTCGGAGACTTCATATTTAAAGTGGGGGATAACCAGATTTTTATCATGAGGTTGTCGTAAGGATTAAATGATACAGTCTGGCAAACATCTAGCTGCATCTAGCACATGGTAGACACTCCAAAAAGGGCAGCCTGCTCAGCCAGAAGGGAACCTAAAAGGCTGAATGAACTTCCTTCTTAATGCATTTGAGACTATTACGAGTATTAAGAACCTGCCAGTGTTTCATTTTTCCGGTTTGACTATTAAGGGTATTAAGAACCTGTCCGAGTTTCATTTTTCCGGTTTGACTATTATGTATAGAGTCTGTGTCCAGGAAAACTGACGTGACATTTGAGAGTAAGATAAGTGGTTCAAACTTAACTGCGGAAGCAGCGTTTGCATTTATTCCAAGTTCCCATCAATCCCTCAGTGGCAAACGATACTAACACTAGGTTAAGTCAAAAATTCGTTTTGCACAGAGGAATTCAACTCAGGATTTCTGACTTATTAGGAGCTGAGATCGCGTTTAAAGTGCAAAGCCCCACCCTGCAGCGCCTCAACGTTCCCTCCTCAAAACCAGCCGGGCACCCGCCGACGCGTCGCGGGGCAGCGTGAGGGATGCTGATAACCCGAGGCGAGAGTCAGAGCCCCAGAGGTGGGGCCCAGCTCTGGGTTCATAAACCCTAGCCTTGCGGGGTCGGAGGGGCCAGGCTCCCCTCCCTTTTCAGCCACCTTTCTGGCCTCTCTCAGTCCCGAGGTTTCGTCTCCCCGCAAAGGGGATCCAGCTCCTTGTCCGTCTCCTCCCGCCTGTATTTGGCTTCTAATCCCATCCTGCCTGGCGCTGGAGCGGCCAATCAGGAGACAGTCTCCCTGCAGGGGCGGGACAAGGGGCGGAGCTGAGGGGCGGAGTGACTGGCGGAGGCAGAAGTCGTCTACTTTATGTCGCGCGGCGGTAGTCGGCGTCGTCCGCTGAGGGTGGAGACGTAAGAGCCGAGGCCACCTGCTACGTTCTGCAAAGCCAGTCACACACGATGGCGGACAGCCGGGATCCAGCCAGCGACCAGATGAAGTTCTGGAAGGAGCAGCGGGCCGCGCAGGTATAGCTCGCGTCCCCCGAGCGGGCCAGAAGCTTTGCGCAGGGAGCTGGGCGTCAGCGAGTAACGGCCCAGGCTTCGCCTACGCAGCGGCGGCACTGGGGGCTGCACCACTGATCGCGGGCGGGGGTGGGCGCCGCTTTTCAGCCCCGGTGGACTGGTCCATTCTCGGGAGGAGGGGGAGAGGGTTCTGGGTCTGGGGGAAAGGCTGCTGCTGGTTTTGTCGTGGGCCGCAGAGCGTGGGTGATTGGCTCCAAGTTTTGCAGTTTTGCCAGCTGGGACAGAGGTCGCAGCTTGAGGGAGGCATGAAGCCTCAAGGGGAAAGAGGCAGAGAGCTACAGCTGCAAGAAAGGAAGTGAGGGAGGAAATGGGAACGGGGCTCCAGCCTTGACCTTGCTCAAGCAGTAACACCAAGGTTCCATATTTGCGGGGTGCCATGTGGGCAGGGATCCTGTTTTATCATCTCGGTAGCCCCAACAGCAGTCACAAGTACTCCGTACGCATGGCAGTCAACGACCAAAGAAAGAATTTTTATGTTCGTAGTTCCATTTGCATTTTAAAAACATCATGCCTAGCATTTTGGAGCTAGAAGCGACGTCAGGGCTTGGTTAATGCGTTTATTCACACGTATTCTTGGAGTGCCTGCCTGTGCTAGTCACCGTGCTGAGACGAGGTGTACAGATGCCGGTGAGGCAAGAACTAGAGCGTAGGGGAGCTCAAAGTCTAGTCAGGCAGACAGCACAGATAAACAGGTGATTACCATACAGCGTGGTGAGGGCTCTATTATAGGTTATCTGTAAGTGTAAAGGGAGTGACTGGACTTGGCTGGAAAACTTCCCAAAGCATGTGACATCTGAACAAGAACTTTAAAGATGAGAAAGGAGTTCAGCTCCCTGGTGGTGGGTGAGGTGTTCCTGGCCTGTATCCAGGGGTGCAGAGTCTCAAAGAGCATCTTTGAGCAGGTTGGGTTAGTTGGGAGTGCTTCTGATCTCAGTCTTCTCTTGTCCTACTGGACCAGAGAGTCTTGAGGGACTTGCCCAGTTCGCATGGTAGAGAGAGGGCCAGAGCCATTCTTTTTCTCATCTTAATGCTCTTTCTCAAAATTGAGTTAGTTCTTCATGAACTGGAGTATTAAGGCTAACTGTCCTGTGGATCGCTTTATAATTCTCTGCTCTTGAGAAGGTTTTCATGCCCCTCTTAGGGCCTAGCACTTCTCTCTCCTTGTTTTGTCCTTTATTATATGCTAGGAGGGTAGTTCAGTTTTTCATGAGTTCCTAAAGTGAACCAGAGAGACTTGGAGTCTTATCAAGGATGGGCAGCCAGTTAGGGGCAGAGTCAGGATTAGAACTTACATGCTGGGGGCCAGGATTCTTTCTGTATCTAGTGGTCGCTAAATCCTGATTCACATTGAAGTTGTCATGATACTCTGTGAACTGAGAGCAATATGGACAATGTAGTGAGTGTTTCATAAAGCACAATTTATTCATTTTTAAAGGACCCCTTTAAATTTTGTTCTGAAACTAGCTTGCCTCTATATTTTGAGAATCATTAACTGTTGTTAAATCATTACAGCACTACTGGCGATTTACCCTACATGGTTGCCCACGTGTGAAACATTGGCCTTACAAGAACACATCTATAATGGGGGGCTGATAGTTGAAATACTGTTGTCTTCTCTGCCGATGGCATGTCTGTGCGCTGTGTGGACGGTCCTGATTGGCAGTCACTTTAATGTCTTGTTCTTCACTTTTAGCTGCTCTTGGTGAAAACTGCTTATTTCTTTGAGATGACCTCCTTCTCCGGATCCTCCAAAGAGAATTTTGCATATGTCCCATAGCCTTTCTAATTCTTCAATGCTTTTTTTTGGAAAATTTCATACATGCAGAAAAGTTGAAGGAATCCTGCAGTGTATACTTAAATATATTCACCACATTTTGCTATGTATCCTTTATTACATGTTTTTTTAATTACATATTATTGTAACTGTCCATTCCTTTGTATATCCCAGAGTAGGTTATAGCCATCAGTAGACTTCACCCCTAAACACTAAACTTGCAAAACAGAGTTCAGTATTTGTTTATGTGTTTAAGTTAATATGTACAGTGAAATACACAAATATTCAGTGTACCATTCCATGATTTTTTAAAAAAGATTTTATTTATTTATTTGACAGAGAGAGGGAACACAGCAAAGGGAGTGTGAGAGGGAGAAGCAGGACTTCCCGCTGAGCAGGGAGCGGGGATTCCCAGGACCCTGGGCTCATTACCAGAGCCGAAGGCAGATGCTTAACGGCTGAGCCACCCAGGCACCCCTCGGTGATATTTTGATACATATATACCGGTGAATCCTATTCCCTCCTGAAGGTACAGAGACAATTATTGTCACCCTGGAAAGTTCTCTCATGCTGTTTCCCAGTGATTTACTGCAACCTTTGCAGTCTTGCCCCAGGCAACCTTCATTTTTTATTTCTTTTTAGCCTTTGGCTTAGGTGCTTTTTTGTGTTAACACTTCTTTAATTCAGCAAAAATGTTTTAAGATTAAAACAAGAAAAAAGTCTTTTAAGATTCATTCATGATGCTGTTTGTATCAGCAGTTTGTTATTTTTATTGTGGAGTAGTATTCCATTGCATGAATACAGCACCATTTGTATACACTGTTGCTGGGCATGTGGGCTATTTCCACTGTTCTGCTGTTACGAATAAAGCTGCAATGAAAAGTCTTAAACAGAAATTTTTGTGCACATATGCTTTTATTTCTCTTAGGAAATGCCTGCAGTAGAATTGTTGGGTCATAGGGTAAGTGAGTATTTTATAAGAAATGCTAAGTCTTTTTCCAAAGCATTTATACCATTTAACACTTCTGTCAGCTGTGTATGAGTGTGCCAGTTGCTCCATATTCTGTCAACTTTGGTGTTGTCAGTCTTTTAATTTTAGCCATTTATGTGGGTACGAAGTGGTGTCTCACTGTGGTTGTAATTTGCATTATTCTCATGATCAGTGCGAATGAGCGTCTTTTCGTGTGCTTATTAACCATTGGGTTATGTTCTTCTGACATAGCTGTTCAACTATGTCCTTTAAAAAACTAGATTGTCTTTTTATTATTGATCCATAGCTCATCTTTGAAGTCATATGTGAACTAAGGGCTGTAATAATTCTGAAATGTATTACGGCATAAACATAATAGAAATTTGTTTCTTACATGATGGGCCAAAGTGGTTTGGGATGAGTACTCTATGGCCTATAGTTATTGAGGGAGGGTTCCAGGCTTAGCTTTAAAGGTTGCCCTGGGCATCACTGCCCATCTGTAGAAGGTTAAGAACATGGAGAAGGGTATGTGGGGGGTTTAGGGACTGGGCTCTAAGTGGTGTAGGTCATTTCTACTCATCTTCCATTGGCTACATTGGTTCCAATGGCCTGTTACGTGATCACACCTAATAGAGAGGGCAGCTGGGAAATGTTGTCTACCCCAATCCAGGTAGCCGACTTACTATGTTATCCAAACCATACATTCCATATGAAAATCTATTTAGTCATTTCTTGTGATGTAGTAATAGGCAGGTATAATCTTTTTTTTTTTTAATGTATGTCATTTTTCTGTGTAAGTGGGCAGCTTTTTATCAACATCCTCCCTCCCACTCTCTATTTTTTTCTTTTTCTATTCTTTCTCTCTCTCTCTTTTTTTTTTTTTTTTTTTTTTTGTAAGTAGGCTCCACACCCAGCATAGAGCCCAACAGAGGGCCTGAAATCACGACCCTGAGATCAGGAGTCAGATGCTCAATCAACTGAGCCACCAGGTGCCCTTTCAGTTTTTATTTTTATTTTCATTTTAAGGTTTTATTCTTGATAAGATTATTTTAAATATTTGCTAATGATTGAAAACTCATAGCAATGTTTTGACCATTTCTTGCTGGAAGCCTTGATAACTCGCCAAGAAGAGAAAAAAAAAAAAAAGCCAAAACACATTAGCAACTGTTGTGACACTTTGACTATTACAGGTACTAATATAAAACAGCCTGGCTTGAAAAACAAACTTTTCCTATTTGAGTGAAGGAGGGGGTGTGTTCAGTCTGTGTGTGCTCAGAGATACAGTGATATATGACCTTTAAGTCTGACATTTATCTTCCTTGTAAAATGTAACTTTTAGTTTATTTTTTTTCTGGGTTAAAACACCCACCAGTTCTGTTTCTGGCATCTTTCTTACTTTCTTGTGTCATTTGCTCTTTCACCCTTTCCCGACTCAGTGCAACAGCAGGGACAGGCAATTCTCTGCGTGCCTGATAGCACTTCTTGTTCTTGCTCAGGGCACTGTTGTTGGTCTAAGGCCATAAACGTTGCAGTTCTGGTAGCAGTTACCATGCTGAAAGGGCCTGTTTAGAAGCTTTCAATGTACCCTATTTAGTACCAAAAGGATCTTTTCTTTTTTTTTTTTTTTTAAAGATTTATTTGACAGAGAGAGACACAGTAAGAAAGGGAACACAAGCAGGGGAAGTGGGAGAGGGAGAAGCAGGCTTCTTGCTGAGCAAGGAGCCCGATGCGGGGCTCCATCCCAGGACCCTGGGATCATGACCTGAGCTGAAGACAGACGCTTAATGACTGAGCCACCCAGGTGCCCCCATTTGTGTTCCTTATTAAGAACATAGTTTGAATATTATAGGAAAATAGTATGGTGACAGATGGTGACTACACTTATCATGATGAACACTGAATATAGAATTGTGAAATCAGTGTGTTGTATGAGTATGTTAATTAAAAATTTTAAAAATGACTTGATTTTTTTTTACCCTTTTTGAAAAGATTTGACATTTTCCGTGATACGTTATTTAATATATTTTTTTGAGTGACCATACCCTAGGTGGAGGGAACAGGATAACTTAGACAATGAGTAAAGTAGAATGAAAATCAGTCTTGCTTCTAGAGCTTAGAATGACCTGTTGGCATTGACCTATACAAGGCACCTGGTTAAGGTTAAGCCTAACCATGATGAAGTTTGCTTACAGGACAAAGTGCATCCCAGTGAGAAGTCTCTGCGTGTAGCCCAGGAAGCATCCTTTTTGGTCATGAAGGCAATCAGAAACTTTTCCCAGTGTTATCACATCATGTATTTTGATCTTGTGAATCGCCCTGGTGTGATGGGCCCTTAATTAAGGTCGGGTGCCTTCTGATGCTTAGAATGTCTTAAGGTTAATAATAACAATAACAATAATAATAATAAAGCCCATCCAACTACATCTGGAATTTAGTATTAAATGGCCTTGGTAGTTAGGGTTTTCACATTTTCTCATGATGGTACGTGCTCTCTGGGTAGGAGCTGGCATTAACCATCTATTCGGTTGCCTAGTGTGTATTTTATGTGCAGTGCTGAATTCTGCTCTTTGTCGTGACCGAATGGGTGGCTCTAGGGAAAGAATTCAGTATGGAGTGTGGTCACAATGAGCACCCACTTGTTAGAGTTACTGATGCAGCCTGCCCTTTCTCTCCCTTCACCTTCTTCCCTGTTTCTTTTATTAGACATCTCTCCTTGATTCTTTGATGTTAAAAAAAAACTCGAGAAAACAAAAAAACACCCTGAAACTTTATATTGTGGAAAATTTGAAACCAGAACTGAAGTAGAGAGGATCATATAATGAACCTCATAAGTGCCTTTATCTCCAAAAGATAATAACTCTGTAAGAATACCACTGTCACATCTAGAACCTGAGCAGTAATCGCTTACCTTTCTCAGCCAGACAGTGTGTTCACTTTCCCTGATTGTGCAGAAAAGCATTCACCTACAGACCAAAGTTGACTGTAGAAAGGCCTACTTGCAAGAGTGGCCCCTGGCTGGTGTCTGGAAGTTGGATTTCAGGAAGGCTCCCCTACCTGGGCTGGTAAGAGCAACTGACTCCCAGAGCTGTGCAAACAATGTAGTGTTTACTGAGTCCCTGCTTTCCTGCTGGGAGCCAGAGGGCACCTCCACCATCAGCTCCTTATATAAACTTCGTGTGCTGAGTCTCTAATGAGCTTCCCTGCTAGACAACATTTCACAGGTGTTGCCACATCTTGCTGGAGGGTTAAGTGTGTCCTGGGTGACCCCCCCTCCCCCGCCCCCCGCCCCGGGAGAGGACTCTGGAAGCTTGTGTTTCTTCCGGACTTCACTCCACATGCCTTTCTCCTTGCTGGGGTTTTGCTTTGTATTAAAATGCTATAATAAATTACAGCCTGAGTATGACTCAGTGCTGGGTCCCATGACTTCTCCTAGGGAATCACCTGGAGGTAGATGGTCTTGGGGACTCTTGGCACGTCTCTCTGTCTCTCTGTCTGCTTTTTAATGCTTTGTTTAAATGCAGTCTGAATAAGGTTCACATGTTGCATCGGTTGATAGGTCTTTTAAGCCCTTCTTCTGGTAGTTATAAACACAGTTCCTAGTGGTTTTATGAAGCAGTAAAGGGTCAGGCTTTACAGTCAGATAGGATTCAAATTGTCACTTGACTCCTAGGCAGCTTGCTTCACCTCCCTCCCCCATGGTTTCTCCATATTAAATTTGGGCTAATAATTCTCCTTACCTTAAAGGATTGTTGAGGACTCATTTATGTAATACATGCGTGTAAATTAATATATGTCAATTACCCACCACATAGAATGCATACAGGACATGTTAGCTCTGTTGTTTTAAGAAATGCTGTAGTATTGTGGTTAAGAGTTTGCATTCTTTTTTTTTTTAAGATTTTATTTTATTTTTTATTTACTTATATGACAGACAGAGATCACAAGTAGGCAGAGAGGCAGGCAGAGAGAGAAGGAAGCAAGCTCCCTGCTGAGCAGAGAGCCTAATGCGGGCTCGATCCCAGGACCCTGGGATCATGACTTGAGCTGAAGGCAGAGACTTAACCCACTCAGCCACCCAGGTGCCCCAAGAGTTTCCATTCTTGAGCCAGTTTGCTTGGGTTCAGATTCTGATTCTGACCTTTTCTGTCTGGGTGACCTGGAGTAAATTGCACAACTTCTCTGTGCCTCAGTTTCCTCTTCTTTATAGCGAAGGTATACTCATACTTCACACAGCTGGATTAAATGTGATGACCCAAGTAGAGTTTAGAATAATGCCTATATACTAAGTTGTTTTTGTTATTATGAGGTTTGAGAAAGTTCTGTAAGTGAGACCTCTCGCCCACAAATTCCATACCCAAGCTGAAGCAAGAATCAGCAGGATGAGTCAGTTCCAAGTGTTATTTTCATTACTGGTAGAGGCTTGGTTGGAGAATGTGGCTTAGGCGTTTTGGCCAAGAGGACTTGCTAAAATAACCCCTGTGTTGAATTTACCCCTTGCATGTAGGCAGTGGAGATTACCAGGCCAGCCCCTGGAAGAGCAGGATGTGTGCTGCCTGTGGCCACTGGCTTCCAAAGGGGAGAAGGGTGGGGACCCTGTGAGGCCTGGGTTCTTTTCCCAAACTGCCTAGTCCCTTGGAATGGGTCGGGAGGCTTGGAGCACTCTGGTCTCTCCCCTTTCCTCCAAAGAAATTTGAGGGCCAAGGCAGTCTTTGGTTTCTGTACATGGGTGTGTACATTGTGCATATTTGATGAATGTTTGTTGAATAAATGTAGAATGTTAAACCATAATTTGCTAGAAAATATTGTATAATCTGTGTTGATCTCTGAGAATGACAAGATGTCATTATGACTCCTTTGAGACTGAAAGTTAGGGATGGGCTGTATTACCAATCTTTGTCAATTAAAACATGGAAGAATGATGTTTAGTAAGTTCTTGGAACTTCTGTAAGCAGAGGGCCCTAATAAATGGAAACTGTTGATAGAATATTTTATCAGAGAAAGCCAGCCTTACTCCTCCCAGGAAAATTTCTTTATTCATGTCTTAACTCCAGCCAAAAATAAGAAAGCGCAAAGCCAAAATGGAGTTTTACTTTGAGTCCTTACTTTTGATCATGGTGTCAGTTTTTAGACAAGCCAGAGTCGTCCTTTGCCAATTTCTGCAGCAGTTTTCATAACATTTGTCTAAAGGTGTTTGATCAGAATTTGAAGTTATAAATTCAAACATTTCCCATTTATTTTTGGGAGGGGAGATGCAGGGGGAGAGAGAGAGACTTTTGTTGCTTCTTTCTTTCCACTTAGAAATAATCTTTCTTGGCCATTTTGTGTTAGTCCATAGCTTAATTTATTCACATGTTGAATCTACAAGCCTTTTTATCAGCACCACACTCTAACCAACTGAGCTAACTGGCCAACCACTCCACAACCCTTTTTAAAAAGATTTTTTTTTTAAAGATTTTTGTTTATTTGACAGAGATCACAAGTATGCAGAGAGGCAGACAGAGAGAGAGAGGGGGAAGCAGGCTCCCTACCAAGCAGAGAGCCCGATGCAGGGCTCAGTCCCACGGCCCTGGGATCATGACCTGAGCCGAAGGCAGAGGCTTTAACCCACTGAGCCACCCAGGCGCCCCTAAAAAGATTTTATTTATTTATTTGAGAGAGAGAGAGAGAGAGCAAGGAGAGGAGCAGAGGGAGAGGGATAAGCAGACTCTGCGCTGAGCATGGAGGCTGAAGCAGGGCTCAATCCCATGACCCCAAGACCATGACCTGAGCCGAAATCAAAAGTCAGATGCTTAACTGATGAAGCCACCCAGGAGTCCCACACAAGCCTTTTTTTGTATACTTGTTGATAACGGCATCGTGTCAGGTATCAGGGATATAGATGTAAAACGAGTATACTGTCTAGAGAGGAAAAACAGTGAAGCAATAGGGAATTATAAATATTTTGTTCTGTGGGGAACAAGCAGATGCCCTTGGCCTACCTCGAGGGATGGCATGGGGTGGGGGCAGGAAGAGCCGGTTCAGGAGAAGCATGTATGAATGTCATGGATAGTTGTCAGCCAGAAAGACATAAATACCTTAGCATATACAAATGCTGCTTTCCCTGAGAGAGAGCGAGCTCCTAGAATTCCCCACCAATGAAAAGCTTTTCTGTCATTAAAAAATTCTAATCCTAAAGAGAATCCCAAAATTATAATCCTAAAAAACTTTAAAGAGTTTTTAAACTCAGTGATCTGAGTTTAAAACAACAATAACAACAGCAACTTAATAGCAAGTTGGAAGAAATCTCTTTGCCCATCATACTTGTTATATAGAACAGGTAGACCTGTGCCCCAACATTGAAATCTATGTAAAATCACTGAAATTCTCCAATCATACAGTATTACTCATTAAACAGAAATAATAACCCGTCTCTCACTAGATTATTGGTGGCTTAAGGGAGATGATTTATGTAAGGGTAGCTAGGATAAAGCCTCACATATGGCAGGTGGCTCAGAAATGGTTGTTAGGAAGAGAAATTAGCAATTCTGTACAGTTCTGTCATTTGCGTTGATCCTCTGTCCTTCTTGGTTAGCGTTGGACCAGAAGTGGCCATTCTGCATCCTCTTACCAGAGAAAGCCCAGAGCTGGCATCCTGGGGTGTTGTTTCTTTGGTCTGTAGCTGGCAAGAACCAGGGGCACAGGCTGCGGGGCATGGCTGTGGTCTGCCCTCCTCTAAGACTGCAGCTTGTCCTGTTGTTTGTGCAGAACATAGAGATTCCTCTTGCCTCACAGCCTCTGTGGTCTGTGGGGATGGCGGGGGTTGGGGGGGGGGCGGGGACAGGGGCAAGGCCAGTGGAGTGAATGAGTGAGTGTTGAACTGGGTGTGCCTGAGAGGCCCTTGTTCTCAATGCTGCACCCTCTGGATGGTACCATGAGTCCATGTTGGGATGGTTGAGCTTCTCATGTGACCCAGGTGCCCTATGGCTGCTTTTTATGACCTTGACCTGCAGACAGGCTCAGACTTGTTTTCTCCCCTAGCATCTGTATAAAGCCTGCCACCCTTTTGCTGCCCTTAGCCTCATCCTGAGGCTGCTGGCTCTGCCGTTTGTGGGCTTTTTGTCCCCCCTTCTCTCCTTTCATCCCCTCCTGACCAGACTCTGCCCTTCTCAGCTGGTGCAGAGAGTGGCTTGGCTTCACCTGACTGGGCTTCCTAACCAGGCAGCCTCTTCTAAGTGTCCCGTTCCTGGCTATTTTTGTGGTTGTTTTTAGCCCCGAAAGGCTGGTTTTCACTGCTCTCCGCTTACTCGTTCAGAAGTATTTGAAATGCTGGAGATCGCTGCAAGTTTGCCCTAAACCAGAACAAAAACAAATTGTGTTTAGACTGGGGTTGATCGCAGTGCTCCGTGCATGGTGCTGACCCTGGAATTGGACACGGGGTGCTCACTGCCTTCTGAGCCACCACCTCTCCCCTCTTCCTTTTGTCACTGCCGTTCTAGACACTGCATTCATCGCCTCTGCTTCCTTCCTTCCTCTGCATTCCTGGGCCGGCCCGCTGAAACTTACACCTCCAGGGTCACTGATTTAAAGTCAAAGACAATGGTCACAATCCTTTATTACAGGACCTCAGATGCACCCCGTAAGAGTCATTTTTCCTTGGCTCAAGTCACACCATCAGTAGTAGTCAGTGGCTGGCTCTCTCTCATTTTATTTTATTTACCCTTGAAACTGTCATGGGACTGGTCACCAGAGGCCCCAGGTTTCCAAGACTAGAATCCCCTTTTCAGTCCTCAATTTCATGGGTCTTTGTGCAGCAAGTGCTACTGTTGGCTTCTGTCCCGAAATTCTCTGTCCCGGAGTTTGGACTCTGTGACAAGCTTCCATGCATTCTTTCTCCTTCGTTGCCTCTTCCCTTCCTTGCGAGGGGATGGTGGTGTCCCTCAGTGCTCTGTCCTGTTCTCTTCTGTCTCACCCTGCCCCTCTTCCATGTCTGGCGCCCTCACGGTCACGGGCACACACATATTCTTTTGCCCCTGCACCTCTTCTGTCAGCATTTAGTGGCCATAGTTTCAGTGTATCAATCTTGACAAAGGAATTTACACACTAAATATAGCTGCTTTTGAGTTGGATTTTAAGACTGAGCTTTCCCAGCCTCTAGCAAACGTCCTATTTCATTGAGTCTGAGATGCCAGGTACTGTGAAATGTACCAGCGCCCTATACACTACTCAGGAGAAAACCCTGCCTGGCCAAACCAGGACGCATTGCTAAGATGCCACGGATGGTAGCTTTAAAGATCTTAAACTATTAAAAATTTGTTTTTATTAAAAATTATTAAAAATTATTTTTATTTAAATTTAAAATTAAATTAAATTAATTAAAATTTAAATTTAAAATTATTTATTAAAAATTATTTTAAAATGTTACCATCAATGAACTATGATATGGTAACATTTGTTTAAGAGCCTGTGCTCAGCCGCGGCATATTCTCTGAAGAATTTTCTCTCTGCATTGTAATTATTTCTCTGAAGAAAGAAAGTAGAGAAGAAGAACCTTATTTAGGGTCTTTCCTCATAAAAATGATTACATATCTATCGTATGCTTCTTTGTTTTCTATGCAGTCATTTTAAGCTGAAGATGTAACTCCAAATGGAGATTTCATGTTTTTAAATTTACATGGACAAGTGAAAATAAAGCATAATGTAGGGAGTTTTTTAGAAAGTAATTAGGTGATTGGAAGTGGACACTTGTGGTGTCTTCATTAAAAATGTTTTTAAGGATTCACAGACTTGTACCCCTGAAGCAAATACTACATTATATGTTAATAATAATAATTTAAAAAACCCAAAAAATGTTTTTAAGGGAGTGCCTATGTGACTCTGTTGGTTAGGCATCTATGTCCGGCTCAGGTCATGATCCCAAGGTCCTGGAATGGAGCCCTGAGTCAGAGTCCCTGCTCAGTTGGGAGTTTGTTTCTCCCTCTTCCTCTGTCCCTCCCAGTCATCTGCACTGTCTCTCTCTCTGAAATAAATAAAATAGGACCTTAAAACATGTTTTTAGGAACTGTAGGACATGAGGATATATACATTGCCTTCATTAAGTCAATACAAAATACAGATAACTTGAAAAACTTCTGATATTTGATTAGATGTAGGTAGACTTTCTGACTTAAAAATTATTTTAGGAAAGAAAATAGAAATCTAAAGAAAATTAAAATGACCTATAATGATATCACCTAAATGTTATGAAAGTTTTATTGTTACTTAAATTTTTTTGTGGATGAGATTCTTTTTTTTTTTTAAAGATTTTATTTATTTATTTGATAGAGATTACAAGTAGTCAGAGAGGCAGGCAGAGAGAGAGAGAGGAGGAAGCAGGCTCCCCGCTGAGCAGAGCGCCCGATGTGGGGCTGGATCCCAGGACCCTGAGACCATGACCTGAGCCGAAGGCAGAGGCTTAACCCACTGAGCCACCCTGGCGCCCCTGTGGATGAGATTCTTAATGGTGGCATAGTATTTCATTAACTCTGCCTCTATTTTTGGATATTTAAGTTACATGTCAGCTTTCGCTGCTGTAAGTAATATGACACTGAACAACCCCTGTAGACTGTGAGTTCCATGAGAGCAGGAATGTTGATGTTTGCTGCTGTGGTCCTCAACACTAACACACCATAGGCACCCCCTACACATTTTTGTAATGCTGTTGGGTAAATTTATTCTAAATCTTAATGCACACATTCTTCCTGACTCTGAATATACCTAGGGAGTAGAAAAGGGAAGCTAGGGAGATGATTTAATTGCTTATTTTGTAGTATTTTTGAGGATGTATCTGGAATATAGTGTCCCTCAAGGCAAGCAGATGCATTTAATAACTGCTTTTCATTCTTTTTTGTCTTGGGTTCTGTAAGGAGGAACCTTTAACCTCGGAGTGTCCATTATCACTTCCTCATAACATAGAGATGAGAAAAGAGGGCATTTTGAGGCAAGACTGCTGCTCGCACCAAGCTATTGTTATCTTCCAGAAATCTCTCTAAAGCCTTGCACTTTTTTTTTTTTTCATAAATCATGTTTAAAAACTCGTTTTCCATGGTTCATTCCCCTGCCCCACTTCTCATTTTATTTAATACAGCTTCATTTCCTAGGTCTTTTCTTCTCAGCAAATACATGGCATCCTTCTCACCTTCTAAGATATACTCTCTTCTCTTTAGTTCAGGTCGGTTTCTCTCATCGAGTGTTGCCCTAAACAGCCCCTGAAGTCAGGGATCTTTTTCTTCTAGTCTTTGACCTCCCTTTGGACTCCCTTCTGTGTTGCTGACCCAGTTGAAGCTTTTTCTGGCACACTTTTTTTGAAGGTAGATTATATACACACGAGCATGCGTGAGGGAAACTGTTAAAAATTAGGACTGGTGATCTATTAGAGCAAGGAAGAGAGTCTGGATGCTATACTTGTGGTGGAGAAACCCAGGTTCACTTCTTAGTGGATTGGTGTTGCAGAGGACATTCCTGCATCAGGTGAGAGGGACGCCCCTTGGCGCAAAATTGCAGCATTCTCACTCCCGACTTGCATGAGTCTGGGCCATCAGGTGAGACCATCTCATTTTTTTAGTTCTTTATTCAGCCGTCCATTCATCCGCCTTGCTGTGCATATGCCTTCTCTGGGCCTGGATTTTAGTCTTGACCATATCGCTCCGACCTGGTGGTCCGGAGGGGGTGTGTGATGTGCTTTTACTGGCTTCATGAGTGATATAAATGACAACTCGGACCTGTTTACCTTTCGCTTTCCCGAGCCTCTTGGTATCCTCTGTCATACTTCTCTCCTTTATGCCATATCCCCTTGATTGATTGATTTTTTTTTTTTTTTAAAGATCCTTTAGTGCTGTGTTTATGTGTTGAGAAGGAGAAGAGCATGGTACAGTGGGCAGATTTTTGCTCAGACAGAGTCTGAATGGATGCCACACACGTGTCACGGTGGTTAGAAAAGAAAATCTAAAATGCTTTGCTTCTGCTATCAGATCACTCCACATGACCACTAAAACGGTAGCGTGTGCGTGCCTAGGGTGGCGCCCTCATTTTGCATGAATTTAGTGCTTTCAATCCCCATATTAACTCTGGGAGATCGTTGTTTCTTGTCCATTTTGCACATGCAAAGTTGGGACTCAGAAATGGTAAGTAACATGCCAGCACATAGACATCTGATGATTGGCAGAGCTGGAAGTCGGACCCAGACTCTGACGCCAGCACTCACGGTTTTTCTAAGGTTGCATGTTGGTTTCTTCGCGTTTCGATGTGAGGAGAACTCTAGTGGATGTTGGAGTCTTCTTTATTAATTCTGAAGACTCCAAGACCTCTCTTGTGTAGTGCATTTTCCCAAAGAGCTCATGGTATTTTTATAGGCTTTTAGAGTGACCCCCCCCCCAATATCCCCTTCTAGGGAAAAGACAGGTATTGACCTTCTTTTAATATTCAGAGCGGGAGTACCTGCAGAGGAAAAGTTATACACTTCATACCAGGTTTGTGAAAATTCTAGGCACATGAAGTTGGTACCATGGACTTCCATCACTAGACCTTTTTGAGTTGTTCTTGATGGACATGGCTGGGCTTTGCTTCCCCCACACATCTCCTCTGGTTTCCTGGTGGCCAGGGGAGGACACTGGAGAGGCAGTTGTCCTTGGTCAGGAGTACAGGGTAGGGGCCAAGATGATTCCAAGAGCTGCTTAGGATCATTTATTAAAAAATGCTGGGGCTCCCATCCTAGAGGAGGGACAGCTAGGAGCTTCCGATGTATTTACTGATATTGGAGAACTGGGTAGATTAAAAAAAAAGAATTCTTTGTTATGGTAAAATAACCTGTCCCATTTCAGGGACATTTGACATCTTTAGACAATTAATACTATAACCCATCTTAGCAGCAACAGTTTATTTTCAGTGACAATAAAAGCCGTGACTCTTTTTGGCTTTTTTGTTTTGGAATTGGAAAGTGATATTACAGAAAGCTGGCATCTGCTGCTCAAGAGAGGGGAGTGCTCTCTGGGATGACCCACGTGAACAGCTGTAGCACTAAGAAAGCAGCTGAAAGTTGACCGATGACCAGCATGGCTCCTCCAGAGACCGTCTTCTCACAATCAGCTCAGACATTCCGTGTGGGGAGCTTCCTCTCCGGGGCTTTCATGTGTGGAGCTCGGGGGCTTTGTCAAGAGCAGGGGCTGAGGGCTGGCAGCTTACTTAGCCCTCTTTCTGCTCTTCAGAGAAGATTGCCAAACAGATTGGTGTTGAGATTTTTCAAGGATTTCCGAGACCCGACTCTGAACTTCAGGCAGTGGCATATCTTGCAGCATTTCAGCATTTCGGACCCAGGAAAATTAAAAAGACTTTGAGCAGAAGGTCTAAAAATTGGGAAACAGTGTGCCCTCTGACAGTGTGAATAATGGGTTGATTAATGGGTACCAACTCTTCTGCTCTCTTTGTCCTTTTCTGTTTACTCACTTAGAAACCCGATGTCCTGACCACCGGTGCCGGTAATCCAGTCGGAGACAAACTCAATGTTATGACATCAGGGCCCCGGGGTCCCCTTCTCGTTCAGGATGTGGTGTTCACCGATGAAATGGCTCACTTTGACCGGGAGAGAATCCCTGAGAGAGTCGTGCACGCCAAAGGAGCAGGTGAGAGCCATGTTTATTTGTCGTGAAAGGATTGTTGCACAACACCTGGGTTAAAAAGTCCTTCTCACAGGGTTGGAGCTCCTTTAATAGAAGTAGCAAATCTCCATTCCTGGGAGAAAGGGGAAAAAAAATGTCCATTGGGAGAGGAACTCGTAATTAAATGATTATTTCTCCCAATTGAACATGAGATATTAAATATTTTAGTAAAAACGAAAGTGATCTTCCTTTTCTTCCCTCGTGCACTTTTTTTTTCCTTGTGCACTTTTGTGAAGAAATAAAAATATGAAAATGCAGACACGGCATGCTGAAATCATAGCTAGATTTAGATGGTGCACTGATGGGATACATACTGGAGTGAACGGTGCAAAGTTGAGGATAGTTGTGTTAGGGGGTGGGTTTGTGGTGATTTTTCCTTTTTTGTCCAAAAGTTGTGTAAAACTTTTTATCTTGTTTTTATTGCAGAAACGCAACATAGGGTAGTGTTTGAAAGAAAGCTGAAAACTCAGTTGGACAAGAAAGCTTGATAGAAAGAACACGTTTGTCTCCTAGCTCCTTGCTCTGACTCCCAGTTAGAACTTTCTAGTTTCTTTATTTTTACTTTCCATCTTCTCCAGCTTTTTCTGTGTGGCTTTTCTATCAAGGCTTTGGTATGCTGTTCAGTTTGTAGTTTGGCCTGTGGTGTCTTCCTGAGTGTTTTATTGATTTTTTCATTCCCTGTGATTTCTTTTCTTCCCCCTGTTCTTCTCTTTCCCTCCTGGCTCCTCCCTGTGATTCCAGACCACCTCAGGCCCTGTGTCCTTGGGCCAGCCTTGACCTACTACTTCTAGCCCCACTCATCTCTCCTTCCTCTTGGTTCTAGCTGCATAGCACTCAGTGTAGCACTGAGGGCTTTGCATTTTGCCCCCATCATTTTGTGTTTGGACATCTCTCTCTCCTTTCTCCAGTCATCTTGGAAGCTCCCAGAAGGCCAGTGCTGCACCATCCATTTCTCGTCTCCCAGATGCCCAATGAGGGCCTTTTGAGTAGTCTGCAATGGTCTCATGATGAGGATTTCTGTGTCTTTCTCATTAGGGGCTTTTGGCTACTTTGAGGTCACTCATGACATTACCAGATACTCCAAAGCGAAGGTGTTTGAGCATATTGGAAAGAGGACTCCCATTGCTGTTCGATTCTCCACTGTGGGTAAGTCTGTCTGTCTGCGTGACTGGCATTGCGATGACTCAACCGTGTACCTTCTTTAGGGCATTTATAACTACATTGCAAGGAAAGCATATTAGAAGATAGAAAAAACACTTCTCCAAATGATAGCCAGGTTTTACAGTAGAAAAAGAAATTCTGAGACATGCCGAAAGTTCCTTTAAATTCTATTTGTTTGAGGTCTTAGGAAATCACACCAGGCACAGGCCAGCACTGCAATTCTGTGACATTTGGAAAGAACTTTCCTACAAGTGGTTGCCTCAGATGGAAACGTGGAGTGGGGCACTTACTCAGCAACCGCAATATCTGCCCTTTATCAGGAATTAACTCTGTGCCATCCTTGGTTAAGTGCTTTACAGACATTAGCTATAATCTCATCTGTAGATCTACTTTGCAAGGTGGGGTTAATTCTATTTCAGAAGTGCTAGTATGAGTTAGATCTATCATGCTACCTCTCAACACCCCACAATGCACGATTAACGCTGTTTCTCTTCAGTCTGTGCATTTTTAAAATACTGTGGATTCAAAAGTAAATGACATTAAGAATAAGAATCTATATTTTCACTCATTTTCTTAACCTTAACCTCACAATTTCCGCTACTCGCTGATTCTCCTTGTTTGCTATCTTAATCTGTATAAGTATTTTCTTTTTTTTCATTTAAATTTTAATTACCTTTTAAACAAGGCTATCTAATGTTAAATGGATAATCCTTTTAGCTTTTACAGTTATGTACTCTTCTATCACTTTCAATGAATTGTTTTGTTTAATTGGTAGACTCGGATTAGCTAGTAGGTGGTAGAAATAATAACCCAGGCACTTAACTACATGATTTCCCTTTTTATTTTTTTATTTTTATTTATTTATTTATTATTTTTTTAAGATTTTATTTATTTATTTGACAGAGAGAGATCATAAGTAGGCAGAGAGGCAGGCAGAGAGAGAGGGGGACAAGCAGGCTCCCCGCCGAGCAGAGAGCCTGATGCGGGGCTGGATCCCAGGACCCTGAGATCATGACCTGAGCCGAGGGCAGAGGCTTAACCCACTGAGCCACCCAGGCGCCCCTGATTTCCCTTTTTAGAAGTAGATTGGAGAGGGGAGATCCCAGCATTTCTTCATGACTTTAGGTTTCTTTGATGGCAAGTACCCTGGCTTATCCTTCATTTTCCCCTTTGAATTTTCTAGCTGGAGAGTCAGGCTCAGCGGACACAGTTCGGGACCCTCGTGGGTTTGCTGTGAAATTTTACACAGAGGATGGTAATTGGGATCTTGTTGGAAATAACACCCCCATTTTCTTCATCAGGGATGCCCTATTGGTAGGTGATAAAGTATATTGCACTCCACAAATGTTTAATTTAAATTGATTTCAAACACTCTGTATTGACTGGCATTTAAAGAGAAGCCCCAAGAAAAGCAGGAAGATAATTTGGGTCAGCTGGATTGGTCTTCAGTTTGGCATTTCAAGATTTACTGACTTCATGGGAATAGTCCAGTTTTCTTTGTAGAGCCTGGAAGATTAACACAAAGAGGCACTTTGCCATGGAAACATGTAGAGGGTAAATTTCATTTTAGGGTTTGGCAGTGTAAAGTTCTAGGATTATCTTGTTCTGAGTTACAATCTGTAGACCTAGCCAAGAGGCAATGTATAATGTAAGACACATAATTCCTATAAACTTAGTTTTGGGACTTTTTTCTCTTTTTCTGTTTAGTTTCCGTCCTTTATCCATAGTCAAAAGAGAAACCCTCAAACACACCTGAAGGATCCCGACATGGTCTGGGACTTCTGGAGCCTGCGCCCCGAGTCTCTGCATCAGGTGGGAACTCTTCTTTTTCACTCTGTTGTAATGTTTCACCTGAACTGTGCCTCATCATGTGGTTCTCCAGTGTTGGCTCTCTCATTGGACTTGATTTCTGACTTTCTCTTTGGGAGGCTTTCTCAGATTTCTTGGCCCCGAAGAGTTTTATGATGACTGATTTTGTTAATCTTCCTCCGTTCATAGACCTTAAGTGATGCTAGAAACATTATCAGTTGATACTTAGCAATATTAAGGATTAAAGTCTCTAGTACGAAGTAAAGCTCTTATAGTAGTGAAAGAAGGGAATAGTGTTACCAAACATATTTACTGTGAAAACAGATTTTGAATAATAAGTTAGGCTACTTTTTCAGATTTGTTTTTCTTTGTCTTCACTGAATTCTGAGCCATGAGGTTAATGATTTACATGTCATTCTGCCTTAAAATTCTTGTTATTTTGTGTAAATGATTCTAATGATAACCTTTTCTATGGGAACTTGCTTAGTGAGTTCCATGGCATCAAGAGATTCTTGGAAAACTTAGGAATATCTTTAAAAAATTCTAGCATGTTTTGATTGAAACTGAGAAATGTTAGGCTTTATTTTCCTGTTCCTTTAGGTTTCCTTCTTGTTCAGTGATCGAGGGATTCCAGATGGACACAGGCACATGAACGGATATGGATCGCATACTTTTAAGCTGATCAATGCGAAGGGAGAGGCAGTTTATTGCAAATTCCATTATAAGGTACATGTTGCCTTTGGGGGAGACGGTACAAGGCTTCTACCACCCATGTTTCTTTATTCCTGAGGATTGGGCGAAGAACAAGGCCCCTTCTTGCCTTTCCCTTACCTCCACTCTGAAGACCGAGAGGTACTGGTCCAGGTGACGTGGACCAGGACTCCAATGTTGGCTCTGCCCAAGTGAACAGATGCCCGCTGCCCAGTTAAGGGAACTGGGTGGGCTCTCTTTGGTCTCCTCTTTCTATGTGGCCGGAGGATAGGAGTACACAGCTACTACCAATGGTTAAGCTTTTTTCTCCTTCAGGACCCCGGGAGCAATGTGTAAATATTTGGGAAAATGCTCATTTAATGCTGGTTCTCTGACTTAATGTTCTGGTGCTGGCAGGTGAATATCCACTCTCCCTGAAGAGGGAAGACCTATGGTTTTGGCTCCTCAAATGAGAGGAGATAGTATAGGCCTCCAGGCTATGTGGAAGCTTTCTACCAGGTTTAGCCTAGCTTTGTAGACTTCTTTGTTGGAGTTTAGAATCAAGCCTTAGCAGAGTAAAGCAAATCTTGCTGCTAGCTAGAGAGACTCGAGATTTCTGTGCTTTGTGTTTCCTAGCCCTGAGTCATTGTGCTGAACATAGACGTCTTCTGTGGTCCAAGAGGGGACTATGGCAGAAATGGGGACTTCCTTTCTCTAGTATCAACCTCACCATCACTTTCAGTCTGATGCTATCTTTCCAGAAACATTTCTCCTAACTTTTTTTTAACTTATCCATCCATTTATTTAGCATTTATTGAGGGTGTATTATGAACAGGGCAAAAAAAAGTAAAATCAGTTACAAATGTAAAATAATAAAAATCTTTTTTTTTTCATTTCCTTTCATATAATCATATCAAATAAGTTACCTTTGGGGGAAGCTTTGAGAACATTTTAATTAATTGAAGTGTTTTAAAGAGCTCTTTCATAATGATCTTGGCATTTGTTACAATAAGTAGTAGTCTCAGAGAACTCTAGAAGGTATTTTAAAAAGTATCTGGTTGCCTAAGAACATGTTTCCAAATACTACTGCTAAAATAAGCACAGAACAGTAGTGGACTTGGGACAAATATAGTCTCCTTAATGGTATCTATCCCAAGACCTGTTTCCTTCTGTCTTGTCTTAATCTTTTTCTGGACAACTTATGTAGATATATCAAACAGGAAAACTGTCTCCCTTCTTTATACTTATAACTTGGATATATAAGCTTTGGCAGTGGACAGTTTTAAGCAACAGTTGTCCCACTGGCTTGTAGCTGCCAAAGGGAGCAGTGTTGTGTCATTGAGAGCAAGGGCTAAATGACTGTGTCTGGGGCACCTGTGTGGTGGTAGCTTCTCAGGCAGACCAGTTGTGAATTCAGATCTTCCCTTTTCTAGGTAACTCTGACCTGGTCATATTATTAAAAGGTCTCTGTGCTCTAGCTTTGTCATTGTGAAACTGGGATAATAGTAGTACCTCTCCATGACCTTGGAAGGATTGGATTGCTTATGGGCCTGTTGAGCAGAGGGCCCTGGGGTACCCCAAGACCTACTTGGATATTTCAATCTGGATTATTCTGACCTATGACTAGTCTTTTCTAAGCCCAAGGGATTCAGTTAAAATCAGAAAGGTATTGCAATATTGTTGCTCAATTTAATGTATTAGCTCTCTGGATGATCTGCAGATGGGGACCTCCATTTTTAAATCTGGAAGGTGACTGTGCTTCTGGTCTTGTGGAAAGAAGGGTTCAAATCTTGCTGCCAGCTAGAGACTCGAGATTTCTGTGGTAGAGATTCAGAGTTGACTTTGCTGAGGAAATCTTTCCATGCTTGGCTTGTGGGGATCTTTCAGAATAAGATACAGGAGAGAATCTGTTGAAAAGGCAGTATGGTGTGATAGTAGGAGCGTTGGTGAAAGTGACTAAGTTAGTTGGCTCTTCAAGGCTTGCTTGGGAAGTCAGAATACTAATTTTGCCTGCTTGTAGGTAGAGAACTGGTTCAGAGTGGCTCTACTGAAGTTCGTTTCAGCTCTGTGAACTATGATCCTGTGATTTCAGAAAAAAATAAAAGGAAGAGAGTAGGGGTGGAGGGATGCTGGCTAGCACAATCTCAATAATTGATCTCAGCTATTACAAAACAGGAATTCAAAAATTACTTCATGCAAAATATTTGCTTATTTTAAAAATATTATTTTATTTTATTTTATTTTTTTCTGATTTGAAAAGTAACATGAGTGTAAAAATTCAAATAACCACTCTGGAAAACAGTTTTGAAATTCCTCAAGAAATTAAATGTAGAATTACTATGTGACCCGGCCACCATATTTTGAGATATATACTAAAAAAATCCACTGAACTGGACACTTTAAAATGGTTAAAGTGGTACATTTTATGTTATGTGTATTTTATGCCAAAAATTTCTTGGCTTTTCTGAAGACAGTAGTACAACATTCTTTATGTGGGTGAGAAATTGAAAATAAATTAAATGTTAATAGTTAAAAAAATTCAAATGATACGGGATATAGAGAGGGAAAGATAGGACTAATTTTAAATGTGAAATGTATATACAGATTCCCTGGGCATTTAAAAGAATCAGGATAACCAAATGAAATTTCTTATTGGTGAATTCCCATTTGTATCAGATTTGAACAAGGGAAATCCAGTCTGAGTTGTGTTCCTCATCATCCTTCAGTGCATAACTGATGAAAGTTCCATAAGTTTGCCAGGACATTTCAGTTTGAGCTGCTTTCTCTCATTCTGTAGACTGACCAGGGCATCAAAAACCTTTCTGTCGAAGACGCTGCAAGACTTTCTCAGGAAGATCCTGACTACAGCCTGCGGGATCTTTTCAATGCCATTGCCACGGGCAACTACCCCTCCTGGACATTTTACATCCAGGTCATGACTTTTAATCAGGCAGAAACCTTTCCATTTAATCCATTTGATCTTACCAAGGTGAGTATGTTAACAACTAAATTGTTTTCTTTCTTTCTTTTTAAAAAAAATATTGTATTTATTTATTTGACAGAGAGAGAGAGATCACAAGTAGGCAGAAAGGCAGGCAGAGAGAGAGGGGGAAGCAGGCTCCTTGCTGAGCGGAGAGCCTGATGTGGGGCTCGATCCCAGGACCCTGAGATCATGACCTGAGATGAAGGCAGAGGCTTAACCCACTAAGCCACCCAGACGCCCCTCAATTGTTTTCTTTTTTAAGTCTCTTTGTACCTAATTTTACAAATTCCAGTCAAGTATTTGTAATGATAGAGAAGTTATGTACGAAATACAGTGCAGCCACTTTGCAGTTTCCTGGCCTGTGCATCTCACTTCTAATTCCTTTTTGCTGAGTTCGTTGAGTTCCTCAAAGTGGATTGATCTCTCATTATCAGCAGGGAACAGAGCTGGAAAAGCTGATGTCCTTTTGCCTGGGGAAGATGTCCTTGTTTACTGTTTACAGTTGTGAAAGATGTAACCAGTGCACTCACCTGAAGTTCTTTTCACTTTACTGGATTAAAAAATTATTTTCACTTATTATTGTTGGCTTCATTATATTAGAAAGCTGGTTTTTTTTTTGTTGTTGTTAAGAGTTTATTTATTTATTTGAGAGTGAGCAAGCAAGTGCGCATAAGGCGGGTGAGGTTAAGGACAGAGAGAGAGGGAGAAGTTGACTCCCTGCTGAGCAGGGAGCTTGATGTGGGGCTCAATCCCAGGATCCCGGGAGCATGACCTGAGCCAAAGGCAGATGCTTAACCAACTTGAGCCACCCAGGCACCTCGAAAACTGGTATTTTTAATAAGTACGTTAATTTCTTTTAGTTGGTTGTTTGGTAATTGTGAATATGACATTTATTTTTAGATTTGGCCTCACCAGGACTATCCTCTTATCCCAGTTGGTAAACTGGTCTTAAACCGGAATCCAGTTAATTACTTTGCTGAGGTTGAACAGTTGGCATTTGACCCAAGCAACATGCCACCTGGCATTGAGCCCAGCCCTGACAAAATGCTTCAGGTAAGCTTGGTGGAGTGATATCTTCTGAGACAGGCGTGCAGGCGTGTGCATATGCGTGTGCGCACGCACATACACATGCTCTAATTTGGCATGACCTATATATGAAGAATTAACTAGAACATCACTTAAATGTTAATTAATCTGGGTCCTTAGTTCCTGTGAGTCTGATGGAAGCATCCTGATGTTACAGTATTACAGTATAAAGCAAATTTCATAGTATGCTAAGACTTTGATATTTAGTCTTTTAATTTAAAAGAAGAGAAATGCCTCAGATATTTGTAGAGTGAAGCACTCTTCGTTCAGTCTATTATTGATGGGAGGAAATATCGTTAATTGGTCAGTATAACTCGATTCATTTCCTCTCCCATGGTGATGCTTGAAATTTTCCATCTGTAAAAAGAGACTGGAGATGGTTTTTATGAACTGAACATATGTCACCAGTGATTGAAGGCAGTGGGTTAATTTAGCTGTTTGTCTCAGTCATGTTTCTACGCCTTCACTCTTTTTTCATTATTCTCCACTAGGCTCTTTCAAGAGTAGAAAGAGTGAAAAATACTTTTTTTTGGACCAGAAATCAGTAGGAAAATAATTGGCTTAATAATTATTGAGTAAATCAATCTCTTGTGTTTTTGGACTCTGACCATGAAGCAGAGGTGAAGGATTATTACCCAAGATCAGGCCACAGTGGTTGATGGCTACTTCTTATGTAAGCATCTGACTCTGGTTCAGGTGTCACTCTCCATGGAGACAAGCTAAGATTCCATTGTTTTTTTAAGATTTTGTTTTTATTTATCTGACAGAGAGAGCACACAAGCAGGGGGAGTGGCAGGCAGAGGGAGAAACAGGCTCCCTGCTAAGCAGGGAGCTGGACGTGGGGCTGGATCCCAGGACCCTGGGATCATGACCTGAGCCGAAGACTGTTGACTAACCAACCTGAGCCACCCAGGTGCCCCTCCGTTATTATTATTATTTTTTAAAAAATTTTTATTAACATAAAATGTATTATTAGCCTCAGGGGTATAGGCCTGTGAATCGTCAGGCTTACAAACTTCACAGTATTATTTTTTTTTAATAGTAATTTTTCTGCTTTGACATTAGGAACATCTAAGGTTTTTATAGAAAATAAGCTTCTCATTAGCTTTCAGTTCAGTTTAACTAACATACAGATCTGTATCTCACACACACACACACACATATATATATACACATACACACATACACACATACACACACACACACGTTTATTTATATTTATTTATTTATTTGAGAGAGAGAGAGAGAGAGAATGAGATGGCCCACATGTGAGGGGAAGGGGCAGAGGGTGAGGGAGCGAGAATCTTCAGCAGGCTCCATTTCCCAGTGTGGAGCCTGATGTGGGGCTCGATTTCACAACCTTGAGATCATGACCTGAGCCAGAATCAAGAGTTGGATGCTTAACTGAGCCACACAGGCGCCCCTTAACTAAAAGAAATTGAATACCTCTCTGCATATGATAGACTGCTGTGGCTGCGATAACATATAAAAACATAAGATAACTATAATATAAAGCAGAATGTCATGTGAGTTAGGAGAAATCTTGTCTGTTAGGAGGATGACGACAAAGTTTCAAGAATGAGGTAGCATTTGAAATGGCTTTTATTTATTTATTTAAAGATTTTATTTATTTATTTGAGAGAGTGAGAGAGAGGGAGCACGAGCAGGGCAAGTGGGAGAAGGAGAAGCAGACTCCCTGCTGAGCAGGAAGCCCGATGTGGGGCTTGATCCCAGGACTCTGGGACTATGACCTGAGCCGAAGGCAGATGCCCAACTGACTGAGCCACGCAGGCACCCCTTGAGATGGCTTTTAAAGAATGGTTAGGATTTCAGTTTTCAGCAGAGATAAAATAGGGCAGGAGAGAGGCCTGAGTATAGGCGGACCATGTTGGGTGTATTTCAACTGTAAACAGTCACTTTTTCCTAGAGTGGAAGAAGTAAGATTGGGTACATTGAGCATCAGTCAGAGGGGACTTTAGTGCTTGAGTAGAAGTTTGTACGATTGTCCCTTTCGGTTTTGAGAAATGTGATGTGTGCATATCAAGTAGAATCAGTCCAGTTGGTGAACTGGAGGTCAGGGAATAGAGAAGGGGAGCCAAGCAGCTCACAGAGCACAGGAAGGAGTGCTTGTATGAAAGGAGTAAAGGAGGCCAAGCCCTGGGACCCCGGGCATCCAACTTTCCCTGCCTTGGGGTTGGAAGGGAGCTGAACCTGAAGGAGGTTACTGGGATTTGCCAAGGCATGAACTTGTCATGGGTAGAGCTAAGCCTGCATAACCTTGGTATTGAGGGAATAGGTTGAAGAACAAATACTATCCAAATTCTCTTCATGATCCAGGTCACCATGGCTCTCTGGGGCCACAGTGAGACATGGAGACAGTTAACAATCATACAGTTAGAAGACCTGAGAAGCATTGGGTGGAGGCCTCGGCCCAGGGCAAAGGACCACAGATCATATCCATGTTCTCTGCAACAACAAAAACCAAGCGTATGAGACATTTCATTTGAAACTGTTGGGAAGAGGGTCCTGAGAAAAGATGATAAACTGAAATCATGCAATTCTATTAGTGAATTGAATTATATGAATGAATCCTGTAATTTCTGTCAGTATTAACTTGGCTATGGCAAACATATTTTAAATTTATGTGCTGTCTTGTTTTTTTTTTTTTTTTAAGTGTGTTTAGAAAGTGAAAGGGCTTTATTTAGTAGGTGTGGTCAAGATATCAGTCCCTGGCTCAGTTGTTTTAGAACATACGTCAGTTAGCTGTAAGTTCTGACGCCAGGGAGGATGTGAGAAACCATACGTACAGCACGGAAGGACTGCTGTGCTTACTTAGCCATTCGGTGACCAGTGAGGAAACGTTTGAGGTTTTTTGAGTAGGTAAGTCATGTAATCTGTGTGGGGCTGAGGCCGATGCCTTTGGTAGGAACATGTAGGACAGTGAGGGTAGAAGAGGGGCTGAAAGTGGACAGTCAGCTAGGGGGACTTTGAAATCACTCTGATGGGAACTAAAGAGCATCTGAGGGTGACAGTGGCTGTAAGGTCATGAACAATGTTCTCTATTACCTTTCAACAAGATCATGTTATTAAACTTTAAAGTGTTACCCAAAGTGGTAAGCCAGATCACCGTGGAAAGGACATGGATTCCAATCAGTGGGGTGCTAGCAAATGTATTTTACAATATGATACATCCTTGAGAGTGGGAAATAATATAAGGCAGGGCACTAATTTGTTATTTGAGGAGAAAAAAAAGAGTTCTCTTCTGGAACAGGTGTGAAGATTCATGGCTGTTTGGCTGCATGACGGGGAAGATTAAGGACTGTTCAGTTTGGGAGAACTCATGAGATCGAAACTTTGCTCTTTTGGGGGGCTCGGCAGGGTTTGGTGGTAACGCTCTAGAGAGTGCTTCGTGCTTGAAGTTTGAGAAGCAAGTGTGCAGACCATTCTGTTGTGTGTGTGACCACACACAGTCAGCGCCTGTTTCATTTGTAACTGTAGGGCCGCCTTTTTGCCTATCCTGATACTCACCGCCACCGCCTGGGACCCAACTATCTTCAGATACCTGTGAACTGTCCTTTCCGTGCTCGAGTGGCCAACTACCAGCGTGACGGCCCCATGTGCATGCTCGACAATCAGGGTAGGCCTCAGATGTCTGGGAGACGGGGGGAGCCCAAGGGTGCGGCTGAGCGGAGGGTGGGGGAGGCCCTGCCAGGCCCATGGTCTTCGGGCTCCTCCTCTGCGAAGACGACCAAGGGGACCTTCTGCTCCATGAAGCAAGGATGGTTTAAACTGCCTGAAGACTCTCTAATTTTTACCTGTTTGATATGTTTAATTGAGAGTTCCCATCTCAGATTTTCCTTGCTGTCCATCAGATCACAGAAGGTGGGAGAAAGATCTTTCATGGCTGTTGAAGAGTAGCATTCAGCTGAGGGGTTAGGTTTCAAAGACTTTTCACAAAGTGGACAGTTCCTTATCACTCTTGGATCACTAGGACTTAAGACTTTTGGAAGTGCAAAGGCAAGAGTTCCTGTTTCTTGTTTTCCGTTGTAATTGGCTGGGGCCAAGGAGGAAGAAACGTAGGTGGGGTTTCGAGGGCATGGGGCAGGTTAGAATAAAGGAGACAGAGCAAATCAAGGAATTCTCGCTCACTTTTTTTTTTTTTTTTAAAGTGAATATAGTTGAATTCATGTAAATCAACTGGTGAGATGAGATGCTACTGTATTTGGTTCTTTGGAGCTCATTCATAAAATTTATGATTTTTTTTCTTTTAACTACTCTTTTTGGTGCCCATGGACAAACAGCCTCTATTTTTTATTACTTGTTCTAATTAGAGAATGTTTGATTAATGTATTTTCCTTTTAATGCTCTCTAGTTTAATATCGATCTTAATTTTCTCCCCCTCCCCCCCATTTAGGGCATTTGTTTTAGTAATAGCCTGATTACAGTGATCCCTTCAGAAAATGTACTAATGATTTATATTTATAGCCATAGATGTCTATATTCAAACAATGTTTGCTTTTCTCTACAAATAATACATTGTGCCCTAGAGAAAATTTGGAGAAGAGAAGGGGAGAATAAACCCACTTACAGCCCCAACACTCAGAGGCCATAACTGTTGCATTTTGCTTTATTTCCTGCCAGTTTTCTCTGGGTCAGTTTTTTAGACTTAAGATTATTTTGTTTATATGATTTTGTGCCTTGCATTTGTTACCATTTGACTAAGCCTTTTCTATGTGTTTAAGGAGTTTACTTGCTCACTAACTGATTACATCAGGAATTTGTAGTACTTCTCCCTGAGGTTTGCAGAGCTCAGGGGATGTGCTGTTGCCCAAAGTAACTGATATTTCCTGTGTTGGTCTTCCGCGTTTTTCTTCTAAAGTGATTTCTTCCTTTCGTATTCAGCAGTCCTTTCATTCCCGAGACTTGCTGTATTGGAGAGGTTCATGTACATTCTGGAACTTCATTAATAAGTACTTGCTTCACGTTTATCCTTCTTGTTCACCATTATGGTGGCCTATGTGTGAGAAAACTATTCAGAGACACATTTTGACACACCCTTTGCCTACTTTTAAAAGCCAGGCATTTGGGTTGTGCTCTTGAAGTTTAATGACAGAGCTTAATTGTTCCCAGTAGTCAGTGACTTGAAGACAACTCCCACTTTGAGGAAAGGTCCGAACTCATTTGGAGGTAGAATTTAAAATTACTCAAATTGGCACATTTCAAAAAGCTAATTCTTAGTGCGGGAGACCATTGTGGTGGCTGGTTGTTGGTGCACTTTGCCTTACAGATGGATAACGCTGACCTGGAATAAATCTCCAGGGCTAATGATTGGGCCCCGTAATAGTATGGGGCCTTCCTTCTTCCTACATGCCCTTGATGCCTTGATGGGTGTGATCTGTAGACACCTTGATTATCCACTCTGCATAATCTGTCCTGGCAGTGAGCTGGTTAAAATTCCAACCTCAGACTGGTTTGTTCAAAACACTCAAGAGGTTTCTAGGCCACTCCTGCTTAGGCAGCATGTGCTCAGGCAATTCAAGCTTCAGCCAACATCAGCTGAAGCAGTTAGGAAGATAAATATGCCAGAATGAAAAGAAAAAAAAAAAAAAAGCCCTTTTAATTTATTCCAGAAGTCAGAAAATATGTTTTGATTGCATTTGTCATTACTTCTTCTAGAAGTCCAGATAAATGAGTGCTGCCATACTAGAAATATCAAACTAAAGGACTAAAGTCCTTTTTTATTTACTTGTGGAAGGAAGTGAAAGTAAAGCTAGAATTGAATAAAGTCATAGTCAATAAAAGAAAGATATTCTGAGAATCTTAATAACCTTGAAGAAATAGTGAAATAGAGCTCTGTAATGGGAGTGTAGTCTGTGCTGGGATGGAAGAGAGCAGACAGATCCCAGATCCCAGCTCTAGCACTAACCACCACATGACTGTGCCCAGGCAGTTAGCATCTCAGGGCTCGGTTTATCTGTGTCTGTATACAGAAGGAGCAGAGCTAGAACTTTCAGTTGCTTCCCAAGATTCTTTGATTCAGTGTTTGAATTGAGCCCAATCCCAAATGAAATGCTCAGATTTGAAATGTATCTTTGGGTCTCATCTTCTGTGGGGGCCAAATGAAACGTGTATAAATGTATTTGTACCAGTAAGCAGCGGAAGATTTTCAAGATCCGATCTTTCACTTGAAGTGTTCAAGAAGACTTAAGATCTCTTCATTAGAACTCAGAGTGGGACTGCCCATGAGAGCATTTGGAAGGTGGCATTATTCTCTAGGAATCTGAGTCCTGCCTATGGCTAAACAGGAGATGTTAAAATGGCTTGTACATGCATATGGATTGTGTGTGTAAACACATGCATATGTGTCGGGACGTATGTGTAGATGTGATCGCCACTTGAATTATATCTTACTACATTGACTGCTTGTAGACTTACCTCATTCTTCACCTCCCCAAGGAATCTGTATGGTTTTCTTTTGAAGGTGGTGCTCCGAATTACTACCCCAATAGCTTTAGTGCTCCGGAGCAGCAGCCTTCTGCCCTGGAGCATAGCAGCCAGTGCTCTCCAGACGTGCAGCGCTTCAACAGTGCCAACGAAGATAACGTCACTCAGGTAAGAGAGAATCGCAAGCCGACTCCACGCTGAGCACAGAGCCCGATGTGGGGCTTGATCTCACAACCCTGAGATCATGACCTGAGCCGAAATCCAGAGGCAGACGCTTAACTGATCAAGCCACCCAGGCTGCCCCAATTTTCCCCTCTTAAGGTGTCTAATATGTCTTAAATTGAATTCACAGAAAACATCTCTAATCATAAATCAGTGCCTTTATTAGATGGAGTTGAAGTGTTGTGTTTCTATGCTCTTTCAGTATAAGGTACGGAGACTTTCGGTTCCCCCAAATTTTGTTGAAGGGATTATAGGTGGGGCCACTGGGGAAGCAGTGATGCATGGAAAGGTAAGAAATGTGTAAATAAAGCTTAAGTAAAACCGCTTCTGAGAAGCCAGGCAGGACAGCCCAGATTTAAGGGACTAGAACAGGATTCACAGTAGCACTAGGAACCTCCATAGCAAGAGTGTGGCTGTGTCCATTGGAGAGCGCACTGGTCACCGGCACTGTTTAGGGGACCGAACTACTCTCCACCTGTCGGCTTCTATTTTTCAGTACCAGTTGCTTATTCTTACCGTGTCCTCCTGACTTCCTCCTCGCTTCCTCATAGCTTCTGTTTTGACATTGCTGTGGCTTTGCTGTGACCTTGGCCTAACTCTTCTCTATGGCTTCTTTTTCCATATATTACTTTTTCGGGGGACCCTTTTTCACTGTCTCTCTCTCTCTCAGTACTTCTGTGTCAGATTCTAGAGAGAGGGAGTCGAATTGATTTGACTGGTGTTTTCACTCTAGGCTGCATCATTGACCTTTGGCCAGCCTGTGGCTACCCGCCACAGGTCAAGTGCCCACCCTCTTTCTCATCACCCATAGCTGTCCGAGTGAGGTTCTCTCGGTGGGTGCACTGAAAGAGACCCTGTCACTTTAAAGAGGAGCCTCCTCATTAATGTGTCCAGTACAACTTAGATCTCACACAAGAGAAAAAGGAGATTTAAAAGTCTAATTGTCCTAGAGCTTGGTATCTACTTTTTCAATTTATAAATGTGGGTTCTCAGTAAAAGATATTTAAATACATGAATTAATTCACCATGAAGACATCTTTATTTGAAAGGGATGTGTGCATAGTAGGATGTAAACCAGATTTAGATGAAATGAAACATCTTCTAAAAGCCTTTTGTAGTTACTGCATTATTTTTAGTGATGCGGATGATACCAATATATTGTACTACAGTCCCTACCTTTCAAAGAATTTTGCCTGCATGAGGTCTGCTCTAGTGTTAAACTAGCTAATACTAACTCTGCAAAAATTAATTTAGATAATATATGGCTTACAGAGTGAAAGAACATATATGCAGTTCATCTAACTAATGACCCATGTCCAGAATATGTAATGAACTCCTACAGAGCAGTGAGGAAAAAGACCAAGGAATAGAAGATGGGCAAAGACTTGAACAGGCACTTCACAGAAGACAATATCCAAATGACTGAAAAACATACAGAAAAGTGGTTTATCTCTATAGTTAGCAGGGATGTATGAAATGAAACCACAAAGAGATAGCACTACCTAGGCACCAGAGTGGCTAGAATTAGGACTGGCCACGCCAAGTGTTGAGAGAACGAGAAACAACGCTCTCTTTCCTGTGAGTGTAAATTAGTTTAGCTGTTTTGGGAAGCTGTGTCTCAGTATCCATTCAAGCTAAACAGTGTGTGTCTTTTGACCCTGGTAAAGTACACTGTTATGTAGGAACCCAATAGAAGTGTAGACATGTGAGCACCGGAAGACATGTGCAAGACTGTTCCTGTTACGCAGATGTTCAACGAGAGCTTAGATAAGCACATTTGCCAGAACACATTGAAAATATGAGAAGTCAAAAGAATTGCATTTGGGGATACAGTTGGAGAAAGGGGGATAATGACCGGGAGGAGGGACTCTGGTGGGGAGATTTCTGAGGTGTAAGTGATGTTCCTTCTTTATCTGGGTGGTGGTTGTGTAGTATGTTCACTGGGAAGTCATTGAACCTGCACTTAGGGTTGGTGCCCTTTACTGTAGGGCTGTAACACCTAAATTAAAAAGCTTACGAAAGAAGAAAAATCATTCTCTCAATTTACGTATACTAGTAAAAATATCACATTTCCTTTGAAAAGAATTTGGTCCTGCTATCAAAGTTCTATGGTTAGGTGTTGCAGCTGATAAAACCATTTAGAATCTTTATCGGGTCAATGAAATTGAACAGCTGTCCAGTGTGTGGAGTCCATGCCCCTCTGCATTGAGCCGCTGAGCTGTGTGTACAGATGGTGATTGCTAGCCAGGTGTAAGGCTGTGCAGATCAGAGCTCCCTGGAGACTTCCCCAGTTCGACTTCCAAGTCCCGCCTGCCTTTTGCCCGAGCAGTGTGACTGCGGAAGCCAGGCTCAGATGGGTAAGGAGACCATACTATTTCTGTTGCAGCCACTGGCTGAGTTGTCCACCTGCTGAGAGAGGGGCGCTCTTTCTTTTTGTGTTTGTACATGTGCTTTTTTATTATTCTCTTGGAGCTAGATTAACCAGATCTCTGGGAGAGCAAGTACTTTATGTGGGTTTTATTGAGTGGTGTGTTGATAAATATTAACATTTGTGTACAGGGGGCAAAGCCCTGGTTTATAGTGTTTGTCAATTTTCCTTTTTTTTTTTTTTTAAGATTTAATTTATCTGAGAGGGAGAGAGAGAGAGAGAGAGCGAGCACAAGCAGGGGGAGGGACAGAGGGAGAGGTAGAAGCAGACTCCTTGCTGAGCAGGGAGCCAGGCAGAGCCGCTGTTCCAGAACCCTTGAGATCATAACCTGAGCTAAAGGCAGTGGCTTAACGAACTGAGCCACCCAGATAACCTATAGTGTTTGTCAATCTTCTTGGTGAAAATATTCCCTAGAGCTGATTCCAAGCTAGGAACATGGCGTCACTACATCTGTGGCATTGGGACATGAGGTTCAGTATCACACTATTTTGTTCTGTTTCTACCGTAGTAATACAGTAGACACAAATCATCTCAGGAACATAGGTAATAGTGTATTAATTAAGCATACATTTTGAAGGTTTATTATTTTTGTTTATAATGTAATTTAACTGTAAGTATGTAAATTATATATAAACATATAATTGAGTTTTTAATAACAACCGTGTTTTAACAACTCACAAAATTCTTTTTTTTTTTTTTTCTTAAAGATTTTATTTATTTATTTGACAGAGAGAGAGATCACAAGTAGGCAGAGAGGGAGACAGAGAGAGAGGAAGGAAAGCAGGCTCCCTGCCTAGCAGAGAGCCGGATGTGGGGCTCGATCCCAGGACGCTGGGATCATGACCTGAGCCCAAGGCAGAGGCTTTAAACCACTGAGCCACCCAGGTGCCCCAACAACTCACAAAATTCTTAAAAAGATAATCCACTCTCATAAGCAGGTGGGCTCCAGCACACCACTGAAACTGCAGGACCAATTTCCTTTTAGTTTGATGATAGACTGATGGAACATAGGAGGCCACACCTCTATTTGTCATACATGGACATGCTAGATTAAAAAATAAAAAGAAAAGTAGTTGAGCTAACAAACAAAATTAAATTTCTGGGTTCTAGAAATGAAAAAGGAATCATAATAGTGCATGAACATCAAAGGTATATATATCATGGTGGGTAACCAGACTTTATTTACATCTTTATCAAGATTTTATGACTCCAAGGGGCTTGGAGTTTAGGCTGCAGACTCCATGTGTTGCAGAGAGCTAGAACTGGCCTCTTGACCTGTGACATAATGATGAGAATCAGGAACTGGCACTCCATGGGGAAAACTACCCACCAGACTGAGGCTACAGCTTGCCAGCCTGTGGGCTCTAGACTTCCTGAGAAATTGGGCATCCCTTCCTCCTACTCTCCTCCTTTTAGGTGAGGTCTCTGCACTCTTGTTCCACTTAGAACCACCTAGAAGTCCTGGCCTGAGAAACAATGAGTCAGCGAACCCTTTAGGCCCTTTTGCAGAAATGGTGAAAAAAATCACAAGACCCCTTAACAATTTGGACTCAGGCGATGGTTCTGCAGAAGATAACTCCTGTTGGAGATGAGTCCCAGGGAAGAATTACAGTACAAGTAGGGAAATCCAGTGCCCTGAGATATTGCACGTGCCATAGGTGGAAGAATCATGTACATGATAGAATAATCTAAAAGGGCTTTAAAATAAGCATGTATACTGTATTCAAGGAGATAGAGAATGGGATATGATCTACAAGATAAAAATAAGATATGGGAAAACAAAAATAAGTAGATTTAAGAAGGAACCAAATAGATGTTTTTAGAAACAAAAAGTACAATCTTTCAAATAAAAATTTAACATACTAAAGTATCTCAGTGGATGGTTAAGCAGTGTGTTAGATATAGATGAAGAGAGAATTAGTGAATTGGGGGACAGATCTGAGAAAATCCCCGTAATGCAGTACTGTGATTGGATTGTGGTCATGTCCGAAGTTTGATGTTTTTATTTTTTTTATTTTTATTTTTTAAGATTTTATTTATTTGACACAGAGAGATCACAAGTAGGCAGAGCAGCAGGCATAGAGAGAGGGGGAAGCAGGCTCCCCACCGAGCTGAGAGTCCAATGCGGGACTTGATCCCAGGACGCTGAGATCATGACCTGAGCCGAAGGTAGAGGCCCAACCGACTCAGCCACCCAGATACCCCCAAAGTTCGATTTTTTAAACTTTGGTTTCAAATGTAAAATTTGATCAAAAAAATTTTTTTTAAAGATTTTATTTATTTGACAGAGACCACAGGTAGGCAGAGAGGCAGGCCGGGGTGGGCGGGAAGCCGGCTCCCCGCCAAGCAGAGAGCCTGATGCGGGGCTCGATCCCAGGACCCTGAGATCATGACCTGAGCTGAAGGCAGAGGTCCAACCCACTGAGCCACACAGGTGCCCCAATTTGTTCAAATTTTTAAAGTGTTTTTATGGCTTGATATTTGATAACACACTTAGAAAAGCTATGAACATTTTGACATTGTATGAATTTGAAACTTTGGATAATTGGGTATTTTTGGACTTTATAAACATTGGTAGAATAGGACATAGGATGGTGCCTGGTATGTTATAGAAACTTTATAAATAAATATGGTTGAATAAATGAATGAATGATATGTTAGAATAAAAATCATAGCTGTTACTTAGAAATGGTTGATTTCAGAAGTGAGCAAAGCCCTTAGGACTCATCTACCTTACTTCTAAGTTGCTATTTTTCATTTTAATCGACTGATACTCATGTTAGAGGCAGCTCCATCGATACTCATGTTAGAGGCAAGCTTAATTGTATAAAGTTTCACTATTAACATGTGTCATCTCCAAGAAAGCATTGCTTCTGAGAAACTAAGGTATATATTAATGAATTAGGGTTTCTTCCTCTATAGTTCTGGATGAATTGAACAAAGGTTGTATCATGCTAAGTTTCCGTTTGATGACGGCTTGCCGGCTCTGGATGTGTCTGTAGCAAGGTGTGGTGGGATTCTTAATTGTAGGCTCTACTGTGTCTTCAGCTTGTAAGAGACATCTAAAAACACTGACTACAAAGGACATGACTCCAAGAAGCAGTTATGAGAGCTGTTGTCAACTGAATTCTCCCTGTTCCACAAAACGAAATGTGAGGATCTCCATACAAATGACAGTTTTTGCTAGAATTATAGCTTACCCTTCAGTTCTAAACACTTTCTCATTACACCAATGAGAAGTTATTTTTTCATTTCAAAGGCAGCACATTGAGTGAGTTTTGTTCACAACAGACTGGTTATTTATATATATAATCTATATATATACATATATATACCGCATTGCGCATTTTCCCTGCTCAGGTGCGGACGTTCTACACGAAGGTGCTGAATGAGGAGGAGAGGAAACGCCTGTGCAAGAACATCGCGGACCACCTGAAGGATGCACAGCTTTTCATCCAGAAGAAAGCGGTGAGTGATACTTCAGCCGGCCGGTGACATCTGCTGGCCGGAGGAGAGAGCACAGCTGTGTGAGAGAACCCTTAAGTGAATGTCGCTTCTGTTCTGCTTGAGCTAGTTGGACTTAAAAAAAAAAATTAGGACTGATCCCCAGCCCACCTCCAATTCTTTACTCTGCATGTTTTTTTCTCCAGGGAATGTGGCATAACCGCTCATCCTTCAGTTGTCCAGTGTGTAATAATTGAGTTGAATTCAGGGTGAATTCTGTCCTACGCTCTTCATCGACTGCCACCAAGTTCTGTGCTAGAGTCATGTCCAATATAAAAATGTGGGTCCTGCCCCAATTTTGCTTCAACTTTAGATGATAAGAAATACGGATTGCTTTTTTTTGTGTTGCGAAGCCTATCTAACCACTCGGTGTCATGACACCTAATCCTCCTTCAGAAGTAGCTGGAAACTTGCACTGTCTCTGGGGAGCACTGAGCCGCTGCCACAGCTCAGGCTGAACTCCTGAGCTGAGGGGCCAGGGTATTTCTGACGGTACCTCATTGTGCGTCGTGGAGCCTTCCCGCTCGCAGTTTTTGGGGCCTGCCACAGGAGTAAGCTTCTTAGAAGTTGAGACAACCCTGCAGTTGCCTGTCTTGGTCGCTGCTTCTCTGTTCAAAGGGACAGCTGGACCGGCAGCTCTCTGGGATGTGTTCAAAGGCCTGGAGACAAGTACCAGCAGGCTGGGCACTTTCTCTGTAGGCAAAGTTCTGTGTCTTTAACTGTCTCTCACAAGTGTGTGTCTGAAAATAACCTTTTAAACTGCGGAGACACTATTTACACGTTTCCCTCTGCAGCCGAGCAGCCGAGAGCTGGACGCTTGCTCTGTGAGGTAGGCGGGGGCGGGTTTTATCTCACTGATGAGAACGAGTGGGACAGTGTGTAAGCAGCAGAACTGGGCTTGAACCCTTGGTCTTCTTCTCTTGCCTGTGCTGAAAATGTAAGGCTTCCTGGGGGTTCACAGTGCCCCCTTCCTGCTGTCCACTCAGGATCAGCCTGTGGTTGGGAACTCCTGCTTGAAGTATGTGGAGTTGCCCAGCATGGGCCACCGTCTTTGTACACCTCACTTTAAAGTCAGGCGGTGTCTGGGCCCGTCTTGGTCTACAAATCACTGTGACTTGTAGAGTCACCCTGAGGCCGGCTCCTTATGTGCAGCAAGTGCCACTCACCTCGTTCTCTGAGGTGGGTTTCATTATGTCACTCGTTTTGTGGGGAGTGGACACTGACGCTCAGAGGAATGACTTCTCCAAGGTTGCTCAGCCGGTCTGTGCCAGGGTTTCCCCCAAATCCTCTCAGTCTTACTCTGTGGTGTTATACGCTGCATTGCTGTGCCTGCCTTCCTCTCCTACAGAGTAAACACTGTGCCACGCGTTGCCGGAGGCCAGCCTAAGAGGGGGCTAGGGTCAGTTTACATTTTTTGTCATTTGGTTTTAGGTCAAGAACTTCAGTGATGTCCATCCTGACTATGGGGCCCGCATCCAGGCTCTTTTGGATGAATACAATGCTCAGAAACCCAAGGTGAGCCCAGAGCAGCCCGGCTGGGGTAAAGGAAGGGTGTTCTGGATCAGACTTGGTTGGAAAGTTTGGTTTCCTTAGTGATGATTCTTCTCAGGGACAACTGTTAGATTTTCCAAGCTGTTCAGACACTCCCTTGCCAAGTAAAGAACTCACCTGCACAGCACACCCTCTTTGCTTTAGCTCTGGACCACATAAGGTCATGTAGGTAAATGCAATTCCCAATGGTTATTATCTTCATGTGAGCACAAATTAAAGCCAAGATGAACACCAGGCTGCTGCTGCTGAGCGAGTTAATTAACCTGCTGGTCTTGTTCTTTTAAAACAGAATGCGATTCACACCTTTATGCAGCATGGGTCCCACCTGGCGGCACGGGAGAAAGCCAACCTGTGAGTCGGGGCCCTGGGCCTGCCCCAAGTTGCTCTCCATCTGAGAAGCAAACCATGGTGTTCACACACCTACCCATTCTTTGCCAGATAGAAGATTCTCCTGGGCTAGGTGCACAATCGCAAGCCATGTCTTTCAAATACTAATCCAGGTTTCTATCGCAAATAATGTAGCATTGGCGTTTAGTGCTATTTCCCTGGGGGGGGATAAGGGTAGGGCTTAATAATGGTAAAAAAGAAAACGTACTTGCTTTTGACAGTTGATTGGATTATTCACTTAAAATGACTAGAATGACAGTTTCTGGCAGAAATATGTTTTTATTTGATGAGAAAAAAATATTGGTGAAATTAGTATGTTTACATATCATCTCATGGCCTTATTGTATAAAAATATGGCTGTAATTATATAAGAAGAAAAGATCATCTACTCAGTAGTTTTCATTTTTCTCAGTTCTGTATAGGAAAAACACATTTAATGCATTGATGTCTTTTGAAAATAATTTCACTGACATCATAGCTTAATGCTTACTCCTGCCTGGAACTGATCAGATTTTTCTGAACTTGGAATTACATCTATGCTCATATAGCATTGATTTTGCAACAGACTGATTTGTAATTGCTACATTTTACAATAAAATAATCTGCGCATAAGAAGAATGGCGTTTGATTTCTTTGGGCTCCATATATAACTTGGACTCTTAGTCTGAATATCATGTATTTTCAGATGCTTACCCTTAAAACTGAGAATACCAATATTACAGGGATACTATATTATTTCTTTAAACCAGTAGCCTTTAGACACAGTTTTCTAAGACACTCTGGACCAGAACTTTTCATCCTACTGGGAATATAGCAAATTTTCCAACTTTGAAAGTTACTTAAATCTCTTGTCCATTAGTTCACTTCCTTATCTGTTTATGAATTTTTAAAATAAGAACCTCCGGTTCTTTTCTTTCTTTTTTTCTTGCCTATCATCTTTGCCTATCATGGTTAAATGGAATACTCTAGACGTGAGCTCTTGAGTACTGAATGAAACCTTTTTTCTTTGAAAATCCTTATTCCCGTCACCTCAGCTCTTCAAAACCAGTTTTACTCTCAGAAATTCCCTGGGATCTTGGGCTACAGGAAACTGTTGGATCCCTAGTAGATACAAACTTGCAGTCCTTCAGCTCAAACTTTTTTTACCCCTCCCTACCAAATTCTCTTGCCTAAATCCTTCCTATATTTGAGTGTGACTGGAAACTGTTCTGTTTGCCAACATAGAGAGTAAAATTGTCCATTTGTGCCTACTGGTGAATACTTTCAATTTAGTGACTTTACTACAGTTCTGGCTTTTTATATGATTAAATATATAAGATAAACTCATAAAAATTAATGTAATTTGACATGGGGAAAGAGTTTATTTGAAAATTGGTTATAAACACAAAGATGGGGTTTTTGAGAAAATTTTCTGCTTTGGTCTATTCTGTCCTCTAGAAATAAGTCAGTAGTTAAAAATCACATATATCTAACATGTTTCTGGTAAGTAACAATCTGACACCTGCAAGTGTCTCCACTTTTGTCCTCTGGAGACCTCTTTTTGTAATTTTCAAAGATAAATATTGATGAGGTTAACTTTCTCAGGTTTTACTTCCTGGGCAGCAGTACCCAATTATATTCCTTTTAGGTGACATTAAAATACATCCTGAGAGTTTCTGAGCCAAATTCCTAAGGAGAATAAAATTAGTAAGAGATAGTATATTACAAAGGCTTTAGAACCACAAGAGACCAAGATTCAGATCCGTGCTCTGCTGTTTTCCACCTGTGGTATTTGAGCAAGTTGCCTCACCTCTCAGTATTAGTTCCCTCATCGCGAAGTGGGACCATGAATTGTTCTATCTCCATAGGATTGTATGGTCATTATTCAAAATATTGACTTTGACCACCACGTCTTTCCAGCTCAGTATCCCAGGGCCTCATCTTGGTCAGCTTCTGCCTTGTAACAAAGCACTTCACAACTCAGTGACTTGAAACAATAATCATATATCACTCATGTCTCCAAGTCAGCTAGGGATTGACTGATCGAGGCTGGGCTCAGCTGTGGTAGCTTGTTGATGTGGCTCTGTGTCACACGTCTCTCATCCTTCTGGGACTCATGGTGATGGCTAGTTCCTAGTGATGGCAGAAGTGCAAGAATGCAAGAAAGGGAAACCTACTCTTTTTTCTTTTTCCAAGTGTGAGAAATTGTACTCCATCCATGGAGGTGACTCTTTATGTGTGTGTGTGTATGTGTGTGTCTATCTGAACATTAATCTACCATAGACTTCCTTCCCATTAGTTCTTCCACACTACTGGGATTTCTAATCAATTCTCAATGGTCATCACCCTCTTTGTGTCTTTAGTTCCCTTCTTACTTTGTTTACATTTGATCTAGTTCTAAATAAGAACTACTCCAGAACCCAGCCTTGGTCAAGGATGCCTCTCAGTGACTCAGTTTCCACACTGGAAATGACCATGACCGAAGCAAACCACAGCCCTTTTGACTGGGCTTTTAAAAATTTGACCACAAACCTCAAGTGGGCCCCCAGTACTGCCTGGAAATCTGTTTTTCTCTCTTTGGTAAATCCTCCTGCTTGGCTCCCCCTCTCCCTTCAGCTCCTTATTTCACCAAGGATAGAATAGCTTCCTTATCTTTTCCTCCACCAGAGTCTTCCAACTTGCCAGCATCGACATCACCATGCTCTCCTTTCCTTCCTGTTGACAGAGATGAGTTCTGTCCCTGCTGAAGGCCAGACCTCATGTGCAATGACCCCATGCCTTCTCTCCTGCTCTTGGATCCCCCTGCCCTCTCCTACCTCATCCCTTTTAGCTTGCAAACCTGCTCTTCCAAATCTCATCAAATCCTCTCTTGTCCTCATAGGGCTCTCCTGTTATTGCCCCCTTTGTTGAAAAATACTTTAAAAGAATTTCCTTTACTTACTTGCTATCCTTCCTGTCTTCTGTCCTTCCTTGAAACTACTACAATCAGGCTGCCCTCGCCAAGGTCACCAGTGGCTTCCATGCCACTAAAATCCAATACTCTCATCTAGTAGTGCCATTTCTGGGTGTATACCCAAAAGGAGTGAAAGCAGTGACTTGAAGGGATATTGCACCCAGTGTTCATAGCTACATTACTCACAATGTCCAAAAGGCGGAAAAAAACACAAGTGTCCATTGATGGATGAATGAATAAACAAAATTTGGTATATCCAGACAATGGAATATTATTCAGGCTTAAAAAGGAAGGAAGTTCTAACACAGGATAGAATATGGATGACCCTTGAAGACATGACACAAGGGAAATAAGCCAGATGCAGATGGGCAAATATAGCATCATTCCACTTACATGAGGTTCCTATGGTGGGGAGGGGGAAAAAGTGTTTAATAGTTAACAGTGTTTCAGTTTGGCAACAGGAAAAAGTTTTGGAGATGGATAGTGTGGTAATGATTGCTCAACAGTGTGAATGTATTTAATGCCACTGAATTGTATACTTAACAGTGGTTAAAATAGGGGAGCCTGGGTGGCATAATTCGTTAAGAAAGGGACTCTTGGTTTCAGCTCAGGTCATGGTCTCAGGGTCATGAGATTGAACCCCATGTCTGGCTCCACACTTAGCATGAAGTCTGCTTGAGACTCTCCCTCTCTCTCTGCTCTCCCCTCTGTTCTCCCTCTCAAATACATCTTTTAAAAAAGGTTAAAATATTAAATTTTGTATATATATAGCACAACAAAAGAAATCCAATGGTCCATTCTCATTCTTCACTCATGTGATCTCTTAGCAGTATTTAACACAACGGATCACTGGAACCCCATTCTCTCTCTCTCTCTTTTTTTTTTTTTGCATAAGAACTTTTTTGAGATATAATTTACATACCATAAAATCCAAACAAAGTATATAATTCAGTGGTTTTTAGTGTATACAGAGAGTTGTGTAGTCATCACAATTGATTTTAGGACATTTTTGGCACCCCCCCCAACCCCCAGAAACCCTATACAATTAGCAATTCCCCCAACTGAATCCTGCCCCAGCCCTTGGCCATCACCCATCTAGCTGCTATGTGAAATTGGCCTCCTCTGCACATTTAACTTACATGGAGTCCTACAGTGTATGGTCTTTTCGACTGGCTTCTTTCACTTAGTGTAATGTTTCCAAGGTTCTTACATGTTGTAGCATGTGTTAGTACTTCATTTCCTTTTATTGCCAAATAATGTTCCATTGTATAGATATGCTGTGTCTTATTTGCCCATTCATCAGTCAGTAGACATGTGGGTGTCTCCACTTGTTGGCCACTATGAGATGAATAATGCAGCTGAAAACGTTCACATGCGTGCTTTTGTGGGGACACATGTTTTCATTTCTCATATTCTCACCCTTTAAAGGCGTTTTCACTTAACCTCTGGCACACTGCTGTCTAAAGATCAGCTCCTGGCATTATGTTATGTTATGTTACATTACGTTATGTTCTATTCCTTACTTTTAAGATTTATTTATTTATTTGAGAGAGAGTCTGTGCATGAGTGGGAGAGGCAGAGGAAGAGGAACAGAGAAACTCAAGCAGACTCCGTGCTGAGCGTGGAGCCAATGCGGGGCTCGATCTCACAACCCTGAGATCATGACCTGAGCTGAAACCATGAGTCAGACTCTCAATTGACTGTGCCCCCCAGGTGCCCCTCAACTCCTGGTATTTTAAAATTGATTGCTTGCTCTTCTGAAAAGAGGACTAGGTCTGGGCTTTTAAGCTGTGGGAAGGATCTTGTTCTTTTCAAAATCAATGTCAGAATTTTGGTTTAAAAATATGTTAATTTTGTGTTTCCCTGATAAAGGAGTATCATTTTAACTGATCTACTAAGGAAATGAGTTTTAAGAACTTAGCACGTGCTTTTCTGAGAGGAACGTGGCCAAGCTGCTTGGCCATTTCTTTGCCTCTTAGTTCATGGGACTGCAAAGCAAATGGCCAAATTTCACTTTAAAGGAGCTGATAAGACAAATGGAAGGCTTTAAAATCCTTACCAGAGCTTTTAAAGATGCGAAAGGTTGGTAGAGGTGAACTCAAAAAGTTCTGTATACTTCTGAATTTTGGACAATTTTAAACACACAGGAATATACTGAAAGTTTTCTGTGGAAAGCTGTATTGTGATCTTTTTTCTAAAGGATCTTAGTCCCTCATTTGGCTGTTTGAGAAGTGAATTTTACATTGTTTTAGGTTTTTGTTTTGCTTCAGTGTCGTTTGCTGGAAGTGGGGTACTTTAAGCAGCTCTTTGTATTTTCGGTTGTTCAGTGAATTGTGTCATGAAGCTTTATGTTTAAGTAAAGTTTACAGTTTAAAGAGTATAGTGGTCTGAATGATGTCCTCCAGTAGGATGGCCCATGTCCCAGCCTCTGGAACCTGTGAAGGTGACCTTATTTGGAAAAGAGTTTACAGGTGTCATTACGTGAAGGGTCTCAGGATAGGATCCTCCTGGTATTATTCAGATGGTTTCTAAATCCGGTGATGAGTATTCTTCTAAGAGACCAAAGGGGAGAAGGAGGGGCAGGTCACATGCAGATGGAGGCAGAGATTGGAATCTTATATAGCCATAAGCAAAGGAGGCCTAGAGCCACCAGAAGCTGAAGGAGAGAAGAAAGGATTCTTTCCTAGAGCCTAGGGAGGGGCATGGCCATGCCAACACCTTGATTTCAGACTTCCAGCCTCCAGAACTGGGAGAGAATGAATTCCTCTTGTTTTAAGCCTCCAAATTTTAAGCCTTCCATTAATTTCTCATGGGCAGCACTAGGAACCTAATTAGAGAGGATGCTGATTCAATGATTTTGTAAAGGGAAAACATCTTGAGTGGCAGAGGGAGAAATGCTTTTGTTCTGTGAATTGCTTGAGGCCCCTGTTACTCTTCCCCCGCACCCCCTCCGCCCTTGAGCTGCTCTGCCCCTACTTCATTTTCCTCCATCCCCTTGCCTCCACTTCTTGGTTCTGCTCCTTCCAAGCTCTGCCCGGAAGTTCCTCGTTACTTCCTGTTAGAATATTTCCAATTTTCTGGACAGTCTCTTCTTTTAGTGGAACTGTGGGCTTTGATCCTTTCCATTGACATGGTACTTACCTCTTTAGATGGCCAGGATGGGGGTCCCAAATTCAAAATGTACAAGCATTCTGGATGTATGAAAACCAAAACCAACCACAATAATGCAAGAACAAAGCTAAATGCCTGGAAAGAGGTATGACTGGTGACCAAATGCTGTGCCTCAAGGGGCTGTTTCTACTTAACTCCAGGAAATTATTGCCACAATGTATTGAGGAACTAGTGTTGACAGATCTGATTTTTTAAAAGAAGCTGGAAATCTGGATTTTTCTGTAAATCCCCTGATTTTTAGATAAGGTAACTATTCATAGTAAGAAACAAAACCAAACCTCAAAACAACTAGCAAAAAAAAAAAAAAAAAAAAGTGCGTGTGTGTGCATTTGTGTGTGTGTGTGTGTATGTACCAAACAAAAACCTATCTCTAAGGTCCCACTGGCCCATATATCCCATTTTGCAAGGGGACCCTCTGTCTTAGGATGTAGAGGTGGTGGGTAGGATCATTGCATATATTTCTTGCATCTTTTGGGGCTCTTTAAAAATCTCCATCTCCAAAATGCTAAGCAACAGAAGTGTCCTCAAAGGTTTTTTAGGTCGCTATCGCTTTCCTGAGCCTGCCTTGCCGAATTTAACAACACAGAGACACTTGAACATGTTAAATATTTTATTCACATTGTTTACAAACTATATCCACCTGGAAAACACGAGTCCAAAAATGGATTATTTTACAGTAATTCACATTTTTTTAAAAACAAATTGCTACAAAGTGAAGCTCTAAGCACGGAGGTCCTCAGCCTGTCTCGTGGTTCAGTGCCTGGTTGCACAGAGCCCCCCCACTCTACTGGGGTAGCAGTCCTCAGGGCAGACGGCCTCATCGCAGGTCACCAATGACTTCCCTACCAGTGAGCGATGAGGAGATGTCAGTGCAGACTTTAACCGGTGAACATTTACTGATAGCAATTCACCGTTCCTTCTTTTATCAAGGAAATAGTTTTAGAGCTTGAGTACATGCCAGGAAGACAAAACAAAGGAGACTTCTCAGGTAATCAGCCATTACAGAGTTATCAGGACCTGGCCCGTTCTATAAAGGTTGAATGTCTGGGCCGCAGACAGAATGGACAAGCTACAGTTTTGTGGTGTTGACGGCCCGGATCAGAAACAGTAGTGATTTGGAAATTGGTGCGAGGATCTGTGGACTAACTCAGCTACCCTCCCTTCCCACCACCACCAGGAGAAGAGGGGAAATAAACTCAGTAGGAATTAATAATGTGCCTAATTTTAAGTGTGTGGCCCTAGAAAGATGGCTGTGGGAGTTGGCTGAATGCCCCCAAAGATACTGTGGTTCGGAAGCTTATTATTTCCCTATGCTAAATCCAATCATGCCCTCCAGAATGGGGTCCAAAACAAAAACAAAAACAAAAACAAAATCAACAAAGCATGTCCCCTTTTCTTTTATTAATTAAGAAACTTTTCTATGGCATTTGGCTTTAATGATTTAAAATCTATAGTAGGTCTGTCTTACCCACATCTCACCCCCTCCTACCAAAATAACTACCAAAGAGTCACTTTTCCTGTTTTTCCTTTGCGAGCTGCCACAGTTAAATATGAGAAAACTTTTGAGCCTTTGGAAGGGGAGCCCCTGGTTGAATCTCAAATGGCAGAAGTGGGTCCTTTTTCTCAGAGTAGCACCAACAGCACGGGCTATCGTGTTTCTGTAACTCTCGATTAGGGGAGGAATGTTTGTCAGGGAACCACAAAAGACCATTCCTTCCTTCCCTTGGATAAGAAAACACAGAATTCCTTAAAGGGTTGCTTCACCGTGGGAGCAGACAACAACTCTGAATCCGAATGGAAGCTGAGAGGTGGAGAAATGTTAGCACATTTGCAGGTTAACACGATGACACAACAACAACAACAACAACAACAACGAGACTTTCAAATGTCTATTGCGATGCGATTGTTTGAGAAGACAAGAAATCTGTAGAAGGAGCTTGATGATGGAGCAGATCATAGCTTGTCTTCCTGCCACCCGTGTGCATTTTTTCCAAACTTGTACACTAGCCTTCGGTCGACCCGTTCCAAAATTCCTGTTTTGTAGTAGTACCTGAGAAAGACAGCAGAAGAGAAATGTGGGGAGACCCGCACCCCAGGAAGACAACAGAATAAAAACACTCTTCTCATTCCTCTCGGGTGACCAGGCTGGTTTTCGGTAACCCTGGTATTTCCACACCCTGCTATCAGCTTACACTTAAACCTTTCCCAGACAGCTTGAAGGCTAAGCCTCACCACGCTCAGATCAAAACGCATTTTGTGTATGTATGTGTGGGACGGCCGGCATTCAGAGTGATCCCCAGGGCCATTGCCAAGAATGAGGACGGCGTGTCCATTTACAAACTATAATCCCACCTGTAACTAAGAACCAGAGTGTTGTCTCATGACCTTTCGATTATCAAGGAAAAAGCTGCAAAAACAGTTTTAATTTTCTATGGCTGGCCGTTTTGTATAACTCTGCCCGAAGGCTCATGGTGTTTCATGCTATTAACTCACCTCAGAGCTCGGCTCAACTTTTCATACGTCATTCTGTCATTTTTCTTCCTTTGTCCCCACATCTTTGCCAGGGCTTCTGATTTTACTACCCGAAAAATACCTTGTTCCCTATCTTCCCATTCCAGAATACCGCAGTTTTCTTCAGGAGAGAGAAGCAGGTCTCGCACAAATTCCCATAGATGAGAACTTTGGAGGCCTTTTGAGAAAGAAAAAAAAAGTTACTTAACAGTTAAAAAAAATTCTAAGAGTTGTACCATTTCTCATTAACTCCGAGAATTGCAGCTTTTTTTTTTTTTTTAAGATTTTATTTATTTATTTGTCAGAATGAGCACAGGCAGACAGAGTGGCAGGCAGAGGCAGATGGAGAAGCAGGCTCCCGCTGAGCAAGGAGCCCGATGTGGGACTCGATCCCAGGATGCTGGGATCATGACCTGAGCCGAAGGCAGCGGCTTAACCAACTGAGCCACCCAGGCATCCCAAGAATTGCGGCTTTTTAAATGGGGATATTTTCCATATTATGACCAAGTGCTCTACTTGGACCTGCATTGGGCTGTGAAATATTTCTCTTCTATTAAAGCAATTGTAAGGGACACCTGGCTGGCTCAGTCAGTTAAGTGTCTGCCTTCAGCTCAGGTCATGATCCCAGGGTCGTGGGATCGAGCCCCGCATTGGGCTCCCTGTTCAATGGAGAGTCTGCTTCTCTTTCTACCCCACCGCCTCTCTCTCTCTCTCAAATAAATAGAATCTTTAAAAAAATAAAGCAATCATAAAATACACATACAGGAACACCGAATTTATACCGACTAGAAACACCGTGGCTCCCAGCCTGTCCTTGCTCTGTGGAACTATGGAATAATTCTTAGGAATTAATAAAATGACAGTCATATGATCTTTCTGACAGACAGTATGATGGTACTAATATTCCATAGCCACGCCAGTCTGGCAGACTGATTCTACAATGAATTTTTTCATGAGAAGCTGGTGTTTCTCTTGGTCCATTAGAGTTGTCATTAAGACCGGTTCTAGTGTCCAACCACCTGGGTTTGGGGCCTGAATTTACCTCTTTGTAGCTCTGTAATCGTAATCTCTCCAGTTATCTGTAAAATGGGACCAGAGGGTTACCTACCTCATGGGAGAAGTTGGAGGATTATGGTTTAACAATAAAGTGACTGGCATCGAGTGGGGCAGACTTGATTCGGCCCTGGGTAGGTCTGTCTTAGGGCCAGGAAAGGCTATGAGAATTGCTAACACCCAGTGTTTACTATCGTCCCTGAGGACTTAAGAGAGAAGGACCCTTGGAGTGCCTCGGTGGCTCAATGGGTTAAACCTCTGGCTTTGGCTCAGGTCATGATCTCAGGGTCATGGGATCGGCCCCACATCGGGCTCTCTGCTCAACAGGGAGCCTGCTTCCCCCTCTCTCTGCCTGCCTCTCTGCCTACTCGTGATCTCTGTCTGTCAAATAAATAAATCAATAGAGAGAGAGAAGGACCCTTAGCAGACCGGGAGAAATAAACCCTTATTCAGAAATTCACCATGGTTAGACAATTTCTTCGCTTCGCCATTTTAATTCTCACAACACCATGTCCAAGTGAAAAGAAATGTAATTCTGATAACAGTTTATCTGCTGTTTTCTTTGGGGAGCCCCTGGTCCCCTTCAAACGTTCAGTGTCCAAGCTTATTAGAGTGCTTTGTCTCCTGAACGGTTTTAGGAGATTAGAAATGAGGAAGGGCATCGCTACACTTACTTGTTCGACTATGACTGTGACAGTCTTGACTTTTGATGCCGCTTGTTTTCAAGCAGTTAGAATCAGCATCTGCAATAGAACGAGTTACAGCAATAGAATGAGTTCAGACCTCCAATCACACCAAAATGAGCAACTATGAACGGGACACATTTGTGGTAGGAGATCCCACAGGAGGCGCTTTGGGGGTCATTAGGAGGTCGGAGGTGTTTGCCTTTGAAGGGGGCAGCATTTGTATTCAAATACTAGGGACCTGCCTGGTGCCAGGTTCTGGGCTCTGTGCTGGGAATAAGCGAGAAAGAGTTCTGGTCCCCATGCACTTGGAATTCAAGGATTCGTGGGCAAGGTACAATACTAGTCAAACAAGTCCCCCATAGTGAGTGTTATGAAAGCAGCAAGACATGGGGTAGAGAATGAAGGGTTGGTGGGGGCTGCCTGCTTAGAGTGGCCAAGGAGGGCCTCGTGTGCAGGAGGCATCTACGCTGATGTGAGGAGGCTAGAGAGGCATCCAGAGGGAAGGAGCAGCACAGACAGAGAACCACTGAGGCATGTGGTGTTCCCAGGGGCGGGGAGGAGGGGGGTTAGATGATGATGCTGGGGAAGCCAGCTGCCCACAGAGCCCACGGGGCCTTCCTTGCCAGCCCACAGTAAGCACTTGGGATTTTGTTCAAAGAATAAAGTGAAGACTTGGGAGTTTGACAAGATACACATTTTAAGAGAACTTCTGTGACTAGTGTGTGGGGAACACACTAGCAGGGACACGAGTAAAAGCTAAGAGACCAGAGCTTAGGAATAGCAGGGAGCAAGGCATCAACTCAATACAGAACTCAGTCAGGACTCATGCTGTAAGTAATAATCTGAGACATGTGCACAGCGTTATTTCAAAGGAGTATATGATATCTAAAAAAAAAAAAAAAAATGGTAGTGCCCAATATCCTCAGCCTTGCCGCTCCCCTGGCTCACTTTGCTCTAGCCATACTGGCCTCCTGCCTCTTTCTGAGACTCCCCCTCACCTTCTACCCCAGGGTCTTTGCACATGCCCTCCCTCTGCCCTAAGGCCTCTTTCTTTGGATATCCATGGGTTGGGCCCTCCTCTCAATCTTCACTCCAAGTCACCTTCTCAGTGGAATCACACACACTCACTCCTACCCAGCATTCTGTGTCTACTTCCCTTATTATTTTTTTGGCCACAATACTTATCATCATCGAACATAGGATATTGTGTATTTATTTATTTAGTTCACTCTCTGTTCCCCAGAAGTCAGGAATTGATGTTTCCAGAGGTATCCCCCAAACATGTAGCCCTGAGCACGGCACATAGTAGGTGCTCAGTAATGTACTGGGCAGCCGCTAGACCAGATGCTAGTCTATAGCAACCATATACATGGTATAGTCTAGTAGGTATATTATGTCATAATCTGGATAAAAGAATAAGTATGTTGTCAAGGAAAGGAATAGTGTCTTGTGTACCACACTGCTGCCCAGGGCAATCTCAGTGCCACTGGCTCATGTCATTCCCTGGCTTACCGTCCTGCGGTTGCTTCCCCATTGTCTCTCAGATGAAGGCCGCCACGCTTGTTAGGACTTTGATAGACTGATCCCCACTCAGCAATCTGGCCTTCTCTGCTGCTGCTGCCCAACTTCTTCCCTTTTGTTGGTTTAGAGGGTCCCAGTGTTGCTTGGCTTTCTCCTGCCTCAGGGCCTTTGCATGGCTCCCTGCTCCCTAGTTCCACTGAGCTGACTTGTACTCTCCAGACCTCTTCAGAAAGTCTTCTCTGAACTTTCCGTCTGGGTTAGATCCCCTCTCTGTTCCACACACTGGTGTGTTCCTTAGTATCACAGCACTAGTCCACACCACTGTAAGGACAGACCTCGTCTCTTCTCTACTATAGAGCACTTACTAAATGCCAGATGCCTGTTAAGTGCTTCACATACATTATCTGTTTCAGTCCCTGCAGCCACCCTATGTGGGACTAGGGCTACCTCTATTTTATGGAGGAGGAAATTGAAGCCCAGAGAGTCTAAGAATTTTATCCAGAGTGGTGGAGGCAGAGCTTGAACCAGAGCAGGTCTGTTCTCAGAATTACTACTCTATCTTGTCTTTCATAGTAGGTGTTCAATGCACACTTGGTGAATAATTATTAGCTGTGTTTGGTGAGTGTTTACTATCGCCAGGCACTCAATTTCACCCATCCTTGTGATGAACGTCTATTTCTATGCCCATTTTACAGAGAAGTAAATGGAGGCACAGTGAGGCTCACCGCAGCTCATGCACTCATTCGCTCATTCATTCATGAGCGTTGAGCCACAGTGTGCTCACTGGTGCGGGAGGCACAGGCCGAAACAAGTCACTCCTCTTGGGGACTTACATCCAAGTGGGTACAAACATCTAATGAACAAGCAGTAACTGTGGAGAATACTGAAGCAGGGTGAGGGTAGGGAGACCTTGGGGGTAGGAGAAGGGGGGTGAGCAACCTTGCACTCTTAATTAGAGCCAGTGGACAAGACTCCGGAAGAGGAGTGGGCAAGCAGCCAGCCCCGGGGAAGTTTGCCGGGCACAGTTCTGGTCACGTACCAGGCCAGGGGCAGAGCCCAACTCTGCACCCAGGCCCACTGGCCTTAAGCCCTCGGCTCTAGTAGCTACGGCGCATGTCCGCTGGAACGAACAATGACAGGAACGCGGGCCTTCAGCTTTCAGGGTGCTCTCTGCACCTTTTTCACGGGCTATGGGCTGGAAACGCATCGATGGGGAACACCAGGTCCATGCACCCAGGCAGGGGTGTGCAAAGCCCAAATGGAGGCCCTGGAGGACTCAGCTGACAGAGCCGCCGGGCGGAGGGGGTGTGAGCGCTTGGGCAGGGGCGGAAGGGGTGCAAGCACTTGGGCAGGGCCAGCAGGGCGGTGACTGGAGGCGAGCGGGCGGCCCTTCTGCCTGCGGAGCGCCGTGCTGCCTGGCGCCACCTGCAGGGCACGCCGAGCGCTGCTTCAACTTCATCTTTGAAGAGGAGAGAACGCAAACAGAGGCGCGAGATAAACCCAGGTGAATTCTGAAGCGGTGAGAAGACCGAAAGCTTGCCCTGAAATGCCAAAATGGCAAGAAGAGGGAGGGAAACCTCGCCCTTTTCATGTGTGGGATTTCTCCTGTGTGCCGCGGATGAGGGATCTTTGGCTTGGTGGGCGGATCCCGGGACAGGTCAGTGTGATGTGGAGTTGTGTGGCCCGTGGGGGGTTTCTCCTTGTGGGTCTTGTCAGAGATGTCCCTATGTTGTCTGCTCCCAGTTCCCAGTGGTGGCTTTGATGCTACTCCCGGGTCCAGCTCGCTCTCCTGGGGGTGGCCGTGGGGTGGCCATGGGGGCAAAGGCATAGTAGCTGTCACCAGCATAGCTGGGCTGAGAGGGGTCACCAAGTCACAACCTCCATGGCAGCCCCCGGACCCCACTGAACTCCCCTGCAGATGTCCCCTGTGCACTGGCGACAGTTCCCCCGACTCCGAACTATCTTCCTGTCAGAGGGGTCCCCGCAGCTGGGCGGTGCCTGGTGTGGGGCAACGTAGCCTGGGCTCTCTGCTGTCTGTGCGACTTGGAGAGGTTCGGTGCCTTGAGACTGGAGACTGTTGAAAAGTGGCCACAGGATATATTCTTGGTCATTGACTGAAGTCCCGAAGCAGAGACGGGGGCTGGAGGGGCAGTTTCCAAAACCAGCTCTTGATGTCCCTAGGCCACGAGGGCTGCTAGAGAGCCCACCCTCTGTGCCAGGAGGAGAAGCTCTAAGCCTCAGAACAGAAGGTTCCTGGGGCAACCCGAGGCCTGCAGGCTTGGTTTTCTGGCATTTTGGCAGTGGGGGTGAGAAAAGGGTCGGGGGGGAGCAGAGACAAGTGGCAAGTGGCTGGGGGGTATCACTTGGGCCAGCCCGATGGCTTCAGAGCTTGTCGGGGCTGGGCCCTTTCCACAGGTACTGAGTTAAAAATCATCTTGTTCTCTGGGTCACTGCAGACCTGGGCCCAAACCTAGAAGAGTCTGGAGCCTTGGATCTCAGCTGAGGTGGGCAGTGGAATGAAGGGAAGGGTTTAGAGGTATGTGCACCTGTGTGTGCGTATGTGTGTGCGTGTGTGTACATATGAGCATGTGTGTGTGTGTGCATAAGTGCATATGTGTGTGCATGTGTATATGGGAGTGCATACGTGTGTGCGTGTGTATGCATGTGGTGAATGGCCCAATGTATAGAAGCACAGACGTCGAGAAAATGAGTTGGAATCTCATCTGTACACTTCTTTGCAAGTTCCTACTCTTCTGGTTTCCTCAGATGTAAATGGGGGCAAGCATCCTACCTCAAGGAGTTAGAATGAGGATTCAGTGAGTTAGAGCAGGTAAAACCCTCCGCCCGGCGATGCCCGGGGCACAGGGCTCCATAGGCGGTCAGGGTAGATGTTCGTCTTTGCTGCAGACTGATGGGAACGCTGCTTGCAGCCCTAGGATGTCAGCTGTCCTTGTTGGCCCGGCCTTGGCCTCTGGCCAGCACATCTCCTTTCTGCATTGGGGGTGACAAAGATCACGAAACAACAGCCGGGCCATAGGCATCGTGATCATACATCCTGGATTTTCTAGAACAGGCTCATTGGATAATCTGTCAGTACATTGTCTTCGTTATTAAACCATATGTTGGGGGCTCTGCTTTGGGAGAGCTGTGGGGGAGCCAGAGATGGGCCTCAGGGGCCACATGGGAAGACCATGGTTTCCTGACTGTGGCAATGGAGGCCGCCATTTGGCAGAGCTGTGGTGCTGCTTTTCGGTGTGCTCACGGACCACTTAGCCCTGAATTTGGTCTAGAAAAGGTGCCTCTCTCTTTGGTAAGCCTGGCAAGGCCTGCATGGGGCAGAGCCTGGGGCAGCTGCCATCACGAAGGGTTTGTCTCCATAGAGATGCCAGTTCAGAGCCCGTGTCTTATCACCACCTTTATCTCCAGAAAATTCTCTCCATCCCTCCCATCACTTGGTCTGGGCCTCCACCATCACTCTGCCTCTTGGATAGCAGCCTCCTGGCTGGGCTCCTTCCTGACCAGATACAGCAATCTGGAGGGATCCTCTTAAAATACAGATGAGGTTTTATTGTTTCCTCTTTCAGTGGCTTCCAAGTCTGCTCAGAATGAAATCCAAACTCAAAAGCCGTATGTGACCTGCTCCTGCCCTGCTCTTGGCCTCAGCTTCCATTCCTCCTCCTGCTGTTGTCGCTGATGATCTACCAGGGTGCTATCCAGGAGACCCATGAAGCTGGAAATCTGAGCAGTCCCGAATGGTAGCCACTAGCTGCCTGTGCTATTGAGCACTTGGAATGTGACTCAGCAGCTGAATTTTCACTTTATTTAATTTTAATTAAACTTCATGGCTGCCTGTGGCTACTGCTTACTGCATCAAGCCTCCTGGTACTAGTTTTTTGATTCTTTCTCAAGGACTCCAAAACCGTTCCTGCCTCAGGGCCTTTGCACTTGCTGCTCATGCCCTGTACCCTTTTCTTCCCTCTTCCTGGCTAACTTCTGCTCATCCTTTAGGCTTAATTTAAATAGTTCTTCCTCCAGGAGTTCTTCCCTTGTCCCCAGTTGAAATGTAATCTGTCCCCCATCACACAACACATTACCCTGTCCTTTTCTTTTTTAGTATCATCATACTTAGCCATTGCAAACTTACAACAGGGATTATTTGTTTAACATCTTTCTCTCTCTCTGCTTGCTTTATAAGGGAAAGACCAAGGTTGCACTCGTTGGTGCAGCCATGGCACATAGTAGGTGCCTGGGCCTGGCTCATGGTAAGTGTATACTAAATGTTTGCTGAATGAATGAAAAGGGAAAGGCAGGGATGCATGAGGGAAAGAAGGGGTTAAGTGCTTCAGATTTAGCCACACCTGGGTTATTGGTCACCTTCCTAACCTTGTCACCTTTAATCTCTAAGCTTTAGTTGCTCTGTGGTACAAGGTCTTGTCTTACAGGGTTATGAGAAAGATTACCTGAACTTTACCAAGATTCTAGCATGGGGCCTGGCTCATTTTAAGCACTTGGTGAATGCTAGCTGCCATTATTATTATTACTGCTATTGTTATTATTATTATTATTATTATTATCATTGCCATGACTCTAATTGGGGCTCGGCCTATACTCAGGTAACAAGTTTTAAAGAACTTATGGGACACACTATCTCTGCTGAGCTGTGAGGCAGGCAGGCTGGCAAAAAGATACCCATTTATAGGCAGAGGCACTGGTCAAACTCTCTGCTGCTCAGGAGTATGGCAGGTACCTGCCCTGGGATCGAGCCCCTAGACAGAATCAGTAATGGCCCCCGGGCCTCAGTGGGCTCCTTTCTTTCTGAGGGGCTTTGCCTGGACTGGGCTGGGTGGTTCAGCAGGGTTTGTATGCCACAGACCACTGTGGATGGATGGGAAGGGATTCCAGGCCGGGCCAGGAAACTCCATGGGAGCTTTGTTCACAGGCAGGAGGAGAGGCTCTGCCCTCTGGCCTGAGAGTGGGGAAACCTCATGTTGAAGGCAGAGCTGCTCCTAGGAGGGCCGTGAGGGTCTGTGGGGCACGGCGGGCCTCTGTAAGTCTGCAGCGTGGGCTTGATGGACCCAACTATTCCTGTGCTAAAACTCTGAATGAGATAACCTGCTTTAACCAGATAACCTGAATCCTCAGTTGATTGCTTGGGACTCTCAGGACAGGAAAAATGTCATAAGAAACCATCCTTCCATGTCGGCCCCTCTGAGGCCTCGGGACTCCTCCCCTCCCCCCCAATACTCTGTCCTCCCTCTGCCGCTAAAGGGACTGAAGTCCACAGAGGGAAGGGGCCTGCCCAGGACCCACGTCTCCCAGTGGCCCCGAGGCCAGGGCCATCGTGTGGCACTCAGGAACCAAAAGCAACAACATCATCCTGTTTAAAACAATGAAAGCCTAAACCTCCATCTGCAAAAGCGAGACAGTGTTAATTCTCAGAATCAACAGGCCGCTGGAGGGCCTCCATCATCTTAGAATTACAAAGCTTCGTGAGCTTGGATAGAGACATTGTCCACTGCGGAGCCCCCTGGGGTTGTCATTATGGTAATTGTTGTTCACAGAGAGCCGTACTTGGAGCATCTGGGTCACAGACACTTCATATGTACTGTTTCTCTAACTCACCACAACTGGGGAGGGTCGCTCTGTTTTACAGATAGGGAAACTGAGTCTGGGGGAGGACGAGGAATCTGTACACCCAGACCCCACGCTCTGCCCCCCACATTTTCCCTGCTGTCTTCTCCTGGTCTGTGACTGTTTCGGTCATCAACTTCTTGGTTGTGGTAAAAAAAGAACCGTCAAGCCCATGCGCCCACCGGTGGCCTTGGGCACCACCGCCTTGGGCCGCCTGAACCTGGTTACTTACAGTCTTTGATGGCAGCCTTGGTCTCTTCAGTGTCAGTAAAGAAGGAGTAACCTGGGAAGGAAAAAGAAGTCCACAAACTGTACCAGACGATCCTGGTTTCCCGCCTGGAGAGGGGCTGCCTGGGAGAAGGGGAACACTTAACTGTCCCCTCTGCTGGGTAGTTTTGTTTCAGAAAGAACCTTCGAGAACACCTGGCTCTTACTAGGCCATGCTGAAGGCACCTTTGAGAGAGGACAGTCTCCTAGTTTTTAAAGGGCTCCTGGAGCGGGGCCCGGGGCCAGGCATTCCAGCAGGGGGACCTGGGCCCTGACTGAGGTGGGCTGTGTCACTGCCCCTAGTGTGACCTCACTCAGTCTCCGGGCAGACTGTGACAAGACTCCCACTGAGTGAGTTCCCCTTCCACTTCAGCTCGCAGGGTCCGTGGTCTGTGATGGGGCCTCCAATCCCTTGGGGGTTTGAATGCCATTATTATCTGTCAGGGGGCAGACCGACATAGGAAGCTTAAAGGCGTGCAAGACCCACCAAGAGGCTGTAATAAGAATTTGGGAGATTATGTTGGGGCCTTGGTTTGCTCCTCTGAAGAATGGGGTGGGCTGGGGGCCGCGGATTAAGAGTCTCAAATCAAGTTACCACAAGGAGGCACAGGCCAAGGGACATGTCTTTTCTAGCTTGGTGTCCAATAGGATTAACTTCCACTGACTGAGGGGCCTGGAACAGGACACATTTGTAACTGTTTTATTCAGAAAATGTGCCATTTTCTGATGGGTTCCAGTCAGCCGGGGCTCCTGGGCGCACTCTGCCTGGAGGGCTGCCTAAGAACAGGTTGGAGGACTGACCCATTCCACTCCCACCGTGGAAGCCACTCACGGCCCCCCGCCCTCCCTGCTGGCCTCACCCTCCAGTGACCAGTGTCCCCGTGTTTCTGGGCCCTCGAATTCTATTGAGATGCCTCCTGAGCCAGATATCACACTGGGCCCTACCCCCGTGTAACTCCTTCTGCTGTCCAAACTGCCGGAGTCCTAATCCAGGCAGTAAAAAAAGGCCTCAACGAGGTAATAATCAGATTACCATCTAATTTATTGTACAAATGCAGATGCTTTTGAGAATGAAGTGCTGATAATAATTAGTCTGTGGTAACAGGTGAGACAGCGTGTCCTGGGAACACTGAGATGCTGTAAACTCTGGTCTCAACACATGTATTATGGTCGCGATACGCAGTGTACATTCCTGCTTGAGGAACATTGAAGGAGGAATTTCAGCGTGGAGTGGCGTGGTGTGTAGGTAGTTCTACTCCACACGGTAAGGACCCTGGCCTGAAATTCCTCCACTGGAGTTGGCCTAGTGACCCCAGGGATGCCTCAGAATAAGAGGCAAAATACAGCCTGTTGGAAAAACAATTGTGTTTGGCTTGTTTTGTGTGGGTCCTGAGGTGACGGTGCCCAAAATAGGGACTCGGGGATGTAACAGTGTCAGGGAAGGGAGGCGCCCAGGCTGAGAGAACCCAGCATAGGGGCTGCAAGGGTCTGGAGACAAACTTGACTGACGTGATGTTTGGCAAAGGCTGGCAATGCCAAGCTGCATCCCCTTTCAAGATAGAACACGTCCCTCTCCGTGGCCTGGGGATTCTCCGGCTAAGCGGTTCCCTCAGAAGGTTCTGAATGGAGCCCCTCCCTGAGCTGCTGTGATTTATTCAAACTTTCTCCTTTTTGCGGAGGGCCCACTCTATGCTCTGGGCCACTGCTCCTGGCAGGGTGCTGTCACTGGCTGTCACAAAGCCAAGACTGGACAACGATGGACAGAAGGTCTGTTGGTCCCTTCCTCACCCCTGGTGGGTCGTGGCTCCCAAGGCAGAAGCTGAGAAGTAAGTGGCCCAGGGCCAACATCTATAGCTTTCCTGCCCTTGGGCACCCATGATGGGGGAGAGCAAAGGGGAAGCAAAGAATTTTAGAGTTGGAAGATCCTCTGTGGTTTCCTGGCCAAACAGGAATCCCTGCCTCCGCATCCCATCAATCAGGGGGCGATTAGCCTGCTTGATTATCTCTAGTGATGGAGAGCTTCTTATCTTTAGTATCTTCCTGAAGCAGTCTTTCAAAAAAAAAAAAAAAAAAAGAGGCTAACTTTTAGAAGTCTTTCTTAAAATTGAACTGAGATGTGATTCCTTTATTTTTTAAAATATCTTTCCCCTTGGTTATATTCATAATGACAAAAACAGCTGCCATTTACTACATTTGCATCTTTATGTGCTGCTTCGGGTCCTGTTTGACAGAGTCCTGTCACCCGTGAAGGTGTGTGTTATTATCTCACTGTCCAGACGAGACAGAGGACCTGTGGCTTCAGAGTGCTGGAGTCAGTCAGGGTTACAACCCAGATCCTTCCAAACTCAAAAGTCCTTCCTTTGTGTTGACTTTCCATAAAGCAGCTGTGTGTGCTGTGTGACCTTGAAGAAGTCACCCGATTGCTTGGGACCTTAGTTCCTTTATCTGTGACATGGGGACACAGAATTACACGTTCTCAAATAAACCTTTCCAGTCTGAAAACACCTGTTCATCCACATTCTGGTCTTGCGGGGCCTCATGAAATGTTAACTAATCCCACTGGCGCCACCTTCCGGCCGTTTGATCCTTGACCATTAGGCAAGCGCGGATGAAATGTCAATGTCTCTTCTGGAAACGGAAAGGGAAAGGGTCTAGTTCATTTTCTTCTCCTCCTGCCTAATGAAAAGTCGAACAGAAACCCCCTTTCCCCCCGTGTCTTCTGGTGGCAAATCTTAACAGAATACATTATTTTGTTGTATCTGCCTGGTTCCTGAATGTCTTTTTAGGTTTTCTTTTCTTGCTAAGAAAGTACTCAACTTGCTTCCTTGTAACTTGCTCCTTCTGACCTACAGTCTCTAGTTCTAGCAAACAAGCACTTCCAGGGATTGAGAAATGTGGGTTAAGGGGCGTTCCAGTTCCTGAGATCCCCGGTGTGAGTGTCAAGGTGGGGAAGGACCTCCCGCGGTCACGTGGCCCCACCTCCCACCCCTCCCCCTCCCCGAGGCCGGTCCCAGACACTGACCTTGTGAGCGGATGTTCTGGAGGATGAAGTAGAGGTACTCCCCGCAGATGCCGGCCGCCTCGATGAACTCGTCCTGTGTCATGCTGCACAGCTGCGGGCCACTGATGTTGAAGTGGCAGAAGGAGATGCAGTTGGCGTCCAGCTTGTACTGGTCGCAGCAGAACTGGAGCCATTCCCAGACATGGCGCTTGGTCCAGTACTCGGGGTGGACGGACGTCCAGTAGGAGTCGCAGGCTACGGCAGGAGAGAGAGACAAGTGAGGGACCGCGGTCCCCAGGAAAGTGTCCAGGGGGCCCCCTGAAGGAGGCTCCCACCAGGTTATCATCTACATCTCTTGGCTGTAAGTTAAAAGGGCCTCCGGCTTTGGGGTGTTCTTTGGGGGCCCAGGTTTATCTATTCCACTGCACAACCCAGAAGAGACTGGATCTTCCGGGTCCACCTTGGGCCAGGAGAGAGATGGACCTGCGAGAAAACCTGTCATGGCTTGGGAGTGCTGGGGCCTAGTTTTGGTACTTGGAAAGGGGGACTAGAGGAGAAAGGGAAGAACAAGGCCCTTCAGTGTGGTTGGGTTTCAAACAAAAGGGTATCCAGAGCTCAGTCTTTGGCGCCTGACAAGCCTGGGTTCAAACCCAAGCTGGGCTGCTTTTGATCTGGGCAAGGCCATAGACAGTTAAGCCTCAGTTTCCTCATCTTTGCAATGGGTATAATATGCCCAACTCACAGGGCTGTTACACAGTTCGGAGTGGACATGTGTAGGCTATGTAGTGCCCAGAAAACGATCAACCAGTTTGAGAGTTACTAAATGCCTACTGTGTGCCGGGCACAATTTGAAGCCGATTTGATTCCCTCTGCTCTTAGGCACAGTTGCCAACACCAGCTGCCGGTTTGTGCACTGCCTCTGGTCCTCTTGGGCCAAGGGCCTCAAGCTGGTGAGACGTTGCCCAGAGGCCAAGGGAGCTGTGGAGAGGAGAGAAGTCGGGGAGCCGGTTGTATTGTTGCTTTTGTGGTTTTGATGATGTTTTGAGGAATTTCCATCCCAAAGCTGAGACTCCTTCAAAGGAGCCCCATACAAACCCAGACAGAGGTGGGCACCATTTTGTCTGGGAGGCTGAGAAATGGCCATGGGCCTGGCTTGGAACAGAGATTGGGTGTACCACAGATCTGTCCCAATGCAAGGAGAAACAGAAAGGGTGGCATACAAGGGGTGTGGAGGAAGTGAGATACCAGGCATTTGGTTAGTCCCCTCTGACACACAAGTCTTGTGGCTGCCATGGTGCTCATTCATTTATTCATTCATTCGTTCAGTAAATGAGCTTTAGTCTCCTCATTGGCAAGATGGGATAATGATAACACCTATGTCATAGAATTGTTCTGTGGATTAAATGAGCTACTATATGCGGAAGTATTTAGAACAGAGCATGGAATATTCTAATGCGATTACTAAGATGGTCACTGAACACCTGTTACGTGTGAAGCAACAAATTGTGAGCTAAAGATTCATGGTAAGAGGTTTGGTCCTTGTCCCCTGGAAGATAACAGATTTTGAACCTGAGGGTCACAGAGGACTTGCCCTAAAACCCACAGCAAGTGTGTGGCAGAGCTAGGATTTAAACCCTAGTCAGAACTTGAAAGCCATCGCTCTTCCCATTCCGTCATACTGGTCCTCGGAGCATCAGGGCAGAGAAGAGACAAAACAGGGAGAGGCAGGGGCAGACAGAGAACCAGAGAGAGTGAGAAGGCCTGAGGAGAATGGTGGAGAGGAGAGTGTGGCTCAGGCTATGTGAACGACAGAAAAGGTCACTCATGAGCTAGACACCACAGCAAATATCAACCAGGCTATTCTGATTCTCCCATAATGTTGCACGTACTGCCACTGTCCCTAGTGAGTCTGTGGCTCTTCCAATCCCAGGGAGGAGAGATGTTCTCTGCCCTGTCAGGGGTATTGCTTCCGTGGGAGCAACTCCTGTGTGTCCCCTGCTTAAGTTCCTGAAATCCTCCTAAACAAGTATGATTTCACAAAGGAGGAAACTGAGGCTCGCCCTAAAACTCAGAGCCCTCCCGGAAATCTCCTTTCCCACCATGGAGTGGATTGAGGGGTTATCAACTTAAACAATAGATTTGTTTTAATTTATCTTACATTTTTAATCAGAATTTTATATGCATGTGAGTAAAGGTTTGGTACTCTGCCAGGATGGTTGAGGTCAATGTTGTTACCTGTCCCTGGTGGGTAAGGAGATTAGGGGGCTGGCTCTCTCCTTACTTGCTGGTTGCTGCCTAGAGCTGGCCTACTAGCCTGTGGGGGGCCCCTTGCGGCCAATAGGGTCTACTGAGAAAATAGGGCGGCCATTCTCAGGTCTGGTCTGCACTTTCATCTACTGATTTCTGGCTTGAGTAAACCTAGGGGGCCTTTGACATTCCTGGTATTCTGATGAGGGATGTTTATGACCCTTGAAATTCTACCGTCCTTGGTCCTGAGCTGAGCCCCCAACAGAGTGGCTATCGGTGTGCAGCACTTGGAGGACAGACTTTATTTCTTTTCATGAAAAGATTTCGCCAAGTCTCCATTTTCTCCTCTCTCTACTTCCACCCCCTTGTTATTTTCTTTGGCACGTGAAGAGGGCCATGTTGTTTCTGGAAGCCAATGGGCCTAGAGGATTCGGAGAAACGCCCGGGTGGGGGTGGGCACTGACATGAGGAGGTGTTGCTGGCAGGCTCACCTTCCCTTTAGCTCTTTCCTTTGAAGCTCACCCACAGAGCAGGCTTTGTGTGTGGCTCCTTCTGGAAGGAAGCCAGAGCCAGAGCCAAGAATGGCGGGCTCTCCTCACCAGGAAAGGCCTTCCCCCAGCCTTGGGAGCTGAGAGGAAAATGGCTGTTCTCACTACATGGAGGGCAAAGAGAGCCAGCATCATGGGCTGCTTTCTGGTTGTGGTGTGTTTCTATGGTCCTGTTCTCACTAGAGGGGTGCAGAGGTGAGACCAACAGAGGTGAGCAAAGCCTGCTTCATCTGGCCTCTGCTTCATCTGGCCCCATCGTTCCCTCAGGATTGCTCCTGGCCCAGAACAAGGGCTCCATCTACCTTCTCCTAACTGATTCCTACTCATCCTCAAGACCACAGCTCATGCCTCCATCTCAGAGAGACCTCCCATGCCCACACCTCCTCAGGTGTCCTTCTCAGAAGGATTCATGCCTCACAGCCCCCCCCCCCCCCGCCAGCCATGAACTGCACACAGCTGGCCAGATCTGCTTTGCTCACCCTGAGTCAGGAGTGCTTGGGGACTGGCCTGCCCCGCTGTGGGTGCCCAATGAGTGTAACAGACTGGCCAAATGACCAAGGCTCATTATCCCCACTTTATAGGTGAGGAAGAGGAGGTTCTGGGGGATTGTGTGACTCTACGAGGGCTGTATGGCTAGTCAGTAAGGAAGTTAGGTCCAAAGCAATTCTTCTCTCTTTAAATGTGAGAATTTTGTGTCATATCATGGCCTCACTATTCTTGGTTGAGGAGGACCAAGTTGGACACACATCTCCAAGACTGAATAAAAAAGATTTGGACAAAGGCATACGTACACATTACATATAGATATATATATATGATATGATATATATATATATATGATATATATATGATATATATATATATCATATATATATCTTTTACATATATATAAATTTAGGTTACAAGAGGTTTAAAAAATCAGAAGAAGGATGAGATGCTGGTGATGACAAGGTTTGCAACCTCTGTGGTGACATGAAGACCCTATTGACACTTGGAAGAGATAAACTCAGAGTAAATAAAAGTAGGGTTATGCACCCACAGGATATGTTATCTTTAACAAATTGTGTTGTCTGGAAATACAAAGTGTTTTTTTCAGTGCATGGAGCATTTATAAAATAACCAAAACCCTTTGGAGAAGCTGAGCATTGAAACCTTTCTGCCTGTGTGGACGGGGTTGGGGATGAACCACTTCCCCTACCTGGTACCCTTAATCTAAATGTCCACAGGCCACTATTAAGCATGGTCTCAGTCAGCAACTTTGAAGTTGGAAGTAGGTCAGGACATTTGTTCAAGGGCCAGCTACACTGAGAGGAAGAACTGAGCAGCTAAGGGGGTTTTCAGCAATTCCGGGGGAGGGGGTGGAATTCTCACAAGTGATGCTATAACTTGGGATGTGTTTAAATTCAGAGGGAGCACTTAAGCCGGTAGAGCATGGGAGGCACACCCAAATGCCCACACAGTCAGCAGGGAATGTCCACGGAAGGTGCTTAGAACAGAGGCAGGCATGTAGTAAGTGCTCATTAAATACCATTCATGTATACTTGTTAATATTGGGGCTAGCCATATAACTACTTTATACTTTCTCAAATACTTCTAATATGTTGTGTGTGTGTGTGTGTGCGCGCGTGTGTGTGTGTGTGTGTGTGTCTGTGTGTCTGTGTGTGTGTCTGTGTAGGTCAGTCACTTTGTTCCTTTCTAGAGATTTGGATTTATTTTCTTTACAAAAACTGAGGAAGATATATTATAAATGAAGCTCATTTGTCCTTGAATAGCCAGCTTGAGTGAGGTGGCCAATACTGCTCAAAATGTGGGGATACTGGCCAGTCTGTGTGATTTTGTAAAATGCTTGATGCTCAGGTCACACATGAGACCCATGCTTCTGACACTGGGGTGGAGGGGCAGGGGCTAATTCCCATCCCCCTCGCCTACAGTGGACAGAGGGTGACAAGGGTAACTGTGCCCACATGATTAATGCCTGTGCATCTCCCGTGGAAATGCCAGAGAGTGGGTCCAGTAATCCGCGACTTTCATTCTTTGTTATAGACACCTGTGGTCTTCTGAATCTTAGGCAAAGTGCTCTTAAAAAAATTCTAGATCAGTCCCTTTGCCATCTCTTCCAAATGGATTGCTGCCCCTGAGCCCTTTCTACATTGACCAGCACTGTTCATTTTGGGGGAACCTCCCTTGAAGCAGAAATGTGGGGGAGAGTTTGACTTTTCTTCTTACAACAACATAGATATGCAGCAGAATGCAAAATTGGTGAGACCGGAGATTGTGAGAGTTGTTTGAGCTTAGAGCCCTGAGTTAGGTCCCCGGACCTTCTGCAGGAGAACTCGGTCTTTCTCCTCTGCTGATCGGGGAGCCTCGGTGAGAAGCTCTGTGATGCTAAATGAACCTTCCAGCTCCCGGAATTCAATCAGACTCTCGTTCCCATCCTCCATTCCATGGTTCCATCAAATGACCTGAAGAGGAAGGGACCTGCAGGGAGGGGCCTGGAAGAGAGCTGAGGATTGTGTGGATTTAACTGAGCGTGGGCTGGGGACAGGACCTCCCGATTTGCAGTTCTGCCTCCTCATCATATTAGCTGTGAAATCCTAAAGGAGTTTCCTAACCTCCCTGGACCTCAGCTTCCTTCTACAAGACAAGAACAATAGTGCATACCTCGTAGGAAGTTTGCTGTGAAAAGGAAAAGAAATGATACACGTAAAGAACATAGCCCAGTTATCTGGAGGACAGTAAGCCTTCAATACAAGTCACCTGTAATTCGTTACTATTTTGAGACTGCGTTTGTTCTCCAGGGAAATGAGGCCTTCCTCCCTCTGAAGCCTTGGTCTAGCTGAGGGACAAGCAGAACAAAGCAAGCCCAGGGCTCGGCGTGGGGAGGCAGACAGTCTGGGTCAGAGAAGGCCCGAGTTTGACAGCCTGGACCATAATTAGTATGATTTATTAGCATAGGGAGTTGGGAAAGTTTTTTGCCTGGGGCGGCACTGGAGAGAGCAGGCGAGTGGACTGGGTAGCACGGGACATCATCAATTGTGGCTTTGTCACCAAAAGGAAGGACTTTATGGGCAAGGGGAGCCTGAAATGAAAAATTGCTTCCAGGTTTCCTCCCAGAGATGGTTGAGCTCCATCCAACAGCCCTTCTTGGCATTCCTTCCAAGCCTGTGGAATGATTTAGACCATGAGATGGTGGAATGGGAGGGAAGTCCAGAGTAGTTTAAGGAACTGGATGGAGAAGAGACTAGAAGGGCAGGTGGGGATCAGCATAGAGCTACAGCCTGGGGCATGTGGGGTTGGGAAGGCACAGGGAGCACCACGCCCCAGAGTGGTCCTTAAGCCCCAGTTGCCCAGAAGGCTCAGGCGTGTGGAGGGTGGGCTGCTTGTGGTGAGTGCTGAGGTCTCTCTCTGGAGCTGCTCCCAGGATAGGATCATGAAAACGGGCCCACCTGACACTCTTCAGTGATTTTGTTGATTTGTCTGGTTTTGATTTAGAAATTCTTAGACTCTTGCATGAGCTTTTGGACTTCTATACCCAGCACATGAATCTTGCTGAGAAAAGCCCACGTAGCACCCAAATGCCTTGTCCCCGATCTTCTGGATGTTAATACCCGAAAGGCTTTGCACCTTTTCAGATAAAATTCTTTCTTTAAATAAAATTTCCCAAGGTATAGCAACAGCTGACACATTTTTCGAGCACCTAGGATGCAGCAGTTAGCATGCTGTCCTCTGTGCTCATGTGAACCCTCCCCCCCCCACATGCCACCAAGTCCTCTGAGGAAGTGGCAGGACCGGAAGTAGGTCATGTAAGTGTTCTCCAGCTCCTGCTGCTGGAACTTAGTGCCTTTGAGGTGCAAGAGCTTTGCTTGACGGCGGGGATGGAGAGCAGGAGCTAGAGCCCGGCCTCCTGAACCATCACCCAGGGCCCTGAGGGACCTCTCAGGAACCCCTGGAATGGCCCTAATCTAGAAAGTTCTGCTACAAAGTGGAAACCAGAATCCAAAGCAGAGGGGCACCGCATGTCGGCGTGGTCACCTCAGCAAACAGGGGAAGGATGAGTGGGTGTGTGGAGGTTCACGGCGGAGAGCCAGAAACGAGGTGTGAGGTCAGGGTACCCCATGACTTGTCAGAACTTCAGTGGAGAAATCATCTTTAAAAAGTATCATACGCTTGTCAAGGTCAGACAGCCGGCCCTGCACACTTCGATCAACTTTTCCAGTATCGCTAGTTCTTTATTTTGAGAGAGCGGAAGGGAAGGCCTGAGGGAGTTAATGAAATTCTAGAGTATTTTGCAATCTGTGACAGTCCACTCCAGGGTCTTGCAGGGAGGCTAGGCAGAAAGCCTGCTTCAAAGAGCAGGTCTGATCCTTTGTGGTTAGCGCGTGGCAGGCCCGGAATCGGCTGCTGTCTGCTAAAGCCATTGAAAAAGGTTGTGAAGACAGCTGGTTTTCCGGACTAAGCTGATTATTCCTCCCTGCCCTCCTGTAGACATTGTTCTTCTAGTGGACACATCATTCCTTTCTCCCTTTCTTTTCCCTTTGGTCTCGAAGTACCTAAGCTGTCACATCCTGAATTGGAAAGGATGAGACAGGGCCCTTTGCTGCTTTGGTTCAATAGGAAAAATGACGATGGGAGAGAGACCCAGCTGTTTTTCCACTAGCGGGGGGGAGTTGTGAGGTGTTCCTGGCAATGGTGGGCACCTACCGAGTGCCTGGCACGTCATGAAACACTTCATCTGTGGCACAGCAGGCCTCCCAGCCCTAGGTGTCTGATGTTTTTCCAGTTGGGAAAGTATATCTCCAAGTCATTAGGAAAAACCTGCCAAGGTCATGGCGTCAGTGGTTTGTGGCAGTGTCGGCCTGGGGAGCCTGGACGTGGACAGGAAGCTGCCACGGGGACAACTGTGAATTCAAGGTGGGATCTCCTGTGGGGCTGGGGGATGTCTCACTGGCCACAGATCACGGAGAGTTTGCAGAGGAGTGTACAGAGGCGAGTCTGCTGTCCCCTGCTGCCTCCCTCTCAGAGAGGACTCGGACGAAGGGGTCACCTCTCTCGGAAGGAAAGCACAGAGGCCAGACCAGATATTCTTCCCATGGGGCGTGTTGGCTCTGAGGACAGCCACGGCCTACAGGGCCCACCCAGTGTCCAGGCAGCTCTCAACTATCCTGTCACATCCAACTTCTCTCCACCTTTAGGAGGTCAGAGACAGTCAGCTCCTTCAGGAATCCAGAGAGCTAGGTGGCCAGTCAAAAGCCAGGTTCCTCCCTCAGGGAGGGTGACTCCTGTGGGATATTCATGCCTTGATGAGACTTTGTCTTCTTTCAATGGGTGGTGGGAGAAGAGGGCTACAGCTGTGATGCAGGAATCAGAGAAGCTTCTGGAAGGGGTCTTAGCAATGACCAAGTTCAACTTCTCATTAGACTGTTGGAAATGCAGAGGCCTCAGACAGGAGAAGGCTGTGTCTTTATGTCTGAGACTGTCAGGTATCAGCCCCATTGGCAAGCCTACTGGTGATCACTTCTGTTAACCCTTCGTTTTTGTTGTTGTTGTTTTTTACTGTGGTAAAATAGATCTAGAACGTACCATTTTAACTCTTTTTTAAGTGTAGAGTTTGGTGGCATTAAGTCAATTCACAAGATTGTGCCAACCATCACCTCTCCGTCTCCGTGAACTTTTCATCTTCCCAAACTGAAATGAGTCCTTCATTTTTAAACCCCCGTGTGTGCTTGTCCTGCACCTGACTGTGGCCCAAACACCTCCCACATATTAACAAACACCCTGGTAACAATTCTATGAGGTAGGCGTTCTTGCTATCTCCTTTCACAGATGAGAAAACGAAGGCATGAGAAGCTGCGGTGCTACAGTTAACAAATCTCAAAGCCAGACTTTGCCTTTAGGCTGCCCAGCTCTGAAGTCTGAGCTCTGGATGACTATAGGAACTGCTCCAAGGTCTGGAACTCCTCCCTGGGGCAGGCAGGCCATCCCCTCCTGCCACCTCTCCAGCTGGCAGAATGGGCAGGAAGAGAGGGCTCCCGGGATGGCAAGTCCCTGCTATGCGTGTGGACAGAAGGACCTTCTCCCTGGATCCTGCCATCATGGGATGCAGGGGAGACAATGGGGACACAAAAGCTTTCATTTTCCTCCTTCAAACTTAGCCTCAGCCCAATATTGAGGGTCAGAAATAGAAGACATTCTTCATTATCTTTCTGGGGATCAAAGTGTTTCTTAGGCCTAAAGGAGATTTGGACTGTGTATCTGGCTGAGTCAGAACCCTTCAGATAGGGTGAGAGACACGCTGTGCGTGACGTGCCCCTGCGTTGGTGGTGTGAGCAGGTGTGGGGCTGGATTATGGAAGGAAGCACCCCAAGTGTGTCTGTGATGCCCTGGCCTCTGGTCGGAGGCAGGGGCTTCCTTCTGATGGGGGCCTTTTCATAGCATCCTCAGAGGCTTGGTCTCTCCTGGACCCAACTGCCTCCTGCCCCCGAGTGTGGGCCATGCCGAGCCAGAATGCCCAGGGTTAAGGCCTGGGAGGACTGACAGCCTGGTGAGGACTTACCTCACAAGCCTCGGGGCATGCACCTGCCAGGCTTGCTGGGTTGTGCAGTCACCTGAGCACCTAGGGACAGAGGCCCTCAGAGAGATGCTGGGGCCAAGTCAGCAGGCCCTCCTCTGGCATGGGATCTGCACAAGGCCCCATGCTTCCTTTGTAGGTGGAGAAGACCCGCTGAGAGAGGAGGAAGGGTGGGAAGGCAGGCCTGGTGGACGGCATGGGGATTCATGTCTACCGAGCGCATGCTTTGGGCCGAGCCATATATTTTACGCAGTTAGGCTCCCTTAATTCTCACAGTCGTTCTCGTCATCCCTGCTTGAGGGATAAGGAAACAGAAGCTCCGAGAAAAACAGTCATATTCATACCAATAGCTGCAGGGCAACGTGGTTAGAAGATGATTTAGAAGATGACTGTGTAGATAGTTAAGAGGACAGGTGCTCAAGTCAACTTGCATGAAACCTAAAGAGCCATAACACCTTGGATAAGTCATTGACCTCTCTGTGCCTCAGTTTCTTCATTCATAAAATGGAAATAATAACCATTCATTTCTCATAGGGCTGCTGTAAGGATGAGATGGGTGCTTGGCACAGGGCCTGAACCACAGCTACTGTTCAGCAAATGTTAGCTAAATCCATGATATCAAGAAATCACAGCATACTGGGCTCTGGGCTAAGGTTTTCACTTAAATATAATAACTCCAAGAAATTGATTCAAAGGCGTTTGTAGAGTCCCCCAAGGCCACAGAGCTGGGAAGAGGTTGGGGTGAGGATGCCGGTGCTTTTCTCTCTGTAGAAGCTTCCCCTCCTGCTGCCCAGATCTCCTCCAGTCCTCTGCCCTGAACATCGGTAAGAACTGGCATGTTCCAGCCCCCAGCATGGCCTTGCCGCCTCCTAGAGGCCAGCGCCACCTCCCGCCCCAGCTCCTCCCAGCTCAGATGGGCTTCTCCGGGTTTACGCACCTGTCTGATGCTCAAAGGCAGGGTAGTACTCTTCATTGCTGAACAGATCAGTCCACGACATCAGAGGGTCGCAGAAGGACGTGTTGGGCAGGAAGGTACTGTGTGTCACCGAGTCCAACATCACCCTACAAAGGCAGGAGAGGGCTGAGAGGAGGCAGATGAGGGCCGCACAGGAGYCCCCAGCGGGGCACACTTGGTTTTTAATAACAAACACGCAGCCATCTAGGAACCGGGCAGCCCTCGAAGTGCTTGCCACAACGACGTTACTCAATCCTTGCCCCATCCTGTGAGGTTTGTACATCTGCCCCCATCTTATATACAAGAAAATCTAGATAGTGGGGTTGCAACAGGTGCCCACGTAACATGGCCCGTAAGTGGCTAAGTTCAGGGTTTGACATGGAGATTCTTAGGACGCAATGCTGCCTCTTTCTTTACTTTTCCTATTGGCTCACATGTGACCCCTGAACTCCGGGTTATAAGGTCAGCCATATGCTTCTGAAGGCTGGGCAAGTGTGGCTATATGTTAATACACCCCAAAACCCTTACCCCCAATTCTGAAATCCACAAGCTCTGAAAAGGAAAGTATGTGTGTGTGTGTGTGTTTACAGACTCATTTCCCACAAAACACAAAACAAAACGAAAACCAGTCCTAAATTAGTTATATAGTTTTATATACTGTTACATATATATTACATCCATAAATCTATATTCAGGCATATAAACCATGTACTAAACATAGATGCACACACACACACACGTATATGTATATAAGCAACATGTTGTAATTGTGTACATTATACATATGCTATATAGTTTTGTAATTATAGTTATAATTTTGTTTATTCTACTAGATGAATATTCATAAGATATGTAAAATACATAGGCTTCCTAGGAGGAATACCCGGACAAGAGGATTCTGTATCCTGCAGCATATACATACTGTATAACCTCCCTAGTACCTGAGGAATCCTGAATTCTGCAGCACATCTAGTCCCAGGGTTTGGGTTCAGAGAGCGAGGACCTATGATAGTTGGAACATACACTTACTACGCTTCGGGCTCTGTTCTGAGCACTTTACATCTGTGTATTGATGACTCATGGTCTCCTCGGAACACAATCTGAGACAGGTTCTTTCTCAGTGATGAGGATGGATGCGCTAAGATTTTAGGTCATATACTGCAAACCACCCAGCGGGCAGATGGTAGAATTGGTGACAACTCAGGTTTATCCACTTAAGAAGTCCCTCTTTTTTTTTTTTTTTTTAAAGATTTTATTTATTTCTTTGACAGAGATCACAAGTAGGTAGAGAGGCAGGCAGAGTTAGGGAAACAGATTCCCTGCTGAGCAGAGAGCCCCTTGCGGGGCTCAATCCCAGGACCCCCAGATCATGACCTGAGCCGGAGGCAGAGGCTTAACCCACTGAGTCCCCCAGACGCCCCAAGAAGTCACTCTCTTTATCGTAGGGCTCTCCCCCCTGCATACACTGGCGAGGAGGAAGATTTGGGAGAAGGTGTCTGGTTGAGGCTGAAAAGATGGCAGAACGGGATGGCTGAGGCTGCTGTAAGCTTTCAAGTTTGCTTTTCCCCATATTCTCACAATTAAGGGGAGAAAATGAATTCACATTTGGTAGATTAGAAAAATTGGTCTGCCCAAATTCTCTCTTCTGATTATCACAATCATGTTGATGAGATAGGGTGTTTCTACCCCCATTTTGCGAAGGGGAGCCCACAGCTCAAGGTCACGCAGCTGGTAGGTTAAATGACAAAGATTAAATGAACAAAGATTGGATTCTGGATCTTGAGATATTAAGCATATAGAATTTTCAGATGGCCGGGGTCTTAGTAATCACCTAGTTCAGTGATTTGCAAACTTGATAATCATTTGCCTACCATCCCGATAATTTACTTAATATGCTAAAAAAAATCCACTTTTTTTTTAAACACAACTACATTTATTTAAAAGGAAGACTTTTTATCACCACTATAGATGAGAGTCTGTCTCCTTTCAACATGCAGAAAAATAAAGACAGGATTTAAATAAAAACTGTTGGTCCATGCATCACCTAAATCAGAGGTTAGCAGACTACAACTTACAGGCCCAATCCAGCCCACCATCTATGTTTGAAATGGGCCCCAACTGAAAATGATTTTACATTTGTAAATAGTTACATAGGAAATGGTTATATATGTACCCACTTACTATAATCAGTTTTGCCCTTTGGTCTGTATATCCTAAAATACTAACTACCTGGCCCTTGAAATAAAAGTTTGCCTACCCCTGACCTGATCTATTTCCTGTATCACACGAGTGGTGTGAGTGCCACATGTTGGAAAGTCCAGAGTTAGTCCAATCTTTCCCTTCACTCCATTGTTGTATAGCTGAGACAAGTAAGGCCCAGAGAATTTGTGTAACTCACTCAAGGTCACACAGCCAATGGATGTCAACATTATGTTGTAGCAAGTTCTTAAGGTTTCTGAATTTTGGATCATCTGCTTCCTTTTCTAGAAACACTCACAGTCACATCTGCCTACAGACATATCCCTAACACACTTACATATCAAATGGAACCCCAGTACTGAGAAAGGCAGGGGTTGTGTGATTCTAGAATCAAAGGGCAATTCTTTGAGGGTGCTTGCAAATCTACCATCGTTAGCTTCATCAACTGCATGAGAACTGCTCTCCTGTGATAGAGAAATAACCAAGTTCAAATTCTCACCCTCTGGCACCCTTTCTGGACCGTCATTGGAGAGTCACCAGACCCTACTGGGAAGCCTCCTTGCTGGTGCCCAGAGAGGGTTAACCAGCTCAGTGGGTTATCATGTTCATGGATCTCCCCCTGGGAGCCGTAGCAAACAGAGGTCAAGGCTGCCTGAGTTTAGACTCTGATTTTCCCACGGATTGGCTGGTTTTATATCCTGAGCGGGAGGTAGGACGAAGAGGAATGGGGGTGGGAGGTTTTGAGGGAGGGAAGGGCCCCTGGAGCTCAAAACCCCTCTTCTGCATTTTGGACTTGACCTCAGAAAAGCTCCCGTAAGTGAGGGCTAAAGGTAAAATCTCAGAAAACTGAGGGAGAAGATGGCTGAACTCTGACATGACCTTCCTGGGGGTGTTTGGAGAAAGGAGGGGTGTAGTCCACATGGAAGGAAACAGAATTGTTTCCAGGTCTTCCCTTTCATTTAGAAACCCTCCAGGTAAAAAATCACTGTAGCAGGAGTGGGCACTTTCTTGCTTAACACCTGACATGAATAGTTCTTAAAAGTCATTCGGTAACTTGAATTTGATCACCAAACATTAGGAGTATTTCTGAGCAACAGGATATTTACCTCTTTTAAGGATTTCTCTTCTTCTTTACACCAACCTGCTCGCTTGACCTGCAATCTCCCTACTGCTGTACACAGCGTCTGATCTGATTCCCCTTGGTAATCTCTTCTATGAGGAATTATATCCATTGAGTTTTCTTAAAGGACTCTCTCAGGTGTACCAAGGGCTATTTTTTTTCCCCTGTAATTATTTCTTGCTTCTTGGAAAAAAATTTTCTTTTATAAAAGCAGCATATTTCTTTTTTATTTTATGCTATTACAGTCGGAGAGCATATTATTAACTCTGGGTTTTCCACAAAAGCCCTTGGCCACTTAGCCAGCATGCGCTAGGTGTGAGTTCAGGAATAATGGCTGCTTTGTCTTCAGTCGCTTAGCTTCCTAGGCCCTTGAAAGTCCTTGCAATAACTGAACATTTTAGCTCTTAAGAGTTCCTTAATGTAGGTGGAACAGTGTGAGGGTGGGGGGGGGAGAACCCCCAAACCAGCTGTTTGGGGCCCATTTCTCAGCTAGTACACTGAGATCCAGGAATATGTAGGCCCAGGCTCACAGTTTGACTGGCGTTCCCAGGTGGGTGACGTGGACCTTAGAGGGGAAAAATTGGTTCTTGGGGATCAAAAAAAATAGTAGCCATTATTATGTCTCAAGACCCTCTAAAGGGCCACCGTGCATAAATGATAGGGGGTAGTGACTATGACAAAATTATTTAAAAAACCTCCCCAGTTGGGAACGACAATGAAAAAAATGGTTGAGAAGCACTGGATTAGACCTAGAGTCAGCAGCAGGACAAGAAGGGACATTCAGGGAGGGTCCCAGCCTGCTATCCTAGGCCTATGTTTTTGGGTTTTGAGGGGCACCTGGTTTGTCATCCTGTAAAGAGCACTGGCTGAGAGTCATGATTCTGCCTCTTGTGCCTCTGCTCTTCCTTTGACCACACTGGTGAGGGGGACTCTGAGACATGCCCTGGCTCCATGATTTTCTTCAGACCGTCCACCTGAATGGCCCAGCACATCCAAACACAGGCACGCACACATATGCACATATGTCGGTTATACTGGATATTGTGGTCGAGCAAGCTATCTAAATTGGAGTCAAATCCAGCCACTAAAATGGAGATTTAACTTTAGTTCTCCAAAGTCCCCCTGATTTCCTCTTCCCCCTTCCCTCCCATGCCCACTACTTTCAGCAGTGGGCCCCGGGCATTCTTTGCCTGGACTAGCCCGGTCCCTTAAGCGCTTCAAACCCTCACTCACCTCTTGCCCATCCACACACCCACCGCTGTTAGAATCAGTTTCCCCCAAATACCACCATAGCTGCTTAGTGAGCAGGGAAGTTTCAAGCACAATCCACACCAGGGAAAGGAAGCCGGTGGGTTCCCTTCCACGTGCAAGAAAGCCTGACTGCAGGGACCTGTTGGAATGAGACAGTGATAGTGGAGAAGCTTGGGTCCCTGATGGCTCCACTGGCTTCCTAACCCCTCTGGGAGCCGGCTCACTCACCAGGTGTGCACAGGGAATGGTCCGCACAGTCAGAGGGACAGGCCTGTGGGCTTCTTGCCCCCACACGAGTCAGAGGCAGCAATCACAGGTGTGGTGCCCATGACCTGATTAACCAGGCACCTCTGCTCAACCTTCCAGAGAGAGGGGAAGGAGCAAACCACCCAGGCTTGGCCAGTTTGCCAGAGAAGGAAAATTCCTTCCTGACCCTGGCAGAGATCATCAGCTTCACTCTGGGCATGTGACCAAAAATCCACCCAATTAAGCATCTACACATTGGCTGTTTATGCACTAATATATCACCAGACAGAACAAGGCCATGAGGGTGGAAACCATGGAACGGGGGGCTAAGAAGGGCCTTTCCTGATCCCGCCATCTGGGCAGTCCCATGGGGAAGAAGTTTTTCCTCCTCCAAAGCCTCAGCGAAACCTGAGTGTCCACAGGGTCCCGATTCCTGGGGGCAAAGCAGGGTCAATTGCCCGTACTTTGGACCTCCCAAAGGAGGCACACATGGGGGGAAGTCTCGGTGGGTTATTTTGACACCTGTAGTTAAAGAATTGGGGTGCTTGAATATTTGCTCTTCTGAGAGAAAGCAGAACAGCTGTGAGAATGGACTTGCTCTTGTCTTACCGAGGGACTCCTCATCTTCCTTTAGCTTGTATAGGGAGCTTGCTAGTTTGTCCCTAGTTGTTTCTCCAAAGGTGTGGCAAAGACCCACAGAAGGTAAGCCACACAGTTTACTGGGGGTTCCGATGCAGAGCTCATCAGCTTTGGATGAAATCCTTGAGGGGTTAAATCTTACCTCTGCCACCCACAAGGGCAAGGGACATGGGACATCTAGGTGTTTTACTAGTCAGCCTTTCAGAATTCTTTATTTTTGTTTCGCACAAGGGGAGGTCTATAAAAACCCATGCTCTTCTCTGAGCTCATCTTTAAAATGGGATTTTAACATGCCATTCTCAGGATGTCCTGCAGATTTATTAAAATCAGATCATATATGCAAGAGTCTGGGCGTAATATCTTGATGCCTGAGCCAAGGCAGGGGAGAATCAACTGTCATCAATATATCAAAAAGGTTCTTATTCTGGTGACTTCTGAGAAAGAAAGACAACCAAACTCTGAAAGTGCCTGCCTAGAACACCTTGAGTCACGAAAACCATTCTCAGCGACAACATGAGGACAAAGAATTACGTCTTCACTCAGAGGAACAAACGATCCCTCTCCCAGGATCTTTAAACTAGACTAAAGCACAAAGCTGTCTCCCTAAATCACTTGACCTTAATGACCTCTGACATCCTTTCCTGCTTGTAAAAGTTTTAGTCCATCCATGGGTCCCCTTCTTCAGGTGGAGAAGGGGGCATGTGCTACCAGTGGCGGCCAGAAGGGGGCAGATGCCCACAAACCCCACGTCCTGCAGAGTCTTTGAGAAGGTCTGAGAATACAGTGGAAAAACTCTAACCATTGCTTTTCTGGAAGCCGTCTACACTGAGGTGGTGTAGGAGGGCAAAAAAAAAAAAAAGGGGGGTTTCTTTTAAGCTATTATGTACGGACAAATTCCTGAAAAAGGCCCCAAACCGTAACAAGGCAGCTCTCTTCTCTGTATCAAGGGGGAAGCCGTGAGCAGGGCCAACGGCAGAAGGGGGAGTTTTAGCCAGGGGGCTGGTGGGCTTTCCTTGAAGCTGACTATTTTGGGTGCAAAATCTAGCTCCCCTTCCTACAGACAGGTTTAGGAACAGGTAGAAAATTGAGTACCTGTACATATTCTCTGCGAGTCGCCCTTGGTTTAGCGCAAGGGGGTTCCGGGCAGGGGGTGGCTAGGCAGCCTGAGGAGGAAAAATGAGTGTCCCAGGCAAGCACTTAAATCCCCGTCAAAGAGCTCCCAGGAGGCATTGTGACTGATGGAACTGGCATTTGGTGGGGGGGGGTGATCCAGAGGTGCAGACCAGATGAAAAGACCCAGGCCCCAGCCCGGGACTCTAAGCCCTGATGCCCCTTACAATTCATCGAAAAGAGCAAAGAAAAGGTGCTTACGTGAGGACCGCGGTGGGTGACTAGGTCCAAAGAGGAGGCTCTCAAGGCAAGAGAAGGCGGGTGCTCCCAGCACCAGCGTACGGTGGAAATAAAGGCACCTGTAGCTTTGTGATATAAGTAACACCTACAGACAGGTCCGTTTGGTTTTTCAGGTTTACGCACAGCCCCTTTGATGACGGTGACATACAGTGTGACACGGCTCCTTGGAGGGGGGGAATGGTTCTCACATGCAGAAGTTTACCTTTATCCTGTTTTTGTGCCCAGCTCACCCTCCCTGCCCCCCGCCCCCCCACCTCCGTCGGTCCCCGCCCGCCCTCCCCCCCTTTCCAGGGGACTCAGTAAACAAGATGAGAATTCTTGCCTCTGGGAGCTTTGCTGGAAATGCCCTGTGTTTGCTGGGAATTCTCGTTGGTGCAAGCTGGAGAGGAAAGTAATCCAGCCCTGGTGCCTGTCTCTGCCGCCTCCCTCCTGGGCCAGCGGAGTCCTGCGGTTGTGGAAATCATGTCATTCTCTCAGTTTCTCCTCTGTGAGGCAAAGAACAGGGCCAGGCTGGGGCAGGGGTTAAGCACACAGGCTCTGCTGCTAGGTGGTTTGGGATTCAAATTCTAGGTCTGTCATTTTCTAGCTTGTCACCTTGAATAACTTAACCAGCTAGCTAATAACTTAACTAGCTCTAATGCAAATAAGAGTGCCTACCCACTAGGCTGCTGGGGGTCACATAAGTTCATGCGAGGGCAGCCCCTTGTGAGCTGTTTTCCTCGAGGGACACATCAATGAGAAACCCCCTTCTCTACCACTCCTCCAGCCTGTGCCTTGCAACTTGATGAAGGTAACAGCCAGCTTGTAGGGACAATGTGGGGCCTTTCTTCTCCTTTGTCTCTCAAAGCCATCATTTACCTGTTTAACTTCTAACTTGTTTAACTTCTAGCATCTTCGGATGCAATGAGCCACGGGGAGGCTTTCTCCCTTCCCTTCCCTATGGATGGAGAGACAGAAAAGTTTAGTGGCCCAGGCAGGTGTCTGCAGCTACGAGGCTGGGGGCCTGACTTGCTATGAACTACCTGCTTTGTAGTATCCACGCCCCCCCCGCCTCCTGCCCCAGAGCAGAAACTCGACCTAATTTAGGCTGTGATATGCAGTGTCCCCGGTTGCCTGTGGTACAGCCGTTTATAGCGCTGTGCCTCTTTGCAATGTGCTTTCAGCTCTCTTGGGCAGCCAAGACACTGTGTCCAAACTGCAGACTCCAAGCTTTAAAGTGAGAGCAGGGACTTGTTTGTTGGGTTTTCTTGGGAACTCTGGGCACAGCTACAAACACACAAATACAAACCCACATGGTCTGCAGAAACAAAAGGCTGTTCATTGGAGGAATCAGGGTGTCATGGAAAAATTGCTGGAGGAAGATAAGGTCACCCTAACTTGCTGTGTAACCTCAAGCAAGTCCAGCAGCCTCTCTGGGCATATTTCCTCTCCGGGTGAAAGGCGGAGTTTGGATTAGAAGCGCGATCTTCAAATTCACAGGGACAAATCCTGGAAAACTCCAGAGGTTTCTGGGAGGCCTTAGGGGGGCTGCTGGGGATGGAAGGCCAGGAGCCCAGGCGGTCAAGCTCTAGACCTTTCCTCCCTCATTCAATAAGAGCACCTCAGCTTTTATATAAATCTCCAGGGTAGGATTTCCTTTGAACAAAAGAATCTGCGATGAAAGGGAGTTTGCAAAGAACTGGATTAGATGGTCTTTGCGATCCTTTAAGCTCTAAAATTCTGTGGTTTGCCTCTTGCTCCTTGGTGTCTAGGGAACCAAGACAGTTCTATACACCACATCCCCTGTGCTGGGCACTTCCCATCTTGTCACTGGTTTCTGAAACGATTCTTATGTTCGGATCTGCACACATATGTTCCTCTTGGTAGAGAGGTTTGCAAGGAAAGCATCGTATTCTGCTATTGTATTTGGAAAACAGTCTTTTGGAGAAATTACACCTTTTCCCCCTTATGCTGTCTCAGCTCAACTACTTCAGAGTGAAAACTTTTCTGGCAGTCAGTGCATGTGACAACAACCTCTGTTTGTCTCCTGGTCCTGAATGCATAATATGGCATCTCTGAGGGCCTATGTGGGAAATTACAGGCTTCTGGACCAGTGGATAAAAGGGGTGATTAAGATAAAACCAAAATAAAAGAGGAATTTGACTCTAATTAAGTCTAACTATCACATTGAACCTAAATTTGATTGGAGTGGAGATCTTCGACAACATCAAACACTTAGTTTATAATGACCACATTATGAATGTTGATAGAAGGCAAGAGATGGGGTGGGGGATGGGGGAGAGGAGGGCAGAAGAAGGTATGGAGCATTTTAGAATTTCCAGCCTGTCTTCCTGATGTCTCAACTGCACGGTAATAACAGGTAACCCTTAATTAGGCTCATCAGAGCAACGTAGTGACTAAGACTAGATTCTGGAAGGATCTGGTCTCCTGTTCGAATCCCTACTTGACCACCTGCCAGCGGGGTGAGCCTGGGAAGCTTATTGGACGTCCTTACCTCCTAGTTCCCTCATCTGTAAAATGGGGAAGAAGGGTACATCTCTTACAGGGTTGTTGGGGGAATTAAATGGAGTAAAACATGGAGGGAGAGGCGGGAGCGCTATGTAAGTGGTAAGTGTGAGCTCTGTTACCCACGCGCTGTTAGATTTGTCTAAGTAATTACACGAAGAGGCCACTAGACTTTGGTCGCTTTAATGTCTTGGGAGCCTGCACACACAAGCCAAAACCCAGGCCAGACTCAATCATGAATGCACTGATATTAAAAAAAATGAAATTTAAAAGCCACAATCACGAACTGCCAAGTAGCCTTCCCCAAATAAGGCAAGAGCCTAAGCTCTAGCCTATCAAATAATTCCCTTACTTTGCTGCCGCGCTTCCATTCTGTTCTGTAAAAGGCCTTCCCCTAGCTCTTGTCAGTGGAAGGCCACTAACCCCTTTCAGTTTGGCGACGCCCAGCTGGGGATGATGTTTGCTCAAATAAACACTTGAAAATCTTTACAAATACCTCAGGTTATCTTTTAATATATTCGTGCTATTAAATTCTCACAACTCTTTGATGAGGGAGTTACTTATTATCTCTGTTTTACAGATAAAGGAACTGAGGCACAGAGAGGTTAGGTAACTTGCCTTTGGTCACACAGCTCATAAATGGGAGAACAAGGGTGTTAGTCCGGGCTGCCTGCCTCCAGAGCCTGTCCTCTTAACTACCATGATAACCAATCTATAAGTGCTCCCGGGGTCGTTGTGTGTGGTCAGCGAAGAAACAATCGTATACACATGGGGTGTCTACCATGTACCAAGCATTGTGCTAGAATGCTCTTCTGGCTCACCTTGGTTATTTTTCACAATAACCCTGGAAATTAGATATCACTACCCTCTTTTTTGCTTGAAGAAACAGAGGCTCCAGTCCTGTTGGGTGTCACCCAACTGGGTGGTGGCCAAGCCTGGGCTCAAGTCAGGCCTGCCTAGTGTTAACAACACTGCAGACACAGGAGCTCAGGTTGCCCTGAGCCTCTGTCCTTTTGCTCTGGCCTCAGTACTGCCTTCTGAGGAGATCCTTCCCTCTCTATTGGTTCAAGATCTCTAGGTCTTATCGTTATTGAAGGCATAGTCTATCTCTCACTGTGGAGTGGAAATTCTGGTACCTCATTGATCCCCAGTACCCAGGGTGTCCCATGGTTCTTGGGACAAAGAAGACACTCAACACATATGTGTACCATAGAAGTAAAGTCAAAGACAAGTCACTTGACATAAGACCAAGACTCCTACCTAATTCTTTTTGCTACATATAATAGGTTCCATGCTTTTCCTAGAACCTGCCCTCTTTAACCTGGGCCAATGTTTCTGTAGTCATATCTTCTCCCCTTCTATGTGCCCCTCTCACCACCAGCCCAACCAGCAGCAGAGGCTGAAAACACAAGGGGGTTAAAAAACCACATTTAGGTAAATTCACAGATGATGTCATTAGCATCAGGGAGATGGTGGAATGCATGAGTTTGGGATCAGGATCCCTGTCTGTATTATCTTGATGCCATTTTTAGAAAAGAATCTGCTGGAGAAATTCTACTTTTTAATGCTCTCTTGGCTCCAACATTGAAGAATGAAAAGTGTTCTGTCAGTGAGTGTGTATGACAATGAACTCCTGGGATCTGCCACCTTGAGAACATTCAAAGAGGCAGAAACTTTTCGTTCCTCAGTGAGGCCTTGGGTTCCTCATCTGGAAGTACTTACTGTGATTTCTGGTACATAGTCAGTTCTCGCCAAATGGCGGCCATTGTGGTCTCTGGAGAGAAGTGTGGATGTTGGTTGAGATTGCTGACCTTTGAGCATTACCATACCAAGAAGGATACTGTTGCCCTTCTGCAGTGAATAATGGTAATCACTTCCATTTATCAGCCCTTAACCAGGTAGCAGAAAGTGTCTAGGTATGCTACAGGTATTAAATCATTGAATCCTTACATCTTTCTTCCAACACAGGTGCCATTATTATTATTATCTGAACTTTTCTAATGAGGAGACAGGATTTGGTAACTTTGGAGGAGGCAGAATCGAAGTTGAAGAGATACCAGTTTTCTTAGGCATCCTGTTTTGCTGGAAGGATCCTTGAAAGTAAGGACAAGAGTTGTAAACCCATTGTCCCCTAAAACACCCAGCATGGACTTAACCACAAGAAAGTGCTCAAGAAGTTCTTGTTGGTTGATTGTGTATTTGCTTTACTTCCTCTTGAGGTATCTTTCTCCAGCCCCTTATATCCATCTCATCCTTCAGCTCTTCATGCTGGCCTGACCAGGAGCCCTAGTTCAGTAGATGGAAACAGTGAGGTAGCTCCCCTGACAGTCCCTCCTTGGCCATGAGCCTCATGAAGGCAATGGATCTTTGTGTGATTTCTAGCACTGAAGGCATTAGGGAGGTTAAACAGTGGCAAAGTCAATGGTTGGCAGATGCGTAATGAAAAATGAAGATAAGAATACTGATTTTGGAGCAGCTCTTTCGACCCACGGGTCCCATCCCCATGCTTTAATAAACTACCATTTGCACACACACACAGACAAAAAAAGAATACTGATTTTGTTTTCATTAGGTTGAATTATTATGATAATTTTTATGAAACAGCTATCACACCTGCATGACTGTATTTCTAGTCTCCCTTTGTGCTAGAAGGACACTAGATAGTCAAACTAATCAAAATTGCCATGTTTTGGGTCAGCTTGAATATATCTGAGGCAATAACAACTTTTTAAGGCTCAGATCTGAGAGGTCCAGCCAGGGGAAGCCTTCTCAAAGGCAGGGCTCATGAAGACAGAATTTTCTTTCATTGTCTTCCTACCAAACATCAGTCCCCTGGTAGGTACGAGGGCTTGATTTCTGAAAGAGTTATTGAGGGTGACCATTTGAGAAATGGATGACATTGTTTCCTATGGCCAGTCCATGCTGTTGCTTGAAGGACATAGTGCTGATGGTACTGCCATTGAAATCTTGGAAGAATGGACCAGTGCCTCCAGCAATGGCTAAATAGCTTAATAGTTAATCCAGGAACCCCACTAATGAAGTTCAACATTCAGTAGAAAATCAAGCAATTCCATCTTTAAGGACTTACTCTTCCCACAGTGAGCTGACAGCAGATTTCCTGGATAAAGTTAACTATTTGAACCTCAGTTTCCTTGCCTGTTAAGTGGGAGTGATCACGCATGTAGTTTGATAATGTGTGTGAACCACGCTGTCTTGCATGTCTCCAGATTGAACTCCCTCATGCCAGTTGTCATCCAAAGGCATGTCTTTGGTCAAGGAATGGGGGCTGAAAAGGGTGTGAGGATGGAGAGTGGAGGGTGAGGAGCATTGCTAGGGGAAATCTGTGGCCTGACTCATGCTGATCTATCCTCATCAATCAGCCAAGTCTTACTTCTAAGACACTGTTGATTTTGGTGTACATCATTGATTTAGATCATCATCTTGGGGAAAAAAGCATTGCGTTAAAGGTGCAGATAGATTTTAAAGCCTATCCTGATTTCAGAAATATTAAAATGTGAATGTGATGACATAGTAATTAAATGTGTATGTATTTATATTTATTCAATATCTATTCAAAAATATATATTTGTATATTTAATATATATTTATGCTTATATATATAAGCATATATATATTATATATATATTTATATATATTATATATATATTTATATATATTTTATAAATAAATATATATATTTATTTGTTTTAAATGGGCTAGTGTGCTGAGGAATATTAAAAAGAAACTAAGACCCAGTTGTGTCACTAACAGAGAATTCATGAGGAAACACTTAGAGGAAGTACATAATTCCAAGCCAAACTTTGAATTTGGGGCTGTAGGATTTCAGAGAGAGTGTGGTCAGCAAGGGCTGCAGCCATCAGAAAAGGCTTCCTGTGGGTTGTGACATTTGAGTTGGGCCATGAAAATTGGAATGACTAGCTAAAAATGGTTGCTTATTATGTGCCAAGCACAACAACTGAAAGAGTAGGGCTGTTATTATCCTCATTTTACAGAAGGGGAAACTGAGGCTCAAAGATCTTCAGTAATTTGCCCAAGGTAATAGAGCTAACAAGTAGCAGAGCCAGGATTCAATCCTTGCATGGCCTGGCCACTAGGCTCTGGGATGTGTGGGATGACCAGAAGGAGAGGGTCTTTCCAATAAGAGGAAGCCTGCAGGTGAGTAGGAAGAGAGAACGAGGCGGGGATCCCCCAACACTGCTCGTGCAAGGTTGGCCCGGATTTTGAATCCTGGCTATGAATGAGAGGAGACTCTGGCCAGTTGCTGAGGACTTTGAGTTTGAGGAGGCTCCCCAAATCCTGACTGCTCTTCTGGGGCAATTTTGTGCAGGTCAGCAATGAGATCTTGTCAAAAGCTTTGATTTTTCTCTTGCTCATTGTCCATGTGTTTTTTCTAGGATCACATTGCTATTTCTTAGGGGACCCTGTTGCTGGGCTTTCTCCTTCCACCAAATGTGAACTAATATTGTTTCCAAGTAGCTGTTTCCTTGCCATCCTTTACAACTTTCCACAGTTCAATTTGCCATTAAAAAGTACAGTGGTCTGAATTACACTGAAATTTCCTGAGTTTGGTTTTGTCCAGGAGCTCATTTAGTGATATAGTCTCGGTTATAAACAGAGAATGTATAAGAATTTTGGCATTATGCTTTTTCTAAAATTTCAGTCTATCAATATTATAAATTTTCCTGATTTATCCCTTTATCAGAATATGTCATCACACCCTAACAGAAATTCAGTGATTCCCAGTACCTATAAATCGGAGGGGAGAGCCGTCAAATTTAAGAAGACGCCCAGGCTCACCAAGAGGCTCATATCAGCACTAACTCCCCTGAACCTTGACCTTGTAAATCTGGGGAGGTTCCAATTGGAAACTTGTCATTCCCCAGGGTGCACATCCGGGTCGCACATTACTGGGGAGGAAATGAAGACAGGTGTCTTTTTTGGTTCTTGCCCACATCTCTTTTCATGAAATAATGTTTCCATTTCTTTTCCATGTGTGGGAAGACCCCACAGGCAGGATTCAGTTTCATTTTGAGTCAACAGTTGTCCCTTTTGTTCTAAGGAGCCAATGAGATATGGCACACAGCTGAACATTTTCAGGTGATTTAGCAACTAAACGTGGTGTAGCTTAGAGCAAAAGCCAAATGAGAAAGCAGCAAAGGAAAAAATAGCACTAGAAAAAGTGGGTGGATGTGGGTTGAAATCTCAGAGCTACCACTTGGTAGCCAGTAACATATCTCCTTGAGCCATGATTTCCTTATCTAAAAGCCTGGGTGGATAAACTGTTACTTTCTATAGTTTGGGTGAGGAATAAATGAGATAATGTAAGTAATACTTCTCTCAATGCCTGGCATATATTAAATAATAACGTATGGCTATACAACTACTACTACAGATTATTATTACTATTACTATTAAACTTATCAAAGCCTCAGTTTCCTGATCAGCCAAATGAGAATAATATTAGCTACTCACTAGATTAATTGAAATAATACAGGTGGGTGCATCTGGTTCACAGTAGATATCCATCCATCCATCCATCCATCCATCCATCCATTTTCAGTCCTTTATCTGATATCCATCAAAAGTTTATGGGGGCACCTGGGTGGCTCAGTGGGTTAAAGCCTCTGCCTTCAGCTCAGGTCATGATCCCAGGGTCCTGGGATCGAGCCCCACATCGGGCTCTCTGCTCAATAGGGAGCCTCCTTCCCTTCCTCTCTCTCTGCCTGCCTCTGTGCCTACTTGTGATCTCTGTCTGTCAAATAAATAAATAAAAATCTTTAAAAAAGAAAAAAAAAGTTTATCAACCTTGGGAGTTAGGAGAAGGCTACGGTATTTGGCAAGAGTTCTTAATGATCTTAAATACAGCAATACTTTTTAGAAGATGTTTATTCCCTCATCCAAACTTTGTTTCCTGAGCTCCAATAGGCCTCTCTAGGTCTCTAATGCTGCAAACAGACTGGAGGGAAGGGTGGAGAGGGCCAGGTTGGGTCAGTGGCTCTCCCTCCTAGAGGGGGAACCAGGCCTGGGAGTGTTACCTGACGCGCTCCTGGCTGCTGACGGTTTAACCAAGTTTAAACCAGAACGGAGACTGTATGCGGCACAGCTCTGGGGAGCTGGGCCCCAAGGAGGTCATTTCTCCCGCCCTGAGGTGGGTGGAGTTGACTTCAGGTCAGGCCAAACAATATTCAGGAGGAGCCCCTGCTCTTTCGGGATCTTTTGCAATTGACAAACTGGTTTGAGGTAATGGACATTAAAGGCATGCTGAGATAGGTCTGGAGATAAGATTTGAAAATGGCTGACAATTAGGAGCTAAAGAGGGCACGTGCTGGTGGAATCTCATTGGGGAACTCTATAGACAAGTGCAAATAGGGAAAAGCCTGTTTTTTGGGGCGAACGGAGTTCTGGCCAATGCAAGGTATAGTAGAGGAACAGGCACAATTTCAAGTCCAGTTGTGTGAACCTGAGCAAACACGCAAACACGCAGACACACACACAGGCCATCAGTCCTACCACATGTACTCCCATCCTTCATGTAGAGAGCACACATAACACTGAGATGCCACTTCTAGCCACACGCCCCAAATCCACCATGCCCCCCCGACATCCTGTCCTCCCCATAGACCAACCCATGCAGCACAGAACACCCCCCAAAGCCGTGCACCCATTACACACACAACCATCAGATAAACACAGTCTCCTTAGGAAGCCGATTAATAAAACTATGTTATCTTTAATTACACTTGACTGATAATAATGTCCTCAGAGCCTGCACGGTTAGATTGGCTCAGATTGTAACATCCAGATTAGGGCTGAACTCCCTTTGAACTCTCGCCACACTGCTGGGCTCTCCAGCTCAGAGATTACAAATGGCTTCAGCTGGATTCGCCCCATGGCACTAGGAGGGTAAGTAGAATTCCAGCTCTCCTTGGTTCTCTTTTCTTTCCGACCCTGGACAGATGATATCTCTAAAAAAAACCCCACATGGCCAAGACTGGGAGGAAGGCCCAATTCAAATGACCGCCTCCTGTTCACCACTGTGAGCCCTGGTGGGTCTACTTTCAAACCCAAGTCTGTCTCAGACTCCACGGAAGAATTCACCATGAATGCTGTCTTGAGGACTGACACTTGAAAGCAAACAGTGTAATTCCTGGATCTTGGGCTCTTGGGGACAGGCCCTCATGAGCCATAATTAACTCTTTAAAGTCCTCCCTGTGTCCTGCAAATAGTAAAGTATCTGGTTCTTTATGATGTAACGCTGAATGGAGGCAGCAGGGAGGCCTCTTAGGCTAATTACACGTTGGAATGAGGTTAACGACATGCCAGAGATTCTTTGCACGGCTCCCCTGACATTGACAAGTCACTTGGTAACACGCTGGGGCTAAAGACGGTGATGACTTTTAAAGAGGGTGGGGGCTGGAAACTGAACCAGACAGGCTGCTGACATCATTCCCCAATCTTGTTTCTCCCCTGAGATGAACCTGCTTTCCCCCCACCCCCATTTCCAGGAGTTAAGAGATCTGGATTTTAAACTGGCATTCAGTGCCCTGTGCCCAGAGAGGTGCCGTGACTTCTGCAAATGTCTCCACTCTCTCTCACCCATTTATAGCAGCTGAATTTAGCCAGGGATGAAAGCCAAAGCCCACCATCTGATGGGATGTTTGGGGCTGAGTAGAAGGTACTTCGATACAGATAAACAAGGTGTACATCAAAAAGAACTGCTGGATGCCAGGAAAATGCCCAATTCACAGGAATGAGAGTTGGTGCCAGCCATGGAAAGCTCTTCACGTTATTATGCTCCCATTCTTCTGGTGAGCACGCAGGCATTTCAAAGTCATACAGGGACCACCTGGCAACTGCTCTTTCTCCATCCTTCTACTCGGGGCCCAGCCATTGTTTTAGTCACCTGCAGGGCTGTCCCAGCAGACTCCAATCTGGATCTGAGGGTGCCACATCCTGCACTGCCCATTCCCCAGCATTCCGTAGCTGGATGAAATTGACTAAAACTGAGTCCTCTCTGTAGACCCAAGAGGGAAACAGAGCTATAAAAGACCATCATAAGGAGACTTGTCCTGTCCCTTAGCAGTGGTGGTGGGGGCTGGTTCACGGGTTAGAATGGATGGAGAGGAGCCTCAAAGTTTCCTTGAAACTTGAGAGAAGATACTCCCTTTTCTCCTGGTGGAAGCACTGGGGCAAGGCTAGCTCTGCCCACTGCACCCCTCTCCCACCGGGGGCCCTTTCCTCTCCCTGCACCACGGACACGCAGCACCCACCTCAGATCACTAGTCCCGCCCGGCTGGGCTGGGCTTGGGTCCTCGGACGTTGTCATCACCTGGTCCCTAGAGGGCCCTGGTGGGGTGGGCCCCTCTTCAGCGAGGACTCCGCATGGCTGCCTCCAGGCAGGGGCTGCCTCCTCTGGGTCTCCCAGCCCCACGCAGCCTCCCAGGTGCAGCAGGGTCCCGGAATGGTGGGTAGGTTTTCTACCTCCGACAAGTGCAGGTGTTAGCAGTAGGGTAGGCGGGTCTCTTGTGTTGACGGGAGCTACAAACACAGGGAGACAGACCCCAGCAGAGAGGCACCTGCTCGTGTACGGAGTGCCGTTGAGTTCTGGGCACGGCTGCGGGGGGCTGTCCACGGCCGTGGTCTCCACTGGAGGCGACGTGTGGCGACCAGAGGAGCCGAGGAGAAATGTGTCAGACAGAGTTTGTCAGCACCTCAGCACCCTGCCAAATGGTAATTACTGGAACCTCGTGCCACCCAGGAGAGGGAGGGCCGTATTTTATCCCCAGTTTATGGAAGGGTAAGTGGAGGCCCAGGGAGGTCAGGCAACCACTTTGGCCAGTCAGTCAGAGGCTAAACTTGGCCCTGAGGGGGGCTGACTCAGAGGTTACCAGGGGAGCTTGGGTGAAGCCAGGCCTGGGGGAACAGTCATAGGCAGGTCTGCCTCATGGCTGCCAAGGGCCCCAACAGTTCTGTCTTCTTCTGTCCTGCTGGGGGCTCCCTTATCTCTGGCAGCTCTGCTTCCTCTTCAGCTCTCATCTGACCCTGCTCTCTCTGCTGGCCCATTTAGCATTTGTATAGAACACAGGGGAAAATGCTAGTCTCCTAAAATACTGTATGAAGAAAAATATCCCCAGCCAGCTCAGTTAGGTCAGGCACGTGAGCCTATTAAAGCTCTGAGAAGTCTTCCAGAAAAGAAACCTGTTTAATTTTTCTTAACCCGGCATTTCCCAAACTGATTTGAACAACTTTTTCTAGTAACACCCATTAACATACCACCCAGCTAGTGTTTCACCAGATGCACGTTGGGAAATCCTAATGGAGCCGGTCAACTCCCCAGGAGAAGGGACGGTGTCTCTTTCTCTGGGGTGTTCCCTGCACCACCCACTGGTGGCAGGCTCAGGAAATTGGGCAGAATTGAGCGGTACAGTCATTTCCCTAGTTCCTCAGACATGAAAGCCTGAGGTCATCATTCCTCAGAGCCTCTGCGTGAAGCCAGCCACCATGTCATGTCAAGTTGACGCCTCTGAGCTCCTACCATGATGTTTCTGCACGGATCCCTCTTACCATCAGTGCCCCATGATCTACCACCTCCACAGAGAGGCCTTTTCTGACCACCCTTTCTAAAATGCGGCACTTCCTCTCGGGGCGGCCATGTTGCTCAATCCCAAGGGGTGCGCTTTCCAGTAGACCACGACACCAGTGGTGCCTGATGGAATTATGCAATATGACATCCCCCTTATTTTCAGTTGCCTTATTCATGTTCGTTTTCTTCCCAGTACTTTGTACTATTTAACATGTATTTACATATATATATGTATATTTAATTTTTATTAACACATAATGTATTATTAGTCCCAGGGGTATAGGTCTGTGAATCACCAGGTTTACACACTTCACAGCACTCACCATAGCACATACCGTCCCCAATGTCCATATACTTATATATTGATTTACTTATTGATCACCCTCAGGAAATCAACTAATTGTACAGGTTGCTCGCTGCACGAGGGGATTGGGCCAGGCATTGCCTTGGGTCCTTTGTATCATTCTCAAGTCCACGCCGAGATAGCAAACTCCTACATACAATAAGGGAGAAGAGGCTGCATCTTCCCCTGAAAATTGCCTTGATTCATTTGTACGAGAGGGATATCCGTTTGTCTAGCTGTGTACCTGGGCGCTATGTCCACTCAGCTGGGGACCCTTTGTCTCATTTACACAAAGGTGCCATGTAGAGTAGTCTCATGGTCTATTCCATGTAACCCCCATGACCGTTGGGTGACCTTTTTTTTTTTTTTAAAGTATCCAAACCAGGGCAATTTTGAGGATAAATATGGCACCATTTAATCTTTACATGGGGACAACAGACAAAAATTAGGACTATCCTGGGCAAATCAGAACATAGGGTCACCCTGATTGTGTGGAACAGATTTTATCTTTATTGTCTATAGAGTATAAGGCACATCTTGTTTGTGGAAAAATGATTAAGAGAATGACTCCTGCTGTACTCCCCAAACTGAGCTCCCTGCTTCAAGTCTCTCCCTCTTCTGATCCATCCTGCCAGATTAATTTTCCTAAAATACCACTGCATGTACACGTCTCCCACTTCAGCAGCATCAAAGCTTCCGCAGCTCCGTTTCCCAAAGTGTTCTCAAAGAAGCACTGAATCCGGTTACATGACTGACTCATCCCATAGAGCACGTGACTCTGGATCTCGGGGTTGTGAGTTTGAGCCTCATGTTGGGCATAGAGCCTACTTTAAGAAAAGAAAGAAACACTACATCTAGTGAGATGTGTTTAAAAAAAAAAAGAAACAAAAAACAAGAGGGTTAAGAGTTAATACTTGGGAACATTAGGATATCCATGATGACATGGTAATGGTGAAAGAAAGAGTTATAGAAAGGAAACTTGTTAACCTTTATTTAGCTCAGTGATCCCAAAATGCATTTGAACCTGGAATTTCTGTTACTGACTTACTGCATCCAGTGGACTTGGATGGGAAATTTTGGAATACTTTTCAATAGGCCAAAATCCTTGGTTGGATATTCAAAGATAATCACATCTGAGCCCATGTATTTTTGACATGGAGCTCCTGCAAATTCTCCTACAGGAAACCTTGGTCCATTCATTCATCTAGTAAATGTTTCCTGAACACCTGCGATGTGCCAGGCCCTGTTCTAGTTGCTGGGAACACAGAGTTGAACAAAGCAAACAAGGTCCCTGTTCTAGAGCTCATAGTCCAGATGGCAATGAAGGAAACTGAATCCCTATTTTAGATGGACTAATTAGGGAAGGCCTATCCAAGGAGGTGACAGTTGAGCTGAATGTCAGTTGAATGACTTTAGTGTTAGCTACATGGGTTTGCTCTTGGTTCCCTGAAGACTTCCAGTACATCTTGTGTGCCTCTGAGTGTTGGATCACACTCTCCTTTAAAGTTGGACTTTTCCTCTCTATTATCCTCTACTTTTCTTGAGTGGAGGATTATTTTTCCTTGAGTCATTCCCTGTAGTATAACTTCCTCCAGGAGTGTTCTTGGAGACATCTCAATTCCCCCAACATGTTGACCTGTCCCACGTTGCACCCTTAGCACAGGCTACCTGGTGTTTGTTGCCTTGTATCTCTTTTTTGTGTTTTCCCGAGTCGGTGACCTAGACTGTAAACCTTTGTATACATTAGGAGCTCAGTAAATGTTTGTTGATGATGAAGATATATTCTCCAACACAGGCTAGGTAAGAAATGGGCGGTGACTTTTATGTCCCAGGTCTAATTGGACTGATGGCAATGACTGCCCTTGGAACTGTCTGGAAGAGTCCCGATGTTATGTGTAAAGAGTGCCATAATCTGTTAGAGATGTTTTCCATGTGTGTGCATATATGTGTGTGTGGCAGGCAGAGCATAGGCACACCTATCTGCTATTCCTGAACTAGACCTTGCAGAGGTTCAATGTTATCAGCTCAAAGGAGACTCAGTGAGTGTAAGACTGAAGGAATTCTCAGGTAGAAGTCTCCTTAATATAGCCAACTCTCAGGAGCCCAGCCTCTGGGTGTGGTTCCTTTTTTTTTTTTTTTTTCTGGGTGTGGTTCTTGCCAATGTTCTCTGTGCCAGAAGAAAGAAGGGAAACTGATAGGACAGTCATTATGATTATGATTATGATTGTTATTATTATTATTATTTTTTTTTTTAGAGAGGGAGAGAGAGAGAGAGAATCTCATGCAGGCTCCATGACCAGGGCAGAGTCCAATGTGAGGCTCGATCTCACGACCCTGAGATCGCGACCTGAGCTGAAATCATGAGCCTGATGCTCAACCAACTGACCGACCCGGACGCCCCATATGAGTTCTTATAAGAGAGACAGGCCATTTAGAGACAGGTGCACAGAAGAGGCGAGGTAATGTGGAGATGGGAACGGAGACCAGATGATGGCGGACTCAAGCCAGAGACCGCTGTCAACCAGCTGAAGCTGAAAGAGGCTGTGCATGGAAGCCCTCAGAGCCCTTTGGGGGGAGCACGGCCCCACCCGCTCCTGATTTCAGACTTCCGACCTTCAGAGCTGCAAGAGGAGAAATCTGTGTTGTTGTAAGCCACTAAGTTTGTGGCAATTTATTAGGGCTGCCCTAGGAGTCCAATATACAAAGTCCTATATACTCTCTGCAGAAAATGCAGGCAAATCCCAAAAGAATAAAGGTCCCAGCAATTCCACAGTTAAGTAATTCTGTGGTTAAGGGACACACACACACTATGGGATTATTCTAAACAATTTTCCATGTCTTATTGTTCGTTAGTATGATGTTAATGACTTCCATCCTATTCGTTCTTCTGCAAGTGGTATAACCGAACCGATGATCCTCCTGTTTGATGTTTTGGTTGTCTCTGCTGCCAACACCATTGCAGATCTTTCTGATGGTAGCAGCTGGGGCTAGGGCAGGGTAGGCACCTTTCCAGTGGCTCTAGTGTCCTGAGCTTCCCAAAGCTGAGCCAGGGAACCTGCAAGTGGCAGGAGCCTGGGCGGGGTGGGGGCAAGGAGGGGAGGCTGCGCAGGATGGGCCAAGATTACTAGCAGGAGGGAGTGGCTTCAAACCCACAACAATACCTTTTTTTTTTTTTAATGAATAGGATTAAGAAAAGATTTATGACCCTAGTGAGAAGAGCAGAAGGGTGTTTTCAACTTTGGATTCAGAGAAATGAATGTAGATTGTAGATTTATGGGCAAATATAGATTTATGGCTATGCCATAAATATTGGTTAGAGGCTGCCTGTTGCTTCAGCCCTGCTCTCACCCCGTGGGATGCAAAGCTTCACAAGGCCATTTCCTGCATGAAACACACTCCTGCCTGAAAGGGCAATGGGTGGCCATAGGGCCTTCAGAAGAATCTGGAGTTATCACAAAACGTTATTGGGAAGAATACTCATTACACTTGTAATTGGGAAAAAAAGAAAAACCATTTTGTGTTTCTTCAGTATGTAGTCACAGTCTCGTGCGTTATCATGTCTCCCTATCTCCATTTGGGAGGAGGGTGACCTAAATTGGTGGTGGAAACAAGGAACGAGCTTAGGAGGAAGTGGTCCGAGAGGGAAGTTCTGACCCATGGTACCACCATGAGACCTAAGATGAAGCCTGAGGACATTATGCTAGGTGAAATAAGCCAGTCACAAAAGGACAAATGCTGTTTGAGTCCCCTTGGATGGGATAGTCAAGTTTACAGAGACAGAGAGCAGAATGGGGGTGGTGGGAGAAGCGGAAGGAGGAGTTCTTAACTAATGAGAATTTCAGTTTGGGAAGATAAAGTCTGGTGATGGATGGTGGTGATGGTCACGCCACATTGGGAACATGTTTAATGTCACTCAACTGTATACTTAAAAATCGTCCAGGTGGGAAATTTTATTAGATATATTACCAAAAAAAAAAATGCTCTTGTAGGAGTCCTAGACAAGAAGGTGCAAAATACCCAGAAGGTCACAGGGAGACAAAGGGCCCCGTATACTGGGGAACAACTCCCTGAATTTACACATCAAGGCTATACCAAGCACTTTATGTACCCATCTCATGAATTATCTAGGAGGTAGGGGATGATTTTCCCCATTTTACAGATGTGGGGACTGTGAGGTTAGTGGCTTCCCAAGGGGGTTCTGGGACAGACCAGCTTTTAAATTCCCAAAGGAATTTGAACCCAGGCCTGATGTGTGCAGAACCCACTTTCATTTTATGTATGGAGTCTTGACCTCCGCAGGATGTGCTTTGCATATTTGTTTCACTGAATTCACATAGCAACTGGGCCAATTTGTTATGCTTGTCTTGTTTTACAGATGAAGAAACCAAAGACTTGGATGTTAAGAGGTTTGCCAAATTGTGCAACTAGGGAGTAGCAGGGCCTGGATTTGAACCCAGGTCTGCTGGGATTTGGTACCCATGTGAGGTTTTTCTATGGCTTCCTGGTTTAGACCAAGCTCCAGGGTAGACTTTCTTCTCCGTTCTCCTTTCAGTCTGGCTGTCTGGTGCTGCAGGAGTGGGGAAGCTTCTTTGCTTAGATTAAAGATGGTCCCAGGTTTATAGGGTCTTTTCTCCAGCTACAGAAGTTGGGCAAGTCCTAACTGGACTGTTTTCATTACTTTTCTACAAACTCCTGATACCAACACTCTTGACTCTGAGACAGTGTATTACAATGACGTATTGACTCATCTGTCTTGTCTACCAGGTTAGAGGCTCTCAGGGACTATGGAATCTGATTTTTGCTTCCTTGGTGCCCAGCACTGTACTCTAAGCATAGGAAGGACTCATGAAATGTTTGTTGAAAGAATGAACAAATTAAGCCAGGGGCCGATGAATGATTTTTATGAACTCTCCAACATAAGCCTGATCTGGTCCGTACATAAAATAATCTATGAAGAACGGTGGTCTGCTTTTGCCCCTGACCGTGGTGTTCACTTCTATTTATCTGAGAGATATTGACTGAACCCTTGCTAGATGGGCTGGGAAAACAGAAATTAATATGATAAACCCCTGCTTTTAAGAAGCTTAGAGTCTAGAAGGGTGGTGCAAAGTTACATACAAATCCTTAGAGTAGTCACAAGGTAAACAGTGTTGAGTGTCCCAAAGAGAGATGGGATTTCTGGAGAAGGACAAGAATGGGGACGAAATGAAGTTGTTAAGATTCCAGGCCTTTGCATTCAGGCAGGTTATAAGCTGTGTGACTCTGGCAAATTATATAAATTCCCTAAGGTTCAGTTTTCTCCTGTAAAAAAAAAAAAAAAATGGGGGGGGGGAGGGGACGGGCGGTTAATCAGTCGAATTGTGTTCCTCCACAAGATGTTGAAGTCCTAGCCCCCCAGTACCTGTGAATGTGACTTTATTTGGATATAAGGCATTTGTTGATGATCAATTTAAGATGACATCATTGGGCTGGGTCCTAATTCAATATGACCGGTGTCCTTATAAAAAGGGTAAGTTTAGGGACGCCTGAGTGGCTGGGTCGGTTAAGCGTCTGCCTTCGGCTCAGGTCATGATCTCAGGGTCCTGGAATCATGTCCTTCACTGGGCTCCTTGCTTAGCGGAGAGCCTGCTTCTCCCTCTGCCTGGTGCTCCCCCTGCTTGTGCTTTCTCTCTCTTTCCCTCTTTCTGACAAATACATAAATAAGATCTTCAAAAAAAATTAAGTATATGTTTAGACTCAGAGACAGACACATACAGAGGGAAGAGGATATGAAGACACAAGGAGAATGCCTCCTACAAGCCAAGGGAGGCCTGGGGCTACCAGAAGTTAGAACAGATTCTCACTAAGCATTTCAACATCTTGATTTCAAACTTCTAGCCTCCAGAGCCGTAAGATAATAAATTTCTGTCATTTAAGCCACCCAATCTGTGGTATCTTGTTATGGCAACCCTAGCAAACTAATACAGGGCCGATGCTTATCTCACGGAGATGTGGGGATTAGATGAGATAATACGACAAAGTGCTTAGCACAGTTCTCAGTATAGTAAGTGCTGGATAACTGTGGATAAGATGAACGTCCTAGGATTGGGGGAATCAGGCAAGGCCTCCCAGGGGTGGGGGGACTCAGATCAGGGCTGAAGGGCTGCACAGTTGCAGCCCTTTCTCAATGTGGGCATTGAAAAAGTGTAGGAGGTGGGATTCATAGGACTGTCATTTGCAATGAAATCTTGCTCCCAGTAAGAACGGAGGCTGAGATCTGAGGTACTTGCCTTCTGGCTCACGAGCAAGTAGCCATTGGGGAATGGAGAGGATTCCTGTTATTTTTACATTCCTTTTGATAACGACCATTCCAGTTTTCCTTTTGAAAAGTCACCCCTCCCCAGCTCTAGTCATAGCTCTGTCCCTCCTTGGACTGGCCAGTTGGCCTCGAGATGAGTACAGGAGGTAGCAAGCGCCCCAGACAGGGCCAATCAGAGTTCCCATTGATAGGACTGGACACTGAGAGAGGGAGAATTTCTGTTCTTCCGGCATGGGGAACATGGCGGACATGTTCTAAGGACAACGAATCTGGTGCATCTTGGGGCTGTGTTTCCTGACTGCGTGGAAGAAGCCGTCTTGGGATGAGGGATGCAGGCTACTGTGCAAATGGAAGTAAATCTAAGAGTTGGAAAGTGATGGAGATGGATGGATGGAGTGAGTGAGAGAGAAAGAGAGAGATCTGAAGACAGTGAGATAGTGTTTGTGGCCCAGGACCCAGCATTCCTGAATCCATGTGTTCATGAAACTTTATGTTTGTTTGTTTTTCTACTTACAGTAGTTTGTGTTGGTGTTGATCGCATGTGTCTGGGAGAGTCCCGACATAGTCATTGTTTTTAGGGGCTGAACTTTCCCCTGGGGAAGCAGCTCCTGGGTGTGAACTTCCAAGAGGGTGGTGAAGGTGGTCATGGTGTTGATGGTGCTGACAGTGGTAATGGTGGCCATGGTGGTGATGGTGGTGAAGGTGGTCATGGTGGTGATGGTGACGACAGTGGTGATGGTGGTGATGGTGGTGAAGGTGGTCACGCTGGTGATGGTGGTGAAGGTGGTCAGGCTGGTGACAGTGGTAATGTTGGTCATGGTGGTAATGGTGGTGAAGGTGGTCATTGTGGTGAAGGTGGTCATGGTGGTGATGGTGACGGTGGTGATGGTGGTGATGGTGGTGAAGGTGATGGTGGTGATGGTGGTGATGGTGGTGATGGTGGTGATGGAGGTGAAGGTGGTGATGGTGGTGATGGTAGTGACGGTGGTGATGGTGGTGAAGGTGGTCAGGGTGGTGATGGTGATGAACATGGTCATGGTGGTGATGGTGGTCTTTCACAGCCTGGTGGATCACAGAGGACAGAACAAGCCTCCCCTGCAATTTCACACTGAGGTTGGTGTCTGTCTGTGACTTTCCCTCGCATGTTCTCATCATGCTTTGACAGGTATTTGTGTCTTTCTTTTTGGACCCAACTCCTCTGTGGAGAATAAGACCAGTCCTGTGAAGAATTTCAGAGGTTTTAGGAAGGCAGGGTCCTTACTTCTCACATTGAATGGAGACTTCTAGGGGTCTGAGTTGAGAGACCTTTGGGCCCCTCAGAATGTCTCTGGAGAGGCATTCCTTTTCTCTTGAGGTGTCAGGGAGCTAGATCTGCTTGGCATTTCCACTCAAGCTTAATGTCTAGTGCCCTTCATGTGTCTACCTCAGTGCTGACTGAGTTGTTTTTCTCATCCAAAGGAATCACAAGAAGCCCTAGTGTCCAGATTTCAGTCTGTCGACCTTTGCTTGATCATGTGCAAGAACTCCTATGCAGATAGAACTTAAGTTACACTTACATTGATCAATTCCATGCCAGGAGGCTTGAGGGAATGATGAGAACACCGTGGCTACATTTTTTTCTTTTTTTTTTTTTTTAAGATATTATTTATTTGACAGAGGAAGTTGTGTGGGGGGGAGGTAGAAGTGGTTGTCGTACATTTTAACGAGAAAGTGACAGGTGAGCTGGTAACTCCCACTCCTCCTTCAGGTCCTCCCTGAGCTCTAGACTGGGTGAGCACCCCCCCTGCCACCCATTTCAGGTTCCCAGATTATCTTTACTTCCTTTGTCATTACAGTCTTCCTAACTGCAATGATTTTATGGAAATGTTTTTCTGCTGGATTGAGCTTTACAAAACTAGGACCCATGACTCTGTTCCTGCTGCCTGGGACTGCCTTGCCCTCGACAGACATTCTGTGAATGTTTACTGGGTGAACAGACAAATGAAAATGGGACATCACTTAGAAAACATCCTATGTTTTCCTACTCACTATGTATTCCATATAAATGATGTATTGACTCTTTGATTGTTGTACATATTAGGGACTTTGGAAAGCAAAGTATCAAATAAGTAGTGAGCCTAATATTAGTGTAGTGCAGGGCTTCTTAAACTTGAATGTGCATACCAGTCACCTGCAGACCATACTGCCTAGAGATGGCTGTCCAGAGATCCCAGCCCATGTGATCCTCTTATGGTAACTTCTTATGGTAACGTTGACTTTCTGCCATTGAGAACTGGGGTCTCTCTCTCTCCTTTCCAGTCTTGGTGGAACCATGACCAGTTGAAGTGACACTATGAGACTTTTTGAAATGTTTCCTTTTGGAAATCAGCCACCAGGCTGTGAAGAAGAGACTTAATGTCAGGATCTTTCTTGGAGCTATTGAAAATAATTTCTCTTTCTTATGGATTTGTAAGCCTGGAACTGCTGCTGAGGGTCCATGATGCGGTAGGAAACTGCCCAAGAGTGAGACCCATATGTAGGGAAGCAGAGCTGACACAGGGAGACCAAATCCTGATGACTGTTTGAGCTACATGATCCAGCCATGCCTGAAGTCCCCTTAGAGTTTTCAGTTAGAAATGTCAATGATCTCCTTCCCCCACTTCATTAAAAACTACTTCAAGTTGGGTTTCCGTCACCTGCATCAGAAGATTCATGATGGATATGAATGTGTACCAGTCTTCTTGGCAGCACAGAGTCTATAAACCTAGTTTTCAAGAACTATTTAGTGCTATAAAAAAAAAACAAGGCTATTGCTAATCCTCCTTCCCTAAGAATATCCTCGAGGAGCCTTATCCATCAATTACTATTAATGAGCACATCCCAAATGCCAGCCCTTTGATGATCTAGGCACCCTTGTTTAGGTATTTCCGCCTTCTTGCCTTCATGACCCCGACGTTTCCCAGGCTATCCCGACTCAAGAATAATCTACAACTGATCTCAGCATTCCCTGCTGAGGGCAGGACTGGTTCAACCCAGGCAAACCCCTTGGAGCTCCTGAGTGACTCATCTTGAACAGAGCCTCAGGTTTGCCTGGGGACTTTCAGGGCAGTTGTGTGAGAAACTCTAGAATACACATGAGTTGAATACATGGGGACTCAGTGCCAATTTGGAGCGATTAAAGGATCCCGTGAAAGCTGAACCTCTGGAGAGAGGTATATGCTTCTGTTGTATAATCCCCTAAATGCAATGGGGCAGAGTTGTATCCTCTTTTGATCGAGCACCTGTTCACACCCACTCTTGTCCCTTGGGTTCTTGGCACCAGCAAAACTCCTGTCATCATGGCGGCCAGCCCCAGGCTCTGCCCTATCACGCTGGGAGTGCCTTCTAAAGAATTCGTCCAGAAATGTGGTTCCAGGCTGTGCTGATTACTCTTCGTAGGTTTAGACCTGGCCTCTGGGTCTTAACAGCAGGAATGAGTTGCCAGAAGGATCACATTCTTCCTTCGAAGCAGTGCGTTCTTCTTCATTTCTAGCAGGAAGTGGTGATGCGTTCTTCCCTAGGTGCCTGTCCTCTCTTTCTAAATCCCCATCTCCTTCAAGACTGTCAAATGCCGCCTTATCTGGGAACCCATCCATGACCTCCTTTCTCACTCAGGCCTGTCTAGTTTCTACAGCCTTAGAGTTTCCAAGACTCGTTATACAGGCTTCGTTAATGAAGTTTTTGGCACTTCGTTAATGAAGTGTCCAGTGGTGATGATCCAGGATTCAGAACACCTTCTCCGACTCCTGTTTTTTTGTGAGAGCCTTTCACGACTGCCTGGTGGTCTATGTTGTAACCCTCAGGGCTTCAGCCAATGGACTCCCCCTCCTCCCTTCTGGAGAGCTGGGCAGCTGAACTCCGGAGACCAGAGACCCACTCCGGCCCCTTCTGGCTCTGTGAGCTTTGGGACTTCTAGCTCAACTTCTCCCTCGCTTACTTTCCTTATCTGGACAGCAAGGATAATGATGAGTCCTACTCCTCAACATTGCTGGCTATAGCACTTTGTACAGCATGGGGCACGTAAGAACTCAGTCTTGCTATCGTAACTATTATTAATCAATACAAATCAGTTGAATATCAAATAGAGGACAGGGAAGAGTTTTAGTTTCCAGCCTCCGAGCCTCACATGGAATTGACTTCTTGGTGACTTGAGACAATGTCCAGACCTTATTGTGATCTGCTGCAGGCTTTCTCATCATTGACTCATTTCTCATCATTTGCTCAAAATCTCTTCCCTGCCTGCTTCCTAGGTGTCTGCCATATACAAGCGATAGCTCCCATCATCGTGTTGTGGGAATCAGGATTAAGGCCAGGAAAATATTTTGTAGTTTTGGCTGAATGATGGATTAGCATTCTACACTGTTTATTTCTTCACTAGAATTTACTTTGCCAGCTCCCAGCCCTGTGGTCAGGGACAGGAGATCCCTGCTTTACTTTAAATGAGAGCCGAGGGGGAAAATAATACTGATTCTGCTGTTTCTGAAACAGGAACCATAAAGGAACCTTCAGTGAAAGTGTGTGGGTTCAGACAATGCTTTCTGGCTGGTAAGGAATGAAACCACGAGGATTAGGAGGTACACTTCACTTGCTTCATTTTTTTTTTTTTTTTTTTTAAACAGGAACAAGCAAGGGACTTAACTCTTTTCGTGCCGGGGTGAAGTTCAGTATTCATAATCCAGTCTTTGGCTAGTAGTAGTATTGTGTTCAGTAAATATCTATATATATTTAGCATGTATGGTGTTCAGAATGTAGACCCCTTTGCCTGACCCTAGATGGAGGAGCATTTGTTATACATAGTGCTTTGACTGTAGAGTAGGATTCTGTAAACAAAACTTTCTCCCTTAAATTCATTCTGCCCAAATAGTCAATGACCAACATATAAAACTCTGGCCGGCTGGGGAGGCTGGCTGGCTCAGTCAGGGGCGCATGCAACTCTTGATCTTGGGGTCATGGGTTTGAGCCCCATGTTGGGCATAGAGAACAGCAGCAATCCGGGCAGGCTGTGGTTCAACATGCAGACCATTCTGTCTGATGACAGGAGTTCAATGTTGATTGCTTATAATTCTTCAGCAAATCTGAGCGCTATTACCAGTTCGGGTATTATTCTTATTTTTGCTGGACTCTCCATTGCATTCCCACTAAAAGCCAGTCACCCCTTCCAGTTATTACAATTGAAAATGCCCCTGCACCCCAGTTTCCAAAAGCCCCGTAGGGGGACGGCAGCACCCCCTCTTGAGAAAGACTAGATGAGGTGGCATCGTCTCTAACAGATTGTCTTGTTTGATGATGGTGCAAAGTTGAGTTCAGAACGTCCCCCACTGGACTAGAAGATCCACGAACCCTGCACAGACCCACATCAGGTTTTAGTCTCTGTTATTTTTTGGTGCTTGGAACAGGACTTAACCCTTAGTGGATTCTTGATAAATACTGTACTGGGATGGTTGGAAAATAATATAGTACAGCATTAATTTTGCATCACTTAGTCAAGCTGAACTGTGGACCTTTTGGTAAGTAAGGGGGATATTCAAAATATTTAACAAATAATATTGCACAAGCTCTGACCAATAAGAACTCATTTTGGAGAGTCTGGAGGTCCCCTTGCTGGCCCAGGAACCTTTAGCTGCGGGCTCATGGGAAGGTCCACAGGGTCCCAGAAATAGGAGACGTGAAATCAGGGGAACGGGAGGGGACAGTATCAACCAACTTTTAACAACCAGCAAGGCAATATGAGAAGCTGCTTCTGACTCTCATCAGCGTGGTGACTGCGTCGAGTGCAGCACATAGAACATTTTCAGGACACCCCAGGAGCTATTCATTCATTGACCAAATATCCTGAAATACCTGTACCAAAGGTTCTCCTCCAGCCTCCAGGCTTTCTCCACTTCTTTTTTTTTTCCCCTGGAAATTTCTCTGTCCCTTGTTAAGTCAATTCTAGTTCAGATTGTTCAGGAAAAGAGTGAGAAAGAATATGGAGATACCTCCTGGATGTCACAGATGTAACCCACAGACAAATGCCTGTTCCTCGGGAGCCTGGCAAGGTTCCCCACCCTAGCAATACCTCTCACCCACCTTGTTCCTGCCACTGAGACCCTAAGCCTTTTTTCCAAGTGAGCCTTGTAGTCTTTTAAGTCTCTACAATTTGGCTTAGCAGCTAACTGGGTAGGAAGGGAGGGATAGTGACAAAAGTTTGGATTCCAGGAGACCTGGATTTTAGTCCTGCCTCTTACCTTACCAGATGGGTGATTGTAGGCAAAGACACAATAAGCACACACTCGAATTGAGTGCCTTTGGACAAATCACTTAGCCCTTCCGTTCCATCTGCTGGAAAATGAGGGATCTGTACAGGCTGCTCACTAGGACTCTCCCTGCTGAGTCCTTAGGTGGAAGGCATGTCCCTGTTTGGGTCCCATGCCCACTGCTCTGGACTCACCTGTGTGGCAAGTGCCCGGGCACCTGTCCATGGGATCCAGGCTCTAACTGCTCTCTTCGGCTTGGTCCCGAGGGCCTCCAGCCCTAGACCTCAGCTCAGAGGCTCTCCCACTGGAAACGATGGCCATGCCTGCTTCCTCCTCATGCCCTCCCCTGCACCCCTCTCTCCTCCTCTCTCACTCGCTCAAAGCTCTTGCTCTTTCTTTGTTCTCTCTCTTCTTCCCCATCTCCTTTCCTTCTTCAGCACTCGGGGGACCTCATCCCCTCGCCTGCTTCAGTTCCAAAGAAACCCAGACATTAAGTCTTCCCTCCCAGTAGTCAGACTGCTGCTTTCTTATTCTTGGTCCCTGGGAAGTTCCTGCATCCCTGCCTGCCTGGGTTTCCTCATCCCAACATGTGATATTCCTTCCCACCTCATCGAGTTGGTGGGACAATTCAGTGGGATTCTCCCTGTAAAGGGCTCCAGCCGTGTCTGGCAAATGGGAATCCAACCATGTTAGTTAGTATTTCTCTCTCCTCTGCAGCAAGCTGATTTGGCTCATTGAAAACATACGGGTGTGATAGGATTCATCTGCCCTGGAAAGTTTGTGTTTTCTTTCCTTCAGGAATTTAACATATAGGAGGAACCTACTCTCTGAGTTTTCTTTTCTCATTCTGTGGCCTGCCATTCCTATTCCATTTTACAAGCAGACATTCCACAGCTTGACTGAACTATTTGGAGTTTGAAGACTCATTAGATATTCTCATTTTTCCTGATCTTTGTATTTGGCCAGAATGTTCTTTCCCCAGTCTATCTTCTTTGTCTTTGGTGGTGGGGGGACAGACTGACCTCTTATTAATAGATACTTCAGGAATTGGGTCACATGCTGCCTCCTCCAGGAAGACTTCCTTGGTTGCTTGCCAATCCCCAAGGCAGAGTCAAGTGTTTTGTTTTTGTTTTCTTTTTAGATACTCTTGTCACAGTGCTGACACCATGACAGCACCATTATTTCTATTTCCTTGTCTCTCTTTTTAGACTGGCAAATCCTTGAAGATAGGAATTTGGCTTTGTCTATCTTTATGTCCTCAGCACCTAGCTTTTTTTTTTTTTAAATCTATTATGTGCTTAATACATGTTAAATGAATGAAGAGGATGGGAAAAGATGTCCTAAGATCTCCCTAGAAAAGTCATTGTACAAAAGGACATTCATTTTTATTAAGAGGAGCACCTCTCTCTGTTCCTGTTTTTTTTTTTTTTTTTCTGGGTATATGTATCTACTTGAAGCACGATTATAAAAACTTCAATTTTTAGAAAATCTGTAGCTGTTGGAAAGAACAGATTAGAAGGGGTGGGGAGACGCTGTTAGAGCTAAGGATATGGAACATAGAACTGATACTGATGGGGATAGAAAAAATACAAAACACACAGCTGGGTGCCGAGCACGGGGAAAGAATTTTCTGGAGCACGGGGAAAGAGCTTTCCGGAGCACGGGATATTTCTACACAATCTCTCGGGTGACCTTCACAAGGAAGGGCCTGAGTTACTGAAAGGTTAAATAATACTGAATACTCTGCTTGAAAAAACAAAGTTTTAAAGCCTATTGCGCTTTTCATGGAGTAAGTTTCAGTCCCCAGGAAGCAGCGTGGAGGCTACTCAGTCATTAGGATGCCGTTTGGACATTGTAAGACGGGAACTATGTTCTGGGTCTAGAGATGATCCTGTCATCTAGTAAGCACTTTTGGATATCAAGGGCATCTTGGTGATAAACAACAGAACAGTAAATGGAAGATACCTTAGGACATTGCCTTTTTAACTCATCTCTTTGGAGCCCTGGGGGTTCCTTGGCATCCTCTTGAATATTGCTGAATGTGTAATGCTGAGAATGGGGAGCAGGGAGCTGCGTTCTCTCTGTTGCCATCTTCTGCTTCCTATTTTCTATGCAACAGGCTGGGAGTAGGGTTTTGTTTGAAGGAGAGTCCTCCGCTAACAAACGCGGCAACTGTGTTCTTGGAGTGGGTAAAATGGATGTCCAGATATAGGTTCTTCGAAGGCAGCGATGATGAGCATCGTCTGAACGAGTTCAAGTCCCAGCGTCTGGGCCTTGCCTCTCTGTACCTCAGTTTACCCATTTGTAAAGTGGGGATAATTATAGTCCCTGTCTCACTGACCTGTTGTGAGAACTACATTAGTTAACATAGGTTAAGGCACTTAAAAAATTGCTTGGCATAGAAGAAATCCATCCTAGTGTTTGGTATTTCCTATTTAAGCGGCGCCTTGACCAAGCCTGCTTTATTGTAACGAGCGAGGCAAAGCTTTGGAAGCCCGTGCTATCCGAGCCTTGAAGAATGTAGGGGGGGGCAGGGCATTTGAGTGAAAGAGCAAAGTGAGGAGGAGTAAGATCCCAGGTTCAGGCCCCAGGTCAGGACGCAGGAGAGGCACAGTCAATGGCAGATATGTTATTACTAAGCAGAGTCTCAGGCCAGCCAGCTGGTCAGGATGTGGGGGTGAGAGGGAGGGGACGGAGCACAGCTGGAGGGAGCGGGAAGTGGCTGGTGCCCTGGCGTGAGCTCCCAGTCTTCTCCACCTTGCTCATGAGCCAGAACTTTATTCCAAGCGACAGCTTCAGTTTTAGAAAGACACCGTGGTGGTGCCGTGGAAGATGGAGAAATCAGAGGAAGAAAAGGAGGACCAAGTCCGTGGCTTTTTCAGAGATAAAAACGTACAGGGTGGGGTGGGAGGCAGGGGAGAGGTTGAAGATGATTCCAGAACTTCCTGGTTTGGGCAACTGGGTGGATATGTGATGCTGTTCATCAAGATAGGGAAGGCAGGAGGAGGAGCAGGTTTGGGTGGGGAAGGCAATGAGTTCATTTCTGGGACAGGTTGAATTTGAGGTGCCTAAGGGAAATGGAGGTGGAGATCCCCAGTAGGCATTTGGAAGGCTGAGTTTGGAGCTTGGAATGGAAGGGCAAGGCCAGAGGTACTGATGCCAAGTTGCCAACTTATAAATAAGAGTCTGAACTTTGGGAGCGGTTGGGTTCAGTGAGGGAATGAGTGCAGAGTGATAGAAGAAGGAGAATGGAATGCCAAGGACGAAGAAGGCTGAGGAGGAGTGGGTGTGAGAGACCAGGAGGGGGTGCCCGGCTAAGCTAAATCCTTGGCTTGAGCAGGTGGGATGCAGAGTGGCCTTCAGAGGGGCCCTTCCCACATCTTTACTGCTCTGATAATTTAACTGAAAAACGTTATTGCTCTCAAAGGGCAAGAATGGATTTATGGTCTTGGAATTAGTGTGCTTTGGAGCTGGGAAGAATCTCAGAGATTTTATGGGTTTTGTGTGTGGTATGAGTGCAAGTGTTTTTTGTTACGTGTTTTGCACAGACAACTTAAAAAAAAAAGCAACCTTGTTCCATATCCCAATAGATTATGATAGAGTGATTGACAGAGGTGCTGTCCCCGAAGCCGGGGCTGGGTGGCTTCTCCTGAATGTCTCAGAGCAGTACTCACCCATTCGTCCCACAAACATTTGCTGGATGCCAAGCGTCCGGCAGGTCCTGTGCTCAGCTCTGGGTATAGCTGTGGACAACAGTTTCTGCCCCTGGGGCTCACTGGTTCTCAATCTTGACCGAATCTTAAAATCATATGGGGAGGGGCCCCTGAGTGGCTCACTGGGTAAAAGCCTCTGCCTTCAGCTCAGATCATGATCCCAGGGTCCTGGAATCAAGCCCCACATTAGCGGGGAGCCTGATTCCCTTCCTCTCTCTCTACCTGCCTCTCTGTGATCTCTGTCTGTCAGATAAATAAATAAATAAATAAATAAAATCTTTAAAAAAAAAAAAAAAGAAAATCATATGGGGAGTGTTGAAAAATTCCCGATGTCCAGGCCATGTCTCATACCAAAGAAGTCAATATCCTTGGCAGTGGGACCAAGTTCAAGTAGCTGTCAGACTTCTCCAGGTGACTTCAATGTGCAGCTACACCCGAGAACCAGTGTCATGTAGACAATCTAGCCCTGGGAAGTATTTCCCCTGAACCCAAATGGCAGGCTCTTGAGTCAATCCATTTTCGATTTCTTCACGAGGGGCCAGAAGGTAGTTGGCCAAGGTGGCCACAAAGGGGCTGGGCCTAGAGCCTCAAATAAGGAGGAGGCTTGCACAGTGGTGTGGCCTCAGCCCAATCCATGCGGTGGCCCTTAGCCTGGTTGGTCACCCAGCTTTGATGCTTAAGTGAAAATCTGCTGAATGATTTGCATTGTTCTCTCTTTTCTCTGGGGCTGTCTTCTTTCTCTGTGAAAAACCAGTGGAATTCTTTGTCTAAATGGGGTATTCATTCCGAGGACACACAATGAGCCTCTTTCACTGGGAATTCAATCTCTAGTAACAGAGACCGTGGGGCCTGCCAGGAACCTCCTTGTGCAACTGGCCTGCACCAGACTTCTGAAAATGAACTGTGGGCACCGATGCCTGGAAGAAAGGTGGGCCTCACACTGTGTGTGTGTTGGGAGAGGGTCCCTGAGAGCTGTGGATGGCTCTGACACTGCAGGCAGGGCTCCGAGCTCATGACCAAGCCCTTTCCTCTAGGAGACCGACCGAAAGTATGAGTCTGGTGACTGCTGTCTAAGCCAGGAAGGGTAGCTGTGTGACGTTGGGTCAGTGGTGTGAGCTCTCTGAGCCTTAGTTTCAGGCTGAGATGCTGGGGATAGAGAATTACTGGGAGGATCAAATGAAATGATATATACAACGTGTGGGGCACCTACCCTCACCTGCCAAGTGCTAAATGAAGGCCCTTCTATATCTAATCCCTAATCGAACCCAAAGGACTAAATCAGCAAACTAGCTGTTGTGGATTGTTATCCCTCATTTCTAAATGAGGATACTGAAGCCCAGAGAAGGAAAGAAACCTGCCCCATGTGGCATAGTCATGGGAGAAGCTGGACTTGGATCTCAGGCCTCCCACAGTGAAAGGGCAACAGTGAGTCAGGGATCACTATTCTCTGGATCTTGTTTAGAATTCAGACAGGAGAAGAGAGGATGGTATGGGAAGTGGGGAAGACTTTTCTTATTATTTGGGGGGTTGTATCCAGAACCCTGATATTTAACCTGACAGCTGCTGAGTCTCATCCTAGGAACAGAGGAAAAGGACCCCAGTTTTGCTGGGACCAACTAAGTGCCAGGCAGCCTGCAAACCCCTTTTGGTGTGTGCTCCTGCATTATTTGATCTACAGGAATAAACCTGCCAGGAGTGTGTTACAGATTTTTCACCCTAATTTGGGAGGGAACATTCAGAAGCTCAGAGATGTTACACAACACGCCCAATGTCACAGAGTAAGTGCTGAAGCCGGACTTTGAACTAAAGTCTGTCCGGCCTGAGATGCATCTGCTGTCTTGCTTTTGCCAAATGTGTCCTGTTGACCCTGAGAAATGACATAGCCCCCATGTTTTTGGCTTACTCTTTTACTTCCTATGGATCTCGTGTCTATTTCCTAGGTCCTAAACGATCAGAGAGGTCAGTTTCCTAGGCTGTTTTCTCGGTAGCCACATTGGGAGGAGAGTAGCAGTGATACTAATACTACTACTAATAATAATTACAACGTTGAACACTGTGTTCCCAAGTGCTCAATCTGTTCTAGACACTGTGGCAAGACCTCAGCAGACTTAACCTCATTTAATCCTTACAACACTCCTGTAGGGCTGGCATTATTACTCTCCCTGTTTTTGCAAATGGGAAATGGGCACAGATCAGTTCAGCGACTTGCCTAAGGTCACACAGCTAGCCACCATGGACCTACGATTAGAACCTCGAGGTCCATCCCAGAAGCTACTTGGCAGAACCTGCTGGAGGCAGATGTTGTGGTCTTTGTGCCTCCTGACCTGCCTTCTGATTGGCGGTTGCCATGACACATGTTCCACAGGGGAACGATTGCTGGTGGAGAGAGGAGTGGGTGATGATTCTCCTCTCACTTCATCTTGAGGAAAGGGTCGTTCCCAGTATGTGCAGTTTCAGAGTGGTGTTGAGAGGGCTCCTATTCTTTCTGCCCGTAGATCTCCACGGACTTGGTCTTTGTTTCTCTTGGTTCTCCATGCTCCCTCAGCTGGGTGCTCAGGCCCACCAAGTCCTTCACTGACCTCCTTTAAGAAGGAGGGGGGCTCCCTTTGCAGAAGGTCAGTCTCCTGTGCCTTCTTGCTTTGTTCTCAGGCTACACAGTCCTCTGCAGCCTGCCTCTGTGTCCCTAGACCTTAGATCCTGGAGCCAGACCCAAATCCCATCTTGGATGTGGTTGGAGAACCTGGCCACGGTGGGCACTGGCTCATGTCTATAACCTTGCACTAGGGGCTGATATTTCAGGCAAGGGAGGTTCCGGTTTTCCCCAAAAGGGCTTTCATTCAGTCCCCTCACTCTCATGAGGGTGCCAATCCAGTACATTCTCTACTTGCATTCTGCCCTTTGTAGCTTAATAACATGAGCAGCAGTGATTTATTGAGCACCTACTATGTGCCCAGCATTTCACAAACATCACCCCGTTTTAATCTTCTTAATGTTTCTGTGGGGAAGGCCTTGATTATCCTGTTTTTATGGCGGAACTGAGTGTGGAGAGATTCATTTGCTCAAAGCCACATAATAAGCAGTGGCCGAGCTGGGATCTCAGTCCAGGTGGGTCTGACACCAGCGCTCTTAAGCACACTCCAGACTAGCTCGCGTGTCTCTCCTCACCCGCCCTCCCTCTGTCCGGAAGTCCAAATTGTCGCATGGATGGGTGGCGAACTTGGACGATCTGGGTGACAAGAGGAGCCATTCTAGTTGCTGTTTGCTCTCTGCCCACGCTGTGTGCCTGTAGTTTCTTCAATCTGGGACTAGGGGAGTTGGGGGGGCACCTCGTACAGTCTGTCTGGGGCAGAATATCAATAAGTCACTTGTCTTTCTCAGCCGGACGGGAACAACTTGGTCATGTGTGAATCTGCTTGTGCGTGCGCGGGTTCTGCCCTTACTTGCCCTTCCTGACAGATCGCTGGTCCTGTGCCTGAGTTTGATTCATTTCCAGTGAAAAACAACCCCAACCTGAAGATAAGAATTCACTCAAGCAAGATTAGAGGATGAGATAATGTGGAGCTTGCCATGAGTTCGTTTTCACTGGTGACTTAGTCCACTTGAGAGTTCTCATGCATCAGGAGGGAGTCCGGGTCCGGGGAGGTGTGCAGGCAGACATGGCAAGGCAGCTAAGTTCTGCAGGAGAGCCTAGGCCTTCTGACTGCAAATGCTTAGGAGCCCAGACCCTGGGCCGGGAGCAGAGGGCACAGCATGGCGGCTGGCGCAGGCTAGGGAGCCGCCATTTTCCATGATGGTGGCACCTAACTTTGGGGGATGGTTGTCTCAGGTTTGTCTCTGCATAATGAGTCTTGATTCCCCAAATGGGGGAGCTAGATGCCTGCTTTCTGTGCACTGAGTAGGCAGTCGTGACTTAGGTTCCTTCAAACGCTCCTCTGCCCCCCAACTGTCTTTGATCTCAAGGAGGGTGGTGCTGTGAAGGATCCATTTTCAGGGTCAGCCACGGTTAGGGTTCTGATGGAGTCAGAGGGGCCCGGGCAGGTGGTGGTGGCAGGGACATGAAGGTGGTGGAGATCAAGTGGTATTATCGTTCTTGGTGGCAGAGCTTCCATGTCTGACCCTCTGACCCCCACAGGAGATTTGTGAGTTACCCCCAAATCCTTGACATTTGTTGAAGTTTGCTTAATGGTCCAGGATATGGTCTCTTTTCATGTATGTTTCATAGATGCTTTAATATTTATTCTGCTGCTGCTGGGTGGCGTGTTCTCTAAATGTTGATTGGATTCCATTGGTTGCCGGTGTTGGTAAGTTCTGTATTCTTGTTGATATTCTGTCTAGTCATTCTATCGGTTACTGAGGGGGGGTGTTGAAGTCTCCACCTATGATTGTGGACTTAACTAGTTTTCCTTCCAAGGTCTAGTGAGAATTTTGCTTCACAGAATTTGTAGCTCCACTGTTTAGTGCATGGATTCTTGTGGATCGATGGTTTTAAAAACATTATGTCATGTCCTTCTCTGTCTCTAATAATTTTCTTTGCTCTGAAATTTACTTTGTCAGATATTAATATAGCCAACTGCTTTCTTTTGACTAAAGTTGGCATAACATATCTCCTACCATCCTTTTAATTTTCAGCCTACTATATCATTATGTCGGAAGTGAGAGAGCATAAAACGGAGCCATGTTTTTAAATCCACTCTAATGATTTTTTGAGTTTAATTTCATCTCAGAATGTCTGATTTCTCATTTTTTTCGTGAGGGATATTCTTGCTGGATGCTGAGTTGACAGGGTGGGTTTGTTTTGTCTTGTTTTTTCTTCAGCATTTGAATAATGTTGCATTATTCCCTTCTGGCTTCCACAGTTTCTGATGAGAAATACACTATAAGTTAAATTGTTTTTCCTTTAAAAGTAAGGCATTGTTTCTCTTTAACTGCTTTAAAGATGTTTTTATTTGCCTTTCCTTTTCAGAAGTTTGACCATGATGTGTCCTGGAATGGATTCTCCCCATCCCCCATTTATCTTGTTTGGGGCTTGCCATTCAGATCTTTAAATCTCAGGTTTTGTCTTTTACCGAATTTGGGAAGTTTCAGCCATTAGTTCTTTGAATGCTTTTCCAGCCCTGCCCTTTTTCTCCTCTCCTTCTTGAACTCAGATGACATGAATGTTAGATATTTCATCCCACAGGCCCCCGAGGCGCTGTTGAGCTTTTCTTTCTGGTCTGTCCTCTCTCTGTTGTTTGCACTGGGTGATTTTTACCATTCTAGCTGATTCTTTTGTTTGTTCCCTCCATTCCACTGTTGAGCTCATCCACTGAGGGTTTTTTTTTTTTTTATTTTAGTCATTTTATTTTTCAGCTCTAAAATTCCATTTGTCTGTCTTTTAGGTCTTCTATTTATTTACCAAAATGTTCTGTTTCTTTTTTTTTTTTTTTAAAGATTTTATTTATTTATTTGACAGACAGAGATCACAAGTAGGAAGAGCAGCAGGCAGAGAGAGAGGGGATAGCAGGCTCCCTGCTGAGCAGAGAGCCCCATGCGGGGCTTGATCCCGGGACCCTGGGATCATGACCCAAGCCAAAGGCAGAGGCTTAACCCACTGAGCCACCCAGGTGCCCCTAAAATGTTCTATTTCTTTGATGAAATGTTCGATTTTTCTTTCAGTTATTTCAAGCATGGTCATCATTGCGTCTTGAAGCATTCATATGATATCTATTCAAAAATACTTGTTGGATGATTCTAATGTTTCTGTCATCTCTGGTTTGGTCCCTATCAATTACCTCTTTTACATTCAAGTTGAAATTTTTCTTGATTCTTGGCATGAAGAATTATTTTCTTTGAAAACTGGACATTTTGATTATTATGGTATGAGACTCTGAAGCCTGTTTATACTTTCTGCTTCGACAGACTATTTTTTTGACCCTGCTCTGTCAGGGGAAGCCACAGGTGTTGCTCTATTACCACCAGGTCAGGTTGATATCTGAGTTGGGGAGGGAGTCCTCATTCCTAGGGTGGAAGTGGGAATTCTGGCTCCCCATTCGGCCTTCCCTGATACCTACCCTGGCTGGGAGGGGTAGGAATGTCTTGTTTCTACTCACACGTGTCTTCCTCTGGACACTACAGTAAAGGGAGGTGGTCTCATTGCCTCTGGGTGGTGATGAAGTCTTCCCTCGCCCTCCTCTAACACCAGAGGGGAGGGAAAAAAGCACCTCATATTCCTCGCTTGAGGTTGGAAGTACAGAATCCCACAAGAGCTCCACAGACATCATGGTGGGGCAGATGTTGTTACCATCTTGGGGAGGAATTTTCCAGCTCCTTTCTTGGCCTTCTCTGACACCACACTGGCAGGAGGGTTGGGGAGCCTCATTACAGTCTGCAAGGGTAAAATCTAGGTTCTTCTCTCTGCCTCACTCTGTGGGCCTGGGTGAGGGGAGGCACATTGTTTTTCTGTGATGTTTGTCTGGAGTAGAGCAGTTGTTGTCTGAGAATTTTCCGTCTTCATAGCCTTTCCTAGCTAGAGAGAAGAGGCTTTCATTGGGGCTTTCTCATATCTGGGTTCATTGGTGTTTCTGGGCTGCAAGTTTTTTTAGCTCCCTGTCTGGGATATATGGGACAAAGAGAAAACCCAGAATACTCATCTCCATGTCATTCCTTGGGTCCAGTCCCTTACCTGTCTGCCTTCCTCCCCGACCTTTCAGAATTTTTTTTTTTGAAGATTTATTTATTTGACAGACAGAGATCACAAGTAGGCAGAGAAGCAGAAGGCGGCGGTGGGGGGGGATGGGGAAGCAGGCTTGCCGCAGAGCAGAGAGCCCGATGTGGGGCTCGATCCCAGGCCCCCGGGACCATGACCCGAGCTGAAGGCAGAGGCTTTAACCAACTGAGCCACCCAGGTGCCCCCAGGATTTTCTTATGATTGCTTTATAGCTTTATACCTCATGTTTATGGTTTTTAGGAGTACTTGGTGGGAGGAATAAAAAGAAGTATGTCTACTCCATCTTCCCAGAAACCAAAGTCCCAGCATCCTTTAATGCATTGCCTTCCTGCTGAAACTGGCCACAGTGGGCTCTATTGTTTGCAGGGAAGAACCCTGACTGATACACCATCCCTTTGAGAAGGACAGGGCGACAGAAGAGCTGTCCCTTGAACTGGGAATTCCAGTCTTGTCAACAGGTTTTCAGAATTGGTAGCTCTCTGTTTTTGTATAAATGGTTTTCTTCTGTCTTCTCCAAACCACACAGCTTGTCTTCTGAACACACACAAAAAAACCCTTTTTCCATTATTTTTTTTAAGTTATTTTTTTTTTTTTTTAGTAATTTCTACATCTAACATGGGGCTCGAACACATGACCCTGAGATCATGTTCCTCTGACCAAGGCACCCAGGTGTCCCCATTACTTTCTTTTATTAAAAGAAAAAAATCAGTAATTGTTCTTTGTAAAAAAAATTAGAAAATATGGATAAATAAAACAGCATCTCACACCAAAAGAGCTACTGCTAATATTTATATACATATATATAATAAAAATGTGATTGTGATACACTTTCACTGAGTAATCCACTTTTTCACCTAACCAGATGTCTTAGTATCTTTCTACTCCAATAAATATAGTTTAGTTCATCATTGTTTTAGATAATTTCTAATGGTTATATAATATTCCAATACAAGAGCACAGTTATTTACATATCTGTTCCCTACTGTGTCCAGTTTTTTCCCACTGTAAATGTTTCTTCAAGGAACATCTTTGTAGATAATCATTGTATACTTGTCCGGTTATCTTAAAATTACCCCCTAGAAATGGAATTGCTGGGCTGTAGGGGACACACATTTCTTAAAAAAGAACTTTTGATACATATCTTTACTTATCCTTCCCATCTTGCTTCTAGTCATAGTACCATTGCTTGGTTCTCCTTCTGCTTGAGTTTTCTCATTCACAGAGCACTATGGGCATCCCCCCTTCGGGATCCCCTTTACTTCTCTCTGGATGACATGTGACAAATTAATGCACATGTGACACCTTCCACGTTCCACTTGCTTACATCCTGAGGATCTTTTACCATTCAAGGCATGGTAGAGTTTCCATACTGAGGTGGCAGGTAATTTTAAGTTCAAGTGCTGAGGGTTCAGATGGAAGATTCCAGAAGTAGATGTGATCAGCCATTTCCTTCCTTCACCATTGGCCTCTGGTCCTCAGGGGAGAAGAGAGATAGAGATGAAGTAAGATGGTGAGGTATGAGTATGAATGGCCCTGTCTCATGTCTCCCTCTACCCCACAAAATGAATCTTGGCCAGGGGCATGATAAAATCTGCCTTTAAGTCAAGAGGATCTGTTTCAGGCTTCCTGGGGTATAGTCTGGGGACTCATCAAGTTGCAGGTCAGTTCTCTATTCTTCATGGAAAGGCTACCCTAGATTAGAGATGGTAGTATGGTGTGTCTAGTGGGGAGGGAGAGCAGGGAGAGCCTTCCCATTTTCCCAAGACCTCAGAGCGCTGAGGGTTAGACATCTGAGTGTCTCTGTGGCATCAGGTTGGGGTACAGAGAAAGAGGAAAGAGAAGAGGAAGTAGGAGCAGGGGGGAGGAGCGGGGGGGGGCAGGAGGAGAGAGAAGAGAGAGAGATGATAAGAAATAAGAGCTGGGAGGCCCACAAGTGCTCCTTGGTGAGTGTTGTGGACCCTATGACAGAGGCTGAAGTTTGGGTCATGTTTGCAGGCATCCGATGAGGGCATGGTTGTCTCTTTCAGAATTTTCTAGCATGGAACACAAATAAGGACGAGATGAGGTGAGTTACATTTGAAGCCAGAGGCCAGCATGGGACGAAGACAGGTGGAGACAGTGCAGTAATTTCTTTCTTACCATATATGCAGGGTAACATTCCCATAACACACACCCATAACACCTATATACACGCAACACACACTGAACTAAAATGGTGATTAAAAACTACTCTTTTTCTCTTAGTTTACTTGAAAGTAACTAGATTAGCCATTCTACAATGGCCAGGATAGGAATCCCAGGCAGAAAGTACACTGTTTGAGAAAACAGTGGGGTGGGGAAGGAAGGAATTTTTGCAGTCCTGAGTTCACATTGATTGAAAATCCTTACCAAGTCAGTTTCTCTAAACTGCCTTGGCCTAAGAAAGTCTGTTTTCCAGGTTTGAACCTTTGCATATTCCCAAACAAAATCTCCTTTTATTTATTCCTATGTTACCTATGCATAGTGGTTATTGAATTATTTAAAATCCCGTTTTGCTCAAGCAAAAATTTTCATGGATGGCCAATATCATGTAAAGCAAATAAAAATCAGTTGGTGGGGTGGGGAGGAGGCCTCCCCTCAATCATCTGAGGTTCATAAAGGGACTCTATGGAACCTTTAGGACTCAACAGATACAAGGCTGCCATGTATGGTTGTGCAGTGTGCAAGCTGCACAACAGTATTGACCAAGGCACTCTGTGAGAGCTGAAATCTAGCTTGTGTTCTGCTCATCAAGACTTGGGCTCTAGCACAAGGCTCTTCCCACCTGGGAATAGGGTTGCCTTTTTCTATGTGTGAAGTATAGTCTGCTTATAAGCCATGTGTCTACAAATCAGCATGTACCCAGAGGAGATTTCTTCTCAAATTTGTCCACCCAGGTGGGGCACCTTTTGTACACAGGCCACATAAAGGCAGGTAATGGTCCTGCATGAACATACTTTGAAAACAACAGTAAGCACTTGCTGATACATAGAATTTGGCTTTCTATTTTGAGTTTGCTGATAAATTTCAAAACAAGTTCAGTACATTTCTTGTTCCAGACTTAGAACATAACCACTCAAGTGTGGTGAGGGGCCATTGGCCTGTTGGAAGAGCAGTGACTGGTACTGTCATTAAACTATGGAGAAATGTGCCAGTCAAGACTTTCTCTGGGTAGAGTCCCTTGTTGTTATTTAATTAATTAATTAATTAATTAATTTATTGGTAACTGTGAAAATCAGAACTAGGAGATCAACCGATTACTTTAGGAAAACCTTCTATTTTACAATCAGGAAATGATGATCCTGAGAAATGATGGCTTATGTTCAAGGCTACCAGAGTCTAGTTGGTAGAGCTGGGACTCAAATCTAAAGCTTCCTGGCTATGGTCCCAGGACTTTTTAGCCAGCTGTGTGATGACAGAAATCATATAGCCAGAGAAATGATATGATCTTCCTCTGTGACCTCCTTCTCCAAAGACAGATAATTTATCTCTTGGAGATGTGCTGGGTATGGTCTTACTTTGAGGGAATAGAGCACCTCAATCTCCCTGGGGAGCCTGGCAACATGGCTTCGTGTGATGTCATTGAAATGGGCCGTCTCTATATCAATGGCTCCCCCAGCACTGAAACTCCTCCTTAGTCTGTCTTGGTGCTGAATCAGCCATGGGAGTCATGCCTACTTCCTGGGCTGCAAGATGGGTGCCCCCAACAACAACAGTAATAATAACAACACTAATGATGGCAAGCCCCATCATCATCTTATTGGGTCCAGGCAGAGCACCTTTGATCTGGGGATTTCCGAGCATGTTGCCAACATGATCCAGCAGCTAGTGTCATTATCCCTTCTTTACAGATGGAAAATGAGGCACAAGACATTGAAGCTAGAGGCTTAAGTTCACGTGGGGCGTCATTAGTGGAGACATGTGAGGAACTCAAGTTGTTAGCTCTGAAATAAAATCTCTGGGCACTTAACAGGCTTTTGGTTGGCAACGGCTGCTCTTTACGAGGACTGTCTATTTTTATAAACCATGCCATAAAAGTGAATACTGATCATTAGCTTTCATTTCAAGCCTGTCTTTCACAATCTTAAATGCTGTGAGCATGTGGCAGACATTCTCCTTGCTCCAAACAGCCTGCTGCACGCAGAGTCCTCTGTAATACTCAGTGGCTCCCCAGTGGTCCAGAAAGGTGAACCCTCTCTGCCAAGATTCAAAGCTGGCATTATATATATGACAGAAGGAACACTGGTCAAAGGCTCAGGGGTCCTCAACTTGTTGTTTTCCCCCAGGTGTAATTGACAAAATTGTATATATTTAAAGTGTACAACATGATGATTTGACATACTCTGTGAGATGGTTTCCACAGTTCTGTTAACTAACACATCTATCGCTTCACAAGCTTACCTTTTTTTCTTTTCTTTCTTCTTTTTCTTTGTGCGTAGTGAGAATGCTTAAGTTCTCCTATCTTAACAAATTTTAAAAATACATCACAGTATTGTCCACTATGGTCGCCATGTTGTACATCAGATCCCCAGAGATGATTCTTCTTGTAGCTGAAGATTTATACCCTTGACCAGCTTCTTGCTGTCTCCTTAACCTCCCCACCTCTGATAACCACCATTCTGCTTTGTTTCTGTGAGTTGGCCTTTTTAGAAAAAATATATATTATTTATTTTTTTATTTTTAAAGATTCCTATATAAGTGAGATCATATAGTCTTTTTCTCTGTCTAATTTCGCTCAACATAATGTCTTCTAGGTTCATCCAGGTGGTTGCAAATGGGAGGATTTCCTTCTTTTTCATGGCTGAATAATATTCTGCTATATATATACACCACATTTTCATCATATATTCATCCCTTCACAGATATTTGGCTTGTTTCTGTATCTTTGCTATGTGAATAATGCTGCAGTGAACACAGGAGGGCAGATATCTCTTCAAGAAACTGATTTTATCTCCTTTGACTAATACCCAGATGCAGGATTGCTGGATCATGTGGTGATTCTATTTTTAATTTTTTGAGGAATCTCCCTACTGTTTTCCATAATGGCTCTACCCATTTATATTCCCATCAGTAGTATACAAGGTTTCTTTCCCACACATTATTACCAACACTTAATATATGTTGCTTTTTTGATAAAGCTATCTTAACACGTCCTTTGTCTATTTTAAAATCAGACATTTTTTTCCCCTATTGAGTGGTAGGAGTTCCTTCTATATTTTGGATATTGCTTCTTTATTAGACACATGGTTTGCAATTCTTTTCTTCTATTCTGTAGGTTGTCTTTTCAACTGTTGCTTCCTTTGCCATGCAGAAGCTTTTTAATCTGATGTGGTCCCATTTATTTATTTTGCTTTTGTTGCCTGAGCTGTTGTTGGTGTCATAGCCTCATTGCTAAGACCAGTGACAAGGAGATTTTTCCCTATGTTTTCTTCTAGAAGTCTTACAGTTTCAGGCCTTATATTTAAGTCTTTAATCCATTTTGAGCTAATTTTTGTGAGTGGTATTAAAGAAGGGTCTAGTTTCATTCTTTTGAATGTGGGTTATTTAGTTTTCCTAACACCATTTTTAAAGTAAACTATTCTTACCCCATTGTATATTCTTGGTGTCCTGGTGAAAGGTAGTGACTATATATATGTGGGTTTATATATGGGCTTTTTATTCTGTTCCACTGAGCTGTATGTCTGACTTTTGGTCAGTACTTACTGTTTGGATTGCTATAGCTTTGTAATATGGTTTGAAATCATGAAGGGATGTCTCCAGCTTTGTTTTTCTTTCTCAAGATTGCTTTGGCTACTCGATGTCTTTTGTAGTTCCATACAAATTTTAGAATTGCTTTTTCTATTTCCATGAAAAACATCAGTGGAATTTTGAAAGGGATCACATTGAATCTGTAGATTGCTTAAGGTGGGATGAACACTTCAACAATTAACTCTTCCAGTCCATGAATATGTGACATCTTTCCATTTATTTGTGCCTTTTTCAATTTCTTTTATCAGTGTTTTATGGTTTCCAGTGTTCAGATTTGTCACCTCCTTGGTTAAATTTATTCCTAAGTATTTTATTGTTTTTGATGCTATTATAAATGGGATTGTTTTTCCAACTTCACTTTCTGATAGTGTGTTGTCCATGTATAGAAATGCAACTGATTTTTGTATATTAATTTTGTATCCTTCAACTTCACTGAATTTGTTTATTAGTTCTAACAGTATTTGGATGAAGTCTTCAGGATTTTCTCTATGTAAGATCATACCACCTGCAAACAGAGGCATTTTTACCACTCTCTGATGGATAGCTTTTTTTTTTCTTGCCTACTTGCTCTGCCCAAGATTTCTAGTTGGATAGAAGTGGCAAAAGTAGATGTTCTTATCTTGTTCCTGATATTAGAGGAAAAATTTTCAGCTTTTCACTGTTGAGTATGTTAGCTGTTGGCTTTCATAGGTGGCCTTTACTATGCCAAAGTACATTCCTTCTATATCTAATTTCTTGAGAGTCTGTATCATGAAAGAAAGTTGAATTATGTTAATGCTTTTTAAGCTTCCATTGAGATGATGATATGGTTTTTATCCTTCATTCTGTTAATATGGTGTATCACATTTATTGATTTGCCTATGTTGACTCATCCTTGCCTCCCAAGGGTGAATGCAACTTGATAATGGTGTGTGATCTTTTTAATGTGTTGTTGGATTCTGTTTGTCAGCGTTTTGTTGAGGATTTTTGCATCTATATTCATCAGGGATATTGGACTATTCTATTCTTGTAGTGTTATTGTCTGGCTTTGGTATCAAGGTGATGCTGGCTTCAAAAAAGTGAGTTTGAGAGTGTTTCCCTCCTCTTCAGTTTTTGGAAAGAGGTTGAAAAGGATTGGAATTGATTCTTTATTTATTTTATTTTTTTAAAGATTTTATTTATTTATTTGACACAAAGAGATCACAGGTAGGCAGAGAGGCAGGCAGAGAGAGAGAGGAGGAAGCAGGCTCCCTGCCGAGCAGAGAGCCCAATGTGGGGCTTGATCCCAGGACCCCGGAATCATGACCCAAGCTGAAGGCAGAGGCTTAAACCACTGAGCCACCCAGGTGCCCCGGAATTAATTCTTTAAATGTCTGGTAGAATTCACCATTAAATCCAGTCCTGGGATTTTGTTTTTTAGGAGGTTTTTGATTACTGAGTTGTTCTTACTCATTATTGGTCTGTTGAGATTTTCTATTTCTTTGTGATTCAGTTTTGGGAGGTTGCATGTTTCCAGGAATTTATCCACTTCTTCTAGGTTATGCAATCTGTTGGCCCATAATTGTTCATAGTAGTCTTTTATGATTCTTAGTATTTATATGGTAACTGTTGTTACATTTCCTCTTTCATTTCTGATTTTATTTATTTGAGTCTTCTCTCTTTTCTCTTATTTAGTCTAGCTGCAGGTTTGTCAATTTTATCTTTTAAAAAAAATCCAGTTCTTAGTTTTCCTATTATTTTTCTGGTCTATTTCATTGATTTCTGCTCTGCTCTTTTTAAATTTCATTCCTTTTGTTGACTTGTTTTGTTCTTTTCCTAGCTCCTTGAGGTATAGAGTTAGGTTGTTTATTTGAGATTTATCTTTTTCATAATGTAGGCATTTATTGTTATAAACCTCCCTCTTACAGCTGGATCTTGCTATATCCTATTAGATCTGATATGCTGTGTTTCCATTTGTTTCAAGATATTTTTTAATGTCCCTTTTGATTTCCCTTTTGACCCATTGTTTGTTTAAGAGTATGTTGTTTAATTTCCACACATTCCTGAATTTTCCAGTTTCCCTTCTGTTGTTATTTTCTAGTTTTATATCATTGTGGTTGGAAAAGATACCTGTATGATTTTAATGCTCTTAAATTTGTTAAGACCTGTTTTGTGATCTAATGTATAACCTATCCTGGGGGATGTTCCATGTGTGCCTGAACAGAATTTATATTCTGTGGCTGTTGGATAAAATGTTTCATATATGTCTGATAGGTCCATTTGGTTCTAATGTAAAGTTCAAGTCCAGTGTTTCCTTACTGATTTTCTGACTGGATAATATATCCATTGTTGAAAGTGAAGTATTGAAGTTCCCTACTATTATTGTATTGTTTAAATCTGTTAGTATTTACTTATGTAGGTAAACTGATGTTGGTGCGTATATGTTTACAATTGTTATATCCTCTTGAAGAATTGAACCTGTAAGCATTATGAAATGAACTTCCTTGTCTCTTGTTGTAGTTTTTGACTTAAAGTCTACTTGTCTGATATAATTACAGCTATTCTGCTCTCTTCTGTTTTCTATTTGCATAGAATATTTTTTCCCAATCTTTCCTTTGTGTCTATGTATGTGTTTAAAGCTAAAATCAATCTTGTAGGCCACATGTAGTTGGATCTTGTGTGTATGGTATGTTCAGCCACTCTATGCCCTTCCATTGGAGAATTTAACCCATTTAGATAGAAAGTAATTATTGATAGATAAGGATTTACTAATTCCATTTTATTGTTTTCTGGCTGTTTTGTAGTTCTTTTGTTCCTTTCTTCCTCTTTTGTGTCTTCCTTTTATGAATTGATAATTTTTGGTAGTGGTATGCTTTGATTCCATTCTCTTTATCTTTTATGTATCTATTACAGGTTTTGCTTTGTGATCACCAGGAGGCTTATGTAAAACATCTTATAGTTTAACAGTCTATTTAAAGCTGATAACTACTTAACTTTGACTGCCTACCAAAACTCTACCCTTCTACTTCCACCTCACATTTTATTCAAAAATAAATAGCTAGAGTTATTTTTGATAAACTATAGCTTTTGTCATTTAACCTTTTATATTAGAGTTTAGTGATGTACATATCACCATATTACAGTATTAGAGTCTTCTGAATTGACTATATACTTACCTTTACCAATGGGCTCTAGGTTTTCATGTTGCAGGTTGGCATGCTTTCATTTTAGGCTGAAGAACTTGTAAGCATTGAGAACCTGCAGCATTTCTTGTAAGGCAGGTCTAACCATGAACCGCTTCAGCTTTTGTTTGTTTGGGAGAGTCTTTATTTCTCCTTCATTGCTGAATGACAGCTTTGTCAAGTAATGTATTCTTGGCTGTTTTTTTCCTTCAGTGCTTTACATACATCAACCTGCTCTCTCCCGACCTGAGAAGTTTCTGCTCAGAAGTCCACTGATATAGTCTTATGGAGGTTCCCTTGTTCCCTTGGATTTTTTTTTTCTTTTTCTGCTTTAAAAATTCTCTTTGTCTTTGATATTAGACAGTTACACTAAAATGTGTCTTGGAGATCTTTTTGGGTTGGATCTTTTGGGGGATCTATGATTATCATGATCTTGGGTATCTAAATTTCTCCTCGGATTTGGGAATTTCTCAGCCATTATTTCTTTAAATAAGGGGTACCACCTTCTTCTTTCTTTTCCATCTGAAGTTCTAATAATGCATGGATTGTTTGCTTGCTAACATCCCATTAATTCACAAAACTTTTTTCACTTTTTCATTCTTTTATCTTTGTTCTTCTCTGACTGGATAAGTGAAAATGACGTGTCTTTGTCTTCACAGATTCTTTCTTTTGCTTACTCCATCCTGCTGGTGATGCTCTCCATTGCATCTTTCATTTCATTCATTGTATTGTTCAGTTCCAGAATTTTTCTGTTTGGTTCTTTTTTACTGATTTGTAAATCTCTGTTAAACTTTCTGTTTTGTTTGTGTATTGTTTTCCTGATTTCATTGAATTGTCTTTCTGTGTTTTCTTGTAGCTCACTGAGCTTTCTTAAGGCAATGACTTTGAATTACTTATTGCACAAATCACAGATCTCCATTACTTTGGGGCTGCTTACTGGAAAATTACTGTGGTCCTTTGGTGGTGTCATGTTTTCTTGATTTTTCATGCTCCTTGAAATCCCGCATTGCTGTCTTCACATTTGAAGAAGAAGTCACCTTCTCCAGAGTTTACTGACTGGCTTTGGGAGAGTAGTACCTTCCATCAGCCCTGTTAGGGATTCTTTGACTTTATCAGATATTTTCTATTGGCTTCATCTGTTTTATACTTCTTATATCCTCTTGGTGGTACAAGAAGTGTATGCCTTGGTGCAATTGTGTGCCTTCTTTCAGTCCTGCAGAGATAAGCATATCACTGACAGCTTCCCATTTGCTTCCCCCAGGGCAGGCTAAATCTCAAACTTCTCCCAATCCTGCAGAGTTGGGTTGACTTCCCGACATGTTCACTAGCTGTCTACAAACACATGTACTCGGTGCCTTCAGGAGTGTGCCCAGGAAGCCAGCCATGGGGTTGGGAAGTGTGTAGGTGAGGTATGCAGAACCATGGGGGTGTCTCTAGGATAGTTGGAGGGATCTGCAGATGAAACTTCCCAGCAGCTTGTTGTCAGGCACTTGTCTGCCAAATGATTAGTAGAAGCCACATTCAGGTGACCTCAATCTGAACCACAGCTCTGCCTTTACTGCCTGTGCCACCTTGGAGAAGGGATGGGGATTCTCTGGGCCTCCAACCCATCTTCGATTGTACTAGGAAGGATTTGCATTAAATCTTTGATGCTAGGTTTTATTTTTTGTTGTTGTTGTTTTTTTTAATTTATTTTTTAATTTAAATTCAGTTAGCCATATAGTACATCATTAGTTTGATATAATATTCAATGATGCTACATTTTAAAAACGAATTCATGGTTTTGTGTCCCTTCTTCCTACTACATTTTTCTCTTCCAAACTTTTGAGGTCTCAGAGAAGCTGCTGTCTCCCAGCTTTGAGCCTTCAGAGTGCTGTACATCATCTTTGTTGCTATATCTTTCCAAACTTTTAAAAGCAACATGGATTCAGAGTAGAATGAAGGAAATAGCCACCGCTCTGTGTATTTCAATAAGAAAATAATTCAGTTCAGGGAATTACAAGCTTGTAGGATGTTGCAAGGGCTGGAGAAGTGAAAATCTGGGTAGACCATTTCAAAGTGATCCCACTGTCCTTGTGATCCGGGGATTAGGAAGCCACTGCCCTGGCTGCTTTCACCACATGGGCCTCGGGCACCCACAAAGCTTGTGACTGAACTCTGGGATGAGGAGTCCAGTGACTAAAATGTCTCTGAACACTCATATTTCTGCTATAAAGTTATACTGCTTCACACAAGGACATTATTGGGGGAAACTAATTTATTTAACTAATTTATTTCTAGAACTATGCTTTCAAAGGTAGCTGGGAAATGTTGATTTTTTTTTTCTAGCTCTTGAGTTATAGGGAATGAGAAATTGATACCAACAGTCTAATTCAGCACTAAATACTTGTTTAGATTTTGTCTCACATGCTGTATTAGTCAGGATAGGTTCTTCTATGCTGCAGTAATAAACAACCCTAAAATGTCAGTGATTTCAAAACATAAACATGGATTTCTTACTCATCAAATATCTGTTGCAGGCTGGTTGGCTTTCTTCCTAGGTGCACCATTTAGAACAAATGACCTTTAAGGCAGGGGAAGGCAGAGGAGGAGGAGGTGCTTTGGCCATTAGCTGCTTTAGCTCAGGAGAGGCACATGTCCCTTATGTCCGCAGTCTGTGGCCGGAGCTCACTATATTGCCCTGACCTCAGCTGGAGGGCAGGCTGCAAGATTAAGGGAGCGTGTAAAATGTTCGGTGCACACTTACTATCAGTCATGCAAAAAAAGAGGAGGTGCTTGGGGTCTAGGTCGGGATGAGCCTGCGTCTTCATCTTCCTTTCCTTCTGTGAAAGCCTCTGAAGGCAAAGATCCCAGAGCTTCTCCAATGCCAATAGGCACACTTTGCTTATTAAAGGATTTGGAGCTATAATCTAGATATCTGTGTGGTGTCCTTGAGGAATCAGCAAAAGATTTCCTTCCCCATCAATATCTCCCTTGCTGGCCTAACCTGGCCCTTAAAATTTCCTTTTTGTGTGTTACCTTGAGGATATGCATATTTAAATATGTTAAGGCTTTTTGTGTTAATATTACTTTTTGTGTGTTACCTTGAGGATATGCACATTTAAATACGTTAAGGCAGTAGATCATCTTGGATTACACTGGAGCACTTTCGGGGAGCGGAGATCAGGGCATGGGAGAAATGGACTGAAGGTATGCACTGGGCTATGAGAAAGGTAAGCTGGTATCAGCGGATTCTATAGATTAGGAGGAGGGTTCTTGAGGATGTAGAGCAGGGGGCCAGAAGGGAATAGACAAGGCACCCCAAGGAAGAGTAGAAGGGGGTTTCAGGCAGGTTCTTCACATTACATCTTTGCCAAGGGCTTAACTTATTTTGGGCTCTAGGGCGGCCTCATCTTCCCCAACTTCATCCAGTAAGATGATAAATAGCTCTTTGAATGGAGCCTGCCTTTGGAAGATAAACTCAGAAATATCTGTCCCACTAGATTGCAGTGAAGAGAAGTGAGGCTGAAATGGAATACTTGACTCCAGTACTTGACTGAGAGTCCAAAAGTTGACCTGAGTACTGACTTCCTGGCATACGTACCAGCACTCCTGAGCAGTTGTCAAATACAATTGTGTGATCTGGGGCAAGTTATGTGATCTTTCTACACCTCTGTTGGGGGGATTAAATGAGAAAACCCATGTTTAGCACAAAGTAGAGAATCAGCAGATCCAAGCTGTGAAGTCAGAGTGACCACTCAGGTTGATCTGGATCTTGATCTACATGGTCTTCCCTAGAGGGGAGTTCTCAGGGGTGTTTCATTTCTCAACAAGGCTTGGTGAAGAGACCGCACATGGAATCCTATTTGGTCTGTACAATAAACCCTGGTGGATGGGAAATAAAGGGGTGAAGGTCAGTTACAGATGGGGTGTCCCCAGGGACCAGCAAGAGTGAGAAGTCTTCTCTAGTCTCTAGACGGATGACCCCAGTGAGCACAGGAGCCAAGGGAGAGGGGCTGCCTCATGGGATCCATGACCATGGCTTGGGGGACCAGCTACTGCCATAACCCAGCCCGGTAGGAAAGAAGTAAGGGCAATAAATCACTCATCTCTCTCTCTCCTCCTTCCTCCCAGTCTCCTCCTGGAACCTCCTATTGGCTGAGTGTCCCTAGAAGGCAGAGGGCAAAGGAGGCTGGCAATGCAGTCTACAGGAGGCCAACCTCTTGAGGCCCAGAGCAGAACCTGATCCACAGGAGAGGATGTGCAGAGCTGGGGCACAGAGCAAAATCAACACCAAGCAAGAGGCTCCTCAACCTCTCACAGCCCTGGGACCAAGAAACCACGTCTCCCCCACCCAAGTCGTAGCTCAAGCTCAGGCAGCTGATCCTTGCACTCTCTCCCCCAGTGGTGGTGAAGGAGCCATGGACCACGTGGGCTGGAGGGGTGGGGGAGTGCCCATGTTGTAACGGAGTAGGGGAGAAACCCCACTTCTTTGACTTGTCTTTCCCAGAATATGAGGAACAGGTGCGAACCAGTGCTCTCCCCCAGGACAAATGTATCTTTCCATTCATGGGAGGAGTAGGACAGACTCACATTTGTCAAGTATTGATTATACATGGGGTACCGAGTTGGCCCTTTCTGTATGTTGCCTCTTTGAATCCTTTGGTGATTGACTCATGGGGATCAACAGCTCCAGGGGCAGCTGGAGGGGGCAAGCAGGCCTAGCTCTTAGAAACCTGATGACACTAAAGAAATTTGACCACAAAGCCTTCCCCACTCTCTGGCTCCTGTAAGACCCACCTCAACTCCGTGGGCCAAGCACCCGTGTATTTCTCCTATCAGGAGAAAATAAAATGTCTGGTGAATTTATTCACCTGTCACCCCTCCCAGGTGAATGTGTGTTTCCCAGAATGGGCCAGAGAGTGGGTGGTACTGAACCAAAGGAGTGAATCACTAATAGTGGAATCCCAGGCATTTGGGGAGGTCCTGTTTCTTGGGTGGGTTCCTTGCTGACATTGTTGATATTATACAGAAGTGACAGCCACCTATTGTCCCCCGAAAGGAGATCGTCCCTGTGGGTGTGGTGATGCTGAGGAAGGAGGGGCCCATCCAGGCTGGAGCCAGGATGGTCTGATTTTCAAAACCAGATCTGTCCCTGAGAATGGGAGGGAGCTTAAACACCCATGCAGCCTCCCCGAGTGTCGCGAGCTCCTGTCGCTTCTCTGAAATCAGGTTCTCTGCACCTGGAACGCGGTGCTGTCGTTACGCAACGTCCCTGTTGGCAGAGGTGTTTGGGCCCCTTGTTTTCAGGTCTGTGCCATTTCCAAGAAGGAGCTGTGGACTTTGAGGAAGACTCAGCTACTGAATAGCAGCCCTGGTGCCAAACAAGGCGCCAAGAAGAGGCAGAGAAGAGAAAGTCCTGACTGTCACATGCGGATGAGGCAGCCAGCCCCGCGGCAGCCAGATGGCGGCCCTGCTGTCCCCCAGTGGCCTTGGGGGCAGGCTGGGGTCAAGGTCGGGCTGGGGGCAGAAGGAGGCCAGGCCAGGCCCTGAGAGAGAGAACAGAGAGAATCCAGCCACTGGGTCGTAGGATGTGAGCAAAGCGACTTTTGTCAGGAGCTCAGGGCCTGGTGGAGGATATCGCTTCACGTTCAAGTCCAGCGCCCCATGAATTTATAAAAGCCAGGCTCAAGGAAAAAGTTTTTCCTATGAGACCTCAGCAACGTCATTAATAACAATAACTGCTGCTACCATTTACTGAGTGCGCGCCCCACAGCCAGGCGCTGGGCCCACGTCATTGCCTGAAGCCCTTGTGTAGGCCCTAGTCATCCATCAGCATGAGCTTATTCAGTTCCTACTTGAAGTCAGGACTATTCCAGGCACCCCATCTAGGGCAGATCCAGGGACAGGACAGACAAAGCCCCTGTCCCAGCAGCAGGGCCACCGCATGCAATTAACAACGCACAACTCTAGGGGGTGCCACAGGCAGGGGCTGCTTGGTGCATGGAGCAGCCTGGCAGCCCCTCTTGGACCTGGAGCTCTTTTTCCAGCAGACATCATAAAACACCAGTGAGGCAGGCGTAATTATCCTCCTGTTACATCCAAGACACAGAGGGGCAGCCCCAAATCATTTACACTAAAGCCGGCCCTTGCAATTCCCCTGTGCCCTGTATGTGCCACGGATATGCCATTCTGTCCCTGGAGGGTAGAGGGCCCAGGGCATAGCCAGGCTGAGAGCGGCAGAGCTGGGTTGGTGGGCTGCCCAGTAACAGCATTAAGTCCTGATTGGGTATGCTGGAACCAGCTCCGAGGTCACGGGAAATCCCTTGGGTGAGGTCGACTTAGCTACAGGAAGCTTTGATAAAATTGGCTGGCTTCACAGTAAGGTTGGAGGGCCTGGCCTTTTTATTTGTATCAGCTGGGGCCTTATTCAGAAAGGTCTATCCCTGGGTAGACTTGCTGTCTTGAAGGGCCAGCTGCGGCTTCTGATCCTTTCACGTAGTTATCATTTATTCAGTGTGCTAGTGACATTGGCAGGGAAGTAGGTCCAGGGACCTACAGACTTGTAAGGGTGGCCTCCAGGCTCCGTTGGTTCAGATGGAGTAGGGGTCCTCCGGCACCCTGGGATAGGTCTCCCGAACCCAGGGAGCACTGGCAGCAAGAGTGGACAAGGTTCTCTGCTCCCGGGAGCTCACCTGCCCAGGGCGGCCTCTAGTTTTCACAGTGAAGAGCTTGAGGCTTGCCTTTGGACCAGACTCAGGGCTACGCCAGGTGCAAAAGGAGGACAGCCTTATCTACGTTCTTCTGCCTCTTGTCCGAGTTTCTGTCTTGAAGGAAGAAAGGTGGCCTCTGGTAGTGGTCCCCTCTTCTGCAGGGTCTCCCTTCTTCCACCCCCAGACATAATGGTACATGGCTCTGAGCCCCGAATAGGGCCACCAGGTATCTCACACCAGCTGCCTTGACATCGTAATCCTTGGGACTTGACATTGTTTGTCATTAGCATCCTGGAGAAATGGAGAGACTGAACTGATTGTGAGAGGACGGCAGGTTATTTGGTGCCAGAGACCAGGAGGGACGATGGGAAAGGTCGAGGGGAGCGCAGTGTGTTAAAAACAAATTCCATCTTCCTCTCGATTTTACCTAAGACAGGTGTTGCCTAGACAGCCTAAATTTTGGCAGAGTGTTTTCATGACAGAGTGTGCCACAGGTGACAAATGTCTGGCACACTTGCCACCATCCCCCTTCTCCCCACATCTTCTCCTGGTCACTGGAATTGTAGCATCAGCCCCTTCTCAGCGCAGTGTTCCAAGCAGTCTCAACCCATGAGAGTCGGCGTTTGAGGTCTAGTGCCTTTCCTATGCCTATTTAGACCTTTTGCTCTGAATTCTCAACGGTAATGTATTCCCAAGGCATCTAATCTTGGTGTTGTGACTGTCACAGAACCTGGAAACCCAGCGTAGTTCGGTGTTGACTCCCAGATTGTCCTCTGCTTCGATGGCTGTCAGCGTATACTGAACTTGACTGACTCACTGATATCTATTTGTCTCCTCCTCCTCCAACCAAGCTGGTTCTCTGGGCTTGGCAGGAGATCTGGCTGAGACCTCTCCTTACTCCATATTCTCTTCATTACTAATGAGGCGTTGTTCCTTAATTACTAGGTGCTGGATACCAGAATTGATTTCCTTTGTTTCAATGAATTTAGCAAAGAGCTCAAGAATACTTCTTGCACTTAACACGAACTGCCAGATTGTTCATTTCCAGAATGCAAAGATCACCAAAGGTGAAGGGATGCCTAGAACATCACCAGGTGTGAAATTCACCTTCGTCACTGAAGTGTTCAGAACCTTTGATACGCGACACCTGGACACTCTGCTGCCTCATTTAAAATGAAAAACCAGTTAGAATGTGGGAGAAATACATGCTCCAGGTAACTCAATATTCTAATGGGTGATAATGAATGAAATTAGGATATTAAATCACTAATAGCCCTCGCTGTCAAAAACCATTCCAACATAGATTAGTCTAAATTTCCTACCTCAGGGTGTCCCACCTCTTGAACATAACTAAGTCCTTAATGATTCAGAGTTTCAAAGCCTCAGGGTCCTAATCTTGAGAAGCAGAGACTGGGGAAAGTTTACTGATGTTTGTTGGCTGGCTATAGGATCTATTAAGAAATTGTCTTTTTTTTTTTTGTATTAAATCCAAGAGTTTTTCCTTTCCTTTCCTTTCCTTTCCTTTCCTTTCCTTTTCTTTTTTTCTTTTCTTTTCTTTTTTTTTTTTTTTTTGCATGAAAGCCCCAAAGTTAAGGAAGATAGAAGCTGGCTGGAATTTCATTTAATGGACAAGCTCTTTCTCTACGTCTTGGAGAGCTTATGTCTGAGGGCAGAATACATGTGAAGTCCCAGTGATCTGTGTTGGCCATTCCAGCATAAACAGCCTGGGGTTGCAATAGTCAGAATCATCTAAACCACCCCTGGCAAAAACGTGAATCCTGGCAAGTCACCCAACCTCTGTGAGCTTCGGTTTTCTCTCCTGTAAAATAGTCAGGGTAATCAGGCAAGGTGCGGTATTTAACCTAAGTGAGGAATGTGGATTATAATTGCCCTGAAAAACTTACAGAGAGACATTAGAGACATTGTTATTCAATAGCATGTTGAAATTTATTTTTTTTAATCAGGATTGTTAGATTTTCCAAGATCAACTGAATATATTTCTTATATACATTTTAGACAACACAGAAAATTAGAAATAAGAAAAAACAATCATGCAAAGGTCTCCCACTCAAAAACAGTTTCTTTTTAGTTTATTTCCAGCTAGCCATTTTGGGGGCACTTTTTTTTTAATATAGTGGCAAAAAATACCGAACATAAAATTTACCACTTTCACCATTTTTAAGTGTACAGTTCAGTGACATTAAGGACACTTTTTATTGTCGGGCGGTCTTCACTACCATTCTTCTCCAGAACTTCTTCATCATCCCAAACTGAAACTCTGTCCCCGTTAACCAATGATTCCCCGTTTCCCTTTCCGCCATCCTTGGTAACCACTATTCTATTTTCTGTCTCTATGAACTTGACTAGTCTACATTCCTCCTACCAATAGGATCATTTCTAGTTATTTTTATAAATGGGTCTTCTTAAAAAATACCAACATAGCCTAATGAATAGGAAATTCAGCATCCTGGTTTCTTCACATGTCAGCTTCGTCTAAGATATTACAAGCATTTTTTTTTTAATTTTGCTGCATCCTCTGTATAAACGTCTTTGCAATGGCTGAGCGTTATTGGGTTGAGTGGATGTATCACTCATTCTTAATCTTCCCTAGTTTGCTGTGTTAGAGAATGTTATGAAAACAGTTATGTGTAGAACTTTTATCCTGTTGAGGCTCACTTTCTTTGGGCAGATTCTAGAGAGGAATGACTGGCTTCAAGGGAATAAGGACATTTTCAGCCTCATGATTTGCACCACCAAATGGCTGGGAACAGTGTTTCAGATGGTGTCAATGATAGCTGCATGATTGATAGCTGCGTGATTGACAGCTGTGTGGCTTTCCCCATGGAGGGGTGTGCTGGGAGGTCCTAGTCTCTTCAGACGTTGACAGTTTATGGGGTTCATTCAAGCACTGGCTCTCTGTGGGGGTGAGCAGACAGGGCTAGTTCCGAAATTCCTCTGTAGGAGAGGGTTAGTCTTCCTTGGGGGCAACAGGAGTTTTCCTTGAAGACGCATGTGCAGAGCAAGCGCACCATTTTCCCTTTATATTGTGTGTTTATTTGGGGGCAGCGTGGAGGTTCGCTGATGGAGGTCATGGAGAATCTATGGAAAGCCATCCCCCATCCCAAATCTTTGGCTCCTCCGTCAAGGAGGGTGGACCCTAGTGACCTTTTGAAGCTCTCCCATCTCTGTGTTTTTGTTCCCTGGGATCCACCACCATGTAAGCCACTGGTGTGACTGGCCAACTTTAGCCTTCTCATGTCAGCTTGGCTGCTTCACCTTTCTTTGGTTTGGTCCCAAGTGTCGAGGAGAGGCGGACCCACCCTCTCCCTTCCCAGGAAAGCCCGTGTCGCAACGAGCACTCGTGTGCTTCTCTCCCCGTGGCTTTCTTGGTAGCCCAGTCTGATGACACTGCTCCCACCGCCCTCCGCTGCTCTCCAAGAAGACGTCACAACCGCTAGAGATCCCAATCAGCTTGCTTTCTCCCTGTGGCACTGTGTGCTTTGGCTGCCCCACCAGAAAGCTGGGCCTATTTTTACCTATCATTTTGATATTATCTCGGGGCGTAATTGGAAGCGAGCTCTCAGTGTGGAAATTCTTACTCAGAACACAAAGGATTGAAGAGAGCTTGGAGGCTGAACTCCAGAAGGACTCTTGCCCAAGGCCTCTTGGCAGAGATGGCTCTGGTTTCTTGGAGCAGGGGGGGTGGCCAACAGGTGAGTGTTGCCCTGGGAGCGATTTTGTGCCTTTTTAGTAGCTGTGGGCCATGGTGAACACCAACCATTCCTGCCTTCTATGCATTATTTGGTGAACTGCCCTTGGTTTAATTTCAGTGGCAATGCAATCGGCATTTCCTGGTTTTTCTTGTCCCTGTGGGAATGCTGGTCTGCATCTCACTGTTTGCCTTGAGATATGGTCTGGGGTGTTTTAAGCTGCCACATGTCCCTCTGAGTGATGTCATTCAGATTTCAATCAGATTCCAAATCAAAGGTCTCGGCCTTGAGAGCTACCTCTGTGTGGGAGGTCCTGTCCTTGGTGCCCACACCAAAAATATCAGCTGAAAAGTATCTGCAAAGGACATTATTTCAGCGATCCAATCCATGACATTTGTCTGTTTTTTGAGTTTTTCCCTGCACAGATCATGCCATGGTTGTTTTAAAATCAGGCCCCTTCCCCCTCCTCTCCTAATTATTATATCTTGTGTGTGGTTGATTCTAACATAATAGCAAACAATGGACGCATGTTTGCTAGACAAACTCATGATTTTAGGAAGACACGAAAGGGCTCACAATAATTTCTGTGAAATCCACATTTGATCATTCTCCTTTCTCAACTGAGAGGTAAATTCTTACAGTGCTCAGTAAAATAAATAAATAAATACATACATAAAGTTTTTCTTTTCTTTTTCTTTACATCTTAACTATTTTTAACTACTTATTATGGAACTAAAACATTTAAGTTGGCCAAATAACTTACATACCTAGATATCCATCTCTAAGCCTCCTTAATGATCAACCTTTGGCCAATTCTGCCTCTTCTGATTCCCAACCACTTGCTGCCTCCAGATTTCCTTTGAAGCATATCTTAGCCCGTCATTTCACACCTATGTTTTGTACTATGCATCTCTAGAAGATAACTGTTCCCTTGAAAAGCCTATACCTACTTTTAAAATGAAGAAACATTTGGGACATTTTCAGAGAGGACTTAGAACGTGATGAAACTATTTCTCCTTCATTAATAATTTGTTAAACTAATACATGTTAATTGTGACCAGTATAGGCGTGTTAGCAGTAGGAATGGCAACAGATAAAATTAAAGAGAGGCCATTTCGAAGGATATGTCGAAATTTTTAGTCACTGGTTGAAATCAAGACTTTAATTTGGCAGAACCCAGTTATTACCATGGTTCGGAATTATAGATGTTGACTATAGTTCCCCAAGGTAATCTCAGACCCAACTGATTGACTTTTCCATTTGCTCAGCTATGTGGGGCGGTCATGTTAGCTCTGTCCAGGTGTCTCCAAGAAGTTTTGACTGCATACTTTGATCGGGAAACAATTAAGCATGTATCCACAATAGGAATTATTTATTTAAAAACTGTATATATACTCAATAATGGTGATTAAGTATGTCAGAAAACACATATCAAATCGAAACTAAAGGATAAAATGATAAGTAAGAATGTGTGGCAGTTCTAATATTTTCTTGCTGCCCTCAATGGGTCCCCTTGTACGTGCCCCAAAACTGGAGAAGGTGGGAGACAAAATGCATCACGGTGAGGTGTTAGTCGTGAAGGTGACTGCCTGGGTTCAAATCCCAGTGCTGCCCCTCCTTAGCTCCATGACCTTGTACACATCACTTAGCTCCTCTAAATCTATTTTGTCATTCATCATGGGAGAGCATTCATGCCTTTTGGGGTATTGTAAGGGTTAATCCTTACACAGTGCTTGGTACATGGTAAGTACTCAATACATTCTAGCTAATAATGATGCTGCTCATGAGAATGAGTTCCTAGAGGGCTGGGCTGGGTTCCTCGTTCTTACAGAGTACCCGACATGAGGCATGTGCTTATTGGCCCTCATCCCAGGGTTTGGTGTGCTGACGGTGATGTGGGTGATGCTATGGGTTAGTTACCGGGGGTTTCATATTGGGCATGATCAATAACGCGGCATACATGTCTTCACTTGTTCAGTTTTATTTGTACTGATGGTGACGGTGACAGGATGATGACACTTACGAGGAGGATCACATTGGGGGGGGTGACTATGACCCGAAGGGGAAGTTCTTTTGCAGTCCCTATTGGAACTGCACCATCAGTGTCTGCCCTTGTGTCTCCTAAGAATGTACCCACCCAACAAATACACCGACTAGCTTGTTTTGCTTTCTCCCTGCCTGGCCTCTTTGCCCTGTTCACCCGTTTTGCTGCTGTGCCATCCTCTCGGGCTCCCGTGCCTCTGTCTATCTATAAGTCTGCTGCTCTGCTTGCCTGCACATAGGCCTGGGAGATGAACCAGCCCTCTGTTCCCCGCAGGGCCATATTATTTGCCAGTGGCTATTTGGTTCTCATGTCAAGGAACCTGCTTCTTAGCCCCTGAGGACAGGTGGTGCTAGAAACCTAGAGTGTGGCCCTTTGTGGCCTTCCTCAAGAGGTGACCCACATCTTTTCAGGTGTGAGAGAGGGCAGACATGGTAGGGAGCAAACTCATGTGCTTGTACAAATCTGGGGCAAAGGCCCAAACCCGGTCAGACGGGGGCCCCTGGAAAGTTCTGGTCTGGGAAATCCATGATGCAGCTCTGTGCCTCTGCTTCCCAAGTGATGGGAGAAGCCTCCTGAGAAGGGCCAAATCCCCACTGGCATGAGATCTCAAGAGAGGTGTCGAGGAAGGACTCCCTCCTTTCCAAAATCAGGACAAAGGAAGGTTAGCATTGCATCCAACAGTACCAATAAGTAAGGGTGAATTAAAACAAGAACTTGCCTTAGGCTCTTTTTCTGAGGGCTTGTGGTTTTTTTTTTTTTTTCCTCCATGAACCTTATTGGCTGGGTTTCTGGGAAATATGCTTCACCCTCTCTGAGGTGGTTCAGATTTCATGGAATTAAGAATTTCGAGAGTCTCAGGTTGACATTTCCTCAGGAGCACCCCTAACTCTTTCGATCTAGATACTGACTCGGGAATTAATCTCCTTAGGGAATTCCAAATATGGTAGCACCTCATAACCTTCTATTTTTAATCCTTTTCTTTTTTTTTTTTTAAGATATTATTTATTTATTTGACAGACAGAGATCACAAATAGACAGAGAGGCAGGCAGAAAGAGAGGAGGAAGCAGGCCCCCGCCGAGCAGAGAGCCCGATGCGGGGCTCGATCCTAGAACCCTGAGATCATGCCCTGAGCCGAAGGCAGAGGCTTTAACCCACTGAGCCACCCAGGTGCCCCTTTTAATCCTTTTCTATAGACCTAATGGTATATACCTTGAATATTCTGGAAAATGGATGCTGACAGCTAAGAATATATATTTATCTCCTCATACTAATTCTTTAACTGGGATGTTGCTCGTGTCTCAAAATGACTAGGGTATGGAATATGGAATTCTGTAGAAGAAGATTATGTGCTCTTAAAATACTAGCTCTGAGGGATTGTTCTTTAATATAAATATTCTAATGACTTGAAAAAATTTATCAGTTCTATACTTAATTTTAAATATTCCTGGGGTTAAATAACCAAACAGTCATGCTATTCTAAACAGTTTGGGATTGCCTTCCCAACCACGTTTTTGGGGTTTTCCTTGGCGGGGGGGCCCCAGGCCAGAGAAGAGGAATGGATTTTGATTTATGACTCTGAGGGGGTAGACTGCATCCTTTTTATGGTCACTCCAACAGGGACTGGTCACGGGACAGATTTCTAAAGCAGAGGTTAAAATGAAAACCAGGCTGTTGTGTGGTCAGAGAGAGAGCTTGTATCCATACTTAGTGAGATTGTTTTGGTGAACTGTGGCAGACCTACCTGTCACATATGTCATCTCTCTTTTTCAACTCCCACCCCTGATGACAGGATAGGAATAAAAGAGAAGAGATAAGTCCATCCACTGACAAATAGGTGCACAAAATATGGTATATCCATGCAATGGAATATTATTCAGCTATGAACAGGAATGAAGTGCTGATACATGTTACAATGTGGATAAATCTTGAAAATGTTATGGGAAGTCAAAGAGGCCAGTCACAAAAGGTCACATATTATATGATTCTGTCTATTGGAAACATCCAAAATGGGCAAATCTATAGAGGCAGAAAGCAGGTTGGTGATTTCCAGAAGATGAGAGGGAGGAGGACCAGGGAATGACTGCTTACTACGTATGGGGTTTCCTTTTGGGGTGAAGACAATGTTTGGGACTAGAGAGAGGTGGTGGTTACACAACACTGTGAATGTACTCGTTGCTATTGTGTTCTGTACCTCAGAATGGTTAAAAAGATTTTTATGTTGTGTAAATTATACCTAGGCAAAAAAGGGAGCAGTATAAGACAAGGAGAAAGGCAGAAGAAGAGAGGTCATTGGAGACATTTCAATACCTTTTGGAATATGGGAAACATTTGGAGACATGGCGACTGATTTACCAGAATGGAGAGAGCAATGACCTAAGGGACTAAGGCAGGGGGATAGGGATTAGTATCCGTGAGAAACAAGCCACATTACTGGTCAGAACCATAGGAAGGTGAGGCTTGGAGATACCAGGTGCTACAGGTGGTAGCAATAAAGGGAGGATTTCTTGAAATTCCAAATATAGAGAACTTAGTTACTAAGTCTTTATTTTTCCCCATGCTAAGCAACCAGGAGACTCTTTTCCTGCCCCTTCCTCTGAGCTGGGGAGACCTAGAGACAGCCAAGTTTAGGGTGGAATCCCATCCTGCAAATAAGGGAGAAGTACAAGTCTACAGCTGAGACCCTGGCTCTCTTCAGAAGGCTCACAGCCAGGCCTGGGCCCCTTTCTCAGATCATCCTGCCCCACACAGAAGACTAGAATATTCCTTTCTGGAGAAACTGACTAGTCCAAAAGAAAACACCCATTTTCTTAGTAAATCTTTACTTTTGGGAGTTCCCCAGGAAGAAGGCAGCTCACTACCTCATCAGCTTCTGGGGATGCCCATTGGTCAGGGTTCACCCTGAATGCCTACCTTCTAATCTATTGTATGGTACTTTAGTCTTAATTATGGAAAGACAGGATCACTTAAAAAAAAGATTTATTTATTTTAGAGGGAGAGAGAGAGAGAGAGGGCACGCTTGCATGAGTTGGGTAAGAGGCAGAGGGAGAAAATCTCAGGCAGACTCCCCACTGAGTATGGAGTCCTATACAGGGCTGATCTCACATAAGATCATGACCTGAGCCAAAACTGAGAGTCAGATGCTAAATGGACTGAGCCATCGAGGCACCCCAAGACAGGCTCACTTTTGTAGAAACTTCCAATGTGAAAAAGAGAATAAAATAAAGAGGGGGGAAAAACTTGATGGTGTAAAGAGAAAAGAAATCTGGCAGGGAAAGAAAGTAAGTTAAAAAACAGAAACCTTTATATAATTATTACTCTTTGGGGAGATAAAGAAATATATTGCATCCCTGAAACAAGTACAAGTTCCTGTGGAGACAGATTAATTAGAGAAGAGAAAAGAGCTCCTAGAAATTTAAAAAGTGAACAACAAAATTAAAGTAAAAAGTTGGGCAGAAGGTTTGAAGATAGTGTTGAAAGAATAATACTTTAGATTTCAAAAACAATGCAGAATCAACTCAGGAGGTGGTATGTGAGCAAAAAAAATTTCAGGAGACAGAGGAAAGGGAGGTGGAAATATTCTAAGAAAAATTTCTACAACAAAAGACCATGGATCTCCAGATTGAAAAGATTCACCTTGTTTTCAGAAAAAAAATAGATTTAAAAAATCTTCATTGAAACCCACCCTTGTGAAATTTTAGGACAAGAAGACCCTAAAAATTTTCAAAGGGAAAAATAAATCACATATAAAGGAGTTAGACTCAGAATGACATCAGACTTCTTCCCTAGGACAATATTGGGTGCTACAAGAAAAGAAGCAATGCCTTAACATTTCCAAGTGAGAATAATTTTTAACCAGAATTCTATATCCACTTCAACCAAAATCCTGATGTGAGGGAGGAATGAAAATATTATCTAAAATTTTACCTCCAATGCACCTGATCTCAGAAGATGCTGGAAAATGTACTTCACCAAAACAAGGACCTAAATCAAGAAAGTAGAAGTGGGATCTGGAAAATAAGGATGCCACCCAGTATAGGGCACAGCTGGTGGTGGGGGGTTCCCAAGAACAGGGCAAGATGAAGAGCTCTAGAAGGGACAGCACCAGAGGAAGAAACAAAAGGACTATCTGATCAGCTTAAGCATTTGGAAGTAGTTTTCAAAATGTATGTAGCAGGTATGTCCCAACAGTTATAAAAAATAGCAGAAGGCACAAAGAAAGTCAAACAAATGAAGAGTAAAGAAGGCAATGCTTAACTCTTGGAAAAACAAAAATAAAAAAGGTCTTCAAGAAAGGAAATGCAATCATGCTTTACTACTTGACTAATTGTTGAATAATATATACATAGCTACTGATTAAGCGTTTAACCCCAAATCAGGACATTTTGGAGGAAGGGGCAGGGACAGTGCGGTATAAGAGAGCCAAATCTAAATCTTCGTTGACAATAATGTCTAAAATTGACATATGAAAGAATAGCAGCATAGGGACATTATTTAGAAATAATGTCCGTGGCGCCTGGGTGGCTCAGAGGGTTAAGCCTCTGCTTTCAGCTCAGGTCGTGGTCTCAAGCCCCACTTTGGGCTCTCTGCTTGGCGGGGAGCCTGTTTCTCCCTCTCTCTCTGCCTGCCTCTGTGCCTACTTGTGATCTCTCTCTCTGTGTCAAGTAAATAAATAAAATCTTAAAGAAAAAGAAATAATGTCCAAATACCAGAATGCAATACCAGAAGAAAAGCCAAAAGAGGCAAAACTTGCCTCTGCAAACAGGACTTGGGAAGTAAGAGCAGGGGAACAGGGACTTGCTGCTTCGTTGTTATGACTATAAGCCTTTTAGTGCCATTAACCAGGTTTTCAATGATGTTGAAAACTAAAAAAATAAATATTAGTTAAAAATTAGTTTAAAATATTTACCATTATGGAGGGTGCCCATGGCATGTATGCCAAGACTGTTTAATTGTGGTGACTTCCCTTGTATTCATACCCAAAATGAGCACAGATAAAAACTGGTGGCATTTATTGGACATTGACAATAGACCAGACACTCTGCATTGTCTCCATTGATGTTTCCAACAATCCCTTGAAGGAGGCTCTTTTACTCTCTTCTTTCACAGATGGGTAAACCCAGAGACGGAAGTGACTTGCTCATGGTCCCATAGCCGGTAGCTTGTAGGTGTAGAGCTGGGGTTCAAACCAAGTCTGGGAGACCCCACAGCCAGTGTGCTCACTATTGTAGTTTTCCTACCTGTCCTCTGCATCTTCATTAAGTACTCTTAGTTCCTAATTGCACATGCCCTGTGCTGAGTGCTGTAAGGAGAATTAGAGCTGGCACAGTGAGCTGTGACTCTTGTTGATAGCAAGAGGTCAGGAGTAAGGGAAACACACACCCATTGCCCACTGACTCAGTGATGGGACACAGTGAGGGGGCGGTGTGGAGAGCACCTGAGGCCCTGTAATTTGGGGGACCTGGGTGCTAGAGTAATTTGGGATGGGGTGGATGATGGTGGGCTTGTACTGGGGAGAAAGAAGGTTGTTCTTCTGAATCAAACATATCCTTCATCACTTAATCCATCACCCTGGAAATCTCCTTTCCCCTTCTACAAATTCTCTCCTACACCTGCTTCCCAATTTCTCTTCCTGTTCAAATCTGATGTTCTGTTTCAAGAAGCTGATTTGATTTTTCTCCTGTATAAAATATAAAGGTGGACTTTTTTTTTTTTAAAATTGGGAAATAGAGAAAAATAAAAATAAATCATTCAAGCACTGTTGGCCACATCTCCTCCTTTGTTTCTTGAAAATTCATTTTATTGATTTTTTTTTAATCAAACAAATACATGTTTCTAGTTCAAACATTCAAATAGTGCCACAGATTTATAATAGCCAACCGTAGCCCTTCCTAGCTCAGCACTCCAATATTTCAGTTGCTGCTTCAGGTCCTTACCTCCATCGTTCTCAACATGTTTAAATGGGTTTTCTTATTGATTGATTGAGTTTATTGCCATCAAAAATGATGACTTCGATCAGTCACTTACAGTACTTTCCTCTCGCTATACCCCCTCTCTTCATCTATACTCAAAGTCCTATCCCCGTCCTCCAGGTAGTAATATCAGCGTGTTGAGTAAGTCAAGGTCACTATTTATGTGAACACTACACAAAGGATGTTCACAGCTGATATACATACACATAATGTATTAAGAGTAGATATTCTTTCTTTAACCGGTCCTCATCCTCTACCCCTGCCCTCCACGTCACTCCAGCATTCACAATGACCTCATTTTTCCTTTGCTTAGTCTTCCAAGCACCTGTCACCAATTTTTCTCCCAACTCCTTTCTCCAAATCTCAGTAAGATTTTTTTTTTTTCTCTCAATCAGATTGTCCCATCAGGTAGTCTCTCAGCTCTACCTTTTCTCCAGTTGACTCCTCTCCCAGAACCCTCCACCCTGCTCTGATGGTCGTTCCTGTTGGCTGTTCCACTGTCTTCCTGGGTTTCTGACCTCTCTTCCATCATCTCAGGAATTCTGGTCTCATTTTTCCTGGGTTGGATCAAGTGTGTCCTGGATTCCGTGTCTTTCTGTCTCTTGAGTTTATTTCCTTAATTGGCTCTAGTTCACCAACTACCACATTCTAAGAAATAGCAAAAGATAAATTTTCTGAATTCTGGGCTGAATTTTGTAATCACTGGCCCGGAACCATGACGCTGTTTCTGTTAGTACACCGGGATTCCCCTTGCACATAAACAGTCCCCCTTCTACTTCCCCAGCTCGTGGTGAACCCATCCCCCAGGACAACACTGTTGAGTGTCCTGGTTTGGCACAAGGCCACTGTCTATGCCCAGCAAGTGCCAATCAACAGCACTTGTCTTAATAATACCTTAGCCTCAACACCCAAGGTTTAAGTTGTATTAATCACCTAATAAAGAAACCTTCACAAGTGCTAATTACTAGCCTAGTCTTCATATGAGGCCCATTTAAAGAGGTGCCATTTTAGAAGCTGTAGTGCTTATAGTCACTTAACAAACATTTATTAAATGTCTACCATATACCAGACACCATGATAGAGCTTTGACATGAGTTGTATGGTTTAATCCTCATGGCCATCCTGTGAAGTGGGCATTATTGCCATTTGTAAATGAGGCAACAATTTCAGAGAATAAAGCTTCTCCAGCGATTCATTCAACACATTTACTGAGAATCTACTGTGTGCTAGGTGATGGGGATATTTTGGGGGTGGGGAGGGGAGACACACACATCTCTGGCCTCACACAGAGTCTAGTTGAGCCAAGGAAGACAGACATTGAACAATAATTTTACAAGTAATTTGTTAAATACCTTTGAAATAAGTGCCATGAGAAAGAAGTATGAGGTGCTATGTCCCAGTCTGGGGAATTAGAGACTGTTTTCTGGAGATGGTATATTACATCTTTAAGATTAGTGAGAGTGAGCCAGATGAAATGAGGTGTAAGGAAGGGAGAGAGGGAGGGAAGAGCATAAGCAAAGGCTCAGAGGTGAGAAGGGGTTTGCATTAGTGAGGGGCTCATAGGCCAGTGTGATCAGAACAGAGTGGAATGATGTGCCGTAAAGCCCAGTGGGGACCAGGTCAAGGAGCAGAGTGTGAAGGTTTTCAGTGCTCTATTAGAAACCTGACGATTATCTTTGAGGACAAGGAGAGGCGATGAAGAGGTTTGACCAGTGAATGATCAAATCATCATATTATCAACGAAATGATGAGATTTATTTTATAAAAACTCCTTCGGTGGGGGGGCCTGGGTGGCTAAGTGGGTTAAGCCTCTGCCTTCGGCTCAGGTCATGATCTCAGGGTCTTGGGATCGAGCCCCGCATCGGGCTCTCTGCTCGGCCGGGAGCCTGCTTCTCTCTCTGCCTGCTGCGTTGCCTACTAGTGGTCTCTCTCTCTCTCTGTGTCAAAAAAATAAATAAAATCTTTATAAATAAATAAATAAATAAATACAAACTCCTTTGGGTTTTTGTGGGGACACTACATAGGAGGAGGCAAGAGTGGACCTGGGGAGAGCCAAGGGATGGCTGCTCCAGATGTCATAATCCAGGTGGCAGCTGCCTGCCTGAAGGGGGTGTTGAGGGAGATGGGGACAAGTGGAGGGACTCTGGATGTGTTTGTCAAGAGGCTCGGCCAGCTCTCTTTCTGATCTACCAACGCTGCTTCTTTCTCTGTGCAAGGGTCAGAGGGCACACACACCCTTTCTCTCCCAGTGCCCTGGCTGGGGATGCTAAGTTGTAACCTAATAATTGTGTCGAAACTCTTCCTTGTGCAGTGCGAGCTTCTGAATTATACTGTGTAATATGTCAGTCATTTGGGATATAAAAAGAAAACATAATCATTGCTTTTAAGAGCACGAGCATCCTAATAAGGCTATAGGGATGTAAACAGGGTCTTCAAACAAAATTAAATATGAGGAAGTTAGGGGCACCTTCGGCTCAGGTCATGATCCCAGGGTCCTGGGATCGAGCCCTGCATCAGGCTCTCTGCTCACAGGGAGCCTGCTTCCCTCTCTCTCTGCCTGCCTCTCTGCCTACTTATGATCTCTCTCTGTCAAATAAATAAATAAAATCTTTAAGGAAAAATATGAGGAAGTTAGAGAAGCTCTAGAATCTCACACAGTTTTTAGGGTCACAATCCTAGCACTGCAATTTAACAATTTAAACAATTAAATTTAAACAGTGGACTGTTTAACTCCACTATACCTGGCAATATCTTTAATGATCCCAGAATTAGGCTGCATTTTTGTAAACAGACTTAAAATAACACTATTCTTGGACAGCCTGATTCTTAATCTGGGCCAGAAATTGTATTTCTTAGAAACAAGAGTAACACATTTGAAATTCTTTTCTTATTCTTTAGGTCTAATTATTCTTCTAAATCGTTGATCTTCATGGATTTGTTATTGAAGCTTTAAAACCTCATTAATAAACTTAGTCGTGGGCCCAGAAGGTACACAGTCTGAGAATACAACACTGTGACTTAAATTCCTTACAACATTCTTAGTTTCCATATATAAAAAACACTGTCAGAACATGTACATAATTTTGCTTTGAAAATAGGATTCACCTCCTGGGTCAAGGGTCAAGTGTGTAGGAACTAGCTAGCACATTTGACCCTTGAAAAACATGAGTTTGAAAAAAAAATAGAAAAGAAAAACATGGGTTTGAGTTGCATGGGTCTACTTACATGCAGATTTTTTTTTTTTTGTAATACAGTAGGATCTTATAAATGTATTTCATTTTTCTTTTTTGTATTTCACTTCTTAATGATGTTCTTGACATCTTTTCTCTAGTTTACTTTATGTAAGAACCAGGATATAATGCATATAACACGCAAAATATGTGTTCCTCAACTGTTTATGCTATTAGCAAGGTTTCTAGTCAATAGTAGGCTATTAGTAATATATTTGGGGAAAGAAAAGTTCTATGTAGATTTTTGACCAAGTCGGGGGTCAGCACCCCTAACCCCCATGTTTCTCAAGGGTCAACTGTTACTTGTTTCTAATGGAAACTTTGAATTCAGTTTGAAAAGGAGGGTAGGATCTTGTAGATCTCTTGACTTCTAGACTAGAAAGTCTCTTGAAGAAGCCTTGGGAATTCAGACCATGTCTTTGCGGGGGTGCTTCTGTGATGGGGCAGGGCTGAAAGGAGGAAAAGAAAAAATATTGTTTATGGCACATGATTCATTCTCAAGGGTTGTAAAAACCCTGTGTTACCTGGCCTAGGCCATAACAAAATAGATTAAAGTACATGAAGTCGAGTGGAAAGCTGGTAAATATTTATTAACATAAAGGATGTGCAAAAGCAATTTATAAATCACAAATGATACAAAACTCTTTATTGTAGTTTCCTTATAGCCAACAGATTCCCATGGAATGGTCTTGACTTTGGTCCTGGGCTCCTATATCTGGAGTGTCTCCTATCTGCTCTTTCAACTAATGAATGAGTGTAGGTCCAACATGAATGTGGGTTGATGTTTTATGTTAATAGGTGAGAAGAAAGCAAAACCACAGAGCTGGATGTCAGGTCTCCAATCATTTGTCAACGACAAGAACAACTTCTTTCCAGAAGGAGATGATTTTTTCAAATATCGGAGGAATACTTCCCCTGTGTGTGTGTGTGTGTGTGTGTGCACGCACGCTACTCATAACATTTTGGCTATAAACACTTTTTAAACTTTAATCGACATTATTAACTTTTTCCTAATACTTTCTTTAAAGTCTTGACCAGGGATCTGGAAACAAGGGTCTGTGGGTCAAATCTGACTCACCCACCTCTTCCTGTAAATCAAATTTACTGGAACACTCCGCTCTGTGGTTTTACATATTGTCTCAGCTGCCTTTGCCTTACAGTGGCCGAAGTAAGTTAGAGAGTGTATGGGCACCAAGCCCAAAATATTTACTGTCTGGCCCTTTACAGAATACCTTTTGCCAAAGCCGGGTTTAGAGAGTCAACAAAACAATAAATCAGGCCTTGATATGGTGGTGTTTGCTGACTTCTGTAAAATGTCACTACGGCCATGGTGGCCAATTTCCATCTTCCAGGATGCCGTCCCTAAACCCAGAGCTGGGAGGAGAGGCACAGCAGCATCGCCTGGGACCGTGTTCTCACTATGCAGCCACTGTGAGTGTCGGTCGCCTCCAGAGCCCTCCATCACCGGACAATGCGGTAAGATAATTAAGAACTGATAAGTTTTCGGTATTTCCTATCCTTATTTCTGAATAGCATTTATTTAGTTATAAATTTATAACCTTTAATTTTTTTAAAGACTTATTTATTTATGTATTTGAGAGGAGGGGGAGAGAGAGAGAGAGAATCTCAATCAGACTCTGTGCCGAGCACCGGAGCCCAATGCGGGGCCCGATCTCCCCACCCTGAGATCGGGACCTGAGCTGAAACCAAGAGTCCAACTCTCAACCAATTGAGCCACCCAGGCGCCCCCATCATTTCATTTTTAACATGGTTGTTTTAAGTGGTTTGCAAGATTTTTGAGCATGTAACAATCTTCTGTCATGAGCTGGTTCAAATGTTCTCCCGTGGTGCCCAACCACCCCTCCACCCCTGCCCCCCAAGACTGTTTTCCTATCTCTGGGAGAAATCCCCTTCTTCTCAGCACACCTGGTTCCCAGAGTGTCCGGTGCCCTTGTAACGACCCTCTGGCTATTCAGGGACCCCTTTTTTGCTAGTCCTGTCCTTGACAATGGCTTGTTCTCACAGAATCCCCATTTCCTCTCATTGCATTGGGCGACACATTGAGCTCTGTGGTGAAGACTGACCTCAAGTAGTGCAGGCGGGTGGGCCCCAGGGTGGTGGTGAGAATCAGCGGACTCTGGAAATGCAGTGAAGCTGGATGGGCCATGGGCTGTGAGAGAAGAGGAATCCCGGGGGGACTCCACAGGGTTTGGCCTGAGGAACTGGATGGATGGGACTTCCATTGACCACAGTGGGAAAGGTTGGTGCTTGGGGAAACCAGGAGTTTGGATGTGAACTTGATAGTTTTGATGGCTTAGCCGACGAGGTAGAGATGTGGGGTACACAGCTGCATATACGAATCTGGAATGCAGAGGGAGAGCCTAGGGGTGTTGGCACGATTTTAGGAATCATCAGCCGATACTCTGCATTTACTGGCATGAGACTAGATGAACCCATGTGTCAAGGGAGATTAGATGCAGAAGGGAAGTGGTTTGAGGACTGGGCTTTGGGTCTTGACGTGTAGAGGGGAGGACACAGCCGAGAAGACACTGTATTTATAAAATGAGAAGGCACGAAGAATCCTTTCTGTCAGGGCCTTTGCCCAAGGGCTCCTTGGAAATGGTTGAGGTGGGGACTGGAGGAAAAGTCCACTTGACAGTCCCCCCGGACCCAGGCCAGTGGCCTCTGTTAGAGTGAGATGTTCTGCATCCCAACTCTTTCTCAGAGAGGCCAATATCTGGCAACATTTCTCCAAGTCAGTTTTATTTATTTATTTATTTATTTATTCCTCTAAGTCGGCTTTAAATGAACATGTATGTCCTATGGCTTTCCAGTGTGTCCTACAGTCAAGCTAAGAACTGTGGGATGTGACAGCCGTAGAAATGCTTCTGTAGTTGTCGGGCCGGAAGGACGAGGACCGGCTGAGCGCGGTCTCGTCACTCCCTGAGTAGAGAAGCCCTGGAAGCTGTGTGCAGAGCACTTTGCACCCTGCCCGGCCCACGGTGGATTAACCATTGTTTTCCCCCTCCTGTCAAGTCCCAGGGCTGCCACTGGTGGCTGTGCGACCTCAGGAAAATTGCTTCACTTCTCTGAGCCTCTATTGCCTCCTTGGTAATGACTCATTATTCCCACCAGAGGGTGTTTGTAAGGATTAAATCATTTAAAATGGACTGAACTGTGAAGTTATTTGCAAATAGGAGGCAGAAATGACTCTGTCTGTACTAAGCTCAATTCACACATACTAGATTTTCACCCTTTGCAGCAATCGCGAGGGTTTCTCTACGCAACTCATGGAACAGACCATCTTTGGGACACGAGTGTGCCAAACAGACACGGAAGCACTCACTGTTGTTGTGTCACATGTTTCTTGCTGGCCCCTGAGAGTGACGACGATGAAATGACAGATCAAGCCCCAACACCATCACTGACTCCCGAGTTGCAAAGATAAAGCACAGAACAGCATTCTGAGTTCTCACGTCAGCCCACCCTCTTCCCCTCTGGTCTCCCACCTGTCTCCTTTCTGTGCAGGTTGTCAGTTGAAAATGCCTCTGGTCTTCCTCTCCTGCCTTCCGTGAAGTCAATAAAAAGCAAGAGGGGGCATGCAGAGCGAGGATGATCCTGTCCGTGCTGGCCTCAGTTATGGAATCCGTTTAAGCCCAAGTGTGAGGGATGAGCACTGGGTGTTACACTAATGAGTCGTTGAGCACTACATCAAACACTAATGGTGTACTGTGTGTTGGCTAATTGAACATCATAAAAAGCTTTAAAAAATCTTAAAACAAGTGTGAGGTGAGTGCATGTTGAGGGGAGAGTGTAGGGAGAGCAAGGGATAAAATTACTCGCATAAAGGCTCAGTAGGTCTGGTTTCTAGCTCTGACACAAACTGCCTCTACCACATTGCCATTATTCAGCCCAAGGAAGGGAATCGGATCCAAGCTCTTCCAGGTCTTTCTCTTTGGGATACTAGGATTTCAGTCCTTTAGAGATGCCCATCTACTTATTTCAGTATCATTCCACCAGGTGGCAATGTTTCCTAACCCCAAAGCAAGTTTTCTTTCAGGGGAAAAAAAAGCCAAGGTTTGTAGCCAGTTTTTTTTGTTCTGTTTTGTTTTATTATTATTATTTTTTTCCTCCCCTGATTGTGTGAAAGAATGATTCTCCACAACTGGAAAGAAGAAACTTTCCTTCTGAACACCTTGGGCAGTTTGTGCTGGAAACAGACACAGGGCCCCCATTTCGAGATTTCTCCTCCCTGCGAGGAGTGGAGTGGGACACTGGGTCGGAAGGCACAGGGGGCGGAGGCAGCGGTGGGGTGGTGGGAGATGCTGCAATTCCTGGATCCTAGGGGGGTTAGGGGCAGTGGACATAGCACTAGTCATGGGCCTGGCAATTCCTGCAAAACTCCGCCCAGAGAAGGGCACTGCACGCCAACCTTTCCCAGCCTATGCGAGAGTAAGTGGTGCCCGATGCTCGCTCTAATGGCTGAGGTGGTGCTGCCAGAATCAGATGGCTTTACTTGTGAAGGTCAGAGGTGCGAGAGGGGAGCGTGAAGTCCAATTACCCCCTCCCTGCATGCAGATGGGGAAACTGAGGTGCAGGGTGGGTCAGTTCTCCTGATTCCACCTCCTTGCCAAATTATTTCTTCCTTAGACATTTCAAACAGACTTTGCAGCTGTCTCCTCTGGTGTGTGCAGCTAGCACATCTAGTTAAGCCTGCTGGCCTCCAGGCCTTGCCAAGCCTCTAAGTTATGCACACCAGGCACACTGTCCTGAAAGAGACTCCAAGAGCTCGTTGGTTTGTCTCAAGACCACGAACAGCAGACCGATCGAGTAGGAGAGAAAACCCATTTATCTTTCTTTCTTTTTTTTTTTTTTAAAGATTATTTATTTATTTATTTTTTTGACAGACAGAGATCACAAGTAGGCAGGGAGGCAGGCAGAGAGAGAGGAAGGGAAGCAGGCTCCCTGCCAAGTAGGGAACCCGATGTGGGGCTCGATCCCAGGATCCTGGGATCATGATCTGAGCCAAAAGCAGAGCCTTTAACCCACTGAGCCACCCAGGCGCCCTGAGAAAACCCATTTAAAGCAACTGTTTATTAACCTGTAAAACAGATGTATGGTAGGGTTGGTTTGTTTGTTTCATTTGATAATAATATAATAACAACGACCTTTTATTTGGTGCTTCCTATGGACTGGGTTCTGTGTTAAGCGCTTAACATAGTTGTATCCTATAGTGTCTTCCTAACAAAGCTGTGAGGCAGCTATTGCTATCTATTTATAGTAGAGGCTCAGAGAGGTTGAGTAACTAGCCCCAAGTCACACAGCTGGGAGGAGCGGAGCCAATATTCACACTCTCATTTGCCTAACTCAAGCTCTGGTCTTTTAGCTTCCGCATTGTACTTCATGACACTTTCTCCCATTGGGAGGATCTGATATAGAAATTTACAGGAGTTTCTTTCTGGAGTTGCAGCCACTATCTCATCATGGTCCTGTTGCACTGTGAAGGCTCAGCCAAAGCAAGCCAGCCTAGGGCCTGGAGACATGGTGACATCAGTGTTGCGTCTACAGGCCCCCTGGAACATGGTTGCAAGGGAGGAGGAGAGATGCTCCCAAAGGAAGCTGTTGGCACCAGACTCCAAGAAACAGTAAGACTGCTTGTGTTTGGATGTGTTTCCTACCACCTGTGACAGTGGGATGACCAGCAGATTGGGGGCCTGGGGAACAGCCACATGGTAACGGTGGCTGGTATGGTGACGAATGTCGCATTTAGTCCATATGATCTTATCCGGGCCTCAGTGATGTCTTTGTCCCCATCTCACAGGGGACAATATCTCCAGTACACGAGGTTTTCTAAAGAAGTGGATGCCAGATATGAATGGCCTACAGAAATTGAAATTCCTATTTTCTCTCAAATGGGTGTGAAACTGAAGTGCCTTATTAAGGTGTAGACAGATGCCACTCAGTGCCCAGAGCAGCAGTTACTGGTACCGAAAAAGGGAGAGGGTCTCCAGCTCAGAGATTTAGATCTCCAGCTTAAGGCCATGCCATTTGAGCCACGGGGACCTTGGGCAAATTACCAAACTCTTCAAGTCCTAATCTCCTTGTTTTTGAAAATGGGCCAACATTATATACATCCCGGGGTTGCAGGGAAGGTGAATGAGACGGTGTATGGGAAGTGCGTGGCGTGGTTTATGCAGAGGTACTCAGTAAGTACTAGTGATGATGATGAAGGTGGACACTGTTAATGCCCTTATTCCAGATTCTTCTTTATGACCACAGTGAGGGACTCTAGAATGTCTGAACCCACGTAAACCCCATTGACCCAGAGCGCCTAGACATTTCTGCCTGTTGATGGCTCACTGGTTTCATGGATGACCCTCGTCCACCACGCCCCCATTCCATGTTTTGCCAGAATTTAGGTTGTGAATTCTCAGGGCTTTAGGAGCCAAGGTCTCTGATAAGTTTACTACCTGTGCCCAGTAAATGTTCAATGAATAAATAAGAGCCAATAAAACTATAAAAAGGAAGAATAAAAATAAGTATCCTTATAAGCGCTTTAGATCTTAAAAGGTCTTTATATTCAGGTTGCTCAGAGTCAAGTGTGTATCTAGTAAAGATTTTACAAAGGGCCTGGAGTAGTGAGACCAAAGGAAGTGGGAGGCTCTAGCATCCGTCACTGGCCTGATGAACAGCCACCCCAGGGCAAGGCTACTGGCCTCACATCTCTAGGTCCGATAACCTCCATGAAGGACATGCAGGTCAAAACATATTTCCTATCAGAGAAGGGAGACCAGAAATGGAAGAGGGAGAGAGGAGGAGACCTGCCAAGGGCACCTCACTCTGAAAATAAGGACTACAAATTGACAACAGAGAGGCTTTTCAAAGGTGGCCTTAGGCTATCTTGATGATGTTAGTAGCTATGCAGAAAAGAGCCATAATGAAGGCGCAAAGACCATCGACACTCACCTCCATCCACCATCCCCATTGCCTGAGATTCTATCACTGGAAAATTATTTTTTTCCTTTGAGTTTCCTTTGAGTTTTGAGTTAACAAGTAAGAATGATGTCTGGAAAATTCTCATTTTATATCCTCAATTTTTGGATTGTCTTTTCTAGATTATAAACACACAAACAAAAACTAATAACTTCTCATTTTTTTTTACATTTCTTATTACAAAGGAGATCCACATGCATCATAGACTATTTGCAAAAAGAGATAAGCAGAATTAAGAAGAGAAATTCAGACTATAATGTAATTACCCAGGGATGGCTGTTATTAAAATTTAGGTATTCCCTTTTGCTATTTTCTTAAAAAAAACCACAACTTTTTTTTTCCTCATGAAATTTAATAGAACACAATTTATCTTTTTTTTTATACCTAACAATTTTTATTTATGATTGAAAAAAATCTTTTTCTGGGTTATGAAAAATTATCTGGTATTTTCTCCTAAATTTTGATAATTTATAGTTTTATACAGGGTTGCCTTTCAAATAAAGTTGAATCCACCTAGAATTGATTTCTGTGTATGGCATGAAGTAGGGACAAATTCTATTCCCCCCACCCCCCCGCAATGGATAGCCAGTTGTACCAAAACCATTCTTCCCTTACTACTCTGCAATTTCACTTCTTGTTGAAAAATCAATTGTCCAGGGGCACCTGGGTGGCTCAGTGGGTTAAGCCTCTGCCTTCAGCTCAGGTCATGATCCCAGTGTCCTGGATCGAGCCCCACATCAGGCTCTCTGCTCAGCGGGGAGCCTGCTTCCCCCACCCACCTCTGCCTGCCTCTCTGCCTACTTGTGATCTCTGTCTGTCAGATAAATAAGTAAAATCTTTAAAAAAATTTTTTTTTAAAAATCAGTTGTCCATGCACTGGTGGCTATCTATCTGGGCACTTTTGTGCCCCATTGGACTGTCTGTATGTTGGACAAGATAGGCTGCGCTGTGCTTTGTTTGGGGTAATACGTAACCGCAACATCTCATAGCTTCACATACTAAGTTATTTGTTCCTCACTAACAGGTCACTGGTGATGTGGGAGCTGTGTCAGGGCAACTGTCCTTCATGAACGAAGTGTCTACACCATTGGGAACACTCTCTATCCAGAGGAGAGAGACTTGAGATTGCCCGTGAGATTTTCACTGACTCACCAGGTATTTTTACTCATCATTCACTTCCTCCTACAATGCATTTGCCAGAACCAGTCAGAAAATTAAACTCATGTCTGAGGAGCTATGAAGTGTTTTCTGCCATGTGCTGGGAAGGGGAGGCTACCCAGATCTTGGAAAACACTAGTGACATCTGTCTTCCTCTATATCCTTGAGTGAAGACAACAGTCTCAATCACTCTACTCTTACAGTAAGACTTAATGCCTGACAGAGTAACTCCTCTGATCCCATGTATTTCTTCAGGAAACTCTTGGCTAGTCTTGGACCTTGGCAAGTCCATATACATTGTAGAACATGTTTGTTAAATTCTGAAACAACTTGATTTGAAGAGGCAGCAAATTACATTGATTTTCTGATAATAAAGCAACAGTCACACCAGCGTCCTGGAATTAGTCAAATTTGAACATGATGTATTTTCCTTTTTATATATTGTTAGCTTTGGCTTGTTAATATTCTGTTTAGGGACTTTTCTGCCTGTTCATGAGGAAAATTGGCCTGTAATTTTCTTTGCCATGCATTTTTGTTGGGTTTTGGTGTCAAGATTACTTCAACCTCACACAACAAAATGGAGAGTGTTCTCACTTTTTCTGTTTTCTGGAAGAGTTTGTCTAAGGTTAGCATTGTATCTTCTTCAAACATTTCGTAAAATTTGCTTGAAGCCATGAAAGATATTTTATTTGTGAGAAATTTATTTTTAATTAAAAAAATCAATTATTTTAATATAGGATTATTCAGATTTTTAAATTTATTTTTTTGTTCGGTTTGGTAAGTAATGTTTTCCAAGATTTGTCTATTTCATCTAAATTTTCAAATTTATCTACAGAGTTGTTTATAATATTTCCTTATTATCTTGTTAATGTCTGCAACATATGTTATGGTATTCCCCTCCTAGCATTGACATTAATTATTTTGTACCTTTCCCCTTTTTTGTCTTGATCTGTCTTAGCAGAAGTTTATCAGTTTACTGGTCATTTCAAAGATCCAAATTTTGACCTCTTTAATACTATTTTATTTTTGTTTTATTAATTTTTCTTCTTATCTTTTTTATTTCGTTTATATATTTGAGAGATTGTTTTGCTGTTCTTTTTCTAACTTCTTCTGAGGAGTTATTCTCTATATTGAGAATATTGAGAATCTATATTCCTGAAGAAAATGTTAAGTCTGCTTACTGTATTCTGCTCATCTTTGTATTTTCCATTGTTTTGTCTTTCTGTGCTTTATTCTAGGTCATTTCTTCACTATTTCTCTTTCCTTCTGTGTTGAATCTGTTATTAAACCCATCTGTTGCAATTTTCACTTTGATCATTGGATTTTTTTAATGTTAGCATTTCTATTTGATCTTTTTCTCAGAGTTACAATTATTTAATTTCAGTTGGTTGCTGAAATATGTTAAATTCAATGTTTATCTCTTTGAGCATGGTAAGCACAGTTGTTTTATAGTCTTTATGTAAATATGGTCTCTTTCTTCAAGCTTTCCAAGTTTCTGGTAGTAGGAGTAGCCATGAGAGGCAAAGACTCTCTCCTTTGGGTTTCTTTTTTTCTTTTTCTTTCTTTTTTTTTTTTATTTAAAGATTTCATTTATTATTTATTTGTAAGAGAGAGAGAGAGAGCGTGCACAAGCAGGCAGAGGCAGAGAGAGAAGCAGGATCCCACCGAGCAAGGAGCCAGATGCAGGACTCGATCCCACGACCCTGGGATCATGACCTGAGCCGAAGGCAGCAGCTTAACCAACTGAGCCACCCAGGCATCCCATCTCCTCTGGGTTTCTTTAGTCTTCACCCACATTTCTTTCATGAAATCTGTTATCTTCTTATCTCATTATGTAGGTATTTTTATCCCTTACTAAACTAATGGTTCAAGGTCTATCAAAGAGAAATTTCTTTCTGGTTTATCTTTGTCTTTGTTATAGTATCAAGCAGAGTTCCACTCAAGATGTGAAGATATTATGAATACATGAATGAATTTCGTCATAAATCCTTACCTACCTACCTACATCTCACTTAGTTTTTTCCTTTGGCTTCTTCCTGAACCTCAACTCCTACTGCCTTCCCCATGGTTCACTGTGTTTAAGACACACTGGCCTCTGTGCTGGTCCCTAAATGAAAAAGCCTGCTCCCGCCTCAGAATCCTTGTACTTGATCTTCCTTCTGTCTGGAATGCCCTTGCCCCACATATCCTTCTGTCTTAGTCCCTCCCCTCATTCATGTCTCTTATCCAGTGTGGCTTCTCCAGAGAGTGCTCCTCTGACCACCTTATCAATAACGGCATTTGCTCTCCCCTCTCCCCTTCTCTAACCCTCACCCTGCTCTAATTTGCTTCATAGCATTTTTTACTAAGGGACAGAAGGTTTTAAGTGTAGCTGTTTATTGTTCATCTCTACCACAATTTTATAAACTCTCTGAGGGAAAGGTCTAGATATTTTTGTTGACTGTAATTATCGCCAGGCCTTAAATGGTATCTGGCACACAGAAGTCCCTCAAGAAGTAGTTATTGAACTAGGTGCTGTGATAATTGATTTATGTAGAAATTTTAAAAAAGTTCTTCTCTAGCAGTTCTGGAAATTGAATATGTCATTATTTTCTCCATGTTACTGATGGCTGGGCTGAGGCTTCAAGAAGTTACTTAACATGTCTGAGGAGACACAGCTAGTGAGCGATTGACTTGGAATTTGAACCCAGGCCTCTGCCTTCTACAATTAGGTGGGACAGCCTGACATAGGTGACAAATGCCTACTGAGACTTGCACATAAAATTAAGTGACACAGGGTGGGGTTCAAGAGCAGTTGGGAAGGATAAAAAGAGAACACTGAAGACATTGGGGGGCACCCTCCCATATACCGTTCAAATCATCACCCTGGTCTGATGACCCCCCACCCCTGCCCCTGCATCACTCAGTGTCTGTGTGGTGGGTTCACTGCCCTATTTGATCCAAACAGCAGTGTCAACAGAATGACGAGCAGCCATGGAAAGCAATGTCTTAGACAAAAGGGAGAGGCAGCTCAGATGACGCAAGATCGTCCAGATGTCAAGCACTCTGTGCTTGCACACTTGCCCATTCATGTTATTAATTTTTTCAACATCTGTGATAAGAAAAACAGTTGGGCTGCTTCCCCCTGAGGCTCCCTGGATGGATTAATGCAGATGTCTGTGGCTTCAAGTTTTCTGATTGGTTCCTACTGGTCTGGGGCAAAACCAGAAACTTCTGAGCCAAGTAAAGGGGAGAAGACCTGAGGAAAATTGAGGAGGACAATCAAGAGATCACTAGGAATCTCTCTTGCCAGGATCCCTTCCTATCACTTGATGGTTTAGAAGGGTCGGTTGGACACCATCCACTTGCCCCCTTTGTAGCTACACTGGCATCTCATTCAGGAACAAGTGGTAAGAAAACCCATACCCTTTAGAGAACAGGGTTAGGATGCCCCCCACAGAACCAAATCAGCATATCATTGTTCCCATGATCATTTTGGAGATGGAGTCAGTTCCATTCTGGGGCGGGGGGCAGGGGTGACAAGGACAGACAAGAGCGCAACTTTGGAGTCAAGCAGAACTTACTGGAATTTGGGTCACAGCTAGATGACCCAGGGGCAATAATTCAGTCTGAGTCTTAGATTTCTTATGTGTAAAATGGGAACGATAATAGCTACTGTTTATAGAGTTACTTGTGAACAGTAAATGGAGTCCTGCATATGCAGTGTCTGAGAATAAGGCTGACAAATGGAAGGTTATCATAAGTGGTGCCTCTTATTGGGATGGAAGCCTGACAACCTGGGCTTTTATCTGATGGGCCCCAGACCAGCCTTCTTATCATCTTGCTGACCTCTCCTTCTCTGTGGTCGATGACAACCTTTTTCTATCTCATAGAACAGTGGCCCTCAAAATTTGTTTTTCATAAGAATCCTCTGGAGTGCTAGTTAAGGACACACCTTCCCAGGTCCCATTCCTCGGATTTTCTGTTTCAGTAGGTGGGGTGGGATCCAAGAGTCTGAGTTTGTTTGTTTGTTTTTTTTATAAACATATAATATATTTTTATTCCCAGGAGTACAGGTCTGTGAATCACCAGGTTTACACACTTCACAGCACTCACCATAGCACATACCCTCCCCAATGTCCATAACCCCACCCCCCTTCTCCCAACCCCCCTCCCCCCAGCAACCCTCAATTTGTTTTGTGAGATTAAGAGTCACTTATGGTTTGTCTCCCTCCCAATCCCATCTTGTTTCATTTATTCTTCTCCTATCCCCTTAACCCCCCATGTTGCATCTCCACTTCCTCATATCAGGGAGATCATATGATAGTTGTCTTTCTCCGATTGACTTATTTCGCTAAGCATGATACCCTCTAGTTCCATCCACGTCATTGCAAATGGCAAGATTTCATTTCTTTTGATGGCTGCATAGTATTCCATTGTGTATATATACCACATCTTCTTTATCCATTCGTCTGTTGATGGACATCTAGGTTCTTTCCATAGTTTGGCTATTGTAGACATTGCTGCTATAAACATTCGGGTCCACGTGCCCCTTCGGATCACTGCGTTTGTATCTTTAGGGTAAATACCCAGTAGTGCAATTGCTGGGTCATAGGGTAGTTCTATTTTCAACATTTTGAGGAACCTCCATGCTGTTTTCCAGAGTGGTTGCACCAGCTTGTATTCCCACCAACAGTGTAGGAGGGTTCCCCTTTCTCCGCATCCTCACCAGCATCTGTCATTTCCTGACTTATTAATTTTAGCCATTCTGACTGGTGTGAGGTGATATCTCATTGTGGTTTTGATTTGTATTTCCCTGATGCCAAGTGATGTGGAGTACTTTTTCATGTGTCTGTTGGCCATCTGGATGTCTTCTTTGCAGAAATGTCTGTTCATGTCTTCTGCCCATTTCTTGATTGGATTATTTGTTCTTTGGGTGTTGAGTTTGCTGAGTTCTTTATAGATTTTGGACACTAGTCCTTTATCTGATATGTCATTTGCAAATATCTTCTCCCATTCTGTCAGTTGTCTTTTGGTTTTGTTAACTGTTTCCTTTGCTGTGCAAAAGCTTTTGATCTTGATAAAATCCCAATAGTTCATTTTTGCCCTTGCTTCCCTTGCCTTTGGCGATGTTCCTGGGAAGATGTTGCTGCGGCTGAGGTCGAAGAGGTTGCTGCCTGTGTTCTCTTCAAGGATTTTGATGGATTCCTTTCTCACATTGTGGTCCTTCATCCATTTTGAGTCTATTTTCGTGTGTGGTGTAAGGAAATGGCCCAATTTCATTTCCCTGCATGTGGCTGTCCAATTTTCCCAACACCATTTATTGAAGAGGCTGTCTTTTTTCCATTGGACATTCTTTCCTGCTTTGTCAAAGTTTAGTTGACCATAGAGTTGAGGGTCTATTTCTGGGCTCTCTATTCTGTTCCACTGATCTATGTGTCTGTTTTTGTGCCAGTACCATACTGTCTTGATGATGACAGCTTTGTAATAGAGCTTGAAGTCCGGAATTGTGATGCCACCAACTTTGGCTTTCTTTTTCAATATTCCTTTGGCTATTCGAGGTCTTTTCTGGTTCCATATAAATTTTAGGATTATTTGTTCCATTTCTTTGAAAAAAAAAAGGGTGGGATTTTGATAGGGATTGCATTAAATGTGTAGATTGCTTTAGGTAGCATAGACATTTTCACAATATTTATTCTTCCAATCCATGAGCATGGAACATTTTTCCATTTCTTTGCGTCTTCCTCAGTTTCTTTCATGAGTACTTTATAGTTTTCTGTGTATAGATTCTTAGTCTCTTTGGTTAGGTTTATTCCTAGGTATCTTATAGTTTTGGGTGCAATTGTAAATGGGATTGACTCCTTAATTTCTCTTTCTTCTGTCTTGTTGTTGGAGTAGAGAAATTCAACTGATTTCTGTGCATTGATTTTATATCCTGACACTTTACTGAATTCCTGTACAAGTTCTAGAGGAGTCTTAATTTATTATCAGACACCCATCCCCACCTTCCCAACCAGGCAATTCTGACTTTGGGAAACTCTGCTCTGGGATTTTTAGAAGGCTGACAAAGCCTGGTTGACTTAAAAGCAAGATATTTTCCTAAAGACTAAAATAGAAATGCATACTCCCTCAAACTCCTTTGGATGTACAATTTGCATAGTCATAGCAACTTTTCTTCAAGGGCAAATGAGATACAAATCAATCCTTATTTTGATCCATAAAAAATGGGTTGGGGAGAGATAGAGGAGGCTGAATGCCATAGGGAAATTAACACCAGCCCACAAGACACCTGGGTTCTGGCTTTGCTCTGTAATTCACTAGATGTGTAGCTTTGGCATAGCCCTTTAGCATCTCTAGATGTGTTCCCTCTCCTGTAAAATAAAGTGGTGATCCTTGCCCTGTCTGCATCTCAGGGATGCTGTGGGCTTTGGTGATATGAACAAGCTTTGAAAAGGACAAGCTCCTCAAAGAGGATGGAAGACAAAGAGTTCTAATATTGACTGGGCTGAGAGGAGAGGTTAATTATCTCCTGTAGCAGTTGGTATCTAACCAAGAAAACAGAAAGGAGCTCAAGTGTTGGCAACAGAGGGACTCTGATGCAGGCAATGGGTCACACCAGTGTTGGAAGCTCTGTGAAGCTGAACAGCATGGCAAGGTAACTGAAAGGTTAACCGAAGCAGAAAGTCACTAGTATAGAGAGAGAAGGGGAGGAGGTGGTGTTACCAGAGTCCCTGATGGGCTTGTCTGGAGGGAGCTGGAGTCTAGGAGGAAAGGAAGTGGCTGCTGGAGGCATGCCCAGGGCAGAGAGTGAGGGAAGAAATACCCTGGCTTCCTCCCTCCGGTCTCTTACTGGCACCCTCACTGGCTGCCTCTGGGCTGAAGCTGGCTGGCAGGGGAGCTTGGAGCCCCAGAAAAGCCTTCAGCCTCAAGCATCAGACAAAGAGGAGGCAGAGAGTGGAAAGGGAGGGAGCCTCCGAGGGAAAAGGGGTAGGGAATGGATCTGAGGGCAAACGGGCCAGAACAAGCATATCTTCTGATCTTTTGCCTGGACATAGGTCTACCCACAGATCTTCGTGAGTGGAATTTGTCCCGGAGCTAAAAAAGCTCCCACTCTCCATCCTGTGCCTCAGACTCACTTAATGACGAAATTCAGAAATTAAAAAGTCTCAAAGGCAAAGATTCAAAGATTACCTCCACAAAGACCAAGATTCATGAGAAAAGACGTGGCACGGAATCAAGTTTTTATTTGAACCTTCAGTCAATATTAGTTTTCCTTGTCCACAGAGGCAGGGAAGTAAGTGTGCGTAGGGAATTCGGCCAACATTTGTCTGAACCCTACCCAGTTCAACAGCAGTCAAATAATGAATCAGATATTCTGGGTCTTGTAGTTTCGGTATCAGCCATGCATGTGTTGCCTTTTTTAAGCCATTAGAATCGTATTCTCTCCATTGGGTTGGGAAATGGTCTCTAGATATACTTAGCATTCTTTTGGTGAAGACATGCTGGGAGGGTACAGGGACCACGGAGGGATGGAAGGAGCCGGAAGTGCTCATTCCCAGAGAGTTCTGCTTAAGGGAGTGCTATCGAATATAGAGGCTGCTGTATACAGAGGTAGGGCCGTGCGGTCCCTTGGAAAACTGCTTACTTATGGGACAACACGGCCATCGAGGGAGAGAATCACAGAAGCGAGGACAAATGGAGCCATCCTCCAGTTTGGCTCTCTTGTACACGAGAGGACTGGGTTCTATGGAGGAGAAATGCATCCCCCTGCCCCCCTCACCCAGTCCCCCCTCCACTGATCCTGCTGATCCAGGCAATCAGGACGCTTTGCCTAGTAAATGATGAGTAAGCAGGGGCCACATGTGGCCCATAGAGTTTTGTAATCCAGCTTGAGGTGGAACCTCAAGATGAAGGATCAGATACAATGTGACTCGAAGACCACATGTGTTGGTGTCAGGTGCTGCCCTCACAAGCCCCCCCTCCATCCCCCTCCCCACACTGCCTTAGACACCTTCCCAGACCCAAGACTCAGACTCTGAGGGTGGGGACAGAAATTCTGCGCTTTAAACAAGCTTCCCAAGTGATTCTTATACCTATTAACAAGAGAAGGAAAGGTGCTGAATGGAAAAAAAGTGAATAAAACAACAAATGGGGAAGCTGTGGATTTATTTATCAATGTAGGTATCTGTTCTCCTACTGAAGTCCTTTCCCCAGTTGTTCATTTTACTAACAGTGACATGATGACTCTCTTGGTACTGTCACCTTGAGAGCAGGCGCTGAAGCGTCCTGGGGCTTATACCTGGATGTGGGTTCACGACTTCGTGGGCTCTCTGCTCAGTGGCAAGTCTGCTTCTCCCTCTCCCTCTGCCTCTGTGCTCTCTCTCTCTCTCCTTCTCTCAAATAAATAAATAAAATCTTTTGAAAAAAGATCATAAGTTGTACAGACACTTGTATTTTCTTTCTCAATTTCGTTTGTGCAAAAAGAGCCACGCCCCCTGGAGGAGACAGTGGTAGTTGCTTACTGAAAGCGCGGGTGGGGGCAACGCTTAGAAAGGTCTGCCTCTACCTGGGAAATGATGGATCACATCTGCAAGTCAAAGCAATCTACCCAATCCAACTTTCCTCTGCTCTGATTTCCATGGATTTCTCTGCTGCTGCCATCTGGTTCTCTTCTGTGGGTTCTTCCTGCTGTCTGAAAAGAGGGACTTTGTGACCCAGAGTTGCCTCACTTCCAATCTTGGATTCTCCCAGGAGTTATTGGTAGTTGCCGCTGAAAGCCATTCTAAGAGATGTGGGGAAGGCACAAGGAGATGGAGAGCCTTCTGCTGATGGTGTCATCAAAAGCAAAGGAACCAGGCTGCACCCCACAGATCTCTCCTGGTTGCCTTCCCCGATGTATCAGTCATAGTTCTGAAATCATCTGTCCCATCCCTTTGCCCTCCCCTTCCCTCCTGGCTTCCCCAAGACTAGTGCTCATGAGTTTATGTCTTCCATCTCTTTTATAAGGCGACCTGTTCCCTTTCCCAAACCAGCCACCAAAGTCAGAGTCATCACCCTCACAGGAAAAACCAGATAGATGTGGTATCACCTCTTATCATGCAGGGACGTCATGTGGAACTAGTTTCTATTGAGCCTGCTCGCTTGGATTTCCCACTCCTGTCTTGGAATGACCACGGGGGAAGGGCAGTTTCCAAATATAAGCTCTCTTTCTCTTGCCATTTGTCCAACTTTACTAGCCCTCCTTTAATTACGTGCTTCCCCCTGGACCAGGCAAGAGCCTAAGACCATGATGGGATAAGCAGAAGGGACATGGGCTGTGGGATGAGAAGTGGGAAGCTCCACAGAAGGGTACCCCAGGGCAGGAAGTTGGGGGAGAGAGCTGAGAACCCTTAGGTCTCTATGGGTGGGTTGTAGCATGATCAAGAAGAATCTGTTGCCATTAGTCATCCTTATGGAAATGCTCTCCACTGGGGTCCTCTGTCCTAAGAAATGGTGATTAAGAGAACCAAGGCTCTGTGTGGTTGCTTGTCTAATTTAATCACTTTGTAGATCTTTACTGAGTTCCTACTGTGTGGTCTTTGTCATGCTGGATAGCTTGGGAGGATGGAAATAATACAGAGAAAACCTGTCTTCATGTCTGTAGTCACTTCACACAGAGCAGGAACTTAAGGAAGGAAAAGGACAAGAAAGCTTTGATCTTTGCAGAGAGAAATGTCTAAAAGAGAAAGTGCTATGGGGAGGGGTCAGAGCCGTGTCCCTTAATGGCAGGAGAGGGGGCTGGATGGTCAGCAGGCCATCAGAGGAAACACAGCATCTGGGGATGGAAGCTTCTTGATCACAGATTTTGCCTCTACTTGAAGTTTTTGTCTAGACCTGAGAAATGAAGTAGGTAGAGCACCAAACGCAGTACATGGCACATAGTAGGTGCTCAATAAAATCTTGTCTCCCTCTTCTCCTTATTGTTTCTCTTTTCTTTCCTCTCTTTTATTTTTATTCTTTTCCCTTCCTCCATTCCTTCTTGGATCCAGTTGGATTCCACCCCTTCCTCCCTTTTTAGTATTAGTTAGAGTAGGGTGGGCAAACTTCTTCTGTAAAGGCCTGGGCAACAAATACTTTAGGCTTTGCAGCCTATGCAGTCTGTCACCACCATAGACACACCCTCGAGAACACATCAGTGGGTGATTGTGGCTTTGTTCCAATATGACCTCAGTCATGGACAATGCAATGTGCATTCCATATATATTTCATGTGTTCCTAAATATTATTATTCTTTTGGGTTTTTTTCTCCCATAAGAAAACAAAACATAAACATAAAAAAATTCTCAGCTTGCAGGTTGTCCAAAAACAGACCGTAGATTTAATTTGCCTCAAAGGCTGTCATTTGCTGATTTCTGATTTAGAGCCATAGCTGTTAAATTTGGGGGTTTACAACCAACTGCTCTGAGAACTTGAGGACAGCTTCATGTCCATTTGGTCAGTCTACACACGTTTTGAATACTAGGTGCTCTGCCAGCCACTGGAGTTACAGCAGTGACAGTCACAGGGTCCTGTCTTTGGGGAGCTTATATTCTACACCCTCAACAAACAAGCGAAGCAAGACCTAGTCTGTGCTCTGGAGACATGGCGGGGAGCTGTGGGGAACTGGGGGTGGGGTGGGGATGAGGCTGACTCGGTGAGAGCAGTTAGGACACGCCTCTCTGAAGGTGAGATTTTGGCCCTGAACCTGAACTCTGAGAAGGGGCTGCCATCAGAAGAGCTGGAGGAGAGCTGGAGGCAGAGAGAGGGAACTGCAAGGGCGCAGGCCAGGGGTCCGGGCAGAGAGGGAGCTGGTGGGGCCTGAGCATCGTGATCCCGGGGTTCACAGGCGGGGTCCCCTTACGTCAGGGGAAGGGTTTGCCCCCGCTTGCAATAAAAACGATGGAGCAAACAGGAAGTGAGTAAAGGGTTTTAGGATGAGATGTGATAAGTTCTGATTCACATCCCTTGGGCTGAGTATAGAAGCCCTTTCCTAGAAAAATGTGCTTACACGTGTACTCCCAATCATTCTGCTTACTGTGTGTGTTAGGGCCTCCTAGATCTCCCTGAAAGTCCCTTTACAGGGGTACAACCTCAACTCAAAGGTCCTGGCATTAAAGAAAGGGAAAGGCAGAGGCGGGACCCACATTCTGGAAAGCAAATGGTCTTTGTGTCTTCTGGAAAGTTCTGGACAGTGCTCATCCAAATCAGCCTGGTCTCCCTGGTGGGTCATCTGAGCTGGGGCTGGCTAAAAAGGAGGGGAAAGTGGTATGCTCCAACCTTTGGGGATGTCTGAGAACATATCTCCTTTCTGATAGAAGCCCCACAGTCAAGGTTTATACTGAAAGCTCCAGGGGGTGGGCAAAGGCAAGGATGGCGGATGGTGAGAGAAAGTCAGGTCGCTCTTTCCTGGGTCCTGGTTGTCATCCACCTTTCCCCCAAACACACACACGCACGCGCGCACACACACACACACACACACACACACACACAGCACCTGCAGACATACCTCCCACGTGCCCTTCCCAGCAACCCCTATTAGTGCAGCACCAAACCTCTTGGCTTTGCCCCAGTGGGCCCGTGACCCAGGGGCTGCACCTCTGGGTCCTCCCTGTCTCTCACAGGGAGAGCTAGGCCCTGAGTCAGGCTCCCTTGCTCCAATCCGGTGGCCACCTGTGCTCCCGGGGAGCTCTGGAGGCTGGGAAACCTTCAAACAGCAGTTAATCACTAACTAGCTGGAGATAAGAGAGAATGAAACAATGGAGAAATGCCCAATCCAGAGCTGAGCGCTTCCCTGCCTGCACACGCTGGGACCTGGCCTCCCCGAGGAGCGGGGATCGAACCAAGGTGCTTCACGGGGGAGAAGTGGCAGGCCAGGCCTGCGGGTCTGAGAGCGGCCGCTGCCCCTCCCTCACTGGACCCTCTCCCTTCAGCCAAGCCTCAGTCAGCCCCGAGGACAAAGGTGGGCAGGGAGCCAGGGAGGGCTCTCTTTATCTTGAAGTTCAGGGTCTGGAATTCAGATTGGCCCATTTATGATGCCAGTCTCGCACAGGACACAGAGATCCAAGATCAATCAGACAGGGTCCCTGCCCTCGTTGGGGTCACGGTGAGAAATGGGGAAGAAAGGAACAGACACGAAAAGAAGGACTTCCAGCCGTCCACCTGCTAAAATAGCACAGTGGATGCCAGGCGGGGATCTAGGAGGGCAGGGTCAGCCCGAGCTGGGGAGGTCATATCCCGTCATTAATGCGGGTGCCGCTCGCCGGCATGCTCCTTGGCACTTCCTGTATGTTATCTCGAATCCCACAGCCTCTCTGCACGGGAGGAACTAGCCCCACTTGAATGACGAGGAACTTGGTGACTTGCCCAAGGACACACAGCTGGCAAATGCTAGAGCCTGATTCAAACTCAGGGCTTCCCTATCTCAAAACCACATCACTTTCCTTCCAACTGCCCCTTCCCTGTGGCTGACGTGGAAAATGTTCTTAGTGGAGTGTTTCTCCTTCAGCCAAAGACTTGGATTCCAGGGGAAAACAAAAGTCCACACTTTCACTCAGGCTGCTGACAGCCAGTCGTGCCTCTGTGGGCATGATGTGGATTGGAGGTGACTTGCTGGGGGACAGGAAAGCTGGGCGGGGGTGTGTGTGCCAGGACTAGAGATAAAGAATCCCCCAGCCAGAGAAAAAGGAACCAACCTCTGGGTACCTGGTCCCCAGTTTTTCCCAAGCCCTTGCTGACCCGACGACCCCGAGGACTCTGAATTTATGCCTTCTGAGAACACCCCTGATAAGCATACCCGCCTTCTTTTTGACGCTATCAGCAGGGTTCTACAGAGCTATCGCATAGATCTTTATTACCTTCTGGCTCTTCAGGATCTTGGAGATAAAAATGTTCTGCCTCCTGAAAGCTCTGAGAGGCTTTTAGCGAAAACAGATGGAAAGGACAGCCAGCTGGGACCTCAGCCCTCCAAGGGGGAGCTCTGCTCTCTGCCCGCTGGGGCACTGTCCTCTGCTCAACTCACACCAGCCACAGCCACAGGGGGTGAAGGGGGAGGGGCACGTGGTGCCCTGGGCTGCCGGACCATTCCGTGGGCGATGCTGGCTTATCCTTCTTGGCCCAAGACTCGCTGGATGTCGGAGGAGAATGTGTTGACTCGTCTGGGGTGGGTGTCCAGGACAGAAAGCAGGGCGATGGCCTTATGATGAGAAAGGCTCTCCTCTACTTTCTGATGACAGTCCATGGTTTCTGATGCCTTATATGTGCCAGGCACGGAGCAAAGTGATTAACACGTGCTAACTCATCACCTCCCGCCTCCAGTGACTCTGCAAAGCAGGCACTAGTACCACGTCTCGCCCCTTTATAGGCAAGAAAACCAAGGCACAGTAAGTAGCTCAAGGCTACACGGCTGGTGAGAAGAGTTGGGCTTTGAGTCCAGGCCATCTGGCTATATGATGTTCAGGTTACGTCCGGGGCTGGCCGTGTTGTCATCACCCAGAAGCCCGCCGGGATTGCAGAAGCCCAGCCCGCTAGCTCTCCCGGAGTCAGCAGCTGCCTTTCTTGCATGTTTGGCAGGTGAGTCCCGTACATGCTGCCGCTGGTGAAGCGTGGCCCCACCACATCCCACACTTTTCTCCCTGTAGTAGATTTGGTTCCCCAGTCGTTCATTCATTCACCCAGTGAGTAGTTGCTGAGCTCTGGACGTTGTGCCAGGCGACTGATGGCGTCTGAGAACCAAATGTCCTTGCGGAGCTGTTGCTCGTGCCTCTTGTGTACACAGTGTGTGTGGGGGTCGGGCGGGGGGGCGTGCATGCCGGGGCTCGGATCCACATCTGGCACCCCCGTGTGCTGGCTGGTGGTGAGACCAAGGCTGAGTCATTTCACCTTCTGGGTTCCAGGTTGTACAAAACGAGGCAGCGGAACCAGAAGGCTCCCAACCTTGTACTGAATTCCCGATGCACAGGGCAGGCTAGCCAGCAGGCCATGTGCTGCAGGAGGGAGGGAATGAAGGAAGGAGGTGCTGATCCCCAGCCCATGCTGTTTGTCTGTTTGTCCCCCAGTTTCCAAGTGAAGAAAAAAGTACTTCAGTGTAAGAGACCCAGGAGGGCCTCCTCTGTCGGTGAAGAGGCAGGCTGCCCCAAGCCTCCCATCCATGACATGGGGTCCCAGGTGTCCCCCTCAATGCTCCTCGATCGCTTGGTGTATTTCTCTCCATGAGATGCTGCCTCACGTCTGTGGGTCACTGGGTAACGTTGGGCACACATCACTGTGGGCAGAGAAGTGAGGAGGGACAGAGAATCCCAGCCTCTGGCTTTAGGGACCTCACAGCGGGAAGGGAAGGAGCAGAGGAGTCTGGACCGCAGCAATGGTTGGGGCTCTCCCCCTACCTCCTTCCCACACTTCTTCCTCTTCTGCCCTTGTCCTCTCGGCAGACCGCTGTGACTCCCTTTTGGTTACCAAGATAAAAACCCAACCCTGTGTTAATACTGGCCCGTACTGGGGCACCTGGGGGGCTCAGTCAGTTAAGCATCTGCGTCCTGGGATCGAGCCCCCCATCAGGCTCCCTGCTGAGCAGGGAGTCTGCTTCTCTCTCTGCCTCTGCCTCTCCCACCCCACCGTTGTGCGCTCTTTTACTCACTCTTTCTCGCTCTCAAATAAATAAATAAATAAATAAAATCTTTAAAAAAAAAATACTGGCCAGTATTTCGGTAGCTCCTACTTGAAGCCAGTCACTGAGCAATGCACTTTTCATATGTTACCTCGTGGAATCCTTCAAACAATCCAAGGACGCACAGGATCCCCTGCTACCCCCGTTTCACAGCCCAGACGCTGCGGTTCAGAGTGGTTGAGCGGCTTGCTTGAGGCCGCTCAGCCACTGCCTTGTGCTGCCTGCAGGATTTGAGAAGAGCTTTGCTCCACTCCAAAGCCCTCATCGTAAACCTCTCCACTTACTAACTTGTTAAGATAACTGTGGGTCCTTCCGCAGCCACACCACCCAGCTGAAAGGCCAACTCTGGGAAGAGCACAGAATGCTGCTTGCCAGGCCCCGCCCTTGGGTGACTCTGACTTGGGGAGTCTGTGTGGGGCCCTAAGGTGCCTTCATGGTGCGGTCACGCTCCGCAGGTGCTGCTGATACGGAGCCCGCGCGGGACCCATCCCCCCGCACCCCTTCCCCTGGGAAAAAGCCGGGTTCCCCGGAGGCTGGCCTCAGTTCTTCTGCCCGCCGAGTAGGAGAAGCGCCCTTGGCTTCTAAGAACGAAGGCCGATTACCTTCCAGAAGCTTCCTGCGAGTGACCCTCGTCCTCAGTGAAAGTGTGGAGATTGAGATAAGGGAGATAAATTGCCGGCGTCGCTGGCGGTGGCGGGAAGGACAGGGTGTTTGCTGTCGGGCTCCAGGCCCGGCTCCCGTGGCCTCTCTCCCGGAGACTGCGTGGCGCGAGCCGGCGGTGGCGGCAGGGTTGGCGGGGGACCGCGATGGCAGGTGCAGCATTCATGAGGGCCCCAAGCCGTGAACCTCGGAGCTCTCGCGATACCGGGTCCTCAAAGTCCAGGAGCCTGGGGCCAGGAGCGCATGTGGCTCTTGGGAAGCGGCAGGGCTCCTGGCCACGCGCGTGGCACTGTCTGCTTCCAGCCTCCCCGATGCCCAGGGCTCTGCCCCGGTCACTGACCACCTGTCCTGGCCGCTTCTCAGGTGCTTCTTCAAAAATGATGTACTGATCAGAGAATTTACCTTTATTTAAAAAGTGACCGTATCACCACCTTTCATGGAAAATTAGCATCACTTGTCCCCCACACGCGTTAACTGTTAATAAGCGGGATGAGAACCCACAGATGGAATTAACTTCTCACGGGTTCCTGCAGCTGCTCCCTTTTCCTTGAAAGGGGTATCAGCAGGCTGAGGCCTCCTTCAAAGTCTGGAAAGGATTGAGAGACAATTGGAGAGGGCACACCTTTCTCACCAGGTAATTCAATATTGTTGAATTCCAGGCCCATGTGTCATCTAAAATCATGTCATTTATGGCTACTTATAAAAACCACAGCACCAGAATATAAGCTCCAGGAGAACTGGGTTTCTTTGTCTTTCTTCATTTTTCTTTCTTCTTCTCCTTTTTCTCCTCCTCCTCTCCCTCCTTCTTTCCTTTCTCCTCCTCCTCCTCTTCCTTCTTCTTCCTCCTTCTCCTCCTCCTCCTCTTCTTCTTCCCATTCTTCTCCCCCTCCTTCTCCTCCTCCCCTCCTCCTCCTTTTTCTTCTCTCCTCCCCATTCTCCTCCTCCTCCTCTCCCCCTCCTCCCTTTTCCTCCTTTCTCTCCTCCTCCTCCTTCTTCTCCTTCTTCTTCCTCTCCTATCCTTCTTAATCGGTTTTAGTCACTGCTCTAGTCCTAGAGTCTGGAACAGTGCCTAGAACATAGTCAGTGTATTTACTCACGTATTTACTGTATTTACTGAAAACCCATGTATTTACTGAAAACTTGGACTGCGGGCCATGGGGGCTGGATGGTCCCATCCCCCACTTCTTCCTGGATGGAGAAGCAGCATGTCAAAATGTGGACGATGTCAGACTGGCAAGTAAATGTCCTGGTTCCTTGATCCTAGCCCAGCCACCTGTTTAGGACTGGGAACTCTGGGAAACCAACCCAAAGCCTGCCACGGCCTGAGCTTCTTCCTAGTCCTAGGCTGCACGCACCATCCTGGTTTTGTGGGGACCCTATGAGATCATGGATGGAAGAGGACTTCAGGTGCCATAAAGCCCTGTGCGTGGGGGAAGGGCTGAGGTGTTCATAAATGGTGGGGGAGATAGCTGATAGTGACACTGATGACTTTGTGTCCCTAGGACCTGACTCTAGAACATTTTCTTTGCCTTCTTAAGGAGAACCCACTTGCTTCCCTTTCCCTGGCATTGGGCCATCCTGTTAACATCACAGATATAGTCAGACCTCACACAGTTGAGACCATGTTGGTTCCATGGTCCAATGACTACTGGGAGGTTGTGACACCATTTTCCCTGTGAATGCTTATTTTTAGTGGAGCTATTATTATACTGCTAATAATAATAATAATAATAATGATAATAAACTCCTATTAATAATATAAGGAGGCTCCCATCTGTCTGTGATTGAACCGGTCTTGCCTGGAGGCAGGGGAATGGACTCTTGACCTCCTGAGCCTGGTCACAGCCATCAGGTTCTATTACCACCTTGTAAACATGAGGGTGTTCTATTTTTACCCCCAAAGAATTGTGGTTGGAACCTACCAGAAATTTCTCACAACGCACCTCCCGACAGTTGCTGCCCTTTATAATAGACCTTGTCATTCAAGACTTAATTTAATACCTCCTAGACAATGGCAGAGAGGAGCTGGCCATACGCATCAAGGCAGCAGGATCTGGGTGATGCCTGCCAGGGCTGCCAAGGCCAAGTTCCACTGCTAAAGACAGGTACCTGTCATCTACCATGGGGTGACAGCCATACCATGCCATTCTTCATTCGTTAATTATATAGTTAGGGATCCTTATAACACATCAGCCACACGGTGCTAGTCCAGCTAGGGAGAGCAAATAAGCCATTACAAATGCAGTGTGGCAAGTGCTTGAGAGACAAAGACTCAGGGAGAATGGGGGTAACCACTCAGTAAGTGGGGTGGGGGGGATGTTGGCAGGGGAGGCCTATCTGGAACTCTCCCCAGAGGAAGGCAAAATCTGAAGCACGCAGAGCAGTTAGCCAGCAGAAGGGGGAGTCGAAATGCTCTGGGCAGATGGTACAGCTTATGGAATAGTCTGGGAAGGAGGGAAGATGGAGCAGGGGAGAGCAGGGAAGGGAGGCCTGCCTGTTGAGGGTACTGAGTGACGTCAATGCACAGAATGCTGGGGGAAAATACCTGGAGATGTGGCTTAGAAGGGGATGGCAGATCACAAGAGGTCTTACGAATTATACTGGGGAGGATGGACTTTATTCCAAAGGGCATGGGGCTACTGAAGCATGTGAAACAAGTAGGTGCTCGTTATAGAAAGGCCTCTGAGATCTCCTCTCCTACGGTCGCTCCGAGGACAAACCCCTGTGGGTGTCTTGAGCAGCAGTTCATGTGGCATACCTAGGATGGCAGTGGTCCCGCCACCACACTGGGGTTTAGGCCTGCCTCCATTCAGCTTCGAGCAAGGTGGGGATAAATGACTCATCCCCAAACAACGGAGCTGTCCTGGGATGGAGGCACCTGTTAGGGGTGTGCTTACCTGGTTTGCTGATGGAATTATTAAACAGGAATTATTAAACAGGATAATTAAACAGGATGCCAAGCATCTTGTCCTTCTCAAACCTTTTTAATCTCTCCCCTACTGCTTTTCCCCTCCCCCACCCCCAACACCATCCCCCTCAGCTTTGTTAGCAATGCCAAGGTACTCTGGTTTTCACCCTGTGCTAGAGAAGATGGGAGGCCAGCATCATCTGATTTGGGCCAGGAAAGGAGTATTGCAGGTCTCGGCTGGGAGGGCTGGGAAGGTGCCACTGTTGGAGGAGGACAACCTGGGCTTCTCGCCCTGGCTTTACTCACCACCAGCTGTTTCCCACACTGCCGAACCTCTTCTCTAGAAGCCTGTCTAGGAAAGATGGGGATAATCAGATGGGGATAGTGTGAGATTCAAAGGAGATTTTGTTCGTGAAAGTGCTTGGTAAACTGCAAAGCACTGAGGAAGTGTTTATTTGGGGATGATTATGCATTCTTTGCTAGAAGAATCTACCAGAGGGATGGCGGGGAGAAAAGCTGAGATCCATTGTGTTGGGATATTTTTGTCATGTAAACATAAATACACCTGTCACAAAATCCAAACAAAGACAAATGTGAACTTTTCCCCAATCCCACCCCCCCAGCAGCCACTGTTCCTGCATTTGTCACATATTCACCCAATGATAAAAATACTTGTGTTTAAACAAAAAGAAAGCATCATATTTTAAGCTCTATGCTCAGGCTTTGTTTTTGCACTGTTTCATGTCATAGCATATAGCTCTGTCTTCCTAACAGGACTTCATGGTGTAAAGGGACTGTAGTTTATTGAAGTATCCTACCGAGGAGCACTAATGTTATTTTCGATTTTTCATCATATATTTCTGTGGCCTTATGTATATATCTCTATGGGAGAACTTCTAAGTAATGGGATTGCTGAGTCCAAGGATGTAAGCATTATAATTTTGATAGATTCCCCCAAAGTTTTCTCTATAAAGATTGCACAAAAATACCCTCCCTCAGTGTTCCTGCCTCCCCCTGCTCGAAACCAACGCTGGGTGCTGCCTGTTCTGTTGGGGGTTTTAAAGCAATGAAACCTTCCTGCTCCCTGCACTGGTCCTGTGGGCCACTGGCCAGCAGTATTCCTAGCTCCTCTGCTGGAGTGTTATATGACAGCTGTGGACAAGTGCCATGGGACAATGGGTCACCCAATAAAATGGTAGGCACCAGGCCTGAGCTTATCTGGAAGGCTTGCTTTTAGGGCTAAATGGAGTATCTCCATTTCCAAACAGAAAGTCTAGAAGCAAAAGTTAATCTACTTGAAGTACTTAGCACTTAGTACCTGGTCAGGATGGTTTCTATTATTCTAGAAAGTTCTGACTTACGGATCTCCGTTGTGCTCAGTGGGATGGTAGTTAGAAGAGGAAGATGTGGAGGCTGAGGTGTTAATTTTTGCAAAGTGTCACTTTGTCAGGCTGTGCTGGTCACGTGTCCTGGTCACATCCAGGCCTGGGGTGTCACAAAATGCAAAACACCGGGTAACCAAATTGCATTTCCATGGAAAGAGCCCATGACCTCTGGGAGTGAGCACTCACAGTGAGGGGAGGGGCAGGAGAGTGGTGGCAGGGGGAGAACGGGGAGTCTTTAGCCTGTGAAACCTAAAACAAGGGGCCACTGGAAATTTCCAGGACTGGATTACCGACAGCACAGGCCCCACGGCTGGCATGTCTGGGATAACCAGAGACTCAGCAACCCAAGACCCGGGTTGATGACCAGTTCAACTGGCTCCATTTTAAAACTCGCCCAACTCGGGCAGGGAGTCAAGCCCAGTGGTCTATGGGGAGACAGTGACCAATGGAAGTTGTGGAAGATGGATGGCTAAGTACCAGGAACAAGGAGGCAGAATTCAGCATTATAGGAATAATGCAGAAAATAACTGACAAAGTAGCTCTTTACATAGGTTATCTAATGTAATCCCCTTAGTGACCCAACACAGTTAGTACTGTTACAGTCCGCATCTAACAAATGAGGAGGCGGAAGCTCAGAGAGGTCAAGTCACGTGGTCAGAATCACACAGCTGCAAATAGCAGCTACGGAACCAAACTCATGTCTGTCAGACTTAACAACCAAAATGCCTGGTAGAGCCTTTATTTCAGCGTGGCGGGGCTCACCTGGTGGGGTGGGGGATGCTGTCCCAGATTGCCCGATATGATAGCGGCAGGTTTTCATTTTCTATTTTGAAAAAGGATCTATTTCTGCCCGGTTGTAGGGCCGTACAAAGAACCACGACTTCCATTTTTCAACCACATTGCTGGCTTTTGTGTATTTGACAATTCTGTCACACTCCCAACAGTGTGATCCCAGCCATCCTCCCATACTTTCTGAGAATATTGGGTGAAGTTGTGTGTGTGTGTGTGGGGGGTGGTTGGCATTGGATTCTTTGGCACCAACTTCCAGGGGAAGAGAGGCAAGAGGGTTGTGTGGTGCGCTGGTCAGGATGGGGGAGGATTTACTTTTAAAATTCCAGTGGGGTCTCCAGTGGCCAGGTGGAGCCCTTGGCCTTCACGGTGCCTCTCCTGACTGTAATTAGCTAATTAGCTCTGCCACAGGCTGCTGCCTGGCCTTCCTCTGCAGTGAGGAGCTCATCCCTGAGATGCACGTCCCTTGGGATTCCTGTCACTCCCGGGCTCAGACGTACCTACCGGGACTGAGGAGTCCGTCCCTTGCTGTCACTGGGGAGGGCGATGCAGTTGGGAAAGAGTGAGGTGCTCCCACGGCAAGGGTGCTCCAGTGGTGAACCCCTCTCTTCTCTCTCGGCACTTGTCAGGAGGCGGGGCTGAGAACCTGGGGAAGGAGGACGCGACCACAGGGGGCCTGTGAGTGAGGCATGTTCACATGGGTCACCTCATGGAAAGCCATGGGGTACATTCTATAAGAGATAGGATGGGGGGTAAGGAGGGAAAGTGGGAGAGAGGGGAGGGGTCTTGGATGGCCTGGCTTTCAGACCCAGGCTCGTTCATTTACTCCATGTTTGACTTTGGCTCCATTTCCTCAATTCTCTGAGTCTCGATTTCCTCAACTGTAAATAACGATTAAAACAGTGACTGCCTCAAAGCGTTTTTGGGAGGAGTCGAGGTTGAGATGCCAGTATCGTGCTTCACATAGTGTGATTTCTCCATGAGGGATGATGTTATGGCTGATAATCCACGGGCAAAGTTCACACCCACTCTGCAGATGGGAAAACTGAGACTCAAGTTGTCCCAGGTGGCATAGCTATTAAGTGGTAGAGTTAGGATGAAAACTGTCTGTTTCTGGAGTGCCTGGGTGGCGCAGTGGGTTAAGGGCCTGACTCTTGGTTTTGGCTCAGGTCATGATCTCTGGGTCCTGAGATCCCACCCTGGGTCAGGCTCCACGCTCAGCAGGGAATCTGCTTCTCCCCCTCTCCCTCTGCTATTCCCCATGCTCTCACATGCTCTCTCTCTCTCTTTCTTTCAAATAAATGAATAAATCTTTCAGGGGAAAAAAAAAAAACAAAAAACAACAACCAAAAAAACCCCATCTGTTTCTAAGTCAGGAAACCTTTCCCCTGTGATGGACAGTCTTCAGGAATGCGTCTCCGTATTAGACTATTGAGGACTGAAAAACAACCCATTCAATCTGGCTTTCATTGGCGTGAGTTGGTCCTATGTTCTCTCCTCAGTCTGAAGCCAGGAGCAGCGTAATGAGATTATGGAAATATTTATTCAGGGTTTTGGGAAGCCCAGCAGGGTTTAGGGTAAGCCATCCCCCAGCAAGCAAGGGCTCACCTGCTAACTCCCCTTCTCTCCAAGGCTGATGAGATTGCTCGGTGCCCTGTTTCCTTCTCTGTGCTGGTGGAGAACAGCTGTCCACTCCTGCCGAGGCACAGCAAGAGGATGCTTCCTATATACGAGCAGGAGGCGGCAAGGGATCTAGGTTCCAAGGTCTGACAGGCTTGGTTTCTGTCTGTCCTTTCCAGCAGTGTGACTTTGGGCCAGCTACTAAATATCTCTCAGCTCCAGCTTCCTCATTCTTAACATAGGGGATTATAACGCTACCTTGAGGGGCTGTGTGAGGATTAAGTGAGAAATCGCATGGAAATAAAGTATTTCGTATCTGGCACATAATAAATGCTTAAGAAAAAGAATAAGGCAGTGCCGAGTGGATTGTGGGTTTGGTTTACAGTGCTTTGCCAGCAAGTCTCTTGTTTCCTGCTCAATCAGGGACCCTGGTGAGATGCTATCTGTTTTGGCCACAAGGTCCCTGGCACACCGGCTCATAGGTCCTTCGATTGAACTGCAGCGATCCCTTTTTACATAGCTTCCAGTCCACCTGCAAAGGTACTGACAGCAGCACTTTATGTGCATGGTGGCTCCCCAGACCTCTTACATCACCTCTTTAATCCCTGTGGCAGTTCTGGGGGTGGTATCTCCATTTGCAGCTGAGAAAATAGGGACTCAGAGATGGCGAGTAACTGCCCAAGGTCACACAGCCGTTAGAGAAGAGCAGAAAGTCTGTGTGACATTCAGCTAGGCTTTCCTGGGCTCACAGAGTTTCCTGCTAAACCTGGGGGAAGTCTGGGATGAGTGGGTTACTCTACCTGCAGCCTCCCTGCTGAGGCTTAGCCGTGGTTCTGGAAAAGAGATGGGGGTGAGACAGGACAAGAGGGAGATGCAGGGAGAGAACAGGAGGAGCAACTTTGCACTGTTTCTGGAAAGATGTCCAGGGCTTTTCCTGCTCCTGATAGGATTCTTGTGGGGGAGGTCCTCCTTTTCAGCAGTTGCTAAAGAACTTTGCACAGAGAGGCTCAAGACCCCCATAGGGTCATCAATTCAACTATCTTTGGTGTGTCACATGCCCCAGGATGTTGGGAGGATCTAAGGAGATACACAGAGGGAACAGTTTCTAAACCACCACACATCCACAGGGTGTGGGGGTTATATCACTGCTTCTAGACCCCTGAGCCCCAGGTCTGGAGTTTCAACCTCTGGGAACGGCCAATTCAAAGTCCCACTGCTCAAGAGGGAGTCAGGTCCAGTCTTTCTGGGGATAGGACAGTGAAAACCCTGTCTGTCTGTGTAAGGCAGGCTGGCTGGGGGAGGGGAAAAGCAGAACCTCCAAGTGGCCCTGCAGAACAGAATAGGGAACGTGCTGACATCTTGCTTCATCAGATTCTACATTCTGTGATGGCAGGAGCTGTACCTTTTTTCCCCCTCCTATGGCTGCGTCCCCATTGCCAGCCCAGAACCTGGCACATGGAAGAACCTCAATAAACTTTAGCTCACTGTTGGCTGTTGAGTGGTCCCAAGTACAGCTCTTCTTTGATGCATGGTGGGATTACATCCTGATAAACCCATGTAAATTGAAAAATGATGAAGTCCGTAATGCGCTTCGTAAGCCTGACCTACCAAACCTCCTAACTTAGCCTAGCCCAACTAAAATGTTCTCAGAACACTTACATTAGCCCACGTCGGGTAATATCCTCTAACACGAAGCCTATTTTATAATAAAGTGTGGAATATTTCATGTAATCTCTTGACTACCGTACTGGGAGTGAGAGAATTGTTGGGTGGGCACACGAGTGTTTTGGGTGTATTGGTTGTGGACTCCTGGGGTCATGGTGCTGATGGGGTGGCTGCCCAACCCAGCATCGGGAGACAGGATTGGACCACGTATCATTAACCAGGGAAAAGATCCGAATTCAGAATCTGAAGTATGGTTTTATTGAATGTGGATTATTTTGCCCCACCACAACGTTTAAAAATTATTTGACCCAACCATGGTAAGTTGGGGCCATCTGTACAAACGAACTGTTCTGGGTGATTTCAACCTCGATGAAGCAGTTGTAGGAGACCGAAGGGAGGAAATGGGATGCGTCCCACCGGGTGAAGATGGGGACAGGATGGTGCAAGGGGTGGGACATGCCAGAAGCTGATGAGCTCGTGACGCATGCACAGGAGTTGTGGGAGGCCACCGCGCCTGGGAGGCGCCCAGTGAGGTGCAGCTGGGGGCCAGCGGACTTCAGGCACCGGTGGGGACCAAGTAGGGGAGGGCAGGTAAGTGGCTTGCCCTCAGGGAGTTAGGACTGTGCATCTTGAAGCCACTGTTTTTCCAATTTCCATCTTATATTTTCTGAACACTATTTTTGCCATGTCTGTGTACTTCCCTATTTATTCACTTTATAATTTTCACATTGACTTACATGGACTCCCTTTTATGCTTAACTAAATTTGACTTCACGTCAAAAACACAGAACTGTTAAAAAATAAAAATTATGACTTGCACTGAAAGTCGTCTCTTGCTTACTAGCCTCTGTAAGGTAGACTTCTCTCTGAGGAACACCTCCAGGGAGTGGAGAGGTGGCAAAGGTTGCTGACTGAGGGAAGGATCTAGTGGCTTTCTGAGAAGGCGGCAGACATGAAGAATGGGAGCGTGGGCATGAAACTCTGGTACAGTTGTGACAAAAATGGTAAGAAATATTACCAGGGTGAGTTTGTGGGGGCATTTCCCAGTCTGTCTGCGGGCATCAGGATAAAACATGCAGCTGTCTCTTTCCTTCTTGGTCTCGCTACACCCTTTTTCCTAGCAGCTCAGCTCTATGACCTAACGCTGGCTGCCGGGAGCTCTGGAGAGTGGCGCCTGCAGTTAGGGGAATGGCGCACTCTCAGTGAGGCCGTGGGCCGTGCAGTGATCCGTGGTGGGTCTGGAAGCCTCTTGACTATATCTACACTGGCATAGTGTTGCGACTTCCTTAGACTTGTCTTACCTGGTTGTTCAAAGAATCTTACCCCCAGCCAAGGCTTGCAGAGCATTGACCCATCCCTTAACCAGCCTATTTTCCCTAGCTGTGCGTTCAGCTTCCATGTTAAGGTGACCTGCCAAGCTGGAAAGAAAAGAGATCAGCAAAAATCAGACATTTGCCAAGGGTAACCCCCTCCACCTCAACCCCACACAATTGTGAGATCTGGGGTTGGAGTCCCTGAGGCTTTCTGCTCTGGTGGCTTTGGCAACGTGGAGACCCACAAACTGGTCAGTTTGAGGACGGTGAGCCTTGGGCAGACCTTGAAGTCTTTTGGAAAAAGTCCATCCACACCGAATTTGCTGTTGCTGGAGAACCTCCCCAGGAAGATGACTGTGACTTTCTCACACAGTCACCTTGTCAGGAGTTTTTCCTGCCCCTCACCCGCTGTGTCCCCTTCTTTCTAGCATAACAGAACTCGATGGCTTCCATGTTTTCCGCTGTAAGGAAGTGGATAGACAGTGGCTGGTCCCTTTTAAAGTAGGGCTGCCCCCCCGCCCACTGACAGAGAAGTTTTCAGATGAACCAACAGTACGGATTTTGGGTCAAGTTTGTAGAGAAGGAGTTCCTCATTTCACTTTTACTGTACACCCACCTACACAATATTTTTTGGTTCTCAGAATTTCAGAGCCATTAACCTCAAACCTTAAATCGAGATTCTCATAAAACTTTCCTGGGGCGCTGTCATAAAAGAAACTAGGTCTCAAAATATGACTGTGTGGTACACTGTCCTTGTCCAGGAAGATAGACTGAGTAATTTCAAACCCTGGACTCACATGTAGTTGCTAAGAATGGGGGTGAGGGAGAGATAGGGGAGAAAAATCATAGACATGCCATGATACACGAGGGAAAATTTCATCTGGACTTCCCCCAAATATGGGATAATTATTCAGAAATAATTCTGAGGACTTCTTTCTTGACATTCCACCAGTGTGCAGGTGCACATGTTTTGAATGGACTGAATGGATAATTTATTTATGCAAATGAGTTTTTTGCACAGTCCCAATGGATGTGTTTGTCAACTCTCAGATACTGTTTCCAGGAGGTGTCTAGATGCATTCTTTCCAGAGGCATGAGCAGACCCAGAATTCCTAATTTCTTTTTTTTTTTAAAGATTTAATTTATTTATTTGACTGACAGTAGATCACAAGCAGGCAGAGAGGCAGGCAGAGAGAGAGAGGAAAGGAAGCAGGCTCCCCACCGAGCAGAGAGCCCAATGTGGAGCTCGATTCCAGGACCCTAGGATCATGACCTGAGCCAAAGGCAGGGGCTTTAACCCACTGAGCCACCCAGGCTCCCCTCCTAATTTCTATCTGGAATGCATTTAGGGGCAAAATCTGATTAGCATTTAATATTACCTTGACCCACTCTCAACTGCTTATGGAGAATGGGGATGGAAGAAAACTAGGAATTGATAGCAATTCGCACCCTCAACTAGATTCCACTCAAGCTTCATATTTAATGGCTTGATCATTGCACTGACTCTTTGATCTACACCTCTGCCATTTCTGGACCAAGATGCCTACAGGCTTCTCACTGTGGTATTTAGCCTGCCTAGTGCTATTAAGTCTGGTGGGTGGCACAGTGACCTTTGTGTCAAAAGAGTCTCATGATTTCCCAGGCGAGACCAAGTCACAGCTTTTCCAATGGGTTTCCCCTCTACTCTTACTCTGAGCATTTAGCTTTTTTACGTATTTGGTACTTTAGGGCAGGGGCTGAGAACTTTCATAATAGGATCCAGACCTGTTTGTTTATTTCATACTTCTCTCATTTCAACTTTACCATCTCCTTCTTCTAAAAAACATTCACATTTCCAATTGCCTTCCAGAATGGAGCTTGGTTTTCCCTGCCTCAGTAAGGCATTATAGTCCAAATTTCAACAAGCTGTTAAGCTTCTCTTTTTTGGTAGAGGGTTGTGGTTTGGAGATCTCATTTTGGAATGACACTGACTGTGGTCTGAGCTCTAGCCATTAGCTTTACTGTGTGACCTTGGTCAAATTACTTCTCAGCCTTATGAGGCTTAATTTCCTCATCTGCGAAGTAAGAATGGTAATAACACCTTTCTGATGGAATTTTATGAGGATTCAATGAGCAGATGCAAATTAAATTCTCGGTCTAGTGACCAGGACATGGTTAAAACTTCATAAATGTGAGTAGTTATTATCACTCTCTGTTCTTATGACTTTTCCATCTTCAACCCCCTTTTCCTCTTTTGTCTTTTGAAACATGGAGAATTAGTTTGCTGACCATTGTACACAGCCTCATGTATCATTAAGGGGATCACTAAAGACTGAAGGTTCCTACTTAGAGGAGACAGTACACATTTCCTGAGAGCCCACTGAGTCCTAGGCACTCTGCTAATGCTTTACACAATTTCTCACTTAATTCCCTACAGCTCCCCCAGAAGTCAAGATTCCCAAAGAACAGCTAGGGAAACTGAGACTTAAAGTTTAAGTAGATGTGACAAGGTTGTCCTGACTCCAAAATCCATTTCCTCTCTATCACACCAGGCTGCTCCCGAGAAAGCTGAGCCATGTTGTTTTTTTAGGGTGAGAGAATAGGTTCCGAGCACCCCTAGCCTTCCAAAATGATGGGTTCTCCCAAATCATTAGGCATCTAGGCGGTGATTTTACACATTTTCTCCTTGGGTCTGAGAGTCCGCGGTCTCTCATAGTCCTTGGGTAAAAGAGACCAAGCAGGGAGACCCTCACCCAAGGTCCATTAAAATGTCCTTTTAGATGGTAGGAACCCAGTCTTCTGATTTATCATGAATGGAATAATACGGGAGCTCACAAAATATAAATAGATCATAATGAACAAAAAATTGCTTATTGTCTCTGCTGTCACCCAGCCCCGCAGGTGTCACTCTGGTGGGCGTGGAGAGAGAGCCTCTGAAGTTGTGAAGGTGATTCTGAGGCTCCGTCGGCTTAGAGCAAGGAACAGAGTCAGAAGGACCATCTTGCAGAGAGCTGTGTGCTGCCAGGGGAAGCCAGGAAGGGCAATAGATTAGGGGAGAGGCCAGCTGTGTCCCCCCCAATCCACACACAGCAGCATGTCTTCATTCCATTTTCTGTCTGGGGGCTCCATGAGAGTGGTACATGGGTTCTTATGCTAAAACAATATAAAACATCGGCTATAATTATAAGAAGTCCCCCCAAACAAAAAAGAAGAAAATACTGGCTGCAAGCAGGTTGCCTGGAAGTGGCCAACTTTTGCCTCGTCTCCCCACCTGCTCTGAGAATGAGAAATATGCCTTCTCGGAGTCGCTGACGGGCGTACTGTTTCAACACTCAAAGCTGTTGGGTTGGAGAAGTGCTTATCTCAGCAGTGAAGTTGGCACTGAGCGTAGAGCTGTTTGCGAGGAAAAATAAGGTAAGAAAGAGCACGATACCTCGCAGGTGAAGGAACAGAGCAGGGTGATTTAAGTCAGGCAAGAATGGGTATGTTGAGAATAATTAAATATGAAGGGGGAGTTCTGAAAACTCTAGTCTGTGCATGGTTGAGACTGGCGATTTACTCCGGGGCCCAAAGGGGAGCTATGTGTGTGTGTGTGTGTGTGTGTGTGCATACATGCCTGTGGGAAATGGGTCATCCTTTCCAGATGGGGTAAGCCACCCTGTCCCTCTCTAGCACTAGGGTTGTCCCCCACCTCAGAGGCTCAGTGGTATGTGCCATTGGTGGAAGATTTGCTCAGCTTGTAGGCACAGAAGTGATGGCAAAAGGCATGATCAGAGAGGTGCCATGCAAATCTGTTAGGACAATTGTCAGTGTCAGACCTCCTAGACAGAACCTTCGGAGCCCATGAAACTTCTCCTTGGGGCATTCAAAGATTCCTGGGAATCTAATCTAAGTCAAAATGTAAGGATTTGGGGAACATGGCTTTTAGAGGGGAGTAGGCTAAGAGGCAAGACGTTATTTATGAATCCTAGTTCTTTATTTGACTCTAGCCAGCATAATTGGTGATCATGTTCTGCTCTATGTAACCTTCCTTCCACCATAGACAAGAACTTCTCATTGCTGTCTGTCCTACAGTGATGTTCTCGTGTGGCTCTCACTACACAGTTGTCAGGTTCTGCCCTGGAGGTAACTCCATGTCACGAAGAGGGGATGATAGACAGAAATATACACAAACACACACTTGCCTTCAAAAATAAATATAGGGCCTCTAGTTAAAAGGTGCTTTGTAAAGTAAGCAAGCATCCTCTTTCTCGCAAAGCAAGCATGGAACTCTCATTAACCTTGTAACCACAGTCTGTGTTGGTATTAAGATTCAGACCCCTTAGGGCTTTATACTTGGCTTGGAGAGATTCTTTATCTTGGCCTTGATTTAGGAAGTAAGGTCTCCTGGGGTTCTTTGGTTCTATGTCTACTAGAAAAGGGGAGTATCCTAGTAGACAACCCAACTGAACTCAGGGTCCCGGACTATTGCCTACTGCCTGGTCTGGTGTGCTCTACCTTCCTTTTCTTCTGTGGGAACCAGCATCAGGACCTGATTCAAGTGTCTTTGTGCAGAACTGGGACAGGGAGGTGGGGTCTTGGGTCTGCAGGGAAGACCAGGAAGAGTAACTGGGTTTGTAGAGCTGGTTCCCGATCCCAGTATTATCTGGATCTTGACCTGAGAGCAACCTGCATTTTCTTCCTCTCTCTTAAGACTTCCCATCTGTAAAGCTCAGGCATTTGGCTCTGTCTCAGCACTCTGTTCACATTCCTGTGTCTTCTTCAATCTCTCCCTGCACCCCCTCCCTGGTCCTGGGAGCACAGAATGAAAGGCATCTGTGTCAGGATTGGAGGTCTGACATGATAACGAGAACCTTGCCTGATTCCTCCTCAAGAAGGTTATGACTTTTAGAAAACAAAGGACGTATCTGTGTAAAGGCTCCGGTGCACTTGATGTTTTTGTGGTTACACTTGTAAATTTCATATGCAGGAGAAACTGCTTGATGTATTTTAAGACTCTTGCAACAGAAGGTCTCAGCCCTAAATCCAACTTGTAGCATTCTCAGTGAAAAATCAGGACTTCCACCCATTTTTTCTCTATCAATCTGTCTATTGATCTATCATCTATCAGTCAATCATCTAATTTGATGCAAGTGCTTTCTTGTTGAAATTGACCATAGGTAGGGTGAAAGACCTTATACTCTGAAGAAATTTCTCTATGGATTTAACATGCCAAAAAAAAAAAATCCAGGTTGAGTGTTTTTTGGGTGGGGGTAGAGGGAGAGGAAGTATTGTTTTGTCCTTCTTCTAGGAGGTTCAGCTAAGATCCAGGTAAAGAAAAGAACCAATACTTGACAAGAACCCAGTACTAGATACATCGCTAGGTACTTTATATACATGAAGACACCACAAATAGAATAGCTGGTGAGTATGAGGTAACATCTTTCCATCCCCTTCCACTGCCACCATCTCCAAATGGCTCTTCTGGGGACTGCCTTATGGGAGTAGTCCTTTGATGGAAAATACAGGAGAAGAGTGAATAAAGGAATGCAGATGTACTCGGAACTCTTCAGCTAGGAGTGAAAGGGACTGTAAATTTTAAGTGGTTGGACCTGGACCAGTGAGCCACACCATTTTTGGGATTGTCTTTAAAGTGTACCCTCTTGACCACACAGCCCCTCGCTGCCACCTGCCCCACCGTGGTCTCAGGTTTATCTCAAGCAAAATCGTAAAGAAGGCCAAGTTCACTTCCTGGAGTCACACTGGCACTAATAACAGCCCACAGCACCCTGCCCCCAACACACACACACACACACACACACACACACACCCTCACACACATGTGCACGCGTGTGCACACACGCACACACAAGCGCACGCGCAAGTACTCCCCCGTGGGTGGAGGTGCTCCTTGAGATTACTCCTGATTCATCTCTCAAGCTAAACATCACCAGTCTGTTCCCTCAGGGCTCTGCTCTCAGATCTGGAGCTGATAGACTAATTGGGGCTAATGTGATAATGCGCAGTAATGACATTTACTGTTTTTATCAGACATTTGCATTTTAACAGGGCCCTTGGGAAACACACAGGTGGACAACAGGGGAGGGTGGCGATGTTTGGTGGAGGCTAGGAGGCAAAGGGGTTTTTCAGGGCTGCCTAAATTGCACTCCCCAAACCTTCCAAACCTCCGAGACCTGCCTGAGTTCCAAGACCCTCCCCAATGCACCCCTGCTCTCGCACCAAGTTTTTCACACATTCCCAAATCTCTGCATTCAGATTACATAAAGTAGGAACACAGGCAAGGAGGGAACGTTGCTTCCCCTCACCATTTCACCTGAAGCACAAACACTTCTTGTTCTATGCAGTCTTTGCCCACATACACGCTTTCTTTTTTATACAAGGAACTTCTTGGTTTTGATCACAAAATCTTTGTTTCTTTGCCAAAACTCAATTTCCCTTTTCTTTCCCACAAAGGGGAGTTCTGATGAGTTAAAGAAGTCTGCACGGACCTTTGGCTCATGTCAGGCCAGTGTCCAGGAAGGCCCAAGAGAGAAAGTTAATGGTTAGGGGGTGGTATTTTTCCTCACCAGCAGCCGTCACTCACCTACGTGGCGGGAATGCATTTGTGACCCAGTGAAGCAGGCCCTTGGCCCAGGGGAATGGGGGTTGCCAGGGCACTTGAAATTCATGGATCCGCTCCAGGATACCCCCTTGTAGAGACTAGGACTGTATAGTTCTTATCTACACTGTTTTCTTTTCTTTAAAGATTTTTTTTAAATTTATTAATTTGATAGACAGAGATCACCAGTAGGCAGAGAGGCAGGCAGAGAGAGAGCGGGGGGGTGGGGGGAAATAGGTTCCCCACTGAGCAGAGAGCCCGATGCAGGGCTCGATCCCAGGACCCTGGGATCATGACCTGAGCCAAAGGCAGAGGCTTTAACCCACTGAGCCACCCAGGTGCCCCATTGTCCACACTATATTGTTTTATTTCCAGTTTCAGCTCTTTTTCTCTCTAGTTCCTTCCTACAGGGAGTGTCAACGTAAAAAAAACCATGTAAGTGTCAAGAAGGGATAAAGAAGTTGGGTGATCCTCCAACTGGATCGTCAGCCCTTGAGGGTTGACTGTTCTGCCTGAACAGCTCAGAATGGGCCCTCCCTCTCAGGACTCTTCCTTCAGATTTCCCAAAGCTCTTATCTGGAGCTGGGGTCGGGGGGAGAGTGACTTTTCCAAGTCCATCGACGTTGCCAAGTGTCTCTGTCAAAGACGCCATCATGGCGCCTGGGGAGAGCCCCATCAGACCCTGGTACCTGCACGGCCAGGGCGCGGGTCTTAATACCAAAGCAGAGTCGACTAAATACAGATTAGTACACGAGACAGGTGTTTAAGAGGGTCCCCACTCCCCAGTACCATCATATCCTCCATGTTTGAACCTCTGCTTAGTTCGCTTCTACGTGTCTTGGGGGAGATGGTGTCTTTGGGGGGCTAGCACGGCGCTTTTCACCCGAAACAGTCTCTAAGCTGAAAAGAACAGTCACCACCAAATCAATTCCTCATCCATTAACAGGTCGTCTCTCTGTTCTTGAGACACAGGCATAACCTGGTTAGACCTGTTTTGTTTGAACACTAACGTGTGAGTTGGCCAAATGCAAATGAGCCAATGTTTGTAATCCTTTATTTTATTTTTTTAAAGAGCCCGGCAGCCAATCAGAAGAGGGGGAAGTGACTTAGGGAATTCCCGGTTGGTGGCTTATTGCTTAACATCCTACAAAATGATTTAAAATTATTGTCATATGCATTTATCTTCACTCTGATGAGGGCTCAGACGTGATAACACCCGTGGTTCCCTGTCCCCGTGGGAGCTGGCGTGCGGGCTGCCTGCTGCCTCCCCTCCATTAGCCACAGCTATTGGATTTCCCACCCAGAATCTTTAGGTAAATGAGGTAAGTCTTTTATTTTTAAACCTTCTTTGGAACCTGGAATTCAAACACCTGAGTGGAAAGGGCAGCCTGCCTTGAATCAGATGAAAATAAAACAGGCTCCCGGAGGCAGCTGGCAGGAAGTGCAGCTCACCTCACCTGTGCTTACCTCACTGGGGCCGGTTAGAGTCTTATTTTGGGAGGCAGCTGGGCTTCTTCGGATATTATGTGTGAATTTGCTGCATTGAGTCTGGACTTCCAACCACCACGAATTTAAAGAGTTCCCTGGTTTCCCTTTCTCTGCGTGGCAAAGCCATGTCCCTGGGTTGAGTTCTGAAACAAACAGGGATAGATGACCGTGAGATAACTCAGTGAAACACGGGGTTGGCTGAATAGCCATTGGGGCTCAGAGCACACGTTCTCACTTTCTAGAGACGTCTGTCTTCTCTTGGTAGTTTTCCTGACTCATCGGTCAGAGAGAAAGGCAGGTTTGTCTTTGGTGTAATCTGTTGTTGGAAAATGGCTGGAAACGGGTGGTGGCATATGCACTCACACGGGAAAAAGTGGTCAGGCAGCCCAAGGAGGCGAGGACCCTGGGGAGAGCTGAACACTTAAAAATGGCTCTTTCCAGAAAAAATGGCAAAGGATTTTGCCACATTGCAAGGGGACAGACTAACCCTTCGTTTGTGCCATCATGGGCTACTAAGACCGGACAGGCAGACGTGAGTCAGCAGCACCAAATGCCTTCCAAGACAGGGACTCTTTTCATTTGTTTGACCACCAAAGAGAAACGTCGTTGGTCTCAATGTGGGTAGGACTGGGAACAGTGTGGACTTACATTGGGAGTAAATAACAACATCGAGTCAGGAAAGTAACATTTTCACTGCCTGCCTTTGAGTGTTGTGGAAGGATGTGTCTTTCTAAGATGAACTGGGAGACCCCGTGCATCTATGTTCATAGGTGTCTCTGCTAGTCATCTGCGCTGACCTTAGTCACAGGGAGAAAGTGGGGGATTTTGGATTGAGAACTTTTCCATGGAGGACTAATTCAGGAATTGGTTCTGCAGGCATGGGTGTGAAGATGTCTTCAGATAGAGACTTTCAGTGTGTAAAAGGGTAGACAAGGACCACAGGTGGCCATGCGTTCATGCCATGGAGGTCAAGGGACGTGTTGATGTCCAATAGGGAAGATGAAGTCATTAGGAAGCACTTCATGGGTAAGACGTCCCACCAGAAAAAGGCTCTTCAGAGATTTCAAGAGTAATTTTAACAGCTGTATTTGAAGTTGACAGAAGGTTTCACTTGTCCTCTTTTGGAGATCAAGCATTCTGAGACTATGAAATAAGTCATCCATTCTGTGTTCTTATAATCCAGCGTGGCGTAGGACCTGTCATTTCTACACCAACTGCTGATGACTGGTGTGGATGGATGTGAAAAACCATGGGAACCTGAAATGAGGGTCCCTGGGAAGTCTGTGATCACAATGGAAAAAATAACAAATATAATGGAGACAATCCTTCTTCGCGTTTCGAAGTATTTTATAGAAGTGTTTTAAAAGAAAATAACTTGGAGGGCATGACTGCTGTAGGTTCTCTTGCATTGCTGTTCAGGATGGCGGCATTAGGCCCCTTCTAGAATGACTGTGGGCAGAGCAAGGAATTTGATTCAGGCCTTGTATGTACGGAAGATCACAAATTCAATTCTATTTTGTCCTTTCGTGTTAGAAAGCATCTGTTTGTTAAATTCAAAAACAACAAGTTTTTGATCGTTTTTCTCCATTTTTTAATATATTGTGAGCTCCCCCAAATGGAAATGTCTTGGATCTTTCTGGACCTCTGAGAAGCCCTACATTCACACTTAATGGTTCCATGCCCTTTTGGCTCCCATTAAATTACCTCTTTCAATATCTTTTTGACCCTTGAGACGTTGAGACAAAAAGGAAATTGAGAGGTTAAAATATTTACTCAACTGTATTCAATTAGCTAATTGGAAAGTGGAAGAAACTCAGATTGGGTTAGAATGTGAGTGCTTTGGGCCAAAGTTCACTTCTAGAAAGTAGAATTTAGCTTTCTGGACTCTTGTAATGTTTTATGTTCTCCTCATTCTCCCCCTGCTCCACAAATTAGGGAATTTTAGCCCTGGGCTGTATGCTTTAGACCGCCTCTGCTCAACGCCAAAGCATCAGGCACAGGCAGAAAAGGTTAAACAAATCATTTGGAAGCCCTCCACTCTGTTCCCCTTTCTCCAGGTGGAGGCCTCTCTACCCCCCTTTCCAACAGATGTGATTTTCAGAGAACCCTGGACGGTGGGGTGGGGTGGATACCAAGAAAGTCACGGCAGAGCCGGCTAACACATTTGAGGAGTAACGCCACGGTTGTAGGAAACCAAATGTGAACTTGGAACTTGATATCAGTGACACCTTTTGGTGGCTGTTTCAGCCCATTTCCCTAGTTTGAGATCTCTTTCTGGTAAAACTGAAGTGATAGTCATTTCTGCTTGGGTGGGGCTCTGGTCGGGAGGCATGGAGTCCACTGTGGGCTCTGTGTTTAGAGAGTGCGCGTTGCCACCCTGGTTTGTTACCGGGTAACTGATGCCGCGTCGAGGCTTTCAGCTTGAGTAAACTGAGTCTGTGGTAGGGAGTTGCCCTCTGAAGACAGAGGGAGGATGGCAAGCACAATCTTGCCAGTGTTGTCTTAAACCTGTTGCCGAACGATGGAAGAGATGAGGACGATAATAAATTTTATTTAGTGTTTTCTTGTCTTATTTTTAGTAATATGATTTTAAATAACATGATCTGTTTTAAGATGCAGGTGACTGGGCTCTCGCTAGACATAAGTGACTATCGTGTTTGTTTCAGTTTGATGGGGTTTTGAAAGACCAAGTTACTGGGGTGTGCAGGGAACAAATAATGCAGTGGAGATATTGGCTCCCACAGCAGCTAATATTAGGGTAAGGCATATGTTTAAGCCAAATGGCATTGATGTCAGGAAGCTGAGAGGTGCTAGAGTAGAAATTTCCATGGATCCCTTAGAGTTATTTGATAAAAAATGTATCGGGCTGCAGAGGGGAAGAAAAAAAAAATTCTTCAAGAATCTTCCCCCAGAGAATTTCAGACTTACATTTTGGAATGATGGGAGTGGCAGTCAGGAGACCTGGTTTTCTAGTCCTGGCAAAGCCGGGTGCCCCGGGCGGCACACCCCACCTCTCTGGGCTTTAGTTCCTTCCTCCAGACAAAGGCATTTGAACCTGATTATTTTTAAGATCTGTTTCCACCTTCAGATTCTGATGCTGGGAGAAGGCAGGTAAGCCTAGCAGTCAGCAGGTGTTGCTTGAGTCTGCGGCAGCTGAGAAGGGCTGGGGGATACCCTGGTAAGGATGACACAGGCAAGAAGGTCAGCGGGAGCCCTTCCTTAGGTCTTCTGAACTTGGCTGAAGGGATATCCCCGGGGGGAGGTACGATGCCCAGATTCCTGGAGTCTTCATTAAGGGTGTCAGCGTCTGCTCGCGTGACAACGTCTCATCTCTATCAGTGTGCCTCGGGCATCCGAGGTGGGTGGGGGTGTGCAAGTGGACCAAAGCACGTGGCCACGGGGTGCTCTGATGCTGTCTTCTGTAGGACACCAGAGTAGCCCGCTGAAAACATTCGGGCACCCAGAGGAGCCCACTCCGTTTGCAGGGTGCTGATCAGCTTGCTTGACTGGCTGCCCAGCGATTATCGGCCAGAGATGGACTCCCATCTCCTAGAGGAGAACCGAGACGCAAGCCGAAGGAGAGCATGGCCTGCTCGGCTGCTGGACAGCCCCCCTGGAAACTTGGTGTTCTCAGAGGTCCTCAGCCTGAATCTGGAGTAACCAGACCTTGCAACAGGGTCAGACAGAGTGGCCCATTTAAGGAGGCTCCAGGGGGGTTAATTGGTCTTGTTTTGAAAGAGACACCCTGTAAAATACTCCTTTGAAAATTCATTTCGCTAGCACCTAACCACACTCTGTCTTCGGTTTGTTTTGTGGGCTGGGCGCTTTGTTCTGGTTCATTGGATGCACATTATCTCTCCGCTTCCTATCTTCCTGCACACCCTGACCCTTAGAGCCTCCTTCTCTGTCTTTCTTAGAAGCATCTTCATCATTATTTAGAGTATCTACCTATTTATTTAAAACATGTTTTCTGAGGAAAACAAAGCCAAAAAATAAAAAGGAACCTAAATGCTTATCATAGTATTTTTAGACACCTCCTCATTAACCCCATTATTTTACCATAGCTGCTTATTTTTACTTTCGTCTGACCTCATCTAGATGCCCACTTTTTTTTTGAAGTTGTTGTGATTGTGCTGACCATAAAATTACATCTTTTGTCACTTCCCCCTCACTCTGTGTCATGGACACACCACAAACAATCTTGAGGGCTGGGTCTCATTGGGTCATCTGTGGATAAGAGAAATTTCTGCCAGCCTGCCTGCCCTTTCTCAACTTGATACAAACTTCTTCTAAGAGCCTATTGGGTCTTTCATGGAATACAGAGAGGGCTTTCTATGTTTGGTATATGACAATGGAGCTTGGAGAATATGATTATCTTGTAGAGATTATTTTGCGATCCCTCTCAGGAACCTTTGAAAATACTTCCTCAGGAGGACCAACAATAGATTCTGGTAGATGAGTTTAGTGAGGTCTGGAAGGTGAAGGCTATTCTTGGTGCAGTCTTCATGATGACCACTCAAGATTTGTTCTGTCTTTGCAGGGGGCTTCAGACTGGGCCCCAAGTTTAGCCAAATGTCCCAGCTCACCTTTCACCTGTCTTAACTCCACCAGCTGGAAGGCTGTGGGTGGAACGACGTTGACGAACAGTAGTAGACTTTGGCCGCTTGTGTATCTGAACCGGGCAGGAGGCTATGAGATTTTGGTTGCCTGGAAGCAGCTGGAATGTATTACAGAGAATACCAGGTCTAGAGTCAGAGTACCTGGGTTCAGTTTTGACTCTGCCACTGAGTAGCTGAGTGAGTTTGGGTGAGTTATGTAAGCTCTAGATTATAAATTTCCTCATCTGGAAAATGAGGTTAATGGCATCTGCCCATGGCTGTTGTCAGGATTAAATTATTACAGAAAAATCTGAAAACACCCGGACAAATGCTTGTGAGTAAATAATTAGTAATCTGTAGAGTGGAAATTGAGGAAAAGTCCTCAATATGGGCGTTCTCAGAGGACCTCGTTTGGGTCAGACTGGATGTAGAATTCTGGGATTCTGTTTTTCAAGGCGATGGATGTAGGTTCTGCACTGTGACCTTGGGAAAGAAATGCGGTAAGGTTTTCACCGGGGAAGACAGGCAGCAGGGACATGGGATGAACCATCTTAATGGGGGACCTCCGGATTGAGTTTGTCTTGAGCTGGCTGCAAACCACAGCCTGGGGGAGTACCAGGGAAGACCTGATGTGGGCACCCAGCATGTTCCTGTCTGTGTGTTTGATGCCTGGCATGTAAGGGGCTTCCAGAAGAAACCGATTCCCCTCCAGGCAGTTCACTTGACTAATCACAACATCATATACCATTGCCCACCCTGAAAATTCTTGATCGGGTCTCCAGATGAAAATTCTTGATCGGGTCTCCAGATCGGGTCTCCAGACTACTACCCTCGGGGTTCTAGAGGCTTTGGAAAAAAATCGCCAAGACCCATGGGGTCTGCCTCTTGGCAAATTGTTCAAATGACACTTATAGTGTCTGATAGTGTGTTTTAGTCATGGGGACGTGGTTTCTAGCAGTTGAACAAACAGTCCTTGCGGTTAATAAAAGAGCCAGATTCTAACCTAGGATCCAAGAGGCTCCTCGTGTCCATAGAAAAAATTCAGGGAGTTGGTGAACTTGGATGTGTAAGAGAATGATGTTTTTATTCTTAATAATCTAACTAAAATTTAACATTTTCTCTCAGTATAAATATAGGCAAAATCTAGGATAGCATTAGCTGTGACTGACTGTCCCCAAGAGAGATTAACAGACATTTTCGTATCACATTATGCCTGTTGACTATGTCTCAAAATATCAATGTTCATCACTACTTTGATTTCCTGGACGTTATTTGACCTGCACTAGATATTCTTGTTTAATGCGTTAATAAAGAAGCACCTATATTATTATGATTTCACACATTAATTTTAAGAAGTACACTCATAATCGTATTTCAATATAAACTTCCTTTCTAATCTTGTTATTTTAATTTGTCATTTAAAAGCATTATTTTGGGAAGGGGTCCATAGGTCTCAGCAGACTGCAAAATGGATCCATGTATATAAATAAAAGTCGAGGAACCCGGGGTGCCTGGGTGCTTCAGTGGGTTAAAGCCTCTGCCTTCAGCTCAGGTCCTGATCTCAGGGTCCTGGGATCGAGCCCCACATCAGGCTCTCTGCTCAGCAGGGCCCCTGCTTCCCCCTCTCTCTCTGCCTCCCTCTCTGCCTACTTGTGATCTCTCTCTGTCAAATAAATAAATAAAATCTTTAAAAAAAAAGTCAAGAAACCCTTAATTTATATCATTCTCTTGCATGGGGCCATTGACATGATTTGTGAATGATGTCAGCTAATAGATGGTCTCTGTTAAAACAAGGGTATATGTTCTTCCCACTCATTGTTTTTGCCTATGGGTGGCTCTGGAGTTGTGGAGGGATCTTGGCATAATGGAGATAATGATTAATAATAATTAATAATGATAGTAATAATAGTAATAACAGCTAGCATTTGCTGGGTGCCTGCTGTAAGCCAGGTGTTATTACAGGCATGTTCAATGTCATACTTTGTTTAATACTACCAACTACTTCAGGAGGTCATTTGTGGGGCAAAGACAAAAGATTCCCCCCTGCTCCCCATGGTGACAGAGTGTTGCTGCAGGTAAAGGGAAGGGATGGGACTGACCCCCTGGACAGGGTCAGTGTTCTGGATATAAAACCCATGCGGTAACACAGGGCTCCATGCTTAGAAAGGTCTTGGGCATGGTTTATTTTTTATTTTTATTTTTTTTAAAGATTTTATTTATTTGACAGACAGAGATCACAAGTAGGCAGAGAGGCAGGCAGAGAGAGAGGAGGAGGAAGCAGGCTCCCTGCTGAGCAGAGAGCCCCATGTGGTGCTCGATCCCAGGACCCCAGGATCATGACCAGAGCTGAAGACAGAGGCCTTCACCCACTGAGCCACCCAGGCGCCCCTTGGGCATGGTTTAATGCTCTGCTATTGCGGTCTTGAAATTCTTAAAAAAAAGCTTTTGAATGCGGGATACCGAGCCCTGTGAATTACGAAGCTTGGTCCATTCCTGCATATGATGAAGTTGTTGTAACGTATGACAGCTCCTGATACTGGGAAGCTGGGAATCTGCTTGGAGATCCCCCTTACTCATCTAGCTGACCTTTGGTGGAAAGCTGAAGGATGCTGTAGTTTCTGAGTTGGTGAATTTTGTGATTTTTTTTTTTTTTTAATATAAAGATTTCTTTCCTCCAAAGCAACTGGAGGAAAGGCTGAATAACCAGCTGGAATGTACCTGGTTCCTTGGAAAGTCTTACCTTCCTATGGGTTTTTTCATTTCTTATTCTCCAGGGTGTTTACTACATACTCAGGGAGCTAGGAGAAGCAGAGCAAAGCGTGTTACTGGAAGGGAAAATGAGACCGGGTGTGATGAGAATCTATCATTCTTGTTAAGAGGGTGATGTGCATGAACTTGGCCTTCTTGGCTATTGTCACTTAACGATGATCTGTGCAGAAAGAAGACCCTATTTCTAAAGAGGAGCTCCTCTAATCTATGAGGAAATTCAGAGAGTAGTTGCTTCTCAAGTTCAAAGATGATCATGGAATAAGCCTTGTGAGGTTCCGTCTGCATTCTATAGCTGTGTTTTTACAAACTGTTCCAGGGTCATGGACATGGTGGAAGAAGGATGGGGGGAGCTTTCCTAGATCTGTTGGTCAGAGTGATGGAATTCAGGCTCCCAAATGACACTTGCACAGTCTGTCTGTCCCCAGTGTGATGTCTACAACACGACACAGCAGGTCTGTCATCAGGATCCCTGTGTGACGGCTCAGATGTCCAGAGCTCTTCTAAAGGAGCCATAACTTCCCCTTCACTTCTCAACAGTTTTTTTTTTTCCTTGTTATTATTACTGCTCTTTTATCATGGCTAATAAGTCTGAGGTGGCTTCAAGCAGCCAAGCCCAGCCCCTGAGTCAATCTGGGGCTTTCAACAAGAAGTCAGACTAAAGTTTTCACAGGTGGGTTGGCGTGGCCATGATCTGCTCTTTCTATAACGCTGGGACAGTTGGACACCTAAAGGATGTTGTATTGTTGGGCACAAGAAGGAGAGGTGTGCTTCCTACTCACATTTAGGGAAAAAAAACGATGGGAGCCATTCTAAAAGGATCTCAGTTCGCAAAACAGAAGTGTGAGGTTCTAAAAGACATCCTCTTCCACTTTAGAAATACAAGGATCCATTTTCAGTGACAGAGAACGATGTTGCATTTCCTGTCATTTCCACCCTCCCCAACTCCCCAGGACATTCATTGTAATATATCCAGTCCATTTACTAGCTCTGTGTCCCTGGCTAAGTCACTTAACCTCTTGGGCCTCATCTGTAAAATGGGGGTAATATGAGTACTCGTGTCCGGGAGTATGGCAAGGATTCAATGAGATCATTCATGTAAAGCGTAGCTCTATCAGTTCCTAGCACACTGGGGACGCTCCAAGAATAGAAACTATCATCGCTGTCGTAGTTTTGGTTGTTATTTTGCCGTTAGTCTGTGAGGTGCCATGTAGCTGCTATTGATGTTTCTTTGGCTGGAACATCTTGATTTTTTCTTGGAAAGAAACTTCAATCTCGAAATGGTCAAATCCATTGTTCCAGGCCCTCCCAGCCCCTCCCTGGCTCCAGTCCCCACCTCTTACCTCTCTCCACCCTTCCCGCATTCCTGCACAGTTGGTCTTGTTTATTTTTCAGTCAACGGAGGGTGTCGTTAAATCTCTTATTTTTCTGGCTGCCCGGTTTGGTTCTGAGGCTCTCCACTCCCTGCCCTGCTCACTACAAGAATGCCGGGGACTGCCCAGCCAGCCATATCCCTCCTCTGTCGGAACACCCTGTTCTTCACGCTTCTTGAGAAGCGGTGTTTCGGAGGCCTCCCCCGGCTGCCATGACTCCCCCATTAAGCCAGTGGTCTGGTGGTAATGAAGACCCGACGGCTGAGAGAAAGCCGGGGAAGGTGGCAATCTAGGGGAACATCGCACATTGCCCATGTCCTGCGCTTTCTTCTCAGGGATTACAAAGAGATGTCAGGGGGCTTTCTCCGACTGTGTGTCTGTTGAAGGCTGTGTGATGATACCATTGCTTAATTAGTGTTGTTGTGATCTGCATTGGAGTGATTTGTTTAGCACTTTGTGGCCCTTTTTGGCTTGAGCTCATCATGTGATATTGACAAACCAATGAGAAAGGGAGTGCGGTGATGCTTGAGTTAACGCAGAAATCACACCCCGAACCCAGACGTCTCAGGTCCTTTCTACCTGGGACGTGGGATCTCAAGTCACTTAGCAGGACATGAGCGAGTCTACACATCCCACCTTCAAGGTAGGTATGGCTAGCTAGCCTCGTTTCACCGATGGAAAAACTGGTCCAGGGACCAGAGGTTTTCAAATTATGCCTGCTGCCCAGGGCTGGACGTAGGAAGTCTGTGGGAGAGGCCGGACTGAGACTCAGCACAGCATGCTGAGTCTCTGCTCTAGGTTACCTGTAGACCACACCTACTCCCTGGGCCGTGTTGACTTTCGGAAGTCAACCATGGGGAAGGGTGTGGTTTGGGTTTTGATCACATCCCAGCAGTCCCTTCTCTGCCCCTGTTGATCTGATTCATGAGCTTAACCTGGGCTGACTGGAGCCTGGCCATGTCATTCTGCAGATCTCGGACACCCCTCAGTGTCCTCACAGGACCAGCCAATGGAAAAGTACAGGGTCTTCTGGCTTCCTGGCCCTGCCAGCTCTGGCGGGTCAATTCGATACCTCCTTTTCTTCTGAGGGAGTGGGAAGGTAGCATCCAAACTGAAGGCACAGGTTTTTCTTCGGTTTTTATAGGAAAAACAAATTGGCATGAATGCTTAGCCGAACCAGCTCAGGCTGTTTGGGCAGATGCCTTTCTTTGCTTTTTTCTGTTTATTTTCCAACAAATCAATGCTTAACTGCACTGTTATTGGAACAGAGCAACAGGTGCAAAAAAATAACTCTACTGCCAACTCAAATGAGAAGGTAGGGCTTATACCCTCTGGGAAGTATTCAGAAGATAACAGAAGACCCTGCCAGCAACTGAATTAACAGCTCTGTTTACGGTGGGTTTTGTGTTAACAACCTGCTCCCTACCCTCCCGCACATAAACACACCATTGTCTCAGGGAGAGACAATCAGCCACCCAGACAACTAACTACTTTATCCTGCCCCGAGTGGAGACTGGTTTTGGCTGAGGCTGCTTTGTGAAACTCGGGGGCATGATCCTGGCCGCCAACTCGACAGCTCAGTAAGGGTTTCCTGTGAAGGCAAGGCCCTGGGGTTACCGGACAGAAGAGGACCTGCTTTTCGACATAGTCGCAGTTCTTTCCAAGGTTGGTTGCTTCCAGATGCCAACAGGTGGCCTGGCTCCCCTCCAGGCAAGCTTCACTCTGTCCGCAGCAGGAGGTGGGGAATGAGCTCAGAAGACTTTGGAAAGAGCCACCATTGTTTGAGAAGCAGTATCTTTGCTGAATTAGTCCCATCAGGGCAAGACAGCTCTGTGTTTTGTTCATCGTTGAGTCCACTGCCCCTAGCAGACTGCCCAGCATCTGGTAGACATTGAATAAATATATAGTAACTGGAGGGGATGAATGAATATTTATATTAGCAAGACAAGCATGTCTCCTTGACCCTTTCTCTCCACTGAAGGCTAAGACATCGATTTTCTGGGGTATGAGGCCTGCAATCCAGGGGGGCTAAGTCATCTTTTGAAGGTCTAAAATGGGGGTGGGATTGGGTAAGGGGTGTCTCGGCCAGGTATGAGATTCTCTGGATGGAAGTGATGGTCGTAGAAATCATTGGCAAATGCTGTGTTTTTAGGCCAGGTTTACTTGCTCAGCGATCAGAGTCTCATACTTGTGAGTAACCGAGCGCTGATGAATTTCACAGTTTGGTGGTACTGAGCCCCAGGAGCTGATCTATTTCAAGTTGGCGAATAATACATCGACGGAGTCTCCACAGCTGGTTTGGAGCTCCCATTCTCTGGATGGGATGTGTTGTCTCTGGCTTTACATGGATTTCCATTCATAGGTGTTTCCCTCAAGGATACTATCTCCTGGAGTCGTTTATCTTCTTGTGAACATCGAGGGAAGGCGAGGAGGTGAGGTTCTCAACCATGAGAATGCTTGAGGATTGGTTAAGGAAGGTTCTAAAAAATGAAGATTCTGGTTCAGAGGTTTGGGGTAGGACCCCAGGAAACCTGACGTTTTGCCCCTCCTCAGGTGATGATGATGGGTGGTGGTGGTCTATAGATCAAACCTTGAGAAGCCCTGTATGGCCTCTTCAGCCTGGATGGAAATAAAGCATCCTGGGAATCTTGGATGCTCCTGTCTCCGTATCTGTGCCTTTCCAAAGACCTACAGAGACCTACGGGTGTATAAGAAGCAAGGCCTCTTTTTCTTCTCCTATTCAGTTTCCTCTCTATTTTATGATTACTTGGTTTTAGACTAGAGAAGGGGGATTAGCAGGGAGACAGTGATGTGGAGAAAATGGTGAACTCATTATTGCATTGACAAACGGAGGTCCAGAATGGCCCTGCTGGTCGCAGTCTGGTTCCTGCTTCACCTGTCAATGAAGAGGGACAGTGGGGCTCTTCCTGGTGTCACTGTAGGGGAATAAGCCATGCCCATGCTAAGAAAGAGGGCAAGAATAAAATCTCTGAGGCTTTCTCTCATAGGTTGGAATACATTTACATCTCCTAACGTGACTCCACTACAAAGTTTTCTTTAGATTTCAATCCAACGTGGATGTAAGAGAGATTTCTTAAAGATCCATGAGGTAGGGATCAATGATGTGTAGAGATGGTCTTCAGAGGGCCCAGCACTCCCAGAATATATGCAAAGCAAGGTACGGATGAGTGTAGATGAGAGCCCCATGTCAAAAGGTTCTATGACCTTTTAGAGTCAAGCTTGCTTCGTTCTTCTTAGTTTGCCACATCTGAAAGGGACTGATAAAGGCCCTGAAAGTCATGTAAGACGATCTTGTCTTTGGATCGACTTTGGTGCCTGCCCTCTGTCAGTATCTGCATCTCGTCTGGGTCTGGCACCAAGAATGATAACGATCGGCATAACATGTATATTTCCAGATGGCTTACCGTCAGGAAAGTGTATCTATCATGGATCAACACTTGGCTTCCCGACACGACATATCACTCACGAAAACGCTTGAAAGCCCAGGAATAATACTTCAGATGTTGCCCCTGGGAACATGAAATGTCTATTTCAAAACACATTATGAGGGTATGAAATTACTTGTGATGTAATCCCGAGAGGATCAAATGCATTCCCTAAGTTTGATTCACATCTTGATTCATTTGGAAAGCATGAATTATTGCCTGTCTTAATCCAGTTAAATTTCACATGTTTGTGGATTTTCTTTTCTCCTCTTTGTGAGTAGTTCTTTTGAAATGATAGTCATATTGAAACAGGAAGTCAGCAAGCTGTTGCAATATCCTTAGGGCAAATGCTGTGAATTCACCTGCTGGTAACTTTGATTAAGGTCTGAGAATGGTCTGTATATCGCTGTCATCACAAAAGTAATTATTTAAAATGCCTAATTGCTCCTCTGGCTTGAGGAGTAAAAATACCCACAAGATAGCCAATTCTGTGGCAGTTTGGGGATGATGTGGTTGAATGAATAAAGGAGTCAGGAGGAAGGCAGACCGTGACTTTGACTCACAGTCCTCTGGGCCTGGTGACAGGGAATGCAGGCCAAGCCTTGCTTAAGATCTACTCTGTGACCCTGATTGCTCCCAGTGTATTTTCACCTTCACATCAAACACCAGGCTTTCTGTCCTGAGGTCTGATTCAGCTGAAGAAAATAATTATGGGTAGTTTATTTCCAAAATATAAAATAAAAATAACTTTGAGTCATAGGAAAAGTATTTATATTATGTATGTATGCATGGCATATGTGTTCATATATATGTGTGTACATATACTGTATATATGCAGAGATCTATTCTAATGGCTAAAGGAGTATCACGGCCTAGCTTTTAAGCCATGAACGCATTCCTACCTGCTCATATCATGAAGTGGCGAAATGAAGGCGACTTTCTATTCTTTCATTCTGAAGCCTCGCTCGGATACATTGCCAAGAGAGATGGCTACAGGTTGATCTGACAAAGAGGGAAGAGGGGCTCAACCGGGGTCCCAGCATAATTGAATGAGCCAGAGAGTTTTATAATTTTGGAGAAGCTTGGTAAAGGTGTGAGGCCCCAGATGGCCCAGGGAGAAGGCTGTGACTATATATGGACAGCAGGTGGGGGTGAGGATGTGTTGAAGGCGACTTTGTGCTCTGGCAAAGGAGCCCCTTCTCAGCAGAAAGTGGCTCATTTCTCACGGTTTGTTGCTAGACAGTCCGAGTTTGAAATCTCTTCTAGTTCTAATTCTTGCTAAGCTGTGTGACCTTGAACAAGTTACCTGACCTCTCTGAGCCTTAGATAGGCCATCTGTTGAATGATATCAGACCTTACAGAGCTATTGTGGGTATTGACTGAGATAATGCGCGCAAAACTCAGCACAGAGCTCACACATCTTAAATGTTCAATAAACCCCAGCTTCTATAGTATATTATTACATATGTATGTGTGTATGTACGTGTGTATTTTTATAGCTTAAAGCGTCCAGTCCTCCACATACAGAGCAAAAGGCAAACCTCCCTCCCGACCCAAGCTGGTTGTGTTTGTCTCTGCTGGCAGGTTCTCTCTGTATATTTAAGAAGAGAGAGCGGCCGAGCAGTCCCTGGCCTTGTCAGGGGCCCTGAGATGGGCAGAACCTTCTAGGTTCTGGGGTGAATGGCTCCAGCAACCTGCCAGAGTCCCAGGGGTGCCATCTTCCCACTGCTTTTCTGTCCCTGTGAGCTGGAATCCCAGCTTTGCAGTGACAGAGCGCTCCTTGTGCTAAGGGAGCCTGGAGGACAGAGAAGCTCTCTGGCCACTCTCTGCCAGGAACCCCCATTTTAGACATGCTGTCCTTTGCACCTGCAAACCAGGTGAAAGTCCGATGCGGAGGCCAGAACACAGAGCCTGTGGGGCTGTGCTCTCCCACGGTTTCTGGCAGTCCCAAGCATGGTGTGTCTGCTGGGAGGAAGGGGAGCAGGAGGGAGGGCTGTTAGTCCCTGAGCAAGGACCATGCCCAGAGGACCATAGCATGGCTTCTGTGAGCCGGGGCCAAGAGGGGCGGTTCACAGCTGAGCCTAACAGCATTTCCACACAGAGGCCCCAGACGAGGGGTGGGGAAGCAGGAGGTCCAACATAGACTTGACTGTGCCAGCTAAAGCTAGAATTGCAAAACATTGTGTAGATCGTAGAAGTTCCAGGCCTTGCTTGAAAAAACTTGGCTGTCAATTTCATCCTTGGAAATTCAATAAAATCCTAGTAATAACACAATAAATAAATAATAATAATAATAATTACAAAAACCAGCTAACATTCCCCAAGTCCTTACTATGTGTTGAACACTTCTCCGAGGATTTTATAGGCATAATCTCATTTTGTCTTTCAACAACCCTTTTCATATCATCTCCAGTTTATAAATGAGAAAATTAGGGCCCAGAGAAACTGAATAACTTGTCCAAACTTGCCCTTTTAGCAAATTGGCAAAGCCAGGATGTGAATTGTGTTTGTCTGACCCCAGAGCCTGGCGCTCCCAACAATTGCACTCTCCAGTCTCTGAAGGGTCTACCCTGACCCCAAGACTATCCTTGAAGCCAACCAATACACTTTAAAGAGAGACTCTCGGGCAGAACTTCTAATAGCTGATGCGTGGGGGGCACTTGTCACGCACAAGCTAATATGTGAGAACTTTACAAACATTTTCACTTTCCCACACATCAGCTCCATGTCCCCCCACTTTTTGTCATATAGGGAAACTGAAGCTTTAGAGAAAATAGTACTTCTTGGAGGTGAACACAACCTGCCAAGGTTCAGAATCAAGATTTCAACCCCAGGCACCTGGGTGGCTCAGTCGTTAAGGGTCTGCCTTCGGCTCAGGTCATGATCGGGGGTCCTGGGATTGAGCCCTGCATCAGGCCTGCTGCTCAGCGGGAAACCTGCTTCTCCCGCTCATTCCCCCTGCTTGTGTTTCCTCTTTCGTGTGTCTCTCTCTGTCAAATAAATAAATAGAATCTTAAAAAAAAAAAAAAAAGATTTCAAGCCTTACGATTGAAGGCATGAGCTCTTCCTCTTAACGAGCCATTCTTGAGATGTGGAGCAACGCGAGGCGAGGTCTGGAGCTCCGCACACCTTGACTATATAAGGGACATTCAGTCTCTGTGGCTAGGCTCCACCATCTCCCATTTGCGTCCCTGAGCAGTAGCCAAAGTGTGAGACTTTTTTTTTTAAATTTTTTTTTTTTAAGATTTTATTTATTTATTTGACAGAGAGAGAGAGAGTACGAGAGCACATCTGGGGGAGCAGCAGGCAGAGGAAGAAGGAGAAATAGGCCCGCTGAGCGGGGTTGCCTGACATGGGGCTCTATCCCAGGACTCTGGGATCATGACCTGAGCTGAAAGCAGACGCTTAACGACTGAGCCACCCAGGTGCCCCCAAAGTGTGAGACTCTTAAACTTCCGGGCCAGGCCAGGTGCTGGGTCACCCCGTCAACCCTTTGGCTCCCCCACTTTCCCCACCCCCACACCCACCCCATCCTCTGCGTTGGGGTCAAGCTGGTATTAGATGGGAACTCAGGCTTTGATGGAAGCCTGGAGGAGGACTGGCCATGAGGATGGTGGCTTGTCTCTCCGTGTGAGTGATGCAGATGTGGTCCAAGTCCTTATCGATTAGGGCACTGTGGGGATTGTGTTTAACCTGCAGCTTTCCATGAATAAAGTGGTGGGGGAGCAGAAAGTGGCCTGTCTCTCCCCCCAGAACATGGGCTGTGGCTGCCCCAGCACACGGCAGCGCTGTCTCTCTGCAAAAATGCCTTTGGGATTGGCCAAACTCTAGCGGCTCATCATTTGTAGGGGAGTTGATGCCCAAGGTCAAATAGGTCCTGACTGGAAGCCCGGCGTGAGGTAGGCATCAGTGCAGTGTGCGTGCCTCCCCCTTTTTAAACGAAGAGCAGGCTTCTGTCTCCAAAAGTGTTGGTCTTAGAAACTGCAGTGCAGATTGGGGCGTCTGGCTGGCTCGGTTGGAAGAGCATGTGGTTCTCAATCTCCAGGTTGTGAGCTTGAACCCCGTGTTGGGTATAGAAATTACTTTAAAATAATTTAAAAAAATCTTTAAAAAGAAAGAAAGAGGGGAGGGAAGGAAGGAAGGAAGGAAGGAAGGAAGGAAAGAAAAAGAAAGAAAGAAAGAAAGAAAGAAAGAAAGAAAGAAAGAAAGAAAGAAAGAAAGAGAAAAGGAAGGAAAGAAGAGAGGGAGGGAGGGAGAAAGAAAGGAAATGCAGTGCAGAGGGCGAGGTCCTGGCTGAGTGTGGAACTCGGGACCATCGCTGGGGGCGCAGAGTCAAATACCATTCTCCCTGATGCCTCTTGTGAAGGGAGGGAGGGGTAAGAGAATGCAGATGGAAAAAACCTCTGGATAATCCACATTTCATTTCACTTTGGGTTTGAAAGAAGTTTCTGCTCTATTCCCAGAACGCACAGCACCTAGGAAGAGACAAAGGTGGCCCGGATGCCCCTGCATTTTCTTCACCACCACTTACCAAGCAATTACTCTTTATTTGTACCAAGCACTGCATGGGGCGGGGGCTTTAAAGCCCCTTATCTTTTTTAATCCTCTAGCAAACCTCTGCTGTAGGTCCTAATGCCAGGCTGGCCTCCCAGGAGAGGCTACAGCAGTTCAGAAAAGTTAGGGGACAGCCCAAGGTCACCACACCAGCATGATCAAAGCCTGCTGCCACCACAGGCTCCCTTTTAACCAGTGTTCTCAGGGTTGGGGGTGAGTGATTTGGCCCCAGGGGACGTTTTGTGGGGAGGGGCCTGGCGGGGGTTGTGTCTGGCTTGCAGTGGCTAGAGTCTGGGGAGACAGCTACCATCCTGCATGGACAGCCATGGAGCCCTCGCAGCCCAGGATGTCAGTTTCACAGACGCTGAAAAAGTCGGCTTCTCACCCTGAGCACGAGGCGGGGTCATTGCCAGAATTCCCCCTTGAGATAGAGATGAGGAGACGAGGGTTCTTTTCTCTGCTTGCTTTTGATTCAAAAGGTGGAATCGTTCTTATTGAGGCTCCGAATTTACTTCTTCCAGTCTTGGGAACAAGCTAAATGTGGTGGAGAAACACCTTCAGAATTGATGTTTAAAGAAAGGAAAAGAAACTAATTTTTGCTGGAGGACACATGTGCCGTACTGGACTAGCCCTCTTTCAAACCAGTAGGTTATTCATCCTTCAAAACAGGACATCGACCTTCCCCTCCATGCCCCGTTGAAGGCCAGAGAAGAAACTCAGTTTGGAAAGGTTATCTTGTTCAAGGTCATGTGGTGTATGGATGGGACGTCTGCTCTCTACTTGTATCTAAGTGATGCTTTTTTCTTCAAGAAACAATAAAATCTACTCTGATGGTAAACTGGGAAGCTTACAGAGGAGCATTAAAAAATCCCCCTACTTTGTAATTAAAAGGATCGCTTTTTATACCCCATAAAGTAATCCCTACGTGTCATAGAAAGTGTACTTTAGTATATGGGAGTGTGGGTGAGCTGGTTATAATCATGCTTTTTTACAATTCTCCAGGGACATTTATTATCTATTATCTCATTTGATCTCCTCAAGACACTTGGGAGGCTGTCGGTGGGGGGCAAATGTCCTCATTTTCCACCTGAGGGACTGGGCCTCAGAGGGAGTAGGACTTGGGGAGAGGCTCTGAGGGATGCTAGCCCTGGGCCTCCTGGGCCCACCCCAGGGCAGTCGCCAGGCAGCGCCATGACGGCTGACCTCCTTTTCTCAGGAGCCTGGGTGAGCTCAAGTGAACTCTGACTCAGTAAGGGTTAAGATACATAAAACTCTTTTATGAGTAGTAACCATTTACTGTGCCCTGTAAAAAAAAAAAAAAAAGGCCCTTCACTGAGCTGGCTGCTTTCCCTGGCGGGGTGGGGGGTGGGACGTGGCGGGGCGGCGAGCATGGGGGCAGGTAGGGGAGGGGAGCAGAAGGGCGCAGTGCTCTTGCACATAGGCCAGCCTCTTGGGGGGGGGGGGGGGGGCAGTGTTGGGGCTGCTGGGGCCTCCTGGTCCTAAAGGCTTTTCTGTGGGTTGAGAGTAGTTCCAGATGCCTTCAGGAGATGGCAGAGAGAAAAGATCACCTGCCCCAAGGGAAGGGGCTTGTGGGCGTTTGGTCACAAGTGGAGAAGTGGCCCGTGCTGTCCTGCGACATTTATTGAATTCCTTGTTCTAACCTGCTAAGCTTTCCACACGCACGACCTCGTTTGATTCTCTCAGTTTTGAGTCTGGGGTTGTTCTCATTTTATGCCTGGGGAAAGGGAGGATTGGAAACTTTTGGGGGCTATACAGGCTTGGGACTGGCTTGACCTCATGCATGGCAAGTGGGGGATGTAGGATCTGAGCCCACCTCTCCCCAGATCCAAAGTTGGGGTGCTTAGCCCTCATATCAGCCTGCCTTCTAGATGTGGAGGGCGGGGGGGAATGGAAACCCTGAACTGGCTGAGGAGTAGCTCGGGCTTGGCCCAGGGCCGGGCCTGCTCCCACTGAACGGCCGCTTGGAAACGGCCCTGTAGAAAACCCTTCCGAAAGCGTTTCAGGGAAGGCTTCCCCACCCCCAACCCCAGGCCTAAGGGCCGGTCCTTTCTCTCCGCAGATGGGCAGGGCTCTGAGCTTCAGCTTTTTCAGGGTTAAACAGTAACCTTTCTACTGCTTGTGGTTGAACAAACGCCCAAGGAACAAGCCCAGCCTTGAGCAAACAGGACACCGGGCCATGCCCCTCCCCTCCCCCAGCCACCTCTCTGGGGAACCTGCAGGTTTTCTTTTGCCCTGGAGTCCCCCCATCGGATTGCTTAGCTGAGGGCAAGTGTTCTAGAAAGCTGGATGGGAAAAAGCAGAGGAAGGTTTGACTTGGGTTGGTCTCCCTTCTCCGGGATTGAGAAGCAAAGAGGCTTCCGGAACGGGCACAGAAGAATCGAAGTAGTCACCTTCTTTACATTTTTGTGCGGGGAAACTGAGGCCCGCGATTGTTTCTGGTTTGAGTTACCAGAGGGGGAGCAAGTCTGCTTCTCATCACACCGGCCATATAGCTGTGCCTTACTTCGTGCTGAGCACTCCAGGCATAGAAACCCACTTAACTTCCAGCCAAAGCACACAGTAGGTATGGCGACTTGCAGTCTGAATGGGAGGAAACGGGTTCAGAGAGGGTAGTGACTTGTCTGGGTTAGTACTAAGCAGCTGGTAAGGGGTAGAGCTTGGAATCAAGCTCTTTCTGGCTTTGAAGCTCACATAGATGATGCCACCACCCAGAACCCGGCTCTGCCCTCTTCCCAGCCTGTGGTCTGCTGGGGTCCTATCTTTCCTTCTCTACCTGCTACTTAGGCAGAATTCAGGCCTAATTACTTGCCAAACAACCATGACACTGTTAATAATCATCACAAATGTCCTGTTTGGACTAGCTTGACTCCCAGTCACTGCTCTGTCCCTGGTCCCTGGAACAGTACCCAACCAGTTATAAGGCAGGTAAATATTTGTTGAATAAATCAATACACGAATGAATTTTTATGCCTGTGCCAGACCCCTCTTCCCCTCTCTGAAGCCCTACCTAGAATCAGAGAAGTAAGAGCTAAGTTAGAGGGAGGGGTTTGGGGGGCTGGAACTGCCCTGTTTGATCAATTTCAACCCTGGGGACATTGGTGAGACCCAAGGATGCAAGGTTTCCCCAAAACAGGCAGAAAAATTTCCATGAGCTGCTGCGATAAGGTTACCTCCTCTCCCTGCCCCAACAGCTTAGAAAGAGCAGGTTATCTTTACAGGCCATGAGGGACGCTTGGTCGCCTTCTGGAAACAGGCAACTCTTCTTCTGAGTGATTGAACACATTTCTAGGGCTTGAGTCTGAAAGGATGAGGGTGGCTGGCCTCAGGGAAGGGAACAATATACACTCTGAGGACAGAGGTGACTGTTTCTAAAGTGTAACATTTTTACGTCGTTTCAAAAAAATCCAAACGGCCCCATGTGAGAAAGGCTCTTCCTCCATGCCCTTTCCTGCAAAAACGAGATGAGAAAGTCACGTCCAGGTGAGCTTCAAAGCCTCTGGTATTCTCCAGGGCTCTAAAAAGAGAGAGAAAGCTTGTCAGAACTTTCACCAGGAAGGAAGGACAGGGGCAGTGTCTTGTTGGAGAAACCGACTGATCCCTGATGTTATCATGGAGACCAATACTGGAGGCGCTCTAGGGACACAGGACTCAAGTCCTCAGAGATGTGGCTGTGGCCGCTGTCTGCACTAAGGAATCTTAGTGTCTACGTGTCTGAGTGCAGAGCTGCTCCACTGTGGGGACTTGTGAACGTCGGATTTCAGATCCCACCTCCCGCACAGGTGCCCGGGGTTGGCCGCTACAGGCTTGGATTTTTATTGATTGTAATTCCACTTCACACAAAATCTCTTTGGCATTTTCACTTTTGTAAAAAGGAAAAAAAAAAAACAAAAAAAACCCAGCTCCGTGGCTGCTGGCCAGACTCGCCCTGTGAGCAGCTATTGCCTTTTCCTCTGCTTCATTCCTGATCAGAGATTATTCATTTATGAAAAGGGGCTGTAAAAACTTGCCTCATGCATATGAAAGTTGAACCTGGAAATTTTTAATTGCCGGGGAGTTTTGCTTTTACTGAAAGCGCTGTGGTAACACGCTTTGGAGGCAATGGATGGAAGGACAAATTCTTTTTTTTTTGTTCTTCCTGGGTTAACTCTATGATCTGTGCTCTCAGACGACGTTAGTCCAGGAGGCCCTGACTGAGCGCCCTGTTTGGTCCCCTTACAGATCATGATTCTGGAAGGAAGTGGTGTGATGAATCTCAACCCCAGCAACAACCTCCTCCACCAGCAGCCAGCCTGGACAGATGGCTACCCCACGTGCAATGGTAAGGGGACCTCATGGGTGTCAGTGTCACGCCCCCCAGGGGCTTTCCCCTCCTCTGTTCTCATTAGGCTTCATTTCCCAACTTCATGTTTGAAAAATACAGATTTTATTCAGCAGGGGTGTGGGGATGCGGGGAAATGGAGAACACATCATGCTGGAGGTCCCCAAGGGCTGCTGGGGCTCCAGATAGAAGCCCGTTGAAGATTTTCCATCGTTTCTTCCCAGTATCCGAGGCAGCCTGGCAGAGAAGGTGCTAGAAGATATGCCAGAAGGGAAGGCCACCTGTTGATGTTTTTAACAGTATTTGGCTGGGATATCAAGATAGGATATCGAGAAAGAGGTGTGTGTGGGGGAAGGTGTGTATGTGTGTGCACACATGTGCACGCACGTGCGTGTTTGCATTCATGTGTGCGTGTGCACCTGTGTGCGTGTGTGTTGTGCAGAAGCATGGAACTTAGGGACGACAGGGTCACAGCATCTTATCCTTTTTGCTTCATCTTCCAGTGGCCTCCCTGTGTAAAGGGAGAGATTTGTTAGGAGACCATGTGCCTCCCTTAAGTGCTTTCATTTAGAGCCCTGAGCCTCTATTAAGCTTCGGGGGCTTAAGGGTTTGGGGATCAAGCCGTGGCTTACTATGGACGGGAGCAGAATTCAGACGTTGCCGAATCTGGCCCCAACCCCTGCCGTGAAGGCCTTAGGTCTTGCAGACTCCGGTGCCTCAGGCTGCCCTGGGTTTAAGGAGCTCCAGGCCCTCTCCTGCCCCATACTTGCTGCTGATCTCCTCGAAGGAGGTCCTGCTGCTCCTGCTTCTCCTGAGGAAAGAAGAGGACCTGCCGCTGAGTGGAGTCTGTAAAGCAGGAGGCGGAGGATAATGGAAGGGTTGTATTCTCCAGCGGAACCCCAGTCAAACAGGGCTGGGAAGCGTGGTCAGGGGACCTTCCCTTACTTGGTCACTTAGCCACAAAACTGCTGTCCTTTCTGGGCAGTGAACTTTGCTGTGGCAGGCCTCAGCTTCTTTGTGAGGCTCTCAAAGGAGGGTTCCCAGTTGGGTAGGAAGTTTCTTCAGACTGGAAAGCCTTTGGCGTTCCCAGTCTGGGCCCTGGATCATGGCAGCATTCCTCCTGCATGCTTTGGAGAAAGCTGGGGCAGTGTGCTTTTCAGGGAGTAGTATTTGGGTTCCACTTGTATGTTTTAACTTCCAGAGGCCCCAAAGAAGGCCCAGCTCCCAATCATGATTGATGCTGTGAGGGAGGTAAGTTGATCAACAGACAAGAGCTGAACTCAGAGGCATTTCACAGCTTTTCCTAAAACTTTGGGAATGTAAAGAGCCCCCCGGCAGCTAGAAGAATCCCCTGGTCGATTTGAGACAAAATCCTCTGGTTCTCCCAGGTTCTAACAGGATATGATATCGGGAACTGTTCTTTAGTCTGGATCATGTGAAGTTGGAAGAGGAAATAGAGAAGCTTATTGTCGGGTTATTGAGAGTTATTGTCTCTTGTTTGCAGACTCAGAGCTGTACTGTCATAGTCATGTAATTATTTTGGAAAAAAAGATCAGAGCCTCAGGGAGCCGTAAAACCACATCCCATCCTTAAACAGCTCTTTTTTGTGAGACACCCCACAACTGGAGGGACATGGAAGTATTCAGTCTGAGTTCCGTGTGTTTCTATATTTGGGAATATTTCTGTAGGATTTCTATAAGGATTGTTTCGATCCTTGTCCCTGTTCCCCACCACAACTGGCTTCCCCTCCAGGCCCCAGGCAGAGGGTTTTAGGGCTGCTTTTGTCTGGCCATGATGTATGAGGAGTGAAGACATACTGTGAGTAGTAAGCGTGACCCATGGCACTCATCTTTGTCCCTGAATGACCTCCATCTCCTGCCGTTAGTGCTCCTGAGGTCTGGAAGCAGGGCATGGATTCAGAGGGGATGAATACAAGTGGGACTAGGTTGGACACATTCCCCCTTCAGCCTCTCTGGGGGTGCCGAGGGCTAGGGAATGGCCATTATGAGACTCAAACCTTTGGAGCTCTTTAGCTCCTTGGCACTCAAACCGTATTCATGAGCCATCATCTTCATCGTCATCATCACCATCATCGTCATTGTATGGAAGCTTGCTAGGAATGCAGAAACTCAGGCTTCACTCCAGATCTATGGAATTTGAATCTGCATTGGAACAACATTCCCTGGTGATTGACAATCACATTAGACTTTGAGAAGTACTGATCTAACGTGCCTTTGAAGAAAAAAAAAGTAGGGACAGTTTTCTTGCCCTCTGTTTTCCGCTGTTGGTCTATCCTTAAGTTCAGTTCCCCACTTCAGCTCAGTGGGCTCCCAGTAGTGTCTTCCCCTCATCCCTGCCTCTCATCATTCCTGGATGAGAATTCCTCCCTGTGACCTCTGTTTTCTAGGGGTCGGTAAGATCTCAGGTCCGTTACCATGTGCGCAGAGGATGGCTCTCTCTTCTCCATCCCCTCCCAGCACTTTGGGCTAACTTTGTGATGTTCTTTGAAGGGAGCACGGGGAAATCCCTTATGTAGAAGTTTAGCCCATCTCCAGTTCAGCAATATCGATTAGCTTGGACGAACTTAACTTCTTCACTGGTATTTAATTTAATCAGGTTGTGAATGCACCTGGAACTCTTCTAGATTTCTACATTATCTCTTCTTTGGCAAAAAATTCCACGAAGAAATATACAGAGAGCACCTATGATGATGGCATAGTCTCTGAGGTGGTTTTTGTAGGAGAGGCAAAGATGACTGAGTCCATGACCTTGACTTTACAATTTACAAAGGAGAATAAGCCAGAACCTAGAGATGCGTAAAGCAAAGCAGAACATGACAAAAGCCATTAGGAGAAATATCAAGAACATCTGTTGGAGATTCAGGGGCCATCAAGCCCTGAATAATAATTTTTTGGGGGGGGATGGTCTGTGATGGGTTTTTGGGATGGCCGGACTCTGCAAGCTGGGTAAGTATTCAACAGGGAATGACTGGCAGAATATAAACCAGGCTGAAAGAACCAGAGAAAAAGGGCAGAAGTGATGGGTCACTTGGAGGAGAATTACGGAAGAGCCTCGATGCCTGGCTTGGCCATTTTTTGCCCAATTTCAGTGAGTAACGGGAAGCTCCTGAAGGCAGCAGAGTAGGGAAGTGACATCACAGCGGCTGTAATAACCGGTGTGGACTGGGGTAGATCAGCACAGTTAGCCGGCGGCTAAGCAGGACCACTCTGGGGAGGAGCAAAGGCATCATGGAGAAAAAGAATCTTACTCTCAGGCCTCGTTTTTGGTTGAAAATGGTCTGAATTTGGGGTTGTGTGTGTGTGTGTGTAAGAGACAGTTAAAAATGGGAGTGAGAAAAGAGAGGAAGGGAACTGTGTGGGTGTGGACGATAGGTAATAGGTTGGTGAAACTGTAGCGATGTGTTAGCCTTCTCTGTACTTTGTGGGATGCCCTCCTAATCTCGGGACATTTCAGGTCTGTGTCCTCCTGAAGTGCCCAGGGCTAAGTACTCTGCTAGGGAGGATGGGAAGAGTTAGGGAGGCACATTCCAGACAGCCTCCTCTCTAGAGCCCGTCTCATGCTCCAACACCCCCACTGCCATTGTGCCTACACTTGGCAGCCGAGCGGTGCCTCCCCATGTCCGAGATTATGTCCCGGAAGAACCACCGGTCACTCACGGGACCGCCCCCTGTTTTACAGTTGCCAGTGGGTTTTTTGGAGGCCAGTGGCATGAAATCCATCCTCAGTACTGGACCAAGTACCAGGTGTGGGAGTGGCTCCAGCACCTCCTGGACACCAACCAGCTGGACGCCACCTGCATCCCTTTCCAGGAGTTCGACGTCAACGGCGAGCACCTGTGCAGCATGAGCCTGCAGGAGTTCACGCGGGCGGCAGGGGCGGCGGGCCAGCTTCTCTACGGCAACCTGCAGCACCTCAAGTGGAATGGTGATTACCTCTCTCTACCCCGCTAGACATCCAAGGCTGGGGTGGGGGTGTGTGTGTCTCACCTCCAAATCATTGTCTCCCGAGGGAGGGAAGGAGAGAGGATGTGAGAGAACAGGTGCAATCTGAGGTTCCAGGTGTCCAAACCCACAGGAACTCAAGGTCATTGCTTTTCTCCTGGTTAATTTTTAAGGAGACAAGGCTAGTTGGGCATTCACAGAACACTTGCTCTCAGAAAACCTTTTCTTGGGGCACCTGGGTGGCTCAGTGTGTTAAGTCTCTGCCTTCGGCTCAGGTCATGGTCTCAGGTCACGATCTCAGATCATGGTCTCGGGGTCCTGGGATCGAACCCCGCATTGGGCTCTCTGCTCAGCAGGGAACCTGCTTCCTTCTCTCTCTCTGCCTGCCTCTCTGCCTACTTGTGATCTCTCTCTGTCAAATAAATAAATAAAATCTTTAAAAAAAAGAAAACCTTTTCTTCTTCTGCCCCCTGCCCCACCTCTACAAACAGGTTTGGATAGCCTAGTTTCCAGTCACTTGCTTGTTGAGATCATCATGGGTGCTTTTTCTTTTCTTTAAACTTCTAGACCAAGGTTCTTAAGATGGGACTTACATGTGGTAAGAAGTGATGGAGGATTAATTAGGTCTGTGTTTGTTTTGGGGAGAAGAAGGCTCTCAATATTTCAGCAGATTCTTAAAGAGTTCAAAACTCAAGAAGAGAGAGAGAAGAGAGGGAGGGAAAAGATTAGAACCAGTGGTCTTGACACGTGTGGGATGTTTCTGCAGATTTCTGGAATTAGTGCTGCCCTAGAGCCCCCTGTGTGTCTCTCTGGAGGCCCCACCTAGAGCAGAGGCAGCCTAGCGCCTCAAACGCTGTCTGTCCGTGGTAGTTTCTTCACACACGTTCTATCCTGGCTTCTAAGTCACGACAGGGAAAACAACCAGTCTTGCAGAATGTCTTTGACACTGACATAAGGTTCTCCTGACAATGCTGGTAAAAAAAAAAAAGTAAGTTCTTCTGGGAGCTTCGAGCATCTTGGAAGACAGTAATATTATACAGGAGTAGTGAGCCGGCCTGTCCATATCAGAACAGGCACGTCTGAGCAGAACCTACGTTTGGGCAGGTAGCTGGAACTTTGGGAAGCGTGAGGTCCAGGACTATGAACCAGATTCGGACCCTGACAGCTGCATCAACACTAAGGAGGACCCAGGGTCTGGCCGTGAAGCTGGCAGCTGGGGAAGCCATTTTGGATGACCTCATTCATCTCCCAGGCACTCCCTTCTTCCCATCCACCTCACAGAGATGGTTGCTCATTTTTCTTTTACTAGAACCAAACCAAACAAGGTTCTATAAATAACCCCCAGGAGTCTTCAGAAGGAGCAGACTTACACTTGAAGATGTAAATATACCTACCTCCTTACCTTCAATTAGATCCACTCCTTCAAAGCTTTGCCCTGATTGAAGCCAGGGGCAGAGGCTTAGGAGGCAGAGAGCAAAAGGGCGGTGGCCGTCTTTGACCTTCCCTCTTTGCCCTTGCATAACTTCTTTGTCCCCACTTCATGCTGTCGGTGCCTCTGACTGTCTAATGACCAGATTTCTCTCCTTTGTTTCATTGTTCGCCTTTTTGTAGACATTCTATTAGCTTATATTCATTGAGTGTTAATACTGGACACTCTAAGTGAATTGATTCATTTAATAACCTTATGAAAAAATAAATATTGTACCCATTTTACAGATGGGAAACATGAAGGTCAGAAAGGTTAAAGTTATGACCTCTGCTCCTGAGATATTTGTAAAAACCTGGCTGGGGAGGAAAAAACATGCTAAACTCATTCACATGTGTGGTGTATATATGCTTTTATATTTGATATATAAATATAAAAATATAAATATAAAATATATATCTATCTATATCTATATCTATATATATCTCCAAGAGAGGAGTTGCAAGGCATAAAAGAGGAGTATTGCTTCATTTATCCAGATATATTTCATAGATTGGATCTAATCAAAATGGGTTTGATTACGTTTAAGATCGAAGAAGAATCAAGTTGATGAAAATGATTCTTCCTGGATTTTTGCTCTCTTCTTGTATCTATATTAGTAGGAGAAAGCACCTTGGAGGCCTTTACTGGCTTTATCTGGTTTAATCCCCTCCATTTTCAGACGAGCTAACCAAGAGCCAGAAAGGCCAAGTGCCTGTGACTATCAGTGGGAAAACTGGCCTTCTGATTTCTTAAGTTCTATTTCCACCATCCTGGGATGGCTTCCCTCGACATGGTCAAATAATTGCATCGGATGTAGATGCCCCAGTTCCTGCTTTTCGGGGCCAGGGACTCCAGGCTCCAGTTTATAAATGCTGAGAGGGAAGCCCGCTGACCTAAGCACACAGAGGTGGATAGGCGGCAGGACTGGCAGAAACCCTTCCAAGAGGCCAGCTTTGTCCTTGTTGGACCTTTTGCAGCTGGTTTTAGTTCTGGCTTCATATTGTCCGGCTCTGACTTTCCCCATCTGTCCTCCACAGGCCAGTGCAGCAGCGACCTGTTCCAGTCCACACACAATGTCATCGTCAAGACAGAACAAAGTGGTGAGTAGCCAACTTGGGAGGCCAAGCCTGGGGAGGACAGCTGGGAGGGCGTCAGGAAAGGGTGGGAGCAGGGCAAGTCTAGTGCTCTGGCAGGAAGCCAAGGGGTGCTTCCTCCCTGGCTCTCTCCAATGGGCCACCCCACCGTGAGTCTCGTTCCTTGCCTTGGGGACCAGGGACTGCCAACTATTTCTGATCTAGACTGAAGTTGTCCACACCTCTGTCCATACCTCCTGCTGCTGGTTAAGGCATCATCCAGGCTGGAGTCCAAGAGCTGGGGAAAATGCAAGGTTTGGGAGGGCCTCCTTCTCACACAAAGAGAGTCAGGGTCCTGGGCTGGGCCAAGTTAGGAGAAACAAGGGGAGAGAAGAGAAAAGTCCAGCGCTTCCTCCCCGCTCGTCCTTTGGTGGGAGTGCATTTCCCAAAAAGGAGGAAACTACAGATTTGCTGTTGCAGTTTCTGTAGCTTCTGGAGGGTCTGGGGGACATCCAAAAGCAGCTGCGGAACCCACTCCCTACCTCAGGTGCACTTTTAGACAAATGACACTATTCTGGACTCTGAGTAGGGGGTGTGGTCTCATAGATCTACGTTTATTTTTTGTTCTCCTATCCCGATCCAATCAGTCCTCCTTTCTCTGTCCCAAATCCTTCTCCTGGGGACCTGTTGGACTTGTGGTGGTGGTGAGGGGGAGGGGCAGGCAGTACTGCCTGGAGAAATGTGCCCCAGGGCCTCGCCTTGCATCCATTAGAGCTCTTGCATGTTGACCTTTGACCTATGACCTCTCAGTCCAGGGAGAGCTCCGTAAGTCCCCCAGGGTCCCCTGGCCATGATAAGACCACCGCTGCCCCAGAGTCGCTCCCCACATCTACAGCAGTGAGACTGCGATCCATGTCGGATGGCTGAGGTCACCACAGGCCTCCTTGAGGTGTGCATACGGGTCACCACGGACAGAATTTGACCCGGGGTGGTTTGGGAGTTGCTAGGGGCTGAAATTGGCTCCATGCAGTTATTTACTCTTTTATGAGGGGCTAGTCACCATTATTAAAGAAAAAGCAATAGCTGTTAAGCATGTTCATTAGGTCTTCCTGGCCTTGCCCCCCACCCCGCCCTGCACAACCCCCACCCCCACCCACCGCAGAAGCCAGGGGTTGGGTTCCCCGGATGGCCTGTGTTTCTGGGTCTGACTGCCCTAGAGGCAGACACAGGATTTGGCCCAGAGGCTGGGGCTCCACCCTCATTCCCACCTGGACCTGACGGATAGCCCCACTGGAGGAGCCTGCTGGTGTTGGAGAGGGCCCAAATAACTTAGTAATTCCTCCTTGACCGTCCAGACATTCTCGTGTTGCCAGTTCAGAAAAGCTGAGCCAAGGGGTGGAGAAGAAGGTCCACCCTAGGAGGAGGGGAGAAGAGGCTCTTAGAGGGGCCAACACCCCCCAAACCTTTTCGGTTCAGTTTTGTTTTCAGAGACAACAACAGGTGTACGAGGTGACCCAACGAGGAGAGAGGGTGTAGCCCCAAGAGATCGGGCTCGGGGTGCCCAAACACGTAGCTATTAGTTAAAATACCAGCTAAATCCCTATGTCGTAAACAGGAGGACTTAGCCGGTGAGTCAGGCTTTATATTATTTATGCTATAAAAACAAAATGAAACTCGGCCAGTGGCTTACCACCCTGACCCTGAAATTCAGAAGGCAGACAGGAGGGGAGCTGAGGGCAGCCTCCGTCTGTGAAGGGGGGAAAGCAGGAAGTTCCTGGTGGGGACGAGGTGAGAACGCCTGCCCGGTCTCACAGCTCTTGGCCAGGAAAGAATATGCTCCTGTTGGAGATCAGCCCAGATGTGGGGGTTGTGTAGGAGCTGGGCTTCATTTGGGGTAGGTGGACGGGAGTTTCCTTGGAATCCGAAATCCAAAGAGTCAGACATGCTTCCCCAGCCCTCTGCAGGGGTGTGGTGGGGGGAGAGGGAGTGCTCTTCTTTTTCAGAGATGAGGCAATGGGGCTTCCCTCTTAAAAGTTGTCTGCTTGATTTGGTAACACTCTCTTTGCCTTCTCCTTTGTTTTGTTTTGAGAATTTTATGTCATCGCTTGAGTTAATTGGAGAAATGCTGAAGGAAGGGGGGTGTCACTCCACTGGAGGGAGAGCTTTCAGAATTTCAGTCATGAAAACACCATGATAAAGACTGACTAGACTTTCCTGAGAGAAACATTAATTCTCCCAGGAAGATATTTCTAGGAAACGATGGTCATTAATTAAGAATTATTTGACCATAATAATTTCTTTTTCTATTCTGGTGATTATACAATAGCAGGCAGGACGAGGCCAGGCTCCAGAGCCCACTGCCTGCTGTGTGCATGCTGGGAAGATCCCCAGGAAGCCAAAGCATGGACCTAGGACAGGGTCTCACTACACTGTTCCCTTCACCTTTCTAAAGAGGCGTAGGTGTAGAACACACGGTTGGGGCCAAAACAAAGCCCATCTCCCGTTGGACACTGGAAGAAAAAGGAGTTAAGATTCTTATAAAATAACATGTGGTAGAAGCAGAATGTTATCCTGCCTCTCAGAGGACCACCCACAAGGTCCAGCACCTCTCCGATGAGCAGTGAGTTAGAAAAGGCAAACTCATCACCTAGGAAAATATGATGGCTGACCATTCCCATTTTCTGTCTTTTGTAGACCCTTCCATCATGAACACCTGGAAAGAAGAAAACTTTTTATATGACACCAACTATGGTAGCACAGTAGGTAACTAACTCCCCAACACTTAAGGGCCTTTGACATTCTTTTTATTCTGTTTTCTAACAGCCACAGAATTACATTCTAAGGAGGGGGGTCTTAATGTCGTTTGTCATTTCATTGCTACAGATTTGTTGGACAGCAAGACGTTTTGTCGGGCCCAGATCTCCATGACGAGCATGGGTCACCTTCCTGTCGGTAAGCTGTCCTGACATCAGGGGCTGAGGGTGCCTCGTGCAAGTGCTTACTGAAAACTAATGAGAATCACAATACCCTACGTTTCCACTTTGCTGGAGTCTTTCTTGTTAAAACACTGGGAAGGGAATGGAATTACTATTTTTAAAAGGTCTGTTTTTGAGCCAATATCTGTACTTTGAAAATGACCAGCAAGGAAGCCTCTAGGAAAAGTGTTTGTTCCTTGTGAAATCAAGTCAGTCTCTCGTGACAACAAAAAATCCTTTCAGCAAAAGCTTGCTCTTAGGGAATTATCTGATAAAAGTGTTCAGACTTGGGTCTATGTATGGGGGAAGAAGGCTGTATTGAATCTTCAACAAACTATGTCTGACTTCAGAGAAAGAAAACCTAAAAGTGGCCTTCAAAGGTCAGAGAACCCGAAGCGATAATCTCTGGGTAGTGGGGTAGCTGTTGGAAATTTCTAGAACCCTGTCTATCACAGATCAGCCTTTAAGCCTGAACCCTGATGGCTCATTAAGACTCTCATTAGTCAGAACCCCTGCACTTTATGAATTACATTGACGATAGTTGTGCTTGATTAAAAATGGATGCAAGTGGGGGCTATACTTGACTCCCAGTCAAGGTTCCCCTGAGAGGGTTGGTCCCTCGTGAGTCCAGAGAGGGGCTTTCAGATGACAATTCCCCCTCCCCTTACAAAGAAGCCCATTGGCATGTGCCCTGTGAGCATGAATGCACAGGGGAGGTGAACAGAGGGTTTTGTGGTGTCCCTTGACCTGGGTGCGAACTTGTAAAACCGCTTGGGTCTATGAGATTTGAAGCTTAGACTTGTCATGGGTCAATTGCTGTTTTCCTGGAATTGAAGCTGGGGCATCTTCAGAATCGGGATTTAAACGCATGCCTGTGAAGGAACTTGGAATCACACAGCCTCTCCTCCCCAGAAAACTTCCCTTGTTTTTGCTTTTGTTCAGTGTGTTTTTAAGAAATGAAATCATGAGGTTTTGAGGTTTTGAATGAAACAGGGATGGGAACCAATGTCAGTGGTTCTAGAATTGAGGTTAAGAACGAAGGGCAATTCGTTTCTCGACTTCCCACAGTGGGTACCGTGTTAGGTGTCATTCTTAGTTTTTGTTCAACTTTGGAAACAGATCAGATACTGGGAAGGCTCTGCAGTGGGTCTGCTATTCTGGGGGAACTGAGCAGATTGGGGGGGGGTGGAATTTCTGCAACAATCATTGTCACCCAGTCAAGACTGAGGGTTTCAGAACCAAGGAAACCACCAGGTCACATTCTGACTTTCTCTCCCACCTCATCAGGTGGCACCTCCTGTGTCCTTCCAGTTCTGTCTCTGGCTTATGGCAAAAATTTGCAGCTTAGAATAAACTTTCACCGACCACTTCCTGAGCCTCGGGGTCTGTTGGGTCCTGAGGTACCTGGAAAACAGAAGAGCCATAGGCACAACCCTCCTGCCCTCTCTGCCTGGCCGCCCTTCTCTCTTCTGTGTCCTGACTTAACCCTCTAGAATTTCACAGTCCACACGGGACCATTCTGTTTTCATATCTGCAGGAATAAGGAACTCACTGTCCCCTTATTCCATTTTTAAATAATCCTTAAAACGGGCTTTGCAGATCTGCACTCCTTTATCTCCCTTGACCCTGGATTCCCTTGTCACCCATTCCTATCCTTGGATTGTAACACGGTGTAGAAACCGGGGACCTCTACTGGAATTATTCCTTATAGAGTCAACACAGCGTCTGGGGCTGGCAGCTTCTTTGGAGTAATTAACTAGCCCTGGGTCCTCCAGAAGGCTAGTTAATTACAGCCTTGCCTGGGGGTCCATTCCTTTCGGAAAGGTTTAATCTCTACTGGAGGGGACCAGAACACCACCCCCGCTAAAAAAAGGACCTTTGTCATTCGTCGGAGTCTGTAGATTTCAAGTTCCCATGAAATCGGGTGCAGTTAAACATCTTGCTATGCTTTAAAGCAAGTTACAAGCCAAGCAGGCGAGGCTCGGCGTAAACTGATACCCTCTGTGATAAACGCAGGCGGGGAAGCGGGCTTTGTTTTGATTTCTCTGTCATCTGCCCATTTCACAAAATGGCCGCTGCCCATGTTCCTGATCTGCCCGATAGTCCTCGAGCCAATCACGCCAACTCGGGCTTGATGTGTTTATTCACTGACTTATTGAGCCTAGAGCTAGGGTGTCATGGTCTCTTATAACACTGACATTTGTATATCCCGTAAAGAAATGGCTCACAGCTGAATCACATGCAAATGCTTCTAATCTTCGCTTCTTGCAAAGCGGCATAGCTGAAGTCATGCCCTGGCACTTGCGTCACACACCCGTGGCTTGGTGCTCCCCTTGCCCAGACGGGACCTCGGCCTCAGGTGCCTGGGAGCAGAGCGAGAGAAAGCCGGGCCGGACGACTTCCCCAGAGCAAGCCATTATTTTACAGGAGTGAATCACTTAACCACATGGCTAACTTCAAAGCTTTTGGCTTTTATTTTAGGGTGAGGGGAAGACACGGGGGGGAGAGGCCATCGTATTAAGGGGAGGTTTCAGATCAAAAGACTTCAGTGCCAAGGCAGGTTCGGTGATCCCACAGCTTGCCCACACACACTGGCGACGGGAAGAGGAGGCTGGAAGAAATCCGAGTTTCTTTTGCCTTTGGCTGCATATTCCTCCGTGTGATGATGGAAACATTTTTATTGGGGGATTTATTTTGTTTTCTGTCTTTGGTTTTTCTTGAAGCTGGATGGAGGTCCATTCTGGGTAAATGGCTGGCATCTCACAGAGAACATTCCCTTATGGTCTGTCTGTCTGGGGTCTTTAAGTCTGGAGTCCACGGACTCGTTGAGAAAGCCTAGATCCCTGAAGTTGCTTACAGATTCTCATAAGGATACACCTACGTGTGTTTTTCTGGGGAGAGGGTCCACGGTTTCCTTCTTAGTCACAAAGGTGCCTGAGCCCCCAAAGTAACTGATTCTATAACAGCTCGAAATGCCTGAACAATGATGGAGGCCAATACGCTAAAAACCCTTGAGTTTTCATGAATTCAACCTTGGCTCTGAAGTAATGGCCCTGTATCCCTTCTGGATGCCTCTGGAAAATGAACTTTGCTTGTGGCCTCCTGGGTAAATGCCACCCTTTGTCCGCAGAACAACGCGGCCCTGTCAGAGTGATGTATCACTTGGAAACCGGGGTGAGTGCCAGACCTGTCGCAATATTGTCACATCCTGACGGGATGTCGCAATCTCACCCTGAAACCTACAGGGCAGGAGAGCGGAGTCTCCTTGCCTTTCCTGCGAATTTGCCCTTCCAGATTTCAGAGAAACCCAAGTCAGGTGCAGGCCCGCCTGCCGACAGTGTGGGGGGAGAGATCCTCCACCTGAAGAAGAGGCTTTTCAGTTGACCAGAGTTTATGACATCCCTGTCCTCCTCCTACCATGGCTCGCGGAGAAACAGCTGGGAACGCTGAGCCGTGACGAGCCGGGTGCTCCTATAGGTGACTGTGTGTGAGGATGTGTCCATGCATGCTGGGGAATCCAGAATCACTGAGCTGGAATGACTTTTTCCCACGAACTCGGGCATTGGAGAACTGAGCCTGATTCTCGGCAGGAAAGACTTCAGTGAAATCTCTTACGTGCCATCGTCTCTGGGATTGGTTCTGAATGGTGGTTGTGACTGAAGCCTCTGGATTCAAATCATGTGTCTTCACATCTTGGCGCCACTTTCAGGCTGTGTGACTTTAGACAAGTCACCTGATCTCTCTGTGTCTCAGCTCCTATACAGATCTTTGGTTCGTAATAGTCCCCACCTCAGAAGCCTATTGAGTGAGGTGACCAGGTCATTCTTGTACCAAGCCTAGCACAGTGGTGGCACATAGTAAGGGCTCAGTAAACAGTAGCGCTTCTTCTTAACCGTGGTATGTAGGAGCTAACGGTTATTCTAACTTTTTCGAATCATCAGCCACTCTTGACAATGAAGTGAATGCCATGGGTCCTCTCCATCTACATGCAGTTTCAGTCAGTCCATAATGCCCTGAAGGCCACACGGGCATCAGTGAACCCTAGCTTAGGAAGTGCTGATGTACTATGCACTGGGAGATGCATTTTACCGGCCCGGTTGCTTAACAGGATTGGCTTGCATTTAGGGACTGCTCTGTATTCAGATTGCTGGGTTACTGATTGAGAGATTTTTTGGTAAACTATGCCTTGGTCTTCCTGATGCCTGAAGTGCCCACTCACACACGCACACACACATACGTGCACACAGGCATCACTAGACCACTTATTTTTCTTTTTAAGAAGTTTTATTTCACCAGATCTGCCTCTGTCATTGTGTCTTTGGTGATACTCACAAGGGTTACCATAATGAGTCATTTGTTAACTAATCTGTGTTTCCATAGTCCACTGGTGGCCCTCTGTACTGAGTGCAGACCAGTCAATGGCCCCTTTGTCAGACTGATTAAAATATAACTTTGCATGCCAAAAAAGGGCACTCCTCTGGCTTAAAAGCCATTTTTCTTTGTTATAAGTGTTTACATTTTGTATTATATAAAAACACACACACATATACACACATACACACACACATACTTCTTTCAATGTCCTAAATCCTTCAGTGGCTTCCTATCTCTCTCAGAATAAAAGCTAAAATCCAAAAAGAGTCCCACAAAGCCTTACTGATCTCAACCTCAGCCCCTTGTTTACTGTCACGTTGGCATCCTTGTATTCTCTGAATGTACCAAACACATACTGACCTCAGGGCCTTTGCATTTACTGTTCTTATTCATTGGCAGTTCTTCTGCAAGCTCTGTGCATGGCTGGCTGTCCCCCTCACATCTTCTGGTCCCCTTCTCTGAGATGTCTTCTGTGACTGCCTTATATTTAATGACAAATTATTTCCACCTTCACACTCCTATCTCATTTCTTACCCTGCAAGATTTTTCTTCATAGTACATATCATCTGTTTTGTTCTGCTCATATACCACACACGCAAACAGTGCCAGGCATGTAGTAGGTGCTCAATAAATATCAATTAAATGACTGGATGAATGAGTGGCATGGATGACTGTAGGTGACAGGTAAATTAAGCAGCTCTCACTGTTCCTTTCAGCAGAGTCACCTGAGATGAAAAAGGAGCAAGACCACCCTGCAAAGTCCCACGCCAAAAAGCACAGTAAGTCGGCTGGCTTTCTGGTGGCGGTTGCCCATTCCCCTCAGGGTGGGTGTAACCAAAGGCCCTAGTTTTTATGCAAATATTGCCTCTGCCTGTCCCCTCCTCTTATTTATCTCAGCCTGTTTAGGGTGAGACAGTGGGAGCACCCCTCACGGGCACAGTGTCTCTCCGTAGTTTCTCGAAGTGGAGATGCCCTGGATATTTTCTCCCTGTGCTGTTCTTTTTGTTCGAAAACTGAGATACCCAGTGAGTGAGAACTGCTTGCAGGCACGAGGCTAGCCATTTCGCTCTCTCCAGAAAAATGGATGGGAAGAGAAGATGAGCAGAGACAATGGAGATGTATTCTTTTTCTCTTTTGTTGACTGTTGGCTTCCTACCTTTGTTGAGTGATTGATCTAAGAAAGGACTGTTTACTCTTAATAGTCAACAGTGTTCTTGGGAATTTGTCATTCCCCCGATAATAAAACCTTATGAAAATATAGGAGCTGTCAGAGACGTGGAGGGGAGGGCTCAGAAAGAAATCAATTGGACATTGTTACTATTTGTTACTCCATGTCATTCCCCAGAACTGAATGAACACAGCACAGTAAATGGCAGGGAGGGGTTGTATAGGGCAGGTCTTGTGGGGGTCAAGTAGGATTTTGTTGCTAATCTTACTGTAGTAGTTGCTTCATTGTCAAATTGGCCCCCTCAACTCCTACCAGATCCTGTCCCAGTATAATCTAGGAGTTCGAGTTCTAGAGCCCTGCTGACATGCATTTGACCCAACCACAGTTGCTGGGTGAGAGTGCTTTACCTGGGCTGAGGTTCTAAATGAAAGTGGTTGAAATTTGCTCTTCTGGGAAAGGACAGATGGCAAGGAATCCTGAGCAAGGAATCCTCCAGTAATTAAAAGAGATTTCCCTGGCATAGGAGGTCTAAGATCTATTCCTTTGTCTTAGCTTTTCCACTAGCTAATTGGGTGATCTTGGTTAAGTCACTTGAATTCTCTGTCTCCCCATTTCTTTTTTTTTCTTTTTTCTTTTCTTTCTTATTTTTTTTAAAGATTTTATTTATAAATAATTTATTTATTTATAAATAAATATTTATTTATTTGACAGACAGAGATCACAAATAGGCTCCCCACTGAGCAGAGAGCCGATGCACGCTCTATCCCAGGACCCTGGGATCATGGCCTGAGCCGAAGGCAGAGGCTTTAACCCACTGAGCCACCCAGGCACCCCTGTGTCTCCGTTTCTTGATGTATAAACTAAACAATTGTGCCAGTTCGTTCTCAAATGCCCTTTTAAAAGATATAATATATGGTGATTCTGTGATCTGACTGTGCCGGTGGATAGGGGAAATTTGAGTATGTTCTCCTTGATAGAAGATGTGGCAACTCTATGCTTCCTCTCCCCCTTCTTTGCTGTGACTTAGGCCCTTTATAAATTCCTTTTCCAACTTGTCCTCAGATCCACGAGGGACCCACTTATGGGAATTCATCCGTGACATCCTCCTGAACCCAGACAAGAACCCAGGGTTAATCAAGTGGGAAGACCGGTCTGAGGGCATCTTCAGGTTCTTGAAATCAGAGGCTGTGGCTCAGTTATGGGGCAAAAAGAAAAACAACAGCAGCATGACCTATGAAAAACTCAGCCGAGCGATGAGGTAAGGTGTTTCCAGCCCTGACTGTGACCGCTTGTTTCCCCTGGTGGTCTTTGTCTGAATGGCCACCTTATGTGATGTCCTTTGTTACAGATATTACTACAAAAGAGAAATTCTGGAACGTGTAGACGGAAGAAGACTCGTATACAAATTTGGGAAGAATGCACGTGGATGGCGAGAAAATGAAAACTGAACCTGCCAACACTTTGAGCACGAACCCAAACATTCCCCCAAATGATAGCCAGCCAAGAGCTCCTGGACATAAGTATTTCAAAGACTACTTTTCTCTGATATTTATGTACCTTGAGGGGGAAAACCATCTACTTCTAATGGGAAGAAGGAACACTACAGTTGATAAAATTATTTTGTTACTTTGAAGTATGTCCTATATGGGGGACAAACGTACACAGTTTTCTGTGAAATATGATGCTGTATGTGGTCGTGATTTGTTTTTGCCTCTATCGTGAAGTTCCTTTCCACGGCAAGAAGGGCAGGATTTGTAGCCTTGTGTTTCTTGCTAAGAGAAAGAGAAAAAAATTAGAGGGCATTAAATGTTTTTATATTAGGAAAAGGTGACATGTCCTCTGTGTGTAAGCATCCACATGGCCTCATCGGGAGAGGCGGGAGAGGTCACTAAGGTGAACTCCAAGGTCTCAGATTGACAGGGTGAACCCAAGGATGCTGGGAAGTTTAACCTGACCTTTTGGAGCCAGTGAGGGGAGCATGAAGACTTCCAAAATCCAAGTGGACTATAATCACTTCATAATCACATGACTTGCCATGCTTAAATCAGCAGAATAATGGTGAAGGCTTTCTACTCATTCAAGAATGATTTACCTGACACCAAGGCTGTCTCTCTCCCTCCCTCTTTGATGATTGGGGGAAAAAACTTCAAATGCCGTCTCTGCTCACTTCTAGGTATTTAAGAGAGAGTTTAGCCTTGGTTGTTTTCAATCCCAATTGTTTGAAAATAAATGGGAAAAAGGAAGTGGTGATGAGTTTGCTCTTGTATTCCTACAGCCCATCGATTCTCGATGAACAAAATGGATGTTTTTGGCTGAGTAATTCTTTTTTGTGCATTATTTGGCTATCTTGTGCTTGTAGGTTGTGATCTGTGACCTTTACCCACTGGATGCCAGTGCCCTCCCTTCCCCAAAGTTGTGACATCTTCAGATGTTGCCACATTTCCCTTGAAAAAGGGCAAAATTGTCCCTGATTGAGAACCACTGAGGCAGCCCGCCGAGACGAAGACAGGGATTTACTCTCAGAACAAAAATATGTGTAGATCTTTCAGTTCCCAGAGTGAAGTAAAAGTAAGACTTCAAAGTCAATCAATTTTTACGTTTTAAAATATTAGGGACAATGGGAATTTTAGAAATGGGAAATCTAGAGGGGATTTTCAGAATCCCAGATGAGAGCCAAAGTCAGAGAAGTTAAACAGAGTAATGTAACAAGAATTATAATAGAAGACATTTCACTAGAATGACAAAGCAGAGTAAAAATTACATTGCAAAAGGAAATGCTGAGAGAAGAATGAGAGGGGGAGAGAGAGAGAGAGAGAGAGCGAGAGATATCCAGGGAAAATCTTTGCTCTTTTGGATAATTTCTTTCCTGTCTTATCTGGACTCATCCCAAAGTGAATGTTGTATTGCCTAGATTTGTGTCCAGAGGATTTTTTTTTTTTTTTTAAAGACAGAAAAAAGAAAGGTAGATGGAAGAGAAACAGAATGCTCAGTTCAGGGGCTATGGTCAGTAAGGAGTTGGGGATTTCTCCAGTGGCATTGCTCCAGGCTGCCTGGAGACTTACTCCTGGGCCTTGCAGCCTGGGAGAAACATGAGCCTGTAGACACTTTGAAAATGGATTTGAACCCTGAGATCCCTTTTGCATCTTTTCTTTTTGGCTCCCCACATCCTTCGCTTTCTCCCCCCTTTTGCCTCTCTATTTTGAGCAATAATATGGGGATGGAGACAGGTAATGTCATCAACGAATAGAACACTTACCGCGGTGTCTCACCCAGCAAAGGTGAACGAGTCATAGTCAAAGGTTGTGGAGTGTTTGTAATGTATTCAGAAGGTTGGAAGTAAGAATTAAGAATTTGTCCTGATCATAACGAGAACCACACGGACGGTGACCTTGGAGCGGCAGCTTAGCGAGATGATCTTCTGAAGGTACAACCAAGTCCGTTTTTGCTTCTGCCTGGCTTGGTCACTTCCACAGAGGTGTTACTGGGTGTTGTCAAGTAACAGTTACCGAGGGACCTGAGAGAAATAACAATGAGCCACACAGACCCGCAGCACACTGCCTAAAAGACACACCTTGCTTTCCCAGCGAAGCTGAAGGACTCTGAGGCTTTTCCAGCATTTTACTACGTTTCACCTGGAACAAATTAAACATCTAAACATCTGAACTGGTATAAATGCATAAATGTTTGCATGTCTGTGTGCATCTGAATCGTGTGGAGCTATTAGGGACGTCTGCTAATTCGTTCTCTGTTCTTTCTTCCCGGGCTTTGCCTATTCATCATGGGGCGGGGATGGGGAGGTGGGGGGAGGCGCTAGATCCTTCCCAGAGCTCACCCTTCCCCAAACCTGCAAGTTTCTCACATTCCTCCAAATTGGCCTTGGCTCTTTCTGCACCCTCCCCCTGAAGAGCAATTTCTGCTCAGCAGTAAGTAAATCTGGGGAGTACCGATTGGAACAGTTCTGCAGATAATTAACAGATTGTGCTATTTGTTGAAAGTGACGGTTTCTTGGCACCCAGTTCCTGCTTAAATAGGCTGGAGTATTAAGTTCTCAGCATATCTCTCTATTGTCTTGGCTTGAGTTGATGCATTTTCTATGTGATGTTCGTGACTTGGAGAACTCAAGGGAATTGAGCCATGCCAGCTTGGGGTGTGAACAGAGTACTTCCCACCACAGTGTTGCAAGGGAGAGCAAAATCCCAGAGATAAGCCAGCATCAAGTGAAGCCTCCCCACAAACCCCGGTCTCTTGGGGACTCACAGCTTCTTGCTCAAGAAGCTTAGCTCTGCTGGATGTTCACAACATCCCTACACCTGGTCTCCTTGAGCTCCAAGGCTTAGGTTTTAAGCCTTTTTGCCATTTTCATGGGAATCTGAGGCAAGAAAGGTGTTGCTAAGATTTTACCAGACTCACATAATCTGAGTCTCCTGGATATTTTTCTTGAAATTTGAGCAAGATCCTGGATCCCAGAGACATACACCCACAGATTCTTAAACTTGCCTTCTGAACAGGGCAGATCCAGGTGATGAGTTTTCCTTTGAACATGCTGGTCCTTCCTCAAAGTTCATGCCTTTCTAGACTGTAAGCTCTTAGAGGGCAGGAACTAGATCTTATCCATATCGTTTTCCAGCACCTAGCATGGGCTCAGTCCTTGGTAAGTATATATTGACTTAATAAATGAACGTCTTCTGGAAGACTTCTCCATATCCACAATTGGGATGTGAATCATTTCTTTACTGGAATAAGAGCACAATGGCCAAAACTTCGAGAACATATTATGTATTAGATGAGCATTCTACTGTGAGATTTTTTACTTTGCCTTCCTACTTGTCCTGAAATGAAACCAAACAGTCAGGTTGTTTGGTTCCACCAGTCAACATATGTTGAATGAGAATTCTGTTCCCTTGTTAGGAGCTGTGAGACTTATCTGGTACAAGAAGCCAGTAATGGACCTTTGACCTGTTTTAACCAATGAAGGTTATGAATGTGTTTATATGATGTACATTGCTATTTAAGTGTAAAGCAGTTCTAGTGTTTGGGGGTTGGTTTATATATATATTTTTGTCTTTTTGAAAAAAAGGGATCTTTTGATAAGGTTAGTCGTGCATATTAGATTTTAATTTTGCAAGTGTGTTGCTTTTCAAATCTATACAATAGAGGAAAAGGTAAAATAGTAAGAGGGAAAGGCAATTATCTTATTCTTTTATAGTTAAAAAAATCATTTGTTGAGTGCCTACTGTGGGCACAGAATGGAGCCATCTATGTGAGGAGCATCTTTAATTCTACAGAACGTAAGAGATGTTCCACAGGACACTGTTGCATGGATACATGCGCTGTGAAAGAAGGAACAGCATCGTAGTCACAATACCAGAGCTGGATTAGCTTCAGCACTGGTTCTCAGGATGGCTTTTCTGGAATAGGAGATAGAGCATTTAATAAAAACCCATTGAGACTGTGCCTATGAACCATTGAAACGTATAAACCCTCACAAGTTTAGCTTAATTGGGATTAATCTTTCTGTAACTACCTGCATAATTCTTGCTTTTCTCCCATTTGGCTTCTGGGTCGACAATTTCTGGGAAACAATCCTACTACCACTATTTAAAAAAAAAAATCAGGGGCACCTGAGTGGCTCAGTGGGTTAATCCTCTGCCTTCAGCTCAAGTCATGATCTCAGGGTCCTGGGATCGAGCCCCACATCGGGCTCTCTGCTCAGCAGGGAGCCTGCTTCCCCCTCTCTCTCTGCCTGCCTCTCTGCCTACTTGTGATCTCCCTCTCTCTGTCAAATAAATAAATAAATAAAAATTAAAAAAAAATCAGAAATCTTATCCTTCAAACTATGTGAAATTCAAACTGAGTATTTTTATTGTATGAAAGAATTTTATTTTTGGAAGTATGGTTTTTTTTTGTTCGATGGGTCCCAGAAAACATGAATAAAAACCACAGAGATCAGCCTGTAATTGTGTGTTTCATGCTTCAGCAAATCGCCCAGAGGAAATGCAGTTGGTCTACAGCAACAAAAGGCATGCAATTCTTGCACATATTTATTCCGTAAGCATTTATTGAGCATCTCCTATGTGCCAGGCACTATCCTAGACTCTAAGCTATGGTAGAAAATAAAAGCGATAAAAATCTTGACTTTCATGAAGTTCATGTTTCATTGGATAGAAACAGACAAGAAACCAAACACTAACAAGCAAATATCAGAGGTGTCATAAAGAAATGTGGAACCAAGAGGACTGGAGAGTGCTGGGATATATAGGGATATATGCAAGTTTCACCAGGGGTAAGGAGGAAGGATTTCAGTGAAGACCCGAAAGGTAGAAGGAAAAGAACCATGCAGATAAGGGGGAATGATAATGTGGTGATGGGACCAGCAAGTGCAAATGTCCTGAGTTTCCTTCAGGTGTTCTTGACATGTCTGAAGAGCAGCTAGGAAGTCTATTTGCCAGAGCAGAATAAGCAATAGTAGGAAATGATGTAAACTAGTCACTGGCAGGGTAGATGACATAGAACACAGAGAACATTATGAAGGCTCCGGGTTTTCTTTTGAGTGAGGTGGGGAGCCACAGAGAAGTGACATGCTCTCACCTCTGGTTTAAAAGAATCCCTCTGGCTGTTGTGTTGCGAATGAATTGCAGGGAGTCATTCAATGCCAAGCATACATTCTTACGGAAGGATGGACAGAAGGAGGTAGAAAATCTCCCACTAACTCCCAGGCTTCCCATACGATGCTTAACAAATATTTCAAGGTAGGCAGTGAGTTCTATCTGTTCATAACATAGGGAGAGCTACGTTGTCTCCTGGGGCCCAGAAAGTCTCAGTCATTCGGTTCTTAACTTCATAGCCTATAATATGAAAATAATAATAGGTGAGCATTTGGGGAAGATCCTCTTGTTGCCAGAACCATGGGATGTGCTTTACATACATAATTATATTTAATCCTCCCACAAGTCTCAGATATATAGATATGATCTCCAATCTTCACATGAAGGAAACAGTGATCAGAGAGGTTAAATGACTTTCTTAAGGTCACACAGCTAGAAATTAGCAGTAAAGCTGTCCTTGTGCACCCAGACCTCAGTTCCCCAAAACCCATCTTCCTAATTCTGATGTTCTCTAGTTCATTGGGATGTTAATTTATACCACATGCACATACACGGCTTCATGGTTCAATATATTGGAGGAAGACTGAGTAACACAAAATCTTACGAAGTTATTCTTTGAGAATTGTTAGAGCCTTTATGATAATGGTATGCACTGTGAACCCGTAAGAGAGGGGAAAGCATTCCCAACTTCCCAAATGTGCGTAAAATGGACCTTTTTCATCAAGAGACACCCAGGGAAAGGATGATATGTAAAGATGACTTCTCTGACTTTGGTGAAGCAGTATTTTCCTGTTTGGGCCAAATTAGTATGCTGGTAATATTCATGCATATCACACTTGGCCAACTTCGAATATATTCTATTTCTTTCTCATTAGGAAGAAATTCCCTCTCTGCCCTGGGTGTTATTTATTTGCATTGATGCATTGGTCAGCAATCACAGTGGACTTGCCAAGTGACTCCTTTTGGGGAACTGTGAACCCCCCTGAATTTTTAACTCTTTAGGACTATCTGTCCCAAACTACAGGCACTAGCCGCATGTGGCTGTTGAAGTATCAATGAGTTAAAATTATAGAAATTAGTCACACGTCTGCATTCCAAGCGCTGCCCAGCCACATATGGCTACTGGTTCCAGTGCTGGACGTGTCGCCATAGAACATTTCCATAATCAGAGAAAGATTGAAGGCACAGCCAGGATCTAGAATCTGACTGGGAGGAGGAGGTTAAGGGTGGAAAGGGTAGTGAACAAAACTAACTCAGGCTGAAATAAGATCCCGGGAGCCTTGGAAACTAAAGGTGACCCTGAATTGTAGAGAACAATCAAAATAAAGATCCAAAGCAAATCTCTCTGTGTTTGCTGGAATGGTGACAGTAGCTACCAGTGCAAACAAGTTTGATGCTGTCAGTGGAGACTTGGAGTGGGAGGATTTTATTATTCTTATCTCCAAACCCCACACATACCCTACAGTCATTAATACGAGTGTTCTAAGGATGCGGCTTTCTGGTTGGGAATATTGGCATTGAGGGAAGATCACCGAAATGGGCAGGGAAATGAGAGGTCCGTAAGCAGGAATGGCTGGGAACTCCCACTGTCTGCCACAAATGATACTAATACCATTTTCTTCCTTTTTTTCAAGACTCACTTTTTGAATCATCATTTACCCATTATTGGCTATTGCCTTATAAGTCAATGCTTTTCCATTAACTAGCGTGATCTGGTCTCTGTGCACATCAAATCACTGAAAATGCTCTGTTGAAGGTCACAGCCAAACTCACTGCTGCCTCAGGGGCTTTGCTTTAGCTCTTCCTTCTGCCCAAAAAACACCTTTGAGTGTCATGTGGCTGGCTACCTCCAGTCCTGTGGGTTTCAGTTCAAAAAGCCTCCTTTCCTAATCACAGTTAGAGCTGGAAGATCATTTGGTGCAAAACCCTGTCCTAAGAGCACAGAGAGCTTAATGCATAGACCCAAGGTCACACAGGCTTTTAGCTAGGAGGGGAAGCCAGTTCCCTTGTTTTCCCATTCATGAATCCTTACAAGTACACGTTACAGGTTCTCATAATCACAGGGGTCTTCCATCCCCAACATGGGGACATCCTCAAGGAACCTCCCTTTCCTCTGTCTCCAAGGCGATGCCATGCAAATTTCTTATGCTGATTCTTTGAATCCAGTCCACATCATCTTCCCTCTGGAGCCTAGCCTGGTCCGGGAGGAAAACCACACTTCCTCGATTTCAGTGGAAGAGCAGATGAGACCAAGTTAGAGCTGCTCAGAAACCGTAAATGCAAGGGTCCTTGGCACTGCTGAGGAGGAGGCATGAAGAATACAGAATCAAGTAAAAGATGTGATGAATCATCAGCTTTCCGACTTCTCTGCTCAGCGTCAGTGTGTGTGTGTGCGCGTGCGCGCGCGCATGCACCTTCCTCGCTCTTACCCTATGTCTCTTTCAGAGTTCTCACTTCTTTCCCATGCCTTTCCTTCCTCTTGCTCACCAGTCCCTTTCAGACTCCTTCCCACCTCAAACCCGTCTTTCCAGGTTGCTGAAAGATGGAGGGCTGACAAGAGGACAGTCCTGGACCAGGATTGGTGCCACCTCTCTGAAAGCCTCAGTGGTGACAATAACAAATGGTATTTACCTAAGAGTTATTAACACATCAACTGTTCTCCCCTTGACTGTTTAGTCATGTCATTCAGCATTAATGGACTTTTCCAATGGCAAACAGAAAGAGAAGAAGGAAAACAAACAGTGTATTCACACTTGATAGAGTCAGTGATCCCTGCCAAAGCTGTGAAAACAGAGGTGATCTCTTAAGTTTGACCCGAGGACACGACTCATCTGAATGGGGATACATAGGATTCTGGGGCCATGTTGGACTGAGTTCCTGGTGAGATGGAAGGCAAGAAGTAAAGGATGTGGCAGCATGGCACAGAGGACAAAGTACTTCACTGTTCCCAAGTACATAATGATTACAGCCAAGGTGCCAGGCACTATACCAGGCGCTGCCACAGAGCACACGATGGACTCAAGGCAAGATCAAGTGACTGGTCCTGGCTCACAATGCAGATTAGTGTGGGAGCCCATGTCATTTCTGGTTCTACTCCACTGTGCTGTGTCCATCAATGTCCATGTTTTCTCTAGGAAGGAGATACCCTTATGTTACTGGAACTGGAAAACAGGCCAACAGAGTACAAAGCATAGGCTTTTGAGTTGCCGGCTCCGAATCTCATTCCTTCTACTATAAGTTGGGTGACTTTGGCCAATTGACTTAACCTCTCTCTTTAAAACTCAAGTTCCTCATAAACAAGCAGGAGTTCCTAAGCTGGAGCTTATGCTTTCTAGGGGAGACAGACAAATAATTGGGTATGACATTGCAGTGTGCTCAATAATAGGAGAATGCAGGAAGGTAAATCCTGGGAGCTGGTCATGGCTCCATCACCAAGTAGCCATGGTCCTTCGGGAAGTTTCTTCGACCCTCTTGCTTTGGTTTCTTCATTTGTAAATTGGAAGTTTGGACTAGATCATCTCCAGAGTCATTGCAAATAGAAAGATCCAGGAATTTATGAAAATAAGTTTGAGTCTAGTCCAAATATCATGTAAATGTTTATGATTCTGCCCTGGGGTGGGTTGGGTTGCTAAAGTGAACACGGAGGCGTCTCTGGTGGTTTTATAGGACCGTAGCAGTGGGAGAGGAGTGAAGACAAAGCAACAGAGTCTGGACCCCTGGATGTATATAGCCAGTTTCAGCAGAAGCCATCCTTCCAGATCTAAGAACCGTGTCCACCTGGTGAGTTTGCTCCTGGGGAAAAGGCTCATCAGTGACAGTGATGGCTGATGTTTATTTAGTGCTGACTGTGTCAGGAAAAGTACCATACACTTTGCTTGTAAGATCTCATTTAATCCTATGAGGCAGGTAATATCATTATGACCATCTTCCCCTTCGGATGAAGATACTGAGGACCAGAAGGATTAGAGCGTTTGACAAGTGGCAGAATTAGGACTTAAACCTAGCTCCCATACAACAATGTCTCTACTGCATGAATTCCTAAGCTACTCAGGGAAGAACCACCTGAGGTTTCAACTGCTGGGTGAAGTCGCTTTTTTGAGTAGGCTTTCTTAGAAATAGAAAGTAGAATTTTCCAAAAGTGCAAAAAATAAGCAGGTCCCTGAGGTATTGAGTACAATTTGAAATACAAAACTCACGAAAGATACCACCTTTTCTTGAGTCTGATTGATCCCAGTAATGCTAGTGGTAGAACCACAGATTGGATGGCCAGGGAGCTCCTGCAGGAGGCATGCATTCTATGTCCACAAACAATGTTAGTCTCAGGGAATACGTGTGTACTGCGTGAGTGGTGCTGAGGAAGGGATGCAGACTATGGAGATAAGAGGTAATTTCTGGTCCTGACCACCTTCAAAGCCTTCACAAGAGTAGGATTTAATTGGCCATTGCAGGAAAGAAAGTATTTTCATTTAAAAAAAAGACTTTATTATTTATTTGACATACAGAGATCGCAAGTCACAAGTATGCAGAGAGGCAGGCAGAGAGAGGAAGGGAAGCAGGCTCCCCGCTGAGCAGAGAACCTGATGCGGGGCTCTATTGCAGGACCCTGAGATCATGACCTGAGCTAAAGGCAGACACTTTAACCCACTGAGCCACCCAGGCACCCCAGGATTTTCATTTTTAATATAATTTAAAAAAATGATGTCTAATATATATACATATGCATATATATAATACATATATATCCAAATATATATATACATATACATACCTATGTATATGTTATATAATATAGTAGAAAGTTAAAAAAAATCAAATTCCCACACTCAAAATAACCAGTGTACACATTTGGTAGACATCCATTCCGGGTCTCTAGAATAATAAATAGATAGATGGATTGAGAGCTGGGAACTAGGAGGGTAAAGGATATGGGGGAAAGCATGACTTTTCCCTGTGAAACTTTATATCTGAACCATATTAATGCATTAATTACTCAATAAAAAATAGGCATGTAGATGGAAAGAATTTTATAAAATATGATCTTAAACATTATTTAACAAAAAAATCATTCAATTTGACTTGAACTCAGTTTGAAGAAAAAGAAATAGAAAGGATCTCTGAATTCAAATAAATATTTCTTTAATATAAAATATATTTAGTTCAAAAAGATACTTCTACGTTCAAGACAATAAAGTAAGAATATTGACCTTGGAGTGATTCTGCTTTCTGAAGGTACATGTTGCCATTTTAGATGGGATTGGTTGAATCCTTATTTTGAAAGGCGATAAAATTAACATGTGTTGTCCCTCATGTTTCCCTTCCCCAATTTACTGATTCAAGTTAGTGTTGTTTTTTTTTTCCATTTTGCTATTGCTGAGGATTAAATACTTCCATTCTTTTTTTTTTTTTTAAAGATTTTATTTATTTGACAGACAGAGATCACAAGTAGGCAGAGAGGCAGGCAGAGAGAGAGGAGGAAGCAGGCTCTCCGCTGAGCAGAGAGCCTGATGTGGGACTCGATCCCAGGACCCTGGGATCATGACCTGAGCCGAAGGCAGAGGCTTTAACCCACTGAGCCACCCAGGTGCCCCAAATACTTCCATTCTTTTTGATAAAATCAAAACCCTGATTCCCAAAGTTGTCTAGTCTTAGATCTAAATTTAAGTGTGTTAAATGTTTGCCACCAGTCCTTCTACATTGGTTATCCATTTTTTTACTTATTTCTTTATTTGGATTCACCTCTCAGATGTCTGGGTTTCATAATGTGGTGAATTCCTTTGAATCCCTCTTGTGTATATGTATATATTCTCTCTTTCCAGTAGTTCTTGGTCTTCACCGGGACCCACATCATTTTGAGGAAACTAGCTCTTCCTTGAGCTCCAGGAATGGAGCCAATGACCCAGGCTGAGCAAATTAGAGTATTCTATATCTTTGAGGAGGATTATCTTTATGACCTAAGCTCATGTGCTCTGTGACTCTCAGTAGATTTTTCTGGGAAGGTGGGGATTAGAACTCTCTTTCTCAGGATTGTATGATGTGAGGATATGAATCATAGAACTACTCCAACTATTTTTTTCTTTCCATAAGGGAAGTTAGCCTGAGGATAAAGTTACTGTAGTGGGGAGGGGCAGAACAAACCAAATTTCAGAGGACTGATACTGGATCCTTGATGATATCATGGACCCTGGATCAGGCTGTACCTGAAGCCCTCATAAGAGGAGCATAAGTTCTTCTTTTAGATTTCTGACTTTTCTGTTGATTGCAAAGTGAAGAGTACTAGTGAATGAAATTATGAAGATAGCTGGTGACAGGAATTGATGGAAAGAGCATTCCTTTAAAGGCAAGGGCATGAACAAAGCTTTAGAGGCCAGAGAATAGTCAACATGTGGGTTGGTCTTTGCAAGTTTAGTTTTTTCTCAAGTTACAAGGGGCCTTATTCTTGTTAAAGAGGAGTAGAACCTTGGACTGAAGACTTGACTATCACAGCATATATTTCCTTGTAGGAAGGTCTTTTAAAAAAAAATTGATTGATTTTAGGAGAGAAAGAGAGAGAGAGATCCCACCTGTGAGCCCAAGTGGGAGGAGGGGCAAAAGGAGAGGGAGAGAGAGAAACCTTAAGCACACTCCCCACTTAGCATGGAGCCCCATGACCCTGAGGTCATGACCTGAGCTGAAATCAAGAGTCAGACCCTTAACTGACTGAGCCACCCAGTCTTCCCTCCTTATAGGAAGATCTTATGTGGTGCTGGGATAATGTAAAAGAGCCAAGAACCTGGTGGGGATGTGGGGAAACAGGGAAAGGAATTGTCCCGCCAAATGGATGAAGCTCATTTCATTCTCTTGTGGAATGTTATAAGGCATTCATTACAGTTCAGTCCTGGGACAAGTAGAGACAAAATCCTGAGTAAGAGCAACCTTCCCTCATATTAATGAAGCTGACAACTTCTTATCAGAAATTTTGATTGCAGTTTGTCTATCTATAGGACAAAGTCCTGTTTTGTAACCTCCTGAAAGAGTCCAGCTTTGGAGCCATGGATCTCTCATCTGGTTGGAATTATGAGCCAGGACAATGGTAGGACTTGAGTGACTGTGCAAGATCTCTATTGTCCCTAAACTGACCTGCATAATGGAGAAGATTGCCTTTGTAATATTTGACTTGGGGAATTTCAACAATCTCTGATTCTTAGAGAGGCAGTATATTGTAGTACTTAAACACTAGGCTCCAAAGCCAGATTGCTTGAGTTTGAATCCTGGCTAAAGCATGGTCCTAAAATCCCATTTAACCTGCAAAATAACTCTATGTGATATTAGTACTTCTATTGTACAGGTTGCAAAAGAGTTTTCAAAATCTTCTGATGCTATGAAATACATACAATTAGTTAGTGGCAGAGATAAGATTTAAACCAGGGTCAATCAGGCTTCAAAGTCCTTATTTCTACCCCTCATCTATTTTTTATCGCTTCTGTTAGATGTCACCCATAAGCTCACTATTGCAGGAAGAACACCTTTTTCTGATTTTTCTAGAACAAGGAATGGGAGCCTAAAAGATTGGGTCATTTCTCAAGCAGATAAGAGCTGGGGAAACAATGGCCAGTTTCTCCATTTTCTGCTTCTTTCACCTCTATTCTATTTCATACACTCTTACCAGGAAACTATGTAATACACAGCTCCAGTCATGCAATCACTGGGCATTAACACCTTCAAGATCTTTCCATTATGGGGGCACCTGGGTGGCTCAGTTGGTTAGGTACCTGCCTTTAGCTCAGGTCATGATCCTGGAGTCCTGAGATCGAGCTCTGCGTGGGAGCTCCATACTCAGGGGAGAGTCTGCTTCTGTTTCTCCCTCTCTCTTTACCCCTCCCTACCCCTGCCAACTTGAGCTCTCTCTCTCTCAAATAAATAAATAAATAAATAAAATCTTTAAAAAAGTCTTCCCATTATCTATAAATCAAACTCTAGCTGCATATTTCCATTCTTACCTTTCATAAAAATAGATGAAAATTATGGTCCATCTCTCCAAATTTTATTTTATTTTTTAATTTTATTTATTTTTTATTTTTTATTTTTTCTCAAATTTTAAACGATACTATAGACTTCTACTTTCAACCAGAACACAGTAGCTCATAGCAGGAGGACTGGAAAGGTTGGAAGACCCTGAGAGCTCCTAAGGCAACCAGGAGTTGAGGGGACAAAGTCCCAAGGAAAATGGAATCATGCCAGGTGAATTGACATTTTGAGTGACTTTCTAATCTCAGGTCATTTTCAATTTTGGATTTGAGACAAAAAGCTCAGGTAGGAGGCAGCTACCAAGAGGCAGAGCAACCAGGGAAGTTTTGATAGTCTTGTGGGGCTGGTGAGACAAAAAGTGGACGCTTAAGGAATTAGAATAACAATGAGAAAAGAGGACTGAAGAACTAATCCCAACACTCCATCAGATTCCCCACCCCTCACAATTTGCCGAATTCTGTAACTGCTTCTGGTATGAGATGAATAAACCTGGGCTCTGAAAAGCAGAATGGAATGTTGTTAGTGTCATAATGCTAAAGGGCTGAGGATTAGGATTCAGGATCAAGCAGGCAGAAAAATATTCAATAAACATCTGAGGCTTTTATTGGGAATTCCGGAAGGTAGAGTTTACCCAAGTGGTGAATCCTTGCCATAATTACAAATCCACTTCACATCAGCTAATTACTTGATTGGTGGAAGTTGATAGCCCCTCATCTGTCTGGCTCACAAAAAAAAAAAAAAGAGTGAAGCTTTTCAAGAGAGTAACAAGGACACCTGGGTGGCTCAGTTGGTTGGGCATCCTCCCTGCTTGGATCGTGGTCCCAGGGTCGTGGGATGGAGCCCCAAGTCAGGTTCTCTGCTTGGCGGGGGTCCTGCTTCTCCCTCTCACTCTGCCTATTGCTCCCCCTGCTTGTGCTCTTTCTCTCTCTCTGTCAAATAAATAAAATCTTAAAAAAAAAAAAGAGGAAGATAACATTATTCAATGTCTTTACAGTTTTTTATACATACTTCAATAAAACATTACTAGGACCAAAAGACAAAAACCTAGAAAAAAACTAAGTAATAGAAAATATATATGGAGGCAGTAAATAGGTCTAAAATTTATTTAATTGGGGTGCCAGAATGAGAGAAGAGAGAATGAACCAAAGCAACATTGAAGAGGTAATGGGCAAGAATTTTCCAAAATAGATGAAACCCACAAGGTCAGTGATTTCTGCAAACTCTGAGAAGAAAGAAGCAAAAGAAAACCACACTTAGGCTTCACTTTTACATTCTGAAAAACAAAAATCAAAGGCAAGAGACAAAGAGAAATTCTTAAAAGTAACCAGAGAAAAAAATTAGTTCTATGACTTATCTTCAGAAATAATGGAAGCCAGAAAACTTTGGAATGGAATAGCTTCTATAAAGTTCTGAAAAAGTTTTCTAAATTAAAATTCTGTACCCATCAAAAATATCCTTCAAATGTTAAAACCAAATAATGACTTTCCAGACAGAAAAAACTTACTGGAATGAGCTATTAACATACCTACTGTAAAATTAATACTAAAAAAGTTCTTTGGGAAGAAGGGAAAACTATCCCAGTTTGGAAAGGACCTCAAAAGAGCATCTGGTCCTTTCCTCTGTTTCTGGGAGCACAGAACTCCCTACTCTTGAAGATGCTTAGAGCCCAGTGGTAATCTGTATAAAGTCTGCACATTGCCTGACATAGGGTGTCCACTCAATAAATGCAAGGGATACTTGGACTATGACTAGATTTCATCTAAAATCTTGTTTGATGAAGGACAAAGACAAAGTCTTAGAATTCTACAGTTGTCTAAATTGGGACAGTAATAGTCAGGTTCACTGCCTTGGGGTAAAGGCATTGAGGATTATAAAAAAACTTGTGGTAGCCAGCCTCTAAGATAGCCTCCCAGTGATTCCCTTTCCCTGGTATTCATATCCTTGTATAATATGCTCCATCCATGTACCAGGTTTGGTCTGTGGGAGCAATAGACTATGGCAGAGTAATGGTGTGTCTCTTCTAACAGACTACAGAAGAGATCCAGCCTTCCCTTCTCTTTCTTTCTTGTTTGGACTCATTCCTCCAAAAGAAGTCAGCACAGAGAGGCCTATGTAATGAAGAACTGAGGTCTCCAGAAAATGGCCACATCAGTGAGCTTGGAAATGAATCCTTTGACCCCAACCTAGATTTCAGATGATTAAAGCCCTGGCTGACAACTTGACTACAATGTCATGAGAGATTGTGAGCCAGACCTACTCAACTAAGCAGCTCCTAGACCCCCGATTCTCAGAAACTGCGTGAGAATATAAATGTTTCTTATTTTAAGATGCTAAATTATAGAGTAACTATAATTAGAGATACTAATACACCCCTTATACATGCTTAATAAATATTTGTGGAATAATTTAATGCACCTGTATTTGGTTTCTCATCCTAAGTTCAACATATTGAGTAACTTTCCCAAGATCCCACACTTGCCTCTTCCATACCCATGAGTCATCTTCTTGTTTCTTGATCATGGCATTTCCCGAGGTCTTTTTCCTGCTCACATCCTGCCTGCAACCGGATGGGGCGAGATGGTTAGACTGTGGGTCCCTTGACTCGGCTTGGTCCTTCTCCACTGCAATGACTGGGCCTGTTCTCCTTATGAGAGAATAATTCTGACCTTATTATGTATCCAGAAACTATGGGAATTATTTCCCTCCAGGTTTGTTTTCATCTCAAATTTCAATATGTTAACAGAAAGCTTATGTCTGAGCTCCTGAAAGAAGCAACATTTGAAAATTATTCCATTCTGTTCTTCATATTTCTTTCTAGAGGGTAAGTTGAGGTGGAAGAGGCATGTGTGGGGAAAAAAAAATAAGGGTTTCAGGTTATCTATCGCCTTATACCGGACCTGGGCAAAATCAAGGCAGATGTTGATAATGATCAAGGAAAAATACCCTGTTGAGAAGACCTATATAAGAAGCCTCTGGTGTTTTTCCTGCTTCAGTAAGAACCAGGGTAGAGTTTCCCAGAGTCCAGGACTCAGGGCTGCAGTGTTGTCTGTTTTGCCACAATGAGAGGAGTTTGGAAATTTCCTGTGTGTGTGTGTGTGTGTGTGTGTGTGTGTACAATTGTGCATACAGTGGGCTCTAAGTTCTTCCAGGACAGGTAATATTCCTATTGTCTATCCCATGTCAGTTCTAGGCACAAGGTAAATATTGAGTGAGGGTGAGGATGTGCATTTTTCACCTTTGGTGATTATGTATGCTTGTTTTACGATATGTTTTCTTTACTCATTTTAACCTTACAAATTTCTTCTTCTCACAGAAACAAAAGACAACAAACCACAAAAACCAACCAAAACTAAAACTCAGTTCAGTGAGCTAATAGCGAACAGTTGTTTTCTCTTCTCTCTCTCTCTTTTTTTTTTTTTAAAGATTTTTATTTATTTATTTGACTCAGAGAGAGCAAGCAAGACAGAGAGCAAGCGCAAGCAGGGGAAACAGCAGGCAGGGGAGAAGCAGGGAGCCTGATGTGGGACTTGATCCCAGAACCCTGGGATCATGACCTGAGCCGAAGGCAGACTCTTAACTGACAGCCGCCCAGGCGCCCCAGTTGTTTTCTCTTCTTCTCTGTGTTGTTTTCTGTCTGAGGCCATTCTCATCTATTACTGCCTCTTTTTTTTCCTCTCAACTTTTTTGGGTTGGGACTAGAGTGCCATTTTACATGGGAGGAGATATGCTCAGAGAGGTTCTTTTCTTTGCCCAAACCACGCACATCAGAAATGGAAGAGCTGAGATATGAACGAGGGACTTCAAAGCCCCAGGCACTTCCCACTACCCACACTGTCTGTATGCACGTGCTGATGACGTACTTCTTTTGCCACCAGCTGAATGGCCACCATCTTGAATGAAGAGGTGAATACGTCAGGGCTCCTTGGAGACGCTAAGACTCTGGCTCTCCCACTCATTTTTAGCAGACTGATTCTACTTTTGTTGACTTTTACACTTTGTGATTTCCTATAAAATTTCATTTGAGCAAAGCTTTCCAAAGCCAACAAAGTCCATGTAGAATGAACAGATCCACTGACCTTAATGATTAGAAAACCTCTAAGGTTCCTACTATAAAAACCTATTCCAGTTCCTTCCTTCTGAGCCATCAGTCTTCAGTCTCAGAGGCTCCTGGCCACGATGAGTGAGTGTGGAGCCAGACCTCCCTTGACTCAATGCAGTATCACTGCCCTCCTGCTCAACTCAGTTTTAGGACTCAGGCCCCATGGGAAATGGGAAAACCAGGCAACTTTAAACTGGGACTAGTTAGCAGGTCACAACTTCCCCTAGCAGGCTGAGAGCCAGTATATCCTAATGGCTAAAAGTGCAGGTTTTGGACTCAAACATATCTAGTTTAAGTTCTGCTTTCCATGGATTGCTTTTGCCTATGGCCAAGTCCCTTTATTTTTATCTGTCTTCATTGGTAAAACAGAGGGAGTAGTAATAAATGTTTCATCAAATTGTTGGAAAGGTGAAATGAGACCAGGTATGTAAAGTGCCAGCAACTACCATTTATTGAGCACTTACTGTATGCCGTGAGTTCTGCTGAGGGTTTCAGATAGGTTGCCTTGTTGCAATTTCTTAACAAATTTGTGAGGTGGGAATGCTTGGCCTATGACTGGCTACCCAAGAAGCCACCAGTCAGTGGGAGTTGTCATTATGTGGTTATTGCTTTACAGTGACATGGTTGGCTCAGCAGTGCTAGTGACATTAGTGAACCACAGAGCTAAAGGGTTTTTCTCAGTGAACTCTTCTTAATGGGGTTTCTCCTTTCTTGGCCTCTCCTCAACCTCATTTCCAACAAGGTCCCTGCCAGCTCGCATTGATAGACAAGAAGGCACAAAGAATTTTCAGAAAATTAGATTTTAAACCCGAATACTAACTGGGTCCCAGCTCTCCCACTTTCCAGATGGAGAACAACATGTGTCGTTCACCACTGATGGAGGAGACCTTTGGCAAATTATAAGATCTCTCCAAGCCCTACTATCCATAGCTGACAAAGCTGGAGAAGGAATGAAATGTTCATTGAGCATTGACTACACACCAGGAGATCCAGATAAGCTACCTCAATGGTTCATATCAACAGTCTATAATTATGGTTACCCTTTCACAGATGATAAAACTGAGGTTCAGGGGAGTTAAGGCTCACCCAAGATCATACTGTCATTAGGTGACAAAAGTAGAACTTTGAATGCAGGTTTTCTAAAACCAAGTCATATGTCCTTTCTGCCATACCAGCCAACAATTCCAAAGGCTGTCCTGGAGCTGCTTCCCATGCTTCCCATGCCCACTCTGGGTGGACGGAAGGACGAAATCTCCTCTTTGCTTCAGAGGTAAACATCTGTCTTTAAGAACTACCCACTATACTGGACCCTTCAGCCTTTCAATGGAGTTTTAAGGGCTAACCTACTTCTCCTTAGGGCAGCCTAACACTCATCTCTTTGCAGGTAATTTTGAATAATATGACCCCCCCTTTTTTTTTTCCCCATGAGATTGTTTCTTCTCTGAACCCACAAGCTTGGATACAAATGTAGCTTTGGTCCCTGTAAACAAACACAGTGACACAGCCACATGACTCACCCACCAGTCACTTCCAAAGCTTGGGCATGGCATGACCCTGACCACCTGTTCTGTCTCCTGGGGAACAGGCTCTTAGGACACGCCTGGGAGGTCTTGTTCATGTATCAGTCACCTGCGCTGTGCCATCCTGGTAGAGTAGATCTGAAAAGGTAAAGAAAAAAGTCTGAAAGCAAGAAGAATTCATGGCTTTGCTGGGAAAGAAAGTGGTCTCTATTTTTTTTTTTTCCTAGGAGAAATTGGTCATCAGACAACCAGTTGATTTAGAACCTGTTGAGAGCCAGATGCCTGGAATATAGAAAGGGATGAAAAATAAGAGGCAAAACCAAGGTTGCAACCCATTGCCTGATCAGCACAAGTCATAGAATATTCAATATTATGACTGTTTAGGAAGATCTGGAATTCTGTGATAGGTTTAAGACAGGGGACTCTGCCATTAAGTCTACAGCCTTTTGTTAAAGGAAAATTTTTAGTTCTTGGGATGGAAAGCCCCCTTTTCCCAAATCTCCTCTCCCAAATCTCAGGTACCTTGTGTTTAGACTGAAGTTTTGATCTAGTGATGAAATATGGCAACAGTTAACATGTCAATATCCTAGGGGAGAAATGACGCATGAGACCAGAGATACCTTTCACCCACAGTGCTTTTTCATTTGATAGGAAAGAAAGGGCTGGCAGATTGTACTGAGAAGGACTGTCATCTCAGGTAGGATTCAGGGGGAGAATCACTGGGGCTGTGCCTGATTAGCAGCGTCCTTCTTGGGCTGGAAGGAGAAGTCTTAGGACAGATGCTCAGTAGGCACATTTGTTGACTCTACAGTAAGAGCATTTCCTTACTCATTCAGTGGCAAATGTGTGAAAAGAAGCTTTCAAGTGTGAAAGAAATATCTAGGAGTAAGTCGAAATATAGTAAAAAATTTTTGTCATTATAGTCTTTAAAATGACTATCATAGAGAAGTTAGGAAAATAAGAAAAGAACAAAGTTAGAAAAATAAGAAAAGAATAAAGAAAAAAGAGTAATTCATAGTTTTGCTTCAAATACGTGTTATATATGTTAACACATGCTAATATTCATATATTTCGCTGCAGCATTTTTTCTATGCTTTACTTCTTTTGAATATGTTGAAATTGGGGTGCCTGGGTGGCTCATTGTTTAAGCATCTGCCTTTGGCTCGGGTCATGATTCCAGGGTCCTGGGATCGAGCCCTGCATCAGGCTCCCTGCTCGGCGGGAAGCCTGCTTCTCCCTCTCCCACTTCCCCGGCATATGTTCTCCCTCTTGCTGTGTCTCTCTCTGTCAAATAAATAAATAAAATCTTTAAGAAAAAGAATATTGTTGAGATTAAATAATAGTAATTTTATATCTTGCTTTTTTATTATCGTTATGCCATGAGAACATTCCATACTATTACAAACTTTTCGTTAATCCTAAAATTGCTAATATATTTTAAGAATTGAGGGCGAGTATGTGCTAGATATGATGTAAATATTTTGCATTCACAATCTCATTTAATCCCCACACAAACCCTATTAACCAGTATTGTTATGGTGTTCCTGTTATAAAAGCTGACACTGAGGCTTAGAGACGTTAGCTGGTGTGTTCATAGCCACCCAGCTAGAAACAGAAGAGCTGGAGTGTAAATCCTGGCTCGCCAGGCTGCTGCACATGCATTGTTTTTTTAAAGGATGTCATTATGTCATAGCTTAACTGACAGTGTTTTTTCTTACTTAATGATACATAAAATAATGGAGTATCTTACAATAAATTAGTGTAGATGAAATTTAGTAGTATTATACCAGGATTACTCATTATACCTCTACAAAGCTCTACACCCGCACCCGATCAGTTTTGCAGAAATATGTTATTGTATACTTTTGTCCATGTGTGACCTGCCATCGTCAGCAAAGATCATTCTGAATTACGAAAAGGTTGGTAGAGGTATGGACTTCGTTAAATGAAACAGTGCTTGCAGAGTAGATGAGACAAATCCCTAGAATACCAGCAAAACAACTCATGGGGGAGAAATCGAGTTGTCCTTGAGCATTTCTGTTATTTCAATGTTTCAGTGATGATGGGGGAAGAATTCTCGGCAGGTTGCAGGGTGGGGGGAAGAATAGGGCTGGAGGAAATGTTCATTTGTACTCTAGTACTTTGTGCTTCTATAGGGCCATCTTAAAATCTAGGAACATATGCAGACATGCATAATAAATGGCTTATTGATATTATATACAATAGCTATGTTCATCTTGCTGTCCCTCATTATCAATGCATAGTCCAAAGTGCTGATGAGAATTGCAGTGAACACAGTACCCTTAATGCATTCCCATGCATCCCTACACATGCATCTGTGATGGGTTGCCTCACGTAATTCTGCTCAGATTTTCAGAATGAACTGTGCCATTACATACTCCCAGTAAGAGAAGTCTAGGGAGTTTAATCTTAAAAAAAAAAAACAAAACAGATGGCCATTCTATATTATTTTCTAATACATCCTATAATATGGTTCAATCACAGTCCACCTGGCTTGATTGGAACATCCGTATAATAAACATCTTCTCTTTGCCACTTGAATTCCTTAATGCATAGAAAATGTCTGACTTTTGTAGTATCATTTTCCCTATGAGATTATGAGCCCTTGGAGGGTAAGGATAGCTTTAGCGATGAGCTAATCACACTCAGTTTGTTGAACACAATTATTAGTGGTCCCCTAAGCATCTCTTTCTGGTTTTACCTACTTATTTATTGTATTTTATTTTCAGTCCCACTTTTATGGGCAACAATTCTATTCTACTTAATGTGTTTGTTGTTAGGGTGCACATTTAGTTTTTTTTTTAAATATATGTTCTTCAAATATGTTTTTGTGTGCTTTTTTCAGTGTTACATAATTTCTATTCCATTATATATCTCATTCCATTTTTAATTGTTTTTAATACTAGGTATAACATTTTTTAAAAAGCCTCTCCATGTTACTGTCATTACACCAAATTCCTTGCTTCTTATTGCTACACAGTGCCCCAGGGTAAGTCTCTCCCATAATTACCCTCTCTCCTCTTTTACTGAGGGACCTGCTAGTTGTCTCGAAGACTCTGTCACTGCTGCAATCACACAGCAATGAATATTATGGTACCTGGGCTTTTCTGGGACTGGGTAAAAAATCATCTGAGATATATACCTGGGAGTGGAATCGCTGGGAAAGGTTCCCACAGTGCACATGAAGGTTCTAGTGGTTCCTGGTCCCCACCCAGTCTGTCAACGTCCAGCTTTGGGAAGAAGTATTTGGTGTGAAGTGATAACTTTTCCTAAATTGCTTTTTCTGGTCACTTATAATTTTGAGTCTTTCAAATACTAAGTAACCTTTTATGTTTCCTCTTCTGTAAGTTGCCTTTTTATACCCTCTGCCTATTTTTTCTATTAGGGCTATTGTCTTATAATGAGTTTTCTTCAAAATTTTATTGGTTTTGGCTTCAGAGACTGCAAGTTCCATCTCCTACCTATTACTTTTGTTCATGGTGTCCTTCTATGAACAAAAGTTCTTGATTTTGCTACAGTCAAATCCTTCTTTTCTCCTTCTTTCCTTCCTTCCTTCCTTCCTTCCTTCCTTCCTTCCTTTCTCTTTTTGCCATAGCATTTGTATTCTGGAAGTTTTATTATCTGCCATGCTCTCATCCTTCTCCACCTCCAACTCTTAGGTTACAAAGATATTCTGAATTTTAGTCTATTTATTTTATTGTTTTACTGCTCTCATTTGGGTCTTTAGTTCATCTAGGATCTACTGTTATTTCTGAAGTTAGATGGAGTCTAGCTTTGATTTGCTTCCCATAATAATCTGTTTTCTAGTTTCCCAATGCCATTTATTAACCAAGGGTCTTTATGAATTTATCAATAAGTATATCATCTGTCTATCTATTATCAGTCTGTATCTGACACCTATTTCTCTTCCATGGCCTGATTTGTCTCTTTCTGAACAAATACCATGCTGTTTTTATTACTGGTCTTCTAATATGTCTTAAAATTAATGATGTTTTGATTACTTGTGGGCCAACATAAATATCAGATCATCAAGTTCCTGAAAAACAGTCCAACTGGCATTGTAATTAGAATTGCATTAATTTTACAGGTCCTTACCTGAAGCCCAGTAGTGTTTCAGGCACTTGGTGACCTTGTGACCGTTGGTCATGGGCTGGATGCTGGGCTGGGCATTTAGGGGAAGGGCTGGGGATACAAGCACATCTAGTGAAGCCTGCCCTTCAAGGCACTCTTCAGGCTCCTGGAAATCCTCACCGATAGGGATGACTCATGGTTTCGTGAAAAGCTGCTGATCTCATTAGTTTCAGAAAAGATTGCATGGCAGGGCAGGGCCTCTCGGGAGATGCGGTGCTGACCGAATGTCCCTGAAGCAACACCTCTCACTTCTCCGAGATGGTGAAATAGCCAGAAACTGGTTCCCATCCAAACCCTGGAAACCACCGTGGGTGAGGTCATTCCACACATGCCAAGACTTTTGTGAGATTACCATCAGCATAGTCCAGAAAAATCACTTTTCCACTGAACGTTCTCGATGATTGATGGAGAAAAAATTTCTCCAGTTGTAACTGCCATTACTGTTACTGGAGTACAGTGTGCTGTATCACACATACGCACATAGACGCACACGTCCACAATATTCAGGTAGAAAAAAGCCTAATTATTTCCTATTCAGGAAAAGATCGCCCCTTTGGGCAACAACAGAGACATAAAAAAGAGAAAGAAATCCTAGAATAACAAGCACAGAATAAACTCACACACCCAGAGATGATTGCTGTTAAAAGTCTTGATTTTACTTTTCCTTCTGAAAAAAATTTTTTTTGAGAAATAGTTTACAACAACAAATAACAGGTGGAGCCCCCGTCCTAATTTCTTCCTTTGTTCCAGGGAGATAAGTACTCTCCTGATTTCCCATGCTTCATTTGCTACTCTTTTTGTTTGTTTGTTTTCTTTTCTTTTCTTTTCAGTGTTCCAGAATTCATTGTTTATGCACCACACCCAGTGTTCCATGCAATACGCACCCTCCTTAATACCCACCACCAGGCTCACCCATCCCCCCCACTCTCCTCTCCTCCAAAACCCTCAGTTTGTTTCTCAGAGTCCACAGTCTCTCATGGTTCATCTCCCCCTTCAATTTCCCCCAACTCACTTCTTCTCTCCATCTCCCCATGTCTACTGTGGTATTCCTTATGCTCCACAACTAACTGAAACCATATGATAATTGATTCTCTCTGCTTGACTTATTTCACTCAGCATAATCTCCTCCAGTCCCATCCATATTGTGACAAAAATTGGGTATTCATCCTTTCTGATGGAGACATAATACTCCATTGTATATATGGACCATATCTTCTTTATCCATTCATCCATTTGCTACTCTTGCTATCTATGTTTTTATCCCTAAGCTAGAAGTAGAAGTTTTGCACATTTAAAAATTTTATGCAGATGGCCTTACACTGTCATTCCATAACTTATCTTTTATCAATATTGGTAAGTGCTGCTCATTCATCTTCATTTTAAGTGCTGAATAGTATTCTATTATATACCTAGAATGCAATTTACACATTCTTCTGTTGATAGATATTTAAATAATTTCCAAAATGTTGGTCTCACAAAAAAGTTGCAATAAACATTCTTGCACATGCCTCCTTAAGTACACATTAGAATTTCTTCAGCATACTGGAGAGTTAGAGCACCTTCGATGCTCCAAGTACTGCCAAGATGTCTTCCAAAGCAATGATATCAGTTTAGCTCCCCAAGAGCAGGCATGAGTGTTACCACTGTTCCCTATCCTTACAAATAGTTGGCATTGCCATAATTCTGAATTTTTATAGATGTAATGCTTGTGAAATAGTATCTCATTATTATTATCATTTGTGTTCCACAAAAGTTCATGAGGTTGAGCCATTTTCACATATTTATTGTCTTTGCAGTCGTTCTTACCTGAAAATTGCCTGTGGATATTCTTGCCCCATTTCCTTGAATTGATTATTTTTCTTATTGCTTTGCAAGAAGATTTAATATTCTCTAGATATGGACCATATTTTTCTATATACATTGCAGGGTTCTATACTTAGTACATGACTTGACTTTTTTTAAAAAATAAAGAACTAATTTTTTTTTTTAAAACAGCTTTAGAGTCACAGCAAACTTCACAAGAAAGACAGAAATTTCTTTTCTACTGCCCATTCCTCATCCCTACTCCATACATAGCCTTCTCCACCATTGACATCCTCCCCAGAGTGGTACAGTTGTTCTACCTGATGAAACTACACTGACATATCACCATCACTCAAAGCCTAGAATTGACCTTAGGGTTCATTTTTGGCATCACAATTACTGGAGCATATGCTAAGAATATGCTGATTTGGTAAGAAATCACCAAACTGTTCTCCAAAGTCACTGTACCATTTTGCATTCCCATTGGCAATGATTGAGAGTTCCTATTGCTCCACATCCTTACCAGCATTTGATGTTGTCAGTATTCTGAACTTTGGTCATTCTAATAGACATGTAGGGGTATCTTGTTTTAATTTGTATTTGGTGACATATGATGTGGGGTATCTTTTCATATGTTTATTTGCTATTTGTTTATCTTTTTTGGTAAGGTGTTCGTTAAGGTCTTTGGCCCATTTTTAAATCAGGTTATTTGTTCTCTTGCTTTTCAGTTTTAGATACAGTTGTTTATCAGATGTGTCTCTTGCAAATATTTTCTCCCACTCTGTGGCTTGTTTTCTCATCCTCTTGACATTGTCTTTTGCAGTGCAGAGGTTTTAAATTTTAATGCAGTTCAGTTTATGAATTATTTCTTTCATGGATTATATCTTTTGTTCTAAAAAAGTCATTGTCATATACAAGGTCATCTAGGTTTTCTCCTCTTTTATTTTCTAAGAGTTTTATAATTTTGCATTTTATATTTAAGTCTGTAATGCATTTTGAGCTTAATTTTTGTGAGGGCTATTTATTTCAGTTACCTTTGAATTTCAGATAATCAGTGAGCAATAGTTTTAGTGTATGTATGTCACAAATATTGCATGGGGCATATTTATACTAAAAATGATTTCCTGTTTGTTGTTTATCTGAAATTCAAATTGGACTGAATATCCTGTGCTTTATCTGCCAACCCCAGTCTGTAGGCACAAGAAAAAAAAGCATGGTAAAGTTCACACTGAAACCTTGGTAAAGGCTCTGAAAACTTCCATTTGACCATAACACGTATTATTCCCAATTACATTTCAATGGCTGCAGAAGTCAAATAACCAAACCCAATGTTAACAATTTAGAGAAGTATTGTTATTTCAAAAGAAAGCCAACTTTACCAGAAACAAAGAATATGTTGAATGGAATTTTAACTTGCCACACATACGTAACTGAAGGTTTTTTTCTAAGAAATTCTAAAGTTCGTCAACACATTGTATGTCTACCCTTTCATACCAAGACTCAAAACTTAGCACAGGATAAACCTAATTATTGCAAATCCTTACCTTGTTTGTATTGATTGAGTTTTACTTTGACCTTCTAAAATACACAAAATGCAATTTTAAATTAACAGATAATTAGTTAAATTTATTGGCATGTCTTCCAGTCTTGTGATATCATCGCTCTCACATCCTCGTTAGGGGTTTGATTTCCTTCTTACCGAGACATGTCTTTCAATAGTTTAGAGTCTGCAATGAGTTTCTCTTGGTACTTTTATGCTTAAAAAACATGGTAAAATTTCATAACATTAAAGGTAACTAAAAATATTAAAAACCAATGGAAAAGGCAGTCTTAATTTTGCTCTTACTTTAACAAAAAAATTTTATTTTTCATTTATTCGAGGGAGAGCGAGCAAGAGAGCATGGAGGGGAGGGGCAGAACAAGAGGGAGAAGCAGACTCTCCGCTGAGCACGGAGCCCAACTTGGGGCTCCATCCCAGACCCGGGCTTCATGATCTGAGCTGAAAGCAGGCACTTAACACACTGAGCCACCCAAGTGCTCCTTTGCCCTCACTCTTAACTAATTGCTTAACTGGTTATAAAACTTTTTTTTTTTAATTTTATTTTTTATAAACATATAATATATTTTTTCCCCAGGGGTACAGGTCTGTGAATCGCCAGGTTTACACACTTCACAGCACTCACCATAGCACATACCCTCCCCAATGTCCATAACCCCACCCCCCCTCTCCCAACCCCCCTCCCCCCAGCAACCCTCAGTTTGTTTTGTGAGATTAAGAGTTACTTATGGTTTATCTCCCTCCCAAACCCATCTTGCTTCATTTACTCTTCTCCTACCCCCTTAACCCCCCATGTTGCATCTCCTCTCCCTCATATCAGGGAGATCATATGATAGTTGTCTTTCTCCGATTGACTTATTTCGCTAAGCGTGATACCCTCTAGTTCCATCCACGTCGTCGCAAATGGCAAGATTTCATTTCTTTTGATGGCTGCATAGTATTCCATTGTGTATATATACCACATCTTCTTTATCCATTCGTCTGTTGATGGACATCTAGGTTCTTTCCATAGTTTGGCTATTGTAGACATTGCTGCTATAAACATTCGGGTGCACGTGCCCCTTCGGATCACTACGTTTGTATCTTTAGGGTAAATACCCAGTAGTGCAATTGCTGGGTCATAGGGTAGTTCTATTTTCAACATTTTGAGAAACCTCCATGCTGTTTTCCAGAGTGGTTGCACCAAATTGCATTCCCACCAACAGTGTAGGAGGGTTCCCCTTTTTCCGCATCCTCACCAGCATCTGTCATTTCCTGACTTGTTAATTTTAGCCATTCTGACTGGTGTGAGGTGATATCTCATTGTGGTTTTGATTTGTATTTCCCTGATGCCAAGTGATGTGGAGTACTTTTTCATGTGTCTGTTGGCCATCTGGATGTCTTCTTTGCAGAAATGTCTGTTCATGTCTTCTGCCCATTTCTTGATTGGATTATTTGTTCTGTGGGTGTTGAGTTTGCTGAGTTCTTTATAGATTTTGGACACTAGTCCTTTATCTGATATGTCATTTGCAAATATCTTCTCCCATTCTGTCAGTTGTCTTTTGGTTTTGTTAACTGTTTCCTTTGCTGTGCAAAAGCTTTTGATCTTGATAAAATCCCAATAATTCATTTTTGCCCTTGCTTCCCTTGCCTTTGGCGATGATCCTAGGAAGATGTTGCTGCGGCTGAGGTTGAAGAGGTTGCTGCCTGTGTTCTCCTCAAGGATTTTTGATGGATTCCTTTCTCACATTGCGGTCCTTCATCCATTTTGAGTCTATTTTCGTGTGTGGTGTAAGGAAATGATCCAATTTCATTTTTCTGCATGTGGCTGTCCAATTTCCCCAACACCATTTATTGAAGAGGCTGTCTTTTTTCCATTGGACATTCTTTCCTGCTTTGTCGAAGATTAGTTGACCATAGAGTTGAGGGTCTATTTCTGGGCTCTCTATTCTGTTCCATTGATCTATGTGTCTGTTTTTGTGCCAGTACTATGCTGTCTTGATGATGACAGCTTTGTAATAGAGCTTGAAGTCTGGAATTGTGATGCCGCCAACTTTGGCTTTCTTTTTCAATATTCCTTTGGCTATTCGCGGTCTTTTCTGGTTCCATATAAATTTTAGGATTATTTGTTCCATTTCTTTGGTTATAAAACTTTTAATGGACAAGTATTTTTCCTCATCAGTTTGAAGAGATTGTACTAATGCTTTTGGAAATCAATATTGCTAATGACTTGCTCATTTGTTTGTTGAACTGCTTCAGAATACTCAAGTCAAAATTCTACTCTGACTTACAATAGCACCAGAGGGCTGGCTGAGCCCCCCATGACGTGATTCTCTAAAAGGTACTGGTAGCCTGACAGCTACATCCAAGTTGCCAATATTTATTTTTGCCCTCAGAATTGATTTTTTTTTTTTTTTAGTTAGTAGCCAACATTTAAAAAGAGAGAGATTTTACTTTAAAAAACATATAAAGTGTATAAACCTGGTGATTTACAGACCTGTACCCCTGGGGCTAATAATACATTATATGTTAATAAAAAATAAAAATATATATGATTTCTAGCTTTACTTTAAAAATCCTGAGACCTCATCGCATGTTCCAACGAAACATTTTATAGGAACAAACAGAGTAGTAACTGCTTCCTCTAGACAAATCCTGGGACCTCTCTTCCCCACAGGTCCATACAGCCCATTTCTTTTTTATATGCTATTTTTTAGGCTCTAGTATTTGAGTTTACGTTCCCTCTGCTGAAACTAAGTATGGAAGTTCTTGATAACGATAGAAAAATGAAGCCATATCATGTACTATCCTCCTCCAAATACCCAACAAAATGAATACAATGGAAATTTAAAGGAAGCAAAAAAACTTCAGTAGTTACTAAATAAAGAATATAATATTATATTAGAAAATGTACATTATACAATGTAAAAGGGAAGGATGAGAGAAGAAAGAAAAAATCTTGAACAGCTCATCAGCATTTTTAATGTCACTCCTGCCCTAAATAAGCAATCCTGAACATAAACAGACACATTCTTGGGATTTTTTTTTTTTTTTTCTTTTTGCCATGATTCTTCAACTTAGGGAGAAGCAAAATGAGTCAGTGCAAGACAGTCTAAGGAAAGTTATGTGAAACATCAATGTGAAAAGAAGTCCCTGCCTACCTTTGCATAATCTCAGGACATCAGGAAAGGCAAGTAAGCCCATGAAGTTTCACCATTTTTCAAGAACATGCACTGAGCTGAGAGAATGAAATCTGTACCCAGCACTCATGTAATGATAATAACTTCCAGTAAAAAGAGATAAAAGGCATAAAGAGTGGATGAAAGTCATGAAAACTGCATTTCAAATGAAAAATTTTCTTACATAGGAAATCCAAAGAAATCTACAAAATGGCCATTATAATTAATGTGAAATTAGCAAAGTCACAAGATAATAGGTTTATATACCAAAAAAAATTTATTTTATATAGAAAGAACAAATAGTTGGATAATAAAATTGAAAAAAAGGTATTAACAAATACATGAACATAAAATTCTTAGAACTGAACTTAACAAAAGATGTGCAAGATCTCTACACCTTAAACTGTGTAACACCGCTGAGAGAAATGAAAGAAAACTTAACTAAGTATATGGAATTATATACCATGTTCATGGATTGAAATCTCATTTTTAAGACAATGTTCTCCAGATTGGTTTATTGATTCTGTACAATCCCAGCATACTTTTTTTTTTCTGTAGAAAATGACAAGGAAATTCTAAAATACACATAGAATTGTAAATAACTTAGAATGTCTAAAGCAATCATGAAAAAAATCAAACCCACATGACTCATACAAAGTTTTAAGACTTACTGTAACAAAACTATGCATAAAGATAGTATTAGTTTCCCACACACAAATGGCATGGCTTAAAACAACAAAAATTTATTGTCACACGGTTCTGGAGGCTGGAAGTCTGAATTCAGGATGTCAGCTGAACCATGCTCTCTGATGGCTCTAGAGAAGAAATCCTTCCTTGCCTCTTCCTAGTTCTTGGTGGTTCTTGACAATCCTTGATACCCCTTGGCTCATAGATGTATCACTCCAGTATCTGCCTCCATCATTACATGGTTGTTTCTTTGAGTATTTCTCTTCACATGCCATCAAAGGGTATCATATTGAAGTGATGGAAATTCCTCTTTGTTAACTTTATTTAGTACAAAAATCCCAGGTCCTTTCCATTACACTGTCCTAAGATGCAAGTGAGAGGGCCTCTTGATCCAGGCTCATCCTTTCAGGAGACTCCACTCTCAATCTTCTCTGGCTAAGACTCTCCCTGTAAGGTAAAGGGTCCATGGGACCAAAGGAAAGGGCTCACCTGAAGCCCTAGCCTTCCCTCAAGACTATGCTTCTAGACCCAATAATTTCCTACCCAAATGGCCTTGAATTTGCTTCTGGGGCATGCATAGGTCTCTTTCTTGGATCTTTTCTCCTGAGGCTAGACTGTGCCTCTAGGAGAGGAAGCCAATGGGTACCAATTTTAGAAGTATGATGGGGCTTGGATATGTGAACTAGGATATATATATATGTATGCAAGGCACTTTTGGTGAAGGATGGAATCAAAGGTGGGAAGAGAAGGAGAAGCATTCTTGGAGAATGGAGTCCCTGGTTCTTCTTGAGCCACCATCTTGCAATGTGTTACAGAATTTCAAATTAAAACCTGTCTTCTATATTGTTCTCAGGATGTATTTGTCAAGGTGGTAGAATGGAACATATTTTTTTTTGTAACTATGTGTGAACTTAATTTATAAATTTTAAATATTTGGAAATATTGTATGTGGGTCTTCACTTTAACTCTTGATTTGAGCTCACCTGAGTGTCCTCCCACCCCAGATACTTTGTCTTCCAACCCATAATGATTTGGGGCAAATAGTCCTTGGCATCCATTCCTTATGGAAAGTGCAGGGAAGGGGTTAACGATACCACACTAACTGCCTACCTGCAGAGCTTAGACAGTTGGTGTTACCCAACATGGCCAAATCAAGTTATATAGTTCAGGGCTTTTTATTTTGTGCCAGATTGGTAGGTTAACAGTACTAAGCTTGAAAAGGTCCTGGGTATTGGCTACCTGTCCAAAACCCTGTGAACCTGTGGTTTGGCGTGGTTGATTTTTCAAAAATTCTTCTCTTGGTAAACCAGTTTGTAGTTTTTTCTGACATCATTGTGATTTCTGGTCTGGCACAGTCTGGTTGTAACTTTGCCATAGAAGTAAACTGTGGTCTTGGGGTGCCAAGGTGGCTCAGTCAGTTAAGCATCTGCCTTTGGGCTCAGGTCATGATCTTAGGGTTCTGAGATCGAGCCCAGAATCAGGCTCTCTGTTCAGTGGGGAGTCTGCTTCCCCCACCTCAAATAAATAAATAAAATATTTTTAAAAAGAGAAGAAAATAATGGCCAAACTGAGATTCTACATAGCAGAAAGTTATCAAGCTAAATAAAATGTATCACTTACCTGCATATAGTTCACATACATAGGATATGTATGTGGATATCATACACCATAGGATATCAACACCATAATGAAGATATCAAATGGGGAAAAAAGGTAGTAAAATACATTCTATACCAAGGGAGACTTCATGGACAAAACCTTTGGGAAAGAAGTGGGATCTTGACATTTTGACAGACAGAGGTGGTGGAGGACAGGTGAGTGATAAGGACAGTTCAGACAGATGAAACCGGTTGAGCCCAGGCACCATCATGGTCACATTCAAGGGACAGTGATTGGTTCCTTGTTGCTACACAGAAAGAATGAGAGGATGAGCTGTTCCATATGCCCAGGACGCTGCTGTTCCATCAGTGCACCAAAGTATTTTGCTGAGCGTCTCTCAGGGCTTCTATCTTTTCTTTGTAATACTTATCACGATATAACTAAATAATTATAAAATTACTTAATATTTGCCCCCCTTTGCTAACATACGCCATGAAGACATAAATCATATTTGTCTTATCCATGGAGATAGTCCCACTGTTCGGCATAGAGTCTTGCATATACTAGGCACTTGAAAAATACTTAGGTAAGAAATGTATGAATGATGATGATAGATAACTAATATATTAATTAACAATGCAATGATTGAGTAATAAACCTGGGAAAGGAGGTTGCAGTTAGATTGTAAAGGTACGTGAGTGAAATGCTAATGAGTTTGGACTTCATTTGGTAAACAATGACGTTTTATTCGTTTCTGTATTGAAACTCAAATAAATGTACATTTAACTGTTCATTTTATGTTATGTTACACACTGTGTTAAATATGAAACCTAAAATGATAATTAAAACACTCTGCCAGGAACTTGCAGAACAGTAGGAGGAAGCAGATAAGCAAATAACTAAAATAAAAATGTGGGAGATCTTTATTAGATGTTCCAAGTATGTGAGAACACAGACAATGGACTAACTTATTTTGCTTTGGCAGTGAGTGGGACAGTGAATGCTCCCCAGAAGAATCAACATCTCAGTGAGGAATTTGAGTATGAACGAGGGCTATTTTGGTGGGAAAAGTTGGGATGAAGAACATTATAGAAACATTATATTTCCAGTAATACAGAGAACTGAATAGTGCAAAATCCTTCTGAAAAAAAGGAAAAAAATTTTAAATGTTGGATAAAATATAAAGTAGAAATCTTTAGGTTTAGTTGGTTAAGTGACTGACTTCAGCTCAGGTCATGATCCTGGAGTCCTAGAACTGAGTCCCACATTGGATCCCTGCTCAGCAGGGAGTCCACTTCTCTCTCTGACCCGCCTCCCTCCCTCTCTCACTCTCTCCCAGATAAATAATTAAATAAATAAATAATCTTTAAAAAAGTAAAGTCGAAATCTTTCAAGGAGCCTACCCAATATTGCAAGAAAAGAACAGAACCCCTCAGATCCTAAACCCGAAGTTGGAATACAAACCCATAGACAGAAGTAATCATGACAGCTTCTCCAAAAACCTACACCCTCAGTGTTTGGTTTTATTTTCTTTTGCGTTTTTGACAAGTGCACTTGTAACATCTGAAGATAGGAACAGGACTTGAGAATGCTCAAGGTGGATGTCAGAACAGAGATTCTTACATAAATTAGGACTCTGAGAAGGTTGTTCTGTCAGTGAAACAATGTCTAGGAAAATAAGATCCACTCAAGAAGAGGGTTGGCAAGGAAGGAGGTGTGTCTCAGCTTTGGCCTTCAGTAGAGAGAAAAATTGCTTCCCCCAAAAGTACCCATCTATGAGCAAGTCCTCAATACATACTACCTGTGCAGTACAAAATACCTCAACACAAATATCAAAAGTAGTTCCTGGGGCACCTGGGTGGCTCAGTGGGTTAAGCCTCTGCCTTCAGCTCAGGTCATGATCTCAGGGTCCTGGGATAGAGTCCCGCAACGGGATCTCTGCTCAGCAGGAAGCCTGCTTCCCCTGCCCCTCTCTGCCTCCCTCTCTGCCTACTTGTGATCTCTGTCTGTTAAATAAATAAATAAAATCTTAAAAAAAGTAGTTCCTGAGTTAGTTTTCTCAAGTAACTGGCAAGAGTAAATACTAATCCTTTCTCATGGATTGCCATTTAAACTCAACCACAAAGAATACCCATAGGTAATGTTTTTATGCTCACATAAATAAAAATCCCAATATACATGAGAAAACAAGGCACAATAAAGGAGGAATAGATCCAGATCCAGAATGAAAACTGAATATTAAACATATGATGACGACGAAGAGTAAACAGGATGACCAGGCAGATTTAGATGATATCCAAACAGGACTTCAAGAAATGAAAACAAAAATAGTAACAGGATTCAAAATCCTTACAGAAGGCAAAAGCTGGCTGGAGAGTTAATTATTTGACCTGAAGATAGATCTCAAGAAATTACCCAGGTATAGAGCAGAGACCAAAATATGAAAAATATGGAAGAACTATGAAGAGACATGGAAGGATGAGAAGGGAAATTGAAGTGATGGAACCTGGGGGAGTGCTAACATACATCTGACCAAAGCTGTACAAGTGGAGAGGAGAAGGATTTAGAGAAAGCAATATTGAGAAAATATTGAGAACTGAGGATTTTCCATATTTTAAGCAATATGTCTTACTGGATTCAGAAAAGCCAGTGAATCACAAACAGGATAAATCTAAAGAAATCAATCAAGCTAAAGTCATTGTGGTAAATTGCACAGCACATAGGAAGAAGAGAAGAAAAGAAGGATGAAGGAAATAGGAAAGAAGCCCAAACAAGAAATTGGAAATGACAGAAGGGGACCACACTGAGTTGCAGCATAAGCTCTGATGATGTGATGATGAATAAAGGTGAAAGCTTAGACAATACAGATCAAAATTATAAATAACAAAAAAATACAAATAATAAAACCAATGTCTTTTTTAAAAAAGATTTATTTGTTTATTTTAGAGAGAGCGAGCAGGGGGGAGGGGCAGAGGAAGAGGGAGCGAGTGCATCTCAAGCAGACTCCCTGCTGAGCACAGAGCCCTACACGGGGCTCAATCTCATGACCCTGAGATCACAACCTGAGCTGAAACCAAGAGTTGAATGCCTAACCAACTGAGCCACCCAGGTGTCCCTACAAAACCAATTTCTGAAAGAATGAAACATCTGAATTGCTCTATGACCTTTAAAGAAAATAAATCAGGAATTAAAATCCCACCTCCCAAAGAAAACATCTGATATAGGTTGACTTTACAGGAAGTTCTGTCAAACATAGTCAAGGGACCCATCATTCTAATCCTCACACAAACTTTTCTAGAGAAAAGGCTAAGAGGTAATACTTGTCAATTAATTTTATGTAACTGGTATAACTATTAATTCCAGTCAGATTAATGCAGTACAACTAATTTCATTCAGATAGATGTAATGTCTCAGTACAGCACCTGTATAAAATTGACATGACTTCATATCAGGAATGCAAAGCTGGCTTAACATTAGAAAATTATTAATGTAATTTACCACATTAACAGATTAAAAACCAAGAAATTCAGATAGCCTTTATAGACACAGAATAAGCCCTGATACAATTCAACATACATTCATGTAAAAAGATCTTATTAACTTTAGCTCACAAGGGAAATTCCTTATCTTTTTTTTTTTATTTAAAGATTTTATTTATTTATTTGTCAGAGAGAGTGAGCACAGGCAGACAGAGTGGCAGGCAGAGGCAGAGGGAGAAGCAGACTCCCCGCTGAGCGAGGAACCTGATGTGGAACTCGATCCCAGGATGCTGGGATCATGACCCGAGCCGAAGGCAGCCGCCAAACCAACCGAACCACCCAGGCGTCCCAGAAATTCCTTATCTTAAACAAAGTGTATCACACCTAAACCTACAGCCAACATCTTATTCAATGGTCAAATCAGGAATAAGACAAGCATGCTCACTCTCACTATCTCTACTAAACATTCTGCTTCAAGATCTTGCAAAGCACAGTAGGTAAAAATGCATACATAAAATATAAATATTCAAAGACAGAAACACGAATGTTATTAATTGGCAATATGACTGTCTACCAGAAAACCCAAAGCACTTACCAACAAATTATTAAAATTAATGAGAATGTTTGAAAACATTGCTGTATGTAAGCACTTAAAAATTTTAAAAGATAACAGAGGAAAATATTTTATAATTTCAGAGTAGCAGAGGATTTTTAAAACAAGACACAAAAAAAGTAGAACCCTTTAAAATTGATGAATTCAGTATATTATAAACAAAATATATTCACCAAAGGGCACTAGAGTGGAAATCAAGCCACAAATCAGGATAAAATATATGCTATACATGTAACTCACAGAGAGTTAGTATCCAGACTATCTTACAAAGAACTTCCAAAACCAAGAAGAAAGACAAATAAACCAATATAGAAAAATAGTCAGAAGCTATGAAAAGGCACTTCACCACAGAGGGAACGCAAATGGCCAGTAGCCTATAAAAAGGTGCTCAACCTCATTAGTCATCAAAACAATGCAAATTACAACCACAATGAGATACCATTTCACATTACTGGGTTAGAAAAAAATTTTAAGCTCTCACAATGCCAAGTCTTGGGTAGGAAGTAGAGCAAGCAATGGTTTTTCCATATGCCACAGGGAGCTGTATACGTTGGTACCACTTTACCTAGCAAAACTGAAAGTGTCCATCACTACGGGAAACAGAAATTCTACTTCCAGGTATATAATGTAGTGAACCTCTTGTTCATAAGTTCTACAAAAACATGATGAAAGTATTTTTGAGTAAGGATGGTTCCTAAGGGCTTAACTTTTATATGAATGGGAATTTGAGAATAATAGCTAGTTAAAAAAAAAAAAAAGGAGAAAGATACCACTTGGTAGCTTTTGTGTGTTGATGACAATGCTTCTTCATGGGCTTCATACAGGCAACTTGAATTTGAATCCTGACTTCCTGTTGACCACCTGAGTAACCTTCAGCAAGCTGTTTCTACTCTCTAAGCCTTGGTCTTTGCCTCTGTAGACTGTGGATAGGAGACTATCTTAAAGATTATGGTGAGAATTAGGTATATGATTTGCAAGACACCCAGCACACAGCAATGTGCCCCGGATGTCAGCTAGTGTAACTGTTCCACTGAACAGACTGGACAGGGACCCACTAAATGCAGAGAGGAGAGGAAGGGAGTCAACTATTTATGGAGCATCTCCATCCAACATCTCAGGCACTCTCGAAGGGAAGATAAAATCTTTGGGCTGGGTAAATTCAAATTAGAAAAGAGTATTCCCTGAGGTAAGATGTGAAGCTCAGGAGTGGGGGTGTGGCGGAAAGAGCGCGGAGACACAGGAGCTTCCTTTGAGTCCTGCCTCTACCCCAGGCTGGATCTGGAACTTCGGCAAGTCCTTGAAGCTCCTTGGGTCTCAATTTCTTCTCTGTAAAAAGAAAATAATCATGAAACAGGCTGCTGTGAGGATCAGGTGAGAGAATATGTACCAAAGCTCCAAACTGCAAAGGGTTATGCAAAAAAGTCTTACTATCAATAGTAACCATGTTTCTTTCTACTTGTCACCTTCTCTTGGAACAATTCCTTCCACTCTGCAACTTTTTGGAACCCAGCATTCTATTGTCGGTTTCAGGGCTCCTGCCCCCTTGAGCTGTCCCCACCCCCTGCATTCATCAAAATGTATCCCCCACCCCAAGTCTAGCAAGGTCTTGCTAGAGAGCAGGCTGATTTGGTGGATCAATGTATATTGGCCTATCTGTAGACCACCAGGGATTCCCCCATTCCTCTCCCATCCACTTGTTGTGTTGGCTATCATGTAGGTGTTTTTGGTTTTTTTTTTGTTTTTTTTTTTTTTAAATTTTTTTTATTATTTGACAGAGAGAGACACAGTGAGAGAGGGAATACAAGCAGAGGGAGTGGAAGATAGAGAAGCAGCCTTTCCACAGCAGGGTGCGTGAAGCGGGGTTGGAACCCGATGCGGGGCTCGATCCCAGGATCCTGGGATCATGACCTGAGCCGAAGGCTAACGCCCAACAACTGAGCCACCCAGGTGCCCCTCATGTAGGTGTTTTAAAGATGAACCTTCGGGAGGGAAAAATCCTTTAGTGAAAACACTGACAAATGCTTAAAATTTTAGGTGCTGTGGCTGTGTGTTGGGAGAGATTCTCTTTACCAAATAAGGCTTCCTCACATGACAACCCAGACACACTATCTTCTTCATTTATTCCTTGTGAAGTTTAATGACTTCTCTATCCTCAAAATTTGAGAAAGCTTCTGGGAAAAATAGATGAGAGTTTCAGACCTTGACCCTGAAGAGCACAGGAATAGAGATAATATGCAACTAGCATTTTATGCTGCCCACAGAGCTTTCGTATGTGCTATCTCATTTAATCTTTACATCAATCCCGGGAGGAGAAAACTGAGATATGCTCTGTGGTCCCCAGTCTTGTAGATAAAGAAGCCACAGCTCAGGAGGTTTCACCCAAGGTTAGACATCTCTCTTGGCTGAGTTTAGCCACACTTTTCTTGGACTCGTTTTCCTTTCCTGGTCACCAGAGCCCTTGGTCACACCTGCTACTGGGGCCACACAAGAAATGATGGGAGGTATGGAGTTACCACAGAGTAGTTCCTCTTGTTAGTGCTTGGTATTCCCGATTCTTGGGGCCATCAGCTGCCATGTGGGGTCCTGGCGAAAAGACAACAGCCCAGCCAGAAGCCCATAAAGCCATTTTGGACTGCTGCTCCTCACACCTCCACCACTGGCCACCATTGTCCCATGGGATGGTACCCTGGACATAGAAAGACCCAGTTTTCCAGGACGGACTGAGAGCAAGTGATGAGGGCTATCCTTGTATCCCTTCCACATTTCCCAAACTTTTTCTTGGCTCTCTCTCCCCATCTAAAGCAATAGGGGGTTATCACCTTCCACAAGCAACTTTTGAAATTATAATTAATCAGTCCTCCTAATGACTTAATAAGCATGCCGTGCATGTCCTTAATTAATTCTGCACCCAGCTGCCCCGAGCTGTAGATCACCTTGATCACCTTCAGGGGGTGGCTGAGTCACTAAGTCAGGCTAGGGATCTGTCTAAGGTCACCCAACAGTGTCTGCAGCCCAGTCACCTCACCAGGCTGTAGAAATCAAGGTTATGAAGTCAGTTCTGCTCACACTCTCCTCCCCAGGGTCCAGTGCCCAGTGCTCTGGTCTGCCTTGTTGCCCATTTCCCTTACCCAGTGAAGCCTCCCATTTACGCTCACATGTCCTGGCCCCCTGAGGGTCATGTTAAATAATGAAATAGTCCAATGCAATCATTTACATTCCTGCATTACTAATTAATAGGCCTTGTTTTATTCTCCCTCACAAGTATGTGCATCTTTTTTTAAAAAGATTTTATTTATTTATCAGATAGAGATCACAAGTAGGCAAAGAGGCAGGCAGAGAGAGAGGAAGGGAAGCAGGCTCCCCGCCGAGCAGAGAGCCCGATGTGGGGCTCGATCCCAGGACCCTGGGATCATGACCTGGGCCGAAGGCAGAGGTTTTAACTCACTGAGCCACCCAGGTGCCCCCGGGTATGTGCATCTTAAGGGAGGGTCTTCTGCAGCTCCAAAACTTGAATCCACAGAGATGAAGTTCTAGTGGTAGAATTCCAGGCACCTGTCCCCATTGGTAGACAAGCCACTTTAGCAATGGAGTTTTGTGGGGCAGAAGATTCTCACACAACCCTGAAGGTCAGGTAAGCTGGAGGGTCTTGCTGGCACTGCCCCCCAACACCCCTCGTCATGTCGGGACTTGGTCATTGGCGCACTCTGGAGGGACTAGAAATTTTAGGTGCTGTGGCTGTGTGTTGGGAGAGATTCTCTAGAAAGGTGCAGGTGCAGTGCATGAACTAAGAGCTGGAAGTCAGTTCTCCCTTAATTAATTCCAGCTGAAGTCACATCCCTCCACGAGCCAAGCTGTGTGCCAAGCCACCCTTTACCCTGGTATGATCCGGGCCGGTCCAGGTGTGGTGCCAGATTTCGGGATACTCTAACACATGACTCACATGCATGTACATGTGTGTATAAGCACATGCGTGCATGCGTGCACACGTACACGTGTGTGCCTGTGTGTGAGGCAGAGAGGCAAAGGCGACCACCCAAGGGATGGATCCTACCCAAGCCGTTGGGAACCAAATGAATGAAGTCTAGTAAAGGGCAGATGCAGATGGAGGTCGGTGACAGTTGGTTCTCACATGTTCTGATGCAGGGCTAGGGAGGCACGGGGATGCAGCGGCTAATACAAAAGAATTTATAAGGGGTTTAAGAGGAGCAAGTTGGTTACTGGAAGATGTCTTATTTGTGCTCGAGCTATTACTATTGAAATGCAATTGGCTGTAATTGGAAATCAAGAGAGTAGGCAAGACTGGGGGTGCCCAGGGTTTGGGAAAGCCATTCTGAATAGTTGTGGCTTCCTTCCTGCTCCTTATCCAAGGGGGATGCTTGGAGCCATGAATCTGGGTGGAAACTATTGGCTACAAATCAGTTCAGCTGATGAACTCAGAAGATTCTGGAGCGAACAGTCTTATCCTAGACTAAAAATCTTCTGTGTGAAATTTGCTCTCTCCCCTTGTTCATCTTTGGGGGCCGTGCTGGGATTGGGTTTTTGAATCAAATAAACATGGGTTCGTATCCTGAATTCCCCCCTTACAAGTTATGTAGGTTGGATAAATGACTTAATTCTCTAAGCCTTGGTTTTTTTTCATCTGTGATAATTTGGCAGCGTTGCTGCGATGATTAAGCAAGATAATAGTAATTATGATTCTTGTTTATGATAATGATAATTGTCAATGTGTACTGAATGTGTTTACATTTATAATACCAGTTTACAGATAGCTTGTAAGATACAGAGAAGGAAACAAGGGTTCAAGGACTGAACACCCAGGTGCTACATGAATATTCATTTTCTCGAGATCAGATGTGCAAAGTCATTGCATTTTGGCTAAATTGGAAAGTGTGTGTGTGGAGATAAAACAGAAAGGGAACATTAGGAATGTTAATTAGGGAACATTAATTTTGCTTTTATTGAGGGAGTGGGTCTGCATGTGAACCTTATTTTTTTTCTTGCTTAGTAATTCGTATATTCAAAAATTATGACTTGTCACTTTGGTAGTGTGGAAAAAAAAAATCATAGGTGGCGTCGAGAGCGATGAGCCAATACCCTCTATTTTCCTTTCAGCGTGCTCCCTGGTGATCTGTGAGGGGAAGGTGGTCTGCTGGCTGGCAGCCAGTAGCGATTTTGACGTGCAAAGCTGGCCAGACCCACGGTGGCCTTGTAGCCCAAGAGAGAGATGACATTGGTGCAGTCTCTGGGATTTGGGGATGCTTATCCCAGCATAATCTAGCCCATCGGAATGGATAAAGGTTGTTTTTGCCTTTCTGATCGTTACCATCATTGGGGAGGGAAATTAAAAAATGCACACAAAATAGTCAAAAACACACACAAAATGTTGTGTACAATAGTCATGGTGGAATGAGCTGTGTGTATAGCTTAGTGTGTACATCTTTCCAGACTCTGTGCATATATTCAAACATAAACACCTATAAATACGTGAGTCTCCAAAAGATACCTCTTTTTAGGAAAATGGGATCATGTTCTACACATTATTTTATTATTTGACTGTGACATTTGTGAGAAAGGGCAGTTAGCTCTCGTAATGCCGTAGAAGGTGGGCATTGCCTCTTTTTAACAGAAACTGGGTCTCAGAGAGTTGAAGCAACCTTTTTAAGGTCCCTCAGCTACAAGTGGTGGAAGTGGGACTTGAACTCAGGTCTCTCTGGCTCCAGAGTCACGGAATAATGCAACACATTCCATACCATCATGAAACAGAAAACACAAAATACCTTATTCGTATAAGACAGCCCTGCGGAGCGACAAACCAGCTCCTTGATCACGTGCATTCCCAGTGTTCTGAGAGAGGAGCTTGCTCTGTGGGCAATGGGAGAAAGGCTTCACAGAGCTGGTGGGGCTGGAGCTTGACCTTAGAGGAAGGGAAGTGCTTAACTCGATGAAGTGAAAGGCATCTACTCATTCATTTACCATGTGTTAATTTATCAATGACTCTTTATTAAATGCCTCCTCAGAGTCAGGCACTGCAGACAGTGGACATGGTGGGGACACAGCCTTGGAGGTGGGAATGTTCAGGAACAAAAGGCAGTCCTGGCTGACTGGCCTTGAGGACTGAGGTGAGGAAAGATGGCTGACAAGGCAGGACAGACAGGTAGGGAAACAACCAGAGGAGATCTTGGTGCCTGCCTCCATCACAGCCCACGAACAACCTCCAGCTGGGGAAGAATTTTGAGTATTCCCATGGGCAGTTAGGAACTCAACTCCTACTCCAAGGCTGATATGAGATGATAGGGAAAAGGGTGGGAGGAGATGAAAGAAAAGTTACAATTCTCCCTTAAGGTGGTTTGACTAGCACTGAACTTGAGTTTCGTTCATTCATGATGGCTGAGTATATTGCTGGGCCCCTAGTGAGAACCAACGGAAGGAAGACACAGCTCCTGACATAGCTAAGAACTATAGTACCCATCACAGGGTAGTATAAGGTTGATGCTCGAATATGGACTACCGACGGAAGGGGGAAGGATTGAAAGGTAGCCTGGCAGGTGTGGAGTGACACAGACCTGGTCCAAACCCCAACTCTTCTCCTTCGTATGAGACCCTGGGCAAATTGCTGAGCTCAATTTGCTCCTTTGAAGAACAGAGATAATAACGTCTTATCTGCAGAATTCCAAGGATTGGGAACCATGGCCCATAGAAATTCTAATATCATGTATGGTGCAGAGTAGGTGATTAAAAATGTCAGTGACAGCATCTCATTCAGAGAATGAGCAGTTAATTTTGGGCAGAGAGTGTCACATCGCACAGATTTGAGCCTGGTCGCACGTAAGCTGTGAACCAAATGGAAAGCAGGTTAAATGCCCTTCAGGACCTTGGAGTGGTTTCCAGAATCTGTCCTTGGGAAAATCTTCCTCTACCAAATCAGCCCCTTTAGTAAGGGCTTCTAATGGCAGATGACCTCTCTGTGACCTCCAGGCTCAATGCTTGGATGCTTCTTGCAACAGCACAAGCAAGCTCTGACTCACCAACATTATGTGGGAGGGTAGGATCCTGGTGGCCACAGCCAACACTTAATCTCCTGGCCACCTGTAGCCAGGTCTATTCAAGCCTATGCTACAGAAAGCCAGAAACCATAAGTTTCTAGAGTGATGAGTACAAAGAGGGGGCTTCTGGGAAATCGTGCCTCTTGGGAAAGCCTCTTTCAAGATTTGCCTTTTCTTCTTTGGTCAAGATACTCAAAAAATACCTTTTATTGTTGTTTTTCTTATTCTGAAAGTAAAGTAAGATTATGGTGGAAAATACAGATAAGCGAAAGAAGAGGAAGAAGAAGAAGAAGAAGAAGAAGAAGAAGAAGAAGAAGAAGAGGAAGGAGAAGAAGAAGGAGAAGAAGAAGGAGAAGAAGAAGGAGAAGAAGAAGGAGAAGAAGAAGGAGAAGAAGAAGGAGAAGAAGAAGGAGAAGAAGAAGAAGAAGAAGAAGAAGAAGAAGAAGAAGAAGAAGAAGAAGAAGAAGAAGAAGAAGGAGAAGAAGGAGAAGAAGAAGAAGAAAGAGGAGGAGGAGGAGGAGGAGGAGGAGGAGGAGGAGAAGAAGAAGAAGAGGAGGAAGAAGAAGAAGAGGAAGAAAGAGGAGAAGAAGAAAAAGGAGAAAAAGGAGAAGAAGACCCAACCAAACATTATTCCACCAGCCCAGAGATAGTCACTCTCAACTGGTATTTTCCCTATCAATCTTTTTCTGAATACATGTGTGTATATGTACATAAACATATGTGTATAGGTACACATACATGCAAAAAATATATGTGATAAAAATTGTTCCACATCAATGCACACATTTCTTTCAAAAAATTTTTAATGACTAGTTGGTTTTTCATTGAATGAGGGTGCTGCTCAAATTTTTAATCAGGGAGATATTTAAGCTATTTCCAGTTTTTAATGTTATAGTAGTATTTCAGTAAATATCTTTAAGATTGTATCATTTCTCACGTCTTTCATCATTTCATAACTTCTTTTTTCTTTTTTAAAGATTTTATTTATTTAGTTGACAGAGAGAGATCACAAGTAGGCAGAGAGGCAGGCAGGGAGAGAGAGAGGAGGAAGCAGGCTCCCTGCTGAGCAGAGACCCCAATGCAGGACTAGATCCCAGGACCCTGAGATCATGACCTGAGCCGAAGGCAGAAGCTTAACCCACTGAGCCACCCAGGTGCCCCCATTTCATAACTTCTAATAGCAAGAGTTCATATCTTAGTTCCTTGGGATAATTTCTAGCAGTGCTTTTGCTGGGTCTAGAAGGAAATACATTTTCAAGGTCAGTAGACTTGAGTTTTGGTGGGTTTCCTTTCTTGTAATTTCACTAACTGATCATGAAAAACATCTCTGGGAACGAAATCAGAAGTGAGTGCTGTAGGTTAATGTTTCTGAGTCTCTAGCACGGTTCTAGTGTTCCAAATAACCATATTTGAGTGGTATTTCCCTTCTGCCTTCATTGGCAACAATAACGACTAGTATTTTTATGGTAGTTGTTGCTATTATCACTGTCTTCTGTGCTGTTGTCCTCTTCGGAGATCCCCTCTGGCTGGGCTCCTGAGAGAGAAGTGGGCCATTTGCTGAGAGCCCCACAGACCCTCCCATGGAGTGTAACACAGAGATTCCAGTACCTTCCTCGTCTAAGCAGGTGAGGTAAGCTTTTCCTGACCCCACAGAGCCCCTCGACTCTAGACAATAGGTCTTCTATACTGTTTGCACAGTGACACCTGCAAGAGTCTGGTGTTCATTATCATGCCCTTCTCTTGGCAAGCTCATCTATTGGGTTTGGCTTCTGCTGACTAAAGTCAGGGAAGCTGACCTAGTTGAGGAGACTAGCTTGAAAGAAAAGTCTTAGTGTTGCTCTATGGCCTGAGGGCTCCATGTGAACCTGTCAAAATAAATCCATATGAATTAATCATCCCAAATCAAAACAAGTCCCAGCATTGAGCACAGTACATGGCACATACTACTGGGTATTTTCTGCAAGGGTTTGCTAAATGAAAATATGGATGGTAGATGAAGGATGGTGGTAATTATCTCTTGTCTTATCTTGCTATAGATGGCATGTCATGCACCTAGAGTCAGATATTTATGTCTCCAGAAATCCTTTCAAAAGAGAGATAGAAGATAATGCCTCATATTCAAAGTTAGATACATGCCCATTCTTCAACTCTTGGGCAGACAAAGAGCAAAATGCATGGTCCTAACAAGTACCATTAGGTTTGCGGTAAAGAAAAAGATTGACCTGCCAACTATGAATTGTGTGAGCATAAAATAAAAAAAATGTTTTCAGATATCTGTGGTCTCAAAAGAGCCACTTCCCAAGCAGCTTTTCTTGGGAAGCTACAGGAGGAAGCATTCTACTGAAAAAAGGGGGCATAAACCAAGCCATAGAGTTTAGAATCCAGGAATGGAACCCAGCTGGCCAGGAGACAGGGAATTCTTCAGATGACAATGAAAGAAAGATATTAATTGTGATAGCACAGCGGACTTGCGGAGCCATCTGCCTAGACTGGAGGAGGACCCAGGTTCTCCAGGAGGGAGATATCTGCCACTCCCTGCTCCCCGCAAAGAAAATGAAACCCTTTGTTTACAGAGCTATAAAACTTGTAGCTCTCTGTGAGAGTCTGGGGGCTGAATTAATATTAGATACACAAAACTGCAATGGAAAAACGAGATAATTGTTAACTATAGGGAAAAAAATACACAAGAAAGGAAATAGAGCCACATTATGTTATGTGGCTTGCCAGTGAACAACACGTTAATTGACGTTACCAGGTAAACAGTTAGTATTGGCTTGTTAACAAAATATCAGTGTAGTCTTATGTGAGTGAACAGGCAAGGGGAAGAGAGTGTTGTCAGGGGATACAAGAGACGCAAAGAAAGGAGGTGTAAAGGCCTGGGTCCTGATCCTCCATGATAGAAGAACCAAAGATAAATGTCTAAGGTCGAAAAATCAAGAACGAGAAGGATAATTCTGTCATTTCAAGATAGAGAGGTAAATTCCAAAGAAATAGCTAAAAAGGCTGAAAGTTATTGTCTTCAGGGAGAGCAACTTAAGGGGAGAAAGGAGGAGAACAGGCACTGTTGATTTTCATTCCAAGACTGACTTTTAAAAAATGATGTACCTATATTATTTTGAAAAATTAAATTCATAAAAGTGCTAGAGGATGAGTGACTGAGAGAAGTGATAGCTATGCCTGTGTTTTGTATTGTTTTCTTTAAGTCATATTTTCTACTTTAGGGACAGTCACAGAGGGAAAAGGGGTAACCAAGAAGGTAGTGCCCTTCAACATTTTTATTGGTTTTATGTGTTGGGGTTCCTGGTGAGACTGCATTTTACTTAAAAGGTCAATTGCTTTAAGAATACATTTTTTAAATGTTTGAAAGCACAGACCTGGACATTATCTTTCAGGGACTAGATTTCTCTTGATAGCCCGAGGACTCCCTTACAAGAGGTAACGCCTTGTCCTTCATGCCCGAGAAGGACCTTCTCTTACCACAATGGCCTTGAGCTTTCTATCCGGAAGGAAGAATGGATTCATGATGAACTCTACACCTTTTTATTTGTTCCCTTCTGAGACCAAAGTCCTGTGGCTGTGAGATAAAAGATTTGGAATTGGAATGTGGTGTGATTCCAGTCACTGAGCTCGCTTGCACTCTATCTCAGCATCCCTACTGGGCTGAACCAAACCTCTGTGAGCACATGTCATGTGTCAAGAGCACACCAACATCGCCCCTTCAGCAACACAAAGCCAGCCATCACTGCATCCTTGTGACTTGCCAGACAATGTTCTCAGCTCTTCACCTGCCCTGACTCCCTTCTTCATCAAAACCACACTAAAAGTACTGTTTCTCTTTCCATTTTCCAGAAGGAGGGCACTGAGGCACAAAGATGATATGGAACACACCCGAGGTCACATGGCTGGAAAGTGACAGATTTGAAACTCTGCAGCCAAGCCCAGAGCTCATGCTCCCAACAGTTTCACTCCTTTCCCTGTTACACACACTCAAATATCCCTTTCCCTTAAATGCATCCATATGCCCTCTCCCAGAGACCTTCAATGAGGTATTCTCTGCCCTTTTCATTCTCTCATCCTTCTGGTTTGTTTTTAATTAAACTGGAGCTTCAGCAAACATCGGACTCACCTAAAACCAAAGCCAGAAGAGAAACCCTTCATTGACAAAATGTCTGGCGCACACAAGCAAACCATTCGGAGTCATCAGCAGCAACTGGACACCCATGTCGTAATGGCTTGGAATTAAGAGTTTAAGTCTCACACCCAAGGGCTGACACCCAGAGAAATCGCTCACTAATCTCTGTGCTTGGGCAGGGATGTGAGGGGCTGGGTTTCTCCTGGGGAGGCCACTGGAAGCCAAGAGCCCCTCCACAGGCAGAAGTCAGAGACTCACTACTCAGCCCCAGATGGACTTTAACTGGATAGACCCAGGCACACAGTAAGAGGCAGTGCACTGTGGCTGGGGGTCAGGAGGCAAGAAGGAGGCTGGAGATGGGTCCTGCCTCCACAACCTCCTGGCATGACCTCCACGCCCCTGTCACTCACTCCAGCCTCAATGAAACCTCTTTGTATTTCTCCAACATAACAAGGCTTGTGTCTGCCTCCAAGCCTTTGCACCTGCCATTCCCTACATCTAGAACGTTCCTCCCCTGCATCTTTTTCCTCACCTGCATCTCACTTCAACTTTACCTATTCAGAGAAGCAATTCTGTCCACCCCAATGTAAAGTAGCCACATACTTTCCACACTTGTTTTTTTCCTATATTCTGTTTTTGGAAAAAATAAACCTTCATAGCACTAAATGCAGACTGAATTTAGTTATTATTTTATTTTGCTTATTTATTTATGATATACATCTTCTTTGGCCATGAAAGCAGGGACTTTATCTCATGTAAATTTCAATACCCCAGAGCCTGGAACAGTGTTGATAATAGAGTAGAAATCCAGTGACTGTTTCTTGAATGAATCAATCAATCAATGAATGGTGTCCACAAACTAGATAGGTAGGAGGGCTCAGTCTTGAGCCCAAGGACTCTAACGGGAGATTTCTTTTTCTCATTAGACTTCAGCTGTCATCCCCATTTCCAGTCTTCGCTTCTACCTACCCAACATTGAAAACCTTGCTTCGTGCTCAGGGAGAAAGCATGAAATCTTCTTATTAGGAACCCATGATTCATCTGGGGGATTAAGGCCCTGATTATATCTAGGCAGAGAGATATCTGAATCCCATTTAGTCCTATTGTTGGGAACAATTTGGGAGGGGGTCCGTGGGGGCAAAGGCCGTCCTTCATGGATGCCTCCCTAATTTAATGTCCATGTAAAACTGGGACAACGTGGCCTGTGTCCTTGATCCTGGGCTGTCCATTTAGTGCTTTCCTGACTGTTGTTGTTCTCTTCAGAGGTCTCTGGCTAAGGGTACCTCTAAGCTGATGAGCAAGGCCAACACCTCTTGCACAAAGGGCTGAAACTTACATGTGTAGGTATTCCTCTCCGTTTCTTGTATTCTGATCCCCACAACGAGCACACTCATCTCTAAGACATTCCTGCCTTGCCAGGATTATGGGGACCATGACAGTAGGGGAGGGGAGCCTGGCTTCAGTGCAGCTTTCAACTCAAGCCATTTCCTTCCCTCCCCTTACGCCCCACCCCAGTATGGTGCAACCCCATCCCAGTGGGTCACCAGACTGGTGAAACCTGAACACCTGGAGGCCAAAGGAAGCACTTGATGACAAAAGGGTGGGGAGGTGAACCGGTGGAGGAGGTGTGGGGGCTTTCGGAGAGGGCCTGGGAAGGCCACGGGGCAGGGAGAGACTCTACTGGGGCTGGATTTTATATTTCAACCCCACTGCTTTTATCATAATGAAATCTTATGAGGTTGATGTGAATGGGGCCCTGGATTCATCGTTATGCTCTTTGGTTTTGATAAAAAGTGGCATTGTACAAGATGTCCCTTGGCCACGTCAGACCTCGCCACATAGCTAATGGTGGCACAGAGCCATACCACAAATTGTGCAAGGCAGGGGCAGGGAAAACAGAGCTGTTTCTCAGGGATTAAGGCTGGTATTTCAATATGAACTTTAAGAAAGAGACTGAAGAAACAGGAGCAATAGCAAGAGAGAAAAAGAAAGAGGGGGCAGAGAGGCATGAAAGGCAGGAATGTGGGAAAGAGCCAAGGCAAGAGGAAGAGAATGGCTCCATTTAATGGGGGAAGGGTCTTTCTGTAAATTCGAAAGAGATGAAATGTATTTGCTCTATTTGCAACTTTCTTTCCTGCCTACCTTTGTTCCAAGGCATGGCTGTATTTCTAAGTGTGCTCTTCTCTTTTCTTCTTCCCACTTAAGAGTAGGAGGCAAAATGTCTGAGGTGCTGCTGTCAGTGTTGGAGGTTTGGAATAGTCTAGCAATGTTCTGTCTTCAGCTCCAAAACCCAGACTTCTCTCCTCACCTAAATCTAAACCTGGAACTCTCTGTGGCCTCAATGAGATGTGGGGAGAGGAGGAGATGACCACTTTGTTCCTCATTGCTTTCCTTTTATTTTGGCTCCTTAGAAGCAAAACCTAAGACCTACCTACCCAAGGCTCATTGAGAACGTCACTCAGAGGCAAGGTGGTGTAGTGGGAGGATCACGACTTGGGACTCAGAGAGGTGTACACCTGAACATCACGGAGGTGTTGGGGTCTTTAAAAGCACCCAGCACATTGTAGGTGTTTGATAACTCTTGGTTCCCTTATTGACAGCTCATTTTATCACACTAAAAAATTGTGGATCATCGTCCTACAAAAACAAAAAACAAAACAAAACCCCTTAATTTCTTAATCTCTAACTCCTAATGTTGCACTTAAGCAATGAACTTACAGTCAGTCAAAAATCTGATGCCATTTCTAAGGAAAACTTGACCAGACGACTTTCACATCGTGCTCTCTATAATGGCTATGACCTGATTTGGAAAGAAATCAATCCAATTGGAACTGAATCCCTCGAAAGCCCTGAAGAACCATGTCCACCCCATCACACACAACAGAACTATGATCTGCCAACGTGAGCAGCTGGCAGTTGATTTGAGTTGGGACATAACAAGTTCCTCTTCTGTTGTCCCCAACAATTGTGCAGCATCTGAAGTCCTTCCTTTCTGAGCAGATCAGCATTTGCTTAAAGAAAACATGCCTAGGACTTCCAGCTCCTACTTTCACTGGGTCACTACACTGCATGCTACACTCCTAACACTTTGACCTTGGTGTGGTTTCCAGATTATACAGGACAACTGTGCATACCCAGGACTTTGAGCATGCTGCTCCTTCTGGATGCCATCCCCCTCTTTGCAACCTCTATCTGGTGAACACCTACACATCTTCCAGGCCCCTTGGCTCCATGCAGCCTTTCCTGACTCCTCCCTGAAAAAACCCACCACACCTTCCTCTAGACCTCGAAGGTACCCAGAACAGACTTACCTCACGGCTCTATGCCTCCTTCCATTAACCTGTAAGCTTTTTTTTTTTTTTTTAAGATTTCATTTATTTATTTGACAGAGATCACAAGTAGGCAGGCAGAGGTGGGAGGGAAGCAGGCTCCTTGCTGAGCAGAGAGTCTTATGTGGGGCTCGATCCCAGGATCCCAAGATCATGACCTGAGCCAAAGGCAGAGGCTTAACCCATTGAGCCACCCAGGCCCCCCTTACCTGGAAGCTTTTGAGCTTAACAACAATATCTGTTTCATTTCTGTATCCTTAATACCTAGCACTGTGCCTGGCACACAGAGGGAATCAAAAATTGATTGTCAAATGAATAAATGAATGAGTGAAGTGCATAATAGGAGTAAAGAAACATTCAGAAAATCTGTTGAGATATCTAAAAAAGCAATAAGCCAGTTTTGGCATTGAATTATGATAACCTTTGCTATCATTGCAAATTCATTTAAACTCTCTTCTAATAAATAACAAGCACCATCACAGGCAACAGTACTTGGCATACAAAACTATGAACATACAAGTTCAAGATCAAATATGCTTCCACATAAAAGAACAAGAATATAAGTTTTTACATATTACATGGAAGTCTGTTATACAGAGAAGAGGGGAGGAAGGATGGAAGAAAGAAAATAGAAGACAGGAAAGATCAAAATCACTGGGCCAGAAACTATATTAGATTTCACATGTAGAATTTCATTTGCTCTTCAGAAGGAGCCTGTGGAGGTGGGCACTGTTATCTCATTTTACACAAAAGGAATTCTGGCCCAGAGAATTTGGATAGCTGGTAGACATCGAAAGCTAACCAAATCATGTCTGCCTTTCCATTCCAGGGGCAGTAGAATTCTAGAGTTGGAGTGTGAAGCGTTTTCACAGAGCATCTAGTCTTATTCCTTGAATTAACAGGTGAAGAAACTCAGCTCAGAGACATGGGAGTCTTGTCCCAGGTCACCCAGGAGGTGATGGCGGAGGGAGGTGGGATTCAACCTCAGGTTGAGAACTCAGCTTTGTGAGGTTCCTGGGCAGTTAAAAGCCATCCCACTACAGCATCTGGGTCAGGTGGATGTGCCTGGAGTGGTTAACACCAGAGTCTGGGGACAAAAGCAATTAAAGAAATTTTAGAAATCAAGCAACTTGCAGCTGATTCTGGGAGAAGGGAGAGAGTAGCCTGCATATGTGACCAGCCCGAGTGTATGTTTCCCCCCCATAAACAAGTAGTTACTTGTGCACTGCTAGAAAACAGTACAGAGTAAATTGCCATTTTAATCCATTACCCATGTGTATGTTTCACTTTGGGGCTCTATGCTGGTCTTTTAAAGGTGCTTTAAATGGTTATACGGTTATTCCAGTGAATTTAGGATTTGCTTTGTCATCTTCTCTTAAGTGATAAATATCAGATTTCAAGAATTCATGAAGAAACTTTCATTTTTTTTTTTTTCCCACCCTGCATTCTGCAGAATTCTTGTTGGCTTCTGGAGATGGGCTGAGCTGACTTGGTAGGAAGTCCAAATGCACACCCAGTGCTGACTCTGTCCTCATGCTCTTCCTTGCGCGTTGTGGGTATTATTTAATATGATGGTAATAAGAACCCATGAAACATTTTTTAGGGAGAGAGGGAGAGGAATGGGGGAGGGGAGGAGCAGAGGGAGAGAGAGAATCTCAAGCATATTTCCCGATGAGCACGGAACCTGACACAGGGCTCAGTCTCACCACTCATGAGATCATGACCTGAGCAGAAACCAAGAGTCAGAGGCTTAGCCAACTGAGCCACACAGGTGCCCCTATTTCTTTTTTCACATCAGTTTTATTGAGCTAAATTTAAATACAGTAGAATTCACACTCTATAGATGTACATATATAGAGTTTTGATAAATACATACATACAACTACATGACAACTGAAACACCAAATATTTCCATTAGTCCCAAGAGTAGGTTTACGGCCCTTTGTAGTCAGTCCTATCCACTCAACTGTCCCAGGTGTCCACTGATGCTTTTTTAGAATGTCACACAAGTGGAATCATACAGTATGTAGCCTTTTGTTCTGGCTTCTTTCACTTAGCATAATGCTTGAGAGCTTCGTCCTTGTTGTGGGTTACTTACTTTTATGATCCCACTTTACATAAATTCCAGGCTGCTTAAGTGACTCACTCAAGCTTGTGAGTGGCGGAGTCAGAACTCGCACCCAGCCAGCCTGATTCCAGCACCTGTGCTCTCATTCAAACTCTGCACCTCTGTACTTGGGGTCAGGGCTCAGGCCCTTGCCAGGCCTGTGTCATCACGTACCCAAGGGTCTTGGCTAAAGATTTTGGATTTCCTCCCACGGTATGATCTTAATGGCTGTTTTACATACGGATCCCCCAGATGTTGTACAAAGAACATGAGCTCCTTCTTTCCTTCCTTCCTTCTTTCTTCCTTTTTTTCTTTTCTTTCCTTCCTTCCTTCTTGCTTCCTTCCCTTCCCTTCCCTATCCTTCCCCTCCCTTCCCTTCCTTTTCTTTCCTTTTTCCTTCCTTCCTTTCTTCCTTCCTTCCTTCCTTCTTTTGATATTCAGGTTTTAAGGCAATGGCTTCATAAATCTATGTTGAATAGCTACATGAAAGAGGATATAGCTAAAATGGAGAAGTAGTTCCAAAACCACCATAGAAAGATAAGAACAAATGATACATCAAGAAAATCATAAATCTGACTCTGGTGGTATATGGACAGGAGCTAATTTGCTTCCCTGACAATGTGCTTCTGTGTGCCCGGTTCCATTCCAGACAATGTTCCAGCAGAAAGTTCCAACTGAACCAGAAAAATGAACAGTTCACCTGCCCCTCAGGAAGTATGTTTGGCCCCTGCCCCCTGAAATTCTGAGTCCCAGGCCTTAGCTCCCCCCCACCCCAGTGGTTGGGGTTGAATGAGTATTTACCCAACAGTGAATACTGTTCCCATCCAGTCACCACTGAATTCAGTCCCTTGCTGCTGGGTGACCTTGAGCAAGTCACTCAGCTGCTTGATGTCTCTTGCTCATAATATGGGGTCAGTATAAAGGATTCCTTTAAAAGAGCAGGACTCTCCTTTTTAAGAGGGAGAAAGAGAATCCCTCTACTACTCTTCAGACGAGCTCTTCACTCCACTTTGCACACGTCACCTTCCCTGTATCTTTATTCATTTCCTTCTTAAGTCAGAGGTTCCCAAACTCTTCCATGAAAGGGACCCTTAGTGTCTCAGCAAACTTTTCAGTGCCCTAAGCCAAGAGAGATACCTCACAGTTCAACTGCTAAGTAGTTAGGTCCATACAACTTAATAGGCATTTAACAAGCATACAGCAACCTAGCAGCTGTTTGAAGAAATACACATACGTCGAAAGAAAAAAAAAAGTTTCATTCTTAAATAATCATAATGAATTACTAATGAGATATATGTGCCTTTTAGGCTCTGCACAATCTCTCAAACTTTGGAATCCGATTGGAAACTGCTGCCGTAACTCCCTATTTCACAGTGAGTTTCACACAACTGAGACCATTGTACACCCTAAGGTCTTCCACATGGATGCTGGATGGCAGAACTGGGAAGAAACTCTCCTGACCTAATATCCCGACATAGGATGTTGCAGGCATTGGTTCAAAACTTCGGTCATGTCCAGACTGTCAAGGTGATTCTTCGGTCCTTCCCTTCTTGTTTGCAAGATGGCTGCTCCAGTCCCAAGTATCAGATCAAAGTAGGAGAGGAGGAGGAGACCGTAGTGCCACACTCATCTCATCCTTTTTAACAAGGTAGCAAAAGCGATTTCAGGGATGGCCTCCCACCCCAGAAGATGTCCCCCAGGAGATCTCCTGGGCCAGAAACGGTGTCATCTGTCCATCACCGGCTGCAGGGAAGGCTGAGAGAGTTGGCAGGTCGCTGGGTACAAAGTGTCCTGCGTCAGGGCTCAAGAGCAAGGGGGAGGGGTGGGTTTTGGGTGAACAAACAGTACCTACTCGAGAGCCATGTGTACCTCATACAAAGATCAGTAGGACAGGAATTAATTCCTGCTCTCAGTCATCTCAGGTCTAATCCAGAGACAAATGTGACCTTCTCCAAAATTTTGACTACTACACAAAATGATCAAGAGGTATCTATCAGGTAGCTGTAGGAAGTTACTTGACTCACCTGGGAGGTTCAGAGAAAGTTCTGGGAAGCAGCTAACCACACTGTAAAAGAAAGGCATCCGGGGAGAGGAACAGCAAGCACGGGGGGCCCAGAGATGTGAAGGAAAAGATGTTACATGATTTGAGTAGCCCATGATCTGGTGACTAGAACACAGGAGGGATGGCAGGAGGGCCAGGATGGCAGGAAATGATACAGAACACATCATGGAGTCAGCTAGGGCTCTGCATGCCCACTGGCTCTACGGAAAATGTGTGAATCGAGGAAATGCGCCTTTCACTCTGCAGCTCTGCCAATGACATTGCCCAGCCTTCCATTTCCTGCAGGTGGACCTCGACCCACGCTCAACCAGCGTCCTTTACAGAGGCATTGATACAGATGCTGAATAAGACTCCATCCTAAGTTAGATGCAAACCTGGAGAGCTAGTAGCCATATTCTCCTCCTGCAGAGAGAGCTTGCCTGGCGAATGGGGCTGCGGAAGGGGGAGAGACTGGTGGAGTCATTCTAACTTCCTGGATCTAACGGACCTAAAACCACCAGGAGTAACTTAAGCTAGTAACATTTCTGTTTTTATTTAAGCCGGTTGAAGCTAGTTTCTATTAAGCTAGTTCGAGTTAGTCTCTTTTTTTTTTTTTTAAAGATTTTATTTATTTGACAGACAGAGATCACAAGTAGGCAGAGAGGCAGGCAGAGAGAGAGAGGAAGGAAAGCAGGCTCCCTGCCGAGCAGAGAGCCCGATGTGGGGCTCGATCCCAGGACGCTGAGATCATGACCTGAGCCAAAGGCAGAGGCTTAACCCACTGAGCCACCCAGGCGCCCCTCGAGTTAGTTTCTTATCTCTTGCAGCTGGAAGGGTCTTGATGCAGGGGCCATAATTTGGAAGCAGGACCACCCATCAGGAGGCTCTTGCCACATTCTCTTCTCATACCTGGCTGCAGGCTAGGGTTCATGGGCTTCGGGGCTAACTGCCCTGGCCTCTGGGGAGAAAAGTGTAGCTTCCCGGGAGAGTTCCACTGTCCCTATCTCCGTCTCCATGGGCAGCCTGACAGCGGCACTGATTCTCACCCAGCTGGCTGGATGGCACTCACTTCCTGTCCTGCAAACCTGGGCTGCCTTCCTGGGCTGTTATCTGACTCCACTATCAGCCGGTGGCATCCAGGAACACCTCGGACTTCTAGGAAAGATGATGTTCTACAAGAGCAAACGCACACAGCCAGAGCGTACGGGAACTCCAGCAGCCGTGCCCACAATGAAACCCCAGACGTTGTTCATGGCCTGTGGTAATCAGGAGCCAGGAGGCACGAGCTATCCGGCTCACGTACAGGTGTTTCTGAGCTGCTAACTCAGAACCTCAGAGGCTGGAAAGCTCATGAGGTAAGGGCATATCATTGATTCCAAGGAGTGGCCGCTGCGTGGTTTAGTGCTTCCTGCACCCCAAACCAGCCCCTGATGAGCTGAGTGAGCCTGGGAAAGTTACTTCACCTCTCTGAGTGTCCACTTCTTTCTTTTGATATGGGCATGACAACAGTGGTTGCTAACAGACACTCAGTGTCTACGTGTATCAGGCATGTTAAGCCATGCACATATGATCTCCACCTGCAAAGACTGGCACATTTTTTTAAAAAAAGATTTTATTTATTTATTTGTCAGAGAGAGAGAGAGAGAGCACAGGCAGACAGAGCGGCAGAGGGAGAAGCAGGCTCCCTACGGAACAAGGAGCCTGATGTGGGACTCGATCCCAGGACGCTGGAATCATGACCTGAGCCGAAGGCAGCCGCTTAATGAACTGAGCCACCCAGGCGTCCCAAGACTGGCACATTTTGAGATTTTAATCTGGGTTTGTCATTGTTAGTATTATCTGGGGTACCGTAGGGGCCAACAATATCCATCTAATCTTTTAATGAATGAGAGCCCTGACATCACGGAGCAGGGACTGGCTTGCCTAAAGTCATACAACATTATCGGTATAGAGAGCAAAATGTCTAATCAAAATCAGAACGCATGTCTCATCCAGATTCAGGTACCTACCAAAAACCACAAAAATCATAGGGCAATCTAGAAATCATTTAACCTAGGATATTTGTGACTTCTATGGAGAAAACATTGAAATTCTAATGAAAAATGTAACAACCGATCTGAATAAGCAGAAAATGGAGATAGTCTCTGCCCTTGAATGGGCAATTTCATATTATAATGGTAATAATTATTCCCAGGTTAATTAATAAATTAAATGCCATCAGAGACCAGTTGGGCTTTTTGAGGAACTTGAAAAATGAATTCTAAAATGTCTTTGGAGGAAGATAAGTCCATGAATAGCTAAGTTAATTTTAGAACAGAAAAAGAAGGGAGAATTGCCTTAGGGGCTGTGGGGACATATTACAAAGTGATAGTAAGAAAAAGTAGTTGATATGGGCACAAGAATAGACAGATGGATTGGCAAATCCTCGCAGAGAGAAGAGTCAGAGCTATGTGCATCTAGACCCTAATATATATAATGACACAGGAGCCACCACAATTCTGTAGGGAGAGACTAGATTATATAGTATATGGAGCAGAGAAAAGATAAAGATATTTGGAAAATATCCAAGTGCCAAGAAAAGGCATGTATGATTTAGAGATCGCAGGTATGATTTCCTGCTACCCAACTAGAAGAAAAAGCAGCCACCACTGGAAAATGGGAAAAGAAAATCTAATAAAAAAAATTAAGAGGATGGGGTGTCTGGGTGGCTCAGTGGGTTAAACCTCTGCCTTCCGCTCAGGTCATGATCTCAGGGTTCTGGGATCGAGTCCTGCATGGGGCTATCTGCTCAGCAGGGAGCCTGCTTCCTCCTCTCTCTCTCTCTCTCTCTCTCTTTGCCTGCCTCGCTGCCTACTTGTGATCTCTGGCTGTCAAATAAATATATAAAATCTTAAAATAAATAAATACATATCTACAAAAAATTAAGAGGATGAAACCTTACAAAGTAATAGATAAATGAAGAAATGCTCAAAATCATGAATAGTCAGTCAAGATGCCCCTTTAACCTAGTGACTAAAAAAAATTAGAAAACTATAAAATGCAGGTGTCGATTAGGTACAGGGATAAAGGGACCCACGTGCACTGAGGTACACTGATGAGAATGTATCTGCACTAATCTGAGTTATTTGATGCAATGGAGAATATGCATGCTTCCCTATCACCCCAGCAATCATGCTCCTGGGCATAAATCCCGAAAAAATTCTTACTGAGCTCTAAGAGGAGTAGATTTTATTATTGTTTGCAATTATTTTCTCCCCTTTCCCCATAAAAGGACTCCCACCCATCTCTGAGTGATTTTCATTAGGACACTGTACTTCTCAGCCTATGGAGGGGCGGGGGGAACGTCAGCCACGTGACTTGCTTCGGCCAATGAAACAGGAGTGGAAGTTCTGTGCATCAACTGGAGCAGACGCTTCAAATGCGGTTGCTTGTTTCTCCAGTTCTTGCTCCTTTTTTTTTTTTTTTTTCCCAATGCCAGGAGTAAGACTTGTCCCAAATAAGGGCTGTTCTTTCAGCCTGGATGCTGCAATGAAGATACATGGAACAGGAAGGAGCCTGTTGCCAGCAGCTGGAACATGTGGCATGACCAAGAAAGGAGCCTTTGTGGTTGTAAGCCACTGAGGTATTTTGTTTTCCTTTTATTGTAGCAGCGAAACTGACTAATACAGGGATCTGTGAGCTAATTGCTCATTGCAGTGCTGTTCATGGTGGGAGAGAGTCAGGGACAGCTTCAGTGTCCATCACTGCTAAAACATGGCCGGCACTGTGGGCTGTTAAGCAGGTATAACATGCAAAAAATCACACATTCACATGAAAATAGGGATGGACCTTAACAATGCACTACTTCGTCGTTGAACACGACATCAAACCTAACGTTGTACTATATGTTAGCTAACGAACATAATAAAGAAATAAAACAGGGCACATGGAAAAAAAATATATAGTGCTTTGTGAAAATATTAAGAAATAGTATCATATATAACCAATGAACTTAAAAAACACAAACTACACAAAACTACATATTTCACAAAAATGCACACCTGCGAAAAGATGAAGATGTTAGCATGATGTCCAGGAATGAGAGGAGAATGGGAGTGGGATGTGGACATCACTACAATCTTTAAATGTCCTATCAATTAAAAAAGTTAAAGAGTACTTTGGAAAAAAAAAAAAAAGAACAAGGGAAAGGGGTCCACAGCGACTGACAAACTGTTCAGTGCTTTTTCTTTCATATTTCATTGCTTTTTGTGTCATTCATATTCCCAGAAAAACAATAATGCCATAAATTGTAAATTATTTCATATTTTTAACAGCAATATTTCCTCTGACCCCTAAAGGACTCTGTAATATAAGGACAGCAGATGTCACACTTCTCATTTAACAAGTTTTTAGGTGGGGCTGGAGTATCCGGTGGTTTTGCTGGTAAGAGATTAATAGTGCCTCACCCGGACATAGCACGTAGTGTGTGACAATTCTGAGCATTTTATCAGTGTTAACACATTTAAATCTCATGACAATTTCAAGGGTAGTTCCTATTATTATCATCATCTCCATTTTACCTCAGGGGAAACTGAGGCACAGTGGAGTGACTTGCCATGCAAATTCTATGTAGTCGACCTAGGATTTGAGTCTGGACATTTTGATTCTAGAGTTAAGGTGCTATCCTATTTAAAAACTCTTCCAATCCAAGAGCATGGAATGGTCTTCCATCTTTTTGTGTCTTCTTCAATTTCTTTCATGAGTGTTCTGTAGTTCCTCGAGTACAGTTCCTTTACCTCTTTGGTTAGGTTTATTCCCAGGTATCTTATGGTTCTTGGTGCTATAGTAAATGGAATCAATTCTCTTATTTCCCTTTCTGTATTTTCATTGTTAGTGTATAAGAAAGCCACTGATTTCTGTACATTGACTTTGTATTCTGCCACGTTACTGAATTGCTGTATGAGTTCTAGTAGTTTGGGGGTGGAGTCCTTTGGGTTTTCCATATAAAGAATCATGTCATCTGCGAAGAGAGAGAGTTTGACTTCTTCATTGCCAATTTGGATACCTTTTATTTCTCTTTGTTGTTTGATTGCTGTTGCTAGGACTTCTAATACTATGTTGAACCAGAGTGGTGAGAGTGGGCATCCTTGTCGTGTTCCTGATCTCAATGGGAAGGCTGCAAGCTTTTTCCCATTGAGGATGATATTTGCTTGGGTCTTTCATAGATAGATTTTATGAAGTTCAGGAATGTTCCCTCTATCCCTATACTTTGAAGCATTTTAATCAGGAACGGATGCTGGATTTTGTCAAATGCTTTTTCTGCATCATTTGAGAGGACTATGTGGTTCTTCTCTCTTCTCTTGTTGATTTGTTCTATCACATTGATTGATTTGCAAATGTTGAACCATCCTTGTAGCCCAGAGATGAATCCCACTGGTCATGGTGGATAATCTTTTTAATGTGCTGTTGGATCCTGTTTGCTAGGATCTTGTTTAAAAACTCAAAATAGGACAGTTTGGAGAGTGGAAGTGGGTGCTAATATCAATTAGTCTGGGACTACATGCATACACTAGAATGCGCTGGAAAAGCCAGGACACACAGCACACTGACTGTCACATCCGGCTTCTAGACACTGTGCTATGCTGCCTCTCAGAAGGAAATCTGGGCCCCTGACTCCATAGGCAAATCCCTTCATCACAGCAGGACTATGTAAAATCAGGTCTTGCCAATTTCTAGGAAAAATAAAGGCAGAAGCTGGTTTTCTGGGCACTTAAAAAGTGAAAATGAGGAATGCGATCTGGCTTTAGAGCTGAAAAATGGTTTAGTTGGGCCCTCGGGGACTTGGGTCAGAGCTGTCATAAGCAGGATTCTAAAGCCCCAGTCAGCTTTTGGTTCTATATCAAAGAAAAAAGAATAAAGAATCTGAAGACATGAGCTTTTTCTCCTGATCTGAGACTCCATGGGCTGGTTAATCGAAATCACTTTCCTCTAGCATACTCTATTATGCCCCTGGAGGCTGGAGACATTTCTATTCCTTTCCTACCCAGCCATCTCAGGAAGAATGAACAATTACACTGTAATGGTTACGTGACACTGATGCTTACTAAGAGTCAGACTTCACTTATTTGCCTTATATCCATGATCTCATTTATTCCTTACAATAACCCTATGAGGCAAGTATTATTATTATTATTAATAGTAGTAGTAGTACTATTAGTAATAGTATATCCATTTTACAGATGAGAAAACTGAGACTACAGGATATTCAGTGCTTGCTGTAAGTTACACGTTTTGTAATAAATCAAGGTTTACTTTGCTTTAGAGTTCATGGTTTAGGACACCTGTTGACTCTCTAAGTGAATTTAGTTGATCAATTCTCCCCCAATGCTTGGAATGATATTCTAGAAGACAAAACAGGATCAACATCCCTCATTCTAACCCACCTATTCCCCTCAGTTTTAGGGAAATCTCTACACTTTCAGACTTGAAATCTTTGCTGATTGGAATAGAAACAAATATCAAGAAAACCTTTTGGACATTTTTTTTGAAATTTCAAACATTTTAATAAGATTATTTATGCCTTGGTTATGTGGGATTTATTGCTAGGTTGAAAGATCATCTAATACTTAAAAATCAGTCAATGTGGAGAAAGCACCTGACAAAATTCAACAATTTTCATGATGAAAACATTCAACAAACTTGGCATGAAAGAAAGTATGTCAACATGATAAAAGCCGTGTATGAAAAATGACAGTTTACATCTTTTGGACATTTTTTAAAAGATTTTATTTATTTATTTGAGAGAGAGAGACACAGAGTACAAGCAGGGGGAGTGACAGGGAGAGGGAGAAGCAGGCTCCCTGCTGAGTAAGCAGTCCGATGTGGGACTCCATTCCCAGACCCTGGGATCATGACCTGAGCTGAAGGCAAATGCTTAACTGACTGAGCCACCTAGGCGCCCCTGGACATTTTTTTAATACACAGAAAAGTGGGGTTGAATAAGGAAAGGAAAGTCTCCTCTTGGGAGCGAAAAAGGAGAGGGTACCATGATGTAGAGAAATTGAGTCACCGGAGCTGGCGTGACATCAAGGCATCATGCTGGCGAGAGAAACACTGTCTCCAGCCCTTGTACATATTGACTCCAGGAGCCTGGAGCCCCTCGGGCATGCTCATCAAATTACTGGAATTATTAACAGCTTCTTGTTGGCAGGTCCAAGGAGTCTCACACAACTCCAGTCTGACCCCTGAAGCTGAACAGTCTTTATTAACCTGCTTTTGAAGACGGATTCAAACGAAAGGATGTGATGTTGGTGTTCAAAGCACCTTAGGGAGAACTTTTGCTTTCTCAGGCCAGTCATGGTCTGTCTCCCTCATCCGAGTTGCGTCCAGGAGCGTCCCCTTTCCTGGATATGACATATTACAGAATCATGCGCAAAACAAGCTTACTCCTGTGTGATTCACAGTGAAGATAGACCTCTGACTCTCGACGCTTCATTCACTGGGTAATTTTTTTCACTTAAATTCAGCTCTAAAAAATCTGAGAGATGCAGAGCTATGGTGGATTCTACTTCTGGCCCCATCATCAACTCAGAGTGACTTCACTTCTTTGGAACTCTGTTTCCTTATCTTGCTTCAACAAGAGAAGGAAAAATGAGACTTTTCTTTAGGCTTAAAAAAATTCAGAGAGTGAGAGAGAGAGAGAGCCACTCTGAGGATCCTTTAGTTGCTTAGGGGTAATAAGATTAGCCTCCTAATAACAATTTTTGGCACAGGTCCTCAGCCAACTCAACTAAACTCAATAAATAGCTCAATGATGTAGTAACACTGGGGTAAAGTCATGGTGGCCAGAAAAAGTATTTGGTGGTTGCCAAAAAAAATACACAAATTTATGAAGGCAGTACTGACCCTAAGCCATATAGGTAGGACAGAATTATTACTCCTCTTCATGCAGCTTAACTTTCATAATACTCTTCAATGTCGGGAGATTAGCTTGGCAAATGTCCAGGAAGAGAAGAACAGAGCTAGCTTTTAGGTATTGGAATTCCCAAAAGGTAGAGCAAAGAAAGGGTGTGATCCCAGGGGCAGAATTACCCCAGCAAAAATACTGCATCACAGACACAAAAATTTACACAAAGAATGAGAGAACTTCTCTCTACATTGCCTACGTAGAGCCATCTTTCTGAAGATGAGACCACTGGAAAGCAAACTTCATTCTAATTTAGGATTCAGTTGGTTAGGACCTTACTGATTGATTGATTGATTGATTGATTAGAGGAAACTCCCCCAAGGCACAAGCATCCGGTCTCCTATTTTCTTCTGCATTTGAATGTTGATATCTCGAAAGCTAAGGGCTAAGAAGACTTTATAAAAATCAGGTCTTGGATTCTAAGGATATATGGCAAGTTGATTTTTAAAAAATATATTATGATTTCTTATTTCTACTTCCCCAAGCAACAGCTATCTGTTGTCTGAAGAGGGTTGGACCAAAATGGGCAGAAACAGCAATATTTTACATTTATTGAGACTTTCCTAGGTGCCCGCTGTTGTTCTGACCACTTTCCACCTGTCATCTCACGTAATTCTCAACAACTTTATGAGAGGATCTCTAGTGTTATCCCCATAAACTGACCAGGAAACTCGGGCACAGAGAGTGTCAGTAACTTAGCCAAGAAGAAAGAACTGGGAAGGTGGAGGCCTGAGATTTGGATGCTCAGCTTTTGCCTTCTAAACTAAGTTTATGGCAGAGAAAACAACTATGAAAACAAAAGCATTTGATTTTGTCAGGGAGGGAGAATTCTTCCTCTACACTCATAGTCTTCTAGCTGGGCTAAGAATTAAATTACATGAGACAAGTTTATGGGAGAAAAAAAAAAACCAATGTTGAATTACATACACACCGAGGCCCACTAATGGAATCAAGACCCAGGGAAGTGACTGAGGCAGGCAGTCTTTTAGACATTTTAGACAAAGAAATGGGAGATCTGTGAGGAAGCTACAGGATAAGGAAGGCAGGTGTTTGGGAGCTTTAATTAGTGAGGAATTCTAAGCAGAATTTGGGCTGACATTAATAAAAGAGTAGCTGGGTTTATGTTACAGTTTTCTGGACTTTCAAGTCACTATCTCTGGTCATGAGGATGTCTTTTTTGTTTCTTAACACAGAGAGTGTATTTTTCATATGGGAGATTGTGTACTGCTTTCAGAGGAGACAGAGGGGAGCTTAGTGTCTCTGCACCTTTTCTTTCCCGAATAGCTTACATTATAACATTTAGACATACCAAAAAGTGTAGAAATCCCTTGTACAGATCAGTGAGGCCTTGCCGAGTGACCAGCGTCGTGTAATCAGTACCCAGATCAAGAGGCTATCCTCCCCGAGTCCTCCTCCAATATCTACCCTTCGCCAGTGTTTTGACTTTTAAAAGCAATCCAACTATTTTTACATGTTTGGGAAATTTTTATAATTGGAATCCTACACTGTATATTTTGTGTATTTGGCTTCTTTCACTGAGGATTGTTGTAAGATTCATTCATATTATTGTGTTGTCTTGATAACTTATGGTATCCTGTGTGTATATATATATACATACATGCAAAATGCATTTATCCATTTTACTATTGATTGACATTTGGGTTGTTTTCGGTTTGGGGCTCTAGTGCGTAGTGTCACTATGACTCTTTTGGACGTATCTTTTGTGAACACAAGCACACATTTTGCCTGATACATGTCCATGAGAGGAAGTGCCAGCTTACATGCGATAGGGGCGATATCTGGGTTCACTTTTATAGACATTGATCAACAGTTTTCCAAAGTAATTGAAGCACTTTCTACACCCGTTAGACGTGTATGAGCTTTCCAGTGGCTCTTCGTCCTCACCAACGTCTGTCTTTTGATTTTAGCCATTATAGAGGGCAAGACAGGATATATAGTGTGTGGAAACCAATGTGAAATAAAAATGTGGAACCCTTTATTTAAAATTATTGGAAATTTCAAGACAGTGACCGTGAAGCTTTAAACCAAGTGCAGGGTTCTTTCAGGGCGAGCCCTCTGTGACTACATGAGCTTCTCGCTGCTCATCTCTGTGGGTGGATAGGCAAGTGAGTCACATGGCTATGTTAATTACATCTCTTTGATGATGAATGGTATGGAACACATTTTCATGTGTTTATTAACCTCCTTGATATCTTCTTTTAAGAATAGCCTAGTCAACTCATTTGCCTATTTGATTTTTTAAAATTTGTCTTTTAAAAATTAATTTGTGTAAACCAGTCTTATTTTTCTAGATATGAGGTTTCTGTTAGACCTGGGTATGGGGATGTGGATATTTTCTGGATATGCAGTCTTGTTACATATCAAAATACAAGTATTTGTGTATATGTGTATATCAAATGCTTCTCCCTCTTGGTGGCTTATCTTTTGTACTCTTCATGGTGTCTTTTTTGAACAAGTTATTAATTTTAAGCTATGTTGACTTAAACATTCTCCCTTCTATGATTAGCAGTTTTATATCATACTTGAGAAATCTTTGTTTACCCTAAGTTATGAAGACATTATATTCTGTTTCCTTCCAAAGGCTTTATTGTTTTACCTTTTCATATTTTGATCTAAAAATTTATCTGGAACTGATTTTTGTCTGTAGTTGGAGACAGATTTATTTTTGTCTATATATCTGGCTCTCTAACAACTTTTTTTGTGGCATGACTCTTTGAAAGGACCATCTTTTCCCCCTTGGCATTGTAGTAACAACGTTGTCACTTTTGGACAATTATATATGGGGCTATTTCTAGATTTTTTTCATTCCTTACCCTTGGTCTCTTTGTTAACCTTCTACTAATACCAGTTAGTTTTAAAAATAGGTCTCAGTATTTGGTAGGGTCAGGCTTCCATCTTCATTCTCTTTCTCTAAGATTGCCTTATTTATTTTTGGCCCAGTGTATTTCAACATAAATTTCAGAATCACTTTGGTGTTTGATTTGGGATTATATTTGATCTATTGATTGATCTGAGAACTGACATGTCTACAATATTGAATCAGTTAATGAGTAAGCTATATTCCATCATTTATGTCTTCTTTGATTTCTCTTAATAAAGTTCTATAAGTTCTAATGTAGAAGTCTTAGATATCTGTCATTAGATTGATTTGTAGATACTTGATTTTTTAATGCTAATGTTAAGGGTAATTTTTTGTAAGCTTCATTTTTTATATCTTGGTGGCGAGCATGTAGGAATTCTCTTGCACTGGTTATAGCCCTCTCCTGTAAAGTATTGAGTAGAAAAATTTGGTAGCATCTTTGTCTCATTCCTGATCTTATGGGGGAAAGCTTTTAATATTTTGTCACTTGTTTACTATTGGCTTTTTAGGTGTTCTTTGTAAATTGAGAAAGTTTCATTTTATTCCTAGTGGGCTGAGGATTTTTTTTTATCATGAATTGGTTTTACATTTTATCAGTCTTTTCTGTATCTTCAAGATGATCATGTGATTTCTTTTCCTCCTTTTTTTCTAACAGTGTGTAAGTCACATGAATTCATATTCAAATATTAAACTACACATGTATTCTTGCAATAAATCCAATTTGGTGATAGTATATTATCCTTTTTATATAATATTAGATTCTAAGAGATTGTTTTGTTCAGAATTTTTCCAGTTATGTCTAAGAGAGAAAGTAGTCTGTAATTTTTCAATTGTTACAAATTTTTTATCAGATTTTGGCACTAAAGTTATTCTGAATTCCTAAAAAGAGGTGAAAGCTGTTTCTTCTTTTTCTGTTCTCTAGAAGAGCTTCTGTAAGTTTAGTTTATTTGCTACTTAAATGTTTGGAAGAATAAATTGGTCAACCAACTTAGACTAAAACCAAGTTTTCTTAATGAGAAGGAAGGGCTTTTATAATTGATTCAATTTTATTATATAAGATTCTTTAGATTTTTAATTTATTCTTCTGTTAGTTTTTCCTAACTTGTGTTTTTCAATAAATTTGTCCATCATATTGTCAAATCTATTTAAACAGAGTGGTTCATAGATACTGTTATACTCTTTCTAATGTCTATAATGATATCCCCCTTTTCAATCCCACTTTGATAATTTTTGTTTTTTCTCTTATTTTCTTAGTTTGCTAGAAATTTATCAATTTATTAATCTTTTTAAAACCAACATTTGATTGTGTTAATTTTCTCTACTGTACTTTTGCTTTCTACTTCTTAAATTTTTTAAAATTTTCCTCCTCTCTACTTTTTGGTGTTTAATTTGTTTTTCCAGCTTTTTTATATGAAAACTTTGATCACTGCTTTTTAGCCATACTTATATTCTACAATACTCATTAAGATAATATATTTCCCTAAACACTCTTTTAGCTATATCCTGAAAGTTTTTATGCATACTGTTTTTATTATCCTTCCATTAAAACTATTTTCTCACTTCCACTGTGATACTTTTTTGTTTCGCGTGTTATTTGGAAAGAATTGTTTGATTTCCAAGCAGTTGGGCATTTTATCTTTTTTTCCTTTCTTTTTTCTTTTAAAAACATTTTATAACCTCTGGTCAGAGAATATATTCTATATTAGTTCAACCATTTGAAATTTCTTGAGGCTTCCTTTATGACCTAACAACATATGGTCAATTGTAATAAACATTCTGTGTATGCTTGCGAAGAATGTGTGTTCTGTGTCTGTCTGGTACAGTATACTATATACTTCAACTAGGTCAAGTTTATCTATTATTTGATTCATACGTCTATATCCATACCAAATTTTTGTCTGCTTGTTCTGTTAGCAAATTACATGCATTCAAGTTTCCCACTATGGTGAGGATGTTCTACTTTCTTCCTTGTAAGAAATGATTATCATGGTTCACATCTGTTGAAGTATTTGCCCTACCTAGGGAAATAGCCAGATAAGTAGCAATGCTTAGCAATAATGAGAGAGATAGAAAAACAATAAAATGGTGGTAATGCCCCTGGGTGGAACCTACATTCCTCAAATCCCTCCCTGACTTATTTGCTTTGAACCAGACTCCCAGGACACTAGGCATCCATTGAACTATTTGCCTTAGGCACTGCACCTTGGATGTAGTTACCTTTGCTAAATTATTTGATGGAGAGTCCATATGTGTTTATTCTAAAGGAAAGGTTGAATTATTCAATCCATTTCTACTTCCAGATTTCTTCCTCCAAAATACTTTGGTCTTCTATTCCCAGATATTTTTGTGAAAGCTTATTCAATTCTTCCTTCCTCCCTCCCACCTTCTCTCCATTTTTTCCTCCTTCCTCCTTCCCTCCTTTCCTTCCTTCCTTCCTTTATAGGGAAGTAAATGAACTTAAACTGTAAGACTCAGTGGTAGAGTAAAACTTAAATTCAACATTTATAAGAGGAGAAGGTGAAATCATTTCAGTGGTTTCCAACTTGAGTACTCTGAGTTTTTAGGGTCCCAGCAATTTAAAAATAATGGTGGTCCTTGAGCTCTTGTGACTATATCTAATGGAAATTGTAATAAAACAATTCAAGTTAATAGCAATTTCACTTTTATTTGGGAAGCAAGAAACTGCAAGTGCTAGAAACCTCTTCCGGCTTGCTGAAGCAATGAAGTTAATTTATCGATTCCCGTGGCTAAGCAGTCCAAAGGCAGACTGTCTTCAGACCCATCAAAATCCAGGTGTTCAGAAGATATCATTAGGACTCCAGCCTAGGATGACCAACCATTCCGATTACTATGGGACACTGAAAGTCCCCCATCTTAGAAAACCCCTTAGTTTTTGGGAAAACTGAGGTATTTGGTCATCATTCCCCTCTTCATCTCTCTGTGTTGGTTATTGGTTTTACTTTCAGGTAAACTGATAGCAAAGATGATCACTGGCAGCTTTTGACTTGCACAATTATTACTACTAGTCACCCCAGAAAGGAAAGGGTACCTATATCCTAACAATCCCAACAACTTCCTGGGGATCACTCTGATTTGTCAGCATTGCGTTAAATGACCCCTCCAAATCAATTACTGGGCTAGAGGGATCAGGTACGTAGTTGCCCAGCCTGGGGTAGGAGAAGTGAACCATATTTTTGACTACCTATTATATAAGATGGAGTAATTCTCAGGAAGAAAGGGGCTGAAAAGACAAAAAATGGGAGATAACCATTATACTGAGTTACTTATTGAGTATTTACTCCATACTGGGAACTTACACTGTGATTATTACTGAAAAAATGTTTGAGAGGCAAAATCTTTTAAATAACAGAGAATGGGGAACATTTTTAAAAACTTCTCATTGGTGGAAAGATGGGGAAAGACTGCATTTGACCCTGACTCACAAAGCTACAGGAGAAACCTAGAAATGAATCCACAAAGCACCAATTAGTCTGTTTATAATGGGATACACTTCCAGCACTTCTGTCCAATTCACATGCACAAGATTAGGGCACTGGGGTCTTCCTTTTTAGCATGATAGAGAAACTATCACATGCAAATCAAAGAGACAAAATGTCAATATGATCCATCACATGAAAATATTTCAGAAGTTGCCCAAGGGCCATTGTTTCTCATTTGCTTATTGGCCTCTGGATACTTAAAATTACACTCACAGAGTTGAAAATGGGTCTTAAAACACAATTAGCTTTAAGGTAGAGAGGATCTTTAGATTGAAAGTCAAACTAAGACATACATGACTAATTCACATCTGTCAACGCTGGTTTTACTTAGGTCAGTCAGTGAGGTGGTGTTGGAGGCGACACAGCTGAGAGACTTGGGGAAGGAGTCTGAAAGAACTTGGAAAACAAGAGTTTAGGTTGAAGGCAGACGAAGTGGCAGAAGCAAAGTCATAGGTAGTTCACAGGCTCAGGGACTAGGACTCCCCAGATCCTTGGCAGGCCTGATCCTTTTCTTTTTTCTTACATCAAGGAGGCGCTCTAATGATTACTATCCAGATCTAGCAGTAAGAAATTCCAATTCTGGGGAATAGGGCGGTTACAAGAAGGGGAGACATGTTGTGATCCATCTGGGGAAGAAGGGTCTTCAGAAAACCCCTCCAGATGCCCATGATGCCAATACCCCCTCAGAGGCAGACCTCTGGCTCCTCCAAGCAGCCTAGAAAATCAATAGCTCTTAGATCCTCACAAAGTGGGACCAGGGACTGCACGAGTGACTTCATGTTTGCTCGTGTGGTGCCTGGCCATGCCTCAGTTATTTTATACAATGTAGAGGTTCATATAGATTTCCTCCGGGCTTAGAGTGTTGGTCCAAGGTTCAGTAACAAACAAACAAACAAACAAGAACTCCCTACAGCAACACTATTTGGATTTGGTCTTATGAATTGTGAGATTTCCTGTAAGGTTTTGGTCAAATGACAGCTTTGCAGTGAAGCATTCATTGAATGCTTGATTGAAAATTGTAGCACCCCACACCTTACTTTCTCTACCCCTCTGCCCAGTTTTATTTGTCTCAATAGCATTGATTTCTGCCTTCTAACATACTCTATAGTCTTTTTGTTTATTGACTTCCCCAAGGGAGTGTACAGTCCATGAAGACCGAGATCTTTGAGGACTTTGTTCATTGCTATACTCCCAGAACATAACGCAGTGCTGGGGCCCTAATATGTGGTAAAAAAATATTTGTTAAATGAATGAATGAAATGAATTTAAATGTACAAAGGATTTAGAAAAGAATCTACTACATATTCAGCATCCAAAAATGTTAGTTTTTAGAAAAAGTGTTAGTTTTTACTATTTTCCTTGTTATGTTTGGAGTTAACAAAGTAGAAATACTTGTTCTAAACCATTTTGGAAATTCTTTTCATGATTTTTTTTTTTTTTTTTTTTTTTGGAAATAAGGCCACCACTCTGTCCTTAATGTTCTCTGCTGCTCTTAGCTTTATCTCCTTTGGGTTTAGATCACCTTGTTCTTATTTAGCCTTGATCTCTGATGTATATGGTCATCAGGCAAGGCAAGTTTCTAGATAAATATATAAAGAAACTCCATAAAGGAAATAATGGGGTTTTTTTTGGTTATGAGTATTAAGGACATCAATCAATGACCCATAAACCAATTTCAATAAGGAGGATGGCTCCAGATTTTGTCTGCCTGATAGGGCACAGTAGGAACTAGATAGTGAAATGGACTCATGCCCTCCATGTTGTTAAGTGGATTTGACCCCACCTTGCTTCTAAACTTTATCTCTACTGATTGTCTTCCTGACTGGTTAGTGATTCTCAGGAACCATGTGAGTTCTGCTTTATATACCATAGGGTTCTTTAAAAGCTTGAGGTGTCTTTTTGTTTGCCCTGAACTTCTTCCTTAAAAGCAAACACATGGAAAAATCAGATGCCCTTTCCCACCACTTTAAAAATTAGCAAACTGTTTCACAGATGTGATCTTTGCCAAGTCTCTCAGAAGTAGATGGTGACAGGAGGTGAGGTGCCTAGGGAGGGGTCCAATGGCTTTTAACATTGATCAAAAAGCATTGGGAATATCTGGGAGAGGTTCCTAGTGTGGAAGAAATGTCCAAGACTCAGGAATGGGGTAGAGAGTGTCATGAAGATGGACTTTAAGAAAAAAGAACTTCTTATCTGAAGCAAAACTGGGAAAGATGGCCTGGAGTGGTACTGGGGAATGAATCTTGCTTCCTCCCCGTATGACTATTTCATATGGGGCCAAAAGGGTCCTCAAGGATGGAACTGAGGTCAGTCTATATTTGTCTTGTACTTGGTTCTCCTATTGGACTCCTGCCCATTTTCTATGGGCATACACAACCTCCTCTGTGGAAACTGAGCCTCGGTCCAGGAATGAACAGGGTAGTCTTCATCTCAGTGAAAATAATACTGTAGAACCAGTGCCTTATGGTGGAGGAAGGAAGGCAAAAGATGGTGACTCAGTTACTTATTCATATATTCACACATATTTTCAGGCACTGGGCTCGGTGCTGGAGATAATAATAATAATAACAATAATAAGGTAATGACTGTATGTGGCAGGACTGTGTCAGTTGCCTCCCTTGATTAGTTTATTAGTTATCCCAGTAATTCTATTGTAGGCATATTATTCACATTATACCACTGAGAAAATTGAGGTTCAAAGAGGTCAAAGAACTAGCCCAAAGTCAAACATCTGCGAATATAGATATAGGATTGAAATCCAAGTCTGTCTGACTCTAGATCCTCTCTTTGCTTTTAACCACCATAATGACTTGGGAGGATCCCAACACTCATGAGGTTCACAGTCTAGTGGGAAAGACAAACAAACAAACACATGAGAGATGTGGCAACTGCTAAGGTATTGTTTGATTTCAGCCACAGTGTAGTAATTGCTATAGCATGAAGATTACTGTCTCAAGCTCTAAGTTACAACAAAATGCCTTTTATATCCCCCACAACAGGGGTTCTAAATCTTGGCACTATTCACATTTTGGGCCAGAAAAGACTTCGCTGTTGTAGGTATTCTGTGCATTGTAGGCCATTTAGCAGATCATCTAGCCACTAGATAACAGTAGCACACACCCCAGTTGGGACAAACAAAAATGTCTTTCCACATTGCCAAATGTCCCCTGGGGTACAAAATTACCACTGCCCTGCAAGATTTCAACTTTTAAAGGGCAATAATCATGTCTTATTCATCATTTCATTCTCCCACCTTTCATCCCAACACACATAGTTTCATAAAACATTCTATCCAACATCAGTGAAGTAGATTTTTTTTAAGCACCCATGGAACATTCTCCAGGATAGACCAATTCTAGGCCATAAAAAAATTCTCAATAAATGTAAAAGTATAAATGTACAAGATAACTAAATTAAAAATCAACAACAGAATTCATTGTTTTTGCACCACACCCAGTGCTCCATGCAATACGTGCCCTCCCTCATACCCACCACCTTGTTCCCCCAACCTCCCACCCCCCGCCCCTTCAAGACCCTCAGGTTGTTTTTCGGAGTCCATAGTCTCTCATGGTGCAAAAACAATGAATACTGTTATGCTGAAAAGGAAAAAAAAAAACTTAAAACAGAAAAAGATACATACACACATACAATACAACTGCACATATACGGATAGACCAAAAAAAAAAAAAGGCTGACTAAACTTTACTGGGTAAAGAGCGAAGCAACAGTGTTTAAAGTCCATATTATTGAAAGAAAATTTTAATTTCTTTTTTTAAATTTTTAAATTTATTTTTAAGATTTGGTTTATGTATTTGACAGAGATACAGTGAGAGAGGAACGCAAGCAGGTGGAGTGGGAGAGGGAGAAACAAGGGAGCCTGATGCAGGGCTTGATCCCAGCACCCTGAGATCATAAGAAAAATTTAATTTCTTTTAGAATGCTCAGATAATTTATTTCATTTCTAGAAAGAATAGTCTAACATCTGATCTCCAGTGTATTTTATTAATCACATGAAATGGTCAAATATTTTTATATATTTTTAGAAAAAGTAGTGACACTTTTATTTTGGCACACTAATTTTGTAATTTCTCAAGACAAGTCTGAAATTGAAAACAAAAGCAGAGGTAATAGAAATCTTAGGCTGTGTGAGAATCGAGCAAGTTTAGAATGTCTAAACCCAAGAAACTGACTTCGCCTTCTGTCTGGGTCTATAGAGTTAGTATATTGCAATATGCAGAAATTAAAATTCTTAAAGATATCAAAATAACATTTGCATTTGCATAAATGTATGACAAATCATTCACTGATAAAATGTATTCCTGCATACTCGATAGCATAGTTCACGAATTGACTGCCTAATTGACTCAAATAAGCAGGTGCCCAAACACTTAAAATCTCAATTACTAAAATCTAACAACTTTAAAAGCCTTTTTTAAAGAGCTATGTACCTTTATGTATTCTAAAATAAATAAAAATTGTTTCTTCCTTAAAAAAAATCAACAACAGAAAAAAATTGGAAATTTGCAACTATTTTGAAATTAACTCACTTGTAAATGTCTCAGGCTATAAGAAATCACAAAGAAAATCAGAAAATATCTTTAGCTGAAAGAAAAATGCAACATATCAAGGTTTATGGTATGCAGTTAAAGCAGTGCTGAGAGGAAAGTTCATAGCATTAAATGCCTATATTATAATGAAAGACTTAAAATCAATAATCTAAGCTTCTAGGAAGAAGGAAGGAACAAAGGAAGATGAATAAATAAAATCCATGGTCAATAGAAGAAAGGCAAAACTAAAAATTGGAGTACAAATTAATGAAATAGAAAACAACAGGAAAAAAGTCATGCTGAAAGTAGATTCTTTGTAAAGATCAACGAAATTAATAAATCTTAAGATTTACCAAGAAAAAAGGGAAGACACAAATTATTAAAACTGGAATAAGTTCACTATACTATAATCACTATAGAACCTACATAAATTAAACATTGAAATATTATAAGGAATATTTTGAAGAACTTTATGCCAATAAACTGAACAATACAGAATAACAAAAAATCCTAGAATGACACAAATGATCAAAACTGGCTCAAGAAGAAATACTAAACAATCCAAAAGTCCTTTTTTAAAATTTTTTAAAGATTTTATTTATTTATTTGAGAGAGAGAATGAGAGAAAGAGAGAGCATGAGAGGGGAGAGGGTCAGAGGGAGAACCAGGCCTCCCCGCTGAGCAGGGAGCTCCATGCGGGACCCTATCCTGGGGCTCTAGGATCATGACCTGAGCTGATGATAGTCACTTAACCCACTGAGCCACCCAGGCACACAACAATCCAAAAATCTTAATAAGATTAAGAAAATGATGTAATTCACAATAGCATAAAAATACTTGGGAATAATTTAACATAAGCAGTGAGAGAGAACTCAAACCAACCAAATATGCTGAGGGAAGTTGGAGATCTAAATAAATAGAAATCCATACCCTTTTCATAGCAATATTGGAAGGAGTTGGTATTAAAATAATAATTTTCCTGGGGCGCCTGGGTGGCTCAGTGGGTTGAAGCCTCTGCCTTCAGCTCGCGTCATGATCTTAGGGTCCTGGGATAAAGCCCCGCATTGGGCTTCCTGCTTCCCCCTCTCGCTGTGCCTGCCTCTCTCTCTGCCTACTTGTGATCTCTGTCTGTCAAAAAAATAAAATAAAATCTTTAAAACAATAAAAATAATTTTCCTGAAATTGATTTATAGATTCAACATAAAATCCTACAGAATCCCAGCAGGTTTTATTTGTGTAAATTGGGAAATTTATTTCCAAAATTAATATTAAAATGCAAAGAACACAGAATAGCCAAAAGAATTTTGAAAAAAGACAAAGGTACACTACTCAAATTCAAGACTTATTATAAAACCTCCAGCAATCAAGATGGTGCAGTATTGGCATGAAGACCAAGCAACAGGATACAGAGTCCAGAAATAAACCCACTTATACCGAGGTAATTCAATGGGAAGGGGGGAGATAGTCTTTTCAAAAAATGAAGTTGGAATAATTGGATATCCATATGCAGCAGATGAACTTAGACCCTGCCTCACTTTACACATAAAATATTAATAAAAAATGGATCACAGACCTGAACTTAAGAGCTAAAAGTATAAAATTTCTAGATGAAAACATAGGAAAATATCTTTGTGACCCTGGATTAGGGAAATAGTTCTTAGAGATGACATCAAAACACAATCTGTAAAAGAAAAGAACATTTACAAATTGGATTCCATCAAAATAAAAAACTTTTACATTTCAGAAAGCACTATTAAGGGGCACCTGGGTGGCTCAGTGGATTAAGCCTCTGCCTTCTGCTCAGGTCATGGTCTCAGGGTCCTGGGATCGAGCCCTACATCGGGCTCTCTGCTCAGCAGGGAGCCTACTTCCCCCTCTCTCTCTGCCTGCCTCTCTGCCTACTTGTGATTTCTGTCTGTCAAATAAATAAATAAATAAAATATTTTTTTAAAAAAAGAAAGCACCATTAAGAAAATGAAAAGGTGGGCCACAGATTGGGAGAAAATTGTATGAATAATGTATCTTATTATGGTGCTGTATCTAGAATATATAAAGAACTTTTACATTCAATATGAAGACAAACAACCTAATTTAAACATGGCCAACAGATTCGAAACAGGCACTTTACATAGAAGACACATGGGCTGCAATAGGTGCAAGAAAAGATGCAGAACATTGTTATTCCAACAGCGAAAAATGACACCGCAGAGATAGCACTACATACCAACTGGAATGACAAAAGTTTAAAAAGACTGATAATACCAAGTGCTGATGAGGCAACAGAACCACTGAAACTCTCATACATCACCGGTGACAATGCAAAATGGTTCAGTCACCTTAGAAAATTAAACATAAACATACACTTACCATGTGACCCTGCAATACCAGTCCTAGAAATTGACCCAAGAGAAATGAAAAAAATGTCCACACAAGGACTTGTACACAGATGTTTCTAGCTGCATTTTTCTTTTTTCTTTTCTTTTTCTTTCTTTCCTTTCCTTTTTTTCCTTTCTTTTCTTAATAAAAGCTATATATATTGAAGATTTACAACATGATGAATTGATATCCGTATAACATAGTGAAATGTTTACTGCAGCCAAGCTAATTAGCGTATCCTCTCCTCATGTAATCTTTTTGTGTATGAAGAGAGCACCTGAAATCTACTTTCTTATCAAATTTCCAGCACTCAATACAGTTTTCTTAACTATAGTCTTCATGCTATACATTAGATCTGGAGACTTATTTGTTCTACATTACATCATTGCAACTTATGCACGCTTTGACCAGCATCCTCCCAAATCCCTCCACCTCACCCCCCCAGTAACTTTCTACCCCCGCTTTCTATGTACAGTATTCAACATTTTTAGGTTTCACATATAAGTAAGATCAAGCAGCACATTTCATTATGGCAAAATACTGGAGATATTTCGATGCCCATCCACTAGAGAACGGATCAACAACATGTGGAGTATCCCTGTGGTGGGATAATCCTCAGTAATAAAAAGATGGGATTTGTGCAACAACATTGACATCCCTCAAAAATATTATGCTAAATGAAAAAGCCAGATACAAAGACTACTCATTATATTCATGGACAGAACATTTCTAGAAAAGGCAAAGTTAGGGAGACAGAAAGATCAGTGGTTGCCTGCCATGGGAGGTGGAAGCAGGATTGAATGCAAATGAGTACAAGAGGAGTTTTGGGTGAACCAAGTATTTTGAACTGGATTGTAGTGCATTGTTTTATACATTTACTAAAACTCACTGGGATGTCCACTTATGACAAATGAATGTCATGGGATGTAAATTAAATGTCAATAAAGTTGTAAAAAATTAAAAATGATTCCAAAAATGTTCTAGGTGGAACAAATTCTAATACTTGAGTTTGGGCTCTCATTTTCCCTTTTCCCCAATTTCTGGAAATAGATGTCTTCCCTTTCAGATTAATTCTGTGGAAGGACAGATAGGTCAGAGAACAAGGGTTTGACCCATGTGTTCATGCTTTCTATCTCACCCTTTCAGTGCTAATCATAACATGGTAAAAAAAAAAAAGTACAGAAGCTTCCTTGAAGTTCAATAGCTTGTGTGCTGAGCTTTCTTCTAAATCAGAATCATAGAAAAAAGAATTAAATAATGGTATGATAACTAAGTTATATATGCTATAGATAATGTTCTTAGAAGTGGCTCTGGGTCTGCAAAAACTGTTTAAAAGATAGCCTAGGGACACCTGGGTGGGTCAGTTGGTTAAGTGTCTGCCTTTGGCTCAGGTCATGATCCCAGGGTCCTGAGATCGAGTCCTGCATCGGGCTCCCTGCTCAGCAGGGAGCCCGCTTCTCCCTCTGCCTGTCGCTTTCCCTGCTTGTGCACTGTCTCTCTCTCTCTCTCTCTCTCTCTCTCTGACAAATAAATGAATGAAATCTTTAATGAAAAAAAATATAGCCTATAATCCAACAGTTGCTAGTGCCGGCTTGGAGGCACCTATCACTGAGTAGATACGAGGCTTGACAAGGTCTCTCTTCTCCAGGTTGGTGTATTGCTAAGTGTGATTCCTGGATCTCCCACATCAAAGTCACCTAAAGACCAATTCCTGCCTTAAAATCTGGGAATAACAGATTCCTGGACCACACTGGAATTCATGAATCAGACATTTATTGATCTGTGATGTCTGGTAGGGGGTAAGGGGTAATATTGGGTAATATGCCCAAAGTTCCTTGGGCATTTTTCATGAACATTAAAATTTAACAACTCTTGACCCCCTCACTTTCCTCATTTGTGAAGTAAAGTAGTTAAACTGGAATTATTTCTAAAAACCATTTTTTTAACCCCATATGTTTGTGTTTTGTCCTGTTACCCATATAGTGTTCCATTTTTTTTTTAAGCCCTTAATTTTCCTCGGGTCAGATTTTTTACATTTTATACATGAACGTGTAAAGGGTTGAACTTTCTCACTATGGATTCATCCTCCGCTCTGAAAGGCCCCCTTTCTGATCATTGCCAATATATCAGTTGATCAGTGTGTGCTTTCAGACTTTCTGGATGTCTCACCTCTGATCCACCACTGGGGCCAGAGGATGAGCTTTGCACTTAGCAGCCGGTGCTGGTGAGAGTCTAGTTATGGAGGAAGCAGACCAAGGACTCAGAGCCCACTAGCCACAGCCAGTGGACTTCATTACGCAGCTCCCATCGCTACTCCCTTGACTGTAATGCAAAGGGCTCTAGCATAGGGTTAAAAAATGTGACCGCTAGAGTCCACAGCCCTGGGTTCAAATCCCAGCTCCCCGTTTCCTGGCTCTGAAAACCTCTTTGACTTCTCTGCCTTTGTTCCTCTTCTGTAAAGTGAAGATAAGAATATCCCCACCTCATAGGGTCAGTATGAGGATGAGGTTAATATTAGTAAAAAGTTTGGAATTGTACCTAGCCTGTAGTAAGTACTATGTTAATTGTTTGTTAAATAAATATATTTGAGATGATTTTAGGCATAAGTTTCCCATGGGACAGTTTGGAGGTGTCAGGTCAGTGATTTGGAACACATGTTTGCTTTGGGGTTTCAGAATCTGGGGTCTTAACCCAGCCGGATTGGCATCTCCAAAGCTATGTTCCAGGAAGACCCAGAATTCCACAGAGTGGGGCATGCATGCGCGTGTGTTTGTCTGTGCTTGAATGAGGAGCACAGATAGTAAAGAAGCGTGCAGTTAACAAGAAAATCTCAGATAGTGCTGTTATGAAGGAAACACACCAGAGTAACGTGATCACCAGGAGATTTTGGTCTTGTTGGATTGTTCCCATAGCAGCTGTGTCTGTCCCATCCCTCTTCTGCCTACCAACCTCACCCTACTACGCACCCCACCCCAAGAATGGACAGCCCAGGCCAAACAATGGTACATGGGAGCCACATCACCACACTTGACTTGGTCCCCTCCCATGGGTCAAATGGGCCAATTTCCGACATCCTGTGCTTCCCTTTGTTTAAAAGCCCCAAATGACTATTCCAGTGACAACCCTGTGAAAAATATTCCATGAACTTCGGGCTAAAACCTTCCTTTATTTAATTTCACCTTAATTGCATCAATTAGGCTCCTTTTATGTTTGCTCAACGAACTCTTTTGTTTATTTCACTCAGCTCTGAGCACCAGCTGCCAAATGGAGCCTTTGTTCTGAGAGCCCGTTCTAATGGTCTTCACACCAGTCCTGTTTGTTTTCCTCAGTGGCAGCTCCTAACAAACCTGAAAAAGTGTGACCATTAAGCCTCTGAAGGCAAGCTCAGTTGCCAGCTGCCATTTACCCACATTCAGTTCCTGGAATGAAAAACGATACCTTTCTTCTCTCCTTTTGAAGGGAGCTATTTGGGGTTGTGTGGAGAAAGGTGTCAGAAGCCCTCAGATGACTTGAGTACTCCGCATAGTCTCGCTATCTGACAGCCCTGAGCGTCCCCTGGGCGTCAGCCCCCCATCCCCAAATCACTTTTGTTCTTCGAGGCTGCTGACATCTCACGTTGTGCCTCCCCGTGCCTGGTCTTGTCCCACATCACCCCCATTTTCCGTAGCTCTCAGAGGCGGAGAATTCTAAAACAAATCTGGTCATACCACTACCTCAACTCCATGCCTAGACCTTTCTGTGCCTTCTCACACAATTCAAGGCAGATTGCTCACAATTCAGTCGGCTGCTCCATGTCCTTCAGGCTCAATTTTATAGCCCCAGCTTCAACTCCTGGTATCCTCTGAGGAAGCTTTTCTCCAAGATGGCTCCCTTTTATCAAATTTCTCCTCTCCTTCTGTATGCAACCCATTTCCTCCATTAAGGGAAGGGGCTATGTCTCTCTTCCTCTTGGATCTGGGCTGGCTATAATAACTTGTTTGATCGTTAGAATATAGCAAAGTAGACTCTAGAATTTCCAAAGCTAGGTCTTAAGAATTTTACAGCTTCCACTTGGCTCAGAAAACTCCCTCTTGTGTTAGAGCACTCCCTCTTGAAATATTTTCTCTGGAAGAAGCTGGCTGCCATGTAGGAAGCCCAGCCGCCCTGAGTCTGCCATGTCATGCGAAGACCAGATCACATGGTATACCCTGGATAATGAGAAAGAGAAGCCAAGGAACAGGTGACACCAGAGATGTCAATGAAGAAGCCATCTTGGAAGTGGCTCATCAGCCCCCCTTGCCCCACTCAATGCCAGTGAATGAGAGGTGAACCATCCAGCCAAGTTCTTCCACATTCCTTGCTACAAAATTACAATAGAAGCAAAGTGATTGGTTTAAACCACTACATTTGGGGGTAATTTGTTAAATACCAATATATAACCAGAATAATCTCTTCTTCAGACAATTCATTCAGACCTTCTTAAAGTCTCCCCAAGGCTATGATGGATATTTCTCCATCCACTGTCCTTGTACATGCTACCTTCTCTAGCTGAGATGCCCTTCCCACTTCTCTGCATGACTCAAGTTTACTATTTTCCAGGACAACCCAAGTAGCACTATGTTTGGCTGGAATTTTTTTAACCTTTGAGGGAGTGTAGAATGGTTCACCTCTAAGATTCACTCAACAAATATTTAGTAAGCCCCTAGTGTGTACTGGACACTGAGGAATTCCACAGGGAAGCACACTCCCAGGGGCTCTGTGCTTTCCTCATCCATGCTAAGGACTCTACATTCTGTTTGAAATGGCTTCTGCTTTGTCTGACAATGAACAGGCCCCAGGCAGCGGCCCTAGGTTTCCCTCTCCACCTCCTAAAGACCCAGCAGAGTGTTGGCATATAGTAGCTGCTCAATGGATTCCAACCAAATGAGCAAATTAACTGTGACCTTTAGCTGGAGTTTCTTTGAGCAATTGACTTCAGATTTGGCTGAGTTAGTCCAAACTGATTTTTGCCAAACTCCGCTTCCTCAAGTGGAGATATTGTCAAAAGCCTGAAATGACAATGGTGGGAATGGAGCCGAATAGCAAATTTCCTGGTTTGGGTTTCCTTCAAATTCAAATCACAAATGCAACAACACCAAGAACCCGACCATGATGGCAATTCTACAGAAAGGGCACCTGGCAACGTCCAGAAATGCACAAGGGAATCTTTTGACTTTGGAGGTGAGGGAGAAGATAAGCAGATGAACCTTTCATTTCAGTCTGGACATTAGGGATACCCCAGAATCTCCGAATTCGGTCCTGCTCTCTTCTGGGGGTAGCAAACAAACAAAAGAAGGAGGAGAGCTCAAACCAAAGGGTTTTTTGGTTGTGTTTTGCCTGACTACAAACCCAGATGAGCAAGAGACCTAGCCCTTGAAGTCAAAGTCACGTGCTCTTGTATGGCGGCTGATTCAAAAGGAAGATTTCTCAAGACTGAAAAACCAGATCTGCTGGAAAGTGGCTCCGTCCTTCTGTGCTCCTCAGTCGTGTGTGCTAAGAAGACAGCCAGAGAGGCTGGCGGTTGTTTGTCAATATGGTACAGAGAATGCGAGAGCTTGGAGAAACGACAGGCATTTCGTCCTTTATCTTAGCCGGGGACGATTCTACCTCCTTCCTGCATGGGACATTTGGCAAGGACTGGAGTCACTTTTGGTTGTCACATTGGATGAGGGTGGGGGGTTACTGGAATCCAGTGGGTGAAGGCCAGGGGTGCTGCTAACCATCCTAGAGAGCCCAGGGTGGCCCCCGCTACAAAGAACCGTCTGGCTTAAATTGTCAAGAGTGCCAAAGGCGAGAACCCCCAGCCCAGAGCATTGGTTTCAGACCTCACTGTACACCAGGACCACCTGGAAAGGCTTAGAGCAGCTCTCAAGAATTTGCATTTCTAACAAATTCCCAGGGGAAACTGATGCTGCCTCTCAGACCACACTTCGAGAACCCCTGGTTCATAGCCTCCACGCCCTGTGTGGGAGAAGCTGAGACCAGGTGCTTCTCACTGAGGCACGGTGGGAAAATCAAGGAAGGACGTTTCCGACCTCCCAACAGGAATCCTCCTCTTGGGTCAGTGAACTTCATTCCAGGTCATTCCACACACTTACGCTGGTTTGGAACCCATAAAACAAAATGAAACAAAACAACAACAACATGCCTGAGAGAGAAAGAGCAACCTGAACAGGGCAAGGAAGTCGGCCACAGCTTGGGTCAAGTGTCTGGCACGTTCCACGGAAGGACTCCCGCAGCAGATAACAATAGCTCCGGTTCTCCCAAGGGGCAGCCGGACCAACAAAAGTTCAATTAGTTACGTCTTGGCAAATAAAGACAACAAACAGTTCGGCAAGAATAAATTCAGGCCTGGCTTGGCGGGCGCCCAGGCTCTATACTGTATCCCTGCCAGGCTTGGTGAAAGGGTGGCTTTGAAGACTTCTGAAAAGGGTCCATGTCTCAGACAATTCTGGCTTTTGTTTGGCCACTCTGTTCTCCTCTTCGTTCCTTCCTTCACTTCTGGTGAAGGACGTGTTCACGAGCTTTAGGCTCCTGCACTCCCGAGGGTTTGCCAATTCCCTTTCCTCCTTCCCAAGAGGGTACAGGAAATCCATTGCCCACTTCTGCCATCACCCATGGAGGACAACCATGGATGGGATGTCAGGGATGGGAGACTCAGAAATGAGCTTTCGAGTTTAAAACTTACATTTCCAAGAAAACAGAGAACAGAGGCTGCTTGCGCTTAGAGACGCTGTTTCCATTTGGAATGTGTTTTTACGAGTGAGGAAATGAAATCATTTGGTGAACATGGTGAGCACCTTAAAACCTTGCAGAACATAGTGTGGGGTCCACATTCCTCGGGGCTGCCTGTGTCCCCTAGGACGTGGCTAATGGCATTATGATGTCATTATTACTTTATTATTCCCATGTAACGCCCAAGGGCAAGCTTCCCCCAAATGCCACGTTGGCATACGGATTATTTTAAATGAAAGCTACTTTAGAAATAGCCAGTGCAAGTACACTCAGATCCAAGGGCAGGAAACGAATGGCCCATGTGAAAAACACTCTTTCTATACTAAGAAGCAAAAGGATACTTTTATTACCAGACTTAGGGATTTTAAAGCCCAGGAAGCTATAAAAACAAACCTTGTTACTTTTTTCCTGATGTGCTACCCTAGCCCCAATTTTGCTTAAAATTCCTTACTAATGAAAGCTCCCAAACATCTATTTTCATTACCATTCCTCACAAATTTATTCTCTTTGTCTAAAATGTATCAAAACTGCCTGTCTTGGTCATTTCTTTAGGTCTGACTTTTATTATGGGACCTCTGCGTGCACCTGATAAATCTTTGGGTTTTTCTCCTGTTAACTTATCTCATACAAACTTAATTTTTAGTCCAGCTGGAAGACCTTGAGGGGTAGAGGAAGAATGTTTCCTTCCTTTCATCTGTTTTAGAGATGAGCAAATAGAGGCAAAGAAAAACTAAGTCATAGAGCTAGAAGGCAACTAGTGTCTCTGACGTGGGGATAGAGATTTTATTTCCTCCCGTAGAAAAATGTGTAATGCCTCTTGGCAATTCTCACTGTTGTTTGTTAGGTGAATAATTTACAATCTCTGGAGTGCCCTATAGCAATGGTGTGCTCTCAAGCAAATATCTCGGCTTCAGGCAAAAGTGTTGCTGGATACCATCTTTTCCCACGAGTGGGTGAGGTCCTATGAGCAGGAATTTGGTGTTCCAACTGTAGTCTGGCTGCTGGCATGTACAGTTTGGGGCAAGGAGTAAGGTTGGGTTCTACTTAAGGATCACTGAAGGGATGGGGAGCACACAAAGTGCCAAAGGGCCTTCCAGCTACAAAAAAGCCAACAGATCCAGTTCATTTATAACATTTCATCTCACTGGGTGAATTTGCGTTTGACTTTAGTGATCACCAAGGTCACTTCTCTCCATGCCTGTGTCCCAGAAGGAGCGATGGAGGCTCAGGTGATCAATCTACCCAAGGACGCATGGTGGATGGTACATGTAAAATGAAAACTTGGGACAGCAGATTGTTATTCCTGTGCCCTTTCCATTATACCTTCAGTGCCCTATTATTGCTAACTCAATGATATGAGCCACGTGGAATGTCTGGATCCAGTGGATTTGCTAATATTCCCACCAGAGTCCCAGAATCTTAGTATGCAGAGAAATGTCACCTGTTTTCATTTCTTACCTTCTAGAAGGCTAGAGTGAGAGGCACAGTTACATCATAGGTGCATTCCTGAGCTCAAAGTTAAAAGTCTGAGCTCTACATGATGTGGCATCGGACCTCCAGTCAGCAAAATTTTTGAGTCCCACTGTGAGCCACACACTGCCAGGGACTGCAGAGTCCAATATGATGGGATTCTTAGGGCAACGGTCTTACGGGAGCTTAGGATCAAAGAGACTAAGTCATCAGCTCCCGGAAAGCATCAAGGAAGACACAGGAAGTAAACATGGGGAAAGAAAGTTGAGAGGGAGCTGTGTGGGGGGGGGGGGGGGGGGGGTGTTGGAGGATGGGGCGGGGAGGGGTTGACTTTACTTAGGAAGACAATGGGAAGGAGTACTGGAGCTTCCTAAGTGGATTTTTTACATGGATGGAGCTCTGCTTTCGGAAAGGGAGCTTGGCCTGGTGGCCGGGATTTGGGGGCTGACACCAGGTGGCAGTCACGACAGCTAGGAGAATACTGTAGCCATCTAGACAAAAAACTAAGGTGGTGTGACCCAGGAATTTTATACCTAGGATGTACCATATAGAAGTGAAAACACAGACCCATAAAAAGGCCGTGCATAAATGTTCCTAGTAGTTTTGTTACATGCACAGGGGACTAGAGAAACAAATTACGGTTTATTCATACAATGAAATACTACTTGGCAATATTAAAAAAATGATCTACCGATGAATGATACAACATAGAGGAATCTCACAGACATTTTCCTGAGTGAAAGAAGCCAGACATAAGTGAGTACAGACTGTATGATTCCATTTATATGAACTTCTAGAACAGCTAAACTAATCTAAGATCAAACATCAGAACAGTGAGTTAGTCGCTTTAGGGGAAGAGAGAGGTTGGTCAGGGACACAAAGAAACTGGGAGATAAACATGTTCAAGATCATGGTGGAAGCATGAGTTAAATGAATAGCTCCATTTTTCAAATTGTACAGCAAAGATGTGTACCGTATAAATTTTGCATAAATTTTACCTTTCTTGGAAAATAGCTGTAAAAATACAATAATGATAATCAAACAGGATGGAGAATGGCATAATACTGATAATTGTAGAAACTGAGTGATAGGTACAGGAAGTTCATTGTACTATTCTGTTTATTTTATACATGTTTGAGATTTTCTTGTAATAAAGTGTTAAAAAATAAATAATGAGCCTGGATCAAGGCAATGGGAGGAGAAAAGCTAGGACCCTTGAAGGAGACCTTGAAGGTGAACTTGAAGCTTCTGGTCAACTATTTAGAGGCAAGGGGCAGTTTTTAAAGGCAAATGTTGAAAGTGTTTTAAGGTTTTGGTGGCAGAGCCTTTAACGAAATGAGAAACCAGTTTCAGAGGGAGTGATAGGTTCAGGTTGAGAATATAATGATTCTTAAGTGCTGGTGTGATGAGCTCATGGAGATAAAGGCAGAAAGATGGAAGGAAAGAAGAATGGCATCCTGCCTGGGATTGAGGGACACTTCAGTTGCTGCAATGAACTGTCCCATGGGCCTGTACATCACTAAGCCGACCACAAGCAGCAGACCAGTCAGAAGTCCCCAAAGTGTCCACATTGGACGCTTATAGCGTGCCAAGCCCTATATCCCACTGAGGCTACAGCCCTGTGAGAGAGACATGTGAATAAATAGAAATTCAATATAACATGGTTAATGTAATGATAAAGGTATGAGAATCATGCTAGTGAAGCCTCGAGTAGGGGCTCTTGGCCCAGCCCAGTTGAGAGAGAAAAGAAACATTAAACCTCTGTTACTCTTGAAGAAGACCCCTGAGCTCAGCTGGAGGTCATGGCCAGCTGGTGCTTCTGGAGTTTGCTAACTTCTGGATGCCTAGGAAGCACGATGCTGGGAGCCTTATCTGGATAGCAGACTATTTGGGCAAGAATTCATGCCATCGCAGAATTCTAAAGGTGAAAATGATCCTGAGTTCAATTCAAAGAGCATTTATTAGGCATTTACTACATTAAAGACATTATGCTGGATACTATAGAGAGAGTCAAAAGTGAGAGCAAAATACCATGCCTGACTTTAAAGAGCTCCCGAGGGGACTGAGAAACACTTGCTTACTCCCTGCACCTGCTTTTCTATCCCGCTTTCAGTGTATGGAACTCTGGCTACAAGGTACTCAAGAGCAGATACAAGCCATTGCTCCGGAGTGTGAGCTTAATACTGTACACTATAAAATTCAACCTTGGACAAATGGCACCCTTGCTTTGCTCCTATAGGAAGCCAATCTTTGTCATCAATAAGGCCCCTTACATAATCACTGGTTTGTGATTAAACACATTTTCAAAATGCAATTAGTTATGGGCCAGAGCTACAGAAGCCTTTGAATCATAATTGGCTGATTGTTTCCAGCAAATTAATCAAGAGAACAATAAAACTCAGCTGACTCCACAAGCCTCACCACCAACACACATCCTAATTCCTGCAGCTGCCCAAGGTTAAAGGGACTTCTTGCTGAGCGAACCTCTCTCCCCGTCTCCAACCTTCAGTTTTTCAAAATATATATGGGGTTATGTCAGTCCAAGCCTCTGAATCCCCCAGAAGTTCCCCCAGGGTCCTTGGAACAGCTTTTGACATAGCCCGCGAAGCCGTTCGTGCCTTGGACTCTGTCTCCTGTCCACCCTCTTGGAACCGTGCTCATTGTGTCTTGGGAGCCCTGATTTTTCAGATCATGGAATCTCAGTAGCACATCCCACGAGGTACCCCGTATTCATCCATCTGTTCTTCGCCCATTCATGGATTCATTCTGTGAATATTTCACGTGACTTGATTAGGTGTCGGCCCCAGTGCTAGACAGTGATGAACTGGGGAGCCCAGGAACCATAATGCTGGGAGGAAGATAGTCATCAGATTATCACACATGTACACGATATACATTGTGAACATACAAAGAGCTGGAGAAGGAGCATTCCAGGTCAAGGAAACAGCAAGGGCAATGGTGCCAGGGGAGAGAAGAGGGGCTGACCCCCGGCAATGGTGCCAGGGGAGAGTTGAGGGGCTGACCCCCGGCAGCCTGGTGGAGGAGGAGGAGCAGGAACTGCTTTGGGGTGAGAGAAATAGTAAAGGCTGAATCAGGCAGTAACTTGTAGGCTGAGATAAGGCATTTGACTTTTCTTCACAAGGCGGTATTTGAAGTAGGGGGGCATGACACCACCACCTGGTGTCTGCTGGGTGGAGAAAAAATCCAAGGCAAGCAAACCTGGGGACCGGGGCTCTGTTAGGAGGCTACTATGGATGCCCAGGCCAGTGGAGAAGTCATCCGGCCCAGTTCACCTGCACCTGAGAGTTCCCTGGGGGTTGGCCTTGCTGTACTAAATCCTAGAAAGTCCCAGACTAACTGGGAGAGATTGGGTACCCCTCCCCCCCCACTCAGGCAACTCGGGATAATGTCAGAAATGCCAGAACACCAAGTGGAAGGGTGCGGATGGTTTAGAGATGGAGGACCTTTGTGGATGGACTGGACAAAAGGCTAAAGCAGAAGGAAGACTCTCGAGGTCTGGCTTTTGCAACCAGGCGGTAGAGCATTCTGCTGAGAGGAAGGGACTGTCTCATTTCTCCACCTCGCACTTTTCTGGGTAGAAAACTAGCTGACCGAGTAAAACAGAGGGAAAGAAGCCACCTTTTCACCATGTTGGAACTTCCAGGAATTTAGGCAAAATAATGTCTTGCACCAGGGCCAAAGTCATGGTCAGCCAGGAGTTTCTTTTGTGTCTTGTTTTCAAGGTCAACGCAGTATGTAAACTTGACAGTGATCTTCATGAAATCCCCACCAACTTAAAGAGAGGTAAGGGCACAAACAGAAGGAGATCACATGATCATCGTGATGGCCGGTAAAGCCAACGCCTCTTTATGCTCACAGAATAACTGAAAGCAGATGAGAATGCACCTTCTGGCAGGGAGCTGGTTCCTCCCTGACGAGAGGGCTGTGCAGTGCGATGAGCAAAGACTTTGGGCTCAATCCTGCCTCAGTCACTTGCCAGCGACATGACCTTGGCCAAGTTACCCAACCCCGTGAGCCTCTAGTTCCTTGGCTGTGAAAGAATGATAAAACCTACCTTACAAAGTTCTAATGAAAATCAGAGAGAAAGTATGCACTTGCTACTATGTAACAGGCTTTCAGTAGGGTGCCTATCTTTGCCTCTCTGCCTTACTCTTCACCTGCACAAGGACGATCTCCATTGCACCTGCCTCTAGGTGAAGATCCTCTAGGATCGCTGTGGACATCAGATGAGATGATCTATGCTCAGGGCTGACCATTGCTCCTGACACACAGTTGGAACTAAATAGTCATTGACTACTTGCTGTTATTAACAGGAGGAGAAGCTACAACTGACTCTCCCCACTCTCTCATCCACTTCCACTTGTGACAATTCAGTACATGTATGGATCAAGGGGACCCTCACCTTGCACACAAGTCAGCTTGGGAGGGTAACATGTACGATAAAAATTCTAGTTATTCAAAATTTCTCTTGAAAATACCACAAAGCACTGTGTACTTGGTTTTATACAGAAATTAATATCTATATATAAATGTACATGCAGTCAGCAATTTATAATATCTAATAGACATTGAAAATGCAAATTTCGCTTTTACAGTGTTGCATGAGATTTTGACATTTTTGCCAAGCAAGTGTAGTTGAATGCCTCTGGGTTAAATCACGCGGGATGTGATTCTGCTGTGATTATCAAGAGTGAGAGTTTCTTTGCAAAGCTAGTGCTTTTCTACCAAAGCTTAAAGGGCAATGGATGTGGTAAAACTAAAGAGACAATAGATGTAGTATTTCCTAATGATGTCGTAGTCACAATTAAAAATGTAAATAAGCAAATCATTCAGCTAAATAAATATCAAAAATGGCTGTATAATCGGCATTTATTGAACAACATATATTGATTGATAAAAAATCAACATGTAATATATGCCAGACACTGTGCTAACTGCTTTTTCTATATTTGCAAGAAGCAACATAGCCCTGTGGTTAATGGTCTTGAATTAATAGGTTGGGTTCCAATCTTGACTCCATTGTTTCCTAGCTGTGTGACCTTGAGCTTATCCCATCTGAACCTCAATTTTCTCATCTGCATATGGGAATAATAACAATGTCTGACCCTTTGGGTTCATATAATGGATTAGTAATAAATGCAAAGTGCCTTGAATAATGTTTAGTCTATAGGAGGCACTCAAATATTATCTTTCATTATCATTACTTCATCTGTACCCAAAAACCTTGAGGTAGAAACTATCCCTTTCACTATTTTAGAGACAAGGGTGTTAGGACAGAAGGCTTACATAATAATGTTTATTTAGTATTTCTTATGAAGCCAAGACATTCTCAGCGCTTCACCTAAGTTCCCTCACTTGATCCTACAGCAACCCCATGATGTTGGTGCTGTATGAATCCCCCTTCTCGGATGACCCTGCAATTGCACTACTGGAAAATGCCCTTCAACGGACGAATGGATAAGGAAGATGTGGTCCATATACACTATGTAGTATTATGCCTCCATCAGAAAAGATGAATACCCAACTTTTGTATCAACATGGACGGGACTGGGGGAGATTATGCTGAGTGAAATAAGTCAAGCAGAGAGAGTCAATTATCATATGGTTTCACTTATTTGTGGAGCATAAGAAATAACACGGAGGACATGGGGAGATGGAGAGGAGAAGGGAGTTGAGGGAAATTCGAGGGGAAGATGAACCATGAGAGACTCTGGACTCTGAAAAACAATCTGAGGGTTTTGAAGGGGCGGGGGTAGGAGGTGGGTGAGCCTGGTGGTGGGTATTATGGAGGGCAAGTATTACATGGAGCACTGGGTATGGTGCATAAACAATGAATTCTGTTACACTGAAAATAAATTAAATAAAAAAATGAGAAAATAAAATAAAACAACACAATCAAAAAAAAAAAAAAGACACCAAGGGACCACCAATAAAGTCTGAGGAATTAATCTGGAGAAAAGCCCACCTGAATCTCTAAACCAGTAGCCAGAACCAGTTTTTATTCCATAAATAACCTTTTTTGGTTCATCTTTCTGGGTCAAAGGAGATCATCTTCCTTTAAATCTGTTCTGTCTCCTTACCTGTGTTGTTCCTTACCTAACTGTTGTGTGGTATGGTGAAATCAGTGGCTTATTCATTCCCTCCCTCAGCAAGTTCATTGAGAGCCTGCTGTGCTAGTTGCTGGGGATGGCACAGTCTAAGCTCGCCTCCCTGTCTATACCTGCACTAGCACATGAGACTAGGAGAGAAACCATTTCCCATGTAGCATTTATCCACACACATAATCTCTCGAGCTGCCTGCTGGGAGACAGTCCCCCGGTAATCATGACTCAGCCCCCAAAGTGTTGACCGTTTGAGCTCTTCCTAATAGCCGATTGATCTAACTGGCTCTGATGAGCTTTCCACCCAAGAGAAGACTGTCCAACCTAGACAGGGCATTTTCAATGAGGGAAAACACAGATAAGCCATGATGCGTTACAACTTGTGGTAGAGGCTTAATCATTTGATTTTTCTCTACTTCTGCAGAATGATTTTTAAATATCTTCAGGTTAAACTGGTTCACCTGAGTTGTTCTGATTTATGTCTGTGCCTCAAGGTTATTGACTAACAGGTCAAGGCAGCAATTCTAAGTTCTGGTCAACCCAGAAGTATCAGGAAAATAGCTGAGTTTTTACATAAGTGTTCCTCATATTTTCCCCAAATCTATATGTTGTGGTCATTAGGGTGCTGAACCAGAAGTTTGAAGAGTCCAGCTGAAATCGTGCTTTGTCTTGAAAACTCGTGAGACCTCAGCTGGCCGTTCACCACCCGCAGCCTCAGTCTGGTCTTTTCTCGTTAGAGTCAGTTCTTTCTTGGGTCTCTTTCAAAACTGATACTCTTTGTGATTCTTGAATTGGATTTCTAAGAATGTCCCGGTGTCCCAGACAGCCCCCAAGCCAGCGGGCTTGACTTTGCATATTGCTGACAGAACTAACCCTCCATGTTCCCGTAGGTAGAGAGATAAGGAAAGTACTCTTAAGCTAGAAAAACTGCACATGAGCTCCTCACTCGTTGGTAAGGAAGGAGTTGTTTGTGTCCATTAGGTTATAATGATGGCTGTATTTATTTTCCTCATCATAAGATGTTCAAGGAATACCTTTGAGTCCAAACAAGTCAAAAGGAGAAGGCATTTTTTAACTTTGACAACCCAGTACATCATTTGGTCCTAAAGAAGGTGTGTATTTTCATGACCCAGAAGTGTGAGATTAGCCAGGCACCGGGGGTTATTTCTATCAGGTTCTTCTTCCTTACCTCCTCCACTCTTCCAAACCTTATCAGCAACCACAAGGGCATGGCAAAAGTGTTAAGTAGGTATTTTGGTACCTAGGATTCCAGGAACTGCACCAGGCTTCTACCAGGACAATTTAGGTTTTCAGAACCACACCAACAGGGCATAACTTGTTCTGTTCCCACTCCACCAAAAGAATAAAAGAAAAATTGCCAACTATGGTTTACACGTGACCACAGTAATGCCAAAGAGAAGAGACATGATGGAAAGGACAAAACAATAAACTTGATGCTGCCATGTCAACCTCTGCAGCGTGCGCGTGCACGCACCTTCCCCGCCATCCTCTCCCCCTTCCGCCTTCCTGCTTCCCCACCATTAGAATTGCGCACAGATGAGGCCCAAAAGCATTGGAGGTAATCCATTTTGGTGCCATTAGATTCTGAAAAAGGTCATCTCTCCATTTCTGCCCAAAAAAAACCCCAAGAAATCTCTTCTCCTCAACTTTCTGTCTCATGCCAAATAACACAGTCACCCTCTTTCCCAAACTTTAAACTAGATTCTCAAGCCTGTTTATGATGATGATAACAGTTTGTAAATTTGAATTTCAAGTGGGTTATTCATGAGTCAGTAAAAACAAAATGATGAACTGAATGTTCTGCTTCTAAATGACATGGAGTACCTTGGCCCATGGGGGTCTTATGATCTAAACTATACAGGGTATAGCAATTAAATGAAATTTGGATTATAAACATTAATCTTCCATTTTTTCCCCCCACATAAATATAGGGTTTTAGAAAGATTAAAACAGTGACTATTGGCTACAGATAAATGTCAACAGAAAAACCATTAAAAATTATACCTGTGATGTCAATTTTTTTTTTTTCATAAGAAATAATTAACTTGGGGATAGGAAGCAGTGTTAACGTGCCTGAAAGACCACAATATTCAAAACCTTGGTACCAGGCCAGCTTTACAAAAAGCAGTTGTATGACCTCAGTTAAAATATAATTTCTTTGGCCTTTCTTTGCTCTTTATTCATTTGTAAATAAAAGATTTGGGTTGGATAGTTTCCAAATTTACTTTAAAAATCTAAAGTTCGATAACTCTATTTTAATTATAACTGATGCTTTCCTCACTGCCTTTTACCCTCAGTAATTGTCACTTAAACTAATCCTGACCCTATCCCAGACATTGATTAAAATTCTTTTTTGCTAACTCATCCCTTGGGGTATAATATCAATAGGAAAACCTTTGGGAGTTCAAGCCAGCTTAATATAAAAGCCCTTCTTAATGACATCCTCCCAAGATCAGAGAGCTTCTCACAGGTTCTGGGGAGGGCACCTTTGTTTAAGTAATCATCCTTGCATCTGCCTTGGCGAGCTAAGGGTGAAACGTGTACAGAGGAGTTTTAGGTCCCCTCCTTCCCCAATCTGCAGGACTACAAGGAGAGAGAGAGAGAGACTGTCAACTCAGAGATACAGAGAAAGCAGTAGACACATAAGAGATACTGATCTGCTCTGCAAAATTCGATGACAAGTTTTCTAATTGTAAGTGACAACTCTCTCCTTTTTAATAAGAACTATTGTCAGTTTTCCAACATGTCTTCAACTGGCAGCTGCTGGCCAGGTAGTAAATGGAATAAATACACTGCTTGTCTCTCAGAATATATTTTTAATCTACAAGCTTTAAAAACCCTATGAATAAGAGAATAGTTCTCAGTAACTGCTCTCAGAAGGAATTTGCTATTTCCGTGGCAATATATTTTAACATGATAAACAACTTATTTTTCTAATGTTGTAAGTCCTTTATGCTCATTATAGAAAAATTTTAAAATACAGAAAAGCATGGAGAAGGACAATTAAATTTACATGTACCCAGAATTCTTTTTTTTTTATGAACAATTTGGTGTGAGTGCATGCATATCCTGTATTTGTTATGTCTATTTTTACATCTATTGTTATAGTTGAGATCACAGTGGAGCTGTTCTCAGTGATTCAGCGATGACACACCCATCCATCTCCTTCAGAACACCAGAGTGTAAGGAGCATTGTCCAGGGTTAGCCATCCCTGGGGATTTTCCTTGTCCCAGGTGCTTTGGTAAGCTCACAGATCTCATGGCAGCAGCTAAAGAGAATTCTACTTGCCACACATCACAGCTTCCCATGCTTCCAGAACAAGTCTGATGCTACCTAGACCCCTTCAAAGACACATTCCTAAACAAGACTACCTACATATTTGCTTAATCCAACTCTGCTTTTGCAAATGCTTTCAAATCTTCTCTGAGATAGGTTCTTGACAACTGCAGGTGGAGCGTTATTGGAACATCTCTTGTTTAGCCGGTCAGAAAGCTTTTCCCAAGCCTTCTACTCAATGTGTACTCAAAATTACAGAGGACTCTACATCACATGAAATACCATTAATCTTGGCTTTGATGCAGCAGGTGTGGGGAAGGTCAAGTGTTCGCTGAATTACTATTCCCTGAGTCCTTATTACAAACTGCTGGAGGACATGCTTGGTGCCTGCTAGGTGTTGGCACTCACCTTGGCACCCAGCACCCTAACTCAAAAAATATGTGCAAGTTGATTTTAATGTAATCACCAAGAAAAGAACTGCTCATTTTTTGATCACCGAATATCCCACAGCCACTCTTTGGTTCTCTCTTGGGAAACAGCCTCAAGGCAGGTGGAAAGACCACATGTGATGAGTGAAGAAGCCATAAAGACAAGAGCACAGCAGGAGCTAGGGCTAGAATGCAGACTTGGGGTAATTCACCAAGTCCCTTGTTCCATTCAACCCTTTGGTACAGTCCTAAAGAGTTCTGCTCCCTTCTCCCTTTTGTTTATGAAACTTTTGCATGTGGGTTATTTCCTTAACTTCAGCAGCATTTATTCAGAATCTAATATGTGTACAGTATAGGAAAAGTAGTTTGCATGGTCTAGAACTTTGACATATATACTATATAAGTTGGGCAGAACTGAATTCAAACCTCAGCTCTACTTCTTACTAATCCATTACTTTAGGCAAGAGAATTGGTCTCTCTGTGCCTCAGTTTCTTCATCTACAAAATGAGAATGGTAGCAGAATATATCTTTTGGAGCTATTTGTTATCATCCTTATCTTTATTATCATAGCATGTGATAGACATCATGCAAGGCACACACAAAAAAATGCAACCATCAGTCGAAGGACAGTAGACACCCTATGAACCAAAAGAAACTAAATGCCAAATGAGCTGGTATGTGCTCAATGAATTCAAAGAAGGGAGGGTCACTAAGAGCTAGGGTGATCCAAAAAAAGTATCATGGGGAAGAAAGTACTTCAACTGTGTTATAGAAGAGAATGTACTGTGAGCACAGGGGTAAAAGGATGTAAGAGTGGATACAGCAAGGAACAAGTTTGAAGCCCAGCTAAGGAAGGATCGACTAACCAATGATTTTAGATTTCCTCCATAGGCATGCAATCTAGAAGCAGGCTATCCCATAAGATTGGTTAGAGGTCCATATCTAGCCTCCTCTGATCAGTCCCAAGTTGGCAATAGAGACACAAATTAGGGAAGCTGTCAGTAAGCCACAAAGTCTTGGCTATGTGGGGCTGATTGCCTCAGAAGTTACTGTTCAGCTTCCTGGATTGTCATCAGAGATAGCTATCTGGCTTCCTGCAAGTCTGACTTACAGCAGGCTGCCTTCCTGGTTGGTTTATGTAGGTAAAGGAGTTGGTTGCCGCAGCTTGTGAGCCAAAGTTCTATTTTTACATATGGTCTGGCTATTGTCTGTTTGTATGTTCAGTATCCATCTAGCAGAGAAATGTGCTAAAAGAGGTTGTGGAGATGAGAGCAAAACAAAAGAGATTAGAATGATGAGAGTTGGGTGGGGGAGACCTGTTTTAGAAGAAGTAGTCAAGAAGGCATCTTTAAAGAGGTGACAACTAAGATCTTAAAGATGAGAAAGGGTTAGCCATTTGAGAGGCAGGTGGAAGAGCATTCCAGGCAGAAGGGCAGAGAAAATACTCTGCACCAGAAAGCTCATAAGATGTTCAAAGATATGAGTCAAGATCAGTGCAAGTGGATAGGAGTAAGTACGGGAGAGGGCATGAGATGAGGTTTGAGAAGTAGACAAATTCAGGAGGGAGAGAACTGTGAATGCCATAGGGGAGAATAGATTCTGTTAATGTAGGGAGCTTAAAGTGAGAAAATTAAGGAAGGTGTGCAGTAGTCCAGGTGAAGGAATGTGGTACAGTGGTCTGGATTAAGACAGTGGGGAATAGAGATGAAGAGAAGGGGTCATTTCCTTGAGATGTTTGAAGAAACAACAAAGAGGACTTGTTCATGGCCTGAAGAAGATGGATGCAGTGAGGGGTGGGGATGAAGGGAGGAAACAGAATTCCAGTGATCATGGCATTTACAGAAATAAGAGTACTTGGTAAAGAGGAAAATAAGTTTTGGTTGGGGTGGGGAGGTGGAATCTAATTCCAAAGTTATTGGTCAATTCAGCTGAAAAACAAATCAACAACAAAAAATGGAATTGCTTGACATTGAGTGATCCTGTGACCTGATCTATCAGTCACTCTTGAAGTATCCCATATCATCATACACAAGGTGTGGTCCTTTCCTGCTTGTAATGTAGTGGAGACAAAGAGAAGTGGCCAGGCTCAGTCAGTAAGAATGAAAACTTTCTGAACTCTTGACATTGCTTTCTATTTCATGGCTTGAACTAAAGCCATCAGAAGAAAACTTCCAGATTCCCACCACAGCATCTGCCAACTGCTGATGTCTAGACCCATGTCTTGTGCCTTCTGTCCTGTTACCATTGGAGAGTTGTCCATGCTCCAATCTGAAGCCAGTTCCTCCACTGTTCTCCCCATCCCATCTTTTCTCACTGTTTCAGGGACATTGATTCAGTAATTCTCTTCTCTCATTACTGGGCTATTCTCATCAACACACAGAGCCACTGCTCTTGTTTCCATCATCAACAAATAACTACAAAAAAAAAACAAAAACAAAAACCAAAAAACAAATAACTGCAAAATCAATTTTAAAATCTTTGTTTCCCTTTGACTCTACTTCCCCTCTTAGCCAATGTCCCAGTTCATTGCTCTTATTTTCAGGAAAACTTCTTGAGAGAATTGTCTCTTTTTGATGTCTGCAATTCCTCTCAACCATTCCCTTTATTTTTCCTGTGCTCACATGTATTGAGATATAATTTATGTACTGTAAAATGTATCTTTTTAAAGTGCACATATTTATGAATTTTGACAAATGCATATAGTCCTGTAGCCAGCACCAAAATAAAAAATATATAACATACCCGTTTCCTCAAAAAGTTCCTTTGTGCCCCTCTCTGATCAATCCCTTCTCTCCATTCCTCTCTAGTGACTACTGATCTGATATTTGTCCTTATATTTTTGCCTTTTCCAGAATATTGTCTAAGTGGATTCCTGTAGTCCTACAACCTTTTGTGTATGGCATTCTCCTCTTAGCACAATGTTTTTGAGTTCATCCGTGTTGTTTCACATGACATCAACTTGTTCCTTTATATTGCTGGGTAGTCAAGTGTATGGATGTACCACAATTTGTTTATCTGTTAACCAATTAATAGACATTTGGATCGTTTCCTGGGTTGGGCAATTATGAATAAAGCTTACCAAGCATTTATATTTGCAGGTCTTTGCAAACACTCCTTCCTATCTTTGGCTTGTGTTTTTATATGTTTAACACTAACTTGTCAAAGAGAAAACATTTTTAATTTGGATGAAGCCCAATTTATTCATATTTTATAGTTTGTGGGTTTTTTTTTATCGTATCTAAGAAATCTTTGTGTAACTCAACATCATAAGTATCTCATGCTTTCTTCTAAAAATGTTGTAGCTTTAAGTCTGACTTTTGTCTATGGTCCGCACAAAATTAGTTTTTGTATATGGAGCATGGCAAAGTGGAAGTTCAGTGTTTTTGCATCTGGCTGTCCAATAGTTCCTGCTGTGTCTATTTGAGAAAACTATTTTTTCTGTACAGATTACTTTGGCTTCTTTACCAAAAATCGATTTTACGTGGGTCTATGAGTCTATTTCTGGACACTCTCTCCTGTTCTTTTTTCCCTGTATCTGTCTTTGCTAGGAACACATTGTTTTAATTACTGTGGCTTGATAGACAGTCTTAAAATTAAGTAATGTGAGTCCTCCAGTTTTGTTCTTTTCTTTAAAATTGTTTCAACAATTCTATGTCTTTCATTACTTAGTAGATAATTTAGAATCATATTTTCTTTTTATATAAATATAGCTTGCTGAGATTCTCATTGGGATTCCATTGATCTTGTAGATCAAATAAATAGAACTGATATTGTAATCATAATGAGACTTCCAATTCACGAGCATGATGAGGCTTTGCCTTTATTTAAGATCTCATTTAATTTCTCTTGGAAATATTTTGTAATTTGCAGCATATAAATCTTGCACATACTCTGTTGGTTACACTTCTAAGTATCTTGTGTTTGTTGATTTACCATAAATAAGACTGTGCTTCCATTTCAACTTTTAGCTGTTCTTTGCTAGTACTTAAAAATAAAATTGAGTTTTATATGTTGATCTTGTATCTTACAACCTTGTTAAACTTACTCATCAATTTTATTGGCTTTTTTGGATTAGATACCTTATGCTTTTCTACATCAATAATCATGTTGTCTGCAAACAAACGTAGCTTTATTTCCTTCTTTCAATCTGTATGCCTTTTATATATATATTTTATGGCCTTATTTCACTGCCTCAGACTATTAGTAAAATGTTAAGTTAAGGAAATGAGAGTAAACATACTTGCCTTGGGTCTATATCTATTAAAAAATCTTGAATTGTTTATGAAAAGCTTTCCCCTCCCTCTAAGTTCCATGCTCAGATAATTTTCCTGGTGAAATCTACCCAATATTTAAGGAATAAATGAAACCAATTTTACACAAACCTTAATCATTGAACACTGAACATTAAGTATGATGCAGTCTGTAGGTACTCAGTAATTAAAGAAGTTTCCTTGTGTTCTTAGTTTGCTGAACCTTTTAAAAATAATTTTACTACATTATTTTTCTATATCAATTGAGATGATCATATGATTTCTTATTTTTAGTTTGTTAATTGATTACTTGATTGAAAAAAGAGACTGGTGAGCCAAACTTGCATTTCTGGGATAAATCTAACTAGGTAATGATGTATTTCTTATCTTTTTATATATTCTGGATATGACTTGCTAAAATTTTTTGGAGGACTTTGTGTTCCTTTGATATGTAGTTTTCTTTTCTTATCATTCTTTTCTTCCTGGTTTTGGCTATCTGGGTAATTCTGGCCTTGATAAATGACTTCAGATACGTTCTTCCTTCTTCTATTTTCTGAAAACTTTCATTTAAAAATTGTTTAATTTCTTCCTTAAATGTTTAGGAGGTTTTACCAGTAAAACCATCTGATCCTGGAGTCTTTTGGGGAAAGGTTTTTAACAATGAATTCCGTTTCTTTTAGGTATGTCCCTATGTGGATTACATGTTTCTTCTTCAGTAATCTATGGTAGATTATATCTTTTGAGGAATTTATCCATTTCATCCAAATTAGAGAAAATCAACAAACTCAAAAGTTGTTTCTTTGAAAAGATAAAACTGACACACCTCTAGCTAAAATGATCAAGGAGAAAAATAAAGAAAGACTCAAATTATTCAAGACAGGAATGAAAGAGGTGATCCAGAATAGCCAGGACAATCTTGTAAAAGAACATAGTCTGCCCAATTTCCAAACTTACTAGAAACTATAGTAATCAAGCCTGTGTGGTACGGGCATAAGGATAGATGTATAAATCAATGAAATAGAATTGCGGGTCCAGAAATAGAACTTCACATTCACGATCAATTGATTTTCAACAAGAGTGAAGACAAATCAATTAAGAAAGAATAGTCTTTTCAACAAATATTCCAAGAACACCTAGTTATCCACTTGCCAGAGATTGAAAAATCAATGGTCCAAATGGATCCTTACCTTTTACCTTACACAAAAATCAACTGAAAGTGGATCATAGATCGAAACATACAAAATCTAAACTATAGACCTTAAAAACTATACAACTCTTAGATAAAAATATGGGAGTAAATCTTCATGAACTTCATTGAAAGATAGTTTCCTTTTTTTTAAGATTATATTTATTTATTTGACAGAGAGAGACACAGCTAGAGAGGAAACATAAACAGGGGTAGTGGGAGAAGGAGAAGCAAGCTTCCTGTTGAGCAAGGAGCCCAATGCTGGGCTCAATCCCAGGACCCTGGGATCATGACCTGAGCTGAAGGTAGATGCTTAACGACTGAGCCACCCAGGCACCTCATGAATGGTAGTTTCTTAAAATAACACCCAAAGCACAAGAAACAACAACAAAACAGATAAATTGGACTTCATCCCAACTAAAAACTTCTGCTTCATTGGCCTGCCAAGAAAGTAAAAAGACAACCCACAGAAGGAGAGAAAATACTTGCAAAACAAAAGCTGCCAAGGGCCATGTTCATGAATATATAAAGAACACTTACAATTCAGCAATAAAAAGACAAATAACCCAATTAAGAAATGAAAAAAGTTTGAATAGACATCTCTCTAAAGAAGATATACCAACGGCCAATAAACACATGAAAAGATGCTCAACATCATGTCATTAGGGAAGTTCAAATAGAAATTACAATGAGATGCCCCTCGCACCCACTAGGATAGTTATAATCAAAGAGATACACATAATACATGTTGGTGGGGATGTAGAGATATTGGAATCCATTACACTACTGGTAGGAATGTAAAATGATGCACCAGCTGTGGCAAATAGTTTGGTACTTCTTCAATAGGTTAAACATAGAGTTACTGTATGACCCTACCACATGATACTTGTAGGTGCATACCCAAGAGAACTGAAAACATATGTCCAAACAAAAACTTGTACACAAATGCTCATATCAGCATTCTTCTGATCTGTAGTCAGACGCGTTATCCATTGCGCCACTGCATTCTTCATAGCTTAAAGTGGAAACAACCCAAACATCCATCCACAGATGGATGGATAAACAAAATGTGGTATATCCATACCCTGGAATATGGTTCAACAGTAAAAAGGAAGAAAGTACATTAGTACTGCATGCTACAACTTGGATGAACACTAAAAATATCATGTTAAGTGAAGAAGCCAGTCACAAACGACCACATTTCGTATGATCCTGTTTATATGAAAAATCCAGAAGAGGCACATTATAGAGGCATAAAATAGACTCGTGGTTGCCAGGGTAGAAGGAATGGACTGACTACTAATGCGCATGGGGTTTCTTTTGATGGAAATGTTCTAAAATTAGGTTACAGTGATGGTTGCACAGCTCTTTGAATAGACTAAAACCCATTGCACTTTAGATGGGTAAATTACATACTATAGTATGTGACTATCACAATAAAGCAGTTTTTAAAAAATCATTCCTGGGGCGCCTGGATGGCTCAGTTGTTAAGCATCTGCCTTTGGCTCAGGTCATGATCCTGGGGTCCTGGGGTCAAGTCCTACATCAGGCTCTCCGCTCTGTGGGAAGCCTGCTTCTCCCTCTCTCACTCCCCCTGATTGTGTTCCCTCTTGTATTGTGTCTCTTTCTGTCAAATAAATAAATAAAATCTTTAAAAAATAAAAAATAATAAAAAATAAATTTAAAAAATCATTCCTTTTTTTTTTTTTGACTCCTTTCTTTCACAATCCATGTCCAGAGTATAAGGAACTCCTGTTGGCTCATGTACCTTCAAAATACAACCTGAATCCAACTACCTCTTGCCTCTTCCATCTCTCCTGCCTGATCTAAGCCTTATCATCTCTCATGAGCTCCCGCAGTAGCCCCTAAAAGATCTCTTTGCTTTATCCTTGTCCTCCTACAATCTCGACACAATAGGCAGTGGAAACCTTTTAAAATCTAGGTCAGGGGAACCTGGGTGACTCAGTCATTAAGCGTCTGCCTTTGGCTCAGGTGATGATCCCCAGGGTCCTGGGATCGAGTCCTGCATTGGGCTCCCTGCTGGGCAGGAAGACTGCTTCTCTCTCCCACTCCCGCTGTTTGTGTTCCCTCTCTTGTTGTGTCTCTCTGTCAAATAAATAAATAAAATCTTAAAAAAAAAAAACAATAAAATAAAACCTAGGTCAGATCATGGCCTTCCTCTGCTCAAAGCCATGCAATGATTAACACAATCCAGCAGGGGGAAAACTATAGGTCCAACTGACCTTCTACTTTGACACATAAACTATAAGAGAAAGATCACCACTGTTGTTCAACATAGTACTAGAAGTCCTAGCAACAGCAATCAGACAACAAAAAGAAAAAAAGGTATTCAAATTGGCAATGAAGAAGTCAAACTCTCTCTCTTCTCAGATGACATGATACTTTTTATGGAAAACTCCATCCCCAAACTACTAGAACTCATACAGAAATTCAGTAATGTGGCAGGATACAAAATCAATGTACAGAAATCAGTTGCTTTCTTATACACTGACAATGAAAATATAGAAAGGGAAATTAGAGAACCAATTCCATTTACTATAGCACCAAGAACCATAAGATACCTGGGAATAAACCTAACCAAAGAGGTAAAGGATCTGTACTCGAGGAACTACAGAACACTCATGAAAGAAACTGAAGAAGACACAAAAAGATGGAAGAGCATTCCATGCTCAGAATAAACATTATTAAAATATCTATACTGCCTAGAGCAGTCTATACTTTCAATGCCATCCCGATCAAAATTCCACTGGCATTTTTCAAAGAAAGAGTTGGAACAAACAATCCTGAAGTTTGTATGGAACCAGAAGAGACCCCAAATTGCTAAGTAAATGTTGAAAAAGAAAAACAAAACTTGGGGCATCATGTTGTCTGATTCCAAGCTTTACTACAAAGCTGTGATCACCAAGACAGCATGGTACTAGCACAAAAACAGACATATAGACCAGTGGAACAGAGTAGAGAGCCCAGATATGGACCCTCAACTCTATGGTCAAATAATTTTCGACAAAGCAGGAAAAAATATACAGTGGAAAAAAAATAGTCTCTTCAATCAATGGTGCTGGAAAAATTGGACAGCTATGTGTAGAATGAAACGCCACCATTCTCTTACACCATACACAAAGATAAACTCAAAATGGATGAAAGACCTCAACATGAGTCAGGAATCTATCAAAATCCTAGAAGAAAACATAAGCAGTAACCTCTTCGACATCGGCCACAGCAACTTCTTTCAAGATATGTCTCCAAAGGCAAAGGAAACAAAAGCAAAAATGAACTTTTGGGATTTCATCAAGATCAAAAGCTTCTGCACAGCAAAGGAAAGAGGCAACCCATGGAATGGCAGAAGATATTCGCAAATTACACTACAGACAAAGGGCTGGTATCCAAGATCTATAAAGAACTCCTCAAACTCAACACACACAAAACAGATAATCATGTAAAAAAATGGGCACAAGACATTAACAGACACTTCTCCAAAGAAGACATACAAATGGCTAACAGACATATGAAAAAATGTTCATCATCTTTAGCCATCAGGGAGATTCAAATCAGAACCACATTAAAATACCACCTTACACCAGTTAGAATGGCCAAAATCAACAAGACAGTAAACAAAAAGTGTTGGAGAAGATGTGAAGAAAGGGAAACCCTCTTACACTGTTGGTGGGAATGCAAGTTGGTGCAGCCACTTTGGAAAACAGTGTGGAGATTCCTTAAGAAATTAAAAATAGGGCACCTGGGTCGCCCAGTGGGCTCAGCCTCTGCCTTAGCCTCAGGTCATGATCTCAGAATCCTGGAATAGAGCCCTGCATTGGGCTCTCTGCTCCTCAGGGAGCCTGCTTCCCCCCCTTATCTCTGCCTGCCTCTCTGCCTACTTGTGATCTCTCTCTCTGTCAAACAAATAAATAAAATCTTTAAAAAAAAAGAAATTAAAAATAGAGCTACCCTATGATCCTGCAATTGCACTACTGGGTATTTTTTTTTTTTTTTAAGATTTTATTTATTTGTTTGACAGAGAGAGATCACAAGTAGTCAGAGAGGCAGGCAGAGAGAGAGGAAGGGAAGCAGGCTCCCTGCTGAGCAGAGAGCCCGATGTGGGACTCGATCCCAGGACCCTGAGATCATGACCTGAGCCGAAGGCAGAGGCTTAACCCACTGAGCCACCCAGGCGCCCCCACTACTGGGTATTTACCCCAAAGATACAGCTGTAGTGAAAGGAAGGGCCATCTGTACCCCAATGTTCATAGCAGCAACAACCACAGTCACTCAACTGTGGAAAGAACTAAGATGGCCTTCATGGGACAACTGGATAAAGAAGATATGGTCCATATATACAATGGAGTATTATGCCTCCATTAGAAAGGATGAATACCCAACTTTTGTATCAACATGGATGGGACTGGAAGAGATTATGCTGAGTGAAATAAGTCAAGCAGAGAGAGTCAATTACCATATGGTTTCACTTACTTGTGGAGCATAAGGAATAACACAGAGGACATTGGGAGATGGAGCGGAGAAGGGAGTTGGGGGAAATCGGAGAGAGAGACAGACCATGAGGGACTATGGACTCTGAGAAACAAACTGAGGGTTTTGGAGGGTAGGGGGTAGGGGGTTGGGTGAACCTGGTGGTGGGTATTAAGGAGGACGTGTACTGCATGAAGCACTGGGTGTGGTGCATAAACAATGAATTCTGGAACAATGAAAACAAATAAAATAAAATTAAATTAAATTAAAAAAAAGAAAAGGATGAGGAGGACTAGTGGGCTAAAAGTGACTTAAGAGACACATTAGGATTAAACTCTCACCACCAAGGATGAGATGCAAACATAGAGAAACCCAACAAGTGATCAACAGAAAAGGCAGGAAGGTGGTCACATTTGCACAGAGGCAGGGAATGTGGATTGGGACAGAGCCTGGGGAGGAGCTTCTGAGGAGACTGGTGAAGGTCCTTCTTGACCTGGAAGGTGGTTTAAAGAGTACAGACCTCATTATAATTCATCAAGCTATACGTTTGTTTTATGTGGGATGCTGTGTCTTTTATTTTACAACAAAAATGTGAAGAACACAAACTCTGCCATGGTTCTCCCTATCCGTCAGTGAAAAGCCAAAGTCTTAAAATAGTTCACGAGGCCACACAGGACCTGACCCATGGCTGCCTCTTGAGTCATTCCTTGCTTCCACTTTGCTCCTCTATGCCTACCTTTACTCACAGCACTCCAGCCAGCATCATCCCCTTGCCTTTTCTTGAATATTCCAGGCTCTTCCGTCAGCCAGCACATCCCTCTGGTTAATCCCCTCCACCCCATCAAGACTGCTCTGATCTCATGTTCTTGAGGAGGAGGACTTGCAGCCTGTCCACCTCCCTAGGTTAACCCCTTCCTTCTACTGTTTTCCACAATCTCTATCACCTTCTATTATCAGACAGGCTTCACCTATTTACTCTGCCCATCTTTGGAGTCTGTCACTTGTCTAGGACATAAGCTCCCTAAGAGCTTTTTCCACAGATGCATCTTACATGATAAGGTAAGCCTGAGGCAAGGCCTGAGTCTCTGGACTGGTGAAGGCACATGGGCCCCTTCAGACTGGCACAGCAAAGAAGAATAAGCCATTGGAGCCAGGCTTCCATGATCCTTGCCCCCACAGACCAAAGAGGACCGATGTCAATAATGGGAGTTGTGGGATACCCCACAACAAAAATTGCCCCCAAGCGATTTTCTATTCTGTGGCTCTATTCTGAGGGGCCTGTGGTAGGAAGCCCTATATGTCATTAGAACCTCGGAGGTGGTAAGAAATGGTCTCATGATAGGAGATAGAATGGTGAGGGGAGATGGCTTCTGAGCAGCTCTCTGGAAACTTCGCATGCTATTGTGTTCCGGAAGGACTGCAAGGCATTCTGTCAAGACCCAGAGGAGCTGCGGTTGGAGCATGTACATGCAAGGTCTCTGTGGGTACATGCAAAGCTCCCCGGGCACCAGGCAGAGCTGTTTTCCTGCAAGCAGGCACTCAGTAAATATTCACATCATGAATATATTAATAGCGGAAACCCACCCAGCTGGATGGATCTATGAGGAGGGAGAACGGGAGCTGTGAATACATCGTCTCTTTCATAAATTCTTTTTTTAAAAGGAACAGTGTGGTTCAGAGTGGGTAGCCTGTGCTGTGGAGCTGGACTGTCCAAATGCAGCTTGGCCACAGGGTGGCTGGACAAGCTTGGGCAAATAGGTGGTGCAGGAGCGATTGCTACAATCTTTATTAACTCATATTCAATTTGAATATAAGATTTTACATTTGAAAAGATTCCTTGGTGCCTTTGCTTTCTTTCCAGCCACACCCTCTACCCCTGTGCTCACCATGTGCCCCGTGTCCCTCATGAAAATGCCTGGTTTTGCATTGCACCGATGATTTGACTGTTGTTATATTTTTGATAAATTATGGAGGTAATAGAACCACCCCATGGAAGATGGAGAAAAGAAAAGAAAAATCACTCTTATCTAACAAGGTCAGCATAGTAGCTGCAGCCATTTTAATATAGTTGTTTCCAGTATTCTATATATTTTTTGAGGACCTAATATGTGTGCTGTTATTGATCTCCATTTTCAGAAGAGGAATCAGTAACACAGAGAGGCTTCATAGCTTGCCCAGGATCACACCCAGTCAGAGTTGGAATTGGAACCTATGCTGTCAGCTGCCAGGATGTGTTGTGCCATCATAGCAAATGAACAATTCTACATTCTCAGAAGGCTGTCTTAGTCCATTCAGGTTGCTCTAACAAAATACAACAGACTGGATGGCTGCTAACAGCAGAAATTTATTGCCCACCATTCTGGAGGCTGGAAGTCCACGATCAGGGTGCCGGCACTGTTGGTTTCCGATGAGAACCCTCTTCTGGGTTGTGGACTGCCAACTTCTCATTGTATTCTCACATGGCAGAAAGGGAGAGCTAGCTGTCCGAGGTCTCTTCTATAAGAGCACTCATCCCATTAACGAGGACTCCCCACTCAGGACGTAAGCACCTCTCCCAAGTCTCTACCTCCTGATACCATCACATTGCGGGTAGGATTTCAATCTACAAATTTGGAGCAGGGACACTGTTAGAGGAGGTCATAGAGAGGACGTGACTGCAGGTAGACCCGTGAACTGGACCTGAGCAACCAGAGGCTTCTTACCCCCTTCCCTATACTTGGAATATATGTTCTGCCCAACAGTCCCACACTAGGAGCTGTTTGAAGGAAAAATCCTTGAGACAGAGTGATGTGTTATTGAGGCTGTCTGAATTCTGTGCAAGACTGAATCCCATTAAGGCTTCTGTATATACTTTCAAGCTTCTGTTTGGTGCTGAGAGCTGCTCGTCTTGCAGCCACCTAAGACACGTCTCATTCGCAAGTTCCCTTGCGTAGTAAACCTGCCACCAACCAGAATGGAGTGGACTTCATCTTTCTTCTGTCTCTCCCTGTGCTCTGTGGACAAGATCCAATTTTGAATTTTACCAAACTCCTGAGTTTGGAAACCAACAGACACAAACATTCAGACTAGAGCAAAGGCAAAATACCTTTCATGTAGAAACATGGTCCCAAATATTCATCGTAGTGTCCATCAAGTGGCTATATCATGGGTTCCTTAATCACTTCCCCTACTTTGGGATATTTACGTTGTTTTAAGATTTTCACTTTTATAAATGAGATGAGATAAATATCTCTGCACACAAAGTCCTTTGCGTGGTTAGGATTATTTCCCAGAAGTGCGGGTACAAGGTCAAAGCTAAGAACATGTACTTGGCTCTGGATCCTGTCACTCGGTGTTTTTCCAAATTGGTCCACTTCCTATCAGTAGCCAGCAACTTCCTGACTGGACTTGGATGTTCTTCTCCTTTGGGGGTTGGTTGGGTCCCAGGAAGCTCTATTTTTACCAACCCTCCTGGTGATTCTAATGCTGGCCAATTGTGGGTATGCTTGACCTATCCAGTATCTTCCTTCTCTAAGAGAACGTTTTGGATTTTACTGAGTTAACTCTTTGCCGCTAGAACAACAAATCCATGAGAGTACCCCTAGTTAAAGAGAAGAGGTTGCAAACACTAATTCATTCAACAAATTCAATAAATGCCTATGGGTGCTGACCTCGGTGCTGGACACTCAGGGGTGTACAAGACAACATACCCACTCCCACTGGGGCCACGTTAGGGTGTGACTTGGCAAATAGTATGCAAGAAAAGAAATTATGGAAGAAGGTGATTTCAGAGAACGAAATATGCTGTGGACATACCAAAATGAATAATGTGATGGACAGCAGTGTGGGGACAGGGGGACATGCTCCTTATACAATGGTCAGAGGTGATACTCTGTGAAAAGAATGACGTGCAGATAAGCTAGGAAGCATTCCATGCAGGAAAAACTGCAAGCTTGAAATGTCAGAGCAACAGGCCAGCTTGTTGAGAGAAGAGAAAGGCCAGCTTCTCTGTAGCTAGGAGAGTAAGGGAAGGGAGGCTGGGTCGGCTGGTGCAGGCCATGTAGGTCTTGGTAAGGAATGATGGTGCTTGCAGTCAGGACACCTAGGTGTGATGGAAGCGAAGGAATGATGCGCCAAGATGCACAGTGTTAAAAGGTCCCTCCAGCCCCGGTGGCAGGAGGGAGTCTATGGGGCAAGCAGCAATTAGGAGCTTATCCAAGAATCTCCTGCAATCCAGGCAGGAGTTGCTGGTCATTCATCCTAACATACTGGGACTTGGGATGCAGAGAAGTAGAGATCCCAGCTGGATCTGGAGTTGGCGGATTGGGGCGCTCCATAAGAGAGCTAGTTATCTCATGGAATTTGAGCTAAGAGCAGACATTACAGGAAATCCCCCAGGATGAGCAGACTGAAGCAGAAGGTCTTAGGTGTAGTTCCAGAACCCCAATTACCCAGCCAGGTGACCTTGAACAAGTCACTTTATGGCTCCTGGCCTCACCTCACTTTCTAGGGTTGAAATAAACACATAAAATCACTTCTATTTCTAACATTTTCCTATCGATTTTTTGGTGTAATGTTCTCTACATCACATCTTACTCTTGCTTCAGCAAGGGTTTGCTGAGTGCCTACTGTATACCAACATTGTAGTAGGGGTCGATGGAACAGTCCGACACTCAGTGTCCTCTGTAGAGCTGACAGGCTGGGAGAGGCAGGTGCTGGTGACAAATACTTATGCAAGGAACTGTGTAACAGCTATTGTGGTAAGAACTAGAGAGAGTGACAGGGGACATAGCTTGACTGGAGGTAATGAAAAGGCTTCCCTAAGGAAGGGGCATTCCACTGAGGTGTTTGGTGCCAGTGCAGTCTATGGAAGGCAAATCAAAACCCTCCCAGGCCGTGTCCTATGAACTTGGACTCTGCAAGCCCTGGTCATCTTTATGGTCAGTGCTTATGAGACAAATGACTCCAGCCCAGGCCTGCCCCAAGGGCCACGTGGCTCTGGGGACATTCTGTCTTGAAGTCAGTTAGTTCTAGATTGGCAAAGCCGAACATTTTTCCTAGAATTGAACGTCATCAGGGACATAGTCTATGGCCCGGTATCATGATACCCCAAGCGAAGGAGGCATCTGGGGACACACCAGGCACCTTGTTCTCTTTCTCTGCCTCCACATAGGGTTCTGGGAGGGAAGGCCAGTGGCTGAGACTCCTGGGGCCAGATTTGGACCATCCGTTTGGAAATAGGCATCCTTCCCCATTTCCAGTTTCAAGGATTATGTCGGGAGTGAGACAGAGGAAAGCATTTCAAGTTGTTCTGGTGATTTTTGGAAGTGATTACTCCCCATTCTCCATCAAACACTCCCCACCAACCCAAAAGTCACACAAAGACACAGAAACAAGGTCTTTACTGGGGAAGGATCTTGGGGCTAATGTCCCGTCTGCCTTGGTAGCAGGAGCCAGAAAGTGACCACATTGCTTTCTTCCTCTTTGGAGGATTCTATAAAAACTCTCTTTCTGGATGGGATCACCCACTGGCTGGGCCCAGGGTGTTAAAATCCCAGCAACATGGAAGAAGAAGAAGAAATCCTTTTGGGAGGGCTGAAACAGGACAGCTAGGTCTCTGTCTCCAGGGTCTGCCCCCAGTGAATCAAGAAATGATCACACAGCCCATATGAAGATGAAGGTGCCCTGTTCTCCAAGGGTTTCTCTCTAATCAGGAATGTTGAAGTCATTTCTAAAAATCCATCATTATGAGATATTTCCCTGACTCCGAATAAGATCCCAGGGCCCCACATCCTGCCATCACCCCCAATAGGGCAGTGTGATGCAATGGTCCAGTGAACAGACTGTGATGCTAGAGTCCTTAGGTTCAAAATTAAAAACCTTGTGACTTCAGGCAAATCATCCTGTAAGCATAACTGTCCACATCTTCGTATAGAACTGATAAAAATACACAGATCACGGGTCATTTTTAAAAATTTGAGATATAATTGACAGAAAACATTATGTTAGTTTCAGGTGTACCTATCATTAGTTTTCAAATTAAAAAAAGTGAGGTAACGAGCATAGCACAGGGTCTGAGCTCAGTCATGATGTCACAGTGTAACCATGACAGTGTCCCCTGGAATCTCTGTTTCTGGTTGTCACTGCTGCCCACTGGGGGGCTGGCCTCATCACCAGCTACTGAGTACCTAGAAAGAACACGTGGATGGGAAGCAGGAGGTCTGTTGCACCTTTTCTCTGTGACCTTGGCCAAGTCATTATATCTAAAGATTCAGAGCCTACAAATGAAAGAGTTCAATAAAACAGACTCTAGGATCCTAATTAGTACTTCAGCATTTTTGGGGGAAGGCTCCTATTTGTCACTGGAAAGATGGTAAAAGCTCCAAATTACTGGTGTGATTCTCAGGGCTTTCTTTCCCTTCCAGCACCTTCACACCACAGCACCCCTGACCCCAGGCTTTTCCCTGGGGCTTCCCTGGGGCTCATGGCAGGGCTTAACCTACTGAACACCAGCCTTATGAGCCACTCTGGAGACACTCGTCCTGGCTTTCTTTCTTTGCACATAAGAAACCAAAGTTCAGTGATGGGAAGGGCTCTCCCCAGCGTCACACAGCTGTGGGTCCCAGAGCCGGGACTGGAACCTTCTTTCTCTTACTGTTTGCCCCACCCACTCCTTCTTCTCTTCTACCTGATGAGGAGTAGAGCACTAGGTAGGTGGGACACTTAGCTGGAATCAAATGACCTGAGCAAAGGTAGTTGCCCCTTTGGCCTCTAGTGAGGCCAAAACACAAAAACTGGGAGACCCATCTAGCTTCCAGTTCTAGCTCACGCTGGTTGTGTGTTTTGAGCAAACTACATAATCGCTCTGTGCAGTTTCTCCACCTCAACCCCAGCTACCCAGAAAGCTGGACTTCCGCCCACCTTACCGATCATTATACAAAAGGGCCTTAGGGGGATAAAGCCTTGTTTTCAACGTGAAGCCTCTAGGAGGGATGGTTCAGCCCCCGACTTCTATGGAGGGAATCTGTTTGAAGCTTTATGCCCAGTTCCCAGAGTTCTGTGCTCAGCTTTGGTGTTTTCTCTTCCAGTGAGTGAACAAAGCCCATTTAGAAACCCCATCCTACCCACCGGCCCCCGGGGTCTAGGTCCAACACTTGGATTTGTGCAGCCCAGAGACGAAAGTGCCCGCTGCCAGATTCAATGGGCCCATTATGCTCGGCTAATTCCAGAGCAGAACACTGTGTCTTTGAGGGCCTGGCGGCAACTGGTCCTACCTGTTTAGAGTCAGGACGTTCTGTTTGCTGGAGGGATGAAGGGAGAGCAGCACACACCACATCTCATCATCGTAAATGCCAGTTCAAGTTAATTATTACCACGTACAGTACTACTGTAGTCAAACTCTGCACGCACCAAGTGCCCTTCCCATGGAAGCCGGCGGGCAGCGCATAAGGGGGTCATTGTGTGCACTGGGTGAGGGAGGGAGAGAGGGAGAGGTGCCTACGGGATGCCAAGTGTGGTCTCATAGCTCATACACTTTAGAGGGGGGAGGCTGGGACACTGTGCCCATGTTTTCTCATTTTCCAAGACAATCTATTTACATTCACTATTGACATTGGGGTACTGTTACTGAAGGTGGAATTTGTGTCATTCGATAAAATACCCTATCAGCCTAACCTGACACTACAGAACATCAACCAGATCCCGCACAGAAACAGTCCCCATCTCCGGCCAGAACCGGTTCTGTCATCGCCAGAGCCACCCCCCTCCTGCTGGGGAGTCGTGTGGGCCTGTCTGCAGACTGACAGTTGGAGGGAAGGCGTTTCTAAACGCCTGAAAGACTGAAGTTGATGACTATCAAGCCCCAACCAGCCTCTTCTGTCTGCCAGAGACAAAGCAAGAATGTTCCCCTCCTGAGGTCTCCGTTTACAGGCTTGTCCCATTGATAATTAGGCAAGGCTCTCCACCTGCACTCCTATTCAGAGGTTCCTCCCAAGACAGTCCTGACATCGCCTTTAATCAGCCCAGCTGTGACTCTACCTGCTTCCACTGCCACCTCCAGACAGAGGGGATTGCTCTAGGGCTAGAAGGCTGTGAACCTGGCCAACTTTGTGGGTCAGCAAAACCAGCTGGATAATTTGGCAAGACCAAGAAGATCCTTCTCTCCCAGCCTTCCCTCCCTGCCGCCAGTGCCTGAAATTCTATCTTCAGTGCACAATCACTTTGTACCAAGCGTTAACCTCTCTGTTACAATCCTCATGTTAATTTCAAAAACTCTGGGAGGGGGAGGAACATAAATTTTTAGCACCAAAATGCATTTATCCGACTGAAGAAGGTGGCATGAAAATCTTGGGCATTGGAGGTGGGGTTCAAGAAGTTGAAGCGCACAAGCGCTAAAGAAGAAGTGTGGCACCCAAGTCACAATGAGGGTGTTTCCTAAGGGGCCAGAGTTACAGACCCTTGTTTCCTCCTCCCCCTGAAAGACAAAAAAAAATTTTTTTTGTTTTTAACCCAAGGCTTTCATGCATATGATTTCATAATGACTGTAGTGGACACTGTTGTTTGCCCATCCAGAAAAAAAAAAATTGGGGGAGAGACCTTTCTTTCCTTTTTTGGGGAGACCATTCTTTCCATCTTTCACATTCATGTGGTTCAGGTGAAGCTGACTCCACCCCCATGCTTCATCCCCATCCTTTAGGTCTGCACCCCATAGTCCCACTGGCTCCTGTCACTGTTACATGGACAGACAGGCATGTGGCTGGTATAAGCCACCAAAACTCAAATGTAGGGTTTTTATTGAAACTACTGGAGAAGCAGAGCTGTGTCTCTGCCAGTGGTGCTAAGCTGATGGACTAGAAGCCCAGACCAGCTCGGGGTCTTCCTAAGACGGCGCATGAGGTACCTGACTGGGATTGAAACCTATTGAGAGGTGTACAGAATGAAAACTTTCAGAGCCATGCTGCTTATGATAGCATTGGAACCCCTGGCTCTGACTGTGTCTGTGGCCAGCACAGCTTCAGACTTTTTGGTTGCACAAGCCAAAACACTTCTGCTTCTTCCTTAAGCCGGTTTAAGTTTCTGATGCAACAGAACAAGTTCTAAGTAGAGGCAGATTTTATTGAATTGTTAGCCCCCAGCTGTTGGCAATGTTCTTCTCCACCTGATTCTGCCATGTTCTAGTGATCTTGGCTCAAACCTGGACCGTGGTGTACCCATCAGTGAACTGGGGGGTAATCATAGGAGAGACCGAAAGGAAGGAAAGAGAATTACTGATATGGAAGAGCTTTGCTTTTCCTTGGAAGAAACACACTGTAGAAATCCTGTCTTGTGTGACAGAGGTGGACTTCCCAGTTTGTCCTAAAGAGGACCCTGGAGCTTTGGTGCTCCACATGGGCCTCCTGGACCAGCAGCACCCATGTCACATGGAACTTGTGGGAGCTGAAGAATCTCAACTTCATCCCAGACCTAGGAATCTGAAGGTCCGTTTTCATAAGGCCCTTGGGTGACTGGAGAACATGGGAAAGGTGAGGAAGCATTGCTTAAGAGATTCTAGAAGGGCCGAGCCCTGGAAACATAAAATGTATCCATTTTATATGCTGGGGTCCCATGCAGAGTGCCAGCTGTCTTGCTTTCAGAAAGTTTGAAAAATACTTATCACTTCAATCTCCACATTTCACAGCGAGGTAAACCAAGGCTGAGAAATGGAATGACTTGTCTGGGGTCAGAATCAGCTGCTCAGTCAGATGAAAAGCATGGATTCTGAAAATCTCTGTGACATTGGGTTAGGCAATGATTTCAATACAACACCAAAAGCATGATTCGTCAAAAGAAAAATGATAAATGGGACTAGCTCAAAATTAAAAACTTTACCTTCAAAAGATACTGTTAAGAAAATGAAAAGACAGTCCATACTCTGATAGAAACTATTTGCAAAACACATTTGATAAATGAATTTTATCCTTTCAAACTCAATGATAAGAAAACAATTAAAAATGGCAAAAATATTTGAATAGATCTTCACAGAAAAAAATTCATGGATGGCAAATATCCACAGAAAAAGCTGTTCAACATCTTGAGTGATTAGGAAAATGCAAATAAAACCACAATGAGGGACACCTGGGTGGCTCGGTCGGTCAAGCATCTGCCTTCGGCTCAGGTCATGATCCCAGGGTCCAGGGATGGAGCCCCAAGTCAGGCTCCCTGCTCAGTGGGGAGTCTGCTTCTCCCTCTCCCTCTGCTGCTCCCCCGGCTTATGCTCTCTCTGTCTCTCTCTTTCAAATAAATAAAATCTTAAAAAAAAAACAACAATGAGATACCAGTACATAGCCACTAGGCTGGCAAAAAACAGAACAACTGACAACCCCAAGAGTGACGAAGAGAACACAGAAACCCAAAATGTTCACACGCGGCCAGTAAAAGTGTGAAAATGGAATAGCCACTTGAGAAACAATTTGGTAGCTTCTTACAAATGTAAACATACAGAAATCATATGACAAGAAATTCCACCCCTAGGTCTTTATTCAAGAGAAATGAAAATTACATTCACTTGCAAAAAGAAAAAAAAAAGGAAAGAAATGTATGTGTGAACAATTATGGGGGCTTTTGTCACAATAACCACAACATGGACTGGTGCCTGGATAAGGAAACTGTGGTATATCCACGAAATGGAATACTCCTCAGCAATAAAAAGGAATGAGAAATAAAGGACGGTGGATGACTTTCAGAAGCATTGTGGTGGATAAAGAAAGCTAGGCTCGAGTCTACGAACTGCATGGTTCCACTCACAGACCTTCTGTAAGGAGCAGAACTATAGGCATGAAAATGAGATTGCTGATCACCAGAGACTGGGGTATGCAGAGGTGATTGGAAAGTGGCCGTGTTCATTGCTAGGGCCACCGTAACAAAGTGCCACCAACAGAGTGACTTAAACAACAGCAATTTATTGTCTCGAGGGTCTGGAGGCTGGAAGTCTGCAGTCAGGTATTGGCAGGGCTGTTCCTTCTGAGGGCCGAGAGGGAAAGACTGTTCCAGGCCTCTCTCTGGCTTGTGGATGGCGGTGGCATTCTCTGGGTGTGTGTATCTGCATGTTTCCCCTTTTTGTAAGGACACCAGTCCTTTTGGATTAGGGCCCACATTAATGACCTCATTTGAACTTGATTACCTCTATAAAGACTCAATTTCCCAATAAGGTCACAGTCTGAGGTTGTGGGGGATAGGAGTTCACCATAGAAATTCTGCAGGGACACAATTCAATCCATGACAGGGGTAGGAGGGAACTTTTGGGGGCTATGGAATGGTCGTGTGTTTTATTTGTCCCATGCACCTAGGCATGAGTCAAAACTCATAAGACTGCACACTAAAAAAGGCACATTTTACTTCATACAGCATCATTTAATTTTTAAACTAGAAAAAAATAAAACAGATCTTCCAAGCTTTTCTTCAAAAGATGATTGCTCTTCCCAATCTACCACACTGTCCTGTCTACACTGTGTGCTCCATTCATCTGTGATGGGAAAGGATTATATTTTCAGAAGCCCAAGTCGGTTACAGTTTTACAGAAAAAAAGCTACTTTCTGCTGCGTGTATTTATCTATATGCAACATTCCAGCAAAGCCTAAAGATCCCATCACACTGAATGGCCCATTTAATGAATTGCCCTTGTGGGGTGTGAGGAAGTAATGCAAACTGAGGGCTGGCTGGGAAAATCTGGTTTGGGACCTGCCAAGGTTAGCGGGAGCTGGGCTCCACTGCCAGCAGGGAGAAGCTGCCCATTTTGCCCACAGACCTCTGGAGTCTCGGCCCCCACCTGAGGCCACTCAGAGGACACCTGCAGGAGAGGGCGACAGGAGACCAGACAGCCTGCCAGCTACACCCAGATACACAGAGAAGAAGGGAGAAGGTGGTGGCCTCCTCTTCACAGGAGGGGCAGGGGTGAGTGACCTGGCACCACACCGTTTGTGGGCGGGGAAGGGGAGGGTAATGCGTAGGTTAGAGACACATACACCCTGTTTCAGGAAGGAAGGCAAGTATTTGAAGAGGTGAGAGCTCACAGACCATGGAGCCCTTCCCACACCCATCCCTGCAGCTTCCCTTGCCCCTGCGCGTTTCCTGTGCTATTCTGCCACCATCTGACTTCTAGCCTCTGTGTGTGTGTACGTGTCTGTCAAACCTAAGTCACGGTGTACGAGGATGCCTGGATGCCTGGAGAAGAGAAGCCATGTTTCTAGAAGGATCTAGAACATGGTACAGTCTATGCTGATTCCCCAGCCCCCAGCTTTTAAGGAAGGTGTTCTCTTTGTAGCCAGCTCTTTCTGAACGCTTTGCCTATCAAAGGTGACTTTGTCAGTCTACACAGGGGCGGTGTGACTGAGCCTGGGAACTGAGGCTGACTGCGGCCAACAGGAAGCCAGCTGGAAAGAAGGGAACTCAGAACCAGTCTTCTCAAGGGGCTCCACCAGGACGCCCCCGAGACGCGGCCGAGCAGGAGTTGGGGAGGGGAAGGGACATGGAGCAACATGGCGGCGCCCAGGGTGAGGCTGCCACCGGCACGCTGGCGGGCAGCCGGGCCAGGCCTCCCAGGTGTCTGACAGCCTGGCTTGTTCTTTCCGGTTAGCTGTCAGAAGTGAGCTCACTGTTTTGCTAACCTTCTCAGCCTGCACATTTTTGTGATGCTCTGTCTAGCTCCTTTTGGGTCCGGCCCCGCTCTTTTGTCTCTTTGTGTTTTTATTGCACGGGCTTTATTTTTTTAATCTCCTGGATTTTATTTCCCCTCACTTCATTTCCTAAGCAGAAGCCAAAACCCTCCCATTTCTCTGGGCTTAGTTTTCTTGTCTGTAAAATGGGGGGAGGGGAAGGGCGTTTCTTTCAATTCGTTCTGTGTTCAAAGAACGGGAGGTTAGAGTTTTCAAGGTTTTTTCCCCACGTATTTAGAGACTACTAGGGACCATATGCCACACTCTTTTCCTCACTGAGTCTTCATCATAACCCTTCAGGGTGCTGTCATTACCCCCACTTTACATACAAGGTAACTGAGACACAGAACTTACCAGATACCCCCCCCCCATCACATAACTGGTCTGAGGTGGCAGACAGGAAGGGTTTGAGCACCAGGATTCATACTCTTTTTCCCCTCAGCTTTTCCAAGGTGTGATTGACAGGTAACATTGTACAAGTTTAAGGTGCACGGTGGGACGGTTGGATGCAGGTATATATATGCCCTGCCCAAACACGCACAGACATACGTGTGTATATTGGGAAATGAGCACCACAGTAGGGTCAGTTGGCATCCCTCACTGAGCACAGTTACATCTGTGTGTGGGTGTGTGTGTGGTGAAAACTCTTAATTAAAAGTCTACTCACTTAGCAGTTTTCAAATATCCAATACCTATTGTTAACTGTCATCACTGTGCCATGCATCGAAGAGACAGCCGCACCCCCATGTTCACTGCAGCATTGTTTACCCGAGACGAGACATGGAAACACCCAAAATGTCCATCCGTGAATGTGAATGGATAAAGGAAATGTGATATGTTGGGGCAACTGGGTGGCTCAGTTGGTTAAGCCTCTGCCTTCGGCTCAGGTCATGATCCCAGGGTCCTGGAATTGAGTCCCACATTGGGCTCCCTGCTCAGTGGGAAGTCTGCTTCTCCCTCTCCCTCTGCTGCTTCTCTCTCTGTCAAATGAATTAATTTTTTTTAAAAAGTAAACATGATCTATAATGGAATGGAGTATTGGAATATAATGGAATATTACTCAGCCATATAAAGGAAGGAAATCCTGAAGACAAATACTGAATAATCTCACATGTGGAATCTAAAAAACCCGAACTCATGGAAACAGAGCATGTTGCCAGATGCAGGGGTTGGGATAGGGAAGCAGGGGTCAGTAGTACCAGATGCAAGGTTCATACTCTTAACCACCCCACTATTTCCAGGCCAGTTAGATGTCTCTTCTGCTGTGTGACCGCTGATGCATCATGTGGACTCTCTGGGCTGAACTTTCCTCATTTGGCAAATGGAGACATTTGCAGGGCTCCCGTCAGAAATACGGAGCTGCTACATGTGCAAGCCCTTTCGTGGTCAAAGTGCCCGCAATGTCCTCCGTCCACAGCAGCTCTCTGCTCATGCCTACCTGTTCTCTCTCTTTGCCTCCAAGCTGTCAGCTTTCTTGGTGATCGTGCTGCTACATTTCCCTGAGCATTCTACGTGAGAAGAGCTAAACGTTTGGGGCACCGACGACCCACCAGCACTGGGTGTGCTCTGCTTTATCTGCCTTTCATTTAACTTCACAACAAAGCCAGGAGGCAGGTGCCATGATTCTCTTCACTCCACAGGTGAAGCTGAGGCACAGAAAGGTTGAGTAACTTGCCTAAGGTCACACAGTAAGTTAGTGACAGAGCTGGCACTCAAAATGAGACCTGTCTGACCCATTCTGTTACCCAGTGACGCTGCAGCTCCAAGATGGACACTAGGGTGAGGGCAGCGGGGAGAGAGTGTGGCTGAAACTGGAGGCATCTTGTAAGCTCTCCCCATAAGCAAGGGGATTTGCTCAAGGATTTAAGTTGGGAAAACAATTCTCACTTGTTTTATTTTTTAATAACCGATCCTGTCACCTTTTTGTGTTCATTCACGCTCTGGGTCAATCAGTGCACTTCTCTAAATGTCCAGATACCAGACCCGCGACTCTTGTGTGAGATTCTGGGTGTGCGTATCCAGGCAGGTAAATATGGAGAAAAGAAAACAAGGTAGGTGATTGCTCATAGCCTTTGGTCTATTTCTGAGTCAAAAACAAGACTGAAAATACTGCTGCTACCAGATTGAGATGTCAGCTCCTCACTTTCAAATCCCTGCTTCGCGCTTTGTGTTGCCCTGGGCAAAGACAAGGTCCTTCCTAAATTGTTCTGGGTGGCTGAGTTTTTTCTAGCCCTACTTTCCACCCACTACCGAGGATCTGAGTTACCTCCATTCTGGAAGGGGAGAAGGCAGCGCCAGGGGAATGGCCTAAGAAGAGCAGTGTGGTGGGCTCGGCTGGGCTCACAGACCCATGATGCCAGGGAGCACGGGGTGGGAGGGCAGTCCCAGAGCTGAGAGGTAAGAGTGAGGGCCTCTCTCAGGCAGGGCCGCCCCCGCCCCCCCGCACTCAAGACATAAGATGGATAAGTCTAGCATCGTACATGGGCAGCCAGCCCTTGGAGGTGCATCTCCAATGCCCATCACCTTCTGGCTTCCCAGTACACTTTCGGTGACTATTCCTGGGAGGCCTTGCTCCCTCTCAACTAATTTCTGCTACGATGTTTATCTGTGAATTTCCTTACTAGGACCAGCTACCCGACTGTATTTGAATTCTCGTAGAAGATCTTTGGAGATCCGGAGAATTAATCATCAAATTACAGTCTCTCAGAAGGGAAGGGCCGAGCCATCACCCAATCCAGAGGTTACAAACTCTCGAGTCCGGGGCGGGCTGGTAATCAAGGACGCCCCAAGCAGGGACTTGACATTAGAGAGTGGTGACCCACTGCGGCAGCAAGGAGAACCAGGGCCCTCTCTAAAGACATTCAAATTCCAGCATTGGAGAACACCTTTTGGACAAAAAAGCAGACACAGTAACAAAGTAAACTAAGCAAATATGAATAACTACACCTTTAATGCAGTGTTGTATCCTGGCTTGGATCCTGGGACAGAAAACAGACATTTGTGGAAAAACCAGTGGAATGCAAATAAGGTCTGTAGTTTAGCTAAGAGTAATGTTAATTTCTTGGTTGGCAAGTGTACTGGGATTGTGTAAGACGTTACTATTAGAGGAGTTGGGTCGAGGGTACATGGGAACTCTCTGTCCTATCTGTGACTTTTTTGGTAAATTAAAATTATTCCAAAATGATAAGTTTATTTTAAAAAAGCAGCTACCTCCATAGGTGAGATCTAGGATTATAGTAGCTATCGCTCATTCACATACGGGCTTACTGCGTCCACACGCTTTATAGATCCTTGTGACAATTCTATCAGAATTATCCTGTGGCAATAAAAATTGCTGGCCTCCTTTTATCCATGAGAAATCTAAGGCCCAGGCAGGTTAAATATCTTGCCCAAGGTCACACAGCTACCATGTGGTGGAGCCAGGCTTCTAAGCCTGCACACAGCATTTCTCTCCTTGCCAGACCCCCTATGGGATTGTAAAACACGCCCGTCGAGATCAGAGGCTAACTAGTGTCAACTTGTGACCAGGGGGCAGGGCGGGACTGTAGGGAGATGAGTGAGACACCTCCTCCATACTAAATTGAAGGAGTTCTTCTACCTCATACCCATTAGGATGGCTACTACTTAACAAAGAAGAAAAAAGAGGGACGCCAGGATGGAGAAGAAAAAAGAGGGACGCCAGGATGGCTCAGTCAGGGAGGCGTCTGCTTTCAGTTCAGGTCATGATCCTAGCTAGCATCCTGGGATCGAGTCTCGTGTGGGTCTCCCCTACTCTGAGGCGGGGGGGGGGGGTCTGCTTCTCCCTCTGGCTCTCCGCTTGTTCATTCTCTCTCTTTCAAATAAATAAAACCTTAAAAAAAGAAATGAAAAAAGAAAGGAACAAGTGTCGGCAAGAATGAGGAGAAGTTGGAACCCTTGTGCACTGTGGTGGGAATGTAAGGTGGTGCAGCCATTGTGGAAAACAGTGTGACAGCTTCTTGAGAAATTAATGCTAGGATTAGCACATGATCCAGCAACTTCTCTTCTGGGTGTCTACCTAAAAGGATTGAAAGGAGGATTTCAAGCAGATATTTGCACCCATGTTTATAGCAGCATTGTTCTAGAAAAGCTGAAAGGTAGAAGCAACCCCAGTCCCTACGACTGGATACACGGCAAAGCAAATATGGTGTTCACACGCACAGTGGAGAATTGTTTGGCTAGAAGAAGGCAAGAAGTGCTCACACAGGCTACAACATGGAGGAACCTTGAAGACATGAAAAACAGAAGACAGAACCTTGAAGAACCTTCACTCAACATGATTGTTGAGTGAAATAAGCCAGTCACAAACAGAATACTAGAGGATTCCACTTACACACGGTACCTAGAATTGTCACATTTATAAAGACAGGAAGTAGAATGCTGGCTGCCAGGGGCTGGGAGGAGGAGATGGGGCATTGCTGTTTAATGGGTATATAGTGTTTCAGTTTGGGAAGAAGAAGACCTCTGGAAATGGTTGGTACTGTTGGCTCCACAAGAGTGTGAATGCATTTAATGTCACTCAACTGTACATGGAAGCTTTTACACTTACACCTCCCAATACTTAAGACAATAAATTTTATGTTATGCTTGCTCTGCCACAATTTAAAATATAGTATAATAATTTAAAGGGCACTAAAAACCTTGGTCATGAAGATAATATTCTAATGCAATATTTAAAAAAATAAAAATTGATGAAAAAAAGGAGTCCCAAAGGAAAACATACCAACATTTTATTTTATTTTATTAAGATTTTATTTCTTTATATCAGAGAGAGAGACACAGTGAGAGAGGGAACACAAGCAGGGGGAGTGGGAGAAAGAGAAGCAGGCTTCCCGCAGAGCAAGGAGCGGGATGCAGGGCTTGATCCCAGGACCATGGGATCATGACCTGAGCAGAAGGCAGACACTTAATGACTGAGCCACCCAGGCGCCACTATACCATCATTTTAAATAAAGGCAGGATTAGGGGCAGTGTCGTATCAAACTGTCCTGGAATCTGCCTCAGGAGGAAAAATCTGTGGCACAGATCCTGAAGGACACACTCCCCCGAGAGCTCGTGGTAATCTTAAGGGTAGTTGGGGCATGGAGTTCCCCAATATTGAAATACAGAAAAGGCTCCTAGATGATTCTGATAGTCAGCGTTCTCTGCCCCATTCCACCCACCCCACCCCACCCCCAAACAAAGAAAAAGAAAAATTTCAACATGTGTTGGAGATCTGAGATCCAAAGCACTTAACTTGGACTTACTGGAGGTCACAGCTAGTTAGCAGATGAATTCCTGGTGGAATGCCTCGTTGCTCAGTGACCAGAACTAAGGATGCATCTGGTAGCTGGAACACCCTGGTGTCCCATTCCAGAGCGGTTCTGCTTCAGGGGTCCTGTGACTCAGCTTTCAGGTGCCCTCTAGGACACGGAGCCTGCCCGTCTGTGGCCAGAGCTTTTTGGACAGTTTCCCCACCTTCCAGCCCCAGGCTGATTTTAAAATGTGTTTCAGACCTGACCTCCCAGCACCCAGCCACCCTTTGCCAACTCTCTTGGGAAGTCCCAGATGGGGAGGCCACAGACAAGTTTGTGCAGCAACGCCTGGGGTGTAGGTATGACCATTAGCAATGCAAATGCAGGGGAGTGTCAGCTGATTTATTAAATGGAGCCCTTGGCACATCATCATGCCCTACTTGGGTTCATCTGTCATCCCCTCGTCAGCCCGGGGAGCCGGGTGGATGGACTGCATGTGCTAACCCAGCTCCATTAATTTTGTCTCAGGGCTCCGGATTTCTGGAGGCTTCTTTCTTTCGGGATCCCAATGATTAGAGTCAAGAGATCTTGTCACGAACTCTCCAGGCTCCCACCCTCTCTCTGCATGTCTTCTTTACCGGGGAGGAGACCATTCATTTCCTTCTTTCTCAGCCTACAGGGTCCGGGCCTGCCTGCCTCTCCGAGTTCATGGGCAGCCCCTCGAACTGCACTCTTCTCCCACCCTGGACCTTTGCAGATACGGCTCCTTTCACCTTCCTGCTCTTTTCCATTCCCCAAGCACCTGGCCTCTTCCCGTCGTTCCAGTGGATCTCAAGTGGGGGTGATTTGGCCCCACCGGAGATATCTGGCAATGTCTGGAGATGCTTGGATTGTCCCAGCTGTGCCATTGGGGTGGGTTTATTAGCATCTAGTGGGTAGAGGGCAAGGCTGCCGCTGAAGATGGTATAGTGCCTAGTACAGCCCCTCCCTCCCCCCCCACTGAGACAAAGAATTAACTGGCACCAAATGCCAATAGTACTGAGGTTGACAAACACTGCCCCAGTTCACGAGACCCACCAGCTGTAGCTCAAGCATCACTTCCTCCCCCAGGGAAGCCATCCCGATGCAACTTGGTTACCATCGTCACCCCCCAACACAACACCAGGTATGTGCCAGACTCTGCCATTTCCAGCAGATGCCCTTATTTCTTTAGAGTACTTATCCTAGTTGTTTGTTATTTTTCTGTGCTCCTGTTTGATTATGTTCATGCCTGTGGTCTAAGCTGCACAAGGTCAGGGACATTGTCTGTTCTCACTCACCTTAGTATCCCCCAAGCAGAGCAAGTTGTTTGATGCATACTAAGTCCTGTTGGATCTATTGATGAACCAATGAATACATCCTACTTCTATACTCCCCATGGAGGACTCACCAGGTTCAAGGCAGCCCTGGGACCTGCTAGACTGAAATAGATCAGAAAGGGCTCAGCTGGTGAATACTCCTGGGAGCTGGGGGTGGGGGACAGGGGGCGTATGGGCTCTGATCAAGCCTCTCCCTCCCACTCCAATTTCCTCTTCCTCCCATACCTCCCCTCCATCATCCTCACCCTTCCCTTCTTCCTTTTCCATCCTTACCCGTCTCTTTCCTCTCTCCTTCTCTCTCCTCTCTCCCTGTTCCTCTCCCTCACTCCCTCTCTCTCCCTGCTCTAACCTTCCCTTTTTCCTTCCCAATAAACAAATGCTTGTTGAGCACTTACTGAATACCAGAAACAATTAGGTATCAAGTATACGATAATGAATAGGATGGACACAGAACTTGACTTCATTGACAGTCTATTGAGAAGATAGTCAAGAAACAAGTTGTCACAGGTGTGATAAATGTCACAAAGAGGAAGGAAATGGGGTTATGAGCAACAAGGCTAGGGGACTCTTAAGCAGGATAGGGAACAACCAAAATTGCTTTGATATGGATTTCTGATATGATTAAATTTTAATTAACACAGTGATTAAGAGCTGGGGTTTGCAACCTGGCTCTCGGGGGTCAGATACCAGTTCTACTGCTCACCATGTGAGCTTGAGCAAGCCAGTTAATTTGCCTCATTCCTGTTTCTTCATATATAAACTAAGAACAATATGACACTTACTTCATAGAATTATTGTGAGGATTAAATGAACTAATGCATGTAAAGTGCTTAAGACAGTGTCAGACATAGTAAGCACTCAAGACATGTTACTCATTTTCATTAACCTGCATGGTATTTTTACCCCCGGGAAAGAGAGTACTGGTTTTTGAAACTATTGGGGAGCCCCTTGTATCAGTTAAGATTAGACTTGAATGTAACAAAAGACCTGAAGTAAGAGGTCGGTTTATTTCCCTTTTGCGGTATGCATTGTCAGCTAGAGTTGCAAATCCACAGTCTTCAAAGACTAAGAATTCTAGGTTACTGCTCTGTTATCTTCAACACAAAGATCCTACCTCATGGCTCCACTGTAGCTGCTCTAGCCCTTGCTATCACATCTGCATTCCAAGTTGGTTGGAAGAAGGACACCCCCTCTACCTTACAGAACATTTCATGGTAGTTGGATGCTTGCTTCTGCATCTGTCCTTTGGGCCGGAAATGAGTCTCATGGTCAAGCTTAGTTTCATGGGAGGCTGGGAAATGTAGTCTTTATTCCAGGTAGCTGCATGTTCAACTGAAATGTGGCAGGGAGTCTATTGCTTAGGAAGAAGGGGAAAAAGAAATATCCCTTCTAAGAGGACAATTAACCATATTTACCAATAGTCCTGACTTTGCTCATAACATTGGAAGGGAAGGAGGGCACAGCCCAGTATCCAAGGTGCTTCACTGATAACTAATGGTGAATCCAGAAGGACATATAGAACTATTCTCTCCTTTGGCCTGAAGTTGCCCACTGTGGTCCCTCAGAGTCCACATTTGGATTGAAATCTGGAATGGATTCTGACTGAGCCACCTGTTGAAGGGCTTCTCTCCTGGTGCTTTAGGGAACCACTGTCTTCTGGGCTGACTCTTAATCATACAGCCCTCGGGGGTCCTAGATGCCTTAAACCTGTCTATTCTCTTCCTCATTCCACCTTTCCCCTTCCTTTAAGTCTCGCCTTTAAGTCTGATTGTCCAGCCAGTCTTTATCATTAGGTTTTTAGTGTTGTGGTCATTTTCCCTGGCTGGAGGTAGAAAACCTTAGGATGGCCATGCTCCAAGAGGAGGGGTGAGGGAAACCAGATTCCAGAGGCCAGCCTCTGCCAGAATTCCTCAGACGTGGATATGCCAGCTGCATAGGAACAGCCTCCTTTAGCCACTCCTGTTGTCCTGCAAAGCCATCTCAGGGTCTTCTCCACCTCGAGGTCCTTCTGACAGAAGCCCCCTTTCATGAGCCTACCCTGGGTTCTCAGCTATGTTCCAGGACAGGCTCTCCACTGCCCCCTTCAGGGACCACTAAGGATTGCAGCTCAGAGTTGAACATAGCACTGTGGATTCTCCAGGATCAATAGACTTTGTTCCTTATCAAGGCCCAGACAACAGCCTAGCTCCGCCAACTCTTGTGTGACCTTTGACACGCAGTGAGGTTGAGTAACTCCCAGAAGGGTAGAGATCTTCAAAGTGGTGGGGCCAGGACTAGAATTTTGTTCTGATTCCCAGACTTTGTTCTTTGTGCTATAAGAGTTGCCTCTCACCAGTGTAAGATTAGCCAATGGTGTGGGGTGGGGAGAGTGGAGAATCAACAAAATTAACTGAACAAGAATTATTGAGCCTCTACTAAGTGCCAGGCATGGGGGAACAAAAAATGAATGAGACACAGCCCTTCAAGAAATATCAGATTAGCCAAGGAAAAATAGTCACAGATGCAAATTATTTTGACTTAGTTCATCAAGAGCAAATATTATGGCTACCCAGCATAGGATATTATGTATACCTGGTAGCATAATCCATCCCTGGCTGGGCATTTAAGGATGGGAGGGTGGAATGAATCATAGGAGGCTGCCTGGAGGGGACAATTTCTGAACTTGGTCTTAAAGAGTGAATTTGGTATAAGTGGCAAGATTGGAAAAGCATTCCAGACAGAGGACATGGCATATACAAAGGACAGGAAGTAGGGCCAAAATAACCAAGCATATACTCTATAGGTACTGGCTTTAGTGTAGCATCCTAATACACGCTCAGCAAATATTTTTCACCAAATTAATGTGTTCTCCATCTATAGAGCCTGAAAAAAACCTTTCCAGTCACTCAGCTAATTTGCCAATCACATTATTCTTTCCTTCTTAACTTTTTCACCTGCCTTGGCCTGTGTCCCACTTCTACCTCTTCCACACCGTCCCTAGTTCTTTATGGAGAATGGTCCTTCCCAGGAGACCCTTTTGCCATGTTCCTCAGACTCCATCTTGCTTGAGTTCATTGAAAGCCAAATGGGTGTTGTTCTGCTAGAGGTTCTGCTGAGATGTTGGGTGGACGAAAGCTGCCATCTTGAGTGAGTGAGATCTTTGCAGGGACTTTGACCTACTAAAGGAAGGCCGAGCCCATTTGCATCCTCCATCCTCCTCAAACACGGTTTCTAGGCAGCTCTGGAGTCAGCTCAGCCTGTTAAGAGAGATTCTCCTCCTGTTGATTTCAGTTGCCAGGAAACCTGGGAAGGGGGTGGTTGTGTGGGTCTTCAATTCCTCCAGCTTTGAGTTTCTGTGGCTTCTCCACATCTATGGTTGGGTCCCAACCTCTCCAGCTCCCCTTTTCAACTTACTTCAGGCTCCTTCTTCTACCCTTCTGCCAATCCCTGGTCCCCACACACATAACCTATATTCAGAAAGCCGCAGCTCACAGGTTTCAGTCGGAGACAAGGTTTTCTAAGAGTGGGGTTTTATTCTTCATATTTATTTAGATTTTATTTTTTTATTTGAGAGAGAGAGCATGAGCAAGGGGGAGGGGAATTGGGGGGAAGCAGACTCCCTGCTGAGTGTAGAGTCTGACATAGGCTCAGTCCCACAACCCTGAGATGGTAACATGAGCCAAAATCAAGAGTCAGATGTTAAACTGACTGAGCCACCCAGATCCCCCATAAGGGTGGGGTTTTAATATCAGGATTTCAGGTGATCTTCCCCTCAGCATTTCCTGTAGTGCAAAATAGCACCCCTGAAACCATACCAGCCTTTTATGAAGATGGTGCTGTATAGAATTAGGAATATGTCTCGGCACTCAGACCAAGCTCTTTCCTGGCTGGGTGTCCCTGAGCGGGTGACCAATACTCTCTGAGCTTCTGTATTCTTGTCTGGAAGGGAGAGATGATAAAAGTCCCACCTCAGAGAGTTGCTGGAGGTTGAGACTGGGACCATACATGAACAGCACTTGACATGGAAACGATTATTACAACAGCCCTTGACAGCTTGTAGGTTGCCTGTAGGCTGCTCTTGCTCACGCAACCACTCATTTAGCAAAGACTGAACGCCTACTGTGTGTCACATGCTGTGCTCCGTGTTGAGCACCCAGGGCCAAACGCCATCATTGAGACCACGTGATCGCTATGTGTGAAGACATCCAGAACAGGCTTCTTGGCTCTGTGACTAGACTGTTTGTGAGGAGCAAGAGCCCTACTCTGTCCATAAGCATGTCAGAAAGAAAGAAGCCATTCACCTGTCCTCCGTCTCTGATCTAGCTTCCTCCTGAGAGTTTCTAAAGCATTTTCTTTAGGTGATGGTCTACCTATGAAAAGCACCCAAAATAATGTCAACTTCATAGAACTACCAGTTCCTGCATTCTTGGAACATCTCAAAGAATCATCTCAGAGCTCTGGAAAATCCAGGACTCCCATTCAGGTAGAAGAACCCTGGATCCAACTGAATGTGTGTTCCTGCGGCATGACTGTAAGAAATATATTTTTAAATTGTTCTTACATTTTGTAATTACAAATTCATATATGTTTATGATAGAAAGGTTGAAAAATACAGAAGACAATTAAAAAATACATAAATGGGGCACCTGCATGGCTCAGTGGGTTAAGCCTCTGCTTTCAGCTCAGGTCATGATCTCAGGGTCCTGGGATCGAGCCCCGCATCAGGCTCTCTGCTCAGAAGGGAGCCTGCTTTCCCCTCTCTCTCTGCCTCTCTGCCTACTTGTGATCTCTCTCTCCCTCTGTCAAATAATTAAATAAAATAATATATATATATATATATATATATATATATAAATGATTTATACTCATAGTTAATGGGTTAGTGTAACATTCTCAAAGTGTGACCCTCCTGGAGGGGGTTTCTGAGACTCTCTTAAGGGGTCTACAGAGTCTGAATTCTTTTCATAATCATTCCAAACCATTATTTGTTTGCTTTACTCTTACTTTCTCATGAGTGTACAGCAGAGTTTTCAAGAAGGTCCATAATGTATGATGATATCCTACTCTAACAGCTCCTGTGCTGGCACAGAACTACGTCTTTCCATTTTCTCATGTTAATTTTGAATATAATAACCACCTATAAGTAGAACTCACATGAACAAAAGCTGTCTGTGATCCTTAATAATTTCTAAGAGCATAAAGGAATCCTGAGTGCAAAATGTTTTTGGTTTAATGGTTACTTCTTCCCAGTCTTAGTCCTATGAATATGGCTAATCATAAAAAAATTGGCATCACATTGTAGGATTATTTTGTATCCTTCGTTTTCAATTAATTAATATATTACATATTAATATTTATGTAAAACATTAATATATCTTCATGTTTTCTCTCCTAAACAATAGTAAGCAGTACCGTGAGCCAGGCCCCATTCTAAGTGCTGCACATAGCAACCCTTTGAGATAGGAACTATGATAATTTCCTTTTTAAGAAAATTAATTAATGTTAATGAACTCACCCGGGGTTATATAGTTAGGGAAAGACAGAACTGGAATTGGAATCTACACCTAGGTAATCCTACAACACAATATTTCATCGTCCAAATGTTCCAACCTTTATGTACTCATTTTATAATTTTTTTAACATTTAAGATTTCAATTGTTCCCTGACATGAAATAATACTAGATGAGTACTGCTGAACACATAGGTTCGTTGGGATACTTGATTATTTTCTTGTAACCCATTCTTGGAAGTGAACCTATTGGGTTGGGGGGAGATAACAACTTTTCAGTTTTGAAACATATTGCCAAATTATGTTCAAAGAGTCTATACCCATTCACAAGTCCACCCCCCAAACTTGAAGACTACCTTCCTCACTTCATCCTCACTAATATTTTTGCAAACATGATAGGCAGAGGAAAGAGAGCCCCTTGTTTTAATCTCGAGGGAAGCCGAACATTATTTAAAATCTATTTTGGCCATTTAAATTTATTCTAGCATCAATTGTTCTTTTTTGACGATCTAGTTTTATTTAATGAGATGAACCTGATTTTTTATTCACACATTCCTGAACTTATGTCTTACAGTGAGTGTTGCCAATATCAGAGCTATCGCTTAGAGACTTGATCTGATAATAATAACACTGGATAAAAAAAAATCTGGAACTCCCTTATGTCCCAGTGCATGCAAGTCATTAAAAGGCACAGAGGAAAGAGGAAATTCTGTTATTATCACTTAAAAAAAGGTATTGTTGTTTCTTTTGAACCCACAACACTATATATTGCTTACTAAGCTTATTCACCAAGGTGGAGCCAAACAATTTTTTGGTTGTCTGCTAATATCAAGTCTTCTCTCAGAGGATGCTGGGAGGTAGGAGCATAAGGGAATGTTTGCTAATATGGGTTAATGGCCTCAGGAGGTATGTCTAATATATGGCTGTGGGAGTTGTTAGTATCTTACAATAAGTGATAGGTCATATTAAATGACGTAGAGAGACCAGACTGCCCGGTAGACTTTGGGGAAGAGATGACAAGTCTCCGAGAACTAAGCTTGCTACTAGGTCAGCTACATGGGACAGAAAATCCCAAAGCTGACTTTGCTCCTTTTTTTGCCAACATGAAAAGGAATGCATTGGGAGGGGCTGAGGGAAGTTACCAGTACTACGGAGAAGCTGTGTAGAGGCTGCTCTCTTTAGGCTGGGGATAATGTAGAAGAAGCTGTTCCAGAAGCAGGTGCCCTAGCATCAACAATAATAATGGTGTCCCAGAAAAGCAGAGGTTAGATGGTAACTCTTAACTTTCAGAAGCCAGGGTGAATGTAATTCCTGCGATGGGCAGCAACATCGGAATGGTGCCAAGGAAGGTTGACCTGAAGTTATCTGTGAAGGAGGCTAAGAGGTCATGTTGTCCCTAGAGCCAAGATAGATAGACAATAAGAACATTTACTTAACACATGAAGTCAAAAGAGATCAAGAATGGATGAAGAGGGGCGCCTGAGTGGCTCAGGGCCTTTGGCTCAGGTGATGGTCTCAGGATCCTGCGATCAAGCGCTGCGTCGGCCTCTCTGTTTGGCGGCGAGCCTGCTTCCCTCTCTCTCTCTCTCTCTCTGCCTGCTGCTCTGCCTACTTGTGATCTCTATCTGTCAAATAAATAGATAAAATCTTAAAAAAAAAAAAAAAAGAATGGATGAACAGAAGCCTAAGGTCAAACCTTCCAAAAGTAAACCAGGATTTCTTGCCCAGGCTCCAGAATTCAGTCAATTCTAAAATCCAGAACCCACTGATTACATAAGAAGTTGGGTCCCCATGTGACAAGTACATAACAAGTATGTCCTGTAGCGATTCACCAGGTCCTTCTCCAAAAAAAACCTGTAGGTCTTTACACAGGTAATTATACACTGGGGAAAAGGGAAATATCCAGTTCTTTCAAGTGTGTTGAATTTAAGGTCAGAGGTGATCCTGATACTAGAGAACCCGAAGTGTCATCAGGACCCCTTCTAGAGTAGAGACATAGGCAAGCCAGGCAATAAGTGGAGCCCCGACCCAGGTTTGTCTCATAGCTGGTAAACTGAATCCATGAATCCACCCAGTGATCATTTTTCCAGCTCCCAAATGTATAAATGGAATGGACATTCTTAGCAATTTGCAGAATATTTATACTTATCCTTAGACCTGTAGAGTAAAGGCAATTGTAGTAGGAAAGGCTGTGTGTCAGTCTCCTAAATGACACCCTTTGGTGAATTTAGTATATCCAGACAGTCTGCCCCATAGGGAGAATGGCGGATTGCTGCCACCCTTGAAGACGTAAAGGATGTAGGGGTGGTAGTCCCCATTATATTATCATTTAATTTTCTAGTCTGGCCCCTGAAAAATTGAATCATGGGGTATAACTGTGTACTGCGGAAAACTGAGAATACCCCCAACTTCAGCCATTTTTCACTAGAGCAGATTAACAGATCTTCATGTGCATGATATTCAACTCTTCCTGGCAAATATGTGGTTTTCAATACCCATCAGAAATGAGGATCTGAAGCAGATGACATGAATATGTGCTAAACAACAATATCCATTCACAGTTTTACCTTAAGACCACATTCATTTTCCTCCTCTCTGTCCCAGTGTAGTCCAAAGGGTTGTAGACCATCTGATGATTACACAAAACATCACCTTTGTCCACTATATTGACATCATATTAACCAAACCTGAGGAGAGATGACAAATTCTTTGGATAACTTGGCAAGATACAAGTGCTTCAAGAATTCAGGGACTTGCCACACTGGTGAAGTTTTTAGGGATCCAGTGATTTGGATATAATATCAAACCCATGTTGGATTATCCTATCTAAGGTAAAGGTCAAGTTTTTGTGCTTTGTACCTTATATAACAAAGAAAGGGGCATAGTGCTTGATAGGCCTCTCTGGATTTAGGAAGTAGTATATTCCACATGGGAATACTGGGCCATTTACTGGGTGACACAGAAGGATCCCATGGAGATTGAGTGAACAAGATATTTATATTATGGAACATATAACATAAATCAATAAATCTCTAATACTTTCTTTCCCATTTCAGGCTTTCCTTCTAAGGAACCTGACACAAGACAGCTTCTTCCAAAGAGTTGTCCAGGGCCAGTAGATAGAACACCTAGCTCCTGGTGCTATAGACTTTTCTCCTGACTGAATGGTCTAGGCATGTTTTCTGCCTCTCTAGGCCTCCATGTTCTTATAGGTAAAGTGTAGGGTTTGTGTTAGTTCAGCATTTTTTCAGCTCTTGCCATCAGATAACAGATAAGATTTATGTGCATGACACACTCCCACAGGTGTGTCCCTCTCACCAGTAAGAGAGGCTACAGGTTACGGGCAATTCCCAGCAGTCTGGCTGTTAACTCGGGGGTAATATGGTAGAAATAGCCTTGGAACCATTCTAGTTTGTTTTTTGAAACATCATTCATGATCTATACTACTACTGTGTGTTTTAAAATTTTAACAAATTTCACAGTGTCTTGACAACATGGTTCAGAACTGGTGGCTTTGAATGCTCTTTAAGGTTACTCTTCACCTCCAAATTTTTAAATTCTGAGAATGGGTCCCCCCAAAAGGACTTCCAAAACCTTTGTATAATATCAAATGTCCCTGTGATACTTGAGGCAAGAGCACTGCTCTGTAAACATAAGTTTGAATGTAGGTTGCATGTGTATTTCATTCAGCCTCAGCTATCATGGCCCCTATACTTACTGATATTTACTGATGCCTACTCTTGTGCTATAGCTAAGATTTTAGAAGGGTAAGTTAGGAGAAGTTGTTTAAAATTCACTGCCTTTGTTTTATTTTATCCTTTCAAAAAGTGCAGCTTAATGAGAAAGAAAGGGGTTCTGTGGCCAGAGAACTTTCTTTACTATAGGGGTGCCTGGGTGGCTCAGTCAGTTGAGCTTCTCCCTTCAGCTCAGGTCATAATCCCATGGTCCTGAGATCAAGTCCTTCTTCCGGCTCCCTGCTCAACAGAGAGCCTGCTTCTCTCTCTCTCCCTCTGCTGCTCCCTGGCGTGTGCACTCTCTCTCTCTCTGTGTCAAATACATAAATAAAATCTTTAAAAAATGTATTTCTTTACTACAGCCCTTCGCCAGTGCTTTAGTTTACTCTGTTTATATGTCTTATGAATCTCCAGGAGAGAAATTTGGTCTGCAGTGTTTGCCAAAGACTTTGAACATGGAACCCCGTAGAACAAATGTTTCCAGGAACATACTTTGGAAAAGTCCGCAATACAAGGTTTCAAAGTTTCCCAAGTAATTTGAGATAATACCGCAGTGACACCATCCATGCTGGCTTATTCGCCACCAACAGAATTATACTCCTAAGTGATAGAGCTGTGTCCTAAATGTCCCTCACTTCCTTCCCCATTCCTTCTTTCCTCATCTTTAGTCCAGATTCCACAAAAGCCAACAGTGGCTCCATTCTGAAAAGTGTATTGCTACCCCTCTCAGGCACTGACAGATTTTTGTTGGAGAGTGTGGACCAGTGGTCAAGACGTCCAGTTCTGGACCTTGCTGTGGCACCTAATAGGAAGATGACCTAAAATAATTAAAATACAAGTGGTTGTGTTCATGAAATGAGTTGACACGTTTTTAATGTTGTTTAGAGATGTAGTTCTTACCTGTCACACTTCAGGCACGTAGTCCATAAGCTTCTTGAGGATAAGAAACTGGAAAGTAATATTGTGAATTGTCCCATTTATTGAGTACTCTATGCTCAATCTATGCTAAATATTTCACATTCTGATCCTTGTTCACATGTTACCTCCCCAGAGAGGCCTTTCCTGACTATTCTATCTCAGATAGCCCCCGTCACGCTTCATACCCCAATCAGGCTCTATGCTTTATAGAATTTATTTTTCTGCTTAATGTTTGTGTCCCCAACTAGAATTTAAGCTCCATGAGGACAGAGGTTTTGGGTTTTGTTTTGTTTTGTTTTGTTTTTTCTGTGTGGTATTCTTAATATCTAAAACAGGGCTCAGAACAGTGCAAGCCCTCAATAAAGTATTTATACAAGGAATACACCAATGAATGATCTCGTGGAATTCTAACCACAACCCTATGAGCTAAGTCCTATTATTAGCTCCATTTGATAACTGAGGAGACTGGGTCACAAAGAGATTAAGTCACTTGCTGAAGGATGTAGTAAGTAGTAGAGCCTGTATTCATATCTAGGTATGACTGACTCATCTTTAGCTACCAGGCTCTCCTGCCTTTTAATGAACCCAAGTGTTGCTTCTCAGAAGGTCATCTCTGGCCTATATGGGAACTCATTAAAATGCAGATGACTGGCGTTCACTCCGATATATTGAAATGAGTGGAGGGAGGGCTGGGGGAGAAGAACAAGTAAGCAAAGGCAGAGAAAAGAATCATGTCTGTCTGAGATATCAGTTCCCACAAGGACCAGTGTGACCTCTTGGGGGTCCTGTCTGAATTCTTCAAGAGAGAAGGGATGCAGGAGAAATGGAAGGAGCCGTTTTCATAGGGGGCTCTGGAAGACCTGCGATACTTTGAGGCCAAGGTGAAAAGATGGCGCCCAGTCTGGCCCCTTTCAGGTTAGCGGCTCTGGTAGTAGCATGGGACAGCCTCAGCCAAGACACCAGAATTGTCACAGAAACCATAGAGGGAATCTTGGGAACTGGACATCATCGACCCAGAGGCTGGAATGGAAAACAAATGCCTACGGAATGTCAGCAGGGGACTCCTGGAACATGTTGGAAGGTGGGCAGCATTTGCTAGGGTCTGAGGTCCCCGTTTAAGCAAGTGTGGGCAAGGGCGAGCTACAGACACAGGAATCGTTATTGTTACAGTGACTCCATTAGTACCTTCAAATATTATTTTTCTTCTTCCAAGATTTCTGTTTTCCTTTGTCTGATTGGTCCTGGGTGGTTCTGCTCCCTTAAGTCATGGTAGCCTCCTGGCTCTCCCCTGAAGTTAACCAGAGGACAAGCTCCAAGTGCAACATTGATCCTCTCCTCCCTGGGTCCACCTGTCATTCTCCAATAGTTTTAAACAGAAAACAAAAAAAGGCTGGAATAAAAACTACATGGGAGGACTCAGAACGCGCTCTGGAGTCCCACCTCTTGGCATCACATCCATATGGACATGGGTGAGCTCCAGAGAGAGAAAGGAGGCTTTTGTCCTCCTCTTGGTCCAGACCCAGCCACCCAGCTATGCCTACATCCTGCCGTGTCACAGGACTGGAGGGAAGTTGCCCTTAATTTCCAGCAGCTGAGCTTGCTTGCAAGGCGCCCCCAGGATTGAGCTGTTAACTCACCACTCCTTTGTTTACACGTTAGTTAGATGAAGTACACCCACTCAGATTGTGAAACACCACTCATTGTTTTTGGCGAGTTACTCTTTAGGTGTAGTCAAGAAGTCTTATTCGGAGGGGTTCAGAAGCGTTTCATGGCCATGTCAACTCCATAGTTATGGCCCAAAGTAAAAACCTTGACCTGAGAAACAAGTTAAAACTCCCAATAGGTGAGGTAAGTAATTAAGCAAGGGACTGCATTTTATTGTGTAAATTACACTCCATTTACGGTAAAGCTCAGCTTCCAATAACCCTTTTAAAGTCCTCGCAGGTAATGACTTACCCATGAATAGTGAGTTTAGGGCTGCAGAACAGAACATGTTTGTCCTTTAAATGCTGTTGGGAAAGAGAAACTAGATTAAAATTGAAGGGGGGAAAAAAAAGGCAGTTTTCCCAGTCTCCAGTCATTGAAGGCTTGGCGTGGGTTCAGGGGTGGAATTTTGGTTTTCCCCCCAAACCTCCCCAGGACCGGCTTATGCAAATCTTAGGTGTAGCAAGAGTTGGGCATGAAATCAGTTGGCAGTTTTGGAATGCTTGTAGCGTACAGGCAAGTTGGTGGCATATTCTTGCTCTTCTCCTGGACAATTTTGCATCTCATTTCCCTGGGAATGAGTGGCATGTAATCATTGCTCTCAGGCCCGCAAGTTTGCACAACCCCGCATGTGAAAGTTGGCCCCCCAAGTTGTGCAAAACACCAATCCTTCTTCCTTTCGAATGGGGCCGTTTGTATCACTGGCTGCCAAAAATGAAGTTCCTATCCAGCTGGATATTACCTTCTAGCATTTTTTTCCCACTACCTGGTTCAGGTTAAGCGATGTTTTCCAGCTCGGTCTGTTTTTACCTTTTCCTGTTCATCCTTCAAAGATAAGACCTTTCAGGCAGTCCAAAGGGTGGTGGTATGTGCCATCTGACACGAGGGAGACCTAGGGGGTGAAAAAGAAGAGTCCCAGGTACGTGCGAAAAGGCTGGGACATTGCTCTGGAAAAGGTGTGAGAACTTGCTTGTGACAGAAAATAGTTTTGATCCTGAATCTTGTATCTGGTGTTGAGTGTTAATAGACTTTGAGTTGAAATGAGGGCATATGGCGTCCCTGGGAGATGAGGACAAGAGCGAAGTCTCCTCTGCAGCCCCATCTCCCGATCGAAATAGATTTTTTTTATTCTTTCTGCAACAGGCAGTTACTTACAAGAACAGCTGCTGCCCTTAGGAAGGATGTACCCAACTAATCCTCCACATAAATACTTGGCTTCAACAGAAAAAAATACGTTTGCCATGTTCAGCGTAAAGCTTGATTGCACTTGCCTCTAGGACTCTGAGCAAGCCGGGCTGCTCTGTGCACAGAAAGCCCAGGTTAGCAGCAAGAACATTTCAAGAGCCAATCAAAATATCTGAGACCTGGGGGAAAAAAAAAAAAAGGTTATGCTTCCAAACTCTGGAAATTGTGAAATCAGAATCTTAAAATGTTTACTGACGTTGCTACAAATTACAGCATATGTCAATTTCATTGACTACTGAATTTGATATTCATTAAGGATCTCATTACAATGAAAAACGGTGTGCACATTGGGTTTTCTGAATGAAAATGTCTCCTGGGTTCCCAGCAATTGCTAAGAAATCATAATGAATGTGAATCAAAGAAGTTACCCTAGAAAAGAATTTTTTGAAAGCCAAATTAGAAAATGCCTTTCAAATGTTTTTGCCCCCAAATTGCGATGGACATGGGTATATATTAATATGTTGGATGAGAGCTGCCTTGGACTTATGAAGCTCAAGTGACATCCCCGCCTTGTGGGGGTCATATCTCTTTTCTGGGATCCTTTCGAATTGTATCTACAATCCATATTCTTCCACGCACTTAAACCTTTACAGGAAATGTTCCCAAGGACCTTGTTTTGTTCTACTCTACTTCTCTCCTCTACCATTCCCATAGCAATCGTGCATGGAAGGACTTCCCAAGTAAAGCATAGTATTTGGCCCTTTCCTTCAAGATGTTCACAGTCGAGAAAGGAAGATGGACAGGAAAAGAGATAAATTCGAGCACAGCTGCCTTCTGGAGGCTTCCTGTCTATTGTTTGAGAAGCAATGGGCTCAATATGTTTTTACTGAATGAGCATTTTCTGTGCATCAGGGGCTGTTCTCAACACAGATGCTTTTTAACAGTTTTACAAATATTAACTCATTTAATTCCCAAAGTAATCCTAGGGTGTATTATTATGAGTCGCACTTGACAGATAAGGAATTTGCTCAAGGTCAGTCACACAGCAAATAAGTAGTAGAGGCACAATATGAACCCAGACAGCCTAGCTTAAGAGCCCACACTCTGGCATTTTTAAGGTCCAAACTAACCCATATGACCAGAACCAGAAGGGTTCATAGAAAAAGCTACATCACTAATTATGCACAGGTCAGATGAAAAGAAATCTCACAAAAGAGATGATATTTGAATTGTTTTGTATCAAACAGGAATTCACCCAGCAGATAAATTTGGAGTACAGGATTAAGAAATATGTTCCAAGTAGAAGAAATAGCCTATGCCATCATCTGTACATATAAAACAAACAAGCCCATAAAATGATTTGTTTTGGGTGATGCAGATAGTTTATAGGGTTGGGATTCAATGTGCAGGGGAGGAGGTGTAGAGATGGGACCTGAAAGGGAAGCAGGGAAGACATAAATGTGTGGGTCATTTTGAGGAGTTTGGCTTTTGGTCATTTTGGACTTTGGTCCCATTGAATGTTGGTGGGCTACCCCCCCAACTTCCATCCCTCCCAAACCACAAAAGAAGAGCTTGATAACTCAGTCATGCAGAACAAAAATTTTCAATGTGCATGGAAGGAAATGACACCAAGTCAAAAGTCAAACAATACACGAGGATGAAATATTTGCACCGCACGGCACAGTCCTTTTGCTTAATGTACTAAGTGTGTTTACAAATCAATAAGGGAACTCCGTGTGGCGACGGATGTTACCTAGAATTACTGTGGTGACCATTTTGCAACCTAGACACATATCAGGGCATTATGTTGTACACCTGAAACTAATGCAATGTTACATTGTCAATTTAAAAAAAATAAGGGAAGGGGCACCTGGTTGGCTCAGTCAGTGGAGCCTGTGACTCTTGATCTCGGGAATGTAAGTTCAAGCCCCACGTTGGGTGTGGACATTAATGAAAAATAAAAAAATAAAAAATAAATCTTAAAAATTAAAAAAACTAAAAAAAAAAATTAAAGATAAGGGGAAAAAAGACCAACACATCAAGGACAAAGGACATGAACAGAGAGTTTAAAGCAAAGGTATCTAAACATTTGTGAAGGCACTCTGCCTTCTTAAAAGAGAAATGCAAAGGCAAATCAGAGTAAGATATAATTGTCACTGTTGATCTAGCAAGGATCGAAATGTTTGGTAACACACTGGCCCGGCCAGGGTTTGGGAAACAGCTGCTTTCATACACTGTTGGTAGGAGGATAATTTGGCACAAACTTTATGAGGGTAATTGGGCAGCATCTCTCAAAACTACACATGTGCAGTTTTTTTCCACCTGACATTTCCACTCCTGTGAATTTATTCTGCAAGCATATTCAAGCATGGATATGGTGTTGTACATACAAGGACATGTATGTTACAACATTATTTGTGATAGCAGACAATTGAGGGAAAAAATCTAAATCTTTTTTGTTAAGAAATTGGTTGAGTCCATCATGGCACCATCATGCCATAGAATTCTTCACTGTCATTAGAAAGAGCAAATCTGTCCTGTACTTACTGATGTGGTTGAATCTCTCAGATACAGTGGCAAAGGCATCGTACAGAATAATGGTTTAGGTTTTTGCCATTTTATGTGCATGTTTATTTCAGGAAGTGAATACATATAGGCTTGAATATGCATTCAACACTTCTGGAAGAATCGAAAGAAGCTGGTAACGCTGGGTGCTTCTTGGGAAGGAGATGGGGCAGCTTGGGAGAGAGGGATTATAAAGATCTATTTTTTTATTGTACAAGTCTGGTGCCTTCTGAGTTTTTGCCCTGTATTTCCCTTTTTTTAATTATTATGTTTTACTTTGTATTATCTGATTCTTAGTTGTTAAGTTTTAAAATGTTGGTTGGCCACCCCCCCATATACACACACATATGCACCCCATTGCCTTTTTTGCATTTGGTAGGAAGATCAACCAATAGGTGTTCCATGGATTTAATGTTCCATAAAATTCCACACTAAATTATCTTCCTCTGGGAGAGTGAAGAAGGAGGAGCTTGACCACCATGAGCTGGAGCTACAGGCTGAAGGTGGCCTGGGGAGGAGACCGCATCAGTCCCCCTCTTCGGGCAATGCCAGGACAATCAGCCTTCCTGCAGGACGGGCAGGTGGGAGAGATCATGTGTCTGGGCAAAGGTGTGCAGCGGAGCTCGTTGGAAGATTTGTTTGAACACCCTTCCAAATGTTGGCTTTCTCTGACTTGAACCCAGAGATAAAGATTGTGAAACTTCTGTCTCACCACAGTTTTGGTTACAACCCTGGGTTTGTATTCATGAATGCTTTCTAGCATGTAAACAGTCGTCACTGGCCCTACTCGAAGCAAAGCTCAGTTTTACTGAAAGAGATGAATCTGTGCATCTATTTTTAGTGAAATATATCAATGCGCTTATGTAACCACCGAAGGACAGATTTCTTCCCTTAATAAGGACGAGTACAGAAGACCCAAGTGTCCATTTAAGAGAGACTGTGTTTAGACCTCTCAAGGTATAATTAATAAAGAGAATAAAGGATCAAAGATTATTTCAACTGACAAAGCCAGGCCCTTCTAATTAGTGAAAACTTCCCAGTGGCCTGGCAATATTTTCTTTGCCAGGAGACAACTCCTAACCTAAATGTTTAAGTGACTTCTTGTTGAGCTGGTTTCGGAGGATTAAGCGCAGTGTAATTTCATCTTTCCCAGGTGTGAGGCACTTGTGTGTGCAGTAATACGATTCTGTCCTGGCAGAGAAAACAGTGTGTCTTTGTCAGCACTGGTTGACAGAGTCAAAACCCTGAATCATGACCTCACTCTCGGCAGGCCTAAGTCCCGTGTGGGACTTCCGCCTGCAGATGTGAGGGTTTGCGCGCCGGCACATGGTCATGCCAGTTAGCAGAGTGGAGGTGATGCGAGCCGCCGGGGCCCCTGCCTGGCCTTCAGAAAGCATTTCCTGTCTGATTCCTTCAGATTTAACTCCGAAGGGCTGAGCAATAGTGTCTCTGTTTTCATCAAGGGTGGAAAAGTAAAATGCTCGATAATTAATTTGTGTTTGCTTTAGCTAGTAGTTAGTTATTTTTCTGATTCCTTGGATAGTGTTCTCAATAATGGTTTCCTGCTCAGTGTTTGCACTTTGATGTACAGTGTGGATTCTGATCTAAAAGGTATTACCTACCACTTATCAATAATAATGGTTAACTTTTCCCGAGTTCCAACAAGCGCCAGGGACTGTTCTATGTGCTTACATGGGTTATTGCATCTGATACACACCACTGTGATTATCATGTCCATTTTACAGATTGGGAAGTGAAATTCAGGACAAGTTAAGTAAGCTGACCAAGGACACAGGGATGATAAGTAGTACATGTGGGATTCAAACCCGGGTAGATGAGTCCAGCATCTTAGCACATAACCAGAAAATTATCTTTCTGTATTTATTGTATTCCAGACACAAGAAAACTCTGAGACATGATGATTGTCATCCCCATTTTACATATAGGCAAATAGAGTCTTTGAGAGCTGAAACCAGCTACCCAGGTCACACAGGTAGTGAATGGCTCTGCCTAGCTCACTTGGATCCAAATCTGAGTTCTTAACTCACAAATCATCTGACCAAGAAAAGTGATTCCATTCCCATCTTGGTTGGTCCACATGGAACACATGTAATGGGCAGAGAGATATGGGCTGTATTGCCGTTTGTCTGCACCTGTCCATAGAGGGAGGCATAGGAAATGAGAGATGGTTGTACTCTGAGCTGGGGATTCTAAAAACTTGTTACTGTGAGTCTTACTGTCTTACAGTAGCAAGGAGTAGAAAAGAGTCTTGAAGGACGGAACCTTAACCATTATAGCTCAAACCCCTAATTTCACAGATAGTGAGCTATCATTTCCAAGACAGAAAGCAACTGAGGCAAAGTCGCAGAGGAAATATTGTGGCCTTTCTGGAGTTAGAACCAAAGTCTCCTGACCCAGTCTAGTAGTCTTTTACACCATTTTGTTACTGCAGAGTTTCCCTGAACACTGTATTGCAAAATACCACTGGGGCACTGTTCCTCATTGCGTGCTTTAAGCTCAGCCCTCCTCTCTAATGTCAACACTTTAAAGTTCTTTATCTGAAGTCTTTATACATTTAGTCCAAACCGTATGATTTTGCTGTGATTGTGTTTCAAAAAAGATTGAGTATGGTCATTGTCTTGGGATTCTACCTGATAGGTTTTCATTTAGAAAGTAGCAACTAGCATAGTAGGTCTTGAATTTAGTAAATAAGAAATCATGTTCTTTAACCGGATTACTTATTTATCCAAATGTATCCCCCTAAACCTGTGTGGATATTTTATCATCTTCACTTTCCACTCAGAAAGAAACATGGAACAACCTGAGAAGAATAGAGGAAGGAGGCCATATCTAAGACTTTCCCAAGATTACCAAGTGGGATGAGCTATTCATGGCCTCTGTGTTCTTAGCAATTAAACTTTAAGATATGCCTTAATTCCACCATCATTCCCACCAAAACCAGGTCAAACTTCCTTCTCATACATTCCCATATACCCCATAGCTCTCTTTTGTAGCATTGAGCTTTTCTATTTACTTATTAAATGATTTACCTAAATCCTTCCAGCTCTTTGAGGCTGGGAGCCTGACTGGTGTTGCTCGCTCTGCATCTCCAGCACTTAGCTCCGTATCCAGCACATAGCAAAGGGTCAAGAAATACATGCTGAATGAATGAATGGACAAAAATTAAAATGCAATGCTTTGTTTTATTCCTGTCCTCACCATCCAGCAACCTAATGTCAAAATTTTTTATTTAAATTTAATTCCAACAATGGAAATCTGTAGAAACATACCATTTTATCACCGTGATAGACCGGACTGTCCTATGTCAGCCCATGACCTATACCAGGTATCAATGTACTCAGAAGGAAACCCTGGCAAGGACTTGAAATTTCTTTGTATGGCCATGAGGCTAATATGAAGATTTACATATAATTTGGACCATAAGCCATAAGGGGCTTTCAAATCACCTAGCCAGACATCCCTATAAACTCTTATTCCTTGTACTTTCTAACTATTGGGGGGAACATTCTGGTAGTTCCCCCTTCACTGCCATGGCTGGCATAGATGTACACACAGCAGGTCAAAGGTAGCCCCGGTGGCTAATCTAGCCATGTGAACCTGGGCTGGTAGTGCCACTTCCATAAATGAGGACAGAAATGGAAGTTTCAGTCTCTCCCTGTTCATTAGGGTCAGAGTTAGGACCAACCAGAATGTAGTAGAAGATGCTCTGGAGTAGATTTGGGATGGGAGGGAGGTCTTGGGAATTTTGTGTCAAACTATAGTCTTCATCCTCCTTCACTGACCAGAACTTCTTTGAGAAAATGATCTGACCATAGAGTTGATCCATAGTCCATCAATGATTTGGAAGGCCAAATACGGAGATGACCTAGATGCTGTTCTACCTACATTCCAGAGTGGGAGCTGACCTGAAACCTGGTGTCACTGTAGGAAATGGGACTTTCAGTGATTGTTTTATTTGCCTAAGCAAAGGCATAGAAAGAATGGTCCTCCCCCAGCTGGAATAAAGACAGTGTGTTCTGGCACCCTCGCTGCTCTTACTGGCAGTCTTCTGGGCAAGATCATTATCTGCAGAGTGGGCATACCGAAAAGTAGAGTCTTCTCCACTGACATCTCAGTAAGGATTATGATCTTCTCTGCTTATGGAACACAAGAAAGTCAGGTCCTGGGAAATAGCTGAGACAAACTGCTTATTTGAGAAACCAGCTCATCAAAGAGGACTTAACTAATTGGTCTTAAGCTTGCTGAAGTTGACAGCAGCACAGCCATAACTCCCTGTATCTGTACAGGGAGTTATGGCTGTATCCCTGTAATATCAGTAATCCTGTAATATCTTCAAATATTCAAAAGTATCCCTGTAATATCCCTGTAATACAGTATCCCTGTAATATCTTCAAATATTCCCATAAAATTTGGCTGTGAATGCCAAAATTGGTGGCTAGCCTTAGTTACTAAGGGTGTGGTCCACTGAAGATTTGTTCATTCTTAAATAATTAATCAAACAATTTGTGGGAGGTATAATCAGAGAGAGAGAGACTTAGAGGCTGGATGACATCTACTGGCTGAGTCATGCTGTCCACTTGTTTCATGACTTTTCTATGTTACATGCTTCTGGTGGGCATTACCATGTGATCCAAAAATCTGCACACTTCATGCCTGCTATTATGTATTTGTTCTCATGCTTCCATCCCAGACCAATTTGATCCCAATTTTCCCATGTTCCTTCTTCCAGACACCTGATCAGCCAGTCAGGCCATTTGCCTGTATATATGTTAATGCTGAGCCACTTCTTCTGTCCTTGCCAAGTGGGTAACAAATTCATCACTGGATACTCTGCTAACTGGAAGAATTTTTACCTCACCACTGTCTTTCAAGGCCACTCCTGGGTGGGAATAGAGTGCAGCTTCTTGTCCTTTTTGGATTATATCCATATGCTGAGATGACCTATGTATGACACAAACCCAGGCTTGTTCCTTCTCTGTCAGTTGGTTGTAAGGAAACCACCATGAGACTATAGGTGTGAGCTAAGCCAGAAGTGTTCATGTGACAATAACACATGGCATGAAAGGCAGAGCTATCTGCTATGGCAGATTTCTTGTGACCTCTGGCCCAGCCCATGCTTGACCCCAGGTGTTCCACCACTATCTTGTGAATTGTGGGTGGGTCTAAAAAACCCAGCATGATGATAGATGATGGTTGTTCTGGATGCATGATCATGTGACATACTAGTCAAGGTTCTCCAGAAAAACAGAACCAATAAGACAGAAACATTGGTTATATATTGTATATTTTACACACACACACACACACACACGCACACACACACACACACATGGAGAGATTTATTTTAAGGAACCTGGTTCCTGTGATGATCTGCAGAATGGGCCAACCGCCTGGAGATACAAGGAAATATTAATATTGCAATCTTGACACTGAAAGCAATCCAGAGGCAGTATTCTTTCCTCATCAGAGCACCACAATTTTTTCCTTTAAAGCCTTTGACTGATTGGATGAGGCCCACTCATATTATGGAAAGTAATCTGCTTTACTCAAAGTCTACTGATTTAGATGTTAGTTATATCTAAAAGAAATATCTTCAGAGAAACATCTAGGCTGATGTTTGAGCAGACGTCTTGGCACCAGAGCCTGGCCAAGTTGACACATAAAATTAACCATCACTATCAGTGTCCCAAGTTCTACATGTCTACAAAGGCCCAGAAGTACACTAAAGTTTTTCAAAAGGCAAATAATTTTCCATTGTAAAAGCCCAGGACTTGCACTGTGACTCTCGCAATGAGACTTGCCATAAACTATTCAAGACATCTTTTTCACCACAGATTCTCAATATCAGAGGGTCTTCTGGGTCATGTGGCCCAAGCACCAGGTCTGCCTGCACCACAACCTAGAGCTGTGGCAGAATTCTTTCCTGCTCTGGATCCCACTCAAAGCTGGCACCTTCCAAGATATTCAGCATATAGACTGGAATAGTATTTCCGTGTGTGGAATATGTTGCCTCTAGAACCCAAAGGAATCTACTAGGCATTGTGCCTCCTTCTTTTTAGTGGGAAGTACAAGATGTAATAAGTTGTCTTTCACTTTGGATGAGATATACTAACATGCCCCTAACTATTGGACTTTTAAATAATCCAGCCAAGGTTGTACTGGGCCCCAGAAGAAAGGAAAGAGACCCTTAGGGAGTCACAACACCCATCTACAGGTATAGGCAGGAGCCAGGGGAATGATGTGGGAATGAATTCTAAGGATGTAAGGCTGAGACATAAAGCTGGTTATAGGGGAGTTAATTTACTTTCCTTGGCAAAGGAAGATATATCCAAGTGTTCAAAAACTGTTAGACACAGGGTCTGAGGTGACATTGATAGCTGGTGACCCAAAGTGTCATCATGAACCTCTGTTAGAGTGAGGTCAGAGGGAACAAAGTTATAAATGGACCGTTGACCAAGTTCTGGTTCACTGAGGGCCCACAGGGTCCATGGACCCACCTACTGGTCATTTGCAAATGTATAATTGGAATAGATAGAGTTGGTTGTGGCATAACCCCCACATAGGATCCTTGGCCTGTAAGGTAAAATCTATCCATCAGAGTACAGAAGGCCAAGTAGAAGTCTTTGAAACTGATTCCTACTCCTGCCCTGCCCCCAGCCAGGATACTAAATAAAAAACAAATTCATATCCTTGGACAGATAACAGAAATTAATGCTACCCTAAGGCAGAGGTGGAGATCTCCATTTTATCTCCACTAAACTCACCAGTTTAGGCCCTTACAAAAATTAGACAGATCTCTTAGAGGATGATAATAGATCATCACAAACACAAATTCAGTTGCCATATCAGATACAACATCTTTGCTAGAAAGGATTGACATGGCCTCGATACTATGGAGACATTGATTTCTCTAACAGAAAAGAGGGTCACAAAGACTTTGCCTTCATGCGCAATGGGCAATAGTTAGAGCTCTCCTCCAGGGCTGTGTTAGCTCTCACTCCCATCATAGAGTCCAGAGAGATTTTGACTTCCTGTGTATCTTACAGAGCATGATATTGATCCACTGCTTTGATGACATTATGCTGAATGAGCTGAAGGGGCAAAAAGAAACTAGCTTCTGCTTGGGCAGATGGGAGATAAACTAGATTCTGGGGCTTGACACAGGGGGAAATTTAAAGGTCCAACATGGGGCTCAATCCCAGGACCCTGGGATCATGACCTGAGCCAAAGGCAGACACTTAACCTACTGAGCCACCCAGGCACCTCATGTCTTTTTAAAAAATGCACTCATTTATCAAATATTTATTGAGTAAAGGTAAAGCTAGATAAAACCTCCATATTTACAGATCTAAAAGTCTACCATACCTCTTGATAACCAAATGGGTAAAAATATTTCAGTTCTTATTTTTCAATCTAAACCAACGTAGTTGAATGTGAATGTTCTTGTTTTTCAAGCTAAACCATGATAGCTACGTGTGCTGAGCAGCACAAGATGAATGATGATATTAAACTGAGGTGTTAAGGAACTGCCACCTGATTTTTCACAAAATCTGAACAGTATATCCACCAACACTAGGCTTTAAACATTCTTTTTTTTTTAGCCTTAACGTTAGCCTTCAATGTTAATATTTATATCTATATTTCTTCCTTTCCCACCCCTTTTCCCACAAATCTTCTTATGATGTAAATTTGTATATGGTCCTCAATCTTTTTCAGAATGAGTATAGGTAGGTGATATATAAATGGCATATGGAATCTATAGGGCTGAGGCAGACCACCAAACCTGTTACCATATTTATGGGACTATGACACCAGAGCACAAATAAAAATAATAATATCACTAATAAAAACACCAGCATGGTTAACTCTCTTCAGTGTTCAAGTGAGCATCACCATTAGCTAATCATTTATTTCCTCAGAATTCCTTTAAGATGTGAGGCATTTGCTTCTAGAAGACTCTATTTTCATCAAATTTAGAATCTGATCCTGTCTGAGGCCTTCCTCATGAATCCACTGTTTTATGTTGGGAGAAATTTCTTGGGTCTTCATGCACACCTGGCTCAGTCAGTGCAATGAAGTGAAAACGGTGACAGCTTGTGAGATCATTAGATCAGCCCCACTCTAAGTCCCCACCCCACTGCACCACTTTTATCCTTTGACTTCAAGAATGAACTTCTGCAGGATTTTCAGTTTTTCCCCAAGGTTTCCATGTATTTCTAAAACATTCTCATTAGTTGTGAAAGCTTGCCCTGGTTGCTTTAAAACAATGTGCAGAGAAAAACTGTGTCTGAACCAACCCAGCTTCCAAGCCACACTGGGACACCAACAACATTTCTCTGTTTGTTAATTCTCTCCAAAATCATGCACACAGAAGTCTGTGTCTCCTCAGTCTTCATGTGAGTTAGCCATTCCTCTCACATGACTGCTTAGCTTCTGCTATTAGTCACACATGGTATCGTTGAGATACCTATATGCTAGCTAGCATTATAGGCTGAGAATATAAGTGTCAGGAGAGACAGTATACGTCAAGACAGAAGATGAAAGGAATAGAATAAAAGATATATGTTCAATGAATAAAAAAGAAGACAAACAAGAAAAAGGCCTCCCAAAAAAGTGTGTGTGGGGGAATAAAGCAACAAATAAAGCCTCCCGTCTTGATAGTGGATGAGCAGAAGAAACTAAAGAAAAGGAGAACATGCAGGAAAGCCTCATTCTCAGGACGTGAAAGCATTGTGAAATATTCGAAGTGATAATACATACTTTTGTGTTTTGTGGATTTGGGGTTAAGGGTAAAGTTTTCATTTCATATTGGGACTTCATATCAGGTGGTGGTGTGTTTTGTAAGTAAATTGGAAAAATGCCTGAAGATTATGTGAATGGCATTGAATGATTGAAGATGAACAGCTAGAAGTAGTTAAGGCCCGGGTTAAAAATCACACTTACTTGTAAGCGTAGTGAGTCAGAATCATTGTAAATGCGAAAAGGTAATTCTTAGGAAGTCACCCGAGGCCAAAGGAGTCTCCTTCACAGCAGCCAGTTTTCACAACAGAACGGGGTTTTTAACAATCATTCTTGGCTGGGAAGGGAAATCAGCAACACGAAGTAAGAGCTCAATTTTTGCTTTCTAGATAAAAAGGCATCAAGGAGAAGATGATAGGAGGTTCTGAAATTTAGGAGAATGGAGGAAAGAAGTCTTTTTCAGAGAATTTCTATAAAAAGCACCCAGTGATTGCTGCTGTGACATTGAGGAGCAGACTAAAACGAGTTCATTCATTCCACTATGTGATAAGATCATCAGTTAGAGATCCCACGTGATTAAAATAACTGCAGTAATGGCTGTGAAGAGAACTTAAAGGGCAGAATTCGATTTGGCATCCTGTAAAACGAATGGCTTTGAAAGTACCTTTGGGAAGTATCTCTTGTGTGCAGCACCCTTAGAAGTCTGAATTTAAAACAGAATCAACACATTTATTTCTAACTTACACGAGACAGAGGCTTATCAAGATCCTCATATCCCTTAAAAAATACTGGAACAAAGCAGGAAGAACAGAAATGTGCAGACTTATCAGTTAGTGTAAGTTCATTATTAGGAATTGTAGAGAAAGGAATATAATTGTTTCTGTAATAACATCCTAATATTCTAATATTGTGATGTTTATCACGTCTATGAATATTGTTAAAATATGCATGCAGTTTTACTAAAATGTCAGAGAGAATATACCTGAAATCTATGTAAGGAACAAAAACAGATGGCAACCAAAAAATGTCCCTATTGCATTTTAAGTCTTGAACAGTTTAAAAATGTTACACATCAAATGCATATTGCTGTATTTGCTGAGAGATCACTGTTCATCTAGTTTGGACAAATGTCACAGACTTTAGAGGCAAAGGCTTGGGACAAATTCTCACCCCTGCCACTCACAGGTATTGAGCAAGTTAACCTTTTGGGAAACCTATGTTTTTATTTGTAATATCGAGGTTTACATTAAAAAAAACAAGCTTTTGGGGGTGCCTGGATGGCTCAGTGGGTTAAAGCCTCTGCCTTTGGCTCAGGTCATGATCCCAGGGTCCTGGGATCGAGCCCTGCATCGGGCTCTCTGCTCAGCAGGGAGCCTGCTTCCCCCTCTCTCTCTGCCTGCCTCTCTGCCTACTTGTGATCTCTGTCAAATAAATAAATTAATTAATTTTAAAAAAAGACAACAAGCTTTTGGGGGGCTCAGTTGGTTGAGCGGCCAACTTTTGGTTTCAGCTCAGGTCATGATCTCAGGGTCTTAGGATGGAGCCCAGCATTGGGCTTACTTGAGGATTTTCTCTCCCTCTTCCTCTGCCCCTCCCCCTACTCACTCTCTCTCCCAATCTCTAAAATAAATACCTGGGGCTCCTGGGTGGCTCAGTGGGTTAAAGCCTCTACCTTCAGCTTGGGTCATGATTCCAGGGACCTGGGATCCAGCCCCGCATTGGGCTCTCTGGCTCAGCAGGGAGACTGCTTCCTCCTCTCTCTCTCTCTCTCTCTCTCTCTCTGCCTGCCTCTCTGCCTACTTGTGATCTCTGTCAAATAAATAAATAAAATCTTTAATAAATAAATAAATAAATTAAATAAATACCTAAAATCTTAAAAAAACAAAACAAAACAAAACCTTTTTGATTGTCTGCTATGTGTAAGAACAGGGCTATGGGAATCAGTGGGACAGGGTGCCAGTTCCCCAGAAGCTTCTGTGTGTGGGAAGATGGTGATAACAGTGCAATCACAGGGATGTCAAGAAGATGACTAGGAGAGTGGAAGAGTTTGCTAAACTACAAGATTTTATGCAATTATTGTTATTAAACATAGTTAACGACTAAAGTGACTCATAGTTTGCTAATGGGAAGACTCATAAAATTTAAAGACCTTTCAATAAAGAGATATTAGATAAACTTTATTGCTTCAAGATTTTAGAATCCTATTCTTTCTAATCTCTTCTTTTGTGATGTAATATATGACTGATTTGTTTACCTATAACTCCTCCTTCCAGTGCTGTCCCAAGCAGGGATTTAAGACTTTCCCAGTCCTACTCCATTAACTACCATGGCCAATTTTGTCCATAATAAAAAAGCTAATACAGCATTTATTCTTCTTAGGCTCATTTCTCTCCCAATGGAATTGGGAGGAGGAAGTGAGGCTAATATTTCATTTCATTCCTAATTCCTAGCTGCTTTAATATTTATGGGGTGGGGACCCAAGAGTCATTCACTCAACATCTATTGACATCCACTTACTATCTTAGGCTTGCAGCCATATCACTTGAAGGATCAAGATTTCCCACCCAGTATTGGACAGGAACATTCAGTGCCCTGGGGATGTTGATCTATTTCATTCCTTTGCTGTATCCTTCTTGTGGTTTCTTTTAGTTCATTTATATCAAACTGGTAAGTTGACAGATGGCCATAAGTACTTCAACTGGGAAAGCCTTATATTGGACACCAAAAGAACTGCCTGCTTCCAGAGAGAACTTATTACACTAATATATTGTATTTCCTTGGGATAGGATATTTTGCTTTTTACCCAGTTTTTATAAAATAATGGAAGCCAAAATGAGCATAAGATTACACACACACACACACACACACATACATCTTTTTATATTTAGAACATAGGAAAGAAAAGTTTATCAACTGAATAGTTCATTCATACCAGAAAGAGAAGGAACCTTAACTAGCTAGTGAGTTCCTGTTACAGTAGTATTTTATCATGTTCAAGGTAATTAAAGAGGTTGTATACCAGGACAAGATCCCTTTTTTCTTATATTAAAATTGATGGATGCAATGAAACTTGAAATCAACAATGAACATTTGTGAAATCAATAGAAAACATTTTTGAGTGATTTTAAAACACATTATTCAAATAGAAGAAAAATTGTTGGTAATGATTTAGTCCATATCCTCAAGATGGGAAATAGTTATGACTGAGGGCCATATGTGAATACTTAGCATTGAAAGAATGAAAAAAACTAGGCTAAATTCACAAATCACATATATAATGTTATACTTTACAAGTGAATGAAAGAATTTTTAAGGTAATTTTGACTATTGGAAGTTTTCACTTAATCATTAACTTTCAAACCTAAGATGTAACTCTACTGTACATTAAGAAATTGATTCCTTAGTTTTGTTGTCAAAGATGTGGCCCCTCTTGAGATAAAAATAATATCAAGTAGGAAAGTAAAAGGTACTTAATAAAAGTATAAGTAAACTAATAGAAGGAATAGAAAGCTATATTTATATTTAAAGGAATAAAAATTAATCATACAGCTGAATAATAAATGGAAACTCAATGTACCATCAATAAATGGTCCCCAAAGAAATTTTGGAAAGTATTAAGTCAGTAACACCAAAGATGCTTCTTTGTGAACATATTAAAAGTTCTTAATGTCCTAAGTCCCTAAGGCCTATCTCAGAAGCCACATATACTTTAAGAGGCAAGCTCTTTTTATAGCCATAAGAGTAAAATTATATTGCACTGACAAGATAAAGTTAGTTAATGTAGAAAGTACAGAGAGCTTACTGAATGAGCTTGGTAGATTTTTTATTTTGGTAATTTAACCTCTGGATTTTATTTTCGTCATCTGTTAAATGAGGGGTAATAATATCTTCAAGAGTTACTATAAAAATTGAATATAATGTATTTAAAGGTTCTTACCATATATGCCAACAAACTGGGAAATCTGGAAGAAAATGGACAAATTCCTAGAAACATACAAACTACCAAAACTGAAATAGGAAGAAATGGGACACTTGAACAGACCCATAACCAGGAGAGAAATTGAATCAGTAATCAAAAACCCTGAACAACAACAACAAATCCCCAACAAACAAAAGTCCAGGGCCAGATGGCTTCCCAGGGGAATTTTACCAGACATTTATATATTTTTTAATTTATTTGAGAAAAAGAGAGAGAGAAAGAGAGGAGGGGGAGGGGCAGAGGTAGAGGGAAAGATAGAATCTTGAGCAGATTCTCTCTGGGGCATGGAGTCCAAGCTGGGGCTCAAAGCCTGACGTGGGGTTTGATTCCATAACCCTTAGATCATGACCCGAGCCAAAATCAAGAGTCAGACACTTATTTGACTGAGCCACCGAAGCACCCATCTCCCAGACATTTAAAGAAGAGTCAATAGTTATTCTCCTCAAGTTGTTTCAAAAAATAAAAATGGAAGGAAGATGTCCAAACTCCTTCTACAAGTCCAGCATTACCTTGATTCCCAAACCTAAGACCCCACTAAAAAAGGAGAATTATGGGCCAGTATCTCTGATGAACATGGATACAAAAATGCTCAACAAGATCCTATGAAATAAAATCCAACAGTACATTAAGAATTATTCACCACGATCAAGTGGAATTTATTCCTTAGCTGCAGGGGTGGTTCAGTATTTGTAAATCAATCATTGTGATATACCACATTAATAAAAGAAAGGATAAGAACCATATGATCCTCTCAATAGATGCAAAAAAATCATTTGACAAAACACTGCATCCTTTCTTACTTAAAAAAAAAACACCTTCAACAAAGTAGGGATAAATTGAACATACCTCAACATCATAAAGGCCATATATAAAAGGCCCCTAGCTACTATCATCCTCAGTGGGGAAAAACTGAGAGATTTTCCTCTACAGTCAGGAACATGACAAGGATGTTGACTCTCACCCTTACTATTTAACATAGTATTGGAAGTCTTAGCTTCTGCAATCAGACAACAGAAATAAAAGGCATCCAAATCAGCAAGAAAGAAATCAAACTTTCACTATTTGTAGATGACACGATACTCTATGTAGAAAACCCAAAAGATTCCACCAAAAAATTGCTAGAACTCATATATGAATTTAACAAAGTTGCAGGATATAAAATCAAAGTACAGAAATCTGTTGCATTTCTATATATCATAATGAAGTAGCAGAAAGAGAAATCAAGGTATCAATCCCATTTATAATTGCACCAAAAACAGTATGATACCTGGGAATAAACCTTTATCCAAAGGGGGAAAGGATCTGTACTCTGAAGACTATAGAACATTTATGAAAGAAATTGAAGAGGGCACAAAGAGATGGAAAGACATTCCATGCTCATGGACTGGAAGGACATTGTCAAAATGTCTATACTATCCAAAACAATCTACACATCTAATGCAATCACTGTCAAAATACCATCGGCATTTTTCACAGTGCTAGAACGAACAATCCTAAAATTTGTATGGAAACACAAAAGACCCTGAATAGACAAAGCAATCCTGAAAAAGGAAAGCAACGTTGGCGGCATCATGATTCCAAATTTCAAGCTCTATTACAAATCTGTAACCATCAACCCAATATGGTGCTGGCACCAAAACAGACACATAGATCAGTGGAACAGAACAGAGAACCCAGAAATGGACCCATAATTATATTGTCAACTAATCTTCTTTGACAAATCAGGAAAGAATATCCAAAGGAAAAGACATTTTCTTCAACAAATGGTGTTGGGAAAACTGAACAGCAAACTCAAAAAAAATGAAACTGAACCACTTCCTTCCATACACAAAAACAAATTCAAAATGGATGAAAGACTTAAATGTGAGACAGGAGTCCATCAAAATCCTAGAGGAGAACACAGGCAGATCTGTTTGGCTTCAGCTACAGCAACTTCTCACTAGACATATCACTGAAGGAAAGGGAAACAAAGGCAAAAATGAACTATTAGGACTTCATCAAGATAAAAAGCTTCTGCACAGAGAAAGAATCAATCAACAAAACTAAAAAGCAGCCTTCATAATGGGAGAAGATATTTGCAAATGACACATGTGATAACAGGATAGGAGCCAAAATCTATAAAGAACTTATCAAACTCAACACTTGAAAAACAAGTAATCCAGTTAAGAAATGGGCAGAAGACATAAATAAAAATTTTCTAAAGAAGACATTCAGATGACTAACAGGCACATGGAAAGATGCTCAGCATTACTAATAATCAAGGGAATGCAAATCAAAACTATTTCATACCTATCAGAATGGCTAAAATTAACAACACAGAAAGCACAGATGTTGGTGAGGATGTAGAGAAAGGGGAACCCTCTTACACTGTTGGTGGGAATTCAGACAGGTTTAGCCACTCTGGAAGACAGTATGGAGTTTCCTTAAAAAGTTAAAAATAGAGCTACCTTATGACCCAGCAACTGCAATACTAAGTATATATGTAAAGTATACAAAAATAGTGATTCAAAGGGGCACATGCACCCTAATATTTATAACAGCATTATGAACAATAGCCAAACTATGGAAAGAGAAAAATTACACAATTAGAACTATGACAGGGCGCCTGGGTGGCTCAGTTGGCTAAACATCTGCCTTCAGCTCAGGTTGAGATCCCAGGGTCCTGGGATGGAGTTCCACATTGGGGTGGGGGTGGTCCTTGCTCAGCAGGGAGCTTGCTTCTCTCTCTCTCTGCCATCCCCCACACCCTGGGTTGTGCTCTCTCTCTCTCCATCAAACAAATAAATAAAGTATTTTTAAAAATATTTTAAAAAATTTGTTTGACAGAGAGAGAGATCACAAGTAGGCAGAGAGGCTCAATCCCAGGACCCTGAAATCATGACCTGAGCCAAAGGCAGAGGCTTAACCCACTGAGCCACCCAGGTGCCCCAACAAATAAATAAAATATTTTTTTAAAAAAAGAATTGTGACAGAGTAAGAGAGGAACACTGCTTGTAACTTATAACCACATAAGAAGTTACTTATTTCAGTGATTATCATCCAAAATGTGATGATTCAATGCTTATAGATTATAGATCAATGAAATAAAGCCAAATTCTCTTTCTGTCTTAAACTTGGAGGGAGAATTCTAATTGCTTCTTGAAAAGTGCAACCAATCGTGACTCCCACATCTCTCCACCTTGACTAGAATTCCTGATGAGATACCCGTTTTCTTCATGCAAGGGGAAGTATTTGAGCAAATTGAAACACAAGATGAAACTTTATCTTTCTCCTTGTTTGGGCCGTTCTCTGGGGAACTATATTTTTTGAGGTACTTCTCACAAAAGAGAGGGGGTGGGACAAAACAGCTCTAAAATCAGTTGAGAAACAGATGCCATACTCTTGACTAAACTATGTTAATCCCTTATTCAATCTGAACATGAATGGAATGTCCTGCACTTAATGAAATAAAAGTGTTTGATCTAGATCTCTTACCAGTTTAATCCTTCATTGGTAACAAACCTTTCCCCTCCTTATTTAAAGAAGTAGGAATAATTGAGATAATAGTCATAAGGGCAACTGAAGAATGCCCATTCACCCCAAGCCCCCAAATCTTCACTCAACACCCATGTGTCAGACACTGAGAATAAACCCTCCCACAGCTGTATTTGCATTCACTTTTGGACCTCAACTCCTAGAATCCACATTGTAAGGATCTTTAAAAAAAAAAAAAAAAATTTACTGGGTGATACAGATTTTCAGCAACCATTTCTCCACCTCAGGTTTTGCAAATCTTTTCTGCATTTCCAGGGGTAAGAAACACACGAACGGAGAGGTGCTACAGTGCAGCCAGACGTCAATGACTTCTTGCATTACAACTATCTCCAGGATAGCTAAGTGAGGGCTGTTTAGGAGAGAAATTGAAGAGGTTGAGTTGAATGCCTTGGGTGCATTTCTAGTTTGAGGCACCGCAGGAAGACATGTATATACTTCTTATATTCTACATGTTATTATTCTTATCTGAGCTTCAATTTCCTCATCCAAAAAAAAAAAAAATGGACAATACCTACCTCCAAACACTCTTATGAGAATTTGATGGGACTTACAGAAAGAAGGTTAATTAATATTTATTGAAATATTGAATACCTGCCAAAGGTCGAGCACTGTGGTCTGTTCTTCTATGTACTTTATCTCATTCATTAACTCATTTAAAAATGAAGAGAATGAAATGAAGCTGAGGTAACCAAAACTATAGAACCTAGAAAACCAAATAGTTATTGGGTGCTTAAAATGTGTCAGGCATTTTTCTTGTTGTAAAGAACAAGACAGGTCAGTCTCAAAGAGATTTTAGCATAAGCCTCCAGAAAATGTTTGGAAGTGGGGAGGGGAGAGTGGTTTATAGGGAAGAAAAATCAATAGCACTGTTTTGGGCCACAATGGGTTTTAGATGCCTGTTAGACATCCAAGTGGTGAGGAGTAGGAGGTAGAGACAAGTCTGGAATGTAAAGGAGAGGTCTGGGCTGGAGATAGAACACTGAGTCATCAGCATGTAGATAATATTTAAAGCTGTGGCACTGAATGAGATTTCCCAGGAAAAAAGTAAAGATTGAGAACATGGTTAAGGGTGGACAGCGCTGGGGCCCCCCAACATTGTGGTCTGAAAGAGGACATATACTCAGGAAAAGAACTGCAGACATGGCCAATGAGGTGAGTGGAAAATGACCTGAGTCTGGGGTCGTGGAAGCCTAGAGAAAAACGTTTCAAGGGGAAATAATCACTAGTCATGCTACTGTAAAGTCTCGCAAATACAGAGAACTAATCACGAGTTTTGGCAAAAAGTTGCTCTTTCATTCAACAAATATTTATTTAGTACCAACTCTGTACTAGATATGCTCAAGGGACCGGTGAACAAAACAGACAAAAGTCCTTGTCCTCATGGGGATCATTCTGGTGAGGGGGGAAAGGTGAACAGTTAAATCATAGTGTTAACCATAAAAGTAAAAACTGCCAGTGATTTTACCTGCAAAACATAAGTTTGTTAGGGAGTAAAAAAGAATCGCAATCTGGGACAAACAAGCTGCAGCAAACCATAGGCACGTGGGTTTAAGGAGAAAAGGGGTAATTTGAAAAGGCTGTTAGGAACTAAAAGTCCACCGGAGTAAACTGGGAGTTCAAAGCGTGTTGGCTTCACATTGGTTGAGCTGTTGCTAGGGCAGAAGGAAAGCTTGTCCTCCTCCAGCTTGAGCACCACCTACGTGCAAGGTCAAGTCCATCTCTTCCTGTTGGGTCTGCAGTTGACTACTGAGTGGTAGGTGTGATCGCTCGCCCTGTGGAAAGCGCCTGACTTTATTTATCCCCCTTACTAATTTTCACAATAGCATGCTAGTTGGTTATAAGGGCTTTACAACTAAAACTAAAACAAGGTAGAAGAGAGTTCCGGATGAGGGGAATAGAGAAGTGTTGTGATTACAATAGGGTGGTCAGGGAAAACCACAGAGGTGAATTTGAAGACCTCCCTGAGCAGAGGGCATGAATGATCTATGCAGGTGTTCTGGAGGAAGAACATTTAAGGAGGGGAAGAACACCTGCCAAAGAAATTGCCTGAAAAGTTTAAAGACTCACTAGGATACTAGTGCGACTGGAGCAGAGTAAGTGGGGAGGAGAGAAATTGAATAAGGCAATGGGGATGGGGCGGAGGAGAGGCTCTGTGGAGCCTTTACTGTGAGACCGGAAGCCAGGGTTTTGAACAGAGGAGTGACACTGGCTGACTTCCGTGTTGATTGTGCAGGCTGCTGTGTTGAGAATAGATAGATGAATGGGCACAGTAGTGGGGAGCTGAGCAAAGACTGAAGTGGAGAAGTTGTTTAAGAGGCAACTGCAAGAGTTTAGGTGAGAAATGGTGGCCCTTGGGCCAGGGGGTTAACAGTGAACCTGGTGAGAAGTTGAGAGATTCTGGATAGGCTTGGAATCCGAAGCATATAGGATTTGCTGATTAGCTGGATGTATAGCCTGTTGAAGAAACCACCAAACATGATAGCAAGATTATGAACTTGAGCAACTGGGAAGACCGTTACCATTAACTGCGTTGGGGAGGACTAAAGGAAATTGGAAATTCTGCCACGGATATTGTCCTTACATGAGAAGGGGGTGGAGATTTCTTTACGTGAAGAGGCTAGCCTTAGTGGGAAGCATGGACAGTTCATCATCAGAATCCCAGCAGAGACGTACAAGCCCATGCAAGCTCTTTTGTTTAATTATTATTTTTCTAATTGAAGTATAATTGACACAAAATGTTGCATTAGTTTCAGGTGTACAACACAGCCATTCAATAACTTTATACATTATGCTACGCTCTTTCCTGATGGCTTCTATTTTTTCAGTGAAATAGCACTCAGGGTCAGCCAAGAGTGCATATGCAGGGAGGAGGAGTTTGAAGTTTGCAGAGACACTTGTCAAGAGAGTGAGGGAATGAATGGATGAGGTAGTGAAGTAAAATTCGCAGGCAGCATTAAAATCCCACTCAACCTTGTGACCTCAACGTGGTTATGAGTTTTTCTTCAGCCACCTTAAGGCACACAGGTGTGGGTGTGGAGTCAGAAGAGCTGGAATTAGCTGTGACCAAAGGTTTGCTGAATACAATGGAATGAGAAGGGGAAAGACTTTTAATGTTCAAGGAATTCACTCACCCCATGCCTGAGGGTACAGGAAGTGAAAACTACCATCAGTTGAGAGGCTAGCCTCAGGGGAAACTGTGTCTTTGGGAGAGACAAGTTTCATTCTAAGCAAAGAAGTAAAAGAAGCATTCAAGGAGGCTGGGGGGTTGTTACTCTTGGTAAATCTGTTTCGGTGGAGTGGTGTGGCCCGATTGGAAGGAGTGGGTCAAGAAGAAGTGAGAGAACAGCTGACAGAAAAATGGACAACTCTTTAAGAAATGTTTGCTCTGAAGGTGCTGAAAAGAGCTGAAGGTTGAAGGCAAAGTTGTGTGTGTGTGTGTGTGTGTGTGTGTGTGTTTTAAGATAGATGATATTTTAGTAGGTTTTTATACCAATAGAAGAGATCCAGTTAACAGGGTGAAAAAATGCCAATACAAGAGAAAACTGGCATGTGGGCATCCTTGTAGAAGCAAAGTCCTTGAGAAGGTCAGAGGGCATTGGATTCAAGGGAGAAGTGGGAGAATTGGCCTTAGAACCAACTCTGTACAAGGAAGGTGGCAAAGAAGGCTGTAGGTAGGAAGATTGGTAGAAACAGCTGTAAGGTTAGTTCTCTTTGCAATGAATCTATTTTCTCTCTTCAAGTATGAGAGGTTGTCATCTGGTGCAGCGGGGTGGGGGGAAATGGTGGAGATCTGAGGAAAGACAAGGGTGAGGAGAAACAGTCACGAGGTTGGGAAAATGAATTTACTAAGGAATTATAGGAAGTTTGTTTGGCAGGATCGAGTGCCCACCTGAGATTTGTGGTTCTAACTCTGAAATGAGATCAGTCAACAGAGTTGTGAAATTTTCCCCCATCAGACCTTGATGTGTGGGTGCAGGTGCCAAGTAAGTGGCTTCACAAGGACTGAGGGCTGTCCAGGTGAGCGTGATGGAGGGAGCACAGTTAGGATGTTTGCCATGAAGTGCCACCTAAGCGTCATAAGGGAGGGGGCAAGGATAGGAATGGGGTCTGGACAGATACAAGGGCTGGAGTGAAAGAACTGGGGTAAATGAACTCAAAGGGTAGAGGACAGGAAACTGAGAGGGGGTGCATGAGGTTCAGACTGTGGAGATGGTGCGTTACTTATTTTTCTCCCCCAACTGAAAAGAGCCTTAACCAAGTGAAACCTTTATGATCAAGCTGATGTTGCTTTTGGCTGCCCTAAAGAAAGCACTTTCTGATTATATCACTGGTTTGGTTGGGCTTTGTTTGGCTAGGAGAGTGGGAGTTAATGGGAACCTCACAGTCGGTTCCAATATAAAATGAGTGCCTTTTATCACAGGTAAGCAATACAGCATAGAGGGGAAATCTATAAATTGCTTTGACATCAATATTGAGAGATGCGTTTGATTTTAACTCTTCACATCAATGTTACGATACCAATACTAAAATAAGAAAAATGCTCATTTCATAATGAATGGAAATTTTCTCATGATGTCTATGTTATCAGTAACTTTAAAGAACAAGAGGAATTCTCTGGGAGTATATGTAAGAAAGGAAGTAATTGAGAGGGGAATATTTTGCTGTTAAGGATTTTAAAGTAAACATAAAAAAATTCATTATGAAATAATTTTTATTCCACTGCAGTGTCATTTAAAATTACAAAAATATAAGCAAATATCATCCAATGTCAGAAGAGATTCAGGGTGGCCATCTTGTATTTAGTGACAAATTAACAGTATCACAGAAATGTTTAATTCATTAAAAAGAATAGTCAAGTTTCATTTGAGTCATAATTAAGATAAACTTTGTGTATATCGTTAAACTTTCATTTGGCTTATACAATTCCATTTTCTCCAACTGGAAGCTGTGTAGGATCCAGGCCGACTCTCTTCATCGATACGGCAATATCAAACAAATAGTCGTAACACTCACACCTATAAAAGAAAAAGCAAAGAACTGAAGGTCTCAGTGAAACAGAGTTCTCCAATCCTACCAGTCACATTTCTCCTCTCCCTAAAGCCAACCTTGTTTCTCGTGCATTTTTTTCCCCTCAATTCCAGGTCAAATTTTTCTCATTTTGTCCCCAGCATTATTAAAACATGGAAAGGAATCCTACTGAATCATGCAATCATATTACATGCTTCCCAGGACATAAAGGGAGTTTAAAATATACTACTTAAATAAATTTAAGTTGTTGTTGTTTTTACCATGTGTCACTTTTTGAAAAAAGGTGTAGCAAATCATTATATAACTTGGGTTAGCTTTATTCTTCCTTCTAGCCTTAAACTTGGGAGAATGAGATCTCTGTTTCCTTCTTCTTTGTCAAGTGCATGATGGCGCCTTGCCAAATAGCTTGTCCAATAAATATTTCTTAATAAGTGAATACATAATACAAATCAAATACCTAGAAATAGTAAGCTACTTAAATTTAAACCAATCTGACCAATCATCCACTTCCTTTCAGATCACAAAACATACTTCATTCCCTTTCACATTTCAAGTGTGGCGACTTGTCCCAAATGTCCTATGATTGATACTTACATGGTTTTGGCCTTCTCCCAGCTTTCTCCCCAGACATACACGCCATGACGCCTGACCAGGACTGCGCAGGAGTCGGGGTATTCATTTATTGCACGAGCCATTCGTTCTTTGAGGTCTTTCTCCTCAGGTGTATTCTCAATAATGGGTACCACTAACATATCATCATACCTACAGGACAAAACAAGCCATTTTTTCCCCATTAAAACAAATAAAGGTATTCATATGTTAAGTTTATAATTTTTTTTTTTCAAGTAAGCAGTTAGACATTCTCTTTATATCTGAAAGCCACTCCAAATTACAGACAAGATGTTGCACGTTATTCTGTATATCTTGCATAAACAGCTGTATCAAACGACGCCTTGGGAGTTTGGCAGGTATTATTCTAAGTATAAGTGGCAGAAATTTGTACAGGATACCAAAACCTAACAAAGAAATGATCAAGATCATACATGTATTTCCTTGAAGCAGAGACAACCATAATATTTTCAACAGGTGATGAGACATGATAGATCGGATAACCAGAAGCATAGAAAGGATTAACAATTTAACTGCTTATTAAGTATGAATTTTCCAAAGATACAAAATCCATTCCTTTTATCTCTGCAAGACCCCAAAGTATTTCAGGCAAATAAATACAGGTGTGGTTTGTGGCACTGGGATAGCTAGAATCTTCTGGAAATAACTCTGTATATGATGTGATAATATTTTCAGAACAGTCTCAAGTCTGTGGCATTAGAACTTTTTTAGCTTCCACCTTGTTTTCAGGAAATCCATGTGATAAAATTGGCACATGTGTTTCCTTTCTGTTTGTGTAAGATAATATTTTAAGGGAATAACTTAGTTACTGGTAAAATTAAGTCTATTTCTGAGGTTGTTTATACCCAGTCAAATTTGGACATGTTTTCCCTTTTACATGAATTTCTCTTGCCTTGTTAATATAACATCTGCTTTTTCACTACCTCTGTAATGGCCAAACTAAACAACAAAGAAGTTCTAGGTATAGTTTTACCACAACCTGAAACTTTAGGACAGGAATAGGTTAAGTAGCTGTCATGTAAGGAGATGTTTACTATTTCATTTAGGTAAAATAGAAGTAATCAAAGAATATTCTTTTTTTTTTTTAATTTTATTTATTTATTTGACAGACAGAGATCACAAGCAGGCAGAGAGGCAGGCAGAGAGAGAGAGAGGGGGAAGCAGGCTCTCTGCTGAGCAGAGAGCCTGATGCCGGACTCGATCCTGGGACTCCCGGATCATGACCTGAGCTGAAGGCAGTTGCCCAACTGACTGAGATGCTAAGGCGCCCCAATTAAAGAATATTCTTAAATATAGAAGGAATGAATTGCTAATCCCAAACATTTCCTAATTTTGGCCAAGAGAATCACAAACATATATCTTCCTTGAACCTATACTGAATAGTCAGACATCTTTTCGGGGGTAAAATAATATTACAGCGCAATAAGACCTGAAATTCAATCCGAATCACCCACTTTACAGAGAGAAAACTAATTCTTCTGAGGTAAATGAGGAACAGAGCCAGGACGGTCCTTTGATCATTAAACAGTGTTCTTTTCACTCTACCACAGGCGTGTTGTTGCCAGGAGAGAGGACAATTACACTTACATGTGGGAACCTCCCCTGAGGAGAATTAGGTATGTATTTGAAAGTTTTTGTTTTTCAAGATGGAATTTAAAAAAAAAAAAAAAAAAAAGACGTATCTCTGCCCCCTGAGTGGTGATAATGAGCCTGTTTCTGGTTTCCAGGCTCAAAGAGAATTGCAAAGGACATTTCAAAAAAGTTTGTATACTTCAAGTTCCAAAACATTTAAAATAATATATGAAATGTCTATGTTATGGTGTATAAGAAATGGTATCTTTTCATTCATGACATTCTTTTCCCCAAAGAATTCCAAAGGCTGTGGAATTCTACTGTGGTGTTCCTCTATGCACCCTGTTATACCTTCTTCTGACCTACTTTTATTTCTTCACCAAAGCAATCAAATGCTGAGGAAATTAAAAGCACACATATTGCTTCTCTTTCAAGACCCAGAATGGAAAAGGCAATGTGGAGCTATACTTTCTTTAGTATGTACACTTCCATAATTTAAACTTTAACTTTTGTAAATAGGTTTTTCACAGTGCCAAGGAATGCTATAGGCATACAATAAATATTAACTAAAATCAAATCATAGTAAGTTCTTGGCACACTAGTTTAAACTTGTACATTCTACAACGTGGAGTAACAATAAGATATTGCCATCAGAACACTTTAGAAAAACTGGCACCCATTTCCTCTAAGCAAGATAAGGTAGAATCAGGCCCTTTAGCAAATTAATAAGCTCAGAAATAGAATGCCAATACATTCAAAAGAAATGCTTAGCTTGTACCTGAGCACTGAGAACACGTTTCTTCCTGTCCCTGTATTCTAGATTGGCAAATAATTATTACATTTTTGTGGGCTGGTGGATTTGATTTTATCTAGAAGGTTCTATTAAACCATCTATGCCTCTTTCCATTCTGAAAAATTATAAGAATACAGAGATCTACTTAATTGAAATAATTGCACAATGTTTATAAATACTAAAATGTTCTGGAAATTCCTAATTAAATCAGGATGAAGTAGAAACTTCAGTAGGGCTGAAGCTTCCTGGAGACCAAGTGAAAGTAAGGGGATCTTGCTCTCTGGGTGACTTCATATGGAACATAATCTTTCCATCTCTACAGAAAGCTCAGCCAAAGGTTTTTCACTTTATTCTGACAAATGTTTCATGATTCATGTTGCTAATAATTTACCAAGGTTGGGGCAGGAGTAGGGAAGGAGGAGGAAAAGTGTCTGATTTGTGTCACTGAGAACAGATCTGTGTAATAGTATAATAGTAAGTGGGCTATTATTTAACATAGATCCCACAATATCTCATTAAAGGCATAAAAAGATCAGCAGCCCTCTTTATCAGAAGAAAGAAAAATACTTTTCAAATTATTTAAGCAAAAATAGAAAAAAAAATACCTGTAATACCCTCCCGAAGTACATTTCCTTATTCCTTTGATCATCTCTTGATGGGTAATTTTAAACTCTTGTCCTGGAAAGAGAAGGGTGACCATGACAGCAGCTTTTGAGTGGGTATGAATCACTGCACCTGCTCCTGGAGGAGAAAGAAAAAAGTCACATACCCAGTGAAAACAAAATGTTACCTTTTAGAGAAATATCTATATATGTATATATACAACACATATACTTATTTATATGTGATTTTGAACTTGTTTTTCTTGGCATGGAATCATAAGTTGGCAGCAGACAGAAAGATAGGAAGGGAAGGAGGAAGAGAGAAATAGTAACAGACAAGCTGGAAAGCAAAAGGCATTTAACTTTAATCTACCTTGGGACAATGCTCAATACTTTACATATGGCTCAAGAAATAGCTTTAGATGGTCTGAAGTACAGCTGTAATAATCATGGAGGTCATAGTCAAAATGGTACCATTTTCTGCCTACCTCTCATTGTGTAAGCATTCATGAAAAGAGGAGTACACTGGCTTTTTTTAAGATTCTTACATGGCTGAGGTCCACTTATGTCCTGTTCATTGATGTCACAAACAAACATATCTTCAGGCTGTTTATAGAGTAGGGGAAAAAAAAAAAGGCTTATATGGTATCCGTTAGAAGTGTCCCTTTTCTTGTGTGTGCTTATATATGTGAGCATACTTAACTCATATTTTAAATATCCATATACAGTTTCTCTTTGAAAATGTTTTAGCCATTTTGAGAAATAAAAAAATGTTTCTACTGATGAACTATTCTCAAGAGCTAAAATTCTTCCTTTAGAATTTGAAGAAACAATTGATGTGGAAAATTTCATATGTTTGTAATGATATTGCTGTTTTCATTAACGTAGCTTCTTAGATTTTCCCTGCAATTTCACAACTATATTTCAGGGAAGCTATACAAAGAAGTCATCATTCTGAGATGGGTGCTACAGTTCTTTTTTTATATTTCATGACACGAGGAAAAATCTAGAGTAGAATTTCTAATCTCTTGAGAAACTTCCCTGGTAATCACAACCATGTTCACCTCAATAAAGCATATTATTTTAAAGTTCAAGCAGCTAAGCAGATGCATGGATTTTTCCTAGTAGGGCAGGCATACTTCCGACTTGTGGCTTTCATTTGCCAGAGTTTATTACAAACTATAGTCTAAATGTTTTATTAATGAAGCATTATGCCTTAGCTAGACGTTAAGTGCTATATGTTTGTTCTAACTAGATTTTGAGTCTTCTAAGCATGAATATGGAATGAGACTTCTCAAAGATTTGAAATAAAGTTTTATAACTTTAGATTGGAATAGCCTGGCTATTGCTAAATATGAGCCAGTTTGGTCCATTTGAGACTATCAGTGTGATTCCCCTACTAGCCTGATAAAGATGGTGGTATAATGCTGCAAAATTAGAATCGCTTTGTAAAGATTGCCCTATTCACTTGTGCCCTCTAGAGGTTGAATGAGAATTCAAAACATATTAGTTGCATGGAGATGAAGCACCTTAAAAAATTGTTAATAGTCACTTAACAAATGTTTATTGATTATTTAAACTATAACAATATTACCCCCTTCAAAACTTCTTTTGAAATTAATTCCATTTCACAAAACAATAGTCGAGTAGACAAGACATGTCATTTGGTGTTAAGAAGGATCCCTTTAACATACCTGAATCCGTTCCTTTTGCACTCCTGAAGGAGCAATGTAGATTTCATTGCTGGTAACACAAAATATAGAAATTGGCATTTATTTAACTCTACTGTTCTGCTTTTGACCAAAGACAAGTGTATTCTTGCAGTCCAATCATCAATATTCTTTATAAATCAAGTCACACAGAAAGCTGCTTGATTTAATTAATGGCATATGCTGTACAGAAAGAATATCAAATTACTGTAATGCCTTTATAATGCTGGTGATGCAGCAAAATGTTGATAGTTTTCATATATAACATATATATTATATATATTATTATAATAGATATAGTTTTTCACATATATTTCTTTTTACAGTGCAAAATCAATGGTCATCAGAACTATCTGGTTAGGGGAAATACAATTCTAAAAACACAAGTCTTTAGCATCTTTAAGCGTGAGTAAGCAGTTTATCTTATTACACATTCAGTACTTATTATAAAGTCCATTCAGAAGAAAATATACTCATGAGGAGTAGATCTCTGTCTTACAAGGGATCAAGTTTAATTTTATTGCTTCAAAAGCTCTTCTTATAAAACATGAAGTTCGGGGACCCCTGCTGGACAGCTTGTTAAATTACAGCATTAACAGGTCTACTTTCTGGGTGGAACACACACTTCCTATTTGAAAAGCACATCTTTCTTGTGAAAATATTTGGTAATAAAGCTAAAACAACAGCAGAAAGTTAAAAATATAAAAGGCATGCTTACATCTTGAGATCTTCCTGTTACAGAATGTTGTGGTCCTAAGGGAGATGCTATATATTCCACTTAACAGAAAGTACTCTCAAATTTGATTTGGAAATCAATTTCAAAACCTTCGCTAAATTCTCTCTGCTCTCAACAAGGTCCTTTGGCTCCTTTGTCAGTTTCAGCTCTTGCCAGAGGGTATTAAAGAGCTGCTATGTACATGCAAATGAAAGAAATCCCAGCACCTGCCCACTCCAGCTTCTGCCACTGAGCCATGGATAGAGGGACACTGAATATTAACTGTCCTAGTGAAAATGAGGATGATGGTCTCTATTGAATCAAGCTATCAATCCAGCTGGGGTTTTTAATAAACCTATAGACTTGTAACTGACAGAAATGAAAGTTCCTTTAAGGGTCCACTTAAATAATCTAAGGTCTACAAAATAAATGCCTGAAAATGGGAGAGAAATCCAAAGCACAGCAAGCTATCTCAATCATTTGTTTTCACGACACAGCTCAATTTAAGGCTTTGTTCCATAAGAAAACATGGAGTGGCATTCCTCTAGAATCAGTGGAATTGGTAGGGGTCATATTGTTGAAAAAGGGCCCTTTGCAAATAACAGGGATCCAAATCTTTTGTCCTTGGGTAACATGGAAGCAATTCTAGAATCATGTGTGGCACGAAGCCAGTGGATTTGTAGAGTAAGTCTTCTTGTGTGAGGAGAAATTTATGCTGGGAAGAGACTCAAATAAAGTTCAAAACAGCCTGCTGGTAAATAAAATCCACCTACAAAGTGGGGAAACCCAGGGTATTCTGTTATTCAAATGATTTGAAAATCTGAATCTGTTTTTACTGCTGCCTTTCTGAAAACAAATCAGTTTAGACTGATCAACTTCAGGTAATTAAAAGATTAGCTAAATAGGTTGTGGAAAAAACATACTTACACCTATAAAGAAGGAGCTATCTGGATCAAAATAGGAAGATGATAGAGCCTTTATTTTAGGAGGGAAATATGCCAAAGACTAAAAGTGAAGTCTTTACTTGGTGCTGTAAGCTGCAAACAAAAAGCATTTTGGAATTTGAAGGCATTAAATTTTGGGATTTATTTCTTCATACTCCCTGCTCTTTCACTGTTTAGTAAGGAAGGGGACAAAATTCAAGAGTTCCCAATACATTTGTTTTCAGTTGCTTCTATTTTTATTTACTGTCTAGTTATTTTAAAAAAATAAATAAATCTTAAACCTCAGTTATCTTGTCTACAGTATGAGTTGATTAATTTTAATTCTAATAACATGCCACAGGATTAGTGTCTCTGACACATGACGGCATCATAACATGAAAACAGGAAATGTTAAATGCGAATGACAGTGACCCAACCTAAACACAGTGGCTGCTGAGTATCCTGGAATTGCTTATGATTACTGCCATTTTCTTGGTCTTCCATTTCCTCCTTCGGATTTGACACTCGTACGGATCTTAAGCTGTCTTTTATATACATCTTTTGGGATTACACAGATTACACACAAGTAGCATAATCTAGGATCACATCGGCCAAACCTTGGAATCAGTAAATAATTTTATGTTCCCAAACACAATCTATTTATTGGGTTTATCCTTCATTCCAAATTTATTTGCTTTAAGCTTCGGGCAAAGAAAAGTGAAGTTTTACTAACAGCATGGGTATAACATAGTGGACAAAGTTAATGATGGGGACTTACGAAGTCATTTAAATAGTAAGGAAAAAACTGGACGTTTAATACAAATTATCCATCTTACTTTGTAAAGCACAAATTTAGTGAGATTCCAAACAATGCCATATAATTGTGGCTGCTTCCACCTGTGACCTCCAGGAGGAGCTCCTCACCTATTAAGAATCTAACTAAGGGCAAAGCATTTTATGCTTATGATGCAATGTCCCCATTAATTGATTGTAGTGCTATAAAAACCATTTAATTTTAAAAGGTGACAGTGAGTGTTTTAGAGTGACCACCCACAATTTCAGTGCATGGGTTAACAAAATTCTTCTAGAAAGAACACAGTCTTTTATGTCTTTATGATTAAAAAAAATGTGGCTGTTTCTTTAAAAAAGCCACTTAGAAAACAGTTATTGTAACTGAGCTGGGTAGAAAGCTCTATTTTGTACACGCATAAACTTTCTGCATATGTGAATAAAAAGCAGTTAACTAAAGGCAATGTTTAGAGTATAATTTATCATAAATACAGCTGAGAAACCAAATTACTGAGAACTCCATGAAATGAGTGGATAAATGAAAACAATAATGACAAACGTTGTTATCATAGGGCTTTGCTCTGAACAGGTCAACTTGGGAGGTTCTGGCAAAATCACCTGAAAACCTGCAAAGTGCTGAACTGACAGGAGCACGGGGTGATGTTAAGAGGGGAGGCACAGAGGACGTGCAATGTCCCATGAGGAACAGGACCCTTCCAGACAGAGCATATCCCTACACACGTAACTGTGACAGTTAAGGCCCCATAGTTCAATTAATATTCTATGAGTAACTTGACAATTTGAAACAGGTGAAATTTCACTGGCATCATCTTGTAGTATGCCGAAAAACCCCTTTTGTTCTAGATGTTCTAATTAAGTTTTACATTCCTTTCCTTTCTAGGAAATGCAGCCTCCTAGGGGGTGTTACTATATATATTCGAGATTATACAAGTGTTATAGTAACTTAATTTTGCTAAAGAAAGTGAATTAGGATAAAGAAATAAATCAAGTTACTTAGTTTAACATTCAGCCTCCAGACAATACTATTCCTAAAACATTTCAGGAGAAAAAAATTCATCCTCTTCTAAAACACTGGAAAGAACGAGATTCCACAACCTGCATTTTCATCGTTAGTAGGTTATGTACCACTTCATCTTCTTGGAGGAAAGATGCTGAATAAATCTCATGAACAATGAAATACTATTCATTCCTTCTGTTTCAGCCAGTGCCTCGCGTTTTGTCCTCTGAGCAACAAAGATCAGCAGGTGCTGTCCATTGATGATGACATATGATGCATTTAGAAAGGCATATTGCCCGTCTTTTGACTTAATAAAATGTATTTTTTAGTATTTTTGATGGCTTGTCATCTGTATTTAAGTGACTTTTAAAATATGTATCTGAACCTTTAAAACAAATCCTGTTCACTTAGAGGTCCGGGACCTTTTCTAATTCTAGCCATATAAACATATTTGCAGCATGTTATTTAACTTTGGTACTCCAAACACTGAGGACCAAATTATTCTGATTAGAAATTGTGGTTCTTAAATCCTTAGGTATTTTTTGTGTCTACAACTTCTGCACACTTACTATTCAGTTATGCAAATATTCATTTCTTCATTTAGAAACTAAATATTTCTAGTATCACAAAAAACTGGCACCAGGTGTTCTTTTGACATAACACTTATTAGGCTTTTCACTGGATGACTTAAACGGATAATTCCCAGAAGTGAAATCAGCCCCAAACTTACCCGTGTTTCAAGCTAATTCCTCCTCCAGTCCCAGTGACCCAACCCAAATGGTAAAACTGTTTGCAAAGCTCTGGAATCAGGTATCTTGGATGTTCCTTGTCCTTAAAAAGAAGATAATGATTTTTCCAAGAGACATTATATTATCAAGTGACTTTTCTAGCTGACAACTCTGTTAAGAAGCCTATATAAGGGGGTGCTTGGGGGGCTCAGTTTAGCATCTGCCTTCGGCTCAGGTCATGATCCCAGGGTCCTGGGATTGCTGGAGTCCCCTGTGGTAGGCAGGGGTGGGGTGGGATCCCCCCAACTGCTCAGCAGGGAGTCTGCTTCTCCCTCTCCCTCTGCCCCTCCCCCATCCCCACTTGTGCTCTCTCTCTCAAATAGATAAATAAAATCTTAAAAAAAAAAAAGACTGAAGGAAGTTTAAGAAAATCTACCATAGAAAAGGTACCACGAGGGAGGAAAACTATTAGAAGACATGCTTTGTTTTTAATGCTTAGAAGGTGGATCTCCTACTGTTATTTGGCAATGTGGAATTATTCAGAATAGGAGCATTTAGTACAACACCATGGGACAAGCTGCAATAACAAGGTGGGGAGATGCCCAGTATATGTAAGTGTCTACTATAATGGCTGAAATAAGACAGAATCTAGTGCTGAGAGGAACATGCTTCTGTCTGTCCAGCGAATTTTTTTTACACAAAACATCTTACTCAATTAAGTCATGATATACATATGACAGTTATGTGTTCATATTGTGTTGGTTCAATTTTATTTTTTTTTCTAAAATCTTTTTTCCAGTGATTACACTGTTTTCTCTTATTACAAAAGCAATATCTACTCACTATGGATTATAAAGTCAAGAAAATAACATGGAAAGGACTCACTAAGAAGCAATCACCATAAACACTTTCTGGGCCCATTCTGATGAAGGTATGTGTGTCTGGGAACAAATGTATGCAGGTTGGGATAAATTTCAAGCTTTATGTATTTTTATTGAAGTAGAATTGACATTTGGCATTATAATAGTGGATAACATAAAGAGTAGATATTCGTATACATTGTGAAATGATGAGCACAATAAGTCTAGTTAAAATAAGAGCTTATTTTTATTAAGTCTAATGATTACTTTTTTAGGAAAAAAAATCAATGTTTCCCCCATTTTTAAAAAATAAAATTAAAGAAAATGAAAATAATAAAGAAATACAATGAATTCTACTTTTGGCAGTATGAAATACAACCCTTAACTTGAAAACAACTAAAAATGCTAGGTAAGTTTTTTTAAAAGCATTTCTTTCTTTTTTTTTTTTAAAGATTTTATTTATTTATTTGGCAGAGAGAGAGATCACAAGTAGGCAGAGAGGCAGGCAGAGAGAGAAGGGGGTGTAGGCTCCCCCCTGGGCAGAGAGCCTGATACAGCGCTTGATCTCAGGACCCTGAGATTATGACGTAAGCCAAAAGCAGAGGCTTGCTTAACCCACTGAGCCACCCAGGCGCCCCTTTTTAAAGCATTTCAAATTGCTAAGCTAGCAAGAAAGTAAGGTTTCACAGTAGCCATAAAAGAAACCAGGGTGAGTCTACCTGGGAGGGAAGCTCTGAAGTCATAATTTCCCTGAAGGTATTTGCAGAACTCTGGTGAGCTTAAGCTTCAATTTTGATAGCTCTATAATCCACTAGAAACGTGAGATAAAACCTAGGATGGCCTCAGAATGGGGTACCTGATAGAAAATCCCTCCATAGGCTTGTGACCAGACATGGAGCTACACCCTCCAGGTAAGGGTGAACAAGACATAGTGCTTGTGCATAAAAGCACAGCAAGGAAGCTTGCCTAGCTAAATATTGGCAGTGAGTAAAGGGGAAAAACATCTTTGAGTCCAAAGAGAATTACTGAACAGACCAAATTTTCAGCTATTTAACTGGCTTTTGGAAATTATGGTGTTTTCCAAAATTCACTGTTAATATTTTACACATACACTTTATTTTGGTATAAATGATAATTTGATGGAGTAGACTTCAAAATATAAAATTAAGAACATGGGAATGTTAAAAATTTTTGAAGTTCTGAGTTAGCATAGGCTTAGGAGTTAATGGACATAAAGTGAAACTGACATTATAGCATTTACTGCTTATGTGACTTTGGATTTCACTTTAATCCATAAAATGAAAACATTCTGAGGATTAAAAGGAGATATAGTGCTACAGGATTATAGGTATGGGATGAAAAAGTTTTTTTTTTAAAGAGAGAAAATAATGAAGATAAAGCATCCACCAGGACAATATGTGACAGAGGGTTAGCTTCCCTCCCATTTTTTTTTCAGTGTTATGTTAGTTCAGGTGTACAATATACTGTATTTGACAGTTCTATATATTACCCAATGCTTACCACAATAAATATAGTTGCCATTGTTACCATATAATGTTATCACAGTATTATTGACTGTATTCCATATGTTGTACTTTTCATCCCTGTGACTTATTTATTTTATAACTGAAAGTTTTACTTTCTTTCCTATTCTAACGTGTTAAAAATTCTTGAATTAAAAATAATAAGAACACTGTGTTGCCTTTCCTTATATCTGTCCTTACAAAATCTAGCCAGAATTATCCATGCCCTATATAATTTACTATTTCCTTTTTTGGTGATACAAATGATATTTTAATTATATATTAAAGTACAGCTAATGAGAAGACTCCTGCAGTCTCCAATCCTTAAAACCATCAATTTGCATAGCAAGTTGCAAACATTATAGCAAATGGTCTGTTATTATGGGTCTCTCCCCTTTTCCTTTTGTCTTTTCCAGTATTGCGTTATTAAAGCAATTAGCCCGCTTCGTGCTACAGGAATAACAATGATAAGGCAGCTGTTGTTAATAAAGTTTCATTCAACCATTCAAACCCGCAAAATTACAATTTCAGGGAAAATAATCATGGAGCAGTGGGAACTAACAAATATATTGGGTAAAATGCAGTCATCTAAATTGTTCAGAATGGTAAGGAAATAAATATTAGAACATATATTTCAGTAAGAACAGACAAGAAGGAAAAAGGTTAATATTTACTTCTCCCTGGAATGTCAGTAATATTACTTGTCTGTTACTGTTATGTCTGGTTTTCAATTAGAGTAAGAATGTTGAAAGTCATTTCTAAGCTGATTACAATCAGCTTCTTATAGTAGAGGTCCTATTCCATGAAGGAGAAAGATTTAACAGTACTTTGTGTATATTAAAAATATTAAAGCCTAAAAAGTTGTTGAATCAATACTTTTAAAAATTTTCCAATCCAGTTGTTTTAAGGAAATCAGCTCTACTGTCACTGAGATACGTGGTCCCAGCCAACAATGACTCTAAACCTGCCCCTCTCCACTTCTTTCAATTTAAGCATAAGAGAGACTTGTACTGCTGGGACAGAGGTTTTCCTGGAGGACTCTCCCACAACTATAAAATAAACATGTCAAAGATACTATTTAACCCATCAACTAATGACAGAACCAGAAAGATGATACAACTATGTCCAAAGACAATGCAAAACACACATCCTTATAAAATAATCAGGAATCCTTGATTTACAAACAAGGAAAAACTGGACAATATCCTCCAGGCAGCAACAAATCCAATGTCCAGAATACAGGTCACATTTCTCTGATCAATAATCATCTGCACTGTTATCGGCATTCTACAGTTTACAGAGCTGCACAATAGCCCTAAGACACCTACTGATTTTTTTTTTTTTTTTCTCATTTCAGTCTTTTATAATTCTTGACACTGGCCTAAGACACGGACTGGATGCGGGCAGAGCCAAGTTGTCAGCATTTTCTCTGTCTCTGGGCTTGCAGTCTCGGTCTCATTCTCCTCTCTATGCGTATGAGTTTTCTTTGCAACTTCACCTCCCCTCAGAGCCCTATTTCTCCCTTTTACCTTTACCGTACTTCTTCAGGTCAGCTGAACACTGAATAGAAGAAATGAGAAGACCTGAAGCCGGCTTCAGCTTTGACCTCCCACTAGCTGAGTGCCCTCAAGCAAGTCAGTGACACTTTCTGGGTATCAGTTTCCTTATGTTAATACTTGAATCCTTGATTCCCAGACTTCCCTAGATAGGCCAGCAATTTGTTTTTTAAATTTCAGGGACTGACATAAGGTTGCCAAGTTATAGCATTTATGTCATTTAATCATCTATTATCACCTTCCTCCAAAAAGAAAGGGCATTTTTAACATAAAAAAAGTAGAATCATCTCAGAATAAAAGGTAGTCCTTTAAATTGAATGCATTAATTTTGTGAAATTCACTTTTTCATTATCCTGATTTTTCTATTTTGCTGTAATTGAGTGAAAACTCTTTCAGGAACTCCTACTTGGGGGAGGAATAGGGTGATCTTTTCCTATTTGGTCTCCTTGTCTACAATTTCTTCTTCCACTCCTTCTTCTCTGGCTTACCCTCCACTCTCCTGTTGGTACTAAAAGGATACACTACTTTGATCACTGAACCCCTATCTCTCCAACCACAGAAAGCTCAAATGCTACATCCTTGGTCTGTTACTTAAGTCCTTCTGCTTTCTTACCCCAGTTTACCTTTTCAAATATTTTCTTTCAGTTTATGTTTATATAAATCTCTTAGTTGGTGTTCAACCTAGTTGTGGTAGTCAGCCTCCAGGATGACTCTCGGTGGTCGCTGCCTTCTAGTATTTACACCCTGGTGCACAGTCCTTCTCACCGCGTACCGGGGTGGGGCTGTGTGACCAGGGACTGCAGTAGCAGGGCAGAAGAGATGGTAGGTCACTTCTGACATTAGCCTATAAAACACTGAGCTTGGTTGCTCTCTCTTGGCTCGCTTGCTCCAGGGGAGCGAGCCAGCTGCTAAGTAGTAAGGGTACTCGGCCTATGCCGAAGGCCATGTGGTGAAGAGGTGTATGGGCAAAAGTCAGTGAGGAATGGAGGCCTGCCCACAACTACACGGGTAAGCTTGGAAGCAGACCTCCAGCTGCAGTCAGGCCTTAAGAGGACAGCAGTTCCAGCAGATGGTTTCATGGTCACCATATGAGAAACCCTGAGCCAGAACCTTGAGCCAAATGCTCCTGGATTCCTAATCCTCAGCAGCTCTGTGAGACGGTACGTGCTTGTGTTTTAAGCCTAAGTTTTGGGGTATTTGTTATGGAGCACCAGTTAACTAAGACATCTTTTCTTGCTAACCAAGTGCATCTTTTTAAATTTGCACTGTTATTGCTCATGCTGGATTTTCAATTATCCCAACTCGAGCTGTCAGACTCCTGCTTATTGGCCTTTATACCAGACTTCCTACCCACTTCACCTGGGATTCCTTCTCTCTTCATCCCAGCAGGAAGTGATCACGCCCTCCTTTAATCCTGTGCCACAACATTCGCTCTATGTATCTCTCCTTTGGTATTATAGAGCCTTCTTCTCATTCATTCTTTCAGCAAGTTTTTACTGTAAGCCCTGAAGAAATGAATATGAGTAAGATAAAAATCCTTACTCTTGAGAAGCTCACAATCCAGTAAAGAAGTTATGAAAAGACAAAGCAATACATAATACAAGATAGTCCAAGGTAGCTACTGGTGGTGGGGGGGGCGGGGAGAGCTAGTGGTGGGAGGGAGCAGGAGCTGGGAAAGCTTCACAGGGAAGGGGATGGTTGAACTAAGTCTTAATGAGGCATAGTCTGAGTATGCCAAGCATTTCCTGGCAACTCAGCCATGAACACTTCACAAAGTCCCTGCCCTAAAGAAATTTACATAGGAAGAAGGAAACAAACTAGGAACTTAGAGAAACATAGCAAAGATGAACTTTGATTGAGGTGGTTAAGGATAGCCTCTCTGAGCACATGAGGATCTAAAGCCTACAAAGTGTGAAAAAAACCAGTGTAATGAATGTGTTTGTACATGCAAGGTTTTTTTTTCTTAAATGTTTTATTTGTGAGATAGAGAGCACACACCAACAGAAGCAGAGGAGATGGGCAGAGGGAGAAGCGGACCCCCACTGAGGGGCTCAATCCCAGGACCCAGAGATCATGACCTGAGCAGGCAGATGTTTATCGGACTGAGCCACCCAGGCGCCCCTCTCACACAAGGTTTTATGCTGGGGAATGGCAAGCACTCCAGGCCAAGAACACAGCGAATGTGAAGGCCGTGGAATGAGACAGTGCTTGACATGTTTAAGGAATAGGAAAAAGGCCAGGTGGCCAGAGCAGAGTACTGATGAGGAAAGTGCAGATGAGTTTGCAGGGGCCACATCACAAAGGGGCCTGGAAGCCATGCTGATCAGAACAGTCTCACTAAGAGGGAAGGCATTCAGGTCGGAGAGACAGGGAGAGGGGAGAAACAACTTCTGGATGTGAGAGTGCAGGGAAATCCTGAGTGGAGGGATTGGGCTTCTTCCACCTTGAGAAATGAGAAGATGGGTTCATGTTTAGACAGAGCAGTGGGTTTTGTGGGAGGAAGGTGAGTAAGTTCACATCCAATGTCTTCTATTTTCTCAAGTATGAACAAAGTCATCAGCTGAGTAACAATGTGAGGACAGGGTATGTATGGGAGGCTTGAAAAGGTAAAAAAGATAAAAGATAAATACCTTGAAAAGGTGTAAACTAGTAATTTCAGGGAGTGGGACAGTAAAGCACTAGGGAAACCCAGGATGGTTGTTGGGCAGTGGTAAGTGCCAATCTGAGGCGGAAACGTTGAAGATGAAGTGAGGTCAGTCCGTGTAGTTGTGTAGTTTTCTCCAGGAAAGTGGCTCAGTGCAATCACAAAAACGATAGTCAGTAGGGTTCATCTTAGGCTGGGGTTTCGTTAGGCCGACTGTATTTGTAAATTAGGTCAACCATGACCTTAAGTAAGAATTGTTTCAATAGACTGGGTGTAGAAGTCAGATCTCAGTGGATGAAGTAGTGAATAAAACTTAGAGGCTGAGAATTCTAAGGACTCTCTCGATAGTGTGGCTGTGAAAGGCTGGATAGGGAAACTGGTTAATACAGAGTTTTCTTTACAGGCTAAAAGGTAAAATTAGGAAAGAGGGAGAGATTAATGACATAGGAAAGCAAAGCCTAAAATAGGTCAATTTTTGTCGAGACAGAGCAGCTGGAATTAAGACCAGGGAGGTATTTACCTTAGACAGGAGGAGGAAGGAAGATGCAGGAAAATATGTAATAATATAATTAATAACAAAAATAGTTAACATTCACTGAATATTTATTTTATACCACATACCAAAGGCTTTGTATGCACAATTTAACTTACTCCTAATAACTGTATTATGCTAAAAAGATTAATGTCCAAGAGCACTCGGATGGCAACTGGCAGAACCAAGATTGCACAGGCGGTCAGATTCTGGATGTCTTATTCTTAACCCTTACATTATAACGTGGATGTCTTGTTCTTAACCTTTACATTATAATGTAGGTGGGAACAGGAAGAAACTGAAGAAGTTCACACATAATAGCTTCATTTTCTTTGTGATTTTGGAGGCAAAGTCCTCCTCAAAACAGGCTTAGAGGAGAGGACGAGGTGAGATGGTGAGGTTTTGGGATAGTCACTTAAGGTAATGTGAAGGGAAGCCCCTCAGGGGACTATCATGAGGGGATCAGGAGCTAGCTGCAGTAGGACACAGTAATAGTTGTAGAGAAACAAATGTGTATCGTCTATCCCTTGGGAGTTCTGAGTGGAAGGCATTTAAGTAAAGGCAATCATTTATAATATGGGATGGAGGATCCTATGATAGAGGCTACACAGAGAGACCTGTATGAGTAAAGAAAGAAAAATCCTTCACCCAAAAAAGTATGGACTAAAGGGGCAGTGGTTGGGCAGGGAAGGAGAGGGGAGGGTGGAGATCTGATGAGGTCAAGGAAAACAGGGGGAAGGGTATTGAAGAACCTTGTGTTATCGTAATATCAAAGAACAAGAATTATTCAGGGTGAACACATACAGGACACTGTGATAGGTAAAGTATAATTAAAAAATACAAGTAGTTCCTGGTTTACTTCCGAGCTACGCATAGCTCCCTGAGGGCAGGGAACATGCTCTTGATATATCAATATACCTACCACAGCGCTTTGCTCAAAGAACACTGGTTTAAGATCACATCTACATTAAGAAAAGTCCTATGTCACAGGTTACAAACTGGTGGCCCACAGCCTGAACCAGACTTACAGGAAGTGGTTTACTGAAGTGCATATCCAAATCTGTTGAGTATGGAGCTATGGTAACCTGGAGAGCACATTTAGGTGGTACTCACTGATCAGCTCGCTCTAGATCCCGAGCCGTCAGATGTTCTAAGGTTTTAAGAGAAGCCTGAAGAGTTCTCCATTTTGAAAGGTCGGCTCAAATTTTTTATGAGCAATGAAGTGAACTAAACTTGCCAGGTTTGGTTTGAGAATTCTCGTTTATTCTCATCCCCCTTGATAAAGGTTCTCCCTGATGCTCATTTAGATTATATTTCACCAAGATTTATCTACTGGCATTAACATATGTGTTATTGAAACATCTTAGCAACGATTCTAACAGGTTGCTTTCCTCACTTTCCACACACACCTGCCTGGCCATCTGACCTGTATCCAACGTCTTACCCCCTTCTCACCCAATTTTCCCTGTCCAGCATTCCATCCTCACAGTCGTTTCTGCTCATCTGGGGAGTTACTTATTCATACGAGATTGACAAGTATTTCGCAATAAAATCTCCCACGTGTTATTACTTTTTAATTGGAACCTTCAGTCCTAAAAAAGAATAACATGGGGAAAAAGGAGGCTAATTTTAGGGAGGCTCTTTCCCTGCCTCTGAAGCAGGGTGTATTGCAATTATTTATCCGTCTAGTTTTCCTCCAGACCCCAGGCCATTTGTCTTAATCACTGCCGTATCCCTAAGCACGTAGGTGTTCCATAAAACTGTTGGGAGTATACCCAGTGAACAAAAAGCAGATGCAGCCCGAGGGTGGATTTTCCTATGACTCCTGCTCAAGGAAGCAAGCTTCTGCGATCATCCCTAATCACTCTAAACTGAGGCAGGCAGAGAGGGAAAGCGCTGGCTCCTGGAGCACAGCCGCGATTTGGCCACCGTTTCCAGTGCGCCCACTGCCTGCCAAACGTCGGGCTGGTCGCCAAGGGCGCAGAAAATAAGCTCGCGAGCAAACAGTCTTACTCCATCTGCACTCCAGTGTTTCCCGTTGCCTTGTCTGGCCTGTAAGTCCCCAAAGTTGTTTCAAAACACACTCAAGACACCCGACGCTCTCCTCCATTATTTTCCCTTTAAGGTGTCTGGCGCCCGGTGCCCGCCGTCGGAGCCCAGCTCCGGGAGCAGGGACCGCGGGGGGCCATGGCCTCGGGTCGGCCCGGGGAGCCGAAGTGGCGGAGAGCGTGGTCGCGTCCGCACTGGTCCCAGGCCCCGCGGGTCTGCGTTCCGCGCTCCCGCCGCCGCGTGCCACCAGCGCCTCACCTCTGGGCTAATACCGCAGCGTGGCCCCGCCCCTACCTGCGCGCCGCAGCGCCGCGAGCCGCAGTCTCCCTCAGGAGCGTGACAGCCCGACATGGCCCGGATGAGGAGAACCACGACCTCCTATCCTCGCGGGCTTCGGAACCCGCGCTCAGTCTGGGTTAAGCAAGACCCGTCTGTGGTGAGGCCGCAACTGCAAACGGGCGGCGCTGAGGGCAGCCCGAGGGCTGGGCGGACCAGGCGGAAAGCGGGTCTCGGAGGGCCTCGCAGACGCGAGATCCGGAGGTGCGGCCTCCTGGCCGGGAGGTGGGGCGAACGAGGTTGGAGGCGGGACTAAGGAGGGCTTCTTGCCTCTGAGATGCCCAGGGAGTTCGGGGGCGTGGCCAACATGACAGGAGGCGGGGCCCGTCTTGCTGACGGGGCCATCAGGCTGTGCTGCGGGCAGCCCGTGACAAGGCCGGGAAGATGGCGGCCTCCTGGAGGCTAGGCTGTGACCATCGGGTGCTGCGCTATCTCTTGGCCTTCGGCGGGTGCCGAAGACTAGAGCTGGTGAACGGCGCTTCCGGGTGGTCTGTCGGGCGCGGAGCTAGTTGGAGATGGCTTCACAGTACGCAGCGGCTGCGGGGTGAGTGGTCGGGGTCGCTCAGCTTCTGTGTGTAGCTGAGTAATGGGCCTGGGCCAGGGGCTTTTTGATTCAGGGCCCATCTGGGTCTGAAGGTGCCCGGGGCTCTCTGTTCTTGAGACCTTTTCTTGGGGAGGGGTCCGCCGACTTGGCCTAGTGTATGCCGCGGAGGGTTTTCTTGGGAGCTGGAAGAACCTGACTCCTTTCCTGGGCCCCTGGTTGGTATGGCTTCTCTGTGACCTTGCCTTGGAATTTGGGTTATTTGTGACGCGCAGCGACAGGTCCTAAACGCTTTTCTTCAGGCCACTTCTCAGTTATATCTCAGGTTCCCCTAGAGCTGTCAAGCTGCCCAAGGTTGCTGAAATTCAAAAGCCTCTGGTAGCAGTTCGTATTCATTCTCTGGGCCCATCTCTATGGGGAGGTCTTTTCTTCCAGGCCCCTCGGGTTGCCCCGCGCGACGACTCGCAGAAGACATACCTACGGCATCACAGACTTGGTGCACAAGAATATTTTAAGCAAAATATGCGCTTAAAAGAGTGGCAATTTAGGAGGGGAATCATACCAAGAAGTTATTAGAAAAAAAACTGGCGTTAAGTAATGACATTAACACTGTTCACGCAATTCTTTTAGTATTTAACAGGATGCAATATAGTATGCCAGGCATTGTTTTTTCTTTACGGGGGTGGGGGGGATATGGCTAACATTTTGTGTGTGTGATGTATTACCTGCCAGTCATCCTGGCACTCCACGGTATGAAACTAGGTGCAGTAGGCAGTGCTTAAATATTCTGAGCTACCTGAGACTCAGAAAAAAAGTAAGTTACGAAGAGTCACAAGATGAGTGCACTGAGATTTTAAGATTTGGTAACGAGAACAATTTATTTCAGTTTCTTCGGCTTAATATTTAATAAAATACCTCTTGGAGTAGTAGTACTTTAACTGTGTATAGAATTCCCTGTTTTCCCTTTCCTCATTTTGTTAAATATTAAACTTTCCTATAGCCCCCAGATATTCCATCTGGGGTGGAGCTCAGCCATCTTCATTTTACAAACTACCTTTGGTGAATTGTGTTTTATGTTAGTGTTTGATGGGCTGCACTTTGACACTCACTACCTTCAAAAATCATGAAACAGTAAAAGCTCAGTGTTGGAAATAATTTAGGAAGAGTGTTGGTTTTTTTTTTTTAATTCTTATTTAAATTTTAGCTAATTAACATACAGTGTAATATTGGTTTCAGGAGTGGAATTTAGTGATTCATCACTTACATATAACACTCAGTGATCATCGTCACAATTGCCCTTAATACCTGTCACCCACTGAGCCTATCCCCCACCCATCTCCTTCCATCAACCCTGAGTTTGTTTTCTATAGGTTAGAGTCAATTATGGTTAGTTTCCCTTTCTCTCTTTTTTTTTTTCCTTCCTGTGTATTCATCTGTTTTAATTCTTAAATTCCACATATGAGTGAAATAATATGGAACTTATCTTTCTCTTACTGATTTATTTCATTTATCATAATATACTCTAGCTCCATCCACATTGTTGGAAATGACAAGATTTCTTTCTTTTTGATGGCTGAGTAATATTCCATAGTGTATATAAACCACATCTTCTTTATCCATCAGTCATTGGACATTTGGGCTCTTTCCATATTTTGGCTATTGTGGATATTGCCACTATAAACAACAGTATGCATGTACCCCTTAGAATCTGTATTTTTTTTATCCTTTGGGTAAGTACACAGTAGTGCAATTGCTGGGTAATAGGGTAGTTCTATTTTTAACTTTTTGAGGAACCTCCATATTGTTTTCCAGAGTGGCTGCACCAGCTTGCATTAGGAAGAATGTTCTTAACCTTGTTTGTAAAACAGATTCTTTAGAGAATCTTTGAAAGCTTTAGACCTACTCTACAGAAAAAGGGACAAAAAAGTGCATGCAGTTTCAGGGGTCTTCTTTTTTCTTTTCTGCCTCTTACAGTTCTCCTATATTTATTTTTTAAACATTTTTAAATTTAAATTCAATTAATTAGCATACAATGTATTACTGGTTTCAGAGGTACAGACCTGTGATTCATCAGTCTTAATATAATACCCAGTGCTCATTATATCACATGCCCTCCTTAATGTCCATTGCCCAGTTACCCCATTTGTCCATTCCCCTCCCCTCCAGCAGCCCTCGGTTTGTTTTCTACCATTAAGGGTCTCTTATGATTTGTGTCCCCCTCTCGTCTCGTTTTGTTTTATTCTTTCCTCTCTTCCCCTGTGATCCTCTGTTTTGTTTTTTAAATGCCACATATCAGTGAAATCAGATGATAATTGTTTTTCTCTGATTGACTTATTTTGCTTAGCATAATACCCTCTAGTTCCATCCATGTCATTGCCATTGCAAATGGCAAGATTTCAGGGGGTTTTTTGATGGCTGCATAATATTCCTGTGTGTGTGTGTGTGTGTGTGTGTGTGTATGTATACACCGTATCTTCTTTATCATTCATCTGTTGATGGACATCTGGGCTCTTTCCATAGTTTGGCTCTTGTGGACATTGCTGCTATAATCATTGGAATGCAGGTGCCTCTTCAGATCACTACATTTGTATCTTTGGGGTAAATACCCAATAGGGCAATTGCTGGCTTGTAAGGTAGCTCTATTTTCAGCTTTTTGAGGAACCTCCATTCTGTTTTCCAGAGTGGCTACACCAGCTTGCATTCCCACCAACAGGATAGGAGGGTTCCCCTTTCTTCGCATCCTTACCAACATCTGTCATTTCCCGACTTGTTAATTTTATACATTCTGACTGGGGTGAGGTGGTATCTCACTATGGTTTTTATGTTATTTGTTGTTTCCCTGATGCCAAGTGTTGTGGAGCAGTTTTTCATGCGTCTGTTGGCCACTTGAATGTCTCCTTTGGAGAAATATCTGCTCATGTTTTCTGTCCATTTCTTGATTGGATTATTTGTTCTTTGGTTGCTGAGTTTGGTAGGTTCTTTATAGATTTTGGATACTAGTCCTTTATCTGATATGTCATTTGCAAATATCTTCTCTTAGGGGTTTTCTTTAGACCCTGTTTAAGGACTCCTGCCTCTGGAAACTCACTTAGACAATCCTCATCTGAAGCATCATGACATTTTACCCACTCCACTGTGTACCTTGAACAACATGTCTAACTCAGCCTGAATGTCATCCATAAGAGAGAGAACACTATATCCCAAGAAAGCCATCTTTGTTTCCTAGTTCCTCCTCCTCTCCTGTATAAGGATCCTGGTGATTACATTGGTCCCACCAGGATTCTTTCCCTATCTCAAGGCCAACTCTTCAGCAACCTTCTTTCCTCCTTCAACCTTAATTTCTCCTTAACATATTCACAGGTTCTGGATGTTGGGATGTGGGACATCGAGGAGGGAAGGAAGGTGGGAGAGAGGCAAGGGTATTATTCTGCTACTCCAGTAGCTAACTGTTAATTGGGTAGCTTTAAGTTATTTGGAAATCTTGGGGTGTATTTTTTTTCCCTAATACTGAGCCCAAATTTGTCTCCTGACTTTTCACATACAGATTTTTTTTTGTTTTGCCGTGGTGAATGCACGTGGCAGTCCTTGAACTATTTGTTTTACAAAGCATGAATTACATGGTATTGCCTCATTTTTCACTGAGCTTGGTAGAAATTGTAGTTTCATAAAGCAAAGCAACTATTTGGTAATATATAAACTATATGAATTAAGTACACTTCCTGAATAATTTCCACACTCATACATCAACCAGGATCTTAAAGTCCATGGAAGTCACACTTGGGAGTTTTGGTTTCCTTAAGTGGTGTTTGTTGGCAGCATTTTTATGAGTCATGACCTATGCCCCGTGCTTAGCACTGTCTATGGATTGGGAAGTGGACCCTCGTCAGCCGTCACACATCTGTCAGCATCATGATCTTGCACTTCCCAGCCTCCAGGGCTGTGAAAAAATAAATGTTGCTAGTAAGCCACCAGTCCCAGGTATTTTGTTATAGCAGTCTGAAGGGACTGAGACACCGAGCAGTGGGGTCCTTTACTCAGAGCATATGTTCACAAGAAAGGCATACAAGTGAATAAAATTTGGTCTCTTCCAGCAGGAAAGAAGTTGGGGGAGTGGGTTTGAGTATAACAAGTAGCACCGATAGCTTACTATGTACCATGTACCCTTCTCAGCACTTGACATGACTTAACTCATTTAGTCCTCACAGCAGTTAATGCTGTGCTCTGGGGATAGAATGATTTCAGCCCAGCTCTGCCTGACACCAAAGCCTGTTTCCGTAACCACAGCCTACCTCAGTGTCTGTGGTGGCTTGGCCTTAGCCATCAGCAGAGCAGTGCCTGCACGCTGAAGCTGTGTTTACCAGGTGTGTATTCTGTGTGAACACCTATCCTTTTTTTTTTTTTAATAAAGTGAGACATATTTTAGTAATAGCTACACTGTGAAATAGTATTTCAGCAATAGTCCTGATAATCATACAGTCTAACAGTTACAAGTCTAGACTGTATATAAAGGGTGGCAGAACCATTTTAAGAGAGTTAAGAGTGTATGTTAATGTCCTCCCATTTCTAAGTTTCTAATTGATAATTGATGTACAGTTGATCCTTGAACAACATGGGGATTAGAGGCATTGACCCCCCCCCATACAGTTGAAAATTCATGTATAATTTTTGACTGCCCCAACTTAAGTACTAATAGCCCACTGTTGACAAAAGCCTTACCAATAACATAAACAGTGGATGAACACATATTTTGTGTGTTATATGTATTATATACTATATTCTTATATACGTAACTTTTTCTTCAAATGTTTTGGTATTTGGGCACCTGGGTGGCTCAGTTGGTTTAGCGACTGCCTTCGGATCAGGTCGTGATCCTGGAGACCAGAGACTGAGTCCTGCATCAGGCTCCCTGCTCGGCAGGGAGTCTGCTTCTCCCCCTGACCTCTCTCCTCTCATGCTCTCTCTCTCTCATTCTCTCTCTCTCTCTCTCTCTCAAATAAATAAATATTTTTTAAAAAAATGTTTTGGTATTTCTATCTACATGATTCATCTGTGTGATTTTTCAAATTTTTGCAAATCTCCAAAAAATTTCCCAGTATACTTACTTTTTAAAAACCTGTGTATAAGTAGGCCTACAGAGTTCAAACTCAAGGGTTTCCTGTACTCTGTTCAAGGGTCACCTATACTCTTAAGTGTTTCTTTTTGTCTCTGGCTTCATTTCATTTGCCTTTTACAGTAAAATGCATAAATGCCCAAACTTACACGTGTTCCTTTTTTTGCGAGACTCGTGTGAGTGGTGATTTCTTTTGTCCCGTTCCAAGATTGCAAAATAAATAGATTCAAGTAGAATTTTAATTTTATAATTTAATTGCAAGACCAGTGTTGCAAGCTGAAACCGCTTGTGTGGCGTTTGGTTTTTCCTGTTCAGGGGAGGTAGTTCTGCAGCCACGGACTGACTGACTACAGTTCTGGCCATCTTCCTTACAGATACACCATTGGATACTACGTGTATGAAAGAATCAGCAAAGCCCTTAAACAAAATGGGGGCAATGGTGATTTGATTTAATTTAATTTAATTTTATTTTATTTTTGTACTTGGTAGGCAGTACATTTACTCTAGCTAGTGATCTACTCAATACTTTGCTGCAATCAAGGGCATTCTTGTATTACATGAAAAATTTTAGGGGAGAATTAAGGTTGACTTATGTATAATTCAGGAGAGCGTCCTTGGGAATCTCCTAGTCTTGGTTTTTAGGGGGGTGCAAATCTATTTGAAAAATGATAAAGCTCTACCACTTTTTGAGACAAATGTGTACATTCAAAATTTTCTGTGTGCTTCCTGGAAGCCCATGGATCTCCCTGTAATTTATCTATAAACACTACCTAGTCTCCAGCCTATTTCCATAAACAAGTCTGTCATTTCCTGTAGAGAATGGTGCTACTTTGCAAGGATATTTACCCTCTCGGAGAACAGGAAATATATGTTTTTTATAGGAGTTCCCATTATAAACAAATGGCTAGAGAATACCTTTATAGAAAGCGAGTAATTTGGAAATCTTGATTCATACTATTCAAATGGGGTGACCTTCCCTGTGGTTTGAAATTTTTCTCATTACTTGAGTGCCAGCCTCCTAAATCTTTATGTAGGGTCCCGGCAGGGACTAGATAGCAATCTAAAAATGGCTGATTTGAGGAGAGTTTACTAAGTGATTTCTGTGAATTCAGGGTTTAGAGATGGTGCTATACTAAGGGGCTATTTAAAGCGAGATGCTCTCCCCACTCCTTAGCATGGAGAGGCTTGGGGAGAGAGCAGTTGCCAGACTAGAAGGGATGAAGCCTGAGGGGAGGATCCCTGAGGGGAGGATCTGTGGTAGGTGTGCAGTCCTTAAGTTAAAGGAGCCAACCAGCCCACGTGACCCGGTAGGGCGGGAGCTGGGGAAATAAATACCCTGACCTTGCTCTCCTTTCTCCCTTCATCTCCTGCTTATGCTGCCCCTTGGCTGAACCCAAGCGGAAGCCTGCGCCCAGGGAAGCCTAATGAAACACACAATGGTATGGGCAAAGCTGACAAGTAGATCTAGAGGGGCGAATGGGAGATCTCTCCCGTGCCCTCCTGACTGACCCCTGTCAGTCATTACACTTTACACTTCAGGTGAACACTGAGACTACCAGGTACTGTATTGTTTATAAATATGGTGGTTCTCATGCTACGAGGGAGGAAAAGAACTAGTTGTTAGACTTGGAAGAAGCCAAGTGCAGTTTCCCTGGATTGTGGCCCAAGGCCAGGGCCAGGCACAAGGGGGTAAGCACAGGGTCTATATAACTGACCTGATGTTCCTGTTTTTCTATAGGCATTTGAACAGCTGAATAGAAACCAAATCTATGTAGTTTATAGGGCTCTTGGGGCACTTTTTATATGAAGAAAGATTTTCTTTTTGGAGCCATGGCATCTAATTTTCATTTTTGTTATTTCACTTGTACTCATGATTAGAGTCATCCCTGACTCCTGACTTTCGTATGGCACATCCAGTCTATCAGAAATTCCTGTTGGCTCTAGCTTTTGTATGTAACCTGGCCACTCCTCTCCAGCTAGCCTGGTCCAGGCTACCACTATCTCTACTCTGAATTATTGGGGGAGTGTCCCAGGACATAGCCCTACCATCACTCTTGGTCCAGTATAGACTGTTCTCCATACTCTTTCCAGGCTGCTTCCTTTCCCTCTTTCTTTCTGTCTTTCTTTTTTTAGAGATTTTATTTATTTATTTGACAGAGAGAAAGAGCACAAGAAGGCAGAGCTGCAGAGAGAGTGGGAGAAGCAGGCTCCCCACTGAGCCGGGAGCCCAGTGTGGGGCTCCATCCTGGGACCCTGGGATCATGTCCTGAGCTGAAGGCAGATGCTTAACTGACTGAGCCACCCAGGTGCCCCCAACCTTTTTTCAAAGTAGGCTTCACGCTGGGCCTACTCATGACCTGAGAACTCATGACCCTAAGTTCAAAATCTGAGCTGAGATCAAGAGTTGGATGCTTAAACAGCTGAGCCACCTAGGCGCCCCCAGAGTTCTTTTAAATTATAAATCAGATCATGTCAGTTCTCTGCTGAAAACCTCCAGCACTTCTCTTTAAACTCAGAATGAGGTCTAAAGTCCTGACTCTGGTATACAAGGCCCTATCTTCAGAAATGCCTCTCATTTCTTTCTACCACTGCTAGAATGAAGGCCAAACATTTGGAAGATCTAATGGAAGATTCTGGGTGCCTTTTCAGTGTCTCACGTCAAATGGTCTAAATGGATAAAGGAGAATAGGTGACAAATTCATGGGTAGCTTCACTTTGTACTTAAAATTCTATTATTTTAAATTTTCTGCAACATTTGTAGTTGCTACCATCTCCAAGCATATGCAGTTTTATTTTTTTTTCTGTAAATGATACAAATTTGTGAACATAAGCCGTTTATGTGGAACTGTAACCAAGCTGTTTTTAACTGTGGTTATTTCTCTTGCTCAGAATTTTTTTTCAGGGTTTTCCATTGGTGTTTAAATAACATCAAACCCATTAATGAGGTATTAAAGTTAAGTTACAATAGTACTCTAAGGTACTGTAGACAACCATAAGGTAATAGTCCCAACATACTTTTTTAATTCACATGCTTATTTTTCATTTTCATTATATTTTGCACTCCAGCCAAACTAAGCTGTAATTCCCACCTTCTTTGCAAATGATGTTCCCCTCATCTGAAATATCTGCTCATTCCCTCACCTTTTCTTCTTTGCCTGGCATACATTTTTTTAAGTTAAAAAAATTGTGGTAAAAATATGTAAAATTCACCATTTTAATTATTTTTATGCATTCAGTTCCATGGCATTAAATATACATCTACATTGTTGTGAAACCATCACCACCATCCATGTCTAGAACTTTCTCATCATCCCAAACTGAAACCCCGTGTTCCTTGATACATCCCCTTTCCCCTCTCTCCCCAGCCCCAGGTGACCACCATTCTACTTTCTGTCACTGTGAGTTTGCCTGTTCTGAGTATCTCCCAAGGGCAGAATCCTACAACATTGGTCTTTTTGTGTTTAGCTTATTTCACTTAGCATAATGGCTTAGGTTTCGTCTGTTTCCTTGCGGGTATTCAAATTTCATTCCTTTTTAAGGCTGAGTCATGTTTTAGTGTATGTCTCTACCACATTTTGTTTATCCGTTCATCTGTTGTTGGACGCTGGGGTTGCTTCCACCTTTTGGCTAATGCGAATGATGCTGCTATAAACATGGGTGTACGGATATGTTCCAGCTCCTGCTTTCCCTTCTTTCGGGTGTATACCTAGACATAGGAGGCCTGGATGAAATGGTAATTGTGTGTTTAATTCTTTGAGGAATCATTTTATTTTTCCCTCGCAGCCACACCATTTTACTTTCCCACAAGCAATGCACAACGATTCCAATTTCCTCATCTTGCCAACACTTGTTTTCTCGGTTTTTGATAATAGCCGTTCTAATGCGTATGAAGTGAAGTGGTACTAGATCCTCTAGTACTTAGGTATATGTATCTCGACTGCCCAATTAAACCATAATCCTTTTGAGGTCAAGATTCTGGTCTTGTATTGGTCCAGGGCCAGGATAACAGGAGCTCAAGAGGCACTTACTGAGGGCCTAATTGGCTCATTAGCTTTTGGTAGAGAATGTTATGGGCAGCACCACTGAAAATAAAACATTTACTGATGATTTTAATGAGAGTTTGGTTTTCAGATGTGCACTTCAGTTAAAATAGAGGTCAAGAATTAGTAGACTGTAACTGTGAGAACAAAGGCCAGATTAGGTAAAGGAGAGAGTAGAAAGGAAACCTTCACCTTTAGGCCAGGGATGTGAAAGGAACTGTGATTCCATCTTCTATTACTTGAGGAAGGAGGCGTAAGGCAGGATATTGTGATACATCTAGCTAATTCTGGATGTCCGCAGAGTCCTCCCTGTTAACCATTTCTGTGCTACCTATTAGTAATAAGTAGCGAATGTTTTTGAGACTGACTGACTTTTCGCCCCACTTCTCCTTTAATCCTTACAAAGTCTGTATTTTACAGAAGAGGTGACTGAGGCACAGAGTGATTGAGTGACTTGTAAGTAGTGGATCTGTAATTGAACCTAGGCAGTTTGGTTCCAGTGCCTGTTCTCTGAATCACCACGGTATGCTGCTGCTTACTAGGATTTTTATAAAATTAACGAACCATTTTATTAAATAATAAAATATTTACCTTAACACAGTAATAGATGCCTATAGTTTAGTACTTAGTACTCAAAGAGTACTAAGAGGTTTATAGCAATACAGTGGATCTCTCCCTACTTCTTTCTAATAAGCACTGATAATGCTTATTATCAGTGCTTCCCCATTTTCTTTCTTATAAGCACCAAGTTTCATCTCTTAGCTTCGTTTCAGCATTTGCTCATCTTCCTATTTCTGTTTTACATATTATCTTTGGATGAGTGCTGGACAGGGCCATCCCCTAGGCTTTTGTTCCACCAATGTAATTATTTTTGCAATTCTTGGTTAAATCCATATTTAGTATTTACACCCAATAAATGTTACACACAACTCCATATTGTCCCAAATTATGATCGTTACCTTTCTGACTTTTTTCTTTTCCTGACATTATTGCCTTTTAAATTTTTACTCTAGTTTCCTCTGTCACTATTGCTGATTCATCCCACGCCATCTAATAGCTTCTCAGCGTGACTTTATTGTCAGTCATATCAGATAATTTCTCAGTTAATTTATTTTTTGCAGTTTCTGCATGCCTCCAGATGTGTTAGTTGAACCTCCATTCTAAAGGTTTAGAGAACCTCCATTCTAAAGGTCTTTTACCTTCTTCAGAGAAACAGTCTCCAGTGTCCCAGTGTTCTGTTGAAGGAGGGTGAGCTGTTACCTAGCACTGGACTGCAGAAGGGGATCGAGGGGATCCACGTATCCGCATCTCAAATAGCATTTACCCAAACGCCCACCCCCATTCCCCAGCTCCAAAGATCCTCAGGACTGCCAGTTCCTGGGCCTTTGGGGGATTCTGTTGTATGAACAGGTGATTAGCCTGGCTTTCCTCACTTCTCGCTTAGGATTCAGCTTTCTAGAATCTCTTCAGTCAGTTATTACTCATCCATTTACTTTCCTACTTCCAAAGTTGTGTGCTGTTATTCCTTCCTTTCTCTCTGTCCTTGTGGGTTTGTATCTAAAAATAACAAAAACAAAACTACCTTTTTTTTTTTTCTTTACTTAGGTTAGATTAGTATTGGGCAGGGAGTAAGATTGAATAAACGTAATGGGAGAAAACTGCTAAAATGTAGATTATAAGAAACAAAAGAAATAAAAAGTGCTTATGTAGTATCACCAACCAGAGAACCACTTCTGCCATTTTGGAGTATATCCTTTCAGTCTGTGTGTGTGTACAAGCTAAGCGGGTAGGAAATGGGTTATGCCATACATAGTGTTTGTGGGCCATCTTTTACCATGGCAAGACCTGTAAATGCCATTTTTACAAGTTATTCGTGCATCTTCTATTGTCCTTTGGCCTTTTCAGTTTATTCTTACACTGGTAGTACACCAAAATCACTGTTTGAATAAAGATGATATATAGGACAAGCACTCATTTTTTAAAAAAATTTGCTTTAGCCTCCTTTATTCAAAGCTCAGTGTTAATACTGTTTTGTGCCCTGGTGTTGATTTTTAAATTACCTGTACTTCTTCATTGTGCTTTATTTCATCCAGCCTGCAGATGGCAGAATTGTTTTATTTTTAACAGATATTTTAAAGGCTAATTATATGTAATGAGTTCCTGCATTAGAAAGAGAGGTGATTAAATGGGCAGCATCTCTCGCTATTAGAGAAGAAGCAGATTAATGTGAAGAACAGGGAGGCACATTAAGAAAGTATTGGATAATTTACTTCTTCACTTGGTCTATCTTCACGATTTTTTATGTATTTGCATTATGGTACTATAAATGGACTAGAGCCTGATGCTGAAGCGTTATCATATGTAAACTGCTATTTTTCCTTAATTTCCTTAGGCGCAGTAATGGAACTCAGATCTGCTTCATATTAACCACAAAGCAATTTGGTCTGCTTTTATATTTTAAGAGTTTGCATATATTGTTGTTGTTGTTATTTTAATCTGGAGATCTCTTTGAAGTGATGTATAGAACATTAGTTTAAAGGTTTGATATAATCAATTTTATGTGAAGTATGAGTGTTTTGTTCTTAGCATAAAAGAAGTTCTTTAGGGAACAAGAAGTAGAATTAGATTAGTATACCATATTTAAAGTTGAAGACAGAATTATTCTGCAGAAAGATTAGAAGAGCAGATTTGAGGAAATGCAGGAATTGCTTAGAGAAGCTTATAAAATTCAGTGATTGGTAGATTGCTTGTGTGCTTGATAGGACAAGTAAAACAACAATACACTAAGCAAAAAATTTTAATTTATTGTGTCATTCTGTCGAAGGAAAAAAAGATTAGGACAGTTCTAGTGATTTTTGAGACTCTACTTTTAAAAATCATTAGATTTTAAATATAAACTGGAAATGTACATTGCTGTAGTCATCTTAAAACTTTTTACATATGTTTTTAACTGCAGAAGTACAGACTTTATAAGCGATTAGCTATAACTTGTTAGTTTGCTAGAAAGGAGTAAAAGGCTAAGGCTAAAATAACTACCAAGGAGTTAAACTCTAACTAAAATTTGGGTGTATTTTTGAGTATTAGTTGAAATAACTGATATTACCCTTGGAGAAGAAAACACATTTCCTTTATTCTTATTCATAGTTGTGCCCAGTTACTCGTAGGAAATATAGTTGGTGCTCATTTCAAGGCCTCCTCAACTTGACGGGAAGAAGGTAGTGGGATGCACTGCTTACTGGGATGAAAAGGGAAGCTATATTTAGTTTATCTAATGAAATTAAAAATATTAAGTATAGGCCAAAATTCCAAGAAGTCTAGAAAAAATCCCAAACTATCTGAATAAAATTGACAACAGCCGTAAAGGGCAGATATTAATAATGTGCAGCCTGTCATTCAAAGCCGATGTGCTTGTATACTTATTTTCCACTGGAAAAATACATTTGGAAAAGATATATATAATGTTCCAGTCAAAAGAGAATATACTAGAGTGAAATATGTACCATTATGAGTAAATTGATGTTTATGTTTTGAAGTGATTTTCTGGTATTAAGGGTAGATTGGCTGGATTAATCAGAAAATACATTGCACGTTTTATTTCTGTAGTAAACTAGTGTAATCAATCAGGAGGTACTACCAAATAAGAGAGATGTCCAAAATGTCTTTCTTTGGTTTTTGTCACCTTCATTTCAGAGTCCGGATAGTGAACTATTACAGAATTTTTCTATTTTACGGTCATTATTCAGAGAAGCAATTTCAATTCATCCTTGAAGGGTGGCTGCATGAAGAATGATTATGTTCTTTTTATTTTTAAAGTATGAAAATTTTTGAGTCTGTGATGTGGTAATTTGGAAAATAATACTTAATAAATACAAAAGTTTCATAATATAGTCCTTAATGTCAGGAATAATGGAAATGTGAATGTCTCATAGGTGAGAGATTATAATAAGAGATAGAATCATAAAATAAATATGAATTCTATCTTGGCAACTGGAACCGAGCAAGATTTTGTTTTGGAAACTTGATTTAGTGTTTGTCAGAAATTGGAATCTGGACGTAGAATCACTGAAGTCCATTTATTTTGTTGCTTTGAAATGGAACTCTATTTGATATAAATTTCATATGTATGTGATTATGAAATAGTCTGTCTCATAATACCAGCCTTGAACTTTTTGAAGGAAGCAATATATTGGGCCTTTTTTGGAAGCTGTGTTTTTCAAGAAGAGGCTGATCTCTTACCATGGTGCTATTAGAAGGTAAATTTTTTATTTGCTTTTTTTTTTAAAAACCCCATTTGTCACTGTGAACTTAAAAAAATTAAAACTGGAGGCTTAGACTCTCCAAACATTTTGAAGGCAACTGTTTTTATTTGTTTTCTACATCAAGCCATGAGAAAATGAAAGAGGCACGTGCAATGTAATATAAGGGATAAGAAAGCTCATTTTATTGTTTTTAAATAGGGTTAGTTTATCAGCTTCGAGCACTTGGAATTAAGCATAGGCTTGTTACAGTTTGGATTTGGAGATGTACCACTAATGTTGTTTGCCTTAACATTTGCTAATGTTAAGTTTGCCTTGTGTGTGTTGTGTTTTCTCTAAGTGCATGTCCCTGAATTCTAATTCACTTAAAAATCTGGTGCTCTGGTGTGTTCTATAGACGGCACTGCGCTAAGGTCGGGTGTAGTAGTTTGCATTCTTTTCCACCCATTCAGTATCTTAATATGTCTATTTTAGTCCACGAGGACTTATTTTACTAAAGAAAAAAATGTGCAGATGTTTTTAAGCTGTATTACATTCGTGGTTTGAATCTTAACTAGACAGAGCTGGGAAATTAAATGAAACTGTGGTGGTAAAAGTTTTAGAGAAATGTAGTACACAGGAGTTGATGACCCGCGTTTGCCAGTCTCTTCTGTGATAAATGTGTTTTAACAATAAATCACATTTTAATAATAAATACATGTGTTAATAATAATACATTAATAATATATAATAAGGATTTATCAGGAATTAGGATAGTCAGTTGTGGCTGTTTTTCCTCCCTTATTTTCAAGATATAATGCACTTAATGATTACCTGCTTTCTTCTACATTTAAAATATTCAGTGTCAGTAGTAAAAATGGTTTTTTGATACAGGAATTTTTTTAAGCCCAAGGTAGGGAAAGGGCTTGTTGGGAAATTTGACCGAAGATATGTTCACATGGATTTGAGATGTCTGATTTGCTGTGTTTGGATTTCTGGGTGAGTAGACTATGAATAACCAGTGATTAATTGATGATCTGTGTTTGTAAGGATCATCAATTAATGATGAGAATTATCTGTGTAGTGTAGTCGAGTATAGCCTTGAGAGTTAGGCAGGAGGAATTCAAATCCCTTAAGCAGTGGTTTGTAGTTGTCTGGTGGATGAAATGGGTGCATTGACTTAGAGTTTAGTTTGGGCCCCACCATGGTTGGGGTATTAGAAGAGTGAAAAATTCTGCTTTTCTGTCCTTCTTTGAGTTTGGTACCTATTGAGAGAGAGGCAGAAAAGTCAGATGGAGATCAAAGTACCAGTTTCAGTGTGGTGGTTTTATTGGATTAGAGGATGTGACTTCTATCTGTGGCCTTTTGCAAGTTGGGCTTCCCAGTGTAACCCCATATTGAGACTTTGGGCTTTTGTTTGAGGAGTGTTCCTGTGTATAAAGCAAACACAGATACCTGGATTGCTCCTCACACCCAGTGGGGCCTGATGACCCAAAGAGAGGTAGGCCTGCTATCTGCCATTGAAAGGCAGGGCCAGTTACACCTTGCAAGTGAAAGAGTTGAAGGGGAGATGCATGTTCCTTATGGCAGGCAATTCTCTCTCTCTCTCTCTCTTTTTATTTATTATTTATTTTTTTGAAGATTTTATTTATTTATTTGACAGACAAAGTTCACAAGTGGGCAGAGAGGCAGGCAGAGAGAGAGGAGAAAGCAGGCTCCCCGCTGAGCAGAGAGCCCAACAGGGGGCTTGATCCCAGGACCCTGGGATCATGATCTGAGCCAAAGGCAGAGGCTTTAACCCATTGAGTCACCCAGGTACCCCGTTTTTTGTTTTTTGTTTTTTGTTTTTTTAAGATTTAATCTACTTACCTGAGAGAGCAAGAGAGAGTGAGCAAGCTAGAGAGAGCGAGCATGCACAGGTTGGGGGTTAGGGACAGAGGGAGAAGCAGACTCCCCGCTGAACAGGGATTCCCAGGATCCAGGGATCATGATCTGAGTTGAAGGCTGACACTTTACTGACTGACTGAGGCACCATTTCTTGAGAAAATGAGGAAGAGGCTGAGGCAGGTGTGTGTGCTTGGTGGAGAGAGAAGATAGAAGTTTCTCTCTAAATGCTTCCGATATGAAACTCCTTTACCATGAAGCTGTAGGAACTCTGTGCTTGAAGTCACAGTGAATTAGTTCATTTTCCTGAAAGAAATATTTTACCTCCTTTAACATTAGTGTTCAGATCCCTTGTTTTTAACCCTAAAATGTCAATGGAAAAAAAGAAACCCTATCCTGTACTCTTTCACATTTGAAATGTATTAGATGTGCTTTTATAGTGTTTTGCTTTTGGGGGTCAGAGAGTGAATGATCTGAGAGGATAGGTTCTGTGGAAGGTTTCAGGGAATGTAATTTCTTACCAAGGCTACTGCTAGGAGTTGGTATATGCTATTAACTGCTTTATAGGATTTGAATTTTCATATACATGAATATATATTCAATATATTCATATATACCCATTAATATATATATGAATATATATATTCATCTAGGATTATGAATTTAATGTACCAGCTGGGTACTCCTCGGGTATGGTCCTTGACGCTGGATGACTATTGGGAAGCACATCTGGACAAATACAGAAGAGTGTGTCCTTTTTGATATCCAAGGAGAAAGTAGCTTTGTTTCCCTGAGGGGTCACCCTAGGTTGAGTCTACCTTTTTGGATCCCTAATTGAAATGTTGTATGGAACACAGTCTGAGATTAATTTAACCATGCAGGTTCTTTCCTGGTCCTCTTTGACAAAGCAAATCTTTTCTTTTCATGCTTACCAGCAAGAACCTTTGATTCTTGAATAGTGTAATTGTAGAGGAAAATAAAAAATATAATCAGTTTCTTTTTTTTTTTTTAAAGATTTTATTTATTTATTTGACAGATCACAAGTAGACAGAGAGGCAGGCAAAGGGAGAGAGGGAAGCAGGCTCCCTGATGAGCAGAGAGTCTGATGCAGGGCTCCATCCCAGGACCCTGAGATCATGACCCGAGCTGAATGCAGTGGCTTTAACCTACTGAGCCACCCAAGCACCCCTATAATCAATTTCTTAAAAGTCTAATTTGATTACTTTATTGTAGGTTGTCAGAACCCTAGTATTTTTTTTTTCTTTCTTTCTTATTTGTCTTTTCCTTTGGTCATTTTACTTGTAAATATTTTTTTATGGTGATGAATGTGAAGGAGATGAAACATAAATTAGCTTTTTTTTTTTTTTTTTTAAATCTTGCATGCATCTGGCTTGAAAATATACATGACTGGGGAACTATGAAAAAGGAATTGGAAGTATTCCAATAAGAGTTTTATGTTGTTAAAAAAATGACAGCTTTATGTTTCCATACTGTTTACTAGACACTTAGTTTGACCACTTGGGAGTCTTTTAGGTTTTAGAGTATTTTCTTTCTCAAATTGAGTTTGATTTTAGCATATTTGAACTTTTCATTGATGCCTCATGAGGTGCAGTATTTTTTTGTGGCTAATCTTTCCTTTTTCATTTTCAGCTGATCCCATTAAGATACTGATGCCTTCGCTGTCTCCTACAATGGAAGAAGGAAACATTGTGAAATGGCTGAAAAAGGAAGGTGAGCAAGTACACTACTAATGCCCTTGTTATTTCGTTGTTTTGGGTTCTTTTCTAATCCGCTATATTATCCAACACATGTTAAATAAATCACATCCTCCGCTAGTTATTTTAAGTTTGTTTAAATAAACTTTTCCCATGGTAATGTATAATGTAGGGAATGTTTTCTGGGTTCAACCTATTATCTTTTCATAAGCAGAGAATGGTTAAATATTTTGAGACATGTTTTTCTGAATTTTAGTTTTTATACTTAGTTTTTAGTGTCAGCATCATAAATTTGTTGATCCCCTTAAGTTAATTTGTGATTTTATGACGATGCTATCTGTGTGTGTTTGTGTGTGTGTGTGTGTGTGTGTGTGTGTGTGTGTGTTTCCTGAAGCTAAGCAAGTTGATTATAAACTTCATTGGCAAGAACAAATAAGAATAATAGAGAAAACTCTCAAGAGCAGTAGAGGATTCTAGCCCTACTAGATTGTGAAATGTATTACTATGCCTCCATCATACAGAGGGACAAAGTAATGATTAATGTGAAGGCATCTGGAGAAGGAGACTTTGTATTTCTGGTTGATGCTTTCTCCCCATCCACTGCCTCTGGTCATTGCCACGTGTGGCAATAGAGTAACCTTCCCCGGTGCAGGTATTGACTGGGACAGCTTCCTTCCGCACTTGATGTAGCTGTGTTTCCCTCTGCTTTACTCATTCTGCAACATGTTTAACTTTTGTGAAGGAAAGAGGTTGTTAGATATGCAGAGAAATGGACCATATGAGTTCGCACAGCCGTTATTATGCTTCAGCTTGAAAAATGATGAAACAAGTGTTAAAAACTGAAAGAGGAAAGCTTAGTATGACATGACTTGGGATGCCTTTTCTGATTCCAGAGACTAGCCCTGGCAAGGACTTGTATGTGACTTGGTGGACACAGATGTTATCCAGGCAAATGCTGGTATTGAGTAGTCCAGTCTAGCACTTATAAAATAACATTGAGAGTTTTGGCAGTAGATGAGAATTCAGTCTGACAGTTATCCTGTGATTCCAGGAGATAGAGCCATTCATGGTTTCACTTTTGCCAATGATGACAGATGTGGGGATTGGGAAGAAGGCTACAAGTATTTACGTCTGAACGGTAGCCAAATAAGCTTGAGAGTTTAGGAGGAGGCCTCAGTTCTTTGAGGGAGACTGGGGTGCTAGGTAATGCACCAAGATAGATTACAAAATGGACCTCACAGCAGGAATTTGGGACTAGATATTAGACCAATATGGAGGTTAGGAGGTGTGGTACAGTGAGGCTGTGCAGATGGCTATGACTGGTTCTTGCTGTGCTAGATACCACATCTGGTTGGAAACACTACTTAATTCTATTGCTCAGTGGGGAATGTCTTGATATGTCTCCTTTTCCTTCTATGACTAGCATGTAATTGGAACACACCCAGCAACACAGTAAGTGGTTGATTAGTAAATATATTGGCAGGGGAAGAATAAGCCAAAAGCAGGAAATGTGACAGGGATCTAAGCTTTGGAGATGAGGTACTGTTTGACCTGGCCCTTGTAGGGGTTTTGTTTTTGTTTTTTTTTTTAAAAAAAAAGGTATGAAAGGCCATCCTGGGTAATGTTAACATTTTGGCAAAGTGTTGGAAGTGAGATATCATGACATATGTTTTGGCAATAGTAAGTAGTTCAGGCTGCATTAAGGGCATAGTGTGTGTGAGGTCATATAGATTATAGGAAGGATATTAAATACTAGTCATCAGTCTGTGAGGGTCTTTATCCTAAAGCCAAGATATAGCCACACTCATGGTTATTTTATAGGAAGTGGTTTCTGTGTGCTTTCTTGAGCCTTGTTTGTGGCATTACACGGAATGGAGAGGCCCTAACGGCAATCTAGTGTCAAGAGCAAACTCTAAGTCATTTAATAGCCCCCTTTTCCCACTCACATTGGAAAGGTCAACCCTGAGGACTTTCAGTCACTATAACCATCTAAGCAATGGGGTAAGGCTTCTGCTCACTACTAAGTAGAAAATTATAAAGCAAATTTCTTAATGGTAGATGGTGCTTAAATACAAGAAAGGGGAATCATCAAATGCTAGCAGCACCCACAGTTGTGAGTAGGAATAGGAGCCATGTGCCCTATGGTGGCCGGAGGTGGAAAGAATAAATGAGATTGGGCACAGGTGTTTTTGAGGGAAGAAGGAGAGAGCAGGAGGAGGGGAAATCAAGAAGTTAGGTTTAGGCTTTGATATGGTAAATTTGAGATGCTTATTAGACATTGAAGCCAAGGTATTGAATAGATGATTGGTTGTAGGATTTGCAGTTCATGAGTGAAGACTGACTTAGAGATAGAAATTTGAGCGTCATCAGTATTATATGGATGGAATTTAATGCCATATCATAGATAACAGGTGAATTCATTTATTTGACTTGAGATCTCTATGGAATAAAGAATGCTTACTCCCTTGAAAATTTGCTTTCGTATCCTGCCTCATGAGGCTGTGAGGTCCACATTTATAATTCTTGCATTTTCTGGGAACCCACAAGCGGAGGTAAAGTCGTTCTGGGCTGATAATCTTTCTGGATTACCTGGCAGAAGCCATTATTTTGGAAAGACACAGTGTCCAGTCCAAGCCGTACAAGATTACTAGATAAAGTGCCACTTATGAAGAGTTCACAGTCTTTAATTTAATAATATGCATGGAAGCAGTCTTTTAGGAGCAAAGGGCATGAGGCATAATAAGCAGCAGGTCCAGACCTACAAGAACTTCAGTTAATTAGAATTACTAGATACATAAAACTGTTTGAAATGACTACACATGTAAGAGAAGGAATTGGAAATCTGAAAAGAAAAAAAAAATCTGAAAAGAGACATTTTCCAAAAAGTTCAAGCAGATTTGAAGAGGACAAACAGAACTTCTAAGAATGAAAAATACTGTCTCTAAAATTAGAAAACAAAAAACTTAAGGTTGGGTTAAAGTGTAACTGAGCAAAGAAGTTCAGAAGTTCAACCTGAGAAAATAAGTTTGCATGCAACCCAGAGAGATAAAGCAGTAGAAAATATGAACTAGAAGTTGAGACATGAGGAATAAAATGAAAATCACCCAGTAATCCAATAGCAGTAATTCTAGGAGGAGAAAAAATTGAATGAGGAAAAGGTAATATTCAAGGCAAAAGTGGCAGAGAATTTTCTAGAATTTGAGGAGGACATAGATCACATAAATGAAAGAGCCAGCACTTCATTAGGAAGTACTCTGAGCAATTGGCTCTGCATGGCTGCTATCTTTTAAAATAATTACCAGTATCTAAGGAAGTTTCACCTTTATAAATAATGTAATCAATTGGAATCTATTTTTAGGTGTCTTTTTCCTGATGAATTACAGAGCTTTGGCTGTTTCCACATTCAGTATGACAGAGTGTTGCTGTCATTACATAATGATTCAGACACAGAACAGCCTTTTAGAGTTATTATAAAAAGATTAAATTTTTTCACATTTTGAGGCAAGTAGATAAGAAGGATTCTTTGGACCACATTTATCTTTCAGGCTTCCAGCTCACTGGCAACCTGATAACTTATTCACATCCATTAGAATACAGAGAGTATGATGAAGAGCCAGGAGACACATGGTCTCATCATTCTGTTCTTTTTTCCTTTTGATGACAATGTGCTATTTTCACATAGGACAAGCCAGGATATGCTATAAGCCCCTGGAACATGTTTCCCTGAAGGTTGCTCTTCAAATTGTGTTCTGCCAACTGAAGAGAAATGTTCCTTTACTAATATACTATAAATAATTGAGAGTAATCTTAATCTTTAGTCTTTAGTAATTCACCGTCTTCTTTCTTTAATGATCTTTTAAGCATACTAATATACTATAAATAATTGAGGGTTATCTTAATCTTTAGTCTTTAGTAATTCACCATCTTACTTTTCATTAACATTTATGTACAGTACACATGTGACTATACGTTTGAGTATGTGTGGGGCTTGATACATTTATGATAACTTGGTTCAGTCATTCTGTATTAAAAACATTTCAGTTCTTGAATCAAACTTTATGTATACCATTTTGTCTTATTAGCTGTGTTTTAAAAAAATTTGATCTTGAGATCTTTTTAATGCATGGTCACTGTTATTTGAAAAAATGAGTTTAGACCTTCAAATGTTAAGAGGATTGAATTTTTTTTTCCAAAAAAAAGAATAGTGTTTACCTAATTATAAATCTAGTTTATTTTTAAGGCTAATGATCTGATAACCTTTAATGGATAGCAGTTCAGCCTTAGAAACTTTTAATGATTTCTTGAAACTTTGAGATCCTTTAATTCACAACTACTATTACTGATGCTTTGAGGGGTGTTGGGAGGGTGTGTGTTTTCAGCTAAGGTGATAAAGGTTCAATGAAAGGAACTTGGGCTTGGGAATCACAGTTTGTCTTTTGGGGTTCCCACTTTGCCATGAAATATCCAGGAGTCGAACTAGTTAAAATCTAAGGTAATATTCCTAGCTTTAGAATTCTATGATAACTCAATTTCACTTTGTTTTGTCAGTCTTGGAAATATACAGTAATATATAAATTTTTCCCATTTTTGTTGATCTAGTGAATGTTAACAAAGCAGTTTTCTAATGAATGTTATAACAATTTTAGTCTGGGATTAAGTAAAGAATATGCATTTTAAAATTGGTGGAGAAGATACTTCAAAAGTGATAGGTAACATGTACAATGTCAGAATCTCTTGAAAGGTAAACGGAACTCTAATTCCACATCTTTTTTTATAAGTTTGTTATTTGGAGGGAAAAATGTGCTTCAGATATTTTCAGTTTAATGAGCATGGATATAGCTTATTTTTTCATCAATTGAAATCAAATCTGTTAAAATAACAAAAGGAAGAAAATATTCGTGTGTCCGCCCTTTTGTGAGAGAATATTTGAGGGTATGAAAAGCACTGTTTTCTCTCTTGGGTATTTCAGGGCATACCATGAAATACTGGAAGAAAAGTTGGTGGAGGTAGTCCCACAAAATTCTTCCTTAGTCACGGTGTCTGGAACATAGCGCGGGCTTCCTCAGTGATGTTGGCTGCTGCTGCTGCCCTCAGAGACTGTCATGTTATGTGGACATTGCTCTTGTCATGTGACTGGAAACTGCGACTCTCAAATAGCTTTGGTATAAGTCTTTAGACAACATCTCATTATGTGGAGTGTATAATTCTGAAGTAAAACTGCGTTGAAGGAGTTCTTCCCATTTGAAAGTGTAATCACAAGGTACCATTGGGGAGTCACATGGGTCTCTGAATTCTACTGAAGAAGAGCTCCCATGTCTGTTATTTCTGGGGATTTGTATCCATGTTTGTGGTACTAGAATGGAAAACTGTTGAAACATGTGTTTCATAAATAGCTTCACCATTTTTTTCAGTCTGTTACATTTTAGCAGCTTTATTGAGGTATAGTTTACATACCATAGATTTTGCTCATTTTAAGTGCACAATTCCATGGTTTTTAGTTAGGTAGAAAGAGTTGTGCGACATCACCGTCCAGTTTCTCAGAACATTTCTGTCACCTGCAAGACCTCGGGTGCCTGACTGCAGTCACTTCTTTCTCCCATCCGTAGTGTGATCTGCTTTCTGGCTCTACAGTTTTGCCTTTCCTGGGCATTTCATGTAATAGACTCCTATAAGGTGTTGTCTTTTGTGACTGGCTTCTTCCGTTTAGCATGATGTTGGGGTTCATCCATGCCATAGCACTTGTCAGCAATGTCTTCCTTTCAGTGTTGAACAGCACTCCTTCTGTGCTCTTCTACATTTATTGTTAATGTTGCTATCATGTCAGGATTTTAGAATTGGTGGATGCAGTTACTGATTGCCGCTTTAATAGAACTTTGTATGGCGATGGAAATGTTCTGTGTCTGCCCCGTCCCATATAGTGGGTGACCCCTGGCTACCTGTGTGTTGAGCACTTGAAAGGCAACATAATAACATGTAAAGGGTCAGGAGGATGTAAGGGAGGTTGACTTGGCCCAGCCATTTCCTTCTGGTAACTGCTATTCCTGCCTTTAGCTCTCAGGGCAGGGCCTCAGATAGCCTAGGAGCATAGTTGTCTGGGGTCTTTGGTCATGCAAATAATATTTTGTGTGTGTGTGATGAGGTGAACAGGGTTGACAAACACTGACTAGAGGCCCCTCCTTTGTCTTCCCACATTGCTGTAAGCCCTGATTGGGTGGGATGGCCATGGCCTGCTTGTTTGTACTCTTTGGTCACATTAAGAACTTCTTGAAGCTGGTTTGTCCGATTTTATTATTTTTTTTACCATACTGTCTTGTACAATGTCATTTACATACTCAACTAGTATTTGTTGTGTAAACCATTGAATTATTTTTCTCAAATCATAGCTGTCATTATGCTTCAGCTTAGTACTGAGAAGAGGTTTTTTTCTTACGGAGATGTGATTTACTTGGTCTTAAGATAAAAGCTAGCTTCTCCCCCATTACCACAACCATATACACCTTTACACCTTTTGAAGAAAGACTTTTATTCTTAATTTTTGGCAGGACAAAATTATTTTGTTAAAGTCACAGGCTGTTATTTACTTCTTAAGCATGACCGTTGTGTTTGATCAAGACTATACTTCATACCCAGAATTTAAAAAGAGAAAGGGAAACCTCTGGAACTCCAGGCCTCAGCTCCGGCAGCTGCCCATCTGGACAGAGGATCCAACGATGATGCTGGCTTCGGTGCTGGGGAGCGGCCCCCGGGCGGGCCTCTGCTCTGGCCCCTCCTGGGGCCCGCACTCTCGCTCCGGGCCCGCTCCACCTCGGCTGCTGACATGCGCCACGAGGAGATGGGGCGGGGACACTGCAAAGCTGCCATCTCCTGCAACATGGCAGCTGAGGAGCCGTCTATCACCTCGCACCATCCATGATGTTCTGTCGGCTTCTCGGCCTTCTCCTTTGGACTACAAACTCTTTGTGGACAGAACCATGTCTTCTCATGTTGATAACCAGTGCTTAGTATGATGCCTTATATACTAATGGGCGTTGGATGATCTGTTTGAAAGGACAGTATGGGATAGGGAGTGAGAATGAGTCCTGGTTCTTAATGGTTCTCAATAACATACCAAATGTTTTTATCTAAAGATGTTGTGGAGTGTTTGAAGATGTATATGAAGAGTTAACCTAACATTTCCAGTTCCATGATCTTTTTTTTAACAGTGAGGCTTTCAAAACCTTCCTGAGAGAGACCTTAAGTAATTTGGTCAAGATTACTTGTACGTGTCAGAGCGCGGAATCAGACCTGTGTCTGAGTTGGAAAAGTTCCGTGTAACTACTCTGCTCCGCAGCTTTTCTCAATTATAGCACTAACTTGTTAATCGAGGCCAAAACTGAGGATATTTAGAATCATCATGGCTTTTTATTAGTCTCAAAATTTTCTTTTGGTATTTACGTTATGTTCGCTTATTGATAGCTAGTACCTTAGTTTCATAAAATTAGGGATAATGTGCCCTTATATAGTAACGCGACATTTCAGACTTTGCTGTGGTTTCTGGGGAAAGTTCACTGTGTAAAGGATTGATCCTTCTCTATGTTTCTTTCCATTTTCTCTCTCTTGCCATTCTCATATAGCAGCTACATGTATGTTAACATGAATTAGGTGTATATACAGTTAAAACACCATAAAAAGGAAATAGGCTACCTGAGCTATTAACTGTTAGGAGCATGCCGCAAATCAAATGTTAGAACCAAATGAAATATAAATGATAGTTTGGTGTATACTTTATGATGACATGAGGATTTGTGAAATTACTGCAGTTTTTTTTTTCTTCAGGTGTTTTAATCGCAAGCTCATTATGTATGAAACCCTAACTAGAGTCCAGGGTAATGAGGTAGAATGTAAAACACTTAAGATGTATCCTATTCATATTGTGAGGAAGCTCATAGCAAGGTAAACAGAGAAAAACTCAATTGAAAACAGAAAGTAACAGTAGCAACATGACATTTTAGAATGCAATTTGTGATTCATTTCAAATTAATTACAACTGTTGTGGGAGTTTTGGAATAGGAACAAAGTCATCTAGATTGATTGATGGCTGATCAATGGTTTGTTTCTGTGTGTGTGTGTGTGTGTGTGTGTGTTTATCTGTGGTTCTTAAAGGGTGTTTGGAATTTGCAGTAGGTGAGCATAATTGATAAAACATTCTACTGTTTTCTTATGGGGAGAATTTCTAGGTGTCTAGAAGATGTATTTAATTGCTACGTTGCCTAGTTCAATTGTTTTTTCCATGGTTACTGCAGAATCATAAGGGTATGATTTTTTTTTTCTTTTTGAAATACAATCTATTTTAACTATGAAAACATCTGTGAAGTGTATAAGATGATATAATCTGCTTTCTCTGTGTGACATACAGGGTTCCGTTTGGGTCTGATTTGTGCTTACCTCACCAGCCTAACCTCTCATTGCTTCTCTCAGGTACTATTAGCCAGCTCCTCCAAAGTTTCCTGTTCTCTTTTGCTTCCTGGGCTTTGGGTATGTTGTGCCTTCTGCTTGGATCACTGCTTTACTTGATTGTCTTCTCATCTTTTCAGGCTCAGATTATCTATATGTATAAATAGTATGTATATAATACACATAATTCTGTAAGTAAATAAATATTCTTTTTTTAGGAAGCTTTTCACCTTGCAAAAACTAAATTAGATATCCCTCCTGGATGTTCCTATAGCATCCTAACTTGACCTAATCCCACCATAATCTCCAGTTAATTGTCACTAGATAGTAAGCAAGCTTGAGGTTAGAATCTTAACCTCCCCCCACCACTGCTGTATCCTCAGTGCCCTACAGAATTTTTTTAAAATTTTATTTATTTATTATTTGACAGACGAGATCACAAGTAGGCAGAGGCAGGCAGAGAGGAGGAAGCAGGCTCCCTGCTGAGCAGAGAGCCCGATGCGGTGCTCAACCTAGGACCGTGGGATCATGACTTGAGCCGAAGGCAGAGGCTTAACCCACTGAGCCACCCAGGCGCCCACCCTAAAGCATTTTTAATAAATATTTTTTGAGTAGAAAAATCTCTTTGGGGGTTAGGCCAATAATCTCCTTTTAGGTGTTTCATAAATATCATCTAACAGATAATGTTGATTCCATTAAAATAGTTTATATAGGCAGTTCCAAACTCTTTTAACCGAAGATAATAGAACCATCTATGTGACCATCTTGGTATACAGTGTAGTTTCTGTACAGTGAACTTCCTTCCAGAGCATATTTATTGTAATGTTTTCGATTTTTCTTCATGTTCTTTTATTGAGTTTGCCTATGAATACTGCTGTATTAGCTGTTTTTTGGTATGTGTGGGAAGGAGTGTACTTGCCTATTACATGTTTTTCTGTACCTATATTTTTATTCTGGTTTTGTTTTAGGTCTGTCTCTGTAAGCCACGTTTATCCAGATTTTATTTTTTTGTATTCATTTTGGTAATTGCTGCTGCTTTTAGTAGGCTGTTTTAATCTATTTATTACAATTACTGATACATTTGGACTTATTTCTACAATTTCGGTGTATTTTTAATTTTTTTTCTTTTCCACGTGTCTGTCTTCAGTTGGGTGATAGTTTTTATTTCATTTTTCCTCTGCTTTGCGGAATGCTGTAGATTATATTTCTACTTGAGGGTGTACATCATTAAGTATTTTGGATGCATATTTAAGTCTTGGTAATAAAATCTAGAGTTATTTAGCATTTTTCCTGCCTATTTATATCAAAAGTTCTTTGCATGCTTTAACCATCAACTAAATATTTTCTTATCCAGCTCACTGTTTGTAAGAGTTTGAGTTTTACATTTTTTAAACCCTCGGAAATTAGCTTTTAAATGATTCATAGTTACCATTCTATCAATTTCTGTAGTAACTTGTTTCATGTAGTCCATTGGTCCCCTCCTGTGTCCATTTTTCTTCTTGATGAACTGCATTTTTTAATAGCTCATCAATAGGTGGTATTTCTTAGCCTTTTATGTCTAAAGAACCCTTTTCCTTTAGTCTCTCTCTCTTTTTTTTTTTTAATGAAAGAGAGAATGGGGTAAGGGCAGAGGAGGAGAGAGAGAGAGAGAGAGACAGAGAATATTAAGCAGGCTCCACACTCAGAGCAGAGCCTGACACAGGGCTCAATAGCACAGCCCACAACCCTGAGATTATGACCTGCCGAAATCTAGAGTGAGACACATAACTGGCTGAGCCACCGAGGCGCCCCACTTTTCCTTTATTCTTGAATGATGGTTTGGTTGCGTATAACATTCTAGAAAGTTAGTTTTCCTCAGCTTTTTGAAGATATTACTCCATTGTCTTCTGATCTTTATTACAGCTTCTGAGAAGTATGCTCTCTGTCATTTCCATTGACGTAATCTGGCTTAATTTTCCTCTGATAGATTTTAAGGTTGTTTTTATTGTATAGAATTATTGTATGGCATTTCACTGCAGTGTATGTACTGTGGATTCATACAGTCTAATACTTTTTTCTGCTTAATTTTTTTAATGAGGTATAAATTTTAGGAAATATGAACTCAATTAATTTTTACATGCATGTATAACCAGGTTACCACCACCTAGTCAAGATTCATAATATTGCCAGCAAGCTACAAGGCTCCCAGTGCACCTTCCTAGTCAATACAGTGTAGTTTACAATGCTCTAAACTCATTCAGAGCTCTTTCATGTTGAGGATATGTATTTTCCATTGTAGAAAATTCTCAGCAATTATCTTCTCGTGTATTGCTTTTCCATTATTCCCTCCAGTCTTCTCTTGGAAAATCCATTAGACAAACATTGCAGCCTCAATCTGTGTCTCTTACTGCTTTCTTCTATTTTTAATCTTCTTCTCTGCATGTAGTAAATTCCAGGTAGTTCCTTAATGCTGCCTTCAATTTACTAATTCACTTTACTATGTCCAGTCTAGAATACATCCCATTGATTTTTTCTCTTTATGTCAATGACTGTATTTTTCATTTCCAAGATTTCTAATTAGGTTTTTCCTTCATATGTGATGTCATTTTGTTTCGTTTCTATACATTGTTTTTTATCTCTTGTTCTCGTGATGGATCTTTTACCTTCATTTGTATTTCTGAACATCCTCAGAATACTTACTTAAAAATCTCTGGCAGGTTGCACTGAATGAATTACATCTGAAATAAATTTCTGTTTCCATTATTGGTTTTGTGGTTTTCTTTCTTAGCATTAAATTTCTTAAAATGTTTTGGAACTATCTTTCCTTCCTTCCTTCCTTCCTTTTTCTTTAAAAAGACTCTTTGTTTGTGTTTCAGTGTCTTTCCACCTGCCCCCCACTCTTCCTTTCCCCACCCCCAGTCTAGGAATTTTGCTGTTGATACTGGAGATATCAGTAGTTGCAGTAATGGAGCCAGAGAGTGGCTTGGCTCAGATCCTGGTATTGAGGTAGTGTTTTATTCCCTACCTTCCTAGACCTACAGTTCTGATTAAAGCCATAATCCTACTCTACAGGTCTTGATTGCCCCCTTTATTGGCTTCTACTATGAGTAGAAAAACTGACCCACCCCAAGCTTTAAGGGGACATTCTCATCTGCAACCATGTCTGCAGCAAATCACTTTTTGTTTTCTTTATTCCAAAGGAAACCACTGCATTCTCCCTGCTAACCTTTCCCCCTCCCTAGCCCCTCCACCCTCACCTGCTTCTAGATCCAGAAACAGCAAGTCAGGTCTTGCTCAACATTTTTGAGTTTCCATATTGTTTCTGTTGTACAGAAATGTTTCTTATTTGACCTCAGTTGTGTCTTTGACGTCTCTTTTTGTTTAATATGCTTTATTTATTTATGCTCTGCAGTGCCAACAGGGTTTCTGAATTTATGCTACAGTGTTAACCCAGAAGTGGTATTAATTGTAAAACTTTTCTCCTCGTGGAATAATAGTCAAAATATATTAAAAAGAAAGGAATAGGTCTGGAATTGATTTGTTTGAAGAGTCTATGCATTCATTGCTATTGTTTCTAAAATGTGATTTCATTTTTAATATCTGTTAATAATCTTTTGTAATTGCTATTTTTATTATAACAAATGTAGTTTATGTCTATTATAGAGCTTTTGGAAAATACAACAAACCATACACACATGCAAACCCACTCACATACACAGTGAAAATTACTTGTAGTTCTACAGCCCAGAGCTAGCTACCAGATATTTTGGTATTCATTATTCATGTTTTATGCTCTTAGCACACACTCCAGCCCACATAATTAACATTCGTATTTTAAAAAACAAAACAAACCCAGTCTTGTTTTGTAGGTGAAGCTGTGAGTGCTGGAGATGCCTTATGTGAAATAGAGACTGACAAGGCTGTGGTTACCTTAGATGCAAGTGATGATGGCATCTTGGCCAAAATAGTGGTAAGTTTTTATTTTGATTGTCTTCAACGGGATGAAGATCTCTTAAGTGTGAAGTTCCCTTTATTTTTACCACTGTATCTGTAGTGTTGTATTATCTGTATCTACATAGTATGTTTTTATCATTTTTAATTGTATTTTTTAAATTTATTTTTAAAAATTTTGTTTATTTGAGGGAGAGAAAGAGAAAGCACAAGCAGGGGGAGGAGCAGAGGGAGACAGAGAATCTCAAACAGATTCCATGCTGAGCGTGGAACCCAGCCTGGGGCTTGATCTCACAAACCTGACATCATGACCTGAGCTGAAACCAAAAGTCAGACGCTCAACTGACTGAGGCACCCGGGTGCCCCGTGATTGGCAAATTCTTTAACCTCTCTGTGCCTTTTTCTTCATAATAAAGTAGAGCTAATAATAATATATGCACCATGGAGCAGTAGTAGAGATTGAGATAATACATATATACTCATTACAAGACTTGTCACCCACCAAGCATCAATAAATATTGCTACTTTCATTATTATTGTAATTACTCACTCAGCTCTTGGTGACCATTAGCCCCTATGTCAATCTGTATGTTTATCTAATAATTTGTATTGGTTGTTTGCAACTGAACAGTAAATATCCATTCATGCCTCTGTAGTTTGGTTTGCACATCTGCTCGAAGTCCATTGTTGATACGTTTTTAATTCTGAGATACCGGCTCTCCTCTGTTTTGGGAATGGATACAGCACCTTCCTTTGTACATTTCACCCAGATGTTATATAATCTAATTAGATGTAGATCTAGAAATGGTTTTTCACTTGTGTTTCTTACTAGAAAATCCTTTTCCCTCTTTTCATCATTTATATGCTGCTTTTTACATTCTAATTATCAAACTTCCTTTACTTGTCATCTACATTATTAACAGTGTTGAAAATACTTCCTTGGAGGAAATATGAATGAAAAGCTAAAATTAATGAGGAAAATATAAATATTCATACCAAGAATAGTTTCTTCAACTAATTTATGCAGCGTTTTAGAAAAGGGAAAGATTGTTTGAATTACCATATGTAATAAACCCAGCTACATTTTATTGTGTATGCTTTTGGCAAGCTGTGTTCTTGGCCCTGGCTCTGGATTGTTTGACTATGAAAGGCTTCCAGAATTGATAGCTTTTCCCACTTAGCTGCTTAGTAATGCATTTCAAATTGCTAGCAGTGTCAGAGGTCAGTAGTGCCTGTTCATCTGGGCCCTAATGCTCTAAAAAGGTAGGGGGCTGAGGGGAGGGTATGATTAATAAGGGCTTTAGCTGCACAAATGGCTACTTCCTTGCCAAAGAAAAGATTGTATGTGTATTTTAGGGCTTTATGGCTTTATTATTATTCCACATGCGTTTTGAATAATAGGAATGGGAGTATATGCATGTCAGAATGTAACAGTTTTATGGAGAAAAAAAATCAAAGTGATACTAGGTGATATCCCTGGGGTTTTTAGTCTTTCACCCCTCTCTACTCTCAGCCCTCCCACCTCCATGCAGGTTGCACCTTTGTCTTTCATTGTGGAACAGTTCTCATATGAGTACATATAAACTGATTTTAATTAGAATACTTATACGAGATCTTTACTTTCAGAATCAAGGAGTTGGAGATTAATTAAAAGGCAAGTGATGATAGAAAGCTCTAGTTTTTAGCTTGCACACATTTTTTAAACCATTAGGAATTTTAACTATCATGTTCTTCATAGAGATTTGTTTGCCTAGTGTTTGAAAGGATTTTGTATTCTTCCCCTCCCCCTGCCCAGTTTCATATCTTTGTTCTCATTCGTAAGTTTTGCATCCGATTTTCATTTTATATGAAATAATATTTATTATGTTTCAGTTAGATTCAGAAAAAAGCTTAGAAGCTTTTAATAATGTTAATAAAGAATAATTGCTGTCAGTGTAGATAATTTTAGGATTTATTTCCAGTTTAGTTCAGCTAATGAGAAAGTTGTTAAATTCTTACTTAATTACTAGTAAATTGTACAGAAAACCTTAAATTTTTACACATGTATCAGTTCATAAGCTTAGTCTTAAATTAATTCAGCAGGCATTTTAAGTGATGTTAATAAAGTAGAATATTAGGATGACATATTTGGTTTTTTGTTTGTTTGTTTGTTTTAGAGGGTGGGTGGGGGAGGGCAGATGGAGAGGGAGAGAATCTTCAGCAGGCTCCATGCCTAGTGTGGAGCCTAATATGGGGCTCCATCTCACAACCCTGAGATCATGACCTGAGCTAAAATCAAGAGTCAGGTGCATAACTGACTGAGCCACCCAGGAACTCCTATTTGAAGAATTTATTAAAGATTGTCCTGTTTGGCTTCTAACATTTTAAGGTTATTATATAATTTATTACAAGCCAGGATACTTTTGGGGATGAAAAGGTTGTATGATCTTAAGATTATTTAAATGTACATAATTTTTTGACATTTTAATGTATTGACTGTCAAAACATTCATTGATTTTTATAACATTGATAGACCATTATTTTTCAAAATCATTTTCAAGAACAGAATTCTTTCTGAAAACTAAAATCCACGAATATTAAAGCAAAATTTTAAAAAGTCCTTCTTTTAGGGACGCCAGGCTGGCTGAGTTGGTGGAGCATGCAACTCTTGATCTCTGGGTCATGAGTTCAAGCCCCATGTCGGGAGAGTTTACTTAAAAAGGAAAAGAAATGCTTCTTTTTGTTGATCATCCTAAAATTAAAAAGTAACAAAGAATATTTTTGGTACTATTCATGTTCTTCAGTTTCTTAGCTGCATCTCACTCTAATACTGTGTCACTGGTGTTTTTCTAAAGAATCTATTTTTTTCTTTTTTTTTAATGTATTTTTTCAGTATGATTTTATTATTAGGTCCCTTTCACCCTTTATTTTTCATTAAATTGCCTGAGTCAACTTCAAAGTTGCATTTCATTGTTTGAAAGTTTATGATTGAAATTGGACATTGTGAGACCTTCAATTGATTCTTCTCTGTAGACAATAGCATTTTTAATTGAGAAAATAACCTCAAAGTTCAAAGCAAATTCTACTAAATGAGAGTCTCAGTTCTAATTTTTTCATGTTGAAATGGATAAATGACATATTAAAGTGGTAGATGAGTCTGTGTTCCCTCTGAATTAAAAGCTAACTGAATTGTAATCCGGTCTATATCTTCCTCTCTGTTAAGCTTGTTTTTTAAAGTAGGAGCATGATCTTGAACTGCTGTATGATAATTTTGGTCCTGTGAATGCAGTTTATGGATTTGGTACTTGGCGTGTTAAATGCTACCTGTAATGTCAGATTACATTTGAATTTTGGCTTGGATACCTACTGGTCTTACGATTTTGAACAAGTCGTTTTAACCTTTCTGTGCTTCAGTTTCCTTATCTCTACTTGAATATTAACATCACTTACCTCCTAAGGTTGTTAGGAGAGTTAAATGAGTTGACACAGTGCTAGAACAGTGCCTGGCACTTGACTGCCAAACTGTTAGTCAAGGACTTAATGAGTGTTTTTTCTCCCCCTCTCCATTTTTAACTTGTCATTGATTTGTTTTCAGCTTCAGTGTTTCTTATGTATTTTCCTTTGAGACCGAAATTCATTGTGCATGTAAGTTAAAATGTTTATCTTAAAGGATATAGACAGTTTCAAACTATACGATGGTTGAAGCCATGATGGAAAATACCTACTAAGGTTTCAGACCCGATCAGTCAGTCATATGACTGCTTCTCTCCCCTCTCCACAGTGCACACTCCTTCTGCGCTCAGCATCTCTCACACTATTCGATTTTACAGAAGAAAATATTTAACTTACTGATTATTTTTTAACTTCACATCAAAACACAGTTTTTACCACCACCTTTAATGGAGTGAACTCCTTCAAATAATTTCTCTGTTGGGAATTTCTGCTGTACAGATCTTGTCTCTCGACTTCCCCATCTCACATCCTCGGGGACGCTGGTGAGCTTGGGCCGGCTTTAGCACATTTGCAGGTGATTCGTGTCAGCCTAATGGAATGTCTCTTGTAAAGAAAGAGGCTCCATCCTAGGCGTCTGTCCCTTGGGATGGAGTTCAGCCCATGTATGGGTGTTTGGAGAAGTAGGTGCCCCAGGCTTCCCACCTACTGTCCCATGTTGCTGTCCACTCCCCAGTCCCGCCAGCCTGGGGAGTTGGGGTGGGCCTTGAGGTGAGACTTTCCAACGCTTACCAAAGGGCACTCCTCTGAAGTTCATTCCTGACCCGTGTTGAGTTTGGTTTTTGTTTTAAAATTTGTATTTAACATCATATTAACTCATCTTTTTGACATAATAGTACAAAAACTCCAAGTAGTACACAGAACTAAAACTTTATATTTTAGTGTGTTGACAGATAGCTAAACAAATTGTTCTTGAGCTGTTTATTATTTTTTCACAGCTTGAAATTCATTAGATACCCCTATATTCTATACTCTTTTCTTATATATATGTTTTTTGCTTCACCGAAGCATTATTTCTGTTCTCCATCAGTAATTAGTAAACTTAAAAAGCTTCCAAAATCCCATGGTTTATGCCTTATTTATTTTTAGAATAGCGTACATACTAATAAGCATCAAATTTAATGTTAATCAGAAACGTCAAGCCCATTTTAGAGTTAGGTTCTTAGTTATAATTACTATATTAGTGAACAGCCTACAGCCTCTCATTCTATTATTCATTAAATTACATCTGTAATGAACGTTATTTAATGTAATTGAAAGAGAATAATAAAAATGTTAAAAGAATGACATTTTCTTCCAGTACTGAACTTTAAAAACATTGTCATCTGAAGTTTCCCTAGGAACTTCTCTTACTAAGTAAATAAAAATCAGCCCTTTCTTTATAAGTTAATGTGTTGAAATGTTTGAAATACATATAAGTTTTTTTAGAATTCAATCTTACTTATCCTTTTGACATTAGCTATGAAGGATTGATTTAGCTGAGACACCACCGTGTTTCTGATGTACTTGTAAAAATTCATGGGATTTTATTTTATTTCTCAGGTTTTGTAAATAGATACGTTTGGGAAAAATTAAGTGTAAGGAAAGACAGAAACCAGCATTAACCAGAGTAGTTAACCTATTCTGTTTCTATGATGGGATATGCTTTTTTCCAGAGACTAAGTTTATAGAATACATTTTACATTAGATTCATGTTAGTAATAGGACTGATTTAGGGTACTTAATTCATTGTGAGCTCTTGGGATTCCTAAGCTATTGTAACAAGAAGCTATCTGGGAAAGAAAAAAATAGTTGAAGTAAACCACAGTCTTCTGGTTTGGATTTGTACAGCTTGACATCAAAAGGAAGATGGTAATGATTACTCTTACATATTTGAAAGCTGTCAGAGGAGAAATTCTAGTGTTTTTTTTTTTTTTTTTTCCAGGATGTAACATTAATAACTGGGATGGGAAGAGCGGTGAAGGAAGTTATACTGGGGAGCAGTAAGAAAGGACAGTGTTGGGTGGAAGGAGGAGGCAGGCTGACTTAGAAGCAGATTTTAGCTCAAATTAAGAGATCTTTCTAATCAGTACAGAATTACCTAAACTACTTCATATGATCATAGCCTTTCCATCTCTGCAATTATTTTCTTTTTAAAATACAGGTTGAAGAAGGATCTAAAAATATACGACTAGGTTCACTAATTGGTTTGCTAGTTGAAGAAGGAGAAGATTGGAAACATGTTGAAATCCCCAAAGATATAGGTCCTCCATCACCAGCTTCAAAACCATCAGTGCCTTGTCCTCCACCCGAACCACAAATTTCTCCTCCTGTCGAAAAGGAACACACACTGGAAAAACTGCAGTGAGTATGTTTATTTGGATGCTGATGTTTAAAAAAAAAAATTACAGCAGCTTTTAGGATATTTAATTTTTGTCATATTTAAAACATTTCTGCGCCTTACATAGGAAGTAGGTGATCTTCCCTTTTTCTCTTAGGTGACTGAGGCCTAGGATGATTCTTTTACTCTCATTATTCATTCAACAAAGAAATAGTTATTGAATACCTGTCACTTTCCAGGTAGTATGAAAACCCTGCGCACCTGGTGGAGAACAAAGCAGATAGTCTGTGTCCATGTTGAACTTGAAGTAGGTTTTAGGATTATAAGATGGAATTCAGTACCCCAGGCTTCATACTGTGTTTCTGTCCATGGAATTCTAGTTACCGTAATGGGAATTCCAGTTCTAAATGTATAACTAACGTAAAGTGGAATTGGCATCCTAACATGCATTCCTTTACAACTATACTGCATTTGAATATCTGACAGACTGGAGCCCAGTTTTGGCCCTGTATAACACACAGACTTAGTAAGCACCATTTCACTTCAGCCTTACACAGCTTTAATTGATGGATTCGGAAAAATTTAACAGGTTCATTTATTGAATATTCTCTGTACAAGATTACTTTTTCTTTATAAGAAAAAGTTCTTAAGAAAGGTCCTCTTAAGAACCGCTTTTGAACTTAAAACACAGATCCTTCAGCATTTTAAAATGTTTTTCCTTAAATTACCAGTATCAGTTCTTGTCAGTGATTTTGAAGTGCTGAGTTGTAAATTTCCATCCCCCCACACAGCATTTCTCCCTGTGTTGCTTTAATTTCCCTTTATTTTCTCTTTCATTTATCATGGAAATCAGAAGGTAGAATCAGGGAGGTACTTAATTGCTCTTCTCCTTAGGCAGAGATCATGGCGTTTCCTCCATCATTCTGTGAAGATCCATCACTAGAGACTTAATGAATGTGCAGCCCCGAGGTATAGAAAAACCAGCAGACCTGGGGCACCTGGGTGGCTCAGTCGTTAAGCATCAGGCTCTTGATCTCAGTTCAGGTTTTGGTGCCAGGGTGGTGAGTTCAGGCCTCCTGAATTGAAGCCCCATCCAGTGTGGAGCCTACTTAAAAAAACAAAACAAAACAAACAAAAAAAACCTCCTCAGACCTCAGAGTCTCAGTGTTGGCCCACACAGTGATTTTTTTTTTAAATAAATTTTTGAATGAGTTGTAGTTAATCTTACATTAAGAAATCTAAAATTTCAATTTCTTTTAAAAAATCTGAAGGTTGATAGCACTGCGCCCATATCACTGAGAGCTATTTCTCTGAAATACAGCAAGCACAACATTTGTTCTTCTCCATTTCTTGGTTATAAAGTTCGGGACTTAGCCCCTTTGACTCATTTTCTTTATCTGACTGTATAGTCTTTTGTGTTTGCTGCTTTATCTAAACGTCTTACCTGAAAAGTAGATACTTAGTAGTTGTGTCACTGCTTGGTGTATCTGTTTCCGTGTCTAACAATCAACATAAGTTTTTGCCACTTACTCTCCTGGAGTATATGTGAAATAAAAATGCTTTCATGTAAATAATAATGACTTTTAAAAATACATGAGTGATAAAATTCAGCAACACAAAACGAACAACCCAATTAGAATAGGCAAAGTACTCAAATGTACATTTCATCCAAAGAAGATGCGTGAATGGCCAATAAACATGCAAAAAGATGCTCAGTGTCACTAGTCATGAGGGAATTGCCAGTCAGTGCCACAGTGAGCTACCACTCCACATTTACTGGATTAGCTCCTGTTAAAAATAGTAATAATGTATTGATGGGAATATAGAGGATGAACCCTTGGGCACTGTTGGTGGGAGTGTGAAATGGTGCAGTCACTGTGGAAAACAGTACAGCAGTTCCTCAGAAAACTAAGAATAGAATTACCATATGACCCAGCAATTCCTTCTCTGGGTACACACTCAAAAGAATTGAAAGCAGGAACTCACGTTGATAATTGTACAGCTGTGGATAGCAGCCTTATGCACAGAGGCCAGAAGGTGAGAACAACCCTGGTGTCCAAAATGTGCTATATACATACAATGGAATGTTAATGTTACTCAGCTTTGAAAAGGAAGGAAATACTGACAAACATACGATGATGTGGATGAACCTTAAAGACATTAAAGTAAAATAAGCCAATTACGAAAGAACAAATACTGTATGATTCCACTTTTATGAGTTACCTAGACTAGTCAAATTAGTAAAGACAGTAGAATGACAGCTGCTTGGGGCAAGGGGGTGGGGCAGGAACGGGGAGTTACTATTTACCAGGTACAGAGTTTCAGTTTGAGAGAATGAAAATTCTGGAAATGGATGGTGGCGATGGTTGCACAACAGGGTAATTGTACTTAATGCCACTCAATTGTATGTAAATTGTAAATTTTCTGTAAATTTTTACCACACAGAAAAAAATGAAGGAGCAGTGTAGTTAGTTCCTTATTGATGTGTTTGATGAGGGGCCATGTGAAAAGTTATTAGTCAAAATAGAAGCTCTCTCCTTTTGAATATATACTCTTATTAAAAGAATATTTTGAAATAGTAACTAATTAAATTTGTATGAAAATGTTTGGGTGGTAAAATAAACCAAATTAGTAGGGATTAGTTTATTTGACTGTGACTATGGGAATCATTTTAACTTTATTATAAATTTTTATTTTTCTAATTATCAGTAAAACTGTTGATGTTTAGGTATATTTGGTTCAAATTATGAGTGTTTATTGGTTTTCTTAATCATCACATTTTCTTCTTAGGTTCCGTTTAAGTCCAGCTGCCCGTAATATTCTGGAAAAACATGCCCTGGATGCCTGCCAGGGGACAGCCACTGGCCCGTGGGGGATATTCACCAAAGAGTATGTTTGTGCTTTTTCTAATAACCAATTCCATTAGTTATCATGATCATCTTTTTCTGGAAGTATTTAAAGAAGAGTTTATTCAGTGTTAGGATTTAAAAGGACATACACTGTTCTTTTGTATTTTCAATTGCTTTTGTGAGTGCAGACTTGTATTCTATGCAAGACTTATTTCAGAGTAATTACAGCATTAGTGAAAAATGGTTCTGATTCAGTAACTAAGCCAGATCCTTAGAAATAGTGATAAATGCAGAAAATTATAGAGTGCAGAGTGATGAAACTTTATATTGTTTTACATTTGTTTGAAATAAGCTTAAATCACATTTAAATTTTTAAAACCTGGAAATATCCTTTTAAAAACAGTTTCATTCTTACCTGTTTGGATTTTAGTCACTTGTATGATCAAAGTGATTTCCATATGTGGTTGGCTCTTTTTGGATTTTCTTTTCAATTCCACTGTCCATGAGTTGCACCTAATTTGTTCAGTACCACACTCTTAATTATAAATACTTTATAGTAAGGTTTAAAATTTGATAGAGTTTTTCCTTGTTCTTTTTCAATAGACTACTTTTCTTGGTTTATTCGTACTTTATTATCTTTCCAAATGAATTTTAAACAATTAATTTGCCCTGATGGTACAGGGGAATGATGGTGTTTTTATTGGGATTGTATCACATTTTACAATTAACTTGGGGAGGGATTGATGTCTTGATGATCCTGAGTCTTCCTATTCAAGAATACTGATACGTTTTTCTATTTGTTTACATTTTGTTTCTTTTAAGAATGTATGAGAACAGGGGTGCCTGGGTGGTTCAGTGGGTGCCTTCGGCACAGGTCATGATCCCAGGGTCCTGGGATCAAGCCCCGCATCAGGCTCTCTGCTCAGTGGGGAGCCTGCTTCCCTTCATCTCTCGCTGCCTGCCTCTCTGCCTACTTGTGATCTCTGTCAGATGAATAAATAAAATCTTAAAAAAAAAAAAAAGTGTATGAGAGCAGATGGTCCCTGCTCTATTGAAACTTAGTCTAGCAGTGAAGACAAAGATTACTCCTTTAGACATATGATCGATGTAAAATTGCTATAGTGGTGTGTGTTATTTTAGAAAGAGAGAGTGTGAGGAGGGGGCAGAGGGAGAAGAAGAGAAAGTCTTAAGCAGACTCTGCACTGAGCGCAGAGCCCAGAGCAACGCTGAGATCGCTGAGATCGCTGAGACGCTGAGATCATCACCCTGAGATCATGACTTAAGCTGAAACCAAGAGTTGGATGCCTAAACCATCTGCACCACCCAGGTGCCCCTCTGTTACATTTCTATTGGTGGTAGTAACTCAAATTGAGTTAACATTTTAAAGCAGTATGCTTATTCCCCATTTACTATTGATAAAAAGTGTTCAGTAATATCAGCTAACATTTCTTAAGTTGAGAAAAGTTATGAAATTAAGTGGCAGTGCTGGACCAAGGGACATTACTTTTTTTTTTCACTAGATTATTTTACTCTTCATTAAGGCATTGATTTAGGGCGCCTAAGGTGGTGGCTCAGTGGGTTAAGTGTTTGCCTTCGGCTCAGGTCATGATCTTAGGGTCCTGAGATGGAATCCAGCATTGCATAGTGCTTCCTGCTCAGTGGGGAGTCTGCTGGTTCCTCTCCCTCTGCCCCTTACCCCTACTCATACTCATTCTCTGTCTCTCAAATAAATAAATAAAAAATCTTCAAAAGAAAAATAAAACATTGGTTTATTTGGGGGCATTTCTTTTATGGTGAGCAATCCAGGCTTGATTCTTAGGTAGCCTCATTTACCTGTGTTACAGCTGTATTGATATGTTCATCAGACATGTGTATGCGGTTCTCTTAAATGCATACCATGAGTTCTGCCATACTACATGCGGCGTAAATCAGCTGTCCTGACCCATGACTGAAAAGTAGTATCCTAGACTGTGAAGTTTTAAAGGAGTTAAAAAGTTTCACTTAGCCATAAAATATTAAAATTAAGTATCTTCATAGCCAGTTAAGCCTAGTTTTTCTCCCATATCCATCCTATTATTTGTCCCTTGATTTTATTAATCTACCAGTCTGTGTTTTAGTAAGCTTTCCATAAAAATGGGATAAAGCAACTTTTTTTGTAACCAAGTAGACTTACGTGTATTTCTGAGGGATAGGACCGAGAGTCTGTATTTAATTCATTAATCATTGATCAAGATTTGGTGAAATCTTTGGTAAAGTAATCATAGTAATCATAGCTGTACCTTGGATTAATTCCACAGATTTGTAGAAGATACATTGTAACAGAAAAAACCTTGAGGTTAGGAGATAAATTAATAGGCTTATAAAGTAATTCAGGTGAAAGATAAAAAATGCTTGAATGTAGGTAAAAGAAGTAGAAGGGAGATTATTGATCTAGACAGTGTTATAAGGACAGAATCCAGAAACTTTCGTAAAGGATCAGATGGGGAGCCTAGACCAGGATAGCAGCAAATCAAGGAATGAATTTGGGATTTTGGTCCTGATAATGAAATTTTGGCTCCATAAGTGCAAGTAAGGGCTTTGGGAAACTGTTTGTCTTGGTGGAGTGAGTGATGTGTTACCTCTGAAGCCTGTCATCAGAGCAGACAAGCCCACAGGCATAGGGATCAGTGAGGTGAAGGTTATTTGCAGGCAATATTTCGGGACTCAAGAGGGAGGTTTGGTAGGTAGTAGAGCAGTAGTTATAATTGAAATAATCAGGAGGTAAACATTTAGAAGGCAACTTTTCTTGCGTTGGAGGATATCTAGGAGTTGGATAAAAAGTTAAGGTATAATCCGAGAAAGATCTTGAAGTCGGTTATTAGGTGATATTTTAGAAGGCAGTGCAGTGGTGTGACAGCAGAGGAATGCGATAGCCCTTTCTTCCTTTCATCCTTCTCTTTCCACATGTGTTTCCTATATATATATATGACGAACAAATAGCGCTTTTTTTTAAAACCTGAATTGAAGTTATAATAGTAATGTAATATTTATTAAGGAAAACAAAATGGTACTGTCTTGCTGTATACCCAAAGGAAGCACTATTAAAGTAGAGTTATATTTTTTAATATTTTTGCCATCTTTCTCCTCCTAATTTCCAGTTTTCTTTCCTGTTCTTATTCTTTAACTTTGCACCAGGAAAGAGTCAGCCTTTGGTCTTCAAAATCTGACACATTACAAAAGATTTCATGAGAAAAATTGATCCTGAAGGCATGCATTATTTAGGATTTTTGCTTTGTATACTGCTGAAGATGCCTGTGTTTTAAGTTTAATATTAAGGTGGACTTCGGAAAAAACTTTGGCTTGCTGTCACCTACAGAAAAATCATCTTCTGATAAGACTGAAAAATCGTAGGCTAAGCTTCCCCCAAAATACCTCAGCACAAATTCTTGAAATTTGGAGGGACATTTTTGCTTCTTCCACTGTCAACTAAAAATGCAAGCAGAATAGAAAAATCAGTTCCAACTGCTGTGGAAGTGCCTCTGATCCATTGTGTTTATGAAGTAAACTCAGTGTTACGGTTGCTATTTTAAATGTTGCAGCAGAGCAAACATATTGCTGAAACATATTGCTTAGAATGTATGTTGCACAAAGGCATACAGACTTGACTTTGCCTTTGTATGTGATTATTTTAGGAAAGCTAGTGCGGGGTCCACAATTAGAATACATTTAAGTTCCTTGCCTGTAACCTAGTATCTTTCGTATATCTATGTCTTAAGTCATAGCTGTAGCTAATGTTTGTATTCATATCATAGCATGAAAAACTCTGATAGGTGTGACAGGGAAGTGTATAGCATGTTTTCAGTGGTGTTTCTTTTTAAAACTAAGTCATAGCCCACCCAAATGAATTACTCTCTAAGGGATCCTCATAGAAAAGGTTCTACCCTGAATGAACTACCAGGGTTTCTTCTGCCTTTGTACAGAAGTGTGTGGCATATTTGTTTTTCCCCTAATTTTTACAACTTTCAGTGCCCACCTAATTCTTCATGTAGAATCTTATTCATTATTTCATGGACAGAAATCATTAAAAGCATTCTCTGCATTATAGAAACTAAATTGTTGGCTGTTACTAAACAATAATGAACATTTATACTTTATGATGTATGTAAATGTAAAATCAGCAGTGAAAGTTTACTGTGAAGCAGTGGCCAGAATTGATTTCCTGTTTACTTGGTTATGATTATTGACTTCTCCTTACTTTTATTCTTTACCAAGAGCCTTTATACCCAGGAATCTTAATTACTACAAGAATGAAGCCAAATTGCCTATATCTTGACAAATAGTAGTTATGCTGTTAGTGAAATAAAAATGTGTCAGTTTAGTGTGACCAATCTTTTCTTAAATAGACTTATTCAGAGAACTGTTATTATTGTTTATTTTTAACTCATGCCTGAGAGTAAATTGGTGATCCCCATATAAAGAAATGGGGTGGGGGCGGGGGTGCCTCGGTGGCTCAGTGGGTTAAAGCCTCTGCCTTCAGCTCAGGTCATGATCCCAGGGTCCTGGGATCGAGCCCCCCCATGGAGCTCTCTGCTCAGCAGGGAGCCTGCTTCCCTCCCCTTCTCTCGCTGCCTGCCTCTCTGCCTACTTATGATCTCTGTCTGTCAAATAAATAAATAAATCTAAAAAAAAAAAAGAAATGGGTGTGTTTTAGGCATGTCATTCTTACGCTAAACTTTAATTTGATTTAAAACCCAGATTAGTAATAGGTTTTGTTAGATGTATTTAATTACCTTATATAATGGAAAGAGACTAGTAATGTTAGGCTATGACATGTAAGAGCTCTTAAAAGCTAGATACCTTTTGTTGAAGGCATTTTTTTTCTGAATCAACAGAATATATCAATGCTATTTTTTATATATCAATGCTTATTTTTTAAGGATTTTATTTATTTTATTTTAAAGAGCACTCAAGCAAGCAGGTGGGGAGGTGGCAGAGGGAGAGAATCGTCGATCAGATTCTCTGCTGAGCGTGGAACCCAACATGGGGCTCCATCCCACCACCCTGAGATCATGACCTGAGCCGAAATCAAGAGTTGGTTGCCCAGTTCACTGAGTCACCCAGTTGCCTCTCAGTGCTCATATTTTTGTTTATCTGGCTAGGGTTTTAGCTTATGGCATAAATCCCCAGAAATGTTATTAGCAGCCATTTATTTCACATGTAAATGTTATAATTAACTGGAAAATGGTGCTTTCAGTTGTGAATATGAGTAAATTAAAAGTTGACTTCCAAAATTGTCAAAAGCCTTAGCAGTACATAAGGTCATTCCCTCCTAGGCTACGTACCTCCTCTTTGCCCTCATTCTTTGCGTTCCCATCACTGTGTTGTGGCACATGCTCTGAGAACCAGCACTGCCTCCAATTATGCCTATGCTGATTTTTGTGTGATGGGTTGGAGGCCGTGGTCAGGAGATCCTACATTTGGCTTTAGATGAGGTAAATCACATTTTGTCGCTCAATCTCAGACTTACTGTTAATCTGAGATGTACTGCATTCTATCCCAGTCTGTTCATGTGAAAAAAAAATTGTTCTGACTCTGCCTTGGTTTATATTTGCATGCTGTGTGCACAGGTATGAGAAAAGTAGTAGAAAATGCACAGGCTCTGGAGTTGGCCACACCTGAGTTTGATGCCAGTCCTGGCTTCATCTTTGACCCTTCTCCTTCTTCTGCACTGCTCTTTCCACACTGGCCTGCCTTCTATTGTTAGAAGCAGCTGTATTTTCCCTGTCTAGATACATGCTTTCCTAGGTCTTCTTGCGTCTTGCTCCTTCAAATCATTCCACACAAATACCATGTCCTCGGGTCTTCCCTGACCATCCATCCTATTTTCAAAGAACCCCTCCTCTCACCTGTCACTCATGTTGTTATTCTGCTTTATTTTCTTCATAGTGTGTCATTATCTGTCGTTTGTTTGCCTGATTAATATAGACTCTCCTGTAGAATAAAGTGTCTTGTTTAAACCCTGTATCCTCAACACCTAGAGTAGAGTAGGTGCTTGAGAAATACTAACTTATACTTGGAATTTAACCTCTCTGAGCCTGCTTAGTCACCAGTGGATTGGGAGTAATAATACCTCCCTTACAGGGCTCATGTAAGATACATAAGCACAATACAAGCATAATAGGATTATTTTCTCACTTTTACTCCCCTTTCAATGCTTATTAGGGATCCAGGATGGTAAAACGTTTAAGAGTTCTTTGTCAATCTGACCTCTCTTGTTAAATGTCAGCTATTAATTTTGAAACAAATAAGTTAGTTGTACTTAGTGTTAACTCCATGTGCCCCTTTTTGGACCAGGTATAAAGCATGGACTCTCCTTCCTAAAAATGGTATGAGTACACATGGGGGGATTCCTCTAATAATGTGCCCCCGGTTGAAACATGCCTGCCTGGGTCAACTTTCTATTACTGCATAACAAATTACTACACACTTACCAGCTTAAAACAGCACCTGTTTATCTAACAATTCTGTAGGTCAGAAATTGGGGCCCAGGATGGCTGGGTTCTCAGCTTCTGGTCACAAGGATAAAATCAAGGTTTTGGCCAGGGCTAGGGTCTCATCTATTGGAGTCTTCTTTTAGGCACATGGTTGTTGGCAGAATTCAGTTCTATCTATCAGAACTCAGTCTAACTATCAGAATCCAGTCTTTTACACTCTGGCCGCTGGTTGGGTCTTAGCCAAGGACTGGTCCCAGTTCCTAGAGGCCTCCTTCAGGTCCTTACCATGTACTTATCTCCACAAATGCCCGTACACTCCTCCAGCGCCAGCGGGAGAATCTTTCTCCATTCAGGTCTCTTCTTCCAGGAATTCCTCGTTCCTTTTATTTATTTTTTTTTTTTTAAAGATTTTATTTATTTATTTGATAGAGAGATCACAAGCAGGCAGAGAGGCAGGCAGAGAGAGAGGAGGAAGCAGGCTCCCTGCCGAGCAGAGAGCCCGATGCGGGGCTCGATCCCAGGACTCCGAGATCATGACCCGAGCCGAAGGCAGCGGCCTAACCCACTGAGCCACCCAGGCGCCCCCCTCGTTCCTTTTAAAGGGCTTATCTGATATGTCTGATCCCGCCAGGGTAATTTTACTTTTTGCTTTTTGATGAACTTAATGCCAGCTGATTGAGGACCTTAATTATGTCTACAAAGTCCATCACCTTTGTCTTGTAATGTAACCTAATCAGGAGCCTATCCATCATACTCAAGCCCACCCATACTCATAAGGGATTATGTGGGCTGTGTACACCAGGTAAAATTCTATGTATACAAGAATATTGGAGCTGTCCATCTCAGAATTCTGCCTACCATGTTGCCATAAGATATTAAGTAAAAGGTTTTGTTTAGGGGAGGTTGATTGTCATTTCAAATATGCCCAGCTTGCTAGGTTTTCCCCCTCATAATTCTTTTGATAAACAATAATAAGTTAACTGTGTTTGAGAAGTTTAAGGAATGTAATTTGCCTTTAAATTGTGTCACCGTGATGTTGTTTTTAGATTATGTAATACCTTTTTAAAATTTTTCTTAGATTAAAAACGTTTTTAATCTGTAAAATTTTGTTTTTGGAAAGGGTTCTTTTGAATTGTCAAATATTATAATTTTTGTAAAAGCCATTTTGTTTAAGAGAATGTATTACTTCATACCCACTATAACTTAGCATAGATTGAAAGCTTGATACACACACACACACACACATACATATATATATATATATATATATATAGCAATCTAATTAAATCCCTTTAAAAACCAAAGATACCTTTAATGCAAGTTAAGTCTACTACTAGTTTAGTTATCTTTCATTCTGAATGATGCTCTGGGTTAGGCTTATTTCATTAGATGGTGCTGACAACATATTGAGCAATACAAAATGGTGTGATATCCTGGCTATAAACAAGGTAATCTGCACTAGAAAATCTAATAATTTAGTAAATATCCTAATAAAAGTTGTGATAAATTTGACGTTTTCTAAATGCCATGTGAAAGTTATTTGACAAGTATAAAGAAGAAGAGTATGGTTTAATTTATGAATTGTTCATCTATCAGATGATAGCCCCCCTCAAAAAAAGATTAATTTCCTTCTTAAAGATACCTACTCCCAGTACTTTGATAAATTTGAATGGTTGTTTGGTTTTTGAAAATGTCCAAATATTGTAGCAGGTGAATTATATGAATCAGTAGACCAGATAAGATTTGCTTGCTTAACTCAAGCCATTCATTTTGCATTATTTTGGCCTTGACATCTCTCTAGTTCAGTACCTTCTCTCCACAGCTCATGTCTGCTTTCTAAACACTCTGTTCCTTGTTGCTAATCCTGTTCTGTGTCTCTTATCTTAAGGGATGCTCTCAAACTGGTCCAGTTGAAAGAAACGGGCAAGATTACTGAATCCAGGCCCACCCCAGCCCCTCCAGCCACTCCCACAGTGCCTCTACCCACACAGGCCCCAGCCACGCCACCGTATCCACGGCCAATGATCCCACCACTCTCAACTCCTGGACAACCTAATGCAGCGGTAATACCATTTGAGTAGACTTGGTTTTTTCCAGATTTCAGTGAGAAAGAAAACAAGAGCCATTACTATCTCTTTTACAAGCGATTCTACCAATCCATTTTACTAGTACCTGAAAGTGATAAAGAGGAAATACTGCAGATGTTTTGTTTTGCACACTCCTAGCGCAAACCCGATTTGTTTGTATGGTGCTGACTTCCAAATTCATTGCCATATAATGTGTGCCATATATGATACTTTTCATGTAGCTTTTCTTGGGTGTGGCACTATTAATGTGTAGCTGCCACTAGCCCTCTTCTGTGGCTGTTTGATTCTGACTGAGAGAATGGATGGTCTCACTGCTAGACACTGCTAGAGACTGCACTGCTAGACATTCTTTTTCAGATACAGGCAGTGTAACAACCCTTTTTTATTGTCAAAATATTCCATTTTTGCCTCTTTTTACCTCCTTCTCTTAGTGTCTTTCATGTCATTTGCTTCCAGTCAGAAGAAATGCAGGATAATCAGGTTTGTGAAAAACTGAATGGGCACTTTGGAACTAAACACACAAATGTATCCTCCTCTTTCTTCTGGAAAAGGATATCCCAGTAAATTACAGAATAGTTGCAAACAGTATAAATTTCATGGGAACAAAATTCTTTAGTGTAAATTCATGATTCATGACAGCACATACAAAACATTTATGTGTAATCAAATCTTCTATTTTTAAGAAGTAGATTATTCAAATTAAGAAGATAAACCTGACTTTGAAATTTTTATGGTATATAGAGAGCATTTATTCTGTTTAGACAAGTTCTCTGCCAACCTAAAATGTTTAGTTTTGAAAATCAGGTGTATTTTTAGCTGCGTAGTTATTATTCTGAAGTGATTTTGATCTGGTCCCAGAATGGCGTGAAGGGCAAGGAAGGAATCACATGTGGTTTAAGGTCCATCCTGTTTTTGGTAAAGCTTCAAGGAACAGAGAGGAAAAGCTACAGTAGAGTTACAGGAAGATTTTATTATCTCACCTATACTTTATTTTGTGAATTTTTAGGAAATATGATACTCATGTAGTTTCTTTTTAAATTAACAAACCAAAGTAGAAATAGTTTGGCAGATTATCCAGTATATTGAATTCCCTTTTTCTACTGCATGCCATTTATAAGTAAGATTTGTCTGTTGTTGGTTTGTTGAATTATTGTATGCTTTGAGTTTATTAAGAAGTGATATTTGTAACAGAAGCTGCTTACAGGTGGTATGTGTGTGTGTCTATCTCTCTGTCTCTGTTTCACACAGACACCCACGGGAGAATTATTCACGACTTGGGAGATTTCTTTTTGATCATCTTAAACATAGTAACATAAGATGATCCATTTATAACCAGAACATGAATTGCACTATTTTCTACAGTCATGTACTATAAAATTAAAACTCTTTGGCTTTCTTATATTCCTCCGTATACTACGAATTTATGCTTGTACTTTTCCTATAGTAATCTTTAATTATTACTGAAAGCTAAGTCACTGAGACTAGATTTTAATTATGGAGTTTGTTTTTTCCATTTCCATATTTATGGTTTAATGGACAGATTGCAATTTCTTTGCAGGGCACATTCACTGAAATCCCTGCTAGCAATATTCGAAGAGTTATTGCCAAGAGGTTAACTGAATCTAAGAGTACTGTACCTCATTCATACGCTACTGCTGACTGTGACCTTGGAGCTGTTTTAAAAGCTAGACAAAGTCTGGTCAGAGGTTAGTAAAGTTACATTTACTTAATACAATACATGTGCTAACTGTCGTGAAGTCCTTTACTTTATAAAGGTACATCGTATAACTTTTTATTTCAGTTTCATCATCTGGGTGTACTTTAGTGCTAGAGAAAAGAATTGGCTCACTTTTCCTATGAGAAACAAACTGGTTCCATAGTATTGAGTAAATCATGCTTTTTGGTATGATATCTGAACAAAGCAGTACTTATTAACATTTTAGAAAGTATAAAATCCCAACTGATTGAAGAATGCTTTAGATTTTACATAGATCTTAGATATTCCTGTGCTTTATACAAGTTTTAATTTTTTATTTCTTCTTCAAAGTGAACTTCCAGGTTATGAGATTTGCAATGTATCTCCCAGCAGTCAGTTAAAACTAAGGTTGCTGGGAGACATACAAATTTTTAGCACGAACTGATGTTTTCTTTCTTTCCAATCGGTATGGCTTTTATTTCATTTTCTTAGTTTATTGTACTGACTAAGACCTCTGGTACATTAATGAATGTCAATGGTGAAAGCAGACTTTTTGCCTTGTTCTTTTTTTTTTTTTTTAAATATTTTATTTATTTATTTGACAGAGATCACAAGTAGGCAGAGAGGCAGGCAGAGAGAGAGAGGAGGAAGCAGGCTCCCTGCTAAGCAGAGAGCCCGATGTGGGGCTCGATCCCAGGACCCTGAGATCATGACCTGAGCTGAAGGCAGAAGCTTAACCCACTGAGCCACCCAGGTGCCCCGCCTTGTTCTTGATCTTAGGAAAAACATTCATTCTTTAATGTCAGTTGTAGGTTTCTGTAGATTCCTTATTTTAGGTTGAGGAAATTTATATTCCTAATTTGCTGAGAATTTTAAGCATAAGTGGATGTTGAATTTTGTCACTTTTGTGCATCTTTTGAAATAATCTTTCTTTTTCACTCTGTTATTTTGGTCAGTTATATTGGTTAATTTCCAGATGTTGAATTAACCTTGTATTCCCCATATAAAACTCAATAATCATTAATTTTCTCACCTATTTCTTGATCTCATTTTCTAAAAGTTTGCTAAGAATTGGGGCACCCAGGTGGCTCAGTTGGTTCCCGGCTCAGTGGGGAGCCTGCTGCTCCTGCTCCCACTCCCCCTGCCTATGCTCACTTTTTCTTTCTCTCTCTCAAATAAATAAATAAAAATCCTTTTTAAAAAATAAAATTTTGCTGAGAATCATTATATCTGTGTACATGAGAAAACCTGTAGTTTTCTTTTCTTAAAGAATTTTGTTTAAGATTTTTTTTATTTATTTGACAGAGACACAGCAAGAGAGGGAACACAAGCAGGGAGAGTGGGAAAGGGAGAAGCTGGCTTCCCGCTGAGCAGGGAGCCTGATGTGGGGCTTGATCCCAGGATTCTGGGATCATGAACTGAGCAGAAGGCAGATGCTTAATGACTAAACCACCCAGGCACCCCCTGAAGACTTTTTTTTCTGTATTTCTTACCAGGTCTCCCAGAATGAATTTGGAAATGTTCCCTTCTCTTTTATTTTCTGGAAGAGTTTGGGTAGAATTGGTTTATTTTCTTTTTAACTGTTCGGTAGATTTCACCATTGAAGCTCTCTAGGCCAGTGATTTTCTTTGTGGGGAGATTTTTAACTATGAATTTTTAAAAATAGGTGTAAGTTATCTGTTTCTTCTTGAATGAGCTTTAGTAGTTTTTGTCTTCCAAGGAATTTGTTTATGTTATCTAAGTAATGAAATTTACAGTAGTCTCCCCTCATCCGCAGGGAGTACAGTCCAGGACCCCCAGTGGAGGCCTGTAACCCCTGATGGTACAAAACCCTGTATATACTCTGTTTCCTCCTCTGCTTACATACTTAAAAGTTAGACACAGTGAGAGATTAACAACAATAATAAAATAGAACAATTTTAATGATATGCTGTAGTAAAAGTTAAGTGAATGTGGTCTCTCCGTCTCTAAATATTGTATTGTACTCACTGTTTTCATGATTCTGTGAGATTACGTGCCCGTGTGATGAGATCACATGTCGTAGGCATTGTGACATAGCATTAGGCTACTGCTGGCCAGCTGGTCGTAAGTCAGGAGGATCATCTGCTTCTCGGCTGCTGTTGACCATGAATGACTAAAACTGTGGAAAGCAGAACCATAATAAGGGGGTCTGCAGTATTGACATAAAGCTGTTCATAACAGTACCTTATTATACTTCTATGTCTATATCATCTGAAGTAAGGTCCTCGTTTTCAATGTTAGTAATTTGTATCTTCTTACTTTCTTGATCAATCTGGCTGGAAATTGCTCAGTTTTATTGATCTGTTCAAATAATCTGCATTTGATTTCATTAACTTTCTCTATTGTTTTTATAATTTTCTTCTCATTGATTTCTGCTCTTAACCTTTATTCCTTTTTTCTGTTTGCTTTCGGTTTAATTTGCTCTTTGGTTTTCTGGTTTCTTAAGGGGAAAGCGGATATCAATATGATATAATAAACCTTATTCCTAACATAAGCATGTAAGGCTTTCAGGGTCCCTCTTGGCAGTACTTTAGATGAATGCCACAAAATTTGATGTGTTTTATTTTTCTTTTCATTCAGTTCAAGATGTTTGCCATTTTTCCTTGTGATATCTTTTTTGATCCATGAATCATTTAGAGGTGTAAGTATAATTTCCAAATATTTGGGGACTTTTCAGCCTTTCTTTTATGTGATTTCTTGCTTGGCTCCATTTTGCTTAGAGAACACTGTATTTATGATTGAAATCTTTTTAAATTTTTTGAGATTTTATAATCGTAATATGGTCTATCTTGATGAATGTTTTATGTGTAGTCGAAAAGAATGTGTGCTCTACTTTTTATTTTTAAGATTATTTACTTATTTGTTTATTTGAGAGAGAGAAAACAGAGCAAGAACGAGAGAACGTGAGTCAGGGAGAAGGGCAGAAGGAGAGCGAGAAGCGGGCTCCCTGGAGCAGGGAGCCCTATTCGGGGCTCAAACCCAGAACCCTGGGATCATGACCTGAGCCGAGAGCAGATGCTTAACCAACTGAGCCACCTAGGCACCCCTCTACTTTTTTTTTTTTTTTTTTTTAAGATCTTATTTATTTTGAGAGAGAGTACCGACAAGCAGGGAGACGGGGAAAGGGAGAGAGAGAGAAAGAGAAAGAATCTGAAGCGGACTGTGCACTGAGTGCAAAGCCCAACATGGAGTTTGAACTCACGACCCTGAGATTATGACCGGCACTGAAATTGAGTCAGTGCATAACCAACTGAGTCACCCAGGTCGCCTGAAAAGAGTGTGTGTTCTACTTTTCAGGAGTGTTCTTTGAATGTCAGGTGAAGTTGGCTGGTAGTAGTGTTCATGTCTTTTATATCCTTACTGACTTCCTATCTGTTCTATCAATTCTTAGAAGAGTGTTGAAACCCCCAGTGGATTTGTCTAATTCCCCTTTGAGTGTTGTCAGTTTTTACATCATTTGGGAGATCTGTTTTGGGGCACATCACACCGTTAGGGTTTTGGTGTGTTCCTGATGAATAGATCTGTTGTGGAATATCCCTGTCCACTCCTGGTGTAATCTTTTTTACCCCAAAGCCTTCCTTATCTGGTATTGCTACAATTACTCCAACTTTCTTTGCTTAATGTTTTTATATCTTACATCTTTTTACTCCTAACTTACCTGTGTCTTTACATTTAAATTGACTCCTTGCAGATAACATATAATTTTTCTTTGTTTTTGTCTAATCCTGTACTGTCTTTTAATTAAATATTTAGACCATTCACATTTAATAATTTCATCCTTTCTTTGCTTTGTACTATTATCCTTTGTACCATTTGTCCTTTGTTTTTATTTGTCCCATCTCTTCAATTTTTTCCCTATTTTCTTGCCTTTTTTAGTTTGATTATTTTTTAATTTTGATTCCACTTTATTTCTGTCTTACTTTCTCTCTTTCTCTTGTGGTGGTTTCCTTAAGGTTTACAATATAATTCTTTAACTCATCATGATTTACCTTCACATTTTTATCACATCCCTTCATGTATAATGTAAGAACTTTACAACAGGACATTACATTTTCCTCCTTCTGTCCTTCGTGTTCTTGTTATCATGTTTTATGTCTACTTATGGTGTAAGCACCAGCATATATGTTTGATTTTTTTTTTCTTTAGCAAATTAGCTGTTTTAAAGAATTTTAAAAATGAGGGGCACCTGGGTGCATCAGTAGGTTGAGCATCTGACTCTTGATTTCAGCTCAGGTCATGATCTCAGTGTCTTGAGATCAAGCCCCAAGTCCAGCTCTATACTGAGCATGGAGCCTGCTTGGGATTCTCTCTCTCCTTCTGCCCTTCCCCACTGGCTTGTGCACTTGCTTCCATGTGTTCTCTCTCTCTCTCAAAAACAAACAAACAAACAAACAAACAGCGTTTATCCTGTTTGGGTTTCTCTCAGCTTCTTGGATTTGTGATTTGTTGTCTTTCATTAATTTCGGAAAACTCCGAGCCATTAGTTTTTACTGTATCTTCTGCTCCATGTGTTTTCTTTTTGGAACTCTTGATTATAAATGTTCAACTGTTTGAATTGTCCAAAGCTCTTAGATCCCCTGTTCTTTTTTGGTTCATCCTTTTTTTTTTCTTTGTGTTTCTGTTTGAATAATTTTCGTTGACCTAATTTCAGTGTCACTGACTCTTTTCTCAGCTATGTTTAGTCTGTGAAGCCTAACAAAAAATGATTTATCTTTGATTGCGTATTTTTTCCCCCTAACTGTCCATTTGAATGTTTTTTAGAGTTTCCATCTCTCTGCTGATATCCCCATCTGTTCATGGGCATTGTTCCATGCTTTGTCCCATACTTTGTCCCATACTCCTGTACACTGTCATGTGTTTATCCTTCTTCAGAGGGGAATCATCACCCTTGATGTTCAGTCACTTGTTGGTTTTGTAACCTCGGCTCCCTAACAGACTCAAGAGAAGTTACAATTTTGTAGCTTCTCCTGCTTTTTTCCCCTACCCTATTAGGGTGGGAAAAACATTCTTTTGTGGCTGTCTACATCTTAAGTGACAACAGGACTGATATTTCAATTTAAATACAGACGTTGAAGAAGTCACATGAAGACAACCTGAGAGCTTTTAAAAGTTAAAGGAAATGAATGGAAAGCTTGCCTCACAGAAAATTAACAATATTCAAATTGTTAATCCTAGAAGCTCCCCTTACAGAATTTAAGCATACTTGCTTTAGTCATGATATAGAGATCATTGAGGGAATAATTTTTCTGTTTTCTTCCTTTCATGAGGCAGGAAACAGTACTATTTCAGTGGAGAGATGGATTAGTTTAGTATCTTTTAATGATTCAAGTTTGGTATGTCCTTGTAGCTAGGAAGTTTCTAGGGGGTCTTCAAAGAGCCCACATTATTTGTCTGCAATCTTCTTTCTTATATAGTTATGTAACATTCGATAAGTATGTTTATAATGTTTTGTAATGATTTGCAAATGAAAATATTTAATATTCCCTTAGAAACTACTTCCTATTCTTCTCAATCATGTCACCAACAGTCTCCTTACTATTTGGAAATTTCCATAATAAAGAGTTGAAAGTAAAAGATCTTGAAAAAAATCTCCTTTGTACTCTTTTGATTTCCAATGCCTGTTAGAAATGTCATGTGAGAAATTGGACATATAAGTCAAGCTCCTGATGCATGAGGATAAGAGGTAGCATTTGGAGGAATAATCAGCATATGGATGGTATCAAAACCTTGGAACAGAAGGTTCTTTCTTGGGAATATGCCACCATTAAGAGGAAGGGACAGAAAATGAGTGAGTGGTAGAGTGAAAGAAAACCCAGGAGGGTATAGTGACATAGAAGACAGTAAGAAAAAGTGTTCCACAATGAAGAAAGTGATCAGCTCCAAAGTACAAAATGTTGGATATGATGAGGGCAGAGAATTTAGGTGAGCATGGGGACTCCAGCAGTAGATAGGGAATCATTAACTGGGAGGTGGTTTGGGAAGTCTTCACTGTAGTTACCTATAGATATAGATAAAGTACGAGGGAGGTTGAGGGAGACACAAGAGGTAGGCATAATGAGGTCATAAAATATGTCCACATATTTGAATTTATGCAGGCCATGTCTTTTTTATGTTATCATTAAAATTCTGTAAGCTCTGGGAAACTACTTCTCTTTCTACTCCTAAAAGGGTTTTAAACAAGCAAACAAAAATATTTATATCTCTGGAAATCTGAATTAAAAGAGCTATGAATTAGATGAGCAGGTGGTGGTTACCATGACTGTTTGGCAGTATTTGGGTTTATGGTAATTCATCTAATGTCTTTCTAAAATCCCCAGCATGCCTTTGTAATGAGCTATTGTTCATGTAAAATTCCATGATACTATAGTAACAGGATTTGTGTATCTTGCCACATACCATTGACTAGATCTTGATCTTAAAAATTCTTTTTCTAGAAGCTTTTGCAATAGAAAATCAAGTGTAGTTTACATTTTTCAACACTTTCCTACCCATTGGGAAAAGCAGAAGTGTGTATCAGATGCTTTCATTATGATCAGCTCTGTGGGAAGGGAGGGTACCTTAGCTTTATCTTGAAATAATTATGTATACTGGAAGGAAATTGATTCAGATGGAATCACCATTCAAGTAGACAGAAAACTTTGTCTTGTTCATTGCACTAGGATCTGTGCCAACATTGCTTCATCTTTGGCTTTTGCTATATATCCTGTTTTGTTAAGTGAAAAAACAGCTCGGTGGTCTTAAATTTTTTTGGTACACACTTCATTAGTAAAAAATCTCTCTCTAGATATAGGTAGATACATAGATAGATACAGATATCTTTAAAATGACTGTATGTTACCACTGTTCTACTATAATCAGTGTATTATAAAGCATATGCAGAATAAAGACATTTGGAAAGGGTGAGAAGACAATTGAATCACCGTAGAGACCATTTGTGTTTTTAGAGACATAGAAGTGGTTCTTTTCTTTCTAATTGGTTATAATGTGTCAAGTTCTCGTGTATATCTGAGCAGTTTAAAAGACTTGTAATACAGAAGTAATCTTTTACATTTATGGTTAATATTACTTATGCAGAATCTCGTAAAATTTTTTCTAATCAGGGGACTTTTTTTTTTAAAGATTCTATTTATTTATTTGACAGAGATACAGCAGGAGAGGGAACACAAGCTGGGGGAGTGGGAGAAGCAGGCTTCCCGTTGAACAGGGATCCCAATGTGGGGCTCCATCCCAGGACCCTGAGATCATGACCTGAGCGGAAAGCAGACACGTAACTGAGCCACACAGGCACCCCTAATGAGGGGGCTCTTAACTGACTAAGCAAACAAAAACCTACAATATTTTTCACTATAATTCGTTAATGAACAAGTTGGAAATCATAATGGCCATTGTTAAAGTTTCATTATGAATGCTAATTTTGATATGCTTGTTTTTCTTTCAGATGACATTAAAGTATCAGTGAATGATTTTATCATCAAGGCAGCAGCCATTACCCTTAAAGTAAGTAGCAGACCCTAAGTCATTTTGGCTTCTACAATGGTCTCATGTCTTGGGATTTTTATATGATAAATAGAACTGTCATTTTTAAGTCACGAAAATTATGTAATTTCATTGCTAAAAATATTATACCATTTAATCTTACTCCCTCAGTTTTATACACGAAACTGAGAATCAAAGGGGTTATAACTAACTATAGCAGAATAAAGACCATTTATTCAGCAAATACTAACTGATCCCCTGTTGCGTGCTGAGTACATTATAGGCATTTAGAGAAACGGTAGTGAACAAAAGTGGACATGTTCTCTGTTTTCCTGGAGCTTTTTGTAGTTGGGAGAGACCAGTATTTGTCAGATAGTGAAAGTGTTGTGGAGGAGGAGAAAGCAGACCCCGCTGCAGAATAAGTCAGGGTGTCATGGTGCACACAGGCAAGATAGGCCTCTCTGTCACAGTGGTAACTGAGTCAAGGCCTGGAAGAGAGAGCTATCAGAAGAGTGTGCCCGAGGAAGGCTGGGGGGAGGGGCCACTGCCTTTCAGACCTGGCGGCCAGCAGGGGATACTGTTTCTGGAGGAGAGGAAGTAGCTGATGGGATTAAACAGAAGAAAGAGGGAGGAGTTGTGCTGCCAGAAGCTGGTAAAGCCTTGGAGGCCATGATAAGGACTAGGGATTTTATTACGAAGGAGAGGGGAGCCTTTGGAGGGTTTAGAGAAAGGATTGACATCCTACTTAAACTTGAAAAAGAAAAAGGAGGGACTGTTCTGGTGGTTTGTGGAACACAGCCTGCAGGAGGCCAGGGGGCAGCAGTGCGCTCTCCTGGGAGGCCAGGGATGGCGACAGTGGTTTGGGCTAAGACAGCAGCTAGTGGTGAAGCTGGAGTGAAGGCAAGATTTAGGATACATTTCAGAGGTAGAGCCAAAACGATATGCTGATGGGTTGGCTGTGGGGTGCCAGGACTTTGGCCCAAGCAGTAGGAGGGATGGAGTCCCGCATGCTGACGAGGGGAAAGTGGGAGAGGAGCAGGGTTAGATAGGAGTCTAGAGTTGGATTTGGATCTGAAACCCGGGCTTCCTGCCTTCTTGCTCTTCTCCATTTTCTGTCCTTTCTCTCTATGACTAGGCTATTTTTCTGGATCACTGCATGTTAGATGCTATATTTAATATATATATATTTATAAGGAATTTATTATTTCTTGAACAGTGCAGTAATAGAGAATTTTAAAGTCCTGCATTTTCTTAGCCTTTCATATCTAAGTGTTCATATGGCTTTTGTCTTTTGAGCAAATAATATTTTGAATTATATTAATGATTTTCTAATTATGAATCATTCTTGCCCTCCCTAAGTAAATCTCTAGTGGTTATTACATTTCATTTCATAATTTTGTATCAGGAGCTGTAAGCAATTATAATTTACGTTTTGTGCTTTTCTTTTTTAAAATCAGTGTCTTCTTAAAGTGAATTTGGGTACTTCCTCCCTTCCCTTTCTCTGTGCATATTTCAGTATTATAAAGGTTTTTATTTCTTGAAGCTTCATAGAATCCACCAGTAAAAATATCTGAAGCCTAGTTCTGTTTTGAGGAGGGATCCTTGACAACAGTCTCATTTTTTCCCCATAATTATTGAGCTTTTAATTTTCAGCTTTTTCTTGAATCAATTTTGGAAACACATATTCCCAGAAAAATCACTCATTTCATCTGGATTCCCAAAAACTTGCTAGCCCAGAGTCATTTAAATATGCTTCTTACAATATTTTAATATAATAATCCTCAGCGCTCACATTGTTCTCAACTCTGTCTTGCTCTTATTATTGCGTATTTGTGTTCTCATTCCATTTGTATTGTTGCCTTATGTATTCCTTCCATTATTTCCTTCAGCTTTAGATCGGAATTATTTTAGACTTTGGTTGAAAATATTTTTTTAGGAAATGGGAATGTGTAATTATAATTTTGAATATGAAAAAGAGGTTTTAAGAGTATGAATGTTCCTCTGACCACAACTGAGGCCAGATTCCATAGGTTTTTGTTGCATAGCTCTGAAATTACATTTATTTGCCAGATATTCCTCACTTGGAAGGGTTTTTTTTCCTCTTTTACTATAGTACTCTCCGTGAAGAACTTAAAATCTTCTCGGGGTTTGGGACTCCACTGTTTATTATTCTGACATAAATGAGCTTTGAGTACTTTGAATGAACCAGCTGAGCCTTGAGAGATGGAGAGCTCCGTGCACAGAGCAGCTAAAAGCAGTGCAGTGGAGGAGGGCCTGGGTGGCTCAGTTGGCTGAGCGTCAAGACTCTTGATTTTGGCTCCAATCATGACCTCAGGTTGTGAGATTGAGCCCCATGTCGGACTCTATACTGGGTGTGGAGCCCGCTTAAGAGTCTCTCCCTCTGCCTTCACCCCCGCCCCTGACTCGTGTGTGTGCTCTCCCAAAAAAAACAAAAACAAAACCTGCAATGAGAGCGAGCATAGCAGGATGATGAGAAGCCGGAGTACGGTGGGGAATGCATCTCCAGGGAGTGTCAGTGTACAGTTAGGTAGGCTGTTATCAAAGCAAAGAATTTTTGAGAAGAGAAATTAGTTTGTGCTTTCTGTTTTTCGCCATCATTTTTTCTACAATCTTTGGCAACGGTATCAGTACATACCGTCTCCAGGCGTTTACCGATTTCTTCTGCTCTTTTCATCCTCGGTGTAGTTTTGTGTGTGTTCCATACAAGCATGCTCATACATTTATCATATGTTCATGAAGCCTAGGAAGTCTTTCTTCAAGAGGGAAGTCACTTAGTAAGGGCCAGATGGATCTCCCATTGCTATACTAGAAACTTGGGCTTTCTACCTTCCCAAAGGAATAATGTGGTTGAATTGTTACCCCGTTCCCTCCCCTCTTCTCCTCAAGGCCATCTCGGTCAGCATACGAGACAGGAAGTATAACAAATGTTGAATGCTTTTTAGCAATCAGGTTGAACAAAGGGAGACCTTTTTTTAACCATTATTTATTGTAAAGAGATCAAAACATGTACATCAGCGTTTCCTCAGCCTTGCTTCAAAAAACATGGTGTGCCTATTCTTCCCAAACATAGAAGCTTTTTAACAACGAACCATTGTTAACCAAATCTTCATTTATTTGCTTCTGTCTACCTATGCTCACTTTCAGAAATGTGTAATAATGCTATTTCTCTGTAACCACCTTGGTCTAAAGCTGCTTTTTAAAACAAACAAACAAACAAATAAATCTGCGTCTTTAGAATGACATGTTTTTTCTGTTTGTTTCCTAGCAAATGCCGGATGTTAATGTAAGCTGGGATGGAGAGGGCCCAAAGCAACTGCCCTTTATTGATATTTCAGTGGCTGTGGCAACAGATAAAGGTTTAATTACACCAATCATAAAAGATGCTGCTGCTAAGGGTATACAGGAGATCGCTGACTCTGTAAAGGTATGTCTTAAGAAATACTATGCTTTTGGAATGTTAGTATTTACTTTCTGGTGAAGTTGTGGCATCATCTAGTCACACTGTGATGTATTTCCAAATGATAATCAGTCATATATGAAGGTTTTTTAAGTTTTAACCTAGGTATGACCCACTTTAAGAACATTTAACCTTCAAGAGTTCAGAAAAAAAACATTCAGATAAATGAGGATCAACTGTATTCAAGTTATAGGTGAATGCTTTATTTCCCAAAGTCTAGAATTCAACTCTAACAAGGATATTTTAGATGGTTTTAAAGTTAAAGCTGAAACCATATTCCTATGAAGGTGGTAATGGAGAGACCTCACTGTTCACAGCTTTTTATTCTTCAAATTTGATTTCATTCATTTCCTCTCTAGAATTGAGACCACTAAAGTTCTTAATATTATAGAAGCAAAAGTACAGAATTTTTCCCGAGTTTCTTTAAAAGCAGTTTTTATAGCTCCCAATATGGAGGAGTCCGATTTCCCCCAAAATATTCCATTGAATCGGCAGGAACCAGACAGTAGGTCAGCTCTGACAAACACTATAATTTCCAAAGGTACTTTTTTGACAGAAGTATCCGCTCTTACAGAGTTGGAACTGAAAATTTCAGATTCATTTAGATAAGTGATTCTTTTCTCTTTCATTTACCAAAGACCAGTTGTATATATAGTGGATGAAAAGTTATAAGGAGGAATTAAAAGTAGAAGATAAGATTTCTTTGGAGAGCTGACAGTATATACACATATCAATGAACTTGCCCAAAATACATGAACACAAATTAATCTACTTTTAAAAGCATACTGTTGAATTTTCAGGTTAGATATAATTAAGGGTGACCTTAGTGAAGTAGACATTTTTAGATCTTCACTCCTCTTTGAAAAGATTTTCAGTGTGTTTTTATAGATAAAAATGTAACTTTTTCTTAATTGGGTGGTGGTATTGATTTGACTGATTCAAAAGTCAAGTAATTAGATTGGTTAATAAGATAGTTATATGCCTTTTGTTCATCAAAAGTTTTCAATAACAATGAGAATTCATGTATTTTAGTGTTTTTGTGAAATTCAAATGAGATCACATTTGACTATAGAGTTAGAATTTTCTTAAATATGTATTTTTCTTATTTTTAATATTTGCATATTTCATATATAAAATTTTTAAATTAACCATTTCAAGATGATTTCTTTGATTTTCACCAATTTATTAATTTTAATATGATAATGCATAGTCTGTTCCTTATATTCTGGAAGAACCTAGGTTGAGGTGGTAAGGAGGCAGTGTGAGCAGCCTCTGAGTGATGGGAAGGGCAGTCTTAACCCTTTGGAATGTTCCAGGGCCTCTGGTGGTCGTTGAGGATTTCCTCTAATTCCCAGCAATCCTGTGCTCTGGCTACCCCGTGCTTCCCATTCTCTCTGCTTCTCTCTCCCACCCTACTGCTGGTGTTTAACCCTCCACTCTTTCTTGTTCCTGGGATATACCAACCATTAGGCTAAACACTTTATTTAATTCTTTTAGCCCCGTGTTATAGTTGAAACCTTAATTTCCCCATTTGAAGTTGAGAAGGTGGAGTTTTAGTAAAGCCTTTAGTAAGTTTGCCCAAGGTAATCCATCTAAAAAACAGTAGAAGGGAGGATTTATTTAAATCTGGGTATTTCTCAGTTCAGGTGCTACTTTCTGAGGTCTTCTGTGGCTTCCATAGCTAAAGTAGCTTCCTGGCCTTACCCTGTTTTTTTACTGTCTTTATGCAGTTGGTCAGTCTTTGAAGTTACCTTGTTGGTCCTTCTCTGTTCCCTTCTGTCTGACCTTGAGGGCCTTGTTCTTGCCGTATAACCAATTCTGCAAGAGTACGTGGAAGGAAGATCATAGATGCTCAGTGAATTTATTTTTTAAATTTTCAATAAAAAATGTTACTAAGATTAATTTTTTAAGGAGTTTGTGGGTCTCTGAAACTCCATATGTGGACCCAGGTTAAGAATACTTGCACTAAGTTTTTACTTCCTGACCATCATAAGCCTCAAGGATGTCATTGTGTGGTGCCAAAGGCATGTCTCAGCTGAGTTCAAGTTTCTAGTCCCTAAATAAAAAGTAATAGTAACAAGCCTTAGAACCCCTGTTATTCTTAATTCTTCATTAATTATAACAGTCTTAAAAGACAGAGGCCAAGTTTTCCTCTATTTGCACAGTAAATTTTTTAAACGAATTAATAAAGAATGTGTATTTGATGGTCATCTTGTATTACATCCTTTCAGCTGGAGGCTTCCGATAGCATATGCTTTGATTTTAAGTTTGCATTGCTGGGAAATCCCAGTGAGAATTAGCAATTTTCAAAACCAGTGATCCTCCTCAGAATTATTCTTATTCTAAGCTTTTAGAATTCATTGGTAGGAATATCCTGCTGATGTGTTTAGGGTCTACAGAGTTTTGTTTGTTTGTTTTTTCCTTTCTTTTCTTTTCTTTCTTTCTTTTTTTTTTTTCTTTTAATGTGGGCTTGCAATCCCATTTTTTAAAGAATGTCTGTGTTATTTGTTTTTAGCCTGGTAACTCAGCAGGATTGTTGAGATCATGTGCCTTTAAAGAAATGCCTTTCAGAGTTCATATGATACATGTCTGTTTATATCATGTGAGCAGTCACATTGCTTAAGGCAGAAAAAACACATTTGTAGATTGTCCTGCTATTTCTGATAGTCCAAGGACCACACAAGTCTAAATTCATCTTTTCAGTTTTCATTTTGGATCCAAGTAGTTTTATAAATAACTGCATCCAGATAACTACATCTGTCTCAACTGTCAGAAGGTCACAGTGATACGTTGAGATCATTTTTAGACTTTTAAAGAATGTTTTCGTTTTTCAAAAATTAAGTCCTCTCTGGTTTAAAATTGAATAGTTCTCAACGGTGATTATCATTGTACTTATGTTGGCTGTATAGTACAGAAAATTAAGCATCAGATTGATTTCATCTCCCAAAATGACAATAGTTTAATTTTTCTCTTCCACTCATGAATTAGTTCATTATTAATTTTTCATATGTAATGACTCAATCTCCGTTCCTTTGTTTTTGAAGCATTAAAAAATAAAAGTTAACGTAAGTGTGATTAATTGCAAATGCAAGTAAAGGAAAATTTAACTACTTAAGGTCACTCTCAGAGTGTCTGTCTTTCTCTCTATCAGTTTTAGAAATCAGTTTTGCTAAAGTGATAAAAAATTACTACATTCTTCTATTTCTCGTGGCAGTGCAAATTGGACTACCTCATTCAGGAAATGCCTCAGCTGTAAAATTTAAGAACCAAGAAAATGTTTATGTTCTAGGGCTTTGTAATTCCACTTCTGAAAATTTATATGAAATAATTGAAAAACCAGCGAACCAAATTAAAACACTGGGGACGTGACTGAGTTGTGGCGGACGTAGCGTCTTTAGAATGTTTACAACTGTCTGTAGTTATGTATATGTTATATGTGAAAAAGAAGCAAAACACTAAAAGATGAAAACTAATACACCGGTTGTGGGATTGTTGCCACTGAACAATTATTTAAAAGCAATCAGGTGGACAAGAATGGCTTCTTGTGATACTATGTCTTATAAGAAAAAAAATTATAGACACAATAAATTTCACTGTTTCTATAGAAAACACTGAAGCATTCTGCATAGTGATGATGTACGGAGTAATTCTAATACTGGAAGAATTTTTAAAGGAAAGCAGTTTTTGTAGAGTATCAATTTACAGCTTTAGCTTCTTAAGACGATCTGCTCTCTAACTTGTTCATTTTTTTATTGTATTAGAGAAAGTGAAGTCAAATCAAGGCATGGGAGAGATGAGTGTGAACCCTCTACAGATATTTTAAGTGACAACATCAGCCTGTAACGTAGTGTTGGTCATCTTGCTGTATTTGTGTTTTCTTTCCCAGGTCCTGTCGAAGAAAGCAAGAGATGGAAAACTGTTACCTGAAGAGTACCAAGGAGGATCTTTTAGGTAATATTTAAACTCTTAGTTATCAGTAGCATCAAACAGGTATCTAGGAGTCTGTGTCATTTTTGAAACACTTTTTTTAATTGAAGCGACCTGTCAGGGCTCGTAGGAACCCACTAGGATTAGCTAGTTAACCCATTCCGGTATTTTCAGAATGACTTCTAGGTTCTGAAGCTTTAAAAAATATATTCATAAATATAATAGATTTATAAACCTCAACTTTTTCTACTTGTGATCTCTTATTTAAAGGTACTTCGAAGGAAAATATTAACACGTAGAGCCTTTAGTTATCATCAGCTCTATTTTTATTTTTAAGTGTCACTTATACATGGTGTAATATACTGAGTACAGTATGAATGTTTCAAGAAGTGGAGAAACCTGTGTAACCAACCAAAGCAGGATATAGACCATAACCAGCATCCCAGAAGCTTCCCTTTCCCCCTTCCTAAGTATCCCCCTTGCTAAGGTAACCACTCTCCGGAAAATCATCACCATAGATTTCTTTTGCTACCTTTTTCTTGATATAAATAATATATATTCCTTAGTATCTGACTTCTTTTACTCAGTATTAATGTCGGTGAGATTAACCATGTTGCAGTATGAAACAGTTGTTTATTATTGCAGTATATGGTATTTTATAGTATATTGTATACGTATGCCGTATTACTGTTGGACATTTGTTTTTGTTTACAGTTTGATGCTGTTAACAAATAATGGCACTGTGAACATTCCTATTATTAGCATCTTATGGAGAATATGTTTGTTATATAGACTTGCAAGTGAAAGACCTGAATTAAAAGCGTTAATGGATACTGTCAGTTTTCCATAATGGTTATACAAATTTATACTTCTAGCAACAGTGTATCAGAATTCTCATTGCTTCATATTCTCACCAGTACTTAGTAATGTTGGGTTTTTTAAATTGTAACAGTTGTTGGGGTGTGTAGTGGTACTCTTTGTGGTCAGGGAAATTCAAGTTAATGATGTTGGATACTGTTTTCATTTAGTAACCTTTTGAATATCTGGTAACTTATCAGATAAAGAACCTGTTGATGTCTTGTGTCCATTTTTAAAAATGATATGTAGGGATTCTTATTTCCAGACACACAGACCTTTATATGCATACATATTATTTCGGATATCTTTTCCCACTCTGTCCCTTGCCTTTGGAACTTTGTTTATGGTGTTTTTAATGAACCCAAGTTCTGAATCATAATGAAATTCTATTTATTAGTATTTTTTTAACAGCTGGTACTATTTGTTTTATGTGTGGAATTATTGCCTGTCCCAGAATCATGAAGTAATTTTTCTGTGTTATTTCCTAGAAGCTTTATAACTTTTCACATGTTGATCACCATCCATCTAAAACTGGATTTTGTGTGTGGTGGGAAGATAAAGGTCAAGATTCTTTTTTCCCCCATATGGATATGACGTTGACCTAGCATCACTTATTGAAAAGCTTACTGCATAGCACTGAGAAAGTGACTATGTATGTTTGGTCTGTTCTATGTTCTGTTTTCAATTTTCAATTGACCTATTTATCCATCCCTTGCTCAGTACCACTAAGCTATAACTTTTAATATCTGGTCAGGAAAATCTTCTCGTTTAGTTCACACTCAAGACTGTCTTTTATGGCTCTTTGTTTTTCCAAATGAATTTCAGAATCAACTTACCACTTTCCATATACAGACACACAGAAACCTTGCTGGAGTTTTGTGTGTGCGTGTGTGTGTGTGTGTGTGTGTGTGTAAGATTTTATTTATTTATTTATGGAGAGAGCAGGGAGCATGAGTGGGGAGAAGGGCAGAGGGAGAGAGAGAACCTCAGGCAGACGTTGTGCGGAGTACCGGAGTCCGACATAGGGCTCCAGATCCCACAACCCCGAGATCATGACCTGAGCCAAAATCAAGAAACTTTGCCGGAGTTTTGATTGGGATTGCATTAAATCTTTTGATCAGTTTGAGGATTCAGTCTTTACAGCATTGAGTCTTCCAGGCAGTGTACATAGTATAAACCATTGTTTATTTAGTTCTTTGGTTTCTTTGAGTTCCATTTTATAGGCTTCTATACAGAGGTCTTAAATTTGTTTCATTAGATGTGATTCTTCATACTTGGTTTTTGCTACTACTATAAATGGTATTTGTTTTATAATTTCATTTTCTAACTACAGCAACCTGTATATATAAAAGATGGATTTTTATATTGACCTTTTTATCTAGTGACTTAGCTAAATTCACTTATAAATCCTATCAGTTTATCTGTAGAGTCTTAAATTTCCTGTATGCAGTCCATTAATCTGTGAATAATGACTATTATTTCTTTATTCCTTTTCTTCTTATATTTTATTATTTCTTTTTCTTGTCCTAATCCTCTGCCAAGGACTTCCAGTCCATGTTGAATGAATGTTTATATTAGATACACTATTTATATGTGTGTTGTTTTTTTGATACCATTGTACCTGGCATCTTTGTCTTTGGTCTTTGAATAACTTGCTATAAGGTTCTGTGTCACAGTTTTTCAGTAGGGCCAAAACATACACTTCTGGGAAAGGGTTCTTTGATAGAGGACATGCCACTCTCAGATCTTTTGTTTTCCCCTAGTATTTCCAACTTGGGCATGTTTGGCATCGACGAATTTACTGCGGTGATCAACCCTCCTCAGGCCTGCATTCTGGCTGTTGGGAGATTCCGACCTGTGCTCAAGCTGGAGCAGGACGAAGAAGGGAATCCCAGGCTGCAGCAGCACCAGCTTCTAACAGTCACCATGTCAAGTGACAGCCGAGTGGTGGATGATGAATTGGCTACCAGGTTTCTTGAAAATTTTAAAGCAAACCTGGAGAATCCTATCCGACTGGCATAGTCCTCCAAGATACGAAGTTGGTCTTTGGCTTAGTTTATCGTATAGCTGTTACCAGAACTTACACTGTAGGAAAACGAATAGCTGTATAAGCGTGAAGTGGGTTAGTTGTTTATTTATTCAAGGTGAATGAGTTTGGCCCGAGTTGTCTTCATTTTCAGTTTGGGTTTAATGGTGTAGAAATAAATAACAAACTGTAACTAATGAAAGAGAACATTTGGTTAGATCCCTTTTTAACCTCCGGTGCTGTACTAAAGTGGAGTTAAACCTAATGTAAATTAAATTAAATGTTTGGCTTATTTGAGCATTTTAGACTATTGGAGAATGTATGATAAATTGTAAAATTGAAAAATTGTTAGAACTAATTAATGTTGAAATTAGACATGATCTTCAAAGAGAAGCCCATCAATTTAATTAGTGGGACCTCATTTTTTATAAGCACTGCTGTTACTTGAACAATTTAATATGTACAGTTTATTCTAGATAATAGTAAGTAAGGATCACATTATATTAGGGGTTATGGCAACATTATTGAATTTTTTATGTATATAAAGCCATAGGTCTTAGAGTGGTTTCTGTCAGTCTTATTTTTCACTTCTCTGACACTGTGAACTTATAAAGAGGAAGAATTAAAAAGTCAAAAATAAGAGCGAGAGAGAGAGACCAAAAAATTTGTTTCAGTAATAAACTATAGGTAAAATATCTAAATTTTCTGAAATAAACTATTCACCTTCATATTAAGTTGCAATATAATAAATTATGCTATTTCGTACCAAACATTTTAAATTTGTGTGACTTTAAACACAAAATGTTGGGGTTTTTTAGTGCGTTTTAATCAATTGTATTGTGCAATAAAATGTGAGAAAATATAAAAATTTCTATTGTATTTTAAATGTTAGGACACAGAAGTTTAGTGAAACCTTCAAGTAGGTTAGTAATTTGCTTGGAGCAACTTATAAGAAGTTCTACAGGAGGAGAGAAAGAATTTAAACTTCATATGACATTAGGAAAACAATGGACAAGGAATGTGAAACTTTGAAAGAGAGTGGAAGGGAAAACTTATGAAGTAGGCAAGAGCTCTCCTTTTAACTCCATCAACAGTATGAAATTTTCACTAATTATTGTAAAAATTAGAAGAGCTTAGTTCTCTCTTTTAACAACTTTGCTACAGTTGGCAAGTTAACTGTACTGAAATTGGGTGGTAATTTAATTAACCAGTCCCAGAAAGGCTTGTGTTGGTATCTGCTGCCAGCAATCGCCAGAAAAAAAAGACCCATGTGGTATAAAGTGTGTGGTATGACTTAGGCCTGAAACAAAGAGCTTCTAAAACAATTAGAGCCCCAGTATATCAGCTGTTAAGAATATGCTTAACTTTGTTATTCAGTTTCAACAAGCTGTTTTTCCAAAGTAGTCTTCCAAACTTTTGTTATGTTAGTTAACAGTTACACTGAAAATTATAACCAAGTGCTATTTTCAAAATAACTTTTATACGTTACATGCTTTTGGTTTTAACTGAAATTATTTGTGTTTTCCTAATTTTTAAAAAAGATTCTGTTTATTTTTTAGAGGGTATGAGCAGGAAGGAGGGGCAGAGGGAGGAGAGAAAGAATCCTAAGCAGACTCCAAGCTGAGCACAGAACCTGACATGGGGCTTGATCTCATGACCCTGAGATAATGACCTGAGCCAAAATCAAGAGTCGGACACTTAACCAACTGAGCCACCCAGGCACCCCAGTGTTTTTTCGTAGTTTTTATATCCGAGGAACAGAACGCGGGGTAGCCATAAACAGGCCTTGGCTTCGAGTTGTGTTGTGCATCAACAGTAGTGCCTCTGTTTTCCTGTCAGTGAAATGGGCGCTGATACCCACCACAGCCTGCCTTATAAAGTTGCAAACTGCACAGGAGAAATGACATGTACATTTAAGACATTTTGATTTTTCATGGGTTGACCTCTCAGCTTTTGGTACAAATGGTTTTTGATTCTGACCAAAAGCATTTTCTCAAATATTTATACTGATTATGTAAAGAAATTGCCATAGCACTGATTTGAGAAAGAGATATGGTAAACTTGGCTTGGGTTGCTGCAGAGAGCAAACTATGCACTGCGTGGGCAGTCTCCCTCCCCCATTTTATGTATTTATTTTTATATATTTATAAATAAATACGGTGTGTATATATAGATAATATTTATTTGTACTGCTGATAGTTATCACACAATATAAAAATGAAATTTTATATTTGGTCTTTTTTCTCATTTAAACAGGGAAAAGGTAAAATATTGGGAAGACTTCTAAGGAAAAGGTGACATAAGTCAAATGGTTCTGCTTCTCCAACTGAAATTTCTAGTTGACATTAACAGATAGAGTTTGTTCACTATTTTGTGGCATCAGTATATTGCTTGCTCAACTTCTTTGTTTGAAACATATATAAGTCTTTTATATGGACTGGAATAGGTACCTTACAAATGGTGTCAAATGAAACTTATTTTTAGAATTTTTTTTCTTTTTTGCATTTTGGACTTAATTCCCAGTAATTTATATAGGCCACACATTTGAGAATAGTGTTAAAAGTAAACCTTGTTTTCTAGCCTTTTAATTGAAAGATAGGTGGTGCTGTAAGTTAATGGATTGTAGTTAGAGTGTGGGAGAAAAATTAACATGGCATTTAAATCTTCGTGCTCAAGGGAAATATGTCCTCATTACACACTGCCTCACGATGGACTTTGTCTCAGGTGACGTGAAGAATCAGTAAAAGAACCAAGTATGTTGCAGGTAAGAATTAACCATTAATTTAAATATGACCTTATTAATGGGAAACTTCTGTTGATTTTTGAAGAAGGAAGTAAAAGTGCAGAATTGCTGTAAGGTTAGTCTGGCCACAATGTGCAAGGCAGGTCAAAACAGTGCGAGGATGTAGGCAGCAGGAACCATCAGGAAGCTTTTGCATTAATGAGAGTGTGAGTTGACTAGATTCTGCACTAGGTCAGGGGACTTTAAAGAAGGGAGAGAACGAAGAATATTGTACATGTCAGTTTGCTGTGGTATATTATGAATATATGGGGTGGGTGTGTTTGATGTAGCAAGAATGATGTAATTTCCCAGGCCAGAACACAGTCCCCCATGGCCCACATCGCCAGTCTCAAAGGTTACAGCAGTTGGTATATCTCCATCTAAACTTTTTATAAATGGAAAAAACAGCGGTCTTCCAATAAAATAAGTTTAAATAGTTTTGTGGACTTTTACATTGTATTTTCTAGTGCTTCCATTGGTTTCATCAGATGGGGGTAGGTGCAGTGTTGGAGGAAAGGTGTGGTTTGTCTACACTTGTAATATTGAATGAAATTATAAGGCATCAAGATGTGTTTTGAAAAATGATGATTAGACTCTGTTAGTAGCAGTCTTTTATTTCTTTGATTGTATGTAAAGCTTACTTTCACTTTTTATCACTCATCTGTATTTTTTGCAACAAGTTCAAGCTGCCTCTTCTTCCCAGGAAAGCAGATACTTTAAAACCTCTAACTTGGGCGCCTGGGTGGCTCAGTGGGTTAAAGCCTCTGCCTTCAGTTCAGGTCATGATCCCGGGGTCCTGGGATCGAGTCCCACATCGGGCTCTCTGCTCCACGGGGAGCTTGCTTCCCCCTCTCTCTCTGCCTGCCTCTCTGTCTACTTGTGATCTCTGTCTGTCAAATAAATAAATAAAATCTTAAAAAAAAAAAAAACAAAAAACCTCTAACTTACCCTCTACTACATATGACATATACAACTAAAGGAAACCTGGACTTTTTTTAAAAGTTGAGAAATTATTCATAAAATCATGAATTAGTCATGGTTTGTCTTTACTCACACATAAAATTTATTCTTTCTGAAATTTCTTGATTTATTAAATCTTTATTATGAAAGAATTTTTATCACTAAAAATCAATCTTTTATTTTTTTTATTTTATTTTTAAGGTGTTATTTATTTATTTGTCAGAGAGAGAGAGAGTATGTGAGCACAAGAAGGGGGAACAGAAGGCAGAGGGAGAAGCAGGCTCCCCACTGAGCAAAGAGCCCGATGTGGAACTCGATCCCAGGACCCATGACCTGAGCCAAAGGCAGATGTTTAACCGACTGAGCTACCCAGGCAATCCCAAAAAGCAGTCTTCTGAAGAGAAGGCTGTTGTGATCAGGTGAAATATTAGTCATAGCACTTCATAAAACATAGAGTACTCTATAAATGTAAGTTGTTCAATGTTTAATCACATAAATTGCACTTATTCTATACTTCTTTTCAGTGGTTCATCCACAGTCTGTCTGGTAAAGGAAGGTATAGGATAGCACTTGATACATTACTGTCCTCAACAGAATTACTGGTCTTTAGTACATAATTTGTTGCCCAAGTTTGCACACTTAAATCAAGAAAGTTTTAGCCTGCTTTCAGCTTTATCTATAAATTACTGTGCTCTTGGTAGAAACTTCGTTTCCTACCTCAGTATTACCTCAGGATTCTTACCTAGAAAATGAGAAAACAGGAGGGAAAATTAACCATGGTGGTTGCTGATCTTGTTTAATCTTTTCTCAATTCTCTAAGGTGAATATATCTGACTTGAGCATCATCCTTGCCAGGCAGCGCAATGCAACAGACTCAGAGAGGATGTCATTCGGCCAGAGGCACACAGCTCAGGTGCCACAACTGGGATTTGAACCCAGGTCCGTGCAGCGCCCAAATTCAAGCCGGCCGCAGCACAGGACAGAGTCTGTAGGGTGTAGTACTGTTGCTGAGACAGCTCCGCATTAACACATAGCATTTTCCACCTGGAGTAACTGAAGGTCCCGTTCCTCAGCCCTAACACTGATGTGTTTGCTACAGGACCGCTCTAAAATCAGTTCACAGTTTTTCTATAGTAGTTCTCCTGGAGTCTTTCTGGTGATTGTATCCACAAAGTGCTGAGGGATTTTTGTTTTAATATGGACAACTCCTGTTAACCTGAAATGCCAACCTTAAGTATTATATCCTCTCTCTGAATGGAAGGCTTAGAAAAATAGAAACTTGAGAAACTAGGAACTTAGTTCCTCTGGAGATAAAAACATGATATATAGAGCATTTCACTTTTAATAAATACCTTGGAATCTAGTCCAAGTTCAAAAGCAAAAGTAGTTACCCATTTTTCCTCTGGAGGCTCCAGACTTCTGTGTTAACAGCCATCTCCGTCAGGGTCCAGTCTTGTGTATTGACCTTATCAGTCAGGGACCCCTGGTTGCAGTTCATTGTTGGGCAGAGTCCATTGGGTTGTCAAGGCCAGATCTGTCCACATGCGCCAGGGAAATAGGAAGTGGCCCTCTGGGGCACAGATAAGCCTTAGCCACTGGGCTGATCCACTGAGGGGGTCGGAGCACCACAGTGGGTGGGAGGCCTGGAGCACGTGGTATGTAAATGTTGAGACGGCCATGGGGACACGGTGTTGGGAGGGCCATTCTGGACATACGTCAGGGGCAAAGACACCCACTCGTTCCTTCATGCGTCTTCTGAGAAAGCCTAACATTGTTCCTGCTGTAAAAGGAGAAACGCTTACAAGAATTGCATTTGTTGTTTTTGACCAGGCACTGAAGGGTAAGTTTGAAGCTGAGAGACAATGAATTAATAACTGGCACAATCATCCCAACCAGAAAGGCTGGGAAATAAAATGCGATGTCATTACTTGAAATCATACTGAATAATAAAGACAGCCTAGGCAGGCATAGCAGTCTATGTAGACCTGCTTTGTGGGTAGAAATTACCTTAAAGAGAGGTAATATTGAAAATATTGTTGCTTCATTTCAAATAAGTTCTCCTATTTCCTAGGCAAGACAGTTACTAAAGTGTGAAACAGAAGTAAAGTGTGAAATTCAGTATTCATTCAGTAGCAGTGAGCATCTGTGCATCAGCACTCGGGATTTACAGCTGATGGCCTTTCCGCTCAATCAGCTTAAACCAGATGAATGATGGGCAACTTGGTTGCTTCTGGATTCAAAGTATGTGCATAGGGGCTGGGTTGAGAGGTAGACTTTGTAGAGGAGGTAACATATGAAGCAGGTTTTTACTGGTTTTAACCCATGTCCTTTTTGTCTCTGACTTCTCTAATTTCAGTAGCTAAATATTTAGCCCCTTTTATATGCCTAATGTATGGGTGTCAGCAGTCCATTTTCGTATGACTCTGACCCAGGTACCTGTGCATATTGTTCTAGTAATGTTAACTCCAACATTGCTTAGAAAGTTAGTTGGAAGGAAAGCTACTCCATGGGGGCAGTTCATGGGCAGAGAAAGCTTTACACCCCTTTATCTACAATATGTTCTTGCCAAGGTCGTTATGCCTAAAGAAAGGTTAGTTTAGGAATAAGCACTCATGTGCTGTTTAATTGAAATATATTTTAATATGACCTCCGTTCCCTTACCTCTTGCCCAGCCTCTGCTTTTTTGAAGATGTATGTGCAGATGCCTTCTGATAACGGAGTAAGTCACCAGCCAGGACACGTACTTCTTCAGGTATCTTCAGGCTCCTTGTTTCACATCTCAAAGGGGACCATCTGTTAAATTTATTTTTAGAGAATCATGATCATCTTTGGGCTCTCCAGCTAGCTGAGCAAAACGATAGGTGCAAGTGAATATCAAGCTTTATTTCTACCATTCAGTATCTTTGATGCTGAGTATCAAATTAGTGGGTTCTGAAGCCAACTTCATTTCCCCACTAGCACCATAAGCCCCCTCCCTCCCTCTCCCCCAGTTAACTTGATTCCATTACTTAATACTATGCAGTCTGTGGGCATTTTCGTTTTGGCAGCGAATCATCTATTAATTAGTGGCAAAGTAATAAGTGTATTTTATCTCAACCTGTTAATTAAATGCTAATCAAAACTAAGTTTCCCGGTATTCTCTTACACTTTTAATGCTTTGATATAACTTCAGAAGAATGAAAATATTTTAAGTTTTATGGATATATTTGTTCCTGAAAGCAGACTCAAACTCTCCTTTTAAAAATTTCAATATTGGCCATTTTTCAGAAGCCATTATTCCTTTATGCAGAAAATATATGAGCCTATGAATTGGGCAAATTGGAAACTCAGTATTCTTTAGGGGATAGGGCTTTGGTATGTGTGTGTCCTCATTTCCTGAAGGAATCCTCATGACTTTGAGAAATATTGGGAAGAATAGCTTCGTAAAATGTTTTAAAAATGGAAAAACTGATAAAAGAAACATATCAGTAAAACCCAGAGATTCTTTTACTTGGGAAATCCTCTACAGGACTTTTATTTTCCAGGTGGATATTTTAATGTAATTTTTCTAGTTATTTACTTAATACTCTTTAAGTAGGTGCAGATCTTTTTTCCATTCTTCCAACTACACATATGCTGACCATGAAAATATAATAATATGATTCAAATAGGTAACTTAATGTGTTCCATACATTCTCCCAAATGCTTAAGTTAACTATTATTAACTCATTAAATCTTCACAACCACCTGAGATAGGAATTGGTCCTATCAGTACTTCACAGAAGACACATTAGGTAACATGTCTGAGAGCAGACAGCTAGCAAGAAGTGATGATAGGAGTCAAGGCGGGCAGTCTGGCCCCAGAGCCTTGCAAAAGAGTCCTTTTTTAAAAAAACATCCATCTATTAGGATATCCTGGAGCTTAGCACATGACAAAAACACGAGTTGCGGAAATGCCTCTGTGTTGATAATAGTGAAGACAGCTTATTGAACTCAGTAGCATCTCCTACAGGAATATCATACAAATGAGTCTAGCTAAAGCCACAGTACTCTGATGTTTAGTGCCCTCTAGATTTGTATATTAATGAGTGATGTGTTCCTTTAATCTTCTGATTCATGAAGGGATGGTAGCTGATGTGGATTAGTAATTGGTCAAACAGGAAGACACCTCCACCTTCTTATTTACAGGGCAAGTTTTTGAGTGATGACCAGAGTTCTTCAGTTTTTCTCTGAGATAACAAGTTACGGAAAAAGAACTATTTAATCTTTTTTTTAAATAAATAAATAAATGTCTTTGCACTTGAAAGTATGTGTTCTTTCAATGCAGATACCAGATAAGATGCCAGATACCAGGTAAGTAGAAGCCTCTTGATTTTTCCCAGATTATTTTGCAAGTGTCTTGGATATGTTTTTGTTTGAAGTATTATCACAGCACCCCTCATACTTATGATCGCCTTCAAGGCTGTTAGTTCAAAACATAGGCAGACATGTTATAGCATTCTTGACTGGTTGGATTTCTCACGTCTTACCTCCTCCCAATTCCCAAATGTGTGGTCTGACCTTCAACAAACATTCCTTTTTTTTAAGGGCCTGGGGAATCTGGTTGGAGCAGTTCTGTGCCTAGGTTTCAAGAAAATACTGAAGTAAAAATGTTAACATTCTGCAAGACTCACCCATAATATTATGCTCTCTAGAGGATGAGTTCTGAGACCAGTCTCCCTTTCTGGTGGATAGATATGTATCTGGTAGCAGAGTCCTCTTCTGTTTGAAGGTCGAAAAAGGTCTCTGTATTTACATCCGCAGTACCATATACAAGATGTTCAGAAGCAACTGATAAATTGTTAAACACTACGTCTGAGACTAAAGATGTACTATATGTTGGTAGTTATAAAACTACCAAGTAACAGAATTCTTTTTTTTTTTTTTTTTTTTTGAGAGAAAGAGCATGTATGAAGGTGGGAGGGGCGGGGGGTGGGGAGAAAAGAGAGACTCTCAAGCAGACTCCATGCCCAACACAGAGCCTGATGTGGAGCCAGACACGAGGCTCAATCCATGACCCTAAGATCATGACCTGAGCTGAAATCAAGAGTCAGATGCTCAACTGACTGAGCCACCCAGATGCCCCTAGTAACAGAACTTTTAAAATTTCTGTACATCTTGGTTTGGTAATTGGGTTTTATTCCACGTTTAGAAAGACATTTTTATTTATTATTTATTTTTTATTATTTTTTAAAGATTTTATTTATTTATTTGAGAGAGAGAGAGAGAGCATGAGAGGAGAGAGGTCAGCGGGAGAAGCAGACTCCCCGCCGAGCAGGGAGCCCAATGCGGTACCCAATCCCGGGACTCCAGGATCATGACCTGAGCCGAAGGCAGCCGCCTAACCAACTGAGCCACCCAGGGGCCCCTAGAAAGACATTTTTAAATCACAAGCAATGACAGTTTAAATATGGAAGAAGCTATGGTGTGCCTGTGTACTCCGGTTGGTGACAAGTGGAAATCCTCACTGATCCTTTTGTTATGTACCCCAAATGTGTACCATAGATGATGGGAAGATTCAAATTCCTCTTGTTCCCTACTTGGATGACTTTGTAGTCCCCTTACTTCTGCTCCCAAGGAACCATCTGATATGGCTTTAAGGGGGAAGATATTTATTAGGCTATAGTGCCCAAACTTCCATCTGTTAGGTTCCTTGCTTGTTTTTTTCCAGTGGCAAGTGTAGTCAGACCAGCCCAAAGCTGTCCCTCCTTGGAAGGCAGCCTTCCTAGGAAGCGTTGGATTAGGCAGATTAAATTAGCTACTTTGAGTCTTCAGGAAAATCTCTTTACCTTTTGATTTGTGTTCTTGTACAGTTCTTGGTGTTTTTCTTGACATGAGAGGGTGGTAAACTAAACGGCTGAGATAAGGGTGTGGACCTATAGGATAGAAGCCAAGGAAGCTGTTCAACCTGTTTTTGTTCTTGGCTTAGGCAGCGGTATACTGGGAAATGTTTAACAATGGCTCTCTGGGAGAAAACGTATAGTTACATATAACCCAGTGTAAGTCTATTATAAATTTTACTAAGGTACAAATAATTAAATATACAATTAACAAATTGAATAGAATATGTAGTACTGTTAAATAGAATAGTGTATAAATACATTAATAATACAGTGCAATAAAATACACAGTTCAAAAATAATAATAGAATACACAGTCCGCTTTATTGTAAATTTATATAGCTCATTGATTCTCACAGAATGCGTTCGTTGATTTTATGGACTCTTTTATCTGTAGCCAAGCTGTGGTTGCAATTGATGAATAAGTATGATTCCCAGCATGAATGTTGGTTGGTATTTTCCTTTACATGAAAGACTAAGATGAAAGCACAACAGACATATGTTGGAATTTCACTAGTTTATCAGTGAAGAGAGTCACTTCTTTACTGAAATCGGACCATTTTTAGATACCAGAAGAACATTTCCTCAAATTTTGTACTATTCACAATATACCAGCTATAGATGTGACTTTTTTTAATTTTATTTTTTATAAACATATATTTTTATCCCCAGGGTTTACAGTCTGTGAATCGCCAGGTTTACACACTTCACAGCACTCACCATAGCACATACCTTCCCCAATGTCCATAACCCCACCCCCCTCTCCCAGCTCCCCTTCCCCCATCAACCCTCAGTTTGTTTGTGTGTGACATTTGTTTTTTTAAGATTTATTTATTTTAGAGAGAGAGAGAGGAAGTGCACACTAGTGGGAGGGGCAGAGGGAGGGGAAGAGAGAATCTGAAGCAGATGTCCTGCTGAGTATGGGGTGGGACAGGAGCTCGGTATCACCACCCTGAGATCACAACCTAGACCAAAACCAAGAGTCAGTCACTTTGTGCTACCCAGACACCTTCTGCCTGTGACATATCTTTTAAGTTTAATCTGCATTATTTACACTTTCCATCTTAAGCCTGGACATAACAATAAGTCAAGCCCTGATATCTAGCTTTCACCTGTTATATAAATGCTCTGATCTCAAGCTACCAATGTGATGTCATTGAACGTAGAGCAGGGAAGAGGCACGTGGCTGTGCACCATTATGTAGCATTTCCCACCATTAGTACAGATACAATAGATGTGAAAAACCTCAAGAACATAGATAATAGGAAATGAGTAGGAGGTGATGAGCTGTGGATATTATTTTTGGTTTTGATAATTATTTAATAGTTAAGCTTATATAATTTAACATTTAGTAAGGGCTTGCAAAATCTCTTGAAACAGTCTGCTGTTTTTAACAGCTCTCCCAAGCTGGTAGAAGGCAGCTTCCCCACACCCCTGGCTTTCCACCTTCCAACTCTGACCTGTCCTTCCTTCATGCCTGTGGTGGTGGGAACAGGGGAGACATACGCCAACATGGCTTTTAAAATACAGAATCCAGGGCCCTACCCCTGAAGATCAGTCCAGGGCGAGACTTAAAACCACAAAACCCAGACCTCCCCAGGTGATTAAGATGCTTAAGGAGAACTGGAATCTATTCCTTTGGGAGAGTGCTTGTTCTCCAAGTGAGCTGCCCAGGGTTCGAGCCAGGAGTCCCACAAACAAGATGTCTCTCTTGCCTGGCCTTCTTCTCTGCTCATATGTGGTATCCCTTTGGAACCCCATGGGGCAGAGGTTAGAGTAGGGGCCTCAGGTGGGGAAGTATGCACGTGTTTGAGATCCTGGAACTCCCAGTGTATCGTGGCTAGCACCACTATCTATCCTACGGAAGTCGAAACCAACCCAGTTTTTCAGTTCCTAACTAGAAATTCGACTGTAGAAACCACTGAAAAAGCGGAACTGGATACGAAAGGTTGTGGGCTGGTTAGTTGGAACCGTGAGGTCTTTTGCTGGGGTTGGCTACTGACTCATGGGGAAGTTTTCTGTTTCAGTACTCCACATTGCAAATATCTTTGTTTAACAAAGCTTAACAGCCAAGAATGATTGGCTCTCGTGTCGATGTGGAGCTTGCTTGATAAAGGAGAAAGATGGGTGGCCTTCAGTTTTTTGAAATTAGTCCATGCAAACCTGAAATTCACATGAAGTAGAGATGGATATTTTTCCATAGGGCTTTTTGTTTTTTTGGAAAGATCCACAGAAAGTTCCCTAGAAAATACCCTTCACATAGTTTTAAATATGCTCACAAAACCCTTGTTCACGTATGTTTTGTAGACGTGCGCCTATTTCATTACATTTAGGAAACTTGCCTTCATCGGACAGTATCCAGAACATGTCTTTTTATAGCTGTGAAATAGGAAATGTGGCCCAAAGGAGAGGAACTGGGGGTGACGTCCAAGCAGAAAGGGTATATTTGAGGACAGTAACAACACAAAACACTTTCTTCTTTGCTACACTGAGTCACGGGGCCAGCAATCTTGAAATCGCTCTTGTCCCATCCTGGCCAATGAACTTACAAATGAAAATTGAGGAACCTCAGCTCGAGTGAAAGTTTTAAGCTTTTCTTTTAAATCCATCATAAATCCATCATAAAGCATATAAGTGAGAAGAAAAAAACCATGGCTGGCTGTGGACAGGGAGCCAGCGTTCACGAAACCAGATTAAACTAAGTTCTGCGCACCCATCACATTTATGTTCATTAGCCGTACCCAGAATTTCTCAAGGAAAATGTAAAAAGTCAGTGTCCAGAGAAAAACGTGAGAAGAATTTTCCAGGGATCATTAGGCATCTGGTTGTTCCCTTGAGCATTTCCCAAGGCCCCTCGTGAGCCTGGAGTGCATTAGCACGCGCGGACTGCTACAGACAGGAACAGCAACAGGAGGTGATTAGGGCAGCACTTGGGCCTTTTTTTTTTTTTTTTTTTTAAGTAATGACATTTCCATTTGTGGGCTTCCTTAAGCTCTGTGACTGCATGATTTCCCAGGGAGAATATTTAACCTGATGTGACAGGCAGATTGCTTTGGGTCTGGAGAACAGGGATTGGCAAATGAAGCAAGCAAACCCATGTGATTTGTTTTATTCATTTGCTCCTGCTTCACCTTTGTGCGGAGACAGCTCAGGCTCTCTCTCTTTGTACTTTAGCTTCTCCTACTTGGAAATGGGTTCATATTCTGTGCAGCAGCACTCTCCTGGAAGGGAACCAGTGGATCTTCTGGCCCTTTCCCCACGTTCCCCACCTCTTCCCCTGCCTCCTTGTATTTGCTGACTGTCTCTGCCTCTGCACACACATTCTCTTCCTGTCCCCAAGTGCCATTAGCACTGCTGTCCACTGTCTGGATTCCTTATTTCGTGGCCTTCTGCAAACAGGCCATGCTCCAGTGAGGCTTCCCAGACGATCACTGTACAGGGCCGAGGACAGAACAAGCACAGCTCTCTCAGAGTGGGAAGAAGGTCATGGTTGTAAATCTCCTGGAGAGGCAGACTGGCACCATGAACTGGCACTGAGCCCGGACTAGTCTCCACATGCTCTGTATGCCATCCCGGGGGCCAAGGAGCAGTGTCAGATCAAGTACATGGGGACACAGACTCTTAACTAACTTTTTTGAACTTAGAGCTCTCATTCTTTCATACCTAATACCATTCTATGTTACAGTTCTGCTGCCTCTCCCCTTTGATAGTTCCTTCTCTTTTTTAAGATAAAGTTCAAATTTCTTAGCCCAAAGGACAAAGCCCTTCGTGCTCTGGCTGTGACTCTCCAGTCAGTCCCTTAATTCTGTCCCTCTGCTGCATCCATATCAATCTACCCATTGCTTGGACACTTCCAAAAGGACTGCTACTTGTCCTTCAAAGTTCAGGTCAAGCTGCACCTCTTGGCTTTTGGATGGATTTTCTGGGATCTGCACACCTATAAATGCCTTGCAGACCTTGGAGCACATCCTGCTTTTCTAATCATGACCTGATCGTGTTCGCCATATTGTGAGCTTCCTGAGAGTGGACCATCTCTGTGTCCCCAGCAAAGTCCCTGACACGTGATGGTTCTTCAATCGTGTTGGAATAAATAAATGATCTGTTCCATTGCTTAGAAATTAAATTAAAACTAATGAATAAGAGAAGGGGGGAATAAATGAAACTCTTCTGAGTTCTGTTCCCAAGGAATTCAGAATTTTAGCACTGTTCAGTGACCCATGAAAGAGAGGCAAGGAAATACGGCCCCCTTGCCTGTTCTTGACAGATGCCAGAAATCTGACAACTGACTCAGAGAGTCCTAGGAATATAAAGCCTTGAGAAAGGACAAGCCTACTACTCATGAAGAACTTGAAATAAAAATTATCATTAAACAAACACTGAGGGAGGGCTGCCTTCAGTGAGAAATAATGCCCTAAGAATGCATCAGGATTCAGAACAAATAAATCTAGATAAAGAAGAGATTGTATCTAAAGGAACATGTTTTGTTAGCTGAAAAGTTAGGAAGGATGATTCATAGTTCTGGGTTACAAAGTACAGTAGGTAAATCATGACATGGAGGCAAGAATACATAGCTTCTTATAATAGTGTGATTTTAGCTCCAGGGAAAGAAAGGGATTTCACTCCGCATGATAGCCTGTATGCCACATAGCCATTTGGTAGATAAAGTCAAAGAAAATATCAATGTATAGAACTCTTGGGGTGCCTGGGTGGCTCAGTGGGATAAGCCTCTGCCTTTGGCTCAGGTCATGATCTCAGGGGCCTGGGATGGAGCCCTGCATCGAGCTCTCTGCTCAGCGGGGAGCCTGCTTCCCACCCCCCACCCCCGTCTGTGTGTCTGCCTACTTGTGCTCACTCTCTGTCAAATAAATAAATAGAATCTTTAAAAAAAAATGTATAGAATTCTTTCCCAGTTGGCCATAGACCTATCAGTGACCATGAGCAGCCAGAAGCTGTATCAAACAGCACCATTGTGTTGGTTTCCCCCAAGAGGCGTTGTTAGCTTGTGGATGTGCTGGATTGCACAAGGATGGTTGCAAGCTGACTTAACACTAGTTCCCAGCTCAGCCCCACCCTGCTCCAAGAGGATTAAAGATGGAAAAGACCTGAAGGGCACAGAACTAAATAACATTCAACACTCAACACTCAGCAATGTTTAAATAAGCATTGAGAAGAGGCCCAATTCAAGACCTTGGGCCCTACTGGCAATGAGTTTAGAATCAAGATAGCCTTATAATTTTCATTACTACCTTTCTATAGTGAACTGGCAAGAACTCTCCTGGTAGATAGTCTTGTTGAGTTTGGGGTTCTTAATGGACCTATTTTTAAAATGAATGAGCCTGTTGTCTTTCCTGTGCAAAGATCTCCCTTGACTGGGGTTGACCTCCGTGAAAGGTGCTAAGGCTCCTTGCTTTTGAGGAGGACAGCTAGGACATCAGAATAGGGCAGTCAGAACCTCAGAGTGGCTGTGTTTCCAGACCCCTGGACACACAACTTATTTCCCTAAACTAGTCTTTGGAGTGGCTCTCTTTGCCTGGTCTCTTGTGTTCCCTCCTCATCCAGGGTCTTCTGAATATTTTCTACCCCAAATGGCATCAGTACACTGACAGTTCAGTAGGTGGCAGAGATCCCAAGCTGGTCATTTTATCTTCATGATTCTAGGCTTTCGCTTGGCAGAATCATCCTAATTTACACCACTGCCACAAAGTGCTTGTGTTTGTCTATGGTAATGTGTGCCCTAAATAATGCAGGAAAATCCAGCAGGTGCCAGAGAGGACGCTGACTAGCTCTGCTCTTGGCTCCTTGTAACTGCTACCAACTGGCAGATAAATATGATTCCCACCTAATGACAGAAACATCAAGGAAGATCGATCCTTAAATCTGCCTATTCCCCTGTATCTGACGGTTTCTAGAACATACCTTAGAGCCAGACTGAGTTCGTACCCCATTGTACTGCTACTTCATGACACAATTTAAGCTGCTCAACCTCTTTAGGCCTTTTCCTCACCCAACAAATAGAGGAGTCATAATACTTACAGGATTCTACAGAGAATTAAATGACTTAATACATGGTAAGTGTGTGTTAGGCACTATTATTTTTTACGCTCCTAGGGAATGAGTGAATTCTCCAATCTTCAATCTCAGGGTTACAAAGCATAGAATATACAGCTGATGGAAATATGACTGATACTATCTAGCCAGCTTCTCATTTGTTAAGAGGAGAAAACTAAAATCCAGAGAAAAGGCAAGTCTTTCCCCGAAGTCAAATGGCTATTAGGGAGAGACTAAGAACTTGCTATCCACAGGTCCTAGGCAATGAAAGGAACAGATTTCCATCAACTAAATTGGCCATTTACTAAAAGAACTAGTTAGACTTTCTGAATGGCCATAATGTGGGGGACTTAAGAGTTTAAGAATATAATGCCAAAATCCAAGCATTGTGAGCTCAGAAGGAGACAGATTTCAGGGGGCAATATTACAAATAGCAAGTGATCAGAGATCCATACCTCGAGGGCCAGGGAACTTTGCTTTGGAGATAACTGATGGCTCAGTAGTGACCAAGGAAGCCTGCCTAGGAGGAGCTAAAAGTGGATTTGCCAGCGAGAGCTTAAAAAAAGACCTGTGGTTCATGTGCATATACAGTATAGTTCATGAACATATACAGTGTGGTGGCCCAGTAGTGAAGTTGGCTTCTCCAGCCAGCCAGTGACATGGGTGCCTTTATTTTATGGTCCTGTCTCACATATTGTCTACACAAAATCCCCCCAGCCCACCCCAAGATCATGACTATCCTTGTCAACCAAAGTAGGCATTCTGGCCCCCCTTTACTGCCTCTTCCTCCTTCCCCCATCTGTGGCTCCTTGACGATGCTCAGAATTCATGTCCATGTAATCAAACCTGGATATACAGATCGAGATGGGGCACAGTGTACAATAGCCATGGCAGGAAGAGAAGCATTTAAAATCACCGCTAGAATAAAAGCAGTCCACAGCCCTGAGTGGTAAGTGGGGCAAGAGCAACACTCCTTTTCTGAGCTGTCAGTGTTGCGGGTTGGAAGGTCTCCTAGAGCCAGGGACATGGGCACCCCCAGGACCAGAGAGGAGGACCTCTCCAAATCTGTAGAGTACATCATTCCTTTATTTTTACTACATCAAGACAGTCTCCTCATGGCCCTGAAGGTTGAGGATACCTCTTACCGTTTCTTTCTCAAGTTCTCAGGAAGTGGCAATTGCCAAATTTTGTTGGTTAATTTACTTAATTTATTCTTTATGCCCCACTGAGCCTCAGCCTGTTGGGAAGCAAATGGTGTTTTCTTCTGGAATTGAGCCTGCTGACATTTTGAAATAGCCTAGGGCAGCCCTGGTGTTGATGACCAGGGTCCTCTCCCTCTGAGGTCAGGACAACCTCCAATTCACCTGCCTCCCCCTTTCCTCCAACTCCAGCTTCTTGAAGCTGAAGATGAAGCTGGGTAAGGAAATGAGTAGCCTGAGAAAGCATAGCAGCGGGGTGTGAGTAAATTAAAGAATTGGGTTTTTTCCCTTGGGTTTTTAGGCAGAGGGGAACCTACCTACTATAAAAACTTAAATAAAAAGTACCAACATGAATGAATGTAGGGGCAAGCCCAAGGGTGAGAATCATTTTTTGCTCTAAGTGGATTATCCACTGAGGGAATTTCCTCCCTTTAAAAAAAAAAAAAAAAAAAAAAGGAGGGGAGGGGTTTAGAAACTACTGATTTCACCATTCTACCTGTGCCTGATATCACACTCTTCTAACAGGGGACCATGGAGGCTAATCAAGGAGAATACTGTCATTGTGTTGGGTGGTTGAGGAAACTAATGATTTGATACTGGAGACTTTATTAGAAAAGGAAAGCAAACTGCTGCAGTTGATCTGGACCAGGCACTTGAATTTGAGGCACAGGGGACCCATAAGAATGAGGTTGCAGTGCAGGAGTAGACCACTGTGTCTGAATGTGGTGGCCTTGGCTGCTCAGAGGAAGAGGGATCTAGCCATGGAGTTCCCTGCTTCGGGTACTACAAAACCCAATCTTCTGGGGCATTTTACCTGCTGACTGTGTCTTGAGGGACAGAGCTGTGAAATACCTCAGTAGCCCGCATTCTAGGTCCCTGTTTGTTGAAAGAAGTTAGCCAGCATCCTGACCCTACTCTGGTTCCTGATTACTTTGAATTAGGTGGCCTGGAAAGCCCCTGAGATTTCTGGGAGTCAAATGAAAGAGAAGCTTAGCAACAGAATCCCCAAGGAAAATACAAAAGTTAGTAGCTTCCAGGAGTAGTTTCTTAGTGTCTGGATTTAGTGTCTACCTGCAGCCAGTGCCATTAGAAATCATGCCATTAGAAATCATGGTTTGGGGAAAGGCATGGAGGGTAATGTAGCTTTTACTTTCCTTCTGACATTTGTCTGCCTGAGCGAGATGTTGCTTCTTTTACTGTTGTTGCTTTGAAACACAATTGTCTTTTATTTTGTTTTTGCCATGGAAACTAATAAATAAAGGGAAGCATGATTTCCTAATGGCCTCCATCTTTAGATGCACTTCTCCGCCCAATTACTTGAGAGAGCAGACAGCTATTTGGAATAAGGAAAGGAGGGAGGGAAGGTGACTATTTGAAGCACTGGTCAATATAAGTCTGGAAAATGATGTGGTCTTATATCACTTTCTGACATTTGTTGTGCTTTTGTTTGCGAAAGATAGTGTGTGCGTTATCCTTTTTTTTTTTAATCGAGTTAAATCCAACTTTTTTTGTGCTTTGGCTATCCTTCATGTAGCTTTCTTTAGGGGAATTGTGCACAATTACTTTGACATGGTGTCACGCAGACTCATTCCAATGGAATCCAGTTAGTGGCCCTAAGACTTTTGCTCCAGCTGTGGACATGTGTTTTGATTTACATTGTTCTTGGATGGACCATATGTATGCTTCGTTCCTGTGGAAGATGTCATTTGCAACAGAAGACTTGGAATAGCAGCATCTTGCTTGCAGATTTAAAAAAAAAAAAATCCTGATTTATTCCAAAATTTTCAATTACCCTTTAAATAGGTACCACTTCAAGTAGTTAACCCAGTGTGATTCTCAACCCTGGGTTTGTAACATCCTCACCTGGGTGGAACATTAATCCCTTCCACTTCATCCAGGAGATGAAGATTTCATTCTCAGAGACTCCCAGTATGTTTTAGGTGGGGGCCTTGGGGTGGATAGATAGATAGGTGGATAGATAGATAGATAGATAGAACGATTAAAAAAAAAAACTGATGATTTTGAGGCTCAGCTATGGTTGAGAACCACTATGTTAAACAATGTAGTCTTTTATTTTCTTAAAGACTTTATTTACTCGAGAGAATGAGAGAGAGAGAGTGAGAGAACATGAAAGCGGGGAGGGTCAGAGGGAGAAGCAGACTCCCCGCTAAGCAGAGAGCCAGTTGCGGGACTTGATCCTAGGACTCCAAGATCACGACCTGAGCTGAAGGCTGTCGCTTAACCAGCTGAGCCACCCAGCACCCAAACTATGTAGTCTTTTAAAGCCATTTCGCTTTAATGACAATAATAGATACACTAAGGAAAAGATGAGAAGATGCTCACAGAAATAAATAATGCCCATGGTCGCGAGGGTACTTGCTTCATGATTATAACCAACTGCTCCTTTATTACGTGGTCTAATTTTGACAAAGGCAAGTGCTATAAAACTCTATAAAATTCCATTATATTTTGGGGGCACCTGGGTGGCTCAGTGGATTAAAGCCTCTGCCTTCAGCTCAGGACATGATCCCAGGGTCCTGAGATCGAGCCCCATGTCGAGCTCTCTGCCCTGTAGGGAGCCTGCTTCCTCCTCTCTCTCTGCCTGCCTCTGCCTACTTGTGATCTCTGTCTGTCAAATAAATAAATAAATAAATAAAATCTTTGAAAAAATTCCATTATATTTTTGAGATCATACCACTGGGGCAAAGTCACCTCCAGCTGCTAAAAAAAAAAAAAAAAAAAAAAGGAAAAGGAAAAAAAAGGACCACCATCTTATTGGCTAAATCCAGGCTCATGTGGAAAGCTGGTGTCCATTAGTCCACAAATAAGAAGTTGTTAATTATCTGGATGGTGGTTGGCTGGTTCCTGGTAAATACCACCTCAGTTAGAGATGGACCCAAGAAGAATGGGGCTGCTTGGCACATACAACAGATACACAAGCTGGTAACAGCCACTTACCCTGTTCTAGGTACTCTTCCCATGCTTTACTCACATCACCTCACAGCATCTCTACAACATAGGTAGTATTAGTCCCATCTTATAAATGTGAAACTAAGTACAGACATCTGCCCACCAGATTAGAAATCTGGTTGCCGGGATTGGGAATCAGATCTGTGTGGCCCTAAAGCCATGCTGCAACCACTACACCACCTGGTCTCATCCCTGAGATGAGAGGGGGCCATACTGGAACAGCAAAGACCACAGGGCTGACAGCGAGGCAAGTACTTCAGAGAAATCTGACTGACTTTCACATAAGGATGTGTTCATATGACACGTTATAGCAAAAGGCCAAACATTCTTGTAAATAGGGCAGCAATGACTGAAGAGCTTCATTAAATATAATAAGCAGGTACAGTGGTGTATTAACATCTGTTAAAGCTAGGTGATTTTATTGACCTATTCTTCTGTGTTTGAAATACTTCATTGCTAATCATTCTTGGGCAAAGGGAGATAGAAGCAAGCTGATAAGCTCTTCTGCATTATGAATTAATCAGGTAGTTTTACACAAATTGGACCAGATATTTGCTGATAAGGCCTCAACAAAGAGATGAGGTAGAGAAAGGAGTGTTGGCTGATTAACTACCAAGGAAAGAGAAATGTGAGAAAAAATTAAATCACCTGGTTCTTTGTGTGCCTCCACAGGCTTCTTCCCGTGTGTCTCTTCCAGGTAATGGCTGAGAGCAATTAGCCAACAATGCATCTAGTAGAAAAGAGATCTTGTTAAGTTTTAAGCTCCTTGCCAAAACCTTGTGGGTGTACTGTTTTCACAGATTGCATTAGTCCCCATGGACTGGAAACGCAGTGCTTTACATACTCAAAATTATGAGACCGGCTGTGCCCAGTGGTGGTTCGGTCTTTGGAGTGAACCTCAAAGGCAATCCTTGTTTAGGAGAAGAGTCTTCCAGATTCCAGCAGCTTTTGTTCAATGCAGGGCATATCTTACTTATGCTTCCTTCCAAGTTCAGTGTGACACAGTAGTTTGGGCTTTGATTTGACTCTCAGCCCATGAAAATCATAAGTGAAGTTCAAATTCCTACCCCTGGACTTCAGAGCAGCTGGCACATCTCAGCCAATGTTGTTGCACATGCAGTGTAGATGAGGAGTAGCCTTTTATCTCTCCACATGGGCACATTCTTCTTTAAATCCCACTTAGGATTATGTAGTAGCTGGGGCTTCAGCAGAGGTTGTATCTTCCCATTTCCAAGTGGTTGGTGATTTCGCTGTGACACTCTTCATGGAGAGTAGATGCCAAACGTATTTTGTGCACCTTATCATCATCAATTATCTTGAGACCCAGAATTTTAGTATTTAATTTTTCACTAAATATACACTTTCAGTTTAGTTAAAAAATTATTACTTCTTGTTACCTGAAGAATTTATTGCAGGGGCACCTGGGTGGCTCAGTGCATTAAGCATCTGCCTTCAGCTCAGGTCATGATCCCAGGGTCCTGGGATCAAGTCCTGCATGAGGCGCCCTGCTCAGTGGGGAGTCTGCTTCTCCCTCTCCCTTTGCTCTTCCTCCTGCTCATGCTCTCTCTCTCTCTCTCTCTCTCACACACACACTCTTTCTCTCAAATAAATCTTTAAAAAAGAATTTATTGCAAAATTAAAGTATTGCCAAACAATAAAATAAATGGTTGTAGATTTATACTGTATAATGAATGATAAAATCACTGCACAAGGCCGTTATGACTACTCCATAGATGTTCTCCAGTAGAATTGGGCAGCCGCTATTTCCCACACATAATTTGTAAATACCTAACCTATGATTTCCATTTTCCTCTGACCCCAGTGAATGGTGGCCTGGCACTGTCATCCATCTCATAGACTGTGGTAAGTCCCGGGCACAGCTAGCTGCTACATCAAGTAGCCAGCAGGAATGGCAGCAGCATCAAATGGGTGTCCCACCTTCACTGGAGACCAGAGGAATTAAATTGTCCCTCACCCCCTCTATCTGAGCTCTTGAATAAGACATATTAGTTATATTGTGTAGAAGCCTGATTCCACTTGCATGAAATTCTGCAACAGATAAAACTAACCTATGGTGGAAAGAAATCTGAGCATGAGCTTCCTTTGGGGAGTGAGGGCAGTGGTGGCTGAGAAAGGGCAGGAGGGAACTTTCTCGAGTGATGGTCATGAACTATAGCTTGATAAGTCTGGATTAAATGGCTATATGTATTTGTCAAATCTCAGTGAATGCACATTTAAGATTTGTGCAGTTCATTGCATATAAATTATATATCAAAACAATAATATGCACAAAGAAGTATTTGGCGGTAATAGAATAGAAGTTGGCATCTGCAACTTTCAAAATAAGGTTGATTGATGGATGGAGAGAATAGATATATATGTGAAAAAAAGCATAATAAAATGTTAATGGAAGAATTAAGTGGTGGATATACAGTGGTCACTATGAAATTATTTCAACTTCTTATTTGTTTGAAAATGTTCAGGGGTGCCTGGGTGGCTCAGTTGGTTAAGTGTCTGCCTTCAGCTCAGGTCATGATCTCATGGTCCTGGGATCGAGCCCCACATTAGGCTTCTTGCTCAGCAGGGAGTCTACTTCTCCCTCTGCCCCCCACACCCGCTCTTAGGTTCTCTCTCTTACTCTATCTCTCTCTCAAATAAATAAATTTTAAAAAATGTCCATAATAAAATGTTGGGAGATTAAGCAGCTTTCATTTGCAAGACAGAAAAGACTCCACATTGTCTGTTCAGCTGCATCTGTACACACAGATAACAACTCTCATTGGTATATTTTATATACACATACATATACACACACACACATCATATGTAAAGGAGACATACAAAAAAGTTAGATGCAGCTACCTTTGGATGTCAAACCACAGATCTTTTATGTATTTTCTTATTTTGTTTGCCTATGTTTTTAAATTTTCTAAAATTGAACACTTGTTTCTTGTGCCATATTGTAAATTTTCAAAAAAATTTTTAATGCTTTTTAATAAAAACAAACATTTTTTTCCCACTTGGGTAGAAATACTTTATGTTGATCTTTTATTTAACCTCTGCCTCTTGAATTACTTTTCTGTGGAGCATACTTGGATAATTTTTCAAATTGTGGTAAGAGGCACATAACAGACAGTTGACCATATCACCATTTTTAAGCGTACAGCTCAGTGGCATTAAGCACATTGAGGGTGCTCTGCCACATCGCCACCCTCTATCTCCATCCATCTCCATCCATCTCGACCCATCACCATCCATCTCCAGGACTCTTTCCGTTATCTAAAACTGAAACACTGTGCTGATTAGATAGCTGTCCATTTTTCCCTCCCCACCCCTAGCCCTTTGCAACCACCATCTTACTTTCTGTCTCTATGAGTTTGACTACCCTCGGTACCTCCTGTGGGTGGAATCCTACAGTATTTGTCCTTTTGTGACTTGCTTACTTCACTTACCTTATTTCCTGAAGGTTCATCCGTGTTGGAGCATGTGTCAGGATTTCCTTCCTTTTTTAAGGCTGAGTTATATTCCATTGTATAAGCATTTGTTATATTTTGTTTATCAGTTCATCTCTCCATGGACACATTGCTTTCACCTTTTGACTCTTGTGAATAATGTTGCTATGAATGTGGGTGTACAGATAGTTCTTTGATTCTCTGCTTTGAGTTCTTTGGGGTATATACCCAGAAGTGAAAATGCTAGATCATATGGTAATTCTATTTTGAATTTTTTTAAATATATTTTTTTAAGATTTTATTTATTTATTTGACAGGGAGATAGAGAGTACAAGTAGGCAGAGCAGTAGGCAGAAGGAGAGGGAGAAGCAGACTCCCCGCCGAGCAGAGAGCCCAACGTGGGGCTCGATCCCAGGATCCTGGGATCATGACCCAAGCTGAAGGCAGCCACTTAACCGACTGAGCCACCCAGGCACCCCCTATTTTGAATTTTTTGAGGAATTGCAATAGTGTTTTCATCGGTGGTAGCACCACTTTGCATTTCCACCAACAGTGCAGAGTTGCAATGTTTCCATATCCTTGCCAACGCTTGTCATCTTTTTTTTTTTTTAATAGTAGCATCCTAATGGATATGAAGCATTATCTCATTGTAGTTTTGACTGGCATTTCCCTAATGATCAAAGATGCTGAGCATCTTCTCATGTGCTTATTGGGCATTTGTACATCTTCTTTAGAGAAATCTCTTCTTTCCTGTCCTCTGCCTCTTTTTTTTTTTTAAAGATTTTATTTATTTATTTGACAGAGAGATCACAAGCAGGCAGAGAGGCAGGCAGAGAGAGAGGAGGAAGCAGACTCCCTGCTGAGCAGAGAGCCCGATGTGGGGCTTGATCCCAGGACTCCGAGATCATGACCTGAGCCGAAGGCAGCGGCCTACCCCACCAAGCCACCCAGGCGCCCCTCCTCTGCCTCTTTTTAATTGTATTGTTTGTCTCTGTTTTTGAGTTGTAGGCATTCTTTGTATATTTTCCATCTTAACCCCTTATCAGTTATATAACTTGCAAATATTTTATCCCATTCTTTGGGTTGCCTTCTTACTCTGTTGAGTGTTTCCTTTGATGTAGTCCCACTTACTTACTTTTCCTTATGTCGTCTGTGACTTTAGTGTCACATTCAGGAAATCATTGCCAAATTCAATGTCTTAAAAGCTTTCCCCCTGTGTTTTGTTTTAAGAGTTTTATTACTATTATTATTAACATATAATGTATTATTTGCTTCAGGGGTACAGGTCTTTGAATCATCAGACTTACACAATTCACAGCAGCACCATAGCAATACCCTCCCCCAAAGTCCATAAACCAGCTATCCTATCCCTCCCCCCACCACCCCCAGCAACCCTCAGTTTGTTTCCTGAGATTAAGCATCTCTTATGATTTGTCTCTCTCCCCGGTCCTATCTTGTTTCATTTATTCCCTCCCTACCTGCCATGACCCCCTACCCTACGTCTCAAATTCCTCATATCAGAGATCATATGATAATTGTCTTTCTCTGATTGACTTATTTCATTTAGCATAATACCCTTTAGTTCCATCCATGTCATTGCAAATGGCAAGGTTTCAGGTTTTTGATGGCTGCATAGTATTCCATTATATCTTCTTTATCCATTCATCTGTTGATGAACATCTAGGTTCTTTTCATAGTTTGGCTATTGTGGACATTGCTGCTATAAACATTTGGGTGCATGTGCCACTTTGATCACTACATTTGTATCTTTAGGATAAATACCCAATAGTGTGATTGCTGGGTCATAGGGTAGCTCTATTTTCAACTTTTTGAGGAACCTCCATACTGTTTTCCAGAGTGGCTGCACCAGCTTGGGTTCCCACCAGCAGTGTAGGAGGGTTCCCCTATTTCTGCATCCCTGCCAACACCTATCATTTCCTGACTTGTTAATTTTGCCATTCTGATTGGTGTGAGGTGGTACCTCACCGTGGTTTTGATTTGTATTTCTGTGATGCCAAGTAATGTAGAGCACATTTTCATGTGTCCGTTGGCCATCTGGATGTCTTCTTTGCAGAAAAGTCTGTTCATGTCTTCTGCCCATTACTTTATTGGATTATCTGTTCTTTGGGTGTTGAGATTGATAAGTTCTTTATAGATTTTGGAAACTAGCCCTTTATCTGATACATCGTTTACAAATATCTTCTCCCATTCTGTTGTCTTTTGGTTTTGATGACTGTTTCCTTTGCTGTGCAAAAGCTTTTGATCTTGATGAAGTCCCAACAGTTCATTTTTTCCCTTGTTTCCCTTGCCTTTGGTGATGTTTCTAGGAAGAGGTTGCTGCAACTGAGGTCGAAGAGGTTGCTGCTTGTGTTCTCCTCAAGGATTTTGATGGATTCCTGTCTCACATTGAGGTTCTTCATCCATTTTTAGTCTATTTTTGTCTGTGGTGTAAGGAAATGGTTGAGTTTCATTCTTCTGCATCTGCTGTCCAATTTTCCCAACACCATTTGTTGAAAAAACTGTCTTTTTTCCATTGGACATTCTTTCCTGCTTTGTCAAAGATTAGTTGACCATAAAGTTGAGGGTCAATTTCTGTGCACTGTATTCTGTTCCATTGACCTATATGTCTGTTTTTTTGCCAGTACCCTACTGTCTTGATGATGATAGCTTTGTAGTAGAGATTGAAGTCTGGAATTGTGATGCCACCAACTTTGGTTTTCTATTTCAACATTCCTCTGGCTATTTGGGATCTTTTCTGGTTCCATATAAATTTTAGGATTATATGTTCCATTGCCTTGAAAAGAATAGGGATTGCATTAAATGTGTAGATTGCTTTAGGTAGCATAGACATTTTCACAGTATTTGTTCTTCCAATCCGTGGGCATAGAATATTTTTTCCATTTCTTTGTGTCATCCTCGATTTCTTTCATGAGTACTTTATAATTTTCTGAGTACAGATTCTTTGCCTCTTCAGTTAGGTTTATTCCTAGGTATCTTATGGTTTTAGGAGTAATTGTAAATGGGATCAACTCCTTAACTTCTCTTTCTTCTGTCTTGCTCTTGGTGTATAGAAATGCAACTGATTTCTGTGCATTGATTTTATATCCTAACACTTTACTGTATTCCTCTATGACTTCCAGCAGTTTAGGAGTGGAGTCATTTGGGTTTTCTACAGAAAGTATAATATCATCTGCAAAGAGTGAGAGTTTGACTTCTTCTTTGCCGATTCAGATGCCTTTAATTTCTTTTTGCTGTCTGATTGCTGAGACTAGGACTTCTAATACTATGTTGAATAGCAGTGGTAAGAGTGGACAGCCCTGCCGTGTTCCTGACCTTAGCAGAAAAGCTCTCAGTTTTTCTCCATTGAAAATGATATTCGCTGTGGGTTTTTCATAGATGGCTTTGATGATATTGAGGTATGTACCCTCTATCCCTACACTGTGAAGAGTTTTGATCAAGAAAGTATACTATACTTTCCCAAATGCTTTTTCAGCATCCATCGAGAGTATATGTTTCTTGCTCTTTCTTTTATTAACGTATTGTATCACATTGATTGATTTGCAGGTGTTGAACCAAACTTGCAACCCTGGAATAAATCCCACTTGGTTGTGGTGAATAATCCTTTTAATGTACTGTTGGATCCTATTGGCTAGAATTTTGGTGAGAATTTTTACACCCATGTTCATCAAGTATATTGTCTGTAATTCTGCTTTTGGATGGGGTCTTTGTCTGGTTTTGGGATCAAGGTAGTGCTGGCCTCATACAATGAGTTTGGAAGTTTTCCTTCCATTTCTATTTTTTGGAACAGTTTCAGGAGAATAGGTATTCATTCTTCTTTAAATGTTTGGTAGAATTCCCCTGGGAAGCCGTCTGGGCCTGGGAGATTTTTGATGACTGCTTCAATCTCCTTACTGGTTACGGGTCTGTTCAGGTTTTCTATTTCTTCCTGGTTCAGTTGTGGTAGTTTATATGTCTCCAGGAATGCATCCATTTCTTCCAGATTGTCACATTTGCTGGTGTATAGTTGCTCATAATATGTTCTTATAATTTTTGTATTTCTTTGGTGTTGGTTGTGATCTTTCCTCTTTCATTCATGATTTTATTAATTTGGGTCCTTTCCCTTTCCTTTTTGATAAGTCTGGCCAGAGGTTTATCAGTCTTATTAATTCTTTCAAAGAACCAACTCCTAGTTTCGTTGATTTGTTCTACCAGGTTTTTTTTTTTGGTATCTATTTCATTGATTTCTGCTGTGATCTTTATTATTTCTCTTCTGCTGGGTTTAGGCTTTCTTTGCGGTTCTTTCTCCAGCTCCTTTAGGTATAGGGTTAGGTTGTGTATTTGAGACCTTTCTTGTTTCTTGAGAAAGGCTTGTATTTCTATATGCTTTCCTCTCAGGACCACCTTTGCTGTGTCCCACAGATTTTGAACAGTTGTGTTTTCATTTTCATTTGTTTCCATGAATTTTTTCAATTCTTCTTTAATTTCCTGGTTGACCCATTCATTCTTTATTAGGATGCTCTTTAGCCTCCATGTATTTGAGTTCTTTCCAATTTTCTTCTTGTGGTTGAGTTCTAGTTTCATAGCATTATGGCCTGAAAATATGCAGGGAATGATCCCAGTCTTTTGGTACCAGTTGAGATCTGATTTGTGACCCAGGAAGTGATCTATTCTAGAGAATGTTCCATATGCACTAGAGAAGAAGGTGTATTCTGTTGCTTTGGGATGGAATGTTCTGAATATATCTGTGATGTCCATCTGATCCAGTGTGTCGTTTAAAGCCTTTATTTCCTTGTTGATCTTTTGCTTAGATGATCTGTCCATTTCAGTGAGGGAGGTGTTAAAGTCTCCTACTATTATTATATTATTGTCAGTGTGTTTCTTTGTTTTTTTATTAATCGGTTTATGTAGTTGGCTGCTCCCATGTTAGGGGCATAGATATTTAAAATTGTTAGAGCTTCGTGTTGGACAGACCCTTTAAGTATGATGTAGTGTCCTTCTTCATCTTTTATTGTAGTCTTTGGTTTAAAATCTAATTTATCTGATATAAGGATTGCCACCCCAGCTTTCTTTTGATGTCCATTAGCATGGTAAATTAGGGTAATTCTCTGCTATGATTTGCTCCAACATACCTTCTGCCCCCCTCCCTCTTTCTTCTTCTTCTGGGATCCCAATTATTCTAATATTGTTTCATCTTAGGGTATCACTTATCTCTCAAATTCTCCCCTTTGTAGTCCAGTAGTTGTTTGCCTCTTTTTTTCTCAGCTTCTTTATTCTCCATCATTTGGTCTTGTATATCACTAATTCTCTCTTCTGCTTCATTTATCCTAGCAGTAAGAGCCTCCATTTTTTTATTGCATCTCATCACTAGCTTTTTGTAATTTTAACTTGGTTAGATTTTAGTTCTTTTATTTCTCCAGAAAGGGATTCTCTATATTTTCCATGCTTTTCTTGAGCCCATCTAGCACCTTGATAATCATCATTCTGAACTCTGGTTCTGACATCTTACTAATGTCCATATTGATTAGGTGTCTAGCCATCAGTACTGTCTGTTGTTTTTTGTTTTTTAGTTTATTTTGAGGTGAGTTTATGTGCCTTGTCATTTTATCCAGATAAGAATAGATGAATGAGAGAACAAAATACTAAAAGGGTAGCAACGACCACAGAAAAATATACACTAACCAAATTGGAAGAGACCAGAAACTGGAGGGAAATGAAAGGGGGAGGAAAGGGAAAAATACATATATATAAAATATATTACATATAAAGACATATATAGACATATATATATAATATATAATATATACTTACTATATATATATATACACACGTGTGTGTGTGTATGTGTGTGTATATATATATATATATATTCATTCTTATCCTCCAAAGCAGTATGTGTGTGTGTATGTGTGTGTGTGTGTGTGTGTGTATATATATATATATATATATATATATATATATATAATGTATATTTTAGACCGGTGAATGGAACAGGCCACACACTTGATTTTAGGTGTATTTTGGTCTGTTAGAAGAAACTGTGTCCCAAAATTTTAAAGAAAGAAAAACTTACATATATACAAAAATAAAGGTAAACACAGTAAAGGGATGGAATATGGTTGTAATGATGAAAACTAAAAAGGATTCTAAAAGAGGAATTGATAAGATAAGAAGTTGATTGAAAAAAGAGGAAAAAATGTGATCAGGCTGAAACTAGAAAAAAGCCATGTGCTAGATTTAGGGTATATTTTGATTTGTTAGAAGAAACTAATCCCAAAATTTTAAAGAAAGAAAACCTGTATGTATATAAAAAAGAAGGTTAAATATAATGAAGGGATAGAAGAGGAATATATCAATGAAAATTTAAAAAGATTTTTAAAAAGGTATTGACAAGGTAAAATAGTTAAAAAACATTAAAATAGGAAAGAGGAAACATTTTTTAAAAATAGAATAAGAAAAAAATTTAAAAATTTAACTTTGAAAGACTAAAGAATCATGGGGGGAAAAGCCATGAATTCTATGTGCTGTATTCCCATAGCTCTGAAGTTTAGCAGTTCTCATTGATAGGTGAACTTGGTCTTGGCTGAGTGTTCTTGCTGATCTTCTGGGGGAGGGGCCTGTTGCGGGGATTCTCAAGTGTCTTTGCCTGAGGCGAAATTGCACTGCCTTTGCCAAGGGCCAGGCTAAGCAATCTGCCTGGGTTCATTCTCAGTAGCTTTTGTTCTCTGAACACTTTCAGTACTGCTTTGGAGGATAAGAATGAAAATGGCGGCCTCCCAATCTCTGGCCGTAGAGGAGCCGAGAGCTCAGGACCCCACTCCTCAGTGTGCCCTCAGAGAAAAGCAGTCGATCCCTCCCGTCTCCCTGGTCTCTGGCTGCTCCCCATGCTCACCCGGCCTGTGACCAAGAGTTTTTACCTCTGTCACATGGCCCCGTTTGGAGTCTCCAAACCCAGCAGATTCTGCTGCACACTCCTGCCCTGCTCCTAAAGGAGGAGGAAGGAGTGACTCTCCCCAGATCTGCCACATGTGAGATCCCTACTGAGGTCCCACAGTGACTTGGCTGAGCCTTGGATCATGGTTTAAGGTAACCCTGAGCTGAGAGCCCCCTTCTTGGCTCCATCTCTGTAGCCGGCTTCCCACTCTGTTACCTGGGAGGTCTGCCACAGTCAGGCATCTGCGGTCTGTCTTTGACCCCAAGGAACCTGAGACCATACTGTTCCCACGAGGGCTCCACCCCCTGCTCAGCCTCTGGAGTGATGCCCCTCAGTGAAGCAGACTTCTAAAAGTTCCGATTTTGTGCTCCACTGCTCTCTCACTTGCTGGAGACTGGCCCCTACCCCCACGGTCTCTCTTCCCATATATCACCTTGGATTCACTTCTCGGCAAGTCCTACCTTCCAGAAAGTGGTCAATTTTCTGTTCCTAGACTTGCTACTCTTCTTCTCTTCCATCTCCTGTTGAGTTTGTAGGTGTTCAGAATGGTTTGATAACTATCTAGCTGAACTCCTGAGACCCAGTGATATTTAGGACTCTTACTCCTCTGCCATCTTGCTCCTTCCCCCTTGTTCTAAGAGTTTTAAAGTTTTGCTCTTATATTTAGGTATTTAGGTCTCTGGCTCATTTTGAGGGTTTGTTTGTTTTTTAATAGATGATACAAGAAAAGGATTCAGTTTCATTCTTTTGCATGTGGATATCCAGTTTTCTCAGTACCATTTATTGAAAAGAATGCCCTTTCCCCATTGAATGGTCTGAAAACCCTTGCCAAAAATCATTTGATCTTCTGTGTGTTTCTGAACTCTATTCCATTGACTATATGTCTGTCTTTATGCCCACCCCACACTATCTTGTTTACTGTAGCTTTATAATCAGTTTTGAAATTAGGACATGTGAAATTTCTAGCCTGGTTCTTCTTTTTCAAGATTGCTTGCCTCTTTGGAGTTCCTTAAGATTTTATATGAATTTTATGGATTTTTCTATTTCTGGAAAATACATCATTGGGATGTAGAGAGGGATTCAATGGAACATTGAACCTGTAGATCACTTTGGATGGTATTAACAACATTATGTCTTCTAATTCATAAACACTGGATGTCTTTCCACTTACCAGTGCCCTCTTTAATTTCTTTAAGCAATATTTTGTAGTTGTCAGTGTATGTCTTTTGCCTCCATATTTAAGTTTATTACTAAGTACTTTATTATTTTTGATGCTACTGTGAGTGGAAGTATTTTCTTAATTTCCTTTGAAATTGTTCATTGTCAGTATATAGAAATGCAGCTGATTTTCATGTGTTGATTTTGTGTCCTACAACTTTGCTGAATTTGTTTACTAGTTCCAACAGTTGTGTGTCTAATATTTAGGGTTTCTTCATAATCATGTCATCTGCAAACAAAGATAGTTTTATTTCTTCCTTTCCAATTCAGATGCCTTTTATTTCTTTTTCTTGTCTAATGGCTCTGGCCAGGACTTCTAGTACTCTGTTGATCAGTAGTGGCAAAAGTCATCATTCTTGTCTTATTGCTGACCTTAGAGAAAAACCTTTCAGTCTTTCACCATCAAGGATGGTATTAGCTGTGGGATTTTCATACATGCCCCTTATTATGTTGAGGTCATTTCCTTCTAGTCCTACTTTGTCCAGAGCTTTTTCTTTGTCGTGAAAGGGTGTTTAAAAAAAATAATAAAGGCTTTTTCTTTATTATTTGTGAAGATCATGTGGGTTTAATCCCTTCCTTCTGATAATGTAGTGGATTATGCTGATTGTTTTTCATATATTGAACCACCCTTGCACTTCAGAAATAAATCCTATAGTTTTAGGATTTAGGATATCATAGTTTAAAATCCTATAATATGCTGTTGGGTTCTGTTACTGGTATTCTGCTGAAAATTTTTGGATGAATAATTGATACTGGTTTATGGTTTTCTTTTCTTGTGGGTTATCTAGTTTTGTTATCAGAATAATGCTGGCCTCATAGATTTAACTTGAAAATGTTTCCTCTTTTTCCATTTTTTGGGAAGAGTTTGAGGAAGATTAATGTTAATGCTCCTTTCAGTGTTTGGTAGAATCAACCAATGAAGCCATCTGGCCCTGGACTTTTCTTTGTTGTAAGTTTTTTGGTTATTAATTCAGTCTCTTTTTTGGAGTTATGGTTCTGTTCAGATTTTCTGTTCTTAATGATTCAATCTTGATAGGTTCTGTGCTTCAGGAATTTGCCTATGAAATACAAATTTTAAAGAGGTGAGAAATTTTGCTTTCATTCAGCTCCCCCCTTCCTCCACAGGTAACCCAAGTATATTCATTTGTTGGGTAGCCTTCCTGTATTTTATAAACTGAAGATATACCCATTTTCCCTCTTTTATAACAAAAGTTTTTCTGTTTTTGTTTGTTTGGGTGTTTTTTTTTTGTTGTTGTTGTTTTGTTTCTTACTTAAGAATGTATTATGATGGTCTCTCCATTGTGAGCTTCCACTGTGTGAATGAACCATGCTATATTGTTGAATGAAATGTCTCTGGATTTAGACTTTAAAAAAAAATATTTATTTGTTAATTTATTTATTTGAGAGAGAGAGTGTGTGTGCACCAGGTGGGGGGTGGGCAGAGGTAGGAGGGGAAAGGGAATCTTAAACAGACTCCCCACTGAGCAAGGAGCCTGATGCAGGTCTTGATTCTGTGACCCTGAGATCATGACCTAAGCTGAAACCAAAAGTTGGATGCTTAACCAACTAAGCCACGCAGGGACCCCTGTATTTAGAATTTTTAAAAGACAGAACTGATACCTCAGCATTTTAAAGATATATCATTGTTTCCTGGCATGCATCATTGCTGATAAAAAAATCAAGAATCCTGAGCCAGATGCTTTGCATACATTGTTTTTTTCAGTCATTGTACAAACCCCATTTTATAAATATGGGGACCAAGGTTTAGAAAGTTCAACAGGTTTGTTCACAATCACACAGCCAATAATTCTGATTGCTCATTACTTCTCAGACAATCTCTTTTATTTTCTGGTTGTTTTCATTGTCTTTAACATTTTTCATTTTCTTCACAAATTGTTTTGGTGTACATTTATTTTTATTTATCCTGATCGAGACTTTTGTGTACATTTTCTTAGAACTGAAAACTCATGTCTTTCTTCAATTTTGGAAATTTCTGATCTATTATCTTTTTTTAAGTTATCACTTTATCCCCATTTTCTTTCTTCTCGATTCCTACCTTCTGGAGTTCTTATTAAATAAAGACTGATATGTTGTAAAAATCAAAAAAACGCCATTCATATTGGATTCCTGGTGAATGGAATAGCCTTTAGAATTGTTCATCATGGCAGCCTGATTTTATATCTGTAGGATTTACTCAATTTAGCTTTCATATTTCCTATCTGTTCCTTTGTATTTGCCATTTGTTCTCTGTGATATAATCTGTGTAGTTTCCTCAGCTCTGTCTTTCAATTCACTAATTTTCTGAGCCCCTCTAATACCCTGTATATTCTTCATTTTATTGACTGAATTTTCTTTTGTTCTTTTGCAAATCTGTCTTTACTTTTGTCATACTGCCCTCTGCTTTCTCTATGGATCTTATTTTTTCCTTCTTCCATTCTTAAAATGCGTTAGTTATTTGAAACATACTTATTTTGTTGTCCCTTCTAGATCGTTCTATCAAATCCAACACCTGAGGTACTAATTCTTTTGTTTATGAAACCTGATGAATCTCTGTAATGGTATTTACTTACTCACGTAGTTCATCATTTTTCCTCTTTTGATGTTGTGAGCTTACTTTCAGGAGAAGGCCCATGTCTGTTTTAGTTTCTGCTTCTGGGGCTGTCAGTGTTCTATACCAGTTTTATGCTAATTCCTTGGGTAGGATTTTCATCCAACACAAGAGGTATAAATTCAAATACCACACCTGTGTTTTCTATAGACTGGGAGTGTTTATATCTCAAGTATAACTTTTTTCTTCAGCTATGATGTTGGCACATGGCAAGCTTCCTTGATCTGTTTTTGTATTTTTATACAGTAGATTAAACTCTTGAAAATCTTCGTGAAAGCAGTCATCCTTTAACTGCTATGGTAGATGTTTTTCTAAAAGTAAATAATCACCTTCTAAATGATCCAACAAGTAGGGTGTTATTTTAAATTTAATTTGGTATTGCCATTTACCTAAGAGGGAAAGTGAATGGCCTATCTTCCTGAAATGGCTGTACCCACCCACCCACCCTCAAACAGCAAGTTCAGCAAGAGGTTGAATGTTCCAGTGACTCTCACCTGTCATTAAAACTCACTGCAAGAAAAACAAGCTAAGGTTTGGGATTTGCATATGAATTCAGAGGTAGCTTGGGAGTTTGAGATTTTCTAACTGTGGGTCCCCTAGGCCGCCTTTTTGGTGGGATTGATAGCTTCTTGTGAAAAGCCAAGATGCCTCTGTTTTGGGTGTGGCTCCCAAATTTGCGTCTGTAAGTAGCGTGACTCATTTGTTGGGTTCACTTAATATAAAGTGGTGGGAAGTTGTGGGAAGTGAACTACTTACCAGGAGAAAAATATAGTACTTTGGGGGTTTCTAATGGCTTTCCTGAGACAAGGTGTCTGCTGAGCTGAACCAGCATTAGCACTTCGCATGGGTGTATTCTGTATCTGACAGAAGACCCGGAGCTCATATCATCTGGTGATTTCCATGAGGAAGGAAGCCCACACTGACTGAACACCATGTGTGGGATCCTGAGCCAGATGCTCTGCATGCATTATTGTTTATTTAATGTTCATACAAACCTCATAAATAAGGGGACAAAGGTGTAGAAAAATTGACAGACTTGTTCACATTCACAAAGATAGCAAGTAGTTAATGGAGCTGGGATTTTAAATTTCATTCTCCTTCTGAATCCACTGGGCCTGGAAGGATGTACAGTAAACTCATAAATTCACTTCACTGCTGGGAAAGTATGTGAAGGGCTTAAATTAGCAACTGTGCCTCATGAAGAAAAATTAAAGAGAAATTATATGTGGTAAAGGGAATTTTTTTTCTAGCCAATTTTTTTTTATCACTTTGTCTATACTTCCTATGTGTGATGCTCTGTCTTCCTGATGAGACTGGACCCAGCATGAATTTTTTTTTTTTTTTTCATCATTGAAGTCTTTATTCTCTTGCTTAGAGTTGAGGTTATAGCAAATCCAGTCATGGTAATAAAATTACCAGAGGTGAAAAAGCAATTCTCTACCATCTGAAAAAAAAATGCAAATATTCAGCAAGATGCATAAACAAGGAGACATTTGAATTAAAGTTGGCCTACTAGGCCACATCTATCATGAAAAATTCTAAATCCTGAAGTATCATGTACATATTTTAATGTATGATTTTTAAAATTTTATTTTATTTTTTCAGTGTTCTGTTAGGTCCCCCCAAAATGGGCCAATGATTAAAGGAGCAATTCTGATATAAAGGGAAGGTCAAGCAAAGCTTTATTCCGCACCAAGCATCAAGAGTCAGACCGAACGTTTGGGGTCGCACCTCTTACAAGAGAGGGTGACCCTTCTCTGTTTCACAGACTAGCTTTTAAGGGCAAAGGCCATGCGGTTGGGCCTGGCCACGCACAGGTGGCCAGTGAAATTGTAACACACAGAGAAAGCTGCACAGTGATGCTAGGTGACCAATTGAATTACAGTTTGCCCTATAGTAGACATTTGACCTAGCCTATCACACCTTGGTTAGAATTGGCACCCAAAAGGCTCCCAAAGGGCAGGACCCATACTCCTTGGTAGCTAGGGAGACAGTATGCAACCCCCCACAGATCGGATGTCTCCACCTGGCCTGACCCACCCTTGTATCTGGGCTTTGTTACCTAGGGCTGGTTTCTGGGACTTGTTTTTAAGTAAGTCCCTGGGGGGAAGGGGAGCAGGGATAGTTTAAGGGTTAAACAACGTTATTGTTTTAACCTTGATGGAAACCTCTGACTAAATAGGTCCTTACAGTTCCAAGACTCATTGTTTATGCACCACACCCAGTCTTCCATGCAATACATGCCCCCCTTAATACCCACCACCAAGCTCACCTAACACTCCATTCCCCTCCCTTCCAAAACCCTCAATTTGTTTCTCAGAGTGAGTGACTTCGGGGAAATCGGAGGGGGAGATGAACCACGAGAGACTGTAGACTCAGCATGAATATTCTAGTTCTCCAAAATTTTACTTATCTCTAATAAAGTCTCTGAGTCCTTGTACTGGGCTGAATTCTGATGCCCAGGATGAGCCCAACAGACGTCAGACTAGTGTGTCATTTTATGAGCGAGAGCCTCTGAGCTAACTCCCACGAACCGTGACTCACTGGGCTCCTAATTATAACTTGTCCTGGCTCCTCAGATAATGGGTTTGTCTCAATGGTTTCCAGGAACAGATTAGATCAATCCTGTATTTTGCGAGTCTTCGGTGTTTAGCCAACTCATGTTGTTCTTTGTGTCAGTGGAGGAGAGACTGACATGCAGGCCAGAGTTTGAGCACTGCCTCTAAAGTTTTCACAGTAACTTGACAATACCTCTTAGCAGGTGTGCCCAGAGTTCAGATGTCAGCAGTAGAGTTTGGTAGTTCCGCTTCAGGTTTCAACAGTAGAGTGTACAAGTCCTAAAAGAGCTTTGGCACCATGAGGACATGAATATCCCCATGGCCATGATGGTGGTGATAGGTAAATAGACTTTAAACCCCACAGAACCTGCAACTCAGGGAACACCATAAGGCAATAGCAGTGGGTGCAAGAAAGGGCAGAGCCACAGCAGGAGAGAGAAGATATCATCTGACCTGCAGAAACTGACAGAAGTCCCATCAGTATATGGGGAACATCTTTTGGTGACCCTTGGGAGTAACTGGGAAGAACACAGGGGCCTCTGCATTGACACAAAATGCTGAGACTGGAAGGGACCTGAGAGGTCCTCGATTTAATTGGCTGCTTTATGGACCAACTGCAGCTCAGAGAGGCCCAACAATTTTCCAACATTGCACAGGTAGTTAGAACTCACTATTTTTCAGCCCCCTAATTAACACCTTCAATATCCAACAAATACCCAAGTTTTTCCTCCAAAATTAAAAGATTTTCTTATGTTTGCAATTCAGTTGACTGAAATTGAGAGAGTATCTTGGGGCCATTTAAGAAGATATGGACAGGATAATTCAGTGGTATGTTTTCAACTGTAGGAGCTTCAGAACATGATGCCCTGTCTAAAGCTCTGGATCTCTAGAGTTCCCAGAACTCTTATAGCATGACTGGAGCTCAGGAGTCAGAGGATGAATATGCACTGAGCCCTTTCCCTTTCTGTCCTGCCTGTTGTCTCTACTTCACCTCTGTACCACAAATGCCTTATCAACACCTATCAAATCACTCCCTGGGTTAGTTCGTGATGAAGGACCAGAAGATGGGCAGAAGGACCAGGAACAAGTCTCATCCTGAGTCAGACTTGTAAGAAACCAAGACCCTATGCTGAGTATAGGGGGTCAGTTTGTGGGAGAATAGGAACGACCAAGGGAAAAGGGTCTAGGCCTGGAAGAGCAGAGAGATTTCCTTTCTGGTGTCAACACTCATCAGCTAATTAGAGCTTCCAGAGTGACAGATTAGGGACCAAGCTTTGTGGGATGGTTCTGTGACAGGCTAGGGGTGTCTGCCCTGGACAACAAAGGAAGAGTAAATGCTGTATTCTTGCAGTATATGGTAGCATTGCCAAATGGTTAAGAACACAAACTCTGCAGACCTTCTCATCACTACCCCTCCTGATGGGTGACCTTGGACAAGTCACTTACCTCTTTAATGTCTCATTTTCCTGACTTGTAAAATAGGACAAAAAGCCATCAATGTGAACATCAAATGTAATAACAAAGGAACAAGATCTAGAACAATGCCTGGGACGTAGTCAGCACCAAATAAATGTTAACAATAATTACAGTGGTATCCCTGATCTTGGACTATGACCATGAAATGCTTTGGGGTATCTGCCATATATAATTTAAAAAGAAAAATAGAGTAAGATGAAAACAGAGAGGGAGGTTCCTAGCTATAGAGAACAAACTGAGGGTTGCTGGAGGGGAGGTGAGTGGGAGGATGGGGTCACTGGGTGATGGGCGTTGAGGAGGACATATGGTGTAATGAGCACTGGTGTTATATGCAACTGATGAATCACTGAATTCTACCTCTTAAACTAATAATGATACCGTGTATGTTAACTAAATTAAATTTAAATAATTCATAAAAATTAAATAAAAATAAAAGGCCATAGCAAATAGGGTGTTAACTGGGCAACTTTTCTCTCTTTTTGTTTTTGACTCTATCTATAAGGCATTTTGAACCTAGAGTATTGAAAACAAAACTTAAAAGTATGCTTTGAACTGAATGCTGTGTAAAGGGAATGCTCTCAAAACAATGTGGATTTCAAAAAAATAGCCTCTACCTAATCCACACTGGTGCTAGGTATGGGCTTTTGTTTAAACCACTGGTGCTGCTTAATTAGCTTACTTGATGGTTATTTTTAATCTGCAAACTTTTGAAAATCTTGCCCCTGCCCTGGAAATGGGGGATGGGGGAATGGGAGTGAAGAAGCTTTAACCAAGCAGGCTTGGACCTCAGATTGTCTAAGACTTTGCTGTGTACAGAGCAAATAGGGGTTGACGCTGGCTTGACCTCTCTGAACTCCACTGTGTTGCCCTAAGACCTGGCAGCTCACAGTTCCACCACTCACTTCAGGTTGTCAACCAGAGGCTATTAGTTAGCTCATACCCCATGTGCTTCAGTCCGGTTGGGGAGGAAGTGTTCCCTCATTCTCTCCTGCCCCTTTACAATGTGTGCTTTCTTGCTAACCAACCTCTCCCTATCTCTCTCTCATCCCCTTTTATCTCAGCTTATTTTCAGGGGTCCAACATTATAATCATTCCCTTGCAAATACCCTCAACTCCCCTCACCCCCACAAATAGTGCCCTATTTGTCTGGCAAAAATCCAACTTGCTAATGAATCCAGTGTTCTACCTCCTACCTTCTCTACGCTTCTATCTGAACAACTGGACACTGCAGGAGGAAGTCAAGGAATGAAGTTTCCTGGTGTCACTTAAAATTCATAATAAAAATTTTCAAAACAATCCTCCCACTTTTTTCTAGAAGTCTAACCTTTGTATTTCCCAGGATCTGTTTTGTACTTTCTTCCTCTACTTTGCTCTGGGGGTCCTGCCTGCCCCATACTTCACGAAGAAAATAAAAGTGACCAGACATGCCCTACCTTCATTCCCCTAACCAAAAAACTACAAACCTGTCTACATGGTGTCCAATTCCTGCTAACCACCTGTTTCAAAACACGAATTGTCTCCCATCTCCCCAAAGACCACACTCTCCTGCCTCCTCCTATCCTCTCAAGGACTTTGGTGCTCTACCTACTGCCTTCCCTCCTGCATCCCCAATGTTCCGCCTTCTGCCATGTTATTCCCATCAGTACATAAATATAATAGTATTTATCTTAAAGAAACAACAGTCCCTCATTAGCCTAACAGGCCCCCCACTGATTCTGCTCTTCTTAGCCAAAATCCCCCCAAACTGCCATATACTCTATTGCATATCTTCTCCCGCCTAAGCTTCAATTCAAACCAGAGTGTTTTCCATTCCCACTTCTTAACAGATGTCATTTTTGTCAAAGTCACTGTCAGTCTGTAAGCCTCCCTGCCGGGAGCTTCCCTAGGTGTAACCTGAAGCTGGCCCCCCTATGCAGAGGGTAGGAGAAACCAAAGAAAGAGGTCACCACTCCAGGGTGGAAAGTGGCAGTCTTAAAAAGCAAAGGGGACTTACTTGAGCAGCAGCAAAACAAATGGATCCCTGCTGCCAATCTTCTAAGTTTATAAAGAGGCCTTAGTTGGGTTCAGTCACAAATACCGCACATATATACCATTCTCAACACCACATCACCATCTTACGCCCGTGTCCTTGGAGCAGCCTCTGGGAGCAAGATAGGCAAGTGGAACTCACATTCCACAAACAGGGAAGAGGGTGAGGAGCCTCCAATTGCTTGGATCCAGCTCATGGATCAGTCGAAGTCATGGCTTCTTAATTACCTTCACGCATAGTCACCCGTGACCTTGAAATTCAAGAGGTACTTTTCTATCCTCTTCTTAACCCAGCTGAGCACCCACTCCTAGAAATTATTTCTTTCATTGACTTTCCTCTTACCTCACTGTCTGACCCTTCTTAGTCTCCTTGGCTGGTTTTGGCTCATCCCCCAGTATTCTAACAATAGGTATCCATAGTCAACCCTGGACCTTTCCTATGGACATACTCATCTCAAGGCTTTAGAGGCTGTCTACATTGGTGGATTCATCTCTCTGCTGATGGCTCCCAAATTCATATGTCCCATTTGGATGGATAAGTCTCATGAGGTCTAGACTGTAGTAATATTATTATTAATATTAACAACAACAAAAGTAGCTAAAATCCAAATGCTGACCACATGCTGGGTGATGGGCATTGAGGAGGCCTGTCTGAAATGCTTTATGTGATGGAATAATTGATCTTCATCACATACCTTTAGAGTCTGTATGTTGTAATCCTCATTTTATCGATAGGGGGATGGAGACAGAATGCTTGTGTCTTTTGCAGTCCCCAATTGGTAAATAGTAGATCTGGAGTTTTAAACTGTGCAGTAGATTTTATCTACCAGACAGAAATTTTTATATCTATCCATTCAACATGTTTTCATGATGCATTGCTCAAGACAGAAATCTGAAAGCCATCTTTGCATTATTTCTTTCTCTTGAGCTCCACATTTAATCTCTTTGGAAATCTTTGTCATTTCAGCTTAAAAATACATCTTGAATCCAATGATTTCTCTTCATTTCTCCAGCCATGACCTAGTCCAGGGTTTGTCTGCATTGGTGCTTCTGACATTTGGGCCTGGATAATTGTTTTGGGGGGCTGTCTGCATTTTTAGGATGTTTAGCAGCATTCTTGGCCGCTACCCACTAGAGGCCAGTAGCACCTATCCCCCCACCCGCATCATGAACATTAAAAATGTCTCCAGACACAACTGCCAAGTGCCCCCTGGAGGACTGAATTAACTGAGTCCAAGTCCTCACCCTTTCCTCACTGAGCTACAATAATCTCCTACCTGGACTTTTACTTCAGATTTTATTTGTATTCTTATTTTTTTGTCCCCAAAACAAACAGAAAATGGAAATAAGATAATCATTATTTAAAATGTCTTACTGCTTTCTAATCAAAGGGGGGGAGAATTTGGAGATTTGTATTTATTTATATGTTTTCCGCCTTCCCTGTAAGACTCTAGGTCCCATAAAGGCACAGGCCATGTCAGTCTTGTTTACTAAGGTGATCCTCATGCCCAGCACAGCCTGGCACAGAAAGAGCCAGTCACTCAGAGAGGCTAGTAAATGCACATCGCTTAGAATGGTGGACTAAGTTCAAAGACTTCCCCCAAACCCCTGATAGTGGAGCACCGTGCAATCTTGGGAATATTGATGTGAGGGATTTAGCCTCAACCTGATGTGTGGCATTTAGCCACAACCAGGAGATTAATCAGAGCTGACATGGTTTGTCTTGGGAAAAAAAAGGAAATCCTAGCTGGGCTACCACTGTGAATTCTCGAGCTGTGAACTGGTCGGTCCCAGGTCAGTCTTATTATTTCTAGACCCAGTTACCCACTACTGGCTAAGTCCTTGGATAGCATGGTCTTCCTCCTTTCAGTTTGTGGTTAGTAACTTGGGGGAAGTACCCCATTATTGATTCTGCTGGGCCCTGCAGCCAGGATGTTAGGAAACAGGAATTAAGTACAACTCCCTTGGAGCCATTTCAACAGCTGTGGTTTGCGAGGAAGTCCGCCTCTCCCAGAGCCAGCTTCAGGGTAGAGATATATAGCAAGGATGGTGCTTGGAGACTTCCTTCTGGGAGCACACTTGCAGCATCACGCCTGGGGTGTGTGTGCGCGTGTGTGCCACGTGCACACGCACATGTGTACCAGGCACCTGAAAATGGACTAGCCATATCTAAAGCTAGGAGAATCTTTAGGCAATATTTAGCTGCATCTTCTCATTTAATCAAAGGAAATTGAGGCCCTGAGATATCTGACTTACCTCATGTCGCACAGTTAGTTGGTGAAAGAGCTGGGTTCAGATAAAGTCAGGTCTCCTTCTACCATATCTGGAAATTTCATTTCAAAATATACCGTGTGTGTGTGTGTGTGTGTGTGTGTGTGTGTGTGTGTGTTTTCTGATTAAAGAGTAATATGTACATGAAGATTCAGAACTGCCATCCTGAACACTCTGGGATTGGGTTAACCCTCAGAAGAATCACTTGGAGCTTCCCCTCCAAGGAGCAGCACTTGTCAGGGCCCATTACCAGAGGAAGCCGGTCTCTGGGTGAAATCCCAGCCTTGTCCTCCAACCTCACCTTAACCCTTGCATCCATACCCTGTTGATTTCAGCCATGACTTATTAACTACCAGCAGGCCTGCTGGGGTTCCTCCTGCAACCCATTATCCATGGTCCTGCTTTAGCCAACTGGTCAATCCCTGCCATGACTCTAACCCCCTTCCCTAGCCTAGTTCTTGTTTGTTCTGAACACATATGAGCCATGCTCCTTACCTGTGGACCCAACCAACCCCTCAGCCCTGTTTCTGAAACCTTGTCTATCAGCCCAGAGCGCCTCCCCTTGACCCATCAAGAGAATGCAAGAGCCCAGACAGACCCCATCTTCCTTGGTTAGCCTCCCCCTTCCCTGGAAATACTGAGAGGAGAGGCCACCACACGGGGTCCCACCTGGTTTGTTTTTATTTTTCACTGGCCTGTTTTACAACATATTAAATTATGTGAACCACATCAAATTTTTGTTGGACGTGTCCAAGGGAATAATAGATATGAGCATAAAGTGTATTTACAATGCCAGAATTTGGCAGAAGAGACAAAATAATGTGAGATACGAGCTACATGTTATTGCCCAAAGTGAGTCCTTTGAGATAAGGGTTTGTCTTTCTTTCTTTTTTTTTTTTAATTTAAATTCAATTAGCCAACATTGAGTACACCTCCAGTTTTTGATGTAGGTTCAATGATTCATCAAGCTGCGTACAACACCCAGTGCTCATCACATCACGTGCCCTCCTTCATGCCCATTACCCAGTTACCCCATCCCCCTACCCACCTCCCTTTCCGCAACCCTCAGTTTATTTCCTGGAGTCAAGAGTTTCTCGTGCTTTGTCTCCCTCTCTGATTTCTTCAAGATAAGGGTTTTTTTTTTTTAATGTGTAAAATCAGATGCTTAAAAGATCTAATTAGAGAGAGAGCTATGCAAGGAGTGACTATAGATGTGTGTGTGTTTGGAGGAGATTGATATATATGGTGGATGTTCACTATTTTTTTTTCTTTTTCTCTTTCTTTCTTTCTTTCTTTTTTTTTGGCTATCCATCTTCCTATCCCCTTTTGGGCGGATTTCCCTACCCTGATGTTTTGTGTTGTAGAACCCAGTGCCCTCCCCCCTCCTATAGAAGCTGAGAGAGGGAACTTATGAGTTCTGGCAGCGTGGGCTCATAACCTCCACATACCCAACCAGCTGCCTCTCTGTGGGACATGGAGTCTCTTGATCATGGCGTAGGCTGCAGGGACCCACAGAAATATGTTTCTCAGCAGAAGTGACAGTGACAGCAGGAGGAGGTGATGCCTACACCACCACTAGTATCCACAGCATGTCTTGGACAAGTTCTTCCTAAGACCTGCCCTTGATGGTGCTTACTGTTCCTTGAAACCCTGGAGCTGCTCTAGTTTCTGCATTTCCCCAAGCCTCACTCTCCTGCCTTCCTGGATATTCTGTGAACATCCCTAAACCCTCCCAACAAATGTCTTTTCTGCTTCAGTTAATCCAGAGTTAATCTTGGTTGTTCATGCTCAAGAATTCTGGATCATACAACACGGGGGAGGTGAATTAACCCTCAATTCTCAATGGCACAGCTAAGTCACTGGCCTTAGGAAAAAAAAATTAAAATGCAAACAAATAAAAAGCCAGAGACCTGCCTATGTGATCTATGCATTCCAAGGAGATGAGAGGAGTTGTGGGCACTGATGGCTGTTCATCCTCAGATCTGCATGACCACAAAGATAAAATTAATTGAATGAATGCGTGAATGAGTGAAATCATTTTTCAGAGCAATTTAACTCATCTTTGAGTTTCCTGCCCAGGTAAAGAACTGCAGTTGGAAATGACTGTACCTACTGCTGCGAATTTTATGATACCATTTACCCAAGAGCTTCAGAGTCTTTCTTGGCACCACGAATACGCCATCTGATCACTGTCTGGAGGTGCAGGAGAGAACTGGATTCTAGAAGTCCTGATTTCCTTCAGCTCTGCTTCTTTCTCATGTTCTGGAAGAGTGACATCAGAAAAGGGATCAGAGGCAGCAACAGACCCTATCCAGGAGGCAGACGAAGGCAGAAGAGAGATGGATTCGCCTCCGGTTACTTGAATCCCTGTGACTGCCCAGCACTGAGCTTATGTCATATTCATGGATCAGTCCTGAAACAAGCTTCCGTCCTACTGGGAAGCTCTGGAGCTGGATGCTAATTCCCAAATATGACTGAACATGTTGCAGAAGGAACATGAGATCATCTGCAATGCACCATCTGGAGGCCCTGTGGAATGCAAATTCTTCTTTGAGACCTGGTGACCAGGTGAGCAGACTCCTTGTGGGGACCTTGTCCCAGCGGCAGCCCTGCCTAGCTAGCATCATTTTGGGGACAACACCCCATTTTATCCACAGGGGACATTTTACACACCCTCCTTTTTGTATGTGTTGGTTTGGTTTGTTCTGTTTCAGTGATCTTGTAATGAGCATATTTCTAAGTGTTCTAGATCACACTTTCTCTAAAATCTAAGCCAAGACAGGCAGGACTTCCAGAGGACAAGAAGGCATTTCCTCTTCTGGAAAATGAAGGTGTGGTGGACTAAAGAATTTCTCCATAAATTCCTCCAGGAAGGCCTGGGCAAAGCTGTTCATCGCTTTGAGGAGTTTTAAAGGCACAGGCTGCTTCTGCTTCCCAGATAAAAAGCCACACACACCTTTGCAGAGAGAAGACCTGAGGGCATGTAGGATCAGTGTTAGAAATCAGTAGGGAACAGGCTTGATCTTGACGGTAAGGGTGTGGGGGAGTATCCTTAACTAATTCTGAGTCACCAGGAGACCGATTTTCCAGCAGGGGAGGCTTGAAAGAGGTAGGAACACCCAGCTCATGCTGCTTCTGCTTGGGAACATTTAAGAGGGCAGTCTGATGGATTTTGCTGCATGGCATCGTTCTCCTTGTGAGCAGGCACCCCTCAGATCAGTGTCCTCAAGGAGCTGCTTTGCTTGGATCTGATCGAGAGATAAATATACTTGTATTTAACATAAAAATTGGAGAACTTTCATCTTCAACTACTCGCATTTCAGTCTCTTGCCTTTTCTCGTGGGGGCTGGGAGAACAAGAGTCAAATTCATGTAGTTGCCCACGTCAGAGAAAATCATGGCTCCTCTTTAGGTTATACTGTTCTGGCACAGGTGTTGATGCTCAGATGGAACTTACTGGAGGTACCGTCTTGTCTTCGTGGTGCCATATCCCCTAAGGATCTCCCAAGTCTTATTTTAACAGCAGAAGCCTATTTCCTCTGTGGACCAAAAGTCTGAGATGCAGAGAAGGATGGATCCTGAGGAGTCTTAGTTCCTTAAGGTCTGCTTTCTTCAGACTTTTGGGAGGATAGTCATTGGAGGAGGGATGGGGAATGAAAGAGTGTTGTTGAGAAGATGAGCAGGGAATCCCCCATTAGGAGTCTGTTTACGTACGTGGTGGCCCAAACTCACAGAGATCTGGGTAGAGACAAGGGTGAAATAAGACTGTGTTTTGGAAACTGTGGTAAGCAGGAGGCAATGAGTCAGTGCTTACTATCCCCAGAAAGTGATATTGCTCACTTGGGAGGCTTTGGGGTAAAGCCTGTACATGCTTCTGGAGGTGGAGTTGGAAAAGCAGATGGGCACCCAGGAATTTGGAGGGAAAGGTGTGTGGTGGGGGAGAGACTGTGAATGAACAAAACGGGATGGGGGGGAACCACATTGGGGAAATAGTACTGAAAATGGGTCCCCACAGTGGAAAGAGCTGTCAAAACAGAAGCAGAACTGTCGTGTTGTATTGATAGTGAAGGGAGATTTGCAGGTTGTGTGGGAAACCCACAGGCATTTATTTCATTTTCTTCATGCTTCTAATTTTAATTTCTTTTCAATCCGACGTGTGTGGAATAATTGTGGTTTAGAGCAATGTAGTCTTGGGAACCTCAGGGCTATACTTAATGTCCAAGTTTAGGGTTCAGCCAAACATAGCATACCTGGAAACAGTCTTTTATTTAGCAGTAGCTAAAATAGAAGCTGACTCACAGAAGGGACAGAAACACATATGGTGCCTGTCTCACGCCTCCTTAGACCCCAGGCTGTTGAAGAGCCCGGACTTTGCCTGCTTAGACCTTGCAGTCTCCTCTCCATTGATATCCAACCACCTTGGCCAGCGACAATGCCCCCACACACTGGTCCTCCTCTAGTCGTTGTCCCAGCTATGGGTGACTGCATGTCTATGAATGACTTTCAGAGGTGAGCTACAGGGCATTCCAGCAACGAACATGTCAGCAGCTCCACTTACTGTTTTAAACATGGATGATGGAGTAGAGCTCAGTTTTGAAATATCTACTTTGCCTAAATTGGATTTCACCTGTGCTCAAAGGGAAGAAGGAAGAAGAATCCATCTGGTTTGGAAAAAGACATGTCCCTTTTTCCCACCTTGTAGTCATCAACTACAGTCACCGTATACTCTATCTACCCCCAGGCCCTAGCCTTGGAACAGAGGAAGGAATGGGTTAGGATGGAGGGTACCAATCCCTATCTCAGTGGCTCAGAGACCATTAAAACTAGTGGGATGGATTTACATCTGTAACCAGTGGTAGGTCATCCCCTTGTTTCCCACACATTCTTGCTGTCATAGACTATGAGAATGCTGCGGTGCAAAGTGTGCCTGCGTCAGGGGAAATCAAGATGATCCCTTGGAGACAAGAAGAAAATACTAGAGCCTCTATTATATTTATTTAAAATTTTCTACCTGTGTATGTCTGGTACAATGTGTATATTGGTATATTTATTCTATCTAACCATCTCTCTGTCTGTCATCTATGTCATCTGCCTTCCAGCTATCCATCCTATCAGGAGGTAACTTGAGCAGCATTTTGGAAGAACACATTCCTGGGACATTCTATTTCAGTAGGTTTCAGGGGAGGCCAAGGAAACTGTAGTTATATGACTCATTTATCTTCATTAAGGAACCTTTTCTTAAATGCCACCTTACACGAAATCCGAACATGTACAGCAGGTAAGGATGGGACCCCATCTTCTGAAGGAGGCTGGAGGCAAGGGCAGGGGATGGCCCAGCCTTCCTTTTACTCCATCTTCTCTCTGCTCTCCTTGATCTGCATAAACTCTCACTTGGAAACCACCATGGTAGCTTCTGAAAGATGAATCTTTGGAGGTCTAGTGTTCCATGTTTGAAACTGAACTAACAGGGTTTGATGTGGGCGATCATTCCCACCGACTGGGTCCCTCTTAGTCTGTTCTTCATGCCATGTGCTAAACACCCCCTCTGAGGCCAGGCTAAGTGAAGGGACGGACACTTAGAATAGACTCCCTCTGGAGGAGCCTTCCCTAGGCCACTTCCCACCATCCCATGACAGCTTTGTCTTTCTTAGCACAGGGACTTCCCCTGAGTAAGCAGTCAGGACTCACAGACTCACGAGTGTTCATGTTCATTGCAGAGGACGACCAGCTTATTGCAGCGAACATTTCTCTGATCTTCCTTCAGGTTTGCAATGAGCTCCCTCTGCAGAGGACGTTCTGCTGAAACAAAACGCAGTCCCATATCCTAGGGGCATCTCACGTTTTAGCTGATTCAAATATGCTTACGTATGGTTATGATTTCCTTTCTAATTTTGCTGGTGTAGAGATGGCCTATTTCCCAAGGGCAGTTCACACTGTCATTTATAGAGTCATACTGTCTTCATCAATAACTGTGAGAGGCAAAAATTGCCTCACAGAATTAGGGGGAAAGGTAGGGTTTGGCAGATACAGACAGGCTACCCTGATCCCCTTTCAAGAAAGGGCCCCCTGCCCAGCTACTAGGAAGGTAGCTAGCTCACAGCCTCCTCTGTGAGCCACCTTTGAGCCAAAGCCACATTCTGTGCCCCAGTCAATAAATGATCAGGACCATGGAAAAGAGACCTGGCCATTTCTGCCCTGTGACAACTTGGATCCCACAGGTGATCTTGCCCTGGAGCAACCTTTTGGGCCAACAGAGACAGTATCCCAATCAAGTGGCTTTCTCACGACCATTCCTGCTTCCTCACACTTTCCCACAGGTGCTGCTCCTCAGCCCCGCCCAAACCTTATGCACTCCTAATTCTGTTTTAGCATCTTCTTTCTAGGGAACTGGAGACTGGGGGCAGGGAATGGTGAAGAAAATAAGAACCAAATACAAATTACAATATTTCCTTAGCTTCCTTAAGTCTACAGCTCCCAGCCCCTGCATGGGAATAGCCCCAGGGGAGCCTCAGAGTTATGGCGAGGGGTCAGCAAATACACATACGTGCCTGGGGCCTAAATATATCGTATGTTTAAATATTCTTAATAGTATGTGTGCTATTTTTCAAATACATGAATAACAATACACTAAAACTGACTTTTTAAAATAGTGCATTTTTAGATCACTGGACACCAAGAGTTTTACACACACACACACACACACACATTGAGGGAGGGAAACTTTTTGTACTGCAGAGGAGTCCTCGTGAAAAGGGCTGAGAAGTACTGTTTTAGATGATGTGGCCCTCTCCACTGGGAAGTTCTCACATCACTTCTAAGTAAACTTGGAGAAAATCTGCCTGATGTTTCAGTTAAGCAGCTCTAATGTAAAAATTTATAGATAGCTGAGGGGTGCGAGCATAACCAGTTCTAAAGGGGACTGGGATATCGTGTGGCCTTCAGGTACAATTTTAAGCCTCCTAAAACTGTGTTTGTGTACCGTCAACCTGGGATCTTGATCCTGCTGCTTACAGAGACAACCAGGCAAAAAATATTTGGGTTGGGTTAAACATGTCTGTTTGTTCTGGGACAGATCACCATGCCTTAACACACCATGGTTATCTTTAGAAAACAGGTTCAATGCGACTATGGATTGCCATTCGGGTAAAACCATCTGCAAAAGACCAGCCATCCTATACTACACAGAATACGGAGACTCATTCTGTGAAAGGAGACTAGCTTGTTCACAATCGTACAGGTAAGTGATGCACATCTTTTTTTTTTAAGATTTATTTATATTAGAGAGAGATTTTTAATATATTATTAAAGAGATATTTAATATAAATAAATATAATAATATTTATATAAATAAATTTATATAAATAAATATTATTATATTTATTTATATTAGAGAGAGAGAGAGCGTCTGTGCATAAGCAAGCCAGGGGAAGGGCAGAGGGAGAGAGAGAATCCTGAAGCAGACTCCCCACTGAACGTGGAGCCTGACGTAGGTCTCAATCCCAGGATCCTAAGATCATGACCTGAGCCAAAATCAAGAGTTAGCCCTTAACCGACTGAGCCACCAGGTGCCCCAACACCTTTCTTAATGGTAGATGGGAGGCGAACTATGGATTGTGATTTGAAAGTGGTTAAGAGTTACCAGCTGTGACAGTCAGGATATGCTGGACTTTGTTGCTATAACAGATATCACAAAGACATTAGTAGATTAACATGAAGGAAGATTATTCCTTTCACCCAAAATCCATTGTAGGTCTGGATGGTTCTCTGGGACATCACATGTGCCTCAGGGATCCAGTCTGCTTTACTCTCATGACACCTCCATTTCAACAAATGACTCACGGTTCCTGTAGCAGAGGGAGAGCATGCTGGAAGGTCTCTCACTGAGAATTAAATGCCTTAGTCCATATGTAGAGGCTGCTGTCACATGACCCTGTCTGAAAGGCCAGGAGGGTTGCATAAAAGCAAGCACCAAAGAGCACTACCACACCAGCCTCCCAGAATGCCAGAAAATTCCATTAGTTATTATTCGGGTAAATTTCAAACGTTCCCTAAGAGTCTTGTTTAAGTTACTATCACCCAATAGCATATAAATCATGAATTAGCTTATCAGCCTTGGTTTAGTCACTAGTACTTTGAAGGAATGAACAGCTAGGGAGTAAACACATTTTAAGATCCCTTCTTTTAAAAACCAGCCCAGGGGCTGGCCAGGCAGGACAGGATTCTGTGGAACACACTGGAGAGGCCCTGATTCTGGGGAGGAATGGTAGTTGAGAGCAGTGAGTGTCTGAAGAAGACTTTCCAAGAGAAGCAGCAGCACTGAGAGACAGTAGAGCTGCTGATGACCAATTTTCTTGCACTCACCATTTTGCCCCAGGTTGCCCATGTGAGACACCTTTCCAACGTCTGTGGGTGTCATCTGAATGATACCAAGTCTTGTCAAACATTTGATCTTATTTTATTCGTAAGAGCTTGTCCGACTTGCCCTCCCTCCCTAGCCTCTGAACACTGCTTTGAAAAGAACATGTTACTAGCCTAGGCTGTTGGGTTTCCAGTCACATTTGGGTGTTGGCCAGGCTGTGCAGACCGACATGGCAGAGACACACACTGCAGAAGGAAGTCAAGTTTAGTTTCAGCACGAACTGATTAGATCCTTGACATTTTCCAGGCTACTACTTCTGTTGGCCTGGCACACACAGGCTGAGGTCAACAGCCAAGGCTGGGAAATTTGTTAGCATTTTTGAGCTGAGTGTTTACCCAAATCCTGTAAGCCATTTGGGTCTAAGGGATGGACTTGGACATCTCCTTTAAGTCCTTGCACCTTTTCACTCTGAGCTGAAAATATTTATGAAGAGCCACTCCTGCCCATAGTGGATATGGGATGTTTACTCTCAGACTAACAAGTGTTACAAGTGGGGGTCAGATTAGAACAGAACAAAGCCTAAGGGTCTGGCCAATTGACTCTATTAGAATTTTTTTTTCCTTTAAAAATGGACTAACAGGCATGTGACTTTCTAGTCCAGGGCGTGACTTTGGAGTCAGACTGCCTGAGTCCCTAGGCTGACTCAACCGCTTACCAACTATGTGGTTGTAGGCAGATTACTTAACCTTCCTGAGCCCCACTTCCTTTATCTTGAAAATAAGGACAATTGTATCTACTTCAATAAATTTGAAGCCCATAGGGAGCACTCAGTAAATATGAGCTGCTCTTGTTTCTGTTGTGCTGTAAAGAGATTCTGGGAGAGAAGTCTGATACTCAACACCTATGACCATCGTTGTTACTGTCAGTAATAATCCTACAAGATTGAATGTGACATACCAGCACATTCCATACTTCAGTTTCCATATCCATAAAATGGGACCAAGGTTGCTGGCTTTTCCTACCTTATGGGATTTTGAGATGCATCTAAGGAATAAGAGATGACTTGAAACATGAATATATCCTGTGGGGGTGGGAGATCTTGTCCAGACTGGGCACAGAAATAGCAGCAGTAGCCATGGCAGTGGGAGGGGGTCATTGCCCATCCCATGCCACTTATGTGAATGTGGCCTCTGCCTGTATGGTGATGGAGGAGCCAGATTCTCTTGGATGTGTGGGGCTAGTTCTTTCTGCTTTGCCTGTGACAGAACCCCATGCGGTTGAGAGCACTGCTTTTTGATGTTCACCACCTCTCTCCTGGAGTCTGAAATGCTTCTGCTAGAGGTGGTTAATCGCTGAGGCCAATACCGGAGCCTACTTTCCAGCTCAAGGACCATAGGATGAGCAAAACCAGGTCCTACAGAAGCGATATGAGAGACACAGGGAATGTGCAGACCCTCCCACCCTCTCCTATCTGAACAATCCTTTTGAGATGAGTTGCTGGGCTGCCCCTGGTTAGGAAATAGCAGGAAGCTTACATTTGTAGAAAAAGGAAGGGGGAAAATTCACTGATGCTTTCATAAAACCCAGCATGTCACAACTCCTGTTTAAGGGATAGGACTCATTTTCCCCTAAGTTGAGATTATTTGGGTTGGGGTGTTGGAGTGGAGGAAGTAGAGGGAGAAATTGAACTGTCCAGAGCCAGACAGAGATTTGCATATATAGTAAAATATTTGAGGTTCTCATCTGAGGGAGAGTTCTTTTGTTCCAAGCATAGAAAAACCGACTTTGGCTAATTTAATAAAAAATAAATTAAAAGATACACATACATATCATACCACACACACACATACATGTTAGAAGGCCACAGAGTAGCTCATGGAGTCAAATAAAAAGCTGAAAACTCTGGCTTCATACAGGACATGGACCTGGGAAACTTAGGTTGGAGAAATGAATGGACTCCCCATTAGCCAGAGGTCCCTTATGTCGTCTTCCCTGGGGGGGCAGTTAATTGGCCTTGCCTGGTGCCATGCCAACTACTTGACCTGCAGGAGATGAGACACCTTGCTTCGGGCTTTGTCAGGAGGGTAAACAGAATGCTGAACAGGCCACAGAGCAGATGTCTACTACGGTCTCTGCTTTGTATCATCAGTCTCGTCACTGTAATTAGTTCCCCGAGGCTGCCTGGATTTGCATTCGTCCAAACGGAGTCAACGTGTTTCTGTTTCATAGCATCCTTGATAAAACTCGCCCATGTAAAAAGTGGATGACAGTCTTCTCACCCAAGATAAGATCTCTGCATTGTCTCTCCAGTCCACCTAGAGAGCCGGTGCTCGGGCCTGCCTGAAGAGGGCTACCCACCTTGCCTTGCTTTCTCTTTAATAGCTCCCCACTCTGGATCATAGAAGTTTGGGCCTTGAGGGCCCCGGCTGTGCCACCTAACCGTTGTTTAAAACAGAAAACTAAAAATAATTGTCACCAGGACCGCTCATGTTGGCAGTGACGGTTGGGCTGCCACCTCACCACAAAGACACTTGTTATTTGGGGGTTTGGAAAAGGGAAACACTTAAGTGCTATTTATCAGCCAAAAGAAGCTACGATCACACACACACACACACAAAACACCCATCCCACCCACAGACTTCTGGTCAGAGTATCAGCTTACACGGGAAAGTTTAGCCTGTTATAAATTAAAGACATAGAGATGTTGCTTTATTTACACACTTGGGGGAAGGGGGAGAGGGTATGATGTGAGACCACAGCTGCTGCCTTTTGGAAGTTTCCAGGGAAACTAAAAGAGAAAAAAGTGTTTTGTTTTGTTTTGTTTTTTTTAAGTGTTAGAACATTTGCAAAATACAGAGGAACAAAGAAGAAAAAGTCTTCTTTTTCTTATATAGCACTAATATAGTACTAATGTTCTATGTTAATATTTCACCATGTCTCCAATCCTGGCTTTTAGATGAGGAGGAAGGTCAATAGCATGGTGCCAACTGTGACTCCTTTCCTGTCCTATCTGCTTGCACAGAGGGAATGGGGGTACCCCAAATGAAGTAAGTGTCACAGGGACAGCTACCATGATGACAGGTTTTCATGCACGCCGTTCATGTGTGTCCTTTATGCGCTTAATTGTAATGTGAGGCATTCCCCATGTTTTGGAATTTCTTCGCCCGTGTCACTGACATGGCTTTATAATATTCCGTCAGATGGCTGATCCATGCCCTGTGGAAGCAGGCCTGGCCGTGGACATGAAGTATTACAGGGAACGCCATGACAGAACTCTTTGTGCATAAACCAGAGCACTGTCTGTCGAAGCACAGTCCGGCCAAGCCACCTGCTGGGTGTGAGGCCTCCGCACTGTCCCCTGTTCTCTCTGGTAAAAAGCAATTCTTAATTGAACAAAGTCTAAATGATGCATTTCATAGGGTGCTTCAACCCAATTTTTCTTCACTCTTTCCCCTCTTCTCAGGTGTTTGGTAGTTATTTCTGGGATTGTTAGCAGGCATGCCAGAAAATTAAAAGGAAGACAACCTTTGTTTTAGGTACTTCTTGCTAAGTCATAGAAAAACGTGTGATGCGGGACTTTAAGAGCTGGGGTGAGACCGCTGTAAGAAAATCAGACAAGTCTAGATATTGCATTTAACAATATACTAAGCACTCTTGTATTTTCTCAAAACAGTTTATGGTGCTATTGTTTTTACCTGTTTCCGTTAGGCATAAAGCAATTGTGTATGTGGCAATAGTAGTAATAACTCATATTTTAAAGCAGAGAAAAGAATTTACAAGCCCACATTCTTTTTCCTCTAAAAACATCTGAGCTTCCTCTCTTAGGAGCTCCTGGGGCCCAGATGGTGAGGTCATTCCTCTTTCCTACTTCATTTAGCTAATCACCTATGCCTGCATTTTTAGAGTATCTGCTAGAACAGTGATCAAAGCAGTAACAAGAACTAGTGTTAACGGAGGGCTTACTCTATGTCAGGTGCTGGTCTGAGTCTTCGGGTGGTTGGACTGATATGTTTAATCTTAGCAGAGGGCAGATCCCATGGGACATTCTGGGGAGGTGGCAGCCACAGGAAGAGTGGGAGGAGACCATCCTGGCATGGGTGACGGGCCCCAAGTATGGAAGAGCATGGCCTCTTCCTCTGTGGCTGCGGGTTAGTTAGAGGGCAGGAACATGGTGTCAAATCCAGTGGAAAGCATATGGAGTGAGAGAGGGACAAGAGCAAATCCTTATCGCAAGAAGACCATGTACATTTTCGCCATGGGGGTAGATCGCAGGTGAAGTGGGGTGTGTTCAGAAGGCGCTGTTGAGGAAATGGATGGTGGTAGCCTGGACTCCACGGGCTGCTGGTGGATATGGACACGAGTGGATGGACTCAGGATGCACTTTGGAGATAGAATTGACAAGGCAGTCACAAAGGCCATGTGCTGGGTTTCCTGAGTGTGTAGGCTAAGGGCGGTGCCGTATTCTATGATGTGAAAACCTGGGGGAGTAACTGATTCATGGGCAGGGAAATGGAAGGTTTTATTCTTACCTTCATTTGCCAAAATTGACACAGTGGCCAAAAATAACACAAAAGTAGAAGCTTTAACTTTTTAGTCATTTTTGTATAGCAAGAGGAGACCAGACAGATCTAGGACTGGGTGCAGACGGACCTAGCTAGGACTGCCCTTTGCAACTTGTGGGGCTTCCAGCAAACTCCTCAGCCACTCACCACTGATGCTTCAATTTTCTCATCTCTAAAAAGGGAATGAATATCCTCTGTCCCACGCAGCTGTTGATACAATGTAGGTACAGCTCCTAGCCCAGTTTCTGGCATATATAGTAACGCCACATATATGTTAGTTATAGTTCTTTGAAATAACCTCCACAAGAACATGCTGTAATATGCAATATATGCTTCCTTGTGGGGATCCTGTACATGCCTTAGCTTGGCTGACAGGTTATGATCTGGATAAAAAGCACCTGGAAGGCAGTGGTGCCCCCACATGTTTCCTTTACTCACTGTCTGATGCTCCACATCTAAATATTTCATTCCTTTGTCAGAAGGCTTTTTTCCTTACTGATATATCCAACCTAATTTATTATTATTATTTATTATTATTTTTTAATCTTTAAGTAGGCTCTATGCCCAATGTGGTACTTGAACTCATGACCCTGAGATAAGAGTCGCATGCTATAGGGACTGAAACTGCCAGGCAGTCCATCCTTCACGGAAATACCAATGGCCTTGAAAAAGAGAATTATTCAAAGCATATTTGTCAATAATAGATAGTCATCATAATATGGTGATTAAGAACATAGATTCTGGAACCAGGCTGCCTGGGTAAAAATCTCACTTTTGTCACTTACGAGCTTTGTGACCTTGGGCAAGTTACCGGACTTCTTTGTATCTAAGTTCCCTCATCTGTGAAATTGGGACATTAATGATTCCTACCTTAGGGAGTTGCTAAGAGTTTTAAAGGAGCTAATACATACAAAACGATGCCTGAAAAATAAGAACCACTATATAAGTATGTGCTGAATAAAATACAAAAAGTTAAGGTGGTAAAACAGATGACTTTGAGAAGGCGAGAGCAAGGCAAGGCAAGGCAGGGCGAAGGGGTGCTGGGTCTCTGAGAAACCCAGAGTATGACAGTGTAGGCAGTCATGATAGGAGCAGACAGCAGACTTTTGTGCTTCTGTTTTGTCTTGTCAGGCCCCCAAAGAGAAAATCCCAGCATGGCCCCAGTCCCAACTAGGAGGGCACAGTTTTCCCCTCCTTAGAAGCAGCCTTTCATCCCAGTGGGCTCAGGCGAGGTACCATGCTGTTGCCATCCACAGAGCTCTCTACCCGGAATCTAGACAGCACTTGGCAAGGCGTCCTCTACCCACTTGATTTGGCCTGAGTGCATGATTTCCTATGGCTTATCAAGGCCCTGATGGAAATCCGGCCCCAAGACTATTCCTCCAAAGCCTCAAGTGATAGTCATAATTTCTGATGGTGTTTAAAATGGACTGGAGAGGCCAGGAAACATGAAAATTTCCTTTCTTGTCAGCCTCTCTTAAAGGAAAATGCTTGGTAGGCTGTTCTATCTAGATGACAGTAGGCTTTTATCATTAATCTCCAACTGAGCCAAACTTGGAACAGAACCTTTTTAGAAGAATAGGGCAAGAAAAAAGTGGGCTAGTGAATCTGCAGACTCTAGCAGAATCTAAGGAGTACCGCTCGATTTTCCAAAGTGCAGTGAGAATGTGGAGAAATGAGATCACTCATACACTGCTGGTGGAGGGTCTAATGGTATGGCCACTTTGGAAGGCAGCTTGGCGGGTTCTTAAGAAAGAAATAGGCAATTGCCATACCCCCACCCCCCAGAAATTGCACTCTTGCCCATTTATCCCCGTGAAATGACAAATTGACTTTCATACAAAAACCTGTACTCCAATGTTTATAGCATTTTTATTGGTCATATCCCCAATTGGAAACCACTCAGATGTACTTCAGTGGGTGAATGGTTAAACAAATTTTGGTGTAGCCACACCATGGAATATTACTTAGCACCAAAAAAGGAACAAAGAGCAGGCATGCCTCAAAGTGAGTCAAATGAATATTTTGGCTTCCTAGTGCATATAAAAGTAATGTTTATAGTACACTATAGTCTATTAAATGTGCAGTAGCATTATGTCTGAAAAAACAATCTATATCCCTTAATGACAAGATAATGTATTGCTAAAAACGATGCTAATTATCATCTGAGCTTTCAGCAAGTCATAATCTTTTTGCTGGTGGAGGAGGCCTTGCTGCTGACTGATCAAGATGGGGGTTGCTAAAGGTCAAGGTGGCAATTTCTTTAAGAAAATAATGAAGAATTTTACTGCATCTATTGAATGTTCCTTTCAGAAACTATTTCTCTCTAGCATGTGATGCTGTCTAATAGGATTTTCCCCACAGCTGAACTTCTTTCAAGCTCTGCCACTGCCTTGTCAACTGAGTTTATGTAACATTCTACATCCTGTGTTGTCATTTCAACAATCTCCACAGCATCTTCCCTGGGAGTGGGTTCCATCTCGAGACCACTTTCTTTGTTCATGCATACAAAGGAACTTCTCGTCCATTCAAGTTTTATCCTGAGACTGCAGCAATTCAATATGGCAATAATGAGAAAGATTTAAGGAGTGTGAGGGTTACCACAGTGTGCCACAGAGACATGAAGTGAGCAAACACTGTTGGAACAGTGGCACCGGTAGACTGGCTCAAGGCAGGATTGTCACAAGCCTATAGTAATAATAATAATATTGCTAATGATAATAAATGAGATATGCCTATATTGACACAAGCAACAACCTAGATGAATTTCCAGAGAAGCATCTGAGTGAAAAATCCAATCCCCAAAAGTTACATATGGTGTGGTTCTATTTACATAATATCTTTGAAATAACAAAATAGTAGAAATGAACAGATTAGGAGCTGCCAGGAGTTAAAGAAGTAGTTGAAGCAAGATAAAAGTAGTAGTGTATTTATAAAAATATAATACAAAGAATCCTTACAGTGTTGGATATCTTCTGTGTCTTGACTTTATCAGGGTCACTATCCTGGTTGCGATATTATGCCATAGTTTTTGTGAGGTGTACCCCTGGAAGAAACTGAGTAAGAGTGTAAGGGAATTCTGTATCCTTTCTTAAAACTGGATGTGGATCTATGATTGTCTCCAAATAAAAGTTTAATTTAAAACAAAAGGAGACAGGAGAGAGATGGTTAACTATCCCCAGACTCACCTTGAACTCTAGCAAGACCTAAATAATGCTCTTCAATTTTCCCATGTTCCCTGCTTCAAGGAATTTCTAGTCATAGGAAGACTTAACTGGATGAGAAGTCAGGCAGACGGATGTGTTCCTTGTCACACAGTGAAGTCTTCAGTTTACCTACTGTTTATTAGGACATTCATTCATTCAATGAGCATTTATGGTGCCCCTCTTATGTACCCAGGACTGTACTTGGTGCTGTGAATACAGGGAGACAGATACTAGACTCTGTCTGACCTGAATGGAGCTCCATTAGAAGGGGATCATTTCATGGAGTGCTGCTAAAGATGCAGTAGAAAGGGTCATGCAGACAGTGTTAAGGGAGTGAGACTCTTTTGATAGGAAAGTCAGGAAAAGCCTTTCCTAGTGAGTGTTTTTATGAGAGCTAAATGATGGAACAGAACCCTAGAGCTGGGGAGAAGAACAGTGCTGTATTACTTCTAGAAAGTTCACTCTTGCAGTGTAAAAAATACATTGAAAGGAAGCAAGAATAGAAGTGAAGTACCTGGCGATTCACAGACCTGTACCCCTGGGGATAAAAATACATTATATGTTTATTAAAAAATTTAAAAATTTAATAAAATAAATAAATAAATAAAAAGAAGTGAAGTAATCACTTCACAGGTCATTTTGGTGATGGTTTCCTCATAAGATTTAGCAATGGAGACAATGGCACCACGTTTTCTGGGAGGAGAAAGCCTGTGAGGAAGGAGGGACTAGGTTTGGTTGGAAGAAAGAAATTAAGAGTTCTGTTTGGTTATGCTCATCTTTGTATATCTGATGTGGTACATTGGGCCACAAACATTATGCAGCCTCCTTTTCCACCAGCCGGTGCTCCATTAGCTCTGTGTCTCTGCAGCCTCCTTTTCCACCAGCCGGTGCTCCATTAGCTCTGTGTCTCTCACCCACGTCCAGACTTGAATGGCATATCACCCTGCAAGGTGTCTTCCTGCGTGCCAGCCAGGGTTTAGGTTATGCATATCGAAAGTATGGAGCTAGCAACCTGAAGGTGAACCATGAACTAGGGGAAATGGGAGCTAAAAAGGAACCAGTCAAACTCTTCATTTTTCCCCCTCCTATGGACTACTCAAGGGTACGATATCTTCAGACACCTCTTCCAGAGAAGGACCATATGCTGAGTGAACACAAATTCTGAGTGACCTGCTGGGTGTCTTGGCAGCATTCTGAGGTGGAAGTGAGGATGGTAACACAGCCCATCACATCATATCACACCTTTGCCTTTTTCCCTTTTGTTCTCCTACACCGAATACCCAAGGACTTGCACCTCTCGATTAAACTGTCAGAATCTTAATCCTTCCCTTGGGCTCTGTTTTATGAGGGACTCAATTAAGACAACATCCAAGTGGAGATGTCAGCTAAGAAGTTAAAAGTCTAGAACTCAGGAAGGAAGTTAGGATTGGAATGACTAACTTGGGGAACATCAGAAGTACATAGCATTTGGGAGCATAGGAGTAATGCAGTCACATTGAGAGAGTGTGTGGATAGAAGTATGTGTCAAAGAGCAAACCTGAGGCACTCTGAAGCCTAATGTTCAGCAGGGGTGGTGGTGGGGTGCTCCAGCTGAGGAGAACTGAGAAAGGATAGTCAATGAGGTAGAAGAAAATTTGAAGAGGTATGGCAAACCAAAGCAAAAGGGGAGAACATCAAAAGAAAAATGGAAATAATTGGGTGGGTCAAAACTAGCTGAGAGGTCTAGTAGTGTGTGTGAGAAAGGAGACCATTGCGTTAGGAGCCATAGAAGTGGCAGGTGGCTTGAGGAGAGCAGTTTCTGTGAGGAAGTAGGACTGGAGTGGGTTGAGGAGACAGAGGGAGATGAAGAAGTGGAAATAGACAAGTCTTTGAAGAAATTTAAATGGAAATGGGGAAGAAGTAAAGTGGGTAACAGCCTGGCAGTCTGCTTGCTGGGCACTAGAGCTGGAACATGTGGGTGTGGGAGAAGCATTGTGACTGGGATGCCAGAGACCTAAGTTCTAGTCCTTTCACTGCCATTAACCAGCTAAGGAGGCCCTAGGTAAATCAGTTCCCTCCCTGGCTATTAATGTTCTCATTTGTCAAATTAAATATCTCTTGGATTCCTTCTAGCTCAGAAAAACTATGTCCTGTGGAGACAATGAAGCTGACAGAGAAGGAAAAGTAAGTGGGAGAAGTAGAATCCTTGAGATGATGGTGAGAGGAAGGATTGACTAAGATGACGCATGCAAAGCACTTAGCACAGTGCCTGAGTTAATAGGAAGAATATTTATTATTAAAAGTAATAGAGTAGTATTAATAGCAGAAACTTGCAGAACAGTGTGCTGCACTGCTCCACTAGACACACAAGAAAGTGCCATTTGGCTAAAAAAAGGGGGGGGGGAGGAGAAGTAAGGATGGACCAGGCTGTTCCAGGCATGGCAGTGAAGATCACACTAGAAGCAATTTGTGGAATGAAGTGTGCGACAGATTTTAGGGTGGCAGCTCAGAGCTGGTAGCTTGGGCTATGGGAGGCTTCACCAAAATGGAAAGACATTTTACTTTAAAAAATGTTTTCTATCCCATGTAAAATTAAAGTAGGGGTACAAAGAGCCAAGAATAGGCAAGACCACCTCAAAGAAGAGCAAAGTTGGAGGACTTAACTAGATACCAAGATTTTGTATAAAGTGATGGTACTGAAGACAGTATGGCATTGGCACAACAATAGACAAATGGGTGGAACAGAGTCTAGAAACATAGCCATGCACATACAGGCACTTGATTTATGAAATAAGTAGCACTTTGGAGCAGTGAAGGGAGGACAGTCTTATCAATAAATGGTCCTACATCCAATGGATATCCAAATGGAGAAATAAAAATAAAACTCAACTTCTGGGGGCACCTGGGTGGCTCAGTGGGTTAAATCCTCTGTCTTCGGCTCAGGTCATGATCTCGGGGTCCTGGGATCGAGCCCCGCATCGGGCTCTCTGCTCAGTGGGGAGGCTGCTTCCCTTCCTCTCTCTCTGCCTGCCTCTCTGCCTACTTGTGATCTCTGTCTGTCAAATAAATAAATAAAATCTTTAAAACAAAAAACTCAACTTCTGCCTCATACTAGGGAAAAATCAACCCTTTGTGTTATGTCAATTGTATATGAAAGCTTCTGGTGAATAACATAGGAGAATAGCTCTTAAATACCTATAAATAGGACACAAAAAAGTACTAACCATAAAGAGGAGTATTTCTATATTGAACTTTATTAAAGTTAAAAATCTTAGTTCATCCAAAGATACTATAAAGAAGGTAAAAAAGATTAAAAAGTCAAGTTACAGAGTGAGAAAAATATTCTGATTACTAATAAAAGGCTCAAATTTAGAGTATGTAAAGAACTCCTACAAAAGAAATGAAAGATAGCTCATTTGAAAATAAACAAAAGAAAGACCTGAGTATGTTCCTCACAAAAATAGAATAGCCGGTGCACATGGGAAATGGTGCTCCACTTGTCATCAGGGAAACACAACTGAAAATTATATTGAGAGATCATTAAACACCCATGAGAGTGAAAGTAATTAAAATGATGAACAATGTCAAGTGTTGGGGAGGATATAGGTCAACTAGAAAACAAACTTTGCCAGTGGGAATTTAAAATGATTCAGCCATTTAGGGAAAAGTTTGACATATCTGCTAAATGTAAACATAATGTATACAAAACCTGTCAAGTCTATTCTTGGATAGACTTTTCTGGCAGAAATGAGAGCTTATCAAGGACCTGAACAAAAATGTTCTTTGAAACGTTATTCATAATATATGAACTTCAAAACCTAGTAGAATTCCTCTATGGTGTTATCAGAATAGTGATCCTTTTAAAGAAGGCAGTAATGGGAAGGGGTCTGAGGTGAACTCTGGGTGCTGGTAATGTTTTATTTCTTGACCTGGAAGGTGGGTACATGGATAACTCCTTGATAACTTACTTAAAGTTTGCGTACTTTTCTGTATGGATGCTCTACTTAGAAGAGATGGTTTATTTAAAGAAATGAAATTTGAGGGGCAATACTCATTTCAATAAATGACAAAATGTTCCTTCCCTCCTTGTTTCCGACATCACTCCCCCATCCACATTCTCCACCTCGTGGACTTCTTGTTCTCACCAGATGAGTCAGTCACAATGGAAAAAATTGAATGGATTTTCACAGATTCTTTTTTAAGTGCAATGTCTTTGTAAGGTCTTTAAAAAACACTACCTTCAAATGAAATCACCAAACATCACCCTCCCTCACTTCATGGGTAAGAATGCTAAAATGCTGGGTCCAGGAACAATACTCATCCTGCAATCAGAGGGTGAATGTGGACCAGAAATGCATGCATTCATTCACTTGGCAATATTTATGAAGCACCTACTGCAACTCAGATATTATTCTAGGTACTGCAGATACAGCAGTGAACAAAAGAGGAAAGGGCCTGTTCTGGTAGAGGTAGAAAATACACACAAAAATGAGCAAATGCCATGCAGAAAAACAGGGAAGGGGGTGTGGGATAGTGGGTGCCAGGTGTAAGGTTTTGCTGTGTGTGGAGGGTGGTCAGGGAAGTTCTCACCCAAAGGAATGGACCAGTGGCTGTGTGGGTGTCTGGGAGAAAGGTGGCCTGTGCAGAGGGAGCCTGAGATAGGAGGAACAGCCAGGAGGCAAGTGGGGCAGGAGGGGAGTGAGCAAAGACCAGAGCAGAGATGGGAGTCTAAAATCGTGAGGCCTCCTAGGGCAGTCTAAGGGTTTTGGGCTTCTCCTCTGAGTGAGATGGGAGCTCCTGGAGGGTTTTGAGTGGAAAGAATGACCTGATCTGACTTAAATTCTAAGAGTCACTCAGGGTGCTGGGAGGGAATAGATAGATGAAGGGGAAAGGCAAAACAAGTCATTGGAGTGGGACACAGGTGAGCGGTGATAGTGCCTTGGACCAGCAGTGAAGACAGTGAGAACTGGATATATTTTATGGGAGAGATCAAAAGGGTTTACCATTTGGGTTGTGAGACAGAGAGGAGTTGGGGTTTTTCCCCTGAGCAGCTGGAAGAACAGAGTTCTTGTCAACTGACATGTGGGTGGAACAGATGTAGGTAGAAGGTTCCGAAATGCTGTTTGTGCATGTTTAGTTTGAGGTATCTACCAGACATCCAAGAGGAGATTATAAGGATGCAGTTGGAGATAAAAGGCTGGAACTCAAAGGAGAAGTTGGGACTGAAGATGTAACTTTGGGTGTTGGTGTCTAAAGCCACAAGGCCAAATGAGATCACCTAGGGAAAGGATATAGGCAGAAAAGAGAAGTTGTCCAAGGAATGGCCCTCTGAGATCAGCCCTGCCCTAAATTCTTCCTTCAGCTGCAGGAAAGGAATATCTTCATGCTGGAGGGATTGGCCCCATTTTGCCTTTTTCCAAATGGCTGATTCATTACTGGTGTGAGTGTCCTGACAGTTGGAACTCAATGGCAACCAACCATCTCTGGTTAACATTCCTCCTCTCCCTGTCCCCAGTTCAGCTGGGGTTTGAACTAGTGACCTAGAGATAAGCTTCTCCATCCTAGTACAGGTTTGCCAGCACCCGTGGCCTTCTCTTCTGGTCTTCTCTTTGCCTGTCTACAGGTCTAGCCTCGGGTATTCTGCTCTTCCAGAAGAGTGCTTACTCCCTGGACAAGCAAGACATCCTTTCACACTAAGCTAGAGACTGAGGGCTGGAGGAAGGGCCCTCTAAGGCAGCAAGGGCTTGGATAGGAGCCGTCCTACACATTTTACCCATTAACTGAAAATCCTTTCATAATGTTTTCCATTCCCCTTATAATGAGTCATCATCTGAGCAGGGCCTCTGCTAGAAAGTTCGTAAGAACCTTACAGAATTTGATGGTTTGAGCAAAGAGAAGAAATGGCTGGTGGGAACCTTGGAAGGCTGCAGTCAGAAACTCTTTCCAAGATTGCTTTTTATTTCTAAAACTAGATGACAAGGGAAATGAAGAGGAGTGTTGGGGAAGAAGCTCTCAGAGTGCCTCCCAGTTTTCTCCCTTCTCAGCTTTATTATCACTTCTCAGGCTCCCCAGGACTTGTTTCAGGGAGCCCCAGCCAAGAAAAGCACCCACAGGAGGGAAGTTGGAGGAACAATAGTGGCAGAGATGGGGTTTATTGACAAACTTTCCAGCACCCCGTCTCACTTTCCAGAGACGCCATCATTTTCCCCCCGTAGCTGTCATTCTTTTAAATGATTCTGACATATACTTGGTTTCTCTACCCACTCCTTCCCACTCTTTGTTGATTCTTTTTTCCTTCTCTCTTCCTCTTTGTGGTAAAGGACCAGTGGACATACATAGCTATTCCATGGTCCAGATAACCCACTACCCGAAAGCAGAGGCAGTGTTTATGCAGCTGGTACCTACCTGTTCCAGGATGGGGTTCCCTCTGAGTCAGCTCTGGGAACTCAGCACACAACAGTAAAAACTGAAGAGTCTGAGATCCCTGGAGAGTTGGAAAGACAAATCCCTTTTCCTCTTACCTTCAGCCAGGGTCCTAGAACACAAAAGAAATTATAATTCACTCTCTGCTTCTTGTAACTGGTAAGAAAGCAACTGTTTTTGCTATGTCCAAACTCTACCTGCAAACACTTATGGAACTCAGTGCAGAGGGTGGCTTTGTTGACTCTTCTCCCCACAGTGTTCCCGACTGGGTATCAGGGGACTCCTCAGCAGAACCCACAGAGGCAAGAATTAAAAAGTCTTGTGTGTGGGGCACCTGCATGGCTCAGGGGGTTAAAGCCTCTGCCTTCGGCTCAGGTCATGATCCCAGGGTCCTGGGATCGAGCTTTGCATCGGGCTCTCTGCTCGGCAGGGAGCCTGCTTCCCTTCCTCTCTCTCTGCCTACTTCTCTGCCTACTTGTGATCTCTGTCAAATAAATAAATAAAATCTTAAAAAAATTTTTTTTTAATTTGCCAAAGACATTGATAGTACTAGGTACCTTTCCTATTCCGAAGAGCTACCTCATAGTTTTTGCATCCAAGATTTTCACTCACTCACTTATTCATTTGGCATCTTGTTATTGAATGACCACCCAGGTTTGTTGCTGTGTGCCTCAGAAAGAATGAAGAAAAAGATGGATGAGTCTTACAGTAAAAGTATGGGAGAGGCAAAGAAATAAACAAATACATCCAAATTATTTCACACTTTAGTGTTATGAGCTATCTGTGGGCTCCCAGCCCAGAGGGTGAGGTTTGATGAACTACAGGCTAAATATAGAAATAAAAGCAAGTTGCATGTTTTAATGACTCTTTTACATGTAACTTAGGAAATATTCTTTTTTAGAGAATCACAGCTGGATTTTAAAATGGAATTGCTTGCCCCTGAGTTAGAACATCAGCATTATCCATGATCTCATGAACACAGATCATGTCTCCTGAAATGCCTTTCAAATGGTGTGGTTTTGCCTCTATGAGGGAAATAAATTGAAGAAATGGCCCAATTGCCCCAACAACTGACTCTACAGGTTGTCTCCCCAATAGCTGTTCTATATTCACCAGCCCCCTTTTCCATGATCTCATGTAATGTCTGGGGAGGTCTTTGGGACATTGTCCTTGAGAGAATGGTCTAAAATTCACCATTGGAAAGTCGTTTGGAAAAAAGTTGGATAATATCATCCTATTAAGAGAGATGATGTTATGGAGGTCCAAAGAAAGTAATGTAGGTTGACACTTTCCCTTCCTATATTGCTTTCCTGAACTTAGAGAATGAAATCTACACTGTAGCCCTTTGCCTGCCCTTATTTTAGCTCTATTTTATTTCTAGGGAAAGCTCTATATTTGACCCTTCTTGACACAGATCTCATCAGCACAGGACTTGCTGACCTGCTGCAGCTCTTCACCTTTCTTCTTTGTCACTACTGAAAAATGTGGACTCTTACAAGCGCTGCTTCCCCTCTCAACACACATCAAGCTTAGCATAAGAGGGATGCCACATTGACTAAATCATGTTTTTAAGTCTAGTTCCTGAACTGGTCTTCAGTCCTTTCATGTCCACTGTCATCTTGATGGTGTCCTTAGCACCTTTGCTGCCTACTAGTCCCACCCTGGGAAAACTTTCTATCAACTAATTTGGTCCTCAACCTGCCTGCTCTGCATCTCAGACTTGGACTAACACTCTCCCTTGTGAGCTAGTGTAATGGTCTTTCCAGCTGAGCTACCAGCATCCTTTATTGGGGAGAAGCCATACCTCTCTCTTCTTTTCCTTCTCTTTTTCTCCTCTCCTCTCTCCTTCCCTCCCCTCCCCACCCCTCTCCTCCCTTCTCTTTTCTTCCTCTCCCCTCCCATCTCCTCTCTCTCTCTCTCTCTCTCTCTTCCTATAGGTGCTAAGTCACAGGGTCTAGTATATATCCAGCTGCAAGAGTGGGAGTGAGAAAAATCACACAAGTCGAGTTTGAATCTGACTCTTAAATTTAACCAGTACATAATCCTCTTAGTGAAAACTGGGTGGAAATAGAACATGTTTGGGCTGAGAAGATCTGTGGTTAGAAGAAATGGGGAAAGAATCAACTGACCATTGTAGGTAACACAGCAGCCAGTGGCCAGTCCACCTAGAAAGGCCAATGAAGATGGTTCTCTAGAGTAATTTTTTCTTGATACAATCATCTCTTTTGTATTTCCTGATCAACCATAATTGCATCTAGAACCTACTGCTGAATGCAACACTTCTGGGGATGAGCCCATGTCAGAACAACAGCTGTCATGCAAAGAATCTTTTGGGGGAGTGATTATGTAGCTAAGTTGCCTAGTAGAATATACTGTCATCAAAAGAACTATTTCTCTGAACACAAGCATGTAACACTTTAAGAAAACCCAATGTGAAGGGTTTAGTAAACTGGAAAGTGACTATCTGCTTTCAAATGAAGTACCATGTAGTTCTTTTAAACCTAGAACAAAAATATTACTGCTGGAACAAATTATTTTTCACAAAAAAATTGAGAATAATTCCAAAATAAACAAACAAAACCAAATGAGTGACTCCACTTATGGGAAGATGAAGTAGGTATATTTTTCCCTATGCTTCCTTGGAGGAACAAGTGAAAAATACAACAACGACAACAAAACCCTGGAGAATATATATCAAAAAAGTTTAAGAAGACTCTAAAATGGGAGAGAAGAAGGCAGATGATCTGGGAACATTGATTGGGACCTATGGAAGAAAACATTGGGGAGTTTTCATCTCATATATCCCCCAGACCTGGAGCTGAAAAGCTGGCAACCTAGAAATGCCAACAGGCACAGACCAAAAAAAACCCAAACCAAACCAAACCAAACCAAACCAAACAAAACAAAAAAACACAACAGAAGTCTACTCCCTCTGGCTAAAGTTGTAGGAAATGAATAGCCTAGGAAGATAGAGAACTTTTAGATAATAACTGCTCTACTTTAGCCAAACACCACAAGGAAAACTATGACTCCACTCCCATTCATACCCATAAAGATCCAGTGGAAAGCTTAGACTCCACGCTCACCAGGCTGTAGCAAGACCCCCTAACACTATACCCTTAACTCCCCAACTCCCTCTCAGGGTGATGTTAGCAAAAGCTAAGTAGGGAAGCAGGACTTTCATCCTGCCAGGTGGTAATTAGTACCCTATTTCAGTATCAGTGGAGACCAGAAAGAAGCCTAGCCCTGCCTCCCCACTCAGTAGTAAGGAGGTGTCATACTGTTCCCCCAAACAGGAGTGCTGTTAGAGGAGGCCCAGTGAAGAATCAGCCCTTTCACTGTGGCAGTGTGGGGCTACTCTTCCTATGGTACCAATGGAGGCTACCTGGGAAACAGTAATGAGACACTCCTACTCCATCTAACCAGGGAGATATCAGTGAGCCCTAGTAGAGAGTTGGAACACTCACCTTTGGCCATCAATAATGAGGAATCCCCCTTGGATATCAGAAGAGGTCAAGTGGGAAACATGGCAATGAGGCAATGGCCCTACTCTATTCTCCTGCCAGAAAGGTGTCAGTGGAAGCCAGCCAAAACAGAAGGCTTCAATAAGATCCAGAGTCTTATAATATTCAATTGTCTAGGTTTCAATACAAATCACTCATCATGCAAGGAACCAGGAAGATCTCAAACTGAATGAAAAAATAGAATCAATGAATACCCTCACCCAGAAGACAGGATATAAGAATTATCTGACAATTGTATGGCAGTCTTCATAAAAATGCTACAAGGAGCAATTAGGAACATATTTGAAACAAAAGGGAATATGGAATATCTCAGCAAAGTAATAGAAAATCTCAGGAAATAAATACAAAATATGAAGAATCCAATGGAAATTTTAGAACTGAAAAATATGATGTCTGAAATAAAAACTCAGTGGATGAGCTTGACAGAAGAGTGGGGAGGACAAAAGAATCAGTGAACTGGAGGATGAAGCAATAGAAATTACCCAAACTGAAAAACAGAGGTATATCCTGGGAAATGCAAAACAAAACAAACAAACAAACAAAAAAAACCCCACAGATCCTCAGGGTCAGTAAGACTGGAACAAAAGATTTAACATTCATGTCATCAGTGTCCCGGAAGAAAAGAAAGAGAGCAGGGGTAAAAAATACATACATACATACATACATACATACATACATACTAGAGGTTGGAAATTTCTCAAATTTGGCACAAGATACAAATCCACAGATTCAAGAAACTGAGAAAACTCCAAAACAAGATAACTCAAATTCACACTAAGATACACCACAGTCAAACCTCTGAGAACTAAAGACAAAGAATCTTGTAAACAATGAGAGAGAAGCAGTGCCTTAACTTTAAAGGGAAAAACATTCAAATGGCAGTGGATTTCTTATCAGAAACCATGGAGGACAAAATGAAGTAACACATTTTCCAAGTGCTAAAAGAAAGGAATTGTCAACACAAAATCTTATATTCAGCAAAGATATCCTTCAGTAACAGAGGAAATCAAGACGTTCTCAGACAAAGAAAAACAAGAGAATTTGTCACTAGCATTATCCTGAAAGAATGGGTGCAATTGTAAATGTGGGATCAACTCTTTAATTTCTCTTTCCTCTGTCTTGCTGTTGCTGTATAGAAATGCAATATTTCTGATTTCTGTGCATTGATTTTAAATCCTGACACTTTACTGAATTTCTGTATGAGTTCTAGCAGTTTTGGAATGGAGTCTTTTGGGTTTTCCACATAAAGTATTGTATCATCTGCAAAGAGTGATAGTTTGACTTCTCCTTTGCCGATTTGGGTGACTTTAATTTCTTTTTGTTGTTTGATTGCTGAGGCTAGGGCTTCTAGTACTATGTTGAATAGCAGTGGTGATAATGGACATCCCTGCTGTGTTCCTGATCTTAGCGGAAAAGCTCTCAGTGTTTCTCCATTGAGAATGATATTCGCTGTGGGTTTTTCATAGATGTCTTTGATGATATTGAGGTATGTACCCTCTATCCCTACATTTTGAAGAGTTTTGATCAAAAAAAGATGCTGTACTTTGTCAAATGCTTTTTCAGCATCAATTGAGAGTATCAGATGGTTCTTGTTCTTTTATTAATGTATTGTATCCCACTTGCTCATGGTGAATAATCATTTTAATGTACTGTTGGATCCTATTTGATAGTATTTTGGTGAGAATTTTCACATCTGTGTTCATCAAGGATATTGGTCTGTAATTCTGCTTTTGGATGGGGTCTTTGTCTGGTCTTGGGATCAAGGTAATGCTGGCCTTATAAAACGAGTTTGGAAGTTTTCCTTCCATTTCTATTTTTGGAACAGTTTCAGGAGAATAGGTATTCATTCTTCTTTAAATGTTGGTAGAATTCCCCTGCGAAGCCATCTGGCCCTGGGCTCTTGTTTGTTGGGAGATTTTTGATGACTGCTTCAATCTCCTTACTGGTTATGGGTCTGTTCAGGTTTTCTGTTCTTCCTTGTTCAGTTTTGGTAGTTTATATGTCTCCAGGAATACATCCATTTCTTCCAGATTGTCAGATTTGCTGGTGTATAGTTGCTCATAATATGTTCTTATAATTATTTGTATTTCTTTGGTGTTGGTTGTGATCTCTCCTCTTTCACTCATGATTTTATTAATTTGGGTCCTTTCTCTTTCCTTTTTGATAAGTCTGGCCAGAGGTTTATCAGTCTTATTAATTCTTTCAAAGAACCAACTCCTAGTTTCGTTGATTTGTTCTAATAGGTTTTTTTGGTATCTATTTCATTGATTTCTGCTGTGATCTTTATTATTTCTCTTCTGCTGGGTTTAGGCTTTCTTTGATGTTCTTTCTCCAGCTCCTTTAGGTGTAGGGTTAGGTTGTGTATTTGAGACCTTTCTTGTTTCTTGAGAAAGGCTTGTTTCACTATATATTTTCCTCTCAGGACGACTTTGCTGTGTCCCACAGATTTTGAACTGTTGTGTTTTCATTTTCATTTGTTTCCATGAATTTTTTCAATTCTTCTTTAATTTTCTGGTTGACCCATTCATTCTTTAGAAGGATGCTCTTTAGCCTCCATGTTTTTGGGTTCTTTCCAACTTTCCTCTTATGATTGAGTTCTAGCTTCAGAGCATTGTGGCCTGAAAATATGCGAGGAATGATCCCAATCTTTTGGTACCGGTTGAGATCTGATTTGTGACCCAGGAAGTAATCTATTCTAGAGAAGGTTCCATGTGCACTAGAGAAGAAGGTGTATTCTGTTGCTTTGGAATGGAATGTTCTGAATATATCTGTGATGTCCATCTGGTCCAGTGTGTCATTTAAAGCCTTTATTTCCTTGTTGATCTTTTGCTTGGGTGATCTGTCCATTTCAGTGAGGGAGATGTTAAAGTCCCCTACTTATTATTGTCAATGTGTTTCTTTGTTTTTTTATTAATCGGTTTATGTAGTTGGCTGCTCCCATGTTAGGGACATAGATATTTAAAATTATTAGATCTTCGTGTTGGACAGACCCTTTGAGTATGATATAGTGTCCTTCCTCATCTCTTATTATAGTCTTCGGCTTAAAATCTAATTTATCTGATATGAGGATTGCCACCCCAGCTTTCTTTTGATGTCCATTAACATGGTAATGATTTCCAGCCCCTCCCTTTAAATCTGGAGGTGTCTCTGCATCTAAAATGAGTTTCTTGTAGAAAGTATATTGATGGGTTTTGTTTTTTATCCATTCTGATATGCTGTGTCTTTTGATTGGGGCATTTAGCCTATTTACATTCAGGGTAACTATTGATAGATATGAATTTAATGCCATTGTATTGCCTGTAAGGTGACTGTTACTGTATATTGTCTCTATTCCTTTCTGGCCTACTACTTTTAGGCTCTCTCTTTGCTTAGAGGACCCCTTTCAATATTTCCTGTAGGGCTGGTTTGGTGTTTACAAATTCTTTTAGTTTTTGTTTGCCCTGGAAGCTTTTTATCTCTCCTTCTATTTTCAATGATAGCCTAGCTGGATATAGTATTCTTGGTTGAATGTTTTTCTCATTTAGTGCTCTGAATATATCATGCCAGTTCTTTCTGGCCTGCCAGGTCTCTGTGGATAAGTCTGCTGCCAATCTAATATTTTTACCATTGTATGTTACAGACTTCTTGTCCCAGGCTGCTTTCAGGATTCTCTCTTTGTCACTAAGACTTGTAAGTTTTACTATTAGATGGCAGGGTGTGGACCTATTTTTATTGATTTTGAGGGGCGTTCTCTGTGCCTCCTGGATTTTGATTCTTGTTCCCTTTGCCATATTGGGGAAATTCTCTACAATAATTTGCTCTAATATACTTTCTGCCCCCCGCCTTCTTCTTCTGGAATCCCAAATATTCTAATATTATTTTGTCTTATGGTATCACTTATCTACTGAATTCTCCCCTTGTGGTCCAGTAGTTGTTTGTCTCTCTTTTGCTCAGCTTCTTTATTCTCCATCATTTGGTCTTCTATATCACTAATTCTCTCTTCTGACTCATTTATCCTAACAGTAAGAGTCTTCATTTTTTATTGCACCTCATTAATAGCTTTTTTTTATTTCAGCTTGGTTAGATTTTAGTTCTTTTATTTTTCCAGAAAGGGCTTTTATTTCTCCAGACAGGGTTTCTCTAATATCTTCCATGCCTTTTTCAAGCCTGGCTAGCACCTTGAGAATAGTCATTCTGAACTCTAGATCTGACATATTGCCAATGTCCATATTGATTAGGTCCTTAGTCTTCAATACTGCCTCTTGTTCTTTTTTTTGTGGTGAGGTTTTCTGCCTTGTCATTTTATCCAGATAAGACTGTATGAACGAAAGAATAAAATAGTAAAAGGGTGGCAAAGACCCCAGAAAAATGTACACTGACCAAATCAGAAGAGACCCCAAAGTCAGGGGAGAAGAAAGGTGGTAAAAAGAAGTTTAAAAAAAATTTTAAATTAAATATATATATATATATATATATATATATATATATATAATTTAATATATATATAATTTATATATAAATTTATATATAAATTATAAATATATATAATTTAATATATAATATATATATTAGACTGGTGAATAGAACAGAGCCACCCACTTGATTTTGGGTGTATTTGGGTCTCTTAGAAGAAACTACCTTCCAAAATTTTAAAGAAATAAAAACTTATATATATATACAAAAATAAGGAAAAACGTGATGAGGGGATGGAATATGACTTTAAAAATGAAAATTTTAAAAAATTCTAAAAAAGGAATTGATAAGATAAGTTGGTTGGAAAAAGAAAGAAATAGAAAGTGGAGGGAATTTGCTCAGGCTGGAGACTAGAACAAAGCCCTGTGCTAGATTTAGGGCATATTTTGATCTATTAGAAGAAATTGTATCCCAAAATTTTTTTAGAAGAAAAAACCCTATTTGTATACAAAAAATAAAGTTAGATACAATGAAGGATAAAATACGAGCATAATGATGAAGGCTTAAAAAGATTTTTTTAAGAAAGGAATTGTTAAGATAAACTAGTTAAAAAATATTTAAAAAGGAAAGAGGAAAAGTTAAAAATTCAGAATAAGAAAAAAAATTTAGAAAAATTAACTAACTTTGTAAGACTAAAGAATCATGGGGAGAAAGCCATGAATTCCATGCTTTGCTTTCCCCTCCTCTGGAATTCCACTGTTCTCCTTGATCAGTGAGCTTGGTCTTGGCTGAATGTTCTTGTGATCTTCTGGGAGAGGGGCCTGTTGCAGTGATTCTCAAATGTCTTTGCCGGAGGTGGAATTGCACCGCACTTGCCAGGGGCTGGGCTAAGTAATCTGCTTGGGTTCGCTCTCAGGAGCTTTTGTTCCCTGAATGCGTTCAGTAAAGCTCTGGGGGATGGGAATGAAAATGGCAGCATCTCAATCTCTGGCCCCTCTGGAGCTCAGGGCCCCACTCCTCAGTGCGCCCTCGGAGAAAAGTGCTCAATCACTCCTGTCTACCTGGTCTCCGGCCATGCTCCAAGTTCACCTGGACTGTGACCAAGCATTTCTGTCTTTGGCACACAGCCCTGTTCGGAGTCTCCAAACCTAGCAAATTCCTGCCTCCAGAGGAGGAAGGTGAGTTTCCCCGGATCTGCCCCTTGTGGGATCCCTGCTTAAAGAGCAGTGGTTTGACTGTGCTGCAGATCACAGTTTAAGGTAACCCCCAGCCCTCAGCTCTGTCTCTGTAGGGGGCTTCCCTGCTCTGATACCTGTGAACTCTGCTACACTCAGACACCCCTGATCCTTCTGTGACCCTGCAGGACCTGAGACCACACTGTTCCTGTGAGGTCTCCACCCCTGCTTGGCTCCCTCAGTGTAGCAGACCTTTAAAAGTTCTGATTTTGTGTTCCATTGCTCTGCTGCTTGCCGGGAGCTGGCCCCTCCCACCACAGCCTATCCTCCCATTGCTTTGGGTTCACTTCTCCACACATCTTACCTTTCAGAAAGTGGTCACTTTTCTGTTTCTAGAATTGCTGCTCTTCTTCTCTTCGATCTCTTTTTGGGTTTATAGGTGTTCGGAATGTTTTGATAACTATCTAGCTGAACTCCTGCTACCTGATGTCATCTCAGTCTGCTACTCCTCCACCATCTTGACTCCTCCCTGGCCTAGCAGTTTTATTTTTAATAACCCCAAAGTGGAAGCAATTCAAATGTCCATCAACAGGTATATGAAGTGATTACACAGCAACAGAAAGGAATGAATTATTGATGCACATTTCAAATGGAATGATATCAAAATAATTTTACTCAATGAAATAATATATGCTTCTATTTATATAAAATCCTAGAAAATGCATAAGTCATATTAGTAGTTGTTTGGGCATGGGGTTGAAAGACAGAAAGGAAAAGATGGGAAGGAGGGATTATAAAGGAACATGAGCAATTTTTGCAGGTGATGAATGTGTTCTTAATCTTGATGGTAATGATGGTTTCATGCGTCTATATATATGTCAAAGTTTATCAAACTATGCTTTAAATTTGTGCAGTTCATTGTAGGACAATTGTCAAAAATACACCTATTTTTAAAAGTCTATGATAATAAAGTTTTGGCCATTGATTATAACTATTACAGAACTCTAGCTCAAGTAGTATTTGTTGAGCATCTGTCTGACACAATCAGCTATAATCAAACCACAGAATAACTGTAATGTAAAAATCTGATTGTTTTCAATTTCTTCCAAAGTCATCAAAATTAATTGTAACATTTGATTGGTTTGAAGGAGTTCAGATAATTATCAAAAAGATAATTTGAAGCTACTCTTTCCTAAGAAAGTATAGAGAGTTTTAGTTTGGGGGATATAATAGTTATTGGAAATTTGTTATAATTAAATAAAACAAATAGAAACAATTTTTTAATGAGGGAAGGAAGGCTCCAAAATTAGAACTATTTAAAATAGTATTTGACTTACAAAACCTTTAACTGCACTCAACTTTTGAGAGAAATACTTACCCCATAAAGGAAAAAGATACGTAGAACAAGGTGGTCAGACTAACCCAGAGCAGCAGCAGCCAGTGTTAAGTCAACATTATTGACAAGATTTTTGTGCAGAGTTTTTTCAAAGTTCTTGTCCTTTTCTTATTTAAAAGTTTATTTTTAACATTCATTCATTAGGTCCCAAAGTTGTACCCTTGTGAATAAGTGGATTTATTCATGCATGTATTGAGTTGCTTATGAAATCTACCTAGTATGTTCACACCATAATAAGGTCTTTCCAAGGTCATATTATTACTTCTAATAGCAGGATCAATACAATTTATAATGTTGATTTTTCTTCATCCTGACATACTACATGGGTAGCCCTGAGGCTGTACTGACTGCTTTTCCCTGCTTCTGCCAGAGTTTTTTAAAATTATCTAAGAGAGAAAAGTTTTCTCGAAATCCATAGCTATTACAAGACAAACCATGCTTAGCTCTTGTTGGCAGTTTCATTGACTTATTATGCAGAAGTGATAGAAAGATAAAGATTCCTCAGGTAGAAGAGACAGAACCAGTCCAAAGCACAGGCAACTAAGTCTTTGAGATAGTGTTTGTGGAAAGAAAGAGGGTGGGTCCTGGTTGTAGCATGGAAACAAAAGCAGAAGTTGACTCACTTGAGTGTACTCATCCTCAAGACATGCCGGGACCTCAGAGACTGGTGGAGGAAAAGAGAAGAAAGCTGGGAACTGCCAGGCCCAAGACTAAGGCACCAAGATTGTAAAATAGGACTGACCCCCTAATGGGGGCATGGAGCAGCCACCAACATAGCATCAGATAAAAAAGAGCCCCTAGGCCAGCATCTATATCTAAATGGAAACTTTTGGGCAAGAGGAACAAGATCACAGGATTTTCTAGATACTATGGTCTGTGGGCCAAATCTGGCTCATGATCTGTTTTTGTAAATTTTATTAGAACACACATTTATTTGCTCATGCTACAGTGGTACAATTGATATAGAATGTAGGGTTTATAAACCCCCAATTTTTTCTGTCTGACCTTGTAACACAAAATGTTTGGCAACTCCTGTTCTGCAAGATGATGAGGGTTGGAGTCAGCATTGTGGTCCCAGTTGATGTGTTTGGTTTAAAGACACACCCTAGGCATGGGTTGAGGGAAAAGAGTCAAATGGTAAGGTGTAGACTGGATGTCAAAACCACAACCGAATGTTCTAGAGTGTAGTACCTCAGGTATAGGCAGAACCCAAGGCAAAATCTCTCCAGTTGACAGGAACAACATGGTGGGAATTAAATCAGGAATGAGGCTCAGTAGAATTTTGGGATTCAAGCTTACCTTAGTTATGGAAGATACCAACTCTAGGGCAGCAAGTCCAATTTCAGTGACCTGCTGGGAGGTTTGAACCAATGGTCAGTTTCAGGTGCTTAGTGCTCCACAGAGCTGGAAGGCAGAGGCTGTCCCGGAAAGAAGGAACCATCAAGTCCAAATAATTTGGATCTTTCTTCTAAAAAGTAGGAACATGGTGTTATCTTCTCTATTTCCTCTTCAATATGGTAGATTGTCACCCTCATCAACCCAAGGTAATGAGATTGAAATTTCTCCGGGGTAGGATTGCCAGATTTCAAAAATAAAAATACAGGACATTGAGTTTAATTTGATTTTCAGATTTCAAAAATAAAAATACATGACATTGAGTTTAATTTGAATTTCAGATAAACAATGAAAAAGTGTCTTAATACACATATGTCTGAAATATTTCAGTGGACCTATTTATAAAAAAATCATTTGGATTTCAAATTTAACTGGAATCCTGTGTTTTTTCTGGCAACATCACTCATTCCTAGGAAACTGGCCACCAATTTGTGATAAATCATGACTAAACTAAATATTTTGACTTCTGGGGCAGCAAGAAATTTCTAGTCCTTCAGTTTCTCCTCTAGTCTTTTTTTTTTTTTTTCTGGCTTCTCCCTCTGTCCACATACAGACTTCTTCCTTGCCTCTTCCTAGTTCCACTACACCACTTCCTTTCCAAGGGCTGCCTGAGAGAGAGGGCCAACACTTCCAAGAATTACAATATGGTTTCAACTGCCATTGATTGACCAGAAAAGGGCTGAAAACTGAGAAAGAAGAAGTCAGCCTCCTTAACGTGACTCACAGGAAGGAAACCTGGTGAACAGACAGTTGAATGATAGTCTTCTGACTCACAGAAAGTTTTTTTGCTAAAGATCTGTAGGCCCCGGTCACCATTAGTTTGCTCTTGAGAAACCTCTGAAGTTTCCCCACAGCACACAGAATGCTGTCTTGATAAAACAAACAAACAAAACAAAACAAAACAAAACATGGGGATTTAGATTAACTGCTGAGCACTTGATGGTTCCGAACATTGAATTAAAATGGGCATTTGGGGGATTTGTCTTTTTTCTGAAATCCTCAGATAAAAAGCAGAAGGCTCTCTGAGGGTTAGTATGCTAACATTGTGTTCTGTGCAGATGTTCTTGCGAGAGGCTCAGGAGAAGCTAAATCCACGTGATTTGCACTATGCTGCAGCCAGTGGGTAAACCTCACCTGCAGTGAAGAGGATGTGGGCAAAGATTATGCTCCGTGATGACTTTAGGAGCTTGGGTAATATGTAAGCTGTAGAAAATATTAAACTGATATGATGTTACCATTCCCCCCCATCGATCATATGTCTAGCAACCCTTCCACCATGATGGCAGTATTGGATGCCATTTGGGTCTTCCTTCAAGAAAGAATTTGCCGGTCAGCTGTAACGTATGTAGTTAGCTTATAGCCTCCAGATATTAGCACCCTAGGATCTGCTTCAATTTTGAGCAGGAGGGCCATGATCTTCCTGGGGCATCCCCCACCAATGGCTGAGTGATAGTGGGGGCTAGGCCTGGCCATTTCTTTTCAGTATGGGCTTCCTCTAATGAGTGATCTGTGTTCTGGAATTCCCCATTGAGCTGGCCAAAACTTAGAGTGGTCTGAGGCTCTCCCTGTCCAATATTGCTTTCTCCGCCTTTTATCTTCACAAGGATCACTACCCAAGGAACATCCTACCTTCTTAATTCTGTCCCAGTGTCTGCTGCTCTGGGCACAAATGGGCAGGCCAGGTGACAATCTAGCAAAGGAAATGATATTTTGAGGGTAACATTCTTACCAGAAAGGAAGGCTGGGAAAGGCATACTCTTTCCTGCCAAGGACAGTATGGAAATGAGAAGAGACGTGGAGACAGGGTAAGACCTTTACATATTAGGGTGCCTTGCCTCCTCCTTGGGGGTCAAGCCTTGTTGGGAGGTGAACCATGGTTGCATTCAGAAAGGTAGGGGAAGACTAACAATATTGGGGCTAGTGACCTACTTTCTCTATAAGCTGGAGGAGTCTGAAAGCACCTAGGAGAAGCCCCACATTTGTCTTGGCACCATGTCTCCCATGGCTTGAGTGGGACAGGGCAGCATTAACAAATGGAGGGAACTTGGTATTCCAGTATGCTCTGCTGAAGGTCAGGGATCACTGGCAATGCAGAAGCCTGAGGTTTGGAAATGAAGGCCAGTGAGATCAGGCAGTGTGATTGCTAGAGGCAAGGGCAGATTCGATGTCCCATGCCATTGCATATCATAAAACAAGCTCGACCAGGGTCAACCGGGGACACTAGCACAGACTAAACAGGCCCAGGAACCCAGCAGGGGAGCCCAAAACTCTGGTGAAACAACACCAGAGTTCACCATGCTATTTCCCACCCCCTTGGCCACATAATAATGACACCTCCACCAACCAGAGACCTAGCCACTACGTTAGGAGACTTGGGAAGAGTGGAAGAGTCCGAGATGTGCTGACTGAGTGTGTAAGTCTAGTCTTTTCCTCTAAATTCTGTAGGATTGTTTTTTTTTAATATAAAACAAAGAAGCTAGAGAGTTTCACCTTTCTGTGTGTTAATCAACTGATAACCCCATTGTACTTGAATAAAACATTTTACATTTTTTATTTTAGCCCAAGAAATGAAGTTAAGGAAAAGTCAGGCTTAGCTTCTCCTAAGTCATATCTGGACAGCAACTTCCTGCAGAGAAGGTCCATGGACTGGATACATTACAGATCCATGTACAGTCAATGTTTGGCTGCTCTCTTGACCACATTTTCCAAGAGATGGGAGATAAACCACTGGTGATAATCAAGATGATTTTAGGTTGTGCATGAATACCATCAATTAACACTGAATCACACCCGAAGTATCTCGTTGCCAGTTTCTCAGCCCTTCTGATCATGCAAGAGCAAGTTTTGGTGGTGTTACTGCCTTGACCTCTTGAGCACTTTCCAGTTCCCCTCCCTAACCAAGTGAGAGCAGACTTCAGACTCGGTATCAGCGGCCTTTCCAACCCCAGTCTATCCCCCATGAGACCGCCCCGTGACCCTTCAACAGAAGTCAGCTTGTGCCTCTTCTCTGCTTAAGACCCTCCGATGTCTCCTCATTTCACTCACAGGGAAAGCCCAAATCCCTTCAGTGGTGCCATGGCCCTGCTTGACCTGACATTTAGCCGCACCCCACCCTCTCTCCTCCATCATCCCCTTCCTTTCACTGCAGTGGCCTCCTGTTGGTCTCGAATATTCTTGCCCCAGATACCAGCACAGCTCACATCTTTATCTGCCAGGACTTGATTCAGATGCCCCTTTGGCAGTGAGGACCCCCAGTTATGTTATCCTAGATGGGAAATCTCAAAGATCTCTTCTCCTCTCCTTCTGCTTTTTGCACATGTGCACGTACAATGTATTTTACTTATTTGGAATTTTTTTTTTGTAATTTTGTCATTTCTTTAGAAATTTGTCATTCTTTTTTTTGTCTTAATAGCACTTTATTTTTAAGTTTTTAAATTTAAAATCCAGTTAGTTAACACATAGTGTAATATTAGTTTCAGGACCCACTTCTTACACAATCTCTCTATTTTTTTCTTATATAGCACATACTCTCACCAATGTCCATCAACCAGGCACTCCATCCTTCCCATCTGCTTCCCCTCCAGCAATCCTCAATTTGTTTCCTGAGCTTGAGAGTCTCTTATGGATATGATCTCACTGATACAAGGAATTTGAGAAATAAGACAGAGGATCATAAGGGAAGGGAGGGAAAAATGAAACAAGGTGAAACCAGAGAGGAAGAAATTTGTCATTCTTATTGCCTGCCTCTCTCGCGTGAACATGAGCTCAATGAGGGCAGAGTTTCTATTTTGTGTACTGCTGTATCCCCAATTCCTAAAACAGGCCCTGGGATATAGTGAATGCTCATAAAGCATTTATTAGTTGAATAAATGAGTTCTCAGCTTGCTCCTACTGGTTATTGTCAGTTGCATGCCTTCCCTCTCTCAATGCCTCGCTTTTTCGTTCTTTCCTTTCCTGGCAAAGTGAATGCAAACAAAACAACAACCAAAGAACCCCCACAAGATGCTACTATCCCCCCCTTCTCAATTTCATGAAAATTCTGTTACATATATGTATTATATATGTGTGTGCGTATAAATTAGATCTTCCTACTTACATTGAAAATATGTCCTAATAAACCCATAATAAATTTTAAATATCTTAAGTCGAAAAAACTATGTGTAACAGCCCTAACCTACCAAACACTGTAGCTTAGCCTAGCTTAAGTTAAACATGCTTGGAATGCATCCCTTAGCCTACTGTAGGGCAAAATCATCTAATACAAAACCCATTTTAAAATAAAGTGTTGATTCTCTTACATAATTTATGGAGACTGTAATGAAAGTGTAAAACAGAATGGCTATGTGGGTCCTGGATGGCTGTAACTATCATTGCTGACCCTGGTGATCGCAAGGCCAGCTGGGAGCTGGGAGCTGACCGCCCTGTCTGGCAGCACCAGATGGGATTATCCCATGTATGCCCAGTCCGGGAAAAGATCAAAATTCAGAATTCCAAGCATGGTGTCTACTGAATGTGTGTCATTTTCGTGCCATTGTGAAGTCGAGAATCATTCGGTCAAACCATCCTAAGTCAGGACTCTGCATTTTTTTTTCCTTCCAGCTGGGAGTATTGGGCTGTAGAGTGTCAAGGGAAAAGAATATGGGAAGCTCTTGGCCTAGCTGGTCTTTCTCCCCTCGGCGCCCGTTCGTTAGTCTCCCCTCCCTCCTTGCTGCCCTGCTCTTCCTCCAATCTGTGTGGTGAGCTCTTGGCGTCCTCAGACTGCACCTCCGGGCAGGAAGGGCTGAGCCCCAGGCTCCGTGTCCCAAGTTCCCCACGCTGATGGTTGTGCAGCACAACGAACATCTGCCAGGCTGTGCTTCCAAGGGTTCAGTTCAGGGTCGCTGCGAGACTAGACTGAATGAATGCTACAACCTACAACCCTGAAAGGAGAGTGGGTACCATAGAAGGCCCAGCTCCGCCCAGCTGGCCCCGCCCTGCCCAGCAAGCCCCGCCCCGTCCAGCTGGCCTAGCCCCGCCCAGCTGGCTCACTTGTTTGCACTGTTTCCTCTTGTCACCACAGCACCGTGTCGGGTTGTCAAGGAGATAGGAAGGAACGTTCTGAAGAGAAAGAAGCTCTCTAGAGCGTGGGTGGCAGCAGACAGTCAGTCATCGAGAACAACACCCTGCTCCTTGGCTCCGCCCCTCCTCCCATCCCCCCACAAAAGCCACACAAGGAGCTGGAATTCGAGGGGCTGACTTTGGAATTCCAACCAGAACTTGCCCACATCTATACTCCAGTCCTTGTGTCCTTTGAGGAAGAGCTTCTTGCTGCTAGATCTGTGGAGTTCTCGAAGCTTTGGGGGTGTGTCTGTGGTATAAGAAGGCACCAGGTGTTTTTCAAGGGTCAGAAGAGATTAGTGGCTGAGCGCTTCTGGTCTCATGTGGCTGTAAGGCTGTGATTGGCCCTTGATCACCATGGAGGCCCTGGGAAATTGGAAGGAGAGAGGCGGGTGCAAAGCCCCGGGACCTGGGATTCCTCCTGTGAGTCCGCCTGCCTTCAGCAGAACGAGGTGCATGGCGTGGAGACCCCGGACTCGGAGAAGGGACACTACCATCCAACTGCCAACTCTCATGAACACCGACCTATCAGGAACCAATCTGACAGGCCTTTGGGAGTACACAGCACTGACAAAATAATGCTGCTAAGCACACCTTCCTCTTCACAAAGCTTGGGTTCGTTCTCCTAATCCTCTCCACATGAACAGGTCTTCATGTTCCCCATTTTACAGATGAGAAGACAGAGGTGGAGAAAACTCGTGCTACAAAAAAGTGGCAGGAAAGCCTTGCAAGCCTAGGGCTCATGATCTAAACGTGGGATGTTTCCAGGTCCCTCCCAGCAGATGAGTTCCTTAAAGACGAGCTGCAAAAGTCTGAGGCCCGAAACCACAGGGCCTTAAAATGTTGCTGCAAGCTGCTGCTCTCGGCCAGAGAGACCAAAGCCAAGTGGAAGAGGAACCACAGTGCCCTGGAGGACCTGAGCGTGTCTCACACATGCCCAATATTTACATGTGTTCCCCACACGGTCTCTATGGCAACTGGCTGAGGTGCAAAAATGCTTGGTTGGTATTTGTAAGAGGACAAGAAGAGAGAGCTCCAGGATCCTCTCTACTTGAAGCGCGCCACGCTATTTCCATCCATGAAGGTCTCCAACAGCAGGGAGCCAGTGAATTAGTCCAGCGGGCGTTTGGGCCTCTCAGGATGGAAGGACCTCATCTCCTGCTCCCTCTTCCAGTCAATTATGCATGGAGTCAGGAAGGGATTTTGTTATTAAGAAGTCTCAGTGGCAAGGAGCTGAGAGGTTGTGGTTTCCAGCTTCTAACCACAACATTTAAGGCGTGTCTCCATTTTTCTTATGGTTTCCAGTGCACATCATTATCTAATTCGCCCTGAAGAATCAATGTTGCTTTATGATGCGTGTATCACAGTGATGGGAGCTGAGGCTCTGACCCAGCAAACAGCATCTTTCTCAGAAACCTCCCTCTTCCATCCATTTTTCCACACTGTGCCTTGAAATGCCCCTTCCCCCCTTTCTAACTCAAACGCTGCCTGGGAATCCGTGGGCAGGAATGAAGTCTATGTCGCCATGATGGAAACTGTAATTCAACTCCACATATGTGTGACAGAATATTTTAACTCTCGGCACTCCAGTTTGTGACTTATATGACTTAGGTGGTGTCCGTTAGTGACTCGTGTGTCCAAAACACCGTTCTGTGTGCTCTGGGAGGAACAAGGATTAAGATGACTCCCAACGGTCTTACAAGCTAGTCTAGCAAAGCTATTACATAGCATAGAACAAAGCATTACATGCTTAAGGTGGGACCCACACACTTATTAAAGCCCATGTGAAAAAGAAAGCCCTTAAGCAAATGTCCCAGGTGGGACTGGATTCATGGGAAAATAATTGGAGTGGTTGTCTGAGACTCATGCTCAAGGTGCCTTGCTTGAGTTTCACACAAGATGTTGCTGCGGTCTTGCATTTCTTAATTTATCTCTGAATTTGTGTTTTATAAGTGAAGTCTGATGGGACAATGGCACTCAGCTCACCAGTGGTCCTACACCCCACCTCCAGCCACTGGTGACCCAGACCTCACCTGACTGGTGCCTGGGGGTGCATTTCATTTAATTTCATTTCATTTCCCCATACCACAATTCTGTAGCCAGACCAAACACACTCCAGCAGCTCCCTGCTGTACACAGTCCAAGAAGGTCTTAAATTGCCATCATTAAAAAAGCCAATCCTGACTTCCTACCAGTTCAATTATGGCAAATTAGATTCTGTTCCCATTTAAACCGTAACCCATTTAAACCATAAAAATACCAAAACTAATTATAAAAGTGAAATGTGAGTCCTATGAGGTCACCTCATAAGTACATTTAATATATTTGAGATTTGTAATATATCTCAAATGTATGATCTTATTATACGTATGTGTATAAAATGAGTTCCACACCCTAAACGCTTACAAGCCCTTGTTTATTATGGAAAATCAAGCGCAATGTACAATTGACATACGTGTGCCTTGTGGGAGATTTTCCTGCAGAGACTGGACTGACTGAAGCTTTGTTCTCAAAACTTGGGCAGACATTTTAAGTGTTGAAAAGTGTCATTTTGATGATGATTTCTTTCAACACTCTTCTGGCTTTGGAAAGGAAGAGTTACAAATAACAAGGCATAAGATTCTCCTCAGAGGTATATTTTTAGCAAAATAACACCTTGTAAATTTTCCTCTTGTGTTCAACAGCTAGGCGGCTGCATAGAAGGTCTGTCCAAGCTGACACACGCTCACTGGGAATCTGCTGTGATAGGAGTCCAACCCCAGGCTATGGACAACAAGGAGGCTGTAGAGATAATTAAGAGGGTCCTTGCCTCTAAGAAAGAAGTGTATCAGCTGGGGAAGACACATAAATTTGTAGCTGTGGAAGGGAGCTGGCCTAGATCTTATGGGTGGTTGGCAGGCCCTACTTAGCGGCTTACTCCACCCTGAGCGCCATATTGTCAGCAGAAACCTCCTGGCCCAGGCTGACTGTGGCTAGGGCTTGATCACTTACAGGCCATTGGGAGTTGCTGTCCACAGCCTGACACGTAGAGAGTCTTCTTTCCGGTTCTCTCTCCAACATCGACATTGCTTTTGGAAAAGCACCATTTCTTGGGTCAACATGAAGATTACCCTGTGGAAGACCCTGGAAATATTAGCTATAAGTAACCAATATCATTGAGGGCTTGCTACATGTGAGGCACCATGCTGCAGTCCAAAAATATAGTCCTTCCTTTCAAGGTGTCAATTAGAGGAGGTGTATATGTAAGCAAATGACAAAATAAAATATGCATTGAAATCAGGTATGGGAGAGTGACAGTCAAAAGACCTAATCTTAAATCTCAGCTCTAATGAGCTGGCTCAGTGGCTCTAGTTAAGCCCCACAATGTCTCTGGGCTTTGGTTTCTTTATTTGTAAATAGGTTTATGGCTGAGGGGAGAGAGGTTGTCTATCTGGTTTCCTGTTTTAAAATTGCTTGTCTCTTTGAACCTCCCAGAAATAATCTGTGTTCATCATAGGCAAGATTCTCTTTGACATGTGTATGAGTTTTGTAGGACTTCTGTGACAAAGTATGACAAACTCAGTAGACTAAACAGAAATGTATTATCTCACAATTCTAGAGGCAAGAAGTCTGAGATCAAGGTGTTGGCAGGTTGGCTCCTTCTGAGGGTATGATAGAGTCTGCTCCGTGTTTCTTCTCTTGCTTCTGGTGGTTTGTTGGTAATCTTTGACCTTATTTGGCTTATACAGCTCTATCTTCATGTTCATATGGTATTTTCCTGAGTGCCTCTATGTGCAAATTTGTTTTTTTTAATAAGGTTACTAGTCTTAATAGAGGAGGTCATATACTTCAGTATAAACTCATCATAACTATATAACCTCATCTTGACTAGTTGTATTTTCAATAAGCTTATTTTCAAATAAAGTCTCATTCTGAGGGCAAGGACTTCAACAACTATAAATTTTTAGGGGACACAACTCAACCCATAGTAATAGCCTGTTTTACTCTTTCTACCTTAGAATCCTTGGTCCATCCTTACTCGATACGATAAATCTTTTTCATTTCAGTTGCCAGCTCTAATCAATGGGAGTGATTGCCGAGAGTGTTGCACAGAAAAGGGTTGTGAGTTGACATCCAAGATTAATGGGAAAGGTGATTGGAATTGGATCAGGTTTTTTTTTGAAGGGTACAGGATATAAGAAATAGGGGCTTGTCGTGTGTCTGCTCAACCAAGAAACAGAAGACTTTAAAATCCTGCTGTTCATTCCTAAAGAAGGAACCTCATCAAAGAGTGAAAAACCTGCAAAAAAACCCTGCTTTTTTCAGATCTCTCTAATTGAGATGATCCCTAAAAGGTGGTTGCCGGCTTTCAATCTTGATATGGTCAATAATCCTTGTAAGGCATTTTAGTCTAGCCCATTAAAATAATCAAATCTGCAGTAGGACTTGGCTAGTTGAAGATCGGAGTAAAGGGAGTTTAAATTTCAGAAAGGCATAATCAGTCTAGGATTCCTGAATGTTTTCCCTGTTGAGATTGAGAAGTTGCTTTGGCTAAAGAGTTGCCACTGGAACCAGATAGGAAATGAGCTTCTGGAAGCACCAAAAATGAGTCCTCACTCCCACTCTTGACACCTACTACATCCAAACCACCAGATGATGACAGCTGCTGTAGAAATCTAAACAAGTGGAAGGATTCCCATCTTGATACAAGAGCCAAGAGATGGGGAGTGATAGGAAGCTCGTTTTCTGTGCCAGGTGGATATAAAGGAAGACTTACACGACACAGAAGGGAAGTGGTTGGGGACCCTTGACTCTCCATGGAAGTCCTTTATTTTTACTTCATCTTCTGAGGTCCTTGAGGAAAACCTAGCAGACAAATCCAGGCCAAAGCCTGCTCAACACCAGAGGGTGTTTCAGTTGAGGTCTTTGTTCCTAAGATATTCATCTGAAGTATGACTGTCACTGATTTGAAACTTTTCCCCTCATGCAAAGGAATAAGGATCACACCCAGGCACTATTTCATATGTTTCCCACTGGTGAAGGCTACATCCTCTTCCATAGTGTTGTAGGATTGATGCATTCATGACCCATTTTCATGGCTCCCTGCATCTCCCCCTTTATTTGTGTCCCTCACACTGATTCTTGGTTTGGTCATGTAATCAACTTTGACCCTAACAGAGGCTTGAAAAGCACTGGTTCATTTCTGCTTACCCTCTTTGGCCCTGGCACTCATAATGAGAACATACCCAGGCTAGTCTGCTGGAAGTTAAGTCAGGAATACATGGAAGAGAGACAAGTCATCCAGCCAAGACCATCTTAGACCAGCTACCCACAGTCACCTAACAAACTATCCATAGGTACATGAGTGAGCCTAGCCCACATCAGCCAAGCCCACCCCAGACCAATAGAACCACCCAGCTGACATGTAGACTTGTGAGGAGTAAGGAATGATTATTTAAAGCTGCCAAATTTGGAGGTGGTTTGTTATGTAGCAATAACTAACTGTTACATATGATCTCCCACATGTAGTGCTAAAGAAGGAGAGGAAAAGATTAGGTGTAAGCTATTGGAATTCAGTTGTGACTGGGAAACCTGAGGAACTAACAGGGCAGGTCTGTTCAAAGGTTATTTGCATGAAGTACCTCCCAGGGGGGAATTCATCCCAAGGGAAGAACAAGTCAAGCAGAGAAGCTTGGCCTGGGAACAAAGGCTTAGTCATCAGAGGCTGAGAAAATCCACCCCAGTATCTATTATCCTACTGGGTCTTCTGGCTTAAACTCAATGGAGTCTTGTCTAACTTATATGGTGGAGGGTACAGGGAAGGTGTAGGCAAAGGATTATTTCACTAACACATCTCTAGGACACTGAAGTACAAGCTCCCCAGCTTTGGGCTCAGCATGGAATATTGTAGAACTAAAGTAGCAGGAGAGGAGCTACGTGAACAAAGCACAAGTCTGGTACCCAGAAAACTCCAGCATCTCCATCAAAGATAGGGTACACTGAAGAGGACTAAGTCACATCTTTCTAAATAGCTACCTTAATTCACTATTTCATTCATTTATGCATTCAACAAACACTGAGGGCTATCCAGACTATACCAATCAGGTTACATAGAGGGGAGATGAATGCATTCATAAAGTAGGGTCCCTCCCCATAAGGAACACACAGACTGGTTTACATTTAAAACTAGGCCTTATCTCGTGTGCTCTGATTGATTCATAATGGCTGCTAAGAGCATTCTCTTGAGCATTTGAGGGGTCACATCCTGATTCCAAGGAGTGCTGTGATTGCCTAGCAGTTTCTGCTTTGGCCCTGTATTTGTCATCCCATTGTTTGAGTTTTCTGTCCTGGCTCCACAGTCTCATTTAGCCGTCAACCCAGAACAAGGCCTCTTGCATGTATTGTGAAAAATCCATCTGTCACTGCCTGTTCCTGCTTTAGCTGGGTGACAAAGGGCCTAACGGATACCAAGGACATGGTTGTGAGCCAGCATTCTTTTTTTATAAAAAAAAAAAAAGGGGGGGGGCATGATATTTTCTCTCTTATCTGTTTCTGCTCTTCCTTGCAAGTCAGAAATGTAATCCCCCAAATGGGGATGAGGTGGCATGAATTATGGAGTGAACGCCTATGCACAGTGTCAAAAATTATGCCACCTTCCTCCAGCAGAGTGATAAAGGCTTTGTAGATGTCAGAGACTGTAACCTAGCCTTGAAAATAAGCAATGAAATATTACCAGCCCATACTGACTTGGTGTCATATGGGCAACAAAATAAAGAACATCCTAGGGTCAAGTCTCTTGTATTTACTCCGTATCAATGTGGTTAATCTCTTGACATCATTGGCAAGCTGCAGGAACAGGAGAGCGCCAGCCAGAGCTCTCAATGGGCATTTCATGAACAGTGTGGAAGAGTCCCAGTAGCTCAACTGAGCAGCTCAGCCTGGATTTGGATGTACAATCCTTAGATAACTGTAGGGGAGACAAATGGTTTATAAGTTACTATTAAATTCACTGTTCCTACAGGTCTGTTTTGTGAGCCATCTAGAACTCAAAAGGCCAAGTACTTAATGAGTGTATAATTGAGTATGGCTTTCATAGTCTGCAAGACCTGTTCTCAAATCTCTGTTCTGCTATTCTCTAATAGTGTGACTTTGGGTAAGTCCCTTAGCCCATTTTTGTCTGAAAAACAGGGATAATAATAATAATAATAATATCTATCTCAGGGTTTTTGTTCAAATAGAATGAGTATGGGAAGGGCTCAACAGAATGGCTGGTATATACTAGGTACTCAGTAAATGATAGCCATAATTATTAGCAGTGAAGTTCTGGGATCTTTTGGATGTCTCCTGCACCCCCTTTATGCCTTCTCCTTTCTATTCACAAGTGGGATTGGACTCCCAACTCCATGTGTCCTGAAGCTCTGGGCAAGGCCCTCAGTGGGCCTGGATCTCCCCTCTTCTTCTCAGCCTTGCCTCAAGCCATCCTGCCAACACAGGCCATGGGGAAGTGTGCATGTTTCCAGAAGGAGATGCTGTCTCTCAGAGGCCCAGTTCCCATTTCCAGGCCTCTTTTGGCATGCGTCACATCAGACAAAGCCATGTGTCTGCAAGGCCCAGGCCATTGTGACACTGCATAATGAGGGGGATTGCAGGGGACGAAGAAACAGAGCTCCTGCTCCAGTCAAAGCCAAGAGCACCCTGGAAGCCACAGGGACTATTTACACCCCCTGAGGACAGTGCCTGCTGCCCAGAGCGGGATTCCAGTACCTGAAGCCACAGTGCCCAAGCAGAGCCACGACCACCAGGCTGCCTCTCTGAGCCACCATGATCTGGTCACCTGGCATGGACAGGGTGTTGGGGGACATGTTTTAGAGAGAAGAGTTGTGGGAGAGAAGGGTAGGAAAGATGCCTTCTGGTTCTTACTCTCTGGGCTTTAGTTTCCTTTACTATTGAGGAAAACAGGACAGGGAAACAGTATCTGGCCCATTGTGTGGCTGAGTGGGAAAAGCACAGGATTTGGTGGACAAGTCCCTCCTTCAATACTTGCTTCTGCTGCCTTCTGCCTAATATTCTTGGGCAAATCCCATAGTCTCTCTGAGTAGACTCAGTTTCCATATCTGTAAAATGGGGACCGTCACAAGGGTGATGGGCAGAACATACAGGGTAGTGTATGTCTCAGTCTTTTTAAGGCAGGCAATTATATACACAAATATTTCTTTTGCTTATTTGTCTTTCTGTGCCTCATTTTTCCTCTGTGCTGCCTCCTTCCCATCTCTCATTTATTTCCCTTTTTTCCCCATACTTTACCTTAGGCTAAGGATTTTCAAGTCATTTCCACCAAAATGCCCCTAACTGCCAAAAAGAATAAAAAGGATTTAGCCTCAAATGCTCCATACAAGTGTGAGATATCATTGGCATTGGATGGTGAACTTGTGCTCAGCTCCATGAACTGTGCATGTGAAGCAGTGCCCTTTCTTGGCTGAAACAGCAGAGCCCATTTTGCTAGCTCCAGTGGAACCAGACATTTAGGGCAACTGTGAATTGGAAAGGCAGATCAGAATGTCATGCTCTCTTTACATGGGAAACCTGCTCAAACCAGCTGGCTGGGGCTACCCCAGTGAATCCCCAGTGGCATCAGCCTTGAACACAAACACCACAGCTCATTCCAGACGGGGCTTCTCTTTCTGATTGCACTCTAGAAGACACCAAATACCCAGCACTCCCCATGTGGAAAAGGATGCCTCTGCCACCACGTTGCCCAAAGGTGGATTCCTCAAGACCCCTTCCTTGGATGGCTTTCTGCCAAATTAAAATCTTGTGTGAGTGTCAGGGCCCAAAACACAGACCATAACCTTGCTACAAGAGAAGATGGAAGAGTGAACTCCAGTGGGACTCTCAGTAGAGGACATTGTCCCAACAGAGGAAGACTGTCAGAACATAGGAAATGTTCATCAGTGGGCCTCATTGATGCATAACATTATTTAACATTATTTTAATGCATAATGTTATTATTTCACATTATTTTTTAGTTGCTGACCTGCAAGTAAAAACAATGTTCCAGAAACATATGCCCTGTTTTCCTAAACCTCGTGTACTAGTCATTGTCCCAGGGAATAGGTACTCCAGTTTGAGAAGCTCTGGGTCCTCCCAGAGGCACTGCCCAGTCTCACTGAGTGTACCTTCAGTTAAAAATGAGTCACCATGCCTGGAAAGAGAGGCCAGTTTCCATCTCCTAAAAGTGGAAGCACTTTTGAAACATTTTGAATAATGCCAGCTATGTCACTGTCCTTTTGGGCCAACAGAGCTGACTTCTCCTGACCGTCCCAGTCTCACTGCAAAGATTTTCTAACGTTTCAGTTGATGTTGGTTTCTGTGGCTTCCTCCCATCCACCCTTGCCTGGGCAGGCTGAGATCCTCTCTAGTGAAGGCCATTCAGGTCCATGCAGCACATCTTATGCTCAGTGTTGTTTACAGTAAAGCATGAAATCCCTCCTCTGTCATGGTCCATGATTCCTCCCGGAAATGGAACCCACTGGGAGAAAGTCAGAAAAGGGCTGAGATTCTTCTTGGAGCTCTGATTTTGCCTACTTATGCATTCTAAAGTTGCATCATCTTCATCAGCAGAAAGCCACAAGGCCATAGTTGAATCTCTTTGAGAAATAAAATACAAATTCAAATTTCCCATGGCAGAAGGTAGTAGTGTTGGCGCCATGAAGGTTAAGGTCTTCTGGGCAAAATACAGACTGACATTCTCCTAAAAGCATGGCCCCATCATTGTTTGGAATGGATTCTCTCTTGCAAACTCTCTCCAGGGAGTGGACTCTGAAACCACTGGCCAGATTTCAAATATGTACATGCAGAATGAGAGAAATTTTTCCAGTGGATCACTAGAAATAGAGCCCAGGCAAGAGCCCTAAAATTGGAAAGTACATTTCATTGCAGCTTTTTCCCCTAAAAATAGAAATTTAGCTTTGCCATTGAAGAGGCAGAACTTGAGGCCCTAGCCTGGGGAAAACAGGAAAGTTACCCCTGCCTAGCAGGCCGTCAGGGTCTGAACCTGGTGAGACCTCACTTCCCTGTTTGTGGGGTAGCCCCATCTCTTAAGAGCAGACTCCAAGACCCTGAGCATGGCCCTCCTGTTCCCCCGCCTGGCTGTATTCCACAGAAATATATGACCCTTCTGTCTCTCATAGTCCTGCCCAGAGCAGCGTGCTAGTTGGCACAAGTCTGGGATCATTAATACCATGTGGACTCACTCCAAGACAAACCGATGTTTTGGAAGAGGCAGTAGATAGATACTTAAGGTGGTGCCATGTATTTTCTGAATGGACAAGGGTATGGGTATGTATATTCTCAGTCGAATTTGAAACATGACACGTGTTTCCTGAGAGCACACCAGACAGGGTGATAAAAAGGGGATGCAGTTGACAGCAATAAATCATGTTTCACTGGCTTCACCTGCCAATTCATACTTTTGCTCTTCTCAGAGGGTCACTGAAGGATCTCTGTGCTCTCTTAGTGCTTTATTAAAGGCTCTCATAACTTCCATTTGGTGCCTGCCACTGTCCTCTTGTCCAGCTCTGGCCCCGTCCACTAGAGTCCCATGTCCATGACTCTTCAGCCAGCAGGCACTGGAAGAACGAGCGTGCCCAAGGCCACGTCCGCTCGGTCAAGACCGCTGCTTGGCTCCATAACACCAGGCAATCTTCGCTGCTCATAGCTTATGTCTCTCCAGAACTCTTACACTGAAGTCCATGTGGGGCTGGGCTCATTAATCTGGCCAAGTGACATCACCATCCTGGATCCAGAATCATCCTGCCCTTCCCACAACGAATGCTTTGTTATCAGGCCAAGCTTCTCTGCTGATACTCTCTCTCCTTAGGGTGCATGGCCCGGTTCTGCCACTGACTTGCTGAGTGATCTTGGGCAAAGTGTTTAACCTCTCTGGGCTCCAGTTCACTCGTCTCTAAAATATGGGAGATGTGCTAGCTGGGTTCCCATGGTCCCATCCATTCCTGAATTTGATGGCTTTGGAGGCACAGTGCCTTATCAACCAATACACAAGAAGGTATTACACACCGCCATGAGCTAAACACTGTCCAGCTGTTCTGTAAATAAGAAATCACTATTCTCTTTCTTGTCTCTGACAAGAAACAGACCTCTCTGATCATCACTTTGCATAAAACCCTTCAGTTGATTCCCGTCATACTTGGAGGAACTCCAGACTCAGTGGCCTCGTACCTTGGCGACATCACCTCAAATGTCTTCTGCTCTGGTTTAACACACTCCAGACACACCAGCCTTCATTCTGTCCTGGGAACATGCTACGTCCTCTACCCCTGGGCTTTTGCAAGTGCTCATTATCATATCTGGACAGCTTTTCTCCCAGACCACCCAGGATTGGACCTTTTGATTATTATTATTTTTTGAAGATTTTATTTATTTACTTGACACAGAGAGAGAGAGAGAAGGAAAGAGAGAGCACAAGCAGGAGGAGGGCTGGAGGGAGGGGGAGAAGCAGGCTCCCTGAAGAAGGAGAAGCAGGAAGCCTGATGTGGGGCTGGATCACAGGATCCCAGGGATCATGACCTGGGATTAAGCGGATGCTTAACTGACTGACCCATCTAGGCGTCCCCTCTATTATTATTATTGTTGTTGTTGTTGTTGTTATTATCATAGTTGTTATTGCTATCCAGGTCCCCAGGTGTCTTGTTTAACATCTTTCCCAAGCCTCCCAGCTTGTCCCATCCCAGGGCTTGGCAAATTATGGTCGGAGGGTCAGATCTGTTCATTGATGTACATACTGCCCGTGGCTACCTTTGTACCACAGCAGTAGGGGTGAGTACTACACTTGAGAAGTAGCAACAGAGACCAGATGGAGCTACCATCTGACCCTTCATGGGAAGTTCGCCAGCCCCTGCCCATCCCTTAGTCTCTTTATTTACAGTGCCTGTCAGTATCCGAATTGATGAAAGCTTCTTTGCTTTCTGTTCTTCTCCCCCAGCTCGATAGACGTAAGTGCCAGGCAAGCCAATAGAGTCCTCTGTCTTGATCTGGGTGCTGCCCTCATCCCTTCGATGGCTCAGCCAGTGGAGCAGAGGACTGCAGTGACGCCCTGGGTCCCGTCCTTTGTTCTTAGCACACAGCCTGACTCTGAGCCAATAAACAATGGCAACCCAGATGGATGTAGGTCTATTTCCTTTTGCTTTATTGCAGCAACAATGAAGTTTAGCACGAGTCCTAAGATAGGTCCCACCACCTCCATGGTCACATCCATACCCTCAGTGCCTACTGCCCAGCTCCTCTCTGCTGCCACCTCTCACCCCCACTGTCCCTTTCTTATTCCACGGTGACACCCAGGGCTGCCAGTGTCCGCTTACCATTGCCCCTGCATTTTCTTTCTTTCTTTCTTTCTTTCTTTCTTTCTTTCTTTCTTTCTTTCTTTCTTTCCTTCCTTCCTTCCTTCCTTCCTTCCTTCCTTTCTTTCTTTCTTTCTTTCTAACTCAGCTCTTGCCCTCAGTGAAGCCAGCAGCCCTCCAGGGAACAGCTCATCAGTAAGAGGTCAATCCAAGGGCGGCATTGCATTCCGCTCAAGATATTTTGGGGTGGGGCTGAGGTGTGATGGGCTCATGAACTCGGATGCATTCTTGAGAGGGCTTCATGCCTTCTCATACCTGAGCTTTTCCATTTGGGGCTATGTGAAAACTGAATCCGGGCTCGAAGGGAGGGGAACTCAGGGGAACTCAGTCTGAACCTGAGGAACTGTGGTGATGAGATATGGAGATGTTCATGAGGATCCTTTAGTGCTTCCTGGATGTTTCCCCCAAAGCCCACCTGGCAGCAGGTGGGAACGATGCCTTTCCTCCACAGAGAAACCTCATCTCCCTAAATTTGCTGTAGTTCAACAATACATTAGACACACTGTGCTCTATTTCATAATATATTTTTAAAGAAATAATGATTTGTTTTTCCAACCTTCAAGCATAGTTTCATCCATCCCTGGCCCACCTCCCCTGGTACCAGGACAGCTTGGTGAGCACGCAGACTCCACCTTTAGCAGGTGGGACACCAAAGAATTGACAGAAATGGTCATAGAAGAGGAGCCTCCTAACATTTAGGCCAACTCCATTCTGACCTTCTCAGGAGGAGGGACTACTCAGCAGTGGGATGAGGCGTGTGCTGAGTGGTCTCTTTGGGACCCTCCGGATTCACCTGTCACCCTTGTCCCCATGCTCTGTGATTCTGGAGGCTGACATGTAGGCAGCTTCAGCAGTCTCTCTTGCCCTCTGACTTGCGGTTGATGGCCAATGGCGGACAAGGCCAGGGACATGGAGTGCAAGATGACAGAGTGTTTCTTCCCCAGCGCCCCTTCTCAACCAGGCCTCAACCACAGCTGTGCTCCTCTGTGGAAGCCAGCTGTCTCTTCCAGCTAGAGGCACCACTAGATTCTGGGAATGACTCCATTCTTCTCTGCCTCGGATAGAGGAGTGGTGATGGCTTCCACATTCGTAACCCCAGCCACACATGGATGACTAGTGCCCTCACTGAATTCTCTTGTGAGGACTCTGACAAGTCCCCTTGTCAGAGTGTCATTTGTATTGTGCCAGGACCATGGTAATAAATGGCACCAGATGCAGCCCACTGAAACAGCCCCTCAAAACAGGATTCCGGGATCGAATGGCTCACACATTTATTAAGCACCCATACAGCTACCTTGTGGGAGGAAGGGCGTTATTTATTGTGGTTTGCTGTGGCCTTATAAATACTTACATCATTTCCACTGCGGCAGTGGAAGCAGTGAAATGCAGGTGGAGGGTACTGTTTTGAGATCAATGACTGGGGTTCTTAGTCACTTAAGAGTAACTAAGCTGACCAAGGTGACTAAGGTCACTTAGGTGACAATGGTGATTATAAAGGTTATGATGTAGGCTGACTAATGTTGGAGACCCTAAGAGTATTCACAAGGTAAAGAACAAATTCAAATCTTTCAATATCCGACTGAGAATGCACAGAGAAAATCGCCAAGCCTGTGTAGTCTGAAAGGCACAAGAGCTCTGTAAAAGCAAGTAGCTCAGACCCCCATGGCACTTCCTTTCTTCTCCTCCTTGCAACCCTATGTATGATTTCATGGAAATTTGTCATAGTTAAAGAAGAAAAGACAGTGATGGACCAAGTTTATGGACAGGTCTACGTAAGATCCTGGCGCCAACAGAAGTGGATGGCCACTATTACAGACATACTCAAGCGTGGCCCTAAGAGACAGTGGTGATGAGCAATGCCCTGAGTAGAACTTTTGATAGGTCAGGGACTTAGCAAGAGCAGGATTGGAAGACTGGGGTCAAGGAGGTTGGGGAGAAGTATGTGGATGGGTCTCTGGGAACAGGCACACAGGGCATTTATATAGTCATTATATAGTCACTGCAGGGCATTTACTGCATTTGAGGCTCCCAGTAATCAAATGGGCAAAATGACCAGTCTGGAGGATGTCAGTCTTTCTTCCAGATGACCCTGTGCTTGCTCCATGTGAGAAGGGGTCATGGCAGCAGGAGTGGGTGACATACATGGGCCCAATAACATAAATGTCCCCTTACCAAGGCTGATATAACTACCACCATTGCCAAGACTACTCTGTCCAAAAAAGAAACCACTATAAGCCTGTAATGTGGTTCCATTCTCCAGGGACCAACCTGGTAGCAGGATGATTATATCGAGTCCCATTTATTATGGAGAAGCCTGGGCTTTGTCCTCATAGGAAAAGATACCCATTTCATTTACAGAATTTTCCTTCCTTCCCTCAATACTTGGCTCACACTGTCTTTTGGGGTTGTATAGAGAGCTTTATTTATGAGAGTGGTGTTCCCATATAACATTGGCTCCAAGCAAAATGATCCAAGGGGATCATTTTAAAACAAAAGTATAGCATGGCGTTCATGATTATAGAATTTACTGGTGTTTCCACATACCTCAACATCCAGAAGGAGCTGGCTGGATATATTATCTGTTGCTGCTTAACAAATTCCCTCAAAACTTAGCATCTTAAAGCAACAAATATTATGTCCAAGATTCCATAGATCAGGAATATAGGCATGGTTTAGTTGAGTACTTAGGGTCGCTTACAAAGCTAGAAGCAAGATACTAGGCAAGACTGTAGTCATCTCAAGACTTGACTAGGGGAGGAGTCTCTCACCCACATGGCTGTTGGCAGGCTGCAGATCCTGGCTGGCCATTGGCTGGAGATACCAGTTTCTCGCCACGCAGACCTCCCCAGAGTGCAGCTCACAACAGAACAGCTGGATTCCATCAGAAAAAGCAAACAGGAAAGCGAGAGAGAGAGAGAGAGAGAGAGAGAAAGAGAGAGGAAGACAGAAGCCAGAGTCTTTGTGTAACCTAATCTTAGAAGGGATATCCCATCCCTTTTTCAATATTCTATTCATTAGAAACAAATCACCAGGTCCAGCCCACACTCAAGGGGAAGGGAATACACAAGGGCATGAATACCTAGAAGCAGGGATCATTTGGGAGCCCCTTTAGAAGCTGGCTCTCACACTGGAAATAATGATAAGATAACCCGCTGAAGCCTCAGTTATGGGGTTATCTGGCAGGCAATATGCTGTGAGGTTAGGGGTGCTATCCCACAATTGGCAGCATATGACTTAAGAGTCAGCATGTGGTCCCCGCCTGGAGAATGCACAGATCTGGAAACCCAGGGGTGGAGGTAAAAGGTGTCCCCTCTCACTATTACAAGGAATAACCTACTTAGAAGAACTTTTGCCTCCTTTCCCTATGTCTTTGAGCTTAATAGGATTGCAGATCCTAGTGCCCAAGGGTAGAATGCTTCCCCCAGGGACCACAACTATTGTTTTAATAAATTATAAACTTGAGCTTGCTGCTGCCAGTATGGGAACCTTATACACCTGAACCAAAAAAGAAGAGAATCCCTGTATTAGTAAGGAAAAACTGGGCTAATGCTACACAAGAGGGTCAAGAATGACTATGCTTGAAACTTGGGGGATTCCAGACACAGAAGACAAGGGGCATCTCCTGGCACTCTTTGTGTTTTAGTCCTGATCATTGGCTAACTGTGGCATCCAAATGAAGAGAATCCCAACCAGGTTGGACAATGAAGATTTGGTAAAGGTAAAGGACTTCATGTAAACATGGTGCTGGCAGAAGGCATGGAAAACATAGAATGGTGGTAGAAGGAAACTATAGTCATTACCTTAGACTTAATGGCTAGGTATAGAATTGGGGTCTGTAGACACTAATTTTATATCAGTTGTTTCTTTGCTTCTACTTTCCTCCACTACCTTATAAGAAAAACTCTGGTGGGGGCCTAAACTTTTAGATCTCAGGTGACAGTGTGACAGAATTCATCACCTGGAATGATACAAATCATTGAGGGACTTTGAAGGTGCTGAGGGATAACAGGGTTGAGTTGAATAGTTTTGATCTGTTTCTGTAATCACGTCTACCTTTCTCCACCTATCTGTCTCTATGCCCTCTGAGACTGATCTCTACAGACCACATCAACTAGGTTTTCTCACCTCTGGCTTCCAAGAGACCTTGGCTTCACCCACCTCTGGTAGGGTGGAGAGAGATCAATATCCTTATTTATTCCCTAAGGTCTCTTCATGTTAGTTTGCAGATTGGTAGTGATCATGCTTTCCACCCAAGATTGGCTTTGTGCGTCTCAGTTTGGGTTCCCTTGAAAGCAGCACCTGAGAAAAGAACTTGAGTGTTGGTGATTTACTTGGGAGTTGGTCCCAGAGAGCAGAAGGAAGGGAGAAAAGCCAGTAGAGTGTTTATTCATAATCTGGTTATTGCCATGGACGACTGGAGTTCAATCACCACGGAGACTCCCTGAGGAGCTGCTAGCATGTGCCTCGAAATTATTTTCACAGAGGTCAAGGGTTTTGGCCATTTATCCATTGAATCCTGTTCGTTTGTTACTGATTGAAATTGCTCCTAGGAACACAAACTTCGTGAATTTCTGTTTCCACGTACCTGTGTTGACTAAGTGACCTTGGAGAAAGCCAAAAGCAGTGAAGCAGAGATATTCTTTGAATAGTTTCTCTTTGCTCTTGAGGTGGGACCCTGGTAAAGTGCATGGAACCGCCCACCACGTGGTGCTAAAGCCTAGTGGACTGAGTGTCTGGGGTGTAGTATGTCACCTCTCACTCTCACAGCTGCAGGACCCCACCCTGAGCTGCCTTCTTCCCTTTCCCCCTTCAGACCTAATCATCCTCACACCTTCTTGCCCTTATAGCCCTGGGGTGTTTCACTATCCCTTGTTTGTTTCCACTTAAGTGACCTACACCTTTGTAAATAGCACTTCCTGAAACTCTTCAATCATCCTTTTGAGTGGCCATCCCTTTTGTGCCAAAACTCCAGCAGGTAGAATGAATGAGTCTCCAGAAGTGAACATATAATGAGCCAAAATCCAGACAACTAGTCTAGACAAGGTCTAGTATTTCTACACCCACCATGAACAAACTCGTTCCTTACTGAAACGTTCAGAGCCACAGAATCCATTTCCTGGATCCTTAAAATCCAGAGACCTTGAGAAAGCATTTTTCATAAAAAGAAAACACGTGCTTTCTTTCAGAGAACTAGCATGCCAATTCATTATTTAAAAAAAATTTCTGTATGACTTTGAAATATTCAAGAGTAAAATTTTTAAGGAAATCAAAGTTATAAAATGTTCAACATCCTAACACCAGCTAAATGGACCTCTGTTGCTCTGTCTGACTATCTAGCATCTCAGCCTCTTTGCTGCGTTTGGAGAATTTTCCATCTTACAACTCTTGGTGGAAGGGAGAGATGACTTCCCAGGCTCCTCTGCAGCAAAAGCATTTGCATGTGACCTAAGCTCTGCCGAACAGGCATGCTCTTACCACACTTTGAGCAGAGACGGGGCCAGTGAGGCCAGCAAATAGGAATCCTTGTGGCAACAATGAAGGGACTAGGAGCAGCTTCATCAGTCTCTTCAAATTGTTGCCCCAATTAGCAGCATTGCCCATGCCCAGCAATGGAGGGAGAAGCAGCCAAGTGCCCAGCATTGGAAAGGGAAGTGTCTGGTTGAGACCAGTCTGGGCATGATTTTGTATGTTGTCCTTGGCCATGTAGATTTTAGTCCTAGTTTTTTGGCAGTTGGAGTGTTTTGTGAGCTGATCGATGCTTTTTAAATTCCCCCCTCCCTCCTTTTTTTCTTTCCCCCTTTTCCTTCTTTCTTTCTTTCTTTTTCTTTCTTGTTCTTTCTTTCTTTCTTTCTTTCTTTCTTTCTTTCTTTCTTTCCTTTCTTCCTTCCTTCCCTTTCTCTTTCCTTCTTTCTTTCTTTTCCTTCCTCCCTTCCTTCCTTCCTTCTTTCCTTCTTTTTCTATACTAGCCAGAATCAATGTCTGTGCTTTGCAAAAAAGTAATCTCAAGTACGAAAGAGGTTTTCACTGATAGCTCTTTGCAGGTATATAATGCCTTATAAAAGTAATTATCAGATTGAGTAGTGGAGCTGATAAGTATAAAACAAATAGTGATAGCAATGCTAAGTGCAAAGTCATCTGTTCCGCTCAATTTAAAAAGCTTTATTACTATGAGGATCATTTATATCATATGTGTGCCTCTCTCTATAGGTATGTATATACATATATATATAAATCACAACCAGAGAATTATTGGCTAGTGAGGTCTGTCTGCGTGGAAGACTGTAGGCTATGGCACGTGTTCCATTTAGACCACTGATAGGGTTCTCATTTCCTTTTTGGAGAAAAACAGGAGCTGCAGATGATCAAGGAGTTACAAAAGGTCATCAGACTTCCTTACTTCAACTACCATTTATTCTGTGCCTCTTGAGATACCAAATCTGATTCTTCCACTTCCCCTAAAAATTGAATGTGTGTGTGTGTGTGTGTGTGTGTGTGTGTGTGTGTGTGTGTGTTGATACTGTAGGTCATTCCTCCGGCAGACACTCCTTCCTCCATCTCCTTCTACTGCTCACAGTCACAGATGTCTAGAAGTCCTCCCTCTTCTCGAAATCTCCTGTAACCAAAGGAAAAAAATAGGGAGAGATCGACATGGTGCCTATATGTCTATAGAAGGTACTTACATATTCACTTCCACATACCAGCTCAAACCCAAGCATTACAGTCCCTCTTCCTGTCCCTGTACAGGGTTCTGGTTGGATTGCACAACTAAGCAAACTCAGTCTATTGAAACCCAAAGTAAGAAGGGCCACCATATCAAGTATAAAGGCCTGCATGTCTTCATCTTCAAATGAATCATACACTCAACTACAAGCAGCCAGCGTTTGATAAGTGTGATATCCATTTTGGTTGTTATTGATGAGGATTTACAAATCTATACCAGTAGTTCTCAGAGTGGAGTCCCTGAACCAGCAGCATCCACCTCATGGAGGAATGCATTAGAAATGAAAATTCCCAGGCTGTACCCCCGGCCTGCTGGATCAGAAACCTGGGGGACAGGTAGTGAGCCCAGAAAGCAATGTTTGCACAAGTCTTGTGTGTGTTCTGATGCACACTCAAGTTTGAGAACCCCTACTCTAGAACTGTGGTTCTTAACTCTGCCTATCCTTTAGAATGAGCTGGGATGCTCTTTCAAAATAGCAAAGGCTGAGTCCCCCCACCAACAAATTGAATCACAGCCTCTTGGGGGGAGGCCCAAGTACTGGGAGATTTCAAAAGCTCCCCCGTTACTTCTGTTGAGAACCATTGATCTAAACACTTAAATTCAGTAGGACCATGGATTTTAAGTAGCTTTAGTACAAAGTAAACTGGGACAGCATTTTAGCACACAGACACTAAAAAGGGGTAACCGATAAGTAAAGAGTAATACATAAATAATGCTGGCTGTTATAATAAATGCATTTCCAAAGTACCCGTTTGGTACCATTAAGTTTATTTCATGTTTGTGATAGCCTAGAGCAGATCTGCAGCTCTCTACTTCACATGGCCACTCAAGAGATTCAAGCTTCTTCCATCTATGGCTCCATCCTCCCCCAGGTCTTTGGAACTCTTCCCATTCATCTGGTCAATGAAGAAGAGTGAGGATCCCAGGTTATGGGGCCCCCTACCCTTCCTGGGAGGGTGTGAACACAGAAAGAGGAAACCAAGAGGTCATTGGCAGGCAGCCCTGTTGCATCATCTGTAATTTTCTTGGAGTGACTGTCAGCAAACATCTTGAACTGATGAACTCCAAGTTTGGAAATAGATGGACTTTGTATTCTCATTATTAATATATGGACTTTCCATGCTTTTCTTTCTTTTTTTTTATTTTTAAAGATTTTATTTATTTATTTATTTGACAGAGAGACAGGGAGAGAGGGAGCTCAAGCAGGGGGAGCGGTAGAGGGAGAAGCAGGCTTCCTGCTGAGCAGGGAGCCCCACCTGGGGCTCGATCCCAGTACCCTGGGATCATGACCTGAGCCAAAGGCAGACGCTTAACAACGGAGCCACCCAGGTGCCCCTTTCTGCTTTTCAAAAAGAAGGAAGATGAAGAAGTTATACAGTTGGATATTTAAGTTGGATAACTTGGATACAGAAAAAGTGTGAATGTTTTAGAGACATAGTAAAAATAGCAGGTTTTGAAGAGAGTCATAATAAAGGAAAGAGGAGGAGGAAACTGTCAGAGCCCTCCGGAAGTCATGGAGAAAGTAACTGTACAAGTCTAGAAATAACTGAGATGTTTAAGATAGGAAAGCAACCTGACGAATATATCTGTGAAGGTTTCCATACACACGTTTATGTACATTCAGTCAAACTCTCTGTATGTTGTGGGGGGGGTGGGGTGCTGCTTCTCAGCTGTGATAATCATTTGGCCTCAGAATCTGCCAGAGCATTTGTGTGAGTTGCCTTCTGGGTCATATAATGGCAAGTTGGGGGCAGCCATGTGGGGCTGTGGGTGGTTAGGAAAAGCAATGGTTCTGTGGGAGGCTGGGAGTTTTTTATGAAAGTTTCGGTATTTTAGGCAAACCATTTTAAGAGCTGACTTTTTCAAAGATGTGTCAACAGAGGTTTCAAAACTGACCAGACATAATTGTTCCTAGGTCTAAAGCAAGTTAGCTACATCTCCTGTAATCAGAATTACAGAGTTCTTTTATTCACGGATTCAAGAAAACCATATAAAGAACCTAACATTTGCCAAGAATTGTGTTCTGGAGATATACTCGTGATCAACACGGAGTGGGGGACCCTGTCTTCCCTGAGCTTGCAGTTTGGTGACAGTTGCGTATGAGTAACTGGGTCTCATAGTGCAGTGTGTTAAGTCCTTTGTGAAGTCTTAGAAATTGCCTGAGGTGGCCCTGACCTAGTCTTTGGAGGAAGGGTGTATTGGTTATAATTGTGTTTGTCTACAGATTGAAGACTCCACTCCCCGACCTTAACCACTTTTCAGGGGGAAGAAAACAGCAGCCTCAATAACTGGGAAGGTTATATTTCCAGAAGTAGGTGGTCCAGGGTTATATGGCAGTTCCAAGATGCCACCAAGGCCTTACTCGATCATTCTTATCATATGGATCATGTCCTTATGGTTCCAAAATGGTTCTTAAAGTTCCAATATCAATTCTACATTCAAGGCAGTAAGAAGATGAAGGACAGATGGCAAAACACCAGACGAACCTGTTGGATGTTTTCCAGAATCGCAATCCAACACCTTATCTTTTTGGCCACAACTGTGTCCCATGGCTATTCTAGATACAGGGGTGGTAAGAAATGTAGCTTTTGGCTTCACCAACTCAGACTAAACTGGACTTCTGTCAGTCCAGGAGAAGGCAAAGTGACTATAGGGAGTCAATTACGACAGCTGGTAGGTGGGGGGCTAGGTGCAGTGTACATGGAGGAAGAGGGCACCATGTTCCTTGTCACTGCGTTGTTGCCCCAGGGATTCCTCTGGTAGTTTCTGAAGGTGCAGGTGATCACAAGGTTGGAGCAGGTTGGGGGGAAGCCTGAAATCACTTCCCCTTCAGTCCTGCTGTTTCAAGCAGAACCACACCCAAACACATTAGGTGCACTCAATGTCGGGATACAACAGTGAGCCAGAAAAATTCCTCACCTCCCAGGGACTTCACACTCAGGGAAGGAGTCAGAAAACACAATCCTTCACAGTTAAAGCCCTTCAATGTATTTTCACATCGTTCTTCCCAGCAAACTCTAAGGGAAAGCAAGTGTGTGGTCTCATGCTTTGGATACAGAAACAGAAGGCCAGAGAGGGCAGAAACTTGCCCAGGGCCAGGCTGTTGGCTAAGGGCGAAGACTGGACTAGGGGCCAGGGCTTATGCTTCCCAGGAGAGAGCTCTCTCCTCTCCGGGGCCATGTCCTGCCCTGGGTGTAGAGACCTGCTGGCTGCCGGGGCCGAGCAGCACTGAACCGAAGCCTCACCGGGGTGGGAGGAGGAGGGGAGAGGAGGACAGGCTGGATGGCAGGCATCGGAGCAGCCATACGTGTTATGTCCCGGGGAGCTGATGATGCCCGCTGCCTGTTCTCTCCAGCTTATACGAGAGCCAAGAGCGCTGTTTTCCCCCATGATCAGAGGCTTCAGGAAGGAATTTCCAGGCCAAGACCTGCAGGGATGGCACCTCCCTGGACTAGTTCTCTTTTTTCCTCCATCAAGCCCATCTGGTTCCTTTCCCTCTGTGAGCCATTTGGGAAGGTTGGCCTTATGACTGGAGGGTCAGCCTTTTAGCTCTCTTGGGGCCTCCTTGACCATCAGTAGCCTGTCCCCTGGGTTCAGGGTGGAGTCACTCTGAAGCATGCCTTGGGGAAGTGAGGCCTGGCCTTACCCCCGACCCCCATCCCCCTTTCGCTTTCCTGTCATTCCCTCCCAGCTGGGGCATTTGCAGGGTTTCCCTCTTCCTGTCCAGTCCTGGCAGCCATGACTTCAATGTCAGATGCTAAAAGGAACTTTCATGTTTCCTCCATGGATCGAGGTCTAGGTACTTCTTGGCACCATGGTGGGTCTTTAAGGAGGCTGGTGAAGGTGGTGGTATGGACAGGGTGTGCTAGGCCGTGTGTTTCTGCTGCCTGCAGTGGTCTTCCTGGTCCTCCTGAGTCCTGTGCATGACTCAGGACCTGGTTCAAGTCTATCTCCTTTGGTGGGTCTTCCCTGCCCCTTACTTGTCCCCTCCACCACTACGCAGTCCTGGAGTGGAAAGATCCCTCCCTAATGCCCACAGGTCTCAAAGCACTCAAACCCTGGCTCAGTACAGCGCACGGATCTGTCTGTGTGTCTGTCTACGGGTCAGGCTGCCCTTGACTCTGAGATCCTTCCACTCTCCAGGGCTAGACAAGTGTCCAGCACTTAGTAGGCCCTCGATACATACTGGGTAAATCAAGGACCCATTATGGTGCAGACGTTCTAGAAGCATGTGGAAAAGGCCTTTGTCATGCTCTTAAGGTAACTTAAGCTAAAGCAGCTGCCAGGTGGCAGAGAAATAATAATGACCACTGATATGCTAAGCCCTTAACAGATGCCAGGCACTACCCTAAGCTTTTTGCATGCCTCACCCCACTGAGTGCTCACAATAGCCCTATGACCTATGCCCTCGCCCCACTTTGCTCACGAGGTAAGAGACGCACAGAAAAGCTGAGTGACTTGATTAAGGCCCCACGGCCAGGAAGAGGTGGAGGGATTTTGACCATGGAAGCTCCAGCCATTGACCCTGACCTTGGAAGCTGCTTCTCTACGTGCCCGCCTCCCTGCTGCCCGAGAGCCTGTACATAGCATGGGCAAGATATCCTTATGTGGATCAATTAGACAAAAAGGCAAGAGCCAGCCTGCCCCAACCCTCCACACTGGATCTTGTCCAAATCAAATGTGGGAGTGAGAGGCGGGAAGAAGCGTTGAGAACGGGAACCGAGGGCAAGGGCGGGCCTCGAAAGCCTTCCACAGAGAAGGCGGGCCCTCATCCAGCCTGGACGGGTAGAGGGACAGGCCCCGCACTCCTGGCTGACCCACGGGCAGTCCCTCAGAGATCTGCCCGGGGTGGGAGACTCACCACCAGCTGCCAACCCCCAAAGGAGCAAGGCGACTCCTGTTTCTCAAATCACGGGTCAACTGAGGTCAGCTCTGAGTAAGGCATCGCTGTGGCCTTTGGAGCAAGCGTGGTCGTTTCTCTCCCCAGTGAGAGAGCTGGGAAACATGAGCCATCTGGGAAGGGCTTGCTGTCACCCACAAATGTCTCCTTGCCACCATTCCAGTGCCACCATGCTCTCCGCCACCATCGGGGAGAGATTTGGAAATGTGACCCCTTCCTCTTCAAGATGAAAAGGGTTTACGTACCCATAAAACCCTAAAAGCGTCAGGTTCTTATCTCAGTGGAATTTCCCCAGACACCAGGGAAGCACGCAGGGCCCTGTTAAGTCGTGCTTTAAGCGCCAAGTGACAAGGCTATTTGAATCCCACCTCTGACCAACTACAAAACCTGAGGTGACTCAAACTCCAGTTGCCTCGGCTTTTTTTGCTAGAAAACAGGGCGATGACAGTTCCCATCTCCTAGAACTGTTAGGATTGAATAAGTGACTGACAAGATGGGAACAATGCCTAGCCTGTGGCAAGTGCCGTGTAAACATTGTTACCAGGATCCCATTTTACAGAGGTGGGAAACTGAGGCTCAGAGAGAGAGGAAGTGGTCTTCCCCAGGTCACACAGCCGGTTGGTGGCAGAATGAAGATCCGATCTCTTCGGACATGGCCTTCCAGCTTCAGGGAGCCTGATGATCCCCAGTGAGGACAGAGCCTCCTCTTTTACCCTCCTCCCCAAACGCTGATACTGCTTATCTTTTGGACAAGAAAAACAGGTACCTGGCAGAGAGGAGTGAGAAGAAGATCATGAGAAAGGAGTGTCCCGCTTGTTAACATTCTGCCATGCACTAGACCGTTGGGTCGGGGCTCAGCAAAGTTGTTTCTAGAAAGAACCAGCTAGTAACTGTTTGAGGCTTTGGGGGCCATCTGGTCTCTGTTTTGACTGCTCACCTCCTAGGCTTATGGAACAGGCAGCCGCAGGAATATGTAAATAAAAGGGCATGGCTGTGTTCCAGTAAACTTCATTTCCGGACTCTGAAATTTGCATTTCATATAATATTCATGTATTGTGAAGTAGGGCTCTTCTTTTTATTTTTTAGAGCCTTTTCGAAATGTAAAATATCCCTTCTCACCATACAAAAACAAGCAGCGGGCCAGGTACCTGAGGACAGTCATGTGCTGACCCCAGATGCTGAGGTAAGAGTCGGTTCATCCTGCCTGCGGCTCTGAGATGCATTTTACACATGAGGAAACTGAAGCTTGGGGGAGACTTGGGGGGGCGGGCAGTGGTCCATAACCGGCCCAGGTGACAGCAGATGGGAGAGCAGAGCTGGAATTCAGGTCCTCTGCTCTGCCCGTCTGCTCCATGATGCCCTCAGAGCTAGAGGCTTGGGTTCTCTCTGCATTTGTCACCACAGTGTAAGACCCACCCTTACTGGGAACAGGAGGCGCTGTCCTAATGGAGGTGCCCCTTGAATGTGTGATGGCCCTTTGGGGAAGCAGCGTCTCCCAGCCAGTGTTCCAGCCAGGACACCAGGCAGCCACCATAGTCCCAACTTGGTATGAGGCGTGGGGCTGTGCTTCTGTCTAAACATACCCGCTCTGAGCTCTGTGGCACTGGTGACAGGCTCCCCGTTCCCAGGGCTGTACTCAGCAAGAAGCTCGGGAGGTCCCCATGGCATCATGGAATAATCCAGAAAAGTGGCTTGGTCTTGAGGCAAGTGGCAGAAACTGTGAGTGAGATGGACATGCCTGCAAGGTGACACTGGACCATGAGGTTCCCTGGAAGGTGTGGTCCGGGGCTGGGAGAGCTCCTCAGAGGGCCCTCTGACCTTCATCTTGGCTTCCTCATTCTCCACACGTCAGACCCCAGGCTGGCATCTGCCTCCGCCCGTCAGCCACGCTCAGCTGAGCCAGCTGTGAGGCTGTGAGGAAGGTCTGGCCCTTCCTCCCCCGGGCACCCCGGACACCCAGGGGTGCCCTGAACCCAAGCTGTGGCTCCCAGTCCGCCACAGAACCGCAGCTGGGGCTGCCTGTGTTCAGGTCTGATCTTGTTGAGGATTCACTGGGAAGGAAAGCACCACGCCTTGTGCAATGGGTGCAGTCTGTTCTGGGAGCTTCTCTGAGCTGGCTCCAGGGAGGGTGACTGGGGACCCGGGCATTTGTCTGTTTAGTTTGTGTCTTTTTAAAACAGTGGTTACAGAAATAAACATTCTCAAAGTAGAAAACTTAGGAACTCTGGGCAAGACAAAAGAAGGGACACATAAAAAACCACCCATAAGCCTCCCTCCCAGAAGTAAGTTTGTTTTACTCATCTTTCCAGTCTTTTTTCTGTGTGTGTGTGTGTGTGTGTGTGTGTGTGTGTGTGAACTCCTTACCCAAACAGGATTGAGGGTCAATTCTGCTTGGGAACCTCTTGTTTCTTCTTCATTTCACACTGTGGGGTGAGCACGTTTCCTTGTCAAAATACATTTTTCTTTCCTCTCATTTTTCCCAACATCCGTTTTTGGCAAGTGTTCTTTCAAAGGTGTGTAGCACATAGATTGGGGTCACAGGTCCCAACCGGATCTCAGGATCCAGCCCTTTTTAGGTAAGAATGCTGGGGCGGGCTCTGTGGTTTTGCGTCATGGAAAAGCCCCAGGCTTGCTGCCCTTCGCAGCCAGAGTTCCTGCCCCAGCCCAACCCTAACTCACGGAGCCATCTTCCACAAGTTACTTCACCCCTCTGGGCCTCAGTTTCTTTACCTATAAAACGGGATGGTTGAATTAAAGGCTTTGCCAGCCCTAATGCTCCATGACTAAGCACTTGCGGACTCACGGGATTCTAGATGCTTCTGGAAAATGTTAGCTGCTGAGAGGAAGTTGCTTCTCCCCTAGTTCTAGGCTCACCAAGCTGAGGGTCATGGTCCAGAAGATCTAAAAACTCCTCTGGGGTAGCCAGTGCCCTCTGCTATGGGTCTCCAGGGGCCACCGGGTCCTCTTCACCCTCCTGCTCCCCACCGGTGTGGAGAGGGAAGCGGCTGCTCGAGGGCTAGCACTGATCTCCCAGCTCTGCTGCTCTGGGTCATGGCAGTAACAGCTGGAACCAGTGGCTACCGGCTGTCAGATACATTTTGAAACACAAACGATGTGTCTGGGTGGAAAGCACAGCCTGGGTCAGGCCTGGGGTCATGCTTGGGAGCTGGTGTGATCTGGGAAGATCCTTGGGTGGGCAGGCCTTCTCCACCCCCTCATCCCATCACCCCACCCCTGCCCTGCTCTTTGTCCTCCTTCCCTCCAGAGTTGCAGCTGGCTTCTGTCCGTCTGGTTTGCAGAGATCCCTCCATGATGCTTGGAAGGCAAGGCAGCTGCTGTGTGGAGCCTTCAAAGGGGCAGGAAGGCCATCAAACATAAGCAGCAGACTGCCTCCCACGGAGGCTCTGACTGTGGGCCTCCCACGTTCCCTTGAAAACATCACCATCGCAACAACAATCACAGCGACATGGCTACCCTGTAATACACGTTTGCTCTATGCTCGGCAACAAGCCCAGCATTTCCCTTGCTTCATCTTCAGTCCCCGTTAGGCTATTAATACCCCCATTCTACAGATGAGGACATTGGAGCTCAGAGGTAGAACACTTGGCCCAGGGCTCCCCAGCCCACTGAGTTACAGGACTGCAACTGGGCTCCGGACCGTAAGCACCCGAGCCTGCCCCGTAAGCACGCCGCCCTTCCAGCTCCTCCTGTTCCATGCCTCAGTTGGTCGGGATTCTCCCGCTGCAGTTGCAGCTTTTTCCTGAGTGCAGACATGCCCAGAGACCTCACAAGTCTGTTGGTTCCAGGCAGCTCTGCACCAGGTCCCCACCAGGCGTGTGCCCCAAATGTGGAAGACTTGGTCCCCATGCTGGAAGTGTAAAATATAATCGATGAGACAAGGGATGTAGATCCTGGGGTCCTAGGCTGTATTTCTCTTTCTCACAGTTTCGTAGGAAGATACAGAATCGTATCATGTCTTTGAGCTCTCCCTACTGCAGCTGGAATGCCGCCTTTGCCGTTTAGTAGCTGTGTGACTCTGGGCAAACCTCTTACCCTCGGGCTGCACTTCTGTACAGGAGGGATAATACTACCCCTTTTAACTGTTGACTCTTAAGGATTAAAGAGAATGGATATAAAGTACAGTCACAAAGTAGATGCTTAATAAATGTTACCTACTGTTATAATGATTAAAAGAACAGGGCCCAAAGTCAGATGGTCTGGGTTTGAGTCCCCCTTACGTACTTACCAGTTATGTGACCTTGGATTGCTTACTTTTACCCCTTCAAGCTTCAGTTTCCTCCTCTGCTAAATGGGGATATTATGGGATTGTTTTAAGAAATAAACGAATTCATACGTGTATCAGAGGAAGAAATGTTCAGTAACTATCTGCTAGGTGCCTGACGTATACTGATGGCTCGAGAATACTAATTTTATTTTTAATGAGCATCACCTTATTATTATTATCACTGCGATTCGTCACGCACCTGATTTATGGATTCAAGATCATCTCACTGTCTCTCCTAGATGATCGTATTTCTACTCACCATCTTTTTAAGTCATCAATTCACAACCTCAGAATCGTTTTTAATTTTTTTTTCCCCATCTACAATCATCCTGTCCTGTCTGGAATGTTTCTTCCATTAAAATTATCTTTTCCATCCCCACTGATCTGGTACCTTCTTAGTCTCTCATACCTGATGTCAATGAGTGTAGCAGCTTCTTTCCCATAGAGATCTCATCCCTTTCTGCCTTACAAAGCAATGATTATTTTTGTTACCATCATCGGAGAATGGGTTATCCTTTGTACTGAACTCCACATCATCATGATGTCTCACTTATCACCACTCTCCCTTTAGGTATCCAGACACCACCTCTGATTCAGGGAACATAAGTGTTCTCGGTTGTTGTAAAGGAGTTTGTCAACACATTGGGATATATTCACCAACGACCTCATTTTCTTTGTGGTTGCACTAGAAAACTCCACTTCTTGGATGTCTTGCATCCAAGAGCTGCCATGTGACCACAGTTGCCAGTAGGATGCGGCTGTGATGATGGATGCCACCTCCAAGCCCGGCTCCCAAAACAGCCCGTGCAATTCTCCCCGTTCTCTCTCGGCTTGCTGCGTGGCTGAGTGCAGAGCTCCGCTCCAGGGGAGACTCTGAGGAGGGCTTAGGACGTAACAAATCCACCAGATGGAAGAAACTTGCATCCCTAGCTTGGATGAGATCTGTTCAACCAAATAAAAAAAAATCTGTATTGAACTGTTAAGGGTTTTGTTTTGTTTTTGTTTTGATTGTGCTGTTTAGCAATCTCTGCCTAATATGGGTGGTGAGGAGAGGGCTCGGCAAAATCTCCAGGCCTAGGTAGGTGGCAGTATTATCAAGATGACCTGTAAATCACAAGAAAGAGGCCTTTACCTGATGGCCAGGAGAAAGACACTGAGTAGAAGCTCTCACCACTCGGAGGGTTCAGTGTGCCCTCGACTGGCAAGGGGCGGTTTTCCCAGTTTCCTGATGTTGGCTGAAGATGGTCCTCACTAGGCAGAGCCTAGGCAGTCTGGAAGCTGACTCTGCTCCTCTTAGGGTCCTATTATACTCTCATCCTTCCTGCGGGCCTCATGGACCTCCACCCTGATAACATCCCTCCCCCACCCCTCCGTCCTCTGCCTTCCATTGCGGTGGGTAATTCCAAACCACCATCCACAAAAAATAAACCCACTGAAAGTCCCACCGACTGTTTATAGGGTGGGGATAAGTGCCTATTTCTCGATGTACTATCCAGCATTGTGTATTACCAAACTTTAATGTAAGAAATGCTTTATTATGGTAAAAAAAAAAATACACAACATAAAATTTGCCATCTTAACCATTTCTAAGTGTTCAGGCCAGTGCATTAAGTACATACACATTGTGGTATGATCAATCTCTAGAACTTTCCTATCTTGTAAAACTTAAACTCTTCATCCACTGAACAATTCCTCATCTTCCCGCCACCCCCCTGCCCGGCAACCATTACTTTTCTTCTGTTTCTATGAATTTGACTACTCCCTAGAGACCTCACAGGAGTGGAATCATACAGTATTTATCTCCCCATGACTGGCTTATTTTGCTTCGCATGATGTCCTCCAGGTTCGTCCATGTTGTAGCCTTTCCTTTCTTTTAAGGCCGAATAATGTCCCATTGTATGTATATTCCACACCTGGCGTATTCATTTATTTGTCAATGAACATTTGCGTTGCTTCCACCTTTTAGCTCATGCTGCTATGAACATGGATGTGCAAATATTTCTTCGAGATTCTGCTTTCACTTCTTGTGTCTATATACTTACAAGGGGAATGGCTAGAGCAGATGGTAATTCTATTTTGAATTTTTTAAGGAACCACCATACTGTTTTACATAATGGCCTCACCATTTTACCTTCCCACCAGTGGTGTCACAAGGGTTGCGGTGTCCTCACAGCCTTGCCAACACTTGTGATGGTAGCCATCCTAACAGCTGTGAGGTGACATTTCCCTGTAGCTTTAATTTGCATTTCCCTAACGATGAGTGAGTGGTACTGAACATCTTCTCAGGCTTGTTGGTTTAATCTCCTTAGGTTTGTATTTACATTGTTTCGTTCTATTTGGAGGTCAAAGAGGAACTCTTAAGGCAGTGGTGAGATGTATCCACTCTCCAGTCTTGCAAGGACTTCCCCAGCTTGGCAAACAACTGTTCGGTTCTGGAAGGAGTCACATCTCAGGGATGGGAGGAAAGGCTCATGTTCTGACGGTCATGCTCATGACAGGCCAGGTTTACCAGCACTCTGTCATCATGCACACTATCTCATCCAACATAGCAGCCTTGCCCCATGCAGAAGGTAGAGGAGATAGAGGTTCAGAGCTGAGAACACAGAAATAGGAGATTGTGTCTTTAAAATCACAACCACTGAGGGGCGCCTGGGTGGCTCAGTGGGTTAAAGCCTCTGCCAGGGACCTGGGATCAAGCCCACTGTTGGGCTCTCCGCTCAGCAGGGAGCCTGCTTCCTCCTCTCTCCCTGCCTGCCTTTCTGCCAACTTGTGATCTCTGTCTGTCAAATAAGTAAATAAATAATCTTTAAAAAATAAAATAAAATAAATGACAACCACTGATACAAATACCTAGTAATACGCACGAGACACGGCAAGCTGTCCACCCAACATTCATTCTCCCCTTTTCAGAGCCCTGGTTTTCTTAGAATGTCTACCCCATCTAGCTATTAGGTCAGAGACAATAATGGGGGCTCCATCCTCTTACTTAGAGATTGGTTTGGTAACGGCCAGCACAGTGTGGAGGGCATTTTCAGGAAGAGTTCCTCATTGAAAATTGTAAATCAGAGAAGGCATGGTCCCTTTACTTTTTCTGGATGAGGTAATTCCCAGAGGGGATGCCTGGAACGGCAGCATGTACCTTAGGATCCCAAGCAGGACCAGTGTTAGGATGAGGTCAACGGGAACTTGACAGAGCAGAAAAAGAGAAAGACCCTGAGTTCATGATCACTGAGTAATAGCGGTAATACCACCTTCTTGTATTGGTAATACACACCTTCTCGTGTGAAATAATCAATCTCTATTGCTTGAGCCCGTTTGAACAGGGAAATTTGTTTTTTTGGGGGGATTCTTCTTGTTGTTGTGATTACTGATGTAATCTTACTGAGTAACAGATGAAATCACAAACTGACAGAAAACCAATGTGAAAACATGAGGCAAGAGCCACGATGTCAGAGCTGCACCCCTATCTTGGGGGTGCCAACTGTGGGCCCACACTGGCCCCGGGGCGGGGATTGTTCTGGGCCGGGGTGGGGGGGTGCGGGTGGCCATGGGGAAGGCCAAGAGAGCAGGAGAGAGAGAGTGGGTCCAACCATAGTTGGGAGACAGCAGTACAGGTCCAAACAAGGAGAATGAACCTGTTGTCACCACGCCCAGCAGGTCAGTATGGGATCAGATATGGGGTCCAAAAAGAAACCTATTGTTCCCTGCTCTGATAGTCCCATGCGGAGGAACTGTAGCTAAAAACACTCTTGGCCTCTCTGAGCATCCTTTGTGTCCTCCTTTCAGACAGTGAGTCTGGAGAAAGACAGAAACGTTTTCCACGCAGCCCCTTCTGCAGCTCCTCCGTCTCCCTCTCTTCCGGATGTGCCCACCTGCTGCGGTGTCCCCTCCAGGCTCCCATGCACTCCCCAGGGTATTTGGGTCGGGGGGGAGATGCTGCAAGTTCATTCCACGGGCAGTGTTGGAAAGTCCCTGTGGCTGCGTAGTAAAACCTTATTCTTTTTTTTTTTCCACTCAAAGTCAATTTTTAAAAATGAAGTATAGTTGATACCCAATATTACATTATTCTCAAATGTACACATAATTATTTGAAAACTTTATCCATTATGCTATGCTCACAAGTGTAGCCACCATTTGTCACCATACAACACTATTATGATACCACTGACTATATTTCCTATGCTGTACCTTTCATCCCATGACTTTTTTTTTAATTTTTTATTTCTTCTCAGCGTAACAGTATTCATTGTTTTTGCACCACACCCAGTGCTCCATGCAATCCATGCCCTCTGTAATACCCACCACCTGGTTCCCCCAACCTCCCACCCCCTGCCCCTTCAAAACCTTATTCTTTTCTTCCACTGCTCTTGTGAATAAAGCCAGTACCTTCACCTTCATCTACCTGACTCCCGAGTATATTTCCGGTTTGGTTCTGAACTCAGGAAGAAAGGTGAAGGCACTCTTCATCGGACCCCTACACCTTGACCCAAACCACACAATTAGTAAGTAGTTAATTTTTGAAAAAGATCTTATTTAATTATTTGAGTGAGGGGGGGACAGAGGGAAAAGGAAAGAGAGAGAGAATCTCCAACAAATTCCCCGTTGAGCACAGAACCCGATGTGGGGCTCAATCTCATGACCCATGAGATCAGGACCTGCACTGAAACCAAGAGTCAGACACTTAACTGACTGAGCCACCCAGGTGCCCCAGTATGTACTTAATTTGATACAGAAACTCACATTACATTCACTAGTCTCCTGTTCCCATCTAATTATTTGTCCAGCAAGATAGGGAAGAGGGTGTTTTAATATACCTGTGGTCAGCTGGGGCCAGGGTCCCACAAAGGCCTTGAAAGAGGCTTGAAAGAGATCAAGCAAAGACAGATTTGAACAAGTCTCAGACTCAGGATGGACACATTTGTGACGGGAGCAAGTGGCACAGTAAAAGTTATCGATGAAGCAAGAAGATCTAAAGTAATTTGACCTGCTTGATTATTGCAAACCAGGTTGAGTTTGCCTCTAGAAAACCTTTTCACTTTCAGCCCCATGGTCTTAAGTCAGCTTAGTCTAAAGGAACAGAAAAATAGTGTGAGTACAAGGATAGTCACAGCAGCCATGGAGTACTTCCTCGTAATAGCCAAAATATATGGAATACATAGTATTTTATTTAATTCAGCCCTACCTACAACCATATAGATTAGGGACTATGCTTGCCTCGTTTTACATCTGAGAAAACTGAGACTTAGAAAGATAGTTTGTCCAACATTACTCAGCTAGCAAGGGCCAAACCTGGGTTTTTAACCCTATGGGGATGCCTCTCTTAATACTAACTCCATATTGCAATCAAGCTGTTCCAACCATTTTCATTCTTTATAACTTTTTTTTTTTTAAGATTTTATTTATTTATTTGACAGACAGAGATCACAAGTAGACAGAGAGGCAGGCAGAGAGAGAGAGAGGGAAGCAGGCTCCCTGCTGAGCAGAGAGCCCGATGCGGGACTCGATCCCAGGACCCTGAGATCACGACCTGAGCCGAAGGCAGCGGCTTAACCCACTGAGCCACCCAGGCACCCCTCTTTATAACTTTTTAAAGAAATAATTCAATGGAAGCAAAAAGCTACACACTTAAAAATGTCCATTAGAATGTTCTATATAATTGTGACCAGAGGAAGCAACTTAAACATACACAGGCAAAGAAATTTTTTTGTTAAAGATTTTATTTATTTGACAGAGAGAGACACAGCGAGAGAGGGAACACAAGCAGAGGGAGTGTGAGACGGAGAAGCAGGCTTCCTGCCAAGCCGGGAGCCCAATGCGGGGCTCAATCTCAGGACCCTGGGATTTCACCTGAGCCGAAGGCAAGCGCTCAACAACTGAGCCGCTCAGGCACCCAGCAGATAAATATTTTAACACACTAAGCTGTATCCAATCAATGAAATGCTGGACATAATTTTGAAATCATAATTTTGGGGGTGCCTGGGTGGCACAGTCAGTTAAGTGTCTGACTCTTGGCTTGGGCTCAGGTTGTGAGATCCAGCCACAGTGGGGCCCAATGCTCCATGTGGAGTCTGCTTGAGACTCTCTCTCTCTCCCTCTGCCTCTACCCCCCAACCAAATAAATAAATAAATCTTAAAAAAATAATAAATAGTAATTCTGGAATGTGTGTTGAAAAATGAACACTACAGAATAAATGCTAGGGAAACAAAGCAGGAAAGAGAATGGTGTGTACACCACAATGGCACCTATTTCCTATTGGTAGGAAAAAACCTTAATGTGCCCATATGTGATCCAAAAACTGAGAAGAAAATACGCAAGAGCAAAATAACTTTTAATAACAAGTGGAAATCTAGGTGATTTTTTTTCTTCCTCCCAAAAGTATTTTCAACATTGCAGAGGCACTACCTTGTCAATAAAAGCAGAACAGATCTTCATGGGACACTGAAGTATAATCACACTGGAGGGGAGAAGGGTCACTGGGCGTATCTAGGGAAGTTTAATGCAGCTCAGCCTCCATCCAGCCTGCAGTTATTAGCCTGCCCTTGAGAAGGTCAGTTGCATAGGATTCTCCTCTCCTGCCCCCAGGTCTCCTTTACCTTGAAGCAGACCCCGAAGTCACCCATGCAGGTTGCTGTAAGCATCCCACAAGGACAGGAAACTTTGGCCTGACTCCAGACAGCTTGAACCCTGAAGCTCCACAAAGTAGAGAGGTTCTCTGGAATTGGCCCATGGGGCTGGTGACATCACGGAGACATGGGCAGAGAAGCAGGTAGGGCAGGACAGGGGAGGAGACAGAGACATAGACACCATAAACTTTTCTAGAGGAAATGAGATGCAAATCAGTAAAGGGCAGGAAAGAGAAAAACAAATGCTCAGGTGCTGGATGATGGTGAGAGACTTTCTCAGATGGTTCAGAGAGGAAAAAGCAGTCCGTCAGCAGGGTTCCACAGTCTGCAGCAGCCCTTAGTGTAGTAGATAAAACAAGGGTTTGACATGAGGCCACGTTTTTGTGCTAACTCCACTGCTGTATGACTATGAGCAAGTCACTTAACCTCTCTGATTCTCAGATTTTCTAACTTTCCCTGACAACAGCCATTCCTACAGCACAGAGTTCAGGGAGATGCCCTGAAGAAGCCCTTCTCCTGATAACTGGTACTTTCCTTCTCACATCTCTCCCGTGGGGAGGGGGTTCTGTAATCATTGAGTCACCAGTGCATTCCCCGTGCCCTCCATGCCCACCCCACGTGATAACTTCCTGCCATTCTGGCTTTCTCTCTAACAAAGGACCAGAGAAGCCTGTCACTGCTTCTTAGCGGAAGAGAGAGGTGTGAAGCGGGGCTGTCCTTCTGCTCTGAAGGTGAGTTTCCAGATTGCGTGAGATGAGAATGGAAACACGAGAGAAGTCTAAGCCAGGCTGCCAGGGACTAACACTCCGTGGGTGGGGAAGAGAGAAGGGACAAACCCCGGCTGAGGAGGTAACAGGTGGGCTGATCAAGGTGAGGGGAGAGAGATCGAAGTTTTAAGGAAGAGAATGTATATGGCCGGTGGGAGGCGAAGACAGTCAAGAGACAGGAATGAAGGGAGGCAGGGGAGAGAGGTCGAGCAGCAGGAAAAGAGAAGTTAAAAGGGGGTGGAGAGAATGGGGGCTGAGAAACACAAAAAAAAAGCATCGAGAAGCTGATGGGATTCCCAACAACCCCCTCTGCATTCTGCTCACATCCCCACCCAGGCACCGTGCCCAGCGCTGGTGATTATGAACGCAGCTCTAAGGGGAGTGGGCATCAGCCGCTGGACATGGGGCTCTTTCCCCACAAGATGAGGCAGCGGAAGTGCCATTGCTGGTGGATTTATCTGCGGAGATACAGGCCCCCTGTCCTGGGAGTCCCTCTGCCCCACGAGCCTGGTCCAGAATAAGTAAATGTTTCCATCCTCGAACAAGGGCAAGCCAAGGCTTGAAAAGTGCCGACCGTCCTTGGCATTGCCCCTTCTGGACTGGGAAAGGAGACAACGGTTGCTTCTGAGGCCAGATCAGGTACAATGAGCACCAAAGCCAAATACGTCTTCAGTCCATCCTCTCTCTGGGGTTTCCTTCTGGCTTTTCCTGAATGCTCAGAGTTCCCGTGCTCCTGCCCACGCCGACCACCACTGGGCCAAACTCGCTCGTGAGGAATGGTCTTCAAAATGTATTGACACAGAGGCTAAAGTAACCGAGAAGGCTGTAGAAGGTAGATGTAGATGTAGAAGGTCAGATGGTAGACACTGGAGTGTCAGCTGGCTGGCAGAAGAAAGACTGATAGAAACTTCTCTGAACAATGTCATATTGTGGCCCTGCCTCCAGCTGCCCAGATTTTGTCACCTTCCTCCATGTCACTTGTCAGAGGCCACCTGACAGCACTTGTAAGAAGGGACCACATCCCCCTCAGCCCCACTTCCCATAGGACTGGGGTCCATGAGGATGGGCAGAACTTCCTTCCCAGCTCTACTACCGGCAGAACGGGTCCACCCAGTGTGTGGTGGAGACTGCCCTCAGGACTAGGGTGTTTCCCTGGAGATGATGTCACAGCTACTCAGGGTGTGCATGTGTGTGACTGCGCATGTGCGTGTGCACACATGCCCATGCACCTCAATATGCCAGTTACATAGATTGCATCTTAATATATTTTTCAAACATTACATATACAAACTTCTGGAGAAAATTTGAAATCACCCCTGACATAATAGTATTTTACTTACTTTATATCAAAGATCCCTTATCTTTTAGAGATACATATTGAAATATTTACATATAAATAAGATATGATGTCTGGGATTTGTTTCAAAATAATCAGGTAATGGGGAAGGAAGTAGGAGGTGCAGATAGATAAAATGGGCCATGAGTTGGTCATTGTTGAAACTGGGTGATAGGTGTAGGGGAATTTATTATACTCTTCTCTTTAAAAAAAAAAAAAGGTGTCTGTGGTCAAATAATTTTGGGAAAAGCTGTATAACATGGCCCCCTCTCAGAGACCTACAGTGTGTTTTAGTGTTAGATTTTATGTTGCTAGAGAATAGGGATTACATGGGCGTGTTGACCATGGATCCACTTGCCTAGCATGGTGCCCAATGCTAGCAAGCACTCAAGAAATGGGTGATGTGGGAATAAACAAGGAAAAACACTTACAATGAGGAAACCTAGTCCCCTGTTTCAACCTAGTGTTTCCCAAACGTATTTGCTTATGAAAAGCCTTTTATTGAGGAGCACCCTTGAAATTAATATTTTGGGAAATGGTCTCAGAGCAGTTTATAAATAGTATTAAAACCAGTCTCACAAGGTCCCAACAAGTTGGCAGAGGAAGCCACAGGTTTATAGCCCAGGACTACATGGACCATTTCCTGCCTATAAACTGTGCTCAAGGTCCCAGATGGCTGGGTTTGGAATCGAGACAGCCCATGTTGGCAGGCCATTCTCTTTCTTTTTGCCCCAAACCTTCTACCGATGTCTGCAGTTGGACTTACCCAATGTTCGAGTGGAAGACAAAAAGAAAAGTGAGCAGGGCTCTTGGAAAATGGTGGCGTGTTCAGTGAGTGAGGTCAGCCTGGTGTCTCCTTTCTCATGGCCGTGGCATCGTGGGTGAAGTAAGCCTTGCGAAAAAGTGAAGAAGCAGATACAAACCTAGGCATCTACTTGAGGACGTCTACATCAGGAGAAGGAATGCAGGAAAGAGCTCACAGGAAGAGCCAGGGCGGAATTCAACTCCACTTTCTCCCCCTTCCCTGGACCCACAGGGGGACTCCATTTCCCAGCTTCCCTTGTGATTTGGCTTGGCTAGAACCCAGTTCAGTGAGTCCTGAATGAAAGTGATGGTCCCATACCCGGCCTGGCTCATAAACCCCCCAAAACAGTGCTCCTCCATTCTCTTTTTCCTTCCACTGAGTGAATGAGGAATGCCTCAGCAGATTTGGAAGTCATGTGTTGAGAATTACAGAGCCTCCATCACCCTGAATCCTCCATCCTCCCCACTATCCTGTCTATCCAGAAACCCCTATCTTATGAGTACTAGATGATTCAAAAATAAGTTTCTATGTATTTGAGCCATGATGTATTTCTGAGTTGATTGGTCAGTAGCTAAAATTAGACTACAAGGTACAAAAAGAGAAATCCGTCTGAAACATAGAATGAAAAATGGGCTAGGGCAGTATCTCTAAAGCCAAGAAAGGAGAGAATTTAAAGGAAGGGAGGGTGAAAATAATTGTAACTACATCTGGGTTTAAAAACCCAGAACCTGAGACATGAAGAGGTTGGCTGGGGGATGGTGAGATTTTGAGGATAATTTTTCTCTTTGATTAAAAGAGAGAACCTGTGATGAAAGATCTTTTTCTTCTTGCCTACCTCCTTTCTTCAGCCTTGGACATTGTCAAGTGAGGATATAATGCCTGGATCTGCAGCAACTATTTTGTGACATGAGGCACAAAATCATTGAGAGAGGGAGCTGGCATGTTGAAAGTGGTACAGAAAAATGAACAGATTTTGTGTCTATAATACTATTATACTATCACTGAGCTACTGAACAAACCCTTGAACTACTTTTTTTTTCTGTGTTTTTTGTTAATAAAAATTAAAGACTTTCTTTTTAAAAATAATAGTAGCTACAATTTTTTGGACCCTGCTCTATTCCAAACCCTATGATAAGATAAATAGATACATCATTACATTATATACTTTAATTTTCACAATAATTATATAAAGCATTAAGTGAGTAATGAACTCCAGGAGCTGAGTGAATTGTCCAAGGTTATATAGCAAATGAATAACACTCTTTAGCATCCTACGTTATTGCATCCAAAGTGATAAGTTTAAAGAGCCAGATAAGTGCAAAGACTCTCTTGTAGACTAGTGGGTGGGGTTGGACCAAGAAAAGGGTAGGATCTAATGGGTTTGGTGTGGGTAAGATGGAGCTGGAGGGTGACCTTCTAACAAGACTATATATTTAGTCAAAAGGTTCTCCATAGAACCTTTTGGAACCACACCTGGTCACTCTCACTGCTTTGTGAACTCTTTTTATTGACTGTTCCTGAGCCAGTTCATGACAAACTGCATTGGAGGGTTACTGGACTTTCTTTAAAGTTGACTTACGTGCTAGATTTTTACTCCTTGCTTATGCTCGGTTCTTCTGCACCTTTAGGCTCCTGGGCAAATGACCCTCTCTCGGCTCCCTTGCAGTTAGGTGGGGTCCTGTCACTGGTTTTAGGCAATGGCATGTGAGCAGAAATGGCGTGTATTATTTCTGTGCCAAAGTGTTTAATTGCTGGTGTCAGATCCTCTACTGTTCTCTTTCCCTGATGCAGCGATTCTGTTAACGTGGAGATGCCGTAAAATCAAACCACCCAGAATCACTGAGTTACTGCCTGGAAGACAGCTGCCTTGAAGAACCGCCTAGACCCACAGGAGATTTCGCATGGCAAGAAGTCACTTGGAGGATTGCCTTGATTCACGGAGATTTTAGTGATGTTGTTCCTGCAGCATAACCTGGGACTAACCTGACCGATACAACTTAATATTCTATCCGGATCAGAGATGGGGAATGTTGATCAGGAGCCTTACCATCGCCTCATCTCAAACACGTGACATATATTCTTAACCCATCACTGAACTCTTACCCACTGAGTTGTCAAACCTCAGAATCCTCGTCATCACAGTGACCTAAGCAGTCACGGCTAGTTAATCAGAGCTGGAAAGTGAAGGAAAACCCACGGGAATCATACCACTGAAATCAGCACAGAATCTGACTTCTCCCTGTGGCTTGCAAAGCCATGCAAGAGCGACAGCTCACCCTCTTTTACAGTCTCCTTTCTGACCACTTGACTTGCTGGCTTGCTCTCTCACTCAGCTCCAGCCCCACTGGTCCTCTCTGTTCTTCAAACACACCAAGAGTATTCACATCTCAAACCTTTACATTTGCTGTGCCTTCTTCTTTGAAAGCATTTCTCTAATATTTTTATGTGGCTCAAATGTCACACCCTCAGACAGACTATCCTGTCTACCATATTAAATGTACCCTGCTCCCTCCCCCAACTGCCTCAGTGACAATAAAACACTGGACTTTTTTTTTTTTTCCTGTTGGATTCCTACCACTTAGAGTAGTATTTGGTGCAAAGAAGTGACTGGCCAGTCCCTATCTAGACCTTAATCGTTCTGAGAAGAGAGGCCAGTTCCCGTTCCTCTTTGCTTTTTCCTTGGTTCTAGTCCATGTAATGTATACAGTAGAGGTCCATTAAATTCCTGGTGGATGGTTAGAAGACTTTTATTTCCCTTCATTTTTTTTTGAATGTTTGTCATAGCTTTATTATTATGCCCAAATTATAATTGCCCCAAACCAGAAGTGACACAAAAGTCCAGTAACAGATGAATGTATAAACAAACATGATACCCTCGAAATCCTACCCAGCAATAAAAATGTCATGAGATATTGATGCAGGTAGGAATATGGATGAATTTATTTTCTTTTAAGATTCTATTCATTTATTTGACAGAGAGAGTGAGAGAGCACAAGCAGGGGGAGGGGCAGAGGGAGAGGGAGAAGCAGGTTATTTCCCTTCATATCATGGTGGGTTTATGTCTCTATCTTTTGTCCTTCCTCCACCACTCACGTACTCAAGATGTCTCTCCTTTCTCTTTTCCTTTCTCTTACTGGTTTCTCCCCCAATTAAGTTCAAGTTTCTTTCTCACCCACGCCATGCCTTGCAAAGCCGTGGTCGACTGTGGCTGAGCAACAGTATCCAGCAAGCAAACGGGTTTTGGCCTGGCCTCACATCCAAGTTCAGTACCTATATCCTTTCCTGCAGGAGTTAACACTGAGCCCCATCCAGACTTGGCCAGCATGTTATGCCCTGACATCGGAGCCCAGAAGTTTTACCCTTTGGGTGTTTTGAAGAGAAGCAGCTGTTCCCGTTTGCCAGCGGAAAGGTTCTGCTTTTGAAATCATCTATGAGGCAAGTTCAGGCAGAAAGGGGCTTTCTGGAGAAGGCCTGAGGAGACCCACCACTAGTTGGAATTGCCATGCAACTGTGGGCAGATCATGAGGGATGCCTAGTTTCTGTAACAGTGAAGGAGAAACAGTGGCATTCTTTGGGTATAAGTGGATGATAAAGGGGAGGGTTCGTAGGTGAGCTCAGGTAGAGAAAAGAGCATGGAACTTAGAATCAGAAGACCTGAGATTTAGAGGCGGAGTCCTGAGTTCAAGACCCAGTGGTAGGCACAGCCCCCAGCCCTCTGAGCCTCTGCTTACTCTCTTGTAAAACAGAGTGATGCCCTCCTACATTCCTCAAGTCTCTTTCGTTGCAACAGAAACCAGCTTAAGCGAACACAAGGAAACAAAAGGGGCATATTATGAGGACGTCAGGGTAGGTCAGAGAAGTTGCAGGCAAGAATGCAGTCAAGTGTCAAGAATGGATGAGGCTCTGGGGCGCCTGGGTGGCTCAGTGGGTTAAAACCTCTACCTTCAGCTCAGGTCATGGTCTCAAAGTCCTGGGATCGAGCCCCGCATCGGGCTCTCTGCTCAGCAGGGAACTTGCTTCCTCCTCTCTCTCTGCTTATCAGATAAATAAATAAAATCTTTAAAAAAAAAAAAAAAGAATGGACGAGGCTCCTACATAAAGTCTCACACCACTAATTCAAATTTCATCTTTAAAAATTCATGTTAGCTACCACCAAACTGTGGGACTTGACCTATTGGCATACTATCTTAGCTTGGAAAGTTCTGTAGAAGACCATTTTGCACCTGACATGGACCCTTCTAGAATCCAGAGTCACCTTGGCCTCCTTGGAGTTTCTAGGGTGCACCAGCCACATGGGCTCCCTTATTTGCCATCATTTGAAAGCCTTAGTTATGCAAAAGTCTCGACTCTGTAATCACACTTGGTTAGCTCGAGACTAATGAGTCGTTCAATGTCATTTATGTGTCATGAAGATTGTTTCCCTAATTACCAGTTTATTTCGACTTCACTAATAATTATCTCACAGGAGCTTTTTAAACCACTGTTCATTTGCATGTGTAGAACTCACATGTTGAGAGTAAACTAAGAATGGATTTTTTTTTTTTTAAGTTAAAGTCAAACTGGAATGGCAGTTCACTGTACCTTGGCGGCTCCCTCCTCCTGTGGTAAGCAAGCCCCATGCAAGAATTGACTGTTGTCCCTTTAAAAGCGTCTGGTGGCCGGCTGTGTTTATAATCCTGGAATCCCATGATTTGGTCCCACCTCCCAGCCTTGCTCACACACTCCTGCTCACATTTGGTCTAGATTTGACTTTTCCTTGCTAAAGAAGAACAAGATTTATTGCCAGTCAGAAGCCAGCAGGCCCCCACATTTAGGAAAAATAAATAAATGAATCCTAGTCTGCCAGAGCGAACCGCGCTCCTGTTCCACTGGGTCTTTCGAAAATGGTCACGCAGATCAGATCCTGCTGCGTGTCTGTGTGTAGAAAGTATCAAGTCGTCCAAATGCTTCTCTCTTTTGGCTCATGGGATTCCTGAAGTTACCCTCTGAGGTCTTTGGGGAGGAAAAGGAACAGGTTGTTCATACATTATTTAATGCTTTTTCATTGAGAAACATATACCTGCCAGAGACGGGGTATCCTCAGGAACTGAGAGCCAGTGCACACGGTGTCTAAGACAGGGACGTCCCCATCCTCAGGTAGCTTAGTGGTTGAGGGGTCGTTGAGCCCTCCCATGAGTCTCGATGCCTTCTTTCACTTACTAGTCATAGCAGACTATGAGACAGGCCTTATTAACCTCACTTTGTAGATGAGATAAGTAAAACTCCCAGAGGTCAAGTGACCTGAGTAAGGTCACCCGGCTGATGAAAGGGTGAGCCACAGCTCAAATCTGGGCTTCCTCAACCCATGGGCTATGGATTGGGTCCTGGATTCTTACCTAATTGTGTGACCTCAGGTCAACTCAGATCAACTCAAGCTCTCTTTTCCAGTCTCCCACAGCCCTGGGTTGCGCTTAGAAAGGTAACCGGTGCAACACACAACAGATACTGGGCATCTCAACTTAGTAACTTCAGGGATTTAAAGTTTATAGAGGCTCCAAGGGGAGGAGGGAATGTCTTTGTGAGATTGGGGGCTCAGGGGTGGGGTGTCAGAGACATCTGGGCAGGATAGAGGATGACAGGATTCTCTCAGAGAGGTGGTCCAGGAATTCCCAAAGGTTGGCCTTGACTCAGGCAATCGCTCTGTCAGTTTGAAATGAGTCACTTGTGGCATGGGGCGAGCAACCTCAGTCCCTCGCTAAACTACCGGGAAGAGGGCCCGCAAAGTATTTCCTTCTGGGAGAGAAGAGTCCTAATTATAACCCCTAGAATTTGCATGGCCCTCCAGAGTTTGTAAAGCACGTTCATATCAGTTACCTCATCTGCTGATTGTTAACTGTCCAGAGGCCGAAGGGACCAGGGTTCGAGAAGACTGAGTCAAGTGGTCTTCATATATTTTTTCCAAAATCAACTCCTTTGTCAGAATGAAATCTCACTCAGAAGTCTAGGGTCTAAAGTTGACGAGATTGGAAGTCACCATTGGGATGGGGATAGGATTGGGGGGGGCACAGCCTATGCTGAAGCCTTTGCTTGGGCCCCTAAGTCTGTTCCTGAAGGGTCTCCCAGGAATCTGCAACTTCCGTGAAACCCAACGAGAAACATTATTGCAGTGAACACCCATTCCATTTTATTTGCCTCTCCTGAGAAAAGAGAGCTGAAGGCCCGGGAGCTAACCAGAGAAGTCCAAGGTCACTCTTGAGCCAGTGCCCGCTCCTTGCAACTCACCAGGGCTGCTTCCTCAGGTGGTTAGAGTCTGAAGATCTTCCTGGGGGTCACTGGGCACCCAGGTGTCTCAGGAAGGTGTCCTCTTGGTGACAGACATCTCTGCTATGACTGGGGACATGGTTCAAAGTGCCTGCTTTGCAGGTGGGGCTCAGAAGCATCATTTTCTTTTCAGGAATCATGGGGCCAGCGGCATAGTGGTTGGGAGTAGGTCCAGTAATTTTTCAGTCCCCAACACTTTCCCTGGGAATGCAAGAGGAGCAGCCTGCTGTCAAGCAGGCTCTCCCCAGCTCTAAACCTTACGCAGAACTAGAGAGTGATCATTATTGGCTGAATGTTTCCCCCCAAATTATATTTTAGACTCTTAACCCCGAATGTAATGATACTTGGAGGTAGGGACTTCGAGAGATAATTAGGTCAGGAGGGTGGAGCCCTTATGAATGGGATTAGTGCCTTTTTGAGAAGGACTGGGAGCAGGCTTGCCCCCTTCCCTGCCCCTGCTCAATCTCCGTCTCTGTCTCTCCCTCCCTCTCACCCTCTCCCTTCCTGTCTCTCACTCTATCCCCTCTGGGGCTCCCGCCCTCTCAGTCTCCCCCATCATGTGAGGGTAGAAGACAGACATCTGCAAACCAGGAAGAGTGTTGTCAGCAGAATCCAGCCCCGCTGGCCCCCTGATCTGGGACTTCCCAGCTTCCCAAACCATGAGAAATAACTATCTGTTGTTTAAGCACCCCATCTGTGGCATTCAACTGTAGCAGCCAGAGCTGGCCAAGAATGTCTTGGAATGGTTGAAACGGTAAATCTTACATTAGGTGTGCCTTAGCATAATAATAATAATAACAACAACAACAACAGCAGCAGCAGCAACCACAATAATTAAACTTATATTGGCTCCCTATTCCCTAAGGGTCAAGTTCAAAGTCCCTGAAACAGTCTGTGACCTGAGCCGGGGCCTCCTGTTTGCTATCCTCTTCTCAACATCTTCGTCTCACTGAATCTTCAAGCCACACTAAACTGCTCTCCATTGCCAGAACAAGTCATGTGCTTTCACTTTTCTGCGCTCACTCACAAGTTTGCTTTTAGTCATAATAACAAACACTTCTACAGTGCTTATTGCATGCATATTTACGCATATATCTAGTGCTTAATATGTACAGGACATCTGAGTCATTTAATCTTCCCCAAGTCTATGAAGTAGACACCGTTATTAACCCCATATTAGACATGAGAAAATTGAGGCACAGAGAGGCTAATGTGCTTGCTTGCACTGTGACCTTGTGGTCACCAAGGCAAGTAGGAAGCTAGGCATTCCGGCTCCTGAATCCGTGCTTTTAGTCACTACGGAGTACTGCCAGTGGGTGGATGCCTTGTCCTGAAGAATTCCTCCTCCTTTAAGACCTGGCTCATATACCACCTCCAGCAAGAAGTCCCCCTGGGGTTCCCCCAGAAAAGGGTGGGACTCTCTTCTCTAGGATGGATAGCACTCTGCTCACAGGGATTCTGCACTACATTTCCTATTGTATGCTAACAGCCAGCTTGTGAGTCTGATTCTCTACCAAATTGTGGGGCCCCTGACGGTAGGGCAGATCTTCCTTATCTTGATATCCCTGAGCACTCGCTACAGGTTTGGTGAATAAGGGATGGCTGCATACGCTTTCTCCCAATTTTTCAATTTCTTCCCATAAATAACAAAATCAAAGAGGAATTGCTTTGGTCAGAAATCCTGGCACGGCACCTACAGGATCATGCCAAGGTCACGGACAGCATTATCTTTTTCTGTGTACCCCACCGGGCAAAAAGGCCATTCAGTTACACTTCTGGTGTTCCACATCAACAATAAATACTGCTCTTGATTTTCAAATATGAAATCACTGTTATGTTATAGGTAGATATGAAATTATAATTCAAAGGGTGACTTTTCTAACTCAAAATGCCTCTCTTGAAGAACAGGACAATCCTCCTTCTCTTTCTGAGATGTACTGGGTAGGACGGAGGAGGGAAAGTAGATGAATGTTTGCATCATTGGAGCCTAAACAGGAGCAAGAGAGGATGGGTGGATGTATGGATGTTTGTGTGGTGGCTGGATTTGTGGGTGATGGGTGGATGGGCGATGGATAGATACACTGATGAACAGATGTGGCTGGCTGGAGAAGAGGATAGTATACAGATGGATGGATGTAGGTTTATGAAGACACTTGAAAAAGGATGTATGGGAAGGTGGAGAAGTTGTATAGGAGGGTGATCTGAAGAATAAATGGATGGATGGTTGGATGGATGGAAGGAAGAATGTGTGGTTGGATAAGTAGATGGAAGGGATGGATAGATGGGTAGACAGGTGAATAGGTGGGTGGGAGGATGTTTGGGAAGATGAATGAGTATGGGTGACTGGATGGATGAGTGGCTGGATGGATCCACGTGCCAGCCTGAGGCTGGAAGATGACACATGGGTTGGAAGAGGGAAGTAGCAGTCCCAAGACTGGCCCTCTTTTGTTTTCTCTGAGCAGCCCTGATAAAAAGCAAAACTCCACCTGAGCCAGGAGAACTTGGCTTCTCTTTCACTGGGAAGAAGAAGGCGCTCATCCTCTTCCCCTGGGAAGAATCACAAGCTCCCAATCCCTCCTACCCAACGTGCGCACGGGAACTCAGCTCTCCATGCAGGACCTCCTTGCCATGAGGCCATCTCCCCTCCCAGAATATCCAACTGGCTGCGAAACCCAGAGACACTACTCCCCAGCCCGATTCTCAGAGAAACTCAGCGGAGAGGAGGGGTCGGAGGCTGAACCCAAGGCGGCTGGGTTTGGGGATTCAGTCAATCCCTTGCGGGTCCTGAGGCCGCCTTCCCGGCGGGCCCGGAGAAGACCCCGGTGCGTCCCGGGGTGCACAGGCACCCCAGCCCTCCCGGCGCCAGCCCAGGCCGCCCGGATTTATGGTCTCGGCGGAGCACGGGGCGGGGGCGGAAGGGCCAGCGCAGGGGAGGGCTGCTACGTCTTTAAACCTCTGTAGGCTGCTTAGTCACAGCCCCCTCGCTTGGGTGTGTCCTGCGCTCGCTCCCTCCTCCCTCTTAGGTCACTCTTTCAGCCCTTGAATAAAAACTGCACCCAACTTCCCAGGCGCCCTCATTGCCCAGCCGGACCCCAGCCCCTGATAGGTTCCGTCCCGCCCGCTCGCCCCGTGTTCCGCCGGCCCCTGCCCAGCGCCCCCGACCCTCCGGCGCCCCGCGCTCGCTCACTCGGTTCGCTCGCACCATGGACAAGTTTTGGGGGCGCTTCGCCTGGGGACTGTGCCTCCTGCAGCTGAGCCTGGCGCAGATCGGTGAGTGCCGCGGGGGGCAGCGGGAGGGAGTGGCCTGGGCGGCCCGGAGGGACCCGGTAGCCACCTGGCTGAATTGGTCCCAGGGACCGGGGACCGGAGGCAAGTGGGAGGCGGGTCGCGTGGATTTGGTTCCGGAGAGCGGGGCTAGGATTTGCGCTAAGCCGTTGGAGAGTGTGCTGGAGGGAAGCGCCGTTGGATTCAAAGGAAAAGAGAAAGAGCGACAAAGTTGGCCGGGCAGGCTGCCGGCGCGCGGTTTTGGGTGAGGTCGCTGGTGCCGGAGCACAAGGCAGAAAGTAACTGTACTCCTGGGTGCGCGCAACCGGTGTCTGGACCAACAGGCTCATGTGCCCACGGGCGCTGGAAGCCTGGCTGGGCTGCGGCCGGGCAGGGCAGAGCTAGGCGGGGCCGGGGCTGTTGGCCAGGTGGCCGTAGAGATGGTGGTGTGAGGGCTGATGGCCATGAGCTTTCCAGAAAGGGGTGCGGGTGCCCTGGAGCTCCCCACTGGGCCTGGGTTCCAACGCCCTTGGAGCTGGCTCCAGTCACTGCCTATCCAGCGCTTGTGGGAACTTGAACCAGCTCTGTGAGGTTCTGGGTTTCCACGAGGTGCCAGCCTGGGGCAGGGAGTGTGAGGAGGAAGGGCAGTGACTGAGCCCGCTACTGGATCCTTGCGAGCCTCCTGCTTCTGCCAATCAGTTAGGGGAAACCCAGACAGTACTGTGGCTCACATTCCCTGCCTGGCAGCCTCAGAACAGGGAGGGGAGCCTGGGCATCCGGGTCGTGTTAGGGACCCCGGAGCTGGGGCTGCCGTGCCCCATCCGAACAGGGTCTGTACCTTCAGGGGCTTTGGAGTGCAAGATGGCTCGTGGGCTATTCTGGTGAGACCGAACTCCAGGCCTTCCTTCTCTTTGTCTGTATGTGTACAGATAATTACATGGCTGATTTGCTTATTGCTAGCAAAATTAATTTTTCTTTTAAGAAGTGCCAGCTGGGTCATTAAGACAGCTCAGCCTATGGTTCATTCTACTCAGCAAGTCTTTATTAAACCCAGCTCTGGGGGGGACCAAGAAAGTAAAGACACAGTCTTACCTGGGTATTTTGGGCTGGGGATGAGTGAGGATTGAAGAGTTAGATTGGTGAAACAGAAATAGTAATAGCGATGATAATCATACTAATAGAAGAAATGCCAGCTCCGGACGCCGTCTGCTACATGCTTTCAGGGGGCCAGACGCCGTGCTAAATCTTCATAAGTGTTAACTTTCTTTATGCTCACGGTGGCCCAAGGAGAAGTGTCCTGTTACTAGCCCTGTTTTACAGGACGGAAACAAACCGAGGCTCAGAGAGGTTAAGCAACTTGTCAGTTTTCACACAGCCAGAAGGATTGGTGCACGTGTGAACCCAGGTCCATGAGCCTGTGCTTACTGGGAACATGTTAGACTGTATGGATAGTCCAAACATCCTTGGAAAGAGTTTGGGGACAGAGGGCTCAGGTGGATCAGAGGCCATTGAGGAGGACTTTAAGGCGAACTGAGCTCTAACAAGCCCTTGAAAGGCAAAAATGCTCCAGGTGCCAGAGAAGAGAAAATCTGGAGTTCAGGGAGAGCGCTGGCCCGGCCTTCTCTGGGACCTCCAGGGACGTCTATCTGGGTATTACCTTCCAGCGTTTCTTCTGCTTTGTTTCTGAGGATCCTGATTACTGACTCCTTCCAACCGGTCTCCTTGATTCTTCTGAAGGGCCCTGTCCCCAAATATTTGGGGCTGTCCTGACCCTTGAGTTCTTCCAGAGACCAGAAGCCTCATTCCCTGCCCCACATTTTCATGGTCCTTTTGGGCAGCATCATTTGGAGGAAGCACGAAAAAGTGCCAGTAGCAATAACTGTCAGAGCTTTGACTTTCATGAGCTTGTAACGTTGTTTGGAAGGAACTGAGACTCGGAAGGGAGACGTGACTTAACAGCAGGTCGGCTGGGCAGGCAGAGAGGGGAAAGAGGAAGAGGAGCTGGGGTGGGGGTGTGGGCAGTATCTTTGCCCCAGTCCCCCCTCGCCCCCCACTGTGTGGGTGGATTAGTAAGGAGGGACGCCTCCAAAAGACAACGAGGAAACTTTGGAAAGGAACAAAGCTTTGGGGAGGAAGAAGGCCTCCATCCTCCGTGTCAGAAAGCAAAAAGTAGAGAAATGGCCAACACGGGACCCAAAAACTAAGTTGGAGAATAGACGCTTTGAACTGGGTGTCATAAGCAGGGGAAAGAAAGTGGCCCCAGGTAGAGGTCAAGGGGGTCGAGGCCTCCCACATCTCCCCTCTTCCTCTCCTCACTGCTTGGGAATTGCGCCCCCGGTGTTGAGAAAGAGGGGTGCATCTGAGGGCCCTGGAGCTTGGGGGTGGCAGGGGCCCTTCTGCTCCCTGTGGACTTTAGAGACCCCTCTTCCTGGGAGTTAGGACTTTGGCTGAGTTTTCCCAGGTGCAGAAGCAAGAAATCCATCATTGCTGAGGTTAGCATCAATCAGTTTGGTTGCTCCCCAGATACGCATTGGACATCTTATTTCTTGCAAAGGCTCAGGGCCAAGTAGGTGTGTCTGAGGCTGGCAGCCAGTAGGAAAAGGTTCCATTTTCTTCCAAATCACCCCACGCAGAAGCAGCACAGGCAGCATGAAATTCTTAACTTATGACAGATCCCCTTCCATTCATTCAAGAAATATTTCTTGACTCATTGTCATAGACTCAGCAATGGGGACTCCAAGGACCATTTAGAAAAATCCTCTTTTTTCCCATGGAGGAAACAGATCCTGAAAAGGAGGGAGGAGTGACTTTTCCTCTTGCAGATGGACTGAGGGCTGGACATTTTCCATCCACGGGTCTCTGAAACACCTGTACCATCCAGGACAGTGATGAGCCCCCGCCTCTTGTCCCTGCAATGGGTACAACACTTGTTTCACACCTTAAATGCTATATTAAACATCCACTACATTTTAAAAATTTTAATCTACAATATATCCAGTTTGAGCTTAATAGAAGAAGAATGATATATATTTCTTACCACAAAGCAGAGTTTCTTCTCGAAGCCTCACGCTGCTACTGCAAAGAAGAATGCTAAGTCCCAGAAAGTGCCGTTTACTGAGCACCAGCTCTGCACTAGGCGCTCAGCTGGGGGATTTGAATAAGTTATTCTGTATAAGCCTCATGACAGTCCTGTATATGTTTAGCACTTTCTTAACCCCATTTTCTAGATCAAGAAACTGAGGCTCAGGGAGGAGGTGTGACTTGTCCAAGGACACACAGCTGGTAGACCATGGGGATGGGGTTTCCCATTGTCTAACATTTGAGTGTTAGACTCCAATGCTTATGCTCCTTTGGTTCATTACTTGGGAAATTGTGTGTGTATGTGATTCTCCTCCCTTCCCTGTCCCATGTGACCAACTAACGTGAAGCCTGGTGTGAAGGCCTCTCCCCACTGGCAGGCTCTGTGGACTCTTGGCTGCCCTACCCTGCCCTACCCTGGACTGTTTCTCCCCAGGCTTGGCCACAGCTGTCAAGAGATGCCAACCTAGTTATTTGTTACTAAAATAAGTCAATTGCCTTATCAGAGTTCAGCTGCCCTTCTAGACATGCTCTCATTTGCAGGCTTGGAAAAAAAGGAGAGGCTCTGCTTCTCGTCTAAGAGACAAGTTAGGGCAATTCCCTCCTGCCTGAAAATTAAAGAAGAGCCCCTGCAGAGTTCCTCACCCTAACCCTGCAAGCATTTTAGATGCATTAACCTAGCAAGGCCCTCATCACATGCTCCACGGAGGCCCCCGGTGTTTAGCAGGTTGTATGTGGCCCAGCGAGGGCAAGCCTTAAGGACTCAGGTGGTGGGCTGACATGATCTTCTACAAAGGTCAAGGATCTTGAACTGAAAGCTGTATGGAACTCAAGGTGAAGGCAGCCACCCAAGTGAGATTTCAGATCTGTCTACAGCTTCTGGGCTGATGGTTCTAAGCTGGGGTTCCCTGGCAGAGTAGAGATGGTGGGAGGCAAGCTGGGCTTCCCCAGCAGGGGTCCTGCCTAGGGCTGGGGCAGGGTTGAGGCAGGGCTGGGGCAGGGCTGGGGCAGCGCTGGGGCTGGGCTGGGCTGGGCTGGAGGCTGTCCTGGGACTGGAGCTAGGTTGTGTTGGGCTGGGGCTAGGCCAGGGCTGTGGCTGGGTCTGGGTCTTGGCTAGGACTGAGACAGAGGCTGGCAAGTTATGTCTCCCCAGCACCTGGGGTCAGCCAGCTCCACCCAGAGCCTGAAAAGGAAGTGGCTCTTGTGCAAGGGCGAGCAGAAGCAGGTGGCAGATGCTGTCGGACAAAGCATGGTTCTCAAAGGGGATCTTTTCTGCTTCAGAAAGAAATTCTGGGGATTGCACAGCGAGAAGCTGATGACTCAATTTCTTTTGTGTCTCTGCTTGACTAGGAAGTACACAAGCGTTCTTTAGAACGATCAGGGTAGCCTGGTGCCTCCTACTTTAAATTCGAACCCCACTCTCCACTCACTCGGCAAGTTGAAATTTTTCTTAAAATATGTCCTCCCACAGGGCTCCTGGGTGGCTCAGTGGGTTAAGCCTCTGCCTTCAGCTCAGGTCATGATCTCAGGGTCCTGGGATCGAGTCCCGCATCGGGCTCTCTGCTCAGCGGAGAGCCTGCTTCCCCCTGCCTCTCTGCCTACTTGTGATTTCTCTCTCTGTGTGTCAAATAAATAAATAAAATCTTTTAAAAAAATGTCCTCCCCCAAAGCTGGTCATCCAGGGTATGGGAAGCCAGACCAACCTGACAGAGTTAGGAAGAAGTGTTTTCTAGTCTGTGGTTGTGGAATCTGGCTTGGTATGGATAAAGTGATTGGGCATGCCAAATTTCCCAGGAAAGTCAGGATTTCAAATATGCAAACACTCTACCAATTAACGCATAGTATATATTTTGTCTAAGGGTCTCATTTTTCTACCAATAAATGTATGGCTTCGTGTGATTAGGAGTCAAAACCTTTGCAAGGTGTTTTGCATAAATGAATTCAGAGCTTGACAATGCCTTCTTCAGTTTAGGGTCCGATTAAATTGATATTTGGTTCTGAAAACATGGAGAAGTATTGGGGAGAAACATTCATATGCCTCTGCTCTCCACTTCCTGATCACCCCAATATGTGAACTACCAAGACACACTACATATTTGATTCTTGTGTGCCATGCGTGTGGGCACACATGCATTGTGGGTGTCGGTATGTGTCTGAGCCCATGCCTCTACCCCTCATGTGGGTATTGCTTGCCCCTCCTTACGCATGTGTCAGGTGTCTTCTATGGGCCCCACACTGTGCTGGGTACCACGGGGGAATTACGTGTATGAGATCGGCACCTCTGGCCAAAAACCTTGTGGTTCTGTGTGTAGAATATGGTGCACCCAACTGACAGGCTAATGGCATTGTCGAGCTGACACACGATAAGCAGGGCTGGAGAGATCCACGGAGAGGAGATGGCAGTAGGGACCAGATAGGATTTGAATCTACGAAAGAGCAGGACTGAAAGCAGGGCGTGTCTCTCTGTCACCCTGCTACTTATCTACCCACTGTCGAATACGTTAGTGAACCAGCCCACAGCGTCAACAAACATTTATCCCATCCCTGCTGACTGTTGCAGCCAGTTAGGCACTGGGGGGCTCGTGGTCAGAAGGCCACCGCCCTCACCCCTGAGTCGCCAGCGCGTGGTGTGGTATGTGGTTTCCTGGGTAATGGCTGGCTGTGTGTCTCTGGCTTCCACATACTAGATTCAGGTCTTGCACTGTCCCCCTCAAGTCATGAAAACCCAGAATGCCTCCAGACATTGTCAAATTGGTGGTGGTGATGGGTAAAGTCACCTCCCGTTGAGAAGCTGGGGTCGTAGGACGGCAGCCATTCCAGGAAGCTCACTTCTGACAATGCAGTATCTGCTTCTCATAGGGCCCCACTGGGCTAAAATTAATTAGCCTTGAAGCTGCGCAGTAAAATCATGCAGAGGGAGGCCTTTTTCCCTTTGTGGGCCAAGGGGTGCAATGACTTTCTCACTTCTCCGAGGGGGAAAACCCCAACCGGACATGCTCTGTCTTATCTGTCTTCTGCAGAACGGTGGGAGCCCCCTGACGTCAGGGATCATGTCACATTCATTGTATGCATGTGTGACCCCAGATCCAAGCATTGGCCCTGGTTAGCGGTAACTGTTGAACTCAAGTGAATATCCAGAATCCAGAGTTAACCTGGCCCTCTACACGGATGCACGCTGGACAGCATACGTAACACAGCAGATACGTCTGTGCATGTATAGGGTAACAGTCGGTGATGGCTGTTTTGCTGAGGGCAGGGGTGAGAAGGGTGCTGGGCTGGTCAGCTGCCCACCACAGGGCTCATGTTTGGTCTGCCCAAACAGGGAGGTCACCCGTCTATTTGTGGTTTTGGTGGCTGCTTGCTGTGGCTGGGGACGTCTGTCTCAGGACAGGGTTACTAGCTTCTTGGGCCAAGAAGGGGGCGGAAGCCAGGCAGGATGGTGACACCAACCCCCAAATTTAAGCCTCAAAATAAAACCCTCCCCAGCAGCAGCCCGCTTGGAGGTCTGGTTATTTGGGAGATGCTGATCTGAGGTTGGACTCCTTGAACACCCCTCTGATTCTCCTCCTCCCACCATGCCTGCTTCTGGAAGGTGGTGGCAGCTGGGAGAGAAGCAGAAGAGCTTCACAGAAGCGTCTCACCATTTCTGGGGGTCTCCTGCAGCTCAGGAAAGAATAAGTCTCCAGGGAAGCCTGCTGTCTGCTGGGGAACCCCACGGGCAACAGCAAACTCTGTCTCCTCTCCCTAGAAGCTTGCCAAGTCTGGAATTGCCCATAACTGGGGCAGGTCCTGCCTCCCTACCCCAGGGATCATCTGTCCAGTGACGCTTGGACACAGGGAGTCAAATGGGGAATGAAGGGACAGGTGTCGTGGGGGGAAAGACCATCCCGGAGCCAGACCTTCCTGAGCGTGGTGTGCTCCGGCTGCCTGGGTGTGTCCATCCGAGGCAAGTGGCTCTTGTGAGTGCAAGTGTGGGCCTACTGGCCTGGGGGTAGGAGGGGGCTGACTCACCGGGAAGGCGATTTGCAAAACTCAGGCCCCAGAAATCTTCCTCGAGGGAAGGTTTGGAGTTTTGGAGTTGTGAAACTCCAGTGGGGAGATATTATTCACATTTGCTCTGGTGTCTCGGCCAGTGTCCTCTGGAGGGTGCCTGTCAGTTCACCTTCCTTCCCCACAACCTTCCTTGACAGTTAGAGAGAGTGCCTGTACCTTGTGCACTTGTTTCTTTGCAGTTGGTTGGATATTTTTGAGGTGACGATCGCCACAATTAGTAACAATAGTGAATACTTACACAGCGCTAACTCTACACCAGCCTTCTAACATACACCAGCCTTCTGAGTAGTGTGATTATTTGCCCTGTTTTACATATGAGAACGCTGAGCCATGGGGAATTTGAGTAACTTGTCAAGGCCACAGAGCTGGTACATGAAGGAGCTGGGATTCCAACCTAGGTGATCCGGCTACTGGGTCCAAGCTCTTAGGCACTGACTTACTGTGCTTCTCTTAGTGTATCAAGCTGTCAGGGCCCCCAGAAACCCCAGTGGTGATGCCTGGTGGTACTCTGATTGTTTCCATAAACTCCATCCGGGAATCAGGTGTGGGTTAGGTCATAAGGTCCACAGAGCTGGTCTTGCCCTCCCTTTCTCCATATGATGCCAGAGGAAGGGGATGGAGTTGCAAATATGAAGGAGAAAGAAGTTGTGATGAAAACTTCTCCCCATTCATACTCTGAGTGTCTTGTTCATTCCAATTCCTGGAGAGAAGTTCTGCTCTCTTCTATATGGTGGGAAGTTGGGGGCAGGGAGTAGGATTGAAAAGGATGGTAGATTGAGTTGTTTGTTCATCATCACGTCATTACTTGTCCCCTGGAGGAGAGGTGGAGGTTGCTGATGGGGGATTCTCCACCATCTAGGACTTTGGCTGGTGAACAGACAAAGCTGGGAAAGGGGTCAGTCAAATAGCAGGAATGTGCTTGCCCTCAGTGCAAGAGTCCTTGGCCCCAGGGCCTTCTCTCTACCAGCTAGAATTGTTGAGGGAAGAAGGAACTGAGAGATGAGGCCATGAGGAGTCAGGCTACACTCTCTGGCGTAAGGATCTGAGCAAATACTACAAGTGGGCCCTTCTTCCTCAGCCTAGCCTACACCTAAAGGTGGCCTGGCTTCTGTGTGGCCCAGCAGGTGACTTGTGCAAGGGGAGGTGGGGGAGATGGGCAGTGTTTCCTCTGGGTGCTTTGCTTGAGAAACAAGCCACCAAGGAAGTGTGGAGGCAGAGCCCCCTGGGGACATCTGCCTTATCTGTGTGTGTTTGGCCTGGGCTCAGAGACTCATCACAGATTCCTTACCCATTTGAATTTCACTTGAGCAGGTCTGCAGGGCCTTCTAGGACCCACACATCAGTCATGGATCCAGGAGGCATCTTTTACTACTCCTCTCCAAAGACAACCTGCCAAGGTATTAAGGTGATGACAGTAAAGCCTTGTAGGTGTTCATCATTATGCCAATTGAGATGCTGAGGAGAAATTCACAATGCCCGGCAACTAATACCTGGTCTCCTGCCTTGGGTCTAGAGGGTGGTTTCTGTGCAGGTCCCTGACCCCAGCCTTCACACAGTCCAGAAGTAGTAAATGAGGATCTCTTATCTGCCCATCACAAATGTGACGGAAGGAAGCAGAGTCTAGCAGAGCTGTGTACTGTCTTATAGCAGGCGGGAGACCAGGTGAGGTCACTGAGCCACCTCCCGAGACCCCAGCTGGTTGCACGGTCACAATTTCCTGCAAGGAGAAGACAAGTATTCAGGTACTGACCAGAGCACTGGTCACACAGAAGTAGACCAGACTTTGGAGAGGGAAGTGATGCCGGCGTAGAAATCTCTTACCTGAAGTTTATCTTCTCTGTGGATCTTCTGTGGTTGGACAAGTTGTCTTCCCAATGTCAGCCTTAGAGGTCAGGTACATCCCGCCAGTCTAGCCTGAGTGACTTTTATTCACCTCTATTGTCTTGTTTCTCCCTGATAATTCATAAACCCCCCAGGAGCATAGCTCCATCTAAAAAAATTTTAGATGAAGTTTAAGGGATGCTTCTGAGCTGTGTGTGGCCATCTGTTCTCTTTCACTGGTGAGCAGAGGAGCGCCTTAAGGAAAAGTTCATGCTTTATGTACATTGCGTACATTTTTGTATTGCGGTAGCCCCCAGTTTTCAGTTCCCCAATTATAGTAGATGCTTGATAAATTTTGGATGACTGAATGGGTGAAATTTCTAGATTTGGCAAAGCAATCTTTATCATTTACCTTTGGTGATTTTTATAGATTCTGGATAATTCTTTTTTATCCTTTTTTTTTTACTGGTCTATAGAAACCTTTTAATTTTATTTATTCTAGTGTCGCTTTTAGTGATCCTCAAACCTCCTTGAAATTGCTTTTCTCTGCATTCTCCCTAATGTGAGTATCTTTCTTGAAGTTTGACGTGTCAGGCAAGGCAGGGGAAGTTCAGAGCTAATTAGGTTTTGTCCAATAGAACAGGGATCTTGATTTCCTATAAATCTGTCTGCCTCTATGCCCCAGCACTTCCTTCCAAATCTGGTCTCCTGCACAAAAAACCCCCAGCCTCAAAATCATATTCCCAATGACACTTAGAGAAAAGATGTTGTCTTTTGGTCACTCTGTTAAAAGAAAAAAAGAGGAAGTTGTTTTTTTCAATGGTTTAAAAACCTCCTATTCCAAAGATCACTTGTGGGAAATCAGAGGTTTCTTGTGGTTTCCTGGGAATGAGGAGGTTTGGCTTTGGAGGAGGGCTGTGTAGAAGGAGCAGCGGCTGTGAAAAGAGCCAGACCTGAGGCTGATTTCCCTCTTTTCCACTTCGGAGCTGCGTGAGCTCAGACAGCGCATACATTAAATGTCTTGAACAATGTTTAGCATGTGGTATCTTGTGCTAAGTGTCTAGCACATAGAGGTGCCTCAAGAATAAAAATGACTATTATTTATTATATTTTAGTTTGCTGAACAAATCATTTCACCCCTATTTACCTCCAATTTTCCATGTATAAAATGAGAGGGTTGGATTCTAGTTGATCTGTAAAATCTCTTCCAGACCTCACGTTCTATAAATCCACCACTCTGTAGGCCACGAACACCTAAGCCTCATAAAACTTAATGGAAAGAATAACATGACTATAATGCAGGGCCAAAAAAAAAAGTGATGCCTGGTTTGTATTAAATGTCAGAGGTGAATTATTAATCCATGCCAGAAACAAGTCTGTTGACTCAGTTGTACTCTAAACCCCAACGGCGGGGAAGCATGACTCTTAGGAACAAGGTGCTTTGTTCAGAGGATTCAACTGAATCCTCTCAACCACCTTGGAATGGGCAGTTGCAGAAGCTGGGGCCAGAGAAGTTAGGAACATGTCTGAGTCACACGGCTAAGACTGCAGGAAACCAGTCCTGAGATTACCTATAGGATCTGAATGCAATACCCTTTTCCTTAAACTGTACATTGGAAGAGACATTGCTTCAAGTGATCAAAAAAGCCAAGCTGTGAAGAAGAGAAAAGATTACGTCCTTTACTCTCAAAGCTCCATGAGTAACTTGGATTTCTCCACTTCCCTTAAGGGAATGCTGCAGTATGTTGGTACAAAATGAACCACACTACTCAACCAAAGCAGTGTGTAGAGGGTGAGATGTAGTATCCTATGGAAAACAACTAGGGTGACCATGAGGGAAAAAAAGCAAATAAGACAAACAAATATATTATTTTTTATTATTTATGTATTATATACATTACATAATTAATATATATTAACTATATAATTAACCCATATTAAATAGATTATATAATTAACATATGAAAATATCATATAATTAACATTATATAATTATATAATAAATATTAATATATCATATGATTAATAATAAATACATAAATATGCATGTATTTATTATAGCTATTATAAACACACACACACACACATACACACACACACACACCCCTACCAAGCACTGGGCATGACAGACCTTTGAGATGGCAAGTTGCTTCTTCTACTGAGAACCTTCCAGATTCCTGCTAAAATATTTCTTTTTCATAAACCCAGGGAAGCTCTTTTTGTTGAGGAAAAGGAAAAAGGGAGGATGGGAGGGAGAGGGAGAGAGAGAGAAAAAATAGGAAAAAGGAAGTCCTAGAGATGGCACTACTTAAGAGTTTGCCCAAGTGGGTCAAGGACTAAATGCCCTGCCAGGGTCCTGACCTCCCACCAGTCTCTCAAAATCCTTACTGAGATCCCATCCACCCTGGGCGTGCCCCTCTCATATCCGTCTGGGATCCGCCAACCAGAAACCGAAATAAAATACCAGATGCGTTCTGTTCCCTTGTCACACGCAATGCCCTCCATTATGGCTTGGTCACCGTGCCTCCAGCCCGTCCCGCAGACACGGCGTTCTAGGACAAAGAACAACCGCGTGCAGCCCACGGAGGTCGGCCCTCTTCTCCCCTTGGTCGCAGGACTGTGGGCCAGATTCGCCCCTTAACAGTTTGCCCGCTTCCCCAGTTGTAACACGGTGATCAACTCCCTAATTCAGTTCACTAAAAAGTGTAGTGTGGCTGGCACGGTAAGAAGTAGTGAGGGAAGAGGAAGATCTAGATTCTGTCCTCGGGGGCTTTATGGTTTGGGGGGAGAACAAGCAGGTGACAGGGCTCCAGGAGATGACGTATCACCGAGCGCCGGAAGGTGAGGAAAGGCGGACAGCTCGGTGAGCCGCAACGCTGCGGGCTTCCTGCACGGGCCGGGGTTTGAGGACGAGAGGGACGAGCACATGGAAGAGAAGATGGACAGAGAAGGGGAGAGTAGGGGGCAACCTACGCAAGTGCAGAGCTTGGGCTGGAAGTTTCCAAGGGACGCAAGGAAGTGTGGCCTGACGGGCTCAGGAGAGGGCGCAGGCCGTCTGAGGAGGAGGCCGAGCGGCCGGCGGGTGAGGGATGACATCGGGCGGATTCCAGGCAATCAAGTGTCAGTGGCACGGGCGGCAAGATCCTGTTCTTCTGCCCCAGGGAAGTTCCCACGACACCCTCTTCGGAGGCTGCTGGATGGAGTTCAGAAGTGGGGCAGCTGCTCCCGCCCTGCTTGGGATAGAACTTGAGCAGCTCTGGCTGGGTTGGAGAGTGACAATGGAAGAGAAGCCCAGGCAAGCCCTGCGGCCCCGGTGGCAAATAGATTCCCGGTAGCAGATGGCTCATGGACCATTTCCCCTTGATTGCTAGAGGCTGCCTGGAGGGCTGCGCTAAGAAGCCAAACCTTGGCTCAGCCACAGAGGGTGCTGTGATCCATTAGTGATGTCTGCCACGGACACGGTCTGGAAGACTCAGCTCCTGTCTCTCTGGGAGAGCACTACAGCAGAGCAGCAGGCTTCTCTGGTTTTCCGTTCTGGTGGCTGCCTGTCACTAGGATGTTAGCCACTCCAATCTAGTGAGCAAGTCATTCTGTAGACTCCACCTCCTTCCAAAAGAGTATAAATTCAGTCTCTCACCCAGAGGAGTTTGGTGGCTTGAGCCTTCTAGGATTCCTTTGCACTGTTTTCCCGTCACCCCAAGTGAAGTTAGATGCTGGGAGCCAGGAATCTCCTCTGTTTGAACCAGAGCCAGGCTCCTTGGCAAAAGGCCCCTTCTGCACATTGGCTTCTCCGTCTGCAAACCGAGAAGACAAAAATGACGCCTCACCCATGGGGGTGATAGGAGGAATAACTAGCTAATGGGAGTAAAGCCTTTGAAGATGAAAGGGTTGTATGTGCACGTTAATTACAACTTTTATCAGCCCTGGAGCCTCTGCATTTTCAGCTGCCACTTGGGGCTCTTCGGTGCCTCCCAAGTGCAAACGGCAACAGCATTCCACAGACTGGCCCCTCTGGGTCCAGCTTGTAGCCTGCAAGTCACGTAGGCTGGATTCTGAGCTCAGGCCGGCAAGCCCATCCAGGGACACTCAAGTTTCCCACTAGTCACGCCCAAGAGAGAAAGCCAGCTCACTACCTGGACAGGTAAGATAAGATAGAACCAAGGTATAAACAAAAGGCTCCACCAGGAGTCTACTAGAAATAGCCCCCAGGTGAGATTAGGACACTGTGCTCTAATTCCCACCATGTCAAAGCCTAATTGTGTGACCTTGGGCTACTGGCTTTATCTGTCTAATGCTTCAATACACTGTGTGAACCACCTGGGGATAATAATCCCTCTGCCTCCCCGGGACCTCTCCTTGGCCTGCTGGTGTGAAAGTGTTTTGTGCTGGTTGGTAGAAGCACGTGGTGTGGAACTACAAGGTCCTATTATTACCGGAGGTAACTTTCGCCTTTATCTCTGTCTCCCGTTGCTGGTTGACCCCAATCGTTGAAATTGTATTCTTCAGAATGTTTACCCATCTCTTCCGAGCTGCCATCCCCTCCTGGGCAGTGCTTATCTAGGAAGACCTGGTATGTGCTCAGGCTTCTTGGTCGTGCCATTGCCTGAGGTGTGCAGATGCAGTTGGGGTGGCAGGGGACTGGGGTGCCCTGTCAAGGTGAATCACAGTACCCTCGCTAGGGTAACTCAGTAAAAGCACTGGAGGCAGGGGTGCGAGAGTTTTCAAAGGCTTTGTGGGGGCTTAGAAAGTGCCAGCTGGCCTGGGCCCTTACAGCAGCACCAAAGTGTGGATCCAAGGAGGGAGAAGAGGAGAAAGGGAGAGAGGACCCTCAATGAGAACTTGTCATGGGCTGGTGACTCAAAGCCAAAGACAATGGCATGTCAGAATGGGAAAGGATGCTAGAAACTCTGTAAAGCACATGTTTGTTGGACAGGTGAGGGAAGGGCAGCTCAAAGACTGCAAGTGACTTGCCCCAGGTCACGTAACTAGTTAAGATCAAAATCCTGGTATTCCAATGTTCAGTCCAGTACCCTTTCCATTTTGTGCTTTGAGATGATAGAGGGAAGGCATTAAACAAGATGAGGCTGGCAAGAAGACTTGGGGGGACAAAGAGAGGAGGCTATAAGGGTACTGGGTTTTGTGGCACAATGGGAAATAGTGTAGGTGTTTACACGCTGTTATTGTACTTGGACCCGGTTTCCTGTGACATACCATGTATAGCCATATTTGGAGTTCATCTCGATCTTTTTTGACTTAATGAGTGTTTGGAAACCAGAAAGCCCAATGCAACCCAGCCTGGCTTTTGCCCAACCTCTCCGAGCAGTTCTGTGAGCTGAGTCAATAACTGGTGGTTTTCAAATGATTCATTTGTTCATACAACACATGTGTATTGAAATATAACATGTGCCTTGTGTTCTCCTAGGCACTGGGGACACAGTTTCTACTCATGGAGTAACATGTCTTCCCAGTTTATCTGGGAGGATGGAGAGTAAATAAGTAGCAATGCCCTTAGTGAATGACCGCGATGAATGCTGTGATAGGGAAGCAAAGGGTCTTTGAGGCCACATCACGGGGAGACCTCCTCTGATCTGGTGCATCAGGGGAGCCCGGGGGGATAAAGAGCAGGGACTGTGTTTACAGGATGTCCCCAGTTCCTTGGGGGCCCGTGTTGTTGAACTTCTCAACCCTACCAGGGCTCAGGACCAAGAAGCATTCTGGTGTGTGGGCTCAGGGCCCCTCAGCAACTCCAGCCAAGGCAGCCCCTCTTCCGGCTGCCTCACACTTGGTTCACTGAGGAAGAGAGCAAGAAAAGAAAGTTCTACTCCTCACAATTCTGAAAGCATCTGGTTTATCATGTTTTCCCGGAAATAGACAGTGGTGAAAAGGGAGCCATGGGACTCTCCAAGCTGGCTGAGACATTTTAGTTAGTTAGTTAATTAATTAATTAGTTTATTTATTTATTTTACTGGATGAGATCTTTGGAAGTATGTGTTGGGGGAGCAAAGGAACCCAAATTCTGGGAAACAAGTAGTGTCATTTGATGTCAGAGTTATTTTAAGCCATGGGAAAAAATTCATGATTAGGAATCTCTGCTGTTAAGCCTGGTTGAGGGTCAGATCTCATTGATTTTATTAGAGATTTCTTGGTCTTTTGGGGAGAGCACTTTGTTGATTGGAGCTTGGGCTCCAGGTATGTATATAGGGAAAGATTTGCAGGATGACCTCTAGCAGTCATGCAAGTGTGTCTCTTGGGTCTGGGCAGCAGGAACAGGCAAGAACCCTGGGAAACAGATGTCCGACCATGTGGCTGCAAGGGCCTCACTCCTTTATCTCCTTCGTTGCTGGTAACTACTTGGAGATGACCTGATGAAGTGTCCCCCATGTAATTACTATCTGTCACATATTTCTTGGTGTACTCATATCAGTGCACCTGAATATCTGAATATCTCTGAATATCTGAATATCTCTGGAAGTAAAAGAACAGTGAAACAGAAACCCTCATAAAATGCTATCTCCCCCAGCAAGAAGTATGGAGGTAGGATGAGTTTAGGAGCTCACTGATATTGTCAAAAATCCAGTTTTTTTCCTAATTTTCCAGTCCACCATGCCCATCACTTTCTTATAGGTTAGCCCTCTTCATAGTCTGACACTAACTCCCAGAGTTCCAAGCATCCTTTGGAAAAAATAACAGTATCCAGCAGCAGAAGGAGGAATGCTTATTTACAAGCATCTCTTCTAGAAAATTGGAGGAATGGCTTTTCCAGAAGTCCTTAATTGACTTCCCTTTACTTCTTATTGGAAGAATGGGGTCACATTCCATGAAATGCTCATGCAGAGCCAATCATTGGCTAGGAGACCTTTGACCACAGTCCTTGATTTAGACCAGTGATGATTCACCCACTGGAGCTGGGAGTTAGGACCTCACACCCCCTGAAGCATAAGTTAGGGATTTTGAACAAAACCAAGATTCAATTAGGAGAACTTTGTTGCACGAATAACAATGTCTGTTACGATGAGTAAGGCCCTGGAGGGTGTCCACCCACCTGGTAGAGTTGTGGTCTGAGACCATACATAGAGTAAAGAAAAAAAAGCAAAGCTAAGTTCTTGTGTTCCTAAGCCACACCCTCAGCCTTTTCTTGAGAAGACACACCTAATGGATAGAGTTCATGTGGGGGACACACTGCATTTTGAGACTTAGATGGACTGCAGCTTACACTCAATCATAATAGCTATAACTTTATCCTTTTCTCTCTCCCCCAAAAAGCATATCGGGGAGTAACCTTAACACGGTTATGATTTACAAGAGGTAATCAATTGTGTGCGTCCTTGAGCACTTTACTATTAGAAACACGTGACTGCAAGATATCCCAGGACTGCTGGAGCCACACCATGCATGAGGACCACTAGTCTGTAGTGATCCATTTTAAAAGAATGACTATGACCTTGAATGAGTATCTCTTCCTGTAAATTATGAGATGATCACCTCCAAGGGAGATGGTTAGCTTTCCTTTTCTATAACTACACTCCTTGAGTGTTTTAATGTTTGTGAAGTGTTTTCAGCTCCATTATATAACCTGGCCCTCACATTAACTTCATGGTTAGCATTATTATCCTCCTGTAGAGGAGATAAGTTTAATGACTTTCTGAAGGTCAGATAACTAATTAATGCAGGTTTGGGATTTGAACCCTAATTTTCTACTCCTGGAGCTGATGTCCATGTCACCACATGGTGTTGGCTTCCGATGGACCTGAGTTTCTTTCAAGGAGTCTGAAATTGACTCTTGCATTTTACATTAATAATGCTCTTTCATAAGCAGGAATGAAATTGCTATTTCATTCCTAATATAGCTTCTTTGAGTCTGAAGTTCAAGGTCTAACATGTTAACATTTTAATAAGCCCAACGATGAACAGGAGGGCTTTCTGGAACAGTACTTTGCCTCCATGCAGCTGGCTCATGAATATAGTGGTATGGGAGGGAAACTTTGGGATTTAGTTTGTTTGTTTTCCATTCTTTTTTTTCCACGTAAATATCATTAAAGGATTTATGATGACTGCATTCAGGGAAGAAGAGCTCAAGGGATGTCTAATGTGGACCTCAAGGATATGGTCCTTTCTTACACAGGAAGGGGACAATTTGTTTTTGGTATCTAATGATGAAGGAGCTAGAGGAAATGGATTCTATTAAACCAAATGATTTATGGCTTATTCTGAGGGTGAATTTCCTGACCCTGAGGTTTGCTGAGCATGAGACTGGCTGGCTAGTTCCAATCCAACTTTAGTTCTCAGCTGAAACAGCATTTCCTTAGAGAGACATCCCTTGGGGACAGCAATGACCTTGGAGAAGAGAGGCTTCCCTTTGGACTAATCACTCAGCACCTTGTACTTGTGTTACATTTATTGTGTCATGTTGTTGACTTGTTTAATGTCTGTCTTCTCTGGACCATAACCTCCACTGGAACAGTGACCTTGCCTACCTTGCTCAGTGCCCTGATCCCTGTGCCTAACACATGGGGGCTGAATGATACTTTGTTGAATGAATGAAGTTGGGGCTGGAATTCTCTTTTCTGAAGGCCTGTATCCACTTCACTGTTGGGTGGTTCTGTGGGATTGTGGTTTACCATCATGGATTCAGCTGTAATCTCTAAATTCAACTTAAACAACACTCTGTATCTGTCTATCATCTATATACCTACCTATCTGTGCATCTATCTATTTATGTATCTATCACTTTACCTATTTATATCTTTATCATCTATCTATCATCTATTGAAATAACTTTCTATTGGAATAAGAGACAAGCGCTTAAAAGCAAAGGAGGGTCATCAAGCAGGTCACATTTCTCATTCTCCTACATACTCATTCATGGTACACACCACCCCAATTCCCACCTTCCCTCCTTGGCTGGCATCTTCCAGTCTTGACCATGATTTCCTGCAAGGGCACCAAAGGGAAGCTGAGTGTGTGGGTTGTCTGGCCACTCAAGGTAGATGTGAAAGACGAAGGAGAAACATTTTCCATTTAGACAGGAAAAATGAAGCAAGTCTTGGGGGAAGCAAGCTTGGGTCCTCTAGATTCTTCTCTCTGCACTCCCTCTGGGACATATCTGGGGAGGCTCTCTCAAACAAGTGACACCAGATAAGGCCCAGCCTTCCTAAAGGATTGTTTCTCGGGAATCAGGAAATGTACCCTATTATCTGTTTGAGCTTCCTGTTCTTTATATTGTTTGGGAGGCAAAAGTCAACAACCACGTTTATATTCTGCATTGTTTGCATTGTTAAAAACTGGAAAATTAATTTGGTTTCTTCTCCAAATGAGCTTCCCATACCTCCTGGAAGACATTCAGAAACAGACCTCACTTCAGACAGGCCGGCAGGAAACATTGTCTCTTAAAGCCAGGTTTCTGACCTGCTACTAAAGGCTGCCTTTGAGGATGTTTGTTCCAGTTCCCAAGGTTCAGGGCCCGGGGCAAGGGCTGGCTGTCAGGGATGCCCAGGGAGAAGCTGAGTCTGGTGTCCTGCAGCTCAGAAAACAATATGGGTGCTAGAGGTAGGCCTCCGTTGGAGTCCTACTGCTCATTAATTATGTGACCTTAAGCAATTTACATAATGTCTCTAAGCCTCAGTCTTCTCATCTTTACAACGGAATAACAATACCTACTTGTCCAGTGGTGTCAGGACTAAGACAATCATTTGCACAAAGCCCTTGATAGAACCACTGGCATGGAGGGAGCGCTCATTAGTAATCCTTGTGATCATTGTTAGGATTAGACCTGGAACCCCTCCACCATGCAGCCCTCACTTCATTCCTGCTGCTACATTTGGGAAATGCATCCAGCTGCCTTTGGAAGGTTTTCATTCCATTTCCGGGCAAAACATCGGCCAGGGGACTCACATTGACTTTGGTGAGGAGGGCACCCCAGAGAGCTGGCCCCCATGTGCGCTGACTGCAGCAGCCATGACTGAGCGGATCCAGCCCCACGGGATGTTCCGGGAACCTTGGCTAGTGCAGTAGCTGGTGAAAGTGAATGGGGAAATGCACCGCAGGTCTGGTCTTGCCTCTCGAAATGACAGCCAGTCTCCCAGGCTGCGTGTCTCAGCAGGATGGGCCTCTTCCTGCCTTAGGTCCTGGGAGCTGGTGGTGGGGCCGGAGGAGGAGGGAGTATTTTCCTCCTTCTCAGGTCCAAGCGTCTTGCAGGACTGTTCTCCAGCCTCCCAGTAGAGAAGGGCCCTTCGGGGCGGTTTAATGCAGGAGCTTCCTTCTCGTTCTGGAAATTTTGGAGTTTCCCAGAGCCCGCTTCCTCCCTAGAAGCCCAAGCTTGGAATTTCCTGGTTGTGGTTGAGGGGGAAATTCAAATGCATGGAGAGAAAATTCTAGGTGCATAGAGTGTCTGGCCATCAGTCCCGGGGGGGGGGGTGGTAAGAATGGTAGGGGCTTGCTTCTCTCATCTCCAAAAAGACCTTTAATTACCTTTAACTGCTTAATTCTGCTATCCTCTAAAGAAAAGAAGATTTGGCCACTCCCAACCACACCTGAGGAGTGACTAAGGCTCTTGCACCTTTTAATAGGAGTATTTGCATTTTTGTTGGATTCTCATTTTGCTTTTAATTTCATGAGAGTATGGCTGTGGACTGTTGTTCAGGCTGAAACAGAAGATTATCAAAGCACAAATGTTTTTTCGTGGTGTTAGGACATCATAGTTTACAGCCTAGGAATGTCCACGGTACTGGGGAGAGCTGTGGCCAGTCGTCCCAAGATTTATATCCCTGTGGGAAAAGTAAAAAGATTGACATTACTAAGCACCTGTTAGGAACCAAACCCAAGGCTGCTGCTTCATGCATATTTATTATATAACTCCCACAGACTCCTTTTTGAGGTATATACATAGCAAATAGCCACTGAATAAATGATCGACTGATTTTCATCAGAGCCATTTTATAGGCTGAGAAACTGAGGCTCATCAAAGTGAAGGAACTTGCCTAAGATGGCTCACCTCTTATGTGGTGGGGCTGAAATTCAGTCCAGAGCTCCCTTCTCCCTTGCAACCTTACACCACGAGCTTCCACTCCACTTTATGGGGAGTTAATCCTGTTCTTCCATCCCCATAAGTGGAGGTCTTGAAAATTCAAAGCATCTCCTTTTCCTGAGAGTCTGGGTTTTTCTGGTTCCTTGAAAGGAAGGGCCTTGAAACAATTTAGAACTACTGGGAGCTATCTTCAGGAAAGGAGGTGGTGGGAACTTCCCTCTCTTCCCTCTTGGACAGGGGTAGTGGGACCTCCAAGACCACCTCTGCAGAGGTGGGGCTGCTGAGAGTGCCTTGCTTGAGGATTGTCTCATGACTGAAGAATGGTTTGAATTGGCCCTTGACACTGAAATTCACAGTAGGGAGCACTGGGGCTGTTTGTAGTAATTTGGGAGGAGTGTCTCTAAGGAAATCAGTAATTCTGCTGTTTCTCTTAATTGAAACCATTCTTTCCCTCCAGCTTCGATCGGGGAGGCTCTAATCTCTGAGTGCTCAAAGGTGTTTATTTGGCGTAATTTGAGAGCAGGATGCTGGTGACACTCTCTTGTGTTGTCTATTGTCTCTTTCTGCTGGCCGTGTACCCTGCCTGACACATTACTGTCAGCAGCTTGGTTACACCGCTGCTGCCTGGATTCCAGGATGCAGAGACATGGTCCTGCAGGCAAGAAGGAGCCACTCAGGTTCTGGGGGTCGGGGAGGGGGAAGGTCAGGGGAGCGAGTTAGAAAGAAGCATAGACTTCTCCTAGAGATGGGACTGGGTCTGCTGAGGACCTAGAGGTCACCAGATCCAAACTCTTGCTTGTCTGATAAAGAAACTAAGGCCCAGGGAAGTAAAGTAACTTCTCCCAGGACTGACAGTGTATCAGGAAGAAGCCTGGCTCCAGACCCCAGGTTACTGGATTCTCAGCCTAATGCTTCTCCCACTGAAACCAAAGGGACATTTGTCAGACACCACACTGTATATCAGACACTGGGGATACAGAGATGAATTGGGGGTCATCCCAGTGGAACCCACTTCAAGACAGGCTCCTTCCTAGGATGAAGATTTACAGACAGACTCTCTGTCGGACAGCACACAATTATGTAGAGCAAGAGGCATGACTCTGGAGAATTAGGCTCCTGGTTCCTGGTTAGCTGGAGGTCCCGAGTGGTTGTCACCAAGGATACAATGGGTGGTTGACCAGCTAATCAAGAATGAAGCCAGAGTAAGAGGGACCTTATATTGGAACTACGTTATGATTGGATAATATTGACAAGTACCAGGCACTTGCTAGGTGTCAGTTCCTTTGCTAAGTGTTTGGTGCTTTCCCTCATTTAATCCTTAAGTCACCCCATGAGGTAGGCATTACCTTCACTTCACTAACAAACTGAGGTTTAAAGATTAAGAAACTGTGGGGCACCTGGGTGGCTCAGTCAGTTGAGCGGCTGCCTTTGGTTCAGGTCATGATCCCAGGATTCTGGGCTCATACACCCCCTTCTGCCAGCTCTGTCCCCAGCTTAGGACCCCAGTGGAACTCTCATCTCAGAAATTAGATTATTCAGTTGCCGGAGACTTGTCTTCCTTCCTAAGTCCAAATCCTAGGGATGTCTCGTGTGGACCCTGGAAGGCAAAGATGAATTCCGTATCTAATTTTATCTGTGTGTGTGTGTTGCGGGGGAGTAATTTCCTTTGGCTGGGTATCTGATCACACCCAAGGCCCCATAAAAATGAGTAAAATACATCCATAAATTTATAGAAATGTCAGACCACACAGACTGCCTGACAAAGTAGCCCCACATCACTATTTTAGAACCCCCTTTTATTTTTCTATGAGGCACTATTAGTACCCCAAATTGCCTTATTTATATATTAATCATTTACCCATATATTGTCCGCCTCCCTACATTAAAAGGTAAGGTCTTTTGATGGCATGGACCTTGTATGTCTCCCTAGCTCCCAGGGTTCATATCAGGTACATAACACTTGTACCTTCTAGAAGGTGTTTTGAATTCATGCCTTGCACCATGCCCTGGGGATACTAATGGTGATTTGGAAGGCCAAGATCTCATAGGAAGAGGCTCAGTTATCCTCCCCCTGATGTTTCTAGAGCACTTCTCAAATGTCCATTATGAAAAGGAGCTTTCGCTTTCACCAGGTATGGTCTCTTGCCATGTCCAATGGTCATTTATTTTGAGGAAAATCAAGTCCTATTTCTTTTAGCAACTTCACAGAAGAGTCATTTATTACTTCCTCTACTTTCAAGGCTCCTGGTTCTGTGCATGGGCCCTGTTCCTTAAAAGCAGGAAGTTGTCTTTGGCCCACCACAGTTGAACATGAAGTGGTAAGATTTTGGTCCAAACCCCGTGGCTTGAGTCAGATTTAAAAGCTTGTCAGCAATAAGTTCTCTGGAGCCTGGCATTCAAGACTGGCATGTGTGGTTACAGATGAGATTTCACAGACGGAAAGCCCAGGAAGAGGTGTGAATTACAAGCTATTAGCTCACGGGGCAATTGCAACTATACCGATCCTAGAAATCTGTTTGGCCCAGATTTTTAAAAATATCCTACCATCCACCCTCTCCCTCTATAGGGCTTCTGCTCTGTGACATTTGTGTTACTCTTAAAAGCATGTGAAGAATTAACAGGAGTGGGGTTCTTGGACTGGGAAGGAGAGCCTGCCTCTTGTGCGTGCATCCCAACAATGCCCACAGCTTCTCACTTTAGCACCTGAGAGGGAGACAGAGCCAGCAGGAATGAGAGGAGAGAGAGAGAGAGAGAGTTACTAAAACGGTTAGGTTAAAGCCTAGCAGTCTAAGGGGTGTGTGAACTGTCATGGGAAGAGTGGCAGTAATGACCTACTCTCATAGCCAGGTGGAAAGCCAGGCCGCTCATCAAGCCTGTCCTGGTCCTGGGGTGGTCAGCTCTGTTTAGGACACGGGCTCCCTAAGTCCCAGGACAGGGCCAATTTTTCTGTGAAATCCTCCCCAGCTCATTTGGTCTGTGAGTTACCCCCTTTGGAGGAGCCAGTAGTAGGAGCCCCCGTCCACCCGCTCTATCTTCCTGGTACTAACAAATATGAGCCCAGTGGCCTGCAAACTCTCTGGCAAGGGGTATTATCTGGAAACTGGCCTGGAAGCTCCTTGAGTCAAGCAGTGCGGTGGCAAAGAGACGAGGGGCCAGGCTGCTGGATCCGCTGCCCATACAAACGTTTCCCAATCACACCCAACAGCACACTTGTGTTTCAGGCCCCCAGTGTGGCCATCTTTGTGCCCCAAGAAGACTGACTCATGTCAAAGACCAGGTGTCATCTCCAGGCTTGACTTCTGCCCCTGACACTCAGGTGGGTCAGTTGTGCTCTGAATCTCACTTATTTCGTCTGCAAAATGGGGATGATAATTTGACTTCTTGAAGATGCTCTGGGGGTCACAGGTGTAAAGTCTCTTATGGCTCCTGGACTAAGGTGTGACTCAGACTAGCAGCTCTGTAAACTTCAGAACCTGTCCTTTAACACTTGTGAAGATGCTCAAAGAGGTAGGCCAGAGGAAATAAAATCCAGGTTGGAGAGGCACCAGGCTGTGTGGTGAGGTTGGGTTCCTAAGAGACTGGTGGCCATCTTGTTCCCCTCTATCTGGATGGCGCTATCTTGAAGGACAACAGTTCACCTTCATGCCTGACTCTAGAAATCTTGTGGAGTACACTGTAGACCAATCCCATCCTTGTAAAATAGCATTGGAAAATCAGACTGTGCTGTCTCCTCTCTATGGGGGAGAGGGGGTGGGGGTGGCTTGGGACAATCTTTGCCAAACTTTAAAAAGCAAGGTAATTTTATTCTTGAGACTGAGGGGGAAAAAATACAAAAATAGTCATACTAAGCTTGTATCACTTGTAAAGCATTTTGACACAATTGCGTTTCACTTGGGCTACAGCCTTTGAGCTGTGAGCCTGTGCTAATTACTTAGCGCTCTGACTCTGTGTTTCCATAGCTATCACGAGGAGTGACTAACCCTCTTAGGGTTCCAAATGCTTTGGAGCTGCTGGCACATTGCTGGCCTTACCGATTGGTTATCATTGCTATGAGTGGTTTCCAGAGAATTCCAGAGTGAGCCTCCCAGAGCGTTGTGGAGAGCGTCAGGGCCACTGGTGGGGTGGCAGGGAGGCTGGGCAAGAATGAGCAGCTGGTGGATCAAGGATCTGGGGTCTGCCCCTCCGCCTTCACTCCTGCTGCCCCTGGAATAAGTCTGCTTTCACCTGTCCTAAATACTGTGGCTCTGCCTAAGGCATCATGGTAAGGGACAGTCTGAAAACGATTGTTTCTCTCTAGTACTCACCTTTCCCTTTTGCTTGTTGACAATCCGAGATGGAAAGGTGAGCCCTGCCAAGAATGGGGGGAAACTGGAAGAAGGGGAAACTGAGTCAAGGTCTGGGTGTTACTCAGGCTCTGTAAAACTTGGGAGTCTCTGAATCTCTTGTTCCTTAGTTTCTTCATCTGGAAAATGGGTCCGTGGCATTTACCTGCTGGACCTCACAGAACTGCTTTGGGAAGTGGAATTGGAGAAGGAAGCCACCCACATGGCAAGATCACTAAGGCTGGCTTACACTTCCATCTGTCTGTTCCCCAGGGCTTGGAGTCCAAATGTGCCCTAAACTAATACTGGATTTTTGAGAAGCTATCTGAGATTTCAGTACTGTCCCTGGAGTGTGTATCACCCCCCGCCTCCCTTTTATCCCACAGGCACCAAGTGTTCCCTAAGTCCTTATTTGGTCCTGGGAGGGAGGAAGGTGAGGTGTGAACCTGGGAGCTAGCATGAGTTACTCAAGGTCATGCAGCTTATAACTAACAGGATTTAAGCTAAAACCAGTTCCTCCTCCCAGGTGGGGGCCCTGGGGCTCAGAAGCGTATCAGCGGCCCGTGAACCCCCTGAATGTAGCTCCCACCTGTGTGTGACAGCCTTGGTCTACCTCGGCATTCATGAAGGGCCTCCCTTGAACTAAGTACAGTCAGCCAGTTCCTCAAGGTACGGGCAGCAGACCGAGCAAAAGCTGAACCAGAACGAGGTGATATAGCCAGAATCATAACTACACCAGGACAAGCAAATGTAGTTACCAGAGTGGGACCCCTTTTTTCCCTCCTTGCAGCAGGAAAAACCCCGTGTGGGTCCCAGAGAGGCTTTCTCATTTCATTTTACCACATCCTGGCTTTGTGTTAGTCAATCTGCTAAAATTGATACGATCAAAAAAAGAAGAAAACAAAGGTTTCAAGGGCAGACCTGAGTGTTTCCTGGTTGCCATGGCAACACGCAGGTGTACACACTGTGGTTTCTCTCCCTCTCTCTTCCTGGAGACTCGCTCACTGAAGATTGCTTGACCTTCAGAGTTGTGTACTGAAATGACAGTGCTGGGACACACACTCTCCTTTGCCGGAAAGATTCTTTTGGATCCAGGATCCAGGCTTTCTCCACCCTGTCCCCTTCCCTTTTCCCCATCACCCTACAAGGAGGCAGGGGTGGGGTCTTTTTTCAGACTGCAAAACAACTCCACTGGGTCAGTCCTGTGGAGGCCTCCATGGAAGGGCCAGGATAGTGACTGAGAAATCCCTTTGGACTCTCATCTGAGAGGGCAGAGGTAATGTGCCCCTGCTGGTTTGGTGTTGGCGGCCATGACAGGCTCTATGGTCCATGGAGAAGAGGCTGAAAGGTCAGGGGGGTATAACCAGGCGCTAAGAAGTTGGGGTACATTTCCTTTCTAAGTGCCAAGAGATGAATAGCTCGGTTGAAAGCAACCCAGGACACATTTCTGGAGGAAATTCTCTGGGTATGATAGTGTATGACTATTTTCTCTGCTCATTAAACCCTCACCCACCTCCGGGGGCAATTCCGGGAGAGACTGAGTCACCCAAGACTCATGGTCTGCACTGGGCAGCCAAAGGCGATTCGGCCACTGAGTGTGATTTTGGCCTCATTCAGAAGTGAAGTGGATCCTGAACAATAGATCCTTTCACCAGGCACTCATCACATGGGCGTCAGGGGATGGGGGCGAGTGACGTGGGGGCAGCAGGAAGGCTGCCAGTCTTCTGGCCTGGCAGGCCTGGGTGGCAGCAGGGGCCCTAAGAGCTAGGAAGGCTCCCGGATAGAAACTGGAGGGCTTTAAAGACAGTCAAAGAAACAAAGAATAGAATGGTTTCTTCGTGTCCTGTTAAGACAGTAGATTGTGGCTTTATTGGGAACAGCTTGCTCAGGCCTTTTATAAGAGCAGTTCAGGAGTGAGAGCACTGGACGAGGAGTCAGGAATCTAGCAGTTATGGACCTCGAAGGCCCTGCTTTTCTCACAACGGGCTGGGGGACGATGCTCAGTTATTCTGGATTTTCTCTTAGAAACTGCCATTGCCCCACCCGGCTTTAAACATAGACAATCCAATTAACCATTATGCTTGGGGAAAAAAAAATTGGCCTTTTTCCTCCCTGCTTCTAATCAGAATCAGTTCGGTTAGGTTTGTGAGTTGTGTAATCTTTTTTTAGACATGAGCTCAGCAAAATCAGAATACAGAAACAGAATCCTGGCTACTTCAAGATAAACACTATGAAAATGAAAAATGTGGGGGAACCCACCAGCGCTTCCGGCTGGCAATACCCGAGAAGCTTGCCTGCCACCTCCTCCCAGGGGCTCATGGTGTTAGACGCAGTTAGCCTGAAGGGCCATCCCTGGCTTGATTGGCTTGGCATTTTAGCTTGGTCTGTTGAGATTTCCGGGCTGGGCAGAAAACATCTCAAAATGTCACAGGGACAGCCTGCGGTCTGGTGTCCCAGCCCTGGGCCAACCCTAAGTCCCAAGCTCCTCTCTTCATTTGCCCTGCCTGATGGGCCAGAGGCTGTAAAGGTCAGGGGAAGCCTGAGGCTGTAGCTCAGGTTGAATTCTCAGCCACCAAGGGGATCACAAGACCAGCACAGGTAGAATCAGTACGAGGTAGGCAGCCCATGGTTGGGGCAAGTCAGTGAACAGGAGACCTCCGAATCTCCTCCTGAGGGAGAGGGTGGACGTTCCTTGGGGAGGGCCTCCACTGAAGCCTTACCTGTTCTTGAGCAAACAGGTTCTTGAAGAACCTGTTCTTGAGCAAAGGCCCTGACCTCTTGAGTCTTATGGCCCAGAATCAAGGGACCGCTGATCTTACAGTAATATTCAGGAAGCTCAAATTCCTCTTTCCGGAGCTCTCTTGTAGAGCTCACCTCTCTGCACTTGAGAAACCCCGTGGAGGATAAGTGACTTCCTGTATTCTAGCATCTTCTTCACACACAGGGTGCTGTTCTCACCTCGGTGTGATTGGCTGGACTGCCCAGTCTGAAACGTAGCCCCTGCTTACAAGCTCTGGTTCCTCCTGTCTTCTCTGTGAATCACTTACCTCCTGCCTAAAAGGGGAAAATGAAGGTACCGATCACATGGAATGGTGGCAAGAATGAAATGAATTCTGAGGTGCAGACGTTGAAAAGCTCACACGGCTCTGTGTTGGCAATGGGGGAGTCATGATGCTTGTCTTTGTGGCCGTGGGAACTATACCAGGCGCCGGGTCCCAGGAGCTGGCCCTATTCCAACTTCAGGAAAAATCCATTTCCCCCAGACACATAGCCGACTCTGGGACCAAATCAGTAGGGAAAAAAAATCCTATTCTGCCTTATCCCTCTTGGGGACATGTCAAATAGGGACTAGGCACATCTGGGGGACTCATGATGGAGAAGCAATGAATTCATTTGGGACTATCTGGAGAAGTCTGTTTCGGAGGACCAGGAGGCTCTGGGCACAAGACGACTGTGTGTCATCTTCTGCTGGCCTCCACCTGCCATGAAGCATGACTGTCATCCTCTCTCAGACCTGACCGCAGAAACGGTCCTATGACAGGATGCTCATTGCAGAGATAACAGCCAGAATTCAGACCGATAAAGCCACTTCCAACACTTAAAGTGGCTCTCTGAGATCCTCACTTCCAGGGAAAACAGGAGAGATTCTCAGAAGCAGGTGCTTCGGGGGAAAGACGTTTTAAACATCTGACAAGGAATTCTCAACAAGGCCCAGCTGGTGATTTTCTATATGTCACTTGGGGACTGGACCTGAGATGTGTTCTTTGCACCTCCCAAGTCTGCTTGTCCTGAGTTTTGGGGAGCAGGCCAGAGTATCCCCATATTCATTCATTCATTCACTCACTCATTTAGTCATTCATTTGTTCAGCCTGTGCCTACTCTAGGCAGTACTGTGGTGAGTACTGGGGACACAGTGTGGAGGGAGACATACAACCTGGGCTGTCACAAGGCCACAAGGAAGTTCTGAAATTCCAGAATCCTGGAATCTCTCATTACTGAAGAAACCTGGGGTGATCCTAATTCCTTATAATTCTTTACCTGTTCATTTCACAGACTTCTTTGAGAAACCAGTGAAACCTAGGGAGTCTGTCCCACCCAAACCCCTCTATATGTACACAAGTGCACACAAAGATGTACATACACACATAGGCTTGCACACAACATTGAAGGCTTATGGACACCCCCTTAAGACCAACTGGTGGATTCCAGGTGGAAAACCTCTTGTCACCCAGCTCCATCGCTAGTCAACTATGAGACCACCCTCACCCCACTCACCTCTCAAGAAGGTTTGCAGACACATGGATAATGGCGAGTTAGGGAAAAATTATACAGTGCTCTATTCTCAGCAGATGTTGTGATTTTCTCCCACTTTGGGGGAGTGACTTGGGCAAACCATTTGTCTCCGGCCTTACAATCTCACTTGGCAAGGTTTTGAAATGTGCTGGGCCAATTTTACTAGAGAGACCTATTTTCCTTGATCTGTGGCTTAGTGGAAAATATAGGTAAGATTAATGGTATTATATGGGTCAGCTAGGATTTATCCGAGTAAGAATGAATTTACCGCAGAACCCTGCATAGTTAATTGGCAGCCCAGCACCGAAGTTAGATCCCTGCCTCTCCTACCTGGATGACTGGAGTCAAGTTATTGAATCTATTTGTGCCTCTGTCCCCTTGTCTCTAAAAGGGTTTGGCAGTAGTGCCTCCTTCATAGCACTTTTTGTGGGAATTAAATTAGCTGGAGTATATAAGCTGCCTAATAGGTATGCAACACCATTGACTTTAATTAATTGCTAATCACCTATCAAACCGGGATCGGGGGGCACCTGGATGGCTCAGTGGGTTAGGCCTTGCCTTCAGCCAGGTCATGATCTCAGGGTCCTGGGATCGAGCCCCACCTTGGGCTCCCTGCTCAGTGGGGAGTCTGCTTACCCCCATCTCTCTGCCTACTTGTGATTACTCTCTTTCTCTGTGTCAAATAAAATAAAAATAATTTAAAAAAACACTGGGATCCGTTGGTATCATCATCCATTGAGAAAATTGAGTGTCAGAGAGGGGAAGGAACTAACTAGCTATGTAGCCTAGAGCAAGGGGCTGTGTCAAGATTCGAACCCAGATGTGGGAGGTCCTCAGTACGCCAAAGTCTGGTGCCAGGGAGTAGGTTAGACTCTTGGAAAGCACCTTTTTCTAGACTTCCTGACAGGTCCCTGGCAAACCTCTTCTTGAGAAATCCTGGGCACTGGCCCCCATGACCCCTCTGTCCCTCCTATAGTCACAAGCACTCCAATGGCTTGGGTGGCCCTTCTCCCCCCAGAGAGACTCCTCCCTGAATGCGAAAGTGGCTTTGAACAGTTAATGTTGCCTGTTGGGTCTCTCAGACGGAGGGACTTGGGACCGTTTCTTTGTTACATGACGCAGGAGATTTATGGGAGACCAGAGGGCTCAACGGAAAACATTCTTGACTGACTTACAGCTGGAAATGCTTGTGTGAGAGATGCAATTGGCCATGCAGTATTAGCCCTCTTGAGTCACCACAGATCCCGAATCACAGAAGCCTCTGTTTCTCAGGAGAAAAACACACACGTGTTAAGTCCTGCTTCTCTGGAAGGGGTCTATGGTGTGGCCATGGCCGGAGATGCTGGTGCCTGTCCAGTCATCTGTGGTCCATGGCTACTCACACCTTGATCTTGTTCTAACTTTCCCTGAACCTTGGGAATATTCTGGAAAGACTACGCACCGGGGAGGCTGGGAGGTCATCAAAAGTTACTTCAGTTGGAGTTGGCCGTATTAGCCCAATGGGTAAGTGTGTTGCATGCATGGCGGCAGACTGACTGGATTTGAATCCTGGCTTCACCATCACTAGTTCTGTGAACCTGGGCATGTTTCTTCCCTTCTCTGTACCTCGGTTTCTGTATCCGTAAAGTGGGGATAATAATATCATCTACCTCATAGGGTTGTTTTAAAGATAAAATGAGTGAGTACTTGTGAAGTGTGTAGAGGGGTGTCTGCCCAGTCTATATTTGCTATTATTGCTGCTGGTATAGTTAGTATCCTTTGGAGTCATAATTGGGGTTTGCGTCAGTGTGAAGGAAGTGTGTTGGAAAGTCTTCATAAATTATGAAAGGCTACGCAGCCTTGAAGGCTTGGTCCCTCTCAAGGCAAGAGGGAGCTAGAGGGAGGAACTCAGAAGGCTCTTGGGGAGAGCTGACTGGAAGCAAGTTTCGGGCGCCATCTTTGCATATGCCCTGGTGGCGAACTTCCATCCGGCCTCGTTCGCTGAATGAAGCTAAACGTGAGCCGTGGGTCTTCCCCTCTGCCCAGAACTGCGCATTCCCTGGGCAGCCCCTACCCGCTACCTGCCATGTGGCGGGCCCTGGGTAAGCCGCCCTACGGAGGGTGGCCGTAGGTTGAGGTCCCCTGGTCCTTGCTGTTCCGGCTGACCGCGGGCACGCGCAGCCGCGCACGCACTCCTGCCGCTCACGCGGGCTGGCGTGCTCACACGACGCATGCGCCTCGGGTCTCTGCAGTCACACAGGCGGCTGCCTATGGAACTCAAGGCATTTTATTCAAACGTCTCGGTTCCTTCTGCATTTGCATATTCTGGGTGCCAGCTGGTAAACGAGAATGAATTTTAATACGACAGAAACTGCCGTTCGGCTCCAAACCACCGTCTGGGCCACAGACTTTATTTTTAACCCGGGAGTGACAGCGGCCACCTGGCCACACAGTGACAGGACGATCACCCCGCTCCCATGGCCTCCCCTGAGCAGCCTCCCCTCCGAGAAGCTGACTGCGAGGCTGTGTTTTCCTTTTGTATGCTGGCCGAGGAAAGCCGCCGGAAGGGCCGTCACCCGGCCTGACAGTTTTCCCACCGCGTGAAGACTGGCTGACAAAGGCCAAAACTGAAAATGTCAGTGAGAACAAACAATATTTCAAAAGAGCCTTGTGCAGTTCCCTCCTTGCTGTCCTCCTCCTTCATCAGCCAGGCATTGTGTGAGCTGCTGAAGGACACCCCCAAAAGGAACGAATCACGGAAAAACATGCGCTCTCCAGGCCACTCAGTACTGATGCTTTTAAAATGCACCCACATGCTAAGGACACAAAAAGAGAAGCAACTGATGGAGGCTTCTGTCTTATCGAAGCTCCCTTTCTTGCTTCTTCTTTTAGTATTTTCAGAGGCGAGGAAGATCATACAGAAGTTTGACAGTTCTCTCATCATCTTATTTTGTAAATCATCAGACACCGCTTCCTGGTGGTTAGAACTGCTTCCTGCTCGGAAAGGAGAAAGCGGTTGTTGTTGATTCAGCTCACCAACAACAGCCGTGTGTTTGTCCTTCTATGGCCCTTGTTTTGGAGCGCTTCTCCCCTTTAGAGCCGATCTCGCTCTAATGACCTGGAAGGATCCCAGGTCCACAGCAAAGTGGTTTGGAGGGTGGGTTTCAGTGCTATGCAGACCCGAGATGGGATTCCAACTCTGCCATTGGCTGACTTGGGGAAATTGTTTAATTTTTCTGAGCTTCAGTTTCTTTGCCTATAAATAACACATACACACATGCATACATTCGCTGCTTGGCATTCGTGGAAGATGGGGTTCCAGAGAACCCCAGAGGTGCTGGGGACCCAAGGACATTGCAGTAACAGGCCTCCCCGCCCCTGGCTATCAGCTCAGAACTGAGGAACAAAGCAGCTGAGATTCAGGAAATCAACTACAGGTTCTAGATAGAAGTGCTCACTTCCTGGGGCAACTCATTTTTCTGAGCTTCAGTTTTCTCATTGATTCATAAGCAGGATCTTCTGACTTTCTCTCGACCTGCCCCAGTGAGGGATAGAGTCAGTTAAAGGCAGTTTTGTCTGAATCCAGAGCTGGCTTCTAACTACCAACATGGTGCCCGGCCTGGCTCATGGTCCACCATATGGTAGGCCCAGCAGAAACGTCAGTGAGCTTCTTTGTCGGCCAAGGACTGCACTTGAGGCTCAAGGATGTGGTCAGGAGAAATCACACTCCTCCAGGACGGTTTCAATGACATCACCTTTCCATGTTGGAGTTCACTGGAGTGCCAACTAGGGATGATAACACAGCCCCAGAAAAAGGAGTTTTCTATTAATGGTTTAGAAGCCTTGTGAGATGGTTTCATAGAATCAGGTAGAAGCAGATAATTCTTCAGCTCCTTATTGAGATTTTAGATTCATGTCTGCAAAATTCACAGGAGCCCTTGGATTAAATCATGCTTTAGCCAGTTGATAGCTATTAGGCTTCGTTTTAAATGCCATTAACTCTTGGGAGCCAACCACTGATCTTGGCTCTCTCTGTCAATATGTGGAAGGTGTGTTTTGTAGGAAATTTTAAGGAACCATTTATTCATTCAGTAAATATTTATTGAACATCTACTGTCCGTCACACTGTTGTAAGAATTAGAGAAACCAAATAAACAGGTAAAGGGTCCTTGCTTTTCTTGGAGCTTCTATGACAGGAAGGGCAGACGGATAATAATTGAATGCACAAATAAATAAACAAGTTGTTGTGGGGATACCAAAGCAGGGCAAGTGAGGGAGATGCGTGGGTTGGGTAACAGTGTTCAGGGAAGGCCTCTAAGAGGGAGTGACGTGGAGCTAAAACACAAAACGTGATGATCTGAGAACAGAACATTCTAGACAGAGGGCATGGTAGATAATATGTTCTAAGGCAGCAAAGAGCTCAGAATGTCCAAAGGAACTGAAGGCAAGTTTATGCCTGGAGCAGAGTGAGCTGCTGAGGGTTCAAGAGGGAGATAGGAGCCAGCTCCTGTAGGTCTTGTCAGCCATGAAGAGGACATTTATTCTGGGTGCAACCAGAAGCATTAGAGTTTACAAGGGAGGGAGGGATATCACATGATTGTGGGAAAATGCTCATGGTATAAGATAAAGTAGAAAAAAGGATGCCCAAATCTAAAACTGTACATTTAGTATTAACTATATAAGTACAAAAGTATACACACACACACACACACACACATTCAGAAAACTGAAAGAAGATAAAACAAAATATTTCAAGTGTTGGCAGTAGTGATAACCTTGCTTTTCCTTCATTATTTCCCTGAATTTTGTCAGTTTTCTACAAGTTGTATTACTTTAAGAATCAGAAAAAAGTCATATGCTTTTAAAAAACTTGTTTGTAGGGATGCCTGGGTGGCTCAGTCAGTTAAATGTCTGCCTTCAACTCAGGTCATGATCCCAGGGTCCTAGGATCGAGCTCCACATAGGGCTCTCTGCTCTGTAGGAAATCTGCTTCCCCCTCTCCCTCTGTCTGCCACTCCCCCTGCTTGTGCGCTTGCTCTCTCTTTTTCTCTCTCTCTCTGTTAAAGAAATAAACAAAATCTTAAAAAAAAATGTTTGTTTGTAGAGTACCCAATGGAGACAATGCCAGAGTGATGCTCCTTTACTGTGTCTTAGCTCAGAGTTGAGCTTAGTGTGTGGTGCTTTGGAATGCTGGAGTGAATGTTGAAGGCTCTGGCCAGTGGAGACATTCTGTTTTGTTCTTTTCTTTTCTTTTTTTAAAGATTTATTTATTTATACCTTTTTAAAAAATTAACATACACTGTATTATTAGCCCCAGGGGCTGTTTTTGTTTTTAATGAATTTACCCTCAGACAGACTTCTTAACCCTTCCCAAATAAGTTATGCAAAAGCATGTACCATTTCTGTTTCATCCCACAGATTTGAATATAACCTGCCGATATGCAGGTGTGTTCCACGTGGAGAAGAACGGTCGTTACAGCATCTCCAGGACGGAGGCTCCTGACCTCTGCAAGGCTTTCAACAGCAGCCTGCCCACCATGGACCAGATGGAGAAAGCCCTGAGCATTGGGTTTGAGACCTGCAGGTAGGAGGAGGAAAGCTGGGGGTGGGGCGTTGGGGCGGGGCCTAGGCCTCAGAGGCTCCTCTCTGACAGCTGATGGATGGTTGCCTGAAGGGTGGGCCCCACCTATCAATTTGGCCAAGTCAACCTGGAACCTGTAGGACAACAGGAATTTAAAGCTGGCTAAAGACACCTTCGTGAATCATAGTGGGGTTGCCCAGAGGAGGCCATTAAGGGTCAGCAGCTGGAATCCTCTTGCCTAAAGTGCTTCCACAGCGCTCTCCCAGCTTTGAAGCAGCGTGCAGTATCATTGTCGGAACCACAAGAAAACATAAACCAAATAACAGTGTTTAAAATAAATATGAGCCTGTGGAGTCTTGGCTGAGCAGACTTGGCTCAAAGCAGCGTTTTCGAACAACTCCCTCTCTCTGTCTCTCTGTCTCTCGTGTGTTTGTTTCTCTTCTGTGTTGCTCTGGCTTGACCAGAAATAAAAGGACATGAAAATTATTAAGATGTGTTATTCTAAGTGAGAGGGAAGTGGTCAGAGGGACACAGGAGACCTCCTGAGAGACCTTGCATGGGACATCACAGAGCTCCCTGGACTCCAGCTCATGCCATGCTGCTCAGGGCGCTCACAGCAGGCAGTGGCCCTGTGTGTTTGAATTTCTGCTGACCCTGTGGTGAGCGGGAGACACCAAGAGCTAGTAGTGGTGACAGCCACGGCAAAGTGGTTTGGTTGGTTTGTTTTCACTAGAAGAGCTCTGGGTAATCCGAACAACTGCTCTGAAGTTTCCAGCCTGCCAGCAGCTCCCCCCTGTTTTTACAGTGTAATGTCATTAGATAAAGTGGTTCCCCTTCCTCTTAAACACACATGCACACATGCAAACACAGGCTGCTCTTTCAAAGTCAAGTCGGGGAAGGCTTTATTCAGACCATGAAATATAATGTCAACGTGCCTACCCTGGCCCTTGCTTGCAGAGGATGCACACACATCAGGAGGGGCAGCGGGGTCCCTCTTCCTGAAAACGGAAAGATAAATCTTTACTCCCACATGGCACTGAGAAGGTAGCCACTAGCCCCATGTGGCAATTTGCACTAAATGACAAAGAAAATTCAGCTTTGGTTCTTCGGTGACACTGTTGACATTTGGTTGCTCCACAAGCCCCAGGTGATGAGCGGCTGCCAGATTGGAGGGCATAGATTCTAGACAGAACATTTCCATTCCTGCAGAACGTTCTACTCAGCGGTACTGCTCTGAAAAAAAGGGCCGACGTGCACGCACATCTGCGTGCATTCAGAGCTAGGTCTGGGAGAACCCGAGAGCAGCAGAGGGAGAAGCTCTGTCCGCTGCTCCCAAGGCGGGCCAGGGAGCAGATCCATGCATCCCCTTCCCAAGGCTAATTGTTTAAATATGGCCCTGACTCGGCCAGTAGCCTAAGAAAGTAGACTTACTAGACTGAATCTGGGTTGTGAAATACAGACAAGACATACTTAGGAAACACAGAAATGTTCCCATCTGCTGAAAGCAAGGGGATTTCTGCAGACTCCCACGGGCTAAGCTCTGCGCACTTAGAGGTGGGACGCACCCTGCTGTCCACTTGCCCACGTCCCCTCTATCCTTGGACTGCACCTGGCATTGATCTGATTTCTGCACTTTATGGATGAAGCAACTGAAGCTTGCAGACATGCCAGAGCTCACCCAGGGCCATGTCGCTTGCACCAGGAGGGGTCCAGAGGCTAATTCCGCTTCATCTGAGCCCAGGGCAAGAATTTCATGACCCTCCCGAGGGACTAAGGGCGAGGGGGAGACAGAAGCACGATGTGTGGATTTGCTGAGCGTTTCTTTCCTCCCTGTGAACAGCAACTTGCTGGGGCAGGATATACACATATATAAATTTTAATATCCCAACTCACATGTGGTGGGACATCTACAAGGGGCGGTTGGCTTGTGGTGGCAACAACTGGGGCATAACTTAAAAAGGGAATGTAGATTCTAGAATGTCAGTGTGACACAGATCTCCCAGTGTGATGTGGGCGGGGTGGGGAGTAGGCTCACCAGAGTGTTGCCATTAAAAAAAAAAAAGAAAGAAAGAAAAAGAAAAACGGTGCCAAAGAAATCTATCCTTCCACCCATAGCGGGTATTAAGTGTTGCAAAACGCATTTCCATAATTTCACTCAGGCGCTGTGAATCAGATCTCTGCCATAAGACAGGTGGCTGAGACTTATAGGCTCGGATAAAACCCTAGCAGCCACTCTCTTCTGTCTGCCCCACCCTGATTAGTAGCATTTCCCAGATAGATGGAAACTTATTAACATTTAATTGCTCTCTCTCTCTCCCCACCAAACTAAGGAGTCTTTGGAGAAACCAGTCTGTCCTTTCAGAGGAGGAATTAGTCATGCAAGCTACAGTTGCGACATGGACCCGATGGGTTCTGTGTGCTTAGAAATTTCAAACTCACAGCCATTTCCGTGGGTCTTGCAGGATGATGAACTGTGAACTGTTACCTCTGGTAGCAAAGATTAAAAAGGCGAGACCGCCATGCATTTTAGCCAGCATTGCATTTTCAGAAACTTGCTGGATTTAGCTTGGTCCTCTCTACCGTACCCCTGCCACCAACCCCTTCACCGCACATATCTTATTTTTGGAGGCATTTTATATCCAGGAGAGATTGTGCAGTGAGTGAGTACTTAGCTTCCGAGATGCGGACTGAAGAGGCTGGGTGCTCTCTGCTGTACCCCACGGGGCCTCAGTCTCCATCATGCTCCCAGAAACATCTTAGTGAGGGCAGAGGGGGCTTACGCACTTCTCTGACTGAGCTGCCTCTGGAAAATTCCTGAGCTAAATGAGGCACCGCTATCTACTTACTTAATCACTATTACTCCATTTTAATGACAGTCAGTTTACTTCCACTGGCAATGAAATTATGCCTGGGATGCTCATGAAGAAAATATACTGTGTTCTAGCATATAAACAAGGCTTCGTGTTTATAGCAATGGAGTCAGGAGGGAGGGAATCACAGGGAAAGGTGACACAAAAAAGGAAGAGTAGAGGATGGGAAATAGGCAGGTCTGACCTGTGTGGACTGAAAGGAAGAGCCACCTAGCCCTAGCTTATGGGAACTGGTCGTCTGATGTATTTTCTGGAAAATATGAAGGCGATAGAGAGCCAGAGTGGATCCTACCTCAGTGACTCAGGCTTTCCTCCACATGTTCAAACTGACTTGACACTGCTGCCCACATAATTTATTTGAAAGCAGTTTTCTTCTCCTAGAGCACCTGGCTGCCTCAGTCAGTAGAGTGTGTGACTCTTGATCTCAGGGTTGCGAGTCTCAGCCCCACATTGGGTGTAGAGATTATTTAAATAAAACTTTTTTATTTTTAAAAAGTCAGTTTTTTCTTCCATGAATCTTTTTTTTTTTCTTTTAAAGCTCTTTACAGAGCTCTAAATAAAATCACCTTGCTTCCCTCAGTGTTGATCCCTTTCCTTCTCTTTCTTGGCTGTTGTTTCTGGATTTCACGTAACCAGTTGTTGAAACCTGTATGATCCCCAGAGGTGAACCGAATGACCCCGGGTGCTGTGTGAGATGTCATCTGATGACACGTCACACAGTCCCCATCGCAGCCTTGCAGGGAGATAACCTCTCGCTTTCATTTTGCAGGTACGGGTTCATAGAAGGGCATGTGGTGATCCCCCGTATCCACCCCAACTCCATCTGTGCGGCCAACAACACAGGGGTGTACATCCTCACATCCAACACCTCCCAGTATGACACGTACTGCTTCAATGCCTCAGGTTGGTTCCAAGGGGATGGTCTTGTGTCTGGGGTGGCCTTGGACACACATCAGTCTTGGCTTAAGTAGGGAGTCATACAGCTTCCATTCACACAATGGATGCTCATTGAATATCTCCACAGCCGCAGCAGAGACAGGCTTCCTCTCTCCGGAGTGCTTACTTGCAAGGCAGGGAGGCTGACAGGAAAGAGAGAAAGAGTCAATACCTCATACGAAGTCAAAAAGTGATGAGTGCTATAAAAAAGAAAGCCGAAGAAGAGGGTTCTGAGTGCTAGGGAAGCTTTTCTCTGAGAAGGTGGCCTGCGAGGGTGCCTGTGAGGAGGTCCATTTGACAGAGAGCCCCAACTGGTGTCAGGGAGAACAGCCATGGGCAGAGAGGACAGCAGTGCCAAGCCAGGCATGGGGGAGCACTGCAACTTATTCTGAGGACACCGAGGAGGCCAGGGTGGATAAAGCCCAGTGATCAGAAGGGGGAATGCTGAGGAATGACGTCAAGAGACGTAAGCAGGGTCCGGGTCCCATAGGGCCTTGTAGGCCATGGTAGAGTGTGGATTTTATTCTCAGTGGGATGGGAAGTCACTGCAGGGTTTTGAATCAGGAAGTGACATGAACCTAATGATGGTATTGGGGTACAAGCCAAATGGCTTGGTTTAGAAGTATTTATTCTATGTTGGGCCTGGAGAGAAAGCTGGGAGGATGTATGTACGGTAGGCCTTTGACCTTCTTGAGTTTCCTTTCCCAACAATTGAGAGCCTTGACAACCAGAGAACAAGAAAACCAAGTTAAGATGTGTGTGCTTTACTGCAGGCCTGGCCACTCTGCCTGTCAGAGGGACTTGCTTCCAACCACTGCCCTAGAAACTCATGTTTATTAGTCTAATTCAGGCTCCAGCAGAATTCAAGAATTCTCCACGTTGTGTATCTTCAGGGTCTCTTGAGAAGGGTCAAACACACAAATGTCAAGCTTTTGAATGCCAACAATCAAATGTTGTTTGACTACTTCCTTCTCAAACTGGGGCTTCTGTTCCTCAGGAAGGTCTGAGATTTTGTGAAGGGAAGACGGAACCATGAGGTAAATTCGATACGTCTTCCTGGCATATCTGTTTTCCTTAGAGTTGGGAAGGAGGGTGTTAAATTAGCTGAAGAGTGGTTAAAGAATATTGTATGAGACAAACACAGATGTTATTCAGTGATGACTTAAGGCATTGTTTGCATGAGAAAAACACAGATATCACATGTGGGAGAGTATGAAATCTGCACGGGGTTTTCAGTGCAAGTGGTAGGCATCAAAGTAATTGCTAGATTACGTCAGTAGCTTTCGGCTCTGCCGGCCACCCACTGTGGCATGAGAAGTAGGGATGGAAGTGGGAATTCAGAAGAGAAATCTAGAGATTAGGGGAAAGAGAAAGTTTCAGAGTTGATAGTTGAAATGGTGTGTTTTGAAGCCAATACATTATGTCAAATATAGGCAAGTCCCTAAACCTCTGGGGGGACGCTCACAAAAAAGAGAAGAAAACTGTAGATTATTTCTTATTCCCTGGTATATGAGCAAGGAATGCAAATGGAGTTTAGCCAAAAAGAGGAGAGTCCCCATGAGGCAAAATGGTGCATGGCCCCCACCCAGTTCCCGTACCCATATACCTAGAATGTCTGTTCTAAGGACACAATATTGAGGAAAACCACATGCAAATAAAGGAGAAGTAGACACAGAGCAGCATGGGGTCTCAATAGCTTATCTTAGTGCCAGAGGTTAGAGGGGGGATTTGGGAAGACTTTGTGTTTTAGAGGAAGGGGCTGGTCACATGAGACTGGGCTAGTGTGGGACGCACACTCGAGAGTGGGTACTACCCCTTTCTTCCCCCACTGAATCTTGTTGAGGACATGGACACAATAAATTATGTTGTTGCGAATCCACATTGTCTCCCCTGTTTTAAAAAGTTAGTATCACTTCCTAGAAAGAACTTTAACTCAAAAAACTAGAAGCTCCCACCGTTTTACCAGGAATGGCAACCATGTGGACAAGTTACTACTGAGACTTGTCTCCCTGCCCCTTAGTTTTCCCTGCAGGATTGGGTCTAGCCTCAGAGAAGGAAGTGAACCCTCCTGATTAACTTTCCTCTTCTTTGCGGGGAGGTGTTAAAGCAGCTGAAAAGCTGAAGAATTTCCGGGGGGTGTGTTCATACCCAAATGTCTGTCTTAAAGTAGTTTAAGGAGAAGATTTTTTCCTTTTCTTTTATCCAAGTTTACTTAATGGATATAGACTGCTTTTATAAGTTTTTCTTTAAGTCTTAAAAAGAGTATTTTTGGATCAACTATATGCCATCAGGACTCTGCTGGGCAAGTAGGGTGAGAAAGAACCAGCAGCCACATTTTTTGTCTTGGGAGGTAACCTCATTGAAATGATGAAACAAAAGAATGAAGAAGCTGGAGAAGAGTGTTTATCTAAGGATAAATAAATTCTGAATGTCATGGTGATGAGAGAGGTGCTAAGCGAACTATGGATCTGGATAACCTTCTGTTCTAGGCAGAGCATCCCATCGGAAAGGTCCAACTGAGAGTTGCAGGCAGGTGGTCAAGACCCAATGATGTGACCCCCTCCAAACCCTTTTGGTCTACAGGGACCAGACCAGCACAATCTTAGCAGATAGGTTCCATATGCTTTCAGTTTCAGCAGTATTTTTGTAAAACATAGCCTGTGGTTTATAGACGAAAATAAGGCAGACTGTGGAAAGGCCCCATGATTTTTATTTTGATTGCCTTATATCTCAGGCCCTGGTGACTTCTGTGTTAAGAGCCCAGAGAACTGGCTTGAATTAGTTCATTTTTGGAGTTTGCCTCCAGTAAAATGCCTCATTCTTTTTTGAAGGTAGAATTTAGAAGATGTTACATTTATTTGTCTACTCATTTGCTCATTTACTCGACAAATATTTATTGGATATCTAGAATGTATCAGGCGTTGAGGAAGATGTCTTTCTATCTGGCACTGAGTCACTGGCTAGACTGAGTAATTAACATTGCTCCCAGCTATTTTGGGGCAATAGAAGCACTGTTTAGAGGTGCAGCCCACCAGGAAGCCCGCCCCAGAGTCTTTCTAACAATTCCTTAGGTTCAGGAAAATCTCACGAAGCCCTATGCTCCCAGCAGTGCTGTGTTCATTAAACATTAAATCATTAAAATAAAAGATTGTCAGTGAGGCCCTGCTGTCTGACATGGGAGCATGAATGTATTAATTGCACAATTGGGTCACCATTCATCATATTGTGCTTGCCAGGTTTGGTGTTCTTTTTAAAAGTTAAGGGGAACTGGAGCATGAAGAAGGTCCATTTGAACAAATGCTCTAATGATTTCCAAAACTGTCTTAGTGTTTTTTACATTGTATCCCATTCTATCACAACCTAACCCTTAGAAATTTCTTCCCAGGGCACTACTGTTGCCTGAATTCGGGGAAAGTGGTTCCACCCCTGCCATGAAGAAGTCATAATCCAAGTCTGTTTCGGGGCCTGTGCGACATAAAGTATCAGAAGCTTCTCATGGGTCAGGCGGGTTTCTGGTGGTATTACCAGAGCAGACAGTGTAGATACTCTTCACGATCTCCCAGGGAGGCTATCTGCCCTGCTTTTCAAATGAGGAAATTATTGGGAACACTTTTTGAAAACTGTAAAAATCTAAAGAAATATTAATTGTTATTGTTGTCCATGACCTTGTGGATTCCTTAAAAGTAGAAACAGGAACATGTTCATCTTTTTTGCTCCTTTTTATTTTAATCTGTTTCATGAGTAATGCTTAAAATGAATAAATGAACTGATATATCTTAAACTTTTTAAAACAGAGTTTCTTATGGCATTTCCATTCATGGTTCATCTAAACATTTCTTGACCTGTTCATCACTGTAGACCATTTTGGGGGGGTGGTTAACATCTTAGGTATGTTTTCTGCAAGCATGGGCCTGTGGGAATTATATCGATACTTCCTCTTTCATTCATTCGACAAGTATTTGTCGAGTGTCTTTCTGACCCCGTCATACATAAATGTTCTGGCCAAGATAAATAAGGTCACTAATTATCACTACTCAACTTCTATAGCTCTTTGGAGGTGAGGGGGTTGGGTAGCAGGGGTTAGGGGTTGAGAGATGTGCCATGAACAGCCATCATGTAAAATGAACAAGATAATGTGAGGCAGCAGTAAGTCAGAAGGAGAACTGTAAGCAAAGATGTGATGGTGATATGTGTGGGGGATTGGTAAGGGGCTGGTTGAGATTGGTTGGTGAGGAGAGGACTTACTGAGGAGGTGACTTTCTCTGAGACTCTCTTCTGGGATGTCTTTTACTTAGCCTTTGCAAGAATGGCTTTTCTTAAGACCTGGTTTTCTCCAGGTGAATAAATCTGCCGGTTGTTTTCACAATGGGTCAAAGAAATAGGCAGGTCAAGGGACATGCCCTTTATCTGTAGGAAAGAAGCTTCTGGGACCTGGAAGCAACAAAGCCCTGTTTTGTTGAACTGATGTTTCTGTCCAATGTTATGAGGACCTCGCGATTTATGACAGAACACCTAAAATGCTTGTGGTAACAGCCTTCCTTGTGATAGCAGTCTGCTGACCTGCCTCCATCCATCCATCCATCCATTCATTCATTCATCCATTGATCCATCCATCCCTTTCTCCCTTCCTCTTTGACAAGAAGCAACATTGAGAGAAATCAGTCTAAGAAATAAGTTGCCATCTTGTGCACAGACACAGAAGTGCATGCACATACATGCACACACACGGTATAAAAGTTATCATCCACACGGGCGCCTGGGTGGCTCAGTGGGTTAAAGCCTCTGCCTTCAACTCAGGTCATGATCCCAGGGTCCTGGGATCGAGCCCCGCATCGGGCTCTCTGCTCGGCGGATAGCCTGCTTCCCTCTCTCTCTGCCTGCCTCTCTGCCTACTTGTGATCTCTGTCTGTGAAATAAATAAATAAAATCTTAAAAAAAAAAAAGTTATCATCCACAAATGGATCCATTCTCCCTGCAAAGCCAAGCCAGTTGAAAGCTCTCTGAGTGTTTAGATCTCAATACAAGGTCTAGTTACCAAATAGAGCTTTAATAAAACCCCATCCTGACTAATAGAAGTAGACATCAGTTTTGCTCCTATGTTTTTAAAGTTCTTATGGTTTTTCTCTTTGCTGCTCCACAGCTCCACCCGAAGAAGATTGTACATCGGTCACACACTTGCCCAATGCCTTTGAAGGACCAATTACCATAAGTACGTATCTCTTCTGACTTCAGTGGGGTGTTCCCATTCTTGGGAAGGGGATCAGGTCTACTTTCTGTGTTTCATATTTGAGTAGAAGAGCAGTCATTTTCCCAAGGCGAGGGACATTGGGTGTGATTCACTGTCCCTTCCCCTTTTCCTACAGTGGCTTGAAACTGCTATTCCGTTGACCCCAACACATTGTTCCTCAAATTGCAGTCATTTGAAAACTGCTTTCACCTTTTTGGGCACCTCTGTGTACACAGCACAGTCATTTACTTGATATTTTTCACTTAATTGGCCTATTCTTTTCCGCTTTAAATGAGTTTATTTAAAAAAAAAAAAAATAAAAGCCTGCAGCGGTGCCTGGGTGGCACAGTTGGTTGAGTGTCTGACTCTTGATTTCAGCTCAGGTCATGATCTCGGGGTTGTGGGATCGAGCCCTATGTCAGGCTCCATGATCAGCGGGGAGTCTGCTTGGGATTCTCTCTCCTTCTCTGCCCCTATTGCTCATGCTCGCTCTCTCTCTCTCTCTCTCAAATAAATAAATCTTCAAAAAATAAAACAAAATAAAATAAACCAACAATCCCCTACAAATGGAAAACAAAACCCCCAGTCATAAGCAGAGGGTATGCTTAAAAATACACTTACATGTAGGACAAATTAAATAGTCTTCTTAAATTCTAGCTGCTTGAAGGTTCTGAGTCTGAGCCATGTTCTCTTTCATGGGGAGGGATTAATAAGGGCGAGGGGGAGATGCATTCCAGCCCCCTAAATTTTCTGTTTGATTGATTATTTGTGTACTGGAAGAGAATTCTAATTTAACTCTAATTCTAATTCTAATTCTAATTTCAACATTATTTATACCACATCCACCTAAAATCATCTTGATGATCCCAAGATGTAGGCGTCTGGCAGTATATGAGAACAAAAATCTCAACCAAAATTTTCAAAGAGGTCAACTTATTAACCCTGATCTTATGGCCTCTGAACCTCACTTTTTTTGAGAAGTATCATAATGTTGAGGAGGCCTGACTTCTGCCTCCTAAGAGACAGACCCCTTCCTGTGCAAGGGAACAGAGGTGGCAGGCGACAGAAGGATGAGAATCATCATGGCCACGCAAATCCAGCCCTGTACCGTTAGGCCAAAAATTGTCCCCAACCCGTGCCTCATGGAAAGGGAGGCTCACAAGTTCAGATGTGCTGTCTCAGTCAGGCTTGGTTTGAATCCTAGTCCCTTGCCACCTGGGTGATCTCAAAGGAATGACTGTCTCTCTGAGCCTCAGTTTTCTCATCTGGATATTGGAAAACCTGTGAGATTTGAAATGAAAATGAAGAAAAGTAGTATGTCCAATGCATGTCAGGACCATAGTCATGTTCAATAAACTTCCCATTTCCTTGGTCCCCAGCAATACCTTTCAAAGTCCAGATCTGTAGAAATTTGGTCAGATATTTTTTAATCAGATCTACATCTGGAGAGATTATCAGAGTGTTTGAGATTTTGCAATTTTTTTTAAGATTTATTTATTTATTTGAGAGAGAGAAAATAAGTGAGGGGAGGGACAGAGGGAAAGAGTCTCAAGCGGAACCCCCAACCCCCACCACTGAGCACAGAGCCCATGTGGGGCTCGATCTCATGACCCTGAGATCATGATCTGAGCCAAAACTGACCGAGCCACGTAGGCACCCTTGCGATATTTTCTAATGTATGTTTTACTAATAGTTCTACTTGGGCAAGCCAGATAGGTTAACAAAAGGAACATTTTGTCCAGTGCAATATAGCAGAGGATAATTTTAGCTAAATGCACACTTATACGGTGAGTGGCCCAGACTTGAAGGCAGCAAATCCTCTCAGGGAGGAGCAAAGAATGAATTTGCTTTGCTTTTCCTTCACCTGTCCATTCTAGACATTTCCTTGTTTAAATCAAAGATTCTGATCTTTATATACCTCCGTGCCTCTTAATTTCAAGACTGAATCTCACGGAGGATGGGCGGAGGCTCAGTCATCATTTAGGCATGCTGATTTCTTAGCCAGAGAAGGGGTTCACGTAGACTGACAAAATTTGCTCCTTAGAAGAAAAGCCTCTTTCTTCATGGATGTGCAAATATATATTCCTTGTTGAGACTGCTAACCTCTTCATGTCCTACTTCCAATCCTTTCTGGAAGTAGATGGAATTAACAGCAACAGATTTTATATGTACTTGGAAGGGAGAAAAGGAACCAGTGGGAGAACTATCATTTATTGAGACCAAGTCAATATAGGATCCTGTGCTAAGCACTTCACATACCACGTATCATATAGGGCTCAGAGCAAAGGGGAGTAGCATCCTCATTTTACCAATGACAAATCTGAAGCTCAGTACCAGCTTTGTCTAAGGGCACACACAGCTGAGATTCAAACATGGGGACTTCCAAACACACCCTCATTCCCCCTCCCCATTTCCAGCAGGTGCAGGTGGGCAGGGGAGGGTAGACTTTCTTAGAGCATCCCCTGCTCCCTGCCCCCCTGACTAGATAGGTAGTTAGGTGTTGTTTTGCTTGATAATGAAGAAAAATAGCTTTGAAGTCACTGTCTTATGTGACAACCCACAGTCTTTCCTATACTCAGCAAACGTCAGCTGCCAAGTTCTGAAAGTGCCTTCTCTTTCCCCCAGCCATTGTCAACCGCGATGGCACCCGCTACAGCCAGACAGGGGAATACAGAACGAACCCTGAAGACATCAACCCCAGCACCCCCGCTGACGATGACGTGAGCAGTGGCTCCTCCAGCGAGAGGAGCACTTCAGGAGGCTACGTCTTCCACACCCTCCTTCCAACTGTGTACCCGACCCAGGACCAAGATAGTACCGGGGTGTCTGACAACCCAGAGAATACCCCCATTACCAGTAAGGAGAATGAATCACTGTGCTTTCCCGTGGTAATTTGTTTACAAAACCGGCTCTGAGCTTCCTGGGTGATCAGCATTCCCTTGTGTGTTGATTGTCTCCTGTCTCTAGAAGTTGGGGACACCATTTGGGGAAGGGGGTATTATGGTAACCTGTAGTCATTGCCTGCTACTGTCTGCAGTGTTTTGTTTTGTTTTGTTTTGTTTCCATCTTCTTCTCTGTTTTGCTTACCTTGGGGTAAGAAGCGCCATACTGGAAGATTTTTTAGAAGACTTTCTTGTTCTTTGGTCCCAGGGATGTGGTGACAATTCAGGCATGCTACAGAAGCTGTTTTTATGTTTACATGTTTCCTTCTTGTTCTTTCCCACCTTTGGATAAGATTGTTCTCATAATGTTGGGATCCTAACAGATGCATACCATCCCATCTACTTTTTTCATCTTAACTCTATGTTTTTATGTTTTAACTTGATTTATGCAGTATTATTGATGGTGCGATATTCTGTCCTATTCGTCCATGATTTACTAAACAATTCCTTTGGTTTCAGTCTAAGGAAGCATATCTAAAGGAGTTACCTGATCAAACTCAACCCACTTAAAAGTTGTCTCCTTGCAGCCTCTAGGGGAAAGCTGTTAATACTTGCGTGGTAACGTGGATAATTCATTACCTGGGGACTGTGAGAGTGGAAATATGGCAACATTGCATTCGATTTCTTTGGGGTTTTGTCCTTTGTGCTCCACTGTCCTTGGAAAGTGTTTGCATCTCCCTCTGGCCTCCTTCTTTGCTTTCCACTTTACTTTTTCCCTGTGGTTTAAGACGGGTTTCCAGATTGGCTGCATTCCTTCTGTGGAGGATTATTCGAACTGAAGTAGGATATCCACGTTTTGGGCAACTTTCCTCTTATGGTGTGGATTTTCTTTTGTCCAGGCTTTTGCTCTTGTGGGGCAGGACTCTGCTCTCCCAAGGGTGTGGCTGACATTCACTGGTTTGGGAATGCGCTGCATAGGGCCTTTTTCTGTGCCTTGTCACCCAGAACTCAGGGTGACCTTCAGAGCACTATGATTTAGCCAAAGGCTACTTGCTCAACAGTGTTTTAAATTTCTGTGAGCAGCTTGCTAAGGATGGGGGAGCAGTACCAATGGGCCCGAAGTCTGGTCATTCTCTGCAGATCCTTTGAAGCATTTTCAGGAAGCAGACATTCTCAAATGGCTGATGCCTTCCCAGACTACTGGCTCTCTGGAGATTGCGTCACCTCGTTTCCTGTGGTCCCATGGACAAACTTTCTGGAGAGGAGCTTCTGCAAACCCAGTAGGCCCTGCTGCTGGGGGCTGGCTGCCCCTGAGTTCCCTGCCCTGTTAAAGTAACCATGCAGAAGGCTCCTATCATCAGAGCATGCAATTTTGTCAGATGTTGGCAAACGTAACAATTAGTGGTCTCAGCGAGAGGCAGATTGAGTCTACTCCAAAGTACTAGTTCCCACCAAAGAAGAAAATCGTGGCAAAATATACCTTTGAGGAACTAGGTGAAATTCACATTGAAGTCATTATTAGTCTATATCAAACAGTGAGTATTACACATGTACTTTAGAAAGGCAACAAGGACATTTAATGAATAGTCCGCACATCTTTTAGGGATTGCACATTTCCTGCCCAAGTTAGGTAGTCAGCATACTTATTTTGAGGACCTACTATGTACCTGTTCTAATGCTGGGGGATCCAGTGGTAAGTACCATTAGAAAGTAATACGGAAGGGAAATAAGGACCAATATTTGCCAAATGTTAACCAATATTTGAGGTCTTCTCTGTGCCTTTGCCCTAGTTACTGGGGGCCCACAGTTGGACTGACATTTGTGGAGCCCATCCACTGTTCAGAAACCAAGGAGAAGGAGTGCTTTGAGATTTCACGAAAGCATAGTTCAGGATTTGGGTTGAGAAAAGAATCTTGCTTTCCTCTTTTCAAAGCACTTAGCTAAGTTTCTCTTAGTAGTTTGGGAACAGAGAGACTCACTGGTCCAAAAGAGTGAGTCCAGGGCCAACCTGAGAGTCACCGAAGTGCTAAAACATCTAAATGGCCAGTGGCAGCTCCAGATAAATCCATGCATGCAAAGAAGAGTGTCCAAGAAAAAAAAAATCAGGTGGAAACTTGAAAGCAACCCATGGCATACTAGAAAAGATTACCACTGGTAAATTCCTGAATAGACCCCAGTTTCTGAGCCCAGTGTAGAGATTCCCAAAGCTTCATGACTGTTGGACTAAAAGGTGGGTCTTGGTGGAGAGGAGTGATTGCAAGTCCTCCCTAATGCATGCAGAAGGACAGATGTCAAGAGGAGGACAGAGAAGTGCATCTTTAGTTTGGCAGCTCATTCCTTCCGTAAGGGTCCTTGGTGGGTGGCAATAGGGAAAGCCAATAAGAACAACCACCTGGGTAGGTTTTGGCTTCCAGCAGGCTTTTTATTATAAATGTTATTTTTGGAAGAGACTTTCTGGGGGCATGTCATCAGCCTCTTTTTTATTGGTGATCTGGAATTCTCTGGAATCCAGAAACGTACACTATTCAGGAAGCAGAGACTCCTACCTTGGAACGCTCCATTTCCTTGTCTTCTGGGTGTCAAAGAAATATATACATATATATTTTTGGTCTGGCATCACCTACGTGGGTGGGGAAAATTGGAAACTCTGCTGGCTAGACAGTAGATTCTTCCATTTTCCCCAAATCTCATATGACTCCTTTTGGGAAAGTAGAAATAACTCCTATTTCTGTCTTGCTCTTGTATGTTTACTTCCTGTTGGTCTCTTCTTGGCCTTCTATAGGGCGAAGGTGGCAGGAACTCTGTAATAAAGTTTCTGAGGGCAGAATGGGTGCCTGAGAATTTTTCAGGGGGGATGCTCAGGTGGATCTGGAGACATTGTTGGTGAAATTGGCTCCTGTGTCTCGTCTCTATTCTTTGCCAGTGTGTCCTTGGCTAGCACAGAACATACTGCAAAGGTTATTGACATTTGGTGAATATAGGGTCAAAGTTTTTAACCTGGTGTTCATGGACCTCCAGTAGGCTCAATGATGGGCCCTAAGGCATTCAAGAACCTGAAATAATATACAGAATTTTGAGAATGTGTATGTGTCACATCACTCTTTTGAGGACAGAAGTCATAACTTAGATCAGATTTTCAAAGGGAGGTAGAGCTCAAAATGGCTTTTAAAAACCTCAGCTTGTTTAGGTGTTGGTCCTGATGACCTTTGCTATTCTTCCGCAGGGAAACATTCTGGACCCAAGTCCTACTTGAGAGGCAAATGGGAGATTTCAAGTTGCAAAATATCACTGATTGTCCTTTCTCAAATTTGAATAGTGTCCAGAATTTCTCTGGCTTGGGCAGTTTTGTTTCTTTGTTGGAAACACATTCCAAATTAAGAATTACAAGTGACGGAAGGTTATAGAGGGAGACTTGACAAAGCTTTATCTGATTTCGTCGTTTTGAACACACACCCTTTGCAAGGTTCCTGCTCAAGCATCAAGCTTGACTTGAAGTTAATGAGTGTGTGTGAATCTTTGAAATGTCAGTTGTTATCATACGCTACTGGCGTGAAGGATAGGCCCAGAAGACACAAGCAAGCACCTCTGAAGACACTCCAAACACAGATGAATGAAAGCAACTTTATGAAATGTTGCATCAAAGACCTTCAGTCCATGACTGGGTCACCTCATCAAGTAAACATAAAATCTCTTTTCCTTCACAGGTTGTTAAGTTCTTACTTTATTTTGTTCTGAGCCTGTGTTCAGAGGGTTCCGTCTGAAGTTTGAGTAGCTCTGAACTGACACCCATCCAGAATTTGCATTTCTCATGTTGTTCTAAGATTCCAAGATACTTCAGAAGATTGGAAAGATAAAGCCAGGCCTCAATCTTTCTTTTTCTAATCTTTGCTCTACAATAGAGACAGATGTCACATATACATAGAGTGGAGAATAAAGGTTTGTAGAAAGATCTCACTAAATGATATTTTCATAATTGATGCAGTTACCTCAACTGTGCACTCAAACAGCCAAGCAGCAGTTCAGGAGCAAATGCATTGGATGTGGTCCTGGTTTGGTAACTCACAGCCTAAGACTCAGGATCACACAGCAGCAGCAACAACAGGTAAACTGCTCTGTCTTCTGCTTATCCATTGTCCTCAATGCCAAGTTTTTCAGCATCAAGGAGAAGAGTATCCATGATCATGTCCAAGTTTGGGACTGATGTTCTGTCTCCATCCTTAAGGAATTGGTATCTGATACCATTTTGTTTATCAGAGAAGCCTATGGATCTGGGGATACGGTTAGATAATCCTCTGTGTTCTATTTGTTTTTCTTTCGGCAGCATGCACATAGAATCAGAATTAGTTTTCCTTCAGGAGCTTCAACTAGGAGATTCATTCAGAACAGATCCTTTTGAAAGAAGCCTATTAGAAAATGCATTCTCCTACTTTCTGCTGGTCTACTTATCACAGTCAGTAATAATAGAGGGAAATACTGACTTATGGATGGAAAGTGTAGGTTCTGTGTACTTGTTTGGACACTCAGCCCTCAGCTCTAAAGTGGAGGGGTGACCTGTTGTTTTCCATGAGAATCTAGACTGCCTGGATGTTTGACCATTAACTCTGAATCCCTGCAAAGTATTCTGGACTGAGAGCTTATGGGGGAAAAGAGTCCAGGTCCAGAACAATGAGAGATTACAAGCATATCTTCATTTATTAGCTTTTGTTGATTGAGGATATGGTCATATTTTAAAATAATTGGGCATTCTTTCTGCAGAAGGAGAATAATAAAAATGGTCCTTAATACTTGCTTAGTCAAATAAAGTATATTTTATTTTAACAAATATTCAGCTTAGTTGAATAAAGTATATTTTATTTTAACAAATATTCCCATAAGGAAAATAGTGCTGATGTTATGTTGTGATTTCATATCATGGTGATAAAGGTCATGCTGGAGGGGGTACGCAGAATAAAGAATATGCTATTTTTAAATGTTAAATGTTTACAATGTTTATCTTCATAGAACAAACATTGGAAAGAAAAAGTCTTGTCAATGTTGTATCTTGGGCCATTTCTGGGCTTTCTTGATAGCTGAAAAAAATCTAATCACCTTACTTTTGTTTTGGGGGATTTTACGATGGTTTCGGCCTCACTGCTTCAACTTTTTTTTTGTTTTTTTATCCACTCTTTAATATTCTTCTGGTGCACATTATGGTGGCAGAAATGGTGGTTTGGGGAAGTTTTCAAACCAGGATTCTTACTTCTGATCTTATTCGTGAGATCCTTGGGTCACTTCATTTCTGTCCATCTTTCCTGACTGATTACCTCTTTTTCAAAAATGTCCTGTTCTGCTTTGCAAAATATAGTGTTGATATAAAAAAGTGACCATGGGCAAAATTGCTGGAGGATCTGGACACTAACTGGAAAAAGGTGGAAAGGCATCTTTTTCCAGCTTCCCCTTCATGTGGCATTCTTTTGTGTGTTGGGGATTGCTGGGATTAAGTGTCTGGGATTGCTGGCAGAAATATCATACCCTAAATTCTTGGAGAATGATATTGGTTGGCCAAGATAGAACATGAAGGGCTAGGACCCTGGAGAGCTTGGTTTCAGAATCATAGACTCTCAGATTTGGAGAGCATCTTCAATAGTCTAGCTTAGTCAACACTTCCAGTGATTTGATCTACATAATTTTCCTGCTAAGTGATCTTTCTGATGGTGAGGAACACAACTTTTATGAAGAAGTTCTTTGTTGGATAGTCCAGATTATAACCTTTAAATTCAACATTTGGGAAAATATTTGTTCCACTTACAATGAATCACCACAGGCCTTGGTTTGGCCTTTGGGAGCACACACAAAAATTTAATCCCACTTCTACATTACAGTTTTTCAAAATTCAAAGACTATTGTCACACTCTCTGTCATTTGGCCTTTCTTTTTTTTTTAATATTTTATTTATTTATTTGACAGACAGAGATCACAAGTAGGCAGAGAGGCAGGCAGAGAGAGGGGGGGAAATAGGCTCCCTACTTAGCAAAGAGACCGATGCGGGGCTTGCTCCCAGAACACTGAGATCATGACCTGAGCCAAAGTCAGAGGCTTTAACCCACTGAGCCACCCAGGTGCCCTTCATTTGGCCTTTCGGACTACAGACAAGGCAAGCTCCATCCAGCACAGTTTTTTCCTCTTTAAGATGAGAATCATGAACAAGATGATATTTAAGGTCTTTCCATTTCTGACATTCTATGACCTGCAGTATGGGCCTCGAAAATAAAGTGGAACTTCTGTGCTTTTTCTATTTCTTCCCGCCATCTATATGAAGTATAGATGACTCTCTTGAGTAGTAAAAGAGTAGAAGCATATACAGTGCTATTTCTTAGGGGCTGATAATTAACCTTTCAACCGTCAATTCCGTTGTGGTTACAACAGCTTTGATGAGCACTAGTGGTACAAGTCCCAAAACAGCAACCAAGAGGCGAGAAGCCCAGGATTGGCTTTCATGGTGGTTTCAACCATCAGAGTCCAAGAATCATCTTCACACAACAACGATAATGGCTGGTAATGAGTTATTATTATCTCATTTCATAAGATCTCTTGACAGTTTTCAATAGTTCATTGACCTTAGGGATACTAAGTCTGAAATGCATTCTGGTTTCACACATGTTTTTGATGATTTTCAAAGGGTCATGAGCTCAGAGACCCATATGTTTGAGTTGATAACACTAATAAGTAGATTTCTTCTTTTTATTCTATAGAATTAATACAGGCCTGAAGAAGGCTATTAAGAGCACTATGAAAGGGGGCCAGTCTTTCTTGATGACAGAACAAAATTTTGGCTCTGAAAGATATTCCAAAGAGACAAAAGCCATTAGAAATTTCTGACTTTCCAAGAGGAAATAAAATAACATAGCTAGAACTAGAAAAATATAGAAACTCTCCATCAGTGGAACTATTCTTGGGGCAGCTACTAGTAGTAAGAAAAGACAAATGGTCACTCCAAAAGATAGCATGACTCTCAGTCAAATGATAGGAAACCCCTTTTCAGGAAAGAGACATCTACAGCAACCACTGAGAAGAGGCACAGGTCACCATCTTCTTTCCTCTGATGTGTCCGGAAGGGAAAACATGAGAATTTCTCAAAATCTTGGCTCCAGTCCACTTTAGTCCACCCTTTTGGTAGACTGAGAAATGCCAGGCTTGATTTCTCTGTGAATTGACTAACTTTGCTATGACTGGATGCTGCACTGTTGTTGGGATGGTAGCTCAGCTTGTGTTCAGAGCTCTGGTGATGTGATGCTGGAGAAGGTCAGCAGATGAATTAACAAATCATGATACATCTATGAGATTTAAAAAATGGTGGACATGTGTTTAGGTTCTGATAGTTTTCTGAAGGTGGCTGATACAACAAATGGGCACATGTGAAACCTTTCCATTCTAGTCTTGACACTTTCGCTTTAATGGCACATGCTTAATAAGTTAATAATCTGAGAGCACGGGGTGGGGGCAGTGTTTATTGGCCTGTTTTTCTTTTGTTTCTTTGGTGGGGTTATGTCCATATTTATTCTTCCGACTTCCTTAAGGAGATCGTTCGGTTGTAAAGGTCATAGCCAATTGTTTTAAGATCTATGCCTTAGCTTCAGAGACCAGGATAATCTTGGACAACACAAATCAGATGTCTCACTCTCTTCTTAAAGTGTTGGGAACTCATTATACATTCTGTGCCTGATTTTCTTCCTTTGTCAAATGGGTTGCTTGGCATCCAGTTCAGCCACTAACATAAGTCACCACAACAGGTACGGATTCAAGTATCATCTCAGCAGGCTGGGAACCAACTGAAGAAAATGAAGATGAAAGAGACAAACACCCCAGTTATTCTGGATCAGGCATTGATGATGATGAAGATTTTATCTCCAGCACCAGTAAGAATAATCAATTACAGTAGAACCATTTATGCAAGGCTTACTAATTAAACTGAGTGATGCCCAATAGTGTCTACCTTGGGAAATAGTTATTGTGGAAAATTAGCATAAACTTATGACTGACCACACTTTAGTCATACCTTGGTAAGAGTATGAAGGAAGAAAAATGGCTTTTTAAAAAAATGGAAGCCAAAACATATTTGGAGGATAAATGTGGAAAATATCTTTTATAAAACTAATGCCTCAGGTTTTCTGTTTTGTTTACTTATGTGGTCTGCTGCTGCAGATTCTTCTTGAATTATTGAGCTTTGACAGGGAATGACATAGTAAAACATTACAACAAGTATTTATTGTATACCTACTGTGCTAGGTGCTGGCAACACAAAGATGAAAAATGCCAGAGCTTTTGCCTTCAAACTCTGGCTTACTGAAACAATAGAATGTGAGTGCGAGGATATTAATTAAAGCTTGCAGGTGATTCTACATTAAAGACTTAGATGGCCCTAGAAAGCCTTAAAAGTTGGGTACAGAACTCAAGAATCATCATAATCAAAACTTTGTTGAAACCAAGGGAACAAATCTAGTTTTAACAAATAGGGCACAAATATAATGGAAAGACATTGAAGGGAAGGACGAACGTCAGTTGAGCTTTAACTAAAACAGTGCCTATTATTAAAAATGAATAGTGAAAACACTGTGTAATAGTCCAAACTTGTGACAGTTATAAAACTTTTTGAGAACAGAGATGGAAATTGATCTGAAAAACCCCCTTTATTTTTTTAATTTTTATTTTCTTAAAAAACCTCCTTTATTTTTTTTTAAGATTTTATTTATTTATTTGACAGAGATCACAAGTAGGCAGAGAGTCAGGCAGAGAGAGAGAGAGAGAGAGTAGGAAGCAGGCTCCCTGCTAAGCAGAGAACCCGATTCGGGGCTCGATCCCAGGACCCTGGGATCATGACCTGAGCTGAATGCAGAGGCTTTAACCCACTGAGCCACCCAGGCGCCCCAAAAATCCTTTAAAAAAATACCCAAAGGTCAGTCTAACATTTAGCCAGATGACTGGGTTTCCTAGACATATCTGTAATGATGTGAGATGTTGCTGAGCAGAGATGAGAATTCCGAACCTGATGCCACCATATCACCTGTTCTTAGAGAAGGTGGACCTTTGCAGTGTGACTGGACCCTCTCAGGTCACTGAAGTTCTCACTGTCCTACTGAAACCTGAGAGGACTGTCCCCACATGGACAACACCCAGGAAGGGAGGAGTCCAAAATAATAGTTTGGGATTTGAGGCACCTGAGTATATGGCATCAATACCACAAATACTCAAAATGAACTGGACACTTTATATCTAAGATTTTAACTGGCTCATTCTTTAGCCCAGACAGCTCTGCAGAGTCTGGTCTATAAAACAAGTAACCTCTTCTTAATAACTTCAGAAAGAAAACCAAATAACCAAAAACACTGGAGCTTTACTATCACACTGTCTTCTGGGTTCAGGATGTGGCCCCATCTTCCAGGTGGGACCATGAGGATAGATGTGGTCTTGATACTCGAGAAACATAGCTTTCTTGGGTGGCAACCCAAACAGATCAACCTGAAAATTTCATTTGTGAAATCAAGCTGATAGTATTACAGTTCTGAAAAGAATTTTATATTTAGTTGGGTATCAAAGTTAAGTTTGGAAGAATTAGGATGGGTTTGCACATGATAGTTTCACTAAAGCAACCGATCCTAATTTTGTCATGATCCTTCTTTCAAGTGCATCTCCTACTCCAGCTCTATCATTTTGGGTGACAGCATCAGGCCTCTGGTGGATGTATGCCTCTTTTTTTTTTTTTTTTTTTTTTTTTTTTCGGAGAGCTTCATAATGGTGGTTGGTGACCTATGGTGCTTTTCTACTGAATGTATGAATCTTGTTTTTCTCTCATTGGCTATGAATGGCTTGCTCATGAAATGCTTTGTATTTGATGAGAATACCATAGGTGTTTGCTACATATTCCGAAATGTACAGCTAAATCATATGGCTGTTAAAGGTAGATGTTCTTTCTTAGAACCATCTATAGGAAATCCGTGGCTGCTCAGAGTACGCCTTTCCCCACCAAAACTAGCGAAATAAATAAAGTGATCATATCATCATGGTATAATTTTCAGGAATCTACCTCTTCAGCCTGAGGATCTTGCTGTAGCACACTTGCCAATGATACCAATCCCTTGGGCTTTCAAGCGCGCAGGGCCATTACGGACTGCATGGATGGGCCAAAACTCTGATGTTCTTGGTTCTCCTCGGTGGAGGGCTGGTATTTGCAAAACTGTTCTTCCTTCTGCTGCAACTCCTTTGGCTGCTTTCTCCAGAAAAGCTCATGTTCTGACCCCAGCGTCTCCTATGACAGAAGGCAGAGGATCCTGAGGTGCTTAACAATATGGCTGAACCAAGCTGAAGTCCTCTATGCTCTCCCTCCGTTTCCACTCAACCATCTATATGAGCTGGTACAGATGATTCACTGTATAGACCAAAGAAGGGAGAGATGTGCAGAACAAGTGGTGAAGGCTCACGAACTAACATTTTCCTAATTGCTTCAATCATCATTATAACAGTTCCAACCACACCACGGCTTTTTAGCCACCCAAAACAGAACCAGGATTGGACTTCGCGGAGCCCCGGTGAATCGAATCCAGGAGTATTACTTCAGACTACTACAAGGATGACTGGTAATGGGTTTTGCATACTTCATTAAAGATTTTTTTTCCTCTCAAAGTCTATGACACTGCAAAGGTCAATCATCAGGACACGGTGGGAACAGTAGTTCATGTCTCATCACAAATTCTTAACTTTCATGAGGAAACTCAGTTCAACCTAGGAGTCATTCGTCAATCACACTGTCTGGGCACAAGATACATTATGTTGCTTTATTATAAAAATAAATACATTAGCTCAGTTTATGATGCTGCCCTCGACAAAGTGATCGTAGTAGAAAAACAGGTAATCATTAAGAAATTTCCCACCCATTGATTTTTCTCTTGGGAGAGATGAGTGGAGTCACTCAAAAGCATTGAGCGTAGATGCTCGGAGGTCCTATGTAGGCATGGCACTCTTAAATAGCATGCATTTCAATGGAAGAACACAACACCAAAGGTTGGTTGATAAAAAGTCACAGCGTATATAACCATCATCACTGCAGATGTGGACCAAAGTGGCACCAGCGCCAATGGAGAGAACTGGCCCCGAGAACCACACTCTCCTCTCGTTCACCATGAGCATCACGATAAAGAGGAGACCCAGCATCCTGCAAGCACAAGTAAGGAGGCTGGAGGTCAGCAGTGCTGGTGTCCATGACTTAGTGAAGTCTTTCCAAAGAATAGGGAAGACTTTGTTTTAGACATTAGCCACATCTTCTGTCATTTCTTTTATCCACAGAGCATGCAAAGCTGCCAAATCTACACACTAGTTTCAGAAATTGGGAGAAAAACACCAACTGGTCAGGTTGCATGAAGGGCCAAAATGGTGGAAAGCTTAAAATTTTTTTTTTTTAAAGGTCTGAGATACATTTTTTTGTGTGTTAGAGATTCTTCGAGGCTCCATTTGGGCGATTTGTGTGTATTTATAGAAATATGTGAGGAAGAGTGTATCTTTTGGTGCCAGGCAGTGGGGTCTGGAAAGAGCTTGACAAACGCGATGATCTTCGGAATCCTTCTCTTCTGTGAAGATCTCTGACGAATCCAGTTTCTTTTTTTACATTCTGTTCCTCACTGCACTGTAGGAAGGCATCCCTTGTACTCTCTGCAAGAAGGTCAGTAGCTCATAGAGACTATGTTTGAATTTCTGTGATTGTTCTTTTTCTGTTTTTAAGCCCAGAGTAACTTGGGGAAGGCTTTGATGCTGTTATTCCTACTTAAGTGCCAACATCTCAGGTTTCCCCAAACAATCTCAAGTCTCACTACAGGTCTTGAGGACGGGACCAAAGAAAATAAGAACTATATACACTTCTTCTTTTATCTCTCTCTTGGCAATATGCCCATCGTATCTGGAATAAAAGAAGCTTTAATTTAGGGTAACAGCTTGTAGCATCTTTAAAACTATGGTTTAACTATCATTCCCTTAGTCTTGGATACTCTTAAAGCAAGAATGTAAGAAGTAGCCACTTAGAAACCAAAGGGAGACCCCAGAGTTTGAGGGAGACCTTCAGACAACAAAAGAAACATTTCAGACATCAACTAGGACATAGGTTTTAAGTGCTGGGGATTGTACTGAATACATCAAATAGGCCTGCATCTCATTACTTATCCCACTAGATTTCATTTTTGTGTGGGGACTATGGACTGAACAAACAAGAGTCTTCTGATAGAAGGAGGAGGTGAGAAGCAGAAGTCTCTTCGGAATGGGATTCTGTACCAATCCCCCTTGGAACCTAAAAGTACATCTTAGAATTTAAGACCGTTTGTACTTAAAAAGAAGATAGCTACATGAGAGGCTTGGAATTAATGAGCCCATTGTCAGAAGGTTGTGGGGGGGTTATGGGGGGGCACATCATTCCTGGAGGGTAGTTGAAAAGCCAGATGTGACAGAACCTCACAGAGGAAAAGGGAAAGCAGTAACCACTTAGTACTTGCAAAACATAAACAGATTCTGGTTGGTGACCTCTGGGCTTTATCAAAGGACATTACAGCTTCTAGAAGAGATTCAACCTTCATATTTTACACTGGAAATCCTATATTCTGCTAATCCATATGTTGAAAACAGTGGGTATTTAAACTGGATATTCAAAGGAGTGTTATGTTTATGAAGATAGTGTAGTGTGTGCGTGTGTGTATGTGCATGCGCGCACATATATTTCCGTCTTTTTTCTTTCTTTTCTAAAAGATTTTGAATAGACAGTTTATGTTTGGGTTACTTTCCCCTTTTTGGTAATTAAGTTCATAGTTTTTCTAACTTCATTATTTGTCAGGAGGTAGTGATTTAGTCAGTGGGAGGTAAAACAAGATTTGAGACTTCTTTTTCCTCCCTCTGGATAACCAGTTAACCCCAGGAATGTTCTGGCCAATGCAAGGGTAAAATGAGGACACAAGTTGTATTTTTTTTAAGATTTTTCTTATTATCAAATCACACATATCATTTTCTAAAATTATGAAATACAACTGGTCTTACCAGTTGTAAAAAATACTTTGGCTTGGCAAGGTTATAGGCTCTCATTTTCTTATTGAACTAAAAGTTTGCTGTTAGTTGCTGTAAATGAAAATGACCCTGGCTTTCTGGTTTTTCCCAAAGATAACCTGATACAATTTTATTCCATTCAATTTATTCTTTTTAAAACTGAGCAATTAAAACACCGAGGGGTTGAAATGTTTAGCTTGTCACACGTTCCTATTGTTTATATAATGCCAAACATTGGCTAGAATAGTTTTATTCCATTGACTTCATTTCATTAAAAAGTAATTTTGGCAATTTTAGATACCACATAGACATAACCTCATAATGTGCCCATCATTGTCAACCTATTTCATGCTGGGCAAATCCACTGCTGGTGCATTTCCAGTGCATGTGATCATGGATTATGTGACCACCATTTGAGAAGGCCTCCCACCATGCTGATTTTGTCATCAGTTGGTATATATAATACATCCCCCCCCCGCCCAATCACGGGAGCAAAAAGGTTAATTCTGTGAACACACAGTGCTCTCAGACGAGGATATATGAGGCCATAGAGTATGGTAAACCAAGAATCGTACTGGAAATTCATAGACTGTGGTCCAGCCCTAACTTTGTGTGTGCCAATCTGGCTGTAAGATTTTGAGCAAAACTACTTTGGGTCCCAGTTTTCCTATCTGAAAAATTGAAGGATTGGGCCACTGATTTCTAATATTTCTTTCAGAATATCAGTGATCTCTTTCCATGCTGCTTTCCTTTTCTACCTTTTCTCTCCCATGTGTATATGGCCTTAAAGTATTAAGATATGTGTTGGTAAAGAAATTGAACAATAATGGCTCCCAGCTGACATTCTTCTCACAGCTCAGGGAATCCCTAGTAGTACAATGGAAGAAAGAGCTACCCTCAAAAGAGCAGTGGGTGGAGAAAGGGTGGCATGGGGAATACTCCCAATCACCAAAAGAAGACTCTCATTCAGCAGCAGGGGCAGCTGGTAATGGATTGTTTAACTAGCAGACTTGGGTGGAAGCTTCCTCTTGGGTTAAATATTGAGCATTAAGGACACTGAATAGAAAGACATTTAAGGAATTGTCACAAGATATTAAGGTTCCTAAATAAATTCTAATATGGGCAATACAGAGCCAATCCTTAGATGCACAGAACAAATCACCAAAACAGGAATGGATATAGCATACATAGGAGACCTAGAGAATATGTCTTTTGTGTATGTCACTTTCGGGTCTAGTTTTGGGCATCTCCCAATGAGATTGTGGCAGAGACTCCGATCTGACCAAATACTCCCTCTTGTCTTGTGACGGAATCTATAACATGGCTTTATGAAATACTGGGCACATTAGAACACATTTGGTCAGAATCCTAATGTTGGAAGAAATGGAGCCAGATCGTTAGAAAAATACCTGTCTGATGTCATTTAGCACTTTGGTCCTATCTATTTGGAGATTTCTCTTTGAAAGAACCATGCTTTCTTCTTATATTTAGAAACACACTTTCTCTGTTGTTGGTGGGATTGTGGAACTTGGACTCGAGTTCTGCCATCATCTCTAAGTGATGCCAGATGACTTTGGCTCTGCAAGCTGCAGTGCATGATTCTTTTGTCTGTGTGGCAGAAACATGGAGATGCATCCTGTCTTGTAAAAGCATATGAATTCCGTATTCTCACTTGGTATCAGAATAGTCCTCTGTTTCCATTTGCGACATAGAAGGTAATGCAGAATGTCCTTGCGGGGTGTCGCAGCTTCTGAATGCGTCCCTGGCAGAGACGTGGATTCAGTGACTGGCTAGTGGTTGGTACTAAGGAGCTAGAACTGGACTCTTCTCTACGTATATATCTCCACTGGCTCAGAATGAAGCAAAAACACGTGCTGAATTCTTATATGTCCCTTGAGCTGTGAATCCCATTGTTAGAACGTAATGCTTCTAATGGATTCCATTCATGCTTTTGAGATGAATGTTACTTATTTCAGGTTTATCTTGTGGGAAGCCCAATTCCTCCTCAAATCACTGCCAGCCTGATGTGCATTTCCCTGGGATGGGGTTGTCTCAGAATGACATCATGTGCTCAGATACTTCCTCCTTTAGGCGATGGTGACCATATGGCATGTGGTTCAAGAACTACTTCTTTATCTTCACGTGATGACTGTAACTCATCCTCTATTCATGCAGGGATCATTAATGCTTTCGTAGCCTTTGGTTCACATGCTGAATGCTAAGTAAATGAGCATGAACAAATCCAGACCTGCTGAAACAGTCTGTGTTTACACAACTTCTTGACCCTCTATACCAGGAAGATGCTTTCATTGTCTTATCTAGAGAGTTAAGTCTTTTTAACATTATCAGCATGTGTATCCCTGGCCAGATGTCAGCTAAGACTTTGACACTTGCTTGAACTACATGTTCACAACAGCCCCAGCCCAAGACGGCCATCTAGATCAAAGAACGACAACGCAGAGTCAAGAGGACAGCTCCTGGACGTATTTCTTTGACCCCATCTCACATCCAATGGGACGAGGTCATCAAACAGAAAGATGGATGGGTAATAGCCTCTGAGCTTTTTTATATGCTGTTTTTGAAAGCCACCCAATAGCTATTTACCTAGAAATGTGCCCTTGATTTTAGACCAGTCTGCTTCCTTAAGGAACTTGAAGTTTCTTTAAAAATTAGTTTTCTAAGTAGGGGTGATATGGATATTCATCTGAATATGAAATCCTAGACTGAGACTGAAGAATTCGGCCAGAAGGTTAAAAAAGAATTAGTTCTAAGATGGTGGGAGTGGAAGTTATTTTCTCTGAAGAAGGAGCAGTCTTAAGATTTCTTTTACATCAATTCAGTGACTATTTTCATTGTAGACCCAAAGACATAACTTGTCCTTGGTAGAGAAATATTGGAGGTCAAACATTGGCGAGTACTCATTTCAAACAAGTAACTGAAAAACTCAGAAAACATTATTATTCACTCTTTCTACATTTAGAGAGAAATACAGCACCCAGTGACTTAGGATTTAGACCACTCTTGGCCCTCAATAAATGTTTTCAAATGTAATGAATGGACAACTTTTATACGGAATGGAATCCCCATTTCCTTAAATACCATTCTTATTTACCTATAAGCAGTTAAAAACAGAAATGAAAGAAAGTAAAAAAGATACTAGCTGTAGTTCTTCAAGAATGGTGGACTGTGATTATATTTGACTAATTTTTATATTCCAAAGGAATTCTTTCTTTATCAGAACAGATGACAGCTTTCCCAAGAGAATCTGTAGGAGCTGGCAGCAGGCGGTGTCATCCCTTTTCTCAGTCTTTACCAGACTGAAGAACTGATGCTCCTTACTATACCCATGAATTGAGTTACTCAAGTTTTTTTTTAATTATTTGACAAGATGTCTTGATCGCAGAAATGTCACATTCCAAAAAGGGAGATAAACCAAAAGAGTCAATAGAAGGATGTGAATTTTCAGTCATAGCATTGAATATATTATCTAGATCCAAACAGCCAAGGGTATGCATAACTTAGACTGTATTGAAATGTGTTCTAAGAGCACAATGATGATGTCCCTTGATATTGAATTGGACAAAATTATCTCCAAAATGAATCCCACAGTTTCTATGGCCTCATTTATTTATGCTGTACCCCAATATTAATGATTAGGTATCCCTTAAGCTACAGTTGTATTAAATATCTTCTAATGTGCAGTGCATTGTAGATACACCATGTTCCATGCCCTTAACTAATTTAAAATAAAGCTAGGAAAAGAAAACACTTATCATCGATGATAAATCAGAATATATCTAACAATACTGGACAATAGGTAATAGATATCAAATGAATGTTGCCAACAATAAACACAAACATTCAGAGGACCCTCCAGAGAGTGTCAGAGAAAGATGGGTCTAATCTGGGTTTTTCAAAAAATGGAAAGAAATATGGATAGTCAGAGAAAGGAAGTCGGGGAACATTTCATAGGAAGGAGACTCATGTAAGGAGAGGGATAAAGGAAGGGAAACCAAGGAATGAATTTTTCAGAGTGACTGGGTCCATTTGTAATAATGGAAGATGAGTTTGAATGTCTAGGTCATGGACATTAGGTTGCGGGGTTGAAGTACCACATGCAAACCCAACATTCATGTCTATGCACATGACTGCTTGAGGCTCTGGTATATCCATGGTGGAAAGCCAAGCCAGTAAAAAATGTCTTCTGGATCAATATTAAGCCTCCATACTGATGAACAGAAAGAGCCTATTGAACTGAACATGTCAATGGGCTTCAATACAATGGGCTTTAACCATAGAACAGTGCAAAACATCTTGTAGGAGTCTAATTTACAAAAGGGAGGATGAGCAAGAGTGTCTAGAGACTTTCAACAGACAGGACTTTTCTGGGAGAATATCCATTTGGGGTTTTGATTTGGGTTAACTAGCCTTTCCTCCTTGTTGAAACCTGGGATAATACAGTCAGCCCCATTTCGTCCTACAAAGATTTTGATGTCCTACAAAGATCTTTTCTTGTATGTGAAGGTTTTGGTGTAGATATGCGAGTGCCCAGTGTTCTGGCGTTTCCCTCTGGAGTCATCTGGACCTGATTAAGTCTGTCCGGATGTAGCAGTGTGGGTGAACTTTGAGCAACAGTGATGGGGCTCTTGGATTGTTTGGCCACTCTTTCCCTCAGGACTTGTTATTCCAGCAACACTGATTCGTGATATTTACTAGAAACAGCACATTTAAATGTTTCAGTGACATTTGTGTATCACTCAACATGGTACATGTTAAATTCCAGAGAGACCTCATACTTGTGTTTATGGGGAGAATGATTCACTGACCTCTACTGCTTATTTCTTGCCCCTAAATGCTTCCCGTGACTTCCACGTAAATAGTTTGGATGATAATTTTATGCGTTATATGCATGTTCTCTTTGGGAAGCAGAAAGGACCAAAAGAGAGAAGAGGGTTGTTAAAAAAAAAAAAAAAAAAAGGAAGAAGGAAAGTTCTTTTGCCAAGTAAGGGAAGGAGGTGTGAAAAAATGGTGCTGAAACAGTACACTTTGTCTTTTCTCCATGATCCAGATCACATGTGTCTGTAAGGGAGGCAAGATGTATGGCATGGGACAAGTCACACAGAGGCTTTGTTTCCGGTTTTTTTGCAAGGTTTGAGAGACATATCATATGCTCATTTAGTCCTTCCAGACTCAGCAAAAATAAACAAAAATTGCACCTTTCGTACACTTTGTGTTTAAAGGAAAACCAGTTACTTCTTATGATACTTTTTAAAGAAGTCATCATTTGTTCCAGTTCTGGAGACCTGAATCAGTACGTACTTTTTTCCCTCTAATCCGGGTTTGGATATGAAAATAGTTTGTCTAGAGACAATGAACCACCCTCAGGGAGTGGCTTAATAAATTGAGCATTAACACTGGTTTGATTCCTTCAGATATGGACTCCAGCCATAGTACAACACATCAGCCTTCTGCAGATCCAAACACACATTTGGTGGAAGAATTGGACAGGACAGGACCTCTTTCAGTGACAGCTCGTAAGGATATAATAACCCCTTTGCTGGCTTGTAGTCCTGCTTCAGCTCTTCTTCCCACTGGCCTGGAAGCAGAGCTTGGTGGTAGATAGGTGCAGTTGAGAGGTTCAACCCTGGAGTATAAAAGGGTCTTCGTTATCTGTATTTTCTTGGTGGGCTCTTTAAATCTGGTTTTTGCCTGCATTCTTGGTGATTTCCAGACACATGACTTTATGTTAAGAAAAAGAAAACGATTGTGGGATTCTACCCCACTTGATTTTCCTTCTCTAAATAGTTACATGACTGCAACCCAAGACCATGCCTAAGATAGTGGTTTCTCTATGTTTTAACCATCTCCTTTTGGTTCCCATCTTTCCTCCAATCAAGCAGAAGAGGAGTAGGGTCGCTTTCTTGGTTGTGAAAAGACATTTTGGGGCCAGATAATCATATAAAATTGGGAAATTCTAGCAGCCCACAGAAGAGGGGCAAGACATGCTGTGAATATTAACAAAGGTGCCAGGGCCCGGGAACAAAAGAGGAACATTTACTCATATCTCTTCCTACTACTCAACGTCTGGGAGAAGCAATGCTAAACTCTTAGTGGCCTTAATTGCCACTGTATGGACAGGGCTATCCTAGAGATCAGCCTGAAGTCATTCACAATTTCTTGGCAGTATGAAAGAAATCCAGAATTAAGAGGGCTTCATTTCACTGCTTGCTACACATACTGGGCAGACTCCTTCCTGTGAGTGCAAGCATGTCTTGATCACCAAGAATGTAGGTAGCATAGTGTTAAGAATCAAAGGAGATGGAGAGAAGACTAAGAAGGTCCCCTCCAGTGGAGGGCCTTGTGTTTCTACTTTATGTCCCTTCTGACTTTTATTCTGGTACTGGGATGGGGATTTGGTGACCATCTTTCTCCTGGTTGTCATGTTTACTTGGTGGTGGACGTGGCTTATGGATGTGCTTTATGGAATGCTTGCACCTGTAACTCAGAGGTCAGTCCCTTCCTTAGAAGAACACATGAGAAATCAACTCAAAACAGTCAAAGTGATTTCAGATATGGGCAGTGGTTCAACCTCAAATTGGTGTATGTCAGTAGGGGCCCTGTGTTTGCCCAGTCGAGCATTTCCTGACGTTTCAGTGCAGTGAAGAGAATCCTCATTCATAGACAAGATCAAAAACCTAATAACAGAATAAAACACTAACTTCAATTTAATCTTCTTTAGAAGGGACTTCAGATTTCTTTGTGTAAATTTGATCTGAGTTACTTGAGCAGGTTTTTCTAGATTCTAGAACTTCCTCCCCTTTGGTCGTGAGAAGTGTGCTCTCTGCTATCCTGGTGTTCATTTCCCTGCAGTCCCACATCTCAAGCCACAGCTGGGTGCCCTTGACTGTGTACAGGAACACCAGAATTCAGCCATTCCCTTTTCCCTGTCTCTGTGTTCCCTGGTTTTCCTAAGTGCTACCCTCGGGCCAGGATGATCTGGGGGGACAGAGTGTCGGCTCAGACTTCGCCTTGGCACTTTACCTCTCTTGACTGTACTGAAAAAGAGGTTCTTAGGAGCCAATTAGAGACAAAACAATTCTGTTGTACATTTCTAGCAATCAGAGGAGAATGGTGGACACAAACTTGGGCATTCCTAGGCACCCACCCATCGACACTAGCTCTAGCCAGTTTCTCCCTCCTGGAAGATAATAGAGGCTTTATTTCATGGCTCCAAATTAACATTGGATTCCTCCCTCGTTGAAACAGAGCAGAGTCAGACTCAGAGCTTCTCTACCTCACATGGAGGCTTGGAAGAAGATAAAGACCAGCCAGTGACTTCTGCTCCAACATCTAGCAGTAAGGATGGTAAAGCCCTGTAGCCTTCAGCTCTGTATAAAAATCTGTAAATTATGGATGTTTCTGTAGTGTCTTTGGTGGAGGTACATCAGGTGGCTGCTGTTGTGCTGTTACTTCTGATCACAAGGTGCGGCTGGTGATGGTTCTTTGATTTTTCTGCTTTGTAGGCCTCTTAGAAGCTATTGTACATTCAGTGCAATGTGTATTTCTTAATCTTAAAGGTCAGGTTTCTTAAACTCTAGAGTTAGTGGCATGGTTTCAAAATCGCTTATATATGATTTATAATTGGTGTAAAGGTCTGAATTCTATCACTCTGTTTTCCTTTCATCAACATGTTATTTTGCCTTCATCCTCTGGACATATGCCCATGATGCTGGAAGCAGAGCCCTTATGGCAAAGGAAAGACTAATGAAAGCCTCACGGTTTTGAGCCCTGGCGTTTACGGTTCCATATGCAGGCAGCAGAAGTTTACTTGTTATTTCAATGATGTGTTTTCTCCACTTCATCAAAGCCTGGTCCAATTGAGTAAGAGCTCAAGACTGTCTAGTACCTGAGTTGACCTCAAGGTCACAGTTGTGGTGGCTAACAATCCAGGCACATGTTGGTTGTGACAAATGCCTCTCCTGGGTATTGGGATCCACCGGAATCTCTTCCACTGAATCATGTCCAGGTGGTGCTGATGGCAAAATATCGCTTCTGTTCAATAGTAGGAACGAACTGCACTGTCTTTTGCTCCATACTCATGAATAACAAGTGGAAAGCTTTTGCAGCACTGGCACGTTCTGAAGACAAGCCCCCAATGGGGGGGTGGCCTCACAATCATGGGCTTACCATTGATCCCACCTCCACACAGATAGGACTGATGGCAGAGGCGGAAGAAGAGGTGGACATCTTCCTGAAGACTCAGCTACTTCAGTGGAAGGCTCTACTTCTCACTCACCAGCCACGGGGGAATACAGGACCCTCATCCCAGTGACCCCTGCCAACACGGGGTCCCCTGGAGTTACTGAAGTCAATATCGCTGTAGATCCCAATTCTAACGTTATTCATTTCTTTTCAGGTAACTTGGCCCTTTGTCATCCGGTTTGATTTCTCTAAAGAGAGAAACAGCGCATACTCTCATACTACAGGGGGACGCTTTCTCTGTGGGCTGTGATTAGACCGATTTGTGATTTGGGGATGGCCTTTATCACAGGTCATCATTCTAGTGCCAATAAAGTTAGATTTATTTTAGATAAATAATGCTTTTATTTGCCAGTATAGTCTCCGTTTATTTTTGTGACTTGGTTGTTATGGTAGAATTTCTTTCTTTGTTCCTAATCTTGTGATATCTTGACTTGAGCCATATGAAATCAATACTTTTGTAGGTCAAAGTCGTTAAATATTAGCAATTTCATTTGATTCAGCTCAGATATGCTACCTGTTTCTTACGGCTTTACCCAACATGTGAATAATTTACATATGCTAATATCTTTGCTCTGAAATTTTTTCTTTACTGGTGATGGGTTGGTGAATTTTACTTTCGGTGAAGGGCTTGTGGCTAAACCTACTTATGATTCACACCTCAAACTTTATGATTTAATCTACTAATAATAAATAGACATGATTTCTCTTGTTGCAATGACAAAGGGATGATTAAAAATGCCTTATTCAATTAAGTTGGACACGGACCTAAAAGGAAAGTGAGACTTCTCAAATAACCAGTCTCCCTACTTCTCCCTTTCTTTGTTCCTTCATTTGCATTAAGAAACTTACATTGAAGAAAAAAGAACTAGAAATATTACTCTGACAAGAAATGAGAATTAAAATCTCTCCTCCTCATGAGAGTGATTCAGTGATTCAAGTATTTCCTGCCACTCAACCATTGAATTATATTAAAGATTTGTGATTTTAAATATATATATTTATATCTGTAGCAAGGTCTGCCTCTCCTCCCCCCCAAAAATGAATAAGTCTTATGAGAACCCAGTATATAAAACAGATGACATCTGTGATGCTCTAACTGAAATGGGGACAGAAGACTCAGAATGCCAAGTGCTTGGATTCTTTCCTCTGTGGTGCACACCCAGAGCTTCCAGAAAAGCAGTTTTTAAAAGTACTAACTTTGGTGATATTGGCAAGACAAAGCTCCTCACACCCTTTGATTAATTATTCAGCATGGTTCTGCCCTCAGTTATGAAACATCCCAAGAAACATTGTCCGTTTTCTTCCAAAGAAATGAATCTTAGAGCACTGCTCTTTTCTCTTGGCAGAATAAGGACTGTGGTTCAATCAAATGAATTTAAATTTCAAATGGCAATTTGCAAAGTAATAGTATCGCGGAACGGTTACATAGCCTATTTGTTAGTAAATAAAATGCTTTCTACAAAATTGATACTCACATATGTGGATTCCTTCTGTTCCATGGTCAAACAGATTTTCTGTGGTTCTTCATGGATTAAATGATTAGTAAGTGATTCAACTGTCATCCTTGATTTTCTTCCAAGCCACTCAGATAAAGCTTATTTCTTCCCATACATTTTTCTCTGTTTTGATGCTTAATATTAAGAACTAAAACATTTGCCATTGTGCTGGTGGTGGTGACGATGGTGGTGACAGTGGTGGTGGTGATATTGGGGGTACTGGTGTTGGCATTTTAACAAATGCTATTTTTGAGTATTCTAACTAAGGAACAAAAGAAGCTGTCTCCTCTATACAGTTACATGAGAGGTGACAGGATGCCTACTTCTGCCTTCTCTAATCAAGGAAATGGTGATGATCAGATTACTGTATTTTCCTTACAGGTCTTCATAAGAGGTGACTATAGCCATTTATGAAACCATTGTCCCTTTTTGTTGTTATTATTGTTTGTCTTGTTGTTGTCTTGCTTTTGTTTTGTTTTGTTTTTTAAGATTCCAGCATGTTGGAAAATATCTGGGGAAGAGGTAGAGGAGGAGGGGTTTCCATAGGCTGAATCCCAGATTTGGCCTGTGGACCCTGATTTGAGTAGTTCATAAGGTTGTCTCAATTTAAAGCCTTTTGGTGATAGATATTTGGGACGATGGGATTATATTAACTCTTGGTGTTGAAAATACAAATTTATATTTTGAAAAATGTTATTTTTTAAAACATAGTTCCACATTTTTTACATGTTAGCTCTCTTCATCTTACTCCTTTTTCACTTATCTTCAGGCTCTTTTTCCCTAAATAAGCAGTTGACCTTTCCCTTTGAAATTTTACATAACTCAACACCAAGATCCTTTACTGCACACCAAAACCATTTTCTATTTCCTGCCTCTGAGAAATCTCTTTAAGTGGCTCACCCTCTGAGTCAGAGAGTACACATACTCCCAGTAATCACATTTGTGTAATTCAAAGCATATAGTCTTTATTTCAAAGACACAGTATCAAGTTCCAACCTCAGATCTGTGAAGACATCATAATATTTTTGTTAGAGTGTTATGTTCTTAGATTTCTACCAAAACCACACTTCCTGTGGTCATCCTGGATGGTTTGTGCTGTCCCAGTTTCTTTCATTTTGATTAAAATCCCTAGCCAGTGAATCCAGCAATGAACAGTAATCAGTACCATGGAGCCATTCAAGGCTCCTTGCCATTGGTTTTTTGGTGACCTTTTAAACACTAAACTTGGTGATAAGATGTCTGAAATTACAAAAGTGAGGAAATGCAGGATGTAGCGGAGAACATCCAGTAATGAGCCTGTTCTGATTACTCTTTACAGAAGACCAGGACTCATCGGTTCACCACAGTGGAACGTCCCATACCACTCATGGATCAGAATCAGCTGGTGAGTTTGTGCTACTGTAGTCATTTGCTATTATCATCATTGAGCCTGCTGATGATTAATAAAGCATGAGTCAGTGTCTCGAGAAGAGTGGTTCTCAGACTTTCTTAGCACGCATCACAATCATGGAGAGTGCTTATTAAATCTCACTGCCGGGCCCCATTCTTCAGGTTTCTGATGTGGTAGGTCTATTTCTGGTAAGTTCCCTGGTGCTGATGATGCTGCAGGGACGAGGACCGCACTTTGAGAAGGACTGTGTTGGAGAGAAGTCTTCCATGTGGAAGGATCGGGAAGAATTCAGGCAGGGTCTCAGTTTCGCATTATATGCTCCAGCCTGATTAAGAACATGGGTCTTGGAGTATGAATGGCCTGGACTTGACCCCAGCTCCTGCATATACTAAGGATGTTGCTTAAGGGATTTGAGACTCAGTTTCCTAATAATTAAAAACAAGATAATAATACTTGTCACAGGGCATTGTTTTAAGGACTAAATGATGAAATAGGTATAAAGCATTTAACATAAACCCCAGCACATGGCACTGTAGCTAGCATTTACTGAGAATTTACGGTGTGCTGGTGGTGTTGTACTGAACACTTTCCATGTACTAGGGTGGACCAGATGAAGCTGCCATTTTTGTGCCAATAGTCAAATATCCACGATTCCGTATGGTTCACCTAATATTACTTTATATAATCATCCTACAAACCCTGTGACCTCTGAAAGTATGGTTAGCATCCCTATATTCCAGACGAGGACACTAAGACCCCAAGAGGGCAAGTACCTTGGCTGGGTTGACATGACTGGTGAGTTGAGTGGTGGAGCTGGGTTTCAAGCCCTGGAGTCTCATATTGCCTCTATAAGTATGTTCTAGAGAAAACACTCCATAATGACCATAATTACTGCCAGGCACGTATTATTAAATGGATACATGTTTGCTGTGACTCAGATCACAGTCCTGGAAACATTACTGCAGGCACCAAAGTCTGACATGAGGCAGGTTTACTTGTGACTGGTGATGCTGGGACCACTGAAAGGTTCTTCCGATACCGGTGACCCTGATATCATTAGTCCAGGTGACCCCATGAAAACCAGGGAATCCATCTGGACCATGGTCTTCCCCTCGTGCCCAAGTCAGGGCTGCAGTTGCTTCCGGGCCTAAAGATTCACACACTTAAAGCAAATATGTAGACGGTTATTTACAAGGTGGCTTGGTAATAAGCTTTCATGCAAGAGCACGGGATAGAAGGGTTCATTAGAAATGCTTCTAAAGTAAAGACAAAAGTCCCAAGCTCTTTACGTTCCTTGGATGGGCCATTTAGCCTTTCCCCAACTCAGTTTTCCTTTTTAGTAAAAAAGAGGATCAGGACACCTGCCTCTATTACCTCCCAGAGTTTTTTTTTTTTTTTTTGAAGAATGGGAACTATCAGGAAAATGAAAAATTTTGGGAAATGATAGGGAGTTATTATTACAACCATGCTCTCTGAAATCAAGAGAGAGCTAATCCAATTGTCATCCTTGGAACAGCACTGGGACATCTCCTCGGAGCTGGCTGAAATGCAGAATCCCCAGCTATCCCAGACCTACTGAATCAATGTCTGCATTTTAATTAGGCCTCCCCCAACACTGGGTGTTTTGTATGTGCCCTGAAGTTTGAGAAACTCTGTCCTAGACTGTTTTTCTCACAGTCAAGGCCACTTGAATTATCTCTGTGCACACGTCTCAGGTTGTATCTCATCTCCAAATTACAGTGTCAAGTGTCCGTCTTGGCAGAGCCTGCTTTCCCAGCCAGCCCTGCTCTGGCTGGATTTGCAGACCTCTAGGGCGCAAGGTGAGGCCTGCTCTATCTCGTTCATCTTCTCTGGCTTTCGCTTGAAGTGAGAATCAGGTGGGCGGGAGCGGTCTCTTTTGTTTGACTCCTGTGCAGGTGTGTATTGTTCAGGTGGGAGGTTTCATCTTGTTGTACACACACCCAGATCTTTCCTTGCTGGGAGCGCTTTTTTTGAAAACCAAAATAAAGAGATTATGATCCATTAGTGGCCTCCTTTTCAAATATCAAAGGCTGCTATGAGTCAGAGGAAGACCAGGGAGAGAGACTATACTGCTTAGATGGGCTTTCAAGCCCAAAGATCTCCAGTGTAGATGGCCAACATCCAATGACCTGTGCAGGTTAAGACGTGCCAATGACCTGTGCAGGTTAAGACGTGCCAATGACCAAGAGCCCTGGGGGGTGGGGGCAGCTAGGAAAAGCACCTTGGATTCCTGAGGTTTGCAAAGTTTAAGGCCACTGTCCTAGTGGCGTGAGGTGTATTGAACGGCCAGAGGTCTGGTAAGAATTTGTTTTGTTCCATTTTGAGTTTAACAAATACACCAGATGGCACAAACAGGAGTCATCCTCTCCAGAATAACCACCATCATCAAAATTTCACTGTCCACTGTCTAAAGTTTGACTTTTCGCAGACATCATCCTTTCATCCACCCCTGGCCATCTTCATCCCTTGCTTAACCAGACAGACTGCCCTGATTTGCTTCTCCTTCCCTTGGTAGACTTCAGAATATTGCAGTGGGTTCCCCACGGGTAGGAGGGAGCAAGTTCACTTTTGTGAGATATTTTCAAATTATGTTTTGAAGCAGTGGAGGGAGCATAAAACACAAAAGACAAAGCTTTAACTTCGGTGAGTCTCTTCATAAGAGGGATTAGAAGTTTCTTTTAAAACACAATGCCTCCCTCATTTTGATGATTAGAGTTGTGGGTTCTTTGTCTTGCGACGCTTCCTTCCAGTTTGAGATGCTTTATTTCCTTATTTTGTTTTGTAGTGGTAGAAAATACTCATTCCTCTGAAAACAAGGCATGTTTCAATAACATATTAGCAGGACCTCTAATAGGGTGATTTTTCCCAGACAGAAAGGGCCATTGCCCCCGAAACCCCTATTTTTTAATGTTTATTTTCGTGTCTGTGAAGACACTGGATGCGATTGTTAGATTTGCTTTGGACTTCCTAGAGCATTTGAGTCCTCTAGGGATCTTGTTAAAATGAAGATCCTGACTCAGTAGGTTTGGGTGAGGCCTGGGATTCTGTATTCCCAGCAGGCTCCCCAGTGATGCCAATGCTGCTGGTCTGGGGACCATACTTTGAGTAGCAAGGTCCTAAATCAGAAATAGGATGGAGCAACTACATACAATTCCCATTCTTTTTTTTTTTTCCTCCATAATTCCCATTCTTCTGTACTTTTTTAAACTTCTGTGAAATTGTGATAAAGTGGATTTTTATCCTTATCCCCATTTTCTGAATGAGAAAACTGAGACCTGGAGAGGGTAGCTTGACTCAGCAGACATCGCTAGCAAGAGGCGGAGGTGGACATGAATCTAGGGCTGCCCAGGCTCTGGGAACCCGAGGTCTTATACACGGCACAGCACTGCTGGTGAGAATTCTCGTGTTCTTGATGAACAGTGACATTTCCAGACGCTGGATTTAATCAAACCAATTCTTCTGGGGAGAAATCTTTCATGTAACACTTTGTAAATGTCTGTGGTTTGAATCTATAAATAGCTTCATAGTGATGCAGGAGGTAGAGAGGTTCGCTGTGTGTGCTGCTCTGTAAGGAGCTCGTCGTTAGGCATTGCAAACTTTGGTTGAGAGATATTATTTTTTTCCCCTTAGGACACTCAAGTGGAAGTCAAGAAGGTGGGGCAAACACGACCTCAGGTCCTATGCGGAAACCTCAAATTCCAGGTAAGTTTCAAGCTGTATGGCAATAAATAAATAAATACCAAAAAATGCATTCTTTGCAAGCTAAAAGGTGAATGAGAGCACTTGGTAGGGAAAAAAAAGGCAACTTTCTTTTTTCCGGGTCCCATAAATAGAATGAGCTAATATTCAGACCTGTCCCTGGCCTGTCCCAAAGAAGGGACACATTAGCTACTAAAGCTTCCTTCCCACATTAGTGATCCGTCACCCAGGGTCATAGCTGTCCCATACCCGGGTCCTTCCTATCCCGGCCCAATTTCTGCTTTATGTCTGGGGTTGGAAGACAGCATATAAGTTTCACACTACAGACACTTGGGAGACATGAGCGCCATGTGTGTGGGGGAGTAAAAACATTCTTCCGGTCCCTAAACGACTGTTTCTCGAGGGACAGTCTTTCCTGATCCAGACAGAAGAAAGTGTCCAAATGAGTCATATCATGCGGTAAGAGGGCCGGGACACCTGGGTCTCCTGAGCATCAAGGTTTAAGGCACTCAAGGCACATTCTTTATTTGACTTGGGGTCAAAATGGAGCATTTCTAAGGGGCGGTAGGGTGACAAAGAAGAAAGGGTTTTCCTAGGGTTGTAAATTCTCTTTTTAACTTTCCCCTCTTCAGAAGCCTCTGAGCTGAGCCTCCCTCGGGGAAAGGGAAGAATGTAGGGTGCACCTTGCCCCCTTGCCTCAGCTTGCCTGAGCACAGCTGGGACAGGAGCAAGTTGAGAGAGGGAGTGGGTTCCCTGGGCAGAGGGGTGGTGGAGATGAGATTTGCAGTACTCTTCCCAGCTCTAGTGAGCACGAACAGGAGAGACCAGAGAAAAGAACAGAAACAATGAATACTGTTACGCTGAAAATAAATTTTAAAAAAATTTAAAAAAAAAAAGAAAGAAAAGAACAGAAATGAGGCCACCTGTTGGCGTGCCCACCTCCTGACTCCATCTCTCTCCCCACCCGCACCTAATCAGGTGGAGGCCAGGCAGAGGTGGTCCTCAGCAGGATGTGGGAGGAAAACCAAGACTCCCAAGGGGGAGTGGCCAGCCAATGACTTCCCATCCTTCACGGGTCATGAGCTTCTATCTCATTGCACGGATATACAACCCATGTGGCAAGAGAACGTATTTAAGTTGTCAAGTCATATTTTTATCCCCTTAAAATTTGATTGTAAAACCCATATATAACATCTTAACAGTCCACAAGTGATACGTGGAGACCTTTGAGAAAATACAAACCAAAGGACAAAAATGTAAATCATTTGTTAGCTCCCCTACCGTCTGGAAATGCCATGGTTCCCATTTTCATAGATGTCCTTCCCATCATTTTAAAATGTAATTTATATACAAAAATGTAATTACAGCACGCATGCTGTTTAGTGAACCACCACCACTCCCAACGGGTTGCCTGCGGCTTTCCAATGTCAGTAAATATTCTTCTCCTGTTCTCACTGTGCAGAATAGAGTGGGTATGACCTAATTCCGGTAACTGATCCCTTACTCTTACATTAGGTTGTTTCCAAATTTTATTATTAGAAATAGCATGCAATGAACATCTTTCAAAACGAATTCTGAGGTCCTATCAATTCCCAGAAGCAGGAATCAAAGGCATGGGCATTTTGAAGGATAAGATTTGCCAAATGACCCCACACATACCCCGCTGCCCTGTTGAATGTGCAGAAATTCAGCCTTCCACAGGGGTGTCCTCTTTTCACCCACTAGGGCATGGCCCCCATTTGTGTTTCTTAATAAAACACAAGGTGGATGCTCTTATATAGAAGAGGAAAGTTCCTTTTGAGGGAAACATAAATTTCCTTTAGTCTCCTTAATCTCACTGTGCCAAAGGCATTTAGGTTTCTACAGGTCAGTCTATGCTTTTTTTGGAGACATGCTTCTCCTGGAGGAACTTGAAAATTCTGACTGGTGGTCAGAGTTCAAAATAAGAGCCCTGTTGGGCAGACACCTATAGCAGAGTTGGTCTGGCGTTATCTGCCAGCTGGCAGGGCCCTTTGGCTGGACTCGCCTGTGGTGCTGAGTATAGCTCTTGTTTGGAGCAGATCAATTTATAAAGTGCATTTTTGTTTTTACAAAGTGTATTTCCCAAGCTCATGGTTGTCTATTGGTTCACTCTCACCAGAATGGCTCATCATCTTGGCCTCCCTCCTGGCCTTGGCTTTGATTCTTGCCGTTTGCATCGCTGTCAATAGTCGAAGAAGGTAAGGGGATGCACCTTGGGGCCTTTGCTTTGAAAGGACATCACTTATGGGGCACCTGGGTGGCTCAGTTGGTTGAGCAGCTGCCTTTGGCTCAGGTCATGATCCTGGAGACCCTGGATCAAGTCCCACATCAGGCTCCCTGCTTGGCGGGGAGTCTGCTTCTCCCTCTGACCCCTTCCCTCTCATTCTCTCTCTCTCTCTCTCTCTCAAATATATAAATAAAATCTTAAAAGAAAAAAAGAAAGGACGTCACTTACATGTGGACTCCATGAACTTCCAGAGTGTAGCCCCTGGAACCAGCAGCCTCAACACCCTGGGAACTTGTTAAAAATGCAGAATCTCAGGCCCTAACTAGATCTCTTAAATCAGAATCTGTGTTTTTTGATAAGATCCCAGGGACTCATGTGCATGGTACAGTTTAAGAAGCCCTGCTCTGGCACGTTCTTTAGATAAAAGAGACCCTGTGATTATTTGGACCATCACTTTTAGGTAATGTTTAATCTTTCGAGGTTCTTAAATACTTAAATAGAGACACTATCTAATGAAATTTATAAAATATCTCACCTGGAAGGCATAATATTCATTGACTGATTAAACAGTATTTGGTAAGTGCACTCACAATGCACAAAAACACTGTAAAAAGATCTAGGAATTGGTGATTCCCTTTAGCCTGCTTATGGCCCATGGAACCTTCTAGAGCCCTTACCTAAAATAAGCATTGGGTTTCTGTGGCTTTCTTGCTGTTTGTGGTTTTGTGAGGGTTTTTTTTTGTTTGTTTTTGTTTTTGTTTTTTGTAATGATACTATTTTGTATTTTCTGGAAACTGTAGTTGAAAGGATCCAGGTTATTGCTTGGAAGAGCTCTCTGACAAGAGGTCTATGAAATGATGAAGACTTTTCCTTGGAAAAGTCTGAATAAAGACAATCAAACAGCGTGTGGGCTGTTGTCACATTCTCAGAGGTCCTCCTCTCTCTTCACGCCAACGAAGACCTGTCATGTCGGAAGTTATTTAAATCGTGCCTGTACCTGACCTAGCTGGTTAGTCTCAGACTTAATACCGCCTCAGGGAAATGAAGGAAAACTTCATTCTAGCAACATGAATTTTGACAGGGCCCTCCTAAGTGTGAGTCTCAGTTTCCAGGGCTCTAAACGTGCCCTGTCTTCCTCTGAGCATAGGCAGAGGAACATTGCACCTTTTATAAATGTCCCTGGAGCTTGCTTCTGACGAGATAAAAGAATTGTATTTCCAAGGAGGGCTCCCTTTATTGTATCACCAGATCATCTAGCAGCCCAGAAGGGGCTCTTGATTGAGGAGAGGACCCTGAGAACATGCTAGAATCTTTCTTGTTGGCTTTTGGAAAGCAACAGCTAATTGTGTGGCCACGTGCAGTGCATGTGCAGTATCTCTGAGGTTACTGGTTATCTGAGGAAACTAGATGATGTCACTTGAAGCTGGTACCAGTTAATACAAGTGCTATCTTAAAGTCAAATAGCTGTTGTTATCTGTACCTTTGAGAGAATGAGAAAAAGAAGTAATTTTTTATCATTGATAAATTGATTAAAAAATGATCATTGATAAAAAAGTGATAAAAAAATTACTCATGATAGCCAACTGTAAAAGGAACAAAAACTAGAAAAAGAAATCTGAAAGACCTCTTAGGAGGCTCCTATGACTAAATGGAAAGAGAATTTGTTTGCTGAATTTAAATAACGTGACTTGAGGGAGCCCTTACAAAGCGTCTTTATACTTTCCCTCAGCCTTCTTGTTTTCTCTTAGATTACTTTTGCCCAATTAAAGATGAATTTCCTATTGTTGGAAATGAGTCCTTTTGTTCCAGGGCCTAGACTGCACTCCCTCTGCTCACATACACCATCCATAAGGTTTGCACACGTCGCCATAGAAACGTTGGCCCCAGATGCTGTCCAAGTGGGAGACTCCTCCGAGAAGCATCTCAGCTGTCCCTGAGAGCAGCTGGAGTCTGCCCAGTGGGGCTGGTTAGCTCCCACGGTGCTCCCCAGCCTGTTAGCTGCAGAAAGGGGCCCCACAGCTGCCCTCCGTGCCCCCCGCCCCCGCCCCATCCCAACACCAGCCATCGCCCTAGCAACAGGCAAACAGGGACACGCGGGCCGGCACAGTGAGTATCTCACAGGGAAAGCAGCTGCTTGGATGCCGTAAATCACCATGTCCCGATTTGATAATCAGAAACAGATTTGCCACACAGCGACTGGGTGGTTAACAGCTCCCCGGGCCCCTTCATGTGCACTGCATTTCTAAAGCCGCAAGCCCATTTCTAATCCTCTTAAAAGGCTGGGGCCTTTTTGCTTTGAACATTACATTTTAGAGAGATCCAGAATCCTATTTTCATCAAAGAAAGTTTGGTGGGAAATAAGGACCCAAGGCAGGCTTCCGTTTATCCAGCAAACGTCTTTTGAGCAGCTCCTACAATCTGCGCTGGTGAGGGAGAAAAGATTAAACACGGAAAAGATGCCATCCCAGCCCGGAAGAACCTTGAGGTTTAACAGCAGAATTGACTTGCTGGATCTGAGTCAGCTGATCTTTCCGAGAACATACTCTGTGCTGGGCCCTGGTGTATGAACTCTGGTTAAAAGACGAAAGGGAAAAGCAGTTACTGAAGTTGATGGGCAAGGCTTGCCCACGGGCTTCCATGACAAAGTGACCCGTGAGTCATGCATCGTAAAGATGCGGATGGAGGGGTCCTGTTGTTTCTTTAGCTTTTCCCATCCCCTTCACGCCCCACATCATCTTCCCTTGCTGTTCGTAATCAGAGTCCTTGATTTTCCGCTTTCCAGTGAAAATCCTACTTCATTCCATTTTCTTAAGGGCAGACAATTATCTTAGGAGTCGGTTGGGTTGGTAGGTATCAGGTGAGGCCCAAGAGGGGTTAAATGCCTCTCCCATAAGGATGTGATCTGATTTGTATGAAGATGGGGGAGGGAATGTGAGGACCTTACAAAAGGAGGTTTCACAAAGCTGGAATGATTCAAGGGTGTCACTATATGGCTATGCAGAAAAGGCCTTCACCAGCTGTCAGTCTCAGGGGAATAATCATCTTTTCTGTGCTGCCGCCTCCCAGAGGGTAGTCGTTCCCCCTCTGCTCGGTAAGCCCCTTCTGTAAAGCTCCATGGTTTAGCCGCCTTCCTTCTCTCTTCAGCTACAGTCAAGCTCACTGCCTTGTTCACCCGACCTTGTTCTGTCCTCCAGAACAAAGCTGTCCAATAGAACTTTCAGTGATGATGGAAATGTTCCACATCTGTACTAATGCACAACCACTAACCACCTGTGGATCCTAGGCACTTGAAATGTGGCTAGTTTGACTGAGGAGGTGACTTTTTAACTTTCTTCTGTTCTAATTGGTTTAAATTTGAACAGTGGCCCGTGGCTAGTGGCTGCCATTTTGGGTGGCACAGCTCGGACACAATGCAAAATAAATCTCTAAGTATCTTTAAGGAGTGTTGGGGTGGGGGAAGACAGAAGAGCCGTTGTTAAGTTTCTCCCCCAAACTTTTCAGGATAAATTCCTCCATGTCACAAATGTGTGCCACCTGGTTTCTCACCCCACCCAGGCTGCCCACTCTGGAGACCTGGTGAGACGCCTGTATGGCTCCTTCCACTGCTCAGCTGACTGATGCCTGAGATTTGAGGAGAAAGGAGCTGAAGAAGGGGTACAGTTTGCTAGAGATCTCTGTCTGCCCTTTGGAGTATGAAAGTCTAAGTTGCAGATACTCTGTTTATTGCCATAACTCGTGTAGCCTCAGATGATACCCTTGGCTTCTTGGACTCTGTTTCTGGTTTTATGTAATGAAGAGGTTGGCTGGGCGACCTCTGAAGTCCCCTCAGCTCTTGTGTTCTCTCTGAAAGTTCTGTAACTAAAAAGAATGAAAAAAATTATAACTTGTCTTTTAAAAGGTACTTATTAATGCTTCTGAGCTGGTGAGCTTCGGGGAGGCTGGTGCCCTCACAGGGACAGGGCCACTCCGCACCCTTTCCTCAGCCCTTGCCCTGTGCATCTCTTCCATCAGGCTGTTCCTGGGTTATTACCTTTTCTAATAAGACAGTGATATAGTAAGTAAAAAAAAAAAAAAAGAAAAAGAAAAAAGAAAAGAGAAGGAAGGAAGGAAGGACGGATGGATGGACTTACTAGTGCCTGGAGCAAAAATATTGAACTAGTTATTTATGAGACTCATCCTGTCCTCCTGAAGAAACTCAGAGCACAGACACAGAAATCCAAAAGGAAATGGGGGCAGGACAAACCCAAGCACAGTATTTCGGTGCCCCATGGGTTCAACGTTATCCACTTTTAAAATCAGCTTTGCTTATGGGGCACCTGGGTGGCTCAGTCATTAAGCCTTCGGCTCAGGTCATGATCCCAAGGTCCTAGGATCAAGCCCCGCATGGGGCTCCGTGCTCAGCAGGAAGCCTGCTTCTCCCTCTCCCTTTTCCTTTCCCTTTCCCCCTGCTGTGTTCCCTCTCTCACTATCTATCACTCTGTCAAATAAATAAATAAAATCTTAAAAATAATTAAATAAAATCATCTTTATTAGACAAAATAACAAGAGTCCCTTGCCCCCACTCACGCACCAACATTTTTTTGTGATTATTAATCACTTTCCTACAATGTGCCGTTCAACTTCTAAACTATCCATTAGGTCAGCAAATGGGAATTGCTTTAATAAGACACCTTCCCTCCAAAGAACACCTGAGATACCCATTGGAGAACTTGAAAAAATACAAGCAGACTTCCACCTTCAGCCTTCTGGGCCGTCTTCATAGGAAATATAATGACTGGGTGGGAGCAGCCAGAACACAAGCAAATCCCAACTCATATGACTCTGGGTCTATGAACTACAGCCAGCGTTTCTCAAACATTCACTGTGTTCCAGATTCTGTCCTAAGTGCTTCTCCAAGGCCTTGGCTGCCCCATCCCCCTGAGTAAGAGCAAAACGTAGTAACTGCGATTACACTCATGTGTCAGTGCTGGGCTGTGTTTCAAGGGCTTTCCACAATCCTGTGAGACTGGTACTCTTGCCCGCCTAATTTTATGGATAAGAAACCTGAGAATCCGAGAGGTTGAATCAGTTGCTCCAGGCCACACAGCAAGAAGTTCTCAAAACCCAAGCCTTCCCAGCCCCTACCCCTATCTGTGCGGACTGCACCCATAGTCCCCGCTCCACGGACATGCCCCAAAGTTCAAGCAACCCTCCCTCCACCCCCTCCTCAAGCATCATGCCAGCGGAGACAGGATCTACCTCCCATTGAGGAGGTATAATTTCTCCTTCCCCAAATAAGAGATTAAAGTTTATGGCCTTGGCAATTCTAAAGGGAATGGCCCATAATCATGAATAATAGAGGCTTTGTCTCTACAACTCCAAATATCTAGCAGCAAAGTGAACAATTCCGACTTCACACTGTTTCCAAATCTCCAGATGGCTGGCAGCATGAATAGAGCTGGGCAGAGCCCAGGCTTCTGGTCATAAAGGCATAGATTTGAATATTGACTCTGTCTTACTAGCTGTGTGACCTCAAGCTAGTTATCAAACATCCCCAGACCTCAGTTTCCACTGCTGTGTAACTAGAATAACAGCTGCGTTGCGTGATTATTCTGCAGATTTCATGAAATTATATGTCAAGTGCCTTGCAGTCAGGAGGTGTTCAATAAATGCTAGTCCATTTCCCCCTTCCCCACCTCCTTGTTGCCATGAGGCTCTGCGGCTTTGCTTCTGTTAAGCAATCTGACTTCTAGATGTGCAGCAGTAGGCCTGGGACAGGACAGAGGAAGCATTGCATCAGGCTGAGTGGGGCAAGGCAATGCCACAGCTATGACCCAGAGATACCATCAAGGTCATGCTCTCCCATAGAAGACCTCCTGAGCTCGAATCGTGAGCAATGTTACTGAGAACCCTTGCAGTAACCATGAAGAGCTTTCCTTACATAGTTAATTAAGCCTCCTATGTGCAGTTATATGGAAGTTAACCAATGTTAGCTGATGAAAATCAATGCGGCCTTACATGTCCAGAATAATGTTTCATTTTTCTCAGACCATGCAGTCAGAACCCTGATAAGGCCAACAAAATGTCCACTGGGAGAGGAAGTCAGGGCACTTGGTTGAATACACAAATCAGAATGATTTATAGTCCTCATGTTCACGGTTTATCTAAGTCTGCAGGAACTGCTGAAGTGCCTAAAAAAGGCAAACATTGCCATCGCCTAGGATGAGGAAGGAGAATTAGAACTTAGGAGTCAGACACCAAAAGGCTTGATTCCCAATTCTTTTGTTACTTGCCGAATAAATGGGGGCAACTTACTGAATTTTTGGAGTACAATACTAGCCCCGGCGTCCCCAAGTTGGGACCACAGTTTCTCAAACTCCGTTGTGCATCAGAACCCCCTTGCAGCCTTGTAAAAGCACAGAGATTAAACCCACTCCGAGACTTCTCCTACTCGGTACCTCTGGGGTCAGGCTGAGAATGTGCGTTTCTAACAAGTTTACAGGTGATGCTTTTGCTGCTGGTTCAGGGACTCACTTTGGAGGGTTAACTGTTGGTCGGATGAAAAATGCTGCTGGACCATCCAAACCTGTCGTGATGACCTTGACGGTGGTGGTGACAATGATGATCTGTGTCATCAGAGCGCCTTCTCATGTGCTTTTTTTCTCAATCATTAGGTGTGGGCAGAAGAAGAAGCTGGTGATTAATAATGGCAATGGAGCGGTGGGGGACAGGAAGCCAAGCGGAATCAATGGAGAGGCCAGCAAGTCTCAGGAGATGGTGCACTTGGTGAACAAGGAGCCCTCCGAGACCCCCGATCAGTATATGACAGCCGACGAGACGCGGAACCTGCAGAACGTGGACATGAAGATTGGGGTGTAACACCCAGGCCGTGGTGACCTTGGAGAGAAATAGCACTTGGAGACATCACCTTAAGAAGGAGCTGGGACACTTCACAGATGTGACGTGCTACTGATTGTTTCATTTGGGGATCTTTTTTTAGTATAAAATTTTCTACTCCTTTTTGGTTTTTTGCATTTTGTTTTTTAAAGTCAAGTCCAGTTTATAAAAACAGCATTGCTTTCTGAAATGAGGACCCAATTGATAACCTGCAAGAATTTGACTGTTCCAGTTCCCACCTAGAAGCCTCCACGCCGTAGGGCGTGCTCTGGATGGCTTCTAACAAAAGCCACAAATATGTCATCCTGATCCCGGCCATCCCACCACTCCTCCTCCCAGGCAGTAGCCACCTGCTATAGACATCCCCCAGAGCTAAGAGGGGTTGGTCCCTGGGAGGATATTTGAATCAGTCCACATCCCCGCCCCCCTCCTGCAGCCCGTCCCTGGGCATTTCTTTCCGGTGGGCTAGGGGTCAGAATGTACTGGTTACAAAGCCCCTTCTACAGAACCCCTGGAAATTTTTCATGTGCTTCTGGGAAATACCCAAAAGGTGAAGCTATTTATCTGTAGGAAGCTATTTATCTGTATTTTTGAAATATTAAACCCTGGAGGTCCTTTGATTAGTATGATTTTTTTTTTGTTACTTTGTCAGAGGCATAAAGGGTTCAAGCTGATTCATAATAAACATCTGTATTTCTTCCACCTTAACCCTTGATGCTGTGATCCTTCACTTTTTTTCACCAGCCAAGTCTGGTTCCCAAAAACTCATCAGGAAGATGTGAGAAGGCCCTCCTCGAAAGTCTTCATCTCAGAGCCACTAAGCCCCCATTCAGGCTCTCTCAACCAAATCCCAAAGAGAATCAAGGAAGACAGCACTATTTTATCTCTGAGTCTCCAAAGACTTCATCCCATCCTAGCACCAGAACCGCGAGGGGGAGGAGCCTCAGCTGCTTTTACGTGAGAATGGCCACCAGTTCTCTGCCCTGTAAGGCTCTGAAAAGTCACATTACATCGCATGAGCTACCATTTGTGGCATCTCATTTCATAGACGCTGACCCTGCTAAGTCATGTCCAAAAACATTATGGGAGAACCTTTTGACCTCTTGTAATAAAAAGAGAAGCCAATGGAAATGAAAGAGAGCATAAACCGTAGCCAACTGGTTGCCACAGGTTGGGGAGGAGGGGGGCAGCTGTGTAGATCCTGTTTGAGTGTTTTTATGACTATATTTGTTTATACTTTAACAAGCCAGCTGTCCCTGATGCAGTTGCTACTCAGGGTAAGTTAAATACCTGGGAAGTCCCTCAGAAGGTTACAGGGCTGCCCGCCAGTCTCAGCAGCGTAGGCAGGTTTATGACCAAATGAGAGAATAATGGCTTTATGCCTTGCTTGGCAAGTCCTCGGTCTTTATTCCTTAGTTCAGAAGTCCCATTGGTCCTGGAACTTCCAAAGATGATTTGTAATAGAAGGAATGGAATCTATAAAGTAAGGACTCTTATAAAACGAGACCTTTTCCTTATGCCCCCACAAAAAGTCATCTCTGCCTAAACTGATTTGTTTAACTGGTAACATTGCTAAGACTGAAGAGGAAGAGAGATGGAGGAGGAGGAAAAGAAGAAGAAGGAGGAGGAGGAGGAGGAGGAGAAAATGAGTCCCACATTAGTCAGGGCTGGTCTTATACATGGGGTGATTATGAAGGAACTATTTTTAAAAGAGGGGCCCACTTTCTGCACTCCTTTCCAATTTCTGTTCTCCCCTATCCATCCTCAAGACCACCTCTCAATCATGATCTTTGAAAACTTCCTTCTGTGAACTTCCTCAGCCAGTTCCATATCCAGCTGTCAGGGTTTCTCTTTATTTTCAAGGGATAGAAAAGAAAAGGATATCTAGCCACTCCCCTTCACAGCTGCTATGTCCAAGCACTCTCTGCTTTCCAAGAGCTTTCCTGGTCAGCTGAAGACACCCTCACTCTGACTCTTTAGCCACTCTAGGATTTGGTTCAGGAGGGCTATGCCAGGTTTGATCTGTCCCCAGATTCCTTTCAGGGTCGTGGATAGTCTTACAAGTCTCACAGTTAGGGATGGTTTTCTTTTTCTAGAGATTTCCAATAAACAGGCTGAGATAGGTGATTGTTTTCTATTTTATTTTAGAATTTCATACGATCTTTCCTTTTATTACTGTTGTAGTCCACACTTGTATGTACCTCTGTGTTCACAGACAGGAATGGGAGAGGTCCAGAGCGTCCAGCCCTCGAATGTAATATCCTTCCAATATTGCCCTGAGTTCATGGAATAGGAGGTATTCTCTTCCATTTGAAATAATGATGTAATTCCAGTAAGCTGAGAGTTTAAGATGCAATTTTTCCCACAATTGTAAATCTTTTGTGTCTCCTGAGGGTTGCCTTTAAATTAGCACTGCGTGAAAAAAAAAAATGGGGCAAGAGACTCTTTCATATCCATATTTTGTAGATTCTGGCCTAGCAGAATGGAATTCTCCAGCAGAACCTCTCAAAGTTTTATATTGAGACCATGATGCCAAGAACTGATTCCATAGCCAGTGTTCATTCAATACTAGTACAACTGAGGAGTGGGAGAAAGGAACCTCTGACTTCTCTAGAAATGTTACGTGTACTTAAGAATAAAAATAACATGGCCCGTTTACCTTTATGTAATAGGTATGCCTTTCTATAAATCACTTTTGTTGAGTTTTCAAAGAATAGCTCATTGTTCATGCATGTACAGCGACTGTTGTTACTTTGATTTGTCACAGCACACCCTTCCCCTGATTTTTGTATACTTACTGATGGACCAGTAGTAATGAGGAAAGCATGATATGTATATTGCCCTGTTGAAAGCACTTATTGGAAAAATACCAAAAGGCTACTATTAAAAGGCTAAAGGAAATGGACTTGAGAGTCTCTGATTTAAAGAGAATGGAAGCCTTTGAGGGGCAGAGCTGTGATGATCTGGCTGTCTCGGTAATTTAGAACCACAAGGTTAAAATTTTGTGAAGTGTCTGAAACCTTACTCTCATTTTCTCTTAAAAAAAAATCACATGGACTTCTACCACTTGAGGGTCAGTCTTCCCTCTCTAGTAAATGTGTGGTCTACATAACTCAGACTAAATAAGATATCTTGAAGCATTAGTTCTTTAAAAACCAAGTACTACTGGACTCCCATGCAGAGAGAGAAGAGTAAACCTATTCACCTCCATTCTCTCATGCAAACCTCTGAAAAGACAATAGAGATATCCCAAAAAGGTGTAAACCAGGGGGATCAAAGGGAATGGAAGAAGAGACAATAGGAACAAAAATTTGAAGCTGGAGAGTGACAGTTCATTGGTAACAGCAAATCTGGAGAAGCTGAATCCTAAGCCAGCAGTGGGGAAGTTGAGACAGGTCAATTTCATGTGTGATGCAGAACCCCCATGAAAGGCTCAGAAATTGGCAGCATTAGCATTAGATGTGCTGGAGAAGATGGGGCTAAAAATAGGAGGATGGCTTTGAGGTCTATTTAAGATGCAGTTAGAACCCCAGATCTCCCTCTTCAAGTAGCTAAAAATCTGTTCTTTCTGAATCCCAACCAATGACCAGAAATCCATTCTCTGAAGATGGCAAAATGGAAGGTCTACGAGGGGCAACAAGGCATATCCCATTGACATTAGAAATACCATCCCCAGAAGTGAAAACATACATAAGGAATGTTGAGACTCCCTTGCCTTCTCCCCCCAGCCTGGCTTCCAGAGTGCCAGCAGCCAAGCATGTATCCATCAGGCAGAAGTTCAGTCTTTCTGGGGAGTCTGATAAGACAGAGAAAACTCTGAAGATGCAAACATGAGAGTTCTGCCAAGGAAATGGCACAGCAAAGCAAGCTGTCGTGAAGATCACATCTCAACCCCCACCAGGCACACAGAGCTCTTAGCTTCCTTTGGCTCCCTCTTACACATCAGAAGTAGAGATGATTCACAGAGAGGGAAACTTTTAAAAACATCACAAATAACCACCTTAAGATAAAAGGAGATCCTATATCAATGAAACAAGAACACAGTGCTGATATGAAAAGGAACATTGAGGGAACACCTGCAAAAAAGGAGCTCTTTAAAATTTAAACTCTAGGGGTGCCAGGGTAGTTCAGTCGGTTAAGTGTCTGTCTTCAGGGTCCTGGGATGGAGCCCCTGCATCAGGTCCCCTGCTAAGCAGGGAGTCTGCTTCTTCCTCTATCTCCCTCCCTCCCTGCTCATGCTCTCTCTCTGTCTCTCAAAAATAAATACAATCTTTTAAAAATAAATAAAATAAAATTTAAACTCCAAACTGCAAATTGAAAAATAAACTCAATAGAAGATTTGGATAAATAATATTAAAGAAATATCCCAGAAAAGAGAGAAAAAACAAAGCAAAGGAAACAGAGGAGAAAAGATAAAAGTAGGGAACCATTCTAGGAAATCTACCTTGTGAATAATAGGAGTTGCAGAAGAGCAAATGAAGAGGAAGGATTCATTCAAGAATAAATCAAGAAGGTTTCCCAGAACTGAAGAACACAAATATCTAGACTAAAACAACCAGGTGAATGCTTGGCACAATGGGTGAAAACGGACCCACATTAAAGCACATCATCTTAAAAATTCATCACAATCGAGGCAAAGAGATCATTCGATGCCTCTGGAGAAGGAAGATTGATAATACAGAGGATTAGGAATCAGAATAGAATGAGATTTCTCAAGAGCCACATAGAAGACCATGAAAGAATGCCCTCAAATTTCTGAGAGAAATAGTTCCCACTTGGAACTTGAATTTAGCTAAACCACAAATTAAGAGAAAGGGTAGCATGAAGGCATTTCAAATATGCATTGTCTCCAAACCTATCCACCCATTTTCAGGCAACTCCCACAGGATGTACTCCATCAAAACAAGGGAGGTAACTGAGAAAGAGGAGGGCATGGGACACAGAGAGCAAAGTAAAGGGAATTCCTACAATGATGACAAGGGGAGATCCTGAGATGGCAGCTGCACAGGGACCAATCTGTCCAAACTGAAGTACTGACAATAAATGAATAGACCTCTAATTAAGAAGAAAATTAAATTTTTGTTCTAGCAGTTAGCTATCGATGCATTAAAAACCACTCCAAAAATGCAGTAACTTAAAACAACAAACATTTATTATTTCTCAGGATTCTCCCCATTGCTGCTGCTGACCCAGGAAGAGCTCAGGGGCTGTGATTATACTCACACATGTGGCTGTGGTTAACAACAGGTCAACTAGAATCTCTGATGGCTTCATCTGGCATGGCTGGGAAGATAGGAGGGTGGTCTCCGCCTGTGTGTCCCTCACATGCCCCCAGCTGCCTGATCGAGCCTTGGCAGCAATCCAAGTGACAGTAGATGCCCATAAGGCTTCTTGAGGCCTAGACCAGGAACTGGATCTCCATCATTCCACCATGTACTACTGACCAGACAGAGCACAAGGGCAGCCCAGACTTGAAAGGTGGGAAACAGGTTTCACCTCTGAATGGGAGGAGCTGCAAAGTTACACTGCAAAAAGTGTGGTTACAAGGAGCCAGTGATCAGGGTCATTAGTGTAATTGGTCCTTGAGATATGTTGAAAGTTGCTTTGGTGCTTGGAGGCACCTCTCATGTTTACGCTTAAGTACACGCACTCTCTCGGCCATGTTGACAAGAGCATTAATTTAGAAAACTGTAAACAACTTCATAAATGCCATGTTTATTGGAAAAGGAAGAAGCAGGGTCCTGTGTGAATCTACGTTCATGAGATTATCTAATACAGTAGAAGGAGCATGGGATTCAAAATCAGACAAACCTGGGTTTTAAGACTGACTCTGTCGGCTAACTTCAACCCTGTCCACACATCCTAAATACTTGGAGCCTTCATTTTCTTATCTGTAAAAGAAGGACCGTGAAAATTCCACAGGGCCACTCTGAGGATTAAATGAGGTCATAGTACCTGGCAGGGTCTGGCCTCCATCAGGTCCTCGAAAATACTGATTCCTAAGTGAATATCAGTTCATGTCCCTTATGCACACGGTACGCACTTAACTTCTCTCTTCACCATCCTCTCTGGTTTCCAGAGCTCTAATCAGCTTTTAAGCTCTTAACTTAGGATGCCCGGAACTAGAATATTTTGGGCTCCAAGGCTCATCGATTTTCACAGCAAGGTCTTCTGATTCCAAAGCCAGGCTAAAGAGCAAGGAGTCCAGCAAGCAGAGTAGCAGGCATCCCTTGATGAAATCTTGGCCATTCAAGCTGTGACTGTGGATTAACCAAATTGGTGGCTCCACCCACAGCTTGGATCAAGATTTCCAGAAAGTTGCCTCACCACACCCCTCCCCAGGCCAAGCCCCTTCTTCTCCCAGTGCCACCCCTTGCCCTTGTACGGGTGTCATTGACACACATCTTACTGTGCCACCTAATTAATTGGCTCCTGGGCCTATCTTTTCCACAAGGGAGCAAGTTTGAGGTCAGGATCCAGCTCTGGATCTCCAGTGCACATCAGAAGGCCAAGATCAATAATGGCTCCAACAGCCCTCTACGGAGCGCTTACATACTCCTGGAGTCACACTCCTCTGAGTTGTTCCTATAACCCATGAAGGAGAATTAGCATCCTATTTTTAACAGGTGAGGCACCTGGGGGTGAAGAGGAGTTAAGTATTGTCCCTAAGATACACACATAGAAAGGGGTAGAGCCTGGAACGGAGCTCAGCTCTGTCCAGAGCCTCTGACCTCCCGTGCTTTGCTGCCTGTAGTCTGAAGTTTGGCAAATTGAACTTGTCCAAGTCAAGAGGTCAGCTCTGAAGGCTGCAAACCAGGTCAGCGTGCCCTCATTCTCTGGGTCTGGTGGGACTGAAGGAGGCTTCCAGAAACCACAGGAAGGGCTTGGGAATGAGTAGGTGAAGGTACACTCACCATTTAGGCCACATTGGTGATAGAATTAACTTCGGAAACTGTAAACAACCTCATAGATGCTGTGTTTATTGGAAGGAAGAGAAGCAGGTCCTATGTCAATATGATTTCTGCCATGCTGCCTGGCAAAGAGTCAGGGGAGCAGGAAGTCTGGCTGAGCCGTCCTTCTTTCTCAATAACCAGCTCTCCAGCCTCCAGCCGCATTTCTTGCCCATGTTGACATCTGGGCTTCAACACCAGTAGCTTGCCTGTCAGGGCTCCCCATAACCCGCCCCCTCAACCTACCCCCTCAGGCTTCCAGACTGTTTGCCTCATCATGTGATGACCACTGTTTTCCAGAAGTCTAGTCCAAACCACTTCCTCTTTCCTCACTCCCTACAGAAGAATGGCAAGAACCTCAGGAAAGGCAGCTCAAGTTGAGTTAGAAAATGGCTGTCTTTAAAAGAAAATTCTGAGTACAAATCTAACCCTACCCCTTACTCCCTATATGCCCTTACATAAGTTTTTGAATCGCTCTGAGCCTCGGTTTCCTCATCTGTAAAATGGGAATCGTCATTACTACCAGAAAGATGATCGATTAAATGATATCATATATGTAAAAATGCGTGGGGTACAGCAGATGTACACAGGTTTTTTTCCCCTTTTTCCTCCCATCTTCAACATTTTTTCTCAGGGGAACATGTAGTAGGGACCCAGATAGAATGTGAACCATGGTGTGGGGGATATCAGGGGTATTCTAAGAATTTCTGAGCCCCTCCCACCCTCACAAGAACTGGGGTCCTAAAAACCCTCCCACTTTGAGATTCCCAAATACCCCTTAGAAAGGAAAAGAGGTTCTCCCTCCTGTTTTCCGAGGAAGGGTGGAGCATTCATGCTTATTATTGCCAACATCTTACTACATGAAGACCCCACCAAAATGGGACTTTTTTTCAGCTTTTGGATGAGGAGAGACAGGAGATGGGAATTCTAGGGGCCTCGCTCCCAAGAGCCTAGCCCACACTTTGGGAACCCTCCTATGGAGAAGTGGAGAGACAGGTTTTCAGCTGTAAAGGCTTATAGGCAATTCAAACTTCAAGCGAGGTTACTAGAGTTCAAAAAGAACAGTACCTTTTATTTTCTCCTCCTCCAAGGATTCTTTAAATCTCATTAAGGAATGAAGAAAGAAAAGGCAGGAAAAGCTATCGGAAGGAAAAGAATAGAAGTAAGAGGAATACGAAGAAGTTCAAGACCTGAACAAAGGTAGCAAAAGCAAGTTAGTGCTCATTTAATAAGGCCTTTCTGTATTCGGCAGAGAGAGAATTCCCCATGAGTCCCAATATGGACAGTGTCTCTCCTCTAATTCCCAGTGAGGCTGGCTGGCTGCTGAGCCCAGTGCAGGTTGGGTTGGCCACACTTGGCCTCCCTGCTCTTCCGCCCCCTGAAGCCAATCTCCCTGGATGCTGGGACCCAGCACCTGCATCTAGCCTAGGGGGCGGAGTCACTGGACTCTGTCTCAGGGCAGCACCGGGCTGGGACATCTCTCAAGAGGACGTCTCTCAACTCCCTGACCCTCTGTTGTAGATCACTTTCTCCTCCGGCAAAATTTCGAGCGTTGTGTAAAACCCAATCAAGAAAAGTTCTGCATGTTCACCTGGCAAGCCAAGGATGGGATCAATGGGAATTTTCCCATCTAGGTTCGTGTCCTTTGAGAAATTGTTCTTTCCCTGTTATTTAACCAGTTTGTTGGTCTTCTCTGGCCCGTTGATAATGTGCCCCCTAGTGGACATTCCTGAACATTCCTCCGGTCCATGGAGAAGTTGGATCCTGCCACCTGACTTTGGTCCTTGGCTCTTCCAAGTAAAACCCGAAAAAGAGTCTGAAGGATGTCCTTGCACTAAAGTCTTAGTGTAGAGTGGGAGTGGACTGGGTTGCCTTTATGGTGGGACAAAGGATCAGACTGGGTTGCCTTTATGGTGGGACAAAGGATCAGGAGACAACGGATGGTCCACATTTTCTCTTTTTAATCAATACCTTGTGGTTTTGTTTTTGTTTTTTTAAGATTTCATTTATTTGAGAGAGACAGTGAGAGAGAGCATGAGAGGGGAGAAGGTCAGAGGGAGAAGCAGACTCCCCGTGGAGCTGGGAGCCTGATGCGGGTCTCGATCCCAGGACTCTGGGATCATGACCCGAAGGCAGTCGCTCAACCAACTGAGCCACCCAGGTGCCCAATACCTTGTGTTTTGAAAAGGATTCAAAAGATCATAAAGAGAAGGAAATATTAATTACCAGCTCTTTAATCATAATACCAAATACCTTCTATGTGCTGAAAACCATGCTGTGTACTGGGCTATACACCTTCGTCTGAGAGACACAAATAAGTGTTGTAGTACTTTCCACGATGGGGCGGACGGGGGGCGTGGGGATGGAGAGGAGGGTGGCCATCTGCGATGGTGGACATTGACTAGACACTTGTTACCTTCCAGAGACTCTTTAAAACCTGCTGAACTCAGTAACCCGATTAAGTGATTTAACCTCTCTGTGGTTAAAGAGATAATAGAACACAGTCCATAGCATTATCAAAACTAAATGAATCAACATCTTGGGCTTTAGAGCAAAGCCTCACCCAGAGCGCTCCATAAGCATGTGCTACAGTTGGAAAACTAAAACAAGACTCGGGAGATCCACATGGAATAAAGTACTTTATTATTTTTATTTTACAGATGGGGACGCTAAGACACAGGGAGTATAATTACTCAGGAAGTGGCAGAGACAGGATGCCAACGTGAATAGCACAGAGCCAGGGCTGCCTCTGAGCCCCTACACGGTACTGCTTCTGCTCCAACACACCGATGCTTTTAACAGGAATGATTTTCGTGACAGCTCCTAGAGAGGGCTGGCATCAGCGTTGATGAGCTATCAAATGAGTTTCAAAATCATCTGGGACTTTAAAACGGTTTATGTCCATTAGTTGGTTCTAATCGCAGCACATATTAAGCTGTTTGGTGTTTGGGGATGAGTTCAATTCTATACCAGATTTTGTCTCTATTTGGTTTGGAATTATCCCTTTGGCTAAATGGATTCACTAGAAGAATCCAAGGCTACTCAAAGAAGAGGTTGGATTATTTGGAGCCTTTTATTGTTCCTTAAAAAGAATTTAACATAAAAAATACAAAGTTAGGGGCACCTGGGTGGCTCAGTTAGTTGAGCACCGGCTCTTGACTTTGGCTCAGGTCATGATCTCAGAGTCATGGGATCAAGCCCTGAGTCAGGCTGCAAGCTTGACTAGGAGTCTGCTTGAAGATTCTCTCTCTCCCTCTCCCCCAGTTCAAGCTTGCTCTCTCTCTTCCTCTCTCCTCTCTCTGAAATAAATAAATAAACCTTTTAAAAAATACAAAATGAGGGATGCCTGGGTGACTCTGTTGTTTAAGTGTCTGCCTTTGGCTCAGGTCATGATCTCAGGGTCCTGGGATCAAGTTCTGAGTTGGGATCTCTGCTCAGCCAGGAGTCTGCTTCTCCCTCTCCCTCTGCCTGCTGCTCCCCCAGCTTATGTGCGCTCTCTATCTCTGGCAAATAAATAAATAAAATCTTTTAAGAAGTACAAAATGAATGATCTACCCCATTTCTAGAAAAAAGTAAATAGACAACCAAACATCTATTTTCTGTAAAATTCTTTATTCCCTGAAGTTTTAAGCTGGAAATATTTTCTCTCCCAAAAAGTATCCTCTAAGTTTGATAACCAGCTACACAAATGAGTTGAATTTCAAATCATATCAGTCTGATTGGATAAACTGATTTCTTCCTGCTTCTAGAATTTAGGGAAACATGATTTGAATAAGATGTTCTTTGTTGTCCAGTAAGAGTAAGGTGTCTGATAAATTACCCTAGTGGTAAGGCAGGTGCAAATACTCCTCAGGCATATTAAGTCCAGGGTATTCATTCTAAGAACTGTCAAGATGAATGGAGAAAATGGTATTTGTTATTTAGGTCAGGACAGGGGTTTCTGAAGGAAATCAAGCCCGGAAGTCATGAGATATGTTTGATTTTGGGTAATCGAGGGGAAATCCAGCCACCACCCAGGGTGGCAATTTCTCACCAAGTTTTTCCTTCCATTCTTCCAGTTCTCAGAGAAAAGGGCTCATTTCTGGAGAATGCAGAGGACATGGAGATAGAGCCCACCATTCCCTGTGGAGCAATTATAGCTTGCAGGAGAAAATCAATTGACATCCAACAGGAAAGGTTGGGAACACTGAGAGAATTAGACCTGAAAGGGGCAGAGATTTGATTTTTTTTTCTGTGGGCAGAGCTGTCAGGTACCAGGAGAAAGGATTGTGGGGATATCAGAAATAGATGGGGTTCATGGAGGAGAGATAAGGAACAGGAATGAAAAGAGATAAAGAGAAAATCTTAGAAAGTTGCATTTCATATTGCCCACCCCAGAATGAAACTCTTTCTCCTCTCTCTCTCTCTCTCTCTCTCACACACACACACACACACACACGCACAAACACCGGCTTATATGGTTTGGGAATAAGGAAGGTAGATCCATTCTCCCGAAATCAATATTACACTATATGTAAACTAACTAGAATTTAAACAAAGACATGAAACAAGAAAACAGGAAGGTAGATCAAGTCCACAATATTTCATCTCCCTCTCCCCACTCCATTCTTACAATTGTGTAAGACTTTCAGATAATCGGGAGCTGGTTGTATAACCTTCTTAGTAAGCCTTGTGTTTCCAGCAGTGGCCTCTGCATCTAGAGGAGCACTCTGGCATACAGTAGGTGCATAATGATATATGCTGATTAAAGACCCACATGAATCATAGAAAGAGGCATATCTTATATGAGAGAAAAAGAGGAACCGGATTCACTGGTTATATTTTGGAAGCTTTTCCAGAATATCTGCCTAAGAAAATGATATATGATTACTTCCAAACCAAGTCACAACCTAGAATTAAGCTGGGATTAGCAGCCAGGCAGGCTGCTAAAGGGTTAGCAGGGTGTCACCAAGATGTCAAAGGGAAGCTGGCCAGCTAGTGGGCGACGGTGCACCTTAGAGTTTCTTCCACAACACCCTATCTAAACAAGGGATCTATGCGAGCCAGTGTAGCCGGGCTAGGCCCCGCCCTCTGGGAGGGGGTGCAGCGTGCACAATGGCTCCATTCGAGAACGGATCTTCCATCTCAGACTTTCGGGTTGAGTCAACGTTTATGTGTATTCCTTCCTAAGACTCATTTATGTCTCTTTTTCATTTATGTATATTCCTTCCTAAGACTCGCTCAAATAATAGCCAATGTATTGGAAGAGTATAGATCTACAAACACAAAAAGCATGGAAAGAAAGCACATTAATAGAAAAAGAGAGTTCAGCAGATTTGGGAAGACGGCTCATAAATGGTGGCAGGATTCCTGGTCTCGCCAGTGTGGAAAGCTGGAAGCCAGTGGGGGTGCCAAGGGAGTGTCTCTGAGAGGAGTTTCCACAGAACCCATGTCCCGTAGGAGACACCTGGGTCCTGACTCAGCAAGTGGACAGAGTGGCACTGAGGAGCACAAAAGCATGACTTGAACTTGAGCTAGACGAGCTTGGTCCAAAGGACCCCCAGGACTTGTAATCTTGAGCACACAGCACACAGATAAGTGAGAAGTGGAGACAGGTTCACAGCTGTGGGAATGTGGCAGCTGTGTCCGGTGGTGGAGCTGGGCAAGGGAAGCCTTGATGGCAATGTCCTTACAAACTTAATCTGCCTCCTAGCCTCCAAATACCAAAGAGAAAAATAGAGGTGGGGTATCTTTCCCTTCCCGATACCCAACAACTGAATAGACACTATGCCCTTACTTAACATATTTGGACCTCAGTTTCTTCATCTATGAAATGGAGTCAGTGGGTCCCCCACTAGGCAGCGTGAGCTTTTCCCCACAGCAAGACTCTGGCTGGACCAAGGAAAAAGTCCATCTTCCTGACTCATCTCTTCAGATGACAGCTGGAAACCCATTCCGTGGGGACAGAAATAAAGATAATATATCAGTTTGGGTTATTTTTTTTTTCATCATTTAGCTTTCAGTAACACAGCTGTTTAGAAAAAAAAACCCTCAGCCCTAATTTGAAATTGGTGCAGAAAAGAGTAATTTCTTTTTCTTTCTTTCTTTTCTTTTCTTTCTTTCTTTTTTTTTTTTTTTGGAAAAGAGTAATTTCTAAACTCTCCATACCTCGACCTTAGAAAAATGATACTCTTAGATTGTGTCAGCCAAGACGACTTTGATGTGTGCTGTCTTTTCCTCCAGCCTGCCTTCAGAAGCCTCTCTGGTGACTGAGTTCCATTTTCTCAGGACGGACAAACATATATCCTTTCCATTGGTATTATCAGGTAGTAACTGGCTCATAAGGAGGGTTTAATTTTGCCTCCAAATGAGGCTGCCACAAAGAGAAAACATCTAAGCCGAAACCCTAGGGTAGGAGATACGTTTCTCTAATATATCAGGTGATTGCAGTACAGACAACTGCAAATTTTCTCTGGCCACAAATGACAAAGTTGATCTCTCCCTCCTGCTATGTGGCCATCACAGGTCCTGACAGGCTCCATCACCACACTTAGAGACCCCGAGTGATCAGTGTGCTGTCACAAACTCAAATATTTTCATTACTTCGAGATTCTAGAAATGTGAACATTTGTAGAGCCGAAAGAGACAACTACTTCCGAACCCCAAAAATAAAAGATAAAATAGACGTGTTATGCCCTCAGTCTCAGAAACAAAATCGATTTGAGGACATGGTCATCCTATCTATTGCTAAAACCCCTGCAGGAGCTAATGGGGTCATCCAGCATATCCTTTTGTTCTAAATAATAATAATAATAATAATAATAATAATGGCTCAGAGAACAAGAAATCTAAGGACAGGGCTCTTTGCCTCAAGCCTGATTGGCTCAAGGTCCCCACAATTACGAGAAAAGGATGTGTTTCTAGAAAGGCTGAGGGTGTGGCTCTTGGCATGTGAGGCTGAGCAGTGTCAAATTTATAAAGCTGGTGAAGATTTTAAGAGTCAAGTTGCCCAAGACACTGTGGACTTCAACTAGAAAACTCTGTACCTGATGGAGAATTAAAAGGATCCCTGAACCCTAACTTTCTATGAGCAGAAAGCAGATGCTGTTGCTGCAAGAGACATTATTCTTACCTGCTCTCCTCACATGAGGCAACGGAGTGTGATGGAGAAGGAGGGGCTTCTGAGGGTGGAATGAAATGTCATGGTGGGTGGGTGGGTGGGGGAGCTGGGGAAGCCCTCTCAGGGAGCCAGATTAGGACCTAATCAAGAAATGTCCCTTATGCGAAGTGAAGGGGGCCCTCTAATGTCTGCCCACCAGGATTTCTGAAGGCTATGACTCAGTGACTCAATCTTCCATTTGTCCCCTTTCCAGATGGGAGTATGTTATGGTAATTAAACTGTCCCTATTCGGCCACTGGAGCATCTGTATGTGAGGGATGGAGGGGAGGGGTGGGGGGGGGCTGCAGAGAACTTGCATTTTGTTTTCACCGATTTCTGGGGCAACAGGAGCCACCTCTAAACTGTATATACTGGGGCGCCTGGGTGGCTCAGTGGTTAAAGCCTCTGCCTTCAGCTCAGGTCATGATCCCAGAGTCCTGGGATCGAGCCCCACATCGGGCTCTCTGCTCAGCGGGGAGCCTGCTTCCTCCTCTCTCTCTGCCTGCCTCTCTGCCTACTTGTGATCTCTGTCAAATAAACAAATAAAATCTTTAAAAATAAATAAATAAATAAATAAACCGTATATACTAACTTCCACGTGACACTCTGAGATCCTGGACTTTGAGCTTGATGCCGTGAATGGATGAGACTTTGTGTAGGCCCCCTTGGGGGAGGGGCTCTGAGTACATTTTGCACGAAGTATTGGGTGACTGGAGACTACAGTAACTTATTGGCACGAGTGTGTCTGGATCTCCTCCATCCTGAGAATGGAGGGAGGCAGGATTGCATTTCATTCCCCCTGGAAGCTGCACGGGACCATGTGGCTCATTCTGGCCAATGAGTTGTGAGCTGAGGTGACCTTTAACTGTGTGAGAACCTCCCTAGAGCTGACTTTCCCTCCGGCATGGCAACAAACCTCTTTAAGGTCATAGCTGGTTTATCAATGTAGGGTTCCTGGGAAAGTACACGGAGGAGAATGAGCCCTGCAGACCCATGGTACAACTATGCTGTGAACCCATAATAAGCTCATCTTGCTGATACCATTGCCCTACAACTCATCCTGACCCATACAATCAAGAATGGCAGAGAGAAAACAGACAGGAATCTCTCCCTCTTCCAAGTTTCTTTGCAGTCATTGATAATCAATGTCATTCTTTCCTAGCGAGCACAGAGAGTGCCCAAAAGTCTCCCTCACTCTCAGCTGATTGGAGTTCACACTCAAGATGGCACTCACTGTCCTGCAGACTTAGCAAACACTTTAAGGAAGAGAATAATCTGTTCTGACCAGCTGGGCCAACCCGTATGGATGCAGCTTGGGGCTCCGGGCATCCTTAGAGACCTCCTCTTTTCCAAATGTGGGTTTCATGACTGCAGAGGGCAACTAAGTAGGTGATGCAGGACCATACAGGATGACAAGCATGGCCAATCTCGTTTGAATGGATGACTGGGCTTGAAGATTAGACACCAAGGAATGTTATGCGGAGCATAGAGGTTCAAACGCCATAAAACATTCATAACATAGCAGTAGACTCTGTTGGGTTATTTGAGAAAACAGAGCCAGTATATGAAAAGCATTGGAACTAGAAATACCTCCAGGACAGCTTTTTCTTTGGATGTATGTTTCTGAACATCAGTGGTATTATCTGTAAAATGAGGGGGAGGGGGATGTTGATAACACCTACCTACCTCACAGAATTGTTGTGGGAACCATATGAGCTGAGGTACACAAGAGCCTGCCATGTGGTAGGCATGCGTGGGATGAAAGTTTTAGATGATGCTGTTGGTTCTCAGCTCAGATCCCTTTCTTGGGTTGGTGCATCCATACCGTAACTGCTCTGTTGACAACTAACAACTCACAGCCGCTACCCTCTCTAGAAAATGGTTCTCAGCAGATGGGAGCTGCCTCATCCTGGAGACTATTCTCCCCTTCCGCAAGTAGCCTGCAGCCAATGACTGAGGGATCCGGGTACTCAAAGTCCCCTTAAAGGACAACTCAGACTTTCCCTGAGACTATCTTCTTGCTCCACTCTTTCTCTTCCCTTTCCTGTTTCCTTCAGTTCTTTATAAGGTTTTGTGAAAAGTACTCCCTCAGAAAAATCGTGGGAATTTGAATCCTGTCTCAGGTTCTGCTTCTAGGGATCCCAACTAAGACTGTAGCTATGATCAATCATAAATAGCAAGCTCCTAAGATGTGGACATGCCTCAAAGCTGCTGAAAAGTATAGAGGGCCACTATTTTGAGATGATTCTAGCATGGCGATGGATGAGCTCCCCAAACCAAAAGTCTCCAAAAGGCTCCAGGTTGTGTTCTTGAAACTGTTGGGCGAGAAAGCAAACATCATTTGTGAAAAAAGACAAGGCAAAGGAGAAAGGGGTGATGGGAAGAAAACTGCTGAGAATAGACCCAGCCAAGGGAGTTTTGTAGGGTGCTGCTGAGTTGGGCACATTCCACAGAAATGGCCTTTCTCATGACACTAGGCTCTACCAGTATACACAATGCTGTGAGCTAGGGACTCCCTGAGGGGCTTTTTCAGTAAAGAAAGAATTCACTCATTCCTGGATGTCCTATTTCCCATTGGAAGAGCCATCACAGGCTCTTGTCCCGGTGAGAGGCCTCTTTAGCCAGGTTGAGACTTCCTTTCCCTGAAAAAAATCTAGGGTGTTTGCTAGAGATCATAGCTTTGGTAAATAATAAAAGAAAGTATTAGAGGGTCTTCAACACCAGGCAGTACCATCTCATGATGTCCATGAAGCTTCTCTAGAAGTAAAGGATGATTATCATCGAGAAAAGGCTGAGTAAAGGAGTAAAGCCCGGGTCAGGAGAGTTCACAGTCTATCAAGAGAGCTCGGATGTTTGGAAGATGAGCTCTGAGTTCTGGGTTAAATGCTTGTGTCCATGTGATATGGTTGAAAAGGGGCCAAATTGGGGAAGAGGAAGCAAGGTTTCCTACAGGTTAGCCACTAAAGACTTATTACTGATAATGCTAAGGGTGGCAATAGTGACGATGAAGATGATGCATATGATGGTGGTGATGGCTATCATTGATGGGTCAAATGCTGTGCCAACTAGTTTGTGGTTGTCCTCTCATCAGATCTCCTATTTCATGGGCAGGGTTAGCCCTGTTCCACAGATGAAGAAGGGGCAGCAAACAATCCATGGCCCAGAGCTAGAAGAGGTACAGAACGAGGATTTAACCTTGGGTTGTCATTGCATTCCCTCTAGTTCATTTTAAATGAGGGGGCCATTTTCCTCATCTGAGAAAGGCATGGCTAGCCTTCAAATACTCGCCCTCTAAGGTCCTTTCTGGCCTTACAGTCTGGCATGACCTCTCTCTTCTTCACCAAGATGAGGGGAAAGTTTGAGATGAGAAGAAAAGCAACTGGAGAAGGAAAACTGCATTCCATCTGAACTTTTCACTCAGATAAAGGCAATTTGGAAATTCCAGGGCCCCTCCTCCTATGAGCAGCATGCTGTCCAGGCCTGGAAAACATCTGAGAAGTGACAGAGGCCGTTGGAGAATTCCAGGAGAACCAAGTCATGCAACAGAAGGAGTCTACCACAGATGACTGTAGTTCTATATTTGCCCTTTTTTCCTTCACTGGAGGCCACTAGATTTTTCCAGACAATATTTGGAAAGCTAACATCTGATTACCACAAATCACCAACCAAAATAGATCTTGGGGTTTTGTGTATTTATTCTGACCTGATAAAAAGAGAGCACGGGTGGGGGAGGGGGAAAGGGACAAAGTAACAATTTATTTGTCTGACTTATGGAATTCATAAGCATTTAAAGTTGTTGCTTTTCAATGTTTGTGAGCAAGAACGGTATTTACATTGGATGGTTTTACCCTCTTTACACTCTTTTTGGACAAGTGACGCCGACCCAACCAACACTCCTGAGTTGAAGCCTGACTCTGGCTCAGTTTTTCTCACAGTGACACAGGAATTAACTCTTGCCTCTCCCTGCCTCAGTGGGAGGATGAATGAACTGAACCTTAAAAACTACCAGGAAGAAAAGTACTAAGCTAAAAAATCTGCCTTTTTTCCGGGGACTCCACATTCTTCTGTTCTTGCACAGCCTACGTCAAACGTGTGGGCATCTCCACCCATGCCTTCCTGTCTTCATGAAAGCTTTCCTGGAGGTTCCTGAACCTTCTGTCACCTGTGGCTCTTTGAAGTAGAAAGTCCTGGCTTCCTGTTTTAGGTCACTGTGCCCGGAAGAAGAGGTGCCAAGGTTTGGGGCCTCAGGTGGCAACCATGCAGCCGCCCTTTTCAGACACACTGCCCCTTATGGTTCCACAGTCCACCATCATGGGACCACAGCGTGATGCTCCAGGGGCTGCTAACAGTTTGAGAGGCAGGTGGAGAGTTTTCCTGTGACTTCCTGTAACTTCTCTCAAACAACGGTTGGCATCATAGCAAACAGCCTGCTAACATCCGGCGGAGCTTGCGGGGCCCACAACATTGTGGGTAAAGAAGAGAGGAAAGATATAGTGGGTCCTGTCTAGCTGACCTCGGAGCTGCGTTAAAAGCTGGATCATGTGAGTCTGAGGAAAGAACGCTTCAGCTTTCACCTTTTAAAAAATATTTTATTTATTTATTTGAGGGAGAAAGAGAGAGAGAGCATGAGAGGGGGAAGTGCAGAGAGAGAAGCAGACTCCCCACTGAGCAGGAAGCTGATATGGGGCTCAATCCCAGGACCCCAAGATCATGACCTGACCCAAAGGCAGACAGACACTCAGCCGACTGAGCCACCCAGGTGACCCGCTTCAGTTTAAACTTAAATTCACACCTCCTAAAAACATTCTGGTTTCACTTGCCTCAGTATTCTCACTAATGACATGGGCTTCATTAATCAGCCAACAGTGTGTGGACTAGTAGGGGGTCCAGTGGTGGTCCACGCATGGGCCCACTGAACGAGCCATGGACACGTAAAAGATTTGAATAGGAACTTTCCAGTCTCTCTCTCTCTCTCTCTCTCTCTCTCTCTCTCTCTCTCCCACACACACATGCACACACACATTTTTTTTAATATTGTATCTAGGAGCCCATATGTCAAAGCCTCCTGGGTTATATGTCAAGGACATATACAAGAATGTTCATAGCAGCACTGTCTGACACACAAAAACAACTGGAAATGAGGCAAATCTCCACTGGCAGGAAAAAGAATAACCAAAATGTGGCATATTTTCCACCCAGTATCATTATACAGCAGTGACAATGAATGAACCACAGCTACTTGTAACGACATGGATGAACACAAAAACCCAACATTAGGTAATAAAGAGACAGGTCCAAAAAGACTACATGTAGCCCTTTTTCTAAGGCTTAAAATAAGCAAATCTTGTCCAGGCACACATACCTGTGAGATCAAACCATTTTTTCAAAGAAGGGGAATGATAAACACAGTTCCTACGGGTCAGTTTCCCCTGCGCAGTGAAGATCACAGGGATAGGGAGGAGCACCAAGGTCAAGGGAAATCATTGGTGATGCTGTAGTTCTTGCACATGGTAATGTTTTCCTGTGCTTCTAGGTCACGCAGCATTATCACTTTGATAGAAGTATGTATACATACATGATGTATATACACATATACATAAATTTACCTGTCAGCCAGGATGACAGGTAAATTTTAGAGTTCAAAAGCTTAGAAATGATCTCATCTAAACCCCTAATTTTAAATATGCCAAAATAACTTCCAAATTGCAAAGGGACTTGACAGTGTTTACTCAAGTCTTTAGTGACTATATGGAGATCAGAACTCATGTCTTTAAAAACAAAAAGAAAAAGAACTCATGTCTTTTAACCCTGAGTCCATTATTCATCCTTCTATTCTCACCCCCAAAATAATAATGAGTAATAATTATAATTATTAATTACAATAATCACATATAATCAGTCTTAAAATGGCCACCCAGAAACTTACTGACAAGCATATTTTCTGTAAATAAAATTTTAATAACATTCTGAAGATGGCTGTGATGTGAGATATATTTGATTCCCAGGGAAGAAGGAAAAGTGTGTCTTAAAAAGAAATGTCCATTTTCACGAGCAGTTTAAAGAAATCGCTGACATTCATAAGAATTTTGGTGTATCCCATCTATCTATTTCACTCATTTAAAATATTTGCTTTCTTTCATCCCCCCAAAAAAGAATGAGAGAGAAAAATTCAATTAATCTAATCCATTCTATTCAGTATTCTGATGCCCCATGTGTCAAAAGAACCTGCCATTCTCTTGGTGGGCCTCCATTTATATATATATGTGTGTGTGTGTATACCTATATATATGTATGTATGTATGATGCGCATCATATACCTTTCATTGTGTGAGAATCTCATTATGCTGAGCCTGGTCTTACTTTTGAAGACTATGCATTTTATTTCTACAACATGACTGACAAATGCTTGCTACTCACCTTCACAGCAATGATTTTTCCAGCACTAGAGAAAAAACGTGCATTTGGACCTACTGAAAGATGATATGTTCGTATTTTAGCCTTTATGAATGATTTAAGGACTCTTTGGGCCCGATAGTCAAAAGAGCTATTCACCAACTATTTCCAGTGTTCTTCCTGGTATGGTTGCACTTCCCTGCCCCCTTGAGGTTAGGTAGAGCCCTGTGACTTCCTCTGGTCATTGAACTATGAACACAAGTGAGGTCCATGACATGTGGGAGGAAGCTTTAAGACTCAGGGTAACATCTGACACGTTTGGTATCTTCTGAATTTGGCACCTGCAGAAATATGGATATGAAGTCTCTCTCAGACTCCCTCAGTGAAGATGGTATGCAACAGAGTCCCTGAGGCAACTTGTGATGGGCATTTCACATAACTGAGAAATAAACCTTGGATCAAACCCCAAGATTTAGGAGATAGCCCAAGTGATTCACAGGGGAAGTTTGGGTTGCATCCCATTTTTGTCCTCTTCACTAACTTTAGGTATGATATGACTCCATTAGATACCTAGGTATTCTGGAAAGTATTCATTTGGACACTGTACTTTTCAGTCCACAGTTTTTCCAGAAGAAACACTTCTGGAAAGGCCCCCTCCTCCACTATGGAACCAACACGAGTTTAAAATGGGAACTGAAGGAGAGGCAACAACCAAGAGAAATCAGAATGCACATTTATTGATGAGAGATATATACACAAAAGTTAAAACACTTAGTGAAATATTGGATTCACAGATTGCTTCCAGTATATAAAGAATATCCAGTTATTTTACACATGAAATGTTAACAGTAATCAGTCCACATGGTAAGAAAGCTCAAGGTGAAAATGAAAGATCTCAACTACCCCAGATATGCTTTGCCAACGAGGCATCTCCTAGTACCATATTGAAGAAATATCTCCGAAATTAGTTGAAATTTTTATCTGTTCTCATTCATTAGTCTTTAAACACCTATGTGCTATCAGTGCTCTGGGCTACATGACTTTAGACCAATGGGGATGGTGAAGTCGAGGGAAACAGTTATTCTTATCTTTCATTCTGGACACACAAGAACCTTCTGAGGAAACCCTACCTAAAGGCTGGCTTTCCTTCAGTAGGGTTTCCACCCGGAATCTGACAGGAGTTGAAGAGGCCACATTTTCCAGGAAAAATGTGCCTGTTCTGCCATCCGTACCCCCTCACTCCAATCACTGGAAAAGCCACTGAAAATTAATGTGCTTTGTGCCCTCACGGGATTGTGCAGGCTCCCCACCCCCTTTTTGTGAAAGACAGAGGCACTTGATGTTCCCAACTGTGCACGGCCATTTTCCTCTGTCCTTGGGGAGGAGAAAGGGGTCACGGGAACTGTCGATGCTACAGCATTCCAGGTAGTGATCATGAGACAGAATGTGTGTTTTAGGAGGCAAGTGGATATTTGCATTAGTTATCTCATCTCCAATCACTCAAAACATGCACACAGAGCCTACAAGGTGGAGGTTATACTCCCTTCACGTCTGTGGGATCTGTGCCTCATCAGTTGTCTTTTTGTAACCCCAAAGCTCTATACTGACCATTCTTGGGCCTCTAGTGCTCTTTCTATGGACGTCTGTACAGTTTACTACAAGAACTGTGCTTCTATGGGGTTTTGCCTACATGGCAATTAGTTAACATGATTCGAGAAACCAAGGGGGACAAGGTTCTTCAGAACCTCTAAGTCATGAGCATCCTGATCAGTATCTGGCAACCAGAGAGGCATACCTTTACCTAAGGACAGGATGTGAGCAAGCACATAAGCAGGCTAACTTTTTGTCTTTCTTGAGTCCAATCCACCAAGCAAAGGAGGGCTGTAGATAAGTGTCCTCATTCTACCCCGACTTAGGCCTAGATCATCAGAAGCTCCGCAACTATTTGCCATGCATTAGATAGATGTCTGATGACCTTTCACTAAGAATCATGACACATACCCAACCTTCCCTTGCTCGGAATTGTGTATTTTCAAAGATGCTGGATGCCCAGACTTTCACACAATCATTGGTACAAAGGATTCATAGAGAAGTTCTTCACTGATACGTACCCCTAGATCACATTTAAAAGAGGAGAAGTGCTTCACTAGTTATCTAAGAGGGAAAAGTAGGGTTTTCCAAAACATCCAATCAACATGCCTACCGCATTTAGATGAAAAGCTAAAAATAATATTTAAATTAAATTAAAATACACCTATACACCATTTCACTGAAATTACACATAGATACCTACATTATAGCTACACAAAGTGCACAGGCACTGTTCTTCATGCGCAAACCAAGTGTTACTGTAGACACACAAGAACTTCATGCTTTGAACAGCTCTCTGGACTCGAAAATCACAGATACAATCATTGCCAGTTGAGGGCACTTCTCATCTATTTGCTGAATGAGGAACAGTTTCAAATACATACCAGTACACTTTCTATGGAGTTGACTATCTTCTCTAAACACGGCAAAAATACTAATGCTACGACCATATCAGAAAGTGTGTTTGGCAGAAGGAAGACCCCCTGGTCTTCGCAGTGGCTATCGATTTGCCTTTTGGGGGAATTACATAGATTGTTATTCACCTGAGGACAGAATCTACCTGGGCTCCTTCTAAACTATTTCAGTGTGACTCTAAGCTCCCACCTCCAGCCCCAGTGATTAAGGGTATTGCTTCATAGCTAGTACTAATAACCTTTTTCTTAAAAATATGTGCTCAATTCACATAACAGTATGACATTTACTAGCAATTTGCTTGGCAAGCATGAACTGCAACAAATGTGTCCCGAGTTGCTTCCTAGCACTCACCCTCAAGCTCTCTACTCAAGGTTTTCTGAAGCCAATTTTGACATAAATGGTTGGGGGGAGTCAGGGGAAGTTCTGATACAGAAATGATCCCACGCTCATCACCTTATTTTTCGTCTTCTTACTTTGGTGAAATTTGAACACTTAGCTGGAAAAACAAGGAATTAGCACCATTCCTCAAGTTTAAAAGACTGATTGTTTAAATGTGTATCTTACCAGCTAAAGGATTGAAGCGATTCCTCGTTCTTTATGGTCATTTTGTTCATTGCGGCGTGAAGGACCGGATTCTTAAATTTTTTGAACGCGGTTATATGCTCAGGAAACAACTGATAGGCTCTGAGTTGCCATAGAAATGTCTTGTGCTCTAATTAGTTATAATTCTACCTATGTGGTTATATAGAAAATACCATAAGAAAATATCTGTCTGCAAAATTACAGATACGAAATAGATTAATTCAGTCTACACTGAGCTCTCTGTGATTTATGAAGAATAGATACAAACCTATAACATTATTAAAGGCTAAATCAATATTAAACATATAATATCCAGGACTATAAATACATTTCCTCATGCTCTTTATAAATAATAGCAAAGAAGTCCAGGGATTTGTTTAAAAAAGAATGTAACACAGGGCTGGAGGCTGGTGCGATACTGATCACAGGGCAATGGGTTGTCCCTGGTAACATCGTTCTTACCAGGAAGCCAAAATGTATCTGCTGGCAGCAAGATCAAATTAGATTCACAGTTTGCCAGCTCTCTCCTTAAGCCATAAAAAACAAATAGAAAAACAATATACAAAAATCCTCACAAAAGTAGTCTTTTATATACAAATCTCTAGAGCGACCAGATAATCTGATCTGTGTTGTGCAACATGGGAATGCAATGCTGAGGTTCCCCAGGGGGAGGAGGAAGAAGAGAGGAAGTTAAGGTGATTTATGGAAAGATCTGGATGCCCAAGGTTGAGTTCCTAGTAAGGACAATTACTCTCCTGGAGTAGTAAGTAAGCAACCAGTGGGCCAGCTTTCCGATCACACATCTCAGAGGATTCGCTGGGTGCACGAGAAACCTCAGAGCTGTGCTAGACCAGCTTTCTTGGTGAGTGTGTGCAATTCTCTCCTACCAGAGGCAATGGCCATTTCTAGGCAGGCTGAATGGATGCCATGGAAAGAAGCAGAGCCCCAGGGGGAGCAAGGCCCTGACGGCATCATTCCCGTCTCCACTGGGAATGACAAGGGTCACAGTCAGCTGTTATGTTCCAACACTCACCCAGGGATTGGGGGTGTCTCCGGAGAGACTGGAGACCTGTGATGACCCATGCTCTAAGTCATGTGTTGACTCTGCAAAACAGTGGGGTCTGTTTCTGTAGCAGGGTATAGTCTCAGCACAAAAGGGCCTGTGTGACAATCAGAAGGACTTTAAAAATCTCAAAATAGATACTTGGTCTGGAGGTAGGAAGGTGAAGCCAGGCTGGACATAGGGAAAAACAAAACAAACAAATGAACAAAACCATGAGTAATAATTTAGGATATAATTTGAGTGAATCAAGTAAGAATGTACGGGCTTCTCTTGCTGGTCTACAGGTTCTTCCATGGGTCAGTGGAGAACTAGCCTTTGTCTTGCTGCCTTTGCCTCAGGCCTTCTGCACTCGAAGACCAAACAACAGCAAAAACCCTGACCCAGTCCTTTCTGTCCTACATTTACATCTTTCTTCCCCAAATCTAAAGAATTGGGCTTCTTTGGCAACAAGCAAATACCAAACCTATTCCATATTTAGCAGAAGCATGGGCACAGAGCAAGGACAAAACTGGGGGGCCATTGCAGCCATACCACAAAGTACAAGGGGGTGTTCCAAATCCATGCTGGTGGCCGGCACCTTGCAGACAGACCGTGCCTTGTATCTACCCTAGAAACCAGCCCAACTCCACTCTTGTAAGATAGAGCTTCTCTAGCTGGGACGGGATGCCCACAATGAAAACAAACCAAGAGGACTGTTTGAAAATGAATTCAAATATCCCTGCAGAGAAGGGACTTAGCCCAGGCTTAGCCTGTGCTCAGCTATGCGCATCTGCGTGTGGGCAGGGAGGAAAGGTATTAGTGTGTAAGTCTTGCACCAAATCTCCTAAGAGTATTCAAGTTTATTTGCCAAAAGTTCCCAAAGTCCCATAGTGGGTTGGCAGTTAGGACGGTGTGCAGAAAACTGTGTGCTTTGGGCTCGGAGTGGGTTCTGTTACTACAGCAGGAACATTCTCGGCCCCTGAGAGAGGCTCTATGCTCCCCCTGCCTCCCTGGCAACTGTCTTCTTTGAGCTTAATGGCTACTTCTACTAAGACAGCGAGTGAGGCCAAGGGCCGTTTTGTCAAAAGATGTCTGTTTGTATCCCAGAACACCAAACTACAGATTAACGTGGCCATCTTCCAAGCTTGTTGAAAAACATCAAAGGAAGAGAGAGACTTGAATTTAATATTGTCCCCAAGGGGACCAAAAAAAAAATCCAAGTTGATTATTCTGTATTGTGGGCCACTCTGACTTAAAATATAAGCAAGTCATACTTCACAGTAGTAAGCCTCTTATGAAAAAAGAAATTCAAGCAGAGATCATAATATCATGGATTCTTAGGGCCCCAAGAGGGTTTTAATTGCTTAATCCAACCCCTTCACTTTAGGTATGGGACAGAATGAGGCTTGGGCATCAAGTGACTTGTCTAAGTTACACAGCTCAACATTGGCAGAGTCTAAGTCAAACGTTTGTTGTATCCAACGGCATTATTTTTCATCCTCCCTGTGTCATCATGTGAATTCACTGTGTTCTGCTATGAAATGAGATAGTACTCAAAGAAGATTCCTTGTCATCTTTTCTAGAACCAACCCTTGCCCTAATGCATGCGGTGTTTTACTAAATGATCTCTCAAGCAGCAACAATGAGAGGTGGAATGAGAAAGGAGGAGGAAGAGCAGGAACATGGGTTTTCCTTTTGGGAAAACCACAGGCAGCTATAGCATGAGCAGCTTTGGACTCGCTTCACCTAAAGAGAACAATCTGCCTATGGTGTCTGCCCGGGTTTGCACTCGATGGCCCTTATTCTAGATTTCAGCCAGAAAGTACCAGAGATCCTGAGGCCACTCATTTCTGGCAACTAGATTGACAAAACTCTCATTTCAGAATTCCTTCAGCTTCTTTGCTTAAACTTACTCTTTTTAGGTTCTCAGAGGGGATATAAAGTTAAGTGAAATAAGCCGGTCAGAGACAAATACCATATGACTTCACTCGTATGGGGAATTTAAAAAACAAAACAAAGGAGCAAAGATAAAAAGACAAAATGAAAAAATAGAGCAAACTACCGGTTGCCAGAGGCGAGGTGGGTGGGGGGATGGGTGAAGTAGGTGAAGGGGATGAAGAAGACACTTAGCGTGACCCTAATATTCCAAGTGGGTATTATGACAACTGAAAAAAAATCTGCTTGGTCCTTTTGCTTGCCTTGGGATGAATTTATTTGGAGACTAAGAAAGGCAAAAACAGCAACCTAGACAACTGTATGGCTGTCTAGAATCAAAAAGCAGGGAAGAAGAGCCACCTCCATTGGGTATAACTGCTGAGTACTTTTGGCCATCAAGCCAAGCAAGAGGTACGAAGACCTTCCCAACAAGGGTCTGAACCATAGAAAAATTCTCTCTGAGCATTTGTGTACCTGTTCGGACTTACTGCTGTATTTCATGGGAAACTATAGCACAGATAGATTCCTTGATTCTGACAAAAGTAAAATATTATCATAGTGTTTGCTTTTGGGAACAAAAGGAAGTGTGGTATTTGCAAAAGCATGGCAGGATTGGATTTCCTTTCAGGGAGCAGGTAGATGAGTTACTTAACCCTGAAAGTTTTTCTTGACTAGATACACTTGCAAGTGACATACTTCCCCATGCAAGGTTGGAAATTGCCTGAGGCCCTCTACTCAGTCATTCAGATTCCTGAGATTTCCTACCTGGAATACATATCCCCATAAATTGAATTTCCCCTAAGCCTTTTTCAGTTTCCACAAGTCTAAATCCAAGATTGAGGCATTTGGCACTCTTTCTTTCCGCCAACCAATATTGCAGAGGAGAAGCGAATACTTGTCTTTTACAGGACAAGGTAACTTCTTCAGGCAATAAGACTACAGGCTGTGTTTCCATACCCAGTAGGAAATAAAGAACTGAATCTGATGTCTATGTGGTTCAGATCTTATTACCTGAAGACCTGGACCTCTGTGATCTAGAAGACTGCCTTGATTTCTTTGATGCTCCGCATGGGAGGCATATTCTCAAAGACCTAAGGTAAAGCCTTAGCTTGAGAGAGAAGCCATTCTTCCTGCTGATTGGATTTGGCTCATTGAACTGTAGTTGGTAATCAAATGGTGATTCTACTTGGGTTTCTGTGGGCAAAAATTATAAAGGGGAGGATGAAAGTCTGTTTAATTGATTTTTCTCTCAAAATGATTTGGATTCCTAAAAAGAGTGAATGAGTTTATAACAAAATGGTGTTGCCAAAGCCCTGACTTATAGACCTTATGGGATGCAGCGTGTGGATCTGGCCTCCTGTGTCCGTATATAACTTATGCATCATCAAATATTAACGGACTGTTACAAGCATTTACAACTGTGGTGAACCTATTAATATAAATCTGTGCACATAACGGAAAGATTATGGGTATCTTATTTAGAAAAGGGTTCTTAGAGGTATACTCTGGATCTGTTTGTCCTGTTTATGGCACTCATGCTGGCCAAGGGAAGCCCTAGTGGGCATGGCATAAGAAGAATGAACGAGACCTAAAAAAATAGAGATCACAGTCATACGTCAGCTCTACATACATCCTGGATTTTCGGGTTAGTCCTGACTTTAACAGATTATTCATTTGTAATATGATGTGAATTTCCAGATGAAAGTGAGTTCCTAAGTACGTTCTCATGAAATGTATTACAGGTAGTCTAAAACCAGAAAAACATGTTTTGTTAAGCTGTACACCTTGCTTCTTCTGAACACATTGTCCCCTTATATATTTTATAGGATAACTAGGAAGACAAAGCAAAGCAGGAAGACACTGAAGCAGAGTCTTGGGGAGACAATCCCAAGACCACTCTTTTGAGAAACACGTCAGCATTTACAAGTGCTAAGCTGGCCTTAAACAGCAAAACCCACAAACTCCTTGGTGCCTCGTATAGATCCTTCTCTTCTCCATCACAAAGCTCTTGGGAGCACCAATTAAAGACAATCCATAACAGTTTCACAGCTAAATCCAAGACCTGTCCCCTTGACCCACAGTATCGGCTCTAAAGGGTGTATTTATTGTCCACTACTGCATTTCACACGTCCCTGGTGACCCAGTTAACTGTTCACCTAATGAAAATGAAGAAGACCAATGACACTAAAAAGAAAAAAAGGCAAAAAGCTGCTTAATACTGCTCAATGGTGGTCCTTATCCAAAAATAACAAGGGTCTGAGAGACAAAAGCAATCGGAATCTTATGTCTCTCCTATGTTCCGAAGGTGTCTGGTTTGGAAGAGAAAAGTCACCAGGAATGGGCAATAAAGGGTCCATGATGTCTATGTACAACCTCTTCTCAGGGCATTTGGACAGTACAACTTTTGGTGTGTACCCAGCACCCATCTGCCAGTCTTTGATGACCACCTGACTCCTACTTATAGACCAAGTTTCTACACGCTCCTCGAAGTCAGTCAAATGTACTTTATTTCTCAGTGATTCAGGTTCAAGTTCCCAGCAACCTCCCAGAGCCTGCAACCTTAGGAAAATACTGTGAGTTATTCAACAGAAAAGGATAGTAGAGAAACTGACAAGTTTAGTCTACACAATCCACCACTGGGATTCGTTGGGTTCCTACGGCCTACAAGGCACGGTGCTAATCCCCTTACAGTACTGACTCCTCAAACTGTAACAGCCTTGAAGATGCCATCTTGAAGTTGTGAGGAGCCATCGTCTGCTCCCATTTCATGGCTCAAGGCCATCTTGACTTTGCCATAGGAATATCACCTTTATGGGATTTTGCACATTTGTTTCCTATTCCTTGCTACACAGAAGACTGGGAAGCAGATTGACTCTGCTTTCAACTGTGCCCTGTAACTAGATTCAAGTGCTTTGAGAGAATACAAGAGAAAGCTCTCTATGTGCTAGATCATAGACAGTGTTTTGTTTTTATCGAGAGATGGTCTTAAAGGCGGCACAGCCAGCGTAACTGTCCTCTCTACCGGTGAGGAGAGTGGAATGGTTAGGCCTTCTAGGTTAATGAGATTGTGACTGAAATAATTTGCGATTAAAAATGTCTTTTTTTTTTTTTTTTTTTGGTTAGATATACAAAAAAGAATTTTACGGCTGGAACAAAGAAAGTAAAGCATCAATCAAATCATCTCACTCGATTTTACTCTGCCAGGTGAATGCCAACCGAATTGGAACATTTGACTCTGGTTAAAGTTGACGTTGGCTGTGCTCTCTCACGTTTGTCCACATGCACAGCAGCGCTACGCAGATTACATCCTAATTCATTATCATCATTGAAAGCAAATTATGAGACCTCCTTTGAAATTTCAGTAATGATTTCCCAGGACTGGATATGGCAGAGCAGAAACTCAGTGGGTTCCGTAATCGACCACCTTGAAGAGCACGGTTCCCACTACCATTCTCTTTGAAATATTTAATTGAAAGAGTATACAGAAGGTAGATTCTCAGAGTTCCCGAAGACAGGGGTTTGCTTTTAATTAACACATGGGCCACCCCTAAGACATTTCAAGAGAATTACGTCTAGAGGCTTCTAACAGAATGTCTTGCGTGTACTAAAGCAGAAGCAGGGACGACACCTGAAGGAATCACACACTGAGTGTCTGCTCTTTATCCCAAGTCCCCGGGATTCACCACATGCTTTAGTCGGGAAAAGAGGATCTGCAGCTCTACATTTAGAGAATAAAGGGAAGCTGGCCAGAACTCGTCTTCAATTCAAAGGGATTCCTCCAGCAGCCTCCGTTCAGACAATAAGACAGGTGAGAAAATGAGGCATTTACAAAGCATCACTTGGCAAAGACACCGCACTGCGCCTATCACTGACTCACGACAGATCCTTGAAGCCTCGGCTAGCAGATTAAGTAAACACAGAAATAGATGCTTTTTTTTTTTTTCCTTTTTAAGACAGCTTGTTTATATTCTCTTTTTACCATAAGATACGCTGGGGAGTTTGTTCAAAACTTTGCTGAGAGTCATGTCCTTATTTTTCACGTTTCCACGGCTCTTCCTCGACTCCGCCGTCAGCGGACTTTCCGTTGGCTGCCAGAGTCACCTGAAAATAATTATCATCAGCATCCAGCTAACAGGCCGTGAACCAGAAAACCTCCCCCACAGGTTATACGGAGGAGCACCAGATCCAAGCTTCACTCTACGACCTCCCTACTACTTTTAAATGTCATTCCCAGCAGGTTGGGAGCCCATCTTGCTTTTCAACATTAATTTGTAAATACTGAAAAGTCCACATTGGCCTTGGGGAGTATGGAGGAGCTAGAGACAGTCTGCAGTTTGGAGAATAACTTCCACTCTGATTTTAGTGTTGGGGGCACGTCAAGCTGCACACAGACCCATCATCTAAGAATGCAGCCCTTAACAAAACAGTGTCCTTGTGCTACTCCATACAACCAGAGAAAACCCCCCGGAACTCGACAGCTAGTTCTACACATGCGTGTGAAAGGTTCAGTCCCAAGGAGGCCAGGTTGGTTTATACATGCCCAATTGCAAAATCAGAGATCGAGAGGGTCTGGATACCAGATACGCTATCCAGGCTTTAAACGTGAAAAAAGAAAAGAAGGGATTAAAAGCCAGAGATCCGTGACAAGCGGACCTAAATGATTTCAACGTGGACATTTCATAATCAGGTATCCCCACCAGCCTGTCTGTATCAGGGCTTTCCTGGCTCTAAGTGAACTGAACCCTTACACCGAACGGGAGGTGTTCCCCTCCGCTTCTAAGTCGTTTCCTAGCTTACCTTCTGTCTGTCTGTCCTCAACGTCATGTGCAAACTTAAACCCACGACTGATATTCCACATAATGGAGAGACTGGATTTATGGAAGCATTAGGATATGGAAATATGACAAATGCAGCAATGTTTGAAAGAAATCCGAGCTTCTTCTTACCCGAGTGGAAGTGAAACGCATGCGTTAGGAACACACACAACATGCCAGGGACAGAAAACAAAACCAAGCGTGTGAAGATAAAAGCTATTTGTTGCGTTCCTCCTCCGAACCCCGGAAGGCCCCCCCTGTTCCTCTAGAAAGACCATGCAACAAGCCATGACCATCCTACATGCAGTGATTCTGATAAAAATGTAAAAGTTCACGCACAACTTCAAACTACAGTGACAAAGGCAAGAGTCTGAAAACAGAAGAGGCCAACAGGGCGTGACGATGCTTGAAGCGGTTAACATTTTGACCAGAGCTGCAGCAAATTTGTTTCCCCTTTGGTGAACTGTCAAGAAAGACTGCCAGGAACAAACTATCTGCCTGGAGAAAGCTGTCTGTTCACTCTGACCTTGAACGTGCCTAGTTGCCTTTGAGTGGTGAACAAGGGCAAGAATCATAGGTCAAGTTCAGGTGCCTCTGGAATACCAGGCAGCACTCGGGGATGGGCCCGGTTGCTGTCATCATGGTTGAATACTGGGGCCTGTGTTTCCAAAGTGGCTGGGAGAGCAGCTTTTTGTTTTTTAACATTTCTTTCTTTTTCTGGCTGGGTTCAAAGAAGCTAAGGCTCCACTCACCAGCCCATCCCATCTCTGTCTCCTCCAACCACCTGGGTAACAGAAAAGCAAGAAGGAGTGGGGGACTGGCAGGAAGCATTGATGTCTCCCATCTTGTTATTTAAAAATAGTAAGATGGAGAAACGATCACAAGGAGTTTTAAGCCCTTACTACAAAATTATATATTTGCTTTGCTGTCCTCCCATGCCCATTTCATGACATGGCAGATAATGGGCCCCCAATAAACATTTGATGAATGATGAAAATAGAGGAGGTCATAGGAACGAGATGGAGGTGCTCAGTGAAACCCCACAATGCACACAATAAATACTTAAATAGAGCATAAAGCCATTCCACGGGAATGTGGACCCTTGTTGGCCCAAACTAACATTTTGATGGGGAATAACCCAGCATGTTCATTTAGATGTGGGAAACACTAATGTTCCAGGAGAATGGAATATGTGCTTTAGGTACATCTGAATTTCTAATAATTTGAATCATTTTCATTGAGTCAATTAATTTTTGCAGTTGTCTCTTAATGGGCGAGTTCTTCCTTAATTTGTACTAGAGCCTCGGCTCATCCACTCATGTACCTGATATAGAGGAGAGGAACAAAAGACTGTTGCTGGTCCATTAGATTTCTGGATCTATGTTACAGTCCAATTAAGAGAATCACTCCTATGCTACCCTTAATTGTCCAGCAGAAGCCATGGTTTATATTTGGAATGACCCAGAAGGAACCCAGGAAGAAATTAAGTATTAAATGAGATCTTGTCAACAGGAGTCAAAAAGGATCAGAAATCTGTATCGGGTACAGATCGCCCTCAGTTGCTTCCCGGAACCATATTAGTAACCCAGCCCCCAGAGTTGACTCTGCTCACCTGCCAGGGTTTCTCCAAGTTTGCTTCACTCTGGTCATGACACTCTGTCTTTGACAATGTCAAGTTAGTTACAATGAAGGCTAGACAGAGCCCATCAAGCTTGAAGACTTAGTACCCAGCAGCTTGTGAAAGAGGCCAGAACATCCATGATTCAGGAAAGATAGGGCTGCCACTGTAGGAAACGTGGTTATCTATGGATAATTGTCCTGAAGTACGGTTGTCCTTTACTTGAAATAGCTCCCCCACTCTTGGAGCAAAATGACTGCCAGTTCAAAACTCACCTTCTCACGAAAATAATTAAAGGAAAGATAGTTGTGCAAAGTTGGGTGGGTGTATTTTTGACCAATACGTAATTAATATACAGCAAGAAGGAATAGTTATGCTATGTAAAGTAAGCAATTCTGGATATTTCTCTTGGTGTTTCATTCAAGGAATAGAATATTTGAAATCCAGCAAAGCTTTAGAAACCACAAATTCTTCGGCAAAATGTTCAAGAAAACCAATCACATTTGTGGAGTCATTGGATTGGGGAATGGGGCACCAGAATGACTGTTTTACATCACATGGACAAACCAAGCAAGTGATCGGCTCTCCCACTGTAAGACCTGATGATTTCCTGGCATGTTAGACACAGAGTTAGATGATCTGGGACTCACAGAAGCTTGGGTTACATGATCCTTCAGAGAAATAAATGTGACAATAATACATGCAGGGATTTTTTGTGCTTGTCTTAGGAAATCGAGCATGCACTATTATATACAGGTCTCAATATCCATGAAGGGGAAAGGTACCTTGCACTCATCTACTATGACAGAGTTGTGTGCGGCATAGACACATTGATTAGAGTTGCTTTCCCTGTGGTTCTTCACGTCATCATAAATGGACTGAGTCTTGGTCATTTCAATATCTTCATGCACTCGATGCTGGGAGTCAATAGTATCCAGCTCAGACTTGGAGAGGTGATAGACAATCCCAGCCCCAAAAGAGTCCCCCACAACATTGACTGAAGTTCTCATCCTGTCCCTGGGAAAAAAGAACAGAAAACATTTAGTGAAGAAGGAGTGACATGGTGGCCAAGAGGCCAAGGTCTAGAACCAGAGAAACCTGGGATTGAATTCTGGCTCTGATTTTCCCTCTCTCTGATCTGGGGCAAGTTACTTAATTTTTATAAGCCTTGATTTCCTTGTTGGTCAATTGGAGATGACAATCATACTTCATGAGCTTGTATGAAAATTAAATGAGTTCATGTACATAAAGGGTTTAGCAAAATCTCTGATGGATGGTAAAAAAAAAAAAAACAATAAACAATAGCAAAGAAAAAGGAGAGAAGGAAAGATTGGAGGAAAATAGTTCTCAAATCTCGGAATTGGCACCCAGGCTCCAACAAGTAGAAGGAAAGTAGAAGGACACTACTAGTGGTGTCCAGCAATTCTTCCTGATGTAAACCATTCTTCAAAGACTCCAGATTACCTCCTCTTATGTTACTTATTAATTCTACCTGTGAATTCTCCTGTAACAGAGAATTCATCTCTTTGTAAAGATTGTAACTAACAGGGCGCCTGGGTGGCTCAGTGGGTTAAAGCCTCTGCCTTCGGCTCAGGTCATGATCTCAGGGCCCTGGGATCGAGGCCCGCATCGGGCTCTCTGCTCGGCGGGGAGCCTGCTTTTTCCTCTCTCTCTCTCTATGCCTGCCTCTCTGCATACTTGTGATCTCTCTCTCTCTGTTTCAAATAAATAAATAAAATCTTTAAAAAAAAAAAAAAAGATTGCAACTAACACTACCTTTCCCAGAGCACCTCACTCTTCCCCAAACACATATGTACACACGGACACAGATAATGGATGAGAAACCCAGCCACAATTTTCTCCCTAACCAATATGCGCAGAGGCTGTGGGTCCAGGAAAAACCAGAATACTTTGCCATGCTCTCTCTATTAACCTAAAAAATTTAAATCTTCCAGAGTGCCTCTTGAATCAGGAAGTGTCAAGAAAACCCCTTTCTCAAATCTTTTTCCCAAGTTCTTATTTGAAAAAACTGGATGGTCCAGAACTCTCCTTTTTAGAAAGTCAACACCAGGAAAACAGAGTTGTTAGGAATAAATTGCATTCTCTGGTCCTTTAGTACAATTGTTATTAAGAGTCCTTTTAACCATGTGTATGAGATACTAGAAGTCTGAAAGAGAAGGATGCTGGAAAATCAAAACCTTTTTTTCTAAAAAAAAGAAAGAATTTAGGCAAAAACGTTGCTAAAGATGTCATAGTCCAGGACACTCTAGCCTTTAACTTAAAAAATTATAAGGATCCTAGAATTAGTTCAAGGCAAAGTGGAAGTTTTTATTAGTTCTTAGAACAAAGGCCTAAAATAAATTCTAGTTGCTACTATTAAATCTATTTCTCATTAGAGAAATGAAGCCATGCCAGGAGGAATCTGACCTGGCTTCCTTGCAAAGAGCTTGTGAGCCTGCCAGCCTCTGGTTTCAAGTGGAAAGATGTTCTGCATGCAAAAATAAAGAACAGAACTGGACTTCAGCTTTCAGGAGCATATCTCCATCTGAGAATGCTCCTCTCCTCCCTTTTGCTCTGGAGAATCTGCCTCAGGGTAATAGAGTCTGAACACAAATGAAGACTGGCACTTGAGGTCCTCCACAAAATTAAGCACTTAAAGCCAAGATTGGTAAGAAGACCCGGAGTGAAGGAATGAGAAGGTATTCATGATGATAGTTAAGAAAATATATATACGTCTGGAGATAGCCTGGATTCAAATGCCAGCTTTTCCTTCTACTTGCTGGACAACACTGATCATACTTAACATTTCACTGTGAGCCCTAGTGGCCTCACCTGTGAGATCAAAATAATAAAAATATCTGCGACACTGGTTTGTTGCAAAGATTAAATAAGATAACAAAGTGCTTAGCACAGAATTCTCTGAGACATTTAGCAAGAGCTCACAAAACATTAGTTATTACACGATGATGTGTACTCTAAATATTACTCTAAATCTTATCTCGTCAATTTAAGTCTGTTTTTGGCAGCAACTGGGTAGAATGCCCAAACACGCCGAGTTAAGCTACCATCTCCACCTGGAAGCATTAACTCTATTTGCAGGACAATCCTTATGGCGGCCTCCCAGCTAACCTGCTGAGTTACTTATCCATCACATAGCATTGGTTGCCTTTGCTGTGTTTCAACTCTACTTTCAGTCCCACCCAGCATGTGTCCTGAGCCATGCACTCAACATCCTTGACCAATTGTTAAATTCCAAAGAGCATTCAGGTGAAGAAGAATTCTCTGAGTACCCATTTATATCATGGCCCAGAAGGATCTACCTTACTGGCAAGCAGATGGACCAAAGTCAGGGGTGGTGGAGATGATGCTGATGATGGTGATGGTGGTAATGAGGACGGTAGTTGATATATCACATTTAATATGTCTAGAAATATGCTCTACAGGTATTACATTGTTTAATCTCTCTACAAATGTTGTAAGAAGTATTTTAATTTAATTTTTTCAGTGTTCCAAGATTCATTGTTTATGCACCACACCCAGTGCTCCATGCAATACATGCCCTCCTTAATACCCACCACCAGGCTCACCTAACCTACCACTCCCTCCCCTCCAAAGCCCTCAGTTTGTTTCTCAGAGTCCACAGTCACTTGTGCTTTGTCTTCCCCTCCAGTTTACTCCAATACACTTTTCCTTTCCTTCTCCTAATGTCCTCCATGTTATTCCTTATGCTCACGAGTAAGTGAAACCATATGATAATTGACTCTCTCTGCTTGACTTATTTCACTCAGCATAATCTCCTCCAGTCCCGTCCATGTTGATACAAAAGTTGGGTATTTATCCTTCCTTATGGAGGCATAATATTCCATTGTGTATATGGACCATATCCTCTTTATCCATTCATCTGTTGAGGGGCACCTTGGCTTTTTCCACAGTTTGGCAATTGTAGCCATTGCTGCTATGAACACTGGAGTACAGATGGCCCCTCTTTTCACTGCATCTGAATCTTAGGGGGAAATATTGGTAGTACAATTACAGGGTCAGAGGGTAGTTCTATTTTCAATTTCTTAAGGAATCTCCAAACTTAGTATTCATATTTATGAAATGAAAACTCAGAGGGGCTTTGCAAAGTTACACATCCTAATAAAGTCACAGAACCAAATTCAACCATAGGCAGTGTGCTTCCAGAATCCACAATGCAAAGTGCCCAGACAGCTTTGATTTTGAAACCAGCTCAGCCACTTCCTAACTGTATAACCTGGATCAGTTCCCCTACCAGAATTTTTCTCAAGCAGGCAAAATACCTATTTTATAGGATTTCAAGAAGATATAACCAGTTCCTGACCCATAGTGAATATTCATTATATGCTGGCTCTTTCCCCTTTTGGGAAGAGCCATCACCCCCATCATATGGGCAAAAACACAAGACACTATGCTCAAGGGTTAATGAATTTTCAGTTTAACAAATCCATTGCCACCCAAATGGGTGATATAAGTTTACAAATTCTCATTTCCTCAACCCTTGACTTTCTTTAACATCAGATCCCAACTCTCCAGAGCAGCCACTGAATCAACTTTTCGGAATAGAATATCTGTTCTCTCCCATACCCTCAGGCCTCCTTGAATTTGAAAATGAACTGACCAGAGGAAATAGCTATCGGGCCAGGAATGAATGAAGATGGGATCGAGTAGAAACAAAGCATGCTGATGTCTGACACTAAAATCAGGATGGGAAGGGCCCTAGACTTAGAGCTAGAACCCTAACCCAGATCTTCTGACTCTCTTACCTAGAGCAAATCACCTCTCAAGAAACATCCGGCATGCCTTAAGAACTCATTAAAGATTGATTGCCGGAGCACAAGAGCATCCAAATGGCTATGTGAAAATAAGAAGAGAACACAGACTCTAATACTTGGTGAGTTCTTTGTTAGTTCATTTTATTTATTCAACAGATGTACAATGAGCATCTTAGTGTGGGCAGGACATTATGTCCAGTGCGCTGGCAACAAAAAACAAGAAAAAGCCTTCCCATGCTCCCTCTTCCCCCTGGAACCCACACTCTCTTTACGTCTCTGTGTCCCCCATAGAGTGAGATAAATGTTCTTGTAGGAATAAGTGGTGGGTGCTATGGGATTTTGTAGGTAGGACATTTTAACTATGCTTGGGCCCCAGGAAAGACGAGTAGAAGTATCTCAACTTAGGTCCTAAGGATAAGTCTGAAATAAAGCGGCAGAAAAGAAATAAATAATGTGAAATTGAGGGGATAAGAACACCTAAGAGCGTTCAGGAGGCAAATGAGTGGGATGAGAGGCAGAAGGTAAGTACTGACCAAATCATGTATGGCCTTGTCAGCCAAGTTCAAGAGTCAGGTCATTATCCCAAGAGTGATGAGGAGCCACTGGAGAGCAAGACCATGCTTGTTCCAGTATGAAGAATGGTCTGAAGGAGAGCAAGTCTGAAAGAACAAAACCCACTTAGTGAAGATGTGATGGAAGCTTACGAGACAGAATTACAGGACTTGAGGACTGACTGGTTATAGAGAATAAATGAGAAAAGAGTCAAGGGTTCCTCTCGGGTTTCTGGTTTTGGGCAACCAGTGAACAGTGCCACCATATGTATGGGATACGAAAGGTTGGGATGAGAAATGTTCTCGATACAGCTTGAACATACCGGGTCTGAAATCTGGGAGCCAGCAAAGCAGAGAAGTCCCACAAGTGGTTGGGAATATGGACTATCAGGAGAGACACAGCAAGTTAGGAGTCGGTACCTAAAGAGGCGATGGGTGGATGCCACAGGTGTGTTTGGTTCATCCTTGGAGGGAATGGAGAGTGAGAAGAGCAGGCAGTCTTGTCTGGACCCTGAGGGTGACCAAGAGTCAAGAAACGTGCACAGGCATAAGAGCCTGCAAGGATGGAAGAAAAATGGAAGAGTTGGGGGGAAGCATGTTTCAAAAATAAGGGTGTAGTGGAGAATGTCAATTACAGCCAAGAGGTCAGGTAAGAAGAGTAAAAGTGCCCCTTGGTTTTAGCGACAAAGAGGCCATTACTGATCCAGCCAGGGCAGGTATAAGCCAGAGGCAGAGAGAGAAGATGGCTCACCATGGATAGAAAAATGAATGAGAAAGAGAAAGTGGCGCCATTATTTGTTATCAGCGTATTCAAGGCAACTGACTGGGAAGGTGAAGGGAGGGAAAGGGAGATGGAGGGAGACAGGAGATAGGATTTTTAGTTTGCTGCAGAGGCCACCGGGGGAATGTCTGACCAACTCTGGGGAAGTCCAAGTCTAGCTAAAAGCAGGATATGGGAGTTTGCGGTTCCCATGTGGAAATTTCTCCACAAGCGAATACTTTCATTTTGTCTCATAGCCGGTCCTGACTGTTCAGGAGACTCTGCTGACCTCAAGTGCTTCAAGGCTACTTGGTAAAAAGAATTTTAGAGTGCTTGATGCTATCCTTGGGTCTGGACACTGTGTGTCAGAACTGTGAAGAGGAGACGGAGGGGAGGTCAGAATCGTTTGCTGAAGGGGATCCACCACCACAGGTGCCCTAGCTTTGGGGCCACCAGGAACCAAAGACGAGAGAGGGGCTTGCCTTCCTTATTCACACTGACAAACCCAGTCTGGTTCCCTGGGAGAAAGGCAATTGCCACGGTCCTTTTTCTCTTTTCTATCTCTTGATCTAAGTCCTCTGGCAGGAGGGTGTTAGAATTGTCTGACAGTCCTTGTTCTCATGAACTAACAGAGCCAAGGGAGCAGGGTCGCCCAAAATCCATCTGGTTCCTTGTATTGGGCTGAGCCATATGAAATTGCCATTTTGACAGTTCCCTAAAGCCAAACATTGGCAATTTCATGTGATTCAACTTAGCATTCAGACACAAACCATCATGTCTGCCTCTTAGAATGCAGAGTGCACAGCGTGGCAGAGGGGTCACCAAGGCCCCAGACCTAAGAAGGCTAGCAAAAACCCGAATCATCCGAGGGCTAAAGCCACATGGGGATGAGAAGGGAAGGAGGGCCCGCCGAAGCGTTGGGGAAGAGCGTAAACTTTGGATGGGAGCCCGGGCTGCGATCCCGGCTCCAGCAGGGCAAGGAACGTAGCTTTTCCTACTCAGCTTTCTCATTTGTCAACTATGGAAATAACCCCTCCTTCCAAGCATGTTGAGAAGATAGTAAGTGCTAATGTGTCCTGAACGCTAATGTGTCATCAAGGGGGCCTCTGCCAAACTCTGCATATAAAAGGCCTCACAGCGCACGGGACACAAACCCAGTCAGGCTCCTCATCCTTCTCCTCCTCCTCCTTCTCCTCCTCAGGAGTCCAAGTGAAGAGGGGAGTAAACCACTTCCTCTTTTGTTTCCTCCACCAAGTCTTGCACACTCCTCTTTTTGCACTTAGCACAACTCGGATGGGATTTTTTGACCATATCTGTCCCCATTACTAGACCATCAGCTCTTTAAGTGCTGATACCACGTGGTCTCAGTTGGTGACATGGGCAAGATGGAGGCAGGCGGGGGACAGGCATGTGAGAGAGGAAGGGCAGGGATGGGTTGTTGAAGAGGACGGAAAAACTCTACAAAGAGAACTGTCTTTTTGTTTGGCAAATGTCTGGCTGGCTGTCCTGGCGGTGAGAAGTTAGGGCCAGGGCAAGATGTAGAAGGAGGAGGAAGGAGACGCAGACAGCCTAAATTACCTTGCCTACAAAAACCAGAGAGGTGTTCTGATTGCTGGGGGCGAACACAGAGGTGGAGGGAAGGGCAAGGCACAAAGAGACAGGGACCGAAGGGCAAAACAGAGCAGGGAGAGGAGACCAGGAGGGGGGGCGGGTGAGCACTAAAGGACTTCTTTTAAAAGAAAAGGGGTGCCTCATATTAAATTGTTGTTTCCAGGCTACCTGAAATTATTAAGAGATTACTTCAGTGAGACTAAACTCAAGATTCAGTTGTAGATAAAGGGACATTTTCCCTTTTTCATCTTATCACTCTCCTGAGCTTTGCGCCTCCCCTTGTTTTTCCATATTTCTTTTGTGATACTTTAAAAAGTGATTTTGCTGTGCAGAACTGTAGCCCCACCCCCACCACACCCCCACCGCACCCCTGATCTGTAATTTCATCACCTTGAGCCAGAGACACTTTGTCAGGAGAGGGAAGGACTTAGGAGAAAGGGTCACAACCCATCCTAAGGTCGACATAGAATGGGTAACATAGAGAGAATTCTATGGGACTGGAAAATCAAAGCAAATATTTAAACATAAGCCCCTAGAATCTTCAGAGCTACGGCAGATGTAGAAACTCGTTTCTTCTTCCACCAGACACGGAGTAGGGCTTCAACCAGTTCTGTGTGTATATGTGCATACGTGTGTCTCAAGAGAACGAGAATCCAGGTGGATGGGCCCAGACCCTCAAGGAACAGCCAGATCATCCAGGTTTGAGTCCCAGATCAGCCATTCAACATGCACTAAATCAAGATAAGCTACTTTTCCGTGAGCCTCCGTTTCCTCAATGGTTAAATTGGGATAATACCATTACCTGCCTCATGATTTGGAGCAACTTTTAAACAGGTCCAAGTAAAGTGCTTAGAATACGGTCTAATATTAAAGGGGTACTTGCTGAGTATGAGTTATCAGTATCCCAAGTCCTTTCCATCATTTTTATTGATTAGATGTGAGAACGGCCAACTGGTGTTCAGGGAAGAACCAAGGGGTGCCTGGGTGGCTCAGTTGGTAAAGTGTCTGACTCTTTTGATTTCAGCTCAGGTCTTGATCACAGGGTCATGAGTTGAAGCCCTGCTTGAAAAAGAATTGAAGTGCTGATATCCCCAAATCAGGGACCCCTACTCTACCTTCCCTATCTCTAATAAATGGTTTCTGGAAGTGAGGTCCCTGGCCTGTATCCTCAGCATCACTGGCAATACTAATTCTTGGTCCCCACTCCAGACCTCCCGAATCTCCATGAGATCTTGGCGCATGCTCAAGCTTGAGCATCACTGCTCTAGTCCCTCCAGGGAGGGATGCTAACAGGGAGCTTCAGAGCTTCCCCTGCAGGAGGGAGGCCGTAAGTCTCCCTAGTAAGTTCAATTTCAACTCTGTCCCCCAGCTAGTAAATCTGTCCCCAGAAATGATCTCACCAGCAATCTTACATGATAAGTGGGTCATGGATCCCCTTGGGTTTCACTGTATTTTGGCTTTCCTTTTGCCACCTGTGGCCAGACCTGGTTATTTATTACCTCTTCCTGGTACTGGTTCCTTCCTGCTTCCCTCCAAGAGACGGGGGTGTCAGCGAGTTCTCTTAGAAATAGGTGCCAAGGATTCCTGACACAAAGGGCTTCTTGGACCCTGGGGAAGGTTCTGGTTTTACCAGCCCCTCCCATCCAGTGTTCGAGGACTCTGGCAGTTTTTGGGGCCCAGAATCTTCGTTTTCACCATGACATTTACAGAGCAGCCAGGCCTGCCCATCGAAAAGCATCCAGGGCCTGGCGGGCAGTAATGAGGCTGGCCAGTCTCCAGCAGCTGGCAAACACTGTGGCACATTAAATGTCACTGCAGGCTTTGTTTGGTTTTAAATTGAAAAATTGCTAGAGTTATGAGAGGTTACAAGCTTTGCCTGGAGAGAAAAAAAAAAAATCCCTTCACCTTTTCTTTTTCTCTACTTCACTGCCCCCCCACCTCCACCACCGACTATTTCGCTAGGGAATGGCCAGCCTCCCCCTGTACATCTGTGTCACCTCTTCCCTCTGACCCCGCTCACACTGTAACAGGCACCCAGTGGCTACAGAGCCCATGACCAAGAGTGTGTTTCCAGAGCTCCACTTGCTGGTGAGCAAGAATGTGCCACCATTACTAATTCAAAGCAGGTCTGACCTAGCTACAGACCCCTACACACATTTTCCCAGGCTCCTCTACCCTCCCTTTTTTTCCTCTTCTTAAAAGGAACGTTCAGGCTTATTTGTATACAAACATCCATCACCCTCAGAATCCTACTCCAGGTCTTAAAACCAGTAGGGCACTCAAGGGCATGGGGTCTAGACTCTGCTTTTAAGCTGACAAGTCATTATTCTCACTGTTCACATGACAGAGCTGAAGTCTGGCGGGTAACTTGCTCAAAGTCGCACAAAGAGTAAGTGCAGAGCTCAGATCCAGGGCTCCTGACTGTTTGCTTTCTTTTCTCTGGGCACAGAGCCCCCACCCCCTCCCTCACCTGAGATCCAACCCCAGAACCAGAAGACAGCTCTTCATTTGTTCCTTCTTTCCCACGCCAGCCTGGGATTGAGTTTTCTCATATAGAGTTTCATCAATATAGTTAATCCAAATGTATCATCAGTTTTGGGTTCAGCCAACTCCCTTCTGCTAGCACGTTCCTGCCCTGGAGTTAGGACGCCCTGCTCTCGGCGCAAGTACGAACATGTGAGTGCTGGTGTGGGGTGATGGGGAGGACCCAGCCCTCCTATTCCATTTGCTAGCATTTAGGTCAGAAGTGGGTAGGGTCTTAGACATTTCATGAAATGGCTCTCATCCAACAGGCTTGGAAGCAAATGACTGACAAGAAGCCCAGCGCCCACAATGGCTGGAGGGCTTGAATTCTCGGAGTAGCAGAGACCTTGACTGGACCCCATTTGTCCCCATTTAGGCTTTTCTGATGTTTTGTTTTAGTCTGGGGAGGAGGAAAAAAAACAGGTCAAACGAAAAATTCCCTGGTTATTCTGTGGAACTGGGGGTGACCCTAATAGGTCTGTCTTCCCTAAACCTTTCTGACTGAGTGCCTCTCTGCTTTCTGCCCACCACTAGATCTGCCTGGTCAAGTAGGAAGTTGTGTCAGGGATGGGGGTAGTGGTAAAGGGTCCTGACCTGACCACCCAAGCTCTCTTGTGCCCACAGGCAAGACACTTAACTCTTCTGATTCCCGGTTTCATCATCTGTGAAACACTCCTTAGGGCTCTTCGGGGATTAATCATTACTACATGTAAAGAACATGGCGGAATCCACCAAGTACCAGCTCCCTTTCTTCATTTCCAGATTTTTTCACTCAGAGAAGGCATTTGCATGATCATGAGGGAAGGTTATCTCTATAATGATCTTTTATAAAAAGATCAGTCTCTAATGGTGGATTTTAGGCCTCAGACATAAGCCCAAGAAGAGACAAGGTAATGAAGACACACAGGCAAGAGTAGTCCACCGTTTCAGGGGGTTCAAGGAGCCAAGGGGCAGAGGACTCAGGAAGCAAAAGTCACAGGGGAAGCACAGTTCATTTCAATAGTTTCCTCGGTCTTTCTTCCTGTGTGGAAAGGCCCCTGGTTATCACACAGCAACTCTGTGGTGAAATTTAGCACATATGTATTGATCTCCTACTGACCCTAAAATATTGCCAATGCCCCCACTTCCCTTTTGTCCTCCTCCCCAGCAAAGCTCACCCCACTCCTTTGTCTCCTTCATCCCATTCCCTCCCAATCCTTCCACCCATAAACCACTGCGGAATCTCGGCCACCATGATGACCACCTGGCCTCATCGGACAGACGCCGTGAGAAAAGCTGCCCTGGGGCCAGCACAGGCTCCCAGAACAACTGAACTAGCATAGAGGACCCACCCCCAGTCCCTGAGAGAGGCTAGCAGGGACAGAGAATGAGGTTATTTTTCTTACTCTTCACCTTCCCTCTAAAGGTACTTTCAGAGCATTTCCCTGGCGATGAGGATCCCATCAGGAAGATCATGACCTTCCTTGCAGCCCTCCTGAGGTGTACAGATTACGTCCGGGGAGCACTTCTCTATTCTAACCTAGATCTTAACAACAGGCAAGCTCTGTGGAGAGGTGAGTCTTCCTTCCAGCTTTCCAGATGTCCTTCCCTTCAGTCACGGGCGTGTTTTTCCCTTTGGAAGGGCGAAGGGAGGGGGAAGGAACTGTTGTTTTAGATGCAGGAAACTCAAAAGCATTAAAGGTGGCTTCTGGCTCTTAAAATCTATGCCAATAGATGTCAGAAAAATTGCCCCTGCCATGTAGAGCAGTTTAAAAAAACTGTGTGGCCACTTTGGCCTTGGACCTCTGTGTCCCTGACATTGAACCCAACAGCATCCCCACCCCTGTTGCTTAGCTCCAAGATTAGACAGGAAGCATCAGTGTATACCTCACAGAACATCAGAGACTGAGTAGGCCCTTAGCAAGGATTGATTCCCATCTCCCTGTTGGGGTCCATCTGGCTAGATTTGCCCTGTGAATGGGTAGTGAGTGTCTTACAGTATGAAAATGCCCTTCACTGGTAAACATACTGGGAAAGGTAGCTGAGCTATGTGGACACAATCAAGTTTGAACTTCTCTGCGTGGCCATGCTGGGTTTCCATTTTGCCCCACCTTTCACCAGACCCTGCCTCCCACTCTGTACTCCAGTATTACTAAACCACTCATAGGTCCTCACACTGTTTGCTGCCTCAGTGCCTTTGCACAGGCGGGCCTTGGCCTTGACTGAAATGCCCTGCTTCCTCCCCTGTCTATATCTACCTACCAGTTACAATTCAGATCAGCTCTCACTGCCTTCAGAAGCTTGAATACGGCCATGATGAAGAACATAGCAGCCTCCCAAACCAAGCCAAACTGGACTCAAATCTTTCCTCACTCTCAAGTCACTTTGCCTCCCTATACCTCAGTTTCCTCATCTATACACCAAGAGTAATAATACCAAACCTTAAGGGTTATTAGAAAGTGGAAGATGTAAAATGCTTGGTACCGTGGCTGGTATCTGGTGCCCAGGCAAATTCAGTTGCCATGTTCATTATTGCCTGATTCCCCCATTCTGCCCTTCCATCCAAGACTGGGGTGGGTGCCTCTTTCTAGCACGATCCTTTTATTGCAGCCTATATATTTTTTTAAGATTTATTTCTTTATTTTAGAGCAAGGGTGAGAGCGAGAGTAAGAGAGAAAGAGAGACCACACCAGTGATAACTGGAGGGGCAGAGGGAGAGAGAAAGAGAATCTCAAGCAGACTCCCCTCTGAGCGCAGAGCCTGACATGGGCCTTGATCCCAGGATGCTGAGAACGTGATGTGAGCCAAAATCAGGAGTCAGATGCTCAACTGACTGTGCCACCCAGGTGCCCCTACATGAGCTATTTTCATCTACTTTATTGAAGTATAATTTACATATGGTAATAGGTACTCAAGCTAAGTGTATAGTTTGATGAGTTTTGACAAACGTAGACACCTGTGTGTATCTGTGCCTATGAAACATTTCTACCACCCAAAATGATTTCCTTGTGCCCCTTCCCAATTAGTCTCTTCACCCCGTCCATGCCCAGGAAACCACTGATCTCTTTTTTTTGCCAAGATTATATTGCCTTTCCTGCAGCTTCGTAAAAATGGGATCCTCTGTGCTTTGTTCATTCAGCCTAATGTCCTGGGACCCCCCGTGCATCCGTGGCGGGGTCCTTATTGCTGGGCTTTTCACTTTGTATTGTAATTTTTCTGATGCCTCCACTGGACTGTGAGGTCCTCAGCATGCTTTTTTCACCTTTGGTTCCCAATGAGGCACTCAGTAAATGTTAGAGGGAAGGAGGGAGGGAAGGGAGGGAAGAAGTTGTCATGGGGTTTTGCAAAGACCTTGGCTACAACCTTGCATCTGGTCGAGCCCCGGGAGGCCAGACTCACATCTGCAGCCCAGCCCCCTCGGAAGGCACTTACAGAAGCCAGTCCACGGCCACCAGCAGGCTGATGTCCTCCGTCGGCAGGCCCACAGCCGTCAGGATGAGAAGCATGGTGACGAGGCCCGCGCTGGGGATACTGGCCGCACCGACGCTGGCCAGTGTGGCCGTGAGGCTGAGCAAACAGAGAAGACTGGGTCAGGGGAAGAGAAAGAGGACTTGGCAAGACCATCCCTGGCTTCAATTTTCCCAGCAGTCATAAAATTTCTTTTGTTTCTCAAAGAACAGAGAAATCTAGAGTGCCAGCACCCAGGAATTAGGGTCTCCTTGGATTCTACACAGCTGTGGTAGAAGTTTATAAATTCAGGGATTGTAGCCTTATGCTCAGCAGGAGAGCCAATTAGCCTAACATATCGCAGGGCTCAACTAAGGTAAGCATGGCTCTTAAGCAGGCAGGGTAATAATAAAGAAGGAAAACAAATCACCCTAATCCTCCCATGGGAATACCACTGCATTCATTTCTGCTTACGCCTTTATGTCTCTGGGAGCCCCAGAGACATCTGGACTCCGTGGCAAGAGTCTGAGGAGGCCACTGCCAATGTTAACATGGGAACTCAGAATAGCAAATATCCAGACCTGATTGAGTGGACATCGGGGGAACAAATCAACAGATTCCAAATGACATTAAGCTTTAGACGCCTGGACATTTCACCATGGACTGGAAAATACATTATTCAGAAAGAAGGCGCCAAGGAGAAATAATGCAATAACAGGAGGTTTTCCTTCTGAAGCCTCTCATCATTTGCAAAGCCAAGAGCACACCCAGCACCGTTTTGAAGTTGTCTCTGCAAGAGGGTTCAATCTAGGGTTCAAGTGCCCTGTCTAGACACCAGGGGGTCTCTGTGGTCCAGCAAAGGGCAGTCTCTTTTTCCTCCTCTTTTCTGATGCCATTTCTGAAAGTTGTCATTTCTAAATGGAAAGATGCTTATGAAAATATAGATTCCCAACTTGCTTTTGTGGGCACAGTGAAGAAAAGGGGGGTGCTTTATTTGTAGTTAGACAAAGCTAGAGTTTCTAGAGTAGGTCCTCCAGCTCCAAACTAAGAGTCAGGCTTCCAAACTGGTTTAACTGAACTCAGACCATTGCTGTGACCAAGCACAGAATCCTGGGTCTTACCATGGGGAAGGACCTGAATTTACCTAATCTTATGTAGGAGGACAGGAAGACCATAGGAGGTTCTGTGGTTTGCACTGGTCTTTCCATACTGCCATCCTCCCAGGTGTAAGCCTGTCACCTTCTGGACACCTCCCCTTGGTGGGATTGACAGAACCCATCTATACTCTTCTCCTGCCCCTGTCAATGTGGCGCTGCTATCAAAGCTTAAAGAACTCCATTTTTTTTTTTTTTTTGATCCTTCTGGATCATGGGAGGTTAGAGTATAGAGTGGGTATTGATGAAGATTATGGAAGGGAACAACCTGAATTTGAATCCCAGCTCTGTCACATATTAACCACAGGACTTTGAGCAACTTACTTTACCTCCTTGTGCCATGATTTCCTTATCTTTAAGAAAGCGTCATCAGGAGCTAATAAATAGAAAGCACATAGAAGAGGCCTGACACATTGCAAGCCCCCAGTAAATGTGAACCGTTCCTGTTATCAGAAAGTCTGGGCAGGGTGAGGCCGCTTTGCAAATAAAAGCTTCCCTAAAGCCCCGAGAGTTAGAAAGTGGGAATTCTCTGCCATTTGCCTGGCACGGGTAGAACACCAGGAAAGGGGGACTTCCCAGGTTCCAACGGTCAAGGCCTCAGCCGTTTTATTTACAACATCAGTTGCTTCTGTTATGAGTCATTCTTACACATCCCTCTGCGCTGTGGCCCCATGGTTGGGCCCCTCTGGGCTGTGAGACAAAAGACTATAAAGGATACTCTTCCTGGAAGCTGGTCCCCCTATTCTCCCTTCAGCCTGCAACAGCTTCCTGGGGACAGTGATCTCTCCTCCATCTCTCTATCCCTTTCCGCATTTCCTGTCCTTCCGCTCTCTGGCTCACTTCTCCAGGGCTGGTTCTTGGACGCGATGCAGAGCATGACACACACATTGTCACAGCAGAGCCTCACAGTAACCCTGCAAGGTACATATGGTTGCCTCTGCTCTCCATGGGGGAAACCACGAACCGGACGGATGGAGAAACATCGAACTGCTTGGCCACCGTCTGCTGGGCTCAGGACACTCATCTGCTTGATTCCGATGCTGTGTGGACCCCCGATGCCCCCATCCCGGATCCCTCCAACACTGAAAACTCTGCATTAATCAATCCCAATCATTGGTCACCAGACCATCCTCCCGTCTCTTAAGTTTTCATCTAACAGTGTGAACTTGGTGGTAAGTGTGGCTGCCATAAGGGCCAAGAATTCAGGGACCAGAAATCATCTCACTTGGCTTCAAAAGGAGGGGTTCTTCCTTTTGTTGGTCTCTGAGTTTTAAAGCAAGAGACGTTGGCAGTCTTATGTGCATTCTGTGACCACGTGACTCAGAAGGCGTGATACCCGGATCTGAAGTATGATTTCCCTGAGTGACATCATGGCACTCACTACACCACCGTCACATTCTTCTTTCATATTCTAGAAGTACTGAATGCTATTGAGCACCACTAATAGTAATAATACTAGTAGCTAACATTTATTGACAGGTGACTATGTCCCAGGGATAATACACTTAACCCCCCTAGGATGAACCCAATATACCCAATGAGGAAACTGAGCCCCCCCTATAGTGCTGCTACGGACTGAGTTGTGTCCCCCACTATCAAATTCATTTGTCTAAGCCCTAATCTCCAAGGTGATGGTGTTTGGAGGCAGGGCCTTTGGGGGGGGGTGGCGGGCGGTGATAAGTTGGTCATGAGGGTGGTGCCCTCATGAAGGGATTAGCTCTTATCAGAGGAGACCTACAAAAGCTTTCTCACTCTTTCTCCACCTGCCAAGGAAAGGCCAGAGCAAACAGCAAGAAGGACAACACTAGCCAGGAAGAGGACAGTCACCAGGAACTGAGTTTGCCAGCACTTTCATCACGGTCCTCCCACTCTCTAGAACCATGAGAAATCAATGTCTGTTGTCTAAGCACCCGCGGGTCTGTGGTATTCTGCTATAGCATCCTGAGCTAAGACAAGTCCATGCCTCACAGCGTGGCTGTAAGCATTTGAGAAATTAGCATATGCAAGTAAGTGTGATCTGTAAGTTTATGGAGAAGCAATGCATTGTTAACGATCTCTTGGGAAAGCATTCTTCCTAAATTTCTTCAAGGATGAATACATAGGGTAAAAATAGATTTAGTAAAACATGGGTATCTAAATTTGCTACTTAGTTATAATAAAATGGTTTCTGTTGTATTGAGAAACCTCTTCCTTCCAGTGTTTCGTTACTTCTGCCATCGCCCTCTGAAATGTTGAAGGGAACAGATTTTAAAGAAAGGAAAAGTAGAGTCAGAGTCAGCTGATGTCGGCCCCTGTTACAGCCCTCCTGGCTCATTAATGGGGTAGTCTTCACCAACCACCCTGCCCCTGGAAGCCTGTGCTTCCCAATCTATTAAATGGGTGTAGAAATCACTGCCTTGCAACATCACAGGATTGTTAAAAATCACGTCATACCAAACTTCCAAACCAATTTCACATGTGCAATACAAACAGAAGGCCTAAGTATGAGCCTGCTTCTTTCCTGTCACAATATTTTCCCTTCGAGACTGCCAGTAACTCCCCTTCTGTGTTATTTCCTTCATCATTCTTTCACCAGGGGACCTGAAATTCAAGCGGCCCCATCAAATGGAGTTAGTGTGGAAGGGGGGAGGATAAAAGGTCATTTCAGTGCCTCCTCCACCCAATCTCCACTCACCTCACAGTCACAATCTGGCCTCCATCCAGGATAACACCATTCATCTGGGCAATAAAGATGGCGGCCACCGCTTCATAAAGGGCTGTGCCATCCATGTTGATGGTTGCTCCGACTGGGAGGACAAATCTGGTCACGCGCTTATCGATTCCCAGATTTTCTTCCAGGCAACGGAAGGTAACAGGTAAAGTTCCAGCACTAAGGAACCAAGAGAGAGAGACACATGAGTTTATATCCGCTTTAGACAAGCAGGACAAAACTCAAACTGAAATGCCACCACAAAGTGTTTGTTCTTTGTTCCAATCAAGCAACATGACATGAAAAAAACAGTGCCCAGAGCCAAATTAGAGACCAGCTGTTTGGCGTTTCAAATTCAGTCTTATTAAGATGCTCATAAGTAGCAAGCTCTTTTTGTTGGTTTTTGAGATCTACTTAGAGCTTTAAATTCTTGTTCCTTTGATCAGTGTGTCCCTCTTATATTAAATATTAAAGACCAATGATCCCAGCACCCTGGGATCGCGTCCCACATCGGGCTCCTTGCTCAGCGGGGAGCCTGCTTCTCCCTCTGCCTCCATCTGCCAGTGCTCGCTCTCTCTCTGACAAATAAATAAATAAAATCTTTAAAAAAAAATTAAAGACCATCTGATTACCCACATTCATTGAGCTGCAAAAAAAACAACGTGTCAGAAAACAATGAGCTGTCAACAGTGAAGCGGAAAGAGGGATTTTTGAATGACCCATAATTTCATGCTGAAAACACTTTCCAATAAGATGACTACATGGGCTGTCTCCAGCCTCTGGGAATTGCTCTGAGCTAATTTTCAGAATGCTGGACAAACATGTTAAACACCATTTAGCCTGAACCTGAGCTTCTAGAAATTCACTAGGGACCCTCACAGATGGTCCAACTCCCTAATACGTGGTCACTGGCCAACTGTACAGTCTTTGCAACAATATAGAGCAAAAAGCATGTGCTCTGTAGCTGATCAAAGACTCAGTGTGGATGGAGTGACTCCCCCGCTCTCATCCCAGGCCTAGGATGGGAATTCGTCACCACAGGACCCAGCCTCAAGGGCCAGAACTCCTGACATGTTCGTGCGTCTTTTAAATTAGGAGACCTGTAAGGATAAGGGTCACTGATGGCCAAAATATTATTTCCATGTGGAGAGAGGCGTGTGGGAGGGTAGGTGGATTTGCTTCAAAATTTAAGTAATATGGAAAGAAACATAGAACACCCGAATTGCCATGCAAGTGCTTTGTGGCCCGTTCTCTTTGGGGTTTGTTTGTCCTGTTTTATATTTTGCTTTTGGGGCCTTTTTTCTGTCCAAACCTTAGCAAACTGAATTGGGTGCAGACATATTTTTTCTATCATGCATTGACAGCCTTTGTCCCGGTTCCCTCCTTCTACTAGTCAGAATTAGGGTTCCCACCAAACTTAACATAGACCCCTGCCAGAGGTCTCCGTTTCTCCGAGAGTGGGAGAAGCTTTCTATGGCTTCAGAGGAGCTATAGAAAATGCAGATTTCAGGGCCTACTCAGAAACAGAAACCGGAAACTCTAAACTTAGGGTCACCTAAGTCGACATCTTCTTAAACCCCTGACCCACAGGCTCCCAATAATAACCTTAGGGAAGCCAGAGTCATCTTATGGGAACATTCTTCGTGATTTCAGGCTAGGGGTCTCATGCCTCCTTCTTGGTCTTAGGTAGAGGAAATGAATGTTTGGAGCCTTCTTGTACCTTCTACCCAGTTGGCTGTCCCAGCTGTTTAACATGACTCCCCCACTCCGCCCTTTCTTCAGACCCTTTTGAAGAGTTGGCAGGACACCATGACTAGTCCGAAACAGCAGCTGTGGTAGGTGGCTGGGATTCTAAATGGTAGAGTCTGAGCACATTTCTGGGAGGACTGGAATATGTCAATTTTTATTATTGTATCCACTTTCCCAAAATGTCATCAAGAGGTCTTCAGATAATTAAATAGATCAGAGAAAATAATTGGTAAATCATGAAAATGTTCTCAAAATTCATATATACCCAACCAATCCAAATGGGAACTTGAGAATTTTAACTCTTTCCTGCCCATCTGACATTCTGACATGGGTTTTTTGTCTCCTGCCTCAATGACCATATGACAGTTTTCAAATATTGCTAATAATAACTAGCAGATACTTGACAGTCTTCTTTTCTTTTCCCAGAGTAGTTTCAACAGCATGGACTGATGTCAGCAGGATGCAGAGAGGAGTGTCCCAGGCTGCCCCCTTCCATCAGTCCTCCCTGACACCAGCCTGTTGAGAAAAGGAAGTCAGCTCCTTCTACTTCTCCTTCCATCAGGGTCCAAGGAGGTAGAAAGAATAGTTAACTGGCCATCCTGAGGCTTTGTGTTTTTTCCCTCTGGTCATAATGGCAGAGTTAGTTCTAAGTATGTGACTCGTGCCATAGATTTTTCTTTAAGTGTGTTTTCTTTTAACAAATGAAATTCCACATCCTGGCAAAAGCCACAGTTTAACCAAAGATTAATTCACTTGAAATACAGGGTAAGGAGGAGAAATGTGTCTAGCATTCATGGCCTTGGCCAGATAACCCAAGCATCTGTCTGATTTAAATATGAACTTGGGCCATCCATATGCCTTTAGGATTTACTTTCTCTAATTAAAAGTACTGGGAAAACTGTCTAGACATTCAAAGGAAAGATAATAATATTTTTTGAAAGATTTAAAGATCAAAACCATAAAGGCATTGGAAGAAAATATAAAGTAATATTTTATCATTTTTCGTGGTGATTTTCCTGAGGAAAAAAATTAAAATTCCAAATACTAAATGAAAATACTGACAACTTCAATGATACGCAAGTTTAAACCTTCTAGGGGCAAAAACATGACAAATTTTCAAGACAAGCGCCAGACAGAGAGGAACATCATTTGCAACACGGGACACAACGAGTTAATATTTTTATACATGAAGAGGGTTAAAGCCAATCAGGAATGGACGCATTCCCCAATAGGAAATGACCATCACAAACAATTCACAAGGTCAAATAGAGGAGGGGAGGATGGTCAATAAGAAGGCGAAGAGATGTTTCCTCTCATTAGTAATCAAAGAAATGCAAACTCAATAAGATCATTTTTCACCAATAAGACTGGAAAATTAATAAAGTGATAATATCTAGTGCTGGTGAATAGATGGGAAAAGGCAGTCTCGCATACCCCATTAGTAGGGACCTACACTAACAGACTTTTTTGAGCATCAAGCTGGTGGTACGTTTTCAAACATACAGTGTGCTTACCACTAGACTCAGAAATTCCACTTCTATAAATTATCCTGAGGGGATCATCAGACAAGCTTACAGAAAAGTGTTTATAAGGATGCTTGTCACAGCCCTGCTTAGTAAACACACTTTACATGTACATCACACAGTGGAGGTGGGGTTGTGTTGTGGCACCCACAGGGTATTATTATGTCATTTAAAAAGAGTGGGTGGGAAGATCATATTGACAGAACTTTTATGATAGGTTGACCGGTGATAGCAATTTACAACACCTATACATGGTACGAACTGGAAAAATATAGAACTATTAAGATTAACTAAAAGGGTTACTATTAATTATTCCTGGGCAATAGAAGAACTGGTAATGTTCATTTTCTTCTTCAAAACTCTATTCACTGTCTGACTTTTTTTCACAATGAGCAAACACCACGCTCATAACCAGAAAACAAATATAAAACTAAACATATTGTTTGGTGGGGGGGAATTTTACTTTTTCTCCAAAGAGAGGGGGATCTTTATGGATAGAGATACTTATCCATATGAAATATATCATACCAAGAAGGACAAAGGAAATTTGGGGTGTTTCCCTTCATCTTGGGAAACTGAATGCAGAATCCAGATCCCTGGGATTATATATATTTTTAGCGTCTTCTGAAATTCCACACTCTACTCCTGCCAAAATCTCATTGATGTGCAAGATGGAAGTATAAATTTGGTTTCTCAGGTGGTCACCACTATTGGCCTGTCGGGAAAAGATGACTGCCTTCTCAGTAGCCTTGGGACAACTGTCACGCTGCGTCACAACAGAGTGGCCGTCTCACCTGCAGAGCATGGTCACAGGCTCGACAACAAGGACCTACCACCTGTGACTCCAGAGACGATGCTGAGCTAGGGGTTGCAGAGTTGGCTTGCATCCCTCCCACCTGCCTCAGTCTTAGTTTCATGACCCTTAGTTTTGTGCAGAAATACCAGTAACTAGTGCAGGCTGAAACAGTGAAACTCTTCTAATCTTTGAAATTCTAAATTGCCAGGTGTTTCTTATGTATCCATTTTTGTTTGTTTTTGCTAAATTCAGTCTAACTTCTTAAAGTTAGACTTCTAAAAAAAATATTTTTTTCCTCCATGTATCTCTGGAGTCCTCACTGGCTTCAGATGCCTGGGAACTTAGTTAACGAAGAAGGACCAGACTCTCAGTCAATGTCAAGTTGAATCAATGCCAACCCGATTTTCTCAAAATCACTGTGGCAGAATGGTCCACTAGAAGTTCATACAGAAGTCACATACCTGACTGACTTCTGGTTTGGTTTTTAAAAAAAAATCTCTGAACACATTTGCCATGAAAAAGCTCACTTTTTTGACTTTTGAAAAATGACTCCAAAGGAGTGATCTTTTGTGATAGCATTTTTCAAATCACAGGTGAGAGAATTTCTTAAATAGCTTAACATCCTGATACATCCTTTTGGAAAACATTAAAAATGAAACCAATGCTAGATATGCCAGATTAGATAGGCAACAGCATGCAATCGTCTGGGAAATTTAATATTAAGTATTTCCAGGATGGTTGCTTATTAGCAAACATATTCATCAGAAGGCTCCTGAGTTCCTAGGAGCCAAAAATACAAAACAGTTACCTTTTTCAGAAGTATTTTAATAATACATGAAACCCATTCCCATTGAACTTTATGATGAAAGGGTTTTGCAAAGGGGAAGTGGCAGAGAGGGGAAAAGAATGAGCAGAGAGAAAGAAAGGTGATTTCTTGTGTTCTCTACCTGGAAGCGGTACCCAGGGCAGTGATCCAAGCTTGGAAAATGCCAGCAAAAAAGGAGAAAGGGTTTTTCCTGGTGACTACAAAGTAAATCAAGGGGAGAAAGATGCCCCCATGGATGATGAGGCCCACGATCACCGTGATCATGTACATCCCCAGTTGCCTAGCAACCACTTCCAAGTCCTTGATGGCAATGATCTTCCCACAAATTAGGCAGGCGATACCCAGGGGAGAGTACCTGGAAAACATAAAAGAAAAACAACCAAAAAAACCATTGAAGACATCCTTCTGGAATTCACAACTTCTATCTGGGCCTTACATGTACCACACCCTGAGGAAAACCCTTCCTATTTCTGGGCCAAGAGTTTCGCTGGAGGAATTCCACGAGATTCGATAGCTGCTCTCCTTCACTTCAGACTAACTGCACCATCTGAAATCTCATCAGTGGGTCCGCTGATTTTCAGGAAGAGCAGACACAAGTTTTACCATCCCCCAGGTAAGCACCAAGCTGGAGAGGCACAGAATCTTCAAGCATCTTGTTTGGTCTCCCCGTTCCCCGCCCCCCACTTTGTCCTTGAAAACTAGGAATCCATTTTGAGCTCCCCAGAAAGCTCATGAGAGTTTCACCCACCTCTAAGCTGGCGTTGGTAAATTTGCTTTGTTTTTACCTTGGATGATAGGAAGCTTATTAAAATATGAGAGAGACAGAGAGGGAGCAAAAAAGAGAAACCTGCCAAGACAAGAAAACCCTCTGAGCCAGAGAGTCCATTTAGAGAGACGTGGTTTTATTACTTCTCAGTCTGAAAGTATTTCTTTCCATACTTGTCTTACCAGGGACGCTGGCTTCCCTGGCCCGCGTCTCAGGCAATACAGTCAGACCTCTGCACACGTCACCTCATTTCATTTTTACCACAACCCTGAAATCAAAGTATCATTCTTATTTGGCAAACGAGGAAATTGAGGTTCAGAAAAGTTAAGACCAGTCCAAGACCACAAAACCAGGAAGTAGGAGAACAGTCTCAGTGCCTGTGACTCTCCGAGGGTTGTTTTCCCCTCCCCCAGCCAAACCACTTTCTTTAATGAGCAATGGGAGCTCTTTCTACATAGGCTGACAGCTTACCATATACCGATTTATTCTACGAAAACTTCTTTCATGCTTCTATTTTATTATTGTTTGATTGGGAGCTTGGAAACAACTTACTGCTGTCCTCACTCGTGAGGGCACTAACTGTGCTCTCTTTCCTCTTGAGTGTATTTTTCCCATGTTGGGCAACAGCCTTTTTTTATTGCCCAATCTGGTAGTGGTTGAAGCAGAAACTGGTGCGGCCTGCAACACCTTCCGACTGGAAAGAAAATGTTTGAGGGGGAAGTTGATACTTTAGTAAGAATTATGAACGTATTTGAGAAAAAGACTGGGGGAAATGAAGTCCCAAGATAAGGTCCCCCCGCTGAGGTAATGGAGACAGACAGCCCAGCCAGATTTGCTGGTTGTTTTTTATTTATCTGTTTGTTTATGTTTTTGTTTTTTGCAATTGTGCCTTTCCTGGGTAAAAAAAAGATGTGGGTAGAAGTTCCTGGGGTGGCTCAGTCGGTTAAGTGTCTGCCTTCGGCTCAGGTCCTGATTCCAGTGTCCTGGGATTGAACCCCGCATCAGGCTCCCTGCTCAGTGGGGAGCCTGTTTTTCCCTCTCCTTCTGTCTGTTGTTTCCCCTGCTTGTGTTCTCTCTCTCTCTGTGTCAAATAAATAAATAAAATCTTTAAAAAAAAAAGAGGTGGGCAGAGGAGAATTATATATACAATTACGTAAGACATGAAGCTTGCCCAGCCACATGACCTTGTAGTGATTTAGTCCCATTTTATAGATGTGCAAGTCAAAGCTTAGGCTAACTCCAACCTCATGGGATTGCTGTGAGGACTGCATATTTGAGCATGCATATGTGTGCCCTGTCAAAGTCCCGCCCCCATCCCTGTGAGCACCAGTCTGACTGCTGACCAAGGAATCCTCTACATTCTGCGGTCACACATGTACACCATGTCCTCTCCCCCACCATTCTTAAAGAGCCAAGTCTGAGTTAATGTGGCTTTCTAAACCCACGCATAGACTACTGCCATCCAATGGCAGATGTTTTTATGAGCAAAATATTTTGTCAAGAGGAAACTTCTGAAAGAGCTGATTGGTAAATAACAAGAATTAGTGAAAACCTTAGAATAACTCTCTTCCCTGATGAGCATCCAGCCTGTAGCCTCCACATCTTTCCCCTGGGTGAAGGCTGGCAATGTTGGAGGGCTGTTTCTGTAGGCATGAAGGAGCTAAGTCCTTAAACCCTTGAATTTCTCACCATTTTACACTCTCCTGATGCACCCATGGTCACAACATCTCTTAGAAGAGTGGGGTTGTCTCAGAGGCCAGACCTTTGTGCCAGGAAGTTGTAAGTAACTGAGCACAATGCACTTTCCCATAAAGCCAACAAGCATTTATCTTCATAAGCCACAAGATCAATTCTTTCCCAAGCACCAACCACCCTTTAAAGATGTCCAGAAAAACACAAACACGAGCTGTTCTGGGTGACATTCGATTTCCCTGCTCTTCCGGGACACACAATTTGCAGAATGGAGAAAAAGGATTTTCAAGGCACTTTGCCAAGCAAGACCAGCTATCTAGTCCCCCTGGAGAACACATTTGAGCCAGAGCCAAACAGATCAGAGAGAGGAAACATATTTCCTCCGGAACACTCAGCTCACTAGGAGAAACGTGAGTTTCCAAGGTCAATGAAGAATGTTATTCAAAGGCCAGAAGGTAGAGTGTCAGGGCAAATAAATATGGTGAGCAGGAATGAAACACCTTGGTCTCCAGAACAGGAATGAGCATTAACTCGAAGAAGGAAAGAGCCTTTGTCCTCAATGGTGTCTTCTAGAGTCATTACTTCCCTGCACCTGTGTTCAAAATGAGTGGCTTAGTCTTCCACTCAGGAGCTGGAGTTTCTGAGCTCCTGGGTTTCTACATAATTATCTCATTGAAAATGACACCCCAGGGGCGCCTGGGTGGCTCAGTGGGTTAAAGCCTCTGACTTCGGCTCGGGCCATGATCTCCGGGTCCTGGGATCAAGCCCCGCATCGGGATCTCTGCTCAGTGGGGAGCCTGCTTCCTCCTATCTCTCTCTCTGCCTCTCTGCCTGCTTGTGATCTCTGTCTGTCAAATAAATAAATAAAATCTTTAAAAAAAATAATTACACTAATTTAAAAAAATTTTTTAAAAAGGAAAGAAAGAAAATGACACCCCATGGAAAAGAAAGGGCAAATGCCCGGGATTCGAGGTCACCACACAAAGCTCCTGAGATGAAACAAGCAATCAAAGCCATAAACCAAAGTGCATGAAGAGACTGAGGGCTCCAGTAAGTTTCTGAAGCCAAATGGTACCCAGGAATAGCTGGACCCACTTCTAAATTAGAAGGATATGACTGCAGAGCAGGAAGAGAAAATATCTACCACACTGCCGTTGGGTTGCTTGTATCTGCAGCTCTGGGCACTGTGGTCAAAGCCACTGATTAATCTAAGACTGGAACATCAAGTCTTTTTCTTCCTGTTGCATCAACCATTCTTTCCTCCATCCACTTGGTACCTCTGCCCTTGTCATCTTCAGGTTCCCTCCCACCAAGTTGCCCTTGCCAAGACTGCCCTCCACTCCACAAACACAAACTCATATATAGAATTTAACATGCCCAGACTTCAGTGTCTCTGTGAGTTCATAGATACCAGCTTCACAATCAAGTTGGCCTGCCTGGTATCAACGTGGATTCCCCAGGCCCACCACATATTGGTTGAGTTAGAATTTCCTGGGGAATCTGACCTAGGGAGCATTTATATTTTAAACAAGTTCCAGGTAATTCCTGATGTGTTTGGAAACCAGTGTTTCAAGGGCTAAAATCTGCTCTACAACGGATGAAATGCAGATATTACTTGGTTAGCCTCTGGAAACCACTTCCATTAGCTCCAACTGATTCAAGACCTTTAGTCTTAACCCATTAAGGTAAATAATTCAGGACTCTGAGTAATAGGACCGATGGTGGATCAGACACTTAGATGGAAATTAGTGGAGGGACTTTCTCAGGCTTGCCATAAAGCCACTCTGGTTCTGTCCCACACTGCTATTGGTTTCCAATAGCAACACTAGCCTTCCAGTTTGGGACAGAACCCAGGAGAGCTAAGAAATGGGAGAGTCTGTCAACAGAGAGCTAAATATACATTCTAAGAATTACCCAAGGGTGTTGTCTGTATTCAGGCTCAAAAAGTAACACAACTCTCCATTTTTCCCAGTCCACTTAGATCTAGACAGATGTCCTGACTATCTAAGGAGTGACTGTGCTCAGAGGTACTTTGTGTGGATTAGAAATTTTTATCAGGATAGGCTGAAAATCAGTATGGAGAGCCTCCAGGCTTGTAGCCTCCTAAGGACTTCATTTTTCAAGTCAATAAACCCCAACTCATCATGGTAGCCTGCAAGGCCCTATGGGATCTGCCTCTTGCTCACCTCCCCAACTTCACAGCTTTCTACCTCCTCACCAACCAACCATATTACAGCTACCCCGATCTTCATTCTGACCCTTGAAAACCCTTTATCTGCTATTTCCTCCCCCTGGAAAATTCTCCTGTTGGTTCTTCACAGAGCAACCTCTTTTCATTCTTCAGGTCTTCATCAAAAGTCACTTCCCCAGACAGCCCTCCTGGGTCCTCTGGATCAAGTCTAAGGCATATTTCCATCCCCCATCACTCTTGGTCCCACTGTCCTGGTTACTGACTTTGTAGCAGAGATTACTGTCTGAATTCTAATTTGTTTCCTTTTATTCCTTTAATTCTTCTCCTTTTCCAAAAGAATGTAGGCTCCATGAGGGCCAGAATTTTTCTCTCTCATTCACCATTATATCACCGGCACCTAAAATTATTATTGGCATAGAAGAGGGGCTCAAAATATATTTGTGGATTGAAAGCAGGGATGGATGGATGGATGGATGATTGGATGGATGGATGGACAGTTGGATGCATGGATGGATGGATGGGTGGTGGTGGTGGTAGGTTAACAGGGAGGGAAAATTGAAAGAATGAAGAGATCTCACTTCTTGCCTTGTGTTTCTATAGTGGCAAGAGTATGCAGAGTTTTACTTTCTGTTTAGATTTTCAGATTTGAAAAAAATGTTTTAAAGAAATTTGCAAAAAAATGAGGATATGAAAATCATACTGAAATTAAGGGTTTTTCTCTCTTTTTTTGGTGAATCAGAGGACCTTTTAGGCTTCTTGAAGAATCCATGAACACAGAGAAACAGAGGATATGGATTGAATGATAACAGTAATGATAATCACAAAATAACTGCAATGATAATACTGGTTCATAGACAATGTTTAGGCAGGTCCCAGAACATGAGAAATGCTTTGTAACTGTTGGTCTCAATTTCATTTAATTCTCACAGCAACCCTAGGAGGTTGATTCTATGATCAATCCATTCTGATGTGGGGTTTAGGAACTGTCTAACCCATATAGAATCACACAGTTAGTAACCAGAGTGTCCTGGATTCACTCTGGTGTGAAGTCAGAGAGAAGCTGAATAAGGTGCCATACAATTAATTAATTAGTTAAAAAGGCACTGTGCAACACTGGGCAAGTTAAACTCTGTGCTTAGTTTTCACATCTGGAAAATGGGACTAATAAAACTACCTATTTCTGCTAGGTATTACTGAGACAATTAAGTCAGTTAATGCACGTAAAGCAAGTGGAAAGGTATTCAGCATATAGCAGGAATTTGGCAAATCTTAGCTACGATTTAATGACAATTATAATAATAATAATTAGCTCCTCAGTAATAAATAGGTGCAGCACAATAAAAGAGGTAATGTTGAGTGCATAGCAAACATTTCATAACTCTAAGTTATAATTTAGTAATAATCCCTATTACAATAATAGCCACCTCTCCAATGTTTTGTTTTGCTATTATACTATTCTGACTACCACACAGAGAAGAATCCCCAAGAACTGATCATTTAGCTTTGAGGGGGTCAGTTAAAGAGTAATTGAGTGTTTCACCCCAAACCTTCCCACACGCATCGTTATCCGGCACTGACAAGGCAGCTAAAGAATGAAAGAAATGTGTAGAAACGGCATCTTGTGTCGTAGAACCCCCTCCTGACTGTTTGTCTAGATGAGGTCACCGAACAGCTGTCAGAAATCGTTCCATAGGCCTTGTCCCTGGCTCACAATTGCTCTGCGTCTCCTGGGATTTGATAGTAAATCTTTAGGAGCTTTGGTTTCAGTGAACAGGAAACCTTGATCCACACCCTTCATCCCTGTGGAGAAGAGAGCATGCCCTTCATCCCATGACTGACCTCACCTCCTAGATTCTTTCTCTTCATGGGCTTAGTGGAAGTGACACGGCCCACATCACTGGCATCATCATACAGAAATATGAACTGAATTTTTAGAGCAAGGATGCTCATCCTAAAAAATTCTAGGAGACCAGGGCAGATCCTAATGTTTACTACCAAGAGGCATATCCTACTTTAGGCATTATCATCTATTAAAGTCTCAGCAACCGCAGATGGATCTTAAAGTTTCTAAGCATATTTTTTTAGAGCATCACATTGTGTGTGACTTTAGATTTTCATAGAAAAGAAATATTCAGAAATCTAGGATTGCCTGGTTAGTTGAAAAATCAGCACGACAGACACACACACAATTTTACCGGCATTTTGTTTGTGTTTTAAAAGTACAAAAAGCAATGATCTGAAACAAGCCAAGTCTAGTAAATATGTTTCATGAAATCACGAGGCACATCTTCTTGATCTGAGGCCCATCAGCTAGCCTACTCACTCCTGAGGATTCAGTAAGAATTTCTACCAGCACATCACAATGTTTGGTTCTGTGGAGGTAAAAAAAATAAGTCAAAAACAGATTTTTGCCCTTGTAAAGTGGGAGTAGGGGCCAAGGAGAGGAAGAAGAGAAAAAGAAGGTAGAATTTTAGTGGAAGGCACCACACAGAAGTAAAAGAAGATCAGAGGAGAATTGGGGAAGGTGGGTAGCAGGGGAGCACACAGAGACAGGGAATCTGTAATCCAGAATTTCTGTGACAGATAGGACATAGATGTCGCTTGATCTAATAATGGTTTTCTTTTTTCCCAGGCAGGCGTACCAGACCATCATAGAGATCTGGAACAAACGCATGTAAAATTCTTTTCATCTGAGGGGCGCCTGGGTGGCTCAGTGGGTTAAAGCCTCTGCCTTCGGTTCAGGTCATGATCCCAGGGTCCTGAGATCGAGCCTCGCATCGGGTTCTCTGCTCAGCAGGGAGCCTGCTTCCTCCCCTCTCTGCCTGCTTCTCTGTCTACTTGTGATCTCTGTCTGTCAAATAAATTAATAAAAAATCTTTAAAAAAATCTTTCCATCTGAGAGATATGGGGCAGTAGAAAGTTCTGAAGGTGGTATAGCTTCCTTCATAAAGGAATGGATGCTCCTGCTCTCCTGGGCTGCCCTAGAGTTCAGAACCACTGACCATAAACCTACATGAAATGGAGTAGAGATGGTATTGCTTAGATAATTCAAACAAAAAAGCCCCCCAACTATACACCAAGGATTGTGAAATCAATAGGTATTCCAGCTTCTCTCCCGCACCCACCCCCCAGATACATAGTCTTAAGCAAAGTATTCAACTTCCATATACCTCAGTTTCCTCTTCTGGAAAATGAGAGTCATGATGCCATCTTTGCAGGGTTATTGGAGTTACAATAGGTAAGTATTAAGCACTTATCATGGCTCTTCACAGATAAAAGGAAATCAAGAATTGGTAAGTTTTATTGTTCTAATGATTGTGATATTGTACAATCAAGATGTAGTCACTCTGGACACAGTCTTCTCTTCTACACAACTAGAGGGTGGAACCACATTTCCAAGAGTACTTATAATTTTAATGTGTCCTCTGTGATATCATTTTGCTTGCATGGCCTGAAAACTGCCTCTTTTTCCTTCTGTCTGAATGAAGAATCTCCGATACGTTGCTTTTGGATGCCAGAATATTAGAGTGGCGGTCCTTCCACAAACCCTGGGTCAGGCCATATCATCCCTAGTACTTGGATTTATCTCAGTGTTTTCCGATACTGCTGGTTTCAGAATTACTAGTTGGTTTTTTCAGCTTGTCCCTCTTTTTAATTGTTGTTGTTGTTTTTGTGTTCCCACTGTAGGGATTGGCAAACTTTTTATGTGAAGGGTCAAAGAGTAAATACTTCAGTCTTTGCAGGCTACACGGTGTTAATCAGAACAACTCGACTCTGCATTCAGCATAAAGCAATGCTAGACAATATGTGAATGAATGGGTGTGGCCATGTGCCAATAAAACTCTATCTATGGGCCCTGGATGTGAATTTCATGTAATTTTCATGTTTGTAAAATATTATTACTCTTTTGATTTTTTTTCCCCCCAGCAACATAAAAACATAAAACCCAGTCCTGTAGGCCACTAAAGGAGTAGCAGAAAGGATCTGGCCTGAGGATGGGCCATAGTTTTCCAAACCATTTTCTAGGGGAAGCTCCCAGAAAGAGATTTTCATCCCTTTCTCAAAGTCTTTCTGGAGAGCACTTTGCTTGGTCCATGGCCACCCACTTGCTCCTGCTAGGAAGGCTCCATGATCTTCCAAGGATCCCAAGACCTCTGGACGCCCCCACCCCCACCACACTGAAGGAAGAACAAGCCCACTTACCACATGATCATGATCACTAACTTCATTACAATCTCATTCAAAATGTTGAAGAATTCCACCATCAGCTTGGCCTGCTCGCCCATCTTCCCCATGGCAATGCCAAAAGCGATGAAAAACCCTATCAGACCTGTTGGGGGAAATCACATTACACAGAAGGGCAGATTAGAAATATGTGTTTCTTCTCCCTCCTTCACCATTCCCGACATAGGGAGCCACCTTCTCCCCTGCCTGTTGCCATGTGATTTAGGCATTCGGTTTCACACTGAAAATACCTTTCTCCTGGATAACTATGGCATCCCCTAACATTTCCCACAACAGCAAGTTGAACTGTCAGTGGTGTTAGTTCCTTGGAGGAAATGAATTCCGTTTCATTCCAAACTCAAAACGCTCTCTTCTCTCTCCTCCTCACTTATGAAATCATGGGTAAGCCGATTCCATGTCCATAGATTAATGAAGGAAGGCTTGTTGGGACTTGGGGATTATCGTGCAAACTTTGGAGCCTACATCAGAACTGCAGAGACCAATTAGCCAAGAAAATCCCTGCCAAGGTTATGTCTATGTTAGTTTGATGTTATCCTAAACTCATGCATGGCTGGTATGTTTCACTGTAGGAAAATCCTGAGCATAAAAGTATTTTTCTACTGCTACATGCCTAACGTGAGAAGGAGGAAGAATGTTGAAAAGTCAAATGGAAATCAATGAGAAATCAAAAACAGTTGGGAAACCCCAATTGACCCAGTTCATTTGGATTTAACTTGTTATTAATTCTTCATCATTCTTTTCATGGTCAAAATTGGTAGAATGCTTCCTTTTTTACTGCATTCTTTTTTGCAATATCATAAAGGCAAAATATAGACTTTGTAACTTTCTAGCCCCTTAGCCTCCTTCTCCCTTCACTTGACATCACTTGACTTCAATCTCAATCCAGCCCCACCACAGCCTGTAAGAGCAATCCTAACCCGGGCTGTAAGGATGTGAGGAACTCTGTCCCCATCAAATTGCACTGGGTCCTGAACCAGCTCCAACACCCAAACTTGGGTCTTATCTCTGTATTGTCTTTGCCTCATTCCCTCCACCTGAGTACCTATCCTGGGAAGCTGCCATATACTTTGGTTCCTCCAAGCTGGGCCTGGCTTCTCTCTCCCCACAAGATTCCCTCCCCTCACCATTCCTTCCCATTCTTGTCCTCAGAGTCTCACCCCCAGCCTGAAGTCTCACCCAGGCCTACCCAACGACTGGGGCACAACATGGCTTACAGACATCCCCATTACTGCTTATCTGAATTTCTGGTTCCCAGTCAGGCTGTGCCCTCACCTCACTCTTGACCCACGATTGCCAGTCCTGGGGCTCCAATTCTGACTACTTGCATGAACTGTCAGTCAATGCTACTGTCCCTTTGGCCACAGGACCTTACTTACCCATCTGACATTTTCTCTGAAATGTAGTATGGCCCATCCCCTATACCCCTCTCCTTCCTTCCTCTTCCCTACACCAGACTTATCCCAGTTTGGCAGACCTAATTGCCAGTCCTCTCTATTACATTCAGTTTCCTATTGTGTTCAGTTCTGCCCAGAGTCTTGAGTTATACTGGGAAAATTATAGCATTATAGTTTGATTCTCTTGGGAAGGAATTCTTTTTCTCTGAACCTTTGACTTTACCTTTTTCCTAGCTCTCCCAAAACCACTCACTTCCCCACACCAAGCACATATCAACTCAGACTGTGCAACTATCCTTCATTGGAGACTCTCTCTTTACCAAAAAGAACCCAGCACGTGCACCCAGGATTGTTAATCCCCAGTAGTGAATATTTCTCCTTTTCAGATCTCAGCCAGAAAGACCGGCAAGGGCCTTACAAGTGAGTTATTGGCCACAGAGACTGGCTTCATGAAATTTAGTGATCAGGGAAGAGTGATCTAGCTCTCCCATTACGTATGGAACCAAATTTGGGCTATTCCCAAGCCCTTCTCTCAAGAAGGAGAAGAGTTTGCTAGGTGTGTAGTGAGAAATAATCTGTGAACATTCTGGCTGAGAAGAGCTAGTATTACCCAGTTAATTTCATTTGGAGATTTTAAGAGAAAAAACTCAAGGTCTCAAAATCTCAAAGAGCTGGCAGAAAAAAGTTCCCCTTGCGGGGTCAGCAGAAACTGGGCCACATCTATCACTAAGAGAGAGAAGCTGGAAGGAGAAAACTCTGCCAGGAATTGATTTAATGGCTGGGGTTAGAGGAGAGAGCTCAGAAGTGGTCTGGAGGTTACTGGGGAGAGAAATGAGTACCTCAAGAAGAGGGAGCCCAGAACCAAGGTTTTGTCTTCACTTACTGCAATGCCTGATCATTGGGACTTTCCAAAACAAAACAAAAGCCACCTTCTCCACCCTTAGAATACCAAGGGATTTGTACATGGGAAGTTTCTCAACAGTCTAACTTCCCTTGGCTTTCCAGAGCTCCGTCTGCCGCTGCCCACCCATGTCCAGCTTCCATGTCACTTCCTCTGTCAACATCACCTCACTAAAGTCACTTACTGGAACTGGGATGTTTTGCTTGAACAAAGCCCCCTTAGACTGGATCGCTGGGGCTGAGAGAGTAGCGAGTTGTGTTGAAACTCCCCAGTACAACCCAGGGTCAACAGGACTTCCCAGAATCCACTGAGAATCTGGAAACGACCATGAAAGTCTTCTGAATGATTCACCCCAAAGTTTTGGCCTCATGACTCATGGCCTTAACCTCCTCCAGAATATGTAATGGACTGTGGGTTCACTTTGCCCATGGGCCTTCAGGGACAGAGTATGGCTGGGAAGGTCCTGAAAGGATCACACATATCTGGCAATGGGCGAGAAGGGGTGGATCCGGGGTGGATCTGAGGGTATTTGCAAGCTCCCCGCAGAGGAACTCACCCTCTCTGTCCTCTCTCTTTCCTCCTGTCACCTCACACTGACTGTCAACAATGTTTATTGATCTTCCATTGCCTCTCCTCCATGCTCTCACTACTCAACCTGCTTCCTGCCAGGCCAAACTAAGAAGATCCCTACTGAAGCTTCTGCTTTTCAGTGCCTAGACAATCCTCCTTCTTCTCTACCTCTTTCTCTCAACCATTCTGGGTAAGGTAGGTGTCAGGTGAGCAAGTTTAGAACAAACAAACAAACAGGATACCCAGTTAAAATGTGGATTTCAGATAAAGAACGGATATATTTTATTTTAGTATAAGTATGTCCCTTGCAATATTTGGGACATACCCTACACTAAAAAAGTCATTTGTTGTTCACCTGGAATTCACACCTAACTGGGCGTCCAGTCTTTTCTCTGACAACCCTACTAAGGAGACAAGGGCATTTGATCTCCTAGATGGTAAAGTGGAAGGATCATTGAGCTGATCCCCTTCTAGCCAGAAATCCCTCAAATCCTTAGAAATCTTGCTTGCATGGATCAATCTATTTCTCTTGCCTAGCTTCCCTGTTTCTCCCAGTTTAGGGCCAAATGTCCCTCTTTCTTGTGTAGGGAACATCAGTTTAACAGTGGGTGTGGGGTAGGTTAGAAGGTGGACCCAGGGGGTAGATAGGGAGTAAACTGAGCAAATGGGAGTCACCCATGTGATGGGAGTCTTCATTCTCTATGAGCTGTTTTCTTATTGAGCTCCTCAGCTCTCTATCCACCTTGGATAGGGACCGTAAAGCCTGCACCAGCAGAGCATGAGGCATAGGCTACTATGCCTCATGGGTGCAATCTCATTTAATACTCATAATGATCTACCAGAGAAATGGCAATCCCAACCCCACTTTACACATGAAGCTTGAGAAGCAGAGCAACTCAGCTACTGTCAGCTCACCCGTGAGTGGTCCATAAGGGATCCGAACCTGGTCTGCTTGCCAAGCCAAAGACCCAAAACCATGGAAGGCTAGGAAGGCTCCAGATTAGGGGAAAAGGGCTCATTGGAATCCCAAAAAATTAAACAAAGTCATTTCCTTTGGATAAGCTCCTTTGGGGCACCAACAACAACACTTTACACTCCTGATAGCATTGTGTTTGTTTCAAGAATGTGAAAGCTGGGGTAAGCTATCCCTGTGCCTAGCACAGCATTAACACCCAAGGACAGCTCAAAAAATAATATAATACGAAAGCTTAAAAAATGAAAAAATTGGATGTGTAACTTCATGAAATAGACAGAGAAAGTTATTTGTCAACACCACACAGAAAGTCAGGGAATGTGTCCAATGAATGTTAGTGCCCTCTTTTTCCACAACCAACCCCTAGCTGCCATGTTCCCTCATGGTCCTGCTTGCCCTCTCTTTCTTCCTTAATGTCTCAAATATCAGTCTCCATGACCCTCAACTTGCTCTCTAGAGAGAGCCTCCTGCTCCACCTACAGAATACCAGCAACAGGTTTTCTGAGAAGGGAGGCAGGGCTGCTGGGTGCTGAGAAGCAGGAAGGGCTGGCCATCGTCTCCCCCTGCGATGAACACCAGGTTGCCTACCTAAGACATTCATGCCGTCCTTGAACTCCAGGCCCTTCTTGATAACCACCTTCGCTTCCTCAGGTGCCTCTGTCACAGTCTCATTCAACAAGGAGATGACAGCATTGGTGGCATTGCCCTCCTCGTCTGATGGAGGTGGCACCAAGACTTTCTTGGTCACCGTTTGAATCTAATGGAGTGGGGGGGGGGGGAATAGAAATGTGAGAGGTTTATCACCCAAAGTCTAGCCACTTACATGTTTATAAAGTTCCCAGTATGAGAAAAAATAATTCAGAACTGCCAAAACAAGGTTACAAAGGTTGGGGAATATTTTATATGTCTGTGTTTAACAAAGTGACATTTTATGACACAAATATAGTGGGAAACGATTATTCTCATCACATGATAATTACAGGATTTATAACTTTCATTTGTAATGTGGTGTAATCCAGTAATGGGACGCACACTTCAAGGTGGGGGACAGACATCTACTTCTTACATTCCCATGATGGTAGCCCTGCATCTTGGAGACAACATCCGACATCCAACATGGATGCTCTTCATAATGGCGAAACTAATTGGATGACCCTTCTTGCCCCTTGGGAGGGGCCTTGGATCTGGTCAAGAGTAGGAGAGTAAGGGTCTATGCAGGGATCAGATGAGTCCTCATGGTCCACCTGCTTTGCTCCTTCCTCTCTGGTTCCTGTCTGGCAGAGTCTTCACAGACCCACTCATTTGGGCTCCTTCCAGAATCATGCTCTGCTGGGCATCTCCATCTGATCACCAGATGTACTAGCAGCCAGCAGCTACAATGACAGGGATGTTGGCTTATATTTCAGATCAAAATGTAAGGAAAGAAGACACCCACTCCTTCTAGACAGTGATGCCAAGCCTTGCTCAATGTTTCCCAAGGATCTCTGTGGAAATGGCCTCCCAAGAACCTCTCATGCTATTCCTCGACATCTGTGACATCCATTCTATTTTTAAAGGTGCCAGGCACCCTGCATTCAGAGTGCTGTGAAAATTCACATCGGAGCCCAGAGAAACAATACCTTCAAGAGTATTAAAATAGAACTCATGCAGAATCCTAGAATGTCAGTGCTGGTACGTAGTAGGCAACAGATGGCTGAACCCTGAATAGATACGGAAGGGGAGGCATGGGGAACTCAAATGACTTGTCAGTCAATAGAGCTCTTGGCAGAGCTGGGACTTGAACTCAGAGTGCCTGAGCACCACTGAATTCTTCTATTCCCTAAGCTCCATGGTCCCAGTTCACTGTGGCGGGGCCAAACAGTGAGCAATGCCAAACTGACCATTGTCCAAAGTGGGAGAAAAGCAGGATATGCTCTGTTCTAGCCTGACCACCTGCACCTGTGCAGGGAGGGAAGAAGCTCAGGCTGAGTGTGCAAGGGGAGAACAGGAAGTTCATGGTCCCCTTGACCTGGGCAACGTCGGCATGAAGAAAGAACACAGGAACCATCCAAAGGGAGGCTTCTGGGAGCAAGAGAGTCACGCTCCCAGGGGAAATGGGAAGACCAGATGCCAACTGGGGACCTGTCCTTGGAATGTTAAAGAAGCCAAGGCTTGAGTTCAAAAGACTAGTGGCCCTGGTGGTAAATAAACGGTGGCTCTCAGGGTCAAGTGTGCACCTGCCATCTATCATCTCTTCTGTCAACAGTAACCCCTCAAGGCTCCAGGGCTAACTACCTGCAGGGCAGACAGCTAGCTAGTTGCTGAAGCGGGATTCAGGGTGAGGCATGTCTGACTCCAAAATCAGCTTCTAAGCAGCACAGACCCGTGGCTTAAGTTTCAGGCAAGTTGCTGGGGATACAGGAACATGGGCCTGGTTTCTGCCTGAGTTCTTGATCTGGGCCTACCTGGGTTGGACAGCGCCATCTAGGTGCCAACTCCAGTCTACCCAAGTCTCAAACCTTAGAACGTGCAAAAGCCTGCTCACTGCTATTCCCACCCACCTTCTAGTCTACCTGCAAACACCAGGTAAGTCCAGCTCCCCAGAGCTCTGTCTACATCTAAAGCTGCCGGGTTGATTTCTTAAAAATAGAAAAACAGTTGTCTCCCTGTGCCTAAAACTCTCTTAGAATAAGTTCCTGAGACTGACTGTGGCCTACCAGATCCTGCCTGAGCTGGGCTTTGCTTCCCCCAGCTCGCTCTACCTCCCACACACTGGCCTTCCTTCTCTCTGAGGGCAACACCTCTGGACAGGCTCCGCCCCCAGTCCCCAGCAGCTCCGCCCCATCCTCAGCCTAGCTCAGTTTGTCCCTCACTCTTTCAGCTCAGGTGTCTCTCACAGTTACTGCAGAGCCCCTCATCCTGTCTCTGGTGCTCAGAGAGCACTTACCTTAATTTTTTGAATAGCTTGTGTATGTACGTGATGTTTGTTCTGGTCTGTGTTCCCCACTCCCTGAATGTAAGCTCCCCTGGGCAGGAACCCAGAGTGTCTCGTTGCCCGTGGCATCCCCTGCATAGTAGGGAGCCTGGCACCCAGGAGCTGCCCACAAGTGCAGAGTGGATGAGTGAACTGGATTCCCAGGAAGAGAAGACCCACATGGTCCCTGTCACTGGGTTGGATTCCTGTGGTCTGGCCGCAACTGACTGCCCGTTGCTGTCCTGGAAACCTCGGCTTGGGTCACCTCCCTGCTCTGTAAGACACGGGGCCTGCCACCTGGGGGAAGGCAGCCTCTGCTCTGGGGATGTGTACCTTCCTCTTTCCACCCCTGTGTCTAACTCTGATCGTGAAGGCCCCCCACACCCAAGACGGGCTTTTCGTCATCACTTCCAGCTGTATCCCAAGGGCACAGAAGGCACCCCTCAGGCACCATTTCTCTCTGGCAATGCAGTGTCACCGTATGATGATTCCCTTTCTCTGGGTCCTCTTCGAGGTCCTCCTGAGTCCATGGTTGGGTCCTTGTTTAAGACCCCTTTCCTCTAGGCTGCCTGAAGTCCATCTTAAGGAATCTGCATGCTCCCTTGCCCTGAGGTAGATAAATGACCTACACAGGGGTGCCCAGGTGGTGCAGTCAGGTGAGCACCCTACTCTGGGTTTCGGTTTGGGCCATGAGCTCAGGGTCGTGAGATGGAGCCCTGTGTGGGTCTTTGCACTCAGCATGGGAGTCTGCTTGAGATTCTCTCTCCCTCTCCTTCTGCCCCTCCTGCTCCTGCTCTCTATCTCTCTAAAATAAATAAATCATTAAAAAAATTCTACTGAATTTTTCCTCTGATTATCCTAACTCCAAAGGGACAGTGACCCTGGGCTTTGCTGGGGGACGAAGGGTTCATTCCTCATGAATGTTCCCAGCGGGGGCAGGGAGGGGGGTGTCCCAGGAGGGGGCGGGGAGGGGAACAACTCAGCCTTCAGTGGTCCTGCCGCGGACAGCTCCAAGCTGAGACCGCCCACTGACCAGACAGGTCACTGAGTGCGAGCACGGCTCACCGCAGCCCAGAGCAACAGCTCCAGGGGCATGCCTGCTTCAATACTCCCCTGTCAAGGGCACCAAAGGGGGTGTCCTTGTATGGAGCATGGACACGACAGGGCCCAAGAAGGAAGCCCCCATCCCTGCCTCGCCAGTTTCACAGCAACACTTCCACAGTGCTCTTTTCAGAATGTTAACAACAGATGGGGCACCCGCTTATGTCTCGCTCTCCAAAGCAGGCGAATGCATCTTTCTAAGTGGGCTGGCAGAGGTCCAAGTCCACTCTACAGAGGGAGTGCCAGAAAGCACCCCTCCCCGGCCGCTGCTCTTCCCTTCCCAGCCAACCTCCTGGGCTGAAATGATTTCTTTTACTTTTGTCGTCGTCATCATCATCATCATCATCATTTATTTATTTATTTATTTATTATTTATAGATTTTATTTATTTATTTGACAGACAGAGATCACAAGTAGGCAGAAAGGCAGGCAGAGAGAGAGGAGGAAGCAGGCTCCCTGCTGAGCAGAGAGGAGCTCTATCCCAGGACCCTGGGACCATGACCTGAGCCGAAGGCAGAGGCTTTAACCAATCAGTATTTTTTTTTTAATGGAACCTTTTGGTTTTGCTTTCTATTGTTTTCTTAAATTTTATTTTATTTTTATTTTTTACTGGAGTAGAGCTGACAACAAGATTACTTTAGTTTCAGGTATACAACATAGTGACCAGACAAGTCGGTCCGTTAGACCATGCTTACCCCAAGGGCAGCTGCCCTCCCTCACCACACAACTCTACTACAGTAGCACTGACTCTATTCCCTCCACTGTGCCTTTTGTCCCTGTGACTTGCTCAGTCCATTAACTGGAAGCCTATGTATCTGTCTCCCCTCGGCCCATGTTGTCCATCCCCTTCCTTCTACCAACCATCAGTTTGTTCTCTGTATTTATAAGTCTGTTTCTGCTCTTTGCTTGTTTGTTTGTTTGTCTTGTTTTTTAGATTGCACCTATAAGTGAAATCATACGGTATTTGTCTTTCTCTGATTAATTTCCCTTAGCATCATACCCTCCGGGTCCATTCATGTTGTTACAAATGGCAACATCTCCTTCTTTTTGAAGGCTGAGTAATATTCCATTGTGTATATATACACATATCTTCTTTTCTTTTTAATTTTATTTATTTATTTATCAGAGAGAGAGGGCAAGTGAGCAAGAAAGCACAAGCAGGGCTGTGGGAGAGCGAGAAGGAGACTCCCCATCGAGCAAGAAGCCCGATGCTGGACTTGATCCCAGAACCCTGGGATCATGACCTGAGCCTAAGGCAGACGCTTAACCAACTGAGCCACCCAGGTGCCCCTATACACATCTTCTTTATCCGGAAAATGCATTTCTTTAACATAGTGCCATGCTATGGTGCCAGCAGACTGGCATCAGAAATCAGAGAACACACCCTAACCCAGAGTCATTTGGGCTCCCCAGTGATTGGCAACAGTATTTTCAGGGCAGCTGGGAAGGCAAACTGTTCCTCCAGGCTGCCTCTTTGTTGAGCTCATTTTTCTGCACTTTCCCGGAAATGACTGAAGGAGGGTCTTTGGTTCTAGTTGACTTGCTCCCTCAGTTACTGGGAACTGGAGTATATTCTAACCTAACCTGACCTTGGGGCTAGACAACAGACTGGTGAGTGGGGCCTTGGCGGCTCTCACAGTGGCTCCGCTCAGCAGAATCATCCATTTTTTAAGAATCATAATGCTTTAAAAAATTGATCTTCCTGAATGCACTTGGTGGGAATAGACATTAGTACAAACTTTTGTAGAGCCATTTTGCAACATCCAGCAAATCTGAAATATGAAACTCTTTGGCAAGACATAAGTGCCCAAGAATTTATTTTTTAGATATACTACATGGTCATGAAAAGAGAGAGAGAGATAATGCTAAACCTCATTAAATAAAAAGCAAGTGTAACGCGGCATGGGTAATGCAGTTCCCTCGGGTGGATTTTTTTTTTTAAGATTATGCATACATGCAGTTGAGTATATGACCCTTGTCTGGGCTCAGGTCATGATCTCGGGGTTGTAAGATCCATTCGCATGTTGGACTTGGAGCTCAGCACAGAGTCTGCTGGTGTCTCTATCCCCCTCTGCCCTCCCCGTGCTCGCACACGCTCTCTCACTCTCTCCTGCTCTCTCTTGCTCTACAATAAATAAATCTTTAAAAAAAAAAAAAAAAGGATGTTGCACACATCATACTATATATTCAGGAGGAAACAAAATTCCCAGCATGATTAGTTCTAAGGACCAGAAGTGAGGACTTGACTTCTTATGTGCATCTAGACTGTTTAAACTTTTTACAACCCTCGTGTATTACTTCCACAATTTGAAAAATACCCACTCCCTGGGCCCACACTAGAAATTCTGACTCTGTAGGTCATGTGTATTTTTTAAATCTACCCCTTGCAGTTTTGTAATACTACCAACACTGAGACCCACTCGGCATTCTAGAGTGTTGTGAGCAAAAGTGATAAAAATGCGTCTTTGAGGGGTGACTGGGTGGCTCAGTGGGTTAAATCCTCTGCCTTTGGCTTAGGTCATGGTCTCAGGGTCCTGGGATCGAGCCCTGCATCGGGCTCTCTGCTCAGCAGGGAGCCTGCTTCCCCCCATCCCTCTGCCTGCTTCTCTGCCTACATGTGCTCTCTGTCTGTCATATAAATAAATATATTTTTTTAAATGTGTCTTTGGACAACATGCAGAGGGGAACTACAAACAAGGAAAGAGGTAACAGGGGAAAAAAAAAAAAAAAGGTAAGAAAGGGGAATCCCAGAGCAAAGAGATGTTAAGTGAGCTGGAAAAAAAAAAAAAAGAAGGTTAATAACAAAACAAAACAAAACAAAACAAAAACTAAATAAATAAATAAACATAACTTTAATCCCCAAATCCTGCTGCAAATCATCTCAAACAAGCTCTAGAGAGAGAGGTAATTAAATATAAGGAAATGACTCCCCAGAGCTGGTTCACTGAAACACTCTCCAAGTTACAATCTTGCTCACTTAGGAGGCTGAAGGGTCATATAGCATTGGAACGTTGGGTTACCTGTTGAAAACAGGCCTGGACCAGGTTTTCAGGAAAGAGATTGCGAATAAGGTCCAGGAAGGCATCCAGGCTGGACACTTCATCATTCTTCTTCCCTGGCCCCAGCTGCTTCTTGAGTTTGGGGTTTCCTGGGTGGATCGCCAAGACCAGGATGACCCCCAGCACCGCAGCAATGATGGTTGTGGACATGTAATACACCATGGCTCTCGTCCCCAGGCGCCCACTGGCTTTAGCATCCAGGCCTGACAACCCTGCATTGAAAAGACATTGGAAAGAGGACTCCTGTGATGTCTCTGTTAACTGCCCATCTCTGCATCCCTGTAACACTGCTCTGTATTACTCAGGTGCATTCGTGGTTGATTACGGCTGCTGCTACTGAAGATTCCAATCCTACAGTTTACAGTTTGATCCGCCAAGGACATTTTTGAGGTTCTAGAGAACTGTGGAGAGTTGATGATCTCTTCTTCCGAGTTTATAAAACTGATCTCTCTCGTTCAGAGTTTATAAACTGACCAGTAACTACTTTTTGTCAGTCTGCAATAATGAGTTAAATTTGAATGTATTCCATTTTTAATTCCGAGATGATGTCCTTCCCATTTATTTGGTATTAAGACATCTTTTCTTTATGAAGTGACGGTGCTAGTACCTGCTGGTTTTTACTTCATTGCTGTTGTTATTAATGTCCTCACTTAAAAAAAAAAAATGAAAAGCTGGTAGGCCTGGTGATTGATATCAAGAGTCTAGCCTAGTGATCTAGCACAGCCCTTATTCCTCCAAGGTGAAGCACAAAATGTAGGTGGAGACCTACATCTTCCAACCTAGTGCAGGGATTAGAGAACACAAAGATGGGACTTTGTCTATACTGTGGGAGGTCCTGTGATTGCTGGAGGAAATTCCAAGCCAAGTCACAAAAACTCCTACCTTCATTGGGTTTTTTCCCAGTTGTTTCTTCTAGTTTTCTACTTCCTGGTTTTAGTTTCTGCTTTTACTAGACAAGAGAGATTGTAGCCCTTGCTGTGGGGGAGGAAGTCATTGGTGTGAACTTTCCTGAATTGAGCTGACCCGCATTTGAGCCACTTCTCCTTACAACCAAAAGTCGGATTCTGGCCAACAGATGCTCATTTTCCTGGCCAGCTTGCCCTATCTATGTTCGGTTAAATGGGCACGGAGAACATTTTCTCTGGTTTGCAAAGAAGCCTTAAGGGGACAGTACAGTGTCACTCAGTCTGGGCTGAATAATGAGACCTTGCATTCACCGGGCTCACTGGTCAACCAGAGACTCTGGAAAAACAGGCTTAGCATCTGAATCTCTCAGTGTTTCCAGGCCTCACTTTCCTCATAAGGTGGAGAGTCCAGAGGGACGGCTTTTTCAAGGTCACCCAGAGAGCACCCAAATACCAATCAAAGCCTAGCTTTTGGGGTGCCTGGGTGGCTCAGTGGGTTAAGCCTCTGCCTCCAGCTCAGGTCATGATCTCAGGGTCTTGAGATTGAGCCCCGCATTGGGCTCTCTGCTCAGCAGGGAGCCTGCTTCCCCCTCTCTCTCTCTGCCTGCCTCTCTGGCTACTCATGATCTCTCTCTCTCTCTGTCAAATAAATAAAATCTTTTAAAAAAACAAAAAAAACTTAGCTTTCATCCTTAACTCCAAGCTCAGTCTCTAAACTCCATGAATTTATACCCTATTCAAGCAATATTTAGTAAGGAAAAAACTGCCAGTATAAGCCCATAGAAGCAAACAAATTCTTTCAAATAAAACAATTCTTTCAGCCCAAAACAAGCAAACATGACCTACACATTAAGGGTGCTTTTCTCAAAAACCTCAAAGGGTTTCATATCTAATCTTTATTTTATTTTTAATACCCACTTCCCTCTATACCCAGTTAAACAGTTAAGAGGAAATTTCCTTTCCTATTTGTTACTTTTATTTATCAATATCTGAGCCAAGTATAATTTGGAAAATTAAAAAAGTATACATTCAAAATTAAAACCTCTATTGTTTGTTTATCATCACTTTTAACGTGGCTGTTTCCCTTTCATCTTTTATTGCTAGACAGAGAAATGGTCAGACTGACCAATAGATGGAAAACTTTTTTTTTTTTTTTTTAGGATCAAAAATCTGCTTTTGAGAGACAGGAAAACCAAGGCTCTGAAATAAAATGACACAGATCATCCCAATTATTCATTCCACCAAACTGAGATTCAATGGTCCATCAACAAGCCAGAGCAGGGGTATGATTCCCTGTGGCCAGGCACCAGAGAGATGGTCTTACCTGTGATTAAGCTGGAGATGATGAGAGGCAGGATAAGCATTTTTAACATCCTCATGAGTATATCCCCTGGAAAGGCTATTAACATGACCACATCAGGGTGGAGAGGAGATGCCAAGCGAAGAAGGCCTCCACACACTGCCCCCAGGATGACACCTAGAAGGGAGAAGGGGGAAATATCTGAGTTCGTGTTTTGCCTGAGTCAAATGAATAGCTCTAGGGATTCAGTCACATTGATCTTTCTCATACCTCTCTGTTATCGGATGATGAATAACACGTTACGAAAATACCATTATATAAGTCAAGTTGATTTTAATGACTAGGGAGAGAATATTGTATACCTCTGTCTATTCTGACAAGCAGCACTGGGAGGGTCTAGGAGGTCCTTCTCTCCTTGACTTGACTAACTTCTTTGAGGATACTGTTCATTTGTATCCTCCGAGATCGGCAGCAGAAATAATCCCTCACATACTGCCAGATACTGCTTCCCCTTCTCCCAGCCTCAGCCTGGCCAGTGGCATGGCGCTTCATGTATTCTAACTGCATACCAGATAAAAGGAACGTTTGATCTACCAAGCTGGTTGTGAGTTTCCTTTCTCCTTCTACTTTTTTTTTTGGCTCCCAAAGATTTCCCCATGGCTCATTCTTAAGAAGTTTTGTCCTTGACTTCTATGTTCTTTTACATAATCTTTAGACTCGCCTTTGTGGGAGACTTTTATGGGAGATTAGGGGGCGTCTCTCAAAGTGTATAATTTGGGAAGAAACAATGTGGGCAGAGTTGCTGGTGGGAGCCTTTCACTTTGCATACTCGGGGATTCCACAAGACAAACCAGATATCTGCAAACAGGCAGCCGATATCAAAGATCTTGTAGAAACCACAAATCAGGTCAGACATAGCACCACTAGCTGAGTGGGAGGGGGTAGTTCCATGAACTGGGTCCATGTACTGGGGTGTTAACTCCAGGAGTGTGCAGGGAGCACTGTGGTCAAAAGCCTGACCTTTTTTTTACTTTTGCAGGAGGAAAACATACTTCTTGATGACCTACGATAAGTGAAATCTCTTTACGTGGAAGGTAAGCTTTGGAAACCCCTACCATACTTCTGTCTTCTTTCATTAAGTGAACTGAACTGTGGCAAGCCTGCAGTTCTGACCCTGGTCCACTGATGTCCAGGATGATAGACTCAGAGGAGGAGAAGCCAGGGAGCTGAGTGGGGAAAGGGTTGGAGGTGAGGAGTTGTTCATTGCTTCTGTGTGTAGCCTAGGAGAGAGCTGAAGAACAAGGTGGGATGAAGAGAGGAAATGGTGTGGTTGTCATTTCAAGACCAGGCAACTTGCCCGCTTTTCAACAAACCCTGGTTGAAAACCCAAGATGAAGATTGTGTCAACAGTCACACCAAAGGACAACCACAGCCCAGGCGAGGTCTGAGGCAGAGGAATCAGACTTTGGAGGAGAATCCTCTTCCAGCCTAACCTCGTTCGCTAACATGCTAGACTAATCTAAGGTAATGGGGTGTTTATAGGCTAGACCTCAGGAGCCCCCTTCATGGGGTTTTCAGCACCAGCTGCCTTTATCTTCAGGCAGGTATTCCTCTAAATGTGCTATGCCGACCATCTGCTTAGGAATAACCTAGAAGGTCTGTTAAGACACAGATTCCAAGACCTCACTGCAGATGGCCCAAAGTCTCCATGTGCAGGGCTGGGAATCTGTGTGTTAACGTACTCATGGGAAGTTGTAAGGACCACTAGAATCCCAAGGAAGAAAAATGCATGGCTGGGGCAGGTGAGGGGAACATTATGCCATCAAGGCAGCTGTGCCTGGGCAAAGGAGGCCTTAGGGAAGGCATGAGGCTTTCATCCTGCAGCAGGGCTGGCTGTGCAACCCAGCTTCCACCCAGAGCCAGGAGAGAGCCGGGGAGGAGGGAAGGCCCCTGTCACCTACCAAACACGGTCAGCGTGAGCAGGAGATTCTTCCCCAGCTTGTCACACAGACGCAGGCCAAGGTGTCGCTGCTTGGGCTCCTCCGAGCTGAGATGGCTGTCGTGCATTCGGACTTCCACCTGCTTGGGCATGTTGTTGGCACTGCAACGGAAGCACAAGGAGCGGTGAGAGCTCACTGGGTGCCGCCCAGATACAGTCAGAGGCGCTCAGGCAATAGCAGGTGAAACAGGCCTTCCCCCCAGACACAGCAGGGTATCTGGAACCAGGGGTAGGAAAATAAAAACCAGAGCAACTCAGGGTACTCTGAATTACAGTTGGCCTGTAAGCAGGACACCAGGACACACTGAACACCCACGTGCCGGGCACATCTATCCCTACCATCTTGGATCATCATGGTAAAGAAAAGGCGTACCAGCAGGGGACTCCTGGGAGGCTCAGTAGGTTAAGCGTCTGCCTTTGGCTCATGTCATGATCTCAGGGTCCTGGCATCAAACCCTGCGGCCCACTCCCTGCTCAGTGGGTAGTCTGCTTCTCCCACTCCTTCTGTCCCTCCTCTTCCCCCCCACCACCGTCTGTCTCAATTACAAAAATAAAATATTTTTTAAAAAGACATACCACAAGCAGTGGTAAGGATTTTGTCTAAGAGTTGCCCACCACGGTAACTCTGAGAGGCAAGAATCTCTGCCCTGTTTTCCAGAAAGTAACTTCCTCAGGGTCACAGTTTATAAGAAATGGAGATATAAACCCAGATATGTCTGCCTCCAAAACCTGAGCTCTTCCATTCTTGGATCAATGGCAAAGAGGTGATGTTGAATGATCTGAATCAGATCTGAGGTCAGAGGAGTCATGACCTAAATCATGCCACATTAAAATGCCTCTGAGCTCAAGTCTTCCCCATCCTGGTCATGCCAAAGTCATCAGTGTGGGTAGGCCAAGCAGGGCTGCACTAAGCTGCCTGCGTCATGCTACACAGCATCCAAGAAGAATGGCTTTAAGAAGCACATGATCACCTTCATCCTTCAAGGCAGCCCAGCCCTTTTCCAGATAAACCCCATGTGAACCCAAACAACGGTGAGGGTCTTCAATGGAACCCTTGATGGGGTAGTAAGCACCCTACCTCTTTTTCCAGCTTTGCCATTTGCCAGGCCAAAATATTTCAAATCTAAGCTTGGAGTTTGACATAGAAAGGCCTTTTTTTTTTTTTTTTTTTTTTTTTACTTTGACAACTTAAGACACTTTTGTGAGCTGCCATTTCCAATCACCATTGTGTGATTACAAATTTTTTAGCCATCTTTAACACCTAGAAAGACGGGTCACAGTCTCCAACTAAATGATAACACCTTCCAAGATGGGAGGGTGTAAGCCTTATCCCGATGTTCTCACCACAGACTGGAAAAGCTTTCTTTGAGGACCATTATCAATCTGCAAACCTGTGGTTTGGAATCACTGGTTGTAATAGAAATAGCGTGGGTTTTGTAAACAGGGAACATGGGATTCAAATTGTGCCTCCATCGCTTGCTAGCTGTGTGGTGTGTAGAAAGAAGGCCTTGATGCCTCGCTTGTGGAAATGAACATGACAATGTATGTTAGGGGCCTGCCATAGCACCAGCGTCTGTGGTCCCTTCATGCAGGGAGCATGGACACACACAGTCTTCATCAAGTTCATGACAAGGGTGACACGTAACTCAAAGGACCTACCTATTCGCACCTCCATCCCAGCAAGACGCTGAGCTTAGCTCCCAGAGTCTCAGATTGAAGACCAAGGACACAAGCACATCTACTTACTTTTTTATAACAGGCTGCTTAATATACTTGCTACCAAAATACTTTGAAATTAGGAATGATGTTTCCTGGTCTGGTTAGAATACCCAACTGAAACTCTTAGTCCAAAATATAAGCATCTTGGTCTCCCCATAGTGGCTCATCTGGTTCGTTTGGGGCCAACCTCAACTAGCTGACATATGTGCACTAACGATCTCTCAGAAAGTAGGACAGAATGGTTCGCAGCAAGCAGATGAGGGCCAATCTGGTCAGCAAGCAACAAATAGCACTTCCTCTAATCACTAAGCGAAACAGACAGGAAGGCTCTTTGGACGACACAGCAGAGTAAAATGATCAAAACGATCTTTTTTAACACGGATAGACCACATTTCAATGTTTCCATTGGGATATTTTGATATTTTTAAACACGTCTCCAGCCAGTCATCTGAAGCTCTAAATCAAGAAATAGCCAAAAAAGAAGGGGGGCCATGTCTGTTTCGGAATTAGAGAAGGGATCCATCAGCCAGCCTTTGGCAATGTGCGGCATCCCCTGGAGACTCTATTCCCCTGCCTTCTGCTTCAACTGAGGCCATTTTGCCACTGATGTTAGACTCGGGCACACGGTTGGTATTTAAGTGAGACTAATAAGTATTTACACCAAACCTTCTGGCAAATTCCATAGGATATAACAAAAGTGTCAGGCATCAACACAGCCATGTTGAAGTGGAAACAGACAGATACTGGTTTAACGCGTGCATTCAGTCCAGCAGTCGGCTTGGGGGCCTGTGGCGCATGATCCTTGGTCTGATTCTCAGGCTGTGACAAAATGTCCCTGCAACCCTGAATCAAAAACCAGCCACATCAAAGGAGCAGCGCCAAAATGCCATGAACCCACATGTATTTACTGAGAGGATTCCCATGACGTCCTCAGCCCCGCCTCCGCCCCCCACACTTGAAATGAAACAAATGCTCCAGGCTCATAGTAGTCCGTGACATCTGCACGTAGAGAATGATTTGTAAATTACTTCAGGATCCCAGCCTGCATCTAGGAACCCGAAGTCCCCTAGAACTCCTGGTAAAGATTCCACACCAGCCTAAATGATCACTGCATCCGCAGAACACGAGGAGAGCACAAAACAGCAAATATTATAGAAAACAGCATTATATCATACTATAGAACAGTACAGAGCTATTTCCAAGCCTTATACAGCTTCAGAATATCTTAAATGAGGTTATCCACGTACACGGCTATCTGAATGCTGGTTCCTGAAAGCACATAGTCACAGCGGCAATCGCAAAGATACCTCCCACTTACTGAGTATTCTGTATGTTAGCCGCTCTGCTCAGGAAAGAGTAAGGGGCAATCCTTGCTCTTAAGGAGCTCGTGAGGGGAAACAGAAAGCCCTTTGTACAGTACTTGTCTGCTTCACTTGTGGGTCACAGTCAAGCTCTGCAGGGCTTACTGTACTATGGGAAAAATGGCACCCAACCTCGCATTGTGGGACAAGAGTGTTCAAGAAAGGCTCCCCGGAGGGCTGATGCCAGAGCTGTATCTTAAAGAAAGGATTTAATGCCAACGTCTTCATCTGCCACCAGTCTGAGAGCCCCGGGAGAGCAGGGCTGTGATCTTTCACACCTGGCTCCAAGTGCGTGATGAACATTTGCTTGGAGAAATGAGGAATTAGAAAGCAACGACAAAGGGCACCTTGCTTTCTCCTGGGAACGAGGCCCTTTCATGGACAGACTGGTAGCAGCCGGCTTTAGCAAGCCTCCTTCCAGGCTTGCATTTATGCCTGGAATTCCACTGGACACATATGACAGACCCCATGCTGTTCAAGGGGCTAAAGATACCACAATAAACAGAGAGGGCAAATCCCTCACTCTTGCAGAGTGCGCATTTTAGTGGAAGACCAGCTAAATGAACACACATATTTCAAGTGGAGATACAATCAGGGCGATTCTGCATCGGGGGCCCAGGGAAGGCTTCTGTGACAAGGAGACATTAGAACAAAAGAAAAGTAGATTATAGATGCTTTGGAAACCTGTCTATCCAAACTTGAGCCTGAAGCTCCCACCAGATACAACTCTGGACATCTACATGCTGGATAAGCACAGGAAGTTATCTCAAGTGTGTATTCTTAGCCCCCTATCAATCCTCCCTTCCTACAGCTTTGGGGGTACACCCCAAACCAAGCAAGAAGGAATTGAAAAGCCCAGATGTGCCTTGGTTGGCCCAAATCCATCCAGCCTGATGCTGGCCAGCACCGCTGACCACTTCAAGTTCTCCTTGGGGGCCTTTGGGATGGAAGATTTAGCAAGACAATTCCTTAACATTGGACATTTCTGTAAACCAACATCTGCTGGATCGCCCCCACAGCCCCACAAAGCATGGCCACGTGATGGGACAGCCATTTGGATGACTGAAAACAGGAAGAAAGAGCCTGTAATTTCCTTCAGCCTAAACTTCTCCACCGAATGAGGTCGACAGCTGTTCACGCTGCCGTCGCTGCCCTGTCTAGATCCCCAAAAGCTGGTTTGCCAGCGCGCTCAGCTCATCGCTCAAGACTCCCTCCGTGCCCGAAAGGGAACATGTAATTGGGCTGGTGCTGTTTCAAGCTCTTCTCGGAACCCGCTTTTCATTAGCGTTTGATATCCCGTGCTCTGTCAAGAGCCTCTAAGAATAGGCTCATTAGATGTGGGGTCAGATTCAGAGTTCCTGCCTGCACCCTTCTGTGTTGCCATATCTGACACCAAACTCTTTCTTCCTCCTCCAATGGCCTGGTGAGATGGCAGCAGAACATTCCCAGGGAATCCAAAAGCAATGGACGTGTTTTGGCCTAGAGGCTGTGAGAGCCTCCAAGGGACATCACCACACAGCCCTCTGCTGCCCAGGGCCGACAGCCTGAAGGGACAACACCCAGGAACTGCCCTATTGGAGTAATCCTAGTTCAGAGCCTCAAGAACAGAAATAGAGCCTACTGAGGGGCTTTTCCTCAAGCTGTTGGCATGCTGGGGTCAGCAGCTCAAAGCATGGAACACCACAATGTGGTGATTACAGCTGTGATCGCCCCACGTCCGGGATTTCCCCAGCTCCCTAAAGAATACCATCTTTGCTGTAAAAGGGACTGGAACTCTAAGACAATGGGGGCGTTGCCAGCCCACCAGTCCCGCCGCCCTCACTAGGTCCTGTAAGACCTGCTGGAACGGGTCAAGGATGCTCACTGACCAAGAAGTCAGACTCTCTCCCTCTCTCTTTCTCTGACAGCCACTGTGTCCTTAAAGACCCCATGAATGAAACTCAAGGTTTACAACCCCCAAATCTCCCTCAGTCCCTTCTTCTGTACATCTTTGGACTTCTATGTGCATTTCTCAGATCCCAAAAACACTTTCTAGAAAGGACCTGTTGGTGAACCACTTCACAAACGATATCCCTTTTCTACGGCCTTCTCCTGGACATCCAGAGGTCTAGCTAAAGAACATGGCTTATAGTTTTCCCACACTGTGACAGGATTAGACCTGTGGACAAAATAAAACAGGTAGTCAGCTGATCTGGGTTCTAACTCCAGGCCTGCCTCTACCTGGTTGTGTTAGAAATAGCACGGGGGATAAAATGGGTATAAAGCTGCTTGCAACAATCAAGAGACAGGAGATACAGTAGTACAAAACAATGAAAACAAACTCAGTGTCAGAAACCAATAGGGTTTAGGTATCATTTTTGGCCGATTTGGAGGGGGGCTCTCTCAGGCTCTTAACTTATAAAATAAAAGGGTTGATTTAGAAATTCTTTAATGTTCTAAGGTTCTGTGATTCTCTGTGGGGAGGGAGAGGATCTTCCCCACCCCCAGGAGCCTCCATTTCTGGTCACTTGGGACTGAATAAGCTTAGAGTTTACCAAGGGATGAATCATGACCGACCATGAGGGGACCTCCCAGTTGCTTCGCGTCGGTCCCCACAGGGAGAGGCAGACATGTGACTTAGAGACAAGAGACACACCAATGATAGAACAGCCACCATTTCTTTCTGTCCTTACCTGTGTTTCTCTTTCCAAAAGCATGATTTAGTAACACTACTAATGGTGGGTTAGGGCTCAACTTCGCTACCACAATTCAGACACAGGCATCTTCTTTTTTTTAAATAATTTTTTTTAGATCTTATTTATTTATTTATTTATTTGACAGAGAGAGAGAGAGAGAGAGGTCTCAAGTAGGCAGAGAGGCAGGCAGAGAGAGAGGAGGGGAAACAGCCTTCCCACTTAACAGAGAGCCCAATGTGGGGCTAGATCCCAGGACGCTGGGATCATGACCTGAGCTGAAGGCAGAGACTCAACCCTCTGAGCCACCCAGGACCCCCAGACAAAGGCATCTTCTTAATCCCCCATCTCTACCCTTGACCAGGTCTCAGCCTAGATTTCTGAGATGGGAGGTCAATGTCACAGGAACAGAGTCAAACAGGTGGACTGGCATTGGGACCAGCCAATCGCCAAACTGATCCCTAACTCCCTGAGAGACCACCCATATCATTCACAGTCAGCTTGCACGGAATTGGAGATTCGTTCACACATAGGAACATTCTGGATGACAAACTGCAGGAAAAAAAGTCTTTTCTTCATACTGTTTCCCAAACCAGTGGGCCCCCACTGGCTAACCTCACCAAAGGCAAATAGAGAGCCAACTGGGGCTTTTGGGTATCCTCACACAAGGAGCAAGGAAGAAGTTAGAGGTGACAGAGTTCTGACGAGGTAAATAAAAACAACATCCATTTCTCCCAGAAAGAGACTATTAAAACACCAGCCACCAACTGATTAGCAGGTGCCAAAAGGTGACTTTCGATGACTGTGTGGAACACAATTACATCATTCCATGGCCATGGGGTTCTTCATTAAAATCTCCTTTCCCTGCCACGCCTGGGACAACACGTTAATTTCTTGGACAACACCACCCAATTCACTGGGTCGGCGTAGAGCTTCCATGAGAGAATACTAAGAAAGCACCGCGGAATATGTAACATGTAATTGATATTCAAGTTCCCTAATTGATATTAGTTCCCCTCCTTTGTCTTAAATGCCTAAAATGGTGCAAAACCACCATTAAGACAGTTGCTTTACAGTGGAGTTTGAGTGAGTTGAGTTTTGGCGATAAATAGTACTTGCGCTTTTTATGAAAAGGAAGTCCCAGAAGAGCCAGAGTGGGTGGGGGCCTGGAAGGTTCCCACTTTGTAAGCATCTACACTGTGGAATGACTGGGCAACCTCTCAAAGGACATCAGGAATACATCTTAAGTATGAAACCTCTGGACCTTTGTGATACCCTCCTAAAGCTAGGGACCTACGCTGGCTTCAACACAACAGTTTTGCCTGTTTCCAGAAAGACACACTGCCAAAAAAAGACATAAGATGCCAAGGAACAGTGACCCTCCCAGCCTGGGTAGCGGGATTGGGGTGGAGTGTTTAATCATCTCAAATTGGGAACCTCTTCTAAAAATAAAGATCATGCCATGACCCAGGAGGACACTGGCCAGCCTGGTCTCCAGGGACACATCACTCCTGAAGTAATTGCTACCCACCTCCGTTTCATCGGACAACATGAAAATACATTTGAAAAACATCGCACAACTCCAATAAGCAGGGAAATTCATGTGGCATGCCTTCTGGGTTTTGAGCCACAGGGAACTTGGCCCTCATCCCAGTTTGCCTTGAAGCAAATTCTTTCCTCTGATGAAAATGTCCTCCCCATCCTCCCCTCCAACCCAATAGATTAACTTCTACTTCTTCTTCAAAGCTCAATTCAAGGACTTCCCTGAGGAAGTCTTGGTTGACTTTTCACTGCTCCCACTGCAGCTTACCTGTGCTGACCTGCACTGACCTCTCCTGAGGTATTATCACAGTGATTTGTCTATTTCCCCACTAGAATATAAACTCTGAGGACTCAGCCTTGTTCTACTCTCCCTCACACTCAGCACGGTTCCTGGTATATGGTAGAAACTCCGTTTTTGCATGTTGAATGAATGGGCAATAAAAAGCACGTTCTAGTCCCAGGGAAGGCCTCCATTAGGCAGGAAGGGTCAGGTCAACACCAGGTAGGGTTGGCCCTTCCCCACTTGCAGTTCTGAGGCAGCTGCCCCGCCCAAGACATGGTGGCCCCAGTGCTCCCAGTGTCCTCGTGGGAAGACGAAGCTATGAACAAATCTGGGCTCAGCTAATGAGGCCTTCAGGGGAAACTGAAGGAAGACGCCTTAGGATCCTGCTGCCAAAATCAACAGCTCTAAATCTGGGCCTTCCAAAATGTCCTTCTACCAAAGAGCATGACCGCTCTTTCCTTTGCCAGAAGGATTCTTCTGGAAGCATTCTTAGTGAGCAGAGCTCTGGATCTGGCCCTCAAGCATGGGAAGTTCTTCTACTAGTCCCTGAAGCTTCCCAGCAGAGCCCTCCCAACCTGCCAGGCAGGGGAGCAGCTGGGATGCTGACTAAATTACTTCATTAGCCACAGGGCCTTCAGGCACCAGGCAGAGACCAGGCACAGCAAGTGGCTGAGTCTTTCTGGGCAGTTTGGTCACACTTCACAATTGCTTTTCATCAGTGTGGTCCTTCCCCATCTTGAGCAGAGCAGTCTGTGTGCCTTTTCTCTCCTTCTAGACCAGGCAGCCAATCTTGAAATGCAGTATCAGTTCCGAACAAGAAGACCAGTGATCATTACAACCCTGCAAATAGTGAGATTTCCCCAGGCTGGCCCTGGAAATGCCACACTATGCTTTTGTGGGGAGATGTTTTTGGACTTCCTTTATGCTTCTCTGGGGGGCTTCAAAGGTGCCCACTTCTGACTTCCAGAGCCTGAAATTCCTCCTTGAGAGTCCCACCCTTTGTACCTCAGATGAAGCCAGAGGCCATGGAAAAAGCAACCTCTTCCCTGACAACCCAGTGTGAAGGAGCTTCTCAGATCTCTCCCTAAAAACAGGATGTGCTGAGGGGGACCCTTTGACAGGGGTCTGGTCTTGGCCACAACCACACCCAGGAGTCAAGTAAAACGAGAGGAGTTCAGGACATTGGATATAACCTTGACCAGGAGCACACCAGTGCCTAGGGTCAGGTCTGAAGTCAACCGTGTTTAAAACTCTGTGACCTCAACAGGGTTTCTAGAATACTCTCATTCTGCTTTTTCTTTTTTTCTTTTTGTTTTTAATCTGAATACTAGTTTCACATGTGTGTTCAAGTTGAGAAACTTAATCAAGCTGTTCACTTAAGATTTGTGTGCTTTTCTGTCTATCCGTTAGACTTGAATCAAAAGCTTAAAATAAACAGGCAAACTAAATTATGTTCTTGGCCCCCAAGTGGCTGATTTCCATAGCAGTAGCTTTGCCAGCAAAGAAAAGGTGCTAATATTGCCCAAGAACACCTTATGCATGGGAGACATGCAATCGTTTCCTTCAGATAAGACAGAAATGGCGGGATTTGGGGTGGCCCAGGTTATAAGAGAGGGCTCTCCCCGACCAAAAAGAGATGTTTGTGGTCCTTACCTTCCTTCTGATTTTCCATGCCCATAGCTGCCAAGATCCCTCAACACATCAACTTCCCTTCCATATGGAGACTCTTCTTGTGCTCATCTTTTAACTTATAAACAATCACCAACAGCCCATCAGATGAATTGATTAAGAAGTTAGTTAACAGTAATTTCATGATACGTTAACAAGTGCAGACTTGGTAAAACACTGTCTTATCCCTTGCCTTGTTTTGTCTTCACGGCATCCCTAAGAGGGGAGGAATGATCCCACCTCAGAAACGGAGATCCTGAAACTTGCCGGAGCTCAAGACTTAGAAGCAATGGAGCCAGGGCATGAGCCAGGGGGTTATGCGGCCAGGATTAAATCTGGGTTGCCATCTGCCTTGGAGGCCAGGACTCTTGGGGTCCATCCTTTCTCGGGGTATCTGCGAGTGACGGACACCTTCAAACTCCTGAGTCCCTCAAGGCACATGAACTTTGGAGACATGCCGTTGAGCACCCAGACAAGGAAAGCAGAGAGAGGAGCGTGCTGCCAGGTGAGGAAAAGAGTGAGAGGAGCTCTGGGAACCCATCACCTTGTGACATATGTTAGACGAGGTTTGCTTCTGGTGCCTGGCCTCAGAGGTACCATGTGGGCAAGGGGCACCCTTGTAACTGACTTCTCCCCTTGGACAACCACTGCACAGGTGTCATCCTGTTCCTGGGGTCTCAGGGAGTACGTGTTGATGTGGAATAACCCTGGGCTCCTCACCAGGAAGGATTTTCCCCCAGCACAGCCCCCTCAGAAGGACTGAACTGTCTTGTAATGGGTAATAAGAAGGATACAAATTCTGATGGCTACAATGATAGCAAGTCATGTTGATGCAAAGCTTACTTTTCTAAGCCTTTTACATATAGGAACTCAATTCTCACAATAACTTCATGAGGTGCATACTATTACCGGCGACCTTTACTGGAGGGGAAATGGAAGCACCAGATGTTTCCATTACTGGCTCAATGTCACTGTTTGTGGTTTGTAGAGTCTGGATTTGAACGCAGGCAGTCCTGAACTTGGAAAACCGGGTCAGCTCTCTCCAGTCCTGGAAAAACCACTCTTTACATTCGGGAATTTTGTGCTAGCAATGAACAGGGACACTGAACATGCAGGCAAAAGAGTTTTGCTTAGGGGGAGCAAAGTCCCCAGGGAAGAAGGAAAATGTCTAATCCAAACCAGAGCCTCCACACCGTCTTCACAGAATCCTCACAGAATTCCAGGACTGGAGAGGCTTCTAGACCTCCATCCACCTCAGGACAAATGATTATCTGGTCAAGGGACCCTAAATCAGTCTCTGAATCACTTGTGAAAACCACAGACCTCCAAAATGTGTGCCCACACATGGGTGTTTATAGCAACTTTGTAATTATGAAATTATGAAACTGCCAAAACTTGAAAGCAAATGAGATGTCTTCCAGTAGGTGAATGGATCAATAAATTGTGGTACATGTAGACAATGGGCTATTACTCAGAGCTTTAAAAAAAGGCTATCAATCCATGAAAAGACATGGAAGAGACTTGGATACACATTGCCAAATGAAAGATGCTAACCCAAAAAGGCTACATGTTCTATATAGGACATTCTGAAATAGGTAAAACTAGACAGCCAGTAAGAGGATCAGAGGGGGCTGGGGGAGGGAGGGGTCACTAGGTGAAGTACAAAGGATTTTTAGAGCAGCGATACTCTATGCAATACTAGAGTAGTGGATACATGTTAAACATTTGTCTAAACCCATAGAATGGTCAACACCAAGAATGAACCCTGGTGTCAATCTTGGACCTCAGGTGGTTCCTCAGTTGTAACAGATGTAGCTCTCTGGTGGGGGCTGTGGATAGCCCTGAGATCCTGCTGTGTTTAAGGGCACGGCAGGGAATGTGTAGGAAATCTCTGTCCTTGCCACTCCATTTTGCTGTCAATCTAAAGCTGCTTTCAGAAAATAAAAGCTACTGGAAAAAAAACAAAAACAAAAGCAAAACAGATCTCCAAGCCCCATCTCTGAATATCCCAAATGAGCCCATCTGGGTGGGGCCTAGAGCTCTGGGCTTTTGACAAAGCACCAGGTGACTTTGTTGCAGTCCACGCATGTGTGGATGTCTCCGAACAGTTGCAGGGAAGGGAACCGGGTACATGACACGCCTCACCATCTTGTCACTGCACAGCTTTGGCGATTACCAAGTTCTTCCTTTGTGATAAACCTAGAACTCTTTCCCTGGGGCTTCTACCCACTGGTTATTCTTTTGTCCTGCACAGGCGTCCAGGAACAGTAGCGACAGTGACCGCCGGGCAATGTACTAGCTGTTTCCCGTGCAAAATTTTGTGCACTCCCCCCAACATTCTCACAAGGCAGGTGCTATTATTATCACTTCTTAATGGATGAAAAAACTGGAGGTCAGTGATGAAGTCATGTGCCCAAGGGCTGGTGAGGGGCTGAGCTGGGATCGGAAGCCAGCTCTCCCCAAGCGAAAGGATCATGCTTTTCATCACAACATGACACTTAGCAATACATGGAGCCTGCCTCCCTCTCCATCCACTAGCCTCCCAGGCACCCCTCCAGGTGGGGACTGGTCACATCCTTGCTCCCCGGAGTGAGGCAAGGCAGGCTTTCTAGCCCTCCACATGCAGAACCCCAGAATCAGCTAGAGTTGAGGCTTTGACCCCACATTTGAGGGAGCTCTGGTAATAAACAGGGACCACTGGTTGATTTTTTAGTATGTGCCCATAGTAGGCATAGAAACACCCCCCACCACCTGCAGAATGCCCAGGCCCTAATCCCCTGAACCTGTGACTTTGTGAGTGACTTGAGGCAAAAAGGAACTAAGTTTGCTAACCCTGAGTTGGAGAGTTTTTCCTGGATTACCCAGGCAGGCTCCATGTAACCAAAAACAAAGGTCCTTATGAGTGGAAGGGAGGCAGGACAAGAGAGAATTAGAGAGACAGCAGCACGAGAGAGACTCAGCCCCACACTGCTGGCTTTGCAGATAGAAGAAGGGGCCATGAACCAAGGAATATGTGGGTGGCTTCTAGAACAGCTTCTAGAAGGGCAAAGAAATGTGTTCTTCTCCAGAGCCTCCAGGAAATAACACAGCCTTGTAGACACTTTGCTCTTAGCCCTGTGAGATCCATTTTGGACTTTTGACCTCCAGAAGTATAAGACAATAAATCTGTATTATTTCAAATCACTCAACTCGGGGTAGTTTGTTACAGCAACAATAGAAAACGAATGTGGTCCCAGGCCCTAGGCTCAGTGTTGCCTATACTATCTCACTTGATGTTTATAATAAGCCCAAGACACAAGGCGGCAAACACAGAGATCCTCTCTGGGCCCACCCCCCACCTTCTAGAGCTCTGTCCAGAGATGCAGCGAGCCCAGATTCGTACTTCTCAGCCTCCCCAGCTGAGAAGCAGGCTGAACCCCTCAGCACACCCTTCCTCCCTTCGCCCAGCTCTGTGGGAAGAGTTAGAGGCTGAAGCAACAGCTTTCTCTCCTTTGCCAGGCACCAGCTGGTAAACACCAAAGGCTGGCCAATGTCACATCTCTGATGGCTCCCATCACCCAGGGAAGCACCTCAGGACCTCCTCCGGCGGGGACCTGTGCCTTTCCTTACTTCGGTTCCTTCTCAGAAGCCATAAATTTGTGGCTACCGATCAGTCAGCAAAATATTCAGCCCCCGCTGACTCCACCAGTCAACTCAGCATACCGATGGCCCAAAAACCTCTCAACTACCTTGAGACGCTGATTCTACAAGGGAAAAACTGAGCCGTCCCATCACCAGCAGCAGAGAAATCCTCCCCTCGGGAAAGCTGCTTCCTAAGAGGAGAACGTGAATTTCTTACACGGGCCACTCGCCAAGAGAGCTTCGCAGCACCTGGCGTGGACATGGCACGGTCCACCAGCAGTCCACTCCTCTGTGGTTACCCACTTCCCATGGTTTTTTTGTTTGTTTGTTTTTGGGGGTTTTTTTTAAAGATTTTATTTGTTTGTCAGAGAGAGAGCAAGCACAAGCAGAGAGAGAGAGACAGGCAGAGGGAGGAACGGGCTTCCCGCAGAGCAGGGAGCCGGATATGGGACTCGATCCCAGGACCCCAGGATCAAGACCCGAGCCAAAGGTAGACGCTTAACTGACTGAGCCACCCAGATGCCCCACCCACTTCCCCAGCTTTGAATAGAGGATGTCCTGCTTGGTGCTTGGGGATTGGAGTACTTCTCACATTCAAACCTGAACGCTTAGTGGACTCTTTGATATTGCTCATTTGTTTTTCGTTTTTATTTCAGAGAGAGAGGGAGAGAGAGTGCAAGAAGGGGAACGGGCAGAGAAGAGGAGAGACACTCCAAGCAGACTCCCTGCTGAGCACGGAGCCTGAAGCAAGGCTTGATTCATGACCCTGAGATCACGACCTGAGCCGAGATCAAGAGTCGGGCACTTAATCAACTGAGCCACGCAGGCACCCCAGCTGCTGCTCCTTCAAATATTCCTTTCCTAAGCCCCAGCTTACTTTTCACGCCTCGATGATACTGCATTTCACATTTCATCACATTCATGCTGTTTCCTTAATATCTGAATGTCTTCCCCAGAAGACTTCAGATTCTCAGTGAAAGGGCCTTCTCTACCCCAGGACCCAATATGTATTATTAGATGCTCAACACTATCTGGGGGGAGGTATTCTGAGACCTCTTTTAATTTGCAATAACTCCCTGATGATTGTTCAGTTTAAGTTTTAACTGAATACCCATGCTCTTCATTTTAACCTTGTATTGAAAGTACTAACAGTGCTCACCCACCTTTCGACATGATAAAATTCGGATGACAAAGTCAAGCTTTTCCAGTTGGAGAATGTTACAATAACTCCATACGCAATTTTTGAGATGTTGGTCCACACAACCCTTTCTACCCCTACAACTTCATTTTTTGCCCACCAGGTTTCCCTGTGGGTCTGACAACAACAGGAGATTGTTGTTGTCATTGTAGTGGTTGGTTGTTGGTTTTTTTTCATTTGAATCATTTCACAACATTTAAAAGCTAGTAGATTTCAGATCAAAGTCCTGGAATATCTAGATAGCCCAAAACCTGGATTCTTGATGGCAACCATTAGCTAGAACTGAAAAGTGATTCTTCTATAGATAAACACTGATTTTCCAGTTGGCCACAGACCCCATCAGTCCCTATTACTTCCCTGACACCAAGGCCAAGCACCAAATACCATTTGTCATTGTGCTTGCACCGCTGTATTTCTGAAAGAAGTGTTAGGAGGAAAGTGAACTGCTCCCTAATTTCAGTCATATAACTTCCTGGCTCCTATTGCATTCGTTAGCAGCCCGTCCCATTTATAGAAAGGAGTTTTCCCTGCGCACTTCCATAAAATCCCCAAACAAGGAGTGAATACTTTTCTCCCACATTACAAAGTAGGTACAGGGTGATTCAACAGAGTGAGTCATATCATTACCAAGGATGTCACATAATTTACAACTTGGAGCCAAGTCTCCCAGGGGACAAGCGTGAATGCGTGAAGCCGGTGGCCTGCGACCTCACCTTCCAGAGAGCAGACAGAGACAGTGCCTGAGAAACAATCCAGGTCTGGCTCATGGATGGCAGAGGGGAGAACTGGCTTTCATTGTCTTCTCAGCAGACCTCCTTGTTGTGGATGGCTCCAGGATCATAACTCTCTGGAGTGATGACTTAGCATGTGTTAAAATGCAGAGAGTGACTTCAGTCTGCTTTTACAAGTCTACCATGGGGGGGAGGGCAGGGTGTGCCGTTTTGGCCATTTGGACACCAGCCCGTACAGTCAGGAAGAGAGCAGTTATCTGCAATATCTCTTAAGATGGACATTTTATACCACGTTAGAAGGGCTTGTTAGTCATTTCATAGATGAGGAAGCAAGATTAAGTAAGTGGCCTGTTGTCTAACAGCTGGGAGAGGGCAGAGAGAGGAATCACATCCCCATCTATCTGTACTGAAAACCTAATCCTTTCTCACGGCAACATGGTGGCTGTGAGAGTCTGGACCCTCATGAGAGTGACATTCCTAGATGTTCCTTAGCTCCTACATCATGGACCTGTCATTGAACTGTCTCAGAGAGAGTATGCATATATGTGTGGGTGTGTGTTGAAGGAAGGGGTTGCTGTTTCTCATTGTTTTGTTATTCTTTTTTATGATTGATTTATTTATTTTAGAGAAAGAGAGAGAGAGAGTGCAAGCAGTCAGAGGGGCAGAGGGAGAGGGAGAGATAGAACCTCAAGCAGACTCCCCACCAAGCACGGAGCCTGATGCAGGACTCAATCCCAGGACCCCGAGATCATGACGAGAGCCAAAATAAAGGACAGGGTGCTCAACTGACTGAGCCACCCAGGAGCCCCTATTTTGCCATTCTTGAGTAAACCTCTCATTCACCAGTCTCATCAACACGCCCAATCCCAACTACATAGTTCATAATTCTCCAAAAAATCTACATTTGCAAATGTATCCCTATAAAACTTAGTTATTGAAAACTCTATTCCCTAAGGATGTTGAACACATATATGGCTTCAGTCCATACTATTTCTAACATCAGCCTTAGCAACAGGAGTTTCAAAATGACAGGAGGCAACATGATGAAGTCACTGGAAACTAATGAACCGAGGTCCCAGAGCTCCCACAGCCTGAAGTCAATCCTCACCCCTTGTTCTCAGATGGCAATGATGATCCTGACCCAGGGCAGACCACATGGCCTAATTCTATGGCTGAAGAGGATGTTCAGCAAAGGATTTCTAATTTGAGATTTTCCTCTGACTGATGTGAGACCTCATTTTTCAGAGAAGGAAAAATGGTCTGTCATGAGTTAACATAAGGATCCTTGCAAAGATGAAAAGCCAATCTGTACAGTCCCAGACTTAACCCACAGAAGATGACAGAAAAGGTTTCTTGGCACATCCTACCTTTGAAGGTGACCAGAGATATCAGTTCCTTAATTGTATGCTATTAATTACCTCTTTTCACCCACTGGGCTTGGTTATCCATACCAGTAATGATTCTACTACTCTCTTTAGGTAGCATACCAGCTCTGTGGTAAGTGACTTCCTTTGCTGGTTCCATGCAGCTCTACAAAGGGGATTATTACTGTCTCTATTTTATAGACAAGGAACCCAAGGGAACTAACCTGCCTTAAATCGCCCACAGCAGAGAAGGCACAGAACCACAGGTCTAAACTTACATCTCTCCAACTCCAAAGCCCAAGTTTTTAAAGACTACGTTCAAGTAACTGGGCAGTCAGTTCAAAGATTCCATCTTTTGGTCTGTTCTTTATCACTGACTAGAGTTTAGAGCAGAAGTTGGCAAATCACAGCCCACCACATGGCCCAAGAAGCCTAAAATATTTACTATCTGATCCTGCGCAGAAAAGTTCGCTAACCTTTGGCTTTAAAAAGTGGTAAATCAACCCCACATGTTCCATTCTGTTTACTTAGGTCTCTGTAGTACGTGAGACCAGAGGATTCCAAGACACAGCTTTGATTCATGAAAATATTTCTTTTCATTGATTTATGTAAGTGACCCTGAGTAATAAGAGTTGGAAATAGATCTGAGGGCAGGGGGAGAAGTTGAAGAGCTGTGGTTCTAAAATAGCCACCTTCTAGATCACGCATGACTGCTGGTTAACCAAAATCCACGAAAGTTTTATCTACCATGAAGAATTTGGCTAATGACTCCGCCCCAAAGAGTGCAGACAAAAGTGTCCACAGGTCTGTCTCTCCCTGTCCAGGCTGATGGGGGATTTTAAAGGAAGGCTTTTATCAATATGCAGACAAATTGAAGACAGGCTGTTTTTAGATGGCTGCCAGCATGCTAAGACAAAGGAAACAGTGATAACGTGGTAGTAAGTAAGGCAATGAGTAACTATTCATTTTCTTCCTTGTTTTCAAACGGAGCAAGAGGTATTTAGTAATCTTTGTGTAAAACAGATATCTGAGTCGTCCCAGCAGCAGAGAGTTCTCATGAGTCATAAAACTCACGGGGGTCCAGAACCAGGTCTTTCTGCTGGCTCAAGAACATGCCTAGAATGGTACCAATACTAAGTCACCACACTACGCACTTCAGATGCAATGAAAGAGAAGGCAGTTGGGGGAAATTGGAAGGGGAGGTGAACAATGAGAGACTATGGACTCTGAAAAACAATCTGAAGAGTTTGAAGAGGTGGGGGGGGTGGGAGGTTGGGGGAACCAGGTGGTGGATATTAGAGAGGGCATGGACTGCATGGAGCACTGGGTGTGGTACAAAAAACAATGAATACTGTTATGCTGAAAATACATTTTTAAAAAATGATTTTAAAAAAATCAATGAATCTTTACACTCTGATTCTACCTGTGTGCTCAAATGTACTAGGCACACCATGTGTCCTTCAGGTAGAGTAGTTCAAGGCTCTGGGGGAAGGGCTGGAGGAAACAGCTGTCAATTCCAAAACAATCACTAGTTTGCTCTGTGAACTTGTACCTATGTCATCTCTTATGTGAGTCTCAAATTCATCTGTAAAATGAGGTACTCGAATTGGAGGCCTCTGTGGTGCCTTCCAGCTCGATAAGTATATAGAGTGGAAGATCCACTTGTTCTATACAACAAGGGTTGTATAGAAACAACCCTTGAAGATTTTGATGACATATTACTCATAATTCATCATATCTCATTATGCAATTGGTATTGTTATAATTATCCTTAATGTTATCACTGCTATTGGCCTTACTTACCACATAAGTAATAATAATAACCAGCACTTGTTCAGTATTTTATATGTGTCACATGTCATTTGTTGGAGTCTCTGGAATAAGTGGGAAAATATGACTTTATGCTTTGCATGTACAATCTTTTAGACCACAGGTCAACAAACTAGAGCCATAGATCAAATCCAGCCCACTGCCTACTTTTGTAAATAAAGTTTTATTAGAACACTTGATGAGCCAAGCTCATCATTTAACTATTGCTTATGGTTGCTTTTGCACTACAAGTACAAAGGTAAGTAAGTGCAGCAGAAACCCTAAAATATTTGTTATCTGGCCCTTTACAGAAAAAAATTTGCTAACCCACCTCATTTAGCCCCTATATGGCAAGGCTCTTGCCTACCCAGTATCCATTTAGTACTCTTTTGGTTCTAGTCTCCTGACTTCCCTCAGGGTACCTCCCTCCCTCCCCTCCTCTACTACTCCTAATCCTGTAGTTTGGGTGGAGTTGATCTACTGCCCCTCTCAGGCCTGGAGAATCAAGATATTTCATCCTCATGACCGTGAAGATTTAGGGGTGGGAATGTGGGATTCAATCCTAAGACTTTTGCTGGAAATAGTGGCCAAAAAGCTCTCTTTTGCTGACATTTCTGAGTTACTAGGATGCAAGTTCAGAACTGCCAAGGAAGCTTCATGGAAACGACTTGCCTGTGTTTGAAAACAAGGAGAGATGGAGGGGGAAAAAAAGTGCATCTTGATGGTAAGGATTTAGCCTCTGGATCCAACTATGCCTGAAGCTACTGGTAGGCTTTTTAGCTAATAAGCCAAAACGTTCTCTTATTGGTTTAAGTCAGATTAAGCTAGGTTTGTATGCCCTGCAACTAAAACAAAACAATCCTTTGAAATTGACATAATCATTTTCTCCACTAAGATTTCTCCGCCCAAAATCACATAGCCATGAGTGGCAGAGACTAGGATCTAGGTCTACACTGTGCTCTGCAAGATAAAGGAACCAGTATCTAGAGCTCTCCAGAAGATCTGGTTAGGACAGGGATAGAACCAACAGGTTATCTTCCTGTCTTTGAGGAAGGCACATTTCAAACCACATCTCTGTTCTCCAGGGAGCAGTTCCTTGGAGATCATCCTGTTTTCTACTTCTGACTATCCCAAGGCCTAGCAGAGTACTGGCTTCTCATGTGGTAATTTGGAGGAAGCTATAATGAAAAGTGGTATCATAGCCATTTCTCAGCCCTTCATTCTTGCCATATTTAACAGGGAAGAATGGTGCTGTGGAGAAAACTGACCTCCTCCTGTTGAAGCACTCGGTTGCCCAGCAATCAACATATGTAAATAAGCAGTTTTAATGCAGGGAGCAGAGGGATTGTGGGTCAGGACCCTTCTCAGGCAGGGAATGAATGACAACAACCTTTGAAGAAGCACAGATTCTGTGAAATTGCTCCTGACTCAAACTATCCATTCCACAGGACATTGTAAAGGAGCAGATGATGCCACCCCAAATTATGCTTCTTAGGCATGAGGACTATTTTCAGCTGAAGGCAGTCAAGACCTAACAGACCCAGGAAAATCTTTTTACCTCCTCCTAAACTGCCTAAAAGAATTTAGAAAGGGGGTTTGTACCAGAAAGAGAACTACTATCAGAGATAACATTTTTATCTGAAAGACTTATCTGACCAGGAGGGAAAATATATTTTTTTTTTGCCAAACATTTGCTCTTCTTCTTTTCCTGGTTATTGCATTTCTCCCTTTTGGAAGCCCCAGACCCCATATCTTTCTCTAGCCAGGATGGTGGTATTTAAGTCTCAATTGCCTAGCTGCCTTTGGGTCTCATAGCTTTGTGGGATTCCTGAACATACAAACATAGTTACATTTGTTTTTCTCTTATTAATCTTTTTGTTTTGGGGAGTGAGGGGTGAGGGGGTCCCAGTCAAGAACCTATAAGGGTAGAGGTAAAAAATAGTTTTCCTCCTCTACTGCATCTTCTTATATTCTGCTTTAAAGAGAAAGACAGACTCCAGGAGAAGTAGTATAGTGCAGGGTATGGAAACCCAATCTCTCAGCAAGGTCTTTGGTTGGTGTGTGACACAATGGTACACCTTCGCCAGCTGGAGGACTTTATAATCGGGACTGGACCTCAGGTAGACACCCTAGGGGACATGTAAGACCCTCTGTCAAGAGTGTAACTGGTCCCAACACACTAAACCAAGAGAGAGTAAACTTGAGAATTTTGAGTGATTTGCAACCATAAGAGTTAAGCTCAAGTTGAAATGGAAGGATGGATGGACAGATGGATGGACAGAGATAGATAGATAGATACAGAGGAAATATACACACCCATAATTGTCTATACAAAGATAACAGATAATATTTCTGGAAGGATCACAGTACATTGTTAATTGCAGTGACCTCTGAGGGGAAGAATGAGTACACAGGCATCTCTGGTAAGACAGGGACTCATCGATCCCTGTGTACGCTTCAGCACAGTCTGAGTGTTTTCCCATGTGTGTTTATTACTTTTTCAATGGGAGGGTTAAAAAGAAGAGGGAATTCCCCCAAATATATTTAACAACAAATCCTTCTTCGCTCTACCTTCTAATGTCTCTTTAAGTTAAATGACCAGAACCCCATTGCCCTGGGCTGCCTGGACCAGCTTTTTCCTTTAGGGCTTTGTTCCACTGACCAAGCAGTGAGCTCTGCTCACATGTCACTTCCCTAAGAGACAGAAGCAGCTACTCGACCCAGCTTGTGCCAGGCAAACACGTTACCTGAGACCTGTTGCTTTTGGGTCTGCCTGGTTCAGAGGGAAAGGTGAAAGAGTGACATTGTGGAGTCCAAAGTTCCGGCCTCAAAGCCTCTGGTCCATCTGCACACAGCCAGGGCCAGGACAGGGTTTCCCTGGCCCAGAGATCAAAGAGCTAGCCTCAGTCTGCCCGGACTCTAAGGTACTCGAAGTTCTTGGAATGGTCTGAGCTCCCCATCAACCTTACTGCTGCCAGAGGGCAAAGTATAAGACTTCAAGGGAATGGGACAAAAAGCAGACTGTCCAAGATGATTGAGTCACTCCATGTCCCCCACCCCAGATACACACACGCACAGGTGCATTCCACAGGCAGAAGCTGGTGGGCTTTATAGGCCAGTGCTCCTGCTCTCTAGCTGAATGAACTTCAGCAACGTGCCTTGATCCCTCCAGCCTGTTTCCTTATCCATACACAGAAAGAGGATTGTAGAGTTTAAATTAGATGCATTCCTGCAACATGCCGGCTCTGTTAACAGCAATACTGCCCTTCTTTCTTTCCCCTTTCCCTTTGGCTATTTCAGAAATAAAAGACTGCTTTTTAAAGAACTCAGCCAACAGAAAGACAACATAAACTTCTACCAGAATGAACTTTCAGACTTCTTGGAAAACTCTGCAGACACTCCAGTGAGAGTCCGGTCCCCCCGCTCTTACGTCGTAAATTACGTAAGGGTCATCTTACTCCCCCAGCGTGCCCTCTCGGATTACAGTGTGCAGGCTAAGGTCAAAAGGAAATTATGTAAGCATAATCCTAGGAAATTGGCATACAGAACAGGGCCCCCAGTTCAAGAAGCAAACCAGCAGGATGTGACTGTGAATCTCGGAGACCACGAACTGCTAAATGGATAAAACACAGGTTGAGTATATTGGGTTGAGAGTCTGGGAGGGACTCATGGAAATATTTTGTATATGGTGTATCAGAGGGCCAAACAGTCGGGACAGAGGCTGATTTTGCAATAGAGCAGGGTCCTGAAGGTCACCTGTGAGGCTGCATATTAACCTCTTAATTGCTACCTCACTGGGAGGTCCGGGCAAGGCACCAGAGGGGCAGGGGGAGGTGCCAGGGAACTGAGTTCGGGGCAGGGGCACTTTACCTACAAGTATGAAAGTCTTTCAACACTTTAACTACCAGCTGTGTATCTGCCCTGGAGGAGAGGCATTTCTGAAACAGTTCTATTAGTGAAAATATTTGAAACCATGTCCAAAACCACCAATATACAGCAACATACAAAAAGATTCTCAACCACCTTAGAAATCAGAGCAAAGTAAATTAAAAGCACATTTGCACATCAAATCAGCAAAACTTTCTCAAAAATCATCGCATCTGTGATTGGCAGGGGCACAGGAAATTCAGTGCAGGAGTCTATTTCGGTAAGGCTGGAAGGAGGGTTGATCTGATAGTTTCCAACAAAATTAACAATCTGCAATACTCTTCTACCCAGCAAATGTAGTTTTCTTAAAATCTGTCCTAGAGAAATGTGTGTGTGCATACACAGAGCTGCCTGTTCTTTACAGAATTGTCTGTAACAGTAAAAACTGAGAAGTAACCTGACTTCCAACAAGTAAGGGGTTGGCTGGCTCCATGTGAGTATGTTTTGATGCAATGGAAGACTATGTTCCTGTTGAAAAGAATGATGTACTTCTATATGAACTGACTTGGAAAAATGTCCAAAATAGAGATAAGTAAGAATTCTTCATGCATATACACGTTTATAATGCATGGAGAGAAATTCTGGAAGAAGCAAAAAACTGCAGAGGTTTACCTCTGGGAATGGGATCAGGTTTTAGAGTTAAGTATATAAGGGATCTTTTTATGTTTGTGTAGGGTTTTTTGGTAGGTTTTGACTTTCAAAACAATGTTATATTCATGTATTATTTTACTGTATAATTAAAATTTCTTTTGATAAATGATGAATAAGCCATCTAAAGTGTTTGGAAGAGGGGCACCTGGGTGGCTCAGTGGGTTAAAGCCTCTGCCTTCGGCTCGGGTCATGATCCCAGCGTCCTGGGATCGAGCCCCGCATCGGGGGGTGGGGAGTCTCTGCTCAGCGGGGAGCCTGCGTCCCTCCACCTCTGCCTGCCTCTCTGCCTACTTGTGATCTCTGTGTGTCAAATAAATAAATAAAATCTTTTAAAATAATTAAAAAAATAAAATAACAATGTTTGGAAGAGGACAGTGTTTTGTTTTGTTTTTTTAATGCAAGGAAACACTAACTTTTTAAAAGATGAGACTCTGAAGCTTCTGTTTGTAAAAGAGGTTACCAGGAGGCAATAGCTCTATGTGCTGAATTTACTTCCAAGCTTACCTGATGCAGATAGTAACAAAAGATAAATCCTGCAAAATGATTATGAAGTTTATGCTCAGAAAGAAGCAAAGCACATAATCTGTCCAGAAGAGACCAGGGTTTATCCCTCTCAGAAGGAATGTACTTCCAAAAGACAGTGGTTCCTTTTGTTCTTTCCTTTAAAATGAGAGGAAAATGCAGAATCTCTTTTCCTAGTCTTAATTCCACTTTGTCTGGATCAGGAAAAAAAGCAATTGCCTCCCATTCACATAGGAGTTCATGCATCAGACAATACTAGCCCCAAGCTGGTCCTGGTCATGGAAGTCCACCCGCTGGGACATCTTCTCCAGCATATCATGATTATAGGGTGGGACCACAGCTTGCTAGTGGGACTTGCAGCACTGCCCACACTGACATATTTTGAGGCCTCACACAAGTCACTGAATGCTCACCGATGTGTCAGAAATGGCAGCAGCCCATCTGCACGTGGGGATAATCCATTACCTGTGCACGGAGGTAATAACTCATAATAATGAAGATGGTGAGATCTGTGCACCAGGACCTCTCCCTTCATACACATGTATGCACACGTGCATGCACGTGCACACACACACACACCCATACACACACACACCTGGTGTATTCAAAGGTTTGATGAAATTAACAGCCAGATGTGTCAACATGGAGAAATCGCTAGAAGACTCCTGCCAAAACACCTATGGCAGTGCTCCGGGGATCGTTTCACCGCACTTCAAACGTTTGGGACCCAAGGTACGTGGCCGAGAAGTGATCCCACTGAGAACTCAGACCCTTGTCTTCTATTTATATCTAAGAACCAAATATGATCAATGTTATTAATTTGCTCATTCACTCATCTGCTCAGTAAATATCTACCAAGCATCTACTTTGAACTTGGCACTGTTCAAAATGATGCAATAAAAAGAGCAATGAACACAACAGAAGCTTAAGTCAGGAGCTAATAAACAAAGAATTAATGTCCTATGGCAATAAGTTCTATAAAAAACAATGATGTGACATGGTGTTGAACAAGATGGTGATGGGATACTGCTTTACATGAGGTGAACTTTAATCAGTGACTTGAAGAAAGTGAGGGTGACCATGTAGGAGCTTAGAGAAAAGTATTTTGAGAGAGGGAACACAAGTGCAAAGGCCCTGAGGCAGAAGCAAGCTGGTTAATTCTAAGAACAGCAAGAAGGATCTCCTCACCTTTTGCACACAAGTGTGTTCTTGATGGAATTAAAGAATGATCCCCCTGAAAATGCACCTGCAGAAAAAATTTCCTTTCAGCTCAAGACCCATGAAGCCCTTTATCTGTGGTCCCTGGTTAAGAATCTCTACTCTGCTCCAACTATAGAAGACTGTTACTTCAGAAGGCTGAATCCTGACTGCCACCCCTCAGTGGGTGAAAGAGACAAAAAGGAGACCACATCCCTTCTTTAGACAATCTGTGGGTTCTGAATTTCCAGAAGAATGGGAGGCCCTTCCCTCAGTTTGGGGGCCTGAGAAATTAACATGGGGTCCCATGGAGCACTTTCGGCTCACTGTCCCTCCCTCAGTACTGATAAGGGCTTCTTCAGTCCCAAGTACCCTGCTTGGATCAGATTCCTGCGCCCCGAATTGGAAGTGACCTAGAGGCACTTTTAGTACCCAAAGGTAATTAAGATAATCGAACCATTCAATTGTACATAGCAGCTCTGTTTCATACAGAGAGCAAGTAACTGACAAATAGTTTTGGTGCGTCTTTAAGCTGAGTTTTATGCCTCAAGAACAACAACAACAACAAAAAGTAATAGGAGTAATTCTAAAAAAACAATAAACAGGCTGATAGAAGCAGCCTGCTGAGTCCAAGCAACCCACTCCATGCTACTTACCTCACCGGCGTCTCCTGCTCCGCCCCCAGATCTCATGTTAAGACCATCACACCTAATAATTCTTGCTAAGCACCAGGCTTCCAAGTGCAGCTTGGCCATAAAACACTTCATAAAACGTGTAGACTTTGCTCCTGCTTTTGCAAGCACAACCTTGCCCTCTCTCCTTTCTCCCCTTGGCAAGGCACAGCACCATCCTGCTCTCGGAGCTCGCTGCCCAGGCCCAAGAACCCCAGCCCGCGCATCTGCTACTGCATGGTCTGCTGATCGCATCTTCTCTGGTGAGGAACCGCAGACTGGTTTCATTCCCTAATGCTCCTGCAGGACTCGCTGGGTGCCAACCATGACAGCACGCAGGAAGGTTAGAGCCTCGGCTATGAGGCTCCTGGGACCAAGGAAGATCAACAGGGACATACAGGGGAGAGGGACATGGAAGCTTATCACCCCCACACCAAGGCACGAAGAAGTACATGCATGGGAGGGATGCCGGGGTGGCTTAGTCGGTTAAGCGTCTGCCTTTGGCTCAGATCTTGGTCCCAGGGTCCTGGGATCAAGTCCTGCATTGGGGTCCCTGCTCAGGGTTCGGGAACCTGCTTCTCCCTCTGCCTGCTGCTCCCCCTGCTTGTGCTTTCCTTCTCTCTCTCTATCTGACAAATAAATAAATAAAATATTTTTTAAAAGAAGAAGTACGTGCATGGGGCTAGGGCAAGCGGCTGGGAGGGCCAACTATGACCCCCTTACCTACTAGACTCTTTCCTTATCTCTTAAAAAAAAGAGAATTCTGTTGTATTTTTTCAGATTCCATAAGTAATATACACTTTATTTACAGAAAGATGTAAAAACCAAAGTGAGAATCACCAGTTAAAGCCTGGGATGTCTAATAAAAGCCAATGCTTGCAGCCAGCACTGTTTTAAAGTGCTTTGTACTCATTTAAACCTCATAACTGTATAATAAGGGTGACATTATTTTAAAACCCATTTTGCAGATTAAACAATAAACTGTATAATAAGGGTGACATTATTTTAAAACCCATTTTCCAGATGAGCAAACTAAGGCACAGAGAAATGAACTTCCCCAGGTCTCACAGTTATTAAGCTGAGGAGCTAGAATTCAAACCCAGACCCAGGTTCTTAATGCATTTTAACCATGACCACTTTCCATCTGAGGAGTCTCTTTCTAGCCCAGCTCCTGCTGCCCCCGGGTTCTCCGCACAGAGCAAGGAAAGTTCCCTCTCTTATCCTCTCTGTGGGGTGCTCCTCCTCCTGCTGGCCCTCCACGCCTTTGTGAGCCTCCCGGCTGAGGACTCCATATTCACCAGACAGGACCTGCCAAGGCAGACAGAAGAGGCTATAGGTGAGCCGGGCATGCGGGCGGACTCCACGTGACCGACCCCCAGGCTGGAGGAAGGCCACGTGCCCACAGCAGACGCCACTTCCGCAGGCAAGGAACAGAGACCACGGGGATGCAGAAGGACAAACAGGCTCCGATCCATGCTCCGAGGCCAAAGGAAGGCATCTGGACATGGCAGAGAGATGTGTCTGAAGACAGAGACTTGAGACTTGACACTCCACTAAGCTCTCCACCCGAGGCAAGGGACACAAAAAAAGATCTTAAAGGAAATGAGAGTTGAATCTTGCTTCATAGCTAATTCTGTGGGGAAGGAGGAGGAAGAAGAACCCTCAGAAACTCAGGAGAACATCATGAGGGGGAAGAAGGACCATGAAGGGGTCCTCAGGAGCAATGCTAGGGGACGTCCCCACAGCACTGATCCTGTCAAGCACCCCCACGAAAGGGGTCTCACAGTCTGCTCTGGCCACTCAATGCACTGGCCCTCCTGAGCCCCCTTCCTTCTATTTCAGTGGCCTGTCGACGACCATCAGGACAAGAGTGCTTCCAATCTGTTTTCGTCCCATGGGTGCAGTCCAATCCATGAAGGCTCCCTGCCCCAAACAATGGGTTAAGATGGATTCTGAAGCTGAATCCACACTCAAAGTGAACGAGCGCTATGATCAATTAGCAGTATCTGCCATGGACACAAAGCTGAGGGGTGGCCACATAGGCGCCCATATTTGCCATCCCTGCTTCCGGTAATTTGTGTTGATTTTCTCTTGATGTGGATTCACGTAGACCAGAGACAGTCCCATTTATTTCTGTGCTAGGCACTGTGCCAGGTGGTCACTGAGTAAACAGAGATTACGATACTCAGCAAATTGTTTGTTAAGCGAATGATCAAACTCATCTGTTCCTGAAAAATTGACGACAAAGGAGCCAGATGCCCTGAGCATTTGGAAGCGGCAGGAAAGGCCTTTTTCTTTGAAGCCAGCCCTCCATCCTGACTGTGCCCTGTGCCAAAGTCCCTGTGACGGGTCTGGGCCCTGACTGTGTTCCAGCACAGCTCCCCAGGAGGCGTTGTTACTAACACAGCCAATGGATTCCGGAATGCACAGGCTGAGTCTCACTGGGAGAGGGCCTATGGACCCAGGCAGATGCCAAAGCATTCCTCAGACATCTGCTTTTACAAAAAGACGACACGGGATACAAAAAGGCAGACGTATGCCTGCCTTGGTCTTTCCTGGGATTGTTGAAAGAACCATCTAGAGTTGGGCTAAGCCAATAGACTCTCACTCTGAGGGTCTCCCCTCGTGATGAACAGACCCAATATTCCTCTTGGCTGTCCCTTGGCCCTCAGCAGGATGCCCTGCACTGAGAAGATACTCAGTGGATAAGACAGAAACACCGCATTTTAAAAACACCAGAACGGATGGGGAGGAGGGCAAACAGGTGAGAAGTTATGGTCTAAGAGGTGAATAATCCATGAAAAAATGTTCAACATCGCTCAGCATCAGGGAAATACAAATCAAAACCACAGTGAGACACCACCTCACACCAGTCAGAATGGCTAAAATTAACAAGCCAGGAGACGACAGATGTTGGTGAGGATGCGGAGAAAGGGGAACCCTCCTACACTGTTGGTGGGAATGCAAGCTGGTGCAGCCACTCTGGACAACAGCATGGGGGTTCCTCAAAAAGTTGAAAATAGAGCTACCCTGCGACCTAGCAATTGCACTACTGGGTATTTACCCTAAAGATACAAACGTAGTGATCTGAAGGGGCACGTGCACCCGAATGTTTATAGCAGCAATGTCCACAAGAGCCAAACTATGGAAAGAACCTAGATGTCCATCAACAGATGAATGGAGAAAGAAGTGGTGTGTATATATATACATATATATATACACACAATGGATACTATGCAGCCATCAAAAGAAACGAAATCTTGCCACTTGCAATGACATGGATGGAACTAGAGGGTATTAAGCTGAACGAAATAAGTCAGAGAAAGACAATAATCATATGATCTCTCTGATATGAGGAATTTAAGAGGCAGGTGGGGGGTCGTGGGGGGAAGGGGGGGAAATGAAACAAGATGGGACCCGGGAGGGAGAGAAACCATAAGAGACTCTTAATCTCAGGAAACAAACTGAGGGTTGCTGGGGGGTGGGGGGAAGGGATAAGGTGGCCGGGTTGTGGACATTGGGGACAGTATATGTTATAGTGAACGGTGTGAATTGTGCAAGACTGATGATTCACAGACCTGTACCCTTGAAGCAAATAATACATTTTAGTTAATAAAAAAAAAAAAGGTGAATAACAAAAGCTCTAAGAGGGGATAAGAGGAGATACAAAATTGCCAAAGGAACCAACACAGACACACATCACTGCTACTGGGACTATGAAGACAAAGAAATTGAAGGAAAAGTGTGGGACAGAGTCCCAGAGGAGAAGCACACGCGGGGAGTCTGGAAACCAGAGGCCGACTTTGAATGGGGAGAGAGAAGGGGAGCAGAGGCATCGGGCAGAAGAATGGAGAACGCAGCCCACAGGCAGGATGGGAAAGACAAAGCTGAGCAACAGGAGAAACATCCTTGGAAGCGAGCCTGGGAACTGCAGGGAGTGAGGTTAGAGTCAGACACATGAACTGGGGGGTACGGCAGGAGCCCGGGGGGTCTACTATGAGGCCTCAACCAAGGGATGGGTCAGACAGATGAAAATAAAGATTAAAAGTCAAGGCCAAGGACACCTGGGTGGCTCAGTCGGTTTAGCATCTGACTCTGGATTTCGGCTCAGGTTATGATCTAGGGGGCCCTGAGATCAGATCGAGACCCGCGTTGGGCTCCATGTTAAGGATGGAGCCTACTTAGGAGTCTGTCTCCCTCTGCCCCTAGCCCCCACATATATACGCTCTCCCTATAAATAAAATTAAAGCCGAGGTCACATGAAAAGAAGAATTGGAAGGAATCAAAAGTGCCAAGGGAATCAAAGGCCCACAGGCCACCAGGAACAAGAAATTAAAGAGATGGATAAAGCAGCCATTGTCCATGAGTCCTTAGAAACACGAGTTCTCTATGTGGTCTACACACCATCAGACCTTGTCTGGCAAATGCCCAGGACCTGGAAATCAAGTATTTAGGTGGCTCTTTCTCGTGCAGCCTGGAGGAGCTCATCTCAGGTGGGCTCCTCTTTCTCTCTCTGCTTCATGGGAAAATAAAGAGGGGCAAGGCCCAGTCCTCCTAGATTTCCAGTGCCCTTCACTCCAGACAGCCCCCCAGGGACCAGGGAAGCCCTCGTGTCTCCATAGCAGGGAAAGTCTCTAATGCACATACTCCTCCTAGCACATCTGCATTTTAAAGGAGGCCTGACCCAGATGCCTAGATTTCCAGTACATTCATCCCCAATGTCCTATCTGCTGCCCCCCTGGGAGTGGACAGAGTGGGTAACACACAGTCCTTGGACACAGGGGCTCACAGTTTAGCAGCTGAAAAGGCCATTCTGGTCTGTTTGCACACTATCTTTTCCAGCAGGGGGCCAAAATCCTATATAGTTAGAAATCCACATACCTGGGATGGACATGAACATGGGTTCTAGAGGCAGCGAGACCTTGGTTCAAATCCCACCTCCACCACTTACCAGCTAAGAAATCTGGGGTGAGTTTCCTGATGTCTGAGCCTCCATTTCTGTCCTCTGGGAGATGAAACCCTCAACAGGGTCAGTACGGTGACGGGCTCTGCACAGTGTCTGGCACAAGGTATAAGCTCAATAACTATTTGCCAAGATGTTAGGAAATACTAGAGGCTCACTCCTGGCTTTTAGGAAATGCACATGGATTCAGATCACAAGAGGATATCTCCCAGAGACTGAGCAGGGCTTTGAGTCTCCTGAACATTCCTTGTTCTGGTTCCTTATTTGTAGATGAAACCACGAAGACAGCCTCTCTTCTTCTACCTTGCCCTTATCTTGCAGGATGGGGGTGGGGGCTGGAAGGTAGCACTGACATTTCCTGAGCATACACTGCGTCCAGCATGGTACAAGGCCCATCAGACACTCCAACTTTTCTAATCCTCACAACCCTGAAAGCACAAATGTTCATCCCAGATGGAGAGAGAAAGCAAAGAATGAAAGTGACCTAGGGTCCTGCCGGGAATGCAGGGCTGGCTCTCCAACAGAACACCTCCGTGGCTTCCCAGCTCCTGACCTGAGCCAGATCTCAATCCCAGGCACCTGGACAGCCTTCCAAAAATGCAAACCGGGGTAAGATTTGATCCCAACTTTTTGATTTAGTGCTCTAAAAATCTCGGCTGAAGCAGCAAAACTTTTGATGATTTATTCCAATACTCTTAGCTGCCCTGTCGAGCCTGATTGAGATAATGCCTGGCTGGGGCTGGAGTCTCTGGTTTGGGGGTGAGTGAACTCCTACCAGGTGTTGGAGGCCCCCTCAAACTCATGGCCTGGAAAATGTAATGGAGAGGGCATCAAGATTCCATTCTTTTGACCATCCTAGATCTTGAACCCACCAGCTCTCTGAGAAACCATACTAAAGGCTGACAACATTTCTGTTTCCTTTTAGAGATCCATTCTTACTGAGGGAACCTATCTGCCAACGGTCATCCAATGGAATCAGCAGATCCGGTCCTCATTTGAGAAATTAATCATCATAATACACAAATAATCACTAACAATTACTGAGTATTTGACTCGGAGTCAGGCACTGTCTTTCAGTAACCCGGTGACATAGATATGAGCATTAGTTCCACTTTATAGGTGGGAAAACTGAGGTTTCGAGGGGAGGGAAGGTTAATCAAAGTCAGGCAACCAGTTAGTGGCAGAGACAGAAGGCAAACCAGAAAAACTTTGGTCTACTCACTGTGTAATGCTTTCCCATGGAAGCCCGGGCAACTCTGCGCTCCCTTTCCACCTCCCGGAGCGCCCACCACATCGCCAGCCTCACAGATGGCACAACGGCTCCTGCTGGGACTGGGATATCCATATGAAGAACACTCCAGACCAGCGCATTTTCCTTCCAACGTGGACACGTGGCCCAGCCATTCCACCCCACTCGGCCCTGGCCACGAGGTGAGGAAGGTAAAAATGGACTGGTCTGCACATAACGCTTAGTGACCTCATGAACTACAAGATCACTGTGAGTACCTTGTGTGTACATTTAAAAACCAAGACAGAAATTTCATGAACATTGTCCAATTTTAGAAAAATTGTGCTCTGCCTCAAGATGCAAAAAAAAAAAAAAAGGGGGGGGGGACACAAAAGGTCCCCAGTGGCTGTTTTGCCAAGGGGTAGAATGATGGATGGTTTTTATTTCCTTATGGATTCTTCCCTTTATGTTCAAACTTTCAATAACAAACACGAATTAACCTTGATAATAAGAAACCAAAGCAGTTACAAAAACAAGCTGATGGACCGTCCCCCCCACCAAAAAGTCCACATGATTCAGAGTAAAGACAAAAAACGACTTCCTCTGTAAGTCTCATCATTGGCACAGATCCCCTCACCTTGCAGCTCCCACATCGTGCCCTGGTTATGAATTTCCATCTCCATCTAACACGACTCAGATTTCAAGCCTGCCTCTGATGCTGAGAAGAATAGCAGCGTGGGGAGTGAATTACCTTAACCCGTCCATGGCGCCTTTCCAGTCCGCGCGTGGCCTTCTACAGAGGGAAGGTTTAATTACCGAAAGCTCTGTGACGCAGTCAGCCTATTTTTGGCCTGCAGGCGGGAAAGGTTAGCTCTTTATCCACTCCTGCCTTGGCCAGGCCGAGCCTCAGAGGTCACAGAGAGGAGGCATTTTCATGCTGTCCCGCTGCCAAGCCTGTCTTTCTAGAAGCCACTCCAGTCCTGCCTCCTGAGGGACCAGCCAGCCTCCAGGTCATTTCTCCACAAGGACTGGCACAGGCTCTCCTTCTAGTATTGTGTGTGTGTGTGTGTGTGTGTGTGTCCGTGTCCCCCGCCCCCAGCTAGGGCTATGAAATGTCCCAGCATGTGTGGACCGAGCAGAAGGAATGAGGAGCCCCTGTTGTGTAATGCACCTTAATGGACAAGGTTCACTACAGGGATTAGGGGGTGAGCTCCTGCGGGGAGATGAATTGCACCACAGGAAAATAAATGGGAATTGGGGGGAGGAGGAGGGAGACAGAGGAGGGGTTTGAGCAGGGAGCAAGAGGTCCTGTCCGTACAGAGGGGAGTCTGTGGAGTGAAATGATGGCCAGTGAAGACTATCCCAGCTGGGAGGCGGCGGTTCCACAGTGTAATGGTGAGCATTCTGGATTCTGAATCCAGCTGGGAGGAGTGGCCAGGGGAGCTTCCACAATACTGACAGCAATAATAATAATGTTGATAGTAACGACAGCTCACTTGCTCCAGACATCCTTCGAACCACCGTCCTCCAGACCCTCAGGAATCCTGTCAGGAAGGTACTACTCTTATCTTATCCCCATCCGACAGAGGAAGCAACTGAGGCACCGAAAGAGAAGTGGTCTGTCCAAAGTGACACAGTAAGTGGCAGAGTTGGGCTTTGAAAATCTCCGCCCAACTGCACCAACTCTGTCCTCAACCACTTAACACTGTGGTCCTGCCCTCAGAACAGCAACGCCCGACGTTCCAATGTTCCGTTGTCGTACTCCGCAGGCTGCTTTGCTCTGCCTGGTGAGCCACCCCTGTCCCTTAGCTGCTGGAATCTTCCGCAACCTGGGTCACCTCAGCAGCATCTGCAGTCTTGGGGGCGGGGAGCTTGGGGAAGGTGGGGGCGGGCATCAAGATGCTCCCCTGGAGCACAGGGCAGGAGGGGTGGTGGGTGCCGTGTGGAAAGCAGCCTGAACAGCAGGTGAGGCTGGGGAGAAGAAGTCGTCAGCAGAGACGGTGGCCGCATGGGGAGTGCCTTGGAGAAACGCAGGCTGCCCCAGGGTCCCTGGGAAGGGGAAGAGACTCTCTCAGCTCTCTGAATGGGAGATGCTGCTTCAAGCCGGTTTCACTTAAATCACAAAAGGACCATAGGAGCCTAGCAGCTGGGTTGGAGGATTTGTGAAATTTCCAGACTGACCCTTGAATTTAGGTACTTTATCTCCTTGGTTCTAAGATACCCTTTTTTAAAAATTTTTAAAATTTTTACATTTCTGTAATTGGGTTGCATGGTGTTTCTCTTTTCACTTTAAAAACTATTATTACATTGTTTGGGCAGCTTACCACCGAGGCTGATTTAGGGTAGAGGAAAAACAGCTAAGAACTTTCTGCTGGAAGCAGTTGAAGCCGCACAGACGGCGTGTTCACTCATCTCTTTACTGCGGAGGCCTGCACTCCTCCAGCCATGTGTACAAATGCAGAGAAGCCATGCCACCACCACCCCCCTGCGCCCCCACCAGCTCACCAATAGCTCCTGCTTGTCCAGATCTGAGCTCTAACGCTGCTTCCTCCCGGAAGCCTCCCTGAACTACCAGGACCAAGTCTAACTGCCCAATTCCACCTGTGCAATGAATTAATGTCCACTGTCCCCCACTAGATGGTATCCCCCCAAGGGGGCAGGATTGGGCCTTTCCCCCACACACACCATTAAAAATCACCAGTCAGGGGCACAATGAGAATTTCAACAGCTTTGTGCTTCATGAGTAAATGTGAGTCTTGAACATAAAGCTAGAAGAAAAATGACTGATTCCCATCTCAGAGGATCCAAAGTTCCCTTCAATAATCCTTCGTAAATATCACGACTGACACGAGTGGGCATGAGCAGCTCTACTGATTTGGATTTATTTGTTCCGGAAATCAGTAACAAATATTTTAAACCTTTCTGTTCACAGAACTGGTCAGCCCAACTTGGGAATATGGTGCCTGGAACTTCAAGCTCCAAGAAAAAGAAGTCTAAGTCAGACAGAGATGGTCATTTGCAGTGCTGCTATAAAACACACACTGGAAACAACCCAGTTCAGTCATCGCAAAAGATTAAGCAAATGATGCCACCGCAGTGGTAAAGTACAACAGAGACATTAAAAGATGTTAATTTCTTATCCGTATTCGCATACAGCAACCGAGTGCATGTCCATAAAGCTGGGCATAAAGCAGGTCCCACATGATGTAAGAGTGGCCATAAGAAGGAAGTTTAGAACACGAATTCATAGGAAAGTAACTTAAGTTCCTTTTTCTTTTTTTTTTTTTTAAAGATTTTATTTATTTGTTTGACAGAGATCACAAGTAGGCAGAAAGGCAGGCAGAGAGAGAGGAGGAAGCAGACTCCCCGCTGAGCAGAGAGTCCAGTGTGGGGCTCAATCCCAGAACCCTGAGATCATGACCTGAGCTGAAGACAGAGGCTTAACCCACTGAGCCACCCAGGGGCTCCTAAGTTCCTTTTTCTTTAACAAAGGAGGGGCTGGTATCCTCAAAAGCAGATATAAGGGATAAAGGTACACACCAAGATCTCAATGGTCATGTATTATGACCATAACACAACATATTTTAATAGTGATGACCTCTGATTCATGGAATGACAGGTGACTGTTTTCCCTTATTTGTGCTTTTAAATAGTTTAGCAATTCCCTGCAATGAGCATAGAGAATTTTTAAATCACAGTATCAATAGCCTTAAAAAAAAAAAAACTATAAACAAAGGAACTTTGAGGAATTAAATAGTGAAGAGACATGGGCCAAAATGTGGACAGAGTAAGAATTATTGTAAAAAAGGAAAACAATGGGGCGCCTGGGTGGCTCAGTGGATTAAAGCCTCTGCCTTCTGCTCAGGTCATGATCCCAGTGTCCTGGGATTGAGCCCCGCATCAGGCTCTCTGCTCAGCGGGGAGCCTGCTTCCCTTCCTCTCTCTACCTGCCTCTCTGCCTACTTGTGATCTCTGTCTGTCAAATAAAAAAAAAAAATCTTAAAAAAAAAAAAAAAAAAAGGAAAACCGTGGTGTTTTGCCCAGCTTGGTAACAGCCATAGACCCGAGCCCATGCAGGAAGCCCGCCCCTCAAAATTCAAGTCTCCCACACTTGATCTATTCTTTCTGATTTCCTGAATTCTTGCTATCAGCAGCTTCTACTTCATTTGACTTATTACTCTTTTTCAATCATCTTTTGGGGCTCCTGAAAACAGAAATTGACATTTAAAAGTATAGAGTATCTGAATATTATCTCAATTCGGATAAACCCTCCACCTGTTCCCAAAACCCAGGGAGCATTCGATGGATAAAAATTATATTCAGCCATTTTCTCTCCAATTCTGGAGGCATAAAAAGGAATAGTCCAAAGGGAAGAAACAGCAAGAAGTTGGTAGTTTTTGTAACACCTACACTCTGTGCTGCAAGAAGGAGAAACATTTACGAGGCTCGCATGGCAGAATGTTGCACGAAATACCTTCTGTATTTAGCAATATCAGAAAATACCTTCCTGCCACACAAACCAAGCCTGCTGGCTTTCCCACCACACTGAGTACCAGTAACGGTGCACGTTTGCTTTTGAATATTTGGACCCAAGAGATTTTTCAGCAGGGCTAACCGGTCAACAGTACCATCTTAATGAAGTCATTCGCATTATTCTGTACTTGCAAATGGAAATACAGCTTCGCACAGGGGAGAAATGGTGGAGCTGGGGTTCATGGATTATTTTTTTTTTTTCATGGATTTTTATCTGGACCAGTTTCTTCAGCAGCAATTGCTGAACACAGGGACCATTAGAACCTCTAGGCAGAGTCTGGGGTTGAATGCAGAAGATGTACTCATTAAGGATGAGATCCCCTACTTCCGGGTGCTGAAGTTCTTCAAGATGAAATTCCATCTGGATTTTGATGATTTAATGATTTTGAAAATTTTGATAATTTTAATGATTTGTAAAAGAGACAACTTTTTCAATGCATGACTACCCACCTCATGGATGTGTTACTTAAACAAGATTTCAAGGGGGGAAATTGCATATGGGAAGATACAAATATCAGGTTTTGATTCATTGACTCACTCAATACACATTCATCAAGAAGCATCCCAGTGCCTGTTCATTACTGGGCATTGGGGTACAAGGTCCCGTGCATTTTACTCACCATCCTAAGTCCTTTCAGAGCCAATCCCTTTTCTGATAAATCAATTACGCTTCCCAATGGTTACTCTTCCTTTCTCCAAAACTACGTGTTTAGAGAGAAGCTGATTTGAGAGAGGAAGCTCCCATTACTTCAGTCCCTAGGAAAAGCAGGCGTCCTTGCTAACTGTCATACCGAAGGAGGCTCTAATGAGTGTTTTATACTAATCTGTTTTGCCACCTTCCCATTTCTCCTTTTTCTCCAGGAGTATGCTGAGTTCCTTCTTCCCATTGCCCCTCCCTGCCCACCCCCACCCTACCCAAGATTTCTGACCTGACCGTAATCTCCTCTCCAGGAACGCACTGGCCCCCTAGCGCCGCAGCCAGCTCTGTCTTCCATCCCAGTCCTGCTGTACCTCAGAGGAAAATCTGTCAGGTGCTTTAAAGTTTACCTAGCCCATGTTCTGATGTCAAAGGAGTAACACATTGTCCTACTGACTGTTGTCAGTTGGCTGGAAAGCTCAAGGTCACTAAGTGTTTATTTGAATGTTGCATAATTATGAGAGTCAAAGACCACATCAGGATCATCTTGGCTCTCGGATGTCCCTTTCCTCTCCTTAAGCAAGAACTACAGCAGCTTCCATGTAGTTCTCCCAACAGATTGCCCACAGAGCCCTGAGTCAGTTGCTGAGTTACCCGACGATCCTTTCTCGGCCACCTCCTCGCCGCTATCTTCCAGCCTTGTGGGCACCCATGACCACTAACAACTTCATCCCTGGCAGCCTTGCTCCCGGACATTTAACCCAGACCCATCAAAGTATTAGGTCTTTAATTTCTAGTTGCCAATGTAAATGAAAGAAACCCGCTCCTTTTAAGGTCCAGAGATGTTCTGGCCTTCCAATCCTTTCTCTATGCTTAAATTCTAAACATTCTACAGCTTAATTTATTCATGGGTTTTGTTGAGGAACCTCTATTTTGCCTTCTAATTAAACATAAATTGGAAGATCAACTTGTTTTGAGATAGATTTGAACACCAGTCCCCAAGTCCCCTTCAGTAGCATCCATAGACAAGAGTGACGCTTCTCAATTCCATTCGCACCACTCATGAACTAGGTGTTGCTGGGCAGATTATTTAACAACTCTGAGCCTCAAATATGTCATTCAAAATAGTAATAATAATAGTAATAATACTATCTCATAGGATTGTTGTGAAAATTAAATCAGTCAACATACACATAAATGCATGCAACACATGGTAACTACGATTATTTATCACCATTATTGATTGGTCCCACAAACATTTCTTTTTTCTTTTTTTTAATTTTTCTTAGGTACGCTCCACACCCAGCACAGAGCCCAACATGGGACTTGAACTCATGTCCCTGAGATCAAAACCTGAGCCGAGATCAAGAGACAGTTATTATACCAACTGAGCCACCCAGGCGCCCCATCCCATGAATATTTCTTAGGCAAAGCAGTCATTGTCTTTATGAACCTTTAATATCCTCTGAACAGCCCTGCTATTGAGAGCTGCCAGCAGAGTCCACAGCAAGATCTCAGCTCTCCTCGGAACCTGGACTACTATGTTGACGTCCTTCTAGTTGCCACACCTACGTCCTGTCTTGGTGACATTTATCCCCGTAGGATGGTAACACTGACTAACCTTCATGGAGGACTCCCTATGTGCCTGGCCCATGTGAAGGGCCTTCCAGGTGTCTGGCCTGTTAAAATCCTTCCACAACTCCAGAGAGCAGGCACGACTATGACTCCCCTCTCTTCTTTTCAGGAGAAGGCACAGAGAGGCTTGGTAACTTGCCCAAGTTCACACAGTGGCTCAATGGCAGAGCTGGGACTCCAACCCTGCGCCCGTGCCCATGACCGCCCTACCGCCCTGCCTCTCCCTGGAGTTACTACCTCAGTAGAAACGGCACAGCACTAGTCACGAATATGTGGCAAGGGATGAGAAGCAGGGGAGGTGGGGGTGGGCGTGGCGGAGGCACAGCGGGTACAAGTCTGTCTCTGGAGAGTCCTGAGGAGCAACCAACCAACCACTCAATTAGTCAGGCGTAGCCAGCGCAGTGCTCCCATTCTGCCTCGGAATGTTCTGAGGCTGCTGCAGCCCCGTGGATGTCTGAGGGGGAGGCAGGCCACGGGCTGTTCCCTGGCAGCGAGGAAGGGGGCCCAGCTGGAGCATGGGACACGCTAACAAGAACAAGGCTGCGACAGAGGCCGCTTCTCCTGGGTTGCCAAGAGTTTGGGTCATTTGTAAAACAGGGGCTCATCAGAGTTTCAGACAGATTCAGGATCCAGAACCAGAGGGTGCCTGAGGATCCCTTTCAGGTGGTAGGGCCGCGGGATGCCAGTCCCCACGGGGGCATCTCCCACAGATCTCACTGCACTTCCACGGGACCAGCAGAAGAACCAGCCCTCCAGGCACGCCCCCGGCCAGCACTCTGGACTGAGAGCTCCCAGCCCCGCTCTGCACAGGGCTCTCTTCTCCACCTTATAGATGAGGCTACGAGAGGGAGAGTGCGATGCCACAGGACGCAGGGCTGCCTAGGCCTGGAACCAGGGCCCAAGCCAAAGAGCTCAGAGAAACCCCAGCCATTGTCTCGGCCCCTAGTAGGCCCCCTTTGAACAAGAGGAGCACCGACACCTTTCCTTCCTTCTGCTCCCTCTGACACCAAGAGCACCATGGGTGTCCCTGACCCAAAGGGAGAGGAGACAAATGCCTTGCTGTTCTGGAGCCGGTGTGCAGGAGGCTGGCCTCCGGGGACGGCCGTGGGTGGCCATGGGTGGGAGCCGTGGGGGAAGATAAGCAGCTGAAAGTTCCCCTTTGTGTTGCTCTCACAGACGTTTCTGGAAGGGGTCAGTTGGGGGTGAGTCCTCATTTATCCAAGTCGATGTGCACTGAGAAGCCAGCTCAGATACTGTGGTTAAAAATAAATCTCCACTCACCATCTTATTAATATTCTGTATGTGTGTTAAGGACCTTCCGCCAACAGGGAGAAAAGTTCATTTACCCGGAATGGCTACCTTGGCTCTGATAATCTGGTAAAAGGAGCTCAATAACAAAACCCTTGATTTCTTTTTAAAAATTACAGGGAAACGCCAGGGACTGGACAATCCAGCAAGGCAATTTCTTACTCGGATGGTCTGCTGGCATTTGAGTACCACTCACAAACTGTACATATTTCTCTGTGCCTCCGTTTCTCCTTATGCAAAATGGAGATAATCACAGTACCTGTTGTACTCTTAGGTTAATGTACACAGACCCCTAAGTCCGACGGTGCCTGGAGCATAAAATGCATTCGATACAAGTGAGCTATACTGCAAATTTAATCTATTTTGTAGTATTTGCGGTCATGACTGTCATTTATGCTTACTGTGTGCCAGGGGCAGGGTTGAGAGCTTGCAGGCATCACACAGTTGAGTCCTGCAGACAATCCCATGATTATATATATATAATGGTATTATAATACAATATAATATAATATATATAATATAATATATAATGGTATTATATATAATGTAATATAATACATATATACATATATATGTGTGTGTGTGTATATATATATATATGTATATATATATATACATATATATATATATATAATGGTATTATACCCATTTTACAGGTGGGAAAATGAGAAAATGGAGTCAGAAACATCTCCACCCAGTGGATGACACAGCAGGACTGAGACCAGATCCAGCGGAGCTCACAAGCAACACTGTGTAGTTTCATTGTCTGGTTGGTGCCAGACCATGAGGCTGGCAAGAGAGAAAACCTGCTGGTCCCCATGTAACTTATGTAGAAACTGAGGCAGAGAGGCTAATAACGAAAGCGTGTCCAGTTTCTTTGTGTGACACTGCGTTGAGAACAGCACAGTGGATGGGACAAGAAATGAAGCCAATGGAGACTAGGAATACCCAGTCTTCTCTCTTGACCAAGATAATAGAGCAACGGCCTTTCTGGTCTCTCTCAGGGGGAGCTGTATCCATGCCACTGAGCACCTCCTCTAAGACCGCAAAGCCCTTGGCATTGTTCCTCGCACACAATCGAGCACACGTGGTAAGCTCGTTTAACTACCATCCTGCAGTCCCACTTTGAGCATGAGAGAACCCTGTGGTCAGCACTTCCCAGCAGTTGTTCCAGCATTCCCAAGTTACTCTGCTCATCAGACTGTATTCACCTTCCATATGGGGATCACTTGCCTGGAAAACGCTTCATCCTTCAAAACCTTGCTCAGGCAGCCCCCGGGTGGCTCAGTCGGTTGAACATCCGGCTCTTGATTTTGACTCGTGAAATCGAGCCCCGCGTCAGGCTCTGAGTTCAGCACAAAGTCTGCTTGTCCTTCTCCCTCTGATCTTCATCCCCCCACACTTCTCCCTCAAATAAAAAAAAATCTTTTTTTTTTTAAAGATTTTATTTATTTATTTGACAGATAGAGATCACAAGTAGGCAGAGAGGCAGGCAGAGAGAGAGGAAGGAAAGCAGGCTCCCCGCTGAGCAGAGAGCCCTATGCGGGGCTCGATCCCAGGACCTGGGATCATGACCTGAGCCGAAGGCAGAGGCTTTAACCCACTGAGCCACCCAGGTGCTCTGCAAATAAATAAAATCTTAAAAACAAAAAAACCCTTGCTTAGCTATCTCTGACTCCATACAGCCTTCCCTGACCATCCGTTCCCCTCAGCAGAACAGACGGCTCCCACTCCTGCTCTATTTCTGGATTCTTTACATAGTTCGAACCACTGCAACACAAGGTCCTCCATTAGGCTGTGAGCAACTCTGTCCAGGAACCCACAATTTATATCAGTTCTTTAGGATTTGGCAACGCATGTATGATCTATGTCAGGGGTTCTCCATGGGGGCAATTTTGCACCCTAGGGGACATTTGGCAATGTCTAGAGGCACTTCTCGTTGTCACAACTAGAGGTGGGAGATGCTACCAGAACCTCGTGGGCACAGACCACAAATGCTGTTAAATACCCCACAATGCACAAGGAAGCCCCTCCAGGCAAAGAATTATCCAGCCCAAGATGTCAGTGATGCTGAGGCCAGGCTCCTGGTCTACCCGGAGGCTCTCGGGCCTCACCCACACTGCTGACTGAAGAGTTTGCCGCACTCCTACCCAGGGCTCACGACCTGCGGCAACTTGTGCTTTGGTCCCCAGATATTTGCGACACCTCTGAAGGAAGAGTATACCTCCCTCATCCCTAAACACGTGCTTTGCCTTGGAGTTACCTTTGGCCAATGGCATGACAGCATGTGGCAGATGCTCAGGGTGGCCCCGCCCACCTTTCTCACTCCAGCACCTTCCACCTGCCAGCCACTGCGTCTCTTTGCCTGTGGCCTTTCTCAGAAGCTAGCAGGCTTCGCTGCCCCCACACAGGCCAGAAGTGCTGGGGAATTAAAACCCTCAGCCAATGATGGGCAGGTTTGGATGTGTAAATATACCAGCTCCCTTATTCAAATGAGCTTGTGATTTGTCCCATCTCTGTGAATTTCCCCCATGGGATTAAACAGGAGCTGTCCACACTGGTAGCAGACTTGACACCCCGCCTTCTCCTGGCTGCCTTCCACTTCCCCACTTCTAGGATCTAGAATCTTCTCCTAGGATTGGTCTGGGTTGGAACCCAGACCAACACAGAATAGAAGGAACACATGATCCCTCCCAGAATCAGCATCGAGAACCTTCTCATAGTTCTGCCATGGCTCTTCTCCTCTCTCTGCTACAAGAGAGGGACAACCCAGGTAGGGGCTGCTTCTTCTGCCAGGATCCCACATGGGGGATACAGGGAGGACACCTGCAACGGGTGTCCTGCAACCAGATGTAACAGAAACAAGGAGACTTTGTAGTTGTAAGCCACAGAGATTTGGGGCTTGTTGTTACAGAAACATAACCTGGTGAGAGCTGACTGACACAGGGCCTGTCACTCCTGGGGGGCCTTTCTGACTGACTCTGTCATAGGAAACCCAGGCTATCTACCTTCCAAATGGTACTTGTCTGAGGGCAAAATAGTACAGCATAGCCTGGGTCTCCTTGAACTGGGAGATGATTATTTACTTTTTTCTCTTTCTCTGTAGCTCACAGGCCTTGTGCAGAGCCAAGAGACAGATGAAAGCACTAGTCACACAGTGGCCAGACGACCTTGGGGAAAATCCCTTCCCCTCATCTGGAGCTGCCCCCTTCATTGCAAGATCTGACCCTGAGAACCATGCTCCATTCCTGGCACTCGCCCTCTGATTCACCGAGGACCACAGCCAACTTCATTTTCTCCATCCCCTACTTGATCCATCAGCCTTGAGAACAAGCTAAGTCCAGGCCCAAACTCTCAAGGGAGAGACTGTCTCATCCACTTTGCAAATGGCTCAATTCTTTTCTCCTACTCACATGTCAGAAGCGAGAGTTGCCCTCCCCCTTCCCTCTGTCCATTACATTTATTGTGTATGCACCACGTGCTATCATGCATCAGGCTGGACAGTCCTCACGGTCTGTCACAGCATTTCCCACGCCCGGGTCACTCACAGAGGCCACACAGCTATTTTTGCCATATCTGAATGCCATCTCGGCTATCCGTTACTCACTAGTGCTTAACACTAACCAATCCTTTGTCCTTAAACGTGGGCATCCCTAGAGGAACTTCTGCATTACTTCAATCCATGGAAAACCAGTAGCACCGACAACTAGAAGGGGGGCCACGAAAATGCGCATGACCAAGAACACTTTCATTGACTTTCAACTAGGTCTGCTTGCTGAGTCTTCTGCTGCCTGCCCCCTCTCTGTTTAAAAGGGAGGTTGAGGGGCGCCTAGGTGGCTCAGTCGGTTAAGCATCCAACTCTCAATCTCAGCTGAGGTCTTGATCTCAGGGTCATGGGTTCAAGCCCCACACTGGGCTCCACACTAAGCATGCTGTGTACACACACGCACACGCACACACACACAAATTTAAAGGGAAGTTGAAAGGTTTGGGGGCAGCAGCAAAACAGCAGCGCCTGTTTTAACCTTGTCTTAATCAAAAAGGTTTAAAGAATTCAAAAAGGAAATGACCGTCTCACCATATGATGTGACATCCCTGAATTTGCCAACAGTGCTCCTCCAGTCGTCTTCTGTGCCCCCTGAAATCATCTCTCATTTCAGGGAACATCCAGCTTGCACCTGCGGTGAGGCTCTATCATCCGCCTGGATCCTGACCACATGGGGGCTCAGTTACCGAGAGCACAGATCTTCTAGCCGGCCAGGCATGGGTTTGAGTCCTGTTGCCCCACGGCCTCGCTGGGCCTCTCTGGCAAAGTCAGCAAACCTCAGCCCTCAGTTTCCCGAGGATCGCTCTCATTCCCTCACCCGCCCTATAGTATGACTTCGGTGGCCGATGGCTACTGAGTCACAGTCTACATCTTCGGAGCAAACACAGCTGCCTGGTCTCGTGAGAAGCTGGATTTGAACCTGCGACCTTGTTTCTCTTAGTCCCAGCAAATCAGAGAATATGGCAACAATGCCTAGAAATCTTTGCAAAGGAAGACTCTATGACCTCGCTCAAGAGCTTTTGGAGAGGCAACATTTCAATGACGCCAGAGGCATCACTTCTGTAGTTTTTATTCTTTACCAAATTGTCAGAAGTACAGCGAGCTCCCTTAATGTGCCCAACTTCTTGCTAATGAAAGGACGGTTAAGCAAGCATCCCCTGGGAGACGCCAATGCAGAGTCTCAGGCCCCACTTTGTGAGGTAGGTGCCCTTAGTGGCTCCATTTTACAGATGAAGAAACTGAGGCCTAGAGGATTTCAGGAACTTGCCTGAGTTCATTAGCACCTGGGAGCTGGGGATGAAAGCCCAGGCAGTCTGGCTGGGGCGACTGGACTCTGCCTAGGACGTCTCCCCGCCTTACAGCGTGCTCAGGCCTGTGCTTCAGGCCTGTGGGGTCTAGAAGCATTGGGACCCATCGAAGCAGCACCTAGGCTATGTCCAGGGCTTGGCGAAGGCCTCCTCGCACGCACAGTGGCTGGCACAGAGCACAAGGGAACACGAAGGGCCTCCAGTCACAGAATGAGGGAAAGGGCGTCCCAGGACCAGAAAACAAAATGCTGGCCACCTCCCGCCTTGTCCCTCCTGCAGCTGTCCTTCTGCACTCTTTTCTCTTTGAATCCCTTCTTTCAGCCCTCGAGGCCCACGGCCAAGGGCTGCCATTTCCATAACAGCCCCTTCTCAGCTGGGCAGACCCAGCAGGGGTGCCAGTCACAAGGACCTGGACCAGACTGTGCCACACGACAAATCCCAGGGACCCAACATGGGGACAGGAAGCAGCTGGTCTGGGGCAGGCATGAGGCCAGCCTGTGGGTGAGGGCAAGAAGCCCGAAAAACCAAGGACAGAAAAGCAAAAGCAAAGGTTGGAGGGACAAGGGGAAACTAAGCAGAAGAAAAGTAAAAACGCCAGAAACTGAGTAGATTGGAAATAGATAAGAGGACAGGAGGCTCAGCTGTATCAAGGTGGGGGGGCTGTGGGTGATCCCATCGGCTATGCGGGGGGCTATAGGGTCAACACAGCATGGGCAGAGGGTACAACTGGTCTGGGGACTGGGCCAGTTGCCCACTGCTCAAAGGTGTAGAGCACCAGGTCCGTGAACAAATACTGAGAAGCTGCGTCCCAGAATCATGTGAACCAGGAGCCACAGGCACAGAAATCAGATCATGGGATTAATAATAGCTAAAGTTTACTGAGCATTAACTCTAAGCCAGGCACTTTGCTAAGTGCTTTACACAGACGATCTTATTTAACCCCCGCAGAAACCCTCTGAGACCCCTTGTGGCCAAGAGCCTACTAAGCAAGAATCTGGGCTCCAAAGCCAGGCTGGGTTTGAATCCCGACTGCTCTATATCTTAGCTCTGTGATCTCGGGCAAGCTACTTAAACTTTCTGCTTCTCAGTTTCCTCATCTGTAAAATGGGATCATGCAAATAGTTATGTCACACAGATGTGATGAGGATTAAATAGAACAATAGGGGTAACATTTACAGTGGTGACTCAGAGAATGTTAAAGCCTCTGTCAACTTAACAGTAATAATTACTAACATTAGCCCTTTTAGAGATAACAATAATAATGATAAAGCACAGAGAGCTAAGTAAATTTTTAAGTGTGGGGATGGGAATCAAGCCCAGCCAGTCCTTCTAGAGAAGCTGGGTGTACAACCCACCTGCCTCACTGCCTTGTGTGAATTCAGAGGAACAAGGTGAAGACAGGATGCCACCAGGGGAATGTAGAACAAAAGGGGCAGAAAAGCAGAGGACAGAAAGGGCATCTGGATGCAACAAGCACACAGCCAGGAGGCCCTGGACAATGAACTTGCATGTGGTCCTGGCAGCCCAGATTCAACACCCCTACCATGGAAACAAGTTTTCTAGATGGGAAATGAAGACTGTGTTCCCAACCCCCAGGGCACTGCTGCAAACTCATCACTGTGGTCAGAGCCACGCCTGAACATGCAGACCTGAGGAGTGACATCAGGAGGTCACTGGACCTGGACTTGGTGGGGTGGGGTTCCCGAGGATGCAGCAGTGGTAACAGCTAAGAGATGCTCAGTGATCACTCTGTGAAAGGCATTGCTCTAGGTACTTTGTAACTTAACTCACTTAATCTTCACCTGCACCCTAAGAAGTCAATTCTAGATCATTCCCATTTTGTAGGTGAGCACATCAAGGCACAGAGAGGTCAAGTAACATTCACAAGGTCACACAGCAAACAGGTAAGTCTCAGAGCCAAGAATGGAACTCGGGTCCTCTGGCTCTGGAGACTATATTCTTAACCTCCAGGATCTATAATACCCAGCCAGGCTAGTCTCAGAAATGAGTCGATAATTTCTTAGGACTTGAAGTTTCCATTTTTGTCACTGGATCCCCAGCCTGGACACCAAAGTATATGCAGAACAGTCAACTAAAAGGCTAGGAATGGAGAAACTATCAGATGATCCCCAATTGAGAGGCGTGTTACAAAATAACCAATCAGTCCTCTTCAAATGTGTCAAGGTCATGAGAGACAAGGAAAGACCTAAGCAACTGTCACTGGGGAGGAGACAGAGAACTGAGTACATTGTGGGACCTTGAATTGGATCCCAGAACAGAGAGAGGACCTTAGTGGGAAAACTAGGGAAATCCAAAAGAGTTCTAAGTTAACTGTATTGGAGCAGAGTTAATTTCTTGATTTTAACCAATGTTCTATGGTTGTGTGAAATGTGACCATTACAGGAAGCCAAGAGAGGGGCGCCTGGGAACTTTCTGTCTTACTTCTGCAATTCTTCTTTTAAGTCTAAAATTATCTTAAAAAAATTTTTTTTAATTCAGTGTTGAAAAAACAAAATAACATTTGAATGACGGGAGGATCAAAACCACTGACACTGTCAGTTTAGAAACTAACGCATTGATCTTTGTAATTATATCGTTTCCACCTATTTATGCAAATACGTATTCATCTTGATTCGGCATCAGCTCTGTTTTAAATTGTGAATAACAACAACCACCCAAAAAGCTGGCAGCATCTTGATTTCGAAGCCTGGGTCTGCTTCAGAAGAACAGATTACTTCCATGTGCTTGAAGATGTGACTCTGTTGTCTTTCTCTAGGACTCAAATCCTCAGCGATGCTGTTCTACAAATTTATTCAACCCCTACACGTCGAGGGCCGCTGGCCAGGAAAGGCTTGGATCACTTGGAAGTTGAAGGAACTACTTTGCAGGCAGGGGTGAGCTTCCAGAAACGTGGCAGGTTTGGCACACATGGACCCATTGGCAGGCCAGAGAGACGTAAGGGTCTTCATGAGGGTCAGAAGGGCTGGCAGCCAACGGGGTAAAGGAGAAACAAAGGCATGGTTCCCGCCAGCTATGTGCAGCAAGGCGGTAAACATTCTGCCTGCATTAGCTCATTTAATTCTCTCCACACTACCAACCAGATGCTCTACATCCCTGGCTCCATTTGATCAATATCGAAGGGGTGTGGTTACCAGCTCTGTATGCAAATGAGGCAGCTGTGGCCCAGAAAGGTTGCCTAATCAGAAGGCTAAGTGGCCACCCCAGAATGTAAGCCCAGATCTTCTGGATGGGCGAAGCCCAGGCTCCCTCCATTCTTCCTGCATCCAAGGAATGCAGGCTTAAAAAAAAAAAAAAAAATGCACGGTTTAAAAAAAAAAATCATCAAGCAGCTAAGAAGACATGAACCTCCTCTCAGTGACCCCTGAAAAGTAACACTCAAAGACAGGTTAGAGCGGCCATATTCATGCAGGTTTTGCCCATCCCGCTGATTGTGCCTGTCACATTTATCAAATCCGGATCATCTAGACCTTGGACAAGCAGAGTAGTTTCTGCTTGTTGGTCTGTTTTGTTTTCTTTGTTTTTTGACCTCAGTCATCTATTTTCGAGATCTACATGATCTAAATTATCTAGGAAACTGCAAACATCCCTTCCCTTTATTCCAAGGTGGACTTTTCTTTAAGAAACCCGGGCTCCCTCCTGCACTGTTGGTGGGAATGCAAGCTGGTGCAGCCACTCTGGAAAACAGCATGGAGGTTCCTCAAAAAGTTGAAAACAGAGCTACCCTACAACCCAGCAATCCCACTACTGGGTATTTACCCCGAAGATACAAATGTAGTGATCCAAAGGGGCACGGGCACCCGAATGTTTATAGCAACAATGTCCACAATAGCCAAACTATGGAAAGAGCCTAGATGTCCATCAACAGATGAATGGACAAAGAAGATGTGGTATATATATATACAATAGAATACTATGCAGCCATCAAAAGAAATGAAACTTGCCATTTGCAATGACGTGGATGGAACTAGAGGGTATTATGCTAAGCAAAATAAGTCAATCAGAGAGAAAATTATCATATGAGCTCACTGATGTGAGGAATGTGAGAAACAAGACAGAGGATCATAGGGGAAGGGAGGGAAAATGAAACAAGACGAAACCAGAGAGGGAGACAAACTATAAGAGACTTAATCTCAGGAAACAAATTGAGGGTTGCTGGGGGGTGTGGGGTCAGATAGGGTGTCTGGGCGATAGATATTGGAGAAGTATGTGCTATGGTGAGGGTTGTGAATTGTGTAAGACAGATGAGTCACAGATCTGTACCCCTGAAACAAATTATACATTATATGTTAATTAAAAAAAAAAAAGAAGAAGAAGAACAAAAGAAACCCAGGTTCCCAGGCTGTTTCATGACATGGGTATTTCTAAATGAAAACACCTGTGCAGGGGCGCACAAAACCAGCATTGCACTTGGAAGTTCCCTTAGTCGTTTTAGCCAGAAGAATAAAGCCACACAGAACCAGGCAAACTCCCCTCCATCCAACCCGAGTCCACTGGTTTCACACTTGGAAATATAATCAGTAATACCCCTGCCTCCCACCCCCAAAACACATTCCAGTCCTGGTTTAGGATTCCACAGTCTGGAAGGGAAAAGCAATACGTGAATTTAGGAAAGGACAGATTCCCCAGATCCTAAGATGCGGGCTCGAGCAGAAGGGACCTGATGCCTTTGCACAGTATTACTTCAGGGACTGATTATCCTGAAACACTGTTCGGATGATGTCACGCAGGACACTCGGGGGGTACTGCCTCCGGGAAAGACCGCAATCTTAAAGCAGCTCGCTGCTGCCTATCACGCATCTTCGCCCAAAAACAGAGGAAAGGCCAAAACAGAAGGACATTAATGCTGATGGAGAAAAAGAGATTTAAGGTTGTCAGACACCCAGCAGGGTTTGGGAAAAATCTTTCTCTCCAAAACAGCTCCCCCTTCCCACTCACGTGGGCCACATGTGTCTTTATGAACAACTCTTAACAGTCCACTTCTTTTCCATGAAGTTTAATCACTTAGCATAAAACAAGAAGCTCTCAAATGTGTTTGAGAAGAGCGGGGTTTGGGGGTGGAGGACAAAAGGGGTCTTTCCCCATAACGGAATCTCTTGATGGGACTGAGAAATGGCATGTTTTGGATTTACGGCTCCCCAAACCCACAAGAGTGTGAAAGGCAAGCGTGTGTCCAACAACGCACACAACCTGTGGTTCTCTTCAATACAATCCTGTGCAAAGTCAGGTCTGAGGGGAGCATTTACAAGTTGGTCTTGGGAAGGGTGCATAGCCAGCCTGGTTTATTGCAGCTGTGGAAGGAGCAGGGGAGGATAGAGGGAGAAATCCATAGCCCCATTCTTTGTGGATTAAGTGCATTAGAATCTGTGGCACAGAGCACAGCCCAGTGCACAGAAAGCGCCATAGAAATGTCAGCTCTTGGGATGCCTGGGTGGCTCAGTGGGTTAAAGCCTCTGCCTTCGGCTCAGGTCATGATCTCAGGGTCCTGGGATCTAGCCCGCATCCGACTCTCTGCTCAGCGGGGAACCTGCTTCCCCCCTCTTTCTGCCTGCCTCTTTGCCTACTTGTGATCTCTCTCTCTGTCAAATAAATAAAATCTTAAAAAAAGAATTGTCAGCTCTTGTTACAGCTGCTGCTATTATTACTAACACTGTGATTACAGCTGCCCAGATTCACAAAACTAGTCAAAGCTTCTGCCACATTTAGGCAATTCCTCTGAAATAAACAATGCAGGGTTTTTTTTGTTTTGTTGTTTTGTTTTGTTTTGTTTTTTAAAGAAGGCAGACATGGAATCCGGGATGAGCAAACTCCCACCCACAAAGAGCAAGGCACCCCCGCCTGTGACATGTTCCTTGGTAGAGACCACCTAGCAATTTGGGAGCTTAGAAGCCTTCACTTAAGGCTTGAGAAGGTGCCAAAGACTTTCCTGGAGAGCCAGTCCAGAGAGAGACATTTGATCCCATTTTCCAATGAGAAGCATATGTCCGGGGTACATACGCTTCCTCCACTCGTGTATGGATGGAAAAAATGCTGAGTACATTCTGTCCCAAGAACTTACTCATGCTTACCCTTCAAGGCTTAACTTTTTAATTTAAATCCCAGAATCCTGCCACAAAACAGGCCAACTGAAAGGTTGCTCTGAGAGCAACTTCTGGGCAATCTATTTATCGCGTGGCAGTCCCCAATAGCTAAAACAAATGTTCTCTGTAGTGCACACATCCATAGAGTTGGTAAAAGCTGTGTGTTTTCTTTCTCCTTTCCATGATCATCACGAGGGACATCTAATAGATTCCACTGAAGCACAATAGCAAAAGACTTCACTTGCATGCTTACTTTGGGTTCAGGTTCATTACCTTGTTAAGGAAACATCGGATTTCTGCAGGCAATCTTTAAAAAGGTCACATCTGCAATGACTCACATATTTTCATAACCCATCTATGTTATCATTTAATCCCTTGGCTAGGTTTCAAAAAACTCAAGTGCTCATGGGTTTCATAAGACAACCAGCACCAGGTTCCCAAACTCTTAGACACAGGACAGGTGACGCCAACTTGGCTCCATAAAATGGGACACCCTCCTTGACACAAGACAGACCTCGGTTCCCTGAAGAGCCCAATTGCACCTAAGACTTCCACGGAAAGGAGACCGATTTTTGTTTTGCCTTTGAAAAACCACCCCGGGTTGTGGCCCTGGGGCTCATCTGTAAGCACTAACCTTCTCCGGATATGGTCCGCAGGCCTCTTCACGGATACATACGTGAGCGTTATTCTAGGTGACCTCCTGTTAAAGAGTTTTATTTTAAATCCCAGCTAATCTTTGCGGCTCCCTGGACTGGTCTGATCTCTTGACACATCCTAGTTCAGGTCTATACCAAGCTGCGAACACCGTGGGAACAAGCCTGGTGTCTGTCTCCCTCTTTCCCTTTCCTCCAGTCAATTCTGTTGCATCAGTAACCTTTTCTTTCTCCTCTGCATCAACAGCAGCATAGGTGAGCCAAAACGAAAAGTAAAAAATAAAGGATAGAGCCGTGTGAGCGGATGGCTCTCCCAACACCATCGGTGTTAAGGCAATTTAGAGACCTGGCCAGCGGGATGAGCCCGCGCCTGCGCACACAGCGCCTCGCTGTTTGTTTGAGTGCCCCTGGGTATTTTTAGAGTCTGCAGGGAGAAGTTAAGCGGCACGGGGTGGCTGGTATGCTACTAATGACACCCTGAGCTTCCAGAAGCGGGCTTCACAGCAACCGCAGAGGCCGAGGTGATGAAAAGCAACACTTGTCTTTAAAATCACACAGATGTCGCGGTGTAGGTGGAAATGACAAGAAAAAAAGTCGTTGATAAAAGCTGGGATTCAGCACTGCAGAGCGCAGGGGTAAGGCACCTAATTATGAGAGACTTCGGAGTTTGTAGAAGTCCCGTATTTCCCTTCCTTTTCCCTTCTTCTCCCCCTCCCTCCCTTCCTTCCTTTCCCCTCTTTTCTTGGCTTTTTTGTCTTCCAAGCATCCCATTGGGGACCCCCCCCCCACCTTTTGTTGGCTCTGCAGAGGTGAACGCAGGAATCCAGACCTGGCCAATCAGACAACCTGTGGCCAGCCCAGGAATGGGGGTGCGACTCCAGTGAAATCCAGCTCAAGAGATGGTTCCCTGGGCCTTTTCCTGGAAGCAGCAGAAATGAGGCACTTGTTATCACTGGGATCATTACCTGGGAGGATGCTGTAAGCCTCAGGCGGCAGGACACATTGATGCCTGAAACAAAGATGCCCAAGAAGGCCCAGCCAAGAGATGGGAAGGGGAAACAGCATTTCAATGGCAGGATGTGAGCCCCGGATCCTGCTGTCTGTGGCCACTGACTCCCTAGAAATCCCAGGGACCTGAGCCAATAAAGTTTCCCCCTTCTTTCCCTTTAAGGAAAGCCCCCAAAAGAATCTTAATACAGAGCTAGCTCTAAATGTAATTTTTTAAAAAAAACACCAGAGGAATGTTGAAGTAGAAGCCAAAAGTCTCTCCAGTCATGCCCACCCTATTGTTGAAGCAGACACCAGCCCCTCAGCAGAGGCCCCCGAACTCTCCTCATTTGCCTCAGAAAGCAGATGGGAAATTCCAAGATGAGCCTCCCTTGTGCTTCAGGAAGATAAAGTGTAACATTCATTCCTCATAAATGTCACACGGCACCCTTTAAATTCTTATCTTTCCCAAAAAAGCAGAACGGTTTGCATGGTCGTCAACAGTGTGCAAGCACTGACCCCACATAATCCCCTCCCCCCACCGAGTGATGTTGATCTGATAAAACTACGAACATGGTATAGTCCACTGCCTTGCACAAAGCAGCCAACACACAGTTGTTAAACTTTTGCTCTCACAATCCGATTAAAGACTCACAACTACTTTGTGAAGCAAGAACTAAAACGTGCCCATTTTACAGATGAAGATACTGAGGCTCAGAAAGACTGAATAAGTCACGTGAGATCACACAGCAACTCAAAAGGAAAGTCAGGCTTCAGACTCAGCTCTCTATAGCTGCGAAGTCAGTGTTCAACCACTGTGAATGGGTCCCTTTCCATGGAGTTGTCTGCTGCTTGACAGACCTTTACCTCCATTTACCTCACACTGTGTTTTCCCTCCTGGCCTGTCAGCCTCTCCGTATTTCCATGTCTGCAAAGTTCCTGTTCAACCTGTTCTGTGTCTTCCTGATCCTCATGTGTTCGATTTTCCGTCATCCCACTGGGTGATTCTTCAAGAGGGGTGAGAAGAGGCAACCGGACCAGCTACGTCTTGGTTTCATTAACCTTTGCTGGAATCATGAATCCATTTGTCAGGAAGATGTCCTATAATTCCAAAAGCCCCAAATCATAAGTTTTCCTGTTTCTCTTAAAAAGCAGAAGAGGAATGACTGGCTTATAGCATGCTTCAGACACTTACGGTGAGCATTTCCAGCTCTCTGCAAGTGAAAAGAACTTAGATGGTCCGTTTAAACCGGATTCTGAAATCTGATTCTACTTTTTGCACCCAAACATGACAAAAGTTAAAATCCTCCAACCACCTAAGGAAATTATCAAATGTATATGAAAAAAAGAAAAGTATATACAAAGATGTGCAAGACGGTGTGGCTTATGACAATAAAACGTCAGAAGTAACCGAAATGCCCAGCAAGAAGGGATTGGTGTCAATGTCTGGTGTAACTATGATTTCAAGACACGCAAGCCAATGAAGTCATGAGAGTTATATCAAAAAAGAATATAGTGGGAAAAAGAAAAAGAAAACCTGACATAATCCTCAATGGAAAGCGCAGACTTGAAACTGTAGATTTCTACCAAAATAACAAATCACACAGATTGAAAGGACATAAACTAAAACGAGAACCAGAATGGGATGATGAGTGATTTTACTTTTGTTTAGATTTTTGCCTTGTGCCTTCTGGACGGAAAGGTGTTTGTTGTTTGTTTTGCTTTGAGCAACGTTATTTTTCTAACCTGTGTTATGAAAGAGAGCAGGCTGAAGAAAAAGGTGACAAGGATTAAGGAGATGATGTCACTGGGGTCATCAGAGAAAAGGAACCTGTGAACTGGGGGAGGGAGCCCAGACTCGAGTCAACTGCTTGGGTCTGGATTCAGGCCCTGCGGCTCGCAGGCTACATACATAAGCTAGTTACTTAACTTCCTGTGCCTCACTTTCCCATCTAGAACAGGAATGATAATAATCCTACCTCTCTCTTGGGGTCATTCTAAATGTCACATGAACATACATGAAGCATTTAAAACAATGCCTGGCATAGGGTATGTTCTGTACACATTGTTGCTCTCTTAATGGTACAAACCACTTAAAAGTAAACACCCTATCTTACTTCTTTCTAACACCTATCAAAGGGCCTGATGCAGAGACCATGCTTAATCAATATCTGTCGAATGTGCCCAGTTGGATTCCAGAGGGCAGTGCTAGTGTTTTGAGGCACGGCCACCATGATACCATCTCACTGGTGACATCTCCCTCTAGACAGGACCCATGGAGCTTCTTAGGGCTGAAGGGAAGGCAGCTGTCCAGTGGCATGTTTGGAGCACTGACAGTCAATGGGATAAAAGGGACCACTGACAGGCGCCTGGGTGGCTCAGTTGGTTGGGCATCTGTCTTGGACTCAGGTCATGATCCCAGGGTCCTAGGATCGAGTCCCACATTGGGCTCCCTGCTCAGCAGGGAGTCTGATTCTCCCTCTAGCCCTCTACCCTGCTTGTACTCTCTCTCTCTCTCATGCTCTCTCTCTCTCAAATGAATAAATAAGATATTTTTTAAAAAGCGGGGGAAGACCTTTGAGAAACTGTATTGCCACAACCCAATAAAGTTTAGTAATAACCCATCATCTTTCTCCACTGTCCCACTCAGGACTTATCTGGTTGCTTTAAAGAAAAAATGCACTCACACGAGACAAAAAAGGAGAATGTGGTATTGTCAGGTACGCAAATCTCATGGGATCCAAGAACAAGACATAAAAAACTAATAGAAGCTCTCTTGTTAAATGCAGTTTGGACCAGTGGTTGGATGACTGTTGAGCTGGGAATGATTCTTTGAAACAATAGTGTCATCATACCAGAAATATTTTAACAGAAATGTATTAAAACCTTTATTTGCCAAACTCTGGATGACCTCAGATCCCACGTGGAATATGATTTTTCTCATCCATGTGGCTTTGTTCCTGGTTTGTCCGAATTCTGATCTCATCCTTAGGATCCTGTGAGTTTTAGAAAAGTCATGTATAGATAAGTGAGTAGGCCCTTCCTCCTTCTCAAATAAGGAGGACCATCCCAGAGGCCATCTGCACAGCATCGGGGCATAACTCAACATGACAACATGTGTTGCATCCAAGAATCCTGAGTCTCCGACAGTTTCAGCTTTGGGCGCAGTGGACTAGAGAACCCGGATTCTTCACTGAGGCTAGCTTGCCTGCTGAGTTAGATTCATACTGGCCACTGCGACCCATTCCTCACTGTCCCAACTTCTGGATGTTCAGAGTTACCAACTTTAGGGGAGAAAAATACCATCCCAGAAGTCAGACCATTTATCTACTGGTGCTATTGGAAAATTATACAAAGAACTGAGGACTTGAGCCACAGAATTGGGGGGAATGTAAAAGGATTTTTAAAACCTAATCATCAACCTCATATTTTACATATGAAACAAGGAAAAAAGGCCTAGAGAGGTCAAGGTGATATGCCACGGCCAGGAAGCCCCCAGCTACAGAGTCTCAGAGCAACATGACTTTCCCTATGGTACTGAGAGCCGAACAGATAACCATCTGCTTACAGAGAGGCACTTGGTTAAATTTCCTGGAAATACGTGGTTTATACAAGGATAAACTAAAGAAGTGTGATAATAAAAATTTAGCCACATACTGAAGGATTGACAAAGTCATACCATATATGGGCATGAGAAACTAATGAGAGTGAAATAGAAATATGCAGAAATGAAAACTCTTCCCTTCACCCCTTTCTATCGTGTAACTTAGGCCAGTAAATCTCCCAGCTCAGGCCATCCCTGCCCTCCCCCGTATAAATTAGGAAGAAGAAGACAGCTTGTTCAACAGACAGAAGTGGACTCACACTCGAGGGCCTACAGTATGACAGATGTGTCACAGAGGGTTCTCATTTCATCCTCATGACAACCTTGCTGGGAAAATACGATTCTCTCTCTTTCCTCAGATGAGCCCATTGAGGCTCAGTTAGGCATCTCCCCCAAGGCCACACAGCTAGTCTGTTGGGTTCTAAAGCCCACAGTTTTCGAAGTGGTGTGCCTCCCATTCTTCCCAGGCAGAGGACCCTGCAGAGGAGGATAACTGGCAGTGAAATGGTCTTTTCCCAACACCTTAAAGATCCACCGGCTAACAGATACAGGAAAAAATGTTCATCATCATTAGCTATCAAGGAAATCCAAATTGAAACCACATTGAGTTACCACCTTATACCAGTTAGAATGGCAAAGATTAACAAGGTAAGAAACAAAAGATGTTAGAGAGGATGTGGAGAAAGGGGAACCCTCTCACACTGGTGGTGGGAATGCAAGTTGGAGTAGCCACTTTGGAAAACACTGTGAAGATTCCTCAATAAATTAAAAATAGAGCTTCCCTATGACCGTGCAATTGCACCACTGGGTATTTACCTCAAAGATACTGATGTCGGGAAAAGAAGGGCCTTCTGCACCCCAATGTTCATAGCAGCAATGGCCACAATAGCCAAACAGTGGAAAGAGCTGAGATGCCCTTCAATGGATGAATGGATAAAGAAGATATGGCCCATATATACAATGGAGTATTATGCCTCCATCAGAAAGAACGAATACCCAACTTTTGTACCAACATGGATGGGACTGGAGGAGATTATGCTGAGTGAAATAAGTCAAGCAGAGAGAGTCAATTATCATATGGTTTCACTTACTTGTGGAGCATAAGGAATAACACGGAGGACATTAGGAGAAGGAAAGTCAAAGTAAAGGAGGGGGGGAATCAGAAGTGGAGACAAACCATAAGAGACTGTAGACTCTGAGAAACAAACTGAGGGTTTAGAGGAGAGGGGGGTGAGGGGTGGGTGAGCCTGGTGATGGGTATTAAAGAGGGCACGGATTGCATGGAGCACTGGGTGTTATACATAAACAATGAATCTTGGAACACTACATCAAAAACTAATGATGTATTGTATGGTGACTAACATAACAAAATTTTCAAAAAGATGCTTAAAAAAAGGCAAAAAAAAAGATCCATTGTGGGGGACCTGTAAGTTATCTTGGAAGGCCCGTTCCACAGGAAGCAGGCCAGCCCACCTGCTTTCCTGACTGGCTCTTTCCCCAGGTGTGTTCCTTCAAAGACACAGAGCTTGGTTTCATTCCTGTCTGGTTCCCTGGATTCTTCTTAGCATCTTCTAACCAGACTTCTATAATCTTTCATTTTTTTTTTAATCTTTACCCTAGAGGAATTTATCTCATCAGAATTTGAAGAATTTAGGCAGAGAAGACAGAAAGGAAGCCGTAGAAGCACCTGTGAAAACTTTCTCTCGGCCTTCATTACGCTCCTGGCCACATTTCTCTCACACCACCAGGCTTTTCTCTCCATGGAATATACCAGCCATCTTGCTTCCTCTCACGCCTCACTCGTTCTCTGTCTCAGAAGAGCAACTGTCTCTTTTTTAAAAGTATCCATTTTCTAGATATTTTCAGACGTGGATGCCCTCAGCCACCACTGCCACGAAATTCAGGGATGTTCGTGTCAACCAAATCTCAACACAAAAGCGAAGACGGGCAGATGGTGTTACTTGGATGGCAGCTTCAAGCATTTTCTTGTAGAAGAAAGCAAAAGACAATCACTGCTTACCCGTGAAAATGAAAATAAAACCAGCTTTAAATGGTTGTGTTTTGAATATCCTAATAGATTTCAGGAGATTTGGCTACATCAGAGAAATATTGATACATGACTTCGAGATCAATCATTTTATCACAACGGCTAACCGAGCAAGGGGCTTGCTGTGCCAGGAGCAGCTCCACACACTTTCTGTGAATTTATCCTCACAACCACCCCTCAGAGATTTGGTTCTATTATTTTTTTAAAGATTTAATGATTTGTCAGAGAGCTCACAAGCAGGGGGGAGCAGCAGGCAGAAGGAGAGGCAGACTCCCACTAAGCAAGGAGCCCGACTCGGGACTCGATCCCAGGATCCTGGAATCATGACCTGAGTAGAAGGCAGATGCTTAACCGACAGAGCCACCCAGGTGTTCCGATTTAATTCTATTCCTAAACCCATTTTATATATGTGGAAACTGAGGTTCAGAAAGGTTCAGTAAGTTGTCTTAAAATTACTTTCTGAGAAGCTTATTCACGGCTAACATGCTGTGCTTTTTTTTTTTCTTTAAAGATTTTATTTTTTAATTTAACAGAGAGAGATCACAAGTAGGCAGAGAGGCAGACAGAGAGAGAGGAGGAAGCAGGCTCTCTGCTGAGCAAAGAGCCCAATGCAGGGCTCGATCTCAGGACCCTGATATCATGACCTGAGCCGAAGGCAGAAGCTTAACCCACTGAGCCACCCAGGCGCCCTGTGCTTATTTTAAAATAAAAATGAGGTTAGCCATGTATATGTCTATAAATTCCAAACATACACTTTCTGACTTTCCCCTCTTTCAGTGGCCTCCCCCATTCTCTCACAGAAGCGCTATATGAACTTGTTCCTGGTCAACCAGTCGCCATAGATGGCTGTCTTCATCCGTGGGCAGGATTATCTGAGCAGGAATGGGTCAAACCTTTCTGGGAATGAAAGAAAGCGCCAGTTTAAGCCTCCTGCTTCTGGGAAAATGACTCGGACACCCAGCCTTTTACATAACCTGAAAAAAATGCCAGAAGAATAGGCTCTTTGGCCGCGGAGGAGGATCCCACGCAAATGACTGGCTCATCCCGGTCTTTCCCCGTGGGCAGGATGAGGGGGCAAGCAGCCCCCACATTCCCAGCGCTGTGACCGCTCTTGCTGTGAGAGCCCTGATACCTTCCCCTGGAGGACGGGTGTGTTTACTGATGATGTCCTGAACAAAGATCCTTAATAATTCATCCCGATAGCTGACAGCAGAGTGTTTGGCTGTCATGGCAACAACCAATAGACCTTATTTGTTTAAAAAAAAAAAAAAAAGTGTCAAAAATGTGGCTATTTTTTCACGAATGTTGAATTCCTGACAGCAACGGTCTATATGTGAGTGAGAGGTGAGTGGGCGGAGAAAAAATATCTTTAAAATGCCGTCTCGATGTCATTAACTATCAGGACAAGAAAATAGGGGATGCCAAGAACATTTCTTGGCTTCACACCGCACCCTTCTGGAAGGAGGAGGAAGTGAACTCTGACATCACCTCTATTCTCAGTTTGCTATATTCTGAAAACTGATTCCTATCAAAAATCCATCCAGAAAAGCATTTTCCCACACTTGAACTTTTTTTCTCTTAACATATGCACCCCCCCCAATCTTCATCACAACCTTATGAGGCCAAAATTACCCCAAAATTACCCAAAATAATTTACAGATGAGGAAGCTGGGTCTTTAGAGACCATGGCAAAGTCAAAGCCTAGGAAAGGTGCAGGTAGAATCTGGTATACCCAAGTCAACTTGATTCCAAAATCTGTATTGTCCCTCATACCGATCCTGCAGGAAAGGGAAAAAACAGAATCCAGTTGGGGGGTGGGGTTTACTCAGAATTTATTTCAGGGAAATGCACCTTAAAATTTTTTCACTTGGGGCACCTGGGAGTCTCAGGTGGGTTGAGCCTCTGCCTTCGGCTCAGGTCATGATCTCAGGGTCCTGGGATAGAAACCCACATCGGGCTCTCTGCTCGGTGGGGAGCCTGCTTCCCCCTCTCTCTCTGCCTGCCTCTCTGCCTACTGTGGTGTCTCTGTGTGTGTGTGTGTGTGTGTGTGTGTGTGTGTGTATCAAATAAACAAACAAAATATAAAAAAAAATTTTTTCACTATAAAAAATATTTAAGATCTCTTTCATCGCGTAGCTAAAGAACAGGAGGGAGAAAGGTGAGTTTTATCAGTTTCCTGCTTTCATCTCATATGGAGATAAGAGCCAGACACAACAACAAACTCCTCCGCTTCACTCTGAATCATCCTGGATATGTTTCTACAGAAAGGCAACATTCCCCCACCGGCCCCCGCGCTGTGAGCTCTTTGAACACAGAGCCCAAACCTTCTTCACCTTTGTTTTGGGAGGCTCAGAAAAAACTGTGGAGGAATCAAAGAAAAAAAAAAATCAAGAAGAGAACGAAACACTTGAAAGCAGTATCTCTTTAACTTTGTTTTGCATATTCAAAAATTCCAAGCAAACATGACTCGTGACACTGAAACCACTGGGTGAATTACCCACTTTTCCCCTCGCTCCCAGCAGTGTGGCACAGGGGCAGGAGGAGCTGTCCTCAAGCCAGGCTCCCGAGTCTCCAAATTCTCATCCCAAAGCACCGCTGAGGGTGTGGGTCTGAATTGAGCCTGTCACCTGCTGGGCTTCACTTTGCTCTCTGTAAAATGAGTATTTTTTGAAATGAAATGTGGCAGTAGTAGGGTTTAAAGTTGGGGATGGTGATTTGTACATTTTTTTAAATTCTTGGGAGGAGTTATTCTTTTTTTTTTTATTGTGTTATGTTATCACCGTACAGTACACCATTAGTGTTTGATGTAACGCTCCATGATTCATGATTTGTGCATTTAAAATGGTCAGCGTGACTTTTAGTAACTGGCTTGGCCGGTGTCAGACATGCATTCATTCCATCACCAGATAGCTTGGGCAGACCTCCAAGCACGGCCCAAGCAAGAAAGAACCAAAACACCACAGTGAGCCCGATTTAAAGCAAAAGCAAAACAAAACACAAAACACTCAAGTAGGCAAAGCTGTGGATTTCAAACATGTTTGACAACAAGCCGCTGAAGGAAAGACGTCTTTATGTTTCTCCTCGTGGTATGGCACACACACAGGCACACACACACGAACTTGCAGGAAATGAGCCATCTCCTTCCTATAGGCTCCAGACTCTGATGGTTTCCGTTCTCCTCTTGTTCGTATGTGGAAATTGACTTTTGTCTAATAAGTCAATTTCTCGGCCCACAAAGTGGTATGACCTGCCCGTGGAGAAGTTGGGCTGACCAACCTTGAACCAGGCGCTGGAGTTAGCGAACACGTGAAACGTGACCGCCATGAAATGAGGTTGTGCCGTAAGGTTAAGATCCCCCGAGATGTGTTTAAATAACACCAAGATTTAAAGTAAAATACCTCCTCAGTGATCATTCGTAGGGATTACATCCCAGTGCAATCATAGTTGAGATCACTTAAAGTAAATAAATTCTATCGTTTAAATGAATTTCACTTTTTTTCCTGGGGCTACAAGCAAAATTATTACCGACGAGGCTCACATTCTATTTCCAGGGGACAGTATAGACCCAGTGCAGGGTGAGCAAACCCCTGCCCTTGGGTCCACCCCACCCTGCCATCTGTTTTTGTTAATAAACTATTGTAGGAATACGTCCTCACACCCTCAGCTACCTCAGCTACCTATTGTTGAACAGTTGCAACAGAGTCTTTGCAGCCTGCAAAGCCTAAAATATTCGTCTCTGGGCCTTTGCAGGAGAAGTTTGCTGACCGCTAAGAGAGCACGGGGCGGTTATTACTGACTAGTCTTTGTACCAGGCCATGTGTGTATATTAACATGGCACTGACTTGGTGCTCACAGCCATCCTGCCAGAGGACTTTTCTCACCATATTTTACAAATAAGACTCTGAGGGCTTCAGTAACTGGCCCAAGATCACCCAGCTGGGCAGGAAGAAACAGCTGGGATTTGCACCTGTACCCTTCTGACAAAAAGCCTGAGCTATCATTTCTACCTTCTGCGCATCTCCCCCTACCCCAAACCACGCCTTCCAAGCTAGACACAGTGCTAGATTGTACCTCTGTTCCTGGCAGAACCGGTTGGCCCATGTGACTGTCAGCCAGTCCAGAAAGAGAGGGGAAGGTGGGGTGGGGGTAGGAGGGAACCTCCCTCAGGGAATTTTTTTTTCCCAGCCCTAAGGGAATTTAAAGGTTGTAACTCCTCTTTTTGTTTTAGGAAATGCACCCGCCTTCTACCCCTCATGCAAACAAAGACTGTTCAGATGCTGCTGAACTGACCAAAGCATAATCATTTCAAGCCTCTCTTCACTTGGGTTCGAAACTTTCATTTCAGGGGCCCTGTTTTTCATTTTTCGATCATAATGACTTAGGGCTTCAACCCTCAGATTTGATGGTCCCAGATATATAAACAAAGTCACTCTGAAAAAAATAAATAAGTGTGGGAAAGACTCGGAAATTTCCTGGGGTTGTTGTTAAGTGACAAAGCAAATAAGCGAATAGTTTGCAGAGTGATGCCTCATTTTGGTAAATAAATAAAAATCATTTATAACTGCACTGTTTGGCACGCGCGTGTGTGTGTGTGTCTGTGTGTGTCTGTGTGTGTGTTGAAGACTTCTCAAGGGGTGTATGGAATTCTTTTTGGCTGATACATACTTATAAATTTTTGTTTCAAGGAAAACATATTTCCTGAAAAATTTTTTAAGTTCCCTGGCTTGAAGAAACCACACACATTTTCTAGGTGTTTCATGTGTTTTCTTAGGACCCCGGGGATTTCCACCTAGGAAGGCACAGAGAATGTGAAATCATGCAAGCACAAAGGAAACCTGAGATTCAAGGCTCAGTGGGGAAACCCAGGGACGGCCTCTGGAGGAAAAGTGGGGCCGCAGCGCCCCCCTGCGTCCTGGGTGGTGGAAGTCACCAGCCGTGGGCAGAGGAAGCCTGCCTCTGCGGCTGCTCAGGGTCATCCCACACCAACTATTAGAAATTTCCAGGACCAGAGTATTTCCGCTTGCTGAGGTCGTTGTTCTACTTGTACTTGCAAGCCTGGCACGTCAGAGAGTTTGAGCTCCCAAGTGCCACCTTTTAGCTGCTCAATAAAGCCCCCCAGTTTCCCTGAGTCTTCTCCCAGTGGCCATGGGGGGTGCTTGGAAAGCCATCTACAAAGGAAGCCCCGAGTCCTTTACAGGGTCTATCCTTGGCATCCTCTGGATCTCTTTTTCTGGAGTATTTGGCAGTAGCGGGATACACGTCTGTACTTGGGGTGGGTGGACATGCCTAGCATGGACATATTTTGTAGGTTTTTTCTATCTCGAGTCTCAGTTTGAGGTATCCCAAGTAAATAAAAGCACCACTGTGCTTGAGTGATAATACGTCTTTAAAAAGCAACCTTTTTCTGAGCACCTACTTGTTCCAGCACCAATCCTGTGATACATGACCTTGATTACAGCCTGCAGGTAATGCTATTCATCTCTACTTTCTAGTAGGGACGGATCCCGAGGCTCTGAGGCTAAGTCACTCATCCAGGAAGTAGCTGGTCCTAGATTCAACCGTCCTTAGCTCCTTCTTGGCGCCAGGTGCCTTGTACTTCTTTTAGGGCAAGAAGAAAACAGGGAGCAGAAGACAGAGGCTCATTATCTCTGGGGCACCAGGCCCCCAGGCTCCACGTGGCTGCCAGACGGGGGCTGTATCTGACCAACTCACAGAAGGCCACCTTTCACACTTAGCGAGGACCAGACACTCCAGGAGCATCTGTTAAATCAGTGAATGGCACCACATTTTACTGTGACTTGAGCTAGGGGTCAATGTGCTGTTCTAGGAGAGTTGTGATTTCTAAAGTTGCTTTGGTGGAAGACAGAGGTGAGTCCAGCCCCTGATCTTACTGCCACAAGGGTCCCTTCTCTGGTCCTGCAAAGCCAACTGGCTGCAGGTGACCCACAGCCTGCACAGCCCACCCTTCCCTTCTTTCTGCTCCTTACTGTCTGGGACAGAGACAGCATAAATAATCTCCAAACTGGTATTCATTGCTAAGCTTTTAACCAAATCGGGATTTGGTAACCAAAAAGAAGCATTCAGATAAAATGGAAAAGATATTTTACAAATTTGAAAAAAAAAAAAAAGTCACCAGCCACTTTTCCTCTGACTTCTGAACATTCCCTTTAGTAATCTGTGAACCCTCCCAAACCAAAAATATGAAAATCATTATAAATATGAATAAAACATGCATCTTAAAATGGCATGTGGATATTTAAAAGACATTGTAAAGACTTATTATCTAAAACATTCTGGTCTTGGGGCATCTGGGGGGCTCAGTTGGTTAAGCCTCTGCCCTTGGCTCAGGTCAGGACCTCAGGGTCCTGGGTTCGAGCCCCGCATTGGGCTTCCTGCTCAGCAGGGACTGTGCTTCTCCTCTCCCCCTGCTCCTGCCACTGCCTGTGCTCTCTCTGTCTCTCTTTCAGATGAACAAATAAATTCTTTCAAAAATAAAGTAAGATAAAATAAAATAAAATGTTCTCATCTCAAAAGCTAGGAGAGAACAGAGACTCTCTTTCATTACTATGTGTTTCTACACATTTCCTCTTGCTCCCCACTACCCCTGCCCCACCCCGGCTTTATCCTCCTGAGAACACATGGAAGGGGACCCATGACCCTTGAGAGTCCCCTGTAACCATGACCCAGGGCTCTTCAGCCCACCCCATGGAGCCCTTCCTCCCTCAGCCATTTGCAAACTCACCCCCTTTCAATCACCAGCTCCTGCCCCAACCTCTGAAAAAATCCCAAGCAAACCCCAGGAGTCTTATTTGGAGAGGTAAACTCCTCTGTCCTAGATAAGGCTCCCCAGCAAAAATCCTTCTAGCCACCACCCAGCTATGCAGTGGTGGACCCCCATCACAACACTGCAATGAAGGCCTGAGGTGCACGTTCATACCCTGAACGGGCCCTCGGCCAAGTGTGGGGCATCAGAGACACATGAGCCGGGTCGGGCACTGCTGAGCACTGCCTCACTCCGGCCCCCCACGACATGCGTGCCCTTGGACGCTGGACGTGCCGATCCGGCAGTTTGAGCCCGTTTGGGCAAAAGGCTATACGTAAGAGTGCAAATAGCTAATTCAACTCTGCCGATTAAAAATAAAAATTCCTGAACTTCAGTCAAAGGAGCATGAACTTTTTTTTTTTTTTTTTTTTTTTTTTTTTTTTGACCTGTAGAAAATGACTGGGTGACTTGGCTGAAAAAGCCAGAACAAGCAAGGTAGGCTGACTCCCTCCCTCTTCCCGGAGAGTTCATGTCACTATCATACCTGGACTCCTCTTCCTCTGCTTGAAGGCCTCCATCCCACCAGCCAAGAACAGGACAGAATTCCAGGAAAACTCAGGCCTGGAGATTCTGATCTAGTTCATGGAAGCGACCAGGCCCAGTTGGCCCCCGGTTCAGTCAGGCACGGTGCGGAGTCCCAGCTCAATTGCACAACCATGCCGCTAGGCGTGACCAAGAAGGTGGGGAGAAGGTGATGCACCGTGGAGGACAGAGGACAGAGGACAGAGCTGCAGAGTATGTTGCATCTTGAGCAGAACATTTCTTCCTGGTCGGTACGGTGCACTGCCCACGGGGACCTGCCATCCTCAGGAGCCCACGGGCCTCGGTGGTGAACACAGGCTGTGGTTAATAGGGACCAAAAGGACCCCAGGGATCCTGGAGACTCAGGAGGAGGCACCCCCAGGGGCCAGAGAGAATGCCCCCCTGCTGATGGCTGTGCCCTCCACGGTGATTCACAGTGACTTCAGGAACATTCCACCATGAACAATCATGAGCTGTCCTGAGCAGGGAGGGCAGCTGAGGTCCCAGGACAACACCCAGCACACTGTGGGCAGGAGGGGGGCTTGTCCCGAGGGGGACAGGAAGAGGAGCTCTTCCTCTGAGTTCAGACCTCAAGCTGGCACTGGGCGTGAGCTCATCTCTTACAAGACCTCCTGTTAAATGTTTTGGATTCTTTTTCTCTTAAGCGCTGAGAATAGTGATTTTTATGGTTATCTTTTTTTTAAATCATCATTGCTTCTCACTGTTCTCGAATCTTTGATAAAGTCTGTCCATTCGCAACCCCCACATATGTGAGAGGCTCTGGGGCATTAAGGGCAGAGAAACTAAGAGAAATTTGGCTTTCCCCCATCTCGCCCCGCCACCAAGACTACGGAGGGAGCAGCACGGTGTCGAGGGGACAACCGTCCCAGGGGTCCCAGACCAGCAAGCCTGGGGGACCAGAGGTCCAAGGTGCAGGGAAGAACACAGGTAAAGTGGGCAACGTGCCTTTTAAAGCTCACATCGTGGGCAGGGGAAAAAATGAGATAGAATAAATAGATTTCTGGTCCAGAAGCTGGTGGCAGAGCGAGGGCTAAAACCCAGGTCTCCTTAACCTACTTTGACTGTGGGGCTCCGCCTAATGAGGGGGCTGGGCCAAATGTTCTGGGACATTCTGAGTCCGCAGTAACAGCAAGTAGAAACACTTTATTATTCTTAACACGCCATTGAAGCCCATCGGGCATTCATTTCCAGTACAATTTCACCTGCACTGACCACTCTCACTTTTGAAAGGGATGGAACAAAAACGTGGTCTGCATCTGGCCAACGAAACAGAGCCCAGACTTGAAGGGCGACCCATGGTGAGCTGTCCAAAGGAGACTAGCCTACAGCAACCACGAATAGCATGAAGTGAAGCCTGATCAAAGAGATACCTGGGGTCTGTGGTTTGTCAGGTAATAAATAGGAATGCCACCGCCTGACTCTAAGAGGTGATGTCAGTTATCTCATCTTCAGAGAGAGAAAAAATTTTTTAAAAAGCGTAGCCTCCTACTTAGCTCCACGGAGCTGTGAAACCCACAAGAACAGAGTATGTTGCATTTTAGAGAGAGCCCATTCAGAGCCTTGCCGACAGGAAGGAAGAACACCACACCAGCCCAGTAGAGCCTGCCCGTGCCTGGGTCACTACCCAGTTCGAGGAGAGACTTTGTGAGCATTTATTTGCAGCCGGCAAGTAACTTCCAAAATAAAAATTGTTCAGCCGCAGTCTGTGCCTCCCAGCCCGAAAGAGCAACCCCATTACGCTGACCCCTTAGTATGTCTTTATCGCTTCCCCTCTCTTCTTCCCCTACTCCCTGAATCGCCCTCCTTTCCATCAGCAGAAAGGAAGTCAAGAGCTGGCCTTTAACAGACATTTAGCCCTCTACAGGCGTCTTCCAAGATGGGAAACCAAAGCAAACACTTTTCATTACTCTGACCCAACACCTTGAGCTTGACTTTCCCGGATAATGAAGCCAAATCAGAAGATTCTCCCTGCCTGATTGTTAGGTAGGTGTCACCTGCATAAAACTGGGGAGCAAAATCCAGAGGACCATAACCGAAGGTGGGGAGGGGGCTGGGGTAAGGGGCAGGGCTGGATCTTGAGACAGGAAGGTTGAGGACTTGAGAGGCAACATGGCAATGTCTACACTGGAGAGGATGCCTTTCTCCAGCTGTACGTGGCTTGTCAGACCAGAAGGGGTATTCACCTCCTTCCAGGGGAAGCGAAAGGACAGGGCACAAAGGAACAAGCCTACCCCAGTAAGAAGAGCCCCCCACCTTGTTACTTACAGAAAGCACTTGTTAGAGGAACGTTAACCCCTTAAAAACGCAGTATGAACTCCACACAGTTAACGGAAAAGGAAATCATGAGAATATTCTACACTGTGTGTAAAAGCCCTTAAAACAAAAAGAACGGGATCATTTCCATCTAGACTGACGTGGCATGTGAACCCCTCCAAGACAGGGGGGAAAAATTTTTAACCAAGTGCCAATAAGAGACATTTCTTTGTCTACACCAGTCTCGGGTGTTTTGCCGGGAATTAAAGCGAACCCCAGAGCCATTCTGTATTACAACTACAATTAATAGACACTGCAGTGAAATAGACTCAAAAAAGACAAGTGCATTCGGTCATTCGAATCTCCAATCCCCGCTCAGACGCTGCAGCTGGGAGCCATGTGTGGAAAGGACGTGTGTGTACCATCTGACCCAGCGATTCCACCGCAAGCTATCTACCGGGAGGAAATCAGGAGACAGACAGGTTTGCATAGGGTATACACAGGGACGTTTGTAACAGTGTAACTTCTAAAGCACACTAATGGCTAATGACCGGGCTTGGCTTCCAAAGTGATGATGATACATCCACAAAACGGAAACTATAGCAGTTAATTAAGTGTATCAATTTACTTATGAATGGATATTCGTAACACACTGTCAAGTCAAAATTATTTTATAGGACAGTCTGTACACTGCATTTCCATGTTTATTACAAATATATTCATGTGCAAATAGCATTTAGTCTAAAATGAAATATACCTACGTGAAAGATACTTATCACTGGTTAGTGACAGAACAGGTGTTTTTTTTTTTTTTTTAATCTTGTTTGTGTCTAACCAGTATGGCTTTCCTGCGTAATGAATACATTCGTTATGGATAAACACTCCACCCTTATAGAATGGTGCCTTCATATGGCTTACTTCTGCCACAAATCATATAGGTTCATCCCTGAAAAATCAGAGTCCCATGAAAATTTAACAGAGATAACATTTTTAAAAAAGAAAAACACAGAAGCCTTCCTAACTACTTGATTTCCCTTTAAAACCATATAGAAATTGGGTGCCTAGGTGGCTCAGTGGGTTAAGCCTCTGCCTTCGGCTCAGGTCATGATCTCAGGGTCCTGGGATCGGGTCCCACATCGGGCTCTCTGCTCGGTGGGGAGCCTGCTTTCCTTCCTCTCTCTCTCTCTCTCTCTCTCTCTCTCTCCGCCTGCCTCTCTGCCTACTTGTGATCTCTGTCAAATAAATAAATAAAATCTTAAAAAAAAAAGACTTTAAAACCATATAGAAATCTTTTAGTGCTCAGCTGCTACGTACGATTTTTTATGTTTTATTTATTTATGTTTCAGCCCCAACCCCCCAACCTCTGGGGATAGAGAGGAGCTGGACACAGAGTTAACCACCCACAGGTGGTGATTCAATCAGCCTGTGTAGCAAAACCTCTACAGAAAACCCTTAAGGATGCTTTAAGAACTTCTGGGTCGCTAAACGCATCAAGGTGCCGGAATGGTGGTGAGCCAAGAGAGGGCATCACGTCCCGTCCCCAATTCCTTGTCCCATGCCTCTCTTCCATTTGGACGGTTCTGAGTGGTATCCTTTATAATAAACAGGGAGACATAAGCAAAGTGTTTCCCGGAGTTGTGTACGAGTCATCCTAGCGCATTATCAGACCTGCGAAGGGGGCCGTGGGAAGACCCTGGGTGTTCATCCAGTCGGTGAGAAGCACAATGTGGGCTTCCCACTGGCATCCAAGTGCGGGCAGTCCAATGGGACTGAGCCCTTTGATTATGGGATGTGAGGCTAATTCCAGGGAGGTAGCGTCGGAACTGAGTTGAACTGTGGGGACCTGCTGGTGTCAGACAGAGGCACGCTGGAAAAGCCACCCTGCATTTTGGAGTTGGAGGTGTTTCGAGTTCAAGGGTTAAAAGCATGTAGGAGAAAAGCCTTCAAACAAACCTACACTAATACAAACACACCTCTCGTGAGATCAAAGAAGTCCAGGACCTACTTTCTCCGCTTATCACCTGTGGCTCCAGGAGAAAGAATTAGCAAACATGCCTGTGGGTATGCACTGAGTGTTCACAATCTAATTTGAAAAATCAGGAGACTGAGCTAGCTTCCGCTGACTTCAACGGGGTTCAAGGAGGACAGCCTGCACTACGGAGTGTCCTCCATGTCCTGGACACTATCCCAAGTGCCGCACACACATGCCTTACTCCTTCCCGAGCCCTATCAATTGACTGATACCATCTCTATGTAATAGACAAATACTCTGGGTCTCAGAGAGGTTAATTAACTTTCCTGAAGTTATATTGCGCGTAAGCTGTGCAACAGGAGATTTCGCTGGGGTCTTTCCGAGGATAAAATACACCCTTGCAAGCGCTGTGCAACGCTGTTTATAAGGTTTTCTATTAGCTGTTTTTTGCAAAGGATGTCATTATTGGAATGTCTTCGTGCACTGCAAGAGATGAGATGTCATCAAGGTCATCCTCTCCATCACGTTCAGTGCCACCACATGTAGTATTTCATTTGGCCCAAGCATAGGTGCCTTCCCTGCGGGACTGGCCCCATCATTTGCAAGGTCCAGTGCAAATTGAAAACACGAGGCCCTTTGTTAAGAATTTCAAGATGGTGATGGTGGAGGGTTAAACCAAATCTCCGTCCCTTGTGAGCTCAGGCCCTGTCCTACCGCCCATCGCAGGCCCCTAACGCCAGCCCGGCATCCCTGAACTTCTTGGTTTGTACTCAATCCCAGATTCTCTTGAAGGAGGAACAAGAAATTAATATCATAAAGAACTCATCCGGGGAGTTTTTTGACCGCTTTCGTTTGTTTATTCAACAAACACCCTGTGGTTCCATGAGAGGAGAACCTCAAAGGTTAATTTAAAATGCCCTCTGATTCATCACTGCAGTCACAGCTGGACGGAACGGTGATTTGCCTGCTGCTGAAAACATGCGACCGGCTTCATCTCACTGGCCGGCCGCAGCATCTTAGCTCCAAGTTGGAGAGGGAAGACCTCTTCAGACAAGCGTATGGACCTAAGTCCCCGACCCCTCTCCGGCCTCCTCCCAAGGGAGTGCTCCCTGTAACAAACACGCCGCAATTTCACGCCAGTCTTGATTTTGTTGCCTGCTTCCAATGGGGTTGGAATACAAGCTCGCCTCCTGGGGTGGCTGGTTAGACCTTCTGAAAAGAGGGGTTACTGTTGCCATACTCCCATTCTTGTGCTGCTTATTATGTCCTTTTCAGCCCTTTCAAAATGTACTTTTCAATCCCTCAGGTGTCTTTTCCTCCCTCGTTAAAGGCCTCTCCTTTTCCCCATGGTTGCCCCTTTGCCTTAAAAGTCTGTCAACAACCCAGACAAAACCAGTTTGGACATACCGGAACTCTGGAACCAGTGAGTCTTTCTCCATCGGCACCGATGACTCTCAGGAAGAAGGCAGGTGGCTGATGACAGGGAGGAGGACCCCGGACCAGGATGGTAAATGAGACGCTGTCAACTCTCTCTCAACCTCTCCTCCCAGGGGTAACCCTGGGGGCTGGGGAGTTCTGGTTCCCTCGGTGACTTAGCAACTCCAGGTCACTTGAAATGTAATAATCCAAGCAGTAGGGTTTCCTTTCTTTTAAAAAAAAAAAAAAAAAAAAAAAAAAAAAAAAAAAAAAACAACAACAACAACAAAAAAAACCCCCAAGACAACAGCTGGTGTTGGCCTGGGAAAGAGAGTTTGCCCTCTGGCTCTGGCTTCAGCACTACAGGAAAATTAACCACTCTCTGGCTGGCGGGCGACGTGGGGCTCCACAGTGCCCCCTTCTGGACAAACTGGTTTGGTCCTTCTGATCGCCGAAGAACAATTATGGGCAGATTGCGTGGGATCTGGGATTTGCTTTTCCTGGAAACCCACTGAGAGTCTTCAGAGGGAAAAAGAAAGCAAATAAAGTAAAAACATGATCCATGTCCGCTCGGTTCTCTCCATTAATAATAACTTCCGTGCCTGAGGAAACTGGAAAACACAACGTCCTGTTTTGATTCTACTTTTACCTCCAACACCGCGGTGTGAGCGCCCTGGCCCGAATCCAGGAGGAATCCAGCATTTGCCATTAGGATGATGAAGGTGGTTTCAGCTGAAGACTTTCCCATAAGGCTCGGGAAGAGGGTTTCACAAACTGGCCCTTCCCCCAATCTCAGAATTCTCACTGAGTCAAGAAAGATGACGCCAGAGTTCTCATTCTCTTATCCCACCAGGGCACAACAAATACCCCTCAATGTGTCCCGCCACCAGAAAACTTCAGAGGAGAACTTCACTCCAGGAAACAGAAACACCAAATGCTTTTGTGTAGGCTCCCAGAAAACACATACATCAACTACAAAACGTATTATTTTTGGACTCCTCGCTCTTGTTTCCAACCCCAATAGGAAGCCAGAGAGGAGAACTCTGTTGGGATGATTAAATACATACAGAATCTCTTTAAAAGTTAAAAAGCATCAATTTAACAATAACTTTGTCAGCTTTCGGGAACTTTTTTTTTTTTTTCTGAATCAGTTCTATAAGCAGTTGAACTAATGAGCCTTGGATTTTATTCACTGATGCAATTTAAACATCACCTATGACTTAAGAAATCTTTTTTTGTATGTGAATATCATATCGTGCTAGCTTCTCCTTGTTTTCCTGCACAAGGCATGAGGAAAAGGTGGGGGGGGAGACATTATTCTGAGAGGAGGCAGGTGGTCTTTGGGAAAGATGGGGAGCTAGGGCTCATAGGTCTCACCTGATTCAACTTTCCTGCATTTTTAAGACAGCAGCTGTGACAGGAGTGTGTAATCTTTCCCAGACAAGAACACAGGAACATGACCGGTTATAACAAATACATTTGTGGCTTCACGAGATGAGCTGTTGCCCAACTAGTTATTCTTGTAACCTACCTGAACCCTAGCAACACTTAGCAGTCAAAAGTCTGGTTACTGATTTCTGGGCAGAACCTTAAAAAGAGGACATGTCCCAAGAAGCAAAAGGACATGTTCTCTCTACATTGGCCCAGATGCTCCCTTAAAACCATCCCTTTCTGGGGGTGCCTGGGTGGCTCAGTGGCTTAAGTGTCTGCCTTCTGCTCAGGTCATGATCCCAGGGTCCTGGGATCGAGCCCTGCATCAGGCTCCCAGCTCAGCGGAGAGCCTTCTTCTCCATCTCCCTCTGCGGTTCCCCCTTCTTGTGCTTAATCTCTCTGCCAAATAAATAAATAAAATCTTTTAAAAAAAAATTTAAATAACCATCCCCTCTGGCCTTTGAATGCCCTAGCAAGTATCCTTCCCAAGCTAGACAAGTTGATTACATGCACATGCATTGTGATAATGGTAATAAATCAAGCCACAAAGAAATGAGCAGGCCCGATCCTCGGACACCAGGATGGTGAGCAGATAGACTAGGCAACAGCTCACCCTGTTAGCATGAAGAGCTGTTAAGAGAGGGCTGAACAAAGTGTAATGGGAACACACTCCCCGGAAGAGACAAAGCTTAAATGTCACCTCTTCTGAGAAGCCCTCCCTGCATCCCCGGGCTGGGTGAGGCTGATGCACATTCAATCAATAAATGTTTATTGAGTGCATGGTGTCAGGATCTAGGGGAGGCAATGATGGACCAGCCGCCAGTGTTGACATGCCAGGACGGAAGTAGAGGCAAGCCAAAAGGTAAGTAAATACAATATTTAAACACTATACCTGAGGCCGTGAAGGAAGCAAATGAAGGGGATGACATGGGGCTAAGGAAGGGGGACCTGGGTTTTGGAGGGATGGGAGAAGACCTCTCTGGGAAATGGTGTTTGCACGGAGAACTGAGGGATGCTGTAGGATTAAAGGATGCCAGCCAGCTCAAGAACGGCGGTGGGTGGAGGGTAGGAAATGGTCCAGACAAAGGTAATAAGCCCTAAAGGGGTGGACAGGACCCGGGGGTAGTTGAGGCACTGAAAGTTCACAAGTTGTGGTTTCCAGTAGAGCCATGAGTGGACGTGAGCGTTGTGGCAAAGATCCATTTAGGAGATGGGACTGAGACAGCTTGTAGGTTGGGGCTGATGGAAGAGATAAAAGGAACAAGGGGAATACCTACACCGCTCACTTTGAATGGCCAGACGTATGCTAGTGCCCTTTGCTGAGAAAGGAGAAACTTGGGAAGGCATAGGGTTACATTCGCAGGAAAAAATATCAAGAGTTCTGTTGTCCGCGCAGTAATTTGGAGATGTCTATGCATCGCACAAAGGGAGATGTCAATTAGGTGATAGGAGAGAGGAATCCAGAGTGTGAAGAAGAGGTCTGAGCTAGAAATATACATTTTAGAGTGTTCAATATGGCTGTAGTGTGAAAAGGCCCAAGAAGTGATCCAAAGAGCATGCAGAGTAGAGAAAATGGGGATCAAAAATGAGTCCAAAGAAATTTCACCAGCTCCCCAAGAGTACAAACGAACTCTTAAGGGGAAAGAGAAGAATCCCAGCTAGGGAGACTTAGAATGGCTTCCAGAAGTTAAATCTTAAAAAATAAAGACAATCATTACTAAAATCTTTCCCACTCTAGCTGTCTGCCCCATCTGTCACTCCATGGATCTCCAGGGTGGGAGGCCCAGATCGGACAGGCCAGGCAGGTGACATTTTCCTCCCCTTCTGTGCTGAGTTGTCCTACCCCATGCCATGGGCTGTAGGATTGGCAAACAGGAAGTCTATAAGAACCATAGCCAAGCGTCACAGCCACCTGCCCTCCCCTTCAGGAACCCCCAGGGCAAGCAGTGATTACCCCCTAGTTGCAATACTTTCTTTCATCAGCTTCCACAAGAGGAACCCAAGAAGACACTGCCATCACCAATCAAACCTTTCCCTCAGCATAATCCATCCTAAAACTGAAAAAAAAAAAAAAAGCTAAAATGTAATCTCTCCTCTGGCAGGTCTGGAGTGCAGAAGAAGGGCTTCTGTCATTTGTCTCTGGGGGCTACATGGGTCACAGTTAAACCTGGGTAAGGTGATGTCTACTCGTTCTCCCCTTCTCTGCCCACCAGAACCCATCTTCTCCTCACCCCTTTCCCCCAACCACATACTCTTTGAAGGTATAGCACTTTATTCCAGATAATAGCTTTGTGGAGACCTGGATATTCCGATCGAAGGTGACTGTATCTATTATTTTATTATGTCTCAAATGTTTGTATTGGGAGTCACTAATGGATACTGTGGTGTGCCACCGAAATTCCCACGCTCCTCATCTTCAGGACTGTAAGATTTATTCCCCCTCCCCTCCCTCCACCACCCCTCCACCTTCACCCCCAGGGCCGGCAGTGCTGATGCAGGGGTAGAAAGGCCAGACCTCTTTTCTCAATGCAGGATCTTTCTGAAGAAACATGCCGAGCCAGAGCTTCCTGTGGGATGGGCTGAGCCCTTTGATGGGACTGTTTCCATTTCTCCTCCTGCCCACCCTTGCTCCCTTCCCTCTTCCGCAGGGATTTATGCTGCCAGCTCCCCTCAATGAACTTCATGCACGCAAGTCTTCACCTCAGGGTGCCTCCCAGCCAACCAGCAGCAGTGCCTCAAACCCAGTGTATCAGTGTCTTGAAGAGAAGCCAAATTTGAATATTCTCAGACTAACAGATAAACAAATGATTAGCTCTTCATCTGAAATGTTAGCAATTAATCATGATAAAAAAATCGATGATCCCTTCGGAGCTTCTATCCTAGAATGATTTTACTAATGTCTGCTGATTGATGACTTTGAATCCCAGAGAAACACCACGGAAATAGATTCGGTCTATATTTCCATTACTCTCTATTCGATTCTGAGAAATTAGTTCCAGACTTATTTTTGACACTTTTTCCAGACCATGTGTTCCATATAAAAAAATTAGAGCAGAACCTATTCCCTGGGGACTCATGAGTCCCCCTCCAAGTGTCTGAGGTAAGTGTTGTCAGCTGATATCCATCCATTTCACCTCTAGACAAGTTTATCTAATTAAGCTTTGTTCATGTTGATTTCCATCCACTTTCCCAACAAAGCTGGTTATCAGATCACAACTGCCCTTTTAATTACAGACTGAGACAAAAACAAAAATCCATTTGGTGTGCAGCAATTGGCTTTGCCTAATACCTAACAGAAAAAGAACGCTTTCCTTGTTTTATCTGTCTTCTTTCACCTTATCTCCCTCCGTGCAAGGCAACTGCTTCTTCTCCTTGAAATTCTCTGGTTTCATGTCTACAGGCTGGGGTCTCGCCATTGTTTCAGTTGCCTAAATTTATTCCCTCTTCTTTTTAGCGGCAGCATCTTCTTGAATGTCACATCTCCATTCAACATTAAGTTAACGTCTCCGTAATCATTGCCATCTTCCTTGTGCACTGTCTCTTAAATTCTTTATCATCTCTTTTTGCAAGGACACTCGGCTATCTTGTTTCTTGTTTAACCAAAATGTTGCAATCCACCTGCTGCCGCTAAAACAAACATAGGGAATGACCGTGAAATTTTAATGAAATGTGAATTAACTGCAAAATGTGGATAGTTTGAAACACATTAGAATTACATGAAAAAAAAGCACCCAATAACAACATAAAATCAAAATTCCTCAAAGCGTCAGATTCTCCATCTGTAAAACGAGCAAAAAATTCCATAGGAATTTTCCAAGGATTTAATGAAATCATATACGTATAGCCACACAGACTTGGAATAAATTCAAATGAATGGCCCTATTTATTTGTTTATGGTGATCTCTATGAACACTGGTGACGTAGGACAATTGGCTCACAAATACTAAATGATAGATTTGGCGGAGACAATTTTTTCTTTCCAATGAAAAGTGGGTTTGGGAGTCCCTAAGAACCCAAGGGCTTCCAAAGGGAGTCAAACCACCAGTCTGGATGAAGCGCTCCCATCTACTGCCACCTACTGAGTGATAACAAACTGTGCTTATAACATGGCAATATGACCTCTGAAAAGTGTTTTCCTTGATTTAAAAGACATCTCTAGTCATCACTGTCTGCATATGTTGTAAAAACAAAACAAAACAAAAACAACAATATCAGCCCTACTCCTAAAACAGCAGGATAACAGCTGTTTCAGGGAGGTGGGTAAGTGAAGCCACAACCCTGAACCAATACACTTGAAATCATGCAGGAAAGGATAAATTCCAGAGCCGTCACATTCTCAGCTATGTTTGCCACTAAGTGCACGTTCAGGGCTCAGTGTTCTGAAGGGTGGGACCCATGTGGTCATGCCCTGCCTGGTCTGTTTCAGAGCACTGTGTCCAGGTAAGACTGTGTTTCTGGCATCTTGACAACCAATAATTGCAAAAGAACTGATCATCAAGAACAACCCAGAGCAAAGTTAAAGGAAATAACAAGAAGGTAGTGGTTAAAGGCTTAACAAGAAAAAGTAGCTGGAATTACCTTTCATGTCCTAGAGATAGGTTTCAAAGAATTCTCCCAATCCACAACCGCTGGGCAGTGGCATCCTAGAGGAGGAGAGAACCCAAGCTCTCATTCTCTCAAAGGCTGCCTTAGAGAGGTAAGAGGTCGAGCATGCAACATGCACCAGGAGTCTCAGAAAAGACTGCCCAACCTGGAAAGCATGTGCCGTATCTCAAGGGACAGCCACTTAGCCCCAGTGGACCTCAGTCCTGTATGTCTAAGCAGTGCCCTCTAATGGTTAGGGCCAGGGTGCCAGAGCCTGGCTGCCTAGATTTACAGCTTGTCTCTGCCACTCCCTAACTGTGAAAACTTGGGCAAGTTCCCTTAATCTTTCTATGCCTCAATTTCCATACCTGTAAAATGGGAATGATAATAGTCCTTATGCATCACACTGTTGTGGGGAGTAAATAAATTAATGCATATAAAATATTGAGAACAACACAGGGCTGTAATTCCTCAATAAATTATATGAAGACAAAAGACAGACCCCTTGCCATCAACTTTCCCAATGTTTGCCAGAAGCCAGAATCAGGATTCCTTTTTCAGGTGAAAGAGGTTTATATGGAAATAATTCTAAAGTTTTCAAAATCCTGTGTAACCCAAAACATTTTTGTCTGGGGGCCACATACAGTCTGCAGGGATCCAGTACCTAATGGCTAGTGTTGTGGGAAGAGCATTGCTTGGGACGCAGATGAGCCTCAGACCCGCCTCCATTCAACCTTGCCACCAGCCCTGTGACCCTGAGAGCATAGTGCCTGGGAACCCGGGATGGCAGGAGTGCACAAGAGTCAGTCCCGTGCCAGATGACGAAGGGCGAGTGACAGATGGCACCTCTGACCAAATGTAACAGAAGAAAGTACTCTCGGTATTTAAATGAAGGCTCTTACACATAGGGGTGTGTGGGAGGGAAACATCTCCCTCCTTGTATCCAGGGACTTCACTCAAGGTCTTTAACATGAGCCATCACGTATCTTAGAGGGAGCCAGGATTCACACAGACCAAGTCCAGCCACCAAAATAGAGTTGAGTCCATCTTTAAAGGACAATGCTTGCTCAATGAGTCTACAATCCCAAGTAGCTACCAAGATTGCCAAAAACACCAGGTGGCGGTTCAGCAGACAGAAGTCATACCTGCTCATCTACACGGAAAATGAAATAGATACATCGGTGAGAGGTAAGTAAATAAACAGCAACATCTGAAAACAACCATTTTGGGAGAAGAAAAAAAAAAGCAAAACACAAAGAAAATGAGTTACTCTTTTTTTTAAAAGTTTGAGGATCTTCCCTTATCTCCATTTGTCTTTGATACCGCTGGCCCATTGTTCTTTCTGCCATCACTTGAAGCCAACCAGACAGATTTATAACGAGATGCTAGTCCTTTTCTACTCTACTGACAAATATGCGGCCCATCTGCCTCCAGTCAATGATGGAACACGTGGAGATGGGAGCAATGAGGTATTTTTAAACACTCCTTTAATGAATTCATTCCAAGGACTTGGCACTTGGTGCATTGAGGGGTGAGGGGAGGGCAGAGGGAGAAGAGAGCACGCACAGGATCTGGTAAATAAAGAGATTTGCCATAATCTGGATTCTAAAACCCTTGCTATGAAACATCCTGCTTGCCCCCAACAAGCTGTTAAGAGCAAGGAGAGAAGTCTGCAAGCAAGGCGGTATATGGCATTTGTTCGATTTTTTTTTTCAGACTTTAAGGACAAGTTCTTAAAATGAGAGCAAAACTAAAATTTTATCTAGAGAGGTATTCTCCTATCTGCTATTGCTAGAAGGTTTTAAATTATTGGTGTCTTATTTGATTAAAATAATCATCGTAGGTCATTGAAACGAAGAGTAGATTCAGTTCCGAGTCGTTAGCCAGTCCCTTGGGGGGAAAATCAGCATGGAAAACTGTTTAGTTTGCCTTTAAATGGGGGAAAACCAGACATCTGGGTATTGGTCAGACAGTCATAGAGGAGGGTTGGGAGGGGAAATTTACATTGAAATCAACCTGTGTTGAGCCTCAAACAGGGAAAAGCTTTGCAATCTGGGATCTCCAGGATTTATGGCACAATGACCCAGAAATTTCACTCAGAGCTGTTAAATATTGCTGGTTTCTGCAACCGAAGCACTACCTCTTAGGCACTTTACCTCATCTGACAATCTCCTTAAATTTGAAGCGAAAGGAGACAGCACCTAATCGTGTTATATAAAAGAGCACAAGAAGGGGCCGTTGATACTGATGGGCAGACCTGTCTTTTGGTTGTTTAACACCCTGGCTCTTCCGCTTCATTTGGTGGAAATCCAGTTTCGTTTGGACTTGGAAATTGTTTCTTGTTAGAATTGATCTTCCACAAGAGGCTGTCTCAATAAACATGAAATGGCTTTTTCATAATTCCATTATTATCTCTTTTACCCAAGGAGGCTGATTTTTATGTTCTTCAAAATGAGAAATGAAAACGGCAGCAAGCCCGAGGCATGCAATACGCAAACCCCTTTGGACCCAAAACCCATGCCCTCCTCCACTGGTTTTCCAATAAGTCCAGTCCGAAAGCTCTTCCTCCCACTGACCTCAACCTCGTTCCCCAGGGGAGGAGGGAGACGGCAATAGTTGTTTTGCTTTTGTTTGCTTGAAATAATAAATCCAGAGGGTTCCCTTGCCAGGGTTTTTCTGCTGTCAGCAGTTTTCTGTTTCATTTGCTTCCTTAGTCAAACTGAAACCCGAGCCCTCGTGGTTGACTTTCGCCCTGACCCCTTGGCTCCTGGGAACTGATCAGAAGACAGATCGCTGCGGGTTCCTAACAAACGTGGAGATTCAGCACTCTTTCATCCCCCCCAGAACGTATTTCTAAAATGTCCACCTCCACATCTAGGCGCTCCAGTATAGCTCAGTCCATAACTGACCCGAGCCTGTCTGCCACCAACCAGGTATAATCACTTTCCAATTTGGGTCAGGGACCTAAAACCGTAACTCTAGCTATGTCTGGGGAACCGGGGGGGTGGGGTGGTGATGGAGGAGTACTCAACTATCAAATTAGATGTTGCTTTACAAGAAATTACCTGTTGGGGCCTGGGAACTACCAAAGAGTCCACTGTTAACTTTTATGGAAACTGGATACTAATAATCCCAGTTCCAAATAATCAGAAACCTCAAATAACCAAAGCAGCTTTTGAGTATACTTTGCAAAGGCAAAGACTGAATGCAGAGGCTGATACCAAGAATATTCCAAAAGGCAATTTGTAGGGTATATATGCCAAAGGTTTGAGAGAAAACCAGTAGTCTTCTCTGCTAGACATGTCTATAGTACACTCATCGATGATAACTGACATTTCCAGGTGATAACCTCAAAGTTCTGCCAAGTCCTGGAATCTTCCTGGAAAGACAACATTACATTCTATACCCCTGTATTCTTAAAGTCCGTTTTCCCTGGACCAGCTACTTCACAGACATTGGAAGAATCAAAAGTGATGATATATACAAATGAGCTTTGCAAGTGGGTGCTGAACAAACATGAGATGTCACTATTGCTTCTAATTGGTAATTGGCATATGTAATTGACAAGTAACCATATCACCAAAGGAACAGTAACCAGAATGGCCAGTTTATCATACTCTCATGTCTCATTCTCGATCAGAGTTTTACTGAAAATACAGGTACCGAAAGCATATAACTGTATTGCTATTTTTGCTTCCTTCTCAGCAATGTGTTTCAAAGCGACAGCTTCAGCCCTGGTAGAAAGCAAAAGCCAACAAAGGCAACTGGCCTGAGGATTCTCCGTGAACTCCTGTTTTTAGGCACATTAGTCAAAGATGTCAGAAGAGGCAAGAGAATCTCACCAAACCACAGGAACAATTTACTAATCAAAGTCGTCGATTGGAGCCAACCCTCTAAAAGCCAGCTCTCAGACCATTTATGTGTTTGTATCCCTGTAGAGTGTCTTCCACGTGAGATCGACCCAAGTACTCGGTACATGTTCCTTGAAGAAAAGATGGAAGAGCGGAAGAGACTGAGAAAGACCAGGGCTTCTGAAAATGTCACCTGCTCCTCAGTTACTGTGATAGTGGGTCACAGATCGTGCTATATGTTTCTCAGCCTTTCAATTTTTTTCAGTTCTTTCATCTCCTAAATATAAGGGGCTTTTTGGGGGGGGGCATCTTTTCTTAACTATGCATCAGTGCACAGATACGGCATTAATTGAGTGTGAATCTTAAAAATATTGAAAATCACTTCTGCTCTTTATTTAATGTCACATCATTTCACAGCTCTCATTTAGGGCAGAGGTGAGATACACATTTCTGGGGGTCTTTGTTATTGCCTTAACCTTTCCTTTCCCCATCTGGCTATCAAAAAAAGGAGTGAGTTGGGTACAGGATTTGAAAGATGACCATTCTCCACCTCTTTCACAGATGTTTTTGAACCTAGCCTTTACACGCAGGGATAAGTCTAGAAGGGCCACGAAGGCAGCCAGAAATGCCTTTATGTCTTCTCTAATATGAAAGACTGAATCAGCAGGGAAAGGCTCTGAGGTTGAGCCATATGGGTTCTTAATATTTAATTCTAGATCCTTGTTTTAACACAATGTACCACCTTCTCTGTACACACGTTTCTTTCTGGAGTATCTTTTTTTGAAGAAATAACCATCCAAAAACAAAAAAAATTCCACACCGCTGAAATGTTAGAATAAAAAGAAGAAATCTCACGCTACCACAAGGTGCCAGACTCCATCGGAGGGACTCCCGGGGAAAGAAGAGGGATGCCTTCTCCTGAACACAGGGAGACCGTTTTGCAAATACCTTCCTTTGCTTGGAGGTTGGAATCTAAAGATCTGACTTTGGAACCAGGACTTTACTCCTATTTAGAGAGCCTTTCCCCAAAATCAAACCTGGGGCATTAGTAAAATTTATTAGAGAGAAATTATGGAAAGGACCAGGACCAAGGATTCTTCACCGGTGCCCAGAGGAGCTGCTCCCCCCGCCCCCAAGCCCGGCTTGGATCCAGGGATCTCTTGCAAGCAGCCAGTGCCATTTCCTTAACTAACCACAGCTGACCTCCCCAACCGGTCCTTTTTCCCTATTTCGGGTTCTACCAAGCCAGAAAACATTCCTGGGAGATACTGACCCAGGAACGTTGTTCTGGACCCTTCCTTTGAGGGATGAGTACTCAAAGGATCTTTTTGCCCCTTGCAGCCCCTCTCCCTCTTGATAAAGGCAGCTGTCACTCGCTCTGGGAACATTCTTACTCCGACTGCTGCCTCACGAGGCAGGAGAGGACTCCGCTGCCCCAGGCAGAATGGGGAAGCCAGCGCTTCACCCGCTAGCATCTGGGGACTCCTGTCCGTGCCCCAAATCACTTCTTTTCCCGCCTCTTCCCGGGAAGTACCCAGATCTCTTCCACTCTTTCTTAGAGCGGCCCAGGGAGATTCCGCCATCCAAGAAAAATGTGCGATCTGTGCAGGCCGGGCATCTACTCCGCGACTCTGCAAAGCTGACATTCGAGGCCGCGCGCGCGGGTCCTCGCCCCGCCCCAGTCCCGGCTCATTCATTCCCGGCCGGTCCCCACCTTCCACCCCGCGCATCGCTCCAAGCGCTGCTCCCCCGAGCAATGTACCCTCAAGAGGGTTTTCTCGTTGGACTCTTCTTCACACCTCCACCGTACCCTTTTAAATCAAATAAAACCGTCGTCTGTCCCCCGCAGCTCCAAGGGTTAATAAGCAGCTAGCTTTGCCGAGGAAAACCCATCCCCTCCCCACCGTCCCGCACCCCCAGCCGAGCCACCAAGGCCGGGTGCCGACGTCCCCGGGTCCCCGTCCCGGATGAGGGGCCACCCCCCGCGCGCGCCCGCTCCCCCGCGGGTCCGCAGAAGAGCCCCCTCACCCTTCGGTGGATGCCATGGTCTGGGAACGCCCCCTCCTCTTCGGCGCGGTCCGGCGGCGGCGGCGGCGGCGGCGGGCGCGCGGCGAGCCGGTGCGGCGTGAGCGCCGGCGAGTGGCGGAGCGCGCTATTTAAGGGGGAGCGTCTCCCCGCCTCCCACCCCCCCTCGCGGGTAAGCCCTTTAGCGCCGCAGCCCGTGCGGGAGGCTCCGGCGGGCGCTAAGCAGCGGCTCGACTCTTCTCCGCCCGCGTCCCGCCTCGGCGGCGCTCGGCGGGGCGCTCGTGGGGCGGGGGGGTGGCTTCCCCGAGCCAGCGCCGCCCCCGGGCCGCCGGGCCGCCGCCACCTGCCTGTGCCGCGGGGCTCCAGGCGCGGCGAGGGGCAGAGCGCGGGCTGGAGGCGGGCGGCGGGGGAGGCCGGGGAGGGGGGTGTGCCGCGGGTGTGCAGGGGAGTGTGTGCGTGCGTGCGCGCGTGTGCCGGTGTGTGCGCGCCGGGGGAGGCGGTGGCGGCCGCTGAGCCCTGGCTCGGCGCCGCCGGGGAGGGATTGCGAGGTTTAGCCCCGCCGCAGCTGGGGATTTGCAGGCGATCCCTCTCTATTTTCGTCGAGAGCTGACATCACCCGCGCCGCCGCCTCGGGAGACTCCTATAACTGCCGCCCCTCGCCCCCCCGTCCCCAGACGCGGCCGCCCCTCGGCTGTGCCTCCCCCACCACCCCACCCCGCCCCCCAGGCCTCTCGCCATAAATTAGCCAAATAAGAAAGGAGGCCTCGCTGGTCGCCGGGAAGGCCTGGGCAGCCGGTGGCAGGAGCCCAGGATCTAAGGAGTCGCTATTGTTCCCCCCTCAAGCCATCGTGGCCCCGGGTCACCCCGCGCCGGGCGAAGCGCAGGCCGGAGCCCGGAGACCTGGGATGCCCCTCCGTCCTCGCCTCGCTGGAGCAGCCCCCGGCGCTCCCCGGCGCTCCCCCTCGCTCCTTGGCACGCTCGCTGCGGCGCCGCGCTCACCCGCACGCACCCTCACGGGCGACACACCCACCCCATCCTCAGGCGTCCCGGGTGCCGGGCCCAGCCGAACCCAGATGCGTGCCCTCCCCCCGCCGCGGCCCGAATAAATCTCTGGCCTTCAATTATTCATCGGGATTAATATTAATGCAGCTCCCGGGGGGCGGCGGGCGGGTGGGCGAGCGGAGTGCTGGGGAGGCCGTGGTCTTTTTTAAGCCTTAGGAGGTTGGCCTCGGGGGCGCTGGCTGGCAAGGCGTGGGGAGACGGCCCAGGCTAGCGGCTGGGGGATGCGTCTCCACCCACTCCTGTTCGCCTTCGCCTTCTGAGCCCCGGGGGCGGCGCACGGAGACAGATGGGCTCCGGCGAGGGAGGGGAGGGTCAGAGAGCCTCCCCGTCGGCTTTGCATAATAATGACGAAATCCGTGCCGATTTTATTATCTTTGGGGCACAGCTCCACCACCTGCCGCACGCTGTGACTGTCGGGGAGGCGAAACCTCGCTTTTCTCCGTCTGGAAAATGGGACCAAAAATAACCCCTTTTGCAGGGCCGCGATGAGAATTAAACAGGCTCTCTCGATAGAGAGATTTGCTCGGTGTAAACGCGCCCTGGAGACGGCAGCGGGGCTTAGCTTGTCGCTAGGAACCTGCTAGGCTCCTCAGGGCGGAGTCACGGAACCCCAGCACCTCGCTGCCTCCGCAGTTTCCTGCCCTGGGGGCGGTGCTCTTCAGTCCCTTGGCTCTGCGGACCCTTGTCAGACGCCAGGTGCGGCTGGCCACTTGGAATCTGTAGGAGTTCTTCCCGGGGACCGGGCCAGGGGAGCGGAGTCCCGCAGGGACCGCTGCGTGGTTGCATGCCAGGCACTCGTATGCCAGAGCTTGGGTCCGTCACCATCTGCCAGTGGAGTGATCCGGGGCAAGTTCCTTAACTTCTCCTCATCCCATAAGCAGCCTGGGAGTAACATTCCCCACCTCCCAGGGCTAAAAGAAGGAAATGAAATGTAAAAGATTGGCAAAGCGCTTTAAAGTCTGGGCTCCTAAAAACTCTCAAAGATTGTTCCGTTAAATCTAAGGGTCCCCAGAGGATGGTTTCTTGAGCACAGTATCCAAGGAGGAATAGGCAGATGAGAGAAATACCACGAAGAGGAGAAATGAACTAAACAGAAGTTAAATAAATAAGTATATCTCTGCTCAGCTCCTCCCTTCACCCCTCTTCCCAGTATGAGTCCAAACATCTTCTTCCATCCATACCTTGCTCCACATGTCCCTTTCTAAACTCTGCTCTCCTCTCTTCCTGCCTGCCCATCAGACCAACCAGATCTAGATCTTTATCAGCCTAGGACCCTTAACAACCCTTCTAATTTTGCATTTTCTTTTTAAAATTGCAATTATTAAATTAATGCATTGATCTGCATTCAATTAAGGCAATCTGGTACATGTATTTAGAAATAATTTGCAGGTGAGGGGCTCCTGGGTGGCTCAGTCATTGGGTGGCTGCCTTCAGCTCAGGTCATGATCCCAGGGTCCTGGGATCCAGCCCCATATCATGCTCCCTGCTCAGCCCAGAATCTACTTCCCCCTTGGCCTGCTGTCCGCCACTCCCCCTTCCACTTGTGTTCACTCTCTCTCTCTCTGACAAATAAAGTCCTTAATTTTTTTTTAATTAAAAAAAGCAAAACTCATAAAAACAGAGTAGAATAATGGTTACCAGGGGATAATGGTTGAGGGAATCCGGAAGATGTTATTTAAGGTACAAACTTGCAACCAGTAGGTAAATAACCAAGAGATCTAAAGCACAGCAAAGTGATGATAGACAACAGGACTGTATTATAAATTCAAAGTTGCCAAGAGACTAAGTATAAATTATTTCCACCACGAAAAAAGAAATGATAATCATGTGACACGATAGAGATGTGAGCTAACCCTAGGTGGTAATCATTTTGCAATATACAAATGTATCAAATTAACAAGTTGCGCACCTTAAACTTAAACAGTGTTATGGGTCAATTATACCTCAATAAAAAGAAACTTGAAAACCCACTCTCGTGGGTTTTGGTGTTAAGGACCTAAGAGAATGCACCTGAATAAGCAAGCATGGCCAAATTCCATGGGAAAAGTGGTTCCAAGTTCTCTATACGTGACCATGTTTGGGAACCCTGCCATCCCATCCTACACTGGAGACACAATTTGCCTTCAGATGCTCTTGGAGACAAGGCCTATTAAATCATGTGGAACATGGCACAGATAATTCTGGATAATAACCATTAGCTAGGAGGAACAAACACTCTTTCCTCGCACTGGAGAGCCCTTACCAACATTCCCATCAGGTCTTCATTTTTTTTTTTTTTTAAGATTTTATTTATTTATTTGCCAGAGAGAGAGAGAGTGTGAGCGAGCACAGGCAGGCCGAATGGCAGCAGAAGCAGAGAGAGAAGCAGGCTCCCCGCCAAGCAAGGAGCCCGATGTGGGACTTGATCCCAGGATGCTGGGATCATAACCTGAGCCGAAGGCAGCTGCTTAACCAACTGAGCCACCCAGGTGTCCCCGATCTTCATTTTTTTAAAGCAAACTAGAGCCATGGTTTCCAACACTGGCCGTCCATTAGAATGCACTGAGAGAGCCCTTTAGAACATAACCACACTCAGGCCACCTGAGATTTGGGTCCCATCAGCCTGCGGTAGGGCCTTAACTGGTATTAAAAAAAAAAAAATTCCTCAGGTGATCGACTACCGTAGCCACTGGACTAGAGATGGTTCAACAATATGGCGCCCAGAAGCAGTTGGAGGTAATTGGTGTTTTAGCCTTTGGAAAGACAAAACCAAGGAAGACATGATACAAGGGGACCCTCCTCTCTTCACATACAGGGAATTGAAAAATCTATCCAGGCAAACACAGAGCTCTCTTCTTAGGTTCTGCACGCAGGGAACACCGAGAGCGAGCCACATGACCTCGGTGCTAGATGAGAACTCAACTCTGGGTCTGGTGGACCCACATTAAATACTGCCCTGAACACATGTTAGACCCAAGTACCTTAGGCTGAACACTTTGGGTACTTAGCTTCTCCACCTAAAAGCTGGAGAATGTAATAATACCCCCTCAGGATTGCCGTGGGAGTAAATGGGATAATATGTGGGAAATGCTTAGCACTAAGCTTGGTGCATCTTGGGTGCTCAGGAAAGGGTCAGCCTTCACACATGGGAGCAGCGGTGTGCGCAGCATACCACAGAGCTCCCTTGAAACCTAGCCTCTGCTAAGCCACCTGAAGTCTGATCCCATAGATTCCTCTGTCCTCACAACAAGTCTGTTGAGAACCCATCATGGTTCTCTTTCAAGTCTCCTAGCCAGCAGCATGAAGTTGATAGAGACTTAATAGAACAGAAAAAGCTCAACCCTACAAGCTAGCAGGAACTTTTTGAATTTTCTAGTTTCTCTGCCTCCTCTAGGGACTCCACGGTTATGGCTAAAGCAGAAGGCATAGGATGCTCTGAGGTTTGCACATAGATTTTTCTTTCTCAGATCTAGCTCAAGGGTTCTCAAATATGACTTGAATAAGAACTACTCTGCAGGGCTGAACACACACACACACACACACACACACACACACACACACACACACAATACACCGTACCCTACTCTGATAGGTGAATGAAAGACTTGTAAAGTTAATTTTTACCATAAGGGATTTTGCTTCTTTTGCCTTATCGATTGGTTACCTAAGGTCTAACCCAAGCTATGAGAAGTGACTTACCGCAGTTGAATCAAGGTAGTGTCTAGGAACTGCACAGTATTCGTGGTATTACCCTACCACTTACTGAGTCCTTGCTGTATCTTCAAAGTACCATACTATGTATAACCTCATTTCACCCTTTAAATGACCTCCTACAGAAGATATTGTTATTAACCCCCTTTTACAGAGGAAAAGACTGAGAGCAACAGAGTTTGAGGAGTATGCCCAATGTTACATAGATAGTGAGTGGTCATATCAGTCAAGGTATTAGCCAGAATAAGTTGGCATATTCGAATTAAGTAAACTGTGCAGAGTGTAATAAAGGGACTACGTAGAAGGATACGAGAAGGGTGTCGGGAAACTCCAAGGGATAGCGCGGATCCCCTGGACTGGTAACAGTAGCACTATTATCTGCCTTCATCCTGAAGGTGACTGGAACTTAAAGGGGAGTGCCGAATGCAGAACAGCACCTTTGCTGCCACAGCCACCTGCTGGAAGGGGACCTGGGAATAACTGACTTGATCTCCCTTCCCTCCTGTTCTTCTCTCCCCTCTGGGCCCCCCTATCCTATCGGCCAAAGGTGGAAGCTGGAAAGCACACTGAAGCATCTCTGGGCGCAGTCCTTGAAGCCTAGCCTCTGGGGGGAGCACAGCAGGACGGAGGAGGTTGGAAGATGGATCCCCAGGACCAATGGCTGAAGCTGGGGGGAGCAGGGAGGTGAGTTTAGGGAATCTTCCTACAGAACCTCACTTTTAACCTCTCTGCAGGGCTATTTGTGGTAATAACAGTGCCATCATTATTGGGACAGGCTGCCCCCTTGACATGCAGGGACCTCCCAACTCAGGGGACATTCCAGCGAAGAAGACTCAGCTACCTTTGGCTAGAAAAGTGCCCCCATGGCCTCAAAGCTTCCAGTCCTAACTTCCACAATTTTCAACATTCTTCTGCAATCGTTACATCGTTATTAGAGCTTAGTTGCACCAAAGGAGGGATAAAGGCTCTCCCTTCTTCTATTAGGTTCTCCCAAGGGATGAATTTCCCGTCTTGGTTCTCTTTCAGATTGCTTGAGATTGGTTACTGCATCTCAGTGTAGGGTGAGGGGGTAGGGGAGGCTCTTAATAGAGAAAAGAAAGAAAAAAAAAAGTCCTACACCATTTTCCCATAAAAGGCTGTAAATAAGCCCATTCCCTCCCATGATGACAACAGAGGAGAAATGTTCCAATGTTCAAAGTTTATCAGAAGAAAGTGACCTAGAGAGAGAAATAGCAGCCAAGTGACCCGGGGGGGGGGGGTTGCCCCCTCCAAAAGGGACGGCGATTTAGTAATGCCTGAGAAATCTAAATTCGACTTTTGTTCCCTGAATGCAATGACCATTTCATCAGACATGCCCTTAAAGATTATTGATGTTCCCCAGAACTCAGGAATGAGAAAACCACCCACCATCATCTCCTTAGCTGAGCCATCCACTGCTAGGGCTCTTTGCAAAGTCACAACCACCCAGCGAACCAATTTGCCTTCTTGGGTGCCACGCAGTTGTTCTGGTAAAGCACGTGTGGGTGCTGCATCAGGCAGGCCCATGTTCAAAGCCCAGCTCCTCCCCATGTGACACCAAGTGGGCCACCTCAGCCTTTGGAGACTGAACTCCCTCATCTGTAGAACAGAAGCCATTTTTGCAGCGGCAAGGATTGTATCTATAAAGCAGATGTCACACGCTGAATGAACACACTGTCTGCCCCATGCTTTCCTCAATTTCCTAAGCTGCACGTCTGGATCTGTCTTTTAAAACTCTGGCCTAATAATTGGGGCAGCTGAATGGCTCAGTCAGTTAAGCATCTGACGTCAGCTCAGGTCATGATCTCAGGGTGCTGGGGTGGAGCCCCGTGTCATGTAGGACTCTGGGCTCCAGGCTCAGTGGGAAGTTTGCTTGTCCCAATCCCTCTCCCTCTGCCCCTCCCCTGCCCCCTACTCTCTCTCAAATAAATCTTTTTTAAAAAATTTAAAAAAAAATAAAGCTTTGGCCTGATAATTAAGACTACAAGACTAGACACCTTTAGGTTAAGGATTTTTTTTTAAGATTTTATTTATTTATTTTAAAGAGAGAGAGGATGTAGCAGAGAAGGGGCAGAGGAGAAGGGAGAGGGAAAGGGTGAGAATCCTAAGCAGGCTTTATGCTCAGGACAGAGCCCAACACCAGGCTCAGTCTCATGACCCCGAGACCACAGCTTGAGCCGAAACCAAAACTCAGGGAAATCAAGAGTCAGACTGAGCCACCCAGGTGCCCCAAAGGTTAGGTTAAGTTAAAAAAAAAAAAAATATATATATATATATATTTATATATGCATATATATATATTATATACATAACACAGAGGGTATACCAAGGGGCCCTTTCATCCAGATAATTAATGTGGGTATGCTAACTTTTCAAATTTGTGAGCTATTTTTAGGATGAATGAAAATTATTGTATAATGTTCCTATTTTAGAGGAATGATAGTATTTTCAACAGCATTAGAGAAACTAGAGAAGCCTGACATGAAATTGAAAATGAGAAGATGTTAGAAAGAGAAGGGGGCTTAGAGAGGTAACCAATAGGTAGGAGGAGAACTTTCCCATGGCAGAGAATGCCCTAGATCAGTGTATTAAGAATGCTGAGGGGGCGCCTGGGTGGCTCAGTGGGTTAATAAGCCTCTGCCTTTGGCTCAGGTCATGGTCTCAGGGTCCTGGGATCGAGTCCCGCATCGGGCTCTCTGCTTGGCGGGGGGCCTGCTTTCTCCTCTCTCTGCCTCTCTGCCTACTTGTGATCTCTGTCAAATAAATAAATAAAATATTAAAAAAAAAAAAAAAGAATGCTGAGGTGGCGGCACCTGAGTGGCTCAGTCCATTAAGTGTCTCAGTCTTGATGGGTTGGTGTAGGCCACCCTCTCAGGGTCATGAGATTGAGCCCCGTGTCAGGCTTTGTGCTGAATTTGGAACCTGTTTAAGATACTTACTCTCCTCCTTCTGCCCCTCCCCCTACTTGCTGTCTCTCTTTCTCTCTAAAAGAAAATGCTGAGGGGGTCACAGCAGAAGTTAGAGCATAGCCTTCAGAATTAGACTGACCTGGGATCCACTTGTCTGTGTTCAGAGCAGTGAGCTTCAAGTTGAGTTCATCATTTCTCTTGCCATCTTGAATGACATTGAGTAAAACACTTAAGCCTCCGGAATGGGGTGGAGATGAACCCTCCCCCCCACCACCGGGCTTGGAGGAGAACCCGGGAGGTAACTTTCCAGAAAGTACCCCGCACTGTTCCTGGCACACGGCAATAGCTACTGTCCACTGCTCTCCTCTCAAAGGTGGTTGATAGAGGCGACCCTTTGCATCCAGGGACACAGCACAGAGAGAGATGAGCCTGCCTGTGGTTCTGTTTGTCCCACTGTGGTCACTGAGGAGAGAAGAAAGGAAATCACTCATCTCCCCGGTGTTGGAGCAGTACGAACACATGTTGAGTTCATTAACAACGCATTAGCCCAAGAGGAGGGAGTTCTATTTTTACTCGCTCTTTACGCTGATAAGAAAGAGATGTTACTTCATAGAAATCTCAAGTCAGACTGAGAATTTGGTCTAAATATAATCCATTCTTGAGGCAGAAACCATCTCATTAAGTAGAGAGCTCGGGAAGACGAAAACGTTTGTTAGCTACACTTATTTCCTGATGGCTTCTAATGGGAGGAGTGTGACTTCATTCTGTGTTCACGGTATGGATGAAAGAGGAAAGGAGACCATGGGGAGAAATGAACTGTGAGTTCTTGGTATATCATTGTGATACTTCAGCATCTCCTAGTACAACATGGCTGGAGGTTAAATGTCAGGGTTGGCGCAAATTCTTTACGGCCACCGTGAAAACCATAAAAATCTGAATTAGAGTGCCTGTCTCATTTTTAGTAGCTTGCTCCTGTATAAAGTGGAAGTACTTTCTGAGAGTGATTCCTGGTGTTTTCATTTCCACCCCCCATTTTCTTCTAATCATGTCTAAGAATGCCAGTTAACGCATCTTTCCTTTTGTTCCGCTGGGATATTTTACAGTATTCCGTAGTGACATCTTTCTGCTGCGCAAAGGGTGGAGAGAAAACTGTTTATTTTCGGGTGATTTCTCCGCTTGACACCAGCTCACCGTGGTTAAATGCAAAATGATTTGGCTAAAGGGCTCCATCAAGGACCCAAGTCAGGCTCTGGTGACCTCAGAAAATCCAGTGATGGGATTAGTTCTATTTTCTCTATTCATGTCTATATGAAACTGCGTGAGTATTCTGAGAGAAGCTTTGTACCAAATCCCAAAAGTATCTTTCTTATAAAGCTATTTTCCTTACTAAAAGAACGAGAGACAGCAACTAGGAAATTACTTCTAAATTGGGATTATAGATTCAGAGATCTTTTTTTTTAAATCGAAGTCAGAATTATGCCTTTGCATAAGATGGGTACATTAGAAGCCGCCCAATTCACTCGGAGGTATCGTTTCTTAGCAAGAGGATGTTGTTTTATGTGTAACACACTCTGTTCTTTGCAAACGTGGAGTAATGATATCCTTTCTTTCTTTTTGGTCTGGAATTACCTTTTCCTAGAAACCATAAATTCAGGAACAGAACACTGTGGGTTTTTTTCCTCTGAGATTTCAATTTCTAATATTATTCTTCACCTAAGAAAGCTATTCCCTAATTTTATCTACTACTTTTATTTTTCTTTGTTGACAACACTCTCCCTCAGACCCAGTCCACAAGCATCTGCATAAATACTCAGCGAATCGGAATACAAATGGGAAGTGAGCCCTAAAAAACTCAGCCATTGAGACCGACTTCTTAAAATGTGGGGCCTCCTCGCCACATCCGGGCAGAGCCTGCCAGGGAGAGCAAGCTCTCCTGCCAAGAAAAGCAAAGAGAAACCACAAATTGCTACCAAACCACTCCAAAATGTTCTCGTCTTTCCAACAGCCCTGAAAAGATAAACTTCCCCAAGCCCTAGGGATCCAAACTATTTCACTCAAAATTTTCACAGGATGCTAAAGAAGGAGAAAAATACAAGGCAGGCGGGAGAGAAATCCCAAATCGAAGTGTCTCCCTTCTTTGCGTCTTGCATCGGCGTCAGCTGTCTTTTATCTCCCCTTCATTTACGATCATTCTCTATTAGAACAATATGTGATTGTGTCAGAGCAATGACACTCAAGGTCTTCCTGTCCAGGTTAGAAGTGCAGTGGAAAAACCCCAAGTCAAAGCCAAAGGCTACACTTGATGGGTTGATGACCTCACTAATAATGTGCTAGTGCACATGTAGGAATTCACAGGGTTTGACACACATGGGGCATCCTGGCCGTGCCCACTTGCCTTGTCCCCCAAGTCCTCCAGGTGGCCAGGGACCATGGGACTCCACCTCCAGCTTCACACTGTACCATCCTCCTCCTCAGGCTTTCTGATCTGTAGCCTTCCTGGTTTCTAGAATTGCCTCAAACCTGCCAGGAAGCCTGCTTCACAACACCTCTGCACATCCGCTTCTCCCTATCTGAAATGCTCTTCTCTATTGCCCCCCCCTCCAACTGGTAGTTAACCCAGGGAGGCAAGTTTTGACCCCACCCTCCAGATTAGATCAGCACCCCATTGCCATTTGGTCTTATGGCACCCCCTATTCTCCTTCCTAGTCCTTACCATGATTTCTCATTTCTGGGGTCACACGACTGAGGGCAAACACTGGGCCTGTTTTGTCTGCCTTTAGCATCTCCATCCTTCACACATAGTAAGCACTCTACTAACTTTTGTGTTTGAACGAATAACAGGCAGGTGGAAAATCAATGAACTCACAATTTTTTATTGAATTCAGGTTGGAAGAGATTTTATCGACTAAAATTCTGATATAGGATGTAAATGTGGAAGGCCCGTTGAGTTGAGTAGATGATGAATTTGACAACGTGAAAATTCTGAAATCCCAAAGAACTATAAAGATTCCTACCCATCCAGTGGAGCCCGGTCCCTTTTAATAAATCCAGCCCCTCTGTCGCACTCTGTCCCAACACACACACACACACACACACACACACACACACACACGCAGATGGGAAAAGTTAAAAAAAAAAAAACACCATAAACTCCAGCATTTTGTCTCAGAAATGTATCCAGATACCTCCCACTTACACAATCCCATCCACCCTTGTTCTCAACCTTTTCGGTTCTTCTAACCCACGGCCCCGTTTATTTTTGCCCACCCTTTCCTGCGATCAACCCCACTCCGAAGATTATCAAACTTATTTCCACATGCTGGGATTCTAAGACTTCTCTTCTCCTCTCGGACCCTTGTACGTTTTTTCCAGACGGGTTCCTAGATCTCCAATCTCCTGCTCATGAAGAACAACAAAACGATGACCATAACATCGGCCAATGTTGACAGAGTGCAATGGGTCGGACACTATCTTACATGCTGAATTCACAGACGCATCATCTTCATATCTTGTCACTCCCCTTTACAGATGAGGCAACTGCAGGAGACAGATGGAGCGTCACGCTCAAGGTCATAGCGTGCAACTTGTCAGAACTGGAATTAGACCTCAGGCTGCGTCTTCTAACCACTGCCTCTGTCCGTACATCCAGCCGGATGGGACTTTCTAGGATTCTACTTCTACCCTTTCCCTCCGGGAGATATGACCGTGAGCTTGATATTTGCCAATGGGCAATAAGAAGCCCAATTATTAAACACTAGTATTTGAGATCCACCACCAATGGACTTCACCTTGACTGCCCTTGCCTTGGCTGGCCAACCTCACCCTTCTTTGTAATAAAGGGCTCATGTTGGGAAATAATTGGCCCTTCTCCAGGCCATCCCTCTCCATGCTTAAACTTATGTACTTGCCAAGTTCTTTCTGTACTTAGAACATCCTACTTCCTTCCCATCCACCACTCCAAAGACTCAGCTGAGGGGCTGAGAACCCTGTGAATGACAGGGTAACTGGAAATGCTGGCCAGCATGGATTGCCCCTTGGTCTCAGACCCCGTGGGAGTTTATGTGAGAGGATACAGTGTGAGCCGACCAGTCAGTTCACTTGATGTGTAAGCCTGGCCGCTCCTAAGGAAGGTAAGAGTCTTGCCCAAGTCATACAGACTTTACTTACATTTTATGTATCATATAAATGTCATCATATGATATACAAAATTTAAGATCTATAGGATTTAGGCAAGACTCCTTCTTTTATACGTAGAAGTATATATGTGAGTATATACCTTTTTTTTTTTTCAACGATCTCCAGCCAAAGACTGCCAGAAGCACACCAATAGTTAAGCAAGTCAGACTTAACTACTCTTTGACATACAAGAGAATGTATATATCACGGGGAACTCTGGGGTGTATCACCAGAATAGTGTCAGAAGGAAAGTGTAGGATTTGAGCTTCTCTTAGGTGATTTGGGGAATGTTTCAAGGAAGTAGGGTTTTGTTCTCAATTGGGTCCTATCAGTAAGCGAACACAATCCTGGAACAGCTACCTCAATAAACCTTATCCAAAAGGAAGGAAGACCAGCTCAAGGCTAAAACTGTAATTGGCAGAAGCAGCGGTCATACGTATTAACTGGAGGGAATACTTGGTATTTCGGGGGTTTGTATGGTGACCTTCCTTTTGTCTGTCCGTAGACAAGATGATGTGGTCTTGCTGGTGTCTTGATCATCACAATCACAGATGATCTTGATGGCTATTGGTGTTTTGTGAAATTAGTGACCTTCAACAGAAGAGCACCACAGCCTAGCTGCAAGTACCAGGCCACCTCCTCAAGGCCTCGCCAATAGAACATCCCATGTTGGAGGCTGCGTGTGCGTAAAAGACAATAGAACAACTGTAAAAGGAATTAGAACCAAACTATTCTGGATGAAGCAGGAGTCCTTTCAGGCTCCCCGCAGATGCATTCTGAGTTGACAAACATTTGCCTAGCGGGCATATTCCACGACTTGCGATGGCTTTTGTACGCGGTCAACTTAGGGGAAGCTGGAACTCTGCAGAATTCCCTTCCTTGTGTGATTGCAGGGAGGGCTGGAACCAGAGAAACTTAAGTGATATTTGAAGAGGGGAGTGGAGCAGCTACCTCCACGCTCTGAAAGGTGGTAGCATACGAGTAACTGGGACAGTTCGTATACATTGTCACTGATCCCCCAGCTTGCCTTGCCGGGGAGGGACAGCACCCAGGCCCGCAGCTCCTCTAGCACGTGCTGGAAATCTGCTTCCATCTTCTCCGAGTGTCCTGAAGGAGGTGTGTGTACAGCTACATGCAAGGGGTGCCAGCTTCTCCTGAAGGTCATTGAGATGGGGGACAGCAAGGGAACACATGGTCTCAGCTTGTCCTGGCTTTGTCAACTTCCCATCCAGCTTTCTGGCCCTATTGACTTAGCTTCAACACCACATGCAAAGGCAACAGCCTCCCACAGACTTGCTCACCACTGCCCACAGCTGTATATGGTTGGGAATTGATGGTCCAGGTGGGGGATCAGGAATCATAGACACCAGCTCTAAGCCACATGCCCTGCTCAGCGCTTTACGTGACACGTCACTGGATCATCTCAGTTATCACAAAAAACAGGTTTTATTATGTCGGCCTAACAGTTGGTGAAAATGAGGTAGTGATGTTGGGTCACTCGCCCAAGGTCATTCAGAAAAGGAATTGAAAAGCAGAAATTTAGGAGTGCCTGGGTGGCTCAGTGGGTTAAGCATCTGCCTTTGGCTCAGGTCATCATCTGAGGTTCCCGGGATCGAGTCCTGCATAGGACTCCCAGCTCAGCAGGGAGTCTGCTTCTCCCTCTGCCTCTGCCCATCCCCCTGCTTGTGCTCTCTCTCTCAAAATAAATAAATAAAATCTTTAAAAAGAAAAGAAAAAAATCTTAATTCAGTTCTTTTTGCTCCAACTTCTGCTATGCCTCTCAAGATCCAAGTTTCTAGGCTTAGAGAAAAGAAGGAAAAAAACCTTTGAGCAATCTAGTCAAACACAGTATTTGTTGAACCCAATACTCCAGCCCCAGTTAAGGCCTCAGATGACTAAAACCCCATGCCAACCTCAGCTCCCTAATTCCTGGTCCACTGAATCTGGGAGAAAATAAATACTGCCTGTTCTAACCCACGAGCATTAGGTGTTTGTTACTCAGAAGTCAGTAACTAGTACATTGCTCTAAGATTAAGCCATGAGACAGGAGGTGGGTACAGACTATGGAAAGCCCCAAGAAAGCCTGAGAGAAACATAAAGTACCAGAAACTGTCTCCTGCCTCTGGGGACTAAGTAAAGACACAGAGATGGCAAAGCAGGTTGGAAGACAAATGTGTCCTAACCTCCTGTGTTGGGGTTAAAGACCAGAGGTCAAAATGTTCTCTAATATGTTGAGAAGGAGTAGTGTTCCTGCTTGGGCGTATAGGAGGTCAATGTCTTCCAAGGTTCCCTGTCCCAGCCCTGGGCTCTCAGCCCTCATGAAGGTCAGATAAGACTGGGTTGTTCCCGCGAAGCCCCAGAGGGAGGAGAGGGAGGTCACCAAGAGTCTGGCTGGGTGGCTGCCAGAAAAGGCTCTCACTGGGGCAGTGAGACACAAACCAGGGTCAAAGGGTGTCACCCCCACTTCTCAGGAGTGCCAGTGTCAGCCAGGGGTAAGGAGGAGCCACACCAGAGGGAGGACTGCTGGGCTCCAGGGAAGCGGAGAGAACACAGTGCAAGTGTCAGTGGTTGCAGCCACAGTGCCCGAGGTCAGTGTTAGCAGAATGGCCAGGAATCGGAAAGACCCACCACACGCGCCCAAGAAGCCAGCAGGCCCTCAGGAATCCTATTGTGTTCCTGTACTTGAAGTCCCCCAGCCTCTCCAGCACCATCTGGGGGGCAGGAGACTGGCCAAGAGAGCAGAGAAGGATAAAAGACTGAGTCTACCCCCTGTCCCCTGACCCCCAAAGTGAGTGTTCCTGAACAGATCGCTTCGGGGTCTGGATTGAATTCATTTTTTTTCCCTCCACTATCCAGGGGGAGCCAGATGGGGCTTGAAAGGAAAATCCCATCAGTTAGAGAAACCAGGGAAGCTTCCATTTCTTGGCATATCTCAATCTAGTGTGAGTAAGGAGGTGATGACGATTCAGATGCCGTGAAAACATGTCATCAAGCTTGACAGAGGTTCAAAGCTGAGTTTTGTGTTAGATTGAGAACATGAGAACCAGAGAGGACACTGGCAATCATCTAATCCTTGGTATTTCCCTCTGTTTGTGCCTTATCGGATGGCCTCCCTTGTCGTTCCTCCTCCAGCCCATAACCCAGCACAATCAGGGGCTGGTATTGAAAAGACAGCATCAGTTTTGCCATATGCACTGTTTGGAAATGACAACTTGATCTATTCTAAAGGGCTGTCACCAAGCCACTGCCCTGAGAAGCAGCATGTATGAATCAGAACAGCTCATTTGTTCTGTAGGTCAGAAGCCAACCCTCATTTTATTAAAATATATACAAGGGATTGAGAAAGAGAAGGACCACGCTTTACTGCAGCAATGTACACAGAAGCCAAGGCCGCATCCGAGCTCTGCTGTCCTGGGCGGTCCCACAGACGGCTCCTTGGAATGTGGTCAGGCTAGAGTCTTGGAAGAGACCTCATGAATCTCAGACTTCTTGGCCACGCCTCTTGACCAGAGCTGGCCATGACATTGACACCACGGGAGGGAAGGCTGGCAAGGCCATGCAGCTGGTGGAAGGGGGACCACTGCTTTGCTATTTGCATGGTCTCTTTGGAGGGAACTCAGTTCTTGCTATCAGCCCTGCTATTTTCAGAATGGTCTCAGCAGCCAGGGTCACAGTGGCTCCCAGGTGAGCTCTGCTCCCTCTCCACTGAGTTTCAATCTTGAAGTCAGAAGCCCTGGCCCAGCCAAGTTCACGGGCAGAGTCAAGCTTCAGGCCCACACTGCCTCGTGCCACACACGTCTGGATGGGACGGACGCCCGAACAGCGTCTCCACCGGCCTGAGGCTCACTTCATGTTTCTCTCGATCCAGTCTTTAAAAGGCAGGACCTTGCTGAAGGCCGTGTACAGGCTGTGGCCGCAGTCCCTGTCATAGCTCCAGCTGACCAGCCCCACCAGATGCCAGCGTGGCTCGGGGGATGCCCGTCCGGGGAAGGCCACAGCAGCGATGCCTCCCGTCTCTGCTGTGCAGATATCAGAGGGGGCGGCGGGATCCCGGGTGGCACAGAACATGTTGTCCGTGACGCTCACGGGGATGCCGTGTTCTTCGTGCTGCTCCTCACACAACAGCGGGTCCACAACCCTGACCCCCCCTGAGCGCAGCGTGTCGTTCTTGAAGCTGGGGCTTCTTGCATCTGCCAGCACGTTCCAGCCGGCCACGGTGATGCGGGTCTCCTGGAAGGAGGCACTCAGGTCCCGCGGGGCCGCCAGGCAGATGGGCTGGACGTGGGTGCTGACGCGAGCCTTGTCCAGGAGCTTCAGGATGGCGATGTCCGTGTCCAGCAGGATGGGGTCGTAGTTGGGATGCAGGATGACTGCGGAAATCTACAAATGCAAGAGATGGACGGCAGAGGTGAGCCCTCCACCACACAAGGAATAAGAGGCAAGTCCTGGGGCTAAATTACCGAGACAAAGTGTCTTGGGGACAGCTACAAAGATTTGGAGAGTCTTTGCTTCAGGGATCATAGAAAACAACGGCTTTACTTGGGGGGTTGTGGAGTGAAATGCCCACCGCCGCCTGGCAGGTGGTGTTAACTAAGTGGGGTGGCAGATGGGGCTGCCGAGAACAGGGGTGCCTACCCCATCCGAAGTGGGTAGTGGCCACTGGGCTCCGCTGGCCACTGCCAGGCCAAGAGGGGGCTGACTTTCTGACTTTCTCAAAAAAGAGATTCCAGATCTTCATCTGAACCTCCTGATTTTTAAATGTTGGCAAATAACTGGTTAAAAAAAAAATGTGTGCTAGCATTATGCAAACACAAACCCCTAAAAGACTACCAGATTGCAACCTCTGGCTCCGGGTAAACAAAGCCACACCCAGAATGTTCCACAAGACTATTCCACAGTCTTTGCTGATTGTCCCAACCCTTGCTGATCATTGTCTTTGATGGGGGCCTCTAGGAGCTCACACGTGTGATACAGTCTAACATTTTTATGCGCAGGTTCTATTACTTCAAGTATATTTGGGTACATTTCCTCGGGGCTTCTCTTGTGTCAAACTAATCACAATATGCTGGTCTCTTCACTGGCCTGTGGACTCTTCAGGGCAAAGACCGTGCCTTTTTCCATACCTTACTCAGTTTTGTATCCATTCCTGTGAATGGCATTCTGTGAGAGCTCAACAATGAGCAGAGAGATGGACAGATGGGTGGACAGAGAGAGAGGAGGGTGGGTAAGTGGACAGAAGAGAGAGGGGGAGGGAGATAGGCAGAGAAGACAGAGGAATATTAAAGATCGATTAGGAGTATCTTGGATAAAACCTAAGTCCTCGAAGCCTACCTTGTACAATGCCCTAAACATAACAGGAGATTAACTTCTGATGACCACAGTGATAGATGATATTGTTATAATCTTATTTTGAAAACAAAAGGATAAAAAGGTTCCGTAGTCTTTCTAGATGTGCCTTTCTAGTATGTATGTGAAATACTGGGCACCTGCTCCCTGCCAGGCTCTGGGCTGGATGCTAATGTGCCAAGGCGTCAGGATGGACACAGCCACTGCCCACCCCCACCACGGACACCCCGCCCCCCGGAGTTTGCTGAGCCAACACCTGGTTTCCAGGTTACAGCCCTCTCTTACCCGTAAGTTCTGGATGGTCTTCTCATCTCGGTCATCATCCCGGTAGAATTTCCCCAGGACAACTTTGAGGTCTGCTGTCTTGATCATGGTGACCTTCCCCAGGTCGGTTACGCAGTGGGCAGCCACCACCACAGTGCGCTCATTCACCAGCGCGCCGCTGCAGACCAGGAACCACGTGTCCTTGTGCAGGCTGCCACCGTGTACCCCGCTGGCCCTCCTGTAGATGGCCACCTGCCATGGCCAGCGCAGTCCCGGGCTCTTGGAAACAGTGACGTTCTCTGTTTTCCCACAGACTGTGGAGAAACACCAGCTCAGTAAGATAAACTCAGACCTTTCCATGCAAAGGGGAATGTGTTGTCCAACCAAGAGAACACAGATCTGGAAAGGTGGGTCCATGGGTGTCATGACCACTATGTAGTAATCAGCCACCTTGACATGGTTGGCTATAAAGTCTGGGGTTAAGATGGAAGGCTTGGGATCCTAGGCTCTTCCTATCAACAGGACTTTGGGCAAATTGCCAGAGCTCTTAAAGCCTCAGTCTTCTTGCCTGAAAAATGGGTCTAATAATCACATCTGTCTCATAGGGTTTTTGAGGAGACTAGATGAGGATCTATACAAACAGACTCAAAATATTATGGCTATCATGATAAACTTGACCACAAAGAATTAAACCATACTGCTGTCCTTTGACAAAGCGGGTGGGGAAGGTAGAACTTGGTATGTGCAAGACCCTTTTCCAGAGTCCTCCACATACTATTTTAGTCATTATCACCATAATCATATGGGTACTTAACACCTCATCGCCTAATCAATAACTGCCTATTGAATACCATGGGATGATAAGCATGAAAACGGGCTTGGACAGGGTATCCAAGACCGCCTAAGTAGAAGTCTTCTGATATCGTTAACCCTTCCCCCACTTGGGGCTTCATTATGGTTCTCTCTCTCTGCCACTCCCCTGCATGGGGGCTCTCGCTCTCTCGCTCTCAAATAAATACATAAAATCTTTTAAAAAATAAATAAAAAATAACAATCTACAAGGAGGTATGGCCCCTCCAAAAAAATTCATCGAAGACCTAAAGAGTCCGTTTCTCCTGAGTTAGAAGTTTGTGTCAAGGGAAGGAAGCTCCAGCTGCGGACTATCAGACATAACCAAGCTACGGAATTAGCTGGAGGCCCACTGGCCGAAGCAGCTTAGGACAGATGCCACCCCAGCCCCTGTCCCGGGAGGAGCCCTGACTCACTGGGGACACAGGATGGGGCTTGCCCGCTCCACTTCCCGGTCCTCAGGCACGTCCTGCGGCTGCTGCCCAGGCGGCGGTAGAAAGGCGAGATGCACTCGTACTGGAGCTGGGTGTGCAGATGCTGGAACCCGGGCGGCAGGTCTCCAAAGGGAAGGGCGGGCTTCTTGGTGGGGGCATCCTGCAGTTTCTGCTTGCTGAAGGATGCCGAGTAGAGCTGGTGTAAAGGCGTCTGCCTACATGGGGACCCAGGGCCCAGAGAGAGCAGCGCAAGAGACGGTCACCGTGGCCCTGTAGTGTACGTGCCAAGCCCCAGGCTGACATCTGATCATGGCAGAAAAAAATATGGCTATCTCTCCTCTGCGGATCTCTATACCTCCTGCCTCCACCCCCAACTCCCCGTCCTGGCCACCTCTCTCTCTCTCTCTCTCTCTCTCTCTCAGGTGCATGCGCACACACAATTCCCCTCTACCACCGAGTAAATTCTCTCGCACCCCTCCACCTTCATTCCGTGCCTCTATTTCCATTTCTGGCATGCTTCCAGCTGTCTAGGATTTTAACCAGGGAATACTATCCGGCATAAGGGCTGCTGTCCCAGGGTAGGCGATACAGGCACACAGAGAAAAATTAACTGTGATTTAAACAGGAAAGGAAATTCATCAGAAGCCGGGAGTCTTTTTTTCTCCAGACATTATCATAATGGAGCAATATCACGAATTGACTTGAGCTAAACTGTGTGGATACAGTAGCTTGATTTAGCAATCAGCGTCTGTAATTAGTACACCTCAGAGATTAGGGCTTTCTCAGAGCGCGCCGATTGGCAGAAATTCAGAGCATTGTGTGTAAATGTGAAAAGGCCTTTCAAATGAGCACTGGAAGCTGAAGCCCCCAGAGACCCCTCCGGGATTCTTGGGGGAGACGTACACCCCTTGGACAGCCTGCGTTCATTTTATATCAGCGCCTAACGACCACTAACTGAGAAGTTAGAATTCCTCTAGGAAACAATGTGTTCATCTCTGTTTAATGAATGGGGAAAGGAAGCCCAGAGGGGGAAGCGGGACTAGAGATGGGCACACAGGAAGCTAAGATGGTCCTCAAGGCAGCACTCAGCAAATAGGATTCACAACCTGGTGTCTCTACTGTGCCATCTGATATCATCGTAAGAAATCTATTTGATGAGTCTGTTCAGTGCTTCCCTCAGAGCAAACGTTCCATCCACATTGATTTCATTCAATGAATCTTTAGCTTGTGTTTATAACAAGGTCTGCGGTTCAAGGAGCTTCCGAACTGGCAAACCAGCTAGCTCATCTTTTGGTCCATCTGTTGAAAGACTACACTGCCTTTTGTGGTCCTTGGGTGACCAGGCTGCTGAAGATAGGTATATCCACATTCCAGCAGCCTGTCTTCCAGAAAGATCCTTAAAACCAAGTTATAGGCTTGCTTTTTCATCCATGTGAGCCACCTGGCTCCTTGTCACCTAGCCTCCCATTACAATTGCTTTAAAAATTCCACGTTGGAGAACAGTGTGGAGATTCCTCAAGAAATTAAAAATAGAGCTTCCCTATGACCCTGCAATTGCACTACTGGGTATTTACCCCAAAGATACAGATGTAGTGAAAAGAAGGGCCATCTGTACCCCAATGTTTATAGCAGCAATGGCAACGGTCGCCAAACTGTGGAACCAAGATGCCCTTCAACGGATGAATGGATAAGGAAGATGTGGTCCATATACACTATGGAGTATTACGCCTCCATCAGAAAGGATGAATACCCAACTTTTGTAGCAACATGGACGGGACTGGAAGAGATTATGCTGAGTGAAATAAGTCAAGCAGAGAGAGTCAATTATCATATGGTTTCACTTACTTGTGGAGCATAACAAATAGCATGGAGGACATGGGGAGATGGAGAGGAGAAGGGAGTTGAGGGAAATTGGAAGGGGAGGTGAACCATGAGAGACTATGGACTCTGAAAAACAATCTGAGGGGTTTGAAGGGGCGGGGGGTGGGAGGTTGGGGGAACCAGGTGGTGGGTACTAGAGAGGGCACGGATTGCATGGAGCACTGGGTGTGGTGCAAAAACAATGAATACTGTTACGCTGAAAATAAATTTAAAAAATTTTTTTAAAAAAATGCAAAGTGCCGTGGTCTTTTAGTAGTCCAGGGGCTCCTCTACAAGATGTGTTGTTGGAAAGAACAGGTTCATCCCACTTAGTGAGGAGTCCAGCTCCAAGCAAATTATAAAGATCAGAAAAAGATGGAATTTGTATTCCACTGTCACTGTTCCCAAGGAAATGTCCTGCCTGAAATGGGAAAGACAGAGATAGAAGGAAATATCCAAGGGAAAGGTAAGAGATTGATGGATATCCTGCTTTAGGAGTATTTCAGGTCACTTGGCTGGGGTCGGTTCTAATCACTGGGATTCATTGTGACCATTCCTGAAAGCAAAAGCTGCTACTCACAGCTGTTCACTTGTGCGAGTGTTCTGCTGAAGCCTTTCCATCGGGCTGGGCAGCAGCTTAGTGCCTAAGACCCTGAACACTATGAAGATCCCGGATTCGCATCCTGGATCTACAGTCCGCAATGTGATCTGGGCGAGTTAATGAGTTTCTCCAAGCCTCACTTTACCCATCTGTACTAAAATTGGTAAGAAACCCTACCAGGAAATGGCAATAATAGTAAAACCTACCTCAGAGGTTGCAGGAAAGATTAAATGAACAAACAGTTGCAAGGCACTCAGAGGAGGAACGGGCATGTAGCGAACACACAGTAAGTGCTTCCTCGCTCCGCCTGCCGCATCTAATCCCTACAGCAATCCCCAGAGATGGGTGTTATCGGGATTGCCCTTAGTTTTCAAAAGAGGAGACTAAAGGCTTAGCAAGATCAGGAACTTGCCAAAGAATACTAGATACAGAGCTTAAGAGAGCCCAAATCTGGTCTCGAGCCATTATTTGTCAAACCCATTCATTCATTCATTCATTCACTGTTTGGGGTGGTTGTGTTTTTTTTGGGGGGTGACTCCTCTGCAGCAAGCATTGCTCTTGGCCCCAGAACTTGAACATGAACAAAACAGAAAACGTTCCTGCACTTATAACTTTTACACACTTATTTTGGTGGGGTTAGGTGGAGATAGAAATTGAACAACAAAAAAAACCCGTAGGTAAGACGACAGGTAGGGCTGAGAGTGAATCTGAGACCTAAGGCTCACCAAATACGAGAGCCCAGAAGACAGCTCTGCAGTCAGCATCCGGGTGGGATTACTGTCCTTCTTTTTATTGGTCGATTCTCTGAGGTTGATGATGGCTTTTTTATACGAAGTGTAAAAGGAGAAAACATTAACCGGTACTACAACATTTGGGGGTGGTTCTTGTTTTCCAAAGGACGGTCAGAAAAGGTCTCTCTGCCAGGTAGACACCGAGCAGGGAGCAGACAGAGCGAGGCTTTAAACCTCCCGGACATGCAGCGGAAGTGGGGTCTGGACAGAAGGGCCAAGGCTCTGAAGCAGCGCTGTGGGGGGAACGGGAGGGGACAAGTTGGGCCGCCTGTGGGGCCAGAGTAGAGGGTGAGGAAGAGAATAGTAGGAGATGAGGTGAGAATAGTTTCTTCCACAAAATGAGGAGAGAAGACATAGAACTGGGCCGATTCTCTGCCCCCGCAGTGGTCCCCACCTCTGTCTTCCCAGGAGGAAGTCTGGGCAGGCATATCTGAGGGCTCTCCTCCCTCATCAGGGGTGGTCATTTGTCTCTAGTTCCTGGGGGCCAGCGACCTGCCTGATTACCACCAACATCTTCCTGAGCCAGAGCTGGTTGCACAGGGCAGGAAGGCCATCTCCCTAGAAGCTGCCCTAGTAAACACAGAGCAATTTCAGGAAGACTCAAGTGTTAAAACCCCGTTCCTCAAGGATCATCTTCAGGTCTCGAGTCCCACCAGCCACCTACTTTCCCACGATCCCGTGAACCGTGTCCAGGTTCCAGCAGTTGCTACCTCTTGGCCAAAGGCAGCTGGCTCATCAGCCTCCCTCTAACAAGCCCTATTCTTTCATGGGCAGTCAGCGCTGAGTGTCCCTAAGAAACCTCGGACTGTCTTTGGCCAAACACAAGTGGGGGAAAAGGGGCGGGAGGGGACACACTCAAGGCGTTTGCCCTGGAGCCAGAGCTCAGGTGTTTTGACCTCACCTTGACTGAACCTGCATGGGAAGAACTCTGCGTCTCACCAGGTCTGAGATCTTTGGTTCTCGGCAGGCTAGAATGAAGGAGACAAGAGGGCATCAGCTTTTGCCATATTAAAGGCTCACGTTCATTCAGTTCAGATTCATCCCTGACCGCCCTTTCTGGACACCCCCAGAGGTCTCAGAGGGGAGGTATGCCAGCGGGTGTGGAAAGCTCCCTAGCAAAAGAGCTCACTGCCTTTTGTCAAAATTGACAACCCCCTCTGAACAACACCCATGGGGGACGCACTTCTGAAAAGCCACTCCACCTGGGTGACGTGAAACCTTGGCTGTGGGACTATCTGTTCCCACAAATGGCATCGGTGAACTTGATGGAAGGGATGGAAGGTGGAGTCACAGTCAAAAGTGAAGGTTCTAAAATAGAGCCCAACACAGGGAACTACAAGACTCCCATTTAAGACCAGATGGCAGCGTCATCTTGGGTAGTCTTGGGTAGCTGATTCCTCTAGTTCCTTCCTCTGAAATAGAGGCTCCTAATGATCATTTGAGGGCACCTCAAAGCCCAGGCTTAATTTTGCTGAAGTGTCTCTTTCTTCACTTTCCCAATCAAGCGGCCAACATTCGTCTAATTAGCAAACTAGAGAACTTTGGTTGTTATTAATTTGTAAGAGAAGAGTTGACAAAAATCTCCAAGGACATATGAAACACCGTTTCCATACTTAATGAAATCAAGAATCGGAGTCTGTGTTGGTGAGGAGGAAGGTCGCTTCTGGCTAAAGTCTAAAGTGATTTATTCCTTTCACAAACCTTCCTCTTTCATTTCTTTTCCCATGACTTGGGTTGTTGACAAACACCCAGAAGGGAAAGTGGAGGATTAAGGCAATTATCTGGATAATCTAGGCCAAGGACATGCTTTTCTTCCTAGGAAACAGCCAGATAATTGTGACCTGCCCCCAAAATACAGGGGCTGTTGACCTGGTTCAGTAAGAAACTATGCATCCCCACCGCCAAGGGGTAAGTTTGAAGGTTCTATATACAACGTTCCATGTTTTCTGGTCCCAAACCAACCTTTTCAATCTACTTCCCGGAATCCCTGTTGGCCCTACTTTGAGTTTACCATGATCCTTTCACTTCTGCCTATACCTTTTATTTTCCTTTGTCTTCTGTGACAGGAACATAGTCCCAGCTGCTCTGCACCTCTTGTGAACGCTTCCCCACCTCCCAGATTGGCTTGGCCCCCACTGGGCCACATACAACTGTCCCTATTTCAAGCAATAGTGATCATCTCTTTCTCTCAACACACACTGCTCATTCATTTCCTCTAACTCTGCCTTGAATGCTGGAGGTCTTGCCATCTTAGTAAGATGTTTTTCTTTATGTTAACATCTTAAACCTCCCACCACGCAGGCTGGCAGGGATAGTGTGCCTGTTTTGTTCTTTTATTTCCTGCGCCAACTTCCTATTTCATAGAGAGTAGATAAATGTAGCTATTTTGGACCCCACTGATGGCCTCGATTTTGACCTTGGGTTTACGTAGATAAAACCCAGCCCTGTCATCTTTTCTAAACTGCTCTGGTAATTTTCTAACTCTTCTTGATCACAGTGAGAAGCTGTGATTAGGAGAAGCAGGTCTTCTGGAGGTCCAAAAGAGAAGCATATGTTTTCAGGGATGGCTTCCCACCTAGGAGTCATAGATGGTTCCAGTGAGAACCTAAGAGGGAATGGCATTTTTTTCAGGGGCTCACACACATGTAGGGAGCTTCCAAGAGGTCCAACAACTCCATCTATGTCACAAATACTCGTTCGTTACCTTTTATGCAGATGGGCTGTTTCCCTGACCACTCTCCATTCTGCTGGCAAGTTCTCTTCTCATTGCCACTAAGAACGTACGAGTTATTACAAAAGAAGGACACGACTGTGCCAACTTTGGCATAGTGCCCATTGATAAGTCCAGGGCCTCCTGTTACCTTCTTGTACCCATTAACTGGACCCCCGGGGTCTGAGCAGTTACTTTCTTCAAGGACTAAAAGAGAAAATAAAAGGGAGAGAAATAACTATTAAAAGTGTGAAGCATTCCATTTTAGAACCGGATCTTTTCATGTTTCACTGAATTAAAAATGCAGTGATGTGGAGCCTGGCAGCCATGGTGCCCAGAGGAATCAGCAAGACAAAACTCGTAACAGAAAATGTATGTGTTAGACATGTCCTCCCCTTGTTTTAACGATCTATTCTTAAATCAAGAAGTATTTCATTCCCCATATAAATAAATTTGACACAACTAACTCTCCTGTGGTCTTGTTCATTTCTTTCTGGAGCTGTGGGAGCTGGGCAGGCCTGGACAGCAGAAACATCGCGCCTAGATTTTACAATCAGTACACAGGGATGATCGTTTTCCAGTGTCATTGTATTATCTCCTTCATTCCCTAAAGCTGGGGCAATTAAACTAGAGTCCTCAGTTTCCTATTTGTGTTGTACCCAGAAAGCAGAATTTACTAGAGACAAGGCTGCATAGACGAAATGAATTTAGATTTTATGTTTCATCTTCAGGGACACAAGTGTGCTGAAATGTATAGTTCAAAAATACCAGATGATAGAGGGGCGTCCGTGTGGCTCAGTCGTTAGGCATCTGCCTTCGGCTCAGGTCATGATCCCAGGTCCTGGGATCGGGCCCTGCATCAGGCTCCCTGCTCTGCAGGAAGCCTGATTCTCCCCCTCCCTCTGCCACTCCCCCTGCTTGTGTTCCCTCTCTCACTGTGTCTCTCTGTCAAATAAATAAGTAAAATCTTTAAAAAAAAAAAACCCAGATGATAGAAATTCAGAGATACGAAGTTCCCCTGATCTCCAAGTACACACACTTTCCCTCTAAACGTTTAACAATATTCATTACAAAGACATTTATTTTTTAAAAGAAAAAAAGATTTGAGAGAGAGACATGAGAGTGCAGGGATGGGCAGGAGAGGGGAAGTTCAAGCAGACGCCATGCTGAGCATGGAGCCTGATCCAGGGCTCGATCCCATGACCCTGAGATCATGACCTGAGCTGAAATCAAGATTCGGGCGCTTAACCAACTGAGCCACCCAGGTGCCCCCCAAAGGCATTTCTATTCTCTAACTCAGGTTGGACAGTCACACAAAGTAGAAGAGGCAACACCTGCTATTCTGAGCACTGAACAGGATACTAGACAAATCCTGGAAAGATTCCCTCACATAGGGCACCTGGGTGGCTCAGTGGGTTAAGCCTCTGCCTTCAGCTCAGGTCAAGATCCCAGGGTCCTGGGATCGAGCCCCACATCCAGCTTTCTGCTCAGTAGGGAGCCTGCTTCCCCCCCGCCCCTCTGCTTGCCTCTCTACCTACTTGTGATCTCTCTCTGTCAAATAAATAAATAAAATCTTTATAAAAAAGATTCCATCGGATAACATATTTTTCTCAAATGGATTATGGCACAATGGTGACTATTATGCCCTAAGGACACAGAGTAGGACCCCTGAGGAATTCAGTCATTAATTACTAGGTTTGGGTACCAATTGCTATCAGGCTCCCTGGTCTCTTTTTAATCATTTCTTCTAAGATAAAGTCTCATCCCTGTGAAACAGTCCCCAAGCAATGTGATCGTGCTTCTGACATGCTTTTCTTCCCATAACTGCCCCGTTACCTTTTAAGCAATGTGTGTGCTTGCCTCCAGGCAAGAAAAGAATCTCCGTCCATATAACATTTCTAAAATATTTGAGAACTAAAAATTAGTAAATTTCCCCATGGGCAACTTAGCAAGGTTGCTGATATTAACCAAATTACTGGTTTGTCTACTCTATGATTATCCACAGACCATGTGGCAGAGGATTTCAATGATATCCTGTGTGCTTTGGGGCTACTTAGTATGAGCAGTTTCCATGGTGGGAGAAAACTCCAGAACCCCATTTTAATTGTAAAAAATGGACTTCACTAAGGGAGTCTTCCAAAATACCAACATGGCCTAGGGAGGGCAATGTACTTTTTGAAATTTCAAGTGCACAGAGAAAGCCCAGTACTCCAAAAAAGTCTCTATGATGTGGTGGAGGGGAAGAGGCAGAGAAAGGAGAAAGCATTCCATATTGCTTCAGTGATGGGACTACCTTCTTTTTTGAAAACAGGTTTTATTTATTTATTTTAGAGAGAGAGAGAGAGAACAAGCACATGAGTGGGAAGAGCAGAGGGAGAGGGAGAGAGAGAATCTCAAGCAGACTCCATGCTAAGCATGGAGCCCTACACATGAGGCTCAATCTCATGACCCTGAGATCACAGCCTGTGGCAAAACCAAGAATCAGTTGCTTAACCGACAGAGCCACCCAGGTGCCCCTGGACTACCTTCTTAGGCAGAGGCTCACTGAATACTAAACACGTAGCCCAAAAAACAAGCAGCAGGAGCCCACAGCTGCAACCATCTCAGAAACATGGTGTGTCATACCTGCAAGTTTTAGAAAATGGAATTCACTGCCAACATCAAAACCAGGAGATTGCACATAAAAATCTGTATTACTGGCTTCTGAAAAAATTCAGATATGGCAACCCTGGGTCTGTATGGCCACATGGCAATAATCAGCTGCCACTGAGAAGTGGCCGTCTGCTGGCCCTGGGGCTGCAGGCTTCCCTTGGCCACAGCCCCTGCCTGCTGCCTGGCCCAGGCAGGGCTAGACTCTGTGGTCAGTTAACCTCACAAAGAGCTATGCTCTGTGCAATGCAAGCTGAGTTCCTCCTCCATTTTGAGTTTTATTTGCCAGAGCTCATGGCTAAGAAAAATTCAGGTGATACTCAAGGCCAGTCCTGAAATACTGAAAGAGAATAAACTACACTCCAGCCACGCTGGCCTCAGCAGAAGGTAAGCAATCCCTTCTACTGTGAGCCTGAGAGATGGGCTTTCCTTCTTTTGGAAGTAAGGACTCTATGGTCCTCCAGGCTCCTGCCCTATGTTTCCTAAGTGCAGAATTCTTGAGGATCCTATTGCTAACTGCGTTTAATATGGGTTTAACCATCAGGAACGCTGGAGAGTTTACAAGCCTTTGGAGGTAACAAAGCCTTAGGACAATTCAGGTTATCTGTCTTTCTCCCTGATGAGGCCTTAAAAAGAAAGTTAAAGAGAAACTGAGTCAGGATGTATAAACAAGTCTGCCCAAGGCTGGGGAATTTTGCCCTGTTTCTAGAATTCTTAGATGCCTACTCTTTTATAATGAGACATGTCTGAAATCAGGTCACGTGTGTACATTTCATGCAGCACGTCTTTACTTCCAACTCTCAGAGAAGCTATGATTAAACCAACAGTGCACCTTAAACTTAATGAGATCTTAGAATGGAGAACTGTTATTTGATTTTGAGTTATTGCTTCCTAGTGCCGAATGATGCTTCCGAGTTGGGGTCCAATGGAAGGTAAGGCTATGCGGCTGGGGCACGTGGCCGGCTCAGTCACAAGGGCATGGGATTCTGAGCTCAGGATTCTAAATTCTAGGCCCACATTAAGTGTAGAGATTACTTAGAAACAAAATCTTAAAAAAAAAAAAAAACAACGTGGCTAAAATTTAAGAGAAACACAGGCAAGAGAAAGAGATTTAGGAAGGATTCAGATGCTATCGTTGTCAGACACTACTTGAAAATAAATATGCTGAGCATGCTCAAGGAAATAAAACAGAAAACTGAGAACTTCAGTATAACACTGGAAACCTTAGAAACTAACCAAAGGAGCAATCTAGAATTGCAACGTGACAATGGCAGAAATGTAAAGCTCAGTGGGTAAGTAGAACGGCAACTCACATACAGCTCATGCATATTAATAGGCGGATACATAACTTACAAGAAAGAATTCAGAATGAAGCCCAAGAGTTTAAAAAGTGGAAAATGTACAGGAAAATGTAAAGAAACAGTGAGAAGGTTAATAAAAGCATGTACCTGACATTCCAGGAAAAAGGAATGGAGTAAAACCAGCAGAAAAAGTCCCTCCAACTGATAAAAGACATCCACCTACAGATCCCAAGACAGGGAAATGTGAAGAAAACCGCACAGAAACCTATTACCCAAAACTGCTAAAAGCCAAAATCAGAGAAAAAAATGTTAAGCTGCCAAAGCTGGGAGAAAAATGGACGGAGAGAAACATACTTTGAGATAATTATAGTCATTATCTCCAGCTTGTAACGTCAAAATGATTTTTGCCTCTTTATACTTTTTTCCCTCTGTTTGATAATCAGAACATGTAACCATAAAATTTTGTTGTTTGTTATTTTTGTGGTTGTTCGTTATTTTCAATTTTTAAAGTAGCAGTCAAAATGGTTTGGGTCCTCCCTGCTCAGCCCATAAACCTAGCCTTCAGTCTGCTATGCACGGTTTTTGACGTTCCCGTACCCTCCACACTGTGGGCATCTCATTACCATCATCATAGAGTAATCCAACTTCTCTCCAGCTCTGATGGGAATGAGCTCTTTCACTAGACTCTGGGGGACAAAGAACGGCTGCCAGGATCAGAAGACACAGGTTCAAATAATTATTTGGTTCCCAGTGTCCAGAGTAAGTACACAGTAGGTCTTCAATAAATACTTGTTAGTAGATGGAAGGGGTAAAGGGTAAAATGCATTCATTCTGGTTCTGGTTCTCCCATGAAACAGAGCATGGGAAAATTACATAATTCTCCAAACCTTGCTTTTCTGGTCGGTAAAACAGGATAATAACACTCAGCAGGCTGAGCTGGTTTTGAGGAATAATTTACATAACACGTAGTCTCCTTTACCCCTGTTTGCCTTTATTTACAAAGCACCCAACTTCTTTGAAAAATCAATTCCTCAGGGCACCTGGGTGGCTCAGAGGGCTGAGCCTCTCCCTTTGGCTCGGGTCGTGATCTCAGGGTCCTGGGATGGAGCCCCAAGTCAGGCTCTCTGCTCAGCGGGGAGCCTGCTTCCCTCTCTTTCTCTGCCTGCCTGCCTACTTGTGCTCTCTCTCTCTCTCTGTCAAATAAATCAAATCTTAAAAAAAAATCAATTCCTTGGAGTGCCTGGGTGGCTCAGTGTTAGGTGTCTGACTCTTCATTTCGGCTCAGGTCATGATCTCCGGGTCCTGGATTGAGCCCTGTGCCGGGTTCCTCACTAAGTCAGCTTGAGGATCCTCTTTCCTTCTCCCTCTGCCCGCCTCCCTACCCCAGCTCATACTCTCTCTCTCTCTAAAATAAAAATAAATAAGCCTTAAAAAAAATCAATTCCCCAAATTCATACACCTTAAAGAAAAACCCACAAGGAAATCTAAAGTGCTATTATTGGGTCTATTTGGATATAAAACAAATAATGAATTCTGGAACACTGAAAAGAAATTTAAAAAAAAAAAGAAGAAGAAGAGGAGAGTTCTCACCAGAAACTAACCATGCTGGCACCCTGATCTCAGACTTTCAGCCTCCAGAACTGTGAGAAAATAAATTTCTATAGTTTAAAAATCAATCAACCAATCAATCAATTAAATAAATCAAATAAATCAAATATTCCACTCTCTTTTCTGGCCTCTTGGTAATGTCTATGCATGATGGGCTTCCAGACCTGGACTCAGGGTGCTGACTTAGACTGCCGAGTATCAGCCACAGTCTCTGAACACTCATCTCTCTTAATCCTGCAAAATGAAGCCTTAAAATTGTATTCTTGTATCAAACCTCACCAGGCATCATTCCTCTTCCCTCTCATTTATTTCCCGTACTTGCCAAAGCTGTGCACTCTCCAAGGATGCTTTTAAACAGTATTCTAAGACATCCTCTGCACATCTCTTTCTCTCCTGTTTTTTTTGTTTGTTTGTTTGTTTGTTTTTTGTTTTTTGGGTTTTTTTTTATTTTATTTATTTATTTGACAGAGATCACAGGCAGGCGGGGGGTTGGGGGGAAGCAGGCTCCCCACCAAGCAGAGAGCCCAATGTGGGGCTCGATCCCAGGACCCTGAGATCATGACCTGAGCCGAAGACAGAGGCTTAACCCATTGAGTCACCCAGGCACCCCAACTCTCCCAGTTTAGATGCTGACCTGCTGGGTCCTCAGACCACCTGCATCTCATCAAAGCCTGCCCCCCAGGGTTAGATTTCAAAAACTCTCTATTCCCCCTGTGGGTTCTCTTTTTAGAATACTTTGTGTCCCCCCATTAAACAGATCCTTGATTCCTTTCTATCTGATTTTTCAAGGGCTTCATGCTTCCTTTCTCCCCAGCAGGATGGACGTTTTCACACAAAGCCAAGTGGGTATGTTAAGGAGCTGCACCCCTGGCCTGAAGGAGAACCCAGCTGCTGCTTTGCTAAGTAAAATATTCCAGGGTTAATAATAATAGCACATTGCTCTGGTCCTTTCAGGACCCAGCCTTGGGACATCAACACATTAAGCTTCGCAAGCCTTTACACGCCCTCTCATGAACAGAAATAGTACTTGGGGGGTGCATTCTTGTTTCCAATAAACATTTAAAAAACGACTCTCTAGCTGTCTTCTTTTTTTCTCAAGGTGACAAGATGAGGTGGTTCACTGTGATGCCACTTTACTGAAAGATACCTGGGGGCTTCGAGACGGCCCTTATAGTGAAAGCTATTGGTGCCCCATCCATATCCTTTCCCCAGGTCAGCTTCTACACATGAACCTGGCACCTGCCACCTTCGAAGACTGCCCTTGGGCATGGGAACCACCTTGCCTATATGAAGAGCTGAAAGATGCGAAGATGTTCATCCCCTCATACCCACCCCAGGGTTGCCCATAGATGACGACAGAAAGGTGTATAAATAGCTCAACTCCTGTTCCTCAAGGCATCATTTACACTCCCCAGCACCCTACCCCGGATTGGACTGAGTCTGGGAGTTGAGTCGAAATCACTCTTGCTTGGTTTCCTCCTCTTTCCCATCTTGCTTCCCCAACTCCCTCACTGGTTGATCTTGAACCTCCTTTCAGAAACCATTTGGGCCCAAATGCTTGGTTCAGTGACTGGCCTGAGGAACAAACTAAGCAAGGACAGTGCTATTTTCTTAGCCCTGGGCTTCAGAGCCCCTTGGGCCTCCCCATGGTGGCACTCCTGGTGGTGGGTGGGGGGGGCAGGGTGATAAGACACCAGAGGAGCGGTCTTCTCAGTCCCGGGCATGAAGCTCTGCATGCCTTTCAGCTCCTGGCAGATCCTGACAAGGATGATTGCTGGGGCATCTAAAGAGATCAGATCTCATCAGAAGAGCCTGCAGCCTCCACAGTGCTCTGGCTGCCGGCCAGCCCCACCCCACCCCAGCAGGGATCAGGCGCTCTGTGATACCAGGCTTCTCCAGGCTAACCAGCGCGGACCCAGAATCCACCAGGTGAAGATTCGGTGCTGTCTGGGTAAAACCAGCAATGGTTTTACAACCCGAAGGTACAGAGGAGGCCCCAACAACAACAGACTGAACTTCTCACAAGTCTGAATTATGGATCTTAGACTTGGATCGAAAATGACATAAAGCAAGAAAAGTTACATCTTTCTCTCCCCTGGCGGGTACACTAAGATTAATACTGGATAGAAGGTAGGCGAGCTGAGCAGGTCCAGAAGGTCTACAGGGAATGGACATGATGATGATGGAGACATCTGAGAGTATGTCAAGATAATGTGGAGACATTTCTAGGAAACGCGGTTCTTCGGTACACACAAATAACTCCACTTTTTTGTGCTCTCTGATCAGTCAATTATACCGACTATGACAAAAGGAAGTCCACGCTCTTTATCCCTAATTTAGGAAGTGGACCCACCTCCCCATCCCCTTCATTATCGCAGCTGATCAAGGGCATGACTATGAAAGATGAAACCATTAGTGAAGGGCCAGGAATATTTCCTCAGGTTGGGACCACACACTTTCTAACCCGTGTCTGAAAAATGCTAGGCGGCAGAGTTTGCTCAACTCCTTCAGAAGATTACAAGTCCTTCAGGAAATATTATGGGCTTGTCTTCACAAACACCACTGGAGTCTCCACTCACTTCCGCCACTCCACCCAATAAAGAGCTGGGCCGGTTCTTAGGCACACACACTTGTGTGTGTGTGTGTATGTGTGTGTGTGACACAGAGAGAGAGAGAAAGAGAGAGAGAGACTGAGAGAGAGAGAGTGCTCATGAAAGAAAGAGCAAGATTTCGATTCTCGGGTCTAACACTGGATCTTCTAAAATCAACAATACAATCCTATTTTGAGCGTCCTTCAGACAACGCAATCCAAATATATGTTATTCAGCCCTGCTCCAAGGCTTACCTAATACTGTAAAGAAACAACCAAATGCTGATCTAGCTGACCTGAGTACCAGCCCTCTATGAAGTCAGCCCCTCAAAGAGATATTTCTGGGAGGTACTTTAAGCTGAGTTCCCCCAGAAGCAGGCTGTGAGACAGAAATTTGAATGCAAGTAGTTTGTTTAGGTGGGAATCCCAGGAAGGACAAACAGTAGTGAGACAGGGAAATTCACATTATCAAGAAAGTTACCACGGAGGGCCACGGAGGGTCAATGCCATTGGGAAACTAGTAAAGACACAGTGGAATCTGCCTCCGACTTATCCTACCCAAGGATCAAGGGGTAGGAGCTATTACCTACCAAATGCAATCAATCATTTGTGGAAGGATGATGGGATTGACATTAATTCCTCAGCACCTCCTGTCTGCCCACATACATGAGCCAGTGGGCTTTGGGAGCCCAAGAAAATCCTGAAGCAGAGTACAGGCGTATGGGGTTGGAAGCCAGCGGGGCAGCATACATGTTAATGGTACAAGTGTAATAAAGCCCAGCTACCTTTATTTTTTCAGGAGCAGCAGAAGGTGGAAGGATCTAGCCTTTAGAAATATTTGGTATAAAAAGAGATTACATTTGTTATTTACAAGACAGAAGTGGAAAACATTTCCCCAGCACCCATGCGTCTTCAGATAAGGAGAAAGGAAGGAATAGGGGTTGTAATAAAATGGGTCATATTTGCATCTCCTGCTGAACTTGTGTTCACTTTCACTTAATATACAATGAGAGCCACACCATCTAAGGCATTTCTCTGTTTGCCTTTGCTGCCAGAAAATTCAGAATCAGAGACAGCCAAGGCCGATCATTTCACTGGATGAAAACATGGAAACACCATTTCACACCCTCGTGTGAATATTCTCTTTCGCTCGTTCTTGCCCTGCTTCTAAATCATTTTGATTCCTTGTAATTACTATTACTCATACTCTTCTTGTCTTCAGAAATGGTTTGATGTCATTTACAAAACTGCACATCAAAAAACGTACATTTCTTTTCTGGATATGCATAGGAAGGAAATACTTGTGGAAGCCAGACAGCCCCCCGATTAAAAAAAAAAAAAAAAAACTAAACCAGGGTGCTACTTTGTCTTTTTAATAAGAGCTGAAAGATTATCTGAGAATTTTGGCAAAGGAAACAGATCCAAAGTCAACACAATTTGTGACCCCTTACCTAGCTGGTCTTGGGGGCTGGGCGATGGGGACATGTTGGTCTCAATTCCTAACACACTCTGGTAAACACCCATTCTCACAGGTCACCAAAATCAAGGAACCAGTTTGTGACAGAATTTCCATTCTGTTTGGAAAAGGCATTAACTTTCTGACTGGGGCTTTGTTCATTCTAGAAACCTGAATGAACATGAGAGCAACACCCAGAGACAAGCCCTGGGTGGACCCCCTCTCTTCCTCACTTCTCCTGTTCAGCTTATATTTGAGTGTAGTGCCTTTGGGCCAAACCCATTATCTTTCACCTCCACAAAGGTCTCCCCCACCAGGCATAATGACACCAATAGGAGTCCCCACCACAAACCCTTTTTATCTCTTTCCAGCGCATGGAACGCTGTCCCCTGATGCTACCCAGCCCCCTGTGGGTGCGAATGAGACCGTATCCATGCGAAATTAGCTTGCGTGGCACACACTGCTCTTTCTTCACCTGGTGGCAATTTGAAGGCCGAGGCTCATATTTAGCTATTTGATCTTAATCAGTATTGTCCTTGGCCCCTGGTACACTATGTCTTTCGGACACCACTTTTCCGGTGTTTGGATGGCCTATTTACTAAGACAGCAGACACTGCCTGTGTCTAAGAGACAGGTCAACTTTGAAAAATGTTTAGAAAGTACTGGCCGTTTTACTTGTGTTCAAAATCAACCTGACATCCTCATCTGGTGGAGTTAGTGAGTAACCTACGTATTTGGGTAGAAACTTAGCTGCCCTCCCCTAGTGGGCCGGGCCGGTGACAGTCTTCCCCTAATCTCAGGTTTCTGAGTCAGCTACTGGGGATGAGGTGGGAGGTGGATAATAATGCTAAACTACTAGAGGAAATGTCCCCCTGCACTGTTTATAGTCAGCTTTTCAAAATAAAAGAACTTCGCAGCATGGAAATCATGGAAATCAGCTTGAACGAGGCAATCGTGTTCTGTTTAGCCTTGGGGATGGAGACAATGGGCTGCTGAGCCCATCTGAGTGCCGAGAGACTTTGCCCTCTTAGTCATGCTCATCACCACCATCATCACCACCAAGGCTTTCCTAGAGGAAGGTGTGGCCAAGAACCATGTGGTACGTGACCTCTCCTCTGCCCTTGAGAAAGGCTGAGACTGGAGTTGTTTTATGTTTCTGCCAAATAGAAGGAAAAAAATATGCTGTATAGCCCTGCCTTATTTCCCCACGGCCTCGTGCCTACCAGACACTCAACACTGTTTGGCTAGATGGATCTGTCAAGTGGCGGGGGTCACAGTACCTACCCTGTAGGGATGCTGAAACGATGAAATGAGACAATGTCACAGAAAGCACACAGCCTGGCCTCCACTGGGAACAGAGACGGTAGAAACTACTGTTGTTGTTTTCAGTACCTGGATGCCAGCAGACATGTCTTCTGTTTTGTAGAGAGGAAGGTTTCCTCTTCCGAAGCAGGGTGACAGAAGGTGGTGAACTCCCCAGGAGGCAGGAGCTTTTAGAGAAAAGCGGGGGGCCCTCTAGCTTCTGTCAAGGGGCTGGTGTCCATCTCACGATCCGGGAAGGCAGGGATGTTTGTCCCCAGCAGAAGTTCGTTCTGCTTTGCTGTCACGTTCTCCCACTCTCTGCACCCTCCAGCTTCTCCCCTCCGTGGCAGCCAGCCCACCCCTGCTCTAATGGATTACCTCTTCACCCAGAACCAAAATAAAATCTGCCTCCGGCGTTAGGTCCCGCCTCGTTGACCTCAGCTGCCAAAGCAAAAGCCAAGAGGGCCCTGTCAGGGGCAGGCAAGTGGAAGGAAATTCTTAATAAAACGATGTGGGTCTGGGCCTTGCCAGTCTGAGGGGTGCTCCATCCCGAGCCCGTGGAGAAGTCAGGCTGGAAATTTCACAGTGCAGCATCCCAGGTCCTCTTATTATCTGCTGGGATGGTGTCCATAATGAAAAGGATTGCTGACTCGCCAAACGCACCCGTCCTATACCAAGCACCAAGCATCCCAGAATGGGGTATAGCAATGCTTTGTTAAGAGGCTCAAGGCCCGTGGAGCCCATCAGGGTTAATGCTAAAATGTGACTTCATCGAGGCAGACTCAGGCTCACCCAGCAAGGAATGACCCAAACCAAAAGGCAACGCGTCCCCTGAATTATCAAGCAAACAAATGCCTTGATACCTGTATAAAGGCAGCCTCTGCTGTATTCAGTAATAGCTCTTGCTTTTCAAATCTTAACCTAAATGAGATTGCCTCCCTCTAAATACACCACGAAGAATGTCAGAGATTCATTTCCGTGATAGGGAGGGAAGTAGAGGGGAGGCTTGGGTGTAAGGAGGCATATGAAAACGTAGCTGTCCATTAGCTCATAGTCTTCTTGGGGCTCCTCCAATTTCTGAAGCCTCTGGACTATCAAGTACTTGGTAACAGCTACGGATTCCCCAGGACTCTTCTATGGGATTATCTCTCTACCTCTCATGCCATCTCAAGCCAGTCTGCTCATTCTCTTTGTTGCCATGTCCCTCTAATCAAACATCTCAGGGATAGTCTGGAGCACCAGTTTCCTACATGACCATCAGGAGACAGACATATAATCCACCCCATGTTAAATGAGGGACTTCTGAAAAACCCCATGAGAAAAAGGGAGGCCAACCAGATAACATGATGCTTGGGCAACCCACCATGGAGTGTCCAAATCCAGTCCCTCACAGGCATTACTCCTTCATCATTTCTTATAGCCCCATCTCTGGGCTGCCCTGGTTACAAAGGCTCCCCTAACATCATGCCCAGTGGGGGTGTCTTCTCCTGGGATCTACGATTCCTCATGACAATGACATTGGCAGTGTCTACTTGCCTGTTAAAATCAGATCCTTCCTGCCTGTACCCAAGTGCCATGGTAAGCAAGACTTAGTATCCAGCAATGACCTGCAAAATGCAGTTTACAGAGGAAACTGAGAAAGTTGAGAGGAGAATTTTCCTAAACCCAGGAACCCCAAGAAAAGTGTGTCATAATCATCTAGTCTGTAGGAACTGGTGTTGTTCCCCCAACCCCTTATCTGGAGAATCCCCTACTTTCTGCCAAACTTTCAATGGCCATAGCAAGGGAGGCGAAAGAGGATAGTATGCAAAGTGAAATAAGACCAAGAAAGACCAATACCACGAGGTTTCATTCAGATGTGCAATCTGAAAAGCAAAACAAATGACTAACAAAACAGGTCATGATCCCAGAGTCCTGGAATTGAGCCCCACATCGGGCTCTCTGCTCAGCAGGGAGCCTGCTTCCTCCTCTCTCTCTGCCTGCCTCTCTGCCTACTTGTGATCTCTGTCTGTCAAATAAATAAATAAAAGCTTAAAAAGGGGGGGGCAGAAACGGACCTATAAACATAGAGAACAAAGGGGTGGTGGCCAGAGGGAAGGAGGCGGGGGATGGGCTAAATGGCGAAGGGGCGTGGGAGACCCAGGCTCCCAGGTAGGAAACGGGTAAATCACAGGGATGAAAGGCACAGAATACAGCCAGTGATACGGTCACAGAGGGCAGCTACAGTAGCAGGGAGCCTAGCATAACCTAGAGAGAAACTGAGTCACTACGTCCTACACCTGACACTAATGAAGCATTGTGTGTCAACTGTACTCCAAAAAGAAAAGTAATGGCTCCTGGGACTCAACTCAGCGCCTTACATGTAAGGATTATTTCATTCCGTTCCCCACACACGCTCTGAGAAATATGTGGTATTATCTTTCTGAACTTTATAAATGGGGAAACTGAGGCCCGCTGGAGGGAAACGGGCTGCTCAGGTCATCTGGCTGGTAAACATCAGGCTGAGAGTCAAACCCAGGTCTCTCTGCCCAGAGAGCCCTAGCTCTTCACCCCAGGACGTACCATCCCACTACGGACAAAGAGGCTCCTGTCCTCTGTAAATTAAGGCTGAGACTGGCCCTTGGAACGGTGTGAAAGCCAGGACACAGTTCGTGTTTACAACGCCGCTCCTGAGAGCTCTTAGGACAATCCGCACGCATCCCACCACAGCCCGTCATCTCCCGTCTGCAACAGGAGAGGTGATCTTGACCCACTGGCGGCCTCGGCGCATTCCCACTGGGCCAGGGTTACGGTTCCCATGAAAACCCCGAAGTTCCTAATCACTTATTCTGATGAGAAATGCGGTTGCCCCTTTGAAGCTAAAGTATAAAGTGAACCCCTCCTCTGGGGCTCTTTCTTCCCAGTCCTTGGGACAGGCTAGTGGGAAACCTGACGCTCCAAACCCCAAAGGAATCCGGATTCCCCAGTGTTCTTTAATTGGTGGAAGCCGATTTGTTTTGTTCAAGGCGCGTCAGAGCCTGCAGTGTGAGCTTTGTGCCCCAAGATTTAGCCCGTTTCATCGTCCTTCATTAGGATGCAAGGGAAAGCCCAGGCATTGATAACTGGGCCAGGGGAACAAAGGCAACATGGAAACTGGAGCGGGGCAATGAATCCCTCGCTTTCCACTGGTACAAAACAAGATTCCCACCATTTACTCAAGAACTTATTTTGTCCTTGTGTCCATACAAAGAAACAGGAAACTTCAGAGAGGAGGAAAAAAAAAAAAAAACAACTTGTGGGGGAACCCGTGGTTCCTTACACGGTGGCCCAGGGAGGTTGGGGTCACCGAGGGTGCTGGCAGGAGGCTAGCTTGGCCCCAGAGCTGAGGAGGGGCCAACTCCCTGTTTTTTGCTCTCAGAGGAGGTCACCTGGGAGCAGAGGAAGGTTGCTCCCCCTTGGGAAACACCAGGAGGAGAGATCTGGGGTAGCAGCGATACAGACCGCACTGGGGATCGTCAGCCTCTTGATGACCAAATGAGCCAGACCTGTGCAGGTCGCTTCTTCCTCCTCCTTTACTACTCCAGGGAGTCCGGGCACCAGACCTTCCCTCAGACCCATTCACCTTCCTTTGAAAATAAGTCCATTCTCAACTTGACAAGAAGAGACCCTCATCTCTCAAATGTGAGTTCTGATTCTTATTTTGAGGGCCGGTGATTGTAACGGCTCATCTTGTAAACTGGTGAAGCCTTTTGGGGACCATTTCGGCTGTTCCTCTTCAGAGTTTAAATTTATGGACCCTTTGAACTAACAGTTCAACATCCAGAAATTTCTCTTACAAAAATACCTCTAACACATGAATCAAGAAATCGGTGTTAGGATACTCATCGCTCCTTTCTTTAGAGTAAGAAATTAAGTATGGGATCAAGTCCATCTTAAGGGATTAGATGAGCGTATGTGATGGTATACACATCCCTACAGGGGAATACTCAGAAAATCACTTGTTTTTAATGAAGTAAGCCAACATGGACTGGCGTGGGGAAAATGTCCTTGAGGCAGGGACCGAAAACAACAAGTTGAAAAATTGCCTGTATACTTTAATCCACTTTTGTCTGAAACCTGGTTTCTCAAATTGGGCATGGCTGACTCTTGGGCCAGATAACTCTCTGGTCTGGGTCTGCATGGCTGGCCTCCACCCTCTAGATGCCAGAGGTAGCCTCCCCACCTTGCAATGAGGACAATCAACAATGTTTCTAGATGTTGCCAAAGGCCCCTGAGGGCCAGAATAGGAGCTAAAATCCCAACAAAGAATCGGTGATTTAAGATACTGATTTATCAACAACTTGGGTTTGCACATCATAGAAAAAAGTCCAGCAGGACCACAATAACAGTGATTCCACTGGGAACCAGGATGGGTCAAGGGAAATAATGTGTTTTTTCACTTGATATATTGCTGGACTGTTTGATTATTTTTAAACATATATCTTTCTTCTGTAAGTAAGCAGAAAATCTATTTCTATTCTAGTCCCACTCACATTCTTAAATATATACTGAGAAAAGAGTGAGAAAAGCTTAAACCAAGAGACAGAGAATCGCGATTCTCTTTGGAAAAGAGCGACAGGCAGAGCTTACCTGGGGAGGAAAAGTCCTTTGAGAGGACTAGATAATGGGACACACTGACATGCCCAGAGCTTGTCAATTGTTCAGCTGGAGAGAACCGTGTCTGGGAAACAGTGAACAGTATGGGAACTGTGAAATTCTAGCCTTGAGTTTTGAAGCTGATGGGGACTGGTGACTTGTGTTCTCTGTTTTATCTGCTAAATCCTTTATCTGCTAAAAGGAACATCCATCCACCTTCCTACAAGACTTCGGGAGGGCAGACCGTTAAGGCAGCATCTATGAAGCAGTTCCCCCCATCAGATCTGGTACCGCTTCAATAAAAGATGGAATTCTCATTCATATTTGATTTGGTGCTTTTAAAGTGATTTTGTAAAACAAATGCCTGGTTCAATTTGGGCTTTTTAAAGTTTAGAGAATCCCAGAATACTCGAGTTTCTTGTTCATTTTGAAGCAATTTCCTCCAGGGATCTTTTTCCAGTTCAGTGGTATCCTCATGAAGAAAACAACAAAGTAAATATCACCCCCCCAACACTTCTGTTTTTCTAGCTAATAGGTTACTCTAGAAAACCACTAAGGTTTTGGTTTACAGTTTACAAGGTAAACTGCCACAGCCAATTTTCGTGATGCTTCCCTTATTGAGTTAGCTGGAACTCCTTCTGAATTTCCTAGAAGGAAAAACAAATCTAAATCTTATAAAAAATAATAAAACATTTGGTCCCCCACATGAATGTCAGCAAATGATCAGATATCCACCACCAATACCCTCACCTAGTTACAACTACAAGACACTAAGGGAATTTTGGTTTTTGAGTGACGGTTTAAAAAGTGGCTAGAGGGAGTTCTCTTGTCCATCTAGGCTGGTGTTCTGAGACCAGAAGTGATTTGAGACAGTTCATGACTCAGGTTATGAATCAGCTCATAATGACACATTTTACATTCTTTTTCATTACCCATGTTTGCTTTGTTTTCCTTTGTTCTCTGGATGGAATGACAATGCTAAGAAGTCAATGTTTGACTTGTAAGCAACTCCTTAATATTTTAGTCACAACTTTTGATCAATTTCTCTCCCTGCCGCCACCCCCCATTCTTTACCGCTGCCCTGATTTGACCCAGCTTCTTAAAGCATTTTGGCTTATTTGGTGATATTTCACTTGTCTCCAATTTCACCTTGTTTTTCAAAGCTCTAGTTATTGTGCAATCAGTTAGTTCATCAAGAAATTAAGCCTCTCCCTCCCCTCCTTTTATTCTCCCTCTAAATTTAAAGGGTAAAGCCCAGGATTTGCCATTGTCAAGATTCCAGATTCGCTCTATACACACATTTTTAAAACAAAGAGAAAGCAGCATTTCTCTTCTCTGCCTTGCACACAACATAGCAGATTCAAACAAGGCAGGAACCATGAAGCAGAACATCTTTTTCTAAGCACCGGGCATAACCACACCAGGTCGGCTGCACCAAGCCGAAGCAAGGGATGCTTTCGGAAGAATGCAGTGACACACCCGGGGACACACTGGTGACACCCTGGCTTCCGTCTGCCTTGTTTACAAGGAAAAGTCATGAAATTGACTGAAAAATAAGCGAGAAGTATAGAATGCTACCAGACCAGGATGTCTTACAGAATGACCCCGAAGTACCTATGTATGATAGTTATGATAGTAGCAGACTTGCTGGTGATCTGCCCTCAGATGCTCCTTGCCTTCCCCATCCTCCACTCTACACTGTTTTGCTTCCAATTGCCTTCACCTGAGATCTCTTTGATTATTCAAGGATTTACTGGAACCACACTGCCCACAGGTGTAGTAAGTCAGGCATGCTCTCCTACTCACCCAGGGCAGCTCTTGGCCAATGGCTGGTCTCAGGGAGGCTATGAAAGCACAGCTGCCTTGCTACAAAGCCAGGACACACTCAGAGATGTAATTTACATGCCAGATTCCACTGAGGCTGGATTTTGCCTGAAATCACACCTTTGCTTGGCTTCCCTCCCTTCCCAGCCCAGCTTCCCCACTCTCTTGCCAGCATCTCTGGGACCGTGTCCTAATATACCACCTGCACCCACACTCATCACTCAGGATCTGCTGGGGGAAAACCCTACCTAGGTTCTTATCTGTCCTTCTTTGCCTTGCCCCCAAATTTTCAACCTTCTCATTCTTCTGCCCATCTCCCTCTGCACTGAGAGCTATAGTTCATGACATCTGTGTGAGGTCTTAAATCTCTGTTAGAACATGTGTCACATCCAAGGCTTGGTTACCAGAGACCCCTGAGAAATGACTTCCGGTTAGTGCTGAGTTCCTCTATGCCAATGGCTTCAGACCACGCAACAACATCCCAGAGTCTATGAATGCTACCCTGGGGCAGACCTCCAAATTTCAGATCTTACCATGGACAGGGAGTTCAGATGAGAGCCCCAGGAGCCTCTATGATGATGGCTTTCTCCTGTTGGCCCTTCTTCCATGTTTTTGAGCTCTGAATATGATCTGAGGCCATCAAAGTCATATTTTTTGAGGGGTATAAGCAGCAGGGGAGGTCTGGAAATGTCAATGGGAAGACCTGGGTGGTTCCAGACACCCTGAGTCAGAAAGGCTGCCCAGCCCCGAGAAACCCTCGATGGGATTGTCCACATTATGTGCCACCCTGGACAGACCAACCTAATCACCAACAATAGGCTTCTCAAGTTCCCAGAGCCCTCTCCATGCCAGCCCCATGGACACCCTAACTCTCACTCCAGAGGCATACTCACGATTTTCACAGCGCTGCCCGGTGTAGCCTGCCAGGCAGGCACACTTATAAGATCCGGTTTTGTCAAGGAGGCAAGTACCATCATGGAAACAGGGAGAAGAGGAACATGCTGTAAGAGAAAAGGCAATTTCCCTCAGGGTCATTGAGCGGTGAGGTAAATTTCTTCAAGCCCGGAGCCTTGACCAGAGTCTTTCGCTTGCCTATTCAAGTCTTCATCTTACAATACTTTCTTTTACTGGATTCCTGTTAGCATTGTTTGAGAATGCCTAAAACAGGTAGGTATCTCGTTATTTGATATTTTTGAGGGCCCCAGAAGTATGGTCCTATAGTCGGAAAAGTCTAACGCCAACACAAATAGGTACACCACGTGATTAGGGCAGAGGCACGCCTTTACCCCTCCCATAAGGACTCCAAGAGAAAAGGGTTAGCAGAGGAAAACGCATGGGATATACACCCTGAGGGCTGGGATTGGGTAGGCAGGTGTGGAGGAGTTCACCTTAGCATGAGGTAAAAGCCCAAGTATAAGCACATGAACGGGGTGTCTGAGGAACCGGAAGTGCTACCTTCTACTTGACAACACAGACCAGCATTTCCCAAAGTTCTCTGGCAGGGGCTGAGAAGCCCCCTTCCAAGGAGGAAGAGACCCTCCTGACCCTCCCAGTCCCAGGGTCACAGGCTGGTGAGCCACTACTGCTTCTCCTGGCTTCCCTGACATCCAGCCTTGCTGACTGCCACCAGGATCCCCATACGTGCCTCAAGTGTGCCCTTACCCATCTGTGGCTGGCCATGTATTCCCAAGGGTAAGGACCAGCCACAGGCTGACCCAGCTCCCCATACCACAGCATCACAGCCACCAGAACCCTCAAGCCTGCACAGCTCCACAGGGGACATCCTCTGAAGACAGCGGGCCCATAGATGAGCAGCAACGGCTGAGTGCTCACGGGAGACAGTCTAAGGGAAAGGCAGGTGGGGTGGGTGGGGAGGGGCATCTGCTGAAAGGACAAGGCTGAAGAAGGTTGACCCCAACCACACCTCCCCATCCCATTGCTGCCACTGCCTTTCCTGAGGCTTTGGTATCCCACCTTCCGTAGGAAGCCACAGCAATCAAAATACCACTACAATGCCTAACTGGGTATTTAAAAAAAAAAAAACAAAAAAAAAAACAGAAGTTGAAGCCTGAGCTTGGTCTGGAAAGCCAGATCCAGTCCAATCTCAGAACAGCGAGAGCTGAGTGTCCTTCCCTAGGATTGCATGTTTTGCTAATTTTGGTCCGATCCTACTTCCTGATGTGAACAGGGCAGGCATTCAAGTCAGGCCTAGAGCTACTCACAAAGTGAGTGCCATTTACCACCAAGAAAAACACTGTTAATGCCTGTTTTGCAAATAATGGGGGAGGCCCAGGGCACCCCAGTGGTTGGGCAGCTACGGAGCATGTCCTATGTACCAGACACTGTGCCAAGCTCTTCATCTCCTTCGTCTCCCAGAACCTCCTTACTGGATCAGGATCTATGCTTTCTTCCTTACTCGCCAATTGGGAAACCAAGGCCTGGGGAAGTTGAAGAATTTACTCCAGGTCACACAGCTTCATCTGCCAGAGCTCCAAAGCTAATGCCCTTAAACAGGAGAGGCCTCCTAGGCTGAGCCAACTGCTTTGTGACCTTGGACACACGGCCTGGCCTCCCTCTGCTCCAGCGTGTGTACAAAGGCATCCATAGTAACTAGCTAAGCCTCTGGATGAACATTTCTGAAATACACCTGCCTCTCCTTCTTCCTTTGCAACATGTCGGTTGCTTCCAAGAACCCAGCACAGAGGGCTTTAATCAGGCTAAGCAGGGAGAAGGAGTGGAGCACAGAAAGGAAACGTCTGCCAGGAGCACAGCCGTAAAATGCTACATCTGCCTCCATGGCCCTTACCTGTGATCTCCTCAAAGATGGCATGGAAGCCATCGAAATTCTTGGAACCATCTGAATGGAAGAGGATGTGGAGTGAAGAGTCTGTGCTGTGGATGGGCGCTGGCCGCTCGTTGCCACAGAAGCGCTTGATGATCTGGCTGCTGCTGCTGTCGCCATCGCGGACCTCCACGTAGTCATACTGGCACATGTAGTCAAACTCTAGGCTCAGCATGACGAACCTGTGGGCAGAGAGGGAACAACAGGAAACAGGTGTGCTCCAGCCCCTCCTGCGATCCGAGAGCAAGTTCAAGGTCAGATGATGAACAGGTCTTAGAGGAGCGGTGCCACTGGCCTCACTGGACAGAAGAAGGGGCCTGGACAGTGTGAGGTCAATGTCCCTTTTAGCAGAGGGACACCGGTGTGTGTGTGTGCTTGCCTGGGCCAAGGGAGTCCCTATTCCACCCAGAACATCTCTGCACATGCCGGCCTCTCTTCCAGGGTCACTTTCCTCCCAGGGTTCAAGGCTGGTTCCTTCCTATCCTCAGGCCTCCCCGTAAATAGTCTCTCCTCAAAGAGGTTTCCTTGACAACGCTTTCTAAAGGAGATCCCCTGTTTTCTTCATAATCGGTATATAAATTTTAATTTATGTGCTTGATTTTGTCTGCGTGTGTGTGTGTGTGTGTCTGCAAGCACTATCACTTCCACTAGGCTGTAAATTTCTTGAGTGTAGGGGAAAACAGCTGGCTTCTTCCACCATTGTTTGCACACTGCCCAACACAGTGTCTGGCATATAGGGATGCCAAGCAAATATTGGTGAATAGTTGGTTGAATGGATACGATGGTCTAATTTTACAACTGGAGGATGGAAAAAGGACATACTGTCTTGCAAAACTCAAAATAAGAACAGGGGTGCCTGGGTAGCTCAGTGGGTTAAAGCCTCTGCCTTTGGCTCGGGTCATGATCCCAGGATCCTGGGATTGAGCCCCGCATTGGACTCTCTTCTCAGCAGGGAGCCTGCTTCCCCCTCTCTCTGCCTGGCTCTCTGCCTACTTGTGATCTCTCTCTGTCAAATAAATAAATAAAATCTTTAAAAAAAAAAAAAGAAGAAGAACAAAATCTCTACACATTCCTCTGTTTGATGGAAGGATGAGAAGGCAGTGATCTTCTGGGTAACAATAATTCTTGCCCAAAGAGTAAAAAAGGTGGCACTATATCAGAATTTCAGAACTGGGGGAGATCTGGTAAATCTATAATTGCCTTAAATGGTCTTGGGTTTGGAAATACTTAAATACATCAGATCCAAAGAACAGAGGATGACCCAAGCATACAATTCCAAGAGACAGGATAGGAGGCAGCCACATCCCAGACAATGAGAGGAAAAGCCACTTTTCAGATTATTCCAAAGGGAATGCTTTGGTGTCAAGGTCACAGAATGTATATCTGTATATTCTCCCTCATGTTTTGAAGAAGAATTAAGAACAGACAGAAGAGCTCAGAATTGCCACCTGAGATGCTGGGACAAGGACCTATTTCTACAACTTGGGGTAAAAAGTTCAAGTGCCAGGATTAAAGAACACTGGACCACAGTGACAATCAATATATTTTGAATACATTTAAAGGTCTTCCTAAAAAGACACCTTTTAACTAGTATTTATTTTACAAAACTTTTATCACAAAACCTTTTGTAAGGGACAATATGGCCCATTAATCATGCCTCGTGCAAAGTAGTCTAACATCTACGGACCTGACTTCTCACCCAGATGCCACCGCTAGCTTGCGGTGGGCCTTGGCAGATCCATTCTTTCTCTGGACGTTGGTGTCTGTCTGAAAAGGGAAGGCAAAGGGAGAAGGCCACCACACAACAGAGATCACAGCTTACGTCTGAAACCAAAACATGGGATATTGCAAGTTGTAGCTGTACATTCATTTGTCCAAGTACTTAATATCCATCTGTGGTGGGCGCTGTTCTAGGTGCTGAAAGCACAGCAGGGATCCAACTAGACCCACCCAACTAGTGCCAGCCCCAACAGAGAGTAGTTCTGATCTGCGGGACGAACAATAAGCAAGGAAACCAGAAAACAAGGTAATTTCATAGAGTAGTAAGTGCTGTGAAGAAAATAAGCCAGGTAAGAGCATAAAATGTGACTAGGGAGGGTAAGCTTTTCATACAATGTGGTCAAGGGAAGAACTCTCTGTGAACTTGATATCTGGGCAGATGCTTACATGATGAAATAGACCCAGCCATATGAAAGTCATGAGGAAGAGAGGTCCAGGCAGGGGGCTCTATAAGTGCAAAGGCCCTGAGGCAGTAATGAGTTTGGCATATTTGAGGACCTGAAAGAAGGTCAGGGATGCTGCAAAATGGAGTGTAAAGGGGAGAGTGGTATGAACTGAGGTCGGCAAGGCAAGCAGGAGCCAGATCCTGCATGGGGAGGGGTCTAGATTTTATTCCAAGACTGATAGGAATGAGCAGGGGGTTTTCGACAACAGAATCATGATTGGATTTAGGATTTTATAGGATCATTCTTGTCAAGGAGAAGACAGCAGAGCTGGCAAGTATGGAAACATGGAAGCCAGTCAGGAAGCTATGAGAGAATCAAGGTGAGAGAGGATGGTGGTAAAAGGAGAATCGTGGCATCAGAGTCCGTAGTAGATGGATGTGAGATGATTTTACATGTAAGAAGAGAGATTTTGTGATAGATAGAAAGATAGAAGTGGGGGGCACCAGGAATGACCACTCAGCTTTTGCTCTGACCATTGTAAATGTGCATGTGTTTCTGTTATTATTACCGTTGGCCAACAGGTCCAGGTTTGATGAAGGAGAAGAAATCTGTATATTTACAAGCCTCCCTAGGGGCCTCTCCTAGGCATGTGACATGCCTAGGAGCACCACCACCAGTTTCGATTTTTGTTTCGGAGAGATTTCCTTTGCATCTTGGATCTTGGAGAGGCTCCTCAGAGGCCCCTAAGGGGACCACTGGCCTGGTCCTTAAGGTGCTGAACTAATATGTGGCATTTAACACCTGCCCTTATCATCCTTGGCAGACCCCCACATGAAGCCCCTTAACAGAACGGTGTGACCCCTCAGGTGTTCCTTATGCCAACCTCGTTCTAGAAAAGTTCAATTAATGATACTCATTCCCAACTCCAGATCCTCAAGAAATGGGAAGATCAGCCACTGAGGGCCAGCTCTGGTGAGGAGAATTGAGAAGGGGACCTGTTCCAAGGCAGAGTGCCATATGCTGCCCCTCCTGGAGGACAGAGAGCCATCTGAGGAGCCAGCTGGAATGTGGAAAACTCCATTGATCCATCCAGAAAATACTTATTGAAAACATGTGCCCTTGGATTTTAGGGATTTCCATCACTGCCAACTTCATTATTGGGTAGAAAGGAAAGAAGTAAGTGGACAATGTCCCTAGAAATCCCAGAGGGGAATGGGCCACTCCATTTCCCTGGAGAGGAAAAGGAGAGGTATTTGTCAGGAGAGAGGAGATCCACTGGCGGCAGGGAGAAGTTCTTTCGACATTTATTCACACAGCAAGTATCTCTCAGGCTCCTGGGCCATGTACGGCCCCATTAAACACATCAGCCTGATGATACTCTGGCTGTTCCCGGCCCTAGGAGGCAACAGTGAACAGTTCTCATAGAACAGGCCTCTCTTGTGTTGTTTATCTTGTGTTACCATAAAACTGGGTCTGTACTTTGTACTATGGCATAAATTAAATATTTGTGAGGACGCCAAAGCTCCATAAGAAGAAATGGCTTATCTCTTACACAAGCGTGAAAATGGGGTTCATTCGTTATGGGGTGGTGGTTGTTTCCTGAGACTACCAGTGAAAGGAGCTGATGAGCATAAACCTCAATCTGGAGTATAAATTCCTTGAAGATTAGATCTGTGCCTTTTATTTCTTCCCTTTCCTCCTGCAGAACCCAGTCCAGTACTGGGTGAGTAGAAAGACTTGGTCGAGATTTGTGGGTTGGGTAGATGGCTATTAGTATTTTGCTTTGTTGATATTATGCTTGGGTCAAAATTCCCTAAACCCACAACCCCCCCCCCCCACCATTATAGGGCAGTGAATGACAAACATATAACATATAACTGGCTATGGTTTTGACCAGGCCTCATCCCATGGAATTGCCAAGAGGTTTAAAAAAAAAAAAAAAAGGCTCTAGTGTACATATCCAGCTTCTTTTTTATTTTTTAAAGATATATCCATTTATTTGAGAGAAACAGAGCAAGTGAGTGCAAGTAGGGGAGGTACACAGAGAAAGGGAGAGAGAGAAACTCACGAGACTCTGTGCCAAGTGGGGAGCCCAACTTGGGGCTCAATCTCATGACCCCGATTTCAGACCTGAGCCAAAACCAAGAGTCAGACACTTTAACCAACTATGCCACCCAGGTACCCAACATTACCTGCTTTTAAGAATAAAATACAGATGGTTAGCCTGTGGTCACTGGGATCTAGGGTGTTCAGTCCTCTTACCGTGTTTCCTTATAACCCCAAACTCCCTAATTCTGACTGTAGCCCCTTACCTTAGCTGGATGATGAACCCAGGCTTGGCATGAATGGTCCATTCACAATGAGCATTTAGGGGGTAGCTCTCCAACAAAATCTGACCCTTTGAGGCTCGCAGAACCTGGCCACATCCTGGGAAGAGAAGATTGGGGCATGGAAATTGGATTCAACAGGAAAGAGAGGGTAGAAAATCTCAAAAATCCTTTGAGCTCCCCCCACACCCCTGAGAACAGAGTGGAGAAGGAAATTACTTTCTCAAGCACCTGGCAATGCATTAGGCAATTTGCGTAGATTAATTCATTTAATTCACCCAAGAGCTTGAAAAAGGAAGTAATATTATTCCAGTTTTCCAGCTGGGAAAATGCATAACAAGAGGGTTAAAGAAATAGCTTGTCTCGCCAATAAAGACAGTAGAACAGAGATTCAAACCTGTGTCTGACTGTAAAGTCCAAGCCACTCTACCATCCTGCCTTTCCAAAAGTGCCGGAGGCCAACCTGCGGGCGCCGCCCTAAGACGCTTTGAAAGTAGATACTGTGGTATTTGTCTGAAGCCTCAAACTACATAAGAACCTTGGCCTGTGTCCCCTCAACATCCTCTACCCCACAGATATGACCCCAAAGCAACTCTTTCCTCACCCCTTTCCATCCAGTTAGAAAAGGTATGTGTCAGTCTGTTCTATAGGCAGTTATGTAATTAATGTGTCCCTAATCCAGGAGACCAGAAGAGAAACATGATCTTCAACCATTTGAATTGGATTACTGGTTTTGTTTGTTTGCTTTCTAGCTCAAATTCTTTTGAAAGCTGCCAATTAAAAAAAAGAATGCATCCAAGAAGTTCTCCTGCTTGAGCTGTGGGGGTCCAAAGCCCTCTTCCTTCACTATCACCTTGGTTTCCCTGAGTTACCTCCAAAGAATCATCAAGAAACCACTGGGCTGAGTCATCATTAACTTACATCACATTCTCTAGTGTTAAGCACAGGTGCGTGATATGCACCCTAGTTTTACAGAAGGATTTGGGGGAAATGTCTCAAATTGGTTTTATAGAAAAAAGAAATTATCTGGGCCATATAAATAGGTGATATCTCCTACCAGAAACATCAAACTATAATCCATGGGCTGAATGTGGCTCACTGCCTGTTTTTGTACATAAAGTTTTATTGGCACAGAACCACACCCATTTTTAATGCCTTGTCTATGGTTGGTCTACAGCTGTGGAGAGTGGCACAGTTGAATGGTTCTGGCCATGCACGGAAAAAGTTTGCCTAACCCTGCTCTGTACCAAAATCCAGTTTGACCTCATAAAGTTAAGCTATGCAGTGAGAGTCAATAACCCCTCCAAAGTATAAGTTCTCATTGTTTAAAAGAAAAATACTAACATCAGGGGCCACTGCTCTATAGCAGGATGACAGTGGTGATCTTCATACAATGTTAGGAAAAGAGCTCAAACTCCTCTTTTGGCAATCTGTGAGGTCTGATGCTTGTTACTTTTGTGGAAATTACTGCTGGGTTGGTTGTACAAGTCCTGTCTTCATTCGGATTTTTATTGGGGGCGGTCCTGGTCCGCCAATGGGAAGCACCGTCTACCACTATCCACTGGGACTGCTTGTCCCGCCTGGCCTCCCTCATCTCTCTCTGCAATCCGTTTCCCCAGTATTTGATTCTCCACACAGAAGCCAAAGACACCTCTTAAATAAACAAACGAGAAAGCATTACTCTCTCGATTCAATCCTCCAAAGGCTTCCCACTATGCAAACACCTTCCTATGATGCTCATGGCCTGGCCTCTGCCCAGCTAAACTGGCCTCCTTTCTGTTCCCAACTCTGGGCCTTGTCCTTGCTGTTCCCTTGGCCTGGAAGGTTTGTCTTCTTCCACATTTCCTTTCTTTGGGAATTAAGTTCAACTACACCTTCTTCAAAGAGGCCTCCCTTGACCACCCAGCTACAGTGGACCTTCATGTCTCCACAGTAAATGTCCTTACTCTATTTTTCTTTTTCTCCATAACACATATGACTAACTGAAATTATCTAGCTCATTTGCTTACTCTCATTAGTGGGGCGCTGGGACCTCTTCTAGATTGTGCACCTAGAATGGACCCTAGCTTGTAGCATGTGCTCAATAAATAGCTATTAAATGAATGACAGTATTATCACAGGCCAGGTACTGGCCGAAAGATTTACCAACATCCTCTCATTTAATGCTCATGAGAAACCTAGGAGAACAATGTTCATCTCCCCCATTTCCCAGACGTGCAACACTAAGGATGTAAGAAGTTAGTGACTTCCTCAAGGCCAGATGGCTGGAAGGTCAAGAGACTCTAAGTGACTGTTTCAACTGTAAAGCGCTGGGTAAGAACAGAGACTGCAGAGCCCCACAGCCCTTGGTTTGAGACTCAGCTTTGTCTTCACTGGCTGCGTCGCTTTAGGCAAGTTACTTCCTCTCTGGGAACACAGGAAACCCGAGTCAAATGGGAATAAAGCTGGCACCTACTTCATATGATTTTGTGAGGCTTGAATCAGATCACGGGTGGAAAGCTCTCAGAAGACACATTAGTAAATGTTAACTCTTGGTGGTTGGTGGCAGAGCAGGGATTTGAACTTGGATCTTTCTAGTACCAATGCTGGGTCATGGCTGGTACACTCAGCTGTCTTGGGGGCTTCCTGACCCAGCTCCGTCCCATAGCACTTTGAAACAGCAGGATTCTTCCACCCCACCGGAAAAATACATTGTCCCTCCCCCTGTGCCCCACTCCCGGTCCCAGTTTCTGAAGTGCACGTTCCTTCTTCCTGCATACCTCACACACCATCGCCCCCATCCGCCCATCTGCTGGCTACGGAAGTGATCTTTGGGTGTGAGAGACGAAAAAAGAAATCTTCCTGCTCAGCCTCCACCCTTTGGGGACTGGCAGCTTCCCAGCCTGCAAGGTGTTAAATCCCAGCTCCCACTGCCAACCTCCTGCAGAGACCCCCAAGTTAGAACCAGCAGGAAATGCTGTCAGTCCGCTTCCAAGCAAATGGAAACTGGTTTCAGACAACAGGGAAACTGGGCCTCTCCTCGTGTCCGGGGGAGCTTCTGCCCACCCCTGTCAGGTCTTCCTGGCAGGAGCATCAGGCTTTAGCCAGACCCAGGATCTCATGCAGCCTCTGGAGAAGTGATGGCCACCATTCCTATCCAGGCGCTGGCCCCTGGCCACGTGAGATGCTAGACCACTGTTCCTGCAGGCCCGGGACTGTCCTTCAGAAGTAGTCAGGGTTCCAAAGCACATGCCTCAGCTCCGTTCTTCATGATGTTTTCCTTCTCACTCTGGGGGGAAGGGAGGAACTGGCCCCAAGATGGTGGACAAGTTCCAACCAACCGGACACAAAGAGGCCACTTCTCAGAAATGTGCTTGGGGGAAGGGTGTGAGGCACCGGGAAGAAGAGGAAGGAGCCCTACTCCCTTCCCACATCAAGGGGCTCCTTCAGCTCCCTGTCCACTCTCGCCTCTTCTCGGGGAGTTGGCGGGTCTGGGTGCAGGGCAGACTAAGTGCACCTCTCTATCTAGGGCAGAACAGTGAACACAGCTGAGTGTCCCCGCCAAGGAAGTACTGGTGGCCAACCAAGCAGGTGGTCCCAAGTCTGAAAGACCAGAGCAGGCAATGGGCCCAGAAACGTGCTCAGATTCCCTGACAATGTCTTGCCGCGGGGGAAGTGGGGTGTGTATGTATGTGTGTTGGGGGGGATGTTGCCAGCAAGGCCAGACTCTCCCCTGGACTCTCAGATCCTGGACTCCTCTCCAGCCCCACCACCCGCCGACCCTTCTCTGGTGTTATAAGCCAACACAGGAGAGACAGCTAGACAGACCCTGAGTCTGCAGAGCTGAAGGGAAATCTCCATTAATTTCTAAACTGGCTAGAGAGCTGGAAGGTTCCCAACAAAAATGAACACCCAGGCATTCAGACAGAAGTCTTGTTATCTCCAGCGTGGGGGTGGGGAGGGAGAAGCAAGAAACACAATGCACTTTGGAGACATGGTTGGGGTTTGGTTTGGTTTTAATCTTTCCTCTTGGGGGTGTCAGGGGGAGAAGGAGAAAGAAAGCAAGCATTCAGACACAGAGAGATATTTGCATTTCCCTTCCTCCTTCAGAGATGACTCAGAGGCAGGATTCACAATGATTAAGGGGCATTTCCTGAAGCCAGGCTGGGTCGGCAGGTCAGTCTTTTACTAGCTGTGTGACCCCAGGCAAGTTCTCCAGATTCTCTAGACCCAGGCTTCCTGGTTGGAATTGAGAATAGAGAATAATACTAGTAACTTCTACCATGTTGTTTTCTTATTTGTTTTAAGAATTAAATGAGATAGATATTTATGTAATGCCATTAGCACAGTACCGGATACATAAAATGCTCAATAAATGGCACTATATGTAAACTAATGGTGTTATTTCTCTTGAGTCTTGTCTGGATCTGAGGCACTATTTTGGCACAAGACTCACGGAGTACATCCCAGGTCCTGACCAGGGCTCCAGGGTTCCTAGGAGTCTCTTTACAGCCCTGGCTATATCCCTAAACAGGAGCCTGCACATGGATGGCAAAACAAAGGCCTGGATGAGGACAAGGGGTGACCCACGTCCCAGGCCGGGAGCTGGAAGGGAGTTCACACCTTCCACGTGACTTGGTTCATCCCACCATGCAGGGACTCCGAGTGAGGACCTCAAGTGCCTCCCACATGGAGAGACAATTTAAGACAGAGGATGAGAGACAGGGCTCTGGGGCCCAGCTTCTGAAGTGCCATCTGACTTCCTCTGCTACGTACAAGCTATATGGCAACATGGAAGTTACTTAACCCTTCTGTGCCTCAGTGTCCTCACCTATAAAACGATTCTGATGAGGATCAATGATGTAATACACGAGGGCACTTAGAATGTCTGTTTCATAGTAAGTGCTAAGAGATGGCTTTTATCGGGGGCTCAGGTCTTAACCCATGACAGTCCGATGTCCGTGTCCATGGCTCACCCTATGATATGGCTTATAATCCCAATTAACTGGGTACTTCACAGTGATGGTTTCATTGTTTGCCTCCCCCATGATGTGAGAGCAGGGACCCTATGTGTCTTGTTCACACCTTTATGGGACAGAGCAGGTATTTAGATAATTGTTAATGTAATGACTACGCCACATAAAATCACATATCTCCCTGCCCAATCAAACCATTCTTAAAGCCCCATCCTCTTTGCCTCAAGTGGTCTGTCCACTCAGCTGCCATCAGACTCTTCACAAAAAATAGCAGAGAGATAATGGAGCTAATCCAACTCAAAAGAGAGGATCTGGGTTGGGGTAGCACAGAAAATTCTGATTTCTGCATGGAAATAAAAAGAAAGGATTTCAGTCCTTTTTTTCTGAGCTTCGGTTTGGTTGATTTCTATTAAATCTGTGTTTAAGGCCCCTGATCCTTTCTTCCATTGTAACCAGTAGGCTATGAATCTCCTCCAATGATTATTTTATGATTTCAGATTGTAGAGTTTTCAGTTCTGGAATTTCCATTTGGTTCTTTTTAACACTTCCCATATCTACCCTGAAATGTCTCATCTATCTTCTTCTCTACCTTTTCCTATAGAACATTTAGTATATTTATTTCAAAGTCATTTTATTTTTTATTTTATTTTTTTAGGTAAGCTCTGTGCCCAATGTGGGGCTCAAACTCATGATCCTAAGAACAAGGGACATATGCTCTACCAACTGAGTCAGCCAGGTGCCCCTATTTTGTTTTTTTAATTCCTTGTGGTAAAATTCCAGTATTTGATCATGCATGGTCTATCTCTTTTGACTGATTCTATTTCTCTTGACTGAAGGTTATATTCTATACTTCTTCATAACAGAAAACATATTTTTTTCTTTTGATTGGTAATATCCTTTCCCGTATTTGGCAGGAATGATGAAGACTGATCATTTTAGATCCAATCAAAAATTAAGCTAGTATGAAGTAAGACCAAAGCTGATTCTTCTAGAGGGGTCTCGAAATTCAAGCACCAGAAACCCAACAAAATCCATCTTTGATTTTCAACATTCTCCACAATCTGCACCCCACTTCCTACACCTCCATAATGGTAAGACTGGGAAACTGTGAGTGTTGGAGGCTTTGAAATCACCAAGTTTTTGAAGCTGCAAAATGACATCATCCCAAGATCTGCTTTGCCCTCGTCTCTGCTTGCTCAGCACGACTTCAATGAAGAGAATACTTGGCAGAGAGGACTGTCTTTACTCTGGGGTCTCCTTTAGATGGAAGTTCAGGGGCACCTGGGTGGCTCAGTGGGTTAAAGCCTCTGCCTTCAGCTCAGGTCATGATCTCAGGTCCTGGGATCGAGTCCCACATCGGGTTCTCTGCTCAGCGGGGAGCCTGCTTCCCCCTCTCTCTCTGCCTGCCTCTCTGCCTACCTGTGATCTCTCTCTCTCTCTCTGCCAAATAAATAAATAAAATCTTCAAAAAAAAATAGATGGAAGTTCAGCCAACCACCCATAGGTTCATCGCAAGTCTGACTGACCCCTCCTCTTTCTCTGGCTGGCCCCGCCTCCTTCCTGGCTGATCCCGCCCTTCACCTGCCCTGCCCTCAGCTTCACAGCTGCCCAGCCCCCCCCCCCCCCCCCTGTGAAGCATCCGGGGTCACCTGCTTACACAAGGAGACCCTGTGTACTCCTTTGGAGTTTAGATTTTTCTAGACCTCGTGTTCACAGATACTTGATGGTTTAAAGAAGACGGAATTTTCTTTGGTTTACCAAGTAATTTCTTGCTGTTTGAGCAGCAAGATAGGTCTTTTTCCTGTTCTCCTATGCCTTAGCCAGAAACTGAGCAATGATTGAGATCTTTGACAACATAAAATCCTCTACAAAGGCTAAGACATAAATTCCCTGCAGTCAGAACGTCAGCTATATATTTTCTATATATATATAACACATATTACATATATAGTATGTAGATATACATAATATATATAATTTTCATTTAATTTTATATTAAATGTAAAGTGTTATTTACCATACAATCCTTGTTCTGGGACGATTACCTCCCCATGTCCAACATACATTGTCTTGTCCCTAGGGAATTCTACTTTGTTATTTTTCCTCTCTGGCCCTGCACTGGTTTTCTTTTCCGACAAGAAAAGGAAAAAGAAGAGCTCACTTCTTGGCTCTGGGTTAGTAGTAATAAGTAGTAATAAGAACAGCAGCCACCATTTAGTGAGCATTTACTATGAACCAGGGATTTACAGACAGTACTTCATTGAAACCTCACAAATGTGCACAGAGGACCACCATTATTTTCCCATTTTGTAAATGAGGAAACCGAGATTTACAAAGATTGAGTAACTTTGCTCAACGTGACAGAGGGAGTAAGGGAGTCAAATCCAGATCCTCCTGGTTCCAAACCCCATGGTTAACCGTCACATAACACAGTTCCCTATTTGGATCCAAATGGGCCTTGTTCCCTTCCTGGAAGTGTCAGGATACATAAGTCCAGGACAAGATAAGCCAGTTTTCAGTGACTCCTCCCAGATGATTCTATGGTTCCCTAGGAAGACAGCTCCATATATCAGTAATACACAGCTTTGTGGGCTTTTCACTCGCTCGCTCTCTTTAAAATTTGCTCTTGATCATTCCCCATTATGGCTCAAGGACCAGCCTACACAAATCATCTCCCTCTCTGATATTCTAGCCCCACATCTTTAGGCATGGCTCATGGCCAGCCCCTCTGCTCTATCCAAAATATGGCTAAGAACATAAAATGTATTAAGGGTCTATAATCTCTCCCCATAAATACTCTGTCGTCTGGGTTGACTGGCTAACCTTCCATCCCTTAAATTCTCCATATCCTGAAAGTCTGGGTCACTGCAGTGTGAGCTAGAAGTGTGTTATCCTGGGTAGCGCTTAGGCCCTCTCGTTGCTTGTCTCATTCGGTGGCTGAAACACTCGGCCGAGGCCCACGTTGAAAAAGCTCCACTCTAAAGCTCAATGGACTGGTTCCCCTTAAGACGTTAATTTTCCATTTATGAAGCTTTGAGAGGAAGCCTTGATTTTGACTTTAAATATCAGTGCCTCTCATAACCAGCGTCCAGATCCCACTTCCTAAATACCATTCCGCACAAAAGGAACCAGGATTCGTAGAGAAATGGCGGGTTCTATGACCCAGACATAAACCATCAACGTGAACTTGAAACATCTTGCGGGGAGAGGAGAGCAGAGGGAAAGCAAGCAATTGCCTCAAGAACGACCACGCTGTGGAGCTGGCTTGAAGGATCTTCACTGGCCAATTCTGGGACCATTCGAGCATCAAAAAGAAAAATGATGATCACATTACAAAATGCGGGAAAAAATGTAAATTCATGAGTTCATAATGCCATAAAAGAGAGAGAAAGTCAGATGTGAGAAAGTGATTAATGGTGGATGCAGGTGAAGGGTATGAACGCGCTACTTTTTCAGCTCTTTGTAAGTATAAAATTTGTCAAAATAAAAAGTTGGGGGAAGGAAGAAAGAATTAGCTCCTTTCCGTAGCCAGAATACTCTGAGTTTACCAAACCAGTCTTTCCTGGGCAAGAGGACGTGAGTAAAGTCCTCTCCTGGGCTCAGGGACCTTGGGCCCTTCTCCTCTTCTCTTTGTTAATATGACCTGTCATCAGTTATAAGTGACCCCGTCACATACGGGGTTCTAAGACTGTCATAAGTTAGGCTAATGCTAATTATCACAAAAATTGTCAAGGACAGCAAGCAGATAAAGGTGCTCTAACACTGGCTCTCTTCCGCATGTCCTATAATTAAATATACAATAGTCTGATCCTTTCTGGCGTTTGCCTGTCACTTCTCATTCCCAGGGTCTATATGGCACTCCAGAAAAAATGCCAGAACTCTACAGAGGCTGCTCCGCAGGAAGCCGTCCTTCAGGATTGAAGAGCCTGAAAGGATCACTTGGGTGCCATCTACTGGGTAAATGCTTGCACTGCGCCAGCCCAGGAACAGGCCTCCCCGGGTTCAGCTCCCTCCTAGTAGAAGCAGGCAGTGCATGCCCAGCCCCAGGCAGGCGTTCAGCAAATGGTTGAAATGAATTACTTCCTCCTTTGAATTCCCATCACATTTATTTAATGCCAATATGAGGTGCTGGTGATAAGAACCTAATACCATCATATTGATGTCTTCGAACGGTCAAGCCCTGTTTCCATAATGGACTGTGAACTCGGTGAGGGCTCACGGTTCTCTCTGGTGGCCAGCCCATAAGAAATGCATCATAAATGCTTATGGCAGGGATCAAATAACACCCAGTGTGTGCAAAGAGTCTTTCAGAACAAACATAATGAAATTTAACAAGCGTATGGGAACCGTCGCGGAATGAGACAGGAATCTGACCATTACCCTGTTTGTCTCATAGCAGTGACCACATTCCAGTTCTTTTTTATTTTTATTTATTTATTTATTTATTTATTTATTGGTCTCTCCTCTCTAAATCACAAGCTCCAGAATGGCAGGAACCATGTCCGCCTTGCCCTTCACTGTACGCCCAGCACTAGGAGCATCCGTTCAGGCAATGTGTTTTGAATGGATGGATAGAAAAAGGAATCATGCTCTCTCTCCTCTTTCCTAGTTGCCTGAGCCAGTTTTGCAGCCTCAAGAAAGCCCTGAATTTACATATGGACACCACCACTATCCAACCAGTCAGACTCCATATGCAGCCAGCTTTTACACGGAGGCCAAACCCAAGACTCAACCAATGGGTGTTATTGGGAAAGGCTCCTGCTATCCTCCGTCTTGTTACTGCTTGCTTTAGCAGTCTTCTATAGGCAAATATCCTTCCCCTTCCTTGCCCTGTCCCCTAAACAGACTCATTTATTTATACAGAGCAACCGGAGTACTGTTTAGGAAATATTTGTACCCCTCTTCCTTGGGATGGTGTCTACTTCCCTACCTGACTGATCTGGGGCTTGGCCATGTGACTTCTTTCTGGAAAGTTCATGGGTATGATGCAAGTAGAGGCCCTGAATGTACCTGTGTGTTTGGCTCGGCCCCTAATGTTTTTGCAACCCACCCTGAGAAGAACATGTCCCAAGTAGCTGCTCTCCTTTGGGCTGAGCCCGGAAGCTGGTGTGTAACCCAGGCCCACCCAGCTGAAATCGGCTGGACCCCAGCCAAGCCACGGACCCATGAAAAAGGAAAACAAACATTTATCCTTTTGAGATGGGTTTGTTACACGGAAGAAAAGCGACGAATATAAATGAACACATTATCACCACTACTCCCAAAAGCATCCACTTGGAAATTCTGTTCTATGACGACAACACCCCTCCTGCCTCCGTGCTCGACTCCTTTATTACCACTGTGCCTGCTTTTCCAACCCACTGACACTGCTCATCCTATCCCTTCTCCAGGCTCTTTCTGGTTTCATGTCTGTCCCAATCGGGACAACCACGTCTCAGCCAACTCCCGGAGCCACTGCATGACTGGTTTTGTTCACCTCCGCTCCCATGCTGCTAGACAGCCTGTCGGGATGGCATCACCTCTGTGGAAATCCAGCCTCCACGGGGGTCCTCAGTCTTGCTTGGACAAGCTTTAATTTATCATGAGCCAGTGCCTCTCCTGGGTCCTCCTGTGGCTGTCCCAAACCTATGATACTCTCAAGCTGCAACCATAAATCCGCTTCACCCTCAGCAAAGATTTTGCTTCCCACTTTTCAATGAAAACAGAGCTGTGGGAGGGCCCCCACCAGTGGAGGCAGGATGCTACTGTGGTTAAGAACAAGGGGTCTCGAATCACACAGACTTCAGCACCTTCCTGTCTTACCCACTGACGAGCAAAGGCATAGCTCCACCATCACCCCCTTCTGAATCCTCTCCTGTCCCTGACTCCCTGGGATTAGCTGTTTTCTTACCTATGTTCTCAGAGCCCTCGGCCATTCCCTAGTCCAGAGTTTTCCTTGGCTTCCCAGTGGTACTTAGAACAACATCTCAGCTCTTTACTGACTCGTCCTTCCTCTAAGGTCATGGGTGAGCTGAAGTCGGCAGATGGCTCCTCCCATCACATACCACCCCCCGCCACACCATTTACTCACACAAGAAAAGAGCGACTTCTCACATCCAAAGGGGAGAAAACCCCAAAGTTCTCTGATACCGCAAAGGTCAGTGTGAAATCTAAAGCCGTGCATTGTATCTCTAATTATGTCTTTCTTAAACTTTCATTGAAAGTAGTTTTATTTCTGGACCACCCACCAGCTTGGCAATTAAGGAGTATACAGAACAAAATGACATATTTACTGCATTTGTTAAGGCTTTACTATGTGCCAGACAAAGCATTAAGCACTTCCCATGAATTATCTCACCAAATTCTTGAAACAACCCTAGGAGGTAGTGTTACACCCACTGTAAAGAAAAGGAAATGAAGCTGAACAAGGTTAAATGACTTGGCCAAGGCCACAACGCTAGTGACTGGCAAAATCATTAAACCAGGTCTGCATCATTCCGGACTCTAGATTGTTATGTTAGGCCACCTTCCGAGAACAGCTGCCAAAGGAAGACCAGGGTTAAATCCGGAAGCTAACCTATGTATAAGATCACCTACCGACTATTAAATTAAGTTTCCCAGAACCCACTGAAAATGGTATTGAAGTTTTAGGCCTGCAACCCAGACCAGCACTTCTGAAAATTATCTGTACTCTGGATAATTTGGCTCCCCGGTTCATTTGAAAATAAAGGGGTATAGTCTCTACCCCTTCTCCTCCAGGTAGAGCTCAGGTCCTTGGTTGCAGACCACATAGCTCAACCTTCGCCTGAGACACTCGATGCTCATGGCATTTTGCTGCAGGTTGGATCAGGCAAAGAATAGCAATAGCATTCCATCCTCCATCTCCACCAACTGGGAATATCATTCATAAGAGGAAAATTGCTCAGGCTGTCAGCTCACCCCAGCTGCTTTGATTCAAATAGGGAGCATGTAACATAGGCTTTAACAAAACAACAGTTTGTACATTGTTGCTCCAGCCCCAGACTCTCAAAGGGATAGTCACCCGCCCGGCACTGCGGAGGGGAGTTTGAAACTGAGAGGTTAGATTTCCACTCCATTTTCAAAGGATTATTGAAATTCAGCGGGGAACCCTAATAAAGATTAAGTAATTCTTAGAGACGAAGTAGAACCCAGAAAGAATCCCTTTCCTGGGATAAGTGGCATGCTGACAATTTGATGTGGGTTCCGGGAATTGAACTCAGGAGTCCAGAAATTCACCAAGAGAAATGCATATTGAAAACACACCACAGGACTTAGCATATTTGAATCCTTATTCACTGCTTGCTGACCACTGCTTACACAGAGCTGCTTCTGGAATGGACACGAGGCCTGCTGTGTGCCGAATGTCTTGGCTGCATTTAGGAGAAAGGAGAAGATTTAAGAGCAGACGTAAACCTCCTGCCGCCAGTTCCGAACAGATGTCCGCAATCCACACCCAGCAGATGGAAACACATCTTTGTTTTTTATAGTCTTACCTAGAAAGCCCTCTGGCCACAGCTTTCCAGAACTCTGATTGCAACCAGCTAAACCTCAGTCTGTTGCAAGCTGAGCCTTGAAAGCAGCCTGCACCAGGGCGGGGTGGCGGTGGGGGTGTGAGGGGGCTGCCTTGGGGTCTACTCACGCATGCAGTCTCCTCCGTACCAGCCCGCACGGCACTCGGCACAGTAGATCCCCTTCACGTAGAAGTCGTCCAACGTGCCTCCCCATGAGCCGTTCCGGCAGGTCTTGCAGTTTTCAAAGATGGTGCAACCTGGAACATGTGCGAGCACAAGGGGGTGGGATTACACACTGGCAGGTTCTGATGGGCGGCGTGCGAGAGCAGCTGGACTTTCTCAGGGCCTCGCCTGGAAAGGAGCCAGAGCCCTTGTGGGGGAAAAATGCTCATACCTAGGAAAATGCCAGAGTCACCAGAATTCACAGCGAGAAGTCTAGGAGGGTGGTCCGAACCGTGTTCCAAGTCAGTGGCGGACACTCCACATGCTTCTCGTGGAATATTGAGAAAATTCAGGCAAGCAAATAGAATGAAATTAAGAACACCTAAAGGGCCATCGCCTGGGAACAACTTCTAGTAACACACTCTCTCTGTGTATGTAAAAAAACAATTTAAAAAAAAAACTACGCTTACACTATATATCATATATTCTGCTTTCATTGCTCATTTTTTTAGGTCATAATAGAGAGTATCTTCCTGTTCCATTAAATATTCTTCTATGTCCTATACCTCTATAACCAAAGTATGCCACTGGAAACAACCCTGATGCCTAATAATGGGCTCACCCTGGAAGGTGCCGAGCTGCCCCCACCAGCAGGTCACACCAGACAGGGTTGAGAGGTTCCCGGTAAGGGTCATTTTTATAACACAGTCTCTTGGAGGAGGGGAGGGGCGACTGTGATGAAAGAGATAATCCAATCCCACTTATCAAAATGGAGAGCTACGTTCAGGCTCTGCCGTGGTTCAGCTGTGTTTCCTTGAGCAAACTGCTTGAGGTCTCTGTGCCCCAATGTCATCATCTGTAAAACAAGGGCTAAAAATTTTACCTGCCTCTTAAGGTTGTTTTAAAAATTAAATTAACACATATAAAGGGCCTGGCACATAGTACGTACACCCCAGAAGTGAACTGTGCTCCTTGTTCCGCACTCCCATACCTCCACTTGTCTTATCCCCACAATTGCATACATCATGCGCAATCTAAACTGCCTGTTATCTGTTTTCCTATGACAGTCCGAAGTCAGGAACTGCATCTTGTTCAACAGCATATCCCCAGCACTTAATATAATATCTGCAACATAGCCAGTGTTCAGTAAATACAGTTTGGGTGAATGAATAAGACGGACATGTGGCTGGATGGATGAGCTGCGAATCCGGGCTTCTCAGCTGTTTGAGATAACTGGCGTTTCCCTGAGCTGAGAGCACATGTCTTTGATTTTGGCTGAAATGAGGTTTTCCTCGACCCGTAGTGCAGACATGCAGCATATGTCTGTGCAGTTTCTGGAGGACAGAGGCTCGTGGTCCTCGCCTTGCACACCACCCGACATGGCTTCCACATCCCAGTGTTTCCTCCCACCAAAGAGCTGCTAATATGATTCACCCAGTTCCAGTAGCTCTTGTGGCCCACAGCAGGTCCCAGTGGCATCACTGCTCTTCCCAAGGCCATCTTCCCCCACGTGCCCCTTGCCCCTCTTTGGTTCCCTATCCACTGCGCCACTGAGGAGGCAAACAGACTCAGAGTCTGCCCCCAGTGGCCCTGTCAACCTCCACTCTCAGCACGGTAACTTCAAGGCTTTTAGGTCCCAAGTCAGAAAAAACAGCCAGGTGATGAAGGTGAGCAAGGCTATCACAAAAAGACACTCGGGAGCTCACAGCTTTGCCACAAAAGCCAGAGGCTCAAGTTCAGAGCTACACAGCCTGGAACCACATGAACATATACAGCAGACTTGGTCCAGAAATGGCCCCAGTTCTGCTGGAGACCATTGGACATCACTACTGACACCTCTGTGACTGTGAGCATGGATGCTGACCTGCCTGCAACCACCGCCACCAGAAAAGAGACAGTTGGCTACCATGATGAGAGAAACAATAGAAATTCTAAAACCATGCCACAATCCCATTTCTCACCCTTGAGGTTGGCAAAAATTCACAATTTGTGTTGCGAGGCTTTGGGAAAACAGCACCCTCACATGCGGCTGCTGTGAATGCCAAGAGCAAGTCGGATAAGACAAAGGTTGGCAATACAACATATGCCCCTCTCTCTGACTCAGCGGTCTCTCTCCCAGGGACCTACCCCAAAGAACACTGCAAAAATACTAAATGATGTATGCATGAGACTACTCACTGTAGTGTTATTTATAATAGCAAAAGCTTGGAAACAACCCAAATACTCATAAACTACACCAACCTACACAATGCAGTTATAGGCAACTGTAAAAATAAAAGAAAAAAAATGGCTTTATACTGTCAGTGAGTGATATCCAGCAGATACTGTCAAGAGAAAAAAGCAAGGTAGTTAGCAGCGTTTCTCGTAGGCAATCTTTTGTGCAAGAAGGGGAAAGAGATATATATATGTATACACAAACATATATTTGCTTATGTTGTCAAATATAGAAAACAGATGGAAATAATAAACCTTTCTATGTATCAAGTAGGTGGTGTAACACCACAGACAAAAGGACGACATCAGTTGGCTTCAAAACATAGAATTTTGACTATGCATATTGAGTGGGATATAGTCTAAGGTCAATAAAAGCCAACACCATCAGTGGTCTTATTAGTATTAATGGTGCTACTGCAAACAAAATCAGTGCTATTGCTATTTTGTGCAGTTATATTATGCTATAAAACCAAGCAACAAGTGATCAGGTTAATATTATTAGGAAACAGGCTCTCCACATGACAGAAAAGATATACAAAGTCAACAAAGTTAATTAAAGAACCTTGGAATATTACATTTGAACTCAAGTATCAGCATTGACTCATTTTTTTCTTTTTTTAAAAATGCCATTTCTTAGCCCCACCCACTTGAAATAAATAAATAGTAGTCCTAGTAAAACAGTGACAGTCCAGTAACAAGGAACACGTTAGGAGTCCAGAGTGCAGCCTCAGACCAGAATTCCTTGGAGAAATGGCCAATTCCAGATCTGGGGCAGAAAAGACACGAGAAGATTCTGAAACATCTTGTCACGTAGGAAATCAGGGAAGTTTTCAAACTCTAGTGTGGTCTTATCTGAAGAACTCAGGACGCAAGAGGCTCCCCGGAGTCCTGACGTGGGGGGATGCACGCATGAAAATGAATCATGATTGCAGTGGATTAAACCACATCAGTAAAAGTACCTGAGTTCATAATCACACACACACACACACTCTGATCACCAATAGGGACTGCTAGGATATCAACTCACTGTTTTGAAAATCAGAAAAAGAAAAGAAGCTTCTAGGTAGCCTTCCCTTTCAGGATAACTAGCTCTTCTCTACTTAGATCCAAAGATGGTTCCCAGCACTGCTCAAGGGCGTGACGTTGGGCGTCTCCAGAATGATGTAACAGGAAGCTGTCGTGTGCAGTTGAGGCAGGTGGGGACTGCTGTCTGTACAATACAGTAAGAAGGACAAACACCACCTCTGAAGCTCTCTCCAGCGAGAGAGTGAGTCCACTCTCACCTCAAAGGTGACTTCTAGACTCCTGAAAATATTGAAAATTATTCAAAGACTTCCACACAACTGCCAAGGACCCCTAGTCGGGAGATCCTGGTTGAGCTCTCAAAATGACCTTAGAAAATTTGCAGGGATTCCTCCACTATGTCCCTACAAAACACACTCACTGTCAGGGAACTCGGGCAGTGGATTTCTTTTCTAAATCAAAATGTACAAGGGCTATACTGAGGTCACTCCAATTTTCAAATTCAGCATTGCTCTCGTCTAAGAAGGAAGATGGTTTAAAAGTATTATTTGTTTACTTGAGTCCCATTTGCTTTCTACTTCTATAGCTTCCCACAAAAGAAAGTTCCTGGCGTCATCCTATGTGTTTGCAAAAGAAGGGGAAAGGCAGAAATGAGAGAAATTCCCCCAAATACACTTTTGACCTCCTTTCGGTCTTCAGCCTAGGGAAAGTATGTTGGAAACTCTCTATGTCCTCCTTTTGATCTGCCTAAAAGGTAAATGTAAGACTCCCCTGGGAAAAGTCAGATATGCCAAGCAGCAAATAGAAAAGCACCTAGAAATTGTTCCATGACTTGCTAATCATGTTGGAAACACCTTCAGTCCGAGGCTCAGTGTCCACACGGGCCTCCAGGCAGACAGGCAGAAAAGACAGTCGCTGTCCCCTGTTTGGTGGAGATATGGTGGTTTGGAAGAAGGCAAAGGAACGCAGGCTGTGACCTGGGAAGGTCCGGTCTCACCTTCAGATGCTCTCCTATTACTGGGACCACCTCCTAAATGTCCAGCTCAGAGCCAGAGCCTCGTGTTTGACTTCTGCTCTTCCCTTCCCCAAGTGGCCAGTCTCAAATTGTTGTCAATTCCACTCTTCTGCGTATCTCTGAAATCCTTCCACACCTCTCCATGCATAGGGCTTCTACATTCCTGAAGGTCCTGTTATTCCTCCCCTGCTCCTGCCCTGGCCTTCCTCCAATCCTTTCTCCATACTGCAGCCACAGAGAAAATCAGCTTTCATGTCTTCACTCAAAGATCTCTGATGTAGCTAAAATAGCTTCAGGATATAACCTAAAGTCATAGTGCAACATGCAAACCTTTCAGGGTCTGGCCCTGTTCTCTTCCTAAGATTGTTCTCTTATAATGTTTTCTCTTTGTCTATCACTCTCCATATTTTTCATCACACACACACACACACAAACACACATACACACACTCATACACATACCTTCAGCCAGACCAAGGAACTTGCAATTCCCAAAACCCCAAGCTTTCTCTCACCACAGGGCCTTAGCACATGCTCTCCTCTACGGCTTGATCTCTCTATCAGATCCCCTCCACCCTGTTCAGTTTGCTGTTTCCATCCTCAGCACACATATCACCTCCTCCAGGAAGACTCCGACACTCCCAACATTTCCATGGTACCTTGTGCTTCTCTCTCACAGTGCTCACCACACTGTACCACAGCTGCCTGCTTACTTCTCCATCTCTCCCACCAGGCTGCAAGCTCCGGGAATGCAGGGAATGTGTCTTTTTTTTTTTTTTTTTTAAATCATTGTATTTCCAGTATCTGATATGGTCCACAGGAGCTGCTGAGTCTTTTGTCAAATGAATGAATGAGTGGATGAATTCACAGATTTATAATGTTAACGGTGAAAAGGGTCCTAATTCTTCTACTCCCTTTGCCTGAAGTTAGAACAGTCAGGATTATGCCACTTTTAGTATCATGGCATCACAGCCTCTGATATCTGCCTGCCCAAAGTTAAGTGATCAGCCTCTTCCCATTCACGACCCTCAGAAAACACAAAGGCAGCCTGAGGCCTCCATTCCACACTCACCTGGGTGAATGAGGCAGGAGTCACATTCATTCTCCTCATTCCGGCAGCAAGGGATGGTGTAACCCACTACTTCCTTCTTTCCTGGGCAGACACACTCGATCTGATCGTATTCACAGCACTCCCGACACATGATATTCCACTCAGCTCCAGGGCAGGCTTCATTAATGACCGTGTACTCTGAAATGGGAAGCAGCAGCTGAGGACAGGGGTTCTGGTAGGAAGGGGTTAGACCAGTAAGTACTCTGTAGCCACAAAGCAAACTTGGCGTACAAATGCATCGCCCTGCCCGAATGACAGAGAAGGCCATGTGAATTCTTCCTAGGCTGGTGTCTCCAAACTAGGGTGGCCTACCCTGAAGGGTGTCCAAAACCATCCCCTGGGGCACAGGTGAAATTCTGTTTAAAATAGTATTCATTTTTATTTTTTAAATTAAAAAAAAAAAACAAGGAAAAGAGCTCATGTTTTATCCATCTATAATCTAAGTGGATATGCACAAAAATAATTTATAAACAAGCATACATTTCTTGAGTGTCTATGTTCATTTCTATTTTTGCTGGGGTATATCAGGCTACTGCTTACAGCTGCATAGGTTGTGCACTGCACAACTCCAGGAGGAACCATTCAGCTGAATGATTGCCCAGCACAGTCCAGGTGCTGGGGCCATCCAACAAGTTTGGAGAACCTTCGCTAGACTAGGTCATTCAAGTTCAAGGCTAACTGCCAAATAGAGACCATGTCATTTCCTCCAAACTTGGCTCCTCAATTTCGCAGCATGCCATTTTTATCGTATCTTCAAAGCTAAAACCAACAGAAAAGACAAAAAGTATCTTAATTAGTATGTTTGGGAGAATTTCAGTGCTTTACCAGGGTGAAGTCATTAGCAGAACTTCATTCAGTCCCCAAATACAACTGAGTGTTCTTTCCCATGAGAAAAAAAAAAAAAAAAAAAAAAAAAATTCCTTTCTGGGTAGGGCTTCTGTCTTTCTTTCTTTTTTAAAACATACCTTAAGTAAATGAAAAAGAAAAACCATCTGGTAAAATCTATAAGGGGAATCAGTCGGCGGCTGCCCAGGGGAACCCAGTCCAAGAAACAGACTGAGCTTTGATTTGCTATTCTTTCTTCCCTACTCTCCATGTCTCAAAGTTTTGCACAAAGACGACGATTGAAGAAGAAATAGGTCAGATATTTGAGGGAGAAAGTGAATCTGGCTCCTCTGTGAAGGCTTCCCTTAAAACCCTGGGCAGGGATCCCCCAACATGATTTGCAGGCCCACATAAACCCACGCTAGCATCTGCGGTGACTTCTAACCTCTCGAATTTCTCAGTTTAGTCTTCTATTTTCCTCCTCTAAATTTGGAAGTCTGACACTGAGTTGATCAACCTTAATCTGCCAGGTAGAAGCATCTAGAGAAATCATCGCCATCTCCTGTCCGCCTCAGGTCATAAGAACTTTCTAGCTTCATAGAAAGGAACCACTTGTGGGGCGCCTGAGTGGCTCGGTGGGTTAAAAGCCTCTGCCTTTAGCTCGGTTAGTGATCCCGGGGTCCTGGGGTTGAGCCCCGCATCAGGCTCTCTGCTTGGCAGGGAGCCTGCTTCCCCCACCTTCTCTCTAACTGCCTCTCTGCCAACTTGTGATCTGTCTGTCAAATAAATAAATAAAACCTGAAAGAAAGAAAGAAAGAAAGAAAGAAAGAAAGAAAGAAAGAAAGAAAGAAAGAAAGAAAGAAACCACTTGCATAATAAGGGACAGTACCTTAAATGGAAAAAATTTAGCTATATTAAAAATGCTCTCATTTCTTTTCCCACAAACTTCGGCAGACCGGCAAAGATCCTCACACTGGCATTTGGGAATGACTGGGAGTGATTACTGTGATTGTGTCACTAGCAAAGTTTTCTTTCCCCCACTACTCTGTGGGCCCATCTAGGACAGACACCAGGAGAGACTTAGCTAAGCTTCCCAGGTTTCTGATGCTGGCCTGATGACGCGAATGGCTTCTCAAATACACATGAGAACTTACTGGTTAAAAGTGAAAAAGAGCAGGAGAAAACACAAGAGTACATCTCCATCGTATTTGGCCATCAATCCTTAGAAATGACACTTAAACTTGAACAACAAAAGAAAAACAGATAAGCTGGACTGTATCACATTTTTAAAATGTTGTGCAGCAAAGGACATTGTCAAGGAAGTAGAAAGACAGTCTACAAAATGGGAGCAAAGTTTTGCAAATTAAATATTTGATATGGGTTTAATATAAAAAATACATAGAGAACTCCTACAACTCAACCACAAAAAGACAACCCAAGTGTTTTAAGGAGGCAAGTAGCACGAACAGATATTTCTCCAAAGAAGCTAAACAAATGGCCAATAACTCATAAGAAGATGGGTGACGTCACAAGTCACTGGGGAAATGCAGATCAAAACCATGAAAAGGTACCACCTCACAGAACTTAGATGTCTATAAGAAAGGAAAGTAACAAGAGTTGGCCAAGATGTGGAGCAATCGGAACCCTCATGTATTGCTGGTGAATCAGAGCTGGGCCCTCTCTATCCTTAGAGAAGGACCTGGAACAGCTGGTCCAGGTTGCCTGCCTTCGGTCCAAACCCCTCCTCTCCAGCCCCCCAGGTTGTCCAGTCCTGTGTGTTCTCCCCTCCCAAAACAGGTGTCCCTCATGTCTTACCCCCTCCCTCTGTCTACCTTAGGGCAAGCACTACATCCTTCTAGGTTTTCTAAGAATTTAGAAACGCTAATAACTCCCAGGAGGACAATGGCAGGATAAAAATAATTTGCAACTTTTATAAGACTTCATACTTAAACGTGGAAGGCCAAGTAAGGTCTGCTCCACTCCAACAGAGAGTGAAGCCCATTTCCCCCTAAGCAGCAGGCTTGTTCACCTCTGGCCTAGCCATGGAATATTCTGGGCCTCCTTTTGACCCAGGAATTAATTCCCTAAAATGCCTTCATTGGCATTTCTTTTAACTTCAATGAGCAAACTCCCCTCTGCCCTCCCAAGCCCATTATGTTAACTTCATAGGTAAGGTCTGGGGCATTGTGTCATCTTATGCAAAGAGAATGATCACCAGAAGCCCGTTCTGTCTAGCAGTTAAGTCAACTGACTTCTTTCCAAGGATTCTGTGTGTGGCATACAGAATAATAGTCCTCCCAGAGATGCCCACATCTTAGCACCCCAAACTATGAAAATGTTGCTTAACATGGCAAAAGGGATTTGCAGACACAACCAGTTTAAGGATCTTGAGATGGGAAGAGGAGGCTGGATCGTCCAGGTGGGCCCGATGTCATCACAAGGACCCCTTGCAAGAGGGAGTCAGGATGGCCAGAATCAGAAAGGGAGATGTGACAGCAGAAGCAGAGACTGGACTGATGTGCTCTGAAGATGGAGTGAGGGACCATGAGCCAAGGAAAGACAGCAGCTTCTAGAAGCCAGACAAGGGAAGGAAACAGATTCCCCCCCTGGAGCCTCAGGAAGGAATGCAGGCCCGCTGGCCCCTTTGTTTTGGCCTCAAAAGCCTTAAAAGCCTCACTATAAGAAATAAAGGTGTGCTGTTTTAAGTTACTAATAGGTCTGTGATAATTTGTTACAGCATCCACTGGGAACTTGTGTCTTCTCAAACAAGAAACAAAAAATTTGACCCACAGCAAGTCATTTAACCCCTGTGTTTCCCCACTGAGCACAGTCCCAAGAGTACAGGTGAACTGATGAATCCATTCTTTCAACATACAAGTATTTCCCAAGAGTCCACATGGGCCAGTAGAGGCTGGGTGCTGGGACACGATGGAGAGAAAATCAGACACCATCCCCAGCCTCATGGAAGTCACGGTTTCACAGAGGAGGCAGCTTTGGGCAAACAGAGGCAGCAAACACACCATCGCCAACCGTGATTAGGAAAATGTAGGATGGACGTTAGCACCAAATCTAGAGGACTCACAGGGTCGGGGGGTTAAATCAGATCACGGGTAGACATCCGTGGAAGAGCCAGAAGAGTCAATGGTTTGTTGTTGTTGTTGTTGTTGTTGTTGTTGTTGTTTTTAAGATTTTATTTATTTATTTGACAGACAGAGATCACAAGTAGGCAGAGAGACCCACAGAGAGAGAGAAAAGGAAGCAGGCTCCCTGCTGAGCAGAGACCCTGATGCAGGGCTCCATCCCAGGACCCTGAGATCATGACCTGAGCCGAAGGCAGAGGCTGAGACAATGGTTTTAATGTTTTGGTGACTCAAGCCTGTCCCCTCTGGTCCGGCAAGCCCATCACACCCTTCTTTCTCCCTAGCTTTAACAGAGACAAGAAAATGCTCCCAAAATATATGTGTAAGAAATAAATAGATGAGTGAAATGTTCTATAAGAAATACCTAAAGTTGGCCAGCTGAAGAGATTTCAAAAGGCAATACGCAGACAAAAGCAGCTTCCTGGACTGCTTTTTCTCCATTTATTAGAATTACCTTTGCAGAAAGAGCATGCTGGTCACTTGGCCTTAGCTGTCCAGATTTCAGGGAATTTCATTATGGTGCAAAAGGCCAGCTCCAGAAACAGCCCTGAGAGAAGCCCCAAGGACAGAAGTTACTGGATGTTGTCATGTGTGTATACTAAAGCCGTCCGGCCTCTGTGTAAGTAAATGCTTTTACGCCGTTCATGCAACTCAACCTTCAACAGGACCCAGTGAGACCAGTAATATATTTTCTTTAAAGTTTAAAGGATGTAGCCCTACTACCTCACTTTAGCAGCGAAGAAAACAAGGAAAAGCACTAAGGAGGAGGAGAAGTAAAGAGAAATGTCAAAACCTTTCTAGAGAATTAATTCTGGGAAGAAGGGAGGCCAGTAGGATCGCCTAGGGAGGTGAACAAGGCTGTAGCTCAGGGGGAAACAGGCTGGGATGAGCCCCGGCTTGACCAGCTAGAGGTGTGCACGTCTCCCTTTGCCTTCCATAGTTAGGAACAAAGCCCTGTACAAGCGACCGAGGTGTTCTGTCCCATCAGTGATTCCCAGGAAAGAAGCACATAGAAAGTGACCATGACAAAATCGAGCTCCGAGAGCTCTGGCGCCGAGCACATTTATTCACCCCAAGCTCTTCTGTTAGATAAAATATTATTTTTTCTTTAATCAAACATGACACGTTTTAACATAAATAATTTCTTATGAAAGCTTCCAAAATAAAATCATAAATAAAGGAATACAAACTATTTGGGAATAACGTTAATATTTTGCTGTCCATCCTTCAAATTGTCTTATTTCAATGGACATACACACCCACATGCAGATACTGACACATGTGGACAGTCTTCTTCCCCAAACTGATCACAGATCATGTTCTGTGTTAGAAACTGCTTTTTGGGGGCCCCTGGGTGGTTCAGTGGTTAAGCGTCTGCCTCCGGCTCAGGTCATGATTCCAGGGTCCTGGAACTGAGCCCTGCATTGGGCTCCCTGCTCGGTGGGAGGCCTGCTTCTCCCTCTCCCACTCCCCCGATTGTGTTCCCTCTCTGGCTGCTTCTGTCAAATAAATAAATAAAATCTTAAAAAAAAAAAAAAAAGAAAGAAAGAAAGAAAGAAAGAAACTGCCTTTTTTTCCCTCAGATTAGAGACGTCTTCTCTTGACAGTGAGTAGTCTTCAAGAGTGGTTTTAAGTTGCTGCATAATTACCCTGTGTGCAGGTATCCCCTTTCCCTCTTTCTTAAATCAGGGCAAATGAAAGCAAGAGAGTCGCAAAGGACTTCGGTGTCCTGAGCTTTGCCCTGGGGGCCCTCTCAGTGGCCATGCTGGTGGGGCATGAGGCCACCCCGATGTCTCCTCGCCAGGGGGGAGTCCATTTCCTTGGGTCCACTTGGCTTCTTCCAGAACTTGCTTTGGAAAATGGAAGGCACTTCCCCCTGGTCCTGCTTTGACAATGGGAATCCTGAGGCCATGAAGGCCACGCTGAGGAACTGGGGCAGGCGCAGCTTCACAGAGCGGCCATCAAATAAATGAAGGGCTGGAAGAAAGCCACTGGCATCATCTTTACCTGTAATGTGGGTTCCCTCCGCAGCCTGAGAGTCTGCCAGGACTGTCTCTCCCCAGCTGACAAGGTGGCAGACAGGGGATCCCTCCAACAGGAGGTACTCACCTCCTCAGGATGGCAGGAAGCAATTGCGTCCCCCAGAGCGTGGTCTCCGAGGGCCAGGCGCTCAACACCAGATTTTAAGGAAATATGTTGACCCTGATGGCTATTAAGGTCCATCTGAAAAACCTCAGAGGATTCTTCTGGAAAACAAGGTCAGCCTGTTCCTCGCATGATTGAGACATCGGTTGTCAGATTAAAGGCCCAGACCGAGACCACCCCAGAAGGTGGCAAAGAAAGGTGCTTTCATTCTGTGCCATTCCTCCTTTCTGTCGACCCAAACCTCTGGGTCCCCCCAGCTAACCACAGGTAAGTAACACTTCTACCGAGTCTTTACCATCCTGCATTCTAGAAACCTTCTGAGACCAGAGGGAGGAAGAAAGATGTCTGCCTCAGTGGGAGATCCAACTGGACAGCTTGGGCCCCTCACTCCCAGCCCCCTGCCTCCAGTGGGATTTGTGCTCCCCAGACTGAGGACGGTTCCACAGCCCACAACTTTCCTGATGGCCCCAGGGTCAGGCCACCTGCTCACAGGATCAGGATCGATGACAAGCAAACCCCAGGCAGGCAGGACTGAGAGTCACAGGACAGGGAAAGCTTGCAGACTCCGTGTGTCCTCCTGAACCTTTGAGAACCTTCCTGTCAACCAGCCTGGCTGGATTCCCCACCTCCGTGACCTTGGCTGCCCCCTCCCACAGCTCATCTTGTTAATGAGATAATGACAACTGTGGAGTCAAGGTTTTCATCGCTCCCTCTGGATACCAGGAGTGATAAAACTTTTAATGGAGTCCATAGGAGTCTGGTTTTGGGGCATGTGTACCGTGAGGAGGGACAGGGAGACAAAAATCAGTTTGTCACCTGATTTCCCTGCTCACCTTTATAAAGCAGGCTGCTCTCTACTGTGCCACTGCCTTCATCGTTCTAGGCACCCCAGGTCCCAGCACCCCCAAGCCCTGGGCTTATAACTGCTCATTGGATCCTCCCAGCCAGCCTTCAGAGTAAGTCTGAGTTTCTTCACTTAACAGATGAAGAAACTGAGGAAGAGATAGGTAAGTACACTGCCCCAGGTGGCGCCATTTTCGGGTGAAAGAAAGACCAGAACCCACCTCTTTCTAGGGCCAGAATCTTATTCCTTCCAACACGCTCCCTGGATTCTAGAGGGTTCCCACCTCTGACCTCGCAGTGTCACGAATGCAGCACTGATGAGATGGACATATTTGGGAATCAGACACCCCAGATGTTAATCCTGAGTTTGTCCCTCTTGTATGCTGGTGGACTATCGTGGTAGACAAGGCGCCTTAGCCCGAAGCTGCAAGTGGATAGATGTAAAGTTGATGGGGCTGCTGATGTCCCTGGGACCGAAGAAGGCAATGAGCAGAAAGGGCTTTGAAAGAAAAACTGCAGATTTATCAAGACATTACTATTCTGCTCTGCAGGATACAAAGCCATCCCATCTCGGGCTAAGGCGCAGATGGCTACGAGAGTGAAGGGGGTGAGTAATAATGTCTTCTCCTGAGGCCCACACATACACGGCATTTTTAGGCTCATATTAAAATCATGGCATTCTGAGCTCCTCCCCTTGCTTCTAGATCTCTAACACCCCTCTTCAGACACCTATTTAAATAGGACATGGTTTACCTCCTGCTGCTTCTCTTCTAGAAATAGAAATTCTACATCCATAGTCCAAGGGAACAAAACCTAAACTCTGGCATTTGGCAGAATCCCCAGTTGCCATTATCCTCAGCAACTGTGGTGCTGAAAATTCTTGAAGGACAGCTGCTTCTGGGTTATTTCAATTGTTGGAATATGAGCTGCCTGGATCTTATTTTTTTAGTAGAATTGGCTACTACGAAAAACATTTAATAATGCGTCTAAAAGTACTTGGCAATAGAATTCAGCAAATATGACATCAACTGAAGCATTAGAATGGCTAAGTTGAAAGCAATAAAACTTAAGCTAGCCCCTAAAAATCCAGTGTGGATTTCCCTGGACCCGAGAATTCAACAAACTATCCCCCCATCCCCTGCCCCCACCAGTCCCTCTTCCACACTTCCAAACCCTTCCTTCTGAATCAGAGCATGTCAAGGCCACACAGGAGTCTGGGTCGGCCACATCTACCTCCTTGCCAATAGCTTCCAGAGTTAGTGTTACTGACTTCATATCCACGGTCACTGTGCCAGGCAGAAGGCAGATTTTCCTACTACCAAAGCCAGCTGGCCAGCAGCACAGGTCAAGTGTGGACGGATGCTGAGTGAGGATGATGCATTTTTGATGGTATGTCCGGTTCATTAAGCCCTAAGCTGGCAGGAGTGCAGAGCAGACTAGCCCTCCTCAGAGCTACCTGCCCCAACTCTGCAAGCTAGAACCCGATGAAGTTGCGGCAACTTCCTGCCTGAGGATTCCACTCTGGAATCACGACAGGGGGGTCAGGGGCAACATCTCCTGTTAGGGATGCAAGACCTCATAGCTCCCATCCTACTACAGACAGAACACCCAGTATTTCCTTTCAATTCCCTGTGAAACGTGAGCTGGTAAAAGCAATAGAAGGCAGGGACAGTTCTCACTTCTAGAGCACTCCTTTTTTGCAAGATGCTCCACTAAGCCTTTTAAGTCTTTTCTCATTTAACTCCAACACTACACTCGAAAGACACTATTATCCTCAGTCTATAGGGTGGAAGGTGGGAAGGTCACATGGAAGAAGTTAAGGAACCTGCTCGAGAAAAGCAGCCATAAGCGACAGAGTCAAACCCTGGCCCATACTTTAAACCACAATACTGTACACCCCACATATATACACAGTCACACCCATCCAATCTCTCCTCTTCTGCGTGCCTGTGCATTCAAACAAGGGCACATCCGTACCAAAGGTGCATTTCACAACTATGAAACATGAGAGCTGAGTCTTCAATGAGGTCACGGCGACTCGAGTCCACTTCTGCAGGATAGCCCTTGAAGGAACAACCGGTTTTATGCCTCACTGTGGTTATCCAGTCTGAAACAAGTCAGGGCAAAGAGAGGAGGCAGGCCGTGCTAGGGCTGAGGGAGAAGCTGCATTGCATGACAACGGGAACAATATTTAGCAAAGGCAGGAACAAAGAAGTTCCCAGAAACAGCAAACAGCGGGTCGATGAGCAGCTCAAAACTAACTCCAAGTCACGTGCTGTCGCTGTGGGATACAGACCCAGCGCAAAGAGCCCAGACCGCTTCAGGGTGTGCAAATCAGGGTCCCAGCGACTGGGTTATACCAGAGCTGGCAAACACCAGGGTAGATAATGGGGGAACTGGGGACAAGCCTCTGGGTGTGCAGTGAGGCAGGTGGAGCGAAGAAGAGATGGTGAGGAAGGGTGGTGGGTCTCAGTGCCCCTGGGGGTTAGAAGGATGCTCAGACAGTGCCCTCTTTTGGGAAGGGGAGACCGTGTGACTGGCACCAAGGATCCCATTGAGCCGGGAAGTCAGGCCACAGCCCTGAGACTCCCCGGTTGTATTCGAATTCATCAGATTCCGTTTGTCCAGTGATCCCAGACTGACCGTGTTACTGGGGCATCTCCACGGCTCTTCCACCCTCTCAGAGAGCGGTAAGTGATGAGGGCAACAGACTTCCAGCCAGGCCCACAGCAGAAGTCTGAAGAGAAGCCCGCGTTGCACAGATTCGCATTCCCTCCTTCCCCTTCTCCTCCATCACGGTGAGGTATTCTGCAATGTCGCGTTCATTACAGGCAAGAGAGCAGAGTTTTCCAAACTACATTCCAGGGAGCCCTCATTCCCCCGGATTGTATAAGGTAGGATGTGAAAAGAGGTTCTGGGCTTAACCTTGTAAAATGCTAATCACAGCTTGCTTTATTACAGGGCTTTGCAACGTCTACAAATGCCTTGCCCATTGCCACTCGCCATCTCCCCTAGACTCTGTTCATCCTAACATCCTAGGTTTTGGCTGTTTATTTTTGCTCAAGATCTTCCAACATTACAATTCCATGAAACCCACTTTGGAAAATGCCAGACTGGACCATCAGCTCCTTGAGCAGACTGCAAGTGCCTGCAGGAAACGGGCTTCGCCTTATTCACAGTGGCATCAGCCAGCACCAAGGATCAGGTCTGGGGCACGAGCAAGTCTACTGAGTAAATACATGAATGTGGGCACGGGAAGTGCATGCGATTTCCCGGGAAAGGTGAGTGCTGACAAAGCGTGATGTTAGAAACGTCTCTTGCTGGGACACTGTGGGAGTCTCGATTTTGTGGTATGAGGAATCCATTGGGTCCATTCCTGGTGAATGTTTTGGTTTCTTGCCATTTTAGCTTGTTTCCACGAAGACTTGGGATGCTCACGTGTTCTCTTCCACCAGTGGGCTGGACCAGGGGAGCTGGGCTTGCCCAGAAGGGAGGCTGAGAGCCGTTGAGAAGCAGGCAATCAACCACCCACTAGGAGGCAGAAAGCCAGACCAAGAAGTCCTGAAACAAAGATTCTTTACTGGCAGCCATGGCCCCCCTTCCGCTCATACCCAGGTGAGCCAAGGGCGTGTGGGAAGAGGGGAGCAGATATGACCAGCTAGAGGTTAAGTTCAGGCTCCTTGTCCCAGGATATCTCCGGTGTGCCCCACCATCACTGTTGATTCTGAGTTAAGATCCCAGCATAAGGGGACTCGTTGTCACCTACAAAGGGAACCTATGAAATAAGTGGAGGAGAGACTCTGAAAAACACAGACACTTTAGTTCCCCAGAGTCTTCAAATGATTCATTTGACTTGACACAAACTGGGCCAACATCCCCTCCATTTAGTGGTTTTCCATTGAACCGGCTGGAAATCTTTTTTTAACCAAGCATGAATTCAGCTTATGAAGACAATTGCTGTGTCTCCCCCATGAGCTAACGTTGCCTGAATGTGTTCCTCACTCCTTTCTGGCGGCAGCCCCGGTTTTCCAATCACCAAACCAACTCACCAGACTTCTGCTCACAGGGAAACTTGCTGCCAGACCACCGGCTCCACCCTCTGAAGCAGCCAGGACCTCAGAGAGGATGAGGATGAAGATGCCAGCCCTGAGGGAATTAGGACATTTGCCTAACTGCAGAGGCGGAAGAAGAGTGACTGAAATCCTCATGTGCTGCCCAGCTGACAGGGACACTTCTCTTACCTGCTTGACATTAGTGTCAGGAAGACACTAGGTCCTCATTCAAGGTTGAAATGAATTGGTTAAAACCCATCTTTAATTTTACTGGAAGGGGATCATGTCTCTGTCCCCTGCTAGATCCATCAACTGCTTATGCCAAAAAAGAAGGGGAAAAAAATAATGCTTTCCTTTATTCCTTCCAGGCCTGCTTCTCCTATTCCACAGCCTGAGTTTACACATTGTTGATCTTGACAGAATAAACCCATAAAGGAGCTAAGCTACAAAGTGTCAGGGCTGGACGTGAAACATGGCTCACCCTTAATTCCGTTGTTCTGCAAACAGACACATGAGTCTAATTATCAAAGCTGACCATGAGACAGAGAAATTCTCACTTCCTACGCTAAATCAGAGTGACACATAATCCTGGGGATAGCTATCCCAGAAACTGGTTAGAGTTTTGGTCTGCCCAGTGCCTCAGTTTCCCTCAGGACATCTAGAGTGTCCAAGGGACAGCCAGACTTCCCCACTAACACTATGCTCCTTTATGACTCGGCCAGAATACAGACAGCAGATCAACCCAAGCTGGACCCGTTGCTTTACCGTGGTGGTGTTACAGAGTGTTTCGTGGAGTGGGTTACGGAGTCAGACTCTCTGGGTTCAAGACACGGATGTCCAGCCATGGGACCTGGGCAAGCCTACCCTCTGCCTAAGTTCCTCCACGTGCGATTAAATAAATTAAATGTAAAGCCTATAAGACAGTGCCTGCTACTTACCACAAACACCACAAATTATTTGGGTGGCGAAACTTACGGTTAGGTCCCTTATCTATGATAGGATGGGAGGCCGTTTGACCACCCATCATCAAGGGTGAAGAATTTGAGGTACAAACCCTACCCACTCTGCTTCAACTCACATATAATTGCACCCAAGAAAAAAAATGAGAGGAGAGAAGCTGAGTGGGGAGTTCCGGGAGTCCCTTTGATGAAGAGAATAGGCTATCTCCAGCCAACTCTAATTCTCTGTCTTCCTTGAGTGATTTTGTTTACAGGTATGAGGCTTGCTTTTTTCTTACATTTTCTCTCTACCATAAACCTAACACTTTGGCCCAGATCTTAGGATGGCTGACAAACCGAATTCCTTAAACGCAGACCAGGCTTGGAATCTGAGAGACTTTCTGCCACTGATCTGGTAGCTTTCAAAGCTCCAGCTGGCCTCTGGGTCCTCTACCCCGGACAGGAACTGGAAAATGTAAACACTGCATTTCTCTCCCTTTTAAAATAAAAAGAGAGAGAATGGCGGGGGTGGGGGTGGGGGCTGGGTTCTTGTGACTTTCACATATCCCACAGTGAGGGTGACAGGTCCTCCCCCATGTGGGGAAAGGGGGGTACAGACTTCCCTCATTTATCACTGAAATGACACCTCCCCCAGCCTGCACATGCCCCAAATTGAGCACAGCTTCTAGAGCTGGTCTCAGGAGAGACAGGTAGGGAATTTCTCGTGCTTGGGGATTGGCTGCCCCTAGTGAGGCAGGTGGAAATCATTTCTGACTTAAGGCCAATCATTAGATTACCCAATACCATTCTCTCGGCCATTTCTGTCTAGCCAGGATATCCCAGATGTAGGGGACTTTAATCAAACCTTCAGCCTATGCTAGTGGTATTCCCTAAGACTTTGGGATATTTCTGAGACACTCCCATGCCCAAAGATGTTTTGTCCCTAACTTACTGACCCAGACACAATACCCAACCTCATCCTCTCTTTCCACCAAAAGCTCATGTTCAAGGACACTTATGGGAATAAAACTCTTTACCCAAAGAGTGGGTGGTCACAGAGGTTCCACGTGTTCTACAGAACCCACACGTTAAAATACATTTACGTGGGGCGCCTGGGTGGCTCAGTGGATTAAAGCCTCTGCCTTCAGCTCGGGTCATGATCCCAGAGTCCTGGGATCGAGCCCTGCATCGGGCTCTCTGCTCAGCGGGGAGCCTGCTTCCTCCTCTCTCCTCTCTCTCTGCCTGCCTCTCTGCCTACTTGTGATCTCTGTCTGTCAAATAAATAAATAAAATCTTTAAAAAAAAATACATTTACGTTCCCTCTTTTAAAAATCCTGTCAAGTTACTCATCCTCTCTCCCGTTTCTTCCCATTCAGCACTCAGCCCCCCACCTTCTTGCTTTCACTCGCCCTTTTTACTCCACCCTCTCAAGAACGGCAGTCAAAATCTCAAATGCCAATAGGGAGCGGCTGGTAAGTGTGGGTTGAAAAGGTGGGGCGTCTTGCCACAGAGAGGGCCAGCCCACCTCAAAGCTTTCAGGTTCCAAACATTTTAAGCACGATGTCCCAATAAATACTTTTTCAGGCATTTTGACCCAAAGACCGCCAGACCTTCAGCTCTATAGTTTCCCTCTTTGCCACTGCCACCCAAGAATGAGCCAACGGTACCCCCGAAACTGGGGTTAGCCAGGACTGTCCCCTACCACGCAGTGTTGTGAAGCCGTGCCAAGGGGACCTATGCATTGGTATGATCGATCCCTCCGTGAGATGCGTGAGTTTAAGTCGGCCTGTTTCCAGGTGAGCGTGAGCTCAGGAACCGGATGGTCTGGGCTTCCCCAGGCTCATCAGACTGTGTATTCTTCTTCTTCTTTTTTTTTTTTTAAATCATTATTGCAGCAAAATAGAAGTAATGTAAAATTTACCATTTTACTCACTTTCCATTCGGTAGCCCTTGTAACCAACACCATACTCATCTCCAGAACTTTGTCATCACCTCATAGTGCAACTCTACACCCGCTAAGCACTCAGTCCCCTAGCCCGCTTCCCCCTACCCCTGCTGGCCACGGTCTACTTTCTTGATGAATCTGACTGCTCTCGGTACCTTATATAAGTAAAATCATAAGGTATTTATTTGTCCTTTGTGTCTGGCTTCTTTCACTTAGCATAATGTCTTCAGAGTTCATCCCTGTTGTAGCCTGAACTTTTATTTTTTTTACTTTTTTTTTTTAAGATTTTATTTATCTATTCGACAGACAGAGATCACAAGGAGGAAGAGAGGCAGGCAGAGAGAGAGAGGAAGAAGCAGGCTCCCTGCTGAGCAGAGAGCCCGACGCGGGGCTCGATCCGAGGACCCCGGGATCATGACCTGAGCCAAAGGCAGAGGCTTTAACCCACTGAGCCACCCAGGTGTCCCTGTAGCCTGAACTTTATTCCTTTTTGAGGCAGATTAAGATTTCTGTATACGTATATACCACATTTTATTCATCCACTGATGGACATTTTTGGGTTGTTTCCCCTTTTCGGCTATTGGGAATAATGCTGCAAAGGACACTGGTGTGCGAAATACCTGAGTTCCTGCTTTCAGTTCTTTGGTGTATATACCCAGAAGTAGAATTGCTAGGTCAAATGTTTAATTTTTTGAGAAACCGTGCCTGTGTATCCTTGAATAGGTCACAGAACCACTCTAAGCCCCATTTGTAAAATGAAGATAATAACAGCTCTACCTTATTAGAGTGGTCTGAGAATTCATGAATGTCCGTGTACAGCATTTAGCTCAGATTGGGCCCATCACCCCGTGTTCAGAGATGTTCCAGCTCAGAGTCCTCTGAAATTAAAGTACTCCAACTAAATGATCTCCAAAGTCACTCCCGGCTCCAAAAATCCACGATGCCACCATCAAATTATTTTCCTGGTAGAGAAGCCGGAGCTCTCAGTATATACATCAGGGGAACACGGTCTTCATGGTTCCCACAAAAATCCACCCTAGCCAAGATGGCCCAGTTTTCATAACTCTCTCCTTGGAATTTGCTAACACATGTCATTATCAACCAACCTCGAATTTTTTTCTGGCCGCTCCACTTCCCCCCTCTTTCTTTCCACACCCCCTTTCTCAGCTGGCTGCTCCTGCCCGCTCAATATCTGGGCTTCAAATTATCTTCCCTGGTTGCCTTTAGGTTCTTTCGCCGCAAGCTAATGTCTGTTGGAAGCAACACTTGCAAAATTATCCATATTACGGTTTCGTTCCCCAGAGCCACATATTTTAAATGAGTTTTTCCTCTTCGGCAGGATCCTGCTGGCAGAGCTCCTGCTATTGGTGAAGTCAGTGGAGTCGGGTTTCTCCCCCACATGCTGTTTATGTCGGGTTATCACTTGGCCTCAAGTTTGCATTCTCACCCTCCACCAGGAGTCCCGTGCCTGTGAGCAACAACCTCCCGTGCCATCCCAGCGGATGTTTACGTCTCAGCAAACCCTCTCGAGAAAAGTAAGGAGACGAAATCTGCTTTCGGGCTTTTTCTAGAGCCGGCCAGATTCGGCATTCCAGCCGGGAGTGGACTCACTCACTATTTGAGGAATTATTTTCCTTCTCCACTTCTATTCCTCCGTCTCCCCCTCCAAGGGTGAACTTACAACAACCGACCTCTCCTCACTAGACATGTGAAGTTGGAGCACCTGGGTGGTTCAGTGGGTTAAGACACTGCCTTTGGCTCAGGTCATGATCTCAGGGTCCTGGTATGGAGCCCCACATCGGGCTCTCTGCTCATCAGGGAGCCTGCTTCCCCCTCTCTCTCTGCCTGCCTCTCTGCCTACTTATGATCTCGGTCAAGTAAATAAATAAAATCTTAAAAAAAAAAAAAAAAAGACACGTGAATTTGCTGGAAGTTGCTCCCCAGTTCGGTCAGCAGCCTGACTGCCAAGAAACCAGTCACCCTTCCCGAAGCTTTTCCATAGCAAAAGGTAAAAGGGATTCCGGGGTTAGGAGTAAAGGCTTTTTTCCAGATCCTGGGCAGGTAAGCTTTGTTCTTTAACTTGTATGGGTTTGAGTCATCTCACCTGCCACGTTACAAAAAAACAAAACTAAACTAAAAAAAAAAAAAAAAAAAAAAAAAAAGAAGCAGGGGAGCGTTGTCGTAGCCAGGAGAAAGCTAGTCCTCAGAGCTCTGGTGCTCTGGGAAGGAACCAGCCTCCCCTGGACTTGGGCTAGGGCCACCATGCCCAGGAGGCTTGGTTCCAGAAGGCAGAGATGAAACAGGAAGGACTTTCCTAATGCAAAGTCCTCAACCTACCCCGAGGTGAGCATCTAGGTTTACGGATTATCAAGCCCCTCATGGGCTCCTTCTTCCTTCATTATTTATTGTCTGTGGGCTGCTCCAGACACCGTGCAGGCAAAATCAAACGCAACACTCCAGCTTTCGAGGGAAAAGATTCCACCTGGGACCAGCAGGCTATAGGTACATGGAAAAGTATTGACCAAAATGAGTTTGTTGGGTTTTGCACACCCCCCCATTTATCTTGGCTTAAATTTAGTTCATCATGAAGGGCTGTGCCTATGGTTGAGGCCCCCATCCATACAGCAGGCTACTAATTTTAGGCCCTCACCACCCCTTTGACCTGGTTTCATTCTGGGACGTGCACCAGCTACTTGCAGCCACGCAGCACGTCCCTCTCTAGAATGCAGGTGACGAGTAACCGGCACAGAAGTCTAGTAGCAAATGCTCACAGGCTCCCTGCTCCTACCAAAGCTGCTCTGTTTTGTCACACCTGCACGTATCAGCCTGTCCTTCCCTGATGAGGTCCTACCCACCTCCTGACCTCTTGCCCCGCAGCAACCCTATAAGGACAGATGCTCTTAAGAAGTCCCTGCTTCCTTGCCTGCCAGCAAGCCATGACAAGACCAGCCTCCCATCCCCTCCTTGAGCCAAGAGGCCCCCAAAAGCCCTGGTCGCATTTCAGTCTCACTCGCCCAGGGAGCCCATCCGACATGGGGTTTGCGGCTCAGAAAATGATAGTGAAAAACATACAAGCCAGAGCTCTTTCTAAACAAACTCTGTGTGTCCCCAGAAACTGCTTGCACTTTTAACCTCCGCTTTCTCTTCTTCTTTCTCATTCTTATGGGAAGGAAGTGCCTATGTGCTGAGCCGGTCAATCTCCCTTGCTGGGCTCTGTCCTGAAGGGCGTGACAAGCAGCGTTTCACCAAGCAACCTTTACCGGGAGGGACCCCCTTGCTGCCAGCCTTGCTTTTGATTGGTTTCTTTCCTTCCCGCTTCACCTCTGGGGGGGCTCCTTCCAGGGGGAACTTCTCCCTTTTGTCAGCCAGAGTGGGTGAGTCAGACGGGATAGATTCCCAGAGGTCCGTCTGTGCTTTCCGAAGATAAAACGAAAACCAGCAAAGTAAGCTGGAGCTGGTACCCCTTCCTGAGGCAGTTCAGTCCCCCAAGTTGGGATGATAGAACGGTGTCACATTCTCCAGGAGGTCAGACGCTCCAGCACCCCCAGCCAAGCCCCCAAGATTAGACTAGACTAGAAGAAGAGCTGGCGGTCACCCTCCCACCCCCGCCCAGCGCCATCCCTTGGGGCGCCCCAGGCATGCTCCCCACCGGACCCAGGAGAGAAATGCCCCTGGGAGGGGGGCCCTAAACGCTACTCACGGTACCTCTAGGCAAGGATGAGATGAGAAGGAGCTGCAGAAAAGTGAGCCCCAACTGCGTCCAGCAGCCCAGCTCCATCGTTTCCTAGCCGGTGCCCCGATGAGCGACTGCTGCGGAGGGACCGGAGGGGCCGCGGGAGGCCAGGGGCCGGCGGCTCTTACACGGAACTCCCCAAGCCCCAGCTGAGCGGGAGCTCGGGTTTCAGCTCGCCAGGCTCTCCCATCCTCATCGGAGGGGAACCACCTTCAGCCAGAGCGACGTCAGCCCAAAACCTCTCCTCTCTGCCGCCTTAACCCTTGCGGGGCCCGGGAGGTGTGGCCACGCAGGGAGGCCCCCGGGCTGCGGCTGGAAGGGACGCCCGGGGCAGGAGGCCAGCCGGCTGGGACAGGAGGAGCCGGCAGCACCTTGGCTGGGGGCAGAGGTAGGCGGGGCTGTGGCGCCGCTCAGGTGAGGCCGGAAACCCAGCCCCACCCCCACCCAGAGGAGTCCTGCCTGGGATGGCACTCTGAGGCTGTTAAGGTCACGGCTTGGGTGGGCGGGGCTTCCACCTCAAGCATCTAACCTCAAGCATCTAACCACCTTCCACCTCAAGCATCTAACCCAGGTGAGCACAATTTGGAAACCCTCCTCTTTGCATCTGTAGGCATCTTCCCATGATGCCCATCATGGTGTGGTCAGCAGCATAAATAGATCCTGTGCACATGCCAGGCAGAGTATAAGGGATAAAAGAACACCCAAGACACTGCCTCTGTCGTGACAGTGGCCATCTAGGCATAGGGACAGCAAATGGAATCTTGAATAACAAGAAAGGATGCTTATTCAAAGGATAATAGCCAATTTTTTTAAATCAGTTTCTCCGTGCCAGGCATTTAAGTATCTTACATGCATCAACTCATTTAGTCCTCATAATAAACCGCTATCATCTCCATTTTACAGATAGGGAAACTGAGTCACTGCGCTTTCAATAGTTCATCCACAGTCTCCGTGTAAGTAAGTAGTAGAGCCAGGATTTGAATGCAGATCTAAGGTCTATCGTCCTAGCCACCAGTCTCTACCATGTCTTAGGATGCTGTGACTATGGCATTTAATCACTTGTACACGTTCAATGATGGTATTATCCACACTGAAACAGACTCAGAGATGAAGTGACTTGCTCAAGGTCCCTCAGCCGGAAGTGCCAGAGCAGAGTTCACAGCCAGGTCTAACTCAGGGAAGTGCCGGGGTTTCAGGCCATGCTTGGTCCCAGTTTGTATTGTCCCATGAAGAACAAAAGTTGGGAGAAGTGGATGATATTCAGGCCTGGGGCAGTGGGAAATTTACCTAAACTGGGGAAGCTTCACCTGGAGCCTGAGAGAGAGGGGATCTCAATCCAGGGAAGGGTTTGAGGAGGCCTTTCTAGGAGGAAGGACTGAATTGGGCCAGTGCCACTGGGAAATGATGAGTATTTACCTGTGTATATTACAATTTTATGTGTATTCTTGTTCCCAAAGGATCCATGGCAGCGTGTACCATTAAAACGCATTTTAAACAGTTTTGAGAAGAATGTAAGTATCAGAACAAAAGCCAACACAAGAGGATAGATAATATGTATAGTTTGGATGAGGCAGAGGGCAGGAAAAGAGGAAGCAAGTGGTTACACTGTTTGGGTTTTATTCTGTCTTGGAATGAGGGGCTCTGGTAGTCTAGGAGCAGCGCGTTCTGGGCCCAAAGCAAAGATCTAGGAAGAAAAGTCATGTTGGCATCCAGACCGAGGGATGGAGGAGGCCAAGGCTGGCACTAAGAGCACCCCTGAGACCGCTGTCAGTGGCCTGAACCATAAGCAATGGAGTGGAAGGGGAAAACGGTGGGAGAGACTTAGGGAAGGTAGAACTGCCAGGGCTCAGGACAGACTGGATAGGCAGGGGCCTGGCATAGATGCTCCTCTCAGAGAGAAATTCCTGAATGTCAGCCACGCCTCTGGGGCCCATCTCAGAGAAGTGACTGTGAGCTTGGACTCGGCCGTCAATGACCCATATTCAAAGCCGCGATTCACCACTTTCTGACTCTATGACTGTGAGATCATAGAAAATATATGCTGGTCTCTGCCTCCAGCTCCTGGCACTGAGCTCTTGACACCCTTCTATTCCCGGGTGATACGAGTATCTTTGTCCTAATGAGGTGACTTCAGGTGGGGGCTGGTCATTAGAAAGTACAAGTCATTAGAAGCTTGGAATTTTTAGCGCTACACCCCCCCATTCTCTTGAGAAGGGAGAAAGGCTAAAAATGGAATTAATGGTGAGTAATGTCTCCCATGAGGAAGCCTCCATAAAAATCCCTATAGTGTAAGGTTTGGAGAGCTTCCACATTCCATGTATCAGTGGGATGATGTACCCCAACTCCATGGGGGTAGAAGCATGGGACTCTCAGACCTCCCCTACATATCTCTTCATCTGGCTGTCCATTTATATCCTTCATCACTTCCTTTAATGAACTCGCAAATGTAAGAGATTCCCTGAGCTCTGTGAGCCCTTCAAGCAAGTCACCGAATCCAAGGGGGAGGATGTTATGGGACGCTCTGTATTGTAGCCAAGGGGGTAACTTGAGGACCTAGCACTTGAAGTTGGTGTCTGAAGTGGGACAGTCTTGTGGGACTGAGCACTTGACCTGTGGGATGTGACATCCTCTCCAGAAACTGTCAGAATTGAGTACAACTGTAGGACACCCAGCTGGTGTTAAAGACTCGCTTGGTGGGGGGAAAAAAAATCACACATATCAGAAGTGTCCAAAGTGAGTGGGGTAGAAATATGAGAGTATGGAATACACCAGGAGAAAGAAGGACAGGGGCTTTCGGTTGTTTTTTGGTCTGTTTTTTGTTTTTTGTTTTGTTTTTTCCCAATACAATGACCTAAACCAAGCTAACTAACGCTCTCAATCTCAGTTTTCTCATCTGTAAAATGGAAATAATCGTCAAACTTTGAGACAGGCGAATTTAAGGAGACTATGTACATAATAGGGCCCTTAGCACACTGCCTAACTCATACTAAATGCTCAATAAATATTATATGTATTATGAGCCTGAGTCTGACACTATATGGCACGGGCCTTCTTCCTCACCCACAACTTCCCTATCCAGGTGAAAACTGATTAAAATTAGCACAAAGAATAGCCTCTAAAAGGCAGGAAAATACCAAAGGGCAACATATCTGCGGGTTGGAGGTCAGAGGTGAGAAGAGGGGAGGTTCATTTTATGGCTGGCCAAACAGCTCTAGTCCTTTGGTGATGGGCCTGGGGATGTGGTGACTTAGTTTCCAAATACTGAGGTCTTAGAGCTTCTCAGGAGTCTGTTCCTCCCATCAGCTGACATTACCACTTCCTTCTTCCCTCATCTCCATCCCCCCAACCTCCCACCCCACCCCCTACACACATACACAGCCACTTATCAAAACAGATTAACCAGCAGCCTCATTCCTATAGCAACTATACCTCACCAGGCTGGGACTCTAGGTGATGAAGCTAAAGAAGTCCCCAGTGCCAGGTCTTTGTTCTTCCAGGCTTAGGAACCTGGAAACAGCCCCTCACTCCTCTTTCTGTAATGCCCACAGTAGTATAATTGTTCCCTGCTAATTTGCTGTCTAATTTAGGTTTACGAATTTCCTAGAGCTGCAGAGTCTGGAAAGGAACTCTCAAAAAGAAGCAGAACGTATTTCTCTGGGGAACACAAAGCCCTGATCCAATATTACCTTGTTGAACTTCACAATAAACCCAGGTTCACAGAGGGAGAGGGAAGCCATGACTATAAGAGAGGAAAGTCAGGAGTTTGCCTGAGGCCAAACGGCCCTACACAAACTTCGATTTTCCTACACAAGTTTAGTTTCCTCTCTTCCTATTATAATCAACTCAATTTCTCATATCGACAGAGTTGAGTATTGCTCTACATCAGAGGTTCTTAACCTGGATCACATGGGGTCTCTCATGAGGGAGTTTTTGTAGGGTCTTCAAACCTCCGCAAATTATACACAAAATCCTGCATGCATTGTTTTGGAGTAAGAGGGAGCCGTAGCCTTCTTCAAAGTCTCAAAAGGATCTGCAAACTCCCAACTTATTTTCAATCACTGGTGTTCATAAGCTGACATTGAAAAGTTGACAAAATATTCGTTAGATTTGGGGAAAGTGGCTTTGTATGCACAGCGGTTGTGTTTAGGCTACAAACTACACAGCGGATGTTTGAAGGACTGGCCCTCCCCGTGACTTTCCCCCACCATTTCTGCCTTAAACACGCATGCTTTGGACCACACCGGCTCCTGGTGAATCGAGCTGGAGCACTTACTACCCGTGTACACCTGGGCAGGTAATCTCACCCATGATGGCCTCAGTTTCCTCATCTGTTAAGCGGGAAGAATAATGGAGCCTGCCCCCAGAGGGTTGGAGTCAAGCACTCAGAACAGTGCCTATAACACACCAAGCACTCAGTAAATGTTGGCTATTTTTATTACCCTTCGCTCCCCCTCCTGCCCTTCTCTTGGACCCCTACCTCTGGCAGAAATAAATCACCAGAAAGGTGTGGGTGAAAAGGGCAAAGTGCCGTGCTGAGAAGTAGGGGATGATCCTGGAATGAAGAATTCTCTGCTTACCATCAGCACTCAGAAATCAACAGTTGACTGTAGTAGATGAAGTCATCCATTTCACGACAAGTCGCAATACCCACTCATTTTCACTCGAAAGGATGAGGCACTCCAGCAAAACCTGACCCTTCTTCTGTCCCACCCGGGAGGCTGCTCGCCTGTGAACACACAGGAGGAAACAGCAGGGAAGGCTGTCTTGTGCGAGCCAACAGCGCCCCAGTCTCCAAGCTCCAACTTCAGATCAGTGGCGAGCGGTAGCCATAGAGCCGGGAAGGGCAGAAGAAGGACCACTGGGGCGGACTGGTCAGCAAACCTGATAGAAACATCTCAGCCTAATGGGTAATTAAGTTTAGTTTTCATCAGCTGTGCAAAACACAAAAGTTCAAGTCAACCAGGGCCAGAGACGGAGAGGAGTAAGTCTGCAGGAAAGACAAAGGGCCCTTCCCCCGGAACCTGCTAGAACTTGCCCACCATGGAAGTCTCCAGCGCTAATGAATCCCGGCTATTCACCTACACGAGGAGCAATGATGCTCTGTCTCCAGGTCTGGCCCGGTTCCACTGTTTCCCCGGGAGAGCCAGGCTAGGGGGTCGGTTCATCTGCAGTTCTCTCTCTGGCCACATTCTTCCCACTCTAGGTCATTCTTTATGCTCCTTGCAGAAAGCTGGGGAGCTTCCCTCCTTCAGAATCAAAGTGTTCCTGAATCAGTTGGGGAAACCTCTTCTTGACTTCCATATGTATGTTTATAAAGCAATTTAAAAAAAAAAAAAAAAAACAGTTGTTGCCTATGCAACTGAACGGCAAAGCTTTATAAAGAAAACTGGCACAAATTCTGACCACAGGGGCGCCGGAGTGGCTCAGTCAGTTAAGAGGCAGACTCCTGGTTTTGGCTCAGGTCATGATCTCTGGGGTCCTGGGATCAAGCCCCGGGGATCTGGCTCTGCGCTCAGAGGGGAGTCAGCTTCCAGATTCTCTCCCTCTGCCCCTCCTGCCATGTGCACTCTCTGTCTCTAAAATAAGTAAAGAAATCTTAAAAAAAAAAAAAAAAAAAAAACAACTCTGACCACAGTCCAAGTGGCTGGCTCAAAAATTATGTAAAGTTGAGCCATTTTGAGTGGAGAAGGGAACAAAAGTAGAATAACTCCAAGGGAAGGCCACAGGGCAGGGTACCGCGGCACAAAACAGGCAGTGTAGTCACCACACCCCAGTATGCATCAAGGCTCTACTACTACTTGCTAGGGGAACTTGGGCAAGTTCTCCAGCCCCTCGGAGCCGCAGTTTTCTCTCATCTGTGAAAAAGGATGTAGTAGCTACCTTATCATTTTGGTGAGAAGATTAAAAGAGGCTGGCGTACATAATGGTAGTTCAGTCGCTGTGGACTATTTTAACTATGTATGGACATCAAATCTTAAGAGCCTTCAAAAAATCCTCCCTTCAGATGTTCAACTGAAATTAAACAGCTACTACCATTTTCTTTAGGTCTCGTCAGGTTATGCTCCTAAATTAATTGAAACAAATTCATGTCTAAAAAATAGATTGCCTTGTACATTTATGCTGCTCGTTGGAGATCAAGGGACAGAGTGTGCACTTGTTTGAAGACAAGTTGGGAGGCCTGTCCTGAATGGACCCGGGGCAGGCGTTAAAGGAAAATTTATCCTGATACTTGTTTAAAGACAGTGAGGAAGACTCTTCTCAAAAGACCAGTGCAATGGAGCCTTGAAGTAGGGAGACATCAGGCTCAACAATAAGGAAAAGTCTGGAAATAGAGCTAAGGAACAGGGTAGGGATCGGCTGAGGGAGAATTACCAAAAGGAAACTCAGGGGGAAGGGGAAGATTCTGACAAAACAATTTGACAGGATTCTTGCTGAAAGCAGGCCAGGCTGATCAGATACTGATGATGGGAGATTCTCACTAAATTGGGATTCTTGCTCTTGAGGATAAGACTCAAGATGGGGTCTAGTGGGAAAAAAAAAGGAGGGGGAGCTTAGAGAAGCCTGACTCAAGTTTGGTTAAGGAGACAGTCTTTGTCAAGGGACCCAGAGAAACCTAGGAAGGAGGGTCCCTTGCATTGAGTGTCTGGTTCAGTCTTGCTACACTTTTCACTGGGGTAAGTAGAATTTGCATGTAAAGCAACTTGACTTCTTCCACCAAAGGAAGCCAAGAAGGAAGCACAAATACTTAACCAGATAAAAATCATTTGCTCACTTATTCAGTTCAACGTACTGCATGTCTGCTACATATCCACCCTCACTTCAGGTCCTTGAAATATGGCTCTGAATAAAACCTGTGTGGGGCCTCACCTTGTGGATTTATAGACCAGAAAGCAATGAGAAACTGAGAAAATGTGAAGAGCAACATGTATGAGGAAGGAACATTCTAGAAGCATGTAACTGGCAGGGGTAGAGGGTCAGAAACGTTTCCCTGAGGGCATGACATGGAGCTTCAGACCTAAAGAAAAATAGAGGGTAGGAAGAGGAGAGGACAAGGGCTGAAGAGGACCCCATAATACAGAGGCTAGAGATGTAGGCTGGCCTTGAAAACCATGAACTTTATTCTCAGGGTGATGGGAACCAGTTTGAGGACCAGTGACTGGGTCAGATTTGCACATCAGACTCAGCTCTCTCTGCCTACATCCTGCACCAGTGGCAGACATGAGAGGCGCTGTGGAAGTCGACCAGATAGGATCCATGATTCTGATGTATGTGGGAATAACGGTGAGAAAGCTGTCAGAGGTGACTTCCAGCTCATGACCACATGGATATGGGGGTGTGCATGGGGGTGCTGGAGAAGCACCCCCTGTTCTCGCTCCCCAATCACTTGCTCTAGGAGAAGCCAGCTGCCGTGTTGTGTGAGCAGCCCTCCGGAGAATCTCGCGTGTGAAGGAACCGAAACTCTCTGGCAACAGTGACGTGAATGAGCTTGGAAGTGGACTGTGCAGCCTTCCCGATGGCCGCAGCCCCAGCGGGCAACCCAACGGCAACCTCAGGACAGCCCTCCTTGCGAGAACACCCTCCCCCCAAGCTAGGCAGCTCCCAGACTCATGAGCCTCAGACACCAGATGAGATCATAAATCGTGGAGTGTTACGCTGCTGAATTTGTTACACAGCAGTCAGTTACAAATACAAGAGGTTTCGGAATTGGGCAATCCATCTGTATCCTGGTACACCTGCTAGCCAGCGCGAGTGAGCTCCAGTGAGACATGTCCCCAGAATGAGATGATCACAGAGGTGTTTAGCTGCACAGAACAACAAACCCAATGCACACAGCTTAAACAATAGGGCATTTTATGACCTTGTCTAGCAATAAGTCCCACAGGTGTGGTGGCCTCAGTGTTATTTAATTCTGTGACGCAACAACAATGTTTAATACCCAGGACTGAATCACAGGCGATGCATCTGGCAGGCAAGCTCTTATGTAAAATCTCAGAACACACAAAAATAGCATGTATTGTTTAGGAATGCAAATGCATATCATTAAACTGTTAGAACATACAGAGAAGTGACATACGCTACCTTCAAAAAAGTTGAAAACGAGGGGCATCACAAAATATGGGGTACGCGATTTTAGCTAAAAAATAAAGGAAGCAAAGGACAAATCTGAAGAAATTAAAGCACAATGTTAAAATCAGTTTATCTTTGAGGAGAATCCACAGGTACCTGTTATCTTCTGAAAGTTTTTCATTATGTCTGGATTGTTGATAAGGGTATCTCTATCTTATGGTGCAATGAAGAAGGAGCGATAGGGAGATGTATGAGGGGAACCCAGGATAATATTTTCTGATGGACAGAGAAGACAAACAATTATTCTTCAATCTAGGAAAATCTGTTGAGTGTCTCATACGTGTCGGGCACATTCTAGGAAACAGGAATAACTTGGTGAGCAAGACTGAATGCTTCCTCTTTTCATGGGGTTTCCATACCACTGGGCAAAGACATAACCAACAAAGAGGGAAAATCAGAGGGCCAGAGTGCCACGTTAGAGATGAAATGGAGAAGTGCGGTAGAGTGACTGTGGAAGGAACTGTAGTTTGTGGAGTGAGAGCAAGCCTCCCTGAGAAGGTGACATGTCCACTGAGCCCAACATAAAGCACCATGGGAGCATCTGAGGAAAGGGGGGGAAACAGCTAAGGCAAAGGCTGAGTGGGAATGAGCTTAGCGCGCTTGAGGAGCACAAAGAAAGTCAGGGTGGCTGGTACACAGGGACACAACCCACACTTAGACAAGAGGGCGTAGGAAAGGGGCTAGGAGAGATATTGGTGTGATCAAGTGAAGCTTGATTAACAATAGTCACATCAGCTTCTGGGCATCAAAAATCCTTTGAGAACTTAGGGAAAAGCTACTGGTCCTAGGAAAATATACACATATTGATTCTTGCTTAATTTGGGGATATGAGCGGACCCTCTGAAGCCTACCCCAAAATGACCTGATTCTGGCATTTGAATTGAAGCCATGGTCTTCCCAGCCAGCCTTCGGCCCATGAGGATATGGGATCTAGCCATTTCCATCCAGTGTAGGGTTTCTCTGTAGGCAGTATTTGCGCTAACGCTCCCTACCAGGCTGGCCAAAAGGTCCCGAGCACTGTGCCAGGCTGAGGCTCTCATCCAGGTCCCACCCAGGTAAGCCGTATCCTACTCAATCTTCATTTCCCCTTGCCCTGCAGCGCAGCCTAAGGCTCTCCCTGCCTACTCTGAGCTCCCTCCCCCATTTATTTTTCACAGGCCTTACCACCAACCATTTGTCTCGCACTTCTAACTCTACTTGCTTTCTGCCTTTTAGAGAACCGACCCACACAACTGGTACCGGGACTGACCAACAGGAAGAGGTGGTGAGGCGGGGCGTGGGCTCCGGATGGCTCACCACACGGCCGGCAAGGAACGCTCCACTCCAAACGGTATTTGGGGCACAGATGATTCCTGGCATAAGGCGGCAATCCAATTGCTAAAAAGTCCACAGGGGCTTACTTCAAGGAACATCCTGGTGGGGGAGAATGCCTGGCTGGGGTGATGATTCACAGGCCTTGGAACGCTGTGGGGGAGTAACACATTTAAGAACAACGGAAAGAGCTGGTTACCGAGCTGACCTGAATCCCTACAGAGGGAGAAGGAGAAACAAAGGGCAATTAACAGATATAAACTACATATGAAAGACAGTGGTCCCCTTTGGTAGCTCCTGCGGGAGAGTGGACACACTCGGGTTCTAATATTTATAATCGCTTCAAAGAGCGTCGAATGCTTTGTCCAAGCTGATCTACTGTGCTCTGGCAGGAAAAACATGAACTCTTAAACCGAAGACGGAGTCATCTGGATGGATGCCCCAAAGGTGCCCCTGACTCCTCCAAGCCTATGGACACAGCTCACCTGTCCCTAATAAGAGCCAGAACTCCCTGCTGGGAGAAGATAGAGCATAGGCCTCCCTACTGCAAGAGAACAGGTGTCTTCCTCAACACTTTGCCTCCAGACCTGTCCCGACGGCCAGACTGATAACTAGATTTAATTTTCAGTTTAGGAAATGATGCATCTGATAAAGAAAGAAAGGCAAACCCCAGTGGAGCTGTAAGAATGAGTTAGCTTGTACCCACAGGAGTTAGGGCGGTACCCATGGGATTGGATTTTGGGAGTGCTTGATGGAGGAGTACAGAACATATGAAAAGATACGCAGAAGTTCATTTACTTGGGGGTACTCTTCAGGGTCATGGGATTTAATGCCCTGGTGAGAACCCCTGGCTATGGGCAAACCTGCTGCTAGGTAAGTCTTAGAAAGCTGAAGAAAATATTAGCCTGTGATGACTAATGTGGTAATGCCTGACATGCCACAGGAGGATAGTGGAATTAAACAGTTCAGGGTTTGAGGCGTATTGGGTAGGATATACTGGACGAAGAGAAAAGACACATTAGAGATTTTGGCCAATGGAAGGACTAAGGGAACACACCGTTCACCAAGGCCATTAGAAATGTCCTGATAGGATGGCGACTGGCATCACTAGACATGTAGTGGTGGCTTTCTGCTACAGTCTAGGGTTGACTCTAGGAAACAGGTCACAGAACCAGGCTTACTGAGGGCAATGAGAATGAGGATGCCCCAAAGCAACAGATTCCAGGTGATGGTGTTGAATCACTGGAAAGGAGGCAGACCCCAATTTATCATCACAACTAACTAAACGGAAGGGGCAGCCAAGGGGCTTGACCCACAAGAAGTTGTGGAGTTGCAGAATGTGGTATCCCTAGGGACAAAGCAGACAGGCAGACAAGGGTGCTACTTAATATACACAATCTGAAAAGCAAGAATGGAGGAGTGCCTGGGAGGCTCAGTGGGTTAAGCCTCTGCCTTCAGCTCAGGTCATGATCTCAGGGTCCTGGGACCAAGCCCTGCGTCGGGCTCTCTGCTCAGCAGGGAGCCTGCTTCCCCCTCTCTGCCTGCCTCTCTCCCTACTTGTGATCTCTCTCTCTGTATCAAATAAATAAAGAAAATCTTTAAAAAAAATTGTTTTAGGGACGCCTGGGTGGCTCGGTTGGTTAAGCAGCTGCCTTCGGCTCAGGTCATGATCCCAGCGTCCTGGGATCGAGTCCCACATCGGGCTCCTTGCTTGGCGGGGAGCCTGCTTCTCCCTCTGCCTCTGTCTGCCTGTGCTCTCTCTCTCTCTCTCTCTCTCTCTCTCTGACAAATAAATAAATAAATAAAATCTTTAAAAAAAAAATTGTTTTAAATCTTAAAAAAAAAAAGAAAAGCAAGAATGGAGGGGCACCTGGGTGGCTCAGTTGGTTAAGCATTTGACTCTTGATTTCAGCTCAGGTCATGATCTCAGGGTTGTGGGATCGACCCCTGCATCAGGCTCCATGCTCGGGGTGGGGAGTGGGGAAGGGATTCTCTCTTTCCCTCTACCTCTGCCCCTCCCTCTGTGCATTTTCTCTCCCCCCACCCCTCTAATAAATAAATCTAAAAAAAAAAAAGAAGAAGAAGAAAGAAAGAAAGAAAGAAAGAAAGAAAGAAAGAAAGAAAGAAAGAAAGAAAGAAAGGATGGATGGATGAGCAGGAAGCTGAGGGTAGTTGCTCCAGGAGGAAGTCATGACCCTTGCTCAAATCCTGGATCTGAGCCAGCTTTCATGCCCAGAACCTATTCTGGATGGTTCCCTAAAAGGAAGTACATCAGGGGTGCTAGGTGGCTCCATTGGTTAAGCATCTGCCTTCAGCTCAGGTGGTGATCTCAGGGACCTGGGATGGAGCCTTGAGTCAGGCTCCCTGCTCAATGGGGAGCCAGCTTCTCCCTCTCCCTCTGCTCCTCTCTCTTGTTTCCTCTCACTCTCGCTCTCAAATAAATAAATATATAAATGTTTTTTTAAAAGTGATGTACATCAGCGATACCACGGCAAGTAGATACTATAATGATCCCCTCGATCTTTCCCCAAAAAGTCATACAATCGTTCACTCAGATGACCGTGGGCCGAGGAAAGGGAAAGACAGGTACATTCTGAGGATTACTGGACACAGTCCGAGATGCAGCAATACCGAGAGACCTGAAATGTCATCACTGCCCCCTGTCTGGGGCACAGGGAAGCAAGTCAGTGAAGTGAATCCTGGCCAAAAGCCAGCCCACAGCGGGTCCAGTAGGTCCATGGACCCAGCCAGTGATCCTGTTCCTGGTCTCCAAACACATCCTTGGGATTGCCAATACTCAGCTATTAAACACCTATGTGGGATCGTCGGCCCACCATAATAGAAAAGCCGCATAAAAGCCTCTGAAACTGCGTTCCGCTCCCTAAGATGGTGAATCAAAAACAGTATCACATTCTGGGGGGATGGCAGAGATTAGCGCCAGCCTTAAAGATCTTAATGACTGCAGGAGTGGCAATCTTTCTCGTATCTCCCAATCTCAATTTAATTTGCCAGTCAGGTCCCTGCAGAAGCCAGACGGATGCTGTAGAAGGACTACAGACGATCACAAACTCAGCCAAGAAGTAGTTCCAACAATGGCGGCCTTGTTAGGCCGTCTTTACTAGAACCAGTGAACACAGGCAGCCAACGAGTCCTTTTCTATCTTGATCAGAGAAGAGACATCAGCAACAATTTACATTTGCGTAAAATGGACAATAATATGCATTTACAGTCCTGTCCTGGGCTCCTGCTAATTTCCTGCTGTCACAACAGAGTCCAAAGTCTGGACCATCTGGACATCCCGTAGAACTACCACACTGACCCACTACATTAAGGACAGAGCACAGAGAGGACGAGACAGCTAGCGCAATGGGGGCCTTGCTAAAGTGAGTCACTTCGGAGGGTGAGAGAGAAGACCTATGAAGACACAGGAGTACAGCACGTGGGTCACGTTTTCAGGGGTCCAGAGATCAGGGCTTAGAAATACTGTCCAAAGTATAAGGCAAATTGCTGTAATTTTCATCCCCTGCCACCCAGAATGAGGCACGGGGTCTGCCCGGCTTCTTTGGGTCATGATCTGGGGGCGGCACCTTCCACATCAAACAATAGTCCTCCAGTCCGTCTGCCAGGAAATCTGAAAGGTGGCCAGCTTTGCATGGGGCCTGGAGCAAGAAGGGGATCTGAAGGCCAGGAGGTAGGTAGCTCTGTCACTTGGAGTGTGTGATGGGCCAGGCCATCTGGTGTTGGAGGGTCGCTGGTGGAAAAAAAAAAAAAAAAAACCACAGGAGGGATCTCACATCAAGCCCCAGTGGGAGAAGCACAACATAGGCCCCCAGGGTCCTGGACCAAGGTTATTTCATCTACAGCATTTGTGTTTTGAGGCACAGATCCCAGAGTGTTGCTGAACACTGGTGGAGAGGGGATGTTGGGCCAGGGACACCAGTTCATGACCAGGAATTCCAGACTGCTTGGCCACCCCGACGGTTGCCCTAGGACCGGATGGTGAAGGGCAGGGTTCCCAACTCCCAATGTCCAAGCTGGGTTTACAGATGGGACACCTTGGGATGTGAGTACTAGCTGAAACGAAATGGTGGGTATGTCACAGCCGGCACGGAGTGGACTTGAACAACAGGCCTGAGGGAAAATCTTTCCAACAGGAGGAGCTTTGAGAGGTACACCCACTGTCTGAGGAAGTGGCCAGACGTGAGAACACATACAGACTCGTGGACAGTGGCAAACGGCTTTGCGGGCTAATAGGGAGCCTGCCATCAAAGGACTGAGTGAGTGGACCCCAGCAGGTGTGGGACAGAGGTGTGTGGGTGGGCACACGGGGACAGGCGCCAAGCCTGACCAGAAAATGTGATCACGGTGGACGAGAAAGCAGCCGCTGTGGAGAAGGCACTGAATTAGAATAGCCAAGTAGACACAAACGACTCAGCCAGCTCACATTAACCGGTTCTTGTCACCTCAATGTGCTGGGCCCGTGACCAGAACGACCACAGTAGTGGAGACAGAGGTCACACGGCAGGAAGCCAGCCTGACCACTGCCGCCTCCTGGGGTCCAGCCTCTTAGCTCACAAGCCCAGCGCTGCGCACCTGCTATGGGGCTGTTCTGATCCAGCAGGCGTGGCACGGGGACCTGAGATTTTGCACTTCTGACAAGGACCCAAATCGTGCCGGTGAGCCCAAGGACGCTGGTCTGTGCACCAAGTCTGAGGAGTGCGGACCTATAGAAGTTCCTTCCACTAAGGTCAGAGACTAGGCTAGACCGCCAATAGAGGGCCAAGGTCTGTCAACAAACTGGCAAGGAGAGTCACGCGGTATTCCCCTGGACCGCCGTTCCCCTGCGGCACTGCCCACCCTTGAGAGCTGACACCACCAGCTCCGCCTGACTTGACTGAGCGGGATTTCGAACCACGCTTCCTACGAACGAAGGGGCTGTTCTTTGCTAAGCAGCTTGGAGGTGGGCAGCACAGATGCTGCTGCGTCTCAAGGAATTTAGGACTGGTAACGACGTCTTCTCCTCCCTCTGCGCTGCTGGCTAGACCACGAGCGCCAAACTTTCAATCCTGGGTGTCCAGCGGCTGCAACAGAATTATAATCAGAGGAAGTATGCCACTCTCCAAGTGGCTTAGAAGCAGTGAGGGACCTGGTGGGGGCTCACCATAAACCCAAGTCCACACGTGCCTGCCAGGGGCTCGGCACACCTGCCATACCCATTCTCCTTCACAGTGGGCCTCCCAGAGCCTCAGGATAGTCAGGCTGGGCCGGGGCTGCACGGACGCCGAGCTCCTCAAGAATGTCTCCCTGCTTGGACTGGGCCCAGTTACCTGTGATTTGGCTCCAGGTCCCCCCAACTGCCCCCACCCCCGCTACCCCCTATTTTTTTTTTTCTTATCATATTTCATTGGAAAATCTGATCTCATTTAAGGTTTGTGTTTCCAATTGCGTGTCTGGGCAGGTGACCAGTGGAATGCAGCCAGGGAAATGTAAACAGTTAATGAAATCGAACAGGGCCCACACTTTCCGTGATATTTCATGCTTCCAACAGGTCTGTCTCTCCTGGTTCCTCCACTGGGCTCTTCCTCCTGGGTATGGCCTGGGTCTGGTCTCCATCACCAGGTCCAGTGCCTCAGGGAAACACAGGTGTCTGCAGTCATTAGAGATTCATATCCACCTGCTGGGCCATGTGCAACAAGAAGGGCAACTCGGGGTCAGCCAGGACACGATGGGTGAGGGGCGGCTGTCTGGCTGTGAGCCCAGAGGGACCCATAAATCATGGTGGTTTCCAGAGGCCAGAAGCGGTAATGGGAATCAGGTGAGAGGCCCACCTGCCGTGGGCGGCTGGATGCTGTTGAACGGTGGCCCCCAAAGGTCTAGAAAGTGGGCGTCTGTGGTTCCTTACACCCGGGAAGAAATTTATGGCTCATGTCTGCCCTTTCTGTGTGTCCCTTTGTACATCTCCCCTTGTTTGCTCCCCTCGCCCCCTTGCTCTCCACCTCTCCTCTCCCTTTCTTCCCTTTGGTTGCCCCCTCTCCTCTCCTCCCCTCTCCCTCTGTATGCGTAGCAGAGGAAGGCTCGGGAACGTAAGCGTGAGGCTGGACTGGGAGGTCACTTCTCTAGGCACACGGGGTTTTTCAGCACGTGGCTGATGCCTGTTAGGCCCTCTGAGACTCAAGGAATCCAGCGTCAAGGGGCATGGGAAATGGCCTGCTTTGTCACCGTCCTCCACTTCTACCCCATCGCCGTTTAAGCACCTGCTCGCCTTTCTCCATGGACCTCCATCCCTGGCCTCCCCCAGGCCTGCCATCTCGGCCCCTGCTGAAGACTTTTGCCTCCCTTCTCTGACCCCTCTCCCATGCTACCTCCCAGGGCCCCCTTCCTGTAAGTCAGCACAGGTCTGGAGACCACAGGAATGACCTTGAGGGAGGTCTGCACGGGCAGGGGAGACGTCACGGGCATGCTGCTTTCTTCTGTCCCTCCAGTCACGTGACACGGAACCCCCAGCCCAGAGGCCTCCTGGCCTCCCAGTATCAGCTCAGCCCTCCCAGTGTCAGTGGTCTTGAGGCAGTAACAGCGGTAAACAGAAGCTCCCACACTTCCTCAAGCAGCAAGAGACAGTGAGGCTTGAACCCAGATCTCCATCGCGGCAGTCCGCCCTCGGACAACACGCCTGTCTCCCAGGCTCCGCTTCCTCAGTGGTTAGTGAGGCGTGGGCGGGGATGACCTCTAGGTCTCTTTCAGCCTCTCACTTTAGGGTTTTATTCTACCCAAATCTGAGTTTCTCAAGTCTCCCTGCTCTGGGGCTAGAAACAGGTCACCTATTCTAGCTGTTGCCCCATATCCCCAGCTCTTTGCTCCACAGGACCCAAGAAGAAGACATCAGCCCATGAGATCACAGCCTCGTATCCCCTGGTGCCCCTGGACGCAGCTCCCAGGGGTTCCCACACCAAGCGTAAGCCAAGACACACAAGGCCTCCAGTCACAGCAGCTGGGATTTTCCTTCCTCCCCCCATCACTCCCCTATGCTGCTCACATCCAAAGTCCCCTGAGAGCACACGAGGTAGCCTTTGAGCTGCTGTTGATACTAGTTCAATGCCAAGGTCCACACAAGGGGGCAACATGCCACTATTCCCCCAGCTGCCAGCCCTCCAAGTGCCGACGGGTTCCAGGCCTCCCTGAAGGGAGTTCATGGGCCCCTCCCCCACTCAGAGTTACGCAGGATCCCCCAGACCTCCAAAAGGCCCTGCTGGCACCCCTGAGGGTCACAGAGTCTTGATCAAACAGTTCCTCATTCTTTTCCTTGGAAGTTTCCTTTTTACGGGACCCAGACACATGGCGTCCTCCCATTCATCCCCTTTTCCCCCAGCGAGGGGTGGGAGAGCCTTTCTGCAGATCATCCCCTGATAGTCTCCCCACCACATCCATAGACGTGTTTGAAATCCGTGTTAGGCTCAGCCGAGACATCCCCATTGCCCCCCCCACCTGACAAATGCACACGTACACATTATCTCTGATTCTGTGATTTCCATTTACACCATCCTAGCAAATAAACCAAAGGAGTGTGAATGTGTGTGTGTGTGAGAGTAAGTGTATGTGTGAGTGAGAATTTAAGAATGTGAGTGTGTATATGTGAATAAAAGACCGTGTTTGGGTGTGCAAGTGTGGGTGTGTATGTGAATGTGTGTGGTGAGTGTCTGGGTAGGTGTGGTTGTGTTTGTGTGATGAGTGTGAGAATAAATGAGTATATGGGTAGAAGTGTGAGTGTAAGTGTGTGTGAGCGTGAGTGTGTGAGCATAAATGAGTGAGTATATTTGGGAGCATACATGGGCATGGGTTAGGGTTAGGGTTATGTGAGTGTGTGAGTGGTCAGTCAGAGTGTATATGACTGGTTGAGTGTGTGTGAGTAAAAGTGAGTGTGTGGGTATGTATGTGTGGGTGTGCATGTGGGTATGGGTGAGACCGTGAGTGTGTATGAGCATGTCTGGGTAAGACTGAGTTTGTGAGTTTAAGTGAGTGTGTGTGTGAGTGAGCATGTGTGAGTATAACAGTGTGTGTTGAGTGTGTAAGTGTGCACATTCTAAGTTAGAGAGGAAAGGACTAAAAGCTCTGCTCCGAGTGGCTCGTCCAGTGGGCCAAACCATAAGATTGGCTAAAAATAGAATTTTCCTCTCCAACCCTCCCCTGAATGTGTTCTAGAAGCAGGACTTGATCTCCAAAGAAAACCTGTGATAAAGAGTAGCACGGGAGACTTCTAAAACTCTGTACTTACTGACAAATAAGAATCAAATTGGTGAGGGAATAAAATAGTATCCTGTGAAGAAAGGGCTTTCTTCTGGTTCACATAGGGGGCCGGGAAGGAGAAATACAGGTTAAATGCTCAGTCTGGAAAATCAGCAAGATTCTATTTTTAGAACTAATGAAAAGAGCCTTGTATGAGGACAAGGTACAAAATGACTCTTTTTCTCCTGCTAGGAAGAGGGATTAAAAAGTGGTTCTGAAGACTATGGACGCAGGATTCTGAGTGAAGAAACCTGGAATGTTGGCCTGACTTTGTACCCTGTGGTCCCTGCTGGCCACCCAGGGAGGGCCTGGCAGACCATCCGCTCCAGTAACTATCAATTAATGAATGACTTCAATTTAGGACTTGATTATTACCAGTACAGTGCACGTGACCAGAAGATCAGACCTAGTCTGGGGCATCTGGGAGGGCTTCCTGGAGGCGTGCTGGCTGAGCTGTAAAGGAGGGAGAGAAACCTCGGAAACAGAGTGGCACAGCAGGGTTCTAAGTGGAAAGGACAATGCTGGCCGGGGCAGGCTGGGCAGGGACATGGGATGTGTGAGGAGCGAGGCCAGGGGGAGCCGGAGCCCAGAAAGCAAGAGCCAGTGAGGCCGGGGAGGTACACAGCTCCCTGTGGACCATGAGAAGGACTTTGGTCCTTGTTATAGATAGTAGCCAGTGGGAGGTGGTGGCCAGGTTCCAACATGGTTCCAACGGACCCCACCCCCCAGCAGTTGTGCCTGTGCACACACAGTCCCCTCCTTACCATGCACTCGCCTTGGGCTGTGTGACCAACAGCACACAAGAGGACTGATGTTCTATCAAGTCTGAGGTCAGATTACAAAAGACGCTGCCATCTGCCTTCTCTTTTGGGTCACTCGTTTTGGGGGACGCCAAGAGCCACCTTCTGGGGAACCTCACGGGGCAAGGAACTCTGAGGCCTCTGGCCAACAGCCACTTAAGTGAGGGAGGTAGATTCCGCAGGCCAGCCAAGCCTTCGGTTGACAGTAGGCCTGGTCTACACCACAACTGTGACCTCCTGGGAGGTCCTGAGCCAGAACCATACGCCTCAGCTGCTCCCAGATCCCTAATCCTCAGAAAATGTGTCATGCACAATCGACATGCTTGTTGCTTTAAGAAGCTGTGTTTTGGGGTCATTTGTTACACAGATAACTAATAACGATAAAACAGCAACAGATTAACTAATATGTAAGCGTAGCAGTAGGGTTCGATTTACTAACTGCATGACTTTGAGCAAGTCTCACTCAACCTCTCTGGGCATAAGTTTCTTTCTCCACCTGTAAGGTGGGGGGAATGGCCTTGAGCAATAGAGTATTAGCTCAGGGGGAAGGTGGAGGTGATCAAAGTAGGCCACGGCCCTTGTATGGGGGCAGACCAGTGCGGACACAGAGTGATTCAGCTCAGAAGCAGGTGGGAGGGGGAGACGGTAAAAGCCCGCCATTCCCTGGGCACCCACCCTATGCATGCATTGTTACGTCATGCAATCCTCCTATCTAGCCTGAGCAGGGGGCTTAATTACCCCCACTTTACAGAAAAGAGAGTGAGGCACAGAGACATTAAGTCAATGGCAATCCCATCCTTTCGTGCTTCTGAAAGGCACGCAAAGTTGTCCAGGCCTGGAAATCGCTCCTGTAAAAGGCTGTCAAGTTTCCAATCCCACCTGCCCTAGGAGTCTCAGGGTCGGGGCCTGAAAATGCCCGTGAGATCTGGGGTCAGTGGGACAGGCCAACCAGCAGCCATGCAGCCACTCCCCACATTGTTCACTCCCCTGGAAATACAGCTGCTGAAAGTTTCCCCAGACTCCGCGGAATTCAGGGGTCTTTGTTCCCATGTCTAGAAGCACACTGACCTGCCAATTCTGGTAACAGACACGATGAAGACGCTCTTGGCTTCCACCATGGTTTTTGGCACAAGGACTACTGAAGCCTTCTCTATTTTTTAGTTTTTAAGTATCCTTTTTCAGAGGAGATAAATCAACTATAAAAGTATGTTATGAAAACCAACTTGGCAAGCCAGGGCTGCTGGAGAGGGGCAGGGCTTGCTTTATTTTCCATTATCTCAGTGTAAAACAAATAGATTTATCCTTTTAAGATGTTCTTGTAAGGTCATCGGGATCAGAGTGATTGAAACCATGGCCCTTGGCTGACTTGAGTCCAGAGCATGATCTAATCAGGCCTGGAATTCTCAAAGAAGAAAGGAAACAAAAAGAAAAAATAGAAGAAGAAGGAAAGAAAAGGAGAAAAAAAAACTGGCCTAGAAATGAAGGTTTCAGTTATCTCAGTACAAGGAAGTTTTCCCTTTCCGCAGAAGTCTCCTGGGACTCCTGTAAAGGCAAGCCTGGTTCTCCACATCTTCGAAAGGTTCTTTTGTTCTGCTAAGAGGGAGTGAGGTTAGGTCTGGGCAGACCTGCCCCTTTCCTTCATCCCACTCCCGATGGGCTCCGACCTTTCTCGCTCAGTGGCTTTGCTCTGGAATTCGAGCAGCTGAGTGACCCTGCACAAGGCACGAAACCCACCCGAGCCCCTGCTTCCTTGCCTGTAGAACTGCACTCACAACTCATACAGAGACATCAGGATTATTTCTGTGAAAACTGAAGAAGTGATTGATATCAATAAGGCGATCAGCATGTTGCCGGGCACTTTCGTCTGAGTCTTTCCATAGCAAATCCATGTAGGGATTGAGGGTGTGACTGCCGGAGTTGGAGAGGCCGCACTTGCTGGCATCGCTGGCTAGCTACGGGCAAACTGCTAGGACCTCAAGCCAGCATCCTTGTCTGCAAAATGGGGTGACAATGGTGTCTATCTGCTACTTTCTGCGGTTGTCATGAGGGCATAATGGGATACTACTTAGAATAGTGCCCAGGACACAGTACTTAGTAAGTAAATGGTGGGTATTTCTGCTATGACTACTATGAAAATGATCACGGCGATAATCAGAGCTCCTTTCCCTAATATTACTTCCCACACAGTATGTAGAATTCTTTGATCACTAAGCAAAGCAAATCACCTCTGGGGAGAAAGAACAGAAAACACAATGGGTAGCTCTGAGATAGTAGATAGAATGAAAGGACAAGTAGAACGATCAAGCTTTTAGAAGGAAGCAGGAAGCAGGACTCAGGAGAGCCCCCACGTAAGCGCTAGGAATGTATGACAGCATCCTCAAAGTGCTGCTGTCAGGGTGAGCCCCATCGTCTTAGAGTCACCCTCCAAAGGAGTGATTACATTCTCACATTCCATCCAAGACCAAATCCAGCAGGGAGGGACAACTATCCGAAGGAAAACAATGTTATCAAAAGCGTGAGGTGGGGACCAGGCAAGCAGAAACAAATGATACCCACTACCACTGTGACCACTATTGCTACTAATATTAATATCTATAATAACAGTTGTAGTAGCTGCTAATGTTATTTATTGGTCACTCGGGTCATGGCAAAACCAATCAAAATGATGATACCAGTGCATATTCAGACCCGAACTCATGCATACTGTAAATCTTAGATGAACAGACTAGCAGTTAGATTAGTACCATTTTTATTCCTTTTTTGGGTTTTGTCTGTTTTTAAAGATTTTATTTATTTATTTTGGGGGGGTGGGCCACGCATGGGCAGGAAGGTCAGACAGAGAGAGAGAGAGAGTCTCAAGCAGACTCCACGCTGAGTGCAAAGCCCGATGCAGGGCTTGATCCCGGGACCCCGAGATCATGACCTGAGCCAAAACCAAGAGTCAGACTCTTGACTGACTGAACCACCCAGGCGCTCCTGTTCCTTTTTTGAAAAAACTTTTTCCAAAAATATTTTATCTTTTGGAAAAATAATGATTTTCCCATGATAAATTGAAAACCAACATTTCTTGTCTATGTATTTACTCATTTATTTTTTGAAAGTTGATGATGACTATTATTATTAGTTTAGTAATCTCTACACCCAACATGGGGCTGGAACCCACGACCCCGAGACCAAGAGCCGCACGCCCTTCTGACTAAGCCAGCCAGGCACCCCTCCCGTCCACATATTGAAACATCTGACACTGTGCACTTGACCTCTTTTATTTCACTAACTGTATTGCCAGGTTAGCTCAGCAGAAATAATTAACCATTGTTAAATAAAGTTTAATGGAAACAATAAAAATTCATGTCGAAGGCATAATAATTTTTTTATAATTGCTAATGATTAATACCAAGCCATGAGGGTTTTTAATTTTGCATTAAAGCTTCTTTATGTAGTGAAGTGGTCATTCAGTTCTCCAGGACACACCATTAAATCCACGCCTGCAATCTGGAAGGCCTGCCCCTGTGAGGCATTTGTGGTTAAACAGAAGACATAGACACTCACTGGGACAACTCCTGTTTGCTGAATTCTGTGATTCGATGCATAGGACCTCCAGATGTGGTCACGGCATTTAAAAATTCTTCGGGATAACATACTGCTTCTTGAAATAGTTTCACTTTCAGAAGCTGAGCTGCTGTACAAATCCATTTCAGGCTCGTATTTGAGAGCACTGCTGTTTTCTGTTCATGGAGAGAGCCCAGTATGCTCTGGGTTAGAGTTCTGTCACAACTGCCTCGATGTGTGGGCTTCTCCCGTCAGCAGTCACTTGCCTCTCTGAGCCAGTCTCTGGGGCTCCGTTTCAGCTGCTTCAGAACACCACTGCCTATCCCCGAGGCTCAATACTTGGATAGCAACCTATTGTTCTTCTCATTAAGAAAAGTGTGATGTGAGCTCTTTTTCCTGGAGCGGTGAGTTTTCCTGACCCTTTTCTCCACCACTGACATTTCTGTTGTGCCCACACAGCGTACCTGTGATGCTGGAGGAAGGGGACAGTGTTCTCTGCAGAGCTATCTTGCTCGGGAGGGCTCCCTCCTGCCCCCACCCAAAGGAAGATGGAAGTGGGGGGCGGTGCTGAGTGGCCACCCATAGGAAAAGACCACACAGGCCACCAGAAGGGACATGATCAGTGGCAAGAAAGCTATGGAAACCCTTATTTTATGAGGCATTGAAACCATGTATTAAAGGAAACGTTCCCAGAAGAATTCTCTCTCTGTCTTCCTTGGGGATACATGCTTGGTCCTTTGGTACTGAAGTTCTTCATACTTGGTACTTGCTACTTGGTACTTGGACTTCCACTGGCCTCAAATCCTGTCTAAAACCTGAACGCACAGGGAGAGGAAAGGGGAGTGGGGGCCCCGGAGATAAACTATTCTATTCTGTCATTTTTAAGAATTTTAACCCTGCACTTTCCTCCTTCCTTTAGTACATCTCCACTCACAAATGAGTGTCAGACATCTGATCACCTAATTCACACGGCAGCAGCTGAGGACAGAGAAAGACCTGGGGGGCAAGAACAGTGCATAATGGGAAGGCATAATGACAAGAAAAACCACCAGTCAGTGCTCACCATTGGGCACTAACTCTGGGCCCAGCATCGTAAATGCTTGACTTGGGCGGATTCGTAACCATCTGCAGGGTAGGTTCTAGTAACTTCCCTGTACAGAGGAGGAAACCCAGAAAGCTCAGAGAGGCCAGGATTTGTCCAAGGTAAGCCCAGCGAAACAGCTACCAGAGCTGACATTCTGCCCTAGTAACTCTGAGATGTGAGGCTAAGAGAACTGTCTTCTCTGCTATCCACCTGGGCAATTTTAAAACTCCACATGTCTGAATTCTTCCCATGATAATACAGTCAGGATCTCAGAGGTGGGAAACCAGGACTTCAAAAAAAAAAAAAACCAGACCCCAGAAGGTCATTCTGTCTTTCAGCCACGGTTGAGAACCCCTGAGACAGGACACACCGTTGTTCAGGGAGGAGACCGAATCAGGTCCTCTTCCTTTCTTCAAAGTCTACTGCAAGACCTTCTAGCCACCAGAGCTCCTTCTCTGTCCCTCCGCTGGGTCCCAGGCCAGAGAAGAGGCTGCCTTGGTCCTGCTGAGCTAATGGAAAGTGTCAGGTCAGCGCTGGAAAGGGCCTGGGCTCTCCTGCCAAGAAGCCAACAGATTGATCTCCATGTCAGCCCAGGAGGTCAAGGAAGATCAGAGGAGAGTCAGAAGGGAAAGGAAAGAGCATAGGAAAAAATAATGTGGGACGGGTCTGGAGGCCACAGGGTGTGGGGAGGAGAGATCAGCTGCAAGGGGGAGACCCTGGTTCCTGGAAGGGAAGGAGATGTGGGAGGCTTTGGAATGGAGCATTCTTCCAGGAGCCAGGAGCACCAGGAGAACGGTGATTCTCAGAGATTCAGAGGTAATGCCCTGGGGTGGAAGGCCTCTCTCTTCATGGGCGGTGAGACTCGTGTGTCTAGGTCTCCTTAAGTAATTCCACATCTGGACAGCCTTCTACAGCCCTCCCTGCACAAGGTCTCTGCTCCACCCCCATACCCTTCTCAAGAGGTCTTTCTCAACTTCAGAGCAGGTTAATTCTTATTGAAATTCCTTACAGGCCCCCTGTTGCCCCAGAAGAAATACAAATGCATGAATGTAGCTAAAAACAAAACAAAAACAAGAAACAAAAAACAAAAAACCCTCCCAGGAGTCTGTTTCCCAACCTTCCCTTCTGTCCCTCAAACACTGGCTTTGACTTGATCTGGGCCTTTGCACAGACTCTATCTTCTCCCCGCCGCCCTATCTCCCCATTCCACCTTTTACTCATCCTTCAGGGCTCAGGTTAGATAGTGCTTCCTCCAGGAAGCCCTCTCTGATTCTCCCAGTACTGTGCCTCTATTAGCTCTTATAATGGCTTATAAATGCTTGTTTATTAATTTGCCTCCCTTTAGCTGTAAACTCCATCAAAGCGGGAAATATTACTATGGTATTCCCAGCACCCTGCGCAGGGAAAAATGTCCCCAGCGTTGGGGGGAAGGAACACCCTCAAAGAATAACTTGAGAATGCTGCCACCCATCCCCAAATAGACATCTCCTTCACTGACAGAAAAATCCTTCTGTTCTTTAAAACAATCTTAGTCCGCCCTGCCCAGCTTTACTGAGGAATGACTGGCAAATAAAATCGTGAGGTACCTAAAGTGTACAACACAATGATTGGCTACACGCAGTCCCTGCCAAAGGCCTCCCCTAGAGTTCACTAACACATCTGTCACCTCACATTTTATCTTCATGTCTGTGAGAGAGAGAACACTGAAGTTCTACTCTCTTAGCAAATTTCAGTTACATAACACAGATTTATTAACGACGGTCACCAGATTGTACATCAGACCCTTGGACCTTATTCATCTCGTAACTCAAAGTTTGTCCCCTTCTACCAGCTCCTCCCTATTTCTCCCATCCTCTGGCCCCTTTCTGTGAGTTTGACAATTTTGTTTTTAAGATTCCACATATCAATGATACCATGCATTATTTGTCTTTCCGTCTGGCTTATTTTACTTAGTATAATGCCTTCCAGGTTCACCCACATTGTGGCAAATGACAGAATTTCCTTCCTTTTTAGGGTTGCATAACAAATGTTCCATTATATATCACACTCTTCTTTATCCATTCATCTGTCAGCAGACACTCAGGCTGGTTCCCAACCTTGGCCACGGTGAACGACACTCCTACAAATGTCAGAGCGCAGGCATCTCCTTGAGGTAGTGATTTTGTAGAGCATTCTAAAGTTAGAGGTCCTGATTTGACTTGGGGACAATGATGTATCTTCTTAGATCGTAAACGCAGTCTTCAAAGGACTAGAAAAATCACAGAAGGACAAGGAAGATGAAGAGACCTCTGGTTTCCTTGGGGGCCAGCCCCCTGATCCCAACCTCCAACAGCCTGTCTTGCTCCACTCAGCCCTGGAAGGTTCTCTCCGGCCTTCTGAGCATGTACCTCCCTGCAAATGCAGGAACATCTACTACTCTGCATGCAGAAGAAGCAGTGTTCGCTGAAGCCTGAGGCCCCTTCCAGGAGCTTCTAACGGCCCCCAGGCACTCACAGTCCACAGCCCCCAGCCTGCTGCTGGTCATGCACCAGAGGGCTTCGGCCCACTGGGAACCTTGCTTCCCCCAGGCTTCTGATGGGGGACCGTATCCAGCACTCATCAGAGAGGCAGCCACGGCAAAGCACGAGGGTCCCCTGAGCACCAGGGGTCAAACCTGGCAGGTTCTGCCCAGGGATTCCTGTGCTTCTTTTCCCTTCCTACAGTGGGACCCTCCTGGATCGCTCTGCTTTACATGTAATCCATCTCTGGACTTGACTCTGATTTGGACACGGGATCTGCACCTTGAGACCACACAGCCTTGGAAACGCCCCAATTCCGAAGCTCGCTCTCTCCATCTGTCCAGGGAAACTGCACTTGCCCCACAGGACTGGCGTGAGGAGGCAGGTTCAGTGTCATGGCAAGTGCCCCGGGACACAGCGAACACTTGGGCAGTGTGCATACTGCACACAGGTGAGGGGACAGGCAGGGGCCAGAATCCAGCCCCGCTTCTACTGACCACACCATGGGCCCACAGCTCTACCTGCCCAGAGGGAGCATCTTTCAGCAATTTACACGAATGGACCCAAAAATGGTCTCGGCCGGGCCTGGCACACATTAGGTCTCGGTAAACATTAGCAGAATCTGAAATTAACAGAACCTTAAACTCCCTGTGGCTATGCACACAGGGAGGAAATGAAAGCTGTTGTTACTAAAATAGTAATAATCTAAGCACACACAATACAGCAGAGTGCTAAAAATAAAAGCTTTGGAGCTCCACGAGGGTTTGAGCCCCAGTGCTGGGCTAACAACACTGAGTGACCGCAAGCAAGAGGCATAACCTCTCTGAGCTTCAGTTTTCTCATCTGTAAAAGGGGAATCATTTGGGAAGATTAATGAGGACTACCATAATTTCTACCTCCTGAGTAACTCATGTTTCAAGTGTTCTGGGACCTGGTTTTATGAGGAAGGAGACCCCCGATCACCAGAGGTAATTAAACATGCATTATTGTAATTGGTGTTATTAAAGTCCTAATGTGTTCTAGGCTCGGAGGGCTTGTAACATCTATCGAGAATTTTCTGCCTGCCAGATAATGTGCTAAACACCTCATACACATGGCTTCATCCATACCTACAACCACCCTAAAAGGTGGATACTATAATTATCTGATCAAGGGGAACTTACATACTAGTTTAGCAAGCAATGAATTAATATTTGAGACTATCTGAGTAAACACAAAACAGGACAGATTGCATTTCAGAAGAAAATAAGTATAAGGATATACTTTGAACGAGATGGTGGCTAGGAATTGGGAGTTCGTTGCTGAAGGCAACCGACACCTATCCCTGTTTAGGGAATTTGGTATAAATAAATAATGAAGTATTATATACTGGCCAAAAAATTCATAGTTTACAGATAGGAATAGGGCTAGGTCTTGAAAACCATGGTAAATGAAAAAAGTAAGAAAAAGGGTGGGATTTAGAACACAGCAGCATAAGATAGTAGATGCCAAGCTGTGGGACAGTCACTGTGGGGCTTTACTCCTCAAAGAAGACACCTGACCCCAGGAGCATGCACCACGGACACTGGGGAAAGCCCTGGGTTCCAGATGTGGCCACCCAGCATGGAGTGGAAGCAACAGGGGCTAAGAAATGGGCCCTGGCCTCAAGGAGCCCGCAGCCCAGGCTGGTTTCCAGGAATGAGAAAGTTCTGCTGGAAAATTCTCTCAGCTGCACAGAAGCTTCTCTCCCACAACTCTCTCTGGGTTGGTAGATTGGTTTTCCTCTCTCAGATGTGCCCTCATAAAGCAGAGGCAATACAGGCCTGGTCGAGTGGAGAGTGGTATCAGCTGGTGCTTAGCTAGCCATCCTGAAGAAGCTCATTAGCCAGTAGAACACCTTTCTCAGTAACTCCTCTCCGGTCCTGATTGCTGAATTAGGAGGGGCTGCTGGCACAAGCAAGCAGAGGCTCCGGGTTCTGTTCCATCGTCTTCACTACCCCCACCTGCCATATAAGGCCCTGAACAGTGCAATCTTTTTTTTTTTTTTTTTTTTTTTTGTAATGATAAGAATATCCTAGGGGCACCTGGGTGGCTCAGTGGGTTAAAGCCCCTCCCCCCCCCCCCGGTCACGCCCCCCGGGGCCTGGGACCCAAACCCCCCCCCCCCCCCCCCGGCATCGGGCTCTCTGCTCAGCAGGGAGCCTGCTTCCCGCCCACCCCCCCGCCCCCCCACCTCTCTGCCTACTTGTGATCTCTGTCAAATAAATAAATAATAATAATAAAATCTTAAAATGGCCCAATTTCCAAATAAAGTCATTAAAAAAAAAAAAAAAGAAGAATATCCTAGATTGGCAAACACTGGGAGAACTTGAAGGGAAATAGCCCAAGACTGGACCAGAACACCAGCCAGGACCTCCACCAGCCCTTGTCCAGCTCCAAGACCCTGTTGGCTGCTAACAGTGCATATCCAATTGCCAGACTCCTCACGTCTTAGTGAAACCTGTGGCAGAAGAATTCTCGCAGATGGCCCAGGACCGCTAGTAAACCCCAGCCACTGGGATACCACTCCTCATGAGACTGTCTCAGGGAATTCTCAGCCCCTCAGAGTGAAGTCATTTGACCATCATCTGCCACCCTCCAAAGTTTGGTCGAATAGCAAAACAAAGTACTGTGCTGTGGCAGTAACTGCCCAGTGTCCCTTCCCAGGGGACGCCTGGGACTCTGAGCCTGTGCCAGGTCGGTTAGGACATATACCCGTGAGCTTAGTGTGTGGTTTCCGAAAGAATGGGGGGTTCTGTGACACAGAGCAAAGCCAAATGTTAAGGCTAAGGGATCAGCATGGGTTTATTTGAGAGGATGAAGCAAACAGGGAGCGGCCACCAGAAAGAAATCAGAGATGTGCTAGGATTGGGATATGGATGGGTTCCAGGCAGGGAAACTGCTCCCCCGGACATTCTTATCTTCCCATGGGAGGGACAAGGAAGATGTTTAAGTTCTTGGAGCAACAGATGGCAGCATAAAGATTATCCCTGAACTCAGTGCCACCCCGATTGCACAGCAACAGAACCCCTCTTGTCCTGCAAACTCGGGTTTTCCTGTATTGTATTTGTCACAGAAAGTCAGAGCGGGAAGAGCAAATCACCCTCCACAGACTCCACCCATTTTTCAGATGGGAAAACAGTGCCAGGGAGAAAAAGTAACTTGCCCCAGGTCAAAGACATCATGGAAGCCTGAGGAATTTGGGGAGAAGTTGTTGTCTTCCTTTGCTTGTTCCCAGGATTGCTTACCCTCCCCCAAAAGAACAGATCATGGCTCTCACTGACCTCAACATTCCCATCTAACGGAATATGAACATTGGCTGATGTCCAAGGTCATTCAGATCAGTACCTTGATTTCATGAATGGGAAGACAGAGACTGTTTACCTCACCATCATTCTAGTTATGAGCATCTATCCATCATTTCTCCCACTAGCCAAATCCTTCCTGGGCCCCAGCACCACATGGCAGCCCCAGGACAACTCCTGTAGGTGGGTGACCATCCAGATGATGAAGCACAACTTCCTAATGACAAAGAGGCATGGGCTTCGAGAGCATCGCGATGGCCAACGTGTGAAAGTGCTACCCTAAGATCAAGGCTGCTGAGGATAACACAAAATTCTACTTGTCTGGAAATTCTCATGTCACTTTTGGGGAGCAATTCCATCACCAGCCTTGGCTTTTGGCATCTCCCTCCCATTTTGGACATGGTTCAGAAATCCAAGCTCCCATATGTTATGTCCTTGTCTTTCTCCTCCCTCTGCTTCTAATCTGTTATTAAGGTCACCCTTGACCAGAAGGTCATACCCCCACAACCTCCCACAGTGATTCCCCAACCCTGAAACCTGTTTATTTGAACTCTGCTTCAACTCTACCCAGGCCCGTGGGCTGTCAGCCAACCACCCACCAACCTATGTTGCTCCTAGCTCCAACCCTCACAGGGGCTGCTTGCACCCAACCCCACCCCCACCACCCAATCACCATACTCAAAACCTCTGAGCCTCAGAAGGGCAGGAAAACCTCCTGTTTTAGAATTGAGACATCATCTTTTCCTCTTGTAAGAGAATTCAGAAGAAGCCCTTGTCTCTTTGAAGAAGACTTTAAATCTCGTTCTACAAGGAAAAGATAAATTCAAGACTTCAACCCAAAGGAACCATGATTCTTGGCATTTAAACAGCCGTCTGTGATTTGAACATTCTTTGGCCGGGATCATACTCTGCATTCTATCCAAGAGCCACTAGACTCCCTTCAATAACACAATGTGATCTGAAGACCTATATGTGCAGAGATGTCCATCTGCTCCACCTGCTAGAGCAGAGAGTCCAAAAGGCTCAGAGCTAGACCTCATTTCTGGTGTCCCTTGACATTTGATCATGCTCTGGCCAAGGGACTAGCAGGGCACGTGATGTAGGTCACTCCCAAGCCTGGCATATGAAACACCCTATGAAATGTTCCACTCTCTCCTTCCTCAGCTACCTGCTAAATGACAGACTTTGAGAATCCAGAGGAGAGCAGAGCCACAAGATAGAAGGATCCTGGGTCCATGAGTCACCTTGGAAAAGAATGGACCAGAGACCCCCCATGTTAGACCATGCAAAAGCGAAACATAACTTTTTGCTGAATTAAACTACAGAAACTTGGGGATAATCCATTACAGCAGCTAGACTCCATTGACTAATTCATTACTCTGTTCTCCACAGACACCAACCTAAGTCAATTCGAGACAGAATGATTCTTTATCCTCAAGAATCTATTTATGATAAAAGCATCTTGAGAATAACAGACAGGGAGAAATATTTACAACATATTTTATACTCATCTAAATTTAAAAAAAGAAATCATCAAAGGATATGAACATAAGTCACAGAATTACAAACGACTAGAAAATGTATGAGAAGATGTTGAACCTCATTAGTGATCTGAGAAATGCAAATGAAGGTAACAATGAGATATAATCTTTCCCCGATTAGATGAGTCTGGCAATATTCAGTGCAGGGAAGGGTTTGGGGGAAAAGGCACTCCCACATATTTTCAGTAGGAGTGCATATTGGCCCCACCGATTAAAATACAGAATGGGGGACACCTCGGTGGCTCAGTGGGTTAAAGCCTCTGCCTTTGGCTCAGGTCATGATCCCAGGGTCCTGGGATCGAGCCCCGCATTGGGCTCTCTGCTCAGCAGGGAGCCTGCTTCCTCCCTCTCTCTCTGCCTGCCTCTCTGCCTACTTGTGATCTCTGTCTGTCAAATAAATAAATAAAATCTAAAAAAAAAAAAAAAGTAAAATACAGAATGGGCTTCCTGTTAAAATGTAAGATGTGTGGGCCTTCTGGATCAGCAATCACACTTCCAGGAATACTTACTTAAGGACACAAGGATATATGTCAAAGAATTATTTATTTCAACATCACTTATGATACCAAAACCCACCTAAATAACCATCTAGAGAAGAATGGTTACACAAATTATGGCAAGGTCCCACATAACAAATGAAATGTTATGTAGGTATTCAAGAAACGTGTAAGCTGTCATGCTAAGGAAAAAGCTCAGTTTAGGACAATAAATGAGGAGCTGTGTATTTGTAACAGATTACCAGCTGGGACTTTCCGATTGTCCCTGGATTCCACTAAGGCCTAAATCTGAAAACAACTAAAGGAAAAGTCCCCACAAGTTTGAAAGAGAAGTTCTAGACACATCCACTCAGGTCTTACCATGAGGTAGCCAAAGAGGTCTTCCCCTTTCACTCCCACTCACCCAACTCCAGGTCATACAGGAAGAGGCTGAGATGCCAAAGAGAAAATCTCTTGAAGGGAATTCACAGAAGTAGGGAACAGTCCCGTTTCTCCTCCCTTCCCCCTTCGGACCGAGGGTGGGATACAAAAGGGTGGGGTGCCAGGCTGGTACCCTTTTTACCCAAGTCTGGGGGCAGCACTACACCAAAAGAACTCTCTGGAAGGGAATGGGGCAAGGAGGCACGTAGACAGTATACCCCAGGGGTAGGGCCCAAGGCCAGGCTGGTACCCTTTTTACCCAAGTCTGGGGACAGCACTGCACCAAAAGAACCATCTGGAAGGGAATGGGGCAAGGAGGCAAGTGGACAGTATACCCCAGGGGTAGGGCCCAAGTCTGGGGAGCCATAAACTCATCAAATGGTATGAAGGAGGCTGGATTCCCTAAGGAGTGAGGGTCACGGGGTCTCCGGAGACCTAGTGTTTGGCATTTGCCAAACAGACTACAACAGTGCCTGTCAAATAAGATGGTGCCTCTCTAATTCCCTCCTCCCCACGCTGGGGGTGCCTGAAGCCACAGAGCACAGCAGGATGTAAGAAGTGTGAAAGAATAGATCATATCAGCACCATCCCTCCTTCCCCATCAGGTCAGCACCACGCTGGGGTCAGGTGTCATGGCAGGCATGGTGGGGACAGAAACCAAATGTGATGAGAGTCAAGTTTTCATTTCTACCAGCCTGGACTTTTTAACACCTGCCGGCAGCCCGAGAGCTAGGAGGTCATCTGAGATGCCTTCAAGGGATTGAGAAGGGATCTCATTAGAGTCCACTTGAAGTAAGAAATGGGGGCGGGGGATCCTACCGCCTACTGGCTGCAGCTCACCAAGCCTCACCCGCTCAGCAAGAATCCCACCCCAAAGCCCCACCCGTTAGCAACACAGAGTAGTGGTTACCCCAAGAGAGGAGGGATGATACGGAGGAGGGGAAACTTTGACTTTCCAATTCCAACATTCTGAGTCACTCTTGTTTAACACAGTTTCTAGAAAGGCGTACGAGGTTTTGAATGACATATAATTGCCTCCATTTGCCCAATAAGGCACTCAGCGAATCTCTTGGACCGGGGAGTTAAAATTCGGGCGAAACACGAGCTCTACCTTGGATATTACTTATTTCCCTTCCTGATGTTGCCACAAGGCCCGGCTCCATGATTGTCCTCGTGGGGGAAAGATGTTGTTTATTATTCCAGCTGTTGCCATGGCAGGCAGTGTTTCCATGTCACCGCCTTGTGCTCCCCAGACGTGACACCACTAATACATGTTCCAGACCAGCAATCCCAGGCATTTGGGCCAGAAGGAAACAGGCTTGCGGTGCTACAAAATCCACTGAGGAGGCCAGCCCTGCTCAGAAGTCTGCATCCCCAGGTTTTCAACCACAGCATCCACGAGCAGAGCGGGGAAGAGCAGAGCCTGTCTCTGGACCAGCAGGACGGGATTCTGCAGAATTTCAGCTGATTTCACGATCTCCCATCTTCCCCCACCCACTCCTTTGGCCCCAGCCAGCAGAAGAGACCCCATTTCATAAAAGCCACAGAGAGAAGAAACCAGCAACTACAGACCAGTTCTTTGAGAGCCTGCCCCTAGCGAGACAGACCTGGGCAGCAGGACACAAAGAATCGGGACAATCCTTCAATCCTCACCAAAGACCTCTGCTGTGTGGATATCGCCAAGCCTCCCCGTCTTGGTGGATGGTGGCTCTCTCATTTATCGTTTAAAAAAAATAATAAATAAACAGGCAGCCCACATGCATACAACACCAAGAATTCTTTGGGGCTCTATGTGTCTTCTGGCCCTTACCATGATTTTGTTTTTGTTGATTTATTCCTTTCCAGTCCATGATTCATCTCTTTTGATTCTCTTCTCCGCTCTGTCCCACTTACCACACACTGAAGACCCCATTCCTTCAGCCCCTCCAAGTAGTGCTAACATTGTGTAGGAGACTTTTACTAAAGGTTGTAAGCAACAGAATTACAGCAGAGCAAAATGCAAGAATTGGGTTGTTTTCATCTCATACACTTGTATGTACATAGAACACCCCTGGAAAGGTATGTTGCAGAGTAGCCTAGAGTCAGGGGTGGTAGGGAGACTCCTGCTTATCTAACAATTTCTTATTGAGCACCTAATATGTGCCAAGCATTGTTCTAGGTACTTGGAATATATCAGTGAACCAAAAGACGGAAATCACCGTCCTTGTGGATTTTTTATTTGGTTAAGGAAGACAAAGAAAACACACACACACACACACACACCCCTTAATAATTTAGTATAATAAAAATGATGTGTTGGGGTGCCTGGGTGGCTCAGTCAGTTAAACTGACTGTCCGACTCTTGATTTTGGCTCAGGTCATGATCTCGGGGTAGTGGGATCAGGTGCCACATTGGGCTCTGCACTGGGCATGGAGCCTACTTGGGATTCCCTCTTCCTTTCCCTCTAACCTCCCTCCCACTGGAAAAAAAAAAAAAGTGTGCTGTGAAAAACAGAGCAAATGGAGCAGGTAAGGGAGTTCAGAGTACAGGGCAGGGAGCTAGAGTTTTTATTTATTATTTTTTTAAGATTTTACTTATTTATTTGACAGAGATCACAAGTAAGCAGAGAGGCAGGCAGAGAGAGAGGGAAGCAGGCTCCCTGCCGAGCAGGAACCCAATGTGGGGCTCGATCCCAGGACCCTGGGATCATGACCTGAACCAAAGGCAGAGGCTTTAACCCACTGAGCCACCCAGGCACCCCTGGGAGAGCTAGAGTTTTAAACTGGTGGACAAAAAGACCTCAGTGAGAAGGTGGCATTTAAGCAAAGGCTTGCAGGAGGTAAGAGAGTCATGAGGATCCGTAGAAGAGCATTCCAGGCACAGGGTACATCCACCGCAAAGGCCCTGAGGCAGGAGCACGCCTGGTGTGTTAGAGAAATAACAAGGGGGCCAGTGTGGCTGGAGCAGAGTGAACAAGGGGGAAAAAAGGAAGGACAAGGGTCAGAAAGAAGTGCCTAAAAGGCCATGATCAGGACTTTGGGTTTTCTCTGAAGGGGGGCCTGGGATGGGCACAGACTACAGAGAGACAAGCCATAGTGTGAAGCCCAGTTAGAAGGCAATCGTGGTCACTGAGGACAGAGTAAAATGCTAGGTCCCACTAAGCTGGGAGCAGATTCTGGATTTTTTTTTTTTTTCAGACATACTTTATTTTTTGGAGCAGTTTTAGGTTCACAGCAAAACTGAGTGGAAAGTACAGAGAGTGTCCATCAAACCTCTGCCCCCACACACATACAACCTACTTCTCTGTCAACATCCTGCACCCCACGGGTATGCTTGTTATAACCAATAGGCCTGTGCTTACCTATCGCCATCACTCAAGGCCCAGAGTCTGCATTAGTGGGTCCATTCTTGGTCTTGTACATTCTGTGGTGTACATTTTTCACAAATAAATAACGACACGTATCCACAACTATAGCGTCAGGCATCATAGTTTCACTGCTGTAAAAACCTTCTGTGCTCTGCCTACTCATCCCTCCTTCTCCCCAGACTCCTGGCAATCAGTGATCTTTTTATTGTCTCCATAGTTTCGAATTTGCAGGATGTTGTCGAGTTGGAATCATACAGTAAGTAGCCTTTCGAGGTTGGCTTCTCTCACTCTGTAATACTCGTTATGTTTCCTCCACGTCTTTTCGTGATTTGATAGCTCATTTATTTTTAATGCTGAATAGGGTTCCATTGTCTGATGTACCACAGTTTATTTATCCATTCACTTACTGAAGGACATCTTGGTTGCTTCCACATTTTGGCCATTATGAGTAAAGCAGCTGTAAGCATCCACGTGCTTATTTGTATATGAACACAAGATTTTAAAAATCCATTTGGGTAAATACTGAGGAGCATTCTGGATTTATTTTGTTATCAGAATTTCCTAATGGATTAGGGTGTGTAAGAAAAATAGAGAAGGGGAAAGACCTTGGATAAAGCAGTCTGGGGGAAGAATCCAAAAGTTCAATCTTGAACATGTTAATGGAGGAGGTGCATTAAATACCAAAGTGGAAAAAACAAAGTCAGCAGTTACTATCCTAGCCTGGAGTCTGCAAGAGACTTTTGGTTGGGACACAAAGTGGGGAGTCATCGGGACAGAGATTAACTTAAAGCCAGAATATCAGATGATATCACCAAGGGAGTGAGTACAGAGAAGACTATCAAGGACTGAGCCCTGCAGCCCTCCATCCCCTATCAAGAGAAAGATAAGAAGAGAGGAATCACAAGGAACTGAGAAGGAACGAGCAGGGAAGAGGAGAAAAACCAAGAGAATGGGATGCTTCAGAAGCCCACTAAAGAAAGTATATCAAGGGGGAGGGAGGGATCAGCTGGGCAGATGCCAGGGACCGGTCAATTAAGATGGAAACTGAGGGCTGACCATGGATTCTGCAACATGGAGGTCAGCAATCTGACCTTGAACAAGAATTGTTTTGTAGCGGAGACAAAAGAAGGAATGGGGTAGATTTAAGACAAGCATTGTCAGTGGGGTGATATCATTCCCCAGAGAGGGAAAATCGATTCTTGGGAGATGGAAAAAGCCTTGTTCTTGTTATGTCCAGAGCACAGATAAACACATAGTACATAAACAACCACACAGGATGTCTGTGGTGTAGGTCATGGGTGAGAGGAGGCAGTTTAAAACATGTCCAAAAAGACTCACTGGCGGGGGGGCAGGGGGGAGGAACAATAATGAAAAAAAGCAAGTGTGAGAAACACTGGTTCAGGAGAAAATGTGAGGAAAAGCCTCAGAGGCAGAGAAGATAAATAATACTCCAATAGTTTTGCCAGGAAAGGGGTCACAGAAATGCAAGAGCATGGATGGCCTAAGTGGGGTTAAGGGAAGTGTCTCTAAGATATTTAATTATGATAACGTTCATGTGGTGCTTATAATGAGCCTATTAGAGGCCAAATACTGTTCCTGAGCTGATGAAAATCAGATATTCCCCTCAAGAGCCCTGAGAGTAGGTCATCGTCCTTCCGGGTCTGTAGCTGGGGAAATGGAAACATGGGAATGTTAGGGAACTCACCTGCCCAGGATCTTGCAGCCAGGAAGGCTCAGACCTGAGATTTATACAGAGGCAGTCTGGTTCGTGAATCAATGTTTTAAATTTATCATAGGTTATTTTATCAGCAAAAGATGGGTTTGTTCATGGGGCGCCTGGGTGGCTCAGTGGGTTAAAGCCTCTGCCTTCGGCTCAGGTCATGGTCTCGGGGTCCTGGGATCGAGCCCCGCATTGGGCTCTCTGCTCGGCGGGGAGCCTTCTTCCTCCCTCTCTCTCTGCCTGCTTCTCTGCCTCCTTGTGATCTCTCTGTCAAATAAATAAAATCTTTAAAAAAAAAAAAAAGATGGGTTTGTTCAGGATAACAAAAATTGCAGTCCCAGACAAGTTATGAGAAAAGCATGGGCACTTCTGCAGAACAAAGCTCAGAAAGTTCTTTATTTATAGAGGAAAGAGGGAGGTGGAGGGGCTGTTGTGAACAAAAAAAAAAAAAAAAATCCTTTGGAGTAAACTGGGAGTTGGAAGTATAGTGGCTTCTCATTGGCTGAGTTGTGACTGTCTCTCATTGGCTGGGCTGTTGCCAGGGGAGGAGGAGAGACTTTCTTCCTGGAAAGAAGTGCTGGGTAGTAAAGTAATACCCAGGGCAAAGTCCCTAACTTCCTGCTGGGTCTATATAGTCCATAAGGAATGGTAGGGCATGGGCAAGTACCATGCGGGCCTCCCAACTCCACTGAGTGAGATCTCCCGTTACTAATTTTCACAAAGACTACATTATTTGCACAATTGTCTTAATTCTTCACTTAACAGGTTTATACCAAGTCAGAGGCAAAATGATTTAATTCTGGTAGATGAGTCCTAACCAGCATTAAGGATATATCTGTCCATTACAAATTATTTTAATTACAGCCCACAAAAATATTCCAGAATAGAGAGATACTTCAAATTTCTCCTTATTGCCCAACTCTGAACCACTGAAATCAAACACATCCACTGAGTTTTCCAAAGACAAACATCAACTTGAGAGACAGTATAGTCAACCTATAAGGAAAAGGAGAAATATTTTATTTTTCCCTACAATTCCCTATTTATGAGTCCTTTCTGTTACTATGCAGAATGTCATTTCTTCTTTCCTTTACTCCCAACCCTCACCCTTTCAAATTCTGTCCCTCTGGTAGCAATGTGCCCTTGCGTTCCTTCCCCTCTTGGCTCCAGCCTGAGCTTAGAGTAACCACATGTAAAGAAAATGTTCAATTCCTGGCCCAGGGCCTTTCTCAACCTGAAGGATGGCTAAAGGTGTTATTTTTATCTGGATTAGGGAATGTCGTATGCTCTGACTACACCTTTTCTCCCTTGTCCCTACTCAAGAGTCAGAGATGAATAAGAATGTGTAAGAATGACATTACTTTACAGATGGTCCTGAACCCACTCTCATGTCTCAACTTAAATCATTATTTGCTCATAACCACATTTATGGTCGATGGCAAATTACTCTGGAACCTACGTGGCCACTTAACACAGGTACGCAGCAGTTCTTTGGTTGAGATCTACTGAAACATACTAGAAGGAAAGAAGAGGAGTACAAAGACCAGAGCAAGAGGTTCAGTGAGTCCAAGTGAGGGAAAATAGACACAAGACAGGAAGTAGCATGGCTAAGAGTCTGAGAAACACAGACAAACAGAGGAGGTCTAAAACCTGTCCTTGAGGAACTTTATGGCTTTAAAGAACACAAAAAACCTTTTTTGATGCTGGGTGCCCTTTTTGAGAAAGGGATAATGATCATATGGACCTCACAGCATTGCTCTGAAAAACTGCAATTTATAATACCAGTAAAAGAGTAAACAAAAGGCAAGGCCACATGGTCCTGGCTCTATCCAGTGATGCACAACCCAACGGAGTCACAACCTATGGGAGGGAAAGAGGAGGCTGCATTGAAAGTTTTGCAAAATAGTTTCCGTATTATTGATAAAGAAAACATTTCAGTCCATTTGCACATTGCACAGATGTTTTAATTTTTCAAATATGTAGCTTATTTTGCAACAATGTGAAGCTATTGCTTAGGCTTTATTTGTATGATGGGAAACCAATGTTTTGAGACAATAAAACGGTCCATATATCGTTGCGTGTTATCTAGACCAGCCATTTGAAGTATTCAGCTTTGAAATCTGTCCCAGATCCAAGCTATTTTGACTAAATGTTTTGAAATTAAATAGTATGAAACTTACCCAGAAGTCTTAGTACTGAGACAGATAGGTTTCTAAAGAGTTTTAAGTTGTTTGGATTAAAAACGCTTTAATTTTTAGATAGTATAAAAATGTTACAAAAATATTTTGCCTAAGTGGTCTGGTTTTAAAAAACAAGTATGAAACCAAACAGCCTTGTCCTGTCTTAAAAAACCACTTATATGTTATGAAAACCACATGAAATGGATCCCAAATCAAATAATTCTAGGAAACCATTCCAAAACCAGTATTTTCACAAACTTTCCGAATTTAACTGTTGATGGCGATGACTCTCAAAAATTCCAGAGAAACCAGATGTAACTCTCATGTTTTCAAACTTTACAAAATGTCTTACTCTTTTCCACTCCTAGTTTATTTTAGCTGTTGGCCTAGAATACTCAAAACAGTGAATGTGAGTATGGTTTAGCAATTAAAAACATGCAGAGAAGAAAGGTATCATAGCGGGAAGAAGAAAGGACCTGTTTTTGAGTGAAACCCAGATTTGGATTCCTTTTCTACCATCTATTATCTGTGGTATCTTGGCACCATCCTTACCCAGTTTTGAACTGCAATTTCTGTCTTAGATTGGGTTCTGCCACAAAGGAGAGCATGGGCAAGGGCTTTTATGCAAGCATGCAGGTATTCTGGAAAATAACCAAGGAAAAGGATCGGAAACTGGAAGAAGTACAGCAGGAAAAGAGGGAAACCCATGACTGGGAATATTCTAGAGTTAGCCACCACTCTGGTCAGCTGGGTCCCCTCATATCTTCTCAGAGCCATGTTGAAAGCCTAAAGGACAAAAGAGGGGATGGTTCTCAACAGGCTTCACTGTCCATCCCTCTACCATCCTCTCACAGATCATGCATGTGTGAGTGCCAGATGGGTTCCATCAGACTTCCCAAGCAGCTGTGTCAGAGAAGTCCTGAGGTGGTGAAGAGGATCCCAATATGCCACCTTAAATTAGGCTATTTGACATGAGGATTATTTTAAGCTGAAAGCAACTGAGAATCAAAAGAGGCAGAAAGAAGCCTCATCAGGATTTCCCTTATCTGACTAAAAGCAGCAACTTCTGGGAAATGAGGTTGCCGTGAGTTCCCTCTCAGGGGAGCGTCATGGCCATAAAGAAAACAAAGACCGCTGGAACCTGCATAAACAAACATTATCACAAACTTTCCTATCTCCTGCTCATTCTCCTAAAAACCTATTTGTCTTTTCTAAAGAAATCTATTTGTTCTTCCCATTGAAGAACTCTTCTCCCCACTACCCTTTCCCCTACTAAGTTAGGTGTTAATCCTCTAACTTTAACCATTTAATGAGCTAGCTATTTCTTCTGTTGACTTCCACATGGGAATAACATTTTTTCTTCTGTTAATCTCTTTGTCAGTTTAACTCACAGACCTGCAGAAGTACCTAAGAGGGCAGAGGGAAAGTTCTTCCTCCCCAACAGCAGAAAGCAAGAGAAGTGAGGTACGGTCTGGACAAGGTGAGAAGGGTCCAATGCAGTTGCCTCCTCTAAATAATGGGGGTTAAAAAAACATTACAGGGATTTCACTGGCAGAGCCTATGCTTCAGCATCTGCTACTGCTTGAACTAAAACCCCCTCTTCTCTTACCTGCCTGGTGAGCAATTCCTCATCTTTGAATTTCTTATCTGTACACTTTTTCCACATCTCAGGTAAAGGAGGCTCCCTTCTCCTATCCTTGCCTCCTTCTAGGTTCCTGAAAGCCACTTGTGTCCTTCTTTCCTTCCCTCGCCCCATCACCAGCACCACCGCCAACTCCTACACTCTTCTAGTGTGAAGGTGTAGGTCACCCGAATGTCAAGATTAGGAAAGGCTCTCTCTTTCAGGCTAGCCCGACCCTTCCTCCTTCCCTGAGGTTAGCACGTCTAGGTCAGGGCCCAGGGCCTCCCTTCTTAAGATCAGTCCTGAGACTGGGCAAGATGAGGCCACCTTTGCCTCCCCCGAAAACAGTAGGAGGGAAGGAAGAGCAAGTGACCCCAGCCACAAATCCAAACCACAGTCTCTCATAGCGTGTCACCCGCGCATAGATCCGATACGCTGGTCCCTACATGAGGCCTCAGTGTATTAGGTCCCCCCCCCCTTCCAATACAAGCTCTACCACGGCAGGAATTTTTCTCTTGTTCAATGATGTATCCCAAATGCCTGGATCAGAGCTTGGTACATGAGAGGGGCTCCATGATTGTTGAATGAATTCATGAATCCACAGAGGAAAGGAGTATGATGAGCACTCCATAAACCCTCAGTCATCCCCTCCAGACAGTAATGGGCTCTCTTTTGTGCTCCCTTCACACCTCCCACTATAGCGCTTAACACATTTAATACATTATAATGACGTGATATGAAGTCCAACCCTCATGTTTGACTTGGAGCTTCCCAAGGGCAGAGATTTTATCTTCCATTTATCTCTGTCTGTCAAAAGCCCAACACCACAGGGACTGACCCCTAAAAGGTGCTCAAAAATAACAGCTGGATGAATGACAAAGATAAGGAATGTAAAAACATTACATTTTAATTATCTTCTATTGCTAATGCCAAAGATTCTTTCGCTTGAAAATTAGAACATATGACTAACAAATCACTCCCAAGGCTTGTTTGAGAACTCTGAATAGAAATGGAAAAAAACAAAATAAGTCAAAAGGGAAAGCCCAGTGGGTAAATGTAGACAGTGACTCTTGGCTCCTCAGCATCTGTTTTTGAAATCCAAGGAGTATGAGTGAGTCAAGGGGAAGGGTGTAAAGTTTTCTGAGGATTTGCTAACATTGTTATCAATATGACAATGCCAAGAAGGAAAAAGGGACTCGAGGAAATAAGGACACGGCTGTTAAAACTGTAAAGAAATAGAGGTGCCCAGGTGGCCCAGTCAGTTGAGTGTCCCACTTTTGATTTCGGCTCATCAAGATCTCAGGGTCATGAGATTGAGCCCCGCAGTGGGCTCTGTGCTGCATGTGGAGCCTGTATAAGAGTCTCTTTTTCCGTGATCCCAGGATCCTGGGATCAAGTCTGGCATCGGGCTCCTTGCTCAGCATGGAGACTGCTTCTCCCTCTGCCTGCCTCCCCCACCTCTACTTGTGCTCTCTGTCTCTTTCTCTGAGAAATAAATTAAATCTTTAGAAATATTTAAAATTTTTTTTAATTTTTAAAATTTTAAATTGTTTAAATTTTAATTGGTTTTATTTATTTATTTATTATTTTATTTATCTAATTTATTTTAAATTAAATTTTAAATTAAAAATTTAAAAATTTAAAAATTTAAAAAATTTAAAAACAACAACAACAAAACCTGTAAAGAAATATAGGAATAACAAATACTGGCACTTGTGGTAAATAATTGCCCCCCACTGCTCCCCTTCAGTCTGCCATCCTTGATAAACATCACTGATGAATTAGATAGAGCATGTGCCTCCATCAAGGAAAAGTCCTTCCCAACCAAAATAGCAGAAGAACTCTAATTAATGGTTATTCCTGGCTGAGATCAAGAGTTCTCAAACCTAGATGAACCTCTTCATCACCTCAAGGTGCTGTAACAAAATGCCACAGACTGGAGGGCTTAACCAGTGCACATTTATCTCTCACAATTCTGGATAGTGGGAAGTCTCAGATCGAGGTGCTGTCAAGGCACATTTCTTTTTTTTTTTTTTTTTTAAGATTTTATTTATGTATTTGACAGACAAGAGATTACAAGTAGGAGGAGAGGCAGGCAGAGAGAGAGGAGGAAGCAGGCTCCCTGCTGAGCAGAGAGCCCAATGCGGGGCTCGATCCCAGGACCCTGGTGGGATCATGATCTGAGTCGAAGGCAGAGGCTTTAACCCACTCAGCCACCCAGGCGCCCCAAAGGCACATTTCATTTGGAGATGTCTTCTCTTGGCTTATAGCTGGCAAGCTCTCTGGTATCCCTTCTTAAAAGGGCACAAATCCCATCATGAGGGCTTCACCCTCATAACCTCAACTAAACCTAAACATCTCCCAAAGGCTCCATCTCTAGATCCCATCACACTGGGAGTTACAGCTTCAACATATGAATGTAGGGGGAGCCTAATTCAGTCCATAGCATCTGGGTAGCTCCCTAGACATTCAGAGTCCTGAGCCACCCCTTGGGGATTTAGTGGGCTAGAGGGGAAGTACAAGAAACCAAGGGCTTACAAGGGCTTAAAATACTTCTAGTGAGAAGTATTTTATCACTGGCATGTTCTACAATTGCAGGCACATGGTGATAATACACAGCAGACTAAAACTTCAAATGTTTAAATTTTATGCCTCAAAAGACACTGTCAACAGAGTAAAAAGGCAACCGATGGAAGGGAAGAAAATATTTGCAAATACAGAATATATGGACAACTCCTAAAACTCTATGACAAAAACAAGAGCAACACAAATCAAAAATGGGCAAAGGACTTGAATGGACATTTCTCTGAGAAAGATGTCCAGATGGCCAACAAGTGTATGAAAAGATGCCCTACATCACCCATCATTAGGGAAGAGAAAAACAAACTGCAGTGAGACACTACCATTAGGATTGCTACAATGAAGGGGGAAAAAAACCCAGAAAACAATAAGTGTTGGCGCTCATGAGGAGTAACTGGAACCCTCGGGCATTCCTGGTGGGAACGGGAAATGGTGCAGCCACTGTGGAAAATAATATGGCAGATCCTCCCAAAATTAAAAATATAATTACTATATGATACAGCAATTCCACTGCTGGGTATTTACCTCAACAGAACGGAAACTAGAACCTCAAAGAGTTGTTTGTACACCCCTGTTCATACCAACACCATGCACTGTAGCTATCATATGGAAGCAACCCCAAATGTCCAGATGAATGGAGAGGCCAAATGTGGTAAATATGTACAATGGAGTATTATTCAGCCTTCAAAAGAAGAAAATTCTAACACAGGCTGCAACCAGGATGAACTCTGAGGACATGATAGTAAGTGAAATAAGCCAGACACAAAAAGACTGATACATGATGTCTTTAGGGTAGTCAAATCATAGAGACAGAAAGCAGAATGGTGGTTGCCAGGGCCTGAGGGAGGAGGAAAAGGGGAGTTACTGTTTAGTGGGTACAGAGTTTTACAAGATGGAAAGAATTCTGGAGATGGATGGTGGGGATGCTTGCACAACATTGTGAATGTATTTAATACTACTGAACTGTACCCTTCAAAATGGCTAAGATGGTAAATTTTATGTTATGTGTATTTTACAATACAAAACTGAGTTTGAGAATTCCAGTTTTCTTTAAATCAAAGCATAGGCAAGGATATCACCTTGTGATCTCTAATATGATTTTCTCACTTACATATCAATATCCTTTCTTTTTTCCTTTTTTAAATAAACTTCTGATTTTAGAATAGCTTTAGATTTATGAAGAATTGCTAAGACACTGTAGAGAGTGCCATATACCCCTACCGTATGGTATACTGGTTACAGTTGATGACCTAATTTTGATATATTATTAACTAAAGTCCATACTAAAGTATGGATCCAGATTTCCTTAGTTTTCCCTAATATTTCCCCTAATATCCTTTTTTTAAAAAATTTCAAAATCCTATCCAAGATACCGTATCTCTTTTAGTCAAATCTCCGTAGGCTCCTCTTGACTGTGAAAGTTTCTCAGACTTTCCGTGTTTTTGACGACTATCTTTATTATTCAGTTATAATTTCCAATACGGTAAAGGTAGGTAGATAAAAACCCATACAAACAAAAGCTCTTCAGAAATCTCAGTAAATGTTAATGCCCCAAAGAGGTCTTAAGACCAAAATGTCTGAGAGCCACTGATTTAGCCAAGAGGTAATTTTTGAACATATACTCTATGCCAAACGGTGGAGACCTCATACCCACAGCTGGTGTATAAAGCAGAAAAGTCAGTCTTTGTCCATAAGCACCTCACCTGGAGAGGAAGAAGTGTTGAATTACATTAGATAGTCATTGTAGATTTACTTGCCTGAACACTGAAATGAGGGTGACTCTGGGAACACAGGGCAGGTGCAGCCCTTAACTCAGATGATGGTCACTGTCCCTTCAAGACCTCTCCTGACCCCCCAAGTGGAATATAAAAGGGAAGGCAAAATCACACAGGGCTACAAGGCAGAAAGAGACATCCCAGGCTGAGAGCATTACATAGTCACAGAACCGGAGGCCAGAGAGAGCGGCTATGCTCCAGGGGTGTTTAACGTGGCTCGTGTGCGGACCACACAGAACTAGTGAACAGGGAAGCTGGGTGCCTAAAATAACAGAGAATAAAAACATGTTGCAATATCTCTCCATGTTTTCCTATTAGCAGATGATAGTAGTTAGCTTCTCCTTGTGATGGAGGAAATGGGCACCAACGACTCAGCAGAGGTGACTCATCGAAAGAGAAGGGACGCCACCAAATCTTTGTCAGGCCCTTCAAACGAAATCTACATGAGGCCTCACCTTGCAAAATCAGTTTTGCTCCATGGTGAGTAGTTTTTGTATTTTTATATTCAAACAAACACATATATTATGGCCTAGAACACACAACGCCCACGAACTCCTGTGACACAGCATAAAACGTGAGGACAGTTTCTGTTTGCAACAGACTGCTTTGGGACCCGTGGCACATTTATAAGATTCAGTTATTATTAGGAATTGGGTGGAGAAGTTTATCTAGCACAATATGAATGCCAGCCAGTCACTGGTTCTCTAGCAAATCAAGCCCATCAAGCCCTATAAATGATGATACCCTTGGATGGGTCCCTGTAGCTTCTCACTCTCCCATGTCCTTCTCCCATTAGTCTCTCAAGCCAAGTTTTTTTTTTTTCCAAATTTTTTATAGATTTTATTTTCCAGTAATCTCTATGCCCAGTGTGGGGCTCGAACCCACAGCCCCAAGATCAAGAGTCTCACGCTCCACTGACTGAGCCAGCCAGACATCCCGAGCCAAGTTCATTTTTATTTAGGCATCAGCTGTGTTTGGGTGGTAGGCAGCCTATGAGGTGGCTCCCGGTGATCCCTTCCTCCTTGTATTCACAGCCTGGTGGAACCCCGTCACCTCGAGTGTGGGCTGCACCTCATAACTAGCTTCTAACAAATAGAACATGGCCAAAAAGATGGATGTTACCTTGAACATGCAGTTATGAAGGCTCTGACCTCTCCCCTACTCTTATCCTCTCTAGCCCTTGCACCTGTTCTCTCTGGTGAACCCCGGAGCCACGCCTTGTGAGCTTCCCCAGGGAAGGAACTCAGGGCAGCCTTCAGCCAATAATCACTGGGAAACGGAGGCCCTCAGTGCAGCAGCCCACAAAAAACCCTGAAGATCGGCAACCACCATGCAGAAACACCCTTCCCCAGCTGAGTTTTGAAATGGCAGCACCCAGATGATCCCCTGATGATGGTCACTGACAGACCTTGAGCTAGAGGACCAGTTAAGTTGCACCGGATTCCTGACCCACAGTAACTAGAAGATAAAAACTGTGGTTTTTAAGTCACTATATTTTGGGGTCACTTGTTATGTGGCAGTAGATAGCCAATACATTGTCTTTTGTTATATTATAAATTGATAAAATTTAATAAGAGACGGAAAAATTGTGTGTCTTGCCAGGCTGAGAGTGTTCCAGAGAATGCAGAGATTGGAACTGGGAAACCCATTTGTTGGAAAAAATATCCACATCCATTGTCTTCCTCCCAGGCATGCTATGAAATTTCGTTTTTGACAAGCGCTGTCCAATTACCTCCTAGTTCTGTAATTACACAAAGACAACGAAGCTCTATGTTTAAGTGCCTCCAATCCAAGGGCTGCTACTATCCACTTGAACTCTCCAATCTCCCTTCTTTGCCTTCAAAGATTCAATAAACATGCTACCACTTGGGAAAGCCAACATCTTCCCCCATGTTTTTCCTTCCCCCTTTGTTTTTCCTATTCAACTTCCTATTCAACTTCTTAGTCTTCTTCCGATGTTTACTCTTCCTGTCAGTGCCCCATATCTAGAGTATGAACTAATAAATAGTGTTTACCTTATATCTCTACCTTCCCATTACGGCTTCCAAATTTAGGCTGGATCTGGGTATAACAAGCAAGCGGGAGGGTAGGTCTGTGACAGCAGACATTGGACTCAAAATTCAAGGGTGCTTGGGATTAGCCAGTCAGCCTTCCTGCCAACCAGCACAGGCCCCAGGACGGTCCTTAAGGGCTTGGTTAGCCCAAGTCCTTTGAGAAACAGACTCTAATAGGAGATTAAATATCCGAGGATTCGGTAGGGGAATCATCTGGAAGAGAAAACAGGGCAGGAGGCAGCAGAATGTGATGTGGGGCTGGTCCTGAGTGAAGGAGAGAGGGAGGGAAGGCTGGGCGGAAGTGTCTGAGACCACCCCACAGTCCAAGGAAGATTCTCCAAAGCTGTCAGGGAGTCTTGAGGCCAAGTCATCTATCAGAGGAAATGCTGGGTATCCCAGGATCAGGTCTGACTAGTCTCCCCACCATGCCTGTCACTGGCTGGGAGCAGGAAATGTGGCATCCGCATAGTCATAGCAGATTTCAGGAGGCCGGGCCCTCGGTCACTTTCACCCATATGGTTAGGGGTCTCCAAGGAGAACTCTTGCGGCCCACACAGGCACATGTGACAATGAAAATTCTGGAAGCGGTGGGGAGGGGTGTTGCTCTAGAATGGTAGCACCTCTCTAACAGGGAACCCTCGGAGCCTTTCTTCTTTGTCTTTATTGACAAAATATGGTCTTTATGCTGTCACCAAAGGGGCAGAATCTTGGCAAGTTTCATGACTTGGGTAGCTCATTTTCTGTGTCGGCATGCTTCTGACGCGTTCATTCATTCATTTCTCGTTTTATTCGTTCAGCAGTACTTTTGAGAGTGTGTTCAGGTCACGAGAGAATCAATGCTAAGCAAGTCTTCTGTGGAAATATCTTGTTTGGGGGAAGAGGGATGACAAAAGTGTGAACCAAAAAACGGAGACAAAAATCTCAATTATAATAACACTTCAGGGAAAATAGAACAGGATGATGATGCGAGAAAGAATGACTTTTGGGCAAGGGGGAGAAAAACCTATTATGTTCCATCGTGCCTTCTGCTCCTTTCTTTTCTTATCCCTTGGACTCTATTTTGGAACACTGAGGTGGGGCATCGAAACCGCCTCCAGTTTGTTTTCCTCCCGAGTATAAACACGGGCCTGGACTATTCACTCCAACTTCTGCCTTCCCCTAACATTGTTATTGCTGTCCAGTCATATTCCTAAAATACTGTGAGTTTCCCCAGGCATCCCTCTATCCACAGGGGATAGGGTTGGTCCTGCAGTGATGAGTACACATTTCTTCTGGGTTAGTAACTCCTCTTAATTTGTCTTGGACTATCCCGATTTTTCCCTTCACGAAATAAAATCCCAAACAAACAAGGGTCAGACAAGCCACGTGAGGGAAAAGCCCACCAGACCACACTCGGTCTGGGAACAGCAGGCTCTCCCGTAATTAATCCCATGGCTGAGCATCAGCCACACGACTAGTTGAGCAGGAAGCATGTGGGGGCCAGAGTGCTGGGCTGGATGTCAGAAGACCTGCATTTTGCCCCAGATCTACCACTAATGCAATCTCAGTAAGGCCCTCCCTCTCCAGCTCCGGGCACACAGAGACCCCGAGATATAGCAACATACACGATAGAAGGGTTATGTCTCTTAGATACAACAGAAGAGGGGGAAGAAGGGGAGAACAGCACCTCTTTTCTATGGGGTTATCCTGGGACCCAGATTCCCTCTACTTTCTTCCTCTGGACCCTCTCAGGGTGCTGCAGCAGTAGCACATCTAGATAACCTGCCAGAGGGAAGGAGAGTGGAAAGATGCCATCTCCTCTTTGAGGAGTGACATGGAAGTCACATGCTTCTGTTCCCATGCCAACACTCTGACCACGTGGCCACGACGAACTTCCAGGGAGGCTGGGAATTGTGACCTGCTGACCTGAGAGCACCTGGGGAGTGGGGGCACTGGGTGGGGGTGGGGAGTCTCTTACTAAATGGGGGAAAGAAGAGAACAGACAAGCTTGGAGATTTAGCAGTCTCTATCATGCCCGTGACAAGATCCCATACACGTGTTATGATTCTGCTAAGGAATGAGTGTTATTGGCATGCTAGCTCTTAATCTCAGTTTGGTTTTCTTCCCCAGAATTTTTCACTGGCCTAAACCTAATAACTTCTAACATTCGTGTTATAATATGGAGTTGACTGCTCCCATAGACCCCAGGAGAGTCTTAAAAATTTTTACAAGAATTTTTTGATCATGGTCTTAAAATTGAATGTTACCATCTTGTACATCAGTCTAATGACTCCATATAATCAAATCATGCTGTGGGATCACAACGGCCTTGTTTGTCCCAGTGGCACAGATGTAGACAGATGTAGCACAGCAATGCTGGGTTTGCCCCAACTTAAGACCAAATAAATTAATAGTATACTCCACGAAGGGAATTTCCGGAGCAGTCCCAACAGAAATGATGGAAAAAAGAAACATCACATGACACCCAGTAGGATACGCATGCCGGAAGAACTAATGAGGCAGTGGTCAATATCATGTTCTCACTTGAGAAGTAATTTGGTTTCAGCAAAACAACATCGTTCTTCCCGTTAAATAAATTGATGTTGTTAAATAGAACCACATTGGCTTTTTTGTTTTGTCTGAAATTTAACTTGTATTGAACTGGATTACAGTTGACCCCTGAACAACATGGGTTTGAACTGTGTGGATCCACTTATATGTGGTTTTATATATATATATATATATATATATATATATATATATATATATATATGTATTTATATACATATGTAGTACAGTACTATAAATGTATTTTCTCTTTTTTGTGATTTTCTTAGTAACATATTCTTTTCTCTAGCTTACTTTATTATAAGATTACAGTATATAATGCGTACGACATACAAAATGTGTGTTAATCAGCTGTTATCAGTAAGGCTTCTGATTAATAGCAGACCATTAGTAGTTAAGTTTTGGGGAGTCAAAAGTTATACATGGATTTTCCACAGCGTGGGAGGTCAGTGCGCCTAAGCCCCACATTGTTCAATGTGAACTGAGCCCAATTTAATTTGCTTGAATTTAACCTGGCTTTGGTTTTAGACAGGTACCAGAGCTATAGTGGCAAGGCTGAATGGACCATTATAATCAAACAATTGTAGTGTACACTGGGAGGGAAGGGGAAATTGTTTTCTTCTTTCGAAGGGACCCATGCATTACAAAAGTCTGAAGAACAGAGGGGCATCTGGGTGGCTCAGTCAAATCAACTCTTGATCTCGACTAGGGTCATGATCTCAGGGTGTGATGAGACTGAACCCCCCCCCCGGCGGGCTCCCCGCTCAGCAGGGAGTCTTCTTCTCTCTCTCTCCCTCTCCCTCTGCTCCCCAACTCACACGCGCAGGCACACTTGCACACTCTAATAAATAAATGAATCTTTAAACAAATAAAATAAAGAGCAGAGTTATCATGAATAGTTCTAAAGAATCATGACAAGTGATCCCTCCTTCAAGTGCTTCCCTCCCCTAGACTATGATTCTAGCAGATCCTAAAACATTTCTGCCCTGGTGACACCGACTTTAGACCTTGTCCTAGCTCACCGCTCAGTTTCGACGGCTGCCCTGCTGTCACCCCCTTCGGAAGAACAAACGTGGAATTTTCTAGCATTTGCAGCATTTCCTAAACCGAAGAAATTTGGCCCAAGAGGGCGGGTAGGTTACCCTCTGACTGCTGCTGGGTTCCTGCCGAGGTAGTTGATTTCTGCTCCCTGAAAGGACGAGGAAGTGAAAAGCTCCTCTCTTTGCCTCCTGCCTTCCAGGGTAACTATATGACAAGCGCAATAAACACTCCCCCTCCCCCCAAGGCAATGGAGTGGAAAGTGACATCTATAGGGGCTGGGTAGGGGCGCAGGCATCAGTCTGTCTGGTGCTTGGAGACCCTTTGGGACGAGAGGTGCTATGTAACTGTAAGTTATGGAGACGCTTAATCAACTATTCTCCCACTGACTTGTGTTCTGCCCATGATTTACTGGCACCTCTGTTTACCTACAGGATAATGGTCCTGGTGGAAGAGAGTATGAAGAAATAAATGACTCAGCGGGTGATTAATTGTCCTGGCGCGGTACACAGTCCAGTACCAAGATCATTATTTCTGTTGTATGACAAGAAAGAAAGAAGGAACAGTGAAGAAGTGTGCATAAATAACAGGAGAAAGATTTCCTCATTGCTCGGGAAAGTTCTGCGATCCCATTCTTTTCAGACTGCTGCCCGAAGGGCCTTATTCCACCGTCTGAATTCTCACCTCCTTCCAAAGCCTTCTTGGCTTGAAGCGGCTTTTTGGCTTGGAAGTGACCTTCACTAACGCCATGAGTAGGGAGCTGGGAAGTCTGGGCCGATGGTCTCCATCCCATTCACTGCCAAGCACAAGGGGAGCACGGCCCTGCAACTTTGCCCTTTCTGGAGCCTGACAACGCATACTGTCTCTCAGGAGGCAGCTCTGCGCTTGGACACTAAGAGGCAGCAGGGAGGAGGATGAACTTGGATTGAATGAGCTCCAAGAAGAAAGCCGGTACAGTAGGCAGGAACGCTCAGGACACACCAGGGCATTGGCTTTTGGCATCTTAATTAATGAAACTGAGCATTCAACCCCGCTGTCCAAAAGCCCGCTACCAATTGGAAACATTTCACTTAAAAGCCTTAAAAGAATGCCAGTGCTAGGTCTCACCCTTGACCTATGAAAGCAGAAACCCTGGGAGGGAAGCCTGGCACTGAACCTTTGTAAACCACTGATCTAACGGAAACAGGATTATTAAGCCTTGGAGGTAACTGTTTGGGAGCCTTGGGGCATATCATTAGGGAGTCCCTCATTAGCTTCAAGAGAACATCCGGGAAGAGCCGTGCGCAAGCTGCTGGAGGGCTGGTCCAGCTCCAACATTACTGCTCCCAACTGGGGAAAATAAATCACGGAATGACAGCGCCTCATTCTAACTAGTCTGGGTTTTAATGGCCCAGTATCTCTGGTTTAAATGCTTTTTGATAGCACTGCACAGTTGACCTTAAGCAAAGCACTTGGAGTCAACCTTGACATTTCCCATAATTAAACAAAGAAGATTTTTCTCATTAAATATTATTTTTGTTTCTTGGACCATGCACTGAATTGTGAATGAGATCGTGTTTCAGTCAATGCGATGGCATGACCCTCAGTCCCGCACAGCCCTTAGCAGCCACGAGCCCCCGTGCACCCTCAGCTGAAGGCACAAGGGAGGCTGGCAGTCCCCGTGGGCTCTCTTGGCTTCTGTCAGCTACTGACAAATGTTACAGAGGCCAGCATCCTCCAAAGGGAGGATGATGAGGGTGGCAGGGAGAGGTAGACAGCCCCTGCCCCCACAATCTCATAGATATGATCCTTGACTTTCGGGAATCCTCACTCATGGAAACAGGAAAGTGGGTCATTTCTGGCAATACTGGCCAGTTTCGTGATGAAACCCTCTGCTCCCTCCTCATCCTCGGCAGGGAGAGTCTGATGCTTATTTTGTAAAGTATTATCTTAATTCCCTGCCATGCGTGATTGGACCAGAAGTGGGTAGCACAAGTTGGGCCCATCCCAAGTTGGGTCCACCAAAGTTCCCCCCCAGGAACTGGGAATAGAATCAAGAAAAGGAGAGTATGATTTTGTTCAGATAACTGGGCTTGTGTGATGGACACATCCCAGGTGCTACATGAGTCAAGAAGCAGACAAAGCAAGACTCCAGTGAATAAGAATTGAACAGAGGAGATCAGAAGCAAGAGACCCAAGAAGAGTCGGGCTTGTGCTCTGGTCCCTGATCCTAGACCTTTCCCAAGGCCCCATTTTGTTCCTGTCTTTGGCTTCAAAAGACACTCCTGTGTCTTGGTAATAAAGCCGGTGGGGAAATATCCCTACCCCTTCCTTAACCTCATTTACCTTCCCTCTTTTCTTAATGCGGTGTCAGGGGCCAAGTCAGCCACTTAAAACTGAAATCTGATATAATCCCTAACTCTCTGGAAACTTCATCTACTGAGAAGGGATTTTGGTAACATTTTCCCATCGACTCCCTTGTGATGGTTCGTTCAACTTGGCTTGTGACCAGATATTTGGTTAAACATTATTCTGGATGTTCCTGTGAAGGTGTTTTTTGGGTGAAATTAACATTTAAATCGGTAGACTCTGAGTATAGCAGTTAACCTTCACAATGCAACTGTTTGAAGGTCTTAATAGGTCAAAGACTGACTGCCCCAAGCAAAAAGGAGTTCGGCCAGAAAACTACCTTTGGACTCAAACTGCAACTCTTCCCTGGGCCTCCAGCTTGCTGGGCTACCCATCAGGTTTTGAACTCACCAAGGCTCCATATTCACATGAGCTAATCATTTAAAATCAATCAGTCTTCTCTCTCTCCCTCTCTCCCCTCCATTCATTCATTCATTCATTCATTTATTTAGTCAATCAGTCAGTCAGTCATCCACACACCCTGTTTCCTGTTGTTTCTGTATCTTCAGGAAAACCCTGACAAACACATCCCTCCTCACCCATAGAAGTGGGCCTCTGGCTATTAATATTACTACTTCCTCCCATATTTATTTGCAATGTCTTAGCTTTGATGTTAACTGGTTGATAGGACCTGGTGTGGCAAAGGGGGATGGACACCGGATCTAATTCAACAAATCAGTGTCTCTGGGGCTCCTCCTAGGTCATAGCAGAAAATCCCTGAGGGTCTAACAAGTTTAAAAATCCACAAAAGGTACCATAATATCTCCATAAAGCGTGAGTCACTACCTATTCATGGGACCTATTAGAGTCAGAACCTAGTCTTAGGACACAAAATTTTAGGTGGCAATCTTGCTTTTTGTCTGCGTTTCCCATTGTTGGGAATCTTGCTTCTTTCCCTGTAGTCCTTCTGCCATTTTGGACCTGGAGAGGGAGAGAAAAAGCCAGACAAAAGGGAGAAAGAATGATAGGGAGATGGCTCCAGGCAGATGGGAGGGGAGACTAGAAGGTACTACCAGAGGAGGGAAGAGCTGAGAAGAGAGGTAAAGAGAGAGGGACAGGCAAGTGAGATGTGGAACCCTGACTACCCCGCCAACCCCATCCAGGTCTCAAGCTCCAGGCTGACGTGGGTAGGAGTGCTCACTGGGACATCAAGGGGGGTTTGCAGAAATCGAGAAAGGATGGCTGGTGCTCTACTTCCCCAAGTACCGCTTGGGAGTCACAAGCCTACAAGGGAAAGGGGTGCTGTGCATTTCATGGGGCAGGTACAGGTCAGTGCCTGTGTAGACAGGCCTGGGACAGCCCTACTTCCACCCCCACCCCAAGTCTCCGTTGGCTTCAGCAGCGCACAGAGAAGATCTGGAGAGTTCGCAAGAGCCTGTGATAGGGGTAGTAAAGGTAGCTAAGAGTTAAGATCTGAGAAGCCTGCCTACAAGAACTTATTGAGACACAGAACGGAAAAGCTGCAGCAGAGGCTACTGGGAGGTCTGACCACGACTAGGGGCCCTAAGGAAGACATGACCAAGGCTCAGAGAACCAGCAGAGCCAGCAAACTCCCGGGTACGCTGCAGACAGCAGGGGAAGCTGGCTGAGCTTGCCCTCCCAGGACTGCAAGACTATCCTCCAAGTCCGCCAGCTTTGCTCTCCTGCAGGGACGCTGGGAGGCCTGAAGCCGAGGCCCGGAGCTCAGTGGCCCAGGCGACCACACACAGACCGGGGCCTCCTCCCCTCTCCCCAGCCCTCCACTTCAGACGCCATCTTGGAAAAGAGCAGAGACTCAACTTCCTGGAAAGTGAAAACCAGACCTGATGGGAAACAGAACTTCAGAATATTTGTACCCAATAGGGACGATTTTGGAACTGGAAGAGCCTGAGAGGCCTTTCACGGATGTGTTTGTGTGTTTGTTTTCATTTGTGGTTTTTATCCCCTTGCTTATAATGGCTTCAGAGCAGAAGGAGATCAGTTCCTAAAACAGAGGACGTTTCTTCCTGGTTTTGCACCCCTGAGCTGTTGTGCAGAAAGCCTGACCCCGCTACAACCATGACAGAGGATGGGGAGGAGACCAGTCTCTCTTGTCTCCATGTCTTGGAAGGAGAAGTACCCACCTCCCCACTCTCCTCCCACCACCACCGCCTCCACACCGGGAGAGAGAAAGTAAGGAACAGTCCCAAGGACACCAGTCACTTTAGCATGTGATTCACTGTCCTGAAGGAGCCATTGTTACAATAACACAGCAGCCAGAAGCATGAGGGCTGATATTTAAAAAGATGGTTTGAGTCTCTCCCTCTATCAACTACAGCAGGTTGCAGAAAACTCTGAGAGATGCCCCAGGAACGCAGTTTGTGGGTGAAGGAGCTGAGCTAGGACGTGGTCTTTCCCAGCTGTTGAAAGACCTGCTGAGGGGCTCAACCTGGAGAGCGTGCCCTTCCTCCTGTTTCTGTCAGCTCCCTTACCTGTCACACTAGAACATTCTAGGGCTGCTCGAGCTGAGGTTTTCAGAAGAGAAACCAGCCTTGCCAAGACAAGGAGAAGAAAGACCAGAGAGTTGCCAGTGGGAACTCACGCTATGTCTCTGTGACGGGTGTAGCAGAGCTCAAGAGCAACCTGGAGGGCTCACTGTCCACATGTGGCTCAGCTCTGCTCACTCCATGGTCAGCTTATCCTACACCAACCTCTCATCCCCTCAGTTGGGTTGAGGCTTTTCAGACCAGGCCCATTCATTCTTTGAGAATTCTCTCCAAGTGATATGTTAGTTGTAACACTGCCTCTGGCTATGTACTTGCTAAAAATGCAGCCCTTAAAACCTGGAGGCTTTTCAACCACATCACCACCACCCTAGCTATTTCCGTTCTTCCTAGCTACTGTGCAGATACATGCCACAGCTTAAATCCCAACTCCTGCCATCAGTTCTGCAAATCTGGTTTTCATATGGCGACCCTATTGCACACCTGCAATGTATGAGGCACAGCAGTAGACATTTTAAATGTGTTTCATTTCATCCTTAGAACGGTTATGTGACTTGAGTATTATGAGTCCCATTTTACAGAAGAAACAGAAGTGGAGAAAGGTAAAATTACCTTCCCAAGGTGGCAAAGCGAGCACTTTGCAAGCCCATGATTTTAAAAAACCCAGGTCTATCTTTAATCAGAGCCTGTGCTCCTTCCCCTGTGGTGCACGGCTTCCAGACGTCTGCTCAAGCCACAGAGTTGCCTGTGGCCACTCACCAGCGCCTTTCCTCCCTCCTGCTGTAGCTGCTAGAGGAGGAGAGCCTCCCTATTGTTCAGACTTACTGCCACCATTGTTGTGCGAAGAGAATGACTTCCAGATTCAGGGGTAACTGGATAAACCTCACCCGCCCTTAGAGACTCTTCATTTCTTGCATCCTGTTACCAGTCGCATCAAAACAATAGCGTTTGTGTGTCGGTGGCTATTCGAAATACCCTCCTTTGGGTTGTTGATGAAAGAGGTCAACTAGATACTGAACATGTATACGCTAGCACGGGTTACACTCCACCGCTGTCCCAGGAGACCTGTCCAAATATCAGCTATTATTCAAAGATGACTTAACCAGACCGTGAATGCGAAACCAGCAACAGCTTTACAGAATTCTGTCCGTGTTTTTTAAACATTGGAATTGTCGGACATTTTGTTGTTGATTCACAAGGATGATGAAAGCCTTTTGTCTTGTGCATGCCACCTCCTCGTTTATACTGGTAGTCCCAACCTTCTCTTTTAGAACAGGGGCCTGGGTTTGTCCTTACTGAACGTTCCCCTGCTTGCCAGGGGTTATGACTCTAGCTCCTTCAGGTGGTCACTGCTAAGTTCTTGAGGCACTCATGAATCATGACTTTGCCCTCTCCAGGTCCTGAAGAAATGGAGAAATACACAAGGGCATCAGAAAGAGGTCCTGAGAACACGTGTACAGCTGGCTACCCGGGTTGGTGCATGGGGACCGACCCTGGGGCTGGAGGAGTTTTGCACTCCTTCTCTCTGACTCACACCAAGACATCTCTTCAACAGTCTCAACAGGTGGACAACCCAGGCCTCTCCCTTTCAGGGCAGAGCCGCCCCAGCGGGCTCACCACTTGGAAGAGGCAGGAGCAAGAGGAGGATGTACGCCAGCTTCGGGCTATCGAACCGGAGAAACGCAACCACAGAGAGTGTGGGAGTCTGAAAAATATGGCTGCCAGTTCCTCCCATCCCTGTGTGCACGTGCCCTTGCAATAGGAGGTCAGGCTGCGCCCCTCAAAAAGTAGACCTTATTTCTCAACTCTCTGTTGAATCTGGGCTGCCCTTGTGACTAACTTCGGCCAATGGAAAGTAGTGGAATGACATTATGCATCTTCTGAGCCCAGACCGAAGGAGATGTCTGCATTCTCCCTCTTGGAACCCAGCTGCCAAGTGAGGAAGCCTCAGCTAGCTTTCGTCAAGGATGAAAACCAGCGTGCCCCAACTGTAACCTGTGAGCAACATCATCCAGGAGTAGCCAACACCCAACCAACATGCCAACTGACCACAAGCACGCGAATGAACCCAGTAACACCACAGAGAACAGAGATAACAATTTCGACCGAGTCCTGCTCCCATTGCCAGCCCACCAAATAAACAATGCAGGAACAGAGAGCACCCTCAGTAATTACTAATTCATCCCCACCGATCAGATAAGGCTCTCTGGTATAAGAGTAGTGTGGCTCTTCCAGTCCTGTCCATGTTGATACAAAAGTTGGGTGTTCATGCTTTCTGATGGAGGCATAATACTCCATTGTATATACAGACCACATCTTCCTTATCCATTCATCCATTGAAGGGCATTTTGGTTCTTTCCACAGTTTGGCGACTGTGGCCATTGCTGCTATGAACAATGGGGTCCAGATGGCCCTTCTTTTTACTGGAAGAGATTATACTGAGTTAAATAAGCCAAGCAGAGAAAGTCAATTATCATATGGTTTCACTTGTTTGTGGAGCATAAAGAATAACACAGAGGACATGGGGAGATGGAAAGGAGAAGGGAGTCGGGGGAAATTGGAGGGGGAGATGAACCCTTAGAGACTGTGGACTCTGAGAAACAATCTGAGGGTTTTGGAGGGGAAGGGGGTGGGGAGGTTGGGTGAGCCTGGTGGTGGGTATTAAGGAGGGCACATATTGCATGGAGCACTGGGTGTGGTGCATAAACAATGAGTTCTGGAACAATGAAAAGAAATTTTAAAAATAAATAAAAATTTAAAAAAAAAAAGAGTAGTGTGGCTCTACAACGGTTTTCTATGGAAACATGCTGGGTGGGGTAATTTTCCCACTGCAGTGGTGAACCCTGTTCCTTCCACGTGTGGGGAAGTCCTCCAGAAACACAAGGAGGGGACTTTCTAGGAAATGACCTTTACTCAAGGGGCTAATGAAAAGTAGTGTATTCATTTCCTATTGCTGCTGTAATAGAGGAACACTAATTTGGTGGCTTAGAATGGCATAGAGGTATTAGTCTACATTTCTAGAGGTCAGGAGTCTGAAATAGGTCTCACTTGGCTAAAATCAAGGTACCAGCTTGATTTTAGGGGCTGTGTTCCTTCTGGATACTCAGGGAAGATTCTTCTGCTTGTGTTTTCCAGCTACCAGAGGATGCCCACATCTCTCGGCTTATGATCCCCTTTCCTCTTCCAAGTCAACAGTGGCTGGTTGAATTTTTCCCAATGACTGACTCTTTGGCCTCCCTGTATCACGCTGAAGGACCCTTTTGGGTCCTTCAGGGCCCACCAGGATGGCCCAGGGGACTCTCCCTATTTTAAAATCTCATGAGGAGCAACCTTGAGTCCCCTCTGCCATGTAACAAACCCATTCTCAGCTCCAGGAACTTGGACTTGGACATCCTTACGGTGTGGGGGGAGGGGTAGCATGATTCTGTCTAACACAAATAACAATCACAGAGCAGCATCGCACTCCTCAGTAAGCGTTAACCCTCAGTTCTCCACTTGCACCTCTCCTAACAATCTCAAAGTACCCAAAAATTAGGGAAAGACAGACACCATGTTGTTATGACATCTCAGAGTTGATCATGTAGGACACAAATGGAACCTTGTTGAAAGCAAAATACATTTTCTCTCTTGCTTCAATCCAATAGTCCTGTGAAGGCCAAGTTGACAAATGGCCCAGCTCCCCTCTCAATCATGTTGCCAATAACAACACTGAAATGGTGCTTGGGGCCTTCAGGCTGGACCCCATCAACAAGACGGGTCTCACAGAGTAAGAGGCGATCTGTCTTGGTCTGGCAGATGCTACAAGATTTCTGATGGCAATGATGGGGAAAGCATACTACTCCCCCTGTTTCTGGCAGTCTACGACTGGTGGGAGAGAAGTGACACAGCAGGCTTCCCTGCCAAAAGCCAGGGAAGGAGATGGGTGCCGTGAAAGTACAGAACTCTTCTGCCTGCTGGGCCATTTCCTTCCTTAACAGAATGCTAGAAGGATGATTATAAAGAGGACATCTGTAGATGAGGACTCATCTCATCCCCTGAATGGTGCAAGATACTAAAGGTCATCTCTACCACGGTGATGGGCATGTATCCACCCAGGCGCCATAAAAAAAAGCAAGAGGGGAAGTACCACGTTGCGCCTTTAGAGGACACGTGCAAAGGGAGACTATGGGCCAATCATGCTAGCACCGCTCTTGAGTGTGTGTGTTTGGGAGGATGGCTGAGCGCAGACACACAGGAGACCAGCAGCAGACCTGAGAATAAGTGTCTCAACATGTCAATCAGGATAACTGAACAATGGACTTTGGAAAAGAAGTCAATGCCAAGGCCGGGTGCCAGAGGGAGTCAGAGAAAAGAGTGTGAGACCCAGCTACCCCCGACCCTTGCCAGACATGAGGGAAGACCTTGGGCAAGCTATTTAACTTGGTTTTCTCATCTACAAGGGATGATGACAATAAATATTCGCTTCCTAGCATCCTGTGGGAGACTGTTACACTGCAGCCCCCAGTGAATCCCCTCTCCCCGTATCCATGCCCTGGCCTATCTCCCTCCCAACAGATGCTAGACTTCGCCATGTGATTTGCTTTTGACCAATGGGGCACCATTGAACTGGACACCTACAGGGACTGACAACGTATTTCCGCACTGGGGTGTGCCCTCTTGGAAGACTGCCACTACCATCTAAGAAACCTAGGCTATCTGGCTGGGAAAGCCCCATGGAGGAGAACCCAGACTCCCCCCCGCTGCAGCCGCAGCTAATCACCAGATAGGTTGTGACCATCAGAGAGTCACCATCTGGGACCATTTTACCCTAGTGAACCTCGTGGGCAGATGACTGCAAAGCCACGAGTGACCCCAAGCAAAACCAAAGCATAACCACCCCCCACCAAATTGTCGGACGCCCATCACATTTGTAGAGATGATCCCTTGTCTGTTGCACCATCCAGCTGATAAGATGAGCCTGTGTCTCTGCCTGGTACACATGCCCTCTTTCTAATCACCCCTTTAGGGTTTGATTACAAGGAGAAAATCGCTGAGCAGGTGGAAAAGTTATGTGGATGGTCTTTAAGCCATCTGTCTCCTTCTCTGGCTTCTGGCAAGACAGCCTGCTTCATTACTGCATTCACTGCAGAATAAACTTGTTGCGTTAAACCACTAAGTTCTGGGATGGTTTGCTGTGTAGCAACAGCTCACTGATACCAGCTCTTGTTGGGATTAAATCAGATATTGCAAAACACACAACACAGCTCCCGACACAGAAAGTCCTCCATGCACAGTGATGATCCCTGGGCCTCAAGTTCAAGTCTATCTAATCCCACCTTTTACCTGTTACCCACCCCACTGCACTCACCTTACTCCTTTCTCTAGTCCCACTCCAACAAATAAAATAATCTCAGGTCATGAAAAATCATAGGTTTGAATCTTGGTTTCTTTTTTTTTTTTTTTTTTTTAGTGTCTTATAAAATTATTTTCATGTACTAAAGCAAAATAATTAAAAACTAGATAGTGGTAAGAATCTTCAAATGAAAATCAGTAGTCCCTTGTCCTATGCTCCCACCCCCCAACCGACCTCCCATTTTAGGAGGCCTGCATTCCACGCATACCAAAATCAAGTGAATACTGTACATGACCAAAGTGAAAACTGTGGACACAAATGCAAAAATCCTTAACAAAACACTAGTACACTGAATCTGCACTATACAAAAAAATATATAATACATCATAGCCAAGAGGGTTTTATACCAGGAAGGAAAGGTTAGTTTGACCCTTGGAGATCAGTTCATGGAGTTCACCGTGGCAGAAGCAAGCACACCCTCAACAGCCTGCACACCGTTCTCCATCTCCAAGTCCACTTCTGAGAAATTCAACCTGAGAAAATATGCTAAGTACTGATGGCTTCAGCAAGGATGTGGCACAATCTGATCGAGGTTTAGAAGGGGTTTTGGCCTATCAACACAGGGAAGACCGTCAGGACACAAAGACCAGTGAGGAGGCTGGGGCAGATAAGGGGTCTGAGAAATGGCTGCAGAGTAGGGCCAGGGAGGACACGGAGCAGGAGGAGGAGGGCAAGAGGCCGAGTGGGAGGTAGAACTGACAAGGACAAGAGGGAGGACGGGAGGGAGGAACCCAGGGCATGCCGAGGTGCTGAGCCTAGAGAACTCTGCAAATGGTGATGTTTGTCCTAGGATAGAAAATCCAATGGAGAAACTGGGTTTGTGGGAGGGGGAAGATAGCCCTATGAAGTTTGTTTGCGCTCCTTGACCTCTCTGAACCTTTGACTCTTCTTCTGAGAGTGATTTCCCCCAGGGCACACACCTGGTGCAAAGCCTCATATCCTCCATCATCGGGCCTCTGCTCCTCCCTCCCCACTCCTTCCTGCCCCCTCCTCCCCTGTCCCCATCCACACTAAGCCTCTTTCTGGCCTCAAACCTGCTGATGTTCCCATCTCAAGGCTTTTGCCCTTAGAAAGCTTCCCTCCGAGTTCTTCACATGACTGCCTCTTTCTCCTCACCAAGGCTTCTCCTCTTTGTCACTGGCCACGGAAGCCTTCTCTGACCTTCCTAGGCTAAGACAGCCCCTCCCACCGGCAGTCAACCCGCATCAGGGTACCCGATTCATCTTCCTGGTGGCGCTTAGATGCACCTTCAATGACCTGATTCGCTTCTGCCGGTTCTGTCTGCTGCTACTGGGAGGGACCCCCGGAACCCCAGGAATCAGCTTTGTTTGCCATTGTTCTCTCAGCAAGGGAACACTGCCTGGCACCCAATCGGCCCTGGAGAAGTCCAGACTGCCTGACTGGCAGACGGCAAAACAGATGCTCCGACCGGGGCAGCCACCTGCCGCACAGATACCGAGGAGTTTTCTGGCATCCAGGACCTCCAGGGCTCAAACTGGGGAAATCCCGGGCAAACCTGGGAACTCACACTCACACCTGCTAACTCTCTGTCCAGTCAGTGCTCCTTTGTCTGCCCTGCCCTTGGGATTCCAGAACATCTCAGGTGCGGTCAGAGACCTCCCATCTCGCGACAGTGTCTGACACAAAGGAGACCAACAAGAAGTATGTGTTGAGTGAATGAATGAATGAATGAATCAATCAGTCATTCAATCACATAAATGAGTGGCTTGGGTCCCCTAAGTAAAAGACACACCGAATCACCCTGTGTTAGCTCCTTGGTTTGAACCCTACCAACATCACGCGATGGGTCAGCCCATGCATCTCGGCATCCCACACCCTGAGGGAGAATAAAGTCCCCAGGCAGTCGGCTGTTGGTGCCTCCTGTTCCCTCCCCCGGCGAGCTGCAGGGTCTTAGCGGTAAATCAAAGGCGAGCTTTGCAGGAGCTCAGACGGGCTCACAAAGTGGGGCCGGGGAAGACCCAGACCCAAACCCAAACCGAGAGTCTGGACAAGTGTCTCCCATACTCTGGAAAGTATTTGCTCCTTGGGGAATTTTGTTCCTTCTCATTTGAGTCTGAGCACAAACGCCACAGTCCTGCACAGAGGGATGGAAATGGGTGAGAGGCGCGAAGGTAGGTCGGGACGCCTCCTCTCCCCTCGGGCCTGGTGAGAGGCTAAGAGAACGGAGGAGGCAGGTGTGCGTGCCCGGGTGGCACAAGTCTGGGGCTTAACTGGAGGAAAAGGGAGGAGCAGGGGAAACAGACAGCTCTGGTAGTCGGGTCCTGAGCCAAGAGGCCATGGACAGCACCTTCCCATGTAGGACACAAAAATACACAGCCTCAGAGTCCTCTATAACAAGAGACGGGGAGCGTCTGAGCCCAAATAACCCGAGTCTGAATCCCACCTCTGCCAGGTAACACATGTGCAACCTTGAGCCGACTCTCTAGCCCCTTTGGACCTCAGTGTCTGCATCTGGAAGCTGGGCTCTCTCCGAGGACAGAGAGCGTGGACACATAGCATTCAGCACGGACCAGGCATATGTAAGTGGGGGCTGTGGTTATGGTCATTATGTAACAGGTTTACATCCAAGGGAAAGCTTCTCGGGCTAAGGATGATAGGTGGTTCTGTCCCTGAAGAAGGAGCGATTACTAATCCAGCCATGCTTTACGAGCGGGCTGCGGCATCCTGGCGGCGGGCGGGGAGAAATGAGGCCGGTGGTTGGGGATGCTTCAACACAGACTGCCTGAGCTCTCCCCCACCCTCCCGTAGGAATCCCTGACTCCCATTTAGACTTAATAGGCCTGGATTTAACAAGATAGCTATTATACTTTAAATACACACCAAACGGCCAGTAACGCAATGCTCACTGCGAATGAGGAACGAGAGAGGCCACCTCTGCGGCCGCACTGGTGAATCTCGAGCCCAGCTTTGAATAATTAATTTGCCATTTTGATAATACACAATGACCGGCCTATTAAGCCAAGAGTCCTGCATTTATTAAATGCGAACTTAGTGGCAAGCAAACAAAACCTGAGTCAAGAGTTGCCTTTGCCAGTTATTAAAAGCTCCTGTCCCTGAGGACTGGTGCGGGAGGCAGAGCACGTGGTGGAGCTGAGGCAGTGAGGAGGAGGGGCCTTGGGGGCGCAGGAGGAAGCAGGAGGGGACTCAGAGGCTCACCCCACTCAGCTGGCAGTGGGGGGGGGACACTACTTGGACCAGCCCGAAATTCTCCACCAGCGAGGAACCACCCTTGTGGCAGCCAGCCAGAACATCTGCTTTTCCTTTGGGCTTTCTGGAAGCTAGTTATTGCCCAAAGATGGGGTTTAGAGGCAGGAAAGGTGTGTAGAACGTGATGAGGGTCCCAATCTGAGGCCCTCTCATGCCACAAGCGAGGGAGAACTGAAGAACACAGCCCTCCATTCTCTCTGGCAGCCTGGGACAGATGGGAACAGTATGGGTTTTGAAGAGGGACCAATTAGGATGTATCAACATAGCATAAAAACAAGGCCAGTGAGAAAAAGTTTAGATATTGAGGAATGTCATTCTTGCCCAATAGGAAATTCAGAAATAGACAGGTTTCTCAGTTGGGATTAGACACGGCTGCATACAAAATGCAAATACCAGTGGCTTATACACAATAGAGGTTTATATTTCTCTCAAAGGAAAGAAGTCTGGAGATAAACAGCCAAAAGCTGGTATGGCAGCTCCACAGTCAGCAAGGACCCACACTCTCCATACAGTCATCTTTCACACGTGGCTTCCATCCTCAAGTTAGCCTCATGAACACAGAATGGCTGTTACAGCTCCAACCATCATGTCCACATTCCAGGAAGTAGGAAAGTAAAGAGGGGCAGAGCAGAGGGCCCCTTACCACCTTCACTAGCTACCTGCATTGAGTCTGGAGCTACCTCCAGGCGTCTGGAAAATGTGGTTTTGTATCTGTGTACATTGCTACATCCATCAGCACAGATTCTCCGTTGCTAAGGAGGAAGAGTAGAGTGGATCCTGGAAAGGCAATGAGCAGTTTTCTGCTGCTGGAGGTCTCTAGGATGGGCCATTTTGTGATTCACCCACCGCCAAGGACCCGGGCTCTATCTTGGCTCTGCCATCTTGGCCTTTGTCCTCAGACTGGTAGAAAGGGCTATGCAGCCATTCCAAATGTCCCATGCAGATGGGATACGGTGGTGAAGCCAGGGGGGCGGGGGTGGGGCCAGCGTGTAGAAGCTGGGCACAGAGACCAGCGGGAGCATATTCAAGCTCCGGACCTCAGGCAGTGGACTGAAAAACTCCAAGCTGAGCTGCTGCTTCTCTGTCATGCCTGCCTTGTAGGGGGTAGTGAGGGTGCAGCGAGGCTGGAATGAGATCACGTTCGTCAAGCACGCGTGGGTGTAATTCTACAGTTCTGTAGCTACCCTCTGCTCCACACCTGTGAGACACAAGTAATGCCACAGGCCTTCACTGCTCAAATAAATTGAATCCTGCCCAAGCTCCCATTCACCAGATTGGAAGGAATCGCAGCCATCACAGTCTTGAGGCCTCCCCTCCCCAGGGTTACCAAGTCCAGGAGGGACGTTCACAAAACCGTCCCTCCCAAGCAGGAAGGAGTCCCAAGTGGCTCGGTCTCCTGCTTCCATTGCTGCTATACCTCTTACTGCCTCAAACGATTGAAAACTAAGACCACTTCTGACAGGGACGGGGCAGGCACGCCGTGCCGGACCCTCCACACACTGCGGTGACACGGCTCCACTCACCCGGGGATCCGCTCACCCGGTCCCTGCTCGAGCCAACAGAGCCGCTGAAAGAGGCAGCTCCCTGGCTGACTCGCTCCCTCAGAGCCCAGCAGAGCCCTGGAGGCCCCTAGTCTAGCCCCCGTGACCTTGGTGCTTCATGTACCGTCTTCCCAGCACTTTGTAAGCATCCTCCTCCACAGCCCGCTAGCCAGAGCCACAGAGGAGCCGCTCTAGAGTAAACCCAACCGTCCACCCTGAGCAGAGCTCACAGATACTGTCCTGTTTCTCAATTTGGGAAACCTACCACCCACCCCCCTTTGCCATTTTCCTCTTTTGACACCGTCCACCATGAACACGGGCCACTCCTGCTCCGTCGTCCCAAACGTGAACCCGACGGCTCTGTAAGGTCCCTTCCACCCCGCCCCCATTGTGCAGCAGCCCTACGGGTGGGAGAAAATAGGGGTTGACACCACCACTGCCCTTAGAACCGTGACGGACTCAGACAGCCTAAGCCAATCAGCATTCTCTAGCCTACCAAGCAAAAGGAAACTCGACCACCCACGTCGGTGAAAGGGATCTTCCTAGTCTGTGGATTCAAATGTTAGTCTCTTCTACAAACACCCTCACAGACACACCCCAAAATAAGGTCTCAAGAGCTCTCTGGGCACCCCTTGTTATCCCACCCCAGGCTCCCGGCTTTTCCTGATGCACAAGCCCCTCCCCCCTTCTTTTCCATCTCTACCCCACCAGCCAAGCTCACGCCCTTCCCATCTTCATTCTTGGCCCACCAGAGCGACGTCTGAACGGTCGCGCATGTAATGTGCCTTTTGACAATCTAGCACCATGAAGCATGAATCATTCCCTCTCAAGCACCCCCTTGGTCATTCTAGTCGCCTCAAAAATGCGTGCTGAGTAGAATGAATTTAAGCACACCAGGAATATCTAAAAACATTTTAAAAAGAAAAAGAGGAAAGTTCTCTTTCTCTTCAAATTCCCTTTCCCCAAGGTTCCCGCCGGTAGGAGTTAGATATGTATCCTCCCGGACTGTTTCCTAGGTATACATATATTTTAGATTCCCCCCACCCCCAACCAAGCACAGTAGAGCTTTACTAACCTGACTACGCTGCAAGAGGGACATGCCCTGAAATCACACGAAAAAACCATCCCTATGTGATTCCTTAGGGCCATGTTCACGAGAAGTAATGGAAATTTAAATTCAACGGCCCTGCTGAGGGAGTGTTCTCAAGCCCACAACTCCCATTTCTGTTGCTGTTTGTATTTCGGTGGCTTCGTTCTCTGCTGGTTTAATTAGCGCACGGTAGCGTCTGATGCGATGTCATTTCTATTCCAGTTATGGCCGGAGGCAGTGAGCGCAAAATTCACAATATTTTTAATTCCAATAAAACTATTCAGTCTAATGGTCCTGTTCCAGAAACCTTAGAGGTTAGAACATCCAGCGTCTGAGGCTGCAGACGGTGGTGGGGAGGGGTCTTAGAAGGAGGGCTCTCACAGCCGGGTAGGAGCCCCTGCTGGTTCATTGAGCCTTGGTCTCCCAACCGTCCCCCAAAAAAGTAGCCTCTGAGGCTTGCCTTAAAAATATGTTATGATGGTGGTGGCTTGGAGAGAAGAGATTGTATCAGAATTCCCATTTTGTTGTAGTTAAGGCGTCTCAGCAGTCTCATGCTGTCGAATAGCCAGGGATGGGTGGCTGAGCTGTTGGTTTTCCGACATGAAGAAGGGGGGAGGTCGCAGTGACCTGGTGACATGCAGGCCCAGGCTTCAATCTGGCTCTACTGTCTAAGAACTGGGCCCACTCGAGGGACATACTGAAGCTCTCTGAACTCTGGTTTCCTTGTTTATCAACAGGGGTTTAAAAAAAAAACACCAAAAGGGTTTGTGGGGATATGGGAGTTGCCTGGCTCATAGCCAGATGTGGTAAATGGGACCCATTCTTAGTCTACCCGTGGTTTTCAGAGATGAGGCTTCTGCCTTCAAATGAGTAGTTTCTGATGATCTCCCCCCAACAATACCCACCCCTCGAAAAAACAAAAAGGCACCAGGAACAGGTGGGTGGCTGGGGAGGGGATTTGCAGATGCTGGGAAGGACACTCAGGGGGCTCACAGGAGGCAGCCGAGCCAGGGCTCTGGTGCTGCTGTTGCCAGGAGGCATCACAAGGACACAAAGCATCCCTCCGGCCCCTCCTGGACTGGCTGCCCTCCCTGCTTCTCACTTTTTCCTAAAGCTCTCAGGCTCTGGCTGGCCGCCGCTTTTCCCGGGAAACACAGATGGTCAGCATCGAAAATGCAGGCTGGATCTGAGCTCTCCTTATATGACACGAGCTAAACCGTCCCTCCCTAGGACGACGAAACGGGCTCTCTCTTCCTCTCTCCGTCTCGCTGTCTCTCTCACTCTCTCTCCCACACATGGAATGTACCCTGCATACCCCCCCATGAGCTTCATCGTCCCACCTTCCAACCACCGTAAAATAACAGCTATTGGGAGAACAATCACAGATGTCCTATTCCCTTTCTTTACCCTGACAATAAAGGTCTCCAAGTCCCGTCCGAATCGGGGAGGCATCACTGCACAGACTCATGGAAATGGTGGCTCTGCAGACTGTGGGAGTCAAAAAGGTGAGGACAGTTGTTGTGTGGGTGTGTTTGCCACCACAGTCAACGCTGACTCGGACCCAAGGCAGACGGCACCTGTGATGTGTCACTAGGCACGTGAATGACAAATCACTCTGCTTCGTTTTGACTTTTATTGGCTCCAGATAAGAGATGCCTAAAATACGCCCTGGTGAGACTGTGCAGCCAAACTCTGCTTCGTTAATTGTTGGAGTTTTCTCATTATTATTTGAAGAATAAGCGAACCTGGGTGGCTCAGTCAGTCAAGCCCCCTACTCTTGGTTTCAGCTCAGGTCGTGGTCTCAGGACCCTGGGATGGAGGCCCTGCTCCAGCTCCACGCTCAGGACTGAGTCTGCTTGTCCCTCTCCCTCTGCTCCTCCCACCCTCTCATTCTCCCTCTCTCGAATAAATAAAAAATCTTAAAAAAAAAATCACACAAAGTGATAATTTGTCAAAAGTCGAACAACACGGAAGTGTTAAGGGGATGATGGTCCAGCCCAGAAGGGCTCCCTTGGAGACCTCCTGCCCTGTCACGTGGTAGAAGCTGGTTGAGCCAGTGGGGAGATGCTGGTTCTGAACCAGACCCAACAGGTTCACTGTCTCTGGACTGTATGGGCTCGAAAGGGCAGCACCAGGGGCTGAGAGGTCTTACACCTGCACCTCCAGGAGAAGGCCCTCCTGCTTACCTTACCTAGCCAGGGCTCCTTAGCTCTTTCCAATCCCCAGTTTCCAGTTCTTCTGTCCGTGACCTATTCCAACGTCCTTCCACCGGATCCCACTTTCGCTTCTTGACTTAGCCGGTTTCCGTTGCTTGCTACCCAATGGCCCCAAACGGATTCAAGTGTAGCTGGTACACATTTTACAATCACCCAAAGACGGGGAGTACCAAGATGTCACATTCTGATTCTTCTCTATCTGATCCTAACTTCTAACTTGACCCTCCTTGCACACCCATCCTTACTTACATGACATGCTTCCTCCAAGTACTCTAGGACACATAAAGTAAAAATGTATACAGGAAAAAGTCAACGTGCCTCTTCTCTCCACAACCCCCCCCCTCGCCCCAACACACACACACACACACAAATCATGAGGAGTAACACTACAGACAATTTATACGTACCCTCCCAGACATGTCTCTTTAAGGCTGGGTGTGTGTTCCGTAATACTGACTGAATGCCTATGATGTGCCAGAAACCATATCAGGACTTTTCAACTACTGATTTACCTGCTCCCATCATCTCATTTAATTCTCAAAGTACCCCGTGAGGGAAGCATTAACATCCCATTTTACAAATGAGAAAACCCAGGCGGGAGGACTTCCATGTAGACCAGCTCCCTCACTGATCCTAAGGGGCATGCAGAGCTGTCAGCACCCCTAACTAAATGACCCTCTCGGTGGGAAAACATGGCAAGGTCAAGGACGCTCTTTTAGCCCGTTGGCTTGGTTTTGCCCTGGGTGAGCAAGGGTACCACATGTAGGCAGAGAACAGAGAGAAAGCTTTTTGTTTTATACTATTGCTTCTTTGCCAGTTCTGGGTTGTTCTATGATTTCCCTCCCTACCTCAGAAAAGTCACTTAGAAAATAACCCAGTGATTGGGGATTACCCCCACTTTCACTCTTGACTCCCTTTGGTTAAAGCCCCTATTTATCCTCTAGTTATTTAACCAACAGAAAGAGACAAGCAAAGAAAAAGATTTCAAAGCAATCTGTCTCTTTTCCCTCAATCCCTCTGATTGTTCCTTCCCTCCTCCTTTCTGTCACACATGCCAGCAAGAGAAATGGAAAGCATCGCTTAAGGGGAGAGGAGCTTTTAAATATTCTAGCTCTTTAGGAATCGTCCCTGGGTTCTTCCTTCTGCCCTCCTTCCTGGAGTTTTAGTGGACATTGTAACATACCTGTAACATGAACAGGTAATCACGTGGAAAACAAGGATAGAGACAGAGTCTGCAGATGTGAACAGAACCGAGCAAAGACAGGCCACCGTGGGAAAGCTCTGACATGGAAGTCAGGTAAAGTGTGCTCAAGTTCCAGGTTTGCCAGGGTCAAGTTGTTCATGTTGTGTTCATTCCCTCTGTAGTTCAACTTTTGTTGTAGTTGTAGTTCATTCCCTCTGTAGAACCCTCTGTAGTTCAACTTTCTCCTCCATCAAAGAAGAATAGTCACCCATGCCTGTTCCCTACTCCCCCCTCACAGGCTCTCGTAAAAATCCACCAGACTGGCATGGGAGAGCGCTCAGCAAAGCGACAAGGAGTCATATAAATATATCACCATCATTAATCCTCCGCCTTTCTCCTGCTACTCCTTGGGCCCATATTGTACCTAAAATGCAGCCATTCTTTAAACTCAGGCAGGCAAGAAACGGCCTCTGAGGCTCTTGCTTCCTTATTCCCTCAGTTGAAATGAATAGGAACCAGAGATATTCAAGAGCACATTTCGGTGTCTGGTGTTTCTGGTCTGCGGCAGTCTCAGAGTTGGCTCCTGGGAGAGGAGACATTACAGTGGGCAATTCTCGCGTGCGGCGCTCAGGCGATGCTGAGACAGCAATGGTACAGTCCGTAGGACCATTACGAGAGCCAGCTTCTCTTCTAGCCATTCTTGGCAGGCCAGGGTTGGAATTCGTCAACTGTCACTCAGCAGAAGTCTCCTGAGCCAACGGTTACTTGTCAAAATGCTCCGGTTTTCTCGTCAGTGAAATGGGGGAATAACAACTCCGGGACAGGGGTGGGTCTTAAAGCTTACGTGCACAGAAAGGGCTCAGCACCCTGCCTTACGCGTAGGAAGTACCCTGGAGATGTTATGTCCACCAGAAGCCCTTTCCCAGTTTGATCGCGAAAAGACACCTTGACAGTCTGGAACCTGAGGTCCTGAGAAATCCTGAACGGAGAGAGTGGCCCTGGGTTACATGAAACTTGGGGGAAATCTGCCTGTTTCCCCACAAAGACACGGGAAAAGAGGCAGGAGGGGAAGGACAGCTTGATGTGACACCTTCTACCCCCAGTTTGGGGAGCCCTGCAGATCTTCAGCAAAGTCACTAAAACTCCTATGTTTGGTCCAAGTGCATTTGATGGAGGAAAGGTGATTAGGACACTGAACTTCGCAGCCATGTTCACGTGCACCGGGGCCAAGACAACAACAGGGAAGCAGGAAGGAGATGCAGAAGGACAAGCTTGAGGACCAAAGCTCCAGGGACCCTCAGAAATAGAGGGAGAGTTTCTGCACCCTCCCAAACCACAGAAAGGACACAGGATAGAGATGAACTGAATGTTGGAAAAGCAGGGAGTTTCCAACCAACAAGAGGGTCACACCATGGCCATCATCCTCATCACCTTGATCGCCGCCACCACCACCAGACGTTATCATTCATCTGCTTATGGGATGCAGGGAACTGATTAGCCAATACCAGCTGGGGCCCAGGAAGCTGGCACATTCCTAACCAGGGCTGTGCTGCTGAAGCAACCCCATCTCCTTGCTGAAACGTGAAGCTATGTCTCCGTTCATTGGTCCCCACCAGCCACCAGCAAGCATCTGTTAGTTACCTCTTCCGGCCCTTTTTCAGTCCCCCAGTGATGACTTTTCCCCTTTTCCTAGAGCTGCAAGTCCCTCGCTCTCCTGCCCAGGCTGCTCCCCATTCTGACAACACGCCCGTCTGCAGTGCAGCAAGCCCCCCGTTATGAATGACTCACCTGCTGGCCATCATTTCAATGGAAATGGATTTTAAAAAGCAGCGAAGGAATATATTTTCATTTGGAGTGAAACATCCATTTTTTATTGGAGTTTGAGGCTGGTCTCGAAGAGATGGCAGAGGAATGGCTCCGAGGCTAATAGAGCTAATAATTATGATGGGGATCCCAGGAGTGGGCGAGACCTCACTGGTGGCCACCTCCCTGGGCTTTGCTGCCTGAGCTACGTTTTTCTTCCCTTTTTTTTTTTCCACGGCCCCTTCCATTAACACCATCCGCCTATGATGGAACCATTATGATAACATCTCCCCTCTCGGAAGCCTCAATTGGTCTTGACACATTATCAGCCTAAGAGCTCAGCCACTGTGCACGAAGCCCTATTTATAATAACCTTTGGCAGAAGCCACCAAAATAAAACCTGGTGCTTATGGGCCACCTTTCATCTGAGGAAATCAGAAAGCTTTACACGCTTAATTAAGCTTCAGCCTCTGTCTGACGGAGGAGATATGCTGGGGCCCAAGGAAGCAGAGCCCGAGCCACATGGCTAATCCTGCGCTGGGTAAAGCTCTGGGTGGTGAGGAACAAAGAAATCCACGAAGCCAGCCAGCCACACCTCCTTCCGTGGGAAGTGTTTGTTGAGTGAATGTGTTCAGGCAGGGCGGGGGTGTGGGGGGAAAGCCATAGGTGAGTGAGGAAGGGGCCTGTGCGTCATCTCTGACCTGGGGGTTCTCAGTCAAGGGAGGGGGCCAGCGAATTGTGTCTTGTATCCAAAGCGGATTAAGCTAATCCCACATATTCAAGTGCTTTTAAGGATGAGGAAATTGAGCTGCGGAAAGATAAGGTAATCTGTCCATGGGCTTGTGGCTGCGGAGCTCCCCCGGGGATTCCCTTCTCCCCCAAAGCCTGACCTGCAAACCTCCCCCACCCCCTTTGCCCTTCAAGACTCAGCTTCACCTCTGCGTCCTTGGGGCGGCCTTCCTGGCTTTCCACGGGGAATTCGCCGCTCCGTCCCCTGCGCTCTCGTGTAGTTCATGTTTCCATAACAGCTAGAGCACCGACTAAAGGCTTCACGTTTCATCCATACAATCACATTTTGAGGCCGGAACGGTGACCGCCTCCCCTTTTCAGATGAATGAACAGGCCCAGAGAGGTTAAGTGACTTCCCGAAGACGGCGCAGTCAGTCAGTGCCAGCCTTGGCCCGGCTGCGCGGCACATATCCCTCGAGGTGTCACCATGCCGCCGGCCCAGGAGCACCCCTGTGATGGGAGACAACTGCATATGTGTTTGCCCCGCTCTGGTGTGTAAGCTCCTCTGCGAGAGGGGTAGCATTTAGGAATCTTTCGGCTGCAGATGAAACCCCCCACTCAGAGTACGTTCAACCACGTGGCAAGTGAGAGTTGACTAATTTGAGGGCTCGGTGCCATTACCAAGGACCCACGCTCCTTCCATCTTTCTGCTCTGCCGCTGTCCACGCAGCCGCGTAGGTCCCCTCACACCTCCCTATGCAGTGACCATCCCAAGCCCAAGCCCTCGAACCTGGATCTGAACCATGAAGAAAAGGGGCCATATCTTGTCTGTGTCTTTTGGCCAGAGTATGGATATCTTTTCCAGAAACCTCCCTGGGACTCCAGGTCTCACTGGCCAGGATGGTGTCGTAAACCTACCACGGGCAAAGGAACTAAAGGCCTCATGACTGGCTTAGCCTGATCCGGGTCCAGCCTCGTTTCCAGCACAAGGCAGAGGAGGCAGGACGAAGAACTGCCAGAAAGAAGGAAGGGAAGAGGAGGCTGAAGGGAAGACAACTGACCAAAACTCCCGACGCGGCGTTAAGGACGAGAGAAAAGCCAATGACCCACTTTCTGTCTAGTTCTTGGCCGCATATGAACAAAAAATGGCAGTTGAATTAAATTACCAGCAGAGAAAGAAAACTTTCATCCCTAAGTGCCCAGCCCAGAATTTTTACCACCACACCCTGTAACCCGAGTGCGATGCTATGGGACTGAGATGCGTGTCAGCATCAGCTTCCAAATTCACTAAATTAATTCACTAATGCTCTCACCTTTAGATTCTTGCTTCTAACACCAGTGGCTACAGGAACCTTTTCCAAAAGCAGGTCAGAAAGAGAGCTACGTGGAATAAAGAGGTTCATAAAAATGTTGGTCTCCCCGTAAATTACACGTGTCTGTCAACCCTGATTTTCTTTCCAGAAACACAGTGAAACACAGCATGGTCTTAAAAGTGGGACTCATTCAGGCTGGCAGATGAGTTGCAAAGGCTATCACACTTCCTGATCTCCTTCTAGCTATCCAGTAGGATTTACCTGAAACAAGGTGTGTATGTACCCGCCTTTGACAGCCAGGAACATAAGGATGGGCTCATTTAAGCATTCCTTGAACTCATGATCTAATAGAGACATACCAAGGAAAACGATCTTCAAGCAGGAAAATAATGTACCCGAGGGGGACAAAGAGTGGAGAGGAGAGAGACCCAAATAATAAAACTCTGGACCAGAGACGTTAAAAAAGCTGCCTGGGGTCACAAGTGAGTCATTTCACGCACAGAATTACACAAATACTGTTAAGTGTGACCTGTTTGTCCTTCAAGCACTGTCAATAAGGGGACTAATTACACCTTCAAATAAGCTACAAGATTTGTTACAATTAGTTAGTATCAATCGTCAGGTGTTACATAATTGTCACTAACAGTATTAGTAACACCAATAAGATTATTATAATAGCGTTTTCCAAATGGGTATACCGAGGCACAGAGAGGCTGTGTGACTTACTCAAGGTTACACACTTGGGAAGTTTTAAACCCAGACAATTTGGTATGAGAGTCTGTTCTCTTAACCAACCATTTCACTTAGCAGCAACCCCAGAGAACATTTCAAAGCAAAATTTAATCTGAGTTGAGTCTACTTTGATTAAATGCAATAATTTTTTATATCTGACATTCTCCCAGGTTTTTTTTTTTTTTTTTTTTTTTTTTTTGCAAAGGGTTTGTCCTCCATCATTCTGGAATCTCAGCCCTGTTGTTTACATGTTATAGGACTTGGCGCCAGTCGCTGGCTAAGCTTCGGTGTTCCCATCTGTAAAGTGGGGACATTCCTATTTGTTGGAAACGTGTGTGTGCCAGATGAAGCATATAAGGCCCTGTGCTAAGCCCATCCTAAGCTCTCGGTTGGTGTTTACCGCCAGCATCGTAGTGATTATAAATGCCTCACTAGCCCTTCCTAACAATCATGTTAGGTAGGCAGGATTTATTAGCCTCGTTTCTCAGATGTGGTAAACCTAAACTCATAGAAGGGAAACAACCGGCCAGAAAGGAAACAGCCAGAACACGGACATGCCAGACTTGGGAAACGTTCCAACTCCGAGCCTCCTGCCCAGCTCCCAACCCTCAGCGTCACCCCCACACTCTTTCCCAGGAGGCACTGTTAAATGAGCCAGACCATTCTTCCAACAGGACTACGGAAAAATTTGAAGCAATTGGAAGGCGCAGGGAGAAGCTCTGAGGAATGTGAAGAAAGGTTTCAAGGTGAAAAGAGGTTTCTAGGTAGGGACAGATGAGCAGCACCTTCCCTCCTTGCAGAGCAACTTCCAGAGGCACCGAAGGGCCAGTGGTTGGCTGCACATGAACAGTGCTATCCCAAGGAGCCCCAGCGGCTTGGCCATGAGTGGGGGAGGGGAGTGTCCCCAGGCTGGGAGGTTAAGGCAGGTGGGAGCATTGTCATCTTATAAGTAAAATAGAGGAGTGTGTTTAAAACAGCATTCCACTTGGGGTTTGTTTTCTGGGTTTGGTTTGGTTTTAGTCCTTTGGTGCCTTTCTGGATTTCCATGCACTTGCTCACGATCCTATTAGTGCATCCATTGTGGTACACAGTGCCTGCGATCTGCAGGCAAAGAGCTCCGATAAGGTCAGTCCATCTTCCAAGAGATAAGATCTTAGCCGACTTCTTTAAGACTCAGTTTCTTCATCAACACCAGGAACATGATGGAAAGATTCTGGGATTTGGAGGATCTGGGTGGGAGGCCAGCCCTCCTAGAATGAAAGTCACATGCTTCCTCTTCCTACCTTATGGGGCAACTTCACCGATATTTTTTCCTTTTAAAATGAAAGTTCTTTTTTTTTTTTAAGATTTTTATTTATTTTCCAGAGAGAGAGAGAGAAAGCACAAGTGGGGGACAGCAGGCAGAGGGAGAAACAGGCTCCCCACTGAGCAAGGAGCCCAATGTGGGGCTCAGTCCCAAGACTCTGGGATCATGATCCAAGCCGAAGGCAGATGCTTAACTGACCAAGCCACCCAGGCGTCCCTAAAATGAAAGTTCTTATTTTGTATCTTTTAGTAGTAAGTTCGTTCTTTTAAATCAATACATGCCACTTGCAGAAAATCTCATTAGCATTCCAATGATTTATTCAGCAAATTGTTATTGAACACCCACTAAGTGCCAGGCACTGTGCCAGGCAGCGCTGAAAAAACAGACAGGAGGGACTCCTCCGACAATGACAATGAACCATCCCTTGTAGTTCTTTACAGCTTTTGTTGACAGCTAAAGAGACAGAGACACCAACTACTCTGGATTTCCCCACAGCACCTAGGACAGGTCACGGGCTGTGGAAGCTACATCATCTGCTCAGAATCTAGCTGAAATAATGAATCATCCTCAAACACGTGCACAAATTTCTCTAATTAGACGATATTCTATTATGCCCACAAGGTGGCGATCTTGCTTACAGTTTACCCAAGTTAAAGCACTGCATTAAAAAAAAAAAAGATTCTCAGAAGTTAACCCAAAAGATTAAAAAAAATCAAATTCAATTTATTGAGCACCTATTTAGTGTAATATACTATGTTAAGTGATAAGAGAAATAAAAGGTTAAGAAATAGTAGCCCCTGTCCTCTAGGTTAACATAGAGGGTGAGGAGCTTACACAGAGCAGGAACAGTACCTTTTAATGAATTACTGTGTTTTGATGCCTACATATGGGAGCCATAGTGACCACAGCATCAGATAAGGTCTATAAAAGGCATGATATAGCTGTGCAGTGTGGAACAGATTCAACAAAGACTCCACACTTCAGCCAATATGGAAACACTTGAGGGTATATGGGGTCACCATTAGAAGGCTCCAGATGTGGTCTTCTGATGCCTCCATTCAGCCACAAACATTAGGGTGTCTGCCTTATAACTCTAAACATTCACTCTTTGGAGAATAAAATATAATCAGTGCCAGCTGATGAGCTAATAAAGTTGGAAACCCCCATGTGCACCTGATGGGGGATAAAGAGAAAAGAAACACATGTAAGAAAGCAGATTTCTAACTCCTGCTTCCAGGAGGTGGAGTCCATCTCCGCCCCCAATCTTGCGTCTTACCTGGCAGTCTTGGTTTGGATCCGGGACACACTCCTGCAGAGAGGGAAGGGGGGAAGCCAATTCTTATCCAAGAGCCTTCTTGGTGGCTTGAACTGAGAGGTGGCTGGAAAACAGTGTGGTTTGTTCTGTCATTGTTTTTGTTTTTTTCTCCTCCACCCTCCCTACCCCCTCCCACCCCCACCCATTTATTTTTCCCTGAAACCATTAAACCAGCAAGTCAAATGTAACATCGGGACTTTTTTTTTTCCCCTTTTGAATTGAAAATCACATTTGAAGAATAAAGTGACTAGCTAAATGACAGTGAGTTTTTTTAAAAAATGAAAATGCTGGCAACTTGATAAAAAATAATGAGCTTTCCTGATGGAGGGAAAATCAGGTGGCGTGCTGCCAGAAGGTCCGAGTTTGAATTTTATTTAGTTTGTGCACTTGCTAAGTCCAGAGTATTGAGCAAGCCTTTTCCGCCTCAGTTTCTTCCTGGGCAAAATTATGTCATTTCTTTGGAGAGAGAGTCGCCGACACCCCTCCCTCCTGCACTAGGTCGGATCCCGGGTTACAATGTTCTCATAGCAACCTGAACCTCTCCCTGGAACGTAAGCTCCAGGAGCACGGGGAGAGTCTGCGGGTTTTACCGCCCTGAGACCACGCTTCGTTGAATGGATGAACGAATGGCTGGGAGCTGGTCTAGGTGTTCTATTACTTGCACAGCGAGGTTTAATTCCCCGTTGAGTCCCTCGGGAAAGACGCAACGACCAACCTCAGAGCGCACACGCCCCCAGTGACCCGCGGTGGTAGGCGCGCTCGAAAAGGGGGTGTCGGTCCAAAGTGGTCGGCTACAGACGTTTCCCCCAGCCGGGCTGGAGTCACATTCCCTGTGGCTCGGAGAGCTTCCCGTGGATTTACATAAGGCAGGGTGAATCACACCGTCAAGCGAGGAGGCGAAGGGACCCGCCCCAACCCTCGCCAGGCGGCGCCCAGAGCGCGGCCGCGGTCACTCCGAACTTCGCAGGAGGCCAGGCGCTGCCCCGGCGCGGGGGACCCGGCGGCCACTCCGACCCCCGCCGCGGCCAGAGGGGGGATCCACACCCCCTCAGCGCGCCACTTCAGCTCGGCGCCGCCCCCTCCGACGCCCCCGCGCGGGCGCCGCCAGCCCCGAAGTCCCCGACCGAAGTGGGGCCGCCTCTCCCGCTCGGAAGGAGCCATCGCCGCTTTAAGGCGAAGAGGAGGGGAAGGGGGCGGGAGAGTGGGGGGCGGGGAGCGGCGGCCGCGGAGGGGGAGGGGGATCCCCCTCGCTCCCACGTGGTCCGGGCGCCTGTGAATCGCGCCCGCCCGAGGGTCTCACAGCGAAATACAAAAGCAGCTGGGAAGCGGCGGCGAGGCGAGTTCCCAGCGCGGGGCAGAGCGCCTGGCAGAGCCCCGCGGCCGCGATGGGGCTGAGGCGCCCGGAGCCCCGGAGCCAGCACGCTGCGGGGTCCGCCTCGCCGCCGGGACCCGGGCGCCCGGGCTCGGCTTGAAGCGGCGGAGGTGCCCGGCACGGCCGGGGGAGCATGGGCAGGAGGATGCGGGACGCCGCCGCCGCCGCGGGTCTCTGGCTGCTGGCGCTGGGCTCGCTGCTGGCGCTGTGGAGCGGGCTCCTGCCGCCGCGCGCCCAGCCGCCCGAAGACCGACTCCCCCGGCGCCCGGCCCGGAGCGGCGGACCGGGGCCGGCGCCTCGCTTCCCCCTGCCCCCGCCCCTGGCGCGGGACGCCCGCGGCGGCTCCCTGAAAACTTTCCGGGCGCTGCTCACCTTGGCGGCCGGAGCAGACGGCCCGCCCCGGCGGCCCCAGGGCGAGCGCGGGCGGCACGTGCCAGCCGGGCGGCCCGGGCCCGAGGGGCGCGCCGCGGTGCACGGGGGCGTCTTCTGGAGCCGCGGCCTGGAGGAGCAGGTGCCCCGCGGCTTCTCCGAGTCGCAGGCGTTGGCGTGGCTGGAGGCGGTGCGCGGCGCCCGGGTGGTGGCCCTGGAACGCGGCGGCTGCGGGCGCAGCTCCAACCGGCTGGCCCGCTTCTCCGACGGCACCCGCGCCTGCGTGCGCTACGGCATCAACCCCGAGCAGATCCAGGGCGAGGCCCTGTCCTACTACCTAGCGCGCCTGCTGGGCCTCCAGCGCCACGTGCCACCGCTGGCACTGGCCCGGGTGGAGGCTCGCGGCGCGCAGTGGGCGCAGGTGCAGGAGGAGCTTCGCGCCGCGCACTGGACGGAGGGCAGCGTGGTGAGCCTGACGCGCTGGCTGCCCAACCTCACGGACGTGGTGGTGCCCGCGCCCTGGCGCTCCGAGGACGGCCGGCTGCGGCCCCTGCGCGCCGCCGGGGGCGAGCTGGCCAACCGCAGCCAGGCGGAGCTGGTGGACCTGGTGCAGTGGACCGACTTGATCCTTTTCGACTATCTGACGGCCAACTTCGACCGGCTCGTCAGCAACCTCTTCAGCCTGCAGTGGGACCCGCGCGTCATGCAGCGCGCCACCAGCAACCTGCACCGCGGCCCCGGCGGCGCGCTGATCTTTCTGGACAACGAGGCGGGCTTGGTGCACGGCTACCGGGTGGCGGGCATGTGGGACAAGTATAACGAGCCGCTGCTGCAGTCGGTGTGCGTGTTCCGCGAGCGGACAGCGCGGCGCGTCCTGGAGCTGCACCGCGGCCAGGACGCGGCGGCCCGGCTGCTGCGCCTCTACCGGCACCACGAGCCTCGCTTCCCGGAGCTGGCCGCGCTCGCCGACCCCCACGCTCAGCTGCTGCAGCGCCGCCTCGACTTCCTCGCCAAGCACATTTTGCACTGTAAAGCCAAGTACGGCCGCCGACCCGGGACTTAGCGTCCCCCGGAGATGAAAGGGAGAGCCCCCGGCCTGGGGAATGGATGATGGGGGAAGGGCCGTCGTCTGGGCCACCGCCTGGGACCGGCCAACGCCCAGCCAGTGGCCCGAGCGCCATGGAGGCTAAAACTTCACGGCTTCGCCCACCTGCCCCTTTCTCTCGGTCTCCTGCTGTTTCCTTTCGAAGTTCCGGGAGGACGAACTCACCCGGGCGAGAAGCTTAACAGCCCCTCCGCCCCGCCTATAAAAGGATTCTGCCCTGGGCCAGCACGGAGTTTGGATCCGAAGAAACTGGAGGCCGGAGTTTGGCCGCCGGGTGGTCATCTCTGTGGGAGATGCATCCCGTTCCCCGGCCCCCTCATTCCCTTTCCGAAAAAGGAAAACTTCTATTTGAGCCGTTGAGCTAATTGTGCATTTCCTACCAAACGCAGCGCTGGTGGCCCGGGAGCAGGGCTGTGACATTGGCTGGTGGAGCCCCCTTCCTGTGTTCTGCCTTTGTTCCAGCACCGTGATGGTGAGATCACTGTTAGGAGCTGGGGGAAGGCTCCCTCTATGACAAAGAGTGCAGGACCTTCAGAACCCGGGGGGGGGGGGGGGGGCGTCCTACAAACCCTGACAATTTGTCAGCCTCGCTCCTTACCACATGTCTTTTTGCCCTAAAGGCTACAAATACAGGACAGGCAGTATGCACTGAATCGAGTAATGAATTTCTTCTTCCTCCCCTCTCCCCTCCCACCAAAATTTTGACAGTGATGATGTCCACCAGAAGAAAATGAGTTTCATGCACTTTACTTTGTTTTTATTTTAGTTTTTTATCAAGAAAAACTTTTTTATTTGACAAAATTTGCCTTTTGTGTGTATATATGTGCATAAAGTGTGTTGTAAATATACTAAACAAACTTATATTTCAATAAAAGGGAATTTAAAATTTAGAATTTAAATTCTGTGGTTTTAACTGTGGGAGATTTCTGATGCCCTACCTGCTTTTAAAATAAGCTTTGGGGTTTCTCCCTTGTGGATGTGCTTTTTAAAACAAAGGATGCATATGTATCCCAGTTGTGATTACCGGAACTCACAGAACTGAACAAAGACAAGAGCACTTTCTCTGTCCTGTTCACTCAAATGAACCCCTAGTGCAGGGAATTTCAGAGTTCAGTAGAGAATGTGGGGGAGGGAGAGGGAAGGAAAGTATTCTATTTCCGGGCAAATAAAACTGATATAAAAGGATTTCACTGTAATATATTTCTATATTAATCATTTGGCAAATATGATAGAACCAGATGTGCAGACTAAAATACGACAAATGCCCCCTTTTTAAACCTAACTACAATGGGCACGTGTTGCACATTTTTTTCAGCATCGTAATTACCATGCATCACGATATGTACATAATAAACTGAGCACATATTGCAAACAGGTAGAGAAAGTCATAAATTAATTGTTCTCTTTATCTCCTGGCATTTAAAAAAAAAATCTCCTGGCATAAATTCCATTGCATCCAGGAGATCATAATCTCCAACACCTGGACTCCTACAGCCCTCTTAAGAGACTGTTGGGTTTTTCCCCTGGCGCTAAGTGCAACATTGTATCAATGTTGCTAATTGCAACATTCCCCTCAGAACAGTCAGGGTGAGACCAAGAAAGTGGGCAGTACTTTGTATGGGACCCTTGAATCCTCACAGTTTGGGGACTGCAAACTTAGAAAATACTTTTGGATTGTCTTAAGCTCCTGTTCGACCCATGGGGAAAGAGGAGAAGGGTTTGGTTTGTGTTTTACAACCCACCAGTGTTGTATCTTGACGTTTTATTTGATATTTGGGTCCAAGTGATCTTGCCTATTATCTTATTTTTATTTAATGACTTCTAACTCAACTTTTGGTTACTGTAACCGTTATTTATTTGATGTGCATTTGTAAGCCTAGGGTTTTATAGACTCCTGAAGATAATTGAATCTCTGTAGGTTCCCCTTCCCAAAATCCCCTGTAATTTTTCACATTACAACATAGCCTGTATGATTTCAGCATTTAATACCATTCCTACGCTTTCAGTGCCTGATGCTAAGCCAAATCTTATTTCAACTGAAAAAAAAAAAAAAAGTCCATAAACTTTGTGGGATAAGACAAATTTTTTCATTAGCACAGCCACAGAATGTTATCGATAGGGGCGGTATCTTTTTTTTCAAGGCATAATTCATGTGAGACCTCTGATAATTACACCTTTCAAAAAGAAACGTTTTCCATTTCTGATGATTAATAACTATATGAGAATTGCTGCCTGAGTCACCCCAAGCTGCTTCCAGAAAAGGATAAATATTTAGCAACCTGCATTTTTGCCCAACATGTTCATCGAGAAAAACAATGAGCAAGAATAAGTTTCACAGACTGCACAGGAAATACATGCCGACTCCTGAGTAGAATCAACACTGGTACGTTCTGGGCCAGCAACATTCCCTACATTCCTCTTAAACTTTAGTTCCAAGCCTAGACTTGGCCATTAACCCAAAGCAAGAAACTAAGCATAATTTAAATGGCTCTTCTCGGATTCTTTACTGAACCATAGCTGCCTGTTCGAGAAATAAGTTTAATTACATGGTGCAGTTGGTAAGGGAACCAAGACTTAATTACAGAGAAGAGGCTTTAACTGTTGCTATTCCTCTTGGAGACTCAGTAGTAGGCTATGGCATGGAAAGATCAATTAAAGATTTGCCATGTCAGTGGATACTGCTAGGGCTAAATCATTTTTCAGATGAAAAAAAAAAAAAAAAACACCCAAAACTTTCAGGCTGCTGCATGATGTGAAGAGTAATGGATTCTGCAGGCAAACTATATTCTGAATTCTGTCCCTTACCTATTTACTTTCAGCGAATCATTTAACCTAGTTCCCTCATCTATGAAATGGAAATTCGATCAGAGTATTGTGGGATTTAATGTTAACGTATAAACCATAAGGGGCACGTAATGGGTCCTTCCAAAAAAAAAAAAAAACCAAAACCCACTTCCTCTTCATCTTTCAAAAACCTCTTGCCCTTCTTACACTCAGTAAACCTCAACTAATTTTCATCATCAAAGCGAAACCTAGCAGTTTCCAAGGTCAGGTTCAATGTTTGAAGTGTGGTAATAAATGAATTCAACAAAGTACGGAGGAATGTCTCCCACCACTATGTAAAGCACTGGATGAGGCCAAGGGCGCACGGTTGATCTCTACATGGGCCTGAGAGTGTGGTTTCTTGCACCCGAGCAGATTCAGCTATCCTAGATACAGGAGGGTAATTTTTTTTAAGTAAATGACTTGTTACAGATTCATCACCCCTTCTAGAAAGCATCAAAAAGTGATGACTCTTTGCAAGAACAATCCTCCCAATTCCTTCTGCCAAGAGAAAGTAGGCAGTTGACCTCTTCTCCCTGGATTTGACTATTGATTAATTCCCTCCGTCAATGACCTAGTTTTACACTATTAAGAGTATTCGGGGTGCCTGGGTGGCTCAGTTGGTTGAGCAACTGCCTTCAGCTCAGGTCATGATTCTGGAGTCCCAGGATCAAGTCCCGCATCGGGCTCCCTGCTCAGCAGGGGGTCTGCTTCTCCCTCTGAACTTCCCCCTTCTAATGCTTTCTCTCTTTCTCTCTCTCATTCCCCCCCCCAAAAAAAGAGTATTCACCCTCCTGTCTTCGTATCAGGAAGAAAAACCCATTATTGTAACATCTCAACTCCTAACCTTCTGCCTATGGCTGCAGCTAGGAGAGTCCTCGAAGACCTAAAGGTTGATTACGTGTATTAAATGAATAAATATTTGTAATATTCTCAGAACCATGCCTGGCTCATAGTAAATGCAATGTTAGAGTTTGTTTCTTGGTGAGGGAGATAGTTTTCTCCTCTAAGTCAAAATCAGAGGCAGTCTGAGTCCCAGGCAGGATCCTTTTCCATCATCCTGCCTTAGCTTTGCAGTCATAGAACACTTTCTGCAGGCTTCTATTTTGGCTCAGGAAGACCAGCCAGAGAGCATGAGTCTGGCAGGAATTACCTAAAGCCCACAGTTGTCAGCTGGTTGTCTCCTTTCTGAGAATGTCTTCTATGTGAGCGGTCACAGGCACCTCCTCTTTTTTCACAGGGAGGCTGTGATTCTGTTTCTCATGTGGCTCTTCAACTCCAGGCTGCAGTGAGCTGGGGAATTTTGCACCTTCTGAGCCATCCAGTATGTGGATCATCCAAAGCCAGGCATGCATTATTTGTCCCTCCACACACCTGCTCCATCTCACAGACCCACTGATGCTGTATGGTGTAAAGTTGGCAGAATTAGGAGTGAAGGAGAAAGGGGATTCCGGTCTACGTCTCACTCACATGTCACTTGAGAAAGTCAATTCCCCACTCTGGTTCCAGGTGTCTTACCTAGGACAGAAAGTGTTGGATTACATCGGTGACTTTCCCATTTTTTCTGACCAGAACTCACAGCAAGGCACACACTTTACATTGTGAACCAACATGTACACACACACACACACACACACACACACACACATACACACAGGCATACAACTGAAACAAAAGTTTCTCAAAACAGTATATGCAAAATGCTTTTGATATTCAATATTTTCTAGCCCTCCTCTCACTTTACTTACCAGTGTTAGCTGTGACCCTCTAAACAGATTTCATAACTCATGAGTGGGGCATAGACTACCCACTGGAAGACATTGGATTAGATGATGATGAGTAAGCTCCCTTCCAGCTCTAAGAGTCCAGAGAAATTCCATTTATAACCAATTTATCAATGACTCCAATTTTTCCCCAAAGGGAATACAGACTTCAATTTTGCATGCTCTTTAAAAACAGAAGACTGAAGCGCTTTCTTTCAAAATATTATTGTAAGGATTACACAAAATCTTCCCTAAGTTCTGCTTATAAACACCTTTAAGATTCCCTTAATGTGGGAAGTAACTTGCAGTCTGTTCCAACCACATGTGAGCAAATAGTGCTGTTATAGGGCTTTGCGGGGGAGGGGGAAGTCTTCGCATCTCTGTGAAGGCCCAAGGACAACTCAAGAGGACAGTTTCTTTTCTGTGTATTCATAAAGATCAGATGTAGGAGTCATAATTTTTTAATGTGACTGTTTTACCAATTTCTCTTTCTATGTCCTGCTGTGGGGAAAAACTACATTAATAAACTATGTCTCGATGCTGCCTAGCCGGAAGATTTTTTCTCTGCGGGACTCCACCAAATATAGCTAACGGAATGCTCATTTTATTTATCTTTTCAACTTTCTTTCCATTTAGGATATGTCTTCTTGACACTTTTGAAATTTTTCTCTTAATAGCACCTTAATGTGTTTGGGAGAATAGAGAACTAATTGTTCATTGAGTAATAACAACAACAAGAAAGAACTCTTTCCCCCCTCCCCTTTCTTTGGCGCCATATGGTACCTTTTATGGTTTTCGCAGTTATTTTACACCCTATCCAGAAAAATTAAATAGCTTATGGACCTGGCATTTTTCCAGTGCCAGCTTAGAGCTTTTCCTTTGCTGAGAAATTGTGGGTTAATAATAGAGAAATGTCACTTCTAATTTGATGGTCCTACATCATGCATTTTCTCCGCCTGTTTACACCCTCCCCTCAATGATTTTTGTTTAAATGCTCATTAAAGGATGTGTCCCCAGTCTACAAATGACCTGGAGAAGCAAAGCAAGCGGGTTATAACCACAGCCGTGATCTTTTTATTTCTTTTTTATTTAGTTGTGATAAAATATACATAACATAAAGTTTGTCATTTTAACCACTTGTAAGCGTGCAAGTCAGTGATATTCCATTATCGATGTCGTACAGCCAAACCGCAATCTATTTCCAAAACATGTTCATCAGGCCAAAAAAACTCTGTCATCATTAAGCAATAACTCCTCAATCTTCCTTTCCCAACCTCTGGTAACTTCTCATCTACTTCCTGTCTTTATGAAGTTACCTCATCTAGATATTTCATGTGAGTAGAATTGGGCATCACTTGTCTTTCTGTGCCTGGCTTCTTTCACTTACGCAGCCATGATCTTGGTCATGAAGGCAACAGGAGAGAACATAAGCAGCACCATTTGGGAACTGGCAAAGCTGGATTTGAGTCTGATTTCCACCATTTCATAAATAGCCCTAGACTTTCAGACAAACTGATGAACTCCTCATTTTTCCCATCTGGAAAAGCAATGGGAAGACTTGATGTTCTCTAGAATCCCTTTCAACTCTAGAAAAATACCATCTGTTTATATACAACAACTCTTGTCTTCAAGTTGCCTGGAGTCTACTGAGGAAGCTGGAACGTAACGGAGCAGAGACAATATATGATCAGTGCTGTGACAAAGGAAAGTACTACAGACCTTGTAACACACCTTTGTAAGCTGCTGTGGAGGGAGGTCAAGGAAGGCTTACAAGCTGGTCTTGGGTTTCACTTTGAATTTAGGAGAGTCTCGAAGACAAGGAAAGCTACAAAAGGAGAGATTTTTTATAGTAATTCTGAAGATGTCCTGCTGACAAGATTGCAGGGAGGTTCGATCTCTAAAGCTTGTCTTGGAAGGTTGAGGGAGTCCCATGATGGTGGTTTAAGCTTAGGTTTTTTGGGGAGGGGTTATTTTGTTTGTTTGCTTTGTTTTGTTTTGGTGTTTTTGCAGCAAGGATGACACCTGCTCTCTGTAATACGACATACGTTTAAGTATTATTCATCCTGAGATTGGGTTCATGGGCAGGGTTATGCTGTAGGAATTTCTATCATGGGGAAATGACTTCTGTCAATAATAACTCCTTTTTGCTGAACATGTACTAACAAATGAGTCTTTGTGTTGGGCATTTTGCAGAGAATTAGCAACGATAAATTTGGATGGAATATTTATTTTACAGATGTGGAAAGTAAGGCTCAGAGAGGTTAAGGTTAAAGAGATGTGGCCACTGCTCAAAAATAGATCTAAAACCAAAGAGTAGGTTGTACATTTCAGTTTTTCCCTTTTGTCTTCCTTTCTTTTTCCATTCCCCCCCTTTTTTGTAATATTGGCCTTTTGTAACTTGTTTCTTTGAAGATCTTCTCTTTGGCTTTGGTGTCCTCTAATCTCATTATGATGTATTTAGACACAGATTTATTTTTGTTTTTCTTCACAGGAACCTGATATGTTTCTTAAATCTAATGAGGTTTTTTTTTTTTTCAGTCTAGCAAGAATTTCAGTCATTATCTCTGCAAGTATTTTATCTCTCTTATTCTTTCTATTTTCTCTTTCTAGAAATATTATTGGACATAAGTGAGGTCATCTTTTTCTACCCCCATAGCCCAAGTTCCAGTATATATTTTCCATCTCTTAATCTTTCTACCCTGCCCTCCAGGTAATTTCCTCAGATCTGTCTATGAGTTCACCTATTCTCTCTCCAACACTGTATAAGCAACAATTTTATCCATCCCTGAAGTTTTGTTTTGTCTTTTTTAATTCAATGACTTCATTTTCATTTCCAAAGGTCCTTTTTAGTTCTTTTTTTTTTTTAAGATTTTATTTTTAAGCAAACTCTACAACCAACGTGGGGCTCAAAACTACAACCCTGAGATCAAGAGTCACATGCTCCACAGACTGAGCCAGCCAGGTGCCCCATTTTTAGTTCGTTTTTTAAAAAATTAGAGCAATCTTGGGTTCATAGCAAAATTAAGCCAAGGTACAGATTTCCCATACTCCCCGCCCCTGACACATTCATAGCATCCTCATTATCACCATTTCCATTTCCCAGCAGACATTTCCTACCAGAGTTTTCATGTGTTACAAATGCTGGACCTATGTTAATATATCATTATCATCCAAGGTACATGTTTACATAAAGGTTCACTCTTGGTGTTATACATTCTATGGACTTAAATGTATAATGGCAGGTATCCACCATTATAGTAACATAGAAATACATAGTTTCACTGCCCTAAAAGTCCTCTGTTTGCTTATTACTTCTTCTTCTTCTTCTTCTTTTTTTTAAGATTTTATTTATTTATTTATTTGACAGAGAGAGATCACTTTCTTCTTCTCCTTCCCCATCTCCTTCTTCATTGCTTCTTCTATCCTCTCTAACCCCATTTTATTGTCTCCATAATTTTGCCTTTTCCAGAATATCATATAGTTGGAATCATACATGTGTGGTCTTTTCAGACTGAATCCTTCTACTTAATAATATGCAATTAACATTCTTCCACGTCTTTCCATGGCTCTATAGCTCATTTTTTTTTTAAAGAGTCTTTTTATTTATTTTACAGAGAGATAGAGAGAGAGCACAAGTAGACAGAGCAGCAGGCAGAGGGAGATGGAGAAGCAGGCTCTCCCCTGAGCAGGGAACCCGATGCAGGGCTCGATCCCAGGAACCTGAGATCATGACCTGAGCTGAAGGCAGACATTTAACCAACTGAGCCATCCAGGCACCCGAGCTCATTTCTTTTTAGTGCTGAGTAATATTCCATTCTCTGGATGTTCTCCAGCCTATTAATCCATTCACCCACTCAAACTTGGTTGCTTCCAAGTTTTTGGCAATCTTAAATAAAGCTGCTATGAACACCCACGTGGAGGTTTTTGTGTGGACACAAGTGCTTTTTTTTTTTTTTTTAAGATTTTTATTTATTTATTTGAGATAGAGTAATAGACAGAACAGGAGCAGGGAGGAGGGGTAGAGAAAAAAGCAGACTCTCCGCTGAGCAAGGAGCCCCATGTGGGACTGGATCCCAGGACCCCAGGATCATGACCCCAGGTGAAGGCAGACACCCAACCAACTGAGCCACCCAGGCACCCTGGACACAAGCTTTTATCTCCTTTGGATAAACACCAAGGAATGCAATTACTAAGTCACGTGATAAGATCCTGTTTACTTTTATTTAAAAAAACTGCCAACCTATCTACCAAAGTAGTATCCAGTTCTGTTTTAAAACTCCCCATTTTTAAAATGCTTTCTTCTTTTCTCATGTTTTCAAGATGTAGTAAATCCTTGAGTGTATTCAATCACTCGAAAGTGTAGTTCTGATTACTCGAACATCTGGGGTTCTGGGGTGGTCTGTTCCTGCTATCTGTGTGTCTCCTGACTTTTGAACAGATAGGACTGCCATGTAAAATTTAAACTTAACCTTAAATTTTAGAGAAATAATTTTTTAGTATAAGTATGTTAAATGCAATATTTGAGATATGCTTGTAGATAAAATTATTTTTTGTTTCTCTAAAATTCAGTTACCTGGGGGTCTTGTTCTGTTTTATTTCCTAAATCTGACAACCTGATTCACAGAAGCTTTGTATTTTGTAATTTTGGAGGGTGAGCTCATGCTTATCCAGGCTTTTACCTGGGATCTCCCATTTTGTTTGGATTGAACATACGTCCTTCCTAAGACATTTCATTTCCTTGGGTCAGGAAACCCACGATAAAAGGCAAAACTAGCTCACCTTTATATTAATTATTTTGCCTCAAAGTTGAGGTCCTGGATGACAGTGTACATTTAAATACCAAACACATATGACAACAGGAGGAGTCTTCCCAGAGACTTTTATTCTCCCCAACCAGAGTTCAGAGTTCAGGCTAAGACAAGCAATCTTTTCTCGTACTGCCCTTTGCTGGAAAGATAGAATTTTTTTTTTTTTTTTTGAGGGTCTTAGCTTTATGCAGGGTGTTGGAAAGATCCAAATTTCCCACCCCCAGCTGGAGCACATTAAACCCAAATCACCTGACTACAAAGATCACACACACACACACACACACACACACACACAATCATGACAGCCCCAGTTTCAGTTCACACCTATCATTCTGATTTTGATTCTTTCTTTGTTTTGGACCCCTGGGGATTTTCCTTACATTTTTATGAGCTCAGCAATGCATTTAAAAAGATGTTTGTTATATTTTATAAAACATTTATAAGAGTTTTATAGAGGGAAGGTTTTTAGGTCACGTAGTTCGCCATTACTGTTGGAAACAAAGCCCACCTGTGCTCTTTCTAGATCCTGTTATCAAATGCTGCTTTCCATAAGCTAGCCCTTACTTGAGGAGTAAATGCCCTATTTGGTTATTCAGAGAGATTTCCCCACAGTGGAGACATTTACTTTAATAGAATTTGACCTGAAATAATCCATGAAACAAGTGACCCAGGAGTCAATAACAAATTCGGTTCTGTTTGCCACGGGCAAGTTTGAGATATAAGCCAGGAAAAATGATTAAAAAGAAAGACGAAAGGCAAGGATTGGGAACAAGAAGACAGGGGGATGGGGAGGGATTGTTAAAAAGAATCCCATGTGGTAGAATGACCAGGGGGCAGCCTTTGCCTCTGGAACACCCTGCCCTCCAATTGACCTTCAATCAGCATCAGAGCAGGAAAAGCAATGCCACATTGAGGCAAAAGAGCTAGGGCCTCAGCTGGTTACATTCAGGATTAAAGGAAGGTCAAGCAACTTCAGGGAAAATGACTTTCCATCTGCAGTCAGCTTCCTGCCTTCACCATAGCTCCCAACCAGGCCAAGTCCAGCCCTTACCACTTGACCTCTGGCTGCTTGACCCTGAAGACCAAGCTCTGCCATCACCGTGGCCATCACACGTGCATCTCGACCTTACCCTTCCAGGGGCAGCTCATTCAGTTTCATCATTTAGTGAGACCATCTCCAGGGACACATTAGCAACATCAAAATGCTAATGAAGAAAAGGTTGAGCATCTCTGACTTCTCAAGGCATCAAGCTAATAAAAGATGTCCTCCAAAAAGTTGCTGAATGGCTCTGTTTTCCTCCCTGTGTTTGGAGTTGAGACCTACCTAAGGTTTCCCTTTAATCTATATTCATGACCCAACTCCGCAGAAAGTGTGTACCCTTTCCGATGCTATGATCCTAGGTGCATGACTCATACCATATGAATTATCGTAATGCCTTTAAACTTAGCAACTCAGAAGTCGGAGCTCCACGTGAAATCCCTTTTGGGTTATTTTCAAATGATTACTCATGGCTCGGGGATGTGCTGTATCTGTCAGTACATTTATGTTGGTTATCAGACTAATGAAATACTTCTGGGTCCGTTGATAAATGCCTACGGACCTGAGTCTCCAGAGAGCCTCTCCCACTTTCCCAAACACCCCAGCCCTTCTCCTGAACAATGCCCTACACCCATGATCCAGCCACTAACAGGTGAACACCGAGAGCAGCAGGAAGTCTCTTGGACCAGTGTCCCAGGACTAAGGCCAACAGTAAGTTCTGATTGCTCCTTACACAATTTGAATAACACCCCCTGGGTATAAAGTATGATGAAACAATGGAGTCGTCATCCTAAGCCCTATCTTTGGTTGCCCTCATTCAAAGCCTTCATTTCTTTGGCAAGCCAACACTAACCATCTATTCATTCCACAAATATTTCCTGGCTGCTTACTTCAGGTCAAGAATTGTGTTAGGGGGCGGGGACAGGTCAGCAAACGAGAGACATAGTTTCTGGTCTTCTGGAGTGTCAAGCCTGGTAGAGGAGACAGACATTAAGCAAATCATTACTGTAATAAATGGGATGACAGGAAAATACATGGCCCTACGAGAGTGTTAATAGGGACAACCTCACATTGGAGGTTGAGGGATGTGGCATTTAAACAGAGACCAGAGCAATGAGTGGAAGTCAGCCAGCGTAGAAGGGAAAAGAGGGAGCGGAGAGCATTTCAATCAGAAGGAATTGCATGTTGGAGGCTCTCAGAGAAGGAGCTTGCTGTTCAGAAATGAAAGAAGGTCGGTGTGATTGGGAAGTGTGGTCACAGAAGGAGAATTGCGGGATTTGAGGCTACAAAAGTAAGCAGGCACCCTGTGCCCAGGCACGAAGGGCAGGAAGTGTATCACATGACCCCTGCCCCTTAGGGAGACACTACAGCTTAAAAGCAAAGGACTGGAATCCAGAAAGACTCTAGGTTCTGACCCTGGTTCCTCCATTTTTTGACTCTGTGACTTTGGGCACTTACGTATGCTCTTTGACCTTCAGTTTTCTCATCTGAAAATAAGGATAATAAGAAAACCTACCTTTTGGGTGCCTGGGTGGCTCAGTTGGTTAAGCAACTGCCTTCGGCTCAGGTCATGATCCTGGAGTCCCGGGATTGAGTCCCACATGGGGCTCCCAGCTCCACAGGGAGTCTACTTCTCCCTCTGACCTTCTTTCCTCACTGTTCTCTCTCACTGTTCTCTCTCAAATGTTCTTTCTCACTCTCTCTCAAATAAATTTTAAAAAATCTTAAAAAAAAAAGACCTACCTTTTATAAGTTAACACACAGAAAGCGCTTAGAAAAATACCTAGCATATAGTAATGAAACAGGAAGTATTAGGAATTAGGACACAAGACACCAGCAGATTAAATGGCTTCTTTTCTACCCATTTCTACCCACTCATATAGTAAAATATTCGGTGTTTTATAATCGTGTTTGACACGTAACATTGGTGAGCCTGGGTGGCTTGTGTTGGTAGAGTTTCTGACTCTTGCTTTGGGCTTGGGTCACGATCTCGGAGTGGAGCGAGTGAGCCCTGCTTCTGAGTCTGAGCTCAGTGCAGAATCTGTGATTCCCTCTCCCTCTGCTCCTCCCTCCGCTCACGTGCACTCTCTCTCTCAAATAAATAAATAGATAAATAAAATCTTAAAAAAAAAAAAAGACACCTAACTTGTTTGTGTTACTGTCACATCAGTAGTCCACGAGAAGCGTGCTTGTGGACCCTTCCCTTCCCATGAGTCATCCTACGAAAAGCCAGTTTTCCATGTCTTGGGGGGTTCACTAGTGATTCTCCCCTGAACCAATGTCTTAGCACATGCTTCCAAAGACAAGCCACAGAAACCTACTGATAAAGGGAGATCATCCAGACAGTGTGAAAGGAACAAAGCCATCATCCACAGACCTGCTAAACAACAAAACAACAACCAAAAAAGCACAAGCCAGAGAGGATAAAACCACCTTTCTGAAATCGATCACAATGAGGAAAAGAAGGAAAGGGAATTTCAAACTAGAAATGGCACACTAAGGCCCGGAAGTACTTCTGGCAGGTTTACAAAAGACGTTCCCGAGGGCTTTAGCTGGAGCCCATAGAAATGGTCAGGGTCCTGGGAAGAAACAAAGAGCCTTAGGTTGCCATCCCAAGATTAGAGGTCCCTGGGGATTCTGTGGAGCTGTCTTTAAAGCCATCCTGGTATTAGTCACCCTGGGCAGAACAGGAGAAATTGGAGGTGGAAAGGGCGACTGAGTTCTTGAGTCCTTCCCCGGAGAATGCCAGAATGGAGATCACTGTGTGAAATGCACTTTTGAGAACTCAATGAACGTTGGGATTATTCAAGCTAAGGGCAGGCAGCTCTTCCCTTGAGGTAATGTTCTACAGTCTGGTGGGCCTCAGGGGTTTTTACCGCTGATCTATGCTGCCAGCACCTTCTGTGAAAGACGACACATGTTAAGTAAGGTCAGTTGGCATGACCCTCCTTTTTGCAGAAAGGGACCACAAAACGTTCCCCACTGCCCGCCTGCCTCATCCCCCAAGGACTGGGTAGGTAAGATCATTTGTCGTGGTTGTGGCCACCTGGCATCCATTGCTTCAAGTGCATCTGGTTTACTTTGGGAAACTACCCTGTTGTGGGTGGTTTGATTGAGTCCTAAATCTAGACACCCTCATAGCCAACAAGTGGGCACGTGGTCTCAGCTCAGTCAATTGGATTCTCCTTCCTGAGACTTTGCTTCCTAAGCAAGAAACAAATAAAAACTTAAAGCCTATTTACTCTGGCTGGTGACAGAGTGGAGGGGTTCCCTACCAGAACTCTCTGCAGCTGCCTGGGACCTGTCTGTGTGAAACCGTCTACTTCAAGCCCCCTTTGAAGCTTGTGAGTGCATCATTTGTTACCATTTGGATATTTTTATAAAGATTTTATTTATTTACTTGACAGAGAGAGAGAGAGACAGAGACAGAGAGAGGGCACAAGCAGGGGGTCGGGAGAGAGAGGAGCAGATTCCCTGCTGAGCAGAGAGCCCCATGCAGGACTCCATCCCAGGACTCCGGGATCACCGACTGAACCACCCAGGTGCTCCGAACTTCTCTTTTTCTTATGTCTGTCAGAATTTGTTTCTGTGGCTTACAATTAAAGATCCCCGACTAAACAGAATATTCAAAAAGTAGGAAGGGTAGAAGGGATGTCTGGAAAGATAGCCTCTGACAACCTGCACCTGTCACACTGCCACAAGGATAGGTAGGGACGAAGACTAGAGAGTCGGGGGAGACGGAGTATCTGCCTCTCCCCACCAGCTTGATTGGAGAGCAGCCTTTGACCTGCCTGGTGCCCCTGTTCTCCCCTGGCCCAGGACCTGTGCAAAGGCAGGCTGAGTAACTCCAGGAGCTCCCTCGTGCCCAGCAGTGTGTTGGTAAACATCTAATGAGCCGCTTTGGGGAGGAAGAAGGGAGAGAGGCTGATTTGCAGTGTTCACTAATTTTCATGGTGGGAAAACTCCCACCGCGGCCAATTTCAGGCTAGCAGTGTGCTGTCCCTGAAAGGAAAGTCAAGAACAGTCAGGAAGAGTCAGGAAGAGATACGAACCATCTACGCTTTGAAGTCAGCGGGCACTATCTACGCCTTTCCCCTCAGGCTGCAGCGGTTGCATAGACAAGCTTCCGGGTAATGATCATGACTAACTTTTATTCAACATTTTTCCATTGTTCCCTTCTGGGTACCATCCTAAGCCCTTCACAAGTATTAACTCTTCTTTCAATTTAATCATGACCTCTGAGGCACGTACAATTCTTGTCCTGTTTTACAGATCAGGAGACTGACAAAACAAGAAAATAAGAAATTCTTCAAAATCAGAAGGATTGGAAGCTGAGGTGCCACGATCTGATCCCTGATTATTGGCTCCAGGGGCATCTCACTTAACCATAACACGGGGCTGTTAGAATCAGATTATGAAAGGCATCTGCCTTCTAGTGTGGGAGGTGGCCTCAGACCGAAACATCCTGGCAGAAATGGCAGTGATAGCATCCTCAGGTAAACTCAACACAGATATTTTTTCTTTTTGAGTCCAAATTTTATTTTCTATATATACATTCTGATTATTTATGCCCCATCCACCATCAACAGGTAGATCAAAACAGTCCCATCTAATAATTATTGAGTACCTACGTGAACCACTGACTTGTCTTAAAATTTGCCTCATCTCACAATTCTTTAGAGACAGGAGTTAGTCTACCCATTAGCTCATTGAAAGTTGATCTACCCAAGCCCATGTAGTTAATAAATGTCCAAACAAGGTAGATTTTTTTTTTCATTCTCTTTATTTCATTGATGTGGAACCAGGCACAGAGAAGTAATTTACCCGTGTGACATAATTACACAATCCCCAGTCTTTCTGCTGCCAGAACCCATGAAGGTCATACAATCCTGGTGATATTTCCCTTTGAGCAGACCCTGATAATGTCGCCAGAAGTAATTTTCCTGGAAAGCCGTGTCTGGGTGGCTTAGGAAGTGACTTTGCCAAGTGCCCATTGAAGGACCAACTGTACTTCCATGACTCAGAGAGCCGGCTCCCTCCTAACAATTTCTTTAGATCTACTAACCTCCTGCCATTTGCTCAGACCCTAAGTCAACACTTCTTCCTCTGAAAAGCTCCTCTCTCTGCTAAGATCAGCAACAGGTTAAAGGAATGTAAAAAAGCGTACTGAGTTTGGTTTCTGAATAGTGGTGACTTCTGATCTCCCATAGTTTCCCTGTGGGTTACGGGGCTGGATGGGTGAGCAGCATCATCAGAATGCAGGATTCTCCTCATGTGTGATGTTAGAGCTGCCTTTTTGGGTACACACATGACCCAACCTGACGGCCTTGACAGGTGTGATATGGATGGGGTTCTCCCGTGATTGGTGATAATGAGACTTTTTCAGCGACTGTCAATTACAGAACAATTGATGTCATCAAGTAACTGGCTGCTTCTCAGCTAACTCATGGCTCAGAGTCAGGGCTGCTGAAACATTGTATGCTTTGAGGAAGTCGCTGATGCTGGTTCAGGAAGGGTTACCACATCCTAGTGTGCCTGGCTTAGCCCTTCCAGCAGAGAGAGGAGGGAATGGGGGGTGGGTGGGCTATGTGTCACATTCAGAAATGTATCTACAGCAAAACAATCAAGAAACAGTTTTAAACCATACTGTTCCCTGTTCTGGTTTGCATACCATTATCTTTGGAATTGTTTTCCCTGCTCTGGCAATCCATCACCTGTAACTGGGGAGGAAAGGTGGGCAACAGAGAGCCCCAGCCACTGAGCAGCATGTCCCCTGCTTTTATGGAGCTGCCTTGTAGGTCCTTGAACTAGTCTGGGACTGATGGTGGGGCAGTCCTTTGGGAACATCTGGGAACTGCCCAGGGTACCTCTCAACATCACTCCTACTCCAAATAAGGTATACAAAAGACACCCAGACTCAAAAAATTAAACATGGAGTTGCCATATGACCTTGAAATCCCACGTCTGGGTATATACCCCACCAAAGAATTGAAAGCAGGGAATTTGTACCCCTATGTTTATGCAGCGTTATTCACCATAGCCCAAAGGTGGAAACAGCCCAAATGTCTATTGCTAGATGGATGGATAAGCCAACTATCGTCTGTGCCTGTAATGCAATATTTATTCAGTCTTCAAGAGGGATGGATGGAGTTCTGACTCATGCTACAACATGGATAAAGATGGTACGCAAAGCAAAGGAAGCCAGACACAAAGAGACAAGTGCAGTGTGATTTCACTTCTCCAAGGTCCCGAAAAGAGTCAAATTGTTGGAGACAGGAAGTGGAACGGTGGCTGTCAGGGGCTGGAAGGAGGGGAAAGTGGGGAATTTATGTTCAATGGGACAGAGTTAGGGAGGGAAGGTGAAAAGGTTCTGAAGATGGACGGGGGTGCGGGTCACACAACCATGTGAATGTACTTCATGCCGCTGAACCGTACACTTCAAAATGGTTAAAGTGGTCAATTTTATGTTATATATGTTTTACCACAAATTTAAAAAGGGAGACACGCAGGATAGCGCATGTAGTGTACTTACGAAGCATGAGCCACGTGAAAGCAAGCATGGGCATTCATTGCTGTAATGTCGAAAGTATCCTAAAGCTAACGCTTTATATGCGCACCTTTCTTACCCTACTTAATCTTCAGGGAGGTATCGTCAGCTTCTTTTGACAGAGCAGGAAATCAAAGCTCAAAGAGGTGTACTAAGTTGCCCAAGTTCCGCTACGGTGAGAGAGGGGAGAGTTTAACCTTGATCTGCCCATCATCAAATGCAGCAAGAATTACATACTCCTGAAATGCCTGAAAAAAAGCCCCATTCTTTCAGGGCATTCATATGTCAGACAGTCAGAGGAAGCCAAATTCACCTGCCCTCTGAAACACAGGACACCCCAATTCAGAAATACTTCTGAATCCGTCAGTAGAAGTCAACTTATCGTTCGCAGAACTTAAATATACAAATGCTCTGACAAAAGCTAAGTGGAAGGAGACCTGGAGAATTTCCCTAATAAGAATGCAGCTATCTGTCATGTGTGGCTTTGGTTGGCTTGTAGAAATGAAATCACAAGACTCAAAGCACTCCGCTGTAATCAAGGGGACCATGCCTGATCTGCATCGGTAATAACAACAAACCACCGGTTATTTTTCTAACCCCATTTGGAATAACTTACTTATACCTTGCCAGGTCTCTCTCTTGGTTTGAAATGATGTGTCCTCTGCGGTATGTTTTTCTTATCAGTTTGAATATCTTGGGGATGGGTGCTTTTCCCAGGTACTGATGAAGCCACGCCCACTATTTCTGTTAGGATGTACATTACAATGTAACCATGATAACTGTGGTTGAGACCACAGGCTCTAGGGTCTTAACTGTCTGGGCAGAGATCCTGGCTCTACTTCTTACTGGTTTTATGACCTTAGGCAAATCACTTCTCTGTGCCTTGGTTTCTTTATCTGTGATATGGGGGTAATAATAACATGTACATCACCGGACGATTGTGACATTTAAATTCTTTGAATAAGTCAATGCATCTCAGTTCCCAAATGCCAGGGACACAGAAAAGGTCCAAGATCATTTATCATTAGAAGTGCACCCATTACTATTTCAGGAGAGGGAGAGGCAGGGAGTGGGAGATGAAGAAAGGTAGCTTTGAACCAAGCGTAAGCATCACACATTCTCCTCTGGTACCAATTACTGTGATAAATTGAAGGTGACAAGTTATTTTATGACATAAATGCAAATCAGTATCCACTTCCCTGTTATTTTCCAATGCCCTGGCACTTTAATGGTCCCCATAAGTTTGTTCTACTTGCCGCAAGTATCGGTATGTTCACAGTCTGCCAGAGAATTTATTTTTAGGTGGGGAGTGCAATGAACTGAGCCCACCGGCTGACTTAGAAAAATGATCACATTCCCATCCACAAATTATTCACAAAGCTAGTTAGCATTTGAGCTCCTGTTGGTGGAATAACACAATAAATAGAGATTTGTCAACAGGGCTCATTTCCACCTGCCAGATTTGACTCTAAATATTAAGCACTCACGCATTTGTGGGTGCGTGTGTGTTTATGAGTGTTTATTACAAAAACAAAAACCTGTCTCAGAATGTAACATTCCCCACAAATGCCAAGGTGCTGAGATCTTCGACCCCTAAACTCAGGGCCAGGGAGAAAAGAGGAGGGCTTCCTGTCCATGAGGCCAGTGGCTCTTTTCCTGTGCCTGAAACTCTATTGGGGGGATTTCAACATGAAAGGAGACAAGAAGGAGAGAATCACTATTTGTTTGCTTTTCACCATTGAGGCTGATTTCCTATCCTGCCAGTTCCACCAGCCTGTCATGTCATCCCTTCTCTTTTGATGTGGGGGGGGGGGGGGGGCGGCAAAACAAAAAGTAAAGGAAAAAAAAGAAAGAAAACAAAACCCAAAAGATAGGCCGGCTAGGAGTGCCTGGGTGGCTCAGTGGGTTAAAGCCTCTGCCTTTGGCTCAGCTCATGATCTCAGGGTCCTGGGATCGAGCCCCGCATCGGGCTCTCTGCTCAGCGGGGAGCCAGCCTCTCTCTCTCTGCCTGCCTCTCTGCCTACTTGTGATCTGTCTGTCAAATAAATAAATAAAAATCTTTTTAAAAAAAAGAGAGGCAGGCTTGTCACTATCAAAAACACTGTACCGCCCTACCTGCTGCTCTCAAACATGTTGGCATTAACAGACAGTGGAGGCTCTTAAATACACTGCTTAATTAATCTAAAATACAACTTCAGAGAGCCAGCCCCTAATTGTTAAAAGCCCTTTTATTAGGGCATAAAGATAATCACAGAATTAAGTCATTAAGAGTCATAATAAGGAAACTGGTGTACAAAATGAAAGGCGGGTTCCAATGTCACCCGACTGCTGGAGAGCTGGTGGATGCGTTCATTCATTTACCTCTTAACCAAATATTTAGTGAGCACCTACTACCCAACTCTGGCCAGTAAGCCACCAGAATGTCCCATGTTCTGAAGATTGGTAGCTTTTTCTTTTTTCTTCAAGATTTTATTTATTCGAGAGTGAGAGATAGCAAGGGAGAGAGCAGGAACAGAGGGGAGGAGGAGAGGGAGAAGCAGACCCTCTGCTGACCGGGGAGCCCACTCCATCGCAGGACCCTGGGATCCTGACCTGAGCCGAAGGCAGATGCTTAACCCACTGAGCCACCCAGGCACCCCGGTAGCTTTTTCAATTTTTCTGCTTCATCCTGAAAATAGCTACTTGACCGTGCATGAGTGAGTGTGTGTGTGTGTGTGTGTGTGTGTGTGCAGTTTACGTTCTGGGATGCAATCAGCAAGCAAGAGCAGGGCAAGCTGAGGGAAGCAGGCAGTGAGACATATTTTTCTTGCATGCCACAGAGAAAGGAGGCTTTGTATCAACAGCTTTCCTTAAGTGCGTTGCATTGGGCATTCCGTCTGACAAGTTGCCACTTGGAGACACAGTCTTACCCCCTCCCCCATCCCCTCACCTGAAATCTGCCATTGCTTCATACCAAGTGTTTAATTTCCCATTGTTTGAAAGAAAACGGTATGTAAAGCATGCGTTGCCATGGATGCAAAATCCAGCGATGCATGGAGAAGCTCCGGAAGCCTGTTAACTTTGCATCCGCCCAGGTAACAAGGTGCTGAGTCAGGCAGAGGTGCGACCAACCCTCCCCAAAGACACTTTCAGAAGGAAGTTCTTTACCGGCAGCCGTGCCCTGGTATATTCACCAGCCTCAAACTCTTCCTCCTGCCCAGAGACAATGTGCCTCTTCTGGGCTTTCCCTGTGTGTGGTCAAGAAAGGCATTTTCTTCTCCGTGCTTCCAGGGTTCAAGTCCTTGGCTGGAGAAAGCTTGTCTGGAAAAGTTCTGGAGCAGAGCTGTTGTCACTCCCGAGGGATGAAAGCAAGGAAGTGTAGTCTGCACACGACACTTAAGAGCGGGTAGTATCCACTAACGCCCAACAGAATCTTGATAGCAGCACTAAGCTCAACAGCCCCAATCGCGAAATGGCCCCAATAGGGAAATGGCCCCAATACCCAACAAGACAATGGAAGGCTCATCCTTGGGCCACCCAACAGCAATGCATACAACAGGATGAAACTCACAAATGACAATAGGGGAGAGAGGCCAGACCCAAGGAGGACCTGCTGTGTGATTCTATTTATACACAACTTCAAAGCAGGCAAAACTGCTGGGGGTGGGGGGCGTGGGGGCGGGGCAGTGCATGGTTGGCTCAGTGGGTTAAAGCCTATGCCTTCAGCTTGGATCGTGATCCTTGACCCAAGGGTCCTGGGATGGAGCCCCGCATCAGGGTCTCTGCTCAGCAGGGAGCCTGCTTCCTTCTCTCTCTGCCTGCCTCTCTGCCTGTCTCTGTCTGTGAAATAAATAAATAAAATCTTTAAAAAAAACCAAAACAGCTCTGGAGGGATGGCAGGCAGGGTAGTGACTGGTGACTGCCATCAAGAGAGAAGGAAGGAGAGGCTCCAACAAGGGCTCTTTCCGGGGTGCCAGTGACGTTCCATTTCTTGACTGGGTGTAGGTTTTGTGCACTTTTTTGGTGTGTGTAATAGATTTCACAAAAAAATAAAAAGTTAAGAAGGAAAAAACCCTTAAGGTTGGCCTCGAGGCAAGCAAGGACAATTAGCTCTCTCAGCTCCACGGGAATGTGCAGTTTCCTTGGGGCCACTGCAGGGAAGTCTGAGAGGCACATCAGGACAGCCTGCTCAGGGCTGGAGGGAGGCAGGCCTTTCTGCTCCCACCTGGAGGCTCAGGGGTCCTGACAGTGTTGCGGGCTGGATCACGGCCTCAGTTTCCCAAAGGTGCACATTCTTTTGGAGATAGGAATTCACAACAGCCCATGGTTTTTCACTTTTTCTTCTGTTTAAAATCAATTATCAGAGGCGCTTCCCCGTGGCACACACATGCACACGCATGTTCACATCTTTGAAATGGGCGTGTGCCTCAGTGTTGAGGAAGGGAAAGCCTTGTGTTGGTGTGACTGGCCTCATTTTTCCTGTTGCAGTGGTGCATGAAATAATAGTGTGTCTTAGATTTCCCACAGCAGAGAAGTACTCTGCTTCTGCTCTCTTTGCTTCTCTAGAAGTGAGCCTTAGATCTCTCGCCCCCTTTCCTGGCCTGGCTTCAGCTTCAGAACGGCCACTCAGAAGCCCCTAAGGAGATATTTGGAAGGCAGGAGAGGAGAAGCCATTTTGCTCCTGAGGTAGTTGCTGGCAGACTCATGGTGGGATCTGAGATCTCCAGTGGCTTCTGGGCAGAACTTTGAGAGTCCCCTGCCCTGGGACAGCCAGACCAGATGGTCAGAGGCTGTGTAGGGGAGGAAAAAGTTTTACTGGACCTCTTACAGTGCCTGGCTGGGTCTGAAAATTCAACTGACAGAGATTAACAGAAGAAAAGCATACAAATTTTATTGAAGGTTTACATGTACCTGGACACCTTCAAAGAGAAGGAGGACTCCAAGAAACAGTACATCTGTGAAGAACTGACAAAACAGAGGGGTCTGGGCTAGCGGAAATCCAAGGTAAAGAAGTCACTAGAAGATGAGGGTAAGTTTAACAAGGTTTATCTGGAGAGATTTCTCAACCCCCAGTTCCCCATCTCTGGGGATCAGAAGGTCTCCCTTCCTGCCTGGACAGGGACAGCACTTTTCATTCTGGAGTTTCACAATCCATTTTGAGGAAAGAGATGGGGGAGACTGCATGTTGTTCCTTCTTTTCTGGTTTCTCAGATTCCTTCAGTTTAGTCTGCCAAGATGCCCTATCTGCCCTAATCCCATCAGTCGCCTCTCTGACCTTTGTTCTACCATCCCCTCTCGGCTCCCCTCAGTTGTATAAAACTTTAATTCCCTGGACCATAACCTTCAGTCATGGAGTATATTGAGTGGCCTTCCCCCCCCCCACTGTTCACCCTTTCTAGAATAATAGAAAGATACACACACACACACACACACACACACACACAGGATTCTGCCATTCTGGGGCCTAATGTCTAGCCTTTGAACAGTGCCTGATCTCTGTGGCTTGCCTGAGGAGCTGGCTTCCACAACTGAGCTGTAAAACCTCTATAATCCCACCTCCGGCTCTTCCTGTGACCTCACTCACCTAACACCCGTCCTCCCTTGCTCTCTGAGCTCCAGCCAAATGGGATCGCTTTTGGTTTTCAGCTCTTTGACTTGCCTCCTCCCACACTGACTCTGAGACGCCACTCTCTCTTCTCCTTATCCGGAGCCTCTTACCTCAGGGCCCTCCCCCTTAGCCATCGAACAGTCCCCCTTACACATTAATTAGTCACTTCCTCAGGGAAGCTTACAGTCTGAGGGGAGTCAGGCATTGCAAATAATAAGTAGGAAGGAGGCAGTATAGGGTATCATCTCAATATGGAGTGGGAAGCCTAATATAGTCTCAGACTCACAAAATGCCTCTTGGTTTTTAGTAAAAACCCAGTCCCAAAGAGAGCATTCCCTTATCTCTGGCATCCAACGCCCTCCCTGGAACATGAAGGATACTCAGTAAATATTTTTGGTGTTTAGACCCCCTCTTCAAGTGTAAATAATGTATTTCCCTCCCAACAGATGGGACTCCATGTTACAGCAGGTGGGATTGACGGCAGAGCAGAAGAAATTCACATATTCATATATTGGGCCCTTCCCATGCACTCTGCATGGTGCCAAGCACTTTGCCTACATTACCATCAGTTAAGCCTTCTGAGAACCCTAAGAAGTGGATGCTATTAACATCTCCATTTTACAAATGAGGGAACTGAGGCTTACAGAGACTAGATAACTTGGCCAAGGTCGGGGAGCTCTGTACCAAGTCTCCATCCCTCCTCCCCTAGTTCATAAGTAATTGTTTATGATGTCATATGTCCCTCACGTGGCTGGCAAAAATGTCTCAGAAATAGCAACAGTTAATTTCCATAATAATTGTGTGAGGTTGTTTTGAATGTGTCCTGATATTCTATTTTGTCACTTTAGCAATGACAGGCTTGCATTTCTACATCGCTTAGCTACGGCAGCTTAGTCTTGACCTCTCACCTCCCCCAGCTCTTTGAAATTGCTTCATTTCTGCCCCCCTTCAAAGGGAGCCAGCCCTGCCTGGGTTAGGAGGCCACAACAATTTCCCTCTAAATCCCTCTTTTCTCAGGCTGCCTTGAGGTTACTGCTTCTCTGAGAGGCTGCCCCACCCCCATTCCTCAGTGCCCTCCAGGGAGCATGGACCGCTGGCAGAAGCAGGTGGGGAATTAGCAGTGTAGTGTCATGGCCAAGTGCAGATACAGGCTCTGAAGTCGAATTACCGTTTCGAATCTTGGCTCTGCCACTTACCGCGTGAACGTGTGTTAAGTTACTCTGGGCCTCAGTTTCCTCCCCTGTAAAATGCAAATGAGACTGGTATCCACCTGATGGGGCTGTTGAGAGGACTACAGGATGAAACCAAATGCTGAGGGAATTAAACAGTGTAACAAAATGCACAAGGTGCTTAGAGCGATGCCTGGCCCACAGCAAATGCTCCACAAATGTGAGCATTTCTCAGTGTCCGTGTCTCATATCTGAGAACTTGAAACAGAACATCAGCACCTTCACCTGTGTTCCACCTGCAACCCCAGACCTCGTCTCTGCTTTGTGTTGTTCTCTTTCTCCCAATGATCCAGAAGCCAATACCCCCTGGGCTGTTTCACGGCGAATTAGGAAAACGGATCCCTGCACCCCTAAGCCCCTGGCACCCACCCTTTCTGGGTGGAAGGCTGTCTTCCACACACAGCAGAGCTAGCCTCTTCTCTCACTTCCCACCAGGGCTCCCATGGCAGAGAAATTCATTCCCCCTTCTAACCGAATCACAGCTTTAATAAAGCTATTGTATTTGACCACAGGCTTAGGAAACAGTAATATAACATAATAAGAGAAGATCATTAAAGTTCTATAAAGCGAGTTTTCAGCTCCTTCATTTCCAATGTCCCGGAGCCTTAGATAAGGGATAAACATTTTTTAATCAAAATCTAAATAACAGTAAACCTCACTTTTCATTTCATTTCAAGTATTTTTCCAGTTAAGTATGGGGTGTTTTCTAATTTCCTGTGTAGATCAGATGAAGTATAAAAGTTGGTTGTTGATTTTTTTTTTTTTTTTTTTTTTTTACGTTTTCGGGGCACTTTCCTGACTGCAATTTCAGCACATGTCTTTGGTAAGGTTGTCAGAGAAATGAGCCGAGAATGATTACAATTCTGGAGACTGATCTGTAGGAGAATGAGAACAAATCAGCACTGGGAGGAAAAATACTTATTGGAAAAATAACTGGGTGCGTAGCTCAGGAAGACTGAGGAGAAGCAGACATTTTATGGTTGCAGAATTTAAAGATTTTATTTATTTATTTGACAGAGAGAGATCACATCACAAGTAGGCAGAGGAATAGGCAGAGAGAGGGGGAAGTAGGCTTCCCGCCGAGCAGAGAGCCTGACGCAGGGCTCCATCCCAGGACCCCGAGATCATGACCCAAGCTGAAGGCAGAGGCCCAACCCACTGAGCAACCCAGGTGCCCCAATGGTTGCAGAATTTTTTATAAAGGAAAATAGATGCGCCCAGTTCTACCACATTCTTGCTTATATGAAAGACAGTGGTTACAGGCACAAGTCCAGAAGTCCTAGGCAGACTCAAGTCTTATCTCTGCCAATTGCTTGCTGGGGGGCCTTGGACAAGGAACTCAGGTTCTGTGAGCCTCAACCGTCTATGTGAAAATGGCAGTAATAAAAGCCTAATCATTCATAAGACGATCTTGAGAAGTCAAGATGGACAGTGCATTTATGTACTTGACACGGTGTCCAGCACACAGAAATCGTGTATTTCATTATCAGTGTTTGTGGAGATAATTCTTCATTTCTCCTCCTTGTTCAATAGTACCGTATATATTTTTTTAATATTTTATTTATTTATTTGACAGAGAGAGATCACAAGGATCACAGGACCTCGAGATCATGACCAGAGCCGAAGGCAGAGGCTTAACCCACTGAGCCACCCAGGCGCCCCTAGTACCGTGTATTTTGAACAATGAAAATTTGCCAGCAGAGTTGTTCAAAGGGAACTTGAGACATTTTTAAACAATCTGGGTTAAAAAAAAGACTGTATTATTTCATTCATATGTGAAATTTAAGAAACAAATTGAACAAAGGAAAAAAGACACAAACAAATCGGACGCATAATTATAGAGAACAAACTCGTGGTTGCCAGAAGGGAGGGGATGGGTGAAGCCGGCGGAGGGAACTGAGATTATACACACCGGGATCAGCACCGAATAGTGTATAGAACTGTTGAATGATTATATTTTATGCCTGAAACTAATGCAACACCATGTATGAATTATATTTCCATTAAAAAAAAAAACCAGTTTGAGTCAAAACATAAGAAACCTAAATCATGGGTAAGCCCAGGAGTAGACTAGCAAAAGGGAATCTGACACTTCATCAACATCATCATTTAAAAAAAAAAATTTCTTTTACTGTATTTTATGGACTCCAAGATGCATATTTTTCCATGTTTGGCACCTCTCAAATTGAAAAGTCTTACAATCCTGACCGTGGTTTCTCTCCTAGTACCATGTGGAGTGAGTAGGGCATATTCTAGCGGATGGTAACTAAGAACTGCTGAGATAGGGTTTTAAGTATTACACTTCCTGCTGTACTGTTCTGAGTAAATAAGCCCAGATGGTCTGGCCCCCTAAATAATTTATAAGGTGAGATGGACAGTGTCTAAAGGGCGCTGAAACAACTAAGTCAACAATCTGAGGAAACAGAGAGAATTTGCAGTTCTTTCTTAGCAAAAAAAAAAAAAAAAAATTAATTTCTTAAAATTTTCCATTTCGCCATTTTCTTATTGTATACATATGATGAAGCTACGTGATTTCTATGAACTTGATTTTATCCGCTAGGAAAAAGGCCTAATCACATCTCTTGAAAGGTCGTGGTGAGGGACACATAGAAAGTGTGTTTTTCATGCCGCCTGCCCCCTTCTCACAGCCCCCTGGTGTCCAACCTGTCTCTCTCCTCCCTGATCCCCGACACACAGGAGCCAGACCAGTGTGACCTCAAGACTTGCATCTTAGACGGAGCCCCCAACGTCTACTGCCTCACGTCTTGCTTCAGGTAACAACTCATAGTCCCCCAATCCTTTCCCTCTTCGTGGGTTTCTGCCCCACATCTCTGCCCTCTCCCTGCCTGGACTTACACCTCTCATTCTCATTGGCAACTCCCATACTTATTGCCAATTGGATTTCATGAGACCCTGCGTGCTACAGAATACATACCTAATAAGCTCCACGAGCGGAGGGCCCTGACTTTCTCATTCATCGCTGAGTCTGTGGTAGCAGTTATAGAAAGATGTGGAGGAGGGGCTCCGTAGTGGGTCCCCCGTGGCTACAGTCCAGTTGTTGACACAGCTGCATTCTTTTCTGCAGGCTCTAGGGGAGAATTTGCTTCTCTGTCTTTTGCAGCTGCTGGAGGCTGCCCACATTCCTTGGCCTGTGGTCTCTTTTCTCCATCTTCAAAGCTAGAAACAGGCTCCGTCCTTCTTGCCACATATCATTCCAGTTCTTTCCTCTGCCTCTCTCGTCCACTTTTAAGGACCCCTGTGATCACCTTACACCCAGCTGGATAATCCAGGATTACCTTCCCATAATAAGGCCAGCTGATTGTCAACCTTCATTCCATCTGCGATCTTAATTCCCCTTTGTAGTGAAACATAATGTAGTCACAGGTTCTGAGGATTGAGACATGGACATCTCTGTGGGGGTCATTACTCTGCCTATCACTTTAGGTTAGGTTTTCATTTAAAAGACCAAACATTTGGGGCATCTGGGTGGCTCAGTGGGTTAAAGCCTCTGCCTTCGGCTCAGGTCATGATCTCAGGGTCCTGGGATCAAGTCTGGCATCAGGCTCTCTGCTCAGGAGGGAGCCTGCTTCCCCCTCTCTCTCTTCCTGCCTCTCTGCCTACTTGTGATCTCTCTCTGTGTGTGAAAGAAAGAAAGAAAGAAAGAAAGAAAATACATTTGGGAGAGCCAATATAATGATGGCTAAGCGCTTTGCCTCCATTCCCTGCTTTTAACCTCACAATAACCCTACGAGGCAGGAACCATTATTATTCTAATTTTAAACACATTAGAGCTAAAGATCACAGGGATTTAAAAGATCTACCCAAGATAACAGAGCTAATCAGCAGTAGAGCTGGGATTTGAAACTAGGGCCAAGCCTAGTCCCAAGGCCTTACTCTTTCTTAATGGCTAGACCATATAATTATAGGTGGTGGCAAGAACATATATAGGAGTAGACGATTTGGATGAGAAACAGAGGTTCAAGATTTAAGTTCCAGAGACTACCCTAAAATCAAAGTGGTAGTTTGGTGGATGGTTTCATAATGAGCAGCCATACGTCATAGTTAGGAGCTTTTTCCTTTTGACAGAAAATCCCAGTAGGAAAGCTTATTCTAAAAAGGGAGGTCAAATAAAATTTTTTTAAAATTAAAAAAAAAAAAAAAAAAAAAGCAAGATTAGGGCTTCAGGATGGCTGGATCCAGAACTTGAGACAGCTTATCAAGAATCAGTTTTCCTGGGGCGCATGGGTGGCTCAGTCATTGGGCGTCTGCCTTCGGCTTGGGTCATGGTCCCAGAGTCTTGGGATTAAGCCCCACATTGGGCTCCTTGCTCCGTGGGAAACCTGCTTCTCCTTCTCCCACTCCCCTGTCTCTATTATTATATTCCCTCTCTCTCTCTCTCTCTTTCTCTGTCAAATAAATAAATAAAATCTTCAAAAAAAAAAAAAACAATCAGTTTTCTCAGGGTGTCTGGGTGGCTCAGTCAGTCTTGGTTTTCCCTCAGGTCATGATCTCAGGTTCATGAGAATGAGCACTCCATCGGGCTCCAAGCTCAGCACAGAATCGGCTTGGGATTCTCTCCCTTTTCTTCTCCTTACCCCTGGCCCCTCCCCCTGCTCAGGCTCTCTCTAAAATAAATAAATAAAATCTTACATTTAAAAAAAAAGAGTCATTTTTCTTTTCTTTTTTTCTTGAGTCTGCCTTCTTCAGCATTGACTCTTCAAGTTCATGAGATGGTAGAAAAACAAGTCACTGCGGCCCTAGCTGCTATATCCTACCAGCTTTTAGGGACAGTAGGAAGGAAAAGTGAATGTCTTTTTCCAAAAGTGCCAAGATAGATTGCCTTGCCCCTCGCTGGCTCTGCCAGAGTCCCTGGTCCATCTTTGAAGTAACTACTGCGGTCAGGTGAATGCACGTGCTAATTGCTTAGTTATGTCACTTCTTGGAGTGACGGGTGGAGCCAGCGTCACTAGAACCATATACACTAGAAGGAGTGGGGAGGGGTAGTTCTGACTGGAGATAACAGACTCACCTATTATCTCAGAGAACGAGAAGTCCAGTGGCGGGTAGTTGCAGATTAGATAAATCCAAAGCTTAACAATGGCAGGGGTTCGGGCACTTCTCTGCGATCCTTTAGGTTTACACTCATGATCGCAAGGAGCCTTGATGTCTCACTGGCAGCTCTGGATCACTTGTTTAGCTTTGGGAAGGTTCATGCCCCATATCTGAGGATGATAACATCTAACTATCTGGGAAAATCAGGTCTCTCTGTTAGTGGTATTTTGGGTAACCAGCTGCGTCTGCACCAGGTCCCTGGAGGGAAATTGGGGATTTTGGTCACCAGGAGGAGGCTGAGAGGATACTGGTTGACAAAAACAATCGATTTCTACTTGGGCTAAAGTGAGAGCAGAGAAGGTTTCAAACCCCGGAGCCCCCTAGGTGCTCACTGGGGAATTTACAGAGTTCATAAACCAAATCAAGAAGTGGCATTGCCCCAGAACTTTAGGTTTATGTATGGGCTATCAGAGCCAGCATGCACCTTACACCCAGCTGGATAATCCGGATTGTTTGGAAAAGTAGTCCCAATGATCTGTGCCACCTTGCACACTCTATTGTATCGTGGCTTTGAGCATCTTCAGGAGGTGAAGTCTCTTCCTTCCCCCTGGGAATGTTGGCTGGCCTCCCAGTTGCTTTGACAAATATTCTACAAAGTAACACCGTTTGACATCTGGCTTTGAAGCTCCCATTTTTGCCCTCTTGGAAGCCAGCTGCCATGTCATGAGTCTGTTATCCAGCTGGAGGGCCCTGCAGAAAGAGAAGGGCCCTAGAGGATGACAGCTCATGCTGAGAACCAGAACTGACCCATACAGTTGGCAACCAGGTGAGGGACACCATTCTGGATGTTCCAGAATGGTGCCTGAGCGTTCTGCCTGAGCAGCTGCCAGAGCGACCCCTGCCAACACCTTACAGAAGAACTGCCCAGCCGAGCCCAGACGATTCACAAGATCCTGAGACATAACGGATCATTACTGGCTTAAGCCACTGAGTTTTGAGGTGGTGTGTGGCATAGCAATGGGAAACGGAAACAAGAATTGGCTTCCGTTTCACCCATTTCGCAGAGGAGGCTAAAAAAAACAAGGAAAGGGAATAAGTTGGTAAGAGCCACACAGCTCCGTGGTGGCAGGGGCACGGCCAGCATCCGGGATATCTGCTTTCTCCGTTCATTGCTCTGATCGTTAAACCGGGTGTAACTATTTTCATACAGACGAAACGAGCGCATTTGCAAGCCTTGCTGATGTGCATATGCTGTAGTAGCTCACACCGAGCTGGTGTTTATTATGGGCTGGCAGAGTGCTAACTGCATTATCTCATTTAATTGGCACAACGAGCCTGCAAAGTAGGTCTGATGGGGCGCCTGGCTGGCTCAGTGGGTTAACCCTCTGCCCAGGTTATGATCAGGTTATGACTCTGCTCAGGTCATGATCTCAGGGTCCTGGGATTGAGTCCTGCATTGGGCTCTCTGCTTGGCAGGGAGCCTGCTTCCTCCTCTCTCTCTCTCTGCCTGCCTCTGTGCCTACTTGTGATCTCTCTGTCAAATAAATAAATAAAATATTAAAAAAATAAAAAATAAGAGAACTAAGGTTAATGAAGATTAAAAAAAAAAAAAAAACTTCTCACAGTTGCTTGGCTAGGTAGGTGGCGGAATCAGGATTCAAATCTAGATCTAGCAAGTTCCGAAGTGCTTCCTCCTATAACCATCCTGGAACACAGCTTCCACTGACCCACATAGGCATTTTTCTCAAGCAACCCAGTTTTTTTTCTTGCATGATGCCCAACTCTGCATTTCATGTCAATGTTCTTCCAGGTCATGCTGGATTTCAGGACGAAAACAGAGTATGTATGTTTGCATCATTCTAAGAGTTTCTACTTACTGGGCATTTGCTCAGGTTCGCTAAGATTCCTGTTAAGGTGACAAACAAAAAAAGTCTTGAGTTTCTATCTCTGAGCTGTAATCACAGCACTTGCCACCCTACCCCCACACACCGTCCACTCTGCATCAGGATTCAATGGGCTCTTCTCACCCTTAAATTACCCTGTGAAGTGAAGGATGGAAATTGTAGTATTGAGGTTTAGCAAGTTTGTATGAGTCTTGCTGTGCAGGCAGAGAGAAAATAAGAAAGGGAAGAGGGGTGGAAAAGAGAGGATATGCATGAAAGAAGTTGGACAGGTGAAAGGTAAAATATTGGTCTGTTATTTGGGGCTGAGAAACCTATGGCTTCCTTCCCTCATCACCTTATTAGGATGACTGCATGACCCAGTGGACCCGGGACAGTTTTGGTCCATGCCTAGTGTCCTGCTCTGACTGTCCATAGTGCTTACTACACTCTCAAGGTATTCCAATTTGGATGATAAATCCTATGGTGGCCCTTTTAAACATGTTCTATTCTCAGCCCAATCAGGTTTCATGGAAGAGAACTAGATACAAGATACTATGAAGGATGCCAAGGTCAACAGGGTCAAAAGAAAGGCCTCCTGACCTTAAGGAGTCCATTGCACAGTAGAGAGTTCATGTAACAGCTTTTCAATGTGTGAAGCCCAGTAACAATGTCGCAATTTGGCACAAGGGTAGGGGGCAGCTGGGGGAAGAGCTGGAGCAGTGCATTATGGGCAAACGGAGTACTTGGCAAAGACATGGACGCTTGGAAATGTGTGGTGTGGTTTAGGGAACCATAGAAAGCAATCGTTCCTAATGGCCAACAGTGAGGCAAGATTCTCCTCCTAAGTATTTTTCGGGAAAAGGTCATCTTATATTTGATTTCTTCCCAAGTCTCTCATTTTATGAGGTCATCTCCTAGTTACTTTATTTTATTATATATTTTTATTATTTTATTTGAAGATTTTATTTATTTATTCGACAGACAGAAATCACAAGCAGGCAGAGAGGCGGGTGGAGAGAGAGAGGGGGAAGCAGGCTCCCTGCTAAGCCGAGAGTCCAATGCAGGGCTCGATCCCAAGACCCCGCGATCATGACCTGAGCCGAAGGCAGAGGCTTTAACCCACTGAGCCACCCAGGCGCCCTTGGTTACTTTATTTTAGATAAAATAAGTTACAGTTTGGGGAAGAAGAGGAAACTGGTTGAAAGAGAGATAGAGATGTAAAGATGTAATGTGTATGTAGTGTTATTCCTTGCCTGGGATATGTCCTCAAAATTGTGAGTGGTATATGTCATTATAAAGTGGCCTTTTAAAAGACCACCAATGAAAATAGCACATGGCCACATCATGGAGAATACGCATGTATACACCTGTAGGAGACCTTTAAAAAATGCTATATAGTTATATAAAAAGGCACAGGTACATGGGGCTTATGATAAAAATTCCAAAAAAAATTTTTTTTTCAGGGGCAGCATCATTCACAGTTTCAAAAAAGTTCTATGTTAGAAACAACATCCAAAGCCTGTGAAGACAATATGCTTTGAAAAGCTGCGTTCTGTGACTCAAAAAGTGGCTCCAGTGATCACAGAAACACCGTTGTCAGAGCTGCTGATGGAGTTAGTGCATGATTATTTCATGAAATTGGGGAGACGAAAGCAATAGATCTCTAAATGAATATTTCATGTAATATTCAACTTAAAACATTTTTAAGTTAATACGTTAAATATTACTAGTAGATGTTTAACATTTTCAGCTATATCCCCAAACACTGATACATTCAAGTTGGCTGTTAGAGCTTTTAGGGTCCTCATGAGAAGATGGGGGTCACATGGGGTCACCTAAGGTTTAGCATATGCAATGTTTTGTTCTATTGGGGACCAGCCTGTAGAGTGGGGGGGAGTAACAAGAGATGAAGTTGGGGAAGTGGGCCAGTGGTCAGATCAGGGATGATCTTGTGTGGCATGCTGCGTCTGCAGTAGGTAATGGAACTCTGATGAAATTTCAAAAGATCAGTGTGTCTTAGTCAAATTTGCATTTTGGAAGAATTATGTTGTTGGTAATGCAGAAGGGTAAGAATATCAACTTCTGGTGGAAATACAAGCGCACTGTCAGCGGCAGTCCCACTCGTCTTGTTTTGTGGTGGCATCCTCAGGGCCTGGAAGAGTGCATGATGGCTCATGGAAAGCCATCAAACCTTGGGAAATGAAGAAACGAGTGAATGAACCAATGACACACTCTGAAGTTCCTGTTCTTACCGCTCATCTCACCCTCATCAGTAGAAATGGGCTCAAGAATTTTCAGGATGGTTTTCCTACTTTTGACTCGGTGTCCCCTCTGGTTTAATGTCTTTCTCAAGTGGAGCCCCTTCTTCTAACCAATTCTACTCCTCTGATGTCTCATCAGTATAGTCTGAATGACTACTCTGGCAATCTACCACCTTAAAACTCTTGAGCTGGGACACCTGGGTGGCTCAGTTGGCTGAACGTCAGGCTCTTGGTTTCAGTTCAGGTCATGATCTTAAGGTCGTGAGATTGAGCCCCGTGTCAGGCTCTGTGTTAAGCATGGAGCCTCTTAAGAGTCTCTCTCTCCTTCTCCCTCTGTCCTCTTCTCATTCACACTCTTTCTACCAAGGGGGAAAAAAATAAGTAAAAATTTTAAAGAAATTAAAAACAACTTTTTTATAGTTTTTTTGTTTGTTTGTTTTTGTTTTGTACCACATAGTATAGTATAGTATAGTATAGTAGAAATACAAAAAAAAAAAATTTGTAGAAAGATTTAGGGAGCATATTTAGGGGGAATAAGTCAACTTGCCCAGAACCCTCTACTCTTAGTCACTTCATTATGGCATCTCTCGTAATACAAATTCCTTCATTTCTGTTTGGGGTTAGAAACTGAATCAGGATATTGAGAAAATTGTCTCACTCTAGGGACTAAAATAAAGTTGGATCATTATCCCAAACTGTATACAAAGGTGCCCTCCAGGTGGGCCTCGCTGTGAAAAGTGAAAACATGGAAAGATCAAAGAAGTTGTATGATCTTGAGGCAGAGCAGGACTTCTTAAACAAGACGGATCTGACTCCATCAAAACATCAGATTTCCACTCAAAAAGGACACTGCTATAGATAATGTTAATAGACGGGTGACAGATCAGAAGATACTTATAATGTCTAAACTGACTGGAGTTAATATCTGGACAGTACAAGAACATCTTGCAAAACAGTAAGAAAATGGCAGATCATTTAAAAAAAAGACAAAAGCTAAACATAGATTATTTATTGTAGAAGTAAGTTTTTAGGCACCACATGGGGCCACTCGGCCCTCAGCCAATCCGCAAACACCAATCCAACTGTGGGTTCTCTACTTATCTCCTTGTTCCTTGATTTTTCTAAGTAAGGCCAGACATGAAAGGCAAGCCAGTCATGCCGTGTTTCTGCAGTATTGCTTCTAACGCTCTGTCTAACTTCCTGTTGCCCAAAATCCCTCGGGAAGAGGGTTCCACTGCCTATGAGGCAATGTACTCACCCAATCCATGGATTGTTTTCCCTGGAATAAAGTTTTTGTTTTGTCATTTGACATCACATAACAAGAGTATGAAGAGCTATTCATCTTGACTAGTGACCCCCCGAAATACACGTATAATACCACTATGAGTTATCACTTTATTCCCATTAGGTAGCAAAACATTAGAAATTCAGGTAATATCAAATGTCAAAGACTGGTTGTCCAAGGTTTTAGCAGTCATAGCATTTGGAGAAGAAAGGAAGGAAAGAAGGAAGGAAGGAGGGAAGGAAGGAAGGAAAGAAGAGGGAAGGGAAGGAGAAACAAAGAAAAAGAAAGAGGGAGAGAGAAAGAAAAAGAGAAAGAGGGAGAGAAGAAGAAAGAGAGAAAGAACAAAGAAAAGAAAGAAAGAAGGAAAGAAAGAGAGAGAAAGGAAGAAAGAATTCTTGAGTGTCCTATTTATGTAAAGTTTAACACATACATAAACAAAACAATGGACTACTTTTTAAAGATATCTACATTTTCAAGGACATTAATCGAACATGTCAGAGAGAATTTCTGTCAGAAGAAGTTGAGGGAAAGGGAGATAAAGGGAAAATAAAATGAAGTTAAAACAAAGTGAAATGAAGTAAGAAAGCTCTCTTGCACGGACTGAAGGTCCTACACAGGCCGTGCACCTGTGTAGCGTGATTAACTAGTCCGTCTACACCTGAGTTCCAAAATAAATATATAAATGGAGAGAACAAGCCTCGGGGAGATTTCCCCTCATAATCCCTGATTTACAAGGGTATTGCATTAACTGCTGAAACACAAAGTCCTTAATTAGTTCCTGTCCATAGGTGACTGCTTTTCCAACTGGAGTAAATGCAAGGCAAATTTCAGGACTTTTCTCACTCCCGAGGAGTACTGCTCTTACAGATGATGAAGTGTTTGCCCTCCCTCCCTGAAGCCCACTCATGTAAAAGCCAAGACCACCCCTACGAAAACATTTCTGAGGAAAGAAGTTAGAAAACATGATTTTGCCAAGAAAAGAATTAGCATCACCCGGGGATTAGGGAGCTGGCTTGAAGACCGGGGAGGAAGTCAGAGATTAACTCACAACCGACTGGATGTTCTGTTTTTGTTTTGTTTTGTTTTTTAGTTTTCACTTTTTATTGCTTTAAGCAGCATACTTCCTATGTACACCTTTAAAAAAATTGTTTTGTTTTGTTTCTTATGACTGGGTGTTCTTTCAAGTAACTCTCTCCTCCCGCATGTTAAAATGGGGATGTCCACTATCAGGGACTTTGTAGGAAGTATCTAAAGAAAACTGAAACAAACACCGGACGGAATCTTGAATTCTGGGGCTGAATGAAATGATGATTATGAAAATGAGGTATTTTTGTTATTTGTTGTGGCTATAGAAGTTATTTAACGCTATTAAGCAAGTAAAATACTAAATGTGTTTTATGTATTAAGCAAGTAAAATATTAATTAAAATAGCTCCATCAGATCTAATCTGGGCTTGTCCTTACACATACTTTTTTTTTTTTTTTTTTTTTGAGGGGTGGAATGCTGAGGGCATTATAATATTAAGAAGAAGTGAACCATTCAGGGTGCCTGGGTGGCTCAGTGGGTTAAAGCTTCTGCCTTCGGCTCAGGTCATGATCCCAGGGTCCTAGGATCAAGGCCCGCACTGGGCTCTCTGCTCAGCAGGGAGCCTGCTTCCTCCTCTCTCTCTGCCTGTGTCTCTGCCTACTTGTGATCTCTGTTGTCAAATAAATAAATAAAATCTTAAAAAAAAAAAAAAAAGAAGTGAACCATTCACTTGTCAGAACTGGATGAAATGAAAGTCTCCAGAAGAGTGTTGGGCCAAGGCATCATTTCAACATTCAGCTTCAATGGGCTTTTGAGGAACAGAAAGAGGCCAAGCTTTAGAAGCTTTCTTGTTTATATTTCGGCCGGGCTGGGATTGGCTAGGGGATATGATATTTCAATGCACTGACTTTAATAGGAAAAGATGTTGGCTAATATGATCAGCATGAGATGAGATTGAGGTGATCTCAGGGCTTGGGGTGGGGGTGGTGGGGGGGAATAAAGCCAGTCACTAAAGTGACAGTCTAATTATGTAAGAATGGGACCAGCTGAGGGAGTGCAAATGCCTTCCCTGAAGCAGTGAACTTGGAAATTCCACATTTTCTCTTCCAACTTCTAGATGTTTTTTTCTGAAATTAAATGTACTATGTTATTTATCTTCTAAACACAGCTCATCTCTTTGGAACAGATAGAGAGATCTGAGTTTGAGTCCCAACGAGGCCATCTTTGGGCTGGATAACATTTAACAAGTTTCTTTGCCTCTCTGTACATAGGTTTCTTCATCTGTACAGAGTTTAAAATGTCTAATAATTGAAGAGCTATCACCCACATAAATTAACAGACTCTCTCTCTCTCTCTCTCTTTTTTTTTTTTTTAAATACAACATTTATTTCTACAAGTTCCACACATACTCACTGGCCAGGGTCAAACGCAAGCTGCCTTGTTCTCTACAAGAGTAGTGAGGAGTATCTTTGAGATGCCTTCCAGCTCTTGCTAACCATAATGAGAAGATAGCACCAATGTCAGTAAGACAGCCCCCAAGATGATTCAAAATTCTGGGGTAACTTATTATATACAAGTTTACAACGAATATATATTTTATTATGAAGAGTCAGGTGCTTCTGTAACAGAAACTTAAAATGTTGGAGTGGTTTTGGAACTGGGTAGGGAGAGAAGCTGGAAGGACTTGGGGGATAGTGTTAGCAAAAGCCTGAGGAGTCTTGAAGAAATTGTGAGCACAATCCTGATGGCTTTTGAGAAAGCTGTAGATGAAGGGTTAGGGAAAATAAGGGAAATATTGAAAACAGGAGGAAAACGGTCTCTATAATGTCGTGGCAGGAAGTTTAGTAACACTGTCACCTGTAGGAATGTGTAAGGTAGAAAAATGTGTCTAATTAATTGCATGTTCTAGCTAAGTGGATTTCCAGGTAGAGTGCTGAAGTTGATGACCAATGTCTTCTTCCCTATTACAGAAAAATGTGAGAAGAAAGAAAAAAAAAATCCAGAGAAGGACTAAAAAGAAAAATCCAGAACTTGCTAGACTTGAAAATTCTCATCTTCTCTAGATGAGGAATAATGCTAAAATGAAGAAATGGTTTCCAGTCAAAAATAAACTCTAGGATCCTGCAGGGAGCACACTGTCAAATGACAAAGCTGAGAGTGTAGCTATAAAACCCTTTGTTTGGACCTCAAAAAGATCTACAGCAGTAATTCAGAGAATCATTCAAACAATAGGGATTCAAAGAAGCTGATGAGTGTAGTATCTAAGCAGCTTCTGCAGAGGGACTTTTAAAAGTAGAGAAGGGCTTATCCAGAGAGACCTGTGGGTGTGGCTTCTGAGGAATGGAGTGGTGCCTCAATTACCTTCATAGGAGACTCACAATATTTGGAAAGATTCATACTAAGAGAAGCACTGCCAGCGTGGACTGAAGGGGACAGAGTCAGTACGAAACCTAAAGGGACCTTTTAACCCCCTAAATTCTACTGGTAGGAAGTAGACTGATAAACTACAGAGCTGCAAACATGGAAGATAGAAAAAGGGAGGATGACTCAGAGAGTGGAATCAAGCCCAAAGAGTAAAGTCAAAAGCCATGGAGAACCATTCCCTGGCATGAGTAGGACTGAGCCCAATCAAGGAATTTCTAACCTGTTTCCAAATGGATTTCAGGCTTGCTATAGACCAATGACTCTTTTACATCTCCTATCTTTTCTCCTTTTTGAACAGGAGTGTCTGTACTAGTTATCCTAAGCCTGCCCCACGTTGTAAGCTGGATGCAGGAACTTAATTATTCAGATGAAGAGGACCTATACTTTAGGAACTGCATTTAAGACACAAGAAGCTTCATCCCCAGCTGTACCTGATTTAAATAATAAAATTTTGGACTTTGAGCTGATGATGTAATGGGTTGAGATTTTAGGGGCTCTTGGGAGGAAGTAGACATATATTGCATATAAGAGAGATGTGAATCATTAGAGGCCAAAGGGCAGACTATGGTAGTCAGCATCAAAGATGGCTCCAAAGATTCCCACTCTTGACATTCATGCCCTTGTGTAGTATCCTCCCACGATGAATAGGGCTGATTTCTGTAACAGAGAGACTATGTTGGAACTGATGATGTGTGACTTCTGAGCTTAGAGCATAAAAGACACTGCATCTTCTACCTTGCCCTCTCTTGGATCATCACTAGCTTTGCAAGAATTCAGTTGCCATGTCATGAGGATGCTCGAGCAGCCCAATAGAAAGTGGTTGGCCTTCCCGACAATAGCCATGTAAGTAAGCCATCTTGAAAGCAAATCTTACTTTTCTAGTTAAGCCTTTATGTGACTATAGCCCCAGGTAATGTCTTCACTGAAATCTCTTAAAAGATTATGAGTTAGACCACCTAGCTAAGCCACTCCCATATTCCTGGCTCACAGAAATTATGCGAGATAATTAATATTTATTGTTTTAAGCTGTTACTTTTTGAGGTAATTTTCTATGCAATTATAGATTATATAACAAAGTTTCTGTCTCTGAATGCTACCAAAGATTCATGGGGAAATCAACCCATTCTGATTTCTGTGCAAAGCAGTACAGAAGGTCTGTCTCCCTGAGTCTGCCACACCTCATTGCCAGAATTTTATGAAGTCCGTTTTTAACAGTTCCATCAGCATCTTCCTCTTACCATAGAGGGTTCAAAGAAAAGATTGTGAAGTGTTCGATACTGAACAGCATAGTACAATCTTTTCACTTTCTGTCAGATAAAATTAAGAACAAACAACAACAACAATATGACCAAAAAAAGATATCCATCTCTCCCTACCAAACAGCCTGGACACAAAAATGTTCTTTTAAGACATTAAAAAATGTTTTCATTGAAAAAATATTTTCTAAATGTGATAACATTATGTTTTGCATAGGTTGTCATTTCCTTTTAAGCTCGGGGTGGTGGAAAAAGCCAAGCAAGAAACACTATTCACTAGGTATATTAATGTTGATATTTGAGTTGACATTTGTTGAATTTTTTTTTTTCCAAATGGTGCATCAGTCCCTGTTTCAAATGCAGACATAGAATTAATTTCCAAAGAAATGAACTGGAGAAAATAGAAATGAATATGGAATCAGAACAAAACAAAACTTCTGATTCTGCCCCCCCACCCCAACAGCCCAATATTCTATAGAATTGTTCTGAGGTTTAAAAAAACAAAAGATTTCAAAAATATAAATCCTTGACAAAAGCTGCACATGGATTAAGCATACATTATACATGTGGAGACATTGAAAATTATTTTAAATGATTTCTACCCCACCCCACGCCCTGGCATTTTTGTGAAAATCATATGGAAATTCTAGCTCAAAATTACCTAAGGGAAGTCAATGGAAAACAAACACTACTCCATTCCCCTCCATTCTGCTCAACCACACCTCAGCCTCAACCTGGACAAGTTCAAAATGCCCTTTTCCTCTCCTAAATACAAAACAAAAGCTCCAAAAAAAAAAAGAAAAAAGGGATGGATGTAGGGGTTGTTTGTACTACCAGCAGCCAGCCAAAAATACCTAATGTGTTAAAAATATGTTATGGGGCACCTGGCTGACTCAGAGATGAAGCCTGAAACTCTTTATCTCAGGGTGGTGAGTCTGAGCCCAACTCAGGGTATAGAGATTACTTAAATAAATACATTTTTTAAAAAGTGTTTAAAAAGTCCTTCAAAGGGTCATTATATGCACTACATATAATTTGTTCTAATAATAGTAGTTAAAATCTAGTGAATACTTCCAGAAGACAGGCACCTTTACATTTCATTCACAAAGGAGCTCCATCAGGTAGATATTACCATTATTTCTATTTTACCTATTTTTTTTTTTTTGAGAAGTGGAGAACGGAATGATCAATTAACGTCTCCATGGTCACAAAGCCAATTAAATTGTGGCACCAGGATTTGGGAGCCTTCAAGAGAGGATCTTCCAAAACCAGCTGTTAAAACGTCACAAAAAGATCTGGCCTGATTCTTGGGGCTTCAGTGGTTGGTTAATAAATAACAGTCCTTTTCATTTCTCTTGGAACCCAGTCTGGATGTAGGTTGTCTCCTTACATAAAGGAAAATGAGTGCACGTTGGAAGTCTCACTGGACAAATCCTCTCTCGCCACCTACTTCACCAGACATCTCAGAGGAACCCAAGGCAAGCTCTCAGAAAACGGCATAGAGGTTGCCACCCTCGAGATTCCAAGCCCCTAAGAAGCAGGAATGCAAATAGACTTCGCAAACAGACAAAGTGTAGTATTGCTTTAGATCGAAAACGTCTGTTTGCAGAGCCTGACTCTGAAACTCCCTGAGCCTGGGAAAACAAACACAACCCTTCCCGGGGCCGTCTGAAAATCCCAGAGATCAGGTACAGTCTGGTAAAAAAAAAAAAAAATCAACAGCCAGTCCCTGCACCTTGCAGAACACCTGGCGGTGGGGGCTGGGACGGGCGGCGACGGACCGTCGGGACAGAGACTAACATGCACGCGTACACCTGCCTAGCAGCCTTGAGAAGTCAGGTGGACACCTCCGGGGCCCTGGGAGGCGGAGCCCGACTCCCGCCTCGGGAGCGAGCGGGAGACCTCCTCCATCCTCCCCCTCCTTCCGCGGGGGCCGCGCGTCCCCTTCCCCGCCACCCCCTCCCCGGGCCGCGGAACGCGGAAAAGGGCCCTTGCCACTTTAAGTGACTCAGGAAGTGAAAGGAGGCCGCGGGCAGCGAAAGGGAAAGCGGAACCGGGGCGGCTGGGCCAACGGCGCGGCGATCTCGCCGCGGGCAGCGCGAAGCAAGGCGGCGCGCGGCGCGGGGGCCGACGGGGGCGCGGGCCCGCCGCGCCGGAAGTGCTCGCGCCGGCGGAGGAAGCGCAGCGGGTGCTGAGCCGACGAGCGGGCGGGAAGGCCTCTTGCTCCTCCGCCCGGCAGGGTCTGGCGGGAGCCGGCGGCAGCGGCGCCACGGCCTCAAGCCTGTCCCGATACCCGGCGCGGCCAGTGCCCGGGACGGGACCCGGGCGGCGCGGAGGTCGGGAGGAAGCCGCGAAGAGCTCCGGCGCCGAGCTCCGAGGCCCAGCGGCCTGGGCCGCGTCACCGCAGCCACATGGCCTCGGGAGGGGGCGCGGCCTTCGAGGAGCTGCCGCACGACGGCACGTGTGACGAGTGCGAACCCGACGAGGCCCCGGGGGCCGAGGAAGTGTGCGGAGAGTGCGCCTTCTGCTACTGCCGCCGCCACGCCGAGGCGCACGGGCAGAAGTTCCCCAGCCACCATCTGACCCCGTACGTCCACGGCGCTGCCCAGGCCTGGACCGCCGGGGCCCCGGGGCAGGGTGACGCGAAGGAAGAAGCCGGGGCCAAGGTGGAGAATGAGCGGGATCTAGAGAGCGAGGTGGGGGAGGAGAGCGAGTCCGAGGAAGACAGTGAATCGGAAGAAGAGAGCGAGACAGAGGAAGAGAGTGAGGACGAGAGCGATGAGGAGAGTGAAGAGGACAGTGAGGAGGAGATGGAGGACGAGCAAGAGAGCGAAGCAGAGGAAGACAACCAAGAAGGAGAATCCGAGGCGGAGGGAGAAACGGAGGCAGAAAGTGAGTTTGACCCAGAAATAGAAATGGAAGCGGAGAGAGTGGCCAAGAGGAAGTGTCCGGACCATGGGCTCGATTTGAGCACCTATTGCCAGGAAGATAAGCAGCTCATCTGTGTCCTGTGCCCTGTCATTGGGACTCACCAGGGCCACCAGCTCTCCACCCTAGACGAAGCCTTCGAAGAACTAAGAGTAAGTATTGGGCATTCAGAACATAGACCTAGAGGTCAGGACACCTGGGTTTCAGCTCACGTGGCCTGCTTGTGGCCACATTTGCCTTCACCATGACCTTAAAAAGCTAGTGTAGTCAACTTAATTGAGGCAGGGCTTACCCTCTTTTGGGTTGAACTCCTTTGAGAATCAGTTGCAAGTTCTGGACTCTGACTCGAGGAAAATATATGTATACACGAAGCCTAGTGTACGATTTCTGGAAAATTGCAAGCCTCTGGTCCGTGGATCCCAGTTAAAGCATTCTTTGGGAGTGTTGACCCCATAAGCCAATTCCCACAGCCAATTCCCATCACCGTTGTTGAGACTAGTGCCTGGACCCGGTAAGGCAGTCTCTTTGCCTCCTTGAGAATATGGGAAACTGTGCTTCAGCCAGATGAAACCAAGCAGACGGTTCCTTTGTAGTGAAGAGGTGGTGGTTTCCATATTAAGGTCATATGTGTCCCCGGTTTCTTTTAGGTTCTCCATGTGTGATAATTGTTTGGAAAGGAGGATGAGAGGTTGGAGACAAACTTAGAATGGGAATGGGAGTTCCTGTGTCCTCCATCTTTGGCAGGAGGACAGGACCTTCGTCTCTCTTGGACCTTGCTGATCTCCTAGAACAGTGTTTGGAAAGTCGTAGACATTATTAAATATTTTTTGGGCGAACAAATTTGCAAATGATTTGCCTTTTGTTTATGGTGTGGATGTTTGTAGTCAGAGAAATTGCTGGAGTTAACCAGGGAGGAAAGTTGGAGCAGAGTGACCAGTTCATTAGTGAATGTTGTCATAGTATGAGGACTTTTGTTTCCCTAAGCAACCTTGCAATTACTGGCACTGGGATAATAAATAGTTTGTTAACAAAAATCTCAACACAGGAGATTGTATTTTTTTTTATTGTAAAACACACAAAGTGTATAAAATCATATGCACAGTCTAACAAAAAAATTATAAAGCAAATTCTGATGTACTCTCTACCCAGATTAAGACATAGAATATTACTATCAATATTGAAGACCTCTGCTCTTTCCAATCATAACCATTTCCCTTCCCCATAGGAAACCATTTTCTGGACTTCTGTGGTAATATTTCCTTACTTATCTTTATACTTTTATCGCATATGTAGGCATTCCTAAACTTACTTGAGCTTGACACAGTTGATGTCGTATTGTGCGTTCTTGTGGGTTTTGCTTCATTATTTTCAGCATTGTGTCTGTGAGATTCATCCAGTGGGTAGCTGTGGTTTGTTCATTTTCATTGTGTAGAGTTCCATTTTATGATTATGCCACAAATCACCTATTCTGTCAGTGATGAGCATTCCATTTCCAGATTCTGAGGTTTCTGCCTATTATAAACAATATTGGTAGAGGCATTCTTGTTCTTTTCTCCTGGTGAACATCTTCATATATTTAAATGAAATGTAAACCTAGGAGTAAGATTGCTGGGTCACAGACTGGGTATGTCTTAAATAGCACCAGATTTTGCCAACTGTTTTCCAAAGTGGTTGTACCAGTTTGCGTTGCCATGAAGAATGTATGACAGTTCCTGTTCTGTATCATCACCGGCGCTTGATATTGGAGAGTTAAAATAAAATCTTTTTTTAAACATTTTTTTGAAGAATGTATTTATTTGACAGACAGAGATCACTAGTAGGCAGAGAGGCAGGCATAGAGAGAGGGGGGGAAGCAGGCTCCCTGCTGAACAGAGAGCCCGATGTGGGGCTCCATCCCAGGACCCTGGGATCATGACCTGAGCCAAAAGCAGAGGCTTTAACGCACTGAGCCACCCAGGCGCTCCGAGAATTAAAATTTTTGTCAATTTTGTGGATATGTATATCTTCTTGTGGTTTAAATTTGCATTCATCTAGTTACTCAGGACTTTGTGTATCTTTTGTATCTCACCTTTTGTGAAGTGCCTCATTCAGGGTTTTTTGTTCATTTTTCTCTTAGGTGGTCTGCCTTTCTCATTGACTTATAGAAGTTTATTCTGACTTCTTTGTTGTTTCTGTGGGTTGCAAATATCTTCTAGTCTGTTGTTGTTGTTTTTTTTTTTTAATTGTGCCTTGAGTAGAAGCTCTTCATGTTGATGTAGTAGAATTTATCAATAATTGTCTTTATTGTTAGTGCTTTTTGTGTCTTGTTCCACTTAACATTGATTTTCCCATAGTGGAAATAGGGGCTCAATTTCATTTTTTCCCCTTACAGGTAGCCAATTGCCCTAGCAGCATTTATTGAAAAGCTTGTCTTTTCTACACGGATCTGCTGTGCACGTGTCCATATGCCTGTGAATGTGTTTCTTGGGTCTTCTGTTCTGTACCATTGATCTGTTAGTGTATCTCTGTGTGAAAAACATGTTTTCTTGGTTACCATAGCTTTGTAACATGTCTTAATATCTGGTAGAGCAAGTCCTTCTATTTTGTTCTTCTAGAAGAGGGTCTCAGCCAATTTTGGCCTTATACATTTCTTAGGAGCATACTATAAAGTTGTATTAAGAAAGCCTGCAGAATGTTTTTTGTATTGCCTTGAGTTTATAAACCAATATATAGAGAATTAATACCATTCCAAGATAAAGTCTTCTCATATATTGAGGTCTAAATTGCCTCATGATAAAGTTTTATCTTTTTTTTTTTTTCCCCTGAAGGAACTTGTACATCATTTTGAAATTTATTCCTGGATACTTAAAATTTTATAGTATTGTAAAAAAAATTAAAAACTTTTTAACTGTATATAGGATAATGATAACTTTTATGTATTGATTTTTGTGTTAAGATGTCTGCTGAATTCTCATAAATATTCTAATGTGTAGATTCATTCTACATACATGATCATATTATCTGCAGAGAGGGACAGTTTTTGTTCTTTCCAATCCTTATATATGTTGTTTTTTTCTTGCCCTACTTTAGATAGGACCTCCAGTATAATGTTGAATAGAAGTGATAGTGGGTATTCTGACTTGGTTTTAACTGATGAATAATTTACAACATTTCACACTTAAGTGTGATAGTGGTTTGCTTTTTTTCACAGATATATTTCATCAGGATAGGAAAATTCCCTTTAATCTTGGCTTGGGAGTTTTTCTTAATTTTGAGTGGCTACTGAATTTTGTCAGGTGATTTTCCTGCATTTATCGGGGTGTTCATTTGATTTTATTCTTCTACTAGGTTAATGTGGTGAATTATGTCAATTGATTTTTTTAAATTTAAAAATCAGTAGTATGTTCACATGTCTCAGAAGTCTCTAGTTCACCTTTGTCTTTTTCACCTGGTTTTGTCCCCAACAACTATTAGTAACCACTTTTATTAGTTTTTTGCTCATCTTTCAAATGTTTCTTCTTGTTTTTGTACACAAAAACACGGGGTGGGGTGTGAAGGGTCTTATTTCCATCCCTTTACGTTACTGTATTTTACAATTAAAGCAGTTTTCATTTCTGGAATAAATGCAACTTGGTCATGGTGAAGTATCTTCATGTTTTAAAATTTGGTTTATTAATAATTTATGTAGGATTTTTTTTTTTTGTTTTTATTTATGGGAGAAATTAGCTTGTAAATTTTCTTTTCTGTACTGCCTGTATGAGATTTTGCTATCAGGGTTATGTTCGCTTCGTAGTATGAGGCATTGTGTATTGCTTCTCACATAGATTCTCTCTTTTAATGCTCTGGAAGTGTTTGTATAAGATTGATTGGTATGTCGTCTGGATCTGAAAAGAGAAAGAGATAATTTTGTTACTTTGTTTTCTACAGTATTTTTGGTGATGAATTCAATTTCTTTAATGGTTGTAGGTCTATCCAAGTTGTCTATTTTTCCTTAGGTCAGTTTTGATAAGTTACATTTTCCCAGAAGTTTGTCCATTTTTAACTTTTCATGTTTAACTTTTCAAATGTATTAGTATAAATTTGTGAACCATATTGTCTTACTATCTTTCTTTTTCGTACTGTAGCTATCCTCTTTATTCCTGTAAGAACAGTAAGCCTGTTGGTCATAATCTGTCTTTGATAATTCCAGTATATGAAGACTTTGTAGGTCTCCTCTGTTCTTTGTGTGGTTTTTTTTTTGTTTTTTTAAGATTTTATTTATTTACTTGACAGAGAGAGAGAGAGAGAGATCATAAGTAGGCAGAGAGGCAGGCAGAGAGAGAGAGAGAGGGAGAAGCAGGCTTCCTGCTGAGCAGAGAGCAGGATGAGGGGCTCCATCCCAGGATCCTGAGATCACGACCTGAGCCCAAGGCAGAGGCTTAACCCACTGAGCCACCCAGGTGCCCCTCTGCTGTTGTTTTTGATGGTATTTTTCACGTTTTTTCATTTCCTTTTGTGTTATGTTTGCACAGCTCTTCATTGCCTTTGAAAAATTATTTGTGGGGATTTCCCAAGCCTTGGCATGAAGCTGTATTCTTCGAAAGAGGATTGAGTTTGCTTGTGCTAAGGCCCAAGAGTACAATTTGTTTGGAACCCTCTTTAAACTAAATGAATTGCTTGAGATTTCATGGATCAGATTTTCAGGAGGTACCTGCCCAAGTTTGCAACTTCTTAAAGATTTCATTTTCAGGGCGCCTGGGTGGCTCAGTGGGTTAAGCCGCTGCCTTCGGCTCAGGTCGTGATCTCAGGTTCCTGGGATCGAGTCCCGCATTGGGCTCTCTGCTCAGCAGGGAGCCTGCTTCCCTCTCTCTCTCTCTCTGCCTGCCTCTCTGTCTGGTTGTGATCTCTGTCTGTCAAATAAATAAATAAATAAATCTTTAAAAAAAAAAAAAAGATTTCATTTTCAGGGCGCCTGGGTGGCTCATTCGCTCAGGTCATGATCCCAGGGTCCTGGGATCAAGCCCCGCATCAGGCTCCCTGCTCCACCGGATACCTGCTTCTCCCTCTCCCACTCCCCCTGCCTGTGTTCCCTCTCCTGCTGTGTCTCTCTCTGTCAAACAAATAAATAAAACCTAAAAAGAACAAAAAAAGAGATTTCATTTTCATCCAGCCTTGCAGCTCCGCACCTCCTACTGTTCAGCTCCAAGGCAACCCTCCCACAGTCCCCTTCAGAGGTGAGATAGCAGCAAGTTTCGTTTGTCTTTACCCTAGGATTTTACCCTGGTAGGGGTGAGAGCATCCCAAGTCCATGTGGAAAGGGTCTCTTTTAAATGTCTTACTCTGAGGGCACCTGGTCAGCTCAGTTGGTGGAGTATCCGACTCTTGATCTTAAGGTTGTGAGTTCGAGTCTTACATTGGGTGGAGACATTATTTAAAAAACAAATTAAAGAAAATGTCTCACTCTGAGCATGCCAACAGCTTTGCTTTCTCTCACCTTCTCCTCTTCCACCTCACTGTGCACCCCCTGTGAAATGCACAGCGCAGTTTAATGCAGATCAGTAATGTCCTCAGATCAAGAGCTGCTTCACGTGCTCTTCTTCTTTTTTAAAATATTTATCTGTATTGAGAGAGAGAGCGAGCACAAACGAGAGAGAGGGAGAGGCCCTCTCCCCACTGAGCAAGGTCCCCATGTGGCACTCGATCTCAGGACTCTGAGATCATGACCTGAGCTGAGGGTAGCTGCTCAGCCAACTGAGCCACCCAGACGCCCCTCCTGCACTCTTACTATGTCAACATTGGAACAGTATTGGTAACTAAACTATAGATATTATTAGAATTTCACCAGATTTTCCTCTAATAACTTTTGTTCCAGTACCCTGTGGTCTCATTACTTTTTTTTTTTTTTCTTTGCCTTTGATGACCTTGATAGTTTGGAGGAGTGCTAGTCCAGTGTTATGTAGAATGTCTCTTAGTTTGGATTCGTCTGATGTTTTCCTCATGCTGAAACTGAAATTAATGGGGTTTGGAGCGATATAAATTCTCTTTTTTGCTTTGCTTTTTTTACTTAGCAGTGTGTCTTGGAAATCACTCCATAGATATATCTGTTTGTTTATTTATTTATTTATTTATTTATTTTTACAGCTACAAATAACTCCATTGTACGTCATTCGTTTTAATCTTAATTTATGATACTCTATTTTTCAACTCTAGAATAGTTATTTGGTTATTTTTTAAAGCTCTATTTCTTTGAATCTTTTGGGATTTGGCTTTATGTTACATTTTCATGATTCTTTTCATGTCTCATAATTTTTCATCCAATACTAGACATTGTGTTTAAAAGAACTGTAGACACTAGAGTACTATTTTCTTTTCTCCCCCTCAGAAAGGGTATGCCATGTATTCTATTAGGCAGCTAGGATGAGAGGCTGATTATTTTGATCCAGTAAAGATTGGTGCTTGATCAGAGCTTGGTTGCAGCTTTAATTAGCTTCAGTGCATTCTGGTTTCAGATTTTTTGAGGCCAGTGTACATTTGCTTATTGGAAGAGAGTAAGGCTCCTGGAATATTAAAGGTAGCCCAGCATGATGATGGTGAGGGACCAGGGTCTTTGTTACGTTGCATTCATTCAGCAAGTATGTATGGAGTATTGCCCAAGGGCATGGGAGCTTGTAGCACTTGGGATATAAGAGTGAGCAGAATGGAAAAAGTCCCTAGTTCTATTGGAGCTTACATTATACTAGAAGGAAATAGAGAAAAATAAATTAGCAAATAAACATGTATAAGTGTTATAAAGAAAAAACGAAACAGTGCAGGGTTAGAAAGGGACAGAAAGTATCCTAGCTCTGCCATTTGCTTTTTGACATTGGGCAAGCTATGTAACAGTTTGGCCTTATTTCCGTATATCTGAAATGGGTATGAAGTTATGAAATGAAACAGGATTTTCATGTGGATAAAATGGTTTAGTTTGTGATAAGACACTTGAACAATGCTTAACACATTGTAAGTTCTCAGTTACAATGTAAGTTAGCTGCTGTTTTTATTACTAATATGAGGAGTCTGGTTAAACATACTTTTTTAAAAAAGATTTTATTTATCCATTTGACAGAGATCACAAGTAGGCAGAGAGGCAGGCAGAGAGAGAGGGGGAAGCGGGCTCCCCGCTGAGTAGAGAGCCTGAGGAGGAGGAGGATGGGAGCCTCGATCCCAGGACCCTGTGATAGTGACCTGAGTTAAAGGCAGAGGCTTAACCCACTGAGCCACCCAGGCACCCCTAAACATACATGTTTAGATAGCTTCATGCCTAACTGGGTCATGAGTGGCTGGTATTGGTGGAGGAAGGCCAGATTGTTGCCAGATTTACTTAGTGTAAAGCAAACTTCAGAATGGACAGAGAACCAAGGTGACTGTATGGAAAGAGGGACCTGAGGGCTGGGCCAAAAGAACCAAGGTGAGCACTTTGAAAGGACAAAATTTACACTTAGTCCTTGGAGTGACTTTTATTTTATTTTATTTTTTTAAGATTTTATTTATTTATTTGACAGTGAGAGCACAAGCAGGGCTGACAGCGGGGAGAGAGAGGGAGAAGCGGACTTCCTGCTGAGCAGGGAGTCTGATGCAGGGCTCCATCTCAGGACCCTGGGGTTGTGATCTGAGCCGAAGGCAGACACCTAACCATCTGAGCCACCCAGGCGCCCCTGGGATGACTTTTAAAGTCCTGCCTCTCCTCCTATGCTGTATTTATTTCTTCTTTGCTCGAGAGGATTCTGTCTCCAAGGATTTTTGTGGGTCCACATTTGAACTAACGTGTGTTCCAGCTTTATCATAGAAATATAGTTATACAGCCCAAATTATGACCTCTCTTTGAGTTACATAACCTCCCATTCAGATATGCAGGTTTCTCTTACCATAATTTCTGGCTCTGAAATGGGTCATTGGGTCTGACAAAGGAACTTGATCTGGCTTATGGATTTATTCATAAGAAAATTCTTATATTGTCAAGGGGATTTGCAGTCATAGCTACTTAATGAGTCATTTTTGTTGAACAATAAAAGTGCAATTAGATGTTCTCAGAACTCTAGACCAGTAGTTTAAAAAAAAATTGAACTTAATCTACAATGAGAGAGGTATATTTTACATTGTAGCTTTGTTTACACACACACACACACACACACACACACTTTTAAATAACTCAGATGGAACATTGTATGTCTTACGAGATATGATGTTTTCTGTTTTTGTTCTATTCTGTTAAAAACTTCTAGATTCTCGCACTAAACTGATTATATTGCATATTAATGGGTATGTCCTGTGATTTGAAAAGTATGTGTCCAGTGCACTGTAGAATCACTGAAGGAAAGGCAGAGTTATAAAATGGCTAAGGGACAAGTGGTAGGCAGAGTTCCCAGCAAATGCTTGTGAGCATCTGTGGAGTTCTTAACATGACTCTATTATGGGTAGATCTGAAGGGTTTGAAGCCACACCCTTTGCCCTCAAGTGTGCCTTTAAGATGGTTATTTGGGGAGAAGAATGTTTGGTTAAGGGCATGGGGAACAACTGCAGAGAAGAGCTAGTGAGGGAGCACTATTAGTGAGGTGGTTAGAAGGATCCAGGCATATGCTCCGAACAGCTGTGGCTTTAGGTATGTCAGTGCCGCATCCTGTAATGGTCCATGACTGGCTGTTTAGTCAGCTCGTAAGAAGTAGCTCTGGTAGGGGGGCAGAAGGTTGAAGGTCTGCCAAAATGTGCCTATTTATATTATTTTTAATTGTCTGAAGGGTTGGGTTATCTTCTAATAAAACCATGAAGCACTGGCCACAGAATGATTCTGTGTCTTATTTATTTGTTTAGAATAAGACACACTAAGACTAAGGTAAAGGGAATGGCTTCCTGTCAGTTGGAGCAGCCCTGTATGGTTCTGTGGAAGATTTATGAGAGAGGCCTGCAGTTCTGGGATTGCTCATGTGAGTCTACCCTTCAAAATGTACTTTCTTAAGCTGTGATAAGTCTTGAAGTTAATACAGTGAAGAGGACAGAGAGGGCCTTAACTTTCACGGAGTTCACCCTCCAGCTGGGGAGAAAGAGAGGTAATTTGGGATGGTAGTGTGTCCTGTGAAATCAGCAAGTCATAGTCGTGAGGGAGTGAGTGGCAGGGCAGTGGCATAGCAGACCATTTTGATGAGGTAGTTATGGAAAGCATCTCTGAGCATATGATTTTGGGTAGAGACCTGAGTTCATGAGATCTAGCAAAGATCTAGGAAAACCCTTCTTTTGTGTTGCCAGTTGAGTACTGCTTGTGCAAAGTTCAGTGATTCGTAGCAGAGACGATTGCTTTGGTTCCTGCAACTTTTCATGAAAGGATAGTTGGCTCTTGAAGTGAGAAGAATAACACAATTCTAGGAATTGTAATGTTCTGTTAGCACAGGTGACAGTAGTACTGTTGTGGAGGGAGTACCCTGTGGAGGGAGTATGAGCTTGTGGGGAGGGCCTGGAGGGCTTCTGCAAGATTAAACACAGGAGAAAAGCTGTCTCATTGTGCCCTGTTCAAGTGTAGACGCTTTGTATGATCTTCATTATTAAAGTTATACCTTATAATCTAAAACTTAAGAAAAATTGTGGGAAGGACACCTGGGTGGCTCAGTCCGTTGAGCGGCTGCCTTTGGCTCAGGCCATGATCTCAGGGTCCTGGGATCGAGTCCCTCATTGGGCTCCTTGCTCATGGGGAGCCTGCTTCTCCCTCTCCCTCTGCCCCTGCTCATGTGCACTCTCTCCCCCGTCACTCTCTGTCAAATAAATAAATAAATAAAATCTTTAAAAAAAAAAATTCTGGGAGAAGAGTGGTTAAGGCAGAAAGAATAGTGAATGCGAAGTTGGTTTTTTTTTTTTAATTTTATTTATTTATTTGACAGACAGAAATCACAAGTGGGCAGAGAGGCATGTGGGGAGGGTGGGGAAGCAGGCTCCCCACTGAGCAGAGAGCCCGATGCAGGGCTTGATCCCAGGACCCTGAGATCATGACCTGAGCCAAAGGCAGAGGCTTAACCCACTGAGCCACCCAGGCACCCCGTGAGTGCAAAGGTTCTAAGGTGGAGGTGAACTCTCGGTATTAGAGGGGCAACAAATAGGTCATTTGTTGGGGAGTGAAAGAGGAGTAGGAGGTGAGGTCAGCAAAGTAAACGGTGTGTTTCTCACCTTGGTATCACATTTCTGAATAATCTGTGAAGGGTAATTCTTCAGAAAATACCTGTGACTGGCCCCATCCCTGCCAGTTAAATCAAAATCTCCGGGATTTATCAGGTATTTTGTAGAAGGTCCTTTTATTGAGATTCGTCTTGTGTTCATCTCATGATTAGACTAGAGTTAGTGGTTTGGGGGAGGAAGACCACAGAGTTAAGGGTGCATACTATCAAGATCACTATCAGGGTTGGTGTCTGGGAGCCATAACAGATTAATAGCTTGCACTTATTATATATTACTTATGGTTAGGCACTGTTCTAAGCTCTTTATCATATTATTAATTTGATCCTCATAACAATCCTAGAGGTCCATTATTTATTTTTATTTAAAGATTTATTTATGTGAGAGAGAGAAAGCACGCGTGTGAGCATGAGCTGGAGGGGCAAGAGGGAGAGGGAGAGAGAATGTCAAGCAGATTCCTCACTGAGTACAGAGGCAATGCAGGGCTTAGTTTTGCCATCATGACTTGAGCTGAAACCAAGAGTCAGACACTTAACCAACTGTGCATCAAGGTGCCCCAAGGTACATTTTATTATTATCTCTATTTTAAGGAGGAAGGAAACTGAGGCATAGGGAGATCACATAACTTTCCCAGGGTCATAGTTGGAAAGTGGCAGAGCTTAGCCAGGAGTCTTAACAGCTGATTCCTGAGAAAAGGTCCAAGCTTTTCCTTCTCTCTCCCCCAAGAATCCAGTGCCTTCTTTTTCTCTTCCTGACCTCTTGATCAAAACAGAATGGGTTAATGGGGATTATAGATTACTAGATTATTGCTTTTCAGGGTAAGGTTGCTGATGAGTAGTCTTACTGTTCTTAAACCCCTCTGCGAATAAAGGACCGTGTGCCTGTGGCACCAGCTTTTCTTGGCTACAGCCCACAATACAGAAGTTGCCCTGTCTATTCATTGGTGTACCTTTTCTCCTCCCTTGCATCTGACCCAAGATTGGGAAGCCAGAGGTGAATCTGTGTCAGTGTTCAGTGTGTCTTCTGCTTGAACTTACAGTTCAGTCTGAGATGACCAGCTCAGTTTCATATTCCTGTCCCAGTTGGTTCTTTTAATATCCAGAGCCACAGTCTACTCTTGTGTGGCAGGTAGGAGCACAGGTGCTCATAGACTCTCTGAAGAGAGGACAGAAGATATACAAGGAATGGGTGGAACAAAAGCTTTGGTCCTGATACGTGGGGTAGAGAGGAGAATGCGATAGGAAACACAGAACTCTGGCCCTGGAGGACTTAAATCCTTTGTATGTGTGCTTTATTTTTGGTTTTGGTTGTGTGTGTATCACTGTCATAGGGATCAAGCCAACATGGCATCAAAGAAAAAATATTAATATTGATGTCCTTTACAGATGTCACAAAATGAATGAAGAATTAAAAAATCCTTCAAATATGCTAAAGCCTTAATCCATACCATAGGCCAGATAACCATATTCTTGTTGAACATTAATTATATATTAAACTCACTTCGGATGTGTTTAGCTAGTTTTTGATCAGGTAGCAGTGTAATCTGCTTTTAACTTCAGTAGAGTATTAGAGAAAATATTCATTTTAATGTTACAAGCTATAGCATATGGTTAACATTAAAGACTGGTAGTTTAAGTTAATCCTACTTATCTGAATAATTTTTGAGCATTTGTCGTGAGCTGTGTGATGAATATGGAGAATAAAGAAAAGCTTTTGACATCAGGAAGCTTATAGTCTAATAGGAAAGATAGTCTTTTCAAGTGCTTATTTGTGTGTAAATAGAGGAGCAGTACAAACATCAAGCTATGCGGGGCTCAAAGAAAAGAGAAATTAATTTCGGGTGAAAACACGGAATCAGGAAAACATGGAATCAGGAAAAATTTATGGCAGGAATGATATTCAAGGTGGACCAGATGGGTAGGATTTTACTAGGTAAATACAAACTAGACTGTTAGATAGCCCTCCTGTGTTCCCATAGCAACAGCCTATACACTTTCACTGTAGCATTAGTTACAGTATACTCTATCGATGTTACTTCTTTCCATGTCTGACATGGGTTATAAACTCTTCTGGGGTCACTACTTTAAGTTATCTTTATGTTCCCAGTACCTAGCACAGTGCCTGTTGAGTAGTAGATGTACATGGAATATTTGGTGAATATATGAAATGAAATATGTCATCTAGTCCCAGCGTGTTGATGAACTGAAAGAGATAGTATTGCAGAATCATTTAGTGTTTCAATGTTTACATTAGTTCACCTGCATCTAATACAAGGAAATAATTTGGAAAAATCCAAAATAATAGCAACTCAAACAAGATATTCATTTCTCTCTGTAAATGGAGTCTGTATATAAGCAGTTTAAGGCTGGTGTGGAGAAACTGTGACGTTCTTAGGAAGGTAGGCTCTTTCTAGCTCCACTCTGCTACCCTTAAGGTGTAGCGCTTGTCATGGACCAAGTTGACTGCCGGAGTTGAGCCAGCACGTCCAAGTTCCAGGATAGCAGGCATAGGAAAGTGAAGAAGGGCACGCCCTTCTGTTTTAAGGAAACCCCCCAAAAGTTGCACATGTTGCCGCTTATGTTTCACTGGCTAGAGTCAGTCCTGTGGCCTCATTTAGTTGAAAGGGAGGCTAGGAAACAGTCTTTTCTCTAGGCTACACTACGTCCAGCTGAAAGCTGGTGTCTGTTGCTAAGGAACAATGGGACAATGAATATAAAGGACCAAGCAGTCTTGCATCAGTCGGCTTTGCGGTCTATGAACTTGAGTACTTACTAGCTGTGTCGTGTTGGCTAATTCACTCAGCCCCTCTGAGTCTTGGTTTCCTCACCTGTAACATTGGCATAATAGTTGTTTCTCCTTGTCGGGTTATAGTGAGGAACAAAGATCATACGTGTAAGGAGCTTAGTTAGCATAGTGCCTGGAAGATAGTAAGCCCTCAGCTGTTGTGGCTCATTCTTAGTACCATTATAAAGCCATCTAAGGTTCTATTCCGAGTTCAGTTCCAAACCAGTTAGTCTGGCGGCAGTAGAAGTTCTGGACACCAAGTTTCTTTGGGTGGAAAGTGTTCAGCCCCCTCTCCTTCTGCTCCTTCTGCCTGCTTTATTCTGGTGGGGAGATAGGCTGGTGAAAAAGTTGTCTTTGAGAAGAGGCTCCTGTATGTTTCAGTGTCCTGCTGGTGCCTTATGCACTAGCTAACCAAAACACAGCTGGTAGGTCTAATTTTAGGTTCACAAGTCTTGCCGGTTGTCCTCTTTAAATTCTGTTTTACATTCTGAACTGTGGGAAATTTTTATAGAAGCAGAGGGGAGGCAGGGGCGATACGCTCTTTATTTTCTGGTTAGGAAATAGCCTCCATTTTCTTTCCAGGAGGCAGTCATGGGGAGAGAGATTATAGACACCCCTCTGTTCTCCTCTCTGTCCTTTGGGTCAGTATGAATGCTGGTGGGGTGTAACCTGTGTTGAGTGGTAGACTCTGACTTCACGTGTGTGAAGTATGAAAATACTGGTCTTCAGCTGAGGTTATAAAACTAAGACAGTCTAGAAACTCTGTCTGCTGTTGGATTTTGAGGCTCTTTACAGCGATGAGAGTATAGTAATAATAGTTATTGAGTGGTTTTAGTTCAGGTGCTTTTCACTCATTGTTTCCGTCGATCTCAGTACAACTCCCATAATACACTATGTTACTATGATTGTCATTTTTTGGATGAGGAAACTGATGCTCAAAGAGGTTGAGTTTTTTGGTAGGTCACCTAGCTAGTAAGTAGGAGGACTAGAGTTTAATCCCAGGTCTGATGCCCAAGTACGTGTTCTTTCCCCCCCATGTTGACTCTACTCCCCCATTTAAATTATTCCCACTTATATCTAAACTTTAAAGTTGTACTAACAGTCTTCTCATGTTTACCTTCCGTATGAAAGTACTTAATAGATACTTTCTGAATATTCTAAAACTGTTTCTTTTCTACCTGAAATTTTCTTCCTAGATATTTTACAAAGTATTTTGATTAATAACAGACTGTTTTGTCATTTTTTTCTGTTCAACCTTCTCTAGCTCAGTACTTGGTACTTAGTAGTGCCCCAATATGTTGTTATTCAATTAATAACAACAACAACAATGTTAACTAAAACTTACTGAGAACTTAGTATGTGCCAGGTTCTGTACATGTTACCTCATCCAATTTTTACCACAGTTCTTTGAGGTAGAGTATTTATTAAGATATTTTTATATAGTGTTCGAAGTTAGTAGCATGATGATTTTTTCTTTGATTCAGTCATTCAATCAGGTACAGTATTTGGAGCAGTAGGGAATTTACCAGTGAGTAATTCTAAATTCCTGTTTTCTTAGAGCTTATATGGTATGAGCAAAACAGACGTAAGGAAGTTCAACAGTAAAGTATTTCAAATGATGATAAGATAAATACTAGGAATAACAAACTAGGGGAAGGAGGAGGAGAATGACTGGATGGGGGAAAGGAGTGGGGAGCTATTTAAGGCTGTGAGGAGGAGTTGTTTGAGATAGTGACTTGGGTAGAGTTAAAGCCAGTGATGGGAAGCTCTGGGGGCATAGTGACCCAAATGGAAGGAATAACCTGTGAAGAGGATCCAAGATGAAGTGAGCTGCTGGGAGATAAAAAGGATGGGTGGAGGATAACTTAGTAAGGGTGGAGATGAGGCATTAGTAGTTGAGGTCAGATTACCTAGTAGGTCATGATGAGGACTTTGGATTTTATTCTGAGTAGCCACAGACTATTTAAGCAAGGGAGGGAGGGGTGTGACTTACGTTCTTAGAATTTCACTCTGGTGTCTGTGTGGAGGTGGATGGTAGGGTAGCAAGAACGAGAACAGTGCTGTTGCTTGGCCTGGGGAGTAGTACCGGTGATGAATGATGAAGAGTAGTTGGAGGTGGCATGTGTTTTTGAATTAGCTTGAGAAAGACTTGATGATGGGGTTCTCAGAACCAAAAATGATTTCAGATCTGAGCAACTGTATAAAGGTAGTTGCCTGACGTAGGAATGGACTTGGAGTTGGAAAATCAAGTACCAAAAAAAAAAAAATGTTGGTAAAGAATTTTTATACATGACATGGTGATAAAGAAATTCAGTTTTGGGGTGCCTGGGTGGCTCAGTGGGTTAAAGCCTCTGCCTTCGGCTCAGGTCATGATCCCAGTGTCCTGGGATCAAGCCCCGCGTCGGGCTCTCTGCTCGGCGGGGAGCCTGCTTCCTCCTCTCTCTCTGCCTGTTGTGATCTCTGTCAAATAAATAAATAAAAATCTTAAAAAAAAAAAAAAAGGAAATTCAGTTTCGTTTTCTTTTGACAAGGCCTTAGCTTTCTGATTTGATTCCTTAGGAGGACTTGTATATTCTATCTTTTGGGCCTTTTCCACTGTTTCCCCCCCAAAAACCTTTTTTTGTAAAAAAGTTGGGTTGTTTTTTTTTTAAAGCATGTTACCAACACAAGGCCAGTGGAATAGGAAAAAAAAACAAAACAGCCAGCCAGTATTCTTTCTGAATGCAGCATCTTCTGATTTTTTATAATACACAATTCAATATTTAGGAGCCAGTTTAGGATGTTTAAGTGATTAACATTTACAGTTCTACGGACAAATTACTGTTCTTTTGGTGCCCAGCTAGTTATTGGCATTAGACTAGACTAACTCCCATAAACCTACAGAGATAATTCTTGTCAGAGGACAAGTCAAGAGACACTTCCTGTCACCTACCATATTCCACCTTTGTTTCCGTTCCTCACGCATTTTCAAAGGACGTTTACATTAAAATGAACTGTACTACTGTTTTGTTTTTGGAGTAAATGGATGGACATATGTTTATGAGGTGTTCTCAACCCCTTTGAAGAGAGACATCCCAGGTTTTTGGAGTTCAAATACAAGAACCCTTGGAGGTATAAAACCTTCAGAGTGCTACTTCCAGGGATAGCAACTTCAGATGCCTGCAGGGAGTGGAAAGGTAGTGGAAATGCAGGAAGCAAACCCGGGGTAACTGTGGCAAACTGGAGGGAGCGCGCCTGGTGTAAAGTGGGTAGCTGCCGGCTTGGCTTCTGCCAGTTGCTGCTATTGGGAACGGGAGCCCAGTATAGTCCCATCTTTCAGATTTTCAAAAGAAGCTAGAAATCTTTTCTGTTAGGTCATATCTCCTGATTTTTAAATGCTGGCAACTTATTTAAAATTCCCAGTATGCTGTGTGGGATAAGACTCTACAAGTCCAGAAAAAAAAAAAATGTTCTGTAGGCTGTAGGCTGCAGGCTACAAATCTGTAGATTCTGATTTGGTCCATTTTCTTTCTTCACAGATTGAGAAATAGAAATCCAAAGATACAAAATGACTTTTCCAGGCTCACATAGATAGAGGCGGAAGTAGGAGTAGAGCCTGGGTCTTTTTTCTCTGGATGCAGTTGTCTTAAAATGGAAAGTTAAACTGTTTGGGTACTCAGAGGAAAAGTAATGTCTCTTTCCCAAGAAAAGTGCATGTACATTCTAAATTTTGTATACAGTTTTAGGGGTTTTAAACTCCCTGAAATCTGTACATAAACACCAGGTAAAGAACTCTCTCTTGTAGCTGCTGGTTCATATGTTTGCAGTGTAAGGGGAACAGTGCTCCAGTATTTATTTAAGCAGACTCACGTAGAGAGGCACTGTAGAAGCTGTAGGTCTGTCCTCCCTTGCTCACTCCCACCTTTATGTGTTCTAAATCTTAGACAGTAGGACCACCTTTAGCTAAGTCCAAGACCCTTCCTACTACTGTCTGCAATACCAGTCCCTCCAATCATTTCTTTTTTTTTTTTTCAAAGATTTTATTTATTTATTTGACAGAGAGAGAGAGAGATCACAAGTAGGCAGAGAGGCAGGCAGAGAGGGGGAAGCAGGCTCCCTGCTGAGCAGAGAGCCCAATGTGGGGCTTGATTCCAGGACCCTGAGATCATGACCTGAGCTGAAGGCAGAGGCTTAACCCACTGAGCCACCCAGGCGCCCCTGATTAAGAAATATCTTAAATTGCTAGTAAGTTTGAGCACTTTTTACACCTTTTAATATGTATCTTAGCCATTCTGCATTTCTGTTATGTTCGGATTTCTTTTGGGCTTATTTGACTTTTTCTTATTTATAAGAATACCTTTCTGTATTTCCGTATGTGTTGTTGACACCAGCCCCTTCTGTTGTATGTATGTAAATCTTTTTCATTTGGATAGTTCTGATCCTGGTTTTGATCCTGACTGACTAGCTTTGTGATTTGGCCGGGAATCATTTGACTTCCACAGAGCCGTTGTTGACCAGTGTAGTGAGAACACACCACCTCTTAGTTACTGTGTAATTGCGAATTGCCAGTGTGTATGAGCCCTGTGATTTGTAGGTTCCTCATTTGATTTCCATGAGCCATTTTCTCAGCTGTGAAGTGTGAATACCCTAAGTTTTTAGGTTTATCCTGAAATGCCAGTGAAAGAGCATATAAAAGTGCTTTGAAGAATAAAGAATAACATTTAAAGTGTAAGGCGTTTTGTCCTTTTCTTGGCTTTGTAACAACTCGTCCCTAGGAGTTGGCTTTTGTGAAGCATGCTACATCTTCACAGGTTAATCAGAATCTGAGAGGTGGGTGTCACAGCAGAGCACTTGTTTCTTTTTATTCTACACTCTTTCAGGGCAGGAAAGAGGTGTGTAAACAGATATGTTTACATTGAACTCCTGTGTTCTTGGAAGGTATTGGGTGGGATGGAGGTGGAGAAGAGCGATATCAGGAGACTCGGAGTTCACACCCATAGTGCTGGCTGCAAGGGCTGACACAGTAGAACCCGAACATTTATGGAACCAAATGTCTATAAGGTTAGAATTAGCCGCCCTTTGTTACTGTCACGGTCCACCTCTCAATTAGAACACAGGTTTCAGAGGCAATTGTTCTGCTCCACCACAGTAGGGAAGTATGAGGGTGTAATTTCTGACCCTGGTTATTACCTTTTGGCTGATGACTGCCTTTTCAGACAGATAATTCACTAAAACATGATAACCACCCTTTGCTCTGGGGACACTCAATCTCCGAGACCACCTTAGACCTAGATAACCCTGCGCCCCTGCCCTATGCTGCATGCTTTGGAGGGCCCTTCCTGTAGAGGGCCGTGCCTGTCCCCTTCTGGACGACTCTCCCAAGTACCCAGGACCCAAGAATTACCAGACAGAATGTCTTGAACCTGCTTTCGAGGCCTGCAGAGCCTTTTTCTGAGTCTGTCTTCCCAAAGATGGATCAAGCCATTAGCCTCTCCCCCTGATGTGTGCATTACTAGGTCCCAGGGGTGGCCAAGGGTGACTACTTAGTACACCCACAGCTGAGGTGTACTAGCGTGACATCTGTATACAAGGCTTCTCGAGGTGCAGAACGTGTGTGGGGGAAAGAAAGGAGGTGAATCTGGGGCCAGGGTCTTCCACTTAATACTTTTGCTCCAGCCCTGCAGCTGTTGGAGGCAGGTCTGCCCAGGGAAGCCTCCCTTTTCTGACCATCTGCTTATTTGACGAGTAAAACAAAAACAAAAACAAAAAAACACTGAGAATGTTTTCTTCACCAACCATTTTAGACACTGAGTATAGCTGACTCAACAGAGACCCCAGTTAGTCTCTGAGAATAATTCTCAAAGCAGGGGTATGGGTTGGAATGGGTAAATTTCCTGAAGGGAGAGTACCCGTGCACCTTCTGTCTCTCCCCTGGGCAGGCGCTGCTGATGCTTGGTGAAAAGGAGGGAGGATTCTGCTGACACACTGTATTTTTATAAAAGAAGGCTAAGGTTTCCCTTATCTCTCCACACAAGGCACATCTGCCTGCAAACGTGCTGTCTGCTTCTGAGGGATGCCTTCGTCGTTCTGTTTCTTTTCTGAATGTTTTAAGGCACAGTTTTGGTGCATTCCTTTCTGTTCTCTAGAGCCGGTGGGGGGAAGTCATAATATATCAGGGCTCTTGCTGAAGAGCTTAAAATGGGCGCTGGCAGCTGGGATGTGGGGGAAGAGAGCTTTCCAGAGACAAGTGACCTGCTTGTTCAGCCAATGAGAAGCAGGTTACAGAAGTGATATCACCAGACAGGCTTTATTGTCTGATCATCTCATAAAAGCAGGATTGTGTCTGGCAACTTAACCCTTTTTTAGGTACATCAGGTCTCACCCACTCTCTGGTATGTGACCTCCAGATTCTTTTTCCCAGCTGTCTGCTATGAGATCACAGAGATTAAAGATTTAAATTGGTGATGAAATTTGGAGAGTTGTAAACCACTATTTTAAAACTACAAACTATTAAAATTTAGAACCCCAGCTAGAATGGGAATGTCAGCTATGCTGTGTTTGGAGAGCATATCTAAAGCAGATACCCATCTAGTCATGTTACACCAGGCTTTTGCTGGATAGACTTGGGAGAGAAAGGGAGTTAGAGGGAAAACGAGACTGAGCCTTTAGTCTATTTTAATCTACATAAAGGGTCTTAGTAAGAATTTCCTGTTTTAGAGGAATTGGAATTGGTTCTGCAAATTTGGAAAATCGTATTGATTCTGAGACCAATTTTGAGTAACACATATTTGTAGTGTTTGTTTATATTGTACCTGTTGATTATCCTTTCCCCCATAAAAATGTCAGTCATTTTACTTCTTTGTGCTTCCATATCATCATTGGTAAGATGCAGGTGATGATCCTACCAGATCCTACACAGGAGTAGAGATAAGAAAATAAACTAATTTATATGATTTTGGAATGTCTACATATATGTATCCTAATTAGGTCATTCATGTCTTAAGATTGTGTATTCGTTCATTCATTTGTTCAGCCGGCTTTTTCAAAACCTTCTTGATGCTGGGCACAGATACAGAGATAGAAGCTGTAGTTCTTACTCTTAAGGAGTTTAAAACATTTTGAGGCAGATAGACAATAATAAAAATGTCTCAGGAATCTGTTGCATATACCGTGTTCCAGGTCCTTTTCTAAGCACCTTAACGTGTATTAGTTCATTTAATCTTACCATAACACTGTGAAGTAAGTACTGTTATTAGCTTCGTATTACAGATAAAGAAATAGAAGCAGAGAGAGGCGAAGTGACTTGCCTAAGTTCACGTGACCAGTGGTAGAGTTGAGACTTGAATCCAGGCTGTGTGGCTCTAGAGTGTGTTCTCTGAATCTCTCTTTACCAGTGCAGTAGTTACTAGCTGTATATAGCTTTGGAGGACTTGAAATGTGGTTTGTCTAAACTGAATAGTGTATATGTGAAATACACACTGGATTTCAAAGACTTAGTATGAAAAATGTATCTAATGTCTCATGTTGAAATCACATGTTGCAGAGATAATATTTTAGATATACTGAGTTAAGTAAAATCTATTAGAATTAGTTTCACTTTATTTTTGTGGCTACTTAAAATTACCTGTGTGGCTTGGATTTGTGGCTTACATTTCTCTTGGACTGTTCTACTCTAAATTGTTATAATACAGGGGTACCTGGGTGGCTCAGTCAGTTAAGGGTCTGCCTTCTTCGGCTCAGGTCATGATCCCAGGATCCTGGGATTGACCCTGCATCAGGCTCCCTGCTTGGTGAGGAGTGTACTTCTCCCTCTCTCTCGGTTGCTCCTCCTGCTTGCGCACACACGTGTTCTGTTTCAAATAAATAAATAAAATCTTAAAAAAAATAAATCATTGTAATGCAATAATTATAAGAGGAGACATTTGTTGAGCACTTCCTATGTGCCACATACTGGGCAATACCTTGACACTGTTCCAGTTAAGCCTCAAAATAACCCTATTTATTATTCACATTTTATAGAAGGGACAGGAGGTTTGGAGAAAGTCTGTAATTTACCTAAGGTTAATCCACTAGTAAATGACAGATCCCAGATTTGAAACCTTGTATGTCTGACTCAAAAACCTGTACTCAACCAGTACACTACACTGTAATACCATTTCCAATGAAATCTTTCATTTTCTTTGTTTTTATTTCTATAAGAATGTTTAATACTGCATACTTCTGTATTTGGTATGTAGAAGTTTACGTTAAAAATCACTAGGTCATAAAATGGACATCCTAGATCGAAATCTCTTCTCAGAGCCTCGGCCCTCAGTGAACGGTCAGCAGTGAACAGTTGAACCCTGAGATGAAGCAGTGAGTCAGCCTGTGCAGATGGCATCTAATTTTCATTCAAGTAGTTCTCTCAGGTCACTGGGCAATTTATGCCCCGACCCTCTTTGTCCAGTAGAGCGAGGAAGAGGGGCAGTGCAGCTTTCCTCAGTCATTTAGTTCTTTTGGCTAATAAGAAGAAAAAATTGCTTTTCATTTCATTGTCCCATGAAATGCTGTTTGTGTTTGAGAGAGCATCAAAATGCTAACGATCCCTGTCTTTTCTTTCTTTCAGAGCAAAGACTCAGGCGGACTGAAGGCAGCTATGATAGAGTTGGTGGAAAGGTTGAAGTTCAAGAGCTCAGATCCTAAGGCAAGTATTGTTTTGGAATTGATTGGGTATCATGTTTCGTTCTCCTTGAGCTAGGTTTGAGGGATATTAGTGATCATCTATCTGAACATCACATCGAGATCTAATAAAGCCTACCTGTTCAGAAGCCATGTTTTAATATGCCTGGAGATAAGTCATCTGTTTTTTCCCTTCTCTATGACTTACAACGTATAATCATTGTTTTCCCTGAACTGCGGACAAGTGCATTTTTAATCCTCCTGTACCGGGCCTTTGAGACTACTGTCTTCTGGGTCCATTAAACTCAGTCAAAGGCATCCATGGTACTGACCATCTTAATGGGGACTGGAACAGGCTCCAGACCCATCCAGTTGGTGTTCAGCACTAGTGTCTTGTCTCTCTCCTACTTACAGGAACCAGTGGCCACTGTGAATGCTTTTGTCCTCATGACCTGGAGTGTGGTCTGGGAAATGGTTTCAGCTTCCTGGCTTTCTTCGAAATATGTTGGGAGCTATAAGACTGATATTCTGGGAGACTCCATACCAGGGTGGGGGTGGTCTGGGATCAGAACATAACACAGCTTCCCTTCTCCTACCCAGAGACCTCCTGTAGCACTACTGGGTATTGGTCCCAGCTGGCTCTGCCTGAGAGTCAAAGCCTCTCACAATCAGATAGGGAAAGGAGCACAAATTTGTTTGACTTTTTGTATTCCCACCCCCCCTTTTTTTAATTTAAAGTCCTTTATATTGGGAAAAGACTAGCATTTCTTGAGTACTCACTGAGAGCCAGACACTGTGCTAGGAGCCTTACATATCTTTTTTAAAAATTGTGGTAAAATATACATAATGAAATTTACCACTTTAACCATTTTTTTTAAAAGATTTTATTTATTTATTTGACAGAGATCACAAGTAGGCAGAGAGGCAGGCAGAGAGAGAGGAGGAAGCAGGCTCCCCGCCGAGCAGAGAGCCTGATGCGGGGCTTGATCCCAGGACACTGGGATCATGACCTGAGCCGAAGGCAGAGGCTTTAACCCACTGAGCCACCCAGGCGCCCCTTATTTTTATTTTTAAAGATTTTATTTATTTATTTGACACAAAGAGATAGATAGATCACAAGTAGGCAGAGAGACAGGCCGGGGGCGGGGGGGATCTGCTGTTTGCATTGGCCGGGAATTGAACCCCAGCCTCCCGCGTGGCAGGCGAGAATTCTGCCATTGAACCACCAATGCTAACCATTTTTAAATGTGTAGTTCAGTGGCATTAAGTATTCGTATTGTGTCCAGCCATCATCACCACCTCCATCCATCTCCAGAACTTTTTCAGTCATTCCAAACTGAAACTCTCTACCCACTAACTTCTTTTCCCCCCTCTGCTCTTACATACTTATGATTTTTTGTAACAACCTGGTAGAGTAGCTTATTATTCCCATTTTATTGATAAGGACATGGAGGCTTAGAGAGGTAGGGCCATTTGCCTTGACTGTAGTATAATTTAGGGCTGGGATTCAAATTGACTTCACTCCCTGTGCTCTTTCTTTTATGTCACATTGCAGACCAAGCATTGGTGTTCATCTCCTTTCTACCATCTAATCACCTTGTGCCCCAATTTTCTAATCTGAAGCACTTTTGAGGCAGACTAACGATGATAGGCTTTACAAAAGGTGGCTTCAGTCTTCATTCTACAAAATAACTTTCTCTCCATACAGCATTGAAAGCATTGGGACATTGGTCATATCTCTTGTCTTCTGGTGTAGTTAGAACTCCAGAGATAGAGAGTATCTTGATAGAAAAAAATTGGTGTAACCTTTATCAATTTTCTTAGCTCAAAGTAAAGATTCCTGGTATAAGTAGTTTTCCTTTAGTGAAGATGAACTAGTTAATTATTAAGGATTACTGAAAGCTTTTTTTTTTTTTTTAACTGAGTTTTTCTGGTTTCTGGGGCAAAACAGCTATCCTGAAGGAGACAACTGTATTTTCTGTTTCTGCCCCACCCATATGCTTGTAGGCAGTGAAGAGCAAGAGGATGTATACAGATTACACTGAGTGGCTTCTGTGCATGATGATAATACAGGTAAAGTGCTTCGGGGTCCTTTATGAATGCATAGAATGCTTCTAATAGGAAACTTGCCAGAGGTGAAAAAATTGAATGATCCCATGAGAACAGCTCGTTGAAGCCTCAAGATTTTCCCATGGTACATCATGAGCTAAAGAATATTTCTTAGGACCAGACTTGATCTTAGATATGTACATACACACTCACCTCTTTTCTCTTCTCTTTATCTTGTTCTGGAATATTTCTACCAGTCTCCTTTATTTTCAGACCCCGTTCTGGTCTGCCATATGCATATACTGTATACCTGGAGCCAGGTTGAGGAAGGACTAAGGTAATTGCAGAATGACTGCAAGATCACAAACAGAGCTGGGGAGTGGGGTGGTGGAAAATGGGACACTCTATACATAATTTTTGCAACAAATAATTGTCTTCCAAGGGAAGTTTTTAATCTGTTCTGCTTTCCCTCAGAACTCTACCATCTCTTTGTTAAGTTGGCCTATTTAAGATGGGCAGAATCTCTCAGGCTTTATGACCTGTCATTTCCAGACACAGGAGCTTTTCATAGAAACACTGATTTGAGTCATGAAGCACTGAGCACTATCTCTGCCTCACTTCCTCTAGAATTCCCTAAAGCATCACAAAACTTCATTAGTCCAGACACTGAAATCTATTGGGGACTGAGTTAATGTTTACCTCCGAGTTTTGTCAGAGAGGAGTGGAAGATGACTAGATTAACCATTTTTTAAAATTAGGAAATAATATATGCTTATAGATTAGAAAATACAGATATCCATAAAGGAAAAGTCAAATGACTTTTCCCCAAGCTAACCACTATTAACAATTCGGTGTGTAACCTTCTAGACATTTTTCCATGTGGAAATATACTTCTAAGATATTTTACAAGAATTATACTGCACTTATGGTTTTAGTACATAGAATATTTTGGACATTCTTCTCTGTCATTGATTATTAATTTTTCTTAATGAGAAGCCTCATTTTGTCCAAAATATTTGTCAGATGCCCTTTTTTCTTCCAGACCAGTTGTTCTTAACCTTTAATGTTCATAAAAATCACCTGGAGGACCTCCAAACTGCAGAGTGCTGGGCCCACCCCTGCAGTTGCTGATTCAGTGGGTCTGGCGTGACTAGAGGCTGTGCTGACCCTGGTGATCTGGTGATGTTCCTTCTCTTTTATTTTGATTTTTTTTTTTCATTCCTTTCAGTAAATAATCAGAAGAGCCCTTGTAAATAAGTCTAGAAGGAGCAGGGGAGAGGAAAGGTATCCTGAGGCTGCCTCAGAGGCAGGGTTCCTGCAAGGCCCAAGAGAGTGAGAGGAGTTCTAGTCGGGATTTACGAGGATGATCAAGGCTCATGCTATGGGACAGGAGTGGGTTGAATTATAAAACCAGAGGAATAGCAGGAGACACCAAATCCCAGCCACTAGGGGTGAGCCTGAGAACAGGAACAGAGCCAGTGGTGGCTGGGAAATAAGGCACAGGTTAAGTTGTGTACATGCAGGTTGCTATGGTGAGCCCTGTTTTAAAGGATACATATCTCCAGGGATCTAGAACTTTCTATATAACGGAGAGAGTATTTTTTTAAAGATTATTTATTTATTTATTTGACAGAGAGAGAGAGGGAGATCACAAGTAGGCAGAGAGGCAGGCAGAGAGACCGGGGGAAGCAGGCTCCCTGCTGAGCAGAGAGCCTGGTGCGGGGCTCAATCCTAGGAACCTGAGATCATGAACTGAGCTGAAGGCAGAGGCTTAACCCACTGAGCCACCCAGGCGCTCCTGGAGAGAGTATTTTTAATACCAATCTTTAGTTTATTTAATTGAAAGTCTTTTAAATAATAAGGCATCCCAATGTGTGTGATATGGTCCAGTTTATAAACACATTTTTTTTCGGTCATACTTTTCAGAAACATTTATTGTGCCAAGTAGGGTTTTTGTTTGTAGATTTCTTATATTTATGCTAGACTTTAGGAAAATTAAAAGATGTAGTTAATCAGGTATGTGTGTATGCATATCTGTGTCCATTCCTGGGATTTTTAAGAAATTGAAGGTATTCTGGGTTATTTACAACTCTCCTGTGAAGTGACTGTGCAGTTATCTTTCTTAGTATACCCAGAGGAAACTGAGGCTCAGAAAGCACATTGATTTCTTTCCCTTCCTTCCCCTTGCCAAGCCTCTCAGAAAGCATTGAACCAAAAACATAACATGCTAAACTCAATCCAACTAATGTCTCATTATGCAGTTAATAACAGCCACTCTCTCTATTAGTATTGATTCCATCTAACATGTGCTGTTCCTTGTTTCCTATGGCTTATGTGCTCGAAACGAACAGAAACACAGCTGTGTATCATGAAATCATACTAATGTTACGAGAAGTTATTCTCAAGAAAAGTACCTTAAACTCAAGTCAAGTGGCTCATAGTATTCTCTCAGATTGGAGTGGGATTGAAGATGGGACTTAGCCATACTAATACTGCCTAAAACATATCAAGGTTTGTTTTTTTGTTCCAGTATCCGGTTTCTAAAGGTGTTCTTACTTAAGTTTAAAACAGGAGAGTTGTCTAACAACATGAAATTAAATAGATCTGAGAATTGTTTTATTTTTATTTAGCATTTACATAGCATTTTATAACTGCAAAAGAACTTTACAGCCCATTTTAGTAGCTGATATCATTGACATGGAACATAGCCCAGTCCTTCACTCTCCTGTGCTAATCAGACTCTTGTTAAAATGATAGGTTTTAGGGTACCTGGGTGGCTCAGTCAGTTAACTGTGTACCTTTGGCTCAGGTCATCGTCGGGGTTCTGGAATCAAGCCCTGTGTCAGCCTCCCCACTCAGCGGGGAGTTGGCTTCTCCCTTTGCCCCTCTCCCTGCTTGTGTTTTCTCTCTCTCTCTTAAATAAAATGAATAAAATCTTAAAAAAAAGAAAATCTTTAAAAAAATAGTAAAACTTTTATAAAAAGACTCATTAAAAAATGATAAGTTTTGCATGTACAAAGAGTAATGAGATATAAGCAAAACCTATTTGAATTCTTGTTGTTAGTGTCCTGTTGTTTCCCAGGGGGAAGCCAGGCCTCATGCTGTCCTTGCCTTGCCCCAGGACAGAAGTGTTCTCTAGGACAGTGTTTAAGCACCCAACTGAAGCAGAGAATTGAGCTGCTTCAGTTATCAAGTTGATTCATTTAAAAGTGTTCCTTTGGTTAGTAAGTTATTAGAATTATTGGCCTATTTATATACTTTTCCTAAAAAAAGAAGTTGTAATAGCATTCTTTAAGGGCGTGCATAGTGTTTTGTTTTATCTCTGTGCCCTCAAGCTCTAGTCTGGTGGGTACTAGGTGATGTAATAGTAATAGATATGCATGGTAATAGATGCGCATTATCCAGTACAGTAACACTGTGAAAGGAAATATTATTTGTCCTGTTTTGTGGAGGAGCAATCCAAGGTTTAGAGGGGTTAAAGAGCTTGCTGGTAAGTGATGGGACTAGGACTTCACATGTGTCATACTTCCCGTTCTTTCCCTGCCCACGATTGTTGAACCCATGGATGAGTAAATATAGAGGTATGTGCTGCCCTCCTTAGCAGTATGACTTCACTGACTATTTTTCCCTCACATTCTCCTTCTACCTGCCTTTACTGGATACTGCAGCCCGCAGTCCCAGGGTCCAGGACCGGAGAATGGCCTTTTCCGACAGACAGTATGGGGAGATGGGGAGAGCCGTGACAGCCGAGAGCATTTAGCACCGGCTAAATGAAGAACCGAGGCTAGTGCTTCGGTAGTTTCCCGTTAGTGATAGAAGACACCAGATGGGAAAGTACCTGTGGTGTCTCAGGCCCGAGCCGTGCTCTGAGGCATGGTATCCGCCAAGGACCAGATGTGGCCCCTTCTCATCCTCTGTAGACACTTGGGCAGTAGAAAGAGGAGAAACAAGCTCTTTGCCCTCCTTTACCATCTCCCTGCCTTTATGAAAACAAAATGAAACAACTTCCTGTTTTCCCCATCCCCCAATTATAAAAGTAATACATGCCATCTGTAGAAAACTGTGGGACAAACAGACATGTATATAGAAGAAGAAAAGAAATCTGCTACCTGCAGTCATTTGTAAACTTTGAGTACCTCTTTTTTCAATTTAATTTAATCTTATTTAAATTTAATTAATTAACATATGGTGTGTTATGAGTTTCAGAGGGAGAGTTCAGTGATCCATTAGTTGTATATAGTACCCAGTGCTCATTCCATCATGTGCCCTCCGCAGTGCCCATCACCCAGTTACCCCATCCCCCACCCACCTCCCCTCCAGCAACCCTCAGTTGGTTTCCTGTAGTTAAGTCTCTTATAGTTTGTCTCCCTCTCTGATTTCGTCTTACTTTATTTTTCCCTTCTTTCCCCTAAGACCCTCTATTTTGTGTCTTAAATTCCACCTATGAGTAAGATCATATGATGATTATCTTTTTCTGACTTACTTCGCTTAGCATAATACCTTCTAGTTCCATCCACATGAGTACCTCTTTTTTTAAATGCAGATTCTTGAGCCTCACCCAGAACATCTAATTTGGTAGTTCTGAGACTGCTTTTTTAGTATACAGCCTTGATGATTCTAATGCACATGGTCAATGCATCACACTTTAAGATACATCTATGAGAAAACTGGTTAATATCATGGTGCTTTGCCTTTCAAATAGAGAATTAGTATTCTCTCTCTAGATAATTATTGTTCTATGTGTGTAAGTATATATACAATTGGATAACTGTATGTATTTTTGTGTGTATAGACATGCATACATAGTTTGTATCCTGCTTTTTTTCACCTGACGTCATCCCTTATAAACATTTTTATCATTTGAATACACTTCAGTCTTTGAACTGCCCCTTGGAAAACTAAAATCCTGAAGGCCAGTCTGCTGTTATTACCAAATGGCAGTTTTACCCAATATGGCATTTCTGTTTTCTTCCTAATAGCATAAGCACACTCTGGAGTTTTTTTTCCTCAGACATGCCTGTCATAGTCTAAGATTATTTGGGTACAGTGGAAATTTAGTTAATGCAAAGTCAGACACACAGTCATGAAGTCAGTCCCCAGCTGTCCCTTTGACAGCGTTCCCACCGCCCCCCACCGCCAGGGTGTCTCACAGGATGGGATTAAATGAATACATGGAGGGCTCAGTGGGAAATCTGAGGCTGTCTCCCATCCCCCGCTTTACAGCAGAGGAAACTGAGGTGCCCGGAGACAAGCGTTCCTGCCCGAGGTGACGTGACCCAGGCAATAAGGGCAGAGCTGAAGCAGGTTGATGGTTTTTAGGACTACAGTTCTACAGTTCTGTAGTTTTCTCAATAAAGTGAAGTTTCCTGTTTGGCAAGGATGTGGAAAAATTGGAAGTGGTACAGTCACTTTGGCAGTTCCCCAGCAGGTTAAACATAGAGTTGCCATATGACCCAGCAATTCCATTTTTGGGTATATACCCAAGAGACATGAAAACTTGTCCACACAAAAACTGGACCCCAATGTTCATAGCAGCACGAGGCATACCACCCAGACTGTGGAAGCAAGCCAGCAGACGACTGGGTAAGTAGGAGCTGGTTTAGCCATACAGCAGGCCCCTGTCTGGCAGGAAGGAAGCGCAGTGCAGATACATGCTTCAGGAAGGCTAACCCGCGAAAACGGTGCTCCGTGGAAGAGGCCATTCCCAGAAGACTACATACTGAGTGATTCCATTTGTGTGACATGTCCAAAATAGGCAGATTTCTACAGGTAGGAAATAGACTCGGGACTGGGGCTGAGGGAGCTGGAGAGATGGTGTGGGAGTGACTGCTAAAGGCCATGGAGTTTCTTTTTGATGTGATGAAAATAAAATGTTCAGACTGATCGTGGGGTGATTGCACAACCCTGGGAATATACTAAAAACCACTGGATTGTGCACTTTAAATGGGTGAGTTACATGATACAAGAATTACATCTCAGTAAAGTTACTGAGAGAAGGTGAGAGATTTCCGTCTGAATCACTTTTCTTAGCTCTTCACTTAAAGTTCCTCAGAAGGTTAAACAGAGTGGCCATGTGACCCAGTAATTCCATTCATCAGTGAATAGTCTGTCTTTCTCCTTTCTTCCAGGCAGGGATGAGGGGCAGAAACCCGATGTTACCTGTCAGGGAGAGGCAGTATTCTACAGTTAGTACCCACGTGGGCTCTGGATTAGATCGCACCTGGTCAGATTACCTCCAGTGCTGACCACCAGTTCTGCCTCAGGCAGATCCTATGCTTAATCTCTTCAGGTCTCAGGTTTTTCATTTCTTTTCGGCTGTGAAAGGGGAGATAATGGTACGTGCTTCATAGGGTCGTTAGGAAGATTAAATGAGATAATCCATTTAAAGTGGTTAGTACAGCCTCCTGTCCCGGGTGGCTGCTGCTAGCTTTCTCCTAGTTCTGAGATCCAGCCCCGCTTCCAGCAGGAGGCCGGGGTCCCTGGACACAGCAAACACACCCCCCATAGTTCAGGCGGTCTTTGGATCCTTGCAGAGAAAAAGAAGCCATGAGTTTACAACTAAGTAGATTCTGGGGGCGCCTGAGTGGCTCATTGTTAAGCGTCTGCCTTGGGTTCAGGTCATGATCACAGGGTCCCATGGTCCTGGAATGGAGCCCCACATCAGGCTCCCTGCTCAGTGGGAAGCCTGCTTCACCCTCTCCCGCTCCCCCTGCTTATATTCCCTCTATTGCTATCTCTCTCTGTCAAATGAATAAATGAAGGTCTAGAAACTAGATTCCATACTTTGATCAATTAACACTTCGCAGGATTTGTGACACTTTAAAGGACCACTGCTTCCTCTTCTGAGTGATAATAGCGTACAGATAAATTGAGTTAAATCTCCAGAGTTGGAGCCCCTTGGTCTTGCTGCTTGGCTGGCTGGCTGACTCTGGGCCTTGTGTAGCTGCCTCGCCTGGGGTTAGTTCATTAGCTCCATTGCCCGTTCAAGTTAAGGCAAATATATCTGCCTTGGGAGTTTGCAGCTGTGTGTCCATATATTCCCAATATAAGAAACAAGAAATCAATGCATAGAAGCAATTATGTTTATTGTTACAGAGCAAACTCTCCAGTTAGCAAAACTGCCTGGTTCCAAATTAAAAGAAAAATAAATTAAGAGTCACAAAAGAAAGTAAGTGTCACATTTAAGAGACACATTAGGAGATACGTCCTCACTGTAAACACCACTGAGATTCTTATTCTCTTCCTGCTTCCCCTTCCTGCTTCTCCTGCAGCTTTACCCTTTGGCCATCCTCTTTCTACCGGGGCACCAGAGCTCTTAATTGAAGTACTGTACAAATCAGCTCTAGGCAGTTCGATACTAGGGTAGGCATGGTTTCTGAGCTGCCTGGTGTGCTGGAGCATTGTTAGAAAGCAAAGGCATTGAGCTTTAAACAGCTTAATAAAATTAACACATTGTGATGTCCTTCTCCCCCTGCTCCAGCTCCTGTCTGCACTGACAGGAGCCTTGGTAATACACTCTCTGCCAAAGCTTGAAAGGCCTGTTACATGACCAACATAGACAGGGGAGTGGAGCTGTCAGGACTCCTCCAAAGCAGCTACACTTCATGTTGCCAGTGCAGGATTGTATTTGACATTTAATTTAGGAGCCTGGGTGCCTACATATAAAACTTATGGTGATGATAGTGATAAAAACCACCCAGACTTTTATTTAAGGGCCTCCTTCTCTCCTGTCTCCCTTCTTTCCCTTTTCCTGCTTAACCTCTCATTCAGCTCAGAAATAAAACTCAGTCTGCTCAAGGAAAAAGGTGTTTTCTTTGATAACTTAAGGCTGAAGTTACAGAGTGCAACTCTCAGTCTACCTCAGGTCTGTATGTAGATGCTTGTTTGTGTATATAAACAGCAAAATTTGAGAATCATATCTCTTCTGACTGCGTTTAGCCAAAGGACAAAATCCATCTGTAGCTGCGGAGAATGTCCATTCAACCCAGTGATTTAGTTGATGACTATGCTTTGTTGAATGGCTTCTGTTTACTTCTGTGGCCAGTGAAATAGAGTCTTTGATAGCTCCTTACTTCCTAACTCAACCTGATTAGCTAGACATTATAATCTCCATTTTACAGATCAAGAAACAAAGATTGAAGAGGTTTAATAACTTGTCTAAGGCTAATGATGCCAATAAATTGCCTTTCTATGATTGCTGTATAGAATTGTTAGTAGTTGTAGGAGATAACTAACTTTTACCTATGGAAGATGGGTTGGGAATAGTATACCAATAGAGCATTTGTTCAGACTTTCAGAGAAAAAAAACTATTGAGTATGGCGTGCTTTCTTTTACTTCTATGGTGGAATAGCTCAGATGTTGGAATCAGATGACCTGAGTCCTCTGGTACTTATTACCTGTCCCTCTAGATTTGTCTGCGCCTTTAGTGTCATCCATAAGCTAGGCTAATCATATTACGCTTTATTACTAAGTACCCTGAAAATGGGAACTTTTGAGGAGGAGATAAAAATAATAATGGAGGATTGGGCACCTGGATGGCTCAGTTGGTTAAGCATCTGCCTTCAGCTTCAGGTCCTGATCCCGGGATGGAACCCCGCTTGGGGCTCCCTGCTCAGCAAAGAGGCTGCTTCTCCTTCTGCCCCTAACCCCACTCGTGCTGTCTCTCAAATAAGTAAATGAAATCTTGAAGGAAGGAAGGAAGAAGGGAGGATGGTTAGCATGGCCTTTGGGGGCCCAGAAAGTATTTTAGCAACTATAGTTAGTTAACAAGCCCTGTGGTTCTTAGGTAAGCAGGTTGTTAGCTGTTCCAGTAGCTAACAGTCATAGGGTTTTAGTCTGCAGAAGAGAGACATCTAATAGAAGCAGGTTGGGCTGTTGAGGAGATGACTATACCTATAGACTGCTTGTGGCAGCTGAGGGGCAGAATGTGATCTCTCCGTCCTGCACTCTGTTCTTTGCCTCCGTATGGTTGAAGTAGACTGTATCTGATTGTATCAAACTAGAAAAGGCAAACATTGCTCCTTGACAGCCTGTGGCCATTTACTAAGACTGAGGCAGGGAGCCTCTGGTTGACATCCTTAGTCTTCATGCCTAGGTTCTATGAGAAAGTCCTTCCTGTGTTCCTTTGGGAAATTAAAATCTGCTCTCCCAAGGTTGTAGGCTTGCTTTCTTTAAGAAAACTAATTGGGGAGTCTTTATCTGTGAACGCTCAGTGGGTACCATGTGAAAAGCACACAATAAATGTCTGTGGTTCCTGTGATCTGGACCAGCAGAATAGTTCTGCTGATGCTCCTATGTGCCCAGAGAATACTGAGTGCTTTTTATGTATTATTTTGTGTAAACGTCACAAGATCTGTGAGCATGATATTACTACCTCTGTTTGACAAATAAAATTTTCACCTTCTGAGCTTCAGAAGCATTGAGTTACAGCAGAGTCAGCACTCACACCTCTGTCTCCACCACAACAGACTCCCTGAGGTGTGCCATTTGGACGGTTGTAGCAAGAAAGACTGACACCCGCACCCCAGCGCCCTTTCCTGAGCGTTCCTGGTGGTGCGCGTTGTTCAGTTTCGATAGTATACAGATAGCGGCGGCTTTGCAGGGCAAGTGTTCTCATAGAGAAGTGGAGTGAAGGTGGAGGGGTGAGTCTTGTTCTAAAATTGCTCTAATCTTCAGCAGGTAATATAGGCGTGCTTTGTGTGTTCAAGTCTAAAATGCTTAAAAATAGTATAATTTCTGTTTAGTTGCCCCTGAAACTTTCCACGTCAGTTCCTACCTCCCACTTCCTACAGGATAATTTCTGAAGCACAAGCTGTCTTACTGGCTTATGCACAGGTTAAGAAGGAAGAAGAGCGAGAAAACAAGGTGAAATAGAAGTTCTCACTCTTCTTCCTGTACAGGCCCTGGGTGTCTCCGGGGACTCCTACTTTCACATTTCTATAGGGGAGGTCACCCAGAATTATTTTCCTGTTCGTTCAGGAAGAGTGGTGCTCAGAAGTCTGTGATTGCTTTCTTTATTGCCACCCCAGGGTCAGGTAAGAAGACAAGCATCCAAAGCACAAGCAGTTGTATCGATTCAAAGGGAGCCTCGCATTCCTGTTGCACTTTTCTCTGGTGAGTCCAGTTCAGTGGCACGACATGGGGTTCCACATCGAGTTGTCATGGCAATAGAGTCGTAGCCGCTGATAGCGCGAACAGGAGGGCATGCTCATAGCGGCTGGATCTCCATCTCTCACAGGAAGGGCTGGTCCGCTGTTGGCTGTGACCGTGTCTCTTTCAGACGGCTGGGGGTGCACAGTCGCTCTCTGCTTCCTAGCTGATTAGCAGCTTCAGTTCAAGTGTTTGTTAGGATCCTTCCAGTACAAAGCCTTTAGGAGACAGTCCTGAGCTTCCAGTGCTGCGTGTCTGTGTGCACGCGCTTGTTGCGTGTATGTGTGTATTCATATTTGTATTTGGGGATGGAAAACGGTGAAAGGGAGGAGATTCAGAAGAAGCATACTATGGGTTCATACGCATGAAGCTATTAAAGAAAATGAGTAGTTAGGCCCAAGGACCAACGTTTATAGTCTTAGGAAGAAGCACTCTGGCAGAAATAGAGGAAGGCTGGAGTATTCTGACTGAAATATGAGGCTCCTACCTGAGTTGAAGGTACAGGCCAAACCAAAGACTATGTAAGATAAAGATAAGGTCTAAACACCAAGGAGGAGATTGGGGGATCACCCGGCATCTCTTTGGGACTTACGATTTTATTCAGCAAATTAGAGTGTGAGTGACAGTGGGAGTGAGCTGAAAGGCCCTGGGGCAAGGGGGCAGGTGGAGCTAAAATGGAGCATTTGGGTCTAGAGACCAGCTAGAGCTATCTAGTGGAGAGTAGTGGAAGAGAATGCAGAGAAGGGGGTGTTCACAGACACAAGGGCAGGCTTCTTCAGCCAGTGTGGTGGAGAGGCAGATGTGGCACGGCTCCTGACGGTTTAATGTATTGACCGCCATTTCGTGCAAGAGCTCAAGCAGAGGTGTCACTTCTCCTCCAGATGCTAAGTCAGGAGACCTGTTCCTGGTGGAGAAAGTAAAACTTACCTCCAGAACTTAGAGTCTGGGTGATTTCCTAAACCGTGGTGGTGTTAAGGGGAAAGGCAGGAAATAGGACGAGGTCTGAAGGGAAGACATGGAAGAATAATATTGTGGTTAAAAGGAAGCTTATGTAGTCAGACTGTGTGGGTGCACATTCCAGCTCTGCCACTAATTCTGTGTATGAATTTGGGCAGGTTTTTCACCCCATCTGAACCTCAGTCTCTTCATTTATAAAATTGATAGAATAATAATTGTTACCACTGGGTATCCTGACGATTGAGGTAACACATGTGGAATGCTTATGGTAGTACCTGCTATCTGGGCACTCAGAAAAGGCAGCAGTGCTAACAGTGAGGAGGTGGGAGAGAACTCAGTTTGAGCCTTCATAGTTCGAGTAGTAGAAGAATATCTAGGCAGAGACACACATCAAAAGGAATTGTGAGGCTGGAGGCCTGGAGAGGAAAATCCAGGTGTAGGAGCCATCTCTGTGGAGGGAGGAGTTGAATCATAAAAGTGGGATGAAATTACTTAGGGGGAAGGTGTGAAGAGGAAGTGGTTTGGGTCCCAGAGGATATTTGACAATGTCTGGAGGTGAGGGGTGATGCTGCTATCACCTTCTGTGTAGAGGCCAGGGGTGCTGCTGCATATTTCACAAGGCACAGGACATTTTCCCTATACCAAAAGCTATCTGCTCCAAGTATACGTAGTGCTGAGGTTGAAAAAACCCTGGTTAGAGGAGTTTTTCCTATCATAGTCACCTAGAGAGAGTTTGTAAAATTGTAGGGATGGAGCTGATAGAAAGCCAGAGAAGACCAGGCTCACAGAAACCCTGGAAGGAAATTAAAGACTGAGGGGCATCAGTAGTGCTAAATGCTACAGACAGGTGAGTAGTGAGATTAAATAGAGTTGGCGACTGGTAGACTCTTCACTGGTGTTTATGACAGCAGACTTTATGTGACCTTCCAAATAAACTTGGTGGTTAAAGGTAGGAGAAAGGGTAATTGCTTGATAGAGTAGCATCGTCAAAGGAAAAAGGTTATTTTATTCTCTTTACACTCATTTTGTGTCACCTTTAGAATTTCTAAGGCAGATTTCTCATCCCCCAAAGCCGCTCTTGTTTTGGCGACAGTTGTGATTAGAGACAAATCCGGACTGGTGAATTAATTGCTCCAAGAATGCAAAATGTATGCAGTTGTATCATTTTAGAGATAAAAGGAAAACTGGCTTTTTATTTTTAGTAGCTCAGGAGCCTGAGGCTCTGAGAGATTCAGTGATTTGCCCCAAGTTACATAGCTGGTTGGTTCCAAAAAACAGGACTGACTAACACTCAGGGCCTCTGACTTCTCATCCTGAGGGTGCTCCTCTGTGGAGTTGCTTTCCGGTGGTCTAACACTGCTTCTCAGGCGCTCAGTTTCCTTGTCAGTAGCAGGGTGCTCTGTGGAGTGGTTGCCAGCGCACTGACCTGGAGCAGGGCTGACCTGAGGTGAATCTTTGCTCCATAGCTTACCTGCTGCATGACACCGGCCAGGTGACTACGTCGCTGTGGGCTTCAGTTTCCCTAACATAAAATGAAAATATCATTACCTATCTGAATGTTAGATGAGAAACACATATGTAATAGCCCTGGTACACTGCCCACACATGGTGGCTCTTGATATTTTCATTTCATTATTCATAAGGCCCTGTCTTTGTCACAGATTAGAGGACAAGAGAATGTCCAGTGATGGAATCAGGCCAAAGTTAGGCATGCCTTCTCTTTTCACACAGCGTTGCTCCTAACTCCATCTCCCACTTGATCACATGAGCTGTATCCCTAGGGTTAGGGCCACTGTGCTTGTATAACGTCCTGAAGCCAGTGTGCCTCTAATGTCCTGAAGAATGTCCATTTCTCATTGATGAGCCTGGTAGTTCTCTAAAGTAAGTGGCTTCATACTTTGGTCACTTATTGGATCACCGAGTTAGATGTTCTTTAGAGTTTTTCAAGACACTAAAATCTGCTCTTCTGAGGGGCCTCAGGATGACTGAAGCTCCCATAGGAGAACCTTCAAATGACAGCAGCAGCTTGCGCTCGGCTCTTATGGAAGCCATTATTTTAATGGGCTTAAGTTGAAAAGGGCTTTAAAAAAACCTTGATTTATTATAGAAAACAGAAATCAGATTAGGAAGGAAGGGTCTAGTATTAACTGGGAAGGCAAAGAATGAAAATGTTGACATGCTTGAGATGAAGGTTGAGGTGGAGGAACCACGTGGCCCTTTGGATGCTCACTCCACCTCCACGTGCCCCTCCCCCACCTTCTCTAGGCTCCATTTCAGGGGCTATTTAGTTTTCTCTTTTAATTGTATTAACTTTTTTTTTTTAAGATTTTATTTATTTATTTGACAGAGATCACAAGAAGGCAGAAAGGCAGGCAGAGAGAGATAGAGAAGGAAGTAGGCTCCCCGCTGAGCAGAGAGCCCGATGTGCGGCTCCATCCCAGGACCCTGGGATCATGACAGGAGCCAAAGGCAGAGGCTTAATCCACTGAGCCACCCAGGCGCCCCTAATTGTATTAATTTTTTAAAAAATGGACTTTTTAAGAGCAGTTTTAGATTCAAAGTTGAGCAAAAAATACTGAGTTCCCATATACTTCCTGCCTCCACACACTTAGCCTCTTCCACTATCAACATCTCATACCGGCGTGGTAGATAAATTTGTTATAATCAATGAACCTGATTTCAGGTTGACTGATAATGACTCCTCATTATCACCCTAAGTCCATGGTTTACATTCGGGTTCACTTTTGGTGTTGTATATTCTGTGGATTTGGACAAATGTGTATGTTATTTACCATGATAGTATCGTACAGAGTATTTTCACTGCCCTAAAAAGTCCTCTGTGTTCATATACTCATCTTTCCTTCCTCCTAAACTTATGACATCTACTGATCTTTTCACTGTCTCCATAGCCTTTCCAGAATGTCATGTAGTTGGAATCATACCATGTGTAGCCTTTTCTTTTTTTTTTTAAGATTTATTTATTTATTTATTTGACAGACAGAGATCACAAGTAGGCAGAGGGGAAAGCAGGCTCCCTGCTGAGCAGAGAGCCCAATGCGGGACTCGATCCCAGGACCCTGGGATCGTGACCGGAGCCAACGGCAGAGGCTTAACCCACTGAGCCACCCAGGCGCCCCTGTGTAGCCTTTTCATATTAAATTCTTTAATTTAGTAAGAGGCATTTAATGTTCCTTCATGTCTTTTCATGGCTTGGTAGCTCATTTCTTTTTAGTGTTGAATAATATTTCATTGTGTAAATGTATCATGTTTTATTCATATATTCACCTAACTTCAAGACATCTTGGTTGCTTCCAGGTTTTGGCAGTTATGAATAAAGCTGCTGTAATACCCATGTGCAGGTTTTTGTTTCAACACACATTTTCATCTCCTTTGGGTAAATATCAAAGAGCTTAATTGCTGGATCATATGGTAAAAGTATGTTTAGTTTTGTAAGAAACTGCCTAACTATCTTCTAAAAGTGGCTATACTATTTGGCATTCTCATCAGCACTGAATGAGAATCCCTCATGCTCTAAATCCTTGTCAGCTTTTGGTGTTGTCAGTGTTTGGAATTTGGCCATATTAGTACATGTGTAGTGGTACTTCATTGTTGTTTTAATTTGCATTTCCCTAATGACAAATGATGTACATCCTTCGTGTGCTTATTTGCCATGTGTATATCTTTGGTGAGATGTCTGTTCTGGTTGTTGGCCCATTTTTTAATTGGATTCTTTATTATTGTATTTTAAGAGTTCTTTGTATATTTTAGGAACAGTGCTTTATCAGATGTATCTTCTGCAGATATATCTGGGGCTAAGTCTATGGCTTATCTTCTCATTCTTTTAACTGTGTCTTTCACAGAGAAGCTTTTAATTTTAATGAAATCCGGTTTATCAAGTATTTCTTTCATGGATAGCGCCTTTGAAATTGTATTTAAAAAGTCATCACCGGGGCACCTGGGTGGCTCAGTGGGTTAAGCCTTCTGCCTTCAGCTCAGGTCATGATCCCAGGGTCCTGGGATCGAGCCCCGCATCGGGCTCTCTGCTCAGCGGGGAGCCTGCTTCCTCCTCTCTGTCTCTCTGCCTGCCTTTCTGCCTACTTGTGATCTCTGTCAAATAAATAAATAAAATCTTTAAAAAAAAAAAAAAGTCATCACCATAACCACGGTCATCTAGATTTTCTCCTGTATTATCTTTTAGGAGTTTTATAGTTTTGCATTTTACATTTAGGTCTGTGATCCATTTTGAGTTAATTTTGGTGAATGATGAAAGTTCTGTGGCTAGGTTAAATTTTTTTTGCACATGGATGTCCAGTTGTTGTAGCACTATTTGTTAAAAACTCTTTTTCTGTTGTATTGCCTGTGCTCCTGTGTTCAGGATCAATTGACTGCATTTATGTGGGTCTATTTCTAGGCTCTGTATTCTGTTCTATTGATATTTTTGTTTGTCCTTTCCTCAGTTCCACACTGTCTTGATTACTGTGGCTTTATAGTAAGTCTTAAAGTTAAGTAGTATCCTCCAACTCTGTTCTTTTCCTTTGATATTATGTTGACTATTCTGCATCTTTTGTCTCTCCATGTAAACTTTAGAAACATTTTTATTAATATCCACAAAATAACTTGCTGGGATTTTTATTGGAGTTGTAGTATACCTATAGATCAAGTTGGGAGAACTGACATCTGACAATATATAGCATTCCTATCCATGAATATGGGGTATCTTTATATTTATTTAGTTCTCCTTTGATTTCTTTCATCAGAATTTTGTAGTTTCCTTCATTCATATTTTCTTAGGTTTATACCTAAGTATTTCACTTTGGAGGTATTAATGTAAATGGTATTGTATTTTTATATTCAAATTCCACTTGTTCATTGCTAGTATATAGGAAAGTGATTGACGTTTATATATGAACTCTGTATCTGGCAACCTTGCTGTAATTGCTTATTAGTTCCAGGAGGGTTTTTTGGCCAGTTCTTTCAGATTTTCTACATAAACATCCATGTTATTTGTGAACAAAGACAGCTTTATTTCTACCTTCCCAGTCTGCAAACCTTTTATTTCCTTTTTTGTCTTATTACACTACCTAGGACTTTTTAGTATGTTGAAAAGGAGTTGTAAGAAGGGACATCCTTGCCTTGTTCCTGATCTTAGCAGGAAAACTATAGATTTTCACTACTTTTTTTTTTTTTTAAAGATTTTAATTTTAAGCAATCCCTATACCTAGTGTGGAGCTCGAACTCACAACTCGAAGGTCAGGAGTCACATGCTCCATCAACTGGGGCAGCTAGGCACCCCTGTAGTTTTTTATTACAAGGTGTGATGTTAGCTGTTGATTATTTATAGATATTTTTCATGAAGTTAAGAATATTTCCCTCTAATCTTGGTTTGTTGAGAGTTTTTATCATAAATGGATCTTAGATTTTATCAGATGATTCTTCTGCATCTATCGATAGGATAATGTGATTTTTCTTCTTTAGCCTATTGACATGATAGATTATATGAACTGATTTTCAAATGTTGAAGCAGCCTTGAATACCTGGGATAAATCCTGCTTGGTCATGGTGTATAATTTTTTGTATACACTGTTGGATTCAATTAGCTAATATCTTATTCAGGATTTAACTTTTTCTTTGAACTTCATTTCTTTTTAAAAATTACTCTTCAAGAAAAAATAAGTGTGATACATTATTACAGAAAATTTGGACTGAAAGTGAAAAAAAAAGTACTCAATCCCATCACTCAGAGGTAATCACTGTCCAACATTCTCGTGTATTTCTTACGGTCTTTTTTAACAGAAATATTAATATCAGCAACAGTAAATACTATTATTACTTCTTTGGGTAGATATAGAGGTAGAGACCTCATGATGCTGTATTTACATGCAGTGGGCTAATGAAAGGAGGTAAAGAGGATCATGTGACTGGTTTTGTCTGCATTTTCTGATGAAGATGAGAAAATTGGTTTAAAGAAGAGATTAAATGCTCACTTCAGTAACCTTTTCTTTTCTCAATACCCCCACTGTAAAAGCCAAGCAACAGAGGCTTCTAACCAGGTTGTCAGGAAAATATTTGACTGCACTCAACAATGTTAGTAATGGAATGTAGTTCATAGTTCGTGAACTATTTTATTATTGTATTTTAGGTTAAAATACAACAATTTCTAGGTTGCTGGATAATTTTCCAAGCCTTAGGAATGAACATTGGTTTTATTCACAAATAGTGGCTATTCTTCTCATACACGAAAGATACTGAAAAAGGACTTTGTCCCTGTTGATGAAGCTCTTCCCTCACCTGCCCTCACTGGAGCCTGATAGAGATTTGGAAAGCGCTGTCTTTGAGCAAAATGCCAGAATACATACGAGAGGCTGTACAGAAGCCTTAACTTTGAGATTCCCAACCTGAAAGTTTCCATGGACACTGGCATGCTGGGAAGGTACTGTGCTGGTGGGAGTGAAGACAGCTTGTCGCATCTGAAAAAATTGCATTTCCTGCCTTTTTATTTTTCTGTTTTAGAACAGTGGCCATTCAGAAGAGGAAAGGGGGAGTGAAAGTGTACTTCTTGACATTTGGGGAGGTATTTAGAGTCTTCACAAACTATTTCATACAGTTCACACTTTTTAAGATCATTTTTTGAATAGCCTCCTTTAAACTTACTCGCAGGGAATTTGGCTAGTAGAACAAGTATTTCTGAACTCTTCAACCAATGTAGACTCAGAGGCTTTTCTTTTGTGTGGCTTCCTGCTCCTGATCCTGTACCATCTTTCTCGGTTCACATCAGCAACGCTTTTCTGGAACAAATCTTTCTTAAGGTATGATGCTTTCTAGCTAGTATGCCTTTTTTTGTTGTTGTTTTTAATAATCTGCCTGTAATAGAAAACGAAATAAAACCTTCGTTTCCTGTAAGCCAGCTAGCTAGGAGTTAATGGCTTACAACCCATGTCAAGCACATCGAATGGTATTGTTTTTAAGTACAAGCTCTTAATTCAAGGTTTTATGTGTTTAATTATGTATGTGTAAAGTGCCAGTCTGTATGACTCTTGGGTCCATCCTAGCTTGGAAATATTAACTACAAGAGCATATAGAAAGTAGCATGGGATGAAACGTAACTCTTCAGATGCTCATCCTTTATCCCAAGATTCACTTAGGAGGGAATAACATCTCAGTGGGGATAATAACAGAGCTGCCTGTTGACCAAGGAAACGTCTCAATTAAGAAGAAATAAGTTTGAAGGACCTGAAGCAGGCAGAAAGGGATCATGACAGGCAGTATATTGTAGCACAGAGTATGCTGGATTAGACGAAAGGAAAGCTGGTTTCTAAGCTTGACTTTATTATTGCACGTGTGTGTGTGTGTGTGTGTGTGTGTGTGTGTGTCCGTGGGAGGCTGAACTCCGCTCTAGTGAGAACAGTCAGCTCTTCACTGGCTAGTTATGACTGTTCGCAAATAAGCCCCTCAATTTCTCAAATTATAATGTTGTGTTTAGGTAATTTTAGTTAAAGTGCTATCTTTAAGTAGTAATGTAGATTTTCATCCTAATGCAATGATAACAAAGATATATCAACTGGCGCATGCCCTAGGACTTTAAAGTGTCATCAACTTAGGGGCCAGCTGACCAAAGGGAGGCAGCTTCTGTTAGGGTTTCATTTGTGTAGGGGACCCAGGTATTGCAGGGAGATTTTCCTGGAGACCACTACCAGTGCCCAGGCATCACCTCAAGGAGGAGGGAGAAATTTTTCTTTTAACCAGAGTACTTCTACTTTCGGCTCTGTTGTGTTTTAGGGTTCTACATTAAGATTTTGTTTAGGGTAAGTGAAGCTCTGTGGCTCTAAAAAAGCTTAACAGCGCCAGTTTTATTGTTCTGTGATACACCCAGCCTTCTTTTGTCTGCATATGTAGAATTTTCTTTTTACTAACACTGTGTGTAGTACAGTCAGGAATATGAGACTGTCACTCTCACCTTTGGGGAGCTGTAGGATAGAGGCCGAAGAAATTCTAAGAAACCTACACAGAAATGATGTCAGTGGCTCTCAGGTAGCCGGGGCTGATGGAAGGGGTCTGCTGCTCTTGGAGAACTGTGAAGTTTGTAGCAGGATGGAGTTTTGGTGGCAGGGAGGTGAAATGAACCTGAAAGGGAGTTTTGAAAGCTCTTTCACTCCTGCTATTGGGAAGAGTCCATTCTCCAGAGTACTGAACCTACTATATGCCAGGTTCCCCAGGGAGTCTGTCCTTTGGCCTCGGAATTTGAATGGAAGCTATGACCCAAAAATGTGTTCTTCCCATTTTGAACTAGGTTGGGGAATATCTTTTTGTTGATTAGTAGAGCACGGGGGTTTAAAGGATACAGGTTTTGGAGAGTAGATTATTCTGGCTTCAGTTCTTATTTGTGGCCTGATCTGTATGAGATTAAACTGTACAAAATAAAGGTTGAAAAACCTGTGTAAAACAAGAAATAGAGAATTTGATTTTTTTTTTTTTTTTTTTAAAGCCCCATGATTTAGTCACCTACTGCAGTCTGGCCACACCTTCCCTGACTGACGTCAGCTTCTGACCTGAACCACATGTGTGTGTGAGGGCTGGGAAAATAGGTTACGAGTCCGTTTTTATCATGTTCCCCATTTTCAGTCACTTGCAACTGTTAAAGAGATTTTCTCAGGCATTCAGAAAAGTTCATCTCTTAGCTAAAATTTCCTAGGTTTAGTCTCTAAGAGAAGGTCTCAGGTCTTTATAATACCTAATTTATTTCAAAGTTCGAGATCCATTCATAAAAGGTCATCATAAAGCATAACAGCCTTGAAATTAACACACTAAAAATAAAAAGGAACTACATAAATAAACACAAATCACAGTTCTCAATCTGATACAGATTTGCAGAGA